>NC_092820.1:34284246-37184246 GCF_023375885.2 Dermacentor andersoni
CACGGCGCCGGCCTGCCACGTTCACCTCTGACCGTCGCCCGGAAAACTAAGTAATGCAGTTTTCGGAGGAAAAACTGCATTTACCGACAGGACTATAGTTCCTCCAGCGCGTTCTTGCAATCAGATGTCTGTGTTCGTTGAGGGCGTGCACGTTGAAGGTTTGGTGGACACTGGTGCCACTTTATCTGCTATGCATGCTGATTTGTGTGCGCATCTCAGGAAAGTTACAACACCTTACGATGGACCACTGCTGGTTGCAGCTCAAGGGGAATCTAGCCGTCCTTCCGCGTTTTGTGCTCGGCGTGTTATGATCGACGGCATTATCCACCACATACAGTTTGCTGTGCTGTCGCCATGCTCCCACCAGCTGATTTTAGTATGGGGTTTCTTTGCCTCTGCTTCTGCTGCTATATGTTGTGGGCAATGTCGCGTACGTATGACCGACACCGATTATCCGCTTGGCGATGAAAAGTGCCAGCCACTTCGTACGCACGCAGGAGAAGATACCGAGCTACCTGCAGGCCCTCAGCAAATTCTGACCATCACGTCCGACGTCATCGACCATGGAGATGCGTTGTGTTACCTTTTACGCGCTGTTTCACAAAAGGGATAGCCATTGTATTAGGCCTAGTTAGATTAGACAATGCGTTTGCGGTTCTCTGTATATGCTTCTTTCGTCCTCTTAACTTCACTGAGCTCCATTATATCCTAATTACTGCCCTCTAATTCCTCCAATAGCACTGCTAGACTCGCCTCACTACATAAAGTTCCAGCGTTAAACGTTTCCAGATTCAGATTCCAATGGCGGCCTGTCCGGAACCAGGGATTCCAAGCACCCTCTGCTGCGTCGCAGGTCTGACCGCCGCCATGGTCAGTTGCTTCGCAGCTACTGGGGACTGAGGGCCGGGGTTTGATTGTTGTGCTCATATGGGAGGTTTTGGCCAAGTACTGCACCAGGGTGGCCAATCCTGCTCTGGTGAGGGAGTGCGTTAACGGTTCGAGGCACCAAGATTGGCGCACACTCCAGGCCTGTTTATGCAATGGTCACCTGGTCATTCGAAACAGGGCCGGGAGGATCCACGAGGTAACGCGACAGGTGGTCAGCGTACTTGTGGAGGCGTCCAGTCTTGTCAGCATCATCATCATCTTCAACATCAGCCTGGTTATGCCCACTGCAGGGCAAAGGCCTCTCCCATACTTCTCCAACTACCCCGCTCATGTACTAATTGTGGCCATGTTGTCCTGCAAATTTCCTAATCTCATCCGCCCACCTTACTTTCTGCCGCCCTCTGTTACGCTTTCCTTCCCTTGGAATCCATTCCGTAGCTTTCAATGACCATCGGTTATCTACCCTCCTCATTACATGTCCTGCCCATGCCCATTTTTTTTTCCTTGATTTCAACTAAGATATCATTAACTCGCGTTTGTTCCCTCACCCAATCTGCTCTTTTCTGGTCCCTTACCGTTATATCAGTCATTCTTTCCATAGCTCGTTGCGTCGTCCTCAATTTAGGTAGAACCCTTTTCGTAAGCCTCCAGGTTTCTGCCCCGTACGTGAGTACTGGTAAGACACAGCTGTTATAAACTTTTTTCTTGAGGGATAATGGCAATCTGCTGCTCATCATCTGAGAATGCCTCCCAAACGCACCCCAGCCCATTCTTATTCTTCTGATTATTTCAGTCTTATGATCAGGATCCGCAGTCACTACCCGTCCTAAGTAGATGTATTCCCTTACCACTTCCAGTGCCTCACTACCTATTGTAAACTGCTGTTCCCTTCCGACACTGTTAAACATTACTTTAGTTTTCTGCAGATTAATTTTTAGACCCACCCTTCGGCTTTGCCTCTCCAGGTCAGTGAGCATGCATTGCAGTTGGTCCCCTGAGTTACTAAGCAAGGCAATATCGTCAGCGAATCGCTAGTTACTAAGGTATTCTCCATTAACTCTTATCCCCAATTTTTCCCAATCCAAGTCTCTGAATACCTCCTGTAAACACGCTGTGATGTGAATAGCATCGGAGAGATCGTATCTCCCTGCCTGACACCTTTCTTTATAGGGATTTTGTTGCTTTCTTTATGGAGGACTACGGTGGCTGTGGAGCCGCTATAGATATGTTTCAGTATTTTTACATACGGCTTGTCTACACCCTGATTACGCAATGCCTCCATGACTGCTGAGGTTTCTACTGAATCAAACGCTTTCTCGTAATCAATGAAAGCTATATATAAAGGTTGATTATATTCCGCACATTTTTCTATCACCTGATTGATAGAGTGAATATGGTCTATTCTTGAGTAGCCTTTACGGAATCCTGCCTGGTCCTTTAGTTGACGGAAGTCTAAGGTGTTCCTGATTCTATTTGCAATTACCTTAGTAATACTTTGTAGGCGACGGACAGTAAAGTGATCGGTCTATAATTTTTCAAGTCATTGGCGTCCCCTTTCTTATGGATTAGGATTATGTTAGCGTTTTTCCAAGATTCCGGTACGCTCGAAGTCATGAGGCATTGCGTATATAGGGTGGCCAGTTTCTCTAGAACAATCTGCCCACCATCCTTCAACAAATCTTCTGTTACCTGATTCTCCCCAGCTGCCTTCCCCCTTTGCATAGCTCCCAAGGCTTTCTTTACTTCTTCCAGTGTTACCTGTGGGATTTCGAATTCCTCTAGACTATTCTCTCTTCCATTATCGTCGTTGGTGCCACTGGTACTGTATAAATCTCTATAGAACTCCTCAGCCACTTGAACTATCTCATCCATATTAGTAATGATACTGCCGGCTTTGTCTCTTAACGCATACATCTGATTCTTACCAATTCCTAGTTCCTTCTTCACTGCTTTGAGGCTTCCTCCGTTCCTAAGAGCATGTACAATTCTATCCATATTATACTTCCTTATGTCAGCTGTCTTACGCTTGTTGAGTAACTTCGAAAGTTCTGCCAGTTCTATTCTAGCTGTAGAGTTAGAGGCTTTCATACATTGGCGTTTCTTGATCAGATGTTTCGTCTCCTGCGATATCTTACTGGTATCCTGTCTAACGGAGTTACCACCGACTTCTATTGCACACTCCCTAATGATGCCCACAAGATTGCCGTTCATTGCTTCAACACGAAGGTCCTCTTCTTGAGTTAAAGCCGAATACTTGTTCTGTAGCTTGATCTGGAATTACTCTATTTTCCCTCTTACCGCTAACTCATTGATCGACTTCTTATGTACCAGTTGCTTCCGTTTCCTCCTCAGGTCTAGGCTAATTCGAGTTCTTACCATCCTATGGTCACTGCAGCGCACCTTGCTGAGCACGTCCACATCTTGTATGACGCCAGGGTTAGCGCAGAGTATGAAGTCTATTTAATTTCTAGTCTCGCCGTTCGGGCTCCTCCACGTCTACTTTCGGCTATCTCGCTTGCGGAAGAAGGTATTCATTATTCGCATATTATTTTGTTCCGCATACTGTACTAATAACTATCCCCTGCTATTCCTAGTGCCTATGCCACATTCCCCCACTGCCTTGTCTCCAGCCGGCTTCTTGCCTAGCTTGGCATTGAAGTAGCCCATCAGTATGCTGTATTTTGTTTTGACTTTACCCAACGCCGATTCCACGTCTTCATAGAAGCTTCCGACTTCCTGGTCATCACGACTGGATGTAGCGGCATAGACCTGTACAACCTTCATTTTGTACCTCTTTTTAAGTTTCACAACAAGACCTGCCACTCTCTCGTTAATGCTATAGAATTCCTGCATCTTACCAACTATGTCCTTATTAATCAGGAATCCGAATCCTAGTTCTCGTCTCTCCGCTAAGCCCCGGTAGCACAGGACGTGCCCGCTTTTTAGCACTGTATATGCTTCTTTTGGCCTCCCACCTTCACTGAGCCCTATCATATCCCATTTACTGCCCTCTAATTCCTCCAATAGCCCTGCTAGACTCGCCTCTCTAGATAGCGTTCTAGCGTTAAACGTTGCCGGGTTCATATTCCAATGGCGGCCTGTCCGGAGCCAGGGATTCTTAGCACCCTCTGCAGCGTCGCAGGTCTGACCGCCGCCGTGGTCAGTTGCTTCGCAGCTGCTGGGGTTTGATTTTGGTGTTCATATAGGAGGTTGTCGCCAAGTACTGCACCAGGGTGGCCAATCCTGCTCTGGTGAGGGAGTGCGTTACCGGTTCTGGTCACCGGGATCAGGCCACACTCCAGGCCTGTTTATGGAATTTGATCAACAGGGGAATTTTTTTTTGAATCTGGTGTAAAATTGCGCGGCACCGGGATTCGAACCACGGACATCTTGCACGCGAGGCGGGTGTTCTACCTCTACGCCACCGCTGCAACTTCCAGTCTTGTAATGGAGACTAAATGAAAATTCCTGGAGGCGCAAAGCCCAGCGACCAAGCCGTCCAGTCGGGTCCCGAAGGGAAGACAGGCAGCAGAATTTGTGGTGGTCTGTAACGACCGAAAACGTGCGGTCGTACAAATATGGCCGAAACTTGGCGACAGCCCAAACTAAAGCCAATCGGTGATGGAGTAATTTCTCTCCGCAGGTCACACCAGGCGGCTGGCGTAAGCTATCACGTACTCGGTACCATGTTGTTGTTGGGCGAGAACAGCGCCGATGCCGTAACTGCATCAGTCAATGTGGACTTTGGTCGGTGCAGACGGATCACAGTGGGCAAGTATGAGAGGGGTGGTCAGAAACCCGATGAGAGCATCAAACGCGTGAGCCTGTTCCGGGCCCCATGAGAATGGCGTGTTCTTCTTTAGGGGATCTGGCAAAGGCCGAGCAACGTCGGCGAAGTTTTTGACGAAACGGCGAAAGTAAGAGCACATACCGACGAAGCAGCGCACGTCAGAAGCAGAACGTGGCAGAGGGAAACTGCGTACGGCAAGAACTTTTTCCGGATCTGGTTGGCCATCGGATGCGTATACGAGGTGTCCCTACACGGTGATCTGATGGCGCCCGAACTGAAACTTTGTGGAGTTCAGTTGAATGCCCGCTTTTCGGAAGGCTGAAAGAATTGCAGTGAGCCGGGTAAGGTGGCTGCCGAACGTGGGAGAAAAACAATGACATCGTCAAAGTAACAAAGACAGGTGGCCCATTTGTAGCCTCGCAAAAGTGAGTCCATCGTACGTTCAAATGTCGCAGGAGAATGCATAGGCCAAAGGACATGATTTTGAACTGATATAAATCAACCAACGTGATGAAGGCCGTCTTCTCGCACTTCATTTGATCTACTGAAATCTACCAGCAGCCGGATGGAAGATCGATGAACGAGAAGTATTTAGCTCCGTGCAAGCAGTCCAAGGCGTCATCGATGCGTGGTAGTGGGTAGACGTCTTGTCGTGTGAAGCTTAGAACGACAGAAAGCTGAGCTAGTTGGTAAAGATTCATTATGCAAAAGGGGGTGAGGCGTGCAGAAGGGACACAAGAGTAGGAAAGTGGAAAACACGAATGCCGACTATCAACTGAAGAAAGCACTGAGGCGAAAAAAGAAAGAAGACACTAAACTCGCCTGCGCAAGCTCTGGTATGGTATCACCACGTGTCAGTCGGGTACATGTGCCGTTCTACGTGACAGATAACACGCATAGCAGGCATAAGAATGAAGTTACGCGTCTTATGATAGAGGCAAGGCATATCTATAATGGTGGAAGTGCGTGCCTGAGTCAGCCTTCAATTACTTTACGTAAGGGAGAGATTAAGTGCCTTAACAGTTATCTCTCACATAAACCGGCACATGTACCCGATTGACACGTGGTGATACCATTCCAGAGCTTGCGCAGATGAGTTTTGTGTCTTATTTCTTTTTTCGCCTCAGTGCTCCCTTTAGTTGATATTCAGCATTCGTGTTGTCCACTTCTCTACTCTTGTGTCCTGTCTGCACGCCTCACCCCCTTTTTGCATAATAATTTAGTGTGATTTTATTTAAGTGGCGATAATCGACGCAACAATGCAAGGTACCATCTTTTTTTTTTTTTCACAAGGAAAACAGGAGGACCCTTTGCGTAGCATTTTGTCCATTTCTGATTGGATGACTCGACGTTCAGCATGCGATACACGATGGGAACGCCGACGAATAGGATTCGTGTCTCTAGTGTTTATACGGTGCTGAACAAGTGATGTTTGGCCTAAAGGCCCGTCGCCAAAATCAAAGATGTCACTGTACGAGTCAAGCAGGAGACGTATGTCCGTGGGCTGTGCAGAGGTGAGGTCAGGTGCAATCATTTTTGCGAAGTCATCCGTTAAGGAACCAGAGCTGGGAGTTGCAAGTGGTGCTAATAAACCACACTCGGCATTCAGATTCTCGATATCGAATTCGGAACCACTAGAAACACTGGCCAAAAACATGCCGGCTGGAATCACTTGAGGGCACAAGCTGATATTCAGAAGCGGTAGAACGACGTCGTTATTAGTAACAGAGACTAGTGTATGTGGAACGGCAACGTTCTTGTTCAAAAGCACGTCGATGATGGGGCGAAGCACACCGTCAGGAACCTGTGGCTGGGCGGTCAAAGCGACGTAAGTAACTGCCTCGGGTAACAGACGCATATCGTGAAGCCAGCACAAGTGCGGTGGGGTGGTTCTCGGAGCGTCGGCGAGTTGAGGCAGTTCTAACTGAAGAACGCTGGCGCAATCTTTCCTAAGCCCTGTACGGCATCACGAAGGCGGAGGAGTGTTTGCTCCTTCGCTTCTATACTAAAACACTGTTGTGCCCGGCAGTCCTAAAACATTTCGACCCTGCGTGCACAGGGAAGTGCCCGCACTGTGACGAAAAATCTTCGGACATCTTGCACATGGTGTGGGCATGCCAGTCAACCCCGCACCTTCCCCTTATACCCAACATTACTCGGGAGGGCTGGGAGGCGGCCCTGCTCGGCTGCTCCGACCTGGCGAGCCAGATGGCCCCGGTCGGCCGTGTCCGAGTCGCGGCTACAGCCAATGGGCTTCTGTAATGAGGAGCCCACCTGATTTTAATAAGGAACGGCCCCTTAAGGACTGCTCCACCCGCTCTCTATCAATACTTCGACCAATAAAGTTTTTCAGTCAGTCAGTCAGTCAGTCGATGAGAGCAGAATGAAGGGATAAAAATTCCAATTCAAGGATAACTTTGTGAGGGCACTTGTCGATCATGGCAAAGAGAACAGAAGTAGGGCGGCCGGCTATGCTTAAACTGGCAATACACTTTCCAAGAACAACCAAAAGCCGCCGTCGTCCACACGAAGCACTGGGGCAGCCACTGGGGTGAGGACCTTTTTTAAACGTCTGCGTAGGTTAGCGCTGATCACAGATACTTGGGCTCCAGTGTCGACGAGTGCTTGGACAGGTACGCCGCCTATTTTAGCGTCAATTACACTACTCCTCGTGGGCACAGACCGAGGATTTGTTGCAGTAGTCGGCAATGCAGCACCACCTCGGAGGGCTGCATTTCCTAGTTTTCCGAAACGATGCGGCCAGAAGCCACCGGGGACGAAAGGTGACGTGGCAGCGGCGAACGGGAAGATGGTCGACGTGTTTGCGGTGAACGAGACTGGTGTCCGTGCGGCGATGGTGAGCGGCTGGACTACCTGTTCCGAGCAGAGTTGGCGGCACCGTTAGACTCGGCGGTGGGCTATACATTGCGGGAATTTCTATCAAAACGGCTCGGGTGCGTCGTCCTTCGAGGTGTTGAGAGCCACGAGTTGCGACAGTATCGGGCGACATGACCAATGCGGCGATAGGTGAAACATATCGGCTGGTCGCCCGCAGTTCTCCACTCAGTCGGGTTGCGATAACGCGGAGAGAAGCGTCGAGGTGGAGTGAAAATAGTAGAAGAGCGTTCGTTAGCTCTGGTATTGGCGACAGCACCCACAGACTCTAAACCAATATATATATATATATATATATATATATATATATATATATATATCACTTGTATAATTTTTTAAAGCAGTATTCAAGCTATTAAACTGGGAAGGCTTAGGAGTAAGGATCGATGGCATATATCTCAGCAACCTTCGATTCGACGATGACATTGTTCTATTCCACAACAATGCAGACGAGTTACAACAAATGATAGAGGACCTTCACAGAGAGAGTGTAAGAGTGGGGTTGAAGATTAATATACAGAAGAACAAAGGTAATGATGAATAGCTGGTCAAAGGAACAAGAGTTGAGGATCGCCAGTCAGCCTCTAGAGTATGTGAAGGAGTACGTTTAACTAGGTGAATTAGTCACAGGGTATACCCTGATCATGGGAAGGATATTGATAGAAGAAGAAAAACGGGTTAAATTGCATAGGACAGACATTGTTAGCTCTTGACTGGAAGCTTGCCATTATCATTGGAAAGGAAGGTGTACAATCAGTGCATTTTACCAGTGCTGACATATGGGACAGAAACTTGGAGGCTGACAAAGAAGCATGAGAACAAGTTAAGGACCATGCATTGAGCCATGGAACGAAGATTGCTAGGCATAACGTTAAGAGACAGAAAGAGAGCGGTTTGGATCAGCGAGCAAACGGGTATAAAGGATATTCTAATTGACATCAAGAGAAAAAAGAGAGCTGGGCAGGTCATGTAATGCGCCAGTTAGTTAACCGATGGACCATTGGGGTTACAGAATGGGTACCAAGAGAAGGCAAACGCAGTCGAGGACGGCAAAAGAATAGGTGGAGCGACGAAATTAGGAAATTCTGGAGCGCTAGTTGGAATTGGTTGGCGCAGGACAAGGGTAATTGGAGATCGCAGGGAGAGGCCTTCGTCCTTGCAGTGGCCATAAAACAGGATGATGATGATGATGATGATGATGATGATGATGATGATGATGATCATGATGGGTATATACTTTTATAGTGAATAATGTGTAAAAAGAAAACGCATATACTCTGGGAAGTCTGGAAAGGAACTCCTGATACTGGGTTCGATGTGTGCCGTACAAGCGCTTCGCTACATGGCTAAATGTGGTTCTACGTGAAAGTCGGTTTCCTCAAGTCTCATAGGCCACAGAAGATGTATTCGCGACATATACTTTTCGTTTACTTCACTGGCGCTGAAGAAACCCAACTTCAAGCAGTGTAATGAAGCCGACGTTCTCTAGAGTTAAACAAATTTTTATCGGTGTTCTGAAAACAAAGATATTATTTCGGTCATTTATTACATGCGCATATTCAGTCAAGCACTTTGAAAAAAGTGGGCATTTTGGAAACATTTTTTTTTTTTCACAAATACCTCGGAAGGTAAAGGGTTAAAAATATGTGAACTCAAAGAAAATTAGTCTGTCTACATCACAGCGCATGAGTTGCATATATGACAGCCTCAGGCACAACTACAACAATATATGTTATGGTTTGCACACCTACCTACTTACGAAGCTAGACAAAATTCATGCGTCTTTTGTGCAACACAGTAGTCAAGAAGCACAACTAAACGAAGGAAAATGAACTGCTAACCTAAGCAAACTAAGCTAAACCTTCACCAATTCACGAACAGGTAGCTTCACGCTAAAGTGGATCAAGGAACAGTATGCTGTGCCAAGATTCTCAGTCGAACAAGGGTGGTGACCATCATGTGCTGTTCCGCAGGGAAATGCATGCAGCAGTACGACAATACCTGTTTTCGATAACGCCACATTAACCTGTTATGCCCAATAAATCATTAACCGAAAAAAAATGAAGATATAATTGCCACGCGCAAGGCACTACTCTTAATAAAATGGCCTGCAGCGCTTTGTGAAATGGGTATCAAGTTAACCTTCCGAGGGTGGGCCTAGGTTCTCCTCAGAAAATAACGCCTCCCCCCCCCCCCAACCGGGCCCTTTCTGACTTTAAGCACTGGCAGTTCTCCGTTAAAGGGATCACGGCATCTACACGTACCCTGTTGTTTGCTTGGCGTAGTGCGTTTAATGGCACTGCAGTACGGTAAAAAGTGCTTTCGCATGCTAAGGCGAAAGCAATTTGTGGTGACTGAAATAAAAAAGCACCATCACCTCAGCAGTTTTAATGTTTCAATGTCGAAGGGCGAAAATTTTCTAGGCTCAGACAAATTTCAATTTTCCCCTAAACAAGGCCTAAAACAATTCCGTAGAGTTGACAGTATTGTGCCCAACCATAGTTATACATCAAGCAAAATTCGAAAAATATTGTCCACCTTTATTTTTGGCCACCGAAAGGATATCTCTACAAGCCAGTCCAACTAAATATTGAGTTAAAACCTAATTAGCGTAGTAATTATTAGCAACTGGTTTGTTGGGCTACTGACAGGCTGAAAACATCACTCAAGCGTATAAAAACACAACTAATGATGTTAGGCTAAGCTTCTGACGTCTAAAATGGCCATTTAAGGCATGGAATTCGGCGTAGCTGATACGGTACGTTGGCCGTTACATGGTTAAAACAACCAGCACAAGTGTCTCCTCCATGGTCCACCTCCAAGCAGCTTCCGCGCCCCGAGTTACAGAAAGATTAGTAGTGGACCATGAGTAGCCCCTCCTTCCTTCTCTGGCTCAAACGATCCCTAGTCCTAACTGCACTTCACGAAGTTGGCGAGACGCTATGCATTTGAGTTGAATGACACGCATGCGGAAATGTGGAGGCCATAAGTGCTTGCGCTTAGAAACAGGGCCGTGGAGTGGGCCACTACACAACTGTGTGTACAGCTAATGTTCTTGTTCAACCTTATTGCCACTACAGGTGCAAAATTGGACGCGTTATTGTTTAAAGACTGAACACAATGAATGAAACATTGAGGCTCAATAATCTAATACAACGAAGTATATTACATTGCTCTCGAATATCAGCGTCTAACGAATATTGATGCTTATAATGAACGGCGGTTACAACGAAGGTATTTTTTTAGGATACGATATTGTTATCGAGTCGTTTGACTAAGTACTAACCAGTGCATGGCCACCACTGCTGCCATGCATCAACTGTTATTTGATGTCACACTCACAAGCATGCTTCGTACGGTGCGAATTGTCTTCAATTCCAGCCGCTGCGGCCGCAGGCACTAGGCGTTACATGGTGTTACTAATCCTGCAAATGACTATAATGCTTTCACACAACACTGAATAAGACCGACGTGTCTATGACGCACCTTTTTCAAAATTATTTCATTGCTGCCAAAGATGCCACAGAATGACGACTCTGGAGGAGGGCCATTTTCACTTGGTGCCTAGAATGCAAGAGATCACAGAATAGAATAATGCAGTTAAAAATTATTGATTCTGGAACTGAATGTGCTTGTTACAAGCTGCATACTGACTGCATTCAGTCATTCAAGAAGGATGATCTCTAATTTTTTTCAAGGTTTTGTCGCTATAGTTTTTTTAAAAACGCTGTGTGAACCAGATAAATAATGTTGGTCTTATAGGTGTTCTATGCTACTTGGCAAACACGAGTGCAAACACTTGCCATTCATGTGCGCATTTACCCATAATTCGTTAGATTTGCTTAGTGGATTTGGTGCACACGTTATTAACCAAAAAACTGAAGCCCGCAATCAGCAGCAAGACTCTCCTACTTAGTATAAATGCCGAAACTAACCCAAGGTTTCGTGTTGCATGTTCTCAAAATGCGCTGTGAATATTTACGTTGATATTCCACAAAACTCTGTCCCACATTGTTCCTAGGAAATGCACATTTGAAAGTGATACACTGATTAGCTCGAATAATCCGATAGCATTCAACAATTCGGTAATCCGACAGCTTACAGATTTTTATTGAAATGCTTGCCAAGGCTGCGCTCTACTCTGCAAACGGTCGCGAAATGTTACACGTCAGTGATAGTTGTACTGCCCACCTGTGTTTGAACTATGTCAGCATTACCGAGTACGCCCCTTTGCCGAGTAAAAAAACCTGCCGTCACTGGGCTCATGAAATAACAAAATAAGACAGTTCACCACATACGATGTAATAACTTAGCCCATGGCCAACATTGTTGTCGAGTATATGACAAGTAAAATCGTTTAGGGTGTCGGAATATTGGATAATTTCGAATAACGAATCGAATATTCACTATTTGCAAATGCGAATATTTTTCGAATCGGTTCGAATATTTGAAAGCTTAAACTACGCCCATATAAACGGAAAATTGGACCGAAAATACGGTAAATTTTAACCTCCGCGGGCACAGTGCAGACATAAACCTGAGAACGCGCGTAGTGGAGCAGGGTAGGTCACTTATGTCGCCATACTTTACAGGTTCTACAGCGATCATTCGCACTCACTGAAAAGCCCTCTGCATGCGAAGAAACTACCTGTTTGCTTCTAATGCTCCATTTGCGTTTTAATAACAACCGTTCATAACGCATCATATAATGACAGAAACTTGCTAACTTTAACCTCACTGGCATGTGAACATGGTCTTCTTTAGCGAGGTGTTGGCACTTTTTTGTATCGGGTTTCCTGTTTCCAGCCTATTTCGTGGGCTGATCCTGAAGATACTGCAGTGTAAAAATGTGACTAAGCTTATGATGATGACGATTACGAACCAATTAATTCTGAGGGTCACGCTGATGATTATTACAATGGCAATGATGCTGGTGATCATAATTGATGAAAAAAAGTCAGATGGCGATTCACCCTTTACATGGCACCGATCAAAGCTTGTCGCTCCACCATGGCTCTCATCATAAATTATGAGCACATTATCTTTAAACACCTAACAGTTTTTCCTGAGCTTCATGGTTTTCTCGACCCCAGGCAGCATGGACTTCGTAGATGGTTTAAACCACTACTCAGCTTTTAGAAACCATTCAGGATTTCGCAACTATTCTTGATGAGCAAGGGCAAATTGATATTATTTTTCTAGATTTAGCAAAAGCATTTGGCCGGGTATCACACACTAAATTCATGATAAAATTGAAAACTATACTTAAAAAATGAGTCGCTTCTATCTTGGATTCAAGCATGCCTTACTTCGATATGGCAAACTGTAAACATAGACGGAACACATTCACGTTCAGGGCCTGTACTATCCGGAATCCCACAGGGCTCAGTGCTTGGGCCCTTATTTTTCTTAACGTTCATCAATGATATTGCGCAGGAACTGCCAACTAAAATAAAATTGCTTGCTGACGATTGCGTTTTATATCAAGAAATCCGTAGTCCTGCTGACCAATCGCTGTTAAGTGCCTCGCTGTCTACAATGCAGTCATGGTGCAGCACATGGCAAATGAAAGTAAATGCGCAAAAAACTGTAGCAATGACCGTGACGCGGAAACGACACCCTTAAGCAATCAGTATTCGATCGATAGGCAAATTTTAGACGGCGTGACAAGCTATAAATATTCGGACGTAGTTAGCAGCTCGGACTTACAGTGGAATATAGCACGTGGCATACATAGAAAAGAAAGCCATGCAGAAACTTGGTTACTTCAGGAGTTGCTTCACCCTGTGAGATAAAGCTACTAGCTTACAAAACTTTCGTCCACCTGATTCTTGAGTATGGGTCCGTCGTCTGGGATCAACATAGCGATATTAACATAAAAAAGGTGGAAAAAATTAAGAGAAAGGCGATAAGATTTCTATTGAATTCCCTTTAGCCGATATGCATCACCAAGAGTTATGCTCGAAACAGCAGAACTAGTTGCCCTACAAAAACGGAGATATAAAGAACGAATAAAGTACATGTATCTGCTCTATCATGGAAAATTAGGCATCGACAAAAACATGTATACCGAGCCTCTCGCTCTTCGATCAACTCGGTATATCCGCGCTAAGCAGCTTAAAGATTACTACTGCAAAACAGAAGCGTTTAGAAATTCATATTTTCCCTGAACCTTTAGGGAATCGAATGTACTTCTTGCTGCGGTGGTTGCTTGTGACACCAATAAATCATTGTTAAAACTGCTTAAAGAAAATGTATAAATGAGCGGGGTACATCACTGCCCTGCTTTCCTTTTTTCATACCTTTGTTTCTTTTCTTTCGGCCTGTCCTTCCACGTAACTGAACGCACGTGCTTTGTGATGCGTGTGCCACTGCTACACATTTTTATACACGCTAATACGTTATGTTTGATAGGATATATTTTCTGAAGTCGTTTGCCACGCTTTGTATACATATATTCTTTTTTTGTTTTTCTGTCTCTTAAGTGTTCGTCAACTTAGCGCCAAGAGCACTTTACACTTTCTTCTTCTGGAATCGTTTTACATTGTTAGCTCAAATGCTACGTTTTCGAAAATGACACGCTGTTCACATATTCAAATTCAGTGCTATTTCATTTTGCTCACGCTTCACACCTTGTACTCAATTATTGTTCGTCATGTATGTAACCCCTTCTGCTTAAGGCCTCTAATCAGAGGCTGGCAGTAATCTTTTAATACACAAATAACTAAATAAATAAATAAATAAGTAAATAATACGGGTAATACAGCAAATTTTCACCCACGCCTGACCTAGGAAGACAGCGGCTTTCATGAACTTTAACTAGAGGCTGAAACGCATTCAAGCATTTTTACAGTCTTGCCACGTACCTTCAACAAATTTAACTCACTTATCGCGGAACTTGTAGCTAGTGATAGTAATGAGAATTTTCGCGATGCAGTAACTTATATTGTAAAGAAATAAGAATTCGTACAAACCGGCGTTAACTGCTTTCTATGCTGCTTATGTTATGATGCGTCACGATGCAGCGCTTAACTTCAAGCAAGATTGAGTAACGTGCGCACTACCACAATTAATGCGTGCAGCGTAACATCCATTTTCCGTGTTGTTTCTGCCGTAGTCCACTCCCATCACCATGCTGAAGTGCAAGAAGATAAATTACCCGAATAGACATAGCTCACCCCTGTCACGATTATCTCAACAATGAGGCTACCTAAGTGAGCGTGAACAAGAGTATTTCTACAACAAGGTGGCTCTTTAAAATACCGGAAGAAATGATGAAATGATCAAGAGATACGATTTCATTTTGCAGAAATGAGTCCGGTTGCTAAAATATGCGCACTGACGCCAAGTATTGCACATAAAATGAGTTGTACGCAGCTAACCTCTGCGTCAACCGCGTCAGTATTATCCAGGATGTCGTCGTTCTCAACGGGAAGTGTGCCTTCACATGGTTCCTAGAATGCAGAAAAGACAATCCACCAGTAATTGCAAGACTTATACCAGCAAAAACATAGTTTGTCTACTGTCACCAAGCATAAACAGCAATTACCTCATGAGACGTGCAACCACTGAACAGACCCTGAATGATAGGCCCGGTCCGATCATAAAACAAAAACAAAAAAGACAATCTAGCAGTTATTTTGGTATCTCGTAATAACCAATCTTGCCTATGCTATAATATAGTGGTGCCAAGTAAATATGTATGGTCGCAGCATACGTTGATAACTGTTATACATATGCATAAGCGACGCACTATGAACAGATAACCTCTGGCGCAATCCTTGATTATCTGCATAGCCCACATTGTCACAACAATCAGTGGAAACAGTACCCTGACTAGGTTACTAACATGCGAAAAAATTTACAATCACTTTAGGATATGCCAAAGAATGTGAAGGTGAAAGCCTGCGCACTCAAGAGGCATCTGCTAAATTACTTGACAGTCTCATTGGAATGCGTTGTTAAAAGAGAAAAGAAGCCACCATGAACGGCAATGCTTATTCCAGCAAAAGCAATGTTTGCTTACTGTCACCAAAGATAAACGCAGGTAATTACCTCATCAGATGTGGTACGCCTGAACGACAGCTGCAAGGGAGGACTGCATTCATCCTGCGATGCAAAAGACGATCCATCATTAATCGTGTTTTATCGCAACAACCAATCTTGTGTATGGTGTTCCTGGTGAAAAGAGACCATACAGACGCAGGTACCGGGTGTCCGGAAATTATATTTTGACAGGGCCCGCACGACGAGGCGGGAGCGGGACCAAACGCCACTGGCCCTCGTTTTCATAACCGCCGATTCCATTGCTCGTGCACCGTCAGCGTACTGGGAGCGTCGTCATCGTCTTTTGTGGTCGGATCCCTGTGGCACATAGTAGTGCGCTACAGGGCCCCCCTTGTAGCGAGGAAGCCGTGAGCTGAATGGATGGCGAAGAGCAGATGGTGATAGTGCGAAACGCACGCGGCCAGTAGGACTGGCCTGGTCGGGAATGAATGTGGTAGCAGAAGTAGCTGAAGCGTCAGAGTCCAAACAAGCAGGCTTCAGACGGCCGACAGAAACCGTGTCTTCCCAGGCATTGATGAACAATAGAAAGTTTTTAGGTGCACGCTTGAGTACTTTGAACGGACCACGATACGGGGGCCGTAAGGGAGCACGCAAGGCATCGTGGCACACAAGGACGTGCGGGCAGCTCTGCGGGCGGTTAGGCCAGGGTTGACGTATACCCGGCGGGAAGAACGTCGTTGTCGGGGAGGAATGACCCTACGCATAGCGCTGCGTAGATAGTAGGCATGGTCGGAACCGCCAGTGGGTACGATGGGCGAGTTGCCGAAGAATTCGCCAGGGACTCGATGAGTTGTGCCAAACGTAAGCCCGGCGGCGCTGGAGGCAGATTCACTGCGAAAAGCGGTGCACATGCCAAGCATAACAAAAGGAAGGCGGTCGATGCATGGTAAAGGAAAAGTCAAATCAATGAGTGAAGCCTTCAGTTGGCGGTGAAAAAGTTCGATGATCCCATTGGATATCGGGTGAAAATAGCTAGTCTTGATATTGGCACCGACATCCGCGTTGCTGCTGATAGCCAACGGCGAGCAACGAGCGACCACTCCGCCCCCCCCCCCCCTTCCCCAATGTCATTGACGCGGAGGAGCCGAGAGAGATTAATGAACAATGTTGAGGCGAATTGACGGCCCCGCTGAGTCCTAATGGTGGAATAGTGGCTCATCAAGAGTATGATGAGTGCTCGAGCTATCGATTTGGCCGTTATGTCCAGGAGGGGCATCGCTTCAGGGCACCTGGTGAACCTGTCAATGCAGGTTAACAGGTAGCGATGTATCCCGCAGGGAAGAAGGGCGCTAACAATATCGATGTGCAGATGGCTGAAGCGAGCGTCCGGGGATGGAAATGTGCCAAGAGGTGTCACAGTATAACGATGCACTTTAGAATGTTTGCAGTTGAAGCATGCGTGTGACCAGCGACGGACGTCTGCTCTGATACTGAGCCACACATAACGAGAAGTGACGAGTCGCAGTGTCGTGTGAATGACAGGATGAGCCAATGAAAGGAGGGCATCAAAGACGGGCCGTTGGTATGGGCGAGGCACGTAAGGACGAGGACGTCCGATGGACGTATCATAAACGAGGGGCACGTCACAGTGAGGAAGCAAAATATCTTTAAACAGCAGAGAGGTGCCGCTCGTATGAAGCAGCTGGAGCTCGGCGTCGACACTCTGGGTGGTAGCAACTGTCGTGAAGTGGATGACCGGTCAGCCATGGTCCGTTGCATGGATGGCGGTGAGAAAAAGTGCGTCGGCAACGGCATTGGATTTTCCCCTGACGTCACGAATGTCGCTGGTGTATTCTGAAATGTAGGCGAGCAGTCTGATTTCGCAGGGAGCGTAGGAGGTGATGCTGGACACTAGGGCGCGTCAGTGGTTTATGACCAGTGAAAAATGAAATTTGAAAAGCGCTTCACATCAAAATATATGGCAAGCAGCTCTCGGCCAAACGTGCTGTAGCGGCGCTCGGGGGACGCAAGCTTCTTGGAAAAGAAGGCGATGGGCTGCCAAGCACCAGCAACGAACTGCTGCAAGACTGCGTTGACAGCGGTGTCCGATGCGTCAACTATGACAGAGGTTGAGGCGTCGCATGTGGGTGGACGAGGAGCGTCGCGCTGGCAACGGCTTCTTTGATGCCTCTAAACACACGGTCGAGTGTAGCGAGGCGGCAGTGTAGCAGTGTAGCGGTGGTGTAGTGTAGCGACTGTTCCAGGTCACGGGAGGATTCTGTGTCTTGAGGTCCGAGGGAAGGTCGTGGAGAGGCTGCGGTATATTGGCGCAGCGAGTAATGAAGCGGCGATAATACCTTGCGAGGCCAAGAAATTCGGGCAGTTGCATGGTGGTGGACGCTGAAGAAACTCACGGATGGCTGTGACGCGGGTCGAGAGTGGACGAAAGCTGTGTGCGTTAATGCAACGGCCGAGAAAATCCAACTCCGTAACACCGAACTCGGTCTTCAGACCTTTAACAAAAAGATCAAGCTTGCCTAGTTTTGAACACTTGACGTAGATGAAGCTTGTGAGCTTGGGCGGTGGTGCTGTAGACGAGGATGTCAAGATAGGCAATGGCGCACGTCAAGCCACGTAATACCTGGTAAACAAAACGCTGAAAGGTGTGGGCCGCATTACGAAGACCAAATGGCATGTGCAGGTATTCGAACAGGCCGAAGGGTCTTATAATGACGGCCTTCGGAGCATCTGAGGGCTCCACAGGAACATGGTTTTAGGCTTTCACCAAGTCGACCTTGCTAAAAATGGTGCAGCCGTACAGTGCTGACGTAAAATGCTGAAAGCGAGGTATTGCACCAGTCCGGGGCAGTGAGAGCACGGCAATCGCCGCAGGGGCGTCAGTCACCGGTCTTCTTAGGCACCATATGGAGTGGCGAGGCCCAAAGATTGGAGGAGGGACGCATGAAGACAAGGTCAAGCATGTGCTCAAACTCCTCTTTGCGGGGACAGCTAGATGATCCGGCGCGAAAAGACGAGCCCGAGCAAACATGGTAGAGCCAGTTGTGACGATATCATGTGTCACGCTGTGAGCGACCGAGCATTGAAAGGAGAGGGGTTGGAAGACGGTCCGGGAACTTGGCAAGGACGACTGACCAAGGGTCGGGAACGGCCACGTGCGCCTGGACAAGATGGAGTGGTGGAGTGCGACAGGAAGCGCCTCGGACGGTTAAGTTCGTCTCGGTGTCCAAGGCGCGGCTGCACCGCACGTCGACGACGAGCTTGTAGGGCAAAAGAAAGTCGCCTCCGATGATGGTTTGGCGCACGGCCGCGATGACAAAGTTCCAGCGATAGGTACGGCTGAGACCGATGCCAAGAGTCACCGATTTTTGGGCGTAGGTCCGCATGGTCGATGCTTTGACCGCGGTAAGAGGAGGTGAGTCGGCAGGATGGCGGCGCTCAGCCAACGTAGGAGGAAGGACGAAGATCTCGGCGCCAGTGTCGACGAGATAGCGGCCTTTGGTGACACGGTCGGTGACGTGGAAAAGACGACTGCACGTGGGGCAGAGAACAGCGGTCGCTGTCCGTGTTCGGCCCAACTGTTTTCAGCATAGGAGGAGGGCTGGCGGCACTGGTTTGTGCGAGAGCCGCAGCGACAGTGGTACCAGAAAACCGTAATGGGAGGAGGAGAACGGTGTTCAGAGTGACCGGGGCTGGGGCGGCGAGGTCGTGACGAAGAACGCGGTTATCGTGTTCGGATGGCAGCGACCTCAGCTGATAATTGCGCTACTTGCCTTGTGAGCTCCTCGTTAGCTTTGAGGAGATGCTCATAGCTGTCGTCAGCGGTTTCGCCATGGGACGGAGAGTCAGGAGAGCGATGGGCTGTGGCAACGGAGAGAAAACCGACATCCATAATCTTGTCGGCCAACTGCGCCATATATTTCAGTGTCGAGGATGAAGGCACGGTCAGGATCATGTGCACCTGTGGTGGAAGGCGCTGCAGAAAAAGTTCCCGGAGAAGTGCGCTGTCGGTTGGAGGAGCCAGCTCTCCAGCCAGGATTTGCATGCGACGCAATAAGTCGGTACGTTTGCGGTCGCCGAGCTCCTCCAATGTAAGAAGTTGCTGTAATCAATGCTGCTCAGTTTCTTTCGTGCGCTGGGTGAATGTCGCCTTAAGGTGGTCATAGGGGCATTCGACGGGTGGGCAGCGTAGAAGATCGCGAAAAATTGCAGCAGTATGAGGTGGAAGCGCTCCAACGACGTGATCGACTATAGTCAACTACGAACTGAGGCGGTTGCGACGGAACAAGGATTCGATGGTAATGAATCAAAGTTCCGAGTCCGACGACCAGAACTCCGGGAGCTTGAGAGCGGAGACCTCGGGATCGCAGGGCGGTAGCGCTGATGGCAGTACTTGATTGGGATAATCCGAGGCCATGACTTACTTGATAGAAGGCTAACAGCAAAGACAGCAGGTCTCGATCTCCTTGCGGCAGAAGGTCCAGCGAAGCGGCGGAGTCACCAATTTCTAGGTGAAGAAAAACCCCACAGAAAACCCGCTGGTGCCTGGTGTCCACAAATTATATTTTAACAGAGCCGACTCATACAGGTGGGAGCGGGACCAATCGCCACTGACCTTCGTTTTCGTAACTGCTGATTCCACTGCTCGCGCAACGTCAGCGTGCTGGGCATGTCGTCATCATCTTTTTGTGATCGGATCACAGTGGCACGTAGCAGTGCACTACAGTGTATTATACTGCTACAATGTAAAAAAGTGCGGTTGCTACATTCGTTGATAAAAAGTATATAACTGACATTAACACACTATAATCAGCTCACCTTTGTCTTAAGAATGTCAACATCACCCACGATGACATCGCGGTCAGCGAGATTAGTGTCTTTGCTTGGTTCCTAACATGAAAAAGAAACAATCTGCCGGGAATGGCATTACTTACTAGAAATAAATGTAGTTTGCTTACTTTAGCTTACACATCTAAGTATCTTGTGGAAATGGCTGCTATAGAACATGGGTTGAAAGGGAGGACTGCTTTGAAAAAATGAATGTAGAAAATGTTGCACCAGGAAGGGTCTTATCTCCCAGCAACAACCATTTTTCCTATGCTGAAATATGGTTTTGACAAGTAAAAGCCAAGTAAAGACAACACAAACAGATGATCTCGTCAAGGACACTCGAATTAAGGTTGGATGAAGGCCACGAAACAGCACAGAGTTGTTACCTTACATTACAGAAAGAAATGTGGTTTCCACTTTTGTTCAGAAATGTTATACATAAGTGACGTATGCTAAAAACGCCTCCCCTCTACCTTCATCACGTCAGCATTATCCACAGTGCTACAGTACTTAGCAAGAAGAGTGCCTTCACTGGGTTATTAAATTGCAAAAGAGCCAATCCCCCGTAAAAGGCGCGGTTTGCCCATGGTGACGATACATCGCCAAACATTGCCACAGCTAATTATCTCATCCCAGGTTCTGATACAGAACAACATACAGACCGATACGTAAATGGGGAAACATGCTCGACACGTGGTGTTGTCTCGTGCTAGCAACCACTCTTGGCCATGCGTTACTATAACCAGTGGCGTAGCAACAGGGGGGGCCGGGTGGCCGTGGGCCCCGGGTGCAAGGGGCCAGTGGAGGGGGGGGGTGTCATATACGTCTGAAGACACCCCTCTTTCCGCCGGCTACACCCGGGGGGGGGGGGGGGGTGACAGAAGAGCTATGTGCCCCGGGTGCCAGACGACCTAGCTACGCCACTGACTATAACGCTTCCAAGTACATATCGAGTAATGACAGCACGCAGAAGTGTTTTAAGCGAGGCAAGTTGGTTTAGCACTCAACACAGCGAACGGCGCAGACGACGGGACAATCGAAATGGACAGCCCCATATCTACACTCTCCCACAAAATATTGCGGAGCACACGAGTGCGTGGCGATCACCTTCTAGCGGCCCACCTCTGGTGTCGAGACCAACACCTGCGCGTATGCGCGTCCCTCCGAGACTGCAAGCGTGCTTGTTTCCGCGCTTCCTCCTTGCGCGCCGGCATACGCGCCGGCGATATTCTAACGTAGCCGCGAGGTGCCCTTCTTGCGATTGGCGCTGCGGCGCCTTCAACGAGCAAAGTTATGCGAAGCGTCAGCCTGCGCGCACCACTGCGGCAGCTTTTAGTCTAGTCACGAGCACGTACGCGTAGGACCCGGTGGCCAACGCAACAAGCAATTTTTTTTTTCTGCGCTGCGCCTTCTCGAGGACGATCTTCATTGTTTCTTTCTTTTTACGAACGGGGCGTTCCCCGCAGAAGAGGGTGGGAGAAAACGCGCTCTATAGAAGGAGACAGGCAAGTCGAAAATGAACTCTTGATTTAGGTTGTGTATAAACGAAGTTTTGCTCGTCGAAGCCGCCACAGCGCCAATCGCAAGGGGGACACCTCGCGGCTGCGCTCTGTTATCGCCGGCGCGCAAGGAGGAAGCGCGGAAACAGCTTGCAGTCTCGGAGGAACGCGCATGCGCGCAGGCGTCGTTCTCGACACCAGGGGTGCGCTGCTAGGAGGGCAGAAGTAGTGTTCCTGTATATGCTCCCGCAGGGAGCAGAGTTGCGCATAACTTTTCCGGCGCCCCTCGCACCGCTATTGGCCGAGCGCGAAAATTACGTCAAATGATCCGCGCCGCTGCGAAGCCAACTTTACGGGCGCATCGCCGACTCATGCGAACTCGTCGTTTCCTTCACTACCATCGCCATTGCAATCAGTGGACCATCGATCGTGCGTTCAGAGGAGCAGCTAGAAGCTCTTGCATCTTGAATCTTTTTCTACTTGCGGATTTGCTGCTACTAAATAGTAAGCGCTACTAAATAGTAAGTACTCCTAAATAGTAATAGTAAATAAAAGTAAGCTCTTAAAATGTGCGCATGTCAACATTTGAAATGCGATTAAATCTGTGTCTGCACCGCATGTATCGAAAACGTGCAGCGGTTGTGAACGATGGTTAGTGATAAATGGCGCTCTGTTAACGGTCACTGACATAACTGCAGGCACGATAGCTCTCTTGGCGACGGTCATTAATCGGCTGGTTTCGGCAGCCAAAATGCGCCAAGTGTCCACCTTACGTGTGTGAAGTTGTAAACACTCTTTAAAGCATTTCTTGTTTTCTGACCATGATAAGACAACTTCATATGCATGCTGAAAATCATTGCACCGCTTTTTGTGGCAACGTACTGCGCGTTTGCGAGCGAACTTTGGAGCTGTTCGAGCCACGGGAGTATTTTATTTTGGGGAATCGAAGGCGTTCCTACCCCCTATTTGTACGTTCGTGTGTGTGTTTGTATATGCGTGTTTACATAAGTACATACAAAGTTTCGGTTGGTTGGAAGCCCACCCCCTCCGGCTGCACGAATGACTCGTTCGAGCGTAGCCTGTATTAAGAAGTGCCCTTTGCTAAGCGCCTGCGAACAACTGACGCTTGTAGCTCGCGACCACTAGAGAAAAAGGCGGAACACCGCGCGGCATTTGGCTCCTGCGCGCGCGAGGAGTGGCTTCGCTGCAGAGCTGGATCACGGCGGCGGACCTATGCGCAACTCTGCTCCCTGCGGGAGCATATACAGGAACACTAGGGAGAAGCGCCGTTTTGCCACGCGCTCGCGCGCTTCGCAATATTTTGTGGGGGAGCGTACATGCCCTGTACATTTAACTTGGCCTGTATATACGCTGTTTTGCGTGTTCAACAACACACAAGCCCCATCTCTTTTACATTTCCCAGCAAATTTATTTTTGTATTATTGGATATCCCTTTCTTAAACCAATCAGTTCATGATAACAGGGCTTTGTTGAAAAAAAGGTAACATTACTAGCATCACTAGCCAGTGAACACATCGCGTTAATTATTACTTGAATTTGAACTTGCTTCTTCATTATGATCCCCTAATCTTGCTTATTTAACCACTGTGCTCTAATCAGTCCACAATGGAGCCGCTCGATTTATCTCACAAAATTGCAACTACAGCGGAAGCATTACGCAAACTAAAAGGTATTTTTCAATTCTTTCTTTGAACACTTGTGATGATGTAGCACTCTTCTCGCTGTCTCACAAGTACGTTCACGGACGACGGCCATCACCTATGACTCTGGCTAAAATAATAGTCAGTGTGTCTCCAAGCGACAGCAAACATTACTTTTGTTCTGACCAGCTACGTGGCATTTTTATATATTTAAACTCTAGGTAAAAATAGCTGGGATACCCTGTATAAATCGGGTAACAGACTTTCACCACTAAAGTACAGACCCATTTTCTTAACTAGCATTCGCTGCAATGTAATGGATCATATATTATACCCGCAACCATTTACCATTCTTGAAAGTAATGCCTTTTTCACATTATCACAACATGAATTTCGGCGCTTGTTTTCCTTTGAAACGCAACTTCTTTTCACGCCTTCGCTGCATGCTCTACTATTCCAGGGTTCCCGTGCTGATTGTACTTTTCTTGATTTTTTCATGGCAGTTGACAAAGTATATCATACATTCCTAATGTATAAGCTGGCCTTGCTTAATTTGGATTTTAATCTACTGCTATGCCTGGAGTGTTTTTTTACTAATCGCATTCAGTGTGTTACTATAAACGACCACGATTCACCACGATATGAGGTAACATCCGGTGTTCCTCATGGTTCTGTTTTAGTTCCATTGCTTTTTGAATTTATGTTGATGACTTACCTAACCAAGTGTCTCCATTAATGCATTTATATGCAGACGAGTGCGTTTTTTTACCGCGAAGTCCGTGACCTCAGTGACGAGCAGGTCTTACAAGCCTACCTTAATTTTGTCGCATTTCGGTGTAAAACTTGGAAAATGGAACATAACCTTAGCAAGTGTAAAATAATGCGCGTTTCACGTCAGAACATTTGTCCCTCCGTCTTACAACTTAAACAATATTTCACTATAGACAGTATCTGCCTACAAGTACTTAGGAGTTCTCATATCTGCTACTCTGACTTGGATACCCCACATTCACTCGGTAATCTCTAATTCTAACCGCACGTTAGGGTTTCTCTGGCTCAACTTCTGTAAAGCCCCTGTCCCTCTAAGAATACTCGCATATAAGACACTTGTTCCATCAAAACTGGAATACGCAGCTTCAATCTGGTACCCTTACCAAGGTAATCTATCTCAAACATTTGAACTTTTCCAGAATAACGCAACTCGCTTTATCCTTTCAAATTACAACCGCACAGCCAGCGTAACACTAATGAAAAATAGCTTATTATTGGCATCGCTGCCATTACGGCGAAAGGCTTTCTGTCTCTGCCTTTTCCATAAAATTTACAATCACACGTCTTTGAGAGACCAGCTCATTTCAACACCCACCTATTATTCGCCTCTGGTTGAGCACAAAAATAAAGTCGGCTGCATCCACTGCAATACGAAGACGTTATCTTATTTTTTCTCATTGACACTTTAAATCTAATTAAACTTTTTGAGAAGTTGAATAATTAGTTAAGATTAATTATCCAATTAGGTGGAATGAAAATAATATAATTAATCTCCAAGCGACGGCAAAGTAACGGAGCATATATTATACTCGCAACTATTTACCTTTCGTGAAAGTAATGGCTTTTTCACATCATCACGGCATGGATTTCGGCGCTCGTTTTCGATCACAACGTCACGCGCAACTCACAATGTCACGAACAACTAAAGACTGGAACCGCCTGCCGGCTCTATCACCTGCCAGCTCTATTGCATCTATCATCGATAGTGAGCTTTTTCGCACATGCTCATTTGATTATTTTTCTTGTGATACTAACGCCTGGTATTTTTTTTTCTTGTTCTAGTACGTATCATATACCTCTGCAGTAAAGATATACATATGTTCGCGTGATGCACTTTCACCGGGCATCTCACATTATGTACGCATCTGGCATATTGTTAACCACTGGTGTTTCTCTTCTTTTTTCTCATATTTTTTCCTTCTGGTTTGCTAGATACATACTTGTTTAATGTCAGGCCATTTTTACTGTTTGTTACAATTAATGTTTTTGAGTGTTCCTGTATTTCTTAACACTTGTACATTGTTGCCAATCTTTTTCTTTCTTTTCTAAATATTCATTTTTCAATTGTAACTTAACTCCCCTTTTTTTAAACTTCGGTGATTGAGGGTACTTATAATAAATAGATAAATAAATAAATAAATAAATAATTCCAGCAAATCACACGTCAACTGCCATCCGTTGAATGAGGTTGGAATACGAGCAGTGACACCACTGGCACCCTATTATGCAGGAAAACTCACGAAACGGTCCAGAGTTATGACATTAAATTGCAGAGGAATGAAGTATGGTTACTACATTTGCTGATGATCGTTATAGATTATAGAGGTGCTACAAGCAGGTCACCTCTGTCTCAAGTAAACCATATCAGTGTTACACACGACGCCGCTGTGTTCTGCGCAAAGACCATCTTCATTCCTTTCTTATAACGCAAAAAAGCACATTCCACCAGGTATGGTATTATCTTTTTTGATCAATCTTTTCTACGTTGAGATGCAGTCTTTCCAAGTAAATTCCAAGTAAAGAAAATAAGTATATACTCTTTCACAGTTATCTCGTCGAAGATATTGAATCATGGTGGAATGGCAACACTGCTACTACTCGTATTTTATAACGCAAAAAAAGGTTTATTGCACGGGCGGGAGTTCTGATTTAAAAGTGCAGGCGGAGGGCCCTTACTGGGTTTTTAAGCTGCATAAGAGATAATCCACCAGGGATTGTGTTGCCTCAGTAAAGACGAAGTTTCCGTACTCTCACAAAAAAGACATCTGAAAACATCATCAAAGCTTCCACTGAACAACGGCTGAATGGAAGGACTGGTTGCATCCTAAACCGCAAAATACGATCTAAAGCCTATAGGGTTGTCTCGTAGTAGCAACTAATCTTACATATGCTGAACTATAATGTAGCCATGTAAGTGCCAGGTAAAGACAATGCGCACATGACACTTCTTTAAGCATCTCGTTCAAAATAGTACTGAAATATATTTGAATAGTTGCACATGTACCACTGTTTTTTTTTTAATATGCAGGAAAATAATGAAATCGACCATAGTTGTATACATTTGCAGAAAGGAGTATAGTTTCTAAATCCTTTGATGAAAGTTACACTTACGTGAGATACTAAAAATAGCTCACCTTTGTGTCAACCATTTCAGTATTTCCCGCGTTGATACCGCCCTCAGTGGGAAGGGTGCCTTCACGGGGCACCTAAATTGTAGAAGAGACAATGCCTCACAGATGGCGTTATTTGCCGACGGTAACAATAAACTTTGCCCACTATCGCCAAACACAGACGTGGCTAATTATCTCATCAAAGAACAAGGGCTCAAAATAGAGGACAGCTTCTATCTCAGAAAGTACTGAAGACAATCAATGAGGTATGGCGTTGTTGCCTAGTAACAACCAATCTTGCATGTGCTGTGCTAGACTGTTGCGCCCCCCCCCCCTAAAAAAAAAAGGATGCCATGTGGAGACAACAAACACAAATGCTCATTGCCGGGCAAGTTGGTTTACGCTCAGTATGGGGAATCGTGCTGACGATGGCACCATGGAAACGGAGAACGCATACGTGTATGTCTTCTGTAATTTTACTGGCCATCTCTGCACTGTTTCTCGTGATGTCTAGCACGCACAGCTCCCTCCTTTCATAGATAAATTAAACAAAATCATGGGGTTTTGCGTGCCAAAACAACAATGTCATTACGAGGCGCGCCGTATACCGTTGGACTCCGGATTAATTTTCACCACCTGGGGTCCTTTAACCTGCACGCAATACACGGTACGCGAGCGGCTTTTTTTTTTATCCTTTTTTTTGTGTGCATTTTGCTCCCATCCAAATGCGGCCGCCGTGGCAGGGATTCGATCCCGCGACCTCGTGCTAAAAGCGCATCGCCGAAGCCACTAAGCAACCATGGTGGATGCCCTTCTTTGATAATTATTATCAAATATACTATTGAATGAGTCATACTGGATAATACACGGCGCACACATTTGCCCATTCTGGTTATTTATGTGCGCTGTTTATGTCTGACATGAGACATTACCAACTCACCCAAGTCGAAATTTTGCGGCAATTTATACACTGAGGATTCAAAAGAGTGCTAGCAACGTTTGGACCGTTTTGCGATTTTTCTTGCATTTTTAACATAGCAGCGTTGCCAGGTTAAATTGCAAAAATGATCATGAAAAGGTACACATTATTCATTTTAAATTCCAAAATTAAGCACGGTTGGCATACATTTACTGATGTACATTAGCGAAGTACAGCAAAAGCTCACTTCTCTGTGAACAGTGTCAACATTACATGCGATGCCATCGTGTTCTGCGAAAAGAACATGTTTATTCCGTTCCTACAAAATAACATAGAGAGTCCTCCAGGAAGGGCGTCATTTATCGTGCTAAAAATAAAGGTTACCTACAGTCACGAAATCTAGAGACAGGCAATAACCACATCAATGGTGCCACTGACTAAAAGCCGAATGAAAAACTGCATCATCCATAAAATGCCAAATATAATCCATCAGGTACGATGTTGTCTCCATGTAACCACCAATCTTGCGTGTGCTGAAATGTAGTCGTACCAAGTAAATGTAAAGCAACGAGAATGCACATATGCAACCTTTTATAAAGATCTCATCAAATATATCGGTGTTTGAATGGGTACATTGATGCCATTGGTATTATATAATGCGGGAAATTCTATGAAGCGGCCTAGAGATAAGCTTTCAAGTGATGGGAACATGGTCGGTACAGTCGATAAATGTTATCCATATAAGTTACGCAGTAAAATCAGCTCGCCTTTGCTTCGATTTTGTCTGCAATATACACTGTGCCACAGTGCTCAGCGGTTAGTGGGCCTTCGCTGGGTTCCTCAATAGCAAGAGAGAGAATCCACCGGGAGTTTGGGTTTTTATCCTTGTAGAAACGAAGTTCGCATGGTGTCACCAAGCACAGATGACGCTAATTATCTGACAAAAGGCACTGCTACTGAACAAGGGCTGAAGGGGGGGGGGGGGGGGGGGAGGGTACTGCTGTCATGCTAAATGCTTAAGACAATCCACCAGGTACACTGTCATTTTGCATTTACAACCAATCTTGCCTACGCCTAACTATAGTGGCACCAAGTAAATGCCAAGGAAAGGCAATGCACCTCAGCGCGCCTCTTTCATAATCATCTCACCGAGGAAACTATACTTAATGGCGGTTCTGCAGGAATACTGCTGCCACTGGTATTTAAAAATGCAAAACAAGATTTAAAATAACTAACATTTCGGGGTTCTACATGCGAAAACCACAATTGGGATCATGAGGCCCATCACAGATCAAAGATACCATCAAAGATACTATTGAATGCGGGTTTAGCGTAAACAATTATACTTTTGACATTTAAAAATGCAGAAAGGTATTTGAACCGGCCCAGCGTTACAATCGACTTTAATTTGTAGAAAGTACTATGGTAGGTATATATTTGCCCATACATAATTGATGTGCTATAGATAGCGTACCTTTTCTTCATCATGGCATACGATGTCATCGGGCTGAGTGCAAAGGACACTTTCAGTCGGTTCCTATAACACAAAGAGACAATTGACTGAAAATCGGATTGCTTACCCAAGTCAAAAAACGTCAGTTTCGCACGAAAGACGAAGCATCGATTGCCATTTCAAATTATTACAGCTATACAAACTAAGGAGAGCTGTTCTATCGGCCGCATAAACATGTAAATATTCCTTTACTAAATAAATTTCGAAGCATGGTGTCACGCACGCATCGGCTAGCAAGAACCCATCTCGCTCGATGACCGCGGAAGCTTCCTGCCAAAACGCTGGCGTGAGGAAGAGCGGCAGCAGCAGTTAGCGCATTGCCCTTCGTGCTGCCTCTCACTTCAACGCGAACTAAGCGGCGAGAACACAGCACCCACGAAGTCATCAGCTTTAATTAAGCGCCTAGACTCTGTACCCACCGCAGATCGCTTTCAAGCTGGTGCCCGCGTCGCCGCGCTCAGCCGCGCCATATGCGGCCGCCGCCGGAGTAGAATGCCCAACTTCTGCCTAGCGCGCGACGGTGTATGGCGCGCTTTCTCCCGAACCTTACTCCCATGCGCAGGCGAGATCGAGACACCATTCTTCTCGGCTCACTTTCGCAAGCTTTCACTCGCACCCTCAACATACTGCGCCCGGCCGCGATGTTACCACACTTGAACTTTATATCGAACATCCCGGCGACGGCGACGACGATGGTGGAAATACGCCTGGAGTGTCGATATATTTGCGCAATAAAACGAATTCCGCCTAGTGCCGCCAAAATAGACATATGTCACCCCTTCCAAACTATTTCATTAAAGGTGCTTTATTTATTTATTTATTTATTTATATATTTATTTATTTATTCATTTATTAACATACCTACATTCGCCCCGAGGCATTGTTGTAGTTTGGTGTTATACATGAGCAAACGCAAAAAGTGCCAAGCACGGCATAAAAAATGTTTGGCGTGGTTACAGCAGTGGACACAGATTACAGTGGAACCAGCAGGTGACAGCGGCACACTCAATGAAAACAAATGAACACATGTTTCACTCATGCGCAAATGCTGCCAAAGCGCAGCAGAAAACATTTCATTAGGGGTGGTGACAACAGTGTCGGGAAGGGCGTTCCACTCTTTAATAGTTTAGGCAAAAATGACGCCTTGAAAGCGGGCGTACGGCATGAATATTCGCTAATTTTATTGCTGTTGTCCCTTCGTCGCATACGTACGTGGGGGGCTGAAGGTACACATGTCGGTTTATTGCCATCTCTTCACGCACAATCTGTTTCACAAATAAACACTTAGAAAAGGTGCGCCGGAGTTTTAGAGTGTCCCACGAGACGAGACAGTGTGCTTTAGACCTCTAACGCTAACATCACGACAATACTTGTTAGTAACAAACCGCACAGCACAATTCTGTATTGCCTCCAACTTGTCCAAATTTTAGTGTTCGGGTCCCAGACCACTGCAGCGTACTCTAGAATTGACCGAACATTAGAAAAGTACAGAAGTTTTTTGACATCTTGAGGGCCTTTTTTGAAACTCCTTTTAATGACATTAAGAACACGTCCGGCTTTTAAAGTGATGTAGTCGACATGTTTATTCCGCGAAATGTCGGAAGAAAAAACACCAAGATATTTTGCCTGATCTACTTTTTCGGTTAAAACATTGTCTAAACTCTAGTTGTGGAGAATGTAAGCGCGCTTTCTGCTAAAGTTAATATAACTACATTTACTGGGATTGAGGTTCATGTGCCACTTACGGCACCAAGCAAAACTATTCGGTCAAGGTCACCCTGCAGGGACAAAGCATCAACGTGACTGTCTATGTCCCTATAAACCACGCAATCATCCGCGTATAACCGTATTTTCGATGTAATATTCGAGGTGATGTCATTGATGTATATGAGGAATAAAAGCGGTCCTAAAACAGACCCTTGCGGTATCCCCGAAGTGACAGCAGCATGTTTTGATTCATAGCCGCTTATAACCACCTTTTGTGAGCGACCCGACGCATGATGCTGCACCCAGTGAAGCATGGAATCTGGGAGGCCAAGGTAAGACATCTTAAGGAGTAAGACAGTATGGGGAACAATAAGGAAGTCTTGTTTAAAGTCTAATAAAATGCAGTGCACTTGCTTTTCAGCGTCAAATGACGAAAAAATATCATGGGAAAATTCAAGCCGCTGGGTGACACACAAAAAGCCCGCACGGAATCCATGCTGGGCCCTGAAGAAGTTGTTCTCCGCTAAATGGTGAAAAATGGCCGAGTATACCACATATTCCAGTGTTTTGCAACGCACACTAGTAAGAGATATGGGTCTGTAATTTTGTGCATGCTTACGGGTACCTGCTTTATGAACTGGTGTGACATTTGCAGTCTTCCAGTCCCAAGGAAGTTCACCGGAACTGAGGGACAATCTAAACAAAGGGACAAGGTACTTAGAAATAACGGATGCACATGTTTTGGGGACATAGGACGGCATGAGGTCAGGTCCAGTAGCGGAGTTTGGCTATAGGTTACACAGAAGTTTATGCACGCCTTCATAGGACACTGAGATTTCGGGCATTTCCTGGTTAAAGTAATGATCGGGCAAAGCATGGACGCCCTTAATAGGTGCTCAAAATACTGACTTAAAGTAGTTATTGAAATGATTAGCATTCTGAATGTCATCAATGATGTCACCCTGGGGATCAGATGTTGTCGGTATTGAAACTTCCTCTTTGCCATTTGACTTAACAAAGTTCCACATCTCTTTGGGACATTGTTTGAGCTTGTTTCCCAATGATGAAAAAAACACGAATATTTTGCTACCATAATGTTTAGCCTAATTTCTTTTCCTAAGGTATCGAGAGTGCAGAATAACTTTTCCCTCGTGTCAGTTTTATAACTGGAAAAAAGCCATCGATTTTTATTTATTAGAGCTTTAATTTCTCTGGTGAGACACGGGTTGTTGTTGTTTCTTTATATGTATTAGGAGATCTGTTTGGAAGGGATATAAGAATCGATGAGGTCAGCTAACTTGCCCTTGAACCATTTCCACAGCTTTTCAACGTTATATGTTAAGCTTAATTCAGAAAAGACTTGAAAGTACTCCTCCAGGGTCCGTATCATTGGATTGTGGTTTCCTCTTTGGTACATGAACACTTTCCGAGGTCCTCAGATAACGGGTAACGGACGCTTGCAAAAATTGTTTGGTTGCTACCGAAAAGCGGCTGAACTGTAGCAATGCGAATGGTCCGCATTTGTCCATACAATGAAAATATCGTTGAATAGGGATGAGGTGTAAAAATTGTTACAGCGCAAACACATATTGCAACCACAAAGTAACAAAGACGAGACACAAGCGCTGTTACTTGTTACTCCCTGTTACTCCTTGTTACTTTGCGGATGTATGTGTTTGCGCAGTTACATTTTTTAAGTCAAGTAAGCACCAACTCGCCCAGAAAGCAGTTTTAATGAGGGATGAGGTATGTACCGCTTATCTCTCCTATTTCATTGCCACCATAGATGTCATTGTAAGTATGCTCAGCTACGGACCTGCTTTCGTTAATCTCCTAAGATGCAAGAAGGAAGTAATCTTTCCGGTTCAGCAAAAGCAGTTTTCATCTTAGATGTGCTATGGTCACTGTGCTGTTGCATACGGCTGCCAAGCGCTGATGATTATTATAACAATCTGCTCACCTCTACTGTGATCATATTATTATCAATTGTGCCACTGCTCAATGGGTCCCGGAAAACGCTAGTTTCGTTTTCTTCCTAGAATAAAAAAAAACTACAGTGGAGTGAATCTGCCGATATGACTTCATTAATCCTGCTATCACTGGCAGGTAAAGAATGTACTTGTCTAACACCGAAGTATAGGGAAGCAAAGGCTACTCAGCTCTAATATAATCATATCATTGTTATCAATGACATCGCTTTCCCGCAATGAATCATGAAAAACTTCAGTTTCACTTTCTTCCTAAAATAGAACAAATCATTATCGCACTTAGGTTTACTGCTATAAGACCTGAAAATTGTGCTCTTTGTCATAAAGCTTTGAAGACGAACTAGGTGGTCAAAATAAAGAGAGAATAGGAAAACATTAAATTGTTTCGACTGATAAGAATAATTAAAAAATTACGGTCAATGTTCTATTTTTTTCGTTTCAAGCTGGAACCTGAGCACCGGTACATCAGTGTGACGTCACAGATGGCAAAGTATCTTTTCATTCTTAGGTCGTTATTTGTCAGTAAATGTTCGAGAAACTTGCGCAGCTTAGTCTTATTTCTTAAAAATGTGCTGTAGTCTATTTTTGCCGATAAAGAAAAGTAACTGTGCCCGAAGCAGATACCATCAAAATCCATGACGTCATTGAAAGCTAGTTCAGGAATTTCAAGGAAGCGTCGCCACCACCTTTTCATCACTCATTTTTTTCTGGCTTAGAAAGCATCTTCTCCCGGTATTACCAGTGTGTTGGCGCGCGCGTGTGGTATATTTTTTTTTTTTTGCTGTAGCAGGGTAATTTACTAATTTCATTCAAATAATTTTTGTCTTTTGTATCTCTTAAATATACCGTTTAAGTGCCTCACAGCCTTAAGACTTGCCGAGTCTGCGTCATCCTTTGACGTGAGCGAAGCTACAGTGTGGAGAAGATCCCCATATTCGAAAATATATGCCAGTGCGCCTTTAAAGCCAGAATTTCCTTCCAGTTGTATTTTTTGCAGTATTTATCAAAAAATATTGACGCGTGTACTTATCTTTATCGGGCAATCACGTTTCGCCGCCTAACAAATGTAATCGCACAGCTTGGGACGCGCCTGCATGTAGCCGAAGTTTCTGGAAAGTTATCGATGCTTCTATCCGCTGTCTGTTGTCGCCGAACCTTATGTTATCTGATTTCATCACCTGACGCGAATGGTGTAGAACTTTGTGGAAGGCACGCGGGTCCGAACGATTAGTCTGGAACATTCGACGACTGTTCTTTAAAAGCCGACGTGCTTGACCCGCTGATCAGATTTTGACGATCGCCGACCGTGTTCGCCGCCATCGTTGTGCTATAAGTGTAGCCTGTTTTGTGGGCACAGGTTCGCCCAATAAAAGTTAGTTTTGTCGTTCACAGTATTGCTACTGTGTTATTCACCGTCACTACCACGTGACATCTGGTGGAGGTCCTTGTGCGCTCATGTAGCGAACGCGCCCGCAAAGCCGCGATCCAAGCCCGAAGCCCGAGGACAAAACCGACATCGCCCAAGACCAGCGTGCTAGCCGCAGACTGCAAGGACTGCACCAGAGCACAGACTTCTACCTGAGACGACAAACAAGATCATAGTCAAGACAACCCCAATGGCTGTGTCAGCGTCCCCCGTTATCCAACAAACTCGGGGCCCACCGACCTTCCATAGAGCAGCGACTGAAGACCCGGAATCCTGGCTGGAGACCTACGAACAAATCGCGACATTCAACAACTGGGACTCCGAAGACAAGCTGCGGCATGTCTACTTCGCCCTAGAAGACGCCACCAGAACGTGGTTTGAGAACAGGGAGTCGCCCTTGACAACGTGGGACCTGTTCCGTACCGGCTTCCTGCGCACCTTTACAAGTGCGGTGCGCAAGGAAAGGCCCGAAGCTATGTTGGACGCCCGAGTGCAGCTACCAAATGAGAACGTTGCCATATTTACGGAAGAAATGAGCCGTCTATTCCGGCACACCGACCCGGATATGACCGAAGGAAAGAAAGTTCGCCTACTCATGCGTGGTGTGAAGGAAGAACGTTTCGGCGCAATGGTACGAAGCCCACCGACGACTGTCGCAGAGTTCCTTCGCGAGGCCACCGGCATTGAGAAGACACTGGAAATGCGGAACCGGCAATTCAACCGCCACACGAACTCTACAAATTATGCAGGAATTCAATCACTGGCCACCGACGATCTGCGCGAGACTATCAGAGCTGTCGTACGGGAAGAGCTGCAGAAGTTGTATCCGAGGCCGCACCCTCAAGGGGCCTCAATCGCCTCAATCGTCAAAGATGAGGTTCAGCGATCCCTTGGAGTTCCTGAGGTGCAACCAGAATCACCGCAGCCGCAAGCAATGATCTACGCCGCCGCCGTCGCCCGCTGTCAAGGCCTCCCTGCGCGACAGCGCCAGCGCGCCCACCAGTCGCCCAGCGCACCTACGCGAGGAAGACGGACATTTGGCGAGCCCCCGACCACCGCCCGCTCTGCTATCACTGCGGAGAAGCCGGCCATGTGTACCGCCGATGCCCATACCGTGACTTGGGACTGAGACGGTTCGCCGTCAACGCGCCGCATCCACAGCTTGGGGAGCGCCCACGTGACATCGCCGGTTACCTAGCCGCCACTCAGTGGAACTCTCGACGACCGTCCCGTTCGCCGTCACCAGGCCGCTACCTGTCACCGCAGCGCCGACCATACACTGGTCCAGCCCGGGGCCGCTGTGCGAGCCCATATCCGGAAAAAAAAAAGCAGCAACCGATGGAGGTGCGGTTGCTGTTCGTCGAACTGGCGAAGATCCTCCGCCACCGACGAAGACGACGAAGAAACCATCTCGACGACCTGATGATGACACGCCGCCGTCCCGACGAAGTCCGGAAGCCAAGACTACACCGACGAAAGACGACTTGACGACGCGACGTTCCAGCTTCAGTTCAACACGACGCAGCCGTGATCCGACGCCAAGATCCAGCTGCAACGCCAGACAAAGAACCACCGACCTCGACGTGCTTCTCGACGGCCACGCAGTTACTGCCTTAGTGGACGCAGGGGCCGATTACTCCGTAATGAGTGGACAAATCGCCGCCCAGTTGAACAAGGTTAAGACTGCATGGGAGGGTCCCCGAATTCGGACCGCTGGAGGACACCTCATTACGCCGACTGGAATCTGCACGATAAGAATTACCGTTTATGACCGGACTTACCCTGCCACCTTCGTTATCCTCCAACAGTGTTCGCGAGACGTCATTCTCGGCATGGACTTCCTGAACCAACACGGCGCAATCATCGACCTGAAGTCGAAGTTCATAACGCTGTCGGACGATCAAGCGATACCGTCGGAGAGCTCTAGTAGTCACCATGCATTAATCGTGCTCAAAAGTCAAGTCGGCATCCCGCCTCACTCCAGCATTGTCATTTCCGTAGGCACGAAAACGCCTGCCGACGTAGAAGGCGTCATCGAGGGTGATCAACGTCTACTGCTAGACCGTGAAATTTGCGTCGCAAGAGGGATCGCTCGACTGCATGGAGGGAAAACTGAAGTGTTGCTGACGAACTTCAGCCAGGAGTTCAAGCACATCAACAAGGGCACGACGATCGCGTACATCGAGGAAATTCTGGAAACCAGTAATGCGTTCGTCCTCTCGGATTCCGCCACATCTACCCCGACGACCATGGTTCCCGAACCAGACTATGACATTAATCCAAGTCTCCCCGTGATTAAGGAAGAGCAGCTCAGAAGTCTGCTCCGACGATACAAAGGCTGCTTTTCGGCGTCATCGAGGATTCGACAAACACCAGTCGCCAAGCATCGCATAATAACCGAGGAGTGCGCTCGACCTCTCTGCCAGAGCCCTTACCGAGTTTCGCTGCGAGAACGTGAAGCTATAAGGTAGCAAGTCGACGAAATGCTGCGCGACGACATCATCCAGCCGTCGAAAAGCCCGTGGGCATCCCCTGTTGTCTCGGGGAAGAAAAAGCACGGCACCTTACGTTTCTACGTCGATTATCGTCGACTGAACAAAATCACAAAGAAGGATGTATGCCCCCTACCACGGATAGACGACGCATTAGATTGGCTCTGCAACGCAAAATACTTCTCGTCGATGGATCTCAAATCTGGCTGCTGGCAAATAGAAGTCGACGAGAAAGATCGCGAAAAGACCGCGTTCATCACGCCAGACGGCCTCTACGAGTTCAAGGTCATGCCATTCGGACTGTGCTCGGCGCCTGCAACGTTCCAGTGCATCATGGACACGGTGTTAGCAGGATTGAAGTGGCAGACCTGTCTTGTTTACTTGGATGACGTCGTCGTCTTCGCCGAAAATTTCGACGATCACCTTTGGCGGCTTACGACAGTACTAGAGGCCATCAAGTCATCAGGGCTAACTCTGAAGCCAGAAAAGTGTCGCTTCGCTTACAATGAGCTTTTGTTCCTAGGCCACATCATCAGCAAGTCTGGAGTCCGCCCCGACCCACCGAAGACGGCTGCCATCGCAAAGTTCCCGCAGCCCATCGACAAGAAGGCAGTGCGTAGATTTCTTGGCATGTGTGCCTACTACAGCCGATTTCATGATGATGATGATGTGTGATGTTTTATGGCGCAAGAGCCAGGTTTGGCCAAAGAGTGCCATGACAAGTGGGTACAGCCGATTTGTCAAGGACTTTTCACGTATCGCTGAGCCGCTGACACAGCTAACTAAATGTGACGTCGAGTTCAAGTGAGAAACGCCGCAGGCCATCGCATTTCAGGAACTCAAACGACGCATGCAGTCGCCGCCCGTACTTGCGCACTTCGACGAGCATGCCGATACCGAAATCCACACTTACGCCAGTAGCCTAGGCCTTGGTGCCGTGCTAGTCCAGAGAAAAGATAAAGATGGTAATGAATACGTGATAGCTTACGCTAGCCGGTCGTTGTCAAAAGCGGAAGGCAATTATTCTATACCCGAAAAGGAATTCCTCGCCATCGTTTGGGCTACAGCGAAATTTCGCCCGTAGCTATATGGCAGGCCATTCAAAGTCGTCAGCGACCATCACGCTTTGTGTTGGCTAGCTAACTTAAAGGATCCTTCAGGACGGCTGGCGCGGTGGAGCCTAAGACTGCAAGAATATGATATCACTGTAACCTGTAAGTCCGGACGAAAACACTCTGATGCCGATTGCCTATCACGCGCCCCCATTGACTCGCCGCCGCAAGATGACGAAGATGACGACGCCTTCCTTGGCATTTTAAGCGCAGGAGTCTTCGCTGAACAGCAGCGAGCAGACCCGGAGTTTAAAAATCTCATCGAGTACTTGGAAGGGCACACCGACGTTGTCGCTAGGGAATTTAGGCGAGGATTATCTTCATTCTCGCTTCAAAACAACCTACTCGTAAAGAAGAACTTCTCACCAGTGCGCGCCAACTACCTTCTTGTTGTCCCGTCAGGAATTCGTCCAGAAGTATTGGACGCCCTACATGACGATCCGACAGCTGGACACCTCGGATTTTCCCGGACACTATCGAGGATACAGGAAAGGTATTATTGGCCGCGCCTGACCGCCGACGTCGCCCGTTATGTCAGAACATGCCGAGACTGTGAGCAGCGCAATCCACCACCGACAAGGCCAGCCGGATTAGTACAGCCAGTCGAGCCTCCTTGCCGACCATTCCAGCAGATCGGGATGGACTTGTTGCGACCCTTTCCGACGTCAACAACCGGAAATAAGTGGATCGTCGTGGCGACGGACTACCTCACCCGCTTCGCTGAAACTAAAGCACTGCCGAAAGGTAGCGCCGCCCAAGTGGCGAAATTCTTCGTCGAAAACATCCTGCTGCGACATGGCGCCCATGAAGTCCTCATCACCGACAGAGGAACGGCCTTTACAGCGGAGCTCACCCAGGCCATTCTGCAATACAGTCAGACAAGGCACAGGAGGACAACTGCCTATCACGCGCCGAGGAATGATCTTACGGAGCGCGTGAACAAGACCCTCGCCGACATGCTAGCAATGTACGTCGACGTCGAGCACAAGACGTCGGACGCGGTGCTGCCATATGTAACCTTCGCTTACAACACGGCGGTGCAACAAACAACACAGATCGCGCCATTTAAGCTGGTTTACGGCAGGAACCCGACGACGACGCTCGACGCCATGCTGCCGCACGTCACTGACGAGGAAACTCTTGACGTCGCTACCTATCGCCAGCGCGCCGAAGAAGCCCGACAGCTCGCCCGCCTGCGAATCAAGAACCAGCAGAGGACCGACAGCCGACACTACAACCTTCGACGACGCTTCGTCGAGTACCAGCCCGGTGACCATGTTTGGGTTTGGACCCCTATACGCCGACGAGGACTGAGCGAGAAGCTTTTGCGTCGCTATTTCGGACAGTACCAGATCATCCGACATATTGGCGCACTGGACTATGAGGTCATGCCAGACAGCATTTCGCTATAACAGCGGCGCCACTCACGACCTGAAATAGTCCACGTTGATCGACTCAAGCTGTAGTACCAGCGTTAATGAACTTTGGGGCTTCGCGTAACTGACCTTTGGACTGTTTCTTTTCGTTGTTTTGTTATTTATGTTTATTAAGTGTCCTTTTGTGTTTCGCTCTCTTATATTTGTAGCATTGGGACGATGCTTTTACAGAGGGGGGTATTGACACGTGTACTTATCCTTATCGGGCAATCACATTTCGCCGCCTAACAAATGTAATCGCACAGCGTGGGACGCGTCTGCATGTATCCGAAGTTTCTGGAAAGTTATCGAGGCTTCTATCCGCTGTCTGTTGTCACCGAACCTTGTGTTATCTGATTTCATCACCTGACGCGAATGGTGTAGAACTTTGTGGAAGGCACGCGGGTCCTAACGATTAGTGTGGAACATTCGGCGACTGTTCTTTAAAAGCTAACGCGCTTGACCCGCTGATCAGATTTTCGACGATTGCCGACCGTGTTCGCCGCTATCGTTGTGCTATAAGTATAGCCTGTTTTGTGGGCGCAGGTTCGCCCAATAAAAGTTAGTTTTGTAGTTCACAGTATTGCTACTGTGTTATTCACCGTCACTACCACGTGACAATATTGAAGACCTCATTAAACATTTGCTCCCAATAAAGCTATGTTTTAACCTCCTTGGTTAAATCAGTAAAACTCACCGAAGCTGCTTTTCAGCGACTGTCATGGAAACAGCAACATGATTCCTGCGTTTTAGATGTGGGCTGTTAGAGGGGAAAAACATCTAATCTTGGTCCGCATTTTGGAACGTTCCGCTTCCTTTTATTACTACAGCAATTATGTGGACACTTCAGGTGGCTTTGTTTTGTCGGCGTCGCCGTCGCCGTGAACTTCCGTATCAAGTACAAGGGCGATAAAATTGTTGCCGCGCGCCGTATCCTTATGTGCAAGTGAAAGCGCGCGACGGTGAGCCAGCGATCGCGGCGTAATCTCACGCTCGTGCGGCAGGGAAGCGGGGAGGAAGCACGCAGTCTTCCGTCGCGCGCAAGGCTCCGGGAGGATGGTATGGAGGCGGGGCGCGCTTTATTCCGGATGGCCCGGGAGGGCACGCGCGCACGGCCGGGCGGCTGTATTTTGAAAGCGATCTGCGACGGGTGCGGGGTCCGCGCTGCGCGGTGTTCTCGCGGCTCAAGTTCACGTTGATGCCAGCGGCAGCACTAAGGTCAATTTGTTCGCTGCTGCTGCTGCGTTTCCTCAATGCAGCATTTGGACTGCGAGTTTGTGCGTTCATCGAGTGCGATGCCTCCACGTTTTCTTGTGCGTGCGTGACACCATGCTTGTTAATTTACTGAGAATGCCTGGGCTTACAAATTGATATGGCCGACAAAACTACTTTCCCTACGTCGCATAGTTGTCCACTAATTTGCTATCGCAATCAATGCTTCGCCTTTCAGGCGAAACCGAAATTTTTTCAATCTCCTTTTCTTATCTTGCAGAGCGCTGAGTAGCCGGCTCCCGCAATAATGATGGGGAGGTGGCATGCAATTTCAGGGCCAATGATGGAGGGCGAGAAGAACAAAAGGAAGCTGCTCTTTCGCCTTAAAGGCGACACATCGAGAGCGATAGCAATGTATTAGACAAACACACAAAGTAGGGTTCCTATCTTTTATTGGGCATATATAATGCAGCAAGCGTGCGCATACCAATTAACTTGGCAAGCGTGATGTCACGCGCACCTAGACAAACATGAACAGATCTGACTTAATGACTGCGGACACTCACTGTCAGTACAATGGCATGATGAAGGGCGCAAACAGATGGGAGTGAACGCTTCTACTTCCTCTCGCTTTAACGCGTCTCCGAAGGTTGAAGTACCGCGACCTGCAGTGCTAGGCGCGCGGAAAGACAGCGCCCACACAGCTACCAGCCATCTCGGCTCGCCTAGAGTTTGTGCCCACCGGAGATTAGCTCCGAGATAGCGCACGGGCGGTGTACGTGCTCAACCGCGCGGACAACCACGTGCATCTACGACAGGGCTGGCCGAGACTTTTGCTAGCCCTGAGCCTCGCTAGTTAAGCAGGCGCACCGAGGAACGCCGCATTCTGTTGACTGAGATCTTTGAATGATGTAAATACCTGCATAAATTTTTTCTTCCTTCCTTCAACTTGCTTTAATGACTGCCCCGGCAAGACACCAGCTTGAGATCACATCGGCCACGCAACCCCTGTCCAAACAATATGCGCGCGCTTTGCACAAGTGCGTATGCGCGGCCGTACGATAGACGTGATGCCACAGGATATAGGTACGTTGGTTTGTCGACTGCAGTCTCACCGAGCCAATTGTAGTAGACCGAAATACATATGCCTGTCTCCACACTCATCATTTTCAACTTGTCCTTGCTAAGTACAGCTAGCTGCTGGCCGATTCTGTGCACTGCGGATTGATTCCCTGGACACACAGGCGTGCGCACACGGGCCAGAACTCCGCTACATGGAGTGTTATATGGTCCAGCCTGTGCGTGTGGTCTGGCCGCTCAATCGGATGACGTTAACTGACATAAACATAGCGACAGTGAGCTGCGCTTGAGAGTTTTAGGCCAGTCAGTGCACAAATCATCGGCAGGATTACGACATTGCCTAGGCCACTAGGCCTAACCTGTGCTCCGCTCCATCGGGAGTTGGCGGAAGCTGATGTGGTTTGTGGTGGCGGTGTGGTGCCGAGTTCGGCAACGCCAGCTTTTTTTCTGGTAAGGATGAAGTTTGCCTATGCTGTATATCAATAACCATCAAACATCAGCCGGGAGTGACCATGTACACAGCCTCACCTCGTTGACTTCGTAACCATGCTCCATGATGTGTCCATAACCGAAGATGTCGCTGTATGCAGACTGGGTAAGAGCACCGCCCTCGTTCGGCTTCTGGAACGCCAAATACAAGATCACTTTCCAGTTGTCCTAGTAAGGAATGAACATGTCCCGCCCCCTCCTTTTCTATGCTGTATAATAGAGAGTTATACTCAGAGGGTTTATGGGTCAGCGGGCCCAGTGGGCAAGTGGAGGTGCCACTGCACATGTGCGGTACACTAGGGCGGCCAGCGTGTTTACGCAGCGGGCATGCAGCTTGCTCGCTGGTATCCTCTCCCCAGTGGAGCGCTCGCAGCGGACGAGCATTTTTACAAAACAAACATGCCGACCACCCGCAGGAACAGCGGCATGTCGTCGGCTTCGTCTTCAAACGCAGCAGTGGCTCGCCTGCAGACTGAAGAGGACCTCTGTATCCTGCGAGAGGTTCCAGCAACGAGACCGTTTGGCGACTATTTGAAGTGGGTGAGCGTGATCGACAACCTGAAGCGAGCGTACTGATCTTTTGACTGTAACTCTAACCTTATTCGATAGATGGCGCAGCGAAGCGCTCTGCCTTAGTGTCCCTGTACATGTATATATAGAGGAGCACTACTCCGATCGACCGAGCACGTGATCGCTGAGCTAAAGCATCCTTTCGTGCGGCGCTCCGCGGCCGTCTCCACGTGCACTTGCCTGCTGGCTCATAAAGCCGCTCAGCTATAACTCCCTAATATTTCTCACCAAACATCACACACGAGTGACGTGTATACAGCCTCACCTGTGTCATAGCGAATTCTTCATAATCAAAGACGTCATCGTACCAGCACTAGAATGCAAAAGATTAAAGGGTCACACATGCTGCCTTGCAATGGACTGTGGCTTCCACACGATCGACGTGCACAGAGCTTACCTCTTGCGGTGTTACTTCACTTCCAAAGATCTTGCTCTGCGACAATTCATCATAAAGATAGCTGCATTCTGCCCCTTCCTCCTCAAACACGTCATTGGCATTGCTTGAAGCATATTGTTTCTCGCTTATAGTAAGGAAGCTGTCACTGAAGCAGAAGAAAATGGATCAGCGAATGAGATTTAGATGCCCCGTGATGTAAAGAGTGAAATAGATTTTGGATAGTCCGGTGCTGTGCTGTTAAACTCTTAGAGTTGCTGTTTAACCCATAGAGCAAGAAGATTCCCAGCCATAGGAACAAGTGATAGCTTGGATGGGGCCGCCGAGATTGTGCACATTACTGCATGACGTAGCGCACAGTTCCCATCATACCTCATTAGGGCTACGGAACGCTTTGCTGCTAACCGTAAAATCGTATATACGAAGCCAGCCTCGCAGGTTCAATTCGCAGGGCTCAAGGAGAGACCGCACGAATGTCGAAACCACATATTTTCGATCGCCACATTGCGGCTCTGCTGCGAGATCCTCAAAACCTAAGAAACCAGTGTTGCAAATGAGGCGTGTGTGGTTAGATTGTAGGAGTCTTGCGAATAGCCGTTTGCCCTCTCGAATGAACATGGGCAGCAGCGATTACTTAAGAAATAATGGGCGCTATAACGTCAAACTATTCCGAAATTTTATATTCCAATTCTGCAATCAGCCCACCGCGATTAGACAAAAACTTTTTTGGACCACCGCCACTTCACCTGTCTGTCACGCGACGTCACGAAAACCACGATAGGTCCCCATATAATATGACGTGTACACACTAGTTATGCGTAACTTCACCGAACAAAACAAACATAGCTATTTCTGATTTGACGCCGTTTTGCCATTAGCCCTCAGCTATTGGTCAAAAGTTTTCGGGCTGCACCCACTTCACCTGCCTGTCACGCGACGTCACCAAACCGCGAAAACTTACAGCGTCAAAGTGACGCATACGCGTTGAAGATGCATTAATATGCCGAACAAAACTGAATTTTCTTCTGGGGCCCTCTAACGTAAAACTATTCCAATATGTTTCTATTCCAATCTCCTGACGTCAAATTTGGGCAACCACCGACGCAAGCACCGGGTGGTCACCCGCAGTGTTGTCTGAACACACCAATAAAACGCTCTCCTCTTTCATAGGAGGTCACTTTTGTTTGCTTGAAAAACGAATAACATTGCCTACACTGAGCGGCTTGTCGTCCCTAATTGGCTGACAAGAGGCGAGGAGAACGCTCAAGTGGAGAGGGATTCGATGGGGCAGAGCCAGTGCCCTGAAAATCGATAACCAGATAAAGAGGGTGGTGCGGCGTCTGCGATTGGTCGGCTTTCCCTTGCTTAGCTTGCGGTGGCTGGTCGAAAATCGCGGCGGCGTGCAACGGAAGCTTAAGAATGACTCTAAAAGGGACACTCCGCTAAGAAGAGTTGGCAGAATGAGGTGGTAAACGTACCGAAAGTGCTCGAAAACGTTGCAGGGCCAGGCAAGAAGTTTTATTATGCGCAAATACACCCATGCTCTCCGGCAGGTGCGAGTAGCCAGCGCCTGAGCGATCGGCGGCAGCCATCTTTTATTCCTTTCAGAACGGGGCAGCCTGCGGCTATTCAGAAGAAAATTCAGTTTTGTTCGGCATATTAATGCATCTTTAATGCGTACACTTCACTTTGACGTGGTGAGTTTTCGCGGTTTTGTGACATCGCGTGACAGGCAGGTAGCCCGACAGGCAGCCCGAAAACTTTTGACCAATAGCCGGAGGCTAATGGTGAAAAGGCGTCGAATAAAAAATAACAGTTTTTCTTTTTTTCTGTCAAATCATGCATAATAAGTGGGTACGCATCATATCAGATGGGGAGGTATCGCGGTTTTCGTGACGTCGCGTGACAGACAGGTGAATTGGGGGTGGTTGAAAAAAGTTTTTGACCAATCGTGGAGGGCTGATAGCAGAATTGGAATAGAAAAGTTTGGAATTGTTTTGCGTTATAGCGCCCCTGGATAGCCGCAGGCTGCTCTGTTCCGAAAGGAATAAAATATGGCTGCCGCTGTTCGCTCTGGCACTGGCTACTCGCCCCTGCCCGAGTGCATGAGTTTATTTGCGTGTAATAAAACATTTTGCGCGGCCCTGGAACATTTTCGAGAACTTTCGGCACGTTTACGTCCGCGTTCTGCCAACTCTTCTTTGCTGAGGATCCATTTTAGCGCCATTCTTAAGCTTCCGTTGCATGCCGCCGCAATTGTCGACGAGAAACCGCAAGTTAAAAGCGGACCAATCGCCGACGCCGTCACCACCCTCTTCATCCGGTTATCGATATTCCGTGCAGTGGCTCTGCCCCATCGAATCCCTTTCCACTTTAGCATGCTCTTCGCCTCTTATGAGCCAATTAGATAAGACAAGCCGCTAAGTGCAGGTAATGTTGTTCGTTTCTCAAGCAAACAGAAGTGTCTTCCTGTGAACGAGGTGAGCATATGATTGCTTTGTTCAGACAACCCTGCAGGTGACCGCCCGATGCTTGCGTCTGCGGTTACGCAAATTTGACGTCAGGAGATTGGAATAAAAACTTATTGGAATAGTTTTACGTTCTTTGGCCCAATAACATTACAACGGACGAGCTTGGCCTGAGAGTTGAGAATCGAAGACTGGCGATATTGCTCAGCGCTGTCGCACGTGACTTTTTGTGTTGCTCGTTTTTCTGGGCATAAGTGCGCGTAATAAAGAGTTAAGTTCTCACGCCAGAGCATTGGCGTGACTTCGTTGTTTCGCGTCGCCGCAATGTCATCAAAAATACACGTAGAGATTGATTACAATCTCTACGTTTACACGTAGAGATTACAATTTGTTTACACGACAGATTACAATTTGTTTACAGCACACGGTTACAGCGCTCTAGACGGCTATGATGGAGAAGGACGTTGTTCTTCACTGCGTTGTACTGCAAACGATGAAAATACTCTTGAGCAATATTACAACCGAAGTTATTTGTGCGATATACTTTTTTAAAGCTGCCGCTACTTAAAGTGAACACACACTTAAAAGTAGCGTTGCTCTCGGCGTTATGCGTCCAAACGATTTTGGTCGCATACGTGAAACGTGTCACGCTGCCTAAAATGTTATACCTGTAGCCATCGCAACTACAAGAAAACAGTAGCCGTCAGTGGCAAATCACTTTCCTAACTTTAGCACTTTTTTATATTGCAAGGTAATAAGGACAAAGTTATGTCATGATGAAGATAACTGGGTTGAAGACCGGTGTTGGCATCTCAGCGATTATGCCTGCGCAAACATTCAATTAGGATCACTTGCCTGTTAGGCAGTTGCTTGCCCCATGACAAGACAAGGTGCGTCAGTGTGAGATTGGTGCAAAGACGCACCGCCATAGGATGCCAGTGAATACCGTCTTCAGCTCGGTATTCAATCATCATGCGAAGGTAGTAGTGAATGTCAACTACGTCAATTCCGTACTTCGCAGCGGTCTGTAATTACCCACAAAAGGAACTTATCAGGTTATGTAAACAATTTTGATATGAAGAGACAACTGTGATTTTTAAAGCGTGCTTGTGCTGAATGCCTGCTTTGGTATCAGAGTCATTATATATAACGGACATACAAGCTATAATGGAGCATCTCTAAAAATAGTAAAGCCTTCTTTGTGGATGAGACCAACTGTGTGTTGGCCGCCTACTGAAGAAGCCGCCAGTATTTCTTGTGCTTCTACTAAGTGCGAGTAGTAATTAAATTTAAAGCTTAATAACTTTATAGCTACCATTTCAATGCAAGCTTAGTGGAGTAATGCATTTAAAGATATATCACTGTCAATTCTTTACGACATGCAGCGTTTAGCACAGCTTTTTTTCCCGCAATAAGGAAAGCCGCTATGGCATACAACAAATGGGCCGCAATGGCTTTTTAATAGTATTGCCGGTTTCCTTTTAAGGAAGACGAGGCACTTTAAAAACATTTTTTTTAAATTTTTTATACAACATGAGTAAAATTCGCACAGTTAAAGTATTTTTACTAGCTGTTTTAAAAATGCAACTTAATTGTTTTTATAATGAATATTTCTTACGATGTTCAAAACAGTATGTTTTTTTTTGTAACCTAGTTAGCTAAACAACTTGCACGGTAAGATACAGCACACATAATCGATTGTGAATGTACATAGTGTGACGTAAGCCATAACTGGTTGTCGTAGGCGACTTTGAAGCGAAGTTATAGGTTGTCAAAGTTAGCCATTAAAAAATGCCCACCTTGGTGATAGCAAAATATCAGTAAGGACATTGTTTATGACGAAGTTTGACAACCTAATAACTTTGATTGAAGATGGACTAAAACAAGACAAGCTTACGATACACTACCACACTCACAATAGATTCCGTGCGTTGTACGTTGTCGTGCAAATTGCTGCTAATCAGCTAATTAAAAAAAAAATTATGGGGTTTTACGTGCCAAAACCACTTTCTGATTATGAGGCACGCCGTAGTGGAGGACTCCGGAAATTTCGACCACCTGGGGTTCTTTAACGTGCACCTAAATCTAAGTACACGGGTGTTTTCGCATTTCGCCCCCATCGAAATGCGGCCGCCGTGGCCGGGATTCGATCCTGCGACCTCGTGCTCAGCAGCCTAACACCATAGCCACTGAGCAACCACGGCGGGTAATCAGCTAATTAGTCTCCAAACAAAGAACACACTGTGTTGGATATGATCAAAAATACTTATCATAGAAAAAAATAATTGCATTTTTGAAATCAGCTCGTAAAAATACATTAACTGCGAATTTCATTCCGATTCCTTGAAAAATAAAAAAAAGCTTTTGAAGTGCCTCGTCCCCCCTTAAGCGTGATAAGAGAAGGTAACGCGCCGCAAGAAATAAAAAATAAAAAAAGGAACTGAGACGTCTTTTACATGTAATCTGCCAAGCTTGCATCAATATTATGACCATAATGTTGTGAAACAATTTGTTATTTACCCACTACTAATTATTCAATCAATGAGAACCACAGAAACACCGCAGGCTTCTCCAGGAGGTTGCTAAGAAAAAAACGATTAGTTTCGCTCATACAAAATAAGTATAAATTTGCTTTCGTTGTTTCTTCGAAGCATGCTTCGAGTAAGTTGACGCACTTGGTACATTAAAACCATAAATACTTCAGCAATGTTAAGTGCCTCACAGCAGCTACATGTCATCAACAACAAACTACGCTGCCAGCTTTCCGTGAGCACCCTCAACGAGTCGGAGAAACACACTGTTAAGCACCAAGGACAAAGCCGAGTTAATTAAAGCATAATGGTGCATTTAACTCCTATAATGTTTGCTATACAATTCAAAATTCTGTTAATTACGCATTATCGCTTCCTTCACGACAACAATCTTCCAGCCATCTTTTTATTCATTTTACCCAGGTAAATTCATTCTCATTTCGCCTGCTGACCTCAAAGACCTACCGCCTCGGTGAAGCCTACTGACTCCGCATTTACTGATGTACGGATACTCGCAGACAGTCTAACAATATATGCAAATTGATTTCTGCACCACTTCCTCACCCTATGCACCACTCTCCCACTGAACATCTTCGTCTACGCGTTCTCGAATACACTGATCTGGGGGCGTATTCGCCGACAGTATCGCCTCGGCTGTCAGGCGCGCGCTGATTGGCTGGTTTACCAAAGTCGGATAAGCTGATTGGCTGCTAGACAACAACATCAAGCAAACTCGATAGTATTGCCGAAGTAATCGTATTGTAATGTATTGTATTGGGTTTTATGGCGCATAAGCAACTCAGGCTATCATGCGCCAAACACATGGTATAATATTGACGCGTGTACTTATCTTTATCGGGCGACCACGTTTCGCCGCTTAACAACTGTAATCGCACAGCGACGGACGCGCCTGCATGTATCCGACGTTTCTGGAAAGTTATCGATGCTTCTACCCGGCTGTCTGTTGTCGCCGAACCTTGTGTTATCTGATTTCATCGCGTAACGCGAATGGTGTAGAACTTTGTGGAAAGCACGCGGGTCCAAACGATTAGTCTGGAACATTCGACGACTGCTCTATAAAAGCCGACGCGCTTGACCCGCTGATCAGATTTTCGACGATCGCCGACTGTGTTCGCCGCTCTCGTTGTGCTTTAAGTGTAGCCTGTTTTGTGGGCACAGGTTCGCCCAATAAAAGCTAGTTTACCCCTTTCACAGTATTGCTACTGTGTTCTTTGCCATCACGACCACGTGACATCTGGTGGAGGTGCTTTTGGTCCATGTACCGGACGACCCCGACAAGCCGCGATCCAAGCCCGGACCGTAAAGAGAGCACCAACGTAGTCACGGACCATCGAGTAAGCCGTCGTCTACAGCAGCTGCCCCCGGAACACGGACTTCTACCTGAGAAGACCAAGAAGATCGTGGCCAAGACAACCCCAATGGCTGCCCCAGCGTCCCCCGTTGTCCTGCAACAACCTCGGGACCCACCGACCTTCCATGGAGCAGCGACTGAAGACCCGGAATCATGGCTGGAGACCTACGAACGCATCGCGACGTTCAACAACTGGGACTCCGACGACAAGCTGCGGCATGTCTACTTCGCCTTAGAAGACGCCGCCAGAACTTGGTTTGAGAACAGGGAATCGACCTTGACAACGTGGGACCTGTTCCGTAGCAGCTTCCTGCGCACCTTTACGAGCGTCGTGCGCAAGGAAAGGGCCGAAGCCATGCTGGACGCCCGAGTGCAGCTACCTAACGAGAACGTCGCCATATTCACGGAAGAAATGAACCGCCTGTTCCGCCACGCCGACCCGGATATGCCCGAAGAGAAGAAAGTCCGCCTTCTCATGCGTGGCGTGAAGGAAGAACTTTTCGGTGCAATGATACGAAGTCCACCGAAGACCGTAGAAGAGTTTCTTCGCGAGGCCACCAGCATCGAGAAGACACTCGAAATGCGGAACCGGCAATTCAACCGCCGCACGAACTCTAAAAACTACATAGGAATTCAGTCACTCGCCAGCGACGACCTGCGCGAGACTATCCGAGCGGTCGTGCGGGAGGAACTACAAAAGCTGTTCCCGTCATCGCAGCCTCAAGTGGCTTCGATTGCCGACGCCGTACGTGAGGAGCTCCAACAACAACTCGGAGTAGCCCCTGAATCGCCGCAGCCTCAGCCGCAAGCGATGACATACGCCGCTGTAGCCCGCCGTCACGTTCCCCCTCCGCGCCCACGGCAGGGCCCAGTGACGGCACAGTTCCGTCGTCCACCACCAACCCCGCCGCCAGCACGCCAACCCGTCACCCCACGCGGCATTCCAAGAAAGACTGACGTTTGGCGCGCCCCTGACCATCGCCCGCTTTGCTATCACTGCGGAGAAGCCGGGCACATCTACCGCCGATGCCCATACCGGGAGATGGCACTTCGAGGGTTCGCCGTGAACGCGCCGCGACCACAGATTGGCGAACGACCTCGCGATATCGCCGACTACCTCGCCGCAACTCAGTGGAGCCCTCGACGACCGTCCCGTTCGCCGTCACCAGGCCGTTACCTGTCGCCGCAGCGCCGACCATACACTGGCCCAGCCCGGGGCCGGTCTGCAAGCCCATATCCGGAAAACTAAAAGCAGCAACCGATGGAGGTGCGGTTGCTGTTCGTCGAACTGACGAAGATCCTCCGCCGCCGACGAAAATGACGAAGGGACCACCTCGACGACATAATAAAGACCCGCCGCCGTCCCGACGAAGTCAGGAAGCCAAGACTATACCGACGAAAGACGACTTGACGACGCGACGTTCCAGCTTCAGTTCAACACGACGCAGCCGTGATCCGACGCCATGGCCTAACTGCAACGCCAGACAAAGAACCACCGACCTCGACGTGCTTCTCGACGGCCACGCTGTTACCGCCTTAGTGGACACAGGCGCTGATTACTCCGTCATGAGTGGACACATCGCCGCCCAGTTGAAGAAGGTTAAGACTGCATGGGAAGGCCCTCAAATTCGGACCGCTGGAGGACACCTCATCACGCCGACTGGAATATGCACGGCAAGAATAACCATTCATGACCGGACTTACCCTGCCACCTTCGTTATCCTCCAACAGTGTTCACGAGACGTCATTCTCGGTATGGACTTCCTGAACCAACACGGCGCAATCATCGACCTGCAGTCGAAGTCTATAACGCTGTCGGAAGATAAAGCGACACCGCCGGAGAGCCCTCGTAGTCGCCACGCCTTGAGTGTGCTCGAAGATCAAGTGAGCATCCCGCCTCGCTCCAGCATTGTTATTTCGGTCGGCACAGGAACACCCGCTGACGTAGAAGGCGTCATCGAAGGCGACCAACGTCTACTGCTAGACCGTGAAATTTGCGTCGCAAGAGGGATCGCTCGACTGCATGAAGGGAAAACTGAAGTGTTGCTGACAAACTTCAGCCAGGAGTTCAAGCACATCAACAAGGACACGACGATCGGGTACATTGAGGAAATTCTGGAAACCAGTAATGCGTTTGTCCTCTCGGATTCCGCCGCATCTGCCCCGACGACCATGGTTCCCGAACCAAACTACGACATTAATCCAAGTCTCCCCATGGGCAAGCAGCAAGAGCTCAGAAGTCTGCTCCGACGATACAAAGCCTGCTTTTCGACATCATCGAGGATTCGACAAACACCAGTTGCCAAGCATCGCATAATCACCGAGGAGTGCACTCGACCACTCCGCCAGAGCCCTTACCGAGTTTCGCCGCGAGAACGTGAAGCTATAAGAGAACAAGTCGACGAAATGCTGCGCGACGACATCATCCAGCCGTCGAAAAGCCCGTGGGCGTCCCCTGTTGTCCTGGTGAAGAAAAAGGACGGAACCCTACGTTTCTGCGTCGATTATCGTCGTCTGAACAAGATCACGAAGAAGGACGTATACCCCCTCCCACGGATAGACGACGCATTGGATCGGCTCTGCAACGCTAAATACTTCTCGTCGATGGACCTCAAGTCTGGCTATTGGCAAATAGAAGTCGACGAAAGAGATCGCGAAAAGACCGCCTTCATCACCCCGGACGGCCTCTACGAGTTCAAGGTTATGCCATTTGGACTGTGCTCGGCGCCCGCAACGTTCCAACGGGTGATGGACACGGTTTTAGCAGGATTGAAGTGGCAGACCTGTCTCGTTTACTTGGATGACGTCGTTGTCTTCGCCGGCAATTTCGACGATCACCTTAGGCGGCTTGCAACAGTACTAGAGGCCATCATGTCATCAGGACTTACTCTGAAGCCGGAAAAGTGCCACTTCGCTTACCAGGAGCTTCTATTTTTAGGCCACGTCATCAGCAAATCTGGAGTCCGCCCCGACCCGCAGAAGACAGCTGCCATCGCAAAGTTCCCGCAGCCCATCGACAAGAAGGCAGTGCGAAGATTCCTTGGCATGTGTGCCTACTACAGGCGCTTTGTCAAGGACTTTTCACGCATCGCGGAGCCGCTAACACATCTAACCAAATGTGATGTCGAGTTCAAGTGGGAAACTCCGCAGGCCGACGCATTTCAAGAACTCAAACGACGCATGCAGTCGCCGCCCGTACTTGCGCACTTCGACGAGCACGCCGATACCGAAATTCACACTGACGCCAGTAGCCTAGGCCTCGGTGCCGTCCTAGTCCAGAGAAAAGATGGACATGAACACGTGATAGCTTACGCTAGCCGGTCGTTGTCAAAAGCGGAAGGCAATTATTCTACAACCGAAAAGGAATGCCTCGCCATCGTTTGGGCTACAGCGAAATTTCGCCCTTACCTATATGGCAGGCCTTTCAAAGTGGTCAGCGACCATCACGCGTTGTGTTGGCTAGCTAACTTAAAGGACCCTTCAGGACGGCTGGCACGGTGGAGCCTCAGACTACAAGAATATGACATCACTGTAACATACAAGTCCGGACGAAAACACTCAGATGCCGATTGCCTATCACGCGCCCCCATTGACCCGCCGCCGCAAGATGACGAGGATGACGACGCCTTCCTTGGCATAATAAGCGCGGAAGACTTCGCCGAACAACAACGAGGGGACCCGGAGCTAAAAGCCCTAGTCGAGTATTTGGAAGGGCACACCGACGTTGTCCCTAGGGCATTTAAGCGTGGATTATCTTCGTTCACGCTTCAAAACAACCTACTCGTGAAGAAGAACTTCTCACCAGTCCGCGCCAACTACCTTCTTGTTGTTCCGTCGGCGCTGCGTCCAGAAGTACTGCACGCCCTACATGACGATCCGACCGCTGGGCACCTCGGTTTCTCCAGAACGCTATCGAGGATACAAGAAAAGTATTACTGGCCGAACCTAACCGCCGATGTCGCCCGTTACGTCAAGACATGCCGAGACTGTCAGCGACGCAAGACACCACCGACAAGGCCAGCGGGATTACTACAGCCGATCAAGCCTCCTCACCGACCTTTTCAGCAGATCGGGATGGACTTGTTGGGACCGTTTCCGACATCGACTTCCGGAAATAAGTGGATCGTCGTGGCGACGGACTATCTCACCCGCTTCGCTGAAACTAAAGCTCTACCGAAAGGCAGCGCAGCCGAAGTGGCGAAATTTTTCGTCGAGAACATCCTGCTGCGACATGGTGCTCCAGAAGTCCTCATCACCGACAGAGGAACGGCTTTTACAGCAGAGCTCACGCAAGCCATTCTGCAATACAGCCAGACAAGTCACAGGAGGACAACTGCCTACCATCCGCAGACGAATGGTCTCACGGAGCGCCTGAACAAGACCCTCGCCGACATGCTAGCAATGTACGTCGACGTCGAGCACAAGACCTGGGATGCGGTCCTGCCGTACGTAACATTCGCTTACAACACGGCGGTGCAAGAAACAACACAGATCACGCCGTTTAAGCTGGTTTACGGCAGGAATCCGACGACGACGCTCGACGCCATGCTGCCGCACGTCACGGACGAAGAGAATCTTGACGTCGCGACCTTTCTCCAGCGCGCCGAAGAAGCTCGACAACTCGCCCGCCTACGGATCAAGAACCAGCAGTGTACCGACAGCCGACATTACAACCTCCGACGACGCTTCGTCGAGTACCAGCCCGGTGACCGTGTTTGGGTTTGGACCCCTATACGCCGACGAGGACTGAGCGAGAAGCTTTTGCGTCGCTATTTCGGACCGTACAAGATCATCCGACGTGTTGGGGCACTGGACTATGAGGTCGTGCCAGACGGCATTTCGCTATCACAGCGTCGCCGCTCACGACCTGAAATAGTCCACGTTGTGCGACTCAAGCCGTACTACCAGCGATAATGAACTTTGGGACTTCGCGTAACTGACCTTTGGACTTACTTTCTTTTCGTTGTTTTGTTACTTATGTTTAATAAGTGTCCTTTTGTGTTTTGTTCTCTTATATTTGTAGCATCGGGACGATGCTTTTTAAGAGGGGGGTATTGACGCGTGTACTTATCTTTATCGGGCGACCACGTTTCGCCGCTTAACAACTGTAATCGCACAGCGACGGACGCGCCTGCATGTATCCGACGTTTCTGGAAAGTTATCGATGCTTCTACCCGGCTGTCTGTTGTCGCCGAACCTTGTGTTATCTGATTTCATCGCGTAACGCGAATGGTGTAGAACTTTGTGGAAAGCACGCGGGTCCAAACGATTAGTCTGGAACATTCGACGACTGCTCTATAAAAGCCGACGCGCTTGACCCGCTGATCAGATTTTCGACGATCGCCGACTGTGTTCGCCGCTCTCGTTGTGCTTTAAGTGTAGCCTGTTTTGTGGGCACAGGTTCGCCCAATAAAAGCTAGTTTACCCCTTTCACAGTATTGCTACTGTGTTCTTTGCCATCACGACCACGTGACAATATATTTCAAAAATTGGGTATCCTCAGCGAAGGTCCTTGTCCGGACAAGGACTCTGAGGAGCCCAACAAATCAAATGAAGACCTCAGCCTTCTTCTCAGGACTGAGAAAGTGGGTGAGGTGCACCATAAGATGCGTGGAAAAGCTGGGTAAGAATTTTTAGAATTAGTAGTTCTGTGATATATTATATTTCGTTTAGGATCGCTGCGTCTTTCAAAAAACTAAAAACAGATGATGTTCCTACGAGTGGTTTATCCCCTAAAAGTAGACTGGGATGGAAGGGAATGCGTTCATTCTAAAATTCAGTGAAATATTTTTTCCTTAGCCTTTCGAGTTGTGTGCACGAGAACAAAATGTGATTTACAGTGAGTTCATCTCCACATTTCTGACATAAGGGTTTGTCTTGTTTTGTCAGTAGAAAGTTATGTGTTAGGTGTGTGTGTCCGATGCGCAGGCGGCATAAAATTACTTCTATAAAACGTTCCTGATGTCTGTATGATCTCCGTTCTCCTAGAATAGGTTTTACTAAATGTTTGTTATTTTCTTCGCTATTCCATGTACCCTGCCATTTCTCTTTAAGCTTGTTTTTTACTAACTTCATGCAATCTGCATAGGGTATACTTACAGTACTGACATCCTTATGGCAGGCTGGAGCGGCGCACACGTCAGCTCTCTCATTGCCTCTAATTCCATGATGGGTTGGTATCCAACAAAGCTTAATTTCCTATCCTTGTGTTTGAGCAGTTATGATGTTATGGATTATATTTCCTAATAAAGGTTCCCTTACGTTTCTGGCTTTCATTGCTGTGATTGCACTCAGCGAGTCCGTCTAGATAAAGCTCTTTTGAATGTTCATCTCGACTATTATTGATACAGCTACCGAAATGACATGACATTCGGCTGAGAAAATTGACGCGCAATGAGGCAACCGGACTACCTTTTCCCATTTATCTTGCACTACAGCACTTCCGACGTAAAGTGATGTTTTAGAGCCGTCAGTATAAAATGCTGTGTGTTCTTTGTACTTTTCGTCTATCGCCAAAAATTCTTGTATTATATGTTCACGCGGAGTTTGCTTTTTATGAAATTGTGTCAGTGTGTAGTCACCTACACAGGGAAAGGTGTGCCAAGGTGGCAGTGGTTCGGGTCTCTGGGCTACATCAGGCAGTGTGTCTAGAATACCTAATTCCTGGCAAATTTCTTCAAATGGGAGAATAAGAGGTCTTATTGCATTCGGTTTGTTGTTAAAAAGCTGCTTAGACGGGCACTTCGTAACTATGGAGTAGCAGAGATGTTTTGGCAGTGAACGGGTTTTTAGGACGTATGCACATGTGAGCATGGCTCTTCTACCTGCGAGGGCTGGTTCGTTACATTCGACATATAGGCTGTTTATGGGTGATGTCCTGTATGCCCCACTTGCAAGGCGCAGACCTGAGTTATGAACTGGATCTAATTGCTTCAGGCAGGACGGTCGAGCTGAGTTGTATACTATGCACCCATAATCGAGGCAAGAGCGAACTATACTGCGGTAGATGTGTAAAAGGCAGGTCCTATCAGCCCCCCAGCGTTTATGTGAAAGCACCTTCAATATGTTTAATGATTCGGAAGTTTTCTTCTTCAGGTTCTTTATGTGTGGCAGGAAGGTCAGTTTTCTGTCAAAAGTTATGCCCAGAAATTTTTGTTCACTTTTTACCGGCAATTCCGCTTCGTTCAGGTATAGTCTAGGATCTGTCTGTAGGCCACGTTTGGGCGAGAAAAGGAAGGCCACTGTTTTCTGTCGGGAGAACCGGAAACCATTTCGGTCAGCCCACGTTGAAAGTTTATTTATTGTTAACTGCGCTTGTATTTCGCATGTTGCTTGTCTTTCGCTTGTCTTTCGCAAGGACGTGCAAGCTATCTGAAGATCGTCGGCATAGATTGAATAAATAATTGACCTTGGAATTATTTTACTGATTGAATTCATTTTAACAACAAAAAGGGTCGTGCTTAAAACACTCCCTTGGGGCACTCCATTTTCTTAAATGAAAATTCTCGACAGGGTTGAACCAAGGCGTACATGGAGTGAACAGTTTGACAGGAAGTCTTTTAGGCAGTTTAGCATCCTGCCACGAATGCCAAGTTCAGCCAAATCGTGAAGAATTCCGTACCACCAGGTTGTGTCATAAGCTTTCTCTAAATGGAAAAAACCTGCAAGACATTGTTGTTTATGTATAAATGCTTCACGGACAGTATTAATCGTCGCAGAAAACGTTTCCTAGCTTCAACATTGGAGAACTGCCCTTCGAATAACCATAAACCTTTTCTCTTAAGTTGCAGAAGTTCTGCTTGAATAGCTGCTCGTTTTCCTTTAAGATCTCTTTTTTTTTCTGACGTCCGATATTTCTGATGCCTGTACTTCCTCTCTGTTGCTGCAATCCGCTACTGATTGTACGTCTGACTATGTAACTCCCTTTTCTGTAACCACTGCCCACCCCGTTAGCGTGTACCGTGTGTCCCAGCTAACATTAGTCAAGCTGTTCAACGAAAAAAAAGACATTTAAAAATGGCCAAAAGTACAATTACAAGACCTACCGTGTTCGGTCGTCAGCGTTCTGACAATCGAACAAGTTTTTAAAATGGTACCTTGCACTATGTTCCTTTAATGATTTTTTTTTTCTTGAGCAGCTTGGCTAACGTTATCTGGAACATCATGTATAGTATTTAACGCATAGTATTTTTGTTTCCTTTTCTACGGTTTCATCTCTATTTAACAAGAAAGGATGAAGAGACAAACGATCCTGGCGGTATTTCTTTTCAATTCGTCTTCACAGCGCTGAGGGCATTTTTACTCGCATTTCTTCAGAACAACGGTGCATTGGTTGGTGGGCTCCATCGGCGTAGAGAAGCAAACGCTTAACATATCTGCGTAGAGGCTTCATGAGTGGGATTTGTCAGAAGAATTAACTATCGCAGACGGTTGGCACGAGAGGCATGGTTGGCGCCCAATGAAGCCAATTATTTATTTATTGCAACGTGAGAGCCCTGCGATGCATTTCAGATGGGAGGGGCTCTGATAACATACACAAGCAAAATGCTGACATGCATCATGGCGCGGGAGAACAAAACGAGCACAAACAATGTCACCTATTACGGTCATCGCAATTGGAGTTCACAACTTTGAGACGCAATTATATAAGCCGCAGTTGCAAGGAAAGGCCACGTGCGCAAACTAATAAAGCGACGAATAAATGCAGGCGGTCATTTCGCTTGGGCAGCGCCAACAAAATTTGAACGAGACCACACACACCTGTTTGCAGAAGTAGTTGGCCTCGTTGACGTGAAATCTGAGTGAATACTTGAGGAAATCAAGCTCTGGCACCAGAAATCCACCGCGAATGTTTTTGGACAGCGGAGCTGCAGTCAGCCATATCACGAGGCAACTCTGGGGAAGGACGCACCTAAGTCTCCAGAAAAATCGGTGCAGATTTTTCTTGTAGTCGTCGACGCCCCTGGGTCCCCACCTGTGAATAAGTGCGCTTCGCCATTAACTTTTCAACCGCAGGTTCTCCCGACTCTCCACGAACATAATTGCACACTACTTCCAATCCTCTTCAATATTATTTCGCGCGTGATAACTTGAAATATTCATTCCCGCTACAAAGTCGGATTTTTGCGGAATTAGATGGAAGTGGTGGATGGATGTTATGAGCGTCCCTTTTGGAACGGGGCGGTGGGTTGCGCCACCAAGCTCTTGCTATTATACTGCCTAATGTCCTCCGTGTAACCGCATTTTGAGCGACACCTTGCGAGAAATTTGGCATTGATCCGATTCAGACCAGTGTGCGCATTCACAGGCCACGCAAAGCTTCCGTAAAGTGCGTTCCGAATAACACGAGTTGAGGTAAGATTCCAAGATGCAAGCGAAAGCTGTTTTTAGCATATCGAACATCAAAAGATTATTCTTTTGTTCCCGCAAATGGATGTGTTAATTCCACCATCTAGGCGATGTATTTAAACAAGCAGTGTGTTTACCATGGGCCCTATAACGTAAATCTATTCCAATACGTTTCTCTTCCATTCTCCTGACGTCAAATTTGTGTAACCACCGAAGCAAGCGCCGGGCGGTGACCCGCAGGGTTGTTTAAACAGACCAATAAAACGCTATCCTCGTTTATAGGAGGTCACTTTTGTTTGCTTTAAAAACGAATAACATTGCCTATACACTGAGCGGCGTGTCTTATCTAATTGGTTGATAAGAGGCGAGGAGCACGCTCAAGTGGAGAGAGATTATATGGGGCCGAGCCAGTGCACTGAAAACCGATAACCAGGTGAAGAGGGTGGTGCCAGCGTCTGCAATTGGTCCGCTTTCCCTTAGCTTGCGGTGGCTGGTCGAAAATCGCGGCTGCATGCAACGGAAGGTTAAGAATGCCGCCTAATAGGATCCTCAGCAAAGAAAAGTTGGCTGAGTGAGGTCGTAAACGTGTCGAAAGTGCCATTGGCGGCAGCCATCTTTTATTCCTTTTGGGACGGGCAGCCTGCGGCTATTCAGAGAAAAACTCAGTTTTGTTAGGCACATTAATGTATCTTTACCGCGTACGCGTCTCTTTGACGCGGTAAGTTTTCGCGGTTTGGGTGACAACGCGTGACCGTAGGTGAAGTGGGTGCAGCCCGAAAAGATTTGATCATTAGCCGAGGGCTAATAGCGATAAGGCATCGAACCAGAAATAACTATTTTCCTTTTGCTAGGTCCAACCATGCATAATTAGAGTGTGCCCGTCATATCAGATGGGGAGCTATCGCGCTTTGTATGAGGTCGCGTGACTGACAGGTGAAGTGGGAGTGGCCAAAAAAGATTTTGACCAATTGCGGAGGGCTGATAGCAGTATTGGAATAGAAAAGTTTGTAACAGCCTTACGCTATAGCGGCCCATATTCGCGACCTATCAAATTCAAAATCATGTTTATTTTCCAAAGAAAATTTGGAACGAGGCCCGAACAAATAGTGGAAGCTAGTTCCCTTGACGAGGGTTCAGGCCCACTTTTGCAAGGCACAGCGAAGGTGACAAATCGACAAGCAAACAATAGAATCAAGTGTGCAGAACAAGATAATAACTAGTGGACAATAACACAGGCGTACAAATGAGAACATAATCTTGTCGGTGATAAGGGCACACTTGAAAAGCTATTACGCACCTGTAGAGGTTTCATGTACAGCACACACTACAAAGGCTAGGGAGACCTCTTACAGTTAGCATGCACAACCAAAGAGTAGCGCGTGGCATATGAACAAAATATATTAAGAATGCGCCATCTAATTAGAAATAAAATTAAGCCATGTCCTTCTACGTCACAAAACATGACGTATTTGTCACGTAAAAGAAGTTGGAGATCTAAACCTGCCTACGACTACACGAGCAAAACAACTCATTTCAGAGACCCGCAACCACAACGCAACACATCACATTGCGCCGCGACCATAGCGTAGTGCATCGCCCACTAGACGCACAAATATGCAAAATATCATAAAAAGCCAAGAAACACTGACACGAAGGACAAAATAGGGGAAATTACTTCTGCTTAAAAAATGAAATAAAGAAACGATAAATTAATGGAAATGAAAGTGGATGAAAAAACAACTTGCCGCCGGTGGGGAACGATCGCACAACCTTCGCAAGGTTATTCTGAAGCTACACATGGCATTAAAATACCTTCGTTATATGCCCATATCCACAAAGAACTTTATCTCTTTACTTCGTCGTTTAGGACGATTAGTTAAAGAGAGGTGCGTTATAGAGATGTTAGATTTTATAGCTTCCTGGTTGTTCGCTTGGTGCGTGATAGTGGAGGATTTGCCAAACGTTAGTGAATTTAACGAAAACACCAAAAGAACGGGTCAGCATGCTTGCTGTGTTGGCTGCATTAAGAACCTACTTTCTGTTTTCTCTTCTCCGTGGTCAAAGACACCTCCTATCTCAGGCACTCAGGCCTCGCTGCATCATTGCGTGATGCCGCCGCAAACCATTAGTAACGTGAAAGGCTGTTATGCAATATTGGCAACTACGACTATTATAACCATTACTAATTGTTGTAATTACAATTCTGATTGTCTGCTGAGATAGCAATGATGCTTCCTCATATACTTACTCAAAAAATGGCTGTGGCTTAGCTAAGGTTAAGCCCAGGATGCGAAGCATACTAGCCTTTATTTTAGTTGTTGAACCACTGTTTAGCCTGGTGAACTGCTGTTGCTTGGCTATATTTCGTTCGGCTAGACGAAGAAACAACTCATGCGTTACTCCGCTTCGCCTTCAAGAGTGGAACGCGAAAGCGTTCCTGTCGACCCGCCAAGGGGTGTAAGACAATGGGCTACGGCGCAGCGACTACGCGCCCCGCATTGGACGCGGTGAGCGTCGAGCAACGCAGCGTTCGGGGTGGCAACGAAATGTGCGCCTGAGCAAGCGACGCACGCCTGAGCCTTAGAAACAGCTCGTTTCTAAGGCAACACCGCATTCACTAGAGGCGCTTTTGTACCGCTTTGAAGCATCGTACTCGTGGCTCAGTGGTAGCGTCTCCGTCTCACACTCCGGAGACCCTGGTTCGATTCCCACCCAGCCCATCTTGCAAGAGTTGAGCCAAAGCCACCTAGAAAATCAGTCTCTGTAGCACGCCGCAACCTTCGCTTCTCATTCGAACGAGCAGCTCTGTCTCCAGGAGGCATCTCACCTCGTGAGTGTCTAGCAGAGGCAAGCGCAGCTGCTTACATACCGCCGCGACGCCGCGAGCGACGGCGCGAGTTGGAGCCCCGTTTCTCCTCTGTCGTGACGTCACAGTGTCACGTGGTATTGAGGAGCTGAGGAGCTGGGTTGAGCTCTCGTAATATGCTTCGCATAAAATCCGAGGACACCTAAGTACTCCCTACTAGTTGTGAATGCGAAAGCGTCATTCTCCAATTGAACGCCGCTGAGCGGTCCTTCAAGTTACGAGCTCCTCGCGGGCGAGCGAGCGCGCTGAGACGCTCGGCGCGTTTTGATTCGGCCTCACCAAGGCGCAGCCAGAAGGCAGACGAGAGCTTGCGTGGACAAGGAACGCGTGTGTAACACGGGCTTCAGATAGCGAGGGTGATTTGGCGTGCGGCATCCTCTCGCGCAACACTTGGCGCGCTACTGCGGCAGCAGGTGTTCACATGGAGGAAGGAAAACGCCAGGGCAGAAGGCATTACGTCACGCATCCAGCCTTGGCAAGGAAACGCTCCGTGACGCCAGGCCCTTTGCTCAGCGTCGGCCCAGCACGCGACCTCTTGTGTCGAGATCACGGCGTAAGAATAGGCTATTCTATTCTTACACCGTGGTCGAGATCCCGGAGCAAGAATCCAGATTTGCCGAGACGTCTGGTTCCTAGTAGTTTTTATTCGGTGCGCACTTGTTTGGATGCCATGACATGGCTCTACCAAGCACTCCAGGGTAATATTAACCAATTAAAAAGCTAACGAATGTGTAGCGACAAACATAAGCACCATTCAAAATTGGAACGAATAGACTTGAACACTGGAGCCTGTTGTGTCTGTGATGTCTATCTCATCTTTATATCATAGCACATCATTGCACTTACTGTAATTCATCTTTCCGAGCCGTAATGACCAAAAAAAAAAATACGAGGAAAGCTAAGGACTTACTTTAACTAAAGTTTGCTAACCGTGGCTTTTTTTCGTGTTTATATTTGCTATCATATAACTTCTTTGGTTGGTATTCAAGTGTTTCGCGCACATGTAATGTTTCCAACTTGTTTCCGTTGTGTCGTATCATGGTTCCGTCATGCTATTTTACGGTATCTTTTCTATTGCACAGCTAATTTGTTCTCTAGGTTGTTCCTTTTGTTTGTCTATCTATCTTTGTTTGTTCAGTTGTGCATGCTATCTGACTGCCCCTATGTAGTGGGCACCATGGGAGATCTTCAAATGCACGTCATGCGACCCACTTGACAAGGGGCGATTGGGCTTTTTGCCAGAAGCAAATCTTTAAAAATCTTTAAGCTAGGAAAGCGAAGCGGTGCATACAGTAAATTATTCCCTGCCATGTCGAGTAAGAGGCAGGTATTACCTCGGCGTACTTACGATTTCCCAATTCAAATACACGCAACAAAAAACGTAGAAGGGCTTTTCCGAGACAACCACGGAGTAATAAAATTTGCTGCATTTGAGAGGAAATTTTACACTCTAGTAGCCTTATAGGCAACAAGGTTTTCATTAAGCTAGGGCATAACATTTTTTGTGAAAATTCACGAATTTGCAAGTTTAAAAAAACATCAAAGCGCGACGTTTGCCAATACGTAACGTAACACCAAAACAGACATCGCAGTTCTTTAAGCTGCATTCGTTGGAGCATTTAAAGCTGATAAATTTCATATATGAATTTACTGCTTGCATATATGTAAAACTTGTACAATAAGTAAGCGGGTTTCGGAAAAGTCCTACTAGAAAATAAGGTATAATTCATAGCGGTATATAATGCATCACTATTGTTCGCTTCAGAGGCGTTGTTTCGATGCAGGCGCAGTGTTCGCTGAGGAAAACAATTTCTCCATTCTCAAGCATTTAGATTGAAGCTGCCAAGCTAAAACTTTTAAGTGCTGTCTGCAGAATCGTGCATCTGAACATTACGGTCATGTTCAGCTGTGCCTAACGCACACATTACTCATTAAAAAATTGGGGTCTTTGTATTCGGATGACTGAACTGTAAGAAATTCATCTCTCGCTCTTGCACTTGGTGTTGCTGAAATACATGCTGACATACATTAATCGCCGCGTCTAGCACGCGATATACTGGCACTTGGTGTCCGTACTTTGTGCCTCGACCAGGCCTCTGCGTTCACTCCAACGCAGTATTGTGGCGCCACCTAGCAAGAACTCAATGAAAGAGTGCTGTTGACTCCACAATTACGATACATACTTTTCATGCCCCCTGCGCATTTTAGCTAGTGCATAAGTCAAACTTTTGTGTGATCTCCCATCTCAGAGATACATATACAATAGAAAAAAAAGCTTCAGAGAAGATGTTCTAACTAGCATGACAAGTAATCAAAAATGTATTGCGAAGACAGCGCACTTGTGCAAGTGCACACACTGCATAAATATCAAAGGGAACAGGCGTTCAAACCGTGGTTCGTCAAAATACACAAGACAGAACTCTGCTATTTATTTCGGCTTGAGAAATCTTCCTGATTACGTTTTTTTTTCGATTACAGCCCAAGAACAAAATTGCCGGCTTTAATCGTAAATATACTGTTCCCTTTCACATTGGCACTCAACATACGTGCAAATTACCTCGTGATATCCCAGAGGCACGAGCTGACGATGACAACGTCCGGCGGTGTATCAGCCATGCGTGCCATGATCGTCTCCACATACTGGCTATAGATCTTGGTCAGAAAGTAAAAGTATATCGTTACTTCTGAATCGCAGAATATGCGCTCTTCGAGGTAACCTCTGCCGTTGTATTTCTTGCCATGGTTTACCAGGTGATCTCCATGATAACTTTCTTCCATCTGAAAGGTAGTTTGCTTGTCTCTTCTCACATTTTTCAAACACGTACCAGCAAAGCAAGCGCTTTCATCCCACTCATAAAAAAAGAAAGGACCAGTCACTCAACATACACGGCTGGTTATAATTCCAACGGAGCAGACCGAGAATGAGCCGTCGTGGTGGCTTAGGGGCTACGGTGTTGCGCTGCTATAAGCGTGGGATCGCAGGATCAAATGCCGGCCACGGCCGCTGCATTTCGGTGCGACGCGAAATGCAAGAACGCCCGTATACTGTGCACTGGGTGCAGGTTAACGAACCCCATGTGGTCAAAATTAAGCCGGGGTCCCTCACTGCAGCGTGCCTCATAATCAGATCATTGCTTTGGCACATAAAACCCAAGCATTTAAGTAATCAAACAGAATACGTAGCCAGGGAATGCATGGCCTGAATGAAGTGTCGTATTAACTAAAATGTACATATAATATAGGAAAGCGAAATGACAAGCCAAACCCATATCTTCGGGTATCATTGCCCATTTGCTTTGTATGGTTTTTCGTTTGCTCGTTTTTTTTATCCTAACAAAAAATTGAGTCCATCGGTTCTTATTCCCGCTGGAGCTACCGGCTGAACGCTGGCAACATAACAATACGTCGACGTTCTGTGCATGCAACGGATAAAACTCCTTTTAAGGTATGACTGAAGATCCAAGTACAACCATTGTGTAAACCATGTATCACTGCCTTTGAGAAAATAGTCCTGGCTGGGTGGGGCTGCTGTAACACACGATAATAATAATAATAAAAATACCTTCATTTCCAATAATGAACTCAGTACATTCATGCAGGCCTGCCAAAGGCTTTGAAGGCTTGAGCGGCAGAGCCTGGCAGGCAGCAAATGCATACACGGTACATTAATAGATTAGTTATAAGCAGCGAACTCGAGTATAGCATATCAGAAAGCAAGTTATCTTAATTTATACAGTGTCTAATAAAAGACTTTCCATCGAGAATAATTAAACACAGAAACGCAGCAATGCGTGTGAATAAAGTGACCATGAGATAACATAATCATACACCAATCTGACCTTCATGGTGCAAAGTAATTGCACAACCACATGCACGAACACAAGCAATAACGGTAAACAAAAGGAACAAGTACGCCTTTACAAATAGATACGCCGTAGCAGGCTCCTTAACTTGTATTTCGTTTTTGCATCGGAGATGCTGGGGGGTAATTTATTGAAGTAGGTTGGAACATAATGGGCGCGAGGTCTAGTGCCGTACCTTGTGGAACAACGTGGCCTCCAAAAGAGACCCTGGGTCTTAAGCAACGGGAATAAGTGTACAGAACTAGGAATTCAATGGGGGGGGGACCAGAAGTTTTTAAAACAACCGTTTGCCTTAAAAGATCGTTGAAATTCGGCATAGAAAGTATTTTAGAACGGTCTGTGTCAGCATTCAGGCTGACACAGAGAGGGAGTGCAGTATTGCATTTATTCCGTTGTGCCAGCGAACAGCACAGTGCGCGTAAATTGTTAGTCCATACCGCAGCAGACTGTAGCCTAAAGCGTGCATTATTGTTTTCCTTACCAATAAGGGCATGTCATATCTCATATTGTACAGTAGATATGATACAGTGCGAAGTTTTTTGCAAACGTAAGCAAGGTGGCTGTTCCAAGAAAGGTTGCTGTCAAGATATCGACCAAGATACTTTACAACAGATGAGTACTGTAATGGTCTACAAGAACAAGATAAACAATCTGAACAATGAAAAAGAAGAGGCTAATCAAGGGCTACCTTCCTCAAAGGATTATGGAAGCAGAGTAATTGCGTCTTAGATACATTTATATCAATTAGGTTATTTCGAAACCAGTCCATAGCTTTTGTGGCAGCAGACTGTAAAGAAGCAATCGCATCGTAGTAGCTATGGGCAGAAGTTACGATCATCGTGTCATCGGCGTATTCATGAAGAGAGATGGGTATCATGCTATAGAGGTCATTTACAAAAATATTAAAAGTGTGGATCCCAGCGGAAATCCAGCTATAATAATGGAAAAGGCGAACTTGCCCAACTGAGACGACCTGACGCCTACCCCGAAGAAAATTTGCTAACAACGACCAGAAAGCACCCCGAAATCCTAACAAGAAAAGCTTATTTAACAACAGACCATTATGAACACTGTCAAAAACCTTGCTACAATCAAGAAGGAGAGCACAAGCAATTTATTATTATCGAAAGCTATATTCAACTGATCGGAGAAATCTTACAGAAGGGTCTGAGTGCTATTGCCGGGCCAGAAGCCATATTGACTAGCCGACAATATGCTGTGGGCGTCCAGAAAGCTTATCATCGTTAATAATAAGTGTTTTTCTAGTATTTGGGCAATAGAAGGTAGAATTAAAATTGGGCGATAATATTCAATTTTATTACGCGCACCGCTTTTATAAAGAGGTATAACTATTGCTGTTTTCAGTTTTACTTCACGACTTGAAATTATGCGATTGAGTAGTGCTAGCAAAACCTCTTGGCTGTATTCATATGTTCTGCGCAAGTCATTAATGGGAATACCGTCAATTCAAGGAGATTTATTACATTTTAAACTGAACATAAGCGGTCCTAGCTCTTCCTAAAAAATTGAAGGCAGATATGCCGATTCACTAATGCTGTGACGCAAAGTGCGCAGATCTACCTGTAAGTTTGTTTCTAATTATAGGAGAGAAGTGGTTGTTAAACTGATCAGAAATATTCTGTCTGCCGCTGGATAAACTGGACGGAAAGTAATTCATTATATTAGCTCGCGTATTAGCACCTCAAAAGCTCCTAATTAACGACCATGTTTTCTTACTACTGTAACTAGCAGCTTGAAATTTGTCTCCAAAATATATTCGCTTTGCGGAGCGGGCTATGGCAGTTTATTTCTCAACTGCTTAATTATTACGTGTAGGTCTGCAGAATTTGGGGCACGCAAAGTAAGCCTTTTTCTTTTTTTGCAGCAGTATGTCAGACGACATCCACTTGTTACCCACGTTACGTTGTTTGACATGTATTGTTCGGGTAGCACTTTCTTTTACATTCTGGAACACTTCTACGAGGTTGTCATATAGGTCAGCCGGAAACACTATTGCTAAAAAAGATTTCTAGTCATATTGAGCCACCAGCTTATCAAATAATCGATCCATCGATCTAGATTAAACCGTTTTGTGTGTAGTGACATGATAATAAGCCAGCAGATATGCACTTCATGGACGGCACGCGCGTTATTTTTACATGTACGCGAAGGCAATTAATCTAAAAAAGCTCCTGGAGGGGTATTCTGTAAGTGTCCACCTAATGGATATGTCCTCTTCGTCTGCTGCTGATGTTCTGATTGGCCGGGCTGGGGTACGCGGCAGAAGGACCCAGGTGTCGCTAGCCAATCAGCACTTCAGCAGCAGACGAAATGGACATGTCCACTACGTGGACATTTACAGAATACCTCCCCTTGTGCCAAGCTGCGGTGAAGGAACGTTTTCAGTGACGTTAGTTTTAGCGCACGCCGACTTGATATATAATCAGCGACGCTACATGTTGGATTCGCAGGGCCTATACACTTCTTGCAAGGGGTATCGCGTTCCGTATAGGCGCAGTAACTCGCAAAATTTCACGCGTTTTCATTTCGTAGAGCGCCAGTTGGCCTGCGTCGACGAACCACTCGCCGGCACTCGTCGCGAGGAGCCCAAGACAGCTTTGACATGACGTCACGGACGCAGTTTCTCACCGCGCTGTTTTTCCAACGTGGCGGCTGGGATGACGTCAGTATAGCATGTTCACAGAAGCGCGTAACCTGCTTCACTTTCACAGGGACGCGGTCGGAACACTACTGGCGTCTGCGCCAGATCCACGCAAGGACCGATAAAACCACCGCGCGAGACGCTTATAGACACAGCTTCCCATCGCGTGCTGGTGGTTGTCCAACACGGCGGCCAAGATGGCGTCAGTGCAGGCCCCCTTAGGTTGGTTTAGATTATCATTACGCTCCATGAACCGACTCTGAACTATCATAAATTGAAACTTGAAGAGCTATCCTGGAAAATTACGCATAAAGTCTGCCATGTAGTCCTTCCGCAAATGCATGGCTTGCTGGAAAACTCGCAATTACGCGAGGCTTGTCTGCACCTGTAAGGCTGGAGAAATGCAGCGTCTCTTGATCAATACTGCAAATTGAAGCACGAGTGCATATGAATTGAATGAGCTATCAAACTTGTTAACGAACGCAGGTGATCGCTGCATCTCACGTTGTACAGATCGTATGTGCAGAGCCAATTGAAGAAGTCACGAATGGACCGCTTCTCTTACTCCGATGCTTAGCGTTCTCATTTAATCAATCACAATGCACCCGAACTCAACGGTGGCAGTGGCTGCTTAACGGCTCAGTAGTAGGGTAGAGGTCTCTGACAAAACCCTTTACGCAAATACGGCCCTAGAACTTGCTGCAAAAGCTGCGCTGCTAGGCTATGGGAAGATGGCCGGTTAGAGGACGTCATTTGAAGGGCGCTGCAGTTACATGCGCTTTGTTAAGGCCAATTCGCAACTGCGAAACCACAGATGATGCAAAAAAAAAAAAAGGATACGCTGATGCGCTCTCAAAACGCAGCGGTGGCGCACTAAATCATTTACGTTTACATCCGCTATAGCATCGGAACGTGCAACAACGCGTTGGGTTTGAATTAACGTGTAACTGAAACCGCATACCTTTTGCTTGAGCAAATCATTTGAGATGAGCGAATTCCTATGATACAAACAGATTAGGTCCTTGTAAATGGCTCGAACGTCTGGAAGGTCGAAGAGAGAACAAGTTTAGCACATTTACAAAAAAATGAATTAGAACGCCTGCACTTACTTGAGCATCCCAGAAATACAAGGCGCTTTGACCTTAGCAGCGAACGCACGCGTTCACATGTGAATACGTGTGGCATTACGAGGCGCGAAATCACACAAATCAGATCTCAGACTGAGACATCGTACAAAAAATGCAGAGTTCGAGAAGCATACTACAGCTTCCAACGGTCTTCTTCCGCGGACGAGTGCGTGAGACTCATTCGAACGCTTTCGGAAGCGTGTTGATGATGATGATGAAGCCTCAATCAATGGCACAAACCCACTATGGGGTATAGGCCACTAATCGGGTGGTAATATGATTGAATGAATAAAAGAATTTGGTTAATAAATAACTAACACAAAAAGTAAAATAAATATATAATCCAAGATGATAAAAAAAATGTGTTGCGGGCGTGAATATCAGTCACACACACGAAAATACGAAAGAAAACAACCCAATAAATAGGAACGTAAAATATTTCTCATGACGCTGATGATGATCGCGGCTTGGCCTTATACCAGTTGTGGCGCAACCTGAATATACGCGTATCAACTAATATTGGAGTTATTTACACGTTCAAGGAATCATTCTTTGATTCCTCCCTTACGGATGACGCGAAAACAGTTACAGAATACAGAATGGGCGTTTCCTCACCACCATCGTCACGTACCACATGGGGCTGAGCAGCAAATTATTGATGCAGTGGACAATTAGGCATTCGTAGTGTTCCGTATCGTCAACATATCACCGTATCGTCAGCGTATCGTCAAAAATCCAACCACTCTTACAGCTGAGCGCTGCCTCTGTAGCGTGATAACAAACCGCTGTTATCAATAATAGTGAGTTTCAGAATGAGGGCCACAAAGAGCTTTGCGGATATTAGCCTGGAGGCACGCAGGAGTGAAGAGCTTTAGAATAGGGATTTGCGTTTGCGGATAGTGTCTTGCGTTTGCATCCCCACTGCGGCGCCAGCGAAAAGATAGTAGAAATAGGCACGGCTGAGCTAGAGACGCGACGCACACGCTTTTTCTTGCGGCCTGCGCGCCCGACGAGGTAACATAGGGTGAATTCTTGCTGGCTGGTTGCGGCGCTCGCCTAGTGGGGGCACGTTGAAACCATACCTCTGTGGCGAATGGACGTGCTTTTCGGGGTTCCGTGGCGGCGACGAAATCATAAGTTTTTGTGCATGCTTTGAACTTGCTTCTGCTTTTGATTGGCTGATTTCTTAGCCTTTAAATAGTAATTTAAGTAGTGCGCGGGTGTGTTTCGTGTACAGTTGGTTTTGCAGGATGGTTAGAGCGTCCTTTCGCGCCACGTGCTTCAATACGTGAAGCCGGGTGGGACGTTGAGTGTTTGTACCCTTTAAATTGTAGCTTGGAGATGGCAACACTAATAGGTAATAATGGTTTTACTTTGTGTGTTTTTCGTAGGAAACTGAGAGCATGGCCGCGTGATTGTGCGCGAGTGAGAGCGTGTCATACCTTGGGTCTCCGCGGCATTGATTGCTTTTGAAACAGTGGTGAGAGTTGCTTTACGACATTTTGAGGACTTGGATCCTGTGCGTATGGGTTTTTGCTAAAAGGTACATGCTGTGCATTATTATAGTCTTATAGTATTTGCATTAGAAAATCCGGCCAAAACATGGCAAGAAAGCGGGGAAAGCAGGCAGTGTGCGTGGGGTCCCTCAAGGCAGATGAGGGGATGGATGAGAATGGAGAGGAAACCGAGTCAATCAGCACACACAGTGATGTCGATGCGTGGCTGAAGAAAATGGAGACTTTCCAGGAAGAGCTTGTCAAACAGGTTGACGAGCTAAAGAATGAGCTAAATAGGGAGCGCGATGCACGGAAGGTAGTGGGAAAAAAAGGACTTGAAGCAGCCGAGGAAAAGCTGAACAGGGCCGCCATTGTGAACGAGAATGGTCGTGATAATGGAATACAGTCCCCCGACGTGAAAGGAGAAGGAGTGCCAGCAAATTACTTGAAATGCGTGCAACGTGGTGAGGAGTTAGCTGGAAAGAGCGGCACCTGCCTTGAGGCCACCACGCGGGAAAATCAGGAGCGCATGGGTCAATGCCCCTTGTCAAGTCCGAATCACGCGGAAAAGGACAAAGGGAAGCCGGGAGAGGCAGGAGAGAGTGAAATGGTGATTATTGCCGGCGACTCAAATCTAGATAGGTGCTCAGAAGCAATTGTGGAGAGCGTGAAAGGCGATAAAAGAGTAGTGTTAGGGAGATCTCTGGGGCGGACGCTGGGTTCTGTCATGGAGCCAGCAAAAGCAAAGCTCGTGGAAAATGCCCACGTGCGCAACCTCGTCATAATAGCAGGTTAGCTAAATGACGTCCTAAACACGAAAGGGACATGACTAGCCAAGCGCTTGGCCAAGAGGGTGGACGACTTGCGCGACCTGTCCCCTCAGGTGAAGATCGTGGCGTTCACGGTGCAGGAGGTGCCTGTACGTGATAGTCACATACAAAGTGCCGTAGTGGCTGCTAATGAGGCGATATGGAAAATGAGCCGACTTAAAGGCTTCGGGGCTGCCGAAGTAAACAGGGAAGTGAGAAGGTGTGGTGGTTTTCAACGAGACGGGATCCACTTCAATCCGTCTCTTTCATGGCGTGACAGCGCATGCGCCCAACCCTAGTGGATGTTGCGAAACGTTTTGGAAGGGTCGCGCGCGTGGCCGCGGCCCGGAAGGTCCCCCGAGAAAAAAGCACTCGGATCGATGCACGCTGCTGCAAACACTCGAGCCGTGTACCGCGTTCAAACTCTACTGGTAGCTCGACGTCGGTGCGGTGCCGAAAACGTGCGTAGCGTAAACCGCAACTCCACTTAAAAATAGAAAGCGACCAGGGCATCGTCCGAGTTGTCCGGACTGCACCGTGAGCAAGGTAGTTGCCGCCTTTTCATGACGGGCTCGTTAATTTAACGAAAAACCCGTGCGTTACACTTGGGCAGCACTTAAGTAGATCACGTTGCTGATTGTTCCACAAATATATATTTCTCGATAAATCTTCCTGAGCTTATTAGCAACGCTACTATAGTCGTAGGAAAATAAGTCTGCAGCGACTCATAACCCTCATAATTCATGCCCTCATAACCGCCAGCCACTCTTCCTCCGCAAGGCTGCAAATAATTCGTACTTCAAATTTTTCCTGTTGCCCAAATAAGGCTGTAACCACAAAATGAAAATATTAGGAGGTAATTTTTTACCTTTTCCCTCGCTTAGCATAGTGGAATGGCCCAAGCCTGATTCTTTATTGAACTGAAATAACATGCTTGAAATAACAACTATTTATTGTCAAGTTTCACTTCAGTTGGCAGTGAAGCTTCATGAGTGAAACGGGTTCCGCAGTGACATGAACGGCACCGCAGACTTTTCAAGAGTGAAACGCTCAGACTCCATAAACTTTATCCATGTTTGTTGCACATCTCATTGCTTCCACCGATGAAAAGACTCTTCAAGAAGAGCAGACGCTCCGGCCGAATCAAGTACGACGCCGCTTTGAAAAGTCCGCATGACGCCGATTTTGTTTGCATGTGTGATTGGCTGACGAAGTAACACAACTCCGCGCGGTTTGTTTGCCTTGGTTACCAACTGCTGTTTTTAAGTTGTATTCTACTAAAGTACTCTTCATTTTATACTTTGGCTTCTTTACTTCTTGGCAGTGTTCTTCCTGCGCTTCTTTCCTGCGCAAGTCCATATGACGTAGTAGCTTGTTTGCAAGTAAAGGAGAGGTGTATGGCAGAGGTATACCTATAAAATACACCTTATTTCATATCTCTTTTGTGAGTTTACGCGTTTTTATGGCGAATAGTGGAGGTTATTCGCATTTGCACTAGTAAACGTACACGCCCCCCCTCATTTGCATAGCAGTTACGTTGAGCCTCGGTACTAGTGATACTGAACAGCGCAGGACCCACCTATGTCCGCCGAGGGGTGAACCCAGCCATCGATCTCTCCCTCACCACAGAACAGTGCTCCTACACCTGGGACACAACTCCGGACAATTGGGCTTCGGACCACTTCCCCATTGTGATCCCCTCTGTGCATGGAAGGAAGCCAAAGACCAGAACTTTCCACGTCATAGACTGGTCTATGTTTAGGTAGCACTGTAGTGAGGCGAGCGATCGTTGTGACTTTCTAGACGCCATCGCGGAGTACACCCAGGCGGCTACCGTTCAGTGCTCTTCCCCACCGGACACACCTGCCCCGGATCTCCGCCTACTCAAACTCCGTGCCTCCAGGCGCCGCAAGGAGCGCCGAGCAATTCGGACAGGGAAGGTAGATCACCAGACTGAATATCGATGAGTAGACGCCTGCTGTAGAAGACAGGCCCGCCGCAGGAGGAACCAGAGCTGGGTGAGCCTGTGCTCCAGCATCCAGGACAATTCAAGGGGGCCCCTAGCCTGGCGACTACACAAGTCACTCATCGGCAAGAGGACGAGCCGTCAACCAGTCCTCGCTGTGGCCACCTCGCTAGGAATAAGCGAAGAGGCCATCGCAGAACTTCTGGCGGACCGGTTCGCCCATCCTGTCCCACAGAGTGCAGCCATCCTGCCGGTCCGACACCGCCCTGCCCAGCTGCCCACCTGTCTACACAGCCTCCACCCTGCTTAGACGTCCAGCCAGGTCGCTGCCCTCTGGTACGAGCCACTTGCCCTGCACAAGCTCCAGGTGGCTCTGAGGCGAGGGAAACGCCGCAGCGCACCAAGAGCAGATGGTGTAACGCCACAGATGCTTCGCAGCTTGGCCGCCAGCGAGCAACAGCGCCTGTTTGAGTGCTTTAATGAGATATGGCAGTCAGGGCAGGTGCCAGAGGCATGGCGCACAGCCATTGTGGCACCCATCCTCAAGGCCAGAAAAACGGCTACGGAGTCGTCGTCAATCGTATCAATCGGTCTCCCTCACCTCCGCTGCCTGCAATCTGATGGAGGCCATGGCCTTGGAATGACTGGACTGGGTGGCGCGTGCTCGCGGGTTCCTGGCAGACCAACAGACGGGCTTCCGGCAGCGGCGGGGTACTGCGGACTCCATTGCTGACATGGTGTCCACCCTGCAGGACGCCAAGGCCGACGGGGACCTCGCGATGCTCTTGCTGATCGACGTACAGGGTGCCTTCGACAGCCTCCCTCACGCAGTTGTCCAGCAGGGCCTGGACCTCCTCGGTATCTAAGGCAACCTGCGCGAGTTCCTCGCGTCGTTCCTGCACAATCGCACTCTCAGGCTACATGTGGGTCGATCGAAGAGCACCCCCGTCAAGTCGCTGCAGGTGTGGCACAGGAGTCAGTGGTGAGCCCCTTCCTGTTCAACCTGGCCTTGGCACGGTTGCCTGCTGCCCTGCCGATGGACCCTCACTTCCCCGTGCAGTCTTCAATCTACGCGGACGACATGGCCCTTAGGGTGCGGGGACCACCGCAACACATCTGCAAGGCACGTGCGACCCTACAGAGAGCCCTGGACACTGCGGCTGCCTACTTGGGCAACATCGGCCTTACCATCTCCGCCAGGAAGATCGAGGCCTTGCTGCTGCATCCCAGAGCAGCAGCCCACCGCTCAACTGCCCGGCTGCCCTTGGAGGGCGTCCAGATCCCATGAAGCAAGACATTCACGTACCTGGGGATGCGCATTGACCAAAGGCTGACCTGGCTGCCGGGTACCATCGCCCTGGGCCCCCAGACGCTTCGGGTCCGCAAGGCCATCTCACAGCTCCTTGCCCGTGGACAAGGCTGTACCACCAGGTGGGCCCTGCAGCTCTTTGAAGCTGCAGTCACTTCATGGCTACTGTATGCCCTCCCTCTTGTGGCGCTGCCCCCCCCCCCCCCGCCTGCGGGAACTGGAGCTGCAACACCGGTCAACACTGCAGCTCTCTCTTGGGGTTCCCCGAACCTCACAAGGGGTCGCCACTCTTGCTGAGGCAGGTACCTGGCCCCTGTCACTACTCTTCCTGCAACAGGGGCTACGCCACATTGATCGCCTACACCATGCCTCAAATGGTCAAGCACTCCTGACCCGCCTACGCTCCCGGCCAGCATCACACATGCGACGGCTGTGCTATAGGGAAGTCATAGGGGACACGACTACAAACGCCGTACAGCCTCGCCCATCACACTGACCACCAATCTGTATCTCGACGGAACTGCCAGGTGTCTCAAAGAGCCGCTCCCCAACGTGTGCCCTACAGCATACGACAGCTTCTCTACTCCAAGAGAGACTTGGGGACCACGTTCACATCTTCGTCGATGGATCCGGGATACTGGAGACGGGCTCATCCACAGCAGCCTACATTGCAACGGCCCTACACAAGAGCAAGCTATGCCGTCTCCCGGGTCATGCAAGCCCTACCGCAGTAGAGCTAGCAGGACTCTACCTTGCTGTGAAACTACCGGCAGAGTAGCTATCAACGACTCCGGCAGCTATCTTCTGCGACTCCAAGGCGGCGCTGCTTTGCCTGCAGAGCCCTGACAAGGCTATCCTTGGAGTTTTACTGCTGTCCTCAAGACTGGCGGCGCTTCAGGATGCAAGATGCTCACTATACCTGCACTGGCTACCGGCGCACGTAGGGATCCCTGGCAATGAAGAGGCAGAGACTCTCGCAAAGAGCACCCACCACTTAGGCGTCCCCCTCAGCCCTGTTGTAACGGCCGCGGACTTCACAGACACAGACTCTATTATTGCGATTGCTGCTTTCTGTAATTACGTCAGTCCCCTTCGAAACCGACTTCTTTAGGCGCTCAGCCACAGTGGCCCCTGCAACACTAGGATAACCTGCTTCTAATAGGCGCCGGACCTGCGCATTAAAACTTGCGCTCATTTTGTGCATGCTGGATCTGGTGAGAGAAGACTTAAGGCACGACATGGCAATTCCGTTTTTTACTACTTTGGAATGCTTGCATTGAAAGTTTAGCAACGGCTTCGAAGATTTTGGGGAGTACTGCCAACAAATATGATTTAGTTCGAAGACCAAGGATATGTCAAGAAACTGAATTACGTGTCCCTGAGGAAATTCCTTGGTAAACTTTAATCCTCCTCAATAATGTTTAAATTGCTCACCTGCTGACATAGCAGCGGAATAGAATCCTTCCCCATTGCAAAAAACTCTGGTAATCATCAACGTAACGAAATATCTTGATAACGCTAACACCTAATGATTTCTTTAAGCAGTTGTCAACCTTACCCAGGTAAATATTGCTAAGAATAGGGGCAGCCTTTGAGCCAATACAAATGCCTGATTTTTGTAGAAAAACACCATCTCTCAACCCAATCAGCGTTGACTTCAAGTACATTGAAAGAATTTCTGGAAAAGCTCCCGTGGAAACACCGCATCTGTGAATAAAAGCCGACTCTCGCACTTGTTCTTTAATGCACTTATTTACAGAATTTAGCAACCCGTCATGCGGCAAGGAATAATACAGGTCTTCGATACTCGTTCTAAAAGCTGTACAATCACTAGGGTTTTCCTCTCTCAGATACTGAACTAGTGCCTGAGAATTACACAAGCAAAATGGGTCTGAAAAAACTAGTGAAGCTAAGCAGTTCTGTAGGTAACTGGCGACACAGACCTGTCACGTCCCTTTCTCTGACACTATAGACGAAAAGGAATTTCTTGCTTATGGGTCTTCGCCGAGAAAAACAGTTCAAGGGTGAAGGATTTTGCTTTCTTGACATTACAGACAACCATTTCAAGATTATGTCTTGACAAGAGGTCAACCGCAGGTTGCTTAACTACCGAAGGCTTGAGTTTTAAGGGCTTTAAATTTTTTCTATGGCTGAAATCGCTTTTTCTGAAAACATGTCATCTGGCATAATTACGAAATAACCTTCCTTATCAGATATTACTGGTTTAAGTTTATGCTCCACAAGGTAATTAACTAACGGTCGGACAGGGTCAGACGTCTTAAATGAGAATTTGATTGTTTAATGCTAGTAATGCAATCTGAAATACAGCGCGAGCGTTCTTCTTCCGGGATGAACCTGGTTATGCTGCATGTTATGCTTAAAACGTCAACGGGCTTTACGTTAGGCTTAAAACACTGCTTAGCACCTAAAGCAAGGGTTTTTCTATGGGTATCACTTACGATGGCGTCTCCGAGAACCGGTGCGTTATTTGGCGGTGAATTATTAGAAAGGTGTTTCCTCTTACTTTGTTGAAGCTCCGGATATTTCATCCTCCATAGGAAGTCCTCGTGTTGCCCGGCTACCCTATTCCAATCGGCGTAGAGGTGGTTCCAATGGCGACCGTTATCCCAGGGCCGCGCAACGGACCTTTACACAATCCTGATAGAACCTAACTTGGCGCCATGATTCAGCGGAAAGAATAGCTGCAATCCTCCTGGCATCCCGAGTTGACGGTTGAAGGAAGCTGCACATCATTTGGACTTCCAATGGGACGACACGATTACGACTCAACCACGACATGGTTCTAGTGCGGAACATACGTAGCGCAATTAAGGAAGCTAACGAAGCCGGATTGTGCAGATAAGTAGGGGAACATGGAAAAGGGCTTAGAGTACTAGAAATGAAGCTTAGAACGACAGAAAGCTGAGATAGTTGGTAAGGATTCATTCTGCAAAAAGGGGTGAGTCCAACTCGCTCAGCTTTCTATCGTTCTAATCCTCTAACATCATTGCCAACATATTCGCTAAAACACAATTGTCTTGGCAGACATTTGCTACATATTTGCCCTACTAAAGCAACAGATTCTTTTCTTATCCACAAAGTTTTCGCCCATTTCTTAATCTTGATGTACGTAACTGCATTATGTACTCACCGGCGTAACTTTCTGATGCCGCTTGATGACGCAATGCAGGCCGTTGGTGTACGGCGACATCCGGTTAAATGCTCTCTCTTGGGGCTCACGTTTTTTAGTGGCTAGGCTAACAATTTCTAATAATGCACTCAAGCAAAAACTTGTGTAGCTGATTATCTTGCTAAGATGTTCGTCCATCGACTCAGGAAATTTTGCGTCCGCGCACGTTCTACTTACCGCTAGAACGCTTTCCTCCGAAGGGGAAACACGTGCCAGCACAGAGACCGGTATAACGCAAATTCAAAAAAATTTTTCTTGCTTAATATAAAAAGTATTTTGACAAAAATTTCTCACTTTGTCGACAATGGATATTTCTAATAATTACGCTATTTAATGCATTTTTACCCCGACCACCTGCACGGTAAATTTACGACTAAACATAGGCTAAAACGAACTTTCTTGCAAATTCATCGCCAGCTGTACTGGCCATTTCACTATATATTCATCCCAAATTATATTTTTTTCACTTACAGTACAACTTACTGGCAATTATTTACGGTGAAATATAACCTCTCGGTAAAAGTTATCCATCTGCAAAAAATTCCCAATATGCAACAAATTTTGCATATTTAGTGCCGTATAAAAAACTCACAGAAACGTAAACATCAATAACACCTTTTTTAAATGAAAAGCCTATCTTCATTCTCAAAGGAAAATCCTGTGCTCGCCTAATTTACGGAGAGAAAATTATTTGACAGTGCGTTTTACGACTCATACTTCCGAATTTTCTGAAAAATTTCACATGTTCCTATCGGTGTTGAACATTTGTTTTTCGCAAAAATGTTTTACCGAAAGACTTCTTGTTTTAAATTGATAGTCCAATTTTTTTCAAAGAAATCGCTGATGGACGAGCGCTAATGTTGGGACAGTTGGCGTAGAATGACAGATATGAGAAGCTATAATATGTTCATGTAATTCGCAACATTGCATGTTACTGAAATGAGTCGATTATTACAGGACGAGTGCTTGTCACCGGGTTTAAATACGCGAACTACATTACCAATCTTCCATTCCTTATAGGCAGCTGACCTGATAATACAGACTGGTTGAAGAGGAGACACAGAAAGCGACTGGAAATATCAGTAGTATTCTTCAGCATTTTAGAGTTTATATGATCAATGGCAAATGAAGTGGACATCCTAAGCTTCGTGATGGGGTTCGCGATGCGTGCGGCAGTGACGGTGATCGGAGCCACCAAAGCGAGGAAGCGCGGCTCAGAAACAAATGGCACACAGGAACAATCTTCGTGTCTAAAACCGGCGTGAAGTATGCATTGAAAGCAACCTCAGCACCTTCATCAGAAAGCGGAGATTGTTTGTAATCGTGTATTGTAACGCGACTAGTAGATTTAATATATGGAGAAATTATTTGCCATAATTTTTTAGGATTATTCCTAATGAGTGAAGGCAAGTCCTTCGAACACTATTTCTTCTTGGCTGCGCCTAATGCTTTACAGTAAACTTGTAAGCAATATTTGTACTTATCTTAGTAGGAGGCAGCATTCTTACGTTCTGCAGTATTATAGAAACGTTTCTTTTCATTTCGTAAGGTTCTACGTTGTTTAGTAAACCAAGGGTTACTTTTATCGTTGGATATAGAGATTAGCGGCACATACTTGCAAAGTAATTGTAATATTTTTTTCTTTAAAATACCCCAATGCTATTCATGGTCCGCAATTCAGACGACGGCAGAAAGGGTTAATTATGAAAAACTTCTAGTTCAGTGTTGAATCTGTCGTAATTACCACGATTATAACCCCGAATAGTTATAGTGGCTGAACCTGTAAAAGGTAAAGGTAAAATAACTTGGAAATTAAGGAGTTTGTGTTCACTAAATGCTTCTATGCAAGAAATCGGACCAGTAGCCTCTGGTGCAGTTGTTAACACTAGACATGAAAGAGAAAGCGACGATCGGGCTGGCAAATGCCAGCGGAAGGGGCGCAACGCCTAACTGCTCTTCAGAAAGCAGGAGACAGAAACATGGAAATGAAACAGAGGAAGGAGTGGAGGGAAGGGAAAAGAACGAGCCAGGTGAAAAACCTTCGATGATAAATGCAGCGTTCACTACGTGCGCTACGTACGGATGGTTCGCACGGATCGTAAGCGTAAACGCCAAAAGCACAACCAGTTTGTTCACACTATTGTTGCATTGAGTGGAAAGTGCGCAATAATCGCAGCCAGCCTGGGCGTAAACGTTGGAGTACCCGCTACTTTTACGGCAGGCACAGATACGACTGTGACGATGCCGTCAATGCACGAAGCAGTTTCGGTTTGCCTCTTCCGGTCACGGAGCATCCGGCCTTCCCAGATTCCGCGTTTTCATCCGGTGCCCGCCATCCCAGCAACCCGACGTAGCACTGTTGTTCTTTGCGTGTCTATGCGGTTTGACGGTATTATCGTGCGGTGTGTGCTCGTGGCTGGTGAGGATACTAGCTTCGGAAGCCGCTGCATGACCGCCATCCCAGCCATCCGGCCTTGCAACGCTGTTCCTTGCTGCTGCTGCTGCCGACGCCATCCGCGTTTTCCCGGGTTTGCGCCGAACGCGCGTGGTGTCCCGGAGTGCAGTGCGGTTTTCCAGTCTCATTGTCTTCGGTACACTGCCCGTGGCTAGTGGTTATGCGAAGTGCGGAAGCTTCTTCGGAGTGCAGTGATGAATTACTAAATGAACAAGTGCGACAGAGGCCGATACTCTATGACCAGCGCCTGAAAACTTTGGGCTTGAAGAGCCTCGACCTGCGCTAACGGCCACTTGCTGATCGGCGCCATGTTGAAAATGCGAAACACGGCTGTCCCAGAACGGTGATTGGCCAGTCGTAAAAAATGTATCTTTGGCTCAATGTGAACATAGGCGGTTGCTAGGTGCGTAAGCAGTCGTTCCAGCAGCTGCGCAAATTGCAATAAATACGCCACTTATAGCGGATGCGACTGTAGTCTGAACGCGGAATTATACTTCGAACGCTTTAATTACGTCACAAACATAGGTTTTGCGTGCACTTTACAAGTCATCATGAGCCTCTTTTATATCCACTGCAGGTTGAAGGCCTCTCCCTGAGATCTCCAATTAACCACTTCTGCCCTCACCGATTCCAGCTTGCGCCAGCGAATTTCCTAATTTCCTCCCCTCGCCTAGTCTGCCGTCATCCTCGACAGCGCTTCCCTTCATTTGGCACCCATTCTGCAACCCTAAAGCTTTATCGGTGGTCTAACTTATGCACATGTTTTTCTCTTAATGTTAATGAGAATATCGACTATCCGCACTTGCTGTCTGATCCATACCGCTTTCTTCCTGTTAATTAACGTTACGCCTAACATTTTTCGTTCCAACGCTCTTTGCGCAGTCCTTATCTTGCTCTCGAGCTTATTTGTCGACCTCCAAGTATCTGCCCCATGTGTTAGCGCCAGTAGAATACATTGACTGTACCTCTTTCTTCAGAATGATGCTGGTAAGCTTCCAGTCAGGATCTGTCAACGTATGCCTAATGCGCTCCATCCCATTTTTATTCTTCTCTAAGTTTCCTTCTCATGATCACGGTCCCTTGTGACTAATTGAGCTAGGCAAATGTACTCCTTCACGGACTCCAGAGGCTGACTGGCGAGCCTGAACTCTTGTTCACTTGTCACGCTATTTATCACTATATTTGCCTTCTGCATAACAATTTTCAGCCCCAATCTTACACTCTCTCTTTTAAGGACCTCAGTCATTTGTTGCAACTCGTCCCCAGCGTTGCCGAACAGGACCATGTCCTCTGCTACCCGAAGGTAGCTGAGATGTTCGCCGTTGAAACTCACTCCTATGCCTTCCGAGTTTAATTAATACCTTCTATACTTCTTCCAAGCATGGAGTGAATCGCATAGGAGAGATTGTGTCTACCTGTGTGACCCCTTCCTTTATCAGATTCTTTTTACTTGTGTAGAATAAATGTAACTGTGGATTCTGTCTATATATTATCCAATATATTTACGTAAGGCTCCTGTACTCCTTGATTACGTAAATCCTCTATGACTGCCGGTACCTGAACTGAATGAAATGCATGTTCAGAATCGATGAGAGCCATATTAAGAGGTTGATCGTAATGTGCAGGTTTGTCGATGACCTGACTTCTGACATGAATGTGAGCTATTGCAGGGTATCTCTTCCTGAAACCACCCTGTTCTCTTGGTTGACTGAAGGCAAGTTTTGCCCTTGCTCTATTCAAAATATCTTGGTGAATATATAATACAGTACTCAAAGTAACCTGGGGGGCCTATTATATTTCAGATTCTTTGACGTCTCCCGTTTTGTGCATTAGTTTATCGTTGGCATGGTTCCAGTTCTCTGGAACTCTTGAAGTCGTGAGACATTTCGTATAGAGGGCAGCAGACTTGCAAGCTTGATGTCACCCCCACCTTTGATTAAATCTACTGTTAATCCATTTTATCCTGCTGCTCTTCCCCGTTTCATGTTTTGCAAAGTCCTTCTAGCTTCATCGCTAGTTATAACAGAAGCCCATGTAGCCTATTTATTACTACATTCAAAGGAGGTATCGTTGCTACTTGGGGGCCATACAGGTCTGCATAGAATTCTTCCGCTGGTTTTACTGTCTTCGGAATTGCCGATTATATTGCTCGGCTTATCTTTAAGTACAGACTTCTTTGCTTGTGCTATGCCAAGTTTTTATCTCACTGACGTATTGCTCTGGCCACGTTTTACTGTTTCCTCAGTCTTTCTCACGCTATAATTTCTAATATCTCTTACCTTCACTTTGTTGATCACTTTGTCAGTTCTGTGAATTCTATGGGACTTCCTGAACTGGACGCTTTCAGACTTCGTAGTTTCTTTGTTAGGTCATTCGTTACTTCGGAGAGCTTACCTACTGGTTTCTTTGATGGCTTTGCTCCCGCTTCAATTGCTGCTCGTGAAGCCAGACTAGTTGCAGTATGATTCATGACCTCTATGTCATCTTCTTCTCTCTCTTCTAAGGCTGCATATTTGTTTGCAAGTACCAGCCTGAATTGGTTTGCTTTTACCCTTACAGCATCTAGGTTGGCCTGTTTCTTCTTAACCAATCTTGCTCTTTCTCTCTTCATATTGACTTGAATCATTCACCCTACTCACCAGTTATCAGTGCACTTTACCCTACCTAACACTTCTACATCCTGCGCTATGCTGTGATCGGCAGAAAGTACGAGGTCTATTAGAATTCTTTTTTCCCCATAAGGGCTTCTGCAGGTCCACTTTTTGTTGCGACGCTTCCAGAAGAAGGTGTTCATAATCAGAGCTTATTTCCTTCCCCGAATTCTACTAACATCTTTCCTATAGTGTTCCTAGAATCGATGCCCTAGTCTCCCATTTCTTGTTCACCAGCATGCTTTTTCCCTACCTTTGCATTGAAGTCGCCCATGACTACAGTATACGGAGTTTGCACTATCCTCATCGCTAGTTGGACGTCCACATAAAACTATTCAATTTCCTCGCCATCGTGACTGGAGGTTGTAGCGTAGGCTTGTACTACCTCCATTCTATACCTCCTATTAATTTTATTGCAATCACCTTTTAACTCTCTCCTACTGCCGAGACATCTGCCTGCTTTCCTTTGTCATCCTGTTCCGCATGCTCTGGACTTGACAAAGAACATTGACCCCTGCGTATGGGCATTTCCTTTTTGGTAGGTGCAGCTTTTTGCAGCTACCCTCTTCCCACGCAGCACGGAGTCCACGTGCCTTGCTGACACTTCCTGTATTGTCCCGTCGGGAGACTTCTTCCATTGTCACGATCATACTCATTCGCGATGGCGGCTCTGTTCAGCTGTTCATCGGCTGCTTGAAGTCTTCCACGCGTCACGCTTCATATTTAGCTCATTTTGAGCTCTTCAACCTGTCTCACAAGCTCATCCTGGAAAGCGTCCCTTTTCTTAAGCCTAGGATCGACATCACAGTGTCTGACGTTTGATTTGATGTTCTCTCCATTCTCTTTCTTCTCCTCGTTTACCTTGATGGACTCCCCGTACACTGCACGCTTTATCCTGTTTCTTGCCATGCGTTGCACATAGCTTTCTTGAAGGCAAACACCGAAGTTTTAGAGCACATTCTTCCTAGAAAAGGCGTACGCGCACAAAATCTAAATCTTTAAAATGCCCGAAAATAATTATCACGATCATTTTAGCAGCAATCGATACCGCACGCACTAAAACTATAACACGTGTTCGAACATGTTCAAAGGTGCTACAAACGCACACACACACACACACACACACACACACACACACACACACACACACACACACACAGCACTAATATGTAATAGTCTTGCCACTCCTAAACTACTATTTGTAGACAATAAAGACAACGTCCCACACGGTTGCACGTGTTGAAACATGTGACGGGAAAGGACGGTCTGACTATCCTTCAAAACCAGATATGATTCTGATTCTGATTCTGATTCTGATTCTGAATAAATTCTGATTCTGAAACACACCCGCTAACACGGAGAAAAGAAAGCTAGCCAACTGCGATTTAAAAACTAAAAATCAACAAATAAAACAGAAGCAAGCTCAACGCATGTGCAAAAAACTTGTTTTCCTCGCCGCCCCAGCATCCTAGAAAAACACGTTCGTCTACCGTTTGGTGGTCTTCCTCGTGGCTTCATCTTCGCGACGCACTGTTGGATGCACAAAATTCGGCCTTTACGAGCCGCCAACGAAGGTTGAGCCAATGTTGATCGAATTGATCCGATTATGTTAGGCCTAGCACAGTACCCGAATCTGTGCCCCTGCTACTGACAGACCTGATCTCAAGCATAAGTAATGAGAATGGAAAAGCAAGGATTTTGTATACTTGAGTTTGGACCATACGGATTTGAAATGAGCCATTAGGCAGTTCCAGAGCGTGCACCTAAACAGTGAAAAATAGCGGTACAGTTCACTATAAATTTCGAAGCATTGTTGTTCTAGAACGCTGTGAGTCGCACTCGCCGGCGCTTATCATAATAAATGTGACTACGTACATGGGTGTACCTATTTGTATTGTAAGGACGGCTCATTGTTTAACTTCTGAGATGCACTGTTTGCCTCCCCTATGAAACAGGCAACAAGCTGTGGCCCCTTTCACAAAGCAGCGTGCAACAACCGCCTGATTCAACTGACAATGACTTCACTATAGGTACTGGCGCAAGTTTTTTAGGGGAAACTATGCGCTCACAAAATGAGCCATCATATTCCGAAAGTCCTACTCTATGTCTACTGTATTGGGCAAGTGAACTGTGCGTATTAAAAGTGTGCAAAGAAGAGGAATAGTACGTGTGTCTGCTGCTCTCTTATTTCGAAGGTATCCTGTCACCAGACTTGTACACCTTACATAAACAAAGTAAACAATCAGAAGGACTTCTTTAAAAAATGTTGTTTCATTACACTTACGAATACCTGCCCCACAAAAATATTTGAGCAATTAAATTCCACCCTTTTTTATCCTGCCTTAGTGCCCATATACGGTAATCGAACGAGCTCGCCAGGTTTTTTCAATGCGGCTTCTGGAACCCTTGAAAGGTTTTTTTTTTTAAATATAAAAGGCTTTCAAATTTTCTTAGAAATATTTCCTCGCGTATTTCTTTTCGAGAAGACATCTGCCGCGAGACGGAAAACTCACTCAATGGGCGCGATTGAGCGAAGGGCTTTGTTGTAAAGCACGAACACCGCGCTTATAAGGTTGCGGTTACTCAATGTGCCCGATGCCCAGGTATGGGTCATGTGTGGAACGCAATGTTTCGTTTTTTCTGGGGTTAAGACAAGGCGTTGCCGATAATGCCACTGAGAAAATGCAAAATTACTTATAGCTGATTTTGTGGGACCAACATATGAAGTGGTCATCGCTATGTGGAACCGCTGTTTCAATTTCTTGGTGAACATCTGATGGTCCTTGTCCAAAGGCGAATCTACGTGCAGGGGAGGTTGGCAACGTAGGCAACTCGTCCCCCCATTTTTAAAGCCCGGAATACGTCGCCTGTAGTCCCGATCAAGACCACTCGAGTTAACATACCGCCACTTGAAGCCCTTAAAATGGGGTCTTTGCTCTCCACCAGCTGTAGGCGGAGCCTAGGCCGCATTGGTTCTTCAAGGTACTCATCACCTGTATGCACATACCACAAAGGGTCTACTCGCTGCCAGGTGGTAAATTTTGCAACCGCCATAAGCCTGCAGTCGTTTTCAAATACTTGATGAAGACATTGATTCGAGCTACATCATGTGTCATATATCGAGCCTCAAAACGGGAGTTGGGATTCCCAATACTTTCATGACTGCTTTCATGTATTTGTCCGTGAAGTGTGTTCTCTTGGTAAAGCTAGAGGGCGGGGGGGGGGGGGGGGGGGCGTACGAAGCCTTCGTTGATTGCTACCAACGCTCTCCATAACGCCAGTGTTGTTACCAGCCGGTTGTTGTGGTCATCGATTGAGATATCTTTATATTTGCATGTGCGTGCATGACACCGTGGTTGTCATATGCTTATCTACCTGCGTATGAGTGGCGCAAACATGCCCCTTTCCTCCCCCCTCTACACACACGCACACACACACGCACTTTAGAAAGTTGGCACTGGCGGTTGTACGCCTACAAATCCAACGAAACTACAGCGGATGCCAAGTTTTCTGTCAGAATTGCCTCCAGATAGGCACAATGTCTTTGTTACGTATCCCCTGCCATGGCAGCTAGGATTGTCTTTCGGGTGTCGTGGCTGCGTACTGTAGTAGATGATGCTCGGCTGACTATACTAAGCAGTTAAGCGTTACCGTGGTCTGCGGTACAAGACAACTGGAGGACGTGCTTGGCAAAGCAGCATTTCTGATTACTGTACTGGGCAGATTACTTTCGCTGGGCCGTTTAAAACAAGTTTAATCTTCCAGCACTAGGATCATCTCATGCTTCTTGTAGTCGTCTAACCTAACCATCTTGGAAAAGACAAAATCAGATTTGCGTTTCTAATATAACGGTATTTAATGAGTGCTGCCATATTAGCGATTTTGTCAGTAGATTTAGATACCTTTTAGTCTCTTTAAGGCACAGTTTTCTGTTTAGAAATCAGCAATATCTTTATTGACATAAATAAACACCTAACGATATTCTAACGGCTTATAAGTTAGAAAAATTGCTTTAAAAAGTGGGCTTCTGAAGGGCAATATAATGTTCAAAAGCTACAAATAGCAAGTGTAAGAAACGCACTGTACGATGCATAAACTCCGTGAACACGATGAACAGATGGTTGCCTTCTCATTGGTAGCCTTGACGTTCTAATTGTATTTCACTGCACAGTGGTCAATATAGCCTTCACATGGTGCTCACAAAAGAGAAGTTTCTTTATTATTTACAAAAGCTATTTCAATGCTTTTAAATGCTGTGGTTTCAGCGGTGTCACTAAATTCATTCGAATGGTAGACGTGCGCAAGCATGTGAGGGAGGTAATTTATCAAACCAACAGGAAGAAATATTGTGTTTAAATTTAGAATGCACCACGCGAGTAAGACTATCGACTGCGTAAAAAAAAAGCGTAAGTATTGAAACGGCTGAGCTCTGACACGCATGACTGAACAAATCACTTTCGTTTTCTCACGGCTTTCAAACCAATCAGTTGTTAATCGTAGCTTTCAATTAGATCAAAAGAGAAAATGTAGTACTTGGGCGTGTACAAAGCTCCGGAAATTGTCATCACCGTCTTAACATCATGCGGCCAAGCGCATTCCACTGAATTTAAGGGTTAATAAGTAGACTAAGAGCATTTTTGTGCTAGAAAAACTACGTTATTTATGTCCTTTCCAATTGTGTTGTATTTCAAGATTTTCAATCTGACGGTAACGAAAACTTTAAGCTGTCATAACAGCTTATTTAAATATTAGAGGTAGGCTATCGGAATAGATTTTTCGAATACGAATAGTGATTATAAAATATCGTATCGAATAGGAAAACGCAGATATATGTACTTACGGCAGGAAAATCTCTTTTGGTATATTTAGGAACACGCTTGTACTTAATCGACTGTTGACTATTACGGACAACTACGATCGTTTTAAATGTAAGATCAATAGAACCGTCATGAAAAGAAATCCACGAATGTAGCCGCTTGACACCGTGAAAGCCTGGGTGTAAACAAGTTTCCCAAAAATGACAGATCTTTTTTTCACAACTTTCACACAACGTAAAATTAATATTTGTTTGCATATCTGCATGTACAAGAAGTTTCTTGAATCTTATCGATATATGTATCCGCTGGCTGTTGTCACGCAGCTATCGGCTATTACTCAGGAACCTTCGACGAGTCTTGTAGAAAAGCCGACGCGCTTGACCTGCAGATCATATTTTTAATGATCAGCAACTCAGCACGCCGCTTTCCTTTTGTTTTTGTATTACTTGTTTTCAACGCTTCCCTTCTTTTGTAAGGTGCCGCACGAAACAGACTGTCCGCGTCAATCAATAAATCGTGCGAACACGTATAGACCTGTCCTCAAATTTCACACAAGGGAGTATCGTATTCATCGGTAATTTTTTTTTTCTGTCAAAGAGGTGAAAAGAATTCGCCGTGTTCTATAGTCACACTCACGTTCATTTAACACTGCATAATGGGCCGAAGACGGGACCACGTCAAGGAAAGTTATAACAACTTGTTCACCTTCAATTGCGGCCACACAGAGTACATTTATAAATAAAGCTAATTGAAATGGTATTTAAATTTAACTTCATTGCCATAGTAATTAGTCATTTATTAATTGGGTTACTCAAACATCTGTCAATAATATTCGCTGCAGGCTATCAAACGCACTACTGTAGGCCAGGTGGAAAAGTTCCCTCTTTCAAATTACAATTTTGTTATATAGACTATACATATCTTGTTTTTACAATATGAAGGTAGGCGTAACGAACGTGGCGTTTTTGCGAAGGGGTTTCAGAATTCAAAAAGTTGTTAATTAGGTTTTTTTATTAGAACCGTGCTTGCTTAGTGACTATGGTGTTAGGCTGTGAGTGTTAGGTCGCTGCATTGAATTCCGGTCACGGAAGCTGCATTTGATTAACGGATTTCAATAACACCGGTGTACTTTGATTTCTCTTGCCGCTGGTGAGAAACGATCTCAGAACCTTCGCATTTAGCTTCAGTTGTGCGATCGTTCCACACCTGCGTGAAGTTGTTCTTTCATCCACTCTCATTTTTCTTTAACGTATCGTTTCTTTATATAATTTATTATGCACAAGTAATTTCAGCTATGTTGTCCTTGGTGTCAGTGTTTGTTGGCTTCTTATGATATCCCCCTTAAATGTGTCATATAAACAACTGTCACGAAGCTCAAATGACAATTTAAAGAATTTTTTTTAATTAGCCTTGCGTCACATTATTAGGGCAAATATGTGCGCCTCACCTCGGAACTCCGATGAAAGAAACGATGAGGGCGCTACACCGATATTGATGAAAAATATGCATAGCTTAAAAAAAGGAGAGAGAAGATTCCGTATTCGTACTTGAGGTACGTGTTGACGTTGACGCCGAGCTCAGAGCTGCCCTCTTCGGGTGCCCTACCATGGCACAAATCTCTTAACCGATGTGGGGGGTATGTGGAAAAGTTGTGTAGGGTACGTATAATATTACGCATATTTGTGATTACCTGTATGTACTTTAATTTGGCTAATAAAAAAAGAAGGGGAAATATTTTCGTATTCCCCTCCCTTGAGGTTTCAGACAATTGGTGGAATTCATTTGTAATGAAATCGGCGCCACTATTAACCTAGCGGTATTTAAGGCATGACCGATGTGCACGGGCCGAGGAACGTCTCCAGACACGATCATGGGCATCCTTTGAACTCTGGGATTCGACGTACTAAACATTTAAATGCAAAAAGCAAATTACAGAATATTCACTGAAGTTCACTAGTGAGCGGTTGTGGTATCCATAGGACATATTAATTTTAGTAGCTTCTTTTATTTTTCGTTGTTAATGCCTTGAATCAGCTATTCAAAAATTTTCTTAATAAAAGCAGGCACATGCTTCATTATGGGGAAATGAAAACAGCTTCACGCGTATAATATCACCACTTTTGTCAAATGTACGTAAGGATATGCTGGCGGCTCGTACAGTCTATTACCAATAAATGTGTTGTAAATACTGAATAATTTATTAGCTTTACATGTCCAATAACGTCTTCATAAATTCAGTCAGGACGCTACTCTGTGACAGCGAAATTGAAGCGGCAGCTAGACCTACTTGCTCGGTACCGCTCACCAAACTTTCCTAAACATTAATGCTAGTTGTACTGAAGCGAGCTCCAAGAAGCTCTCGTCGAGTAAGGCAGGTCAAAGTCAAGCGGAACACTTTTGCAATTGTTGACAGATCTTGAAGACGAATGCAACAGAAGTTCTGCTAGTCTAACAATTCCTACTAAGGAGACCTGCATTGAAACTGGCCGTACAAATTTCTGCGACTGAGGAACGAGCCGAAGAGCGAAAGAATGAGAACTAACTACTAGATCTTTGATTTTTCTGATTTGTTCTATTAGGTTTCTGCTAGCAAAGATATCATCTCTATTTGATTGTTAGAAAAATTTTTCGATCTTTCTGCATGTACAATGTGGAATATAGATGGGCGATGGCCTTGAAATCATGGCACCAGGTAAGAGTAACCTTACATTTCTACTTTATTCATTCACCGCAGAAACAGTATATTCATAGAGATTTCGCAATCGTGTTCTTTTGCGGGCGTGAAAGATTAGACCTGATTACTTTCTGATAGCACATTATTTCTGAAATATCTCTTGAAACCTGAAGAATGTAATAGCTTAAGGCCCGTATTCAGAAAGCGTCTTGATACTTATATTTTGTCTTATATTTTCAGCACCTTAATGCGATTGACAATGAAGCCCTACAATTAAGTAGAATCCTTCCTTAACGTTATCGTCTCGGCCAAAGAGCGTTCCTTAACGTAGCCCTGAAGGTACCTTAAGGAACGATGGCCGGCCACGCAAGTAGCTTTTCTGAGATGTTCGATTTTGTCGCCGTTTAAAAGGAAGCCATGTTCGCGAAGAGCATCCATGCGTACAACTAACGCGGCGTGTACCCGGAAACCTTCAGAATGGCACGGAGATGTACAACGAAGGCGAGTTTCTTGGCAGGTTCCGCTCTTGGAAACAAGCCGTGGTCCACCTTTTCTCGCTACTGGCACTTGCTCCATGTCCATGCGATTGCAATTTTCCTGTGCCGCCACTTGCACACATCATGGTGGCCCTCCATTTCTACGGTGCGGGGACATTTCAAATGGGTACTGGTGACTTGTTCAACGTCTCCCAGCCTACAGCTTCTCGCATCGTTGAACGTCTCACAGACTGTGATTGCTGCTACCCTGTTCACACTACTCATGAAGCTTCCCGATGTCGCACAAGCATCTCGAGTGGTGGAATAATTTTATCGCACAGCGAAGTTTTCTGGCGTGATTGGGTGCACGGACTGCATGCACATCTGGATCAGGAACCCTGTAGGCAATGACGCGAAGTCTTTCGCGGAAGGAAAGGATGTTTTCCATTTAGTGTTCAGGTACGTACAAAGTTCATGTTACAATTATGGCGAGTCATGAGACTTTTAAAATAGAGGCGCAAGCTAAGTTTGGTTTATCTTGCGGCTTCTGAAGAAACTCTGAGAAATATTTAAGCTATATTATTATTTAAAACTCAAAACAATATATGCTTCATGGCTTTTAGTACTAATGGCGTTTCCCCAAACATATTTGTTTGCAGCTGCTGTGATCGAATCGCAGCTGAATTACTAAAATTATAGCAGCTTCTTTTAGTTCAGTTTACAAATTTACAGCACTACTTACTACATAAAAGGGTGTTGAGAGATTAAAGTGTGAACTTATGCCTCGTTTGCCAGCATGTCATTTTATCATGGCAAATTTGTTCAGCTCACCAGATTTACTGTTTTGTTGCAGTAAAGATGCACTCTCACATCAGAACAAGCGTATTATGCGACGTGCCTAATTCATGCCATCATGAAAGCATTTACAATAGCTGCATTTATCCTATTGCAGGCAATCACAGGACCTTGGTTCCTGTAAGGTAAAACTATTCGAATCAATTTTTTATTTCAGTTCACTAATTAGCCCTCCCTGATAGGTAAGAATGGTCCGGGTCCAGCGTACATTGGCTGACGCCACACACATAGGGGCAGATTCCGATTCATTTTGACCTATCACGGTGGGAAGATGGCCGATTTGGAATAAAAGCAAATTGGAATAGTTTTGCGTTATACCGGCCATTGTTTTCAGTTTATTTATATTGTCGCCATTTGGCCAGGCTACAACCACAGCAGTAGAATATTTGGCACGAGCCGTGTCACAGTTAAGGCATTTGTGCCATCGTAGAGTAAAAGTTTGAAAAATGTTGTACGTCATCGGGGGGACGCACTCAGCCTCCCCGAGCGTTCATTGTCATGCAAGTCTCGTGGCCATTGCGAAATCACAACACCACCGCCTCACACGTTTTAAAGCGTACGACCTATCACCATATGTGGGCTGCATTTCCTAGTGGATTTTTGTGGGCGTTTGTCCCTCTCTCCACATAAAACGAATCACACTTCGTTGCTATCACACTTAAATAAGCCGTGGACATGTGAAATATAACTGCCATCATGAACAACTGACTGCTGCGCCGTGTCGCGGTGCTACCGCCATTTAACGCGTGGCTGTTCCTAGGAAGGTCCACCGCTGGGAATTGATGTTTGACATCGCATTTAGAGCCATAATTTGGCAAAAAAAATAAGATCAAATGCTTTCTTATTCACCGTGGCACCTGGTCGGCTCCTCAATTATTGGCCACATTTTCTTATGATGTAAATGCGGTGTACGCCGAGCATGCTGGGAATTAGCGGCAGACGACAGCGCCCAGAAGTCGACAATCGTGAGGCAGGTTTCGGCGGGAGATGTTGCTGTCCCGACAAGTTACGCTCCCTGTGAACGGGCTATGTGATGGTTGCGGACCTAATTTCTTTAGATGTCGCAAAAGCGTTTGATAAAGTGTGCCATAGCTTAATAATCTACAAACAGCACCAACTAAACCTTGATCCTAAAATTTTATACTGGCTTGAGGTTTTCCTCACCAACCGTTCAGTTTCTTTCAGCTAACTAAGTAACCTCTAACCTGAGTCGTGTTTATTCAGGTCTACCCCAAGGCTCCGTGCTTGGACCCCTCCCCTTTCTCATATATATTAACGACTTACCTTCCTGTGTTTAATCTCAAATTCAGCTATTTGCTGACGACTGTGTGATTTACACCGAAATAACTTGAGATGAGGATGTAACCAGGCTTCAAGCTGACCTTAACGCGGTTTCTGCATGGTGCAGTTTATGGTCAATGGAACTAAAGGTTAACAAGTGTAAATTCATGCGTGTATCTAGAACTACCAGTGAACTACCTGTGTACTCCCTTAATAACGCTCCATTAGATTTGGTAACAACTTGCATGTACCTTAGGCTTCACATCACCTCTGATCTCTATTTGTAATACCCACATCACCCATTTAATAAGTAACGCTAACCGAATGCTACACTGTAAAAAAAATTTGCCTTACTTTACAGAAAATTTGCTGGTAATTTGTGACCGAACACTCTTCCGTAAATTAAGAACGGTCATTTCCGTAGAACGGACAACTGTAAAATAAAGACCGTAATACAAGATACGAGTGCTTCTGTATCTAGAAAACGGAAGACTCTGTATTCTGAATCTGTACTATAACCGTTAAAGTACGGTGCTTCTCGTATTCAGAAAACGGAACACACTGTATGCTGAATTTGTACTACAACCGTTCAAATACAGGTGCTTGCCGTATTCAGAAAACGAGAGACTCCGTATGCTAAATCTGTACTATATCCGTTAAAGTACAGGTGCTTCCCGTATTTCATCTTGCAGAGCATATCCATTGTTCGAAGAATGTGCCATCGGGGACAAAATTGCCCAGGACGTGCAAGAGTCGACCGAATTTTATGGTGCACTATTTGCTGGGATCAGCCGTGCTACCATTTGCGTTCGGAATGTGCATACGTGACCCACTGTTTTCAACGGTCTTGAACAGAAATGCCATTCGGTCAACGCTCGCACTTCCAGGGTACTTTTGTCCACGATAGTACATCGCGTTTAATGCAAATGTCATGAAGGCAGCTCATAGACAAAGCAGCAGGTCACCATTGAGAAAATTGTCTTGCCAACACACTGACATGGCTGCAGAGATAAAACACTTTGCACTTTGTGATATCAATGCACTGCATAGCATATATACACAAAGGTGCAACATTTCAGTCCTCAAGTTCTTAGATCACAGAAGCAACTTTATTTTCTTCAATCACTCGTCTTGCACTTCGTCCTGGTGAAAGTTGTTCTTGACCCAAAATGCTTGCAAGGATAAACTTGCTGCTGTTAGGAGAAACAAATAGTATTCGTGAATATCCATCCTAGAGAAAGCGGCAAAAAAGTATAATCACAGAACACGACAAAGCAGTAACTTCTCTGTTAGAAAAACATGTAAGTAGACCAACATTGCTGGAACAAGGTATGTTGCTATAGCCAACATTTCGACATAGGTGCTTGTCATTAGGGTAGCAAATGTTTTCCTTGGCTGTGTTGTTTTGGATTGTGCATAGCTCACTGGCCCCTAGCCTCATTGGGGGACAAGAAACTGGTGCATATAATAGGTCAAGAGAAGCCAAAGTGTTAAAATAAAGGAAGGAAGGGCGTGCTTAACAGTGGTGATGGTGATGGAGCGGGTATGAGCACTATTGTCAGTTCTTGCAAAGAGTAGGGGTGACAAAAACAGAAAATGATGTACACATGTAAGCAGTCATTATTCCAGTAGACCTAATCTTCCGAGAAGAGAAAATAGGTATCAAGGTAAACCGTTTGCACTTTTGGAAAAGGAAAACGAAGAATTAAGGAAAATAAATTTTGTATCAAGGTGCATCTGGTTAAGATCACTGTAAATGGTAAATGAAGGCACATTACGTATATATATTTTGTTAAAAGCCGATGAAGAAAAGATATAATAACGAAATATTAAAAAATAGGGACATTAAAATTAAACTGGGTATGACCATGAAACAGTAAAGAACAGCCTGTGGAAAAAAATGGGATGGACAATATGGTAACCAGGTGCAAGATTGCAAAACGTCGAGCGCTGTTTATATTCATGCTGCTGTTGACGGCTTCAAGTTTCTGTCTTCCTGTGGAACCTTTGTCTTACTTGAACAAGGAAATGGGTCATTTTTCAAACAAGTCACTTCATATGCAGTTCAAAGCTTCACCATTATTATATTGAAAGAAAATATTATGGTCAGTTCTCCTGGGTGTGCTTTCATTCACCAGTTATTTCCACCGGTGTAAGCTCAAAATTTAATGGTCTAAATGGACCTTAGCTCCTCGCAAACAATTAGCTGGTCTTTTTTTCAACACAGATGCCTGCACATTATATGTGTTGGCAGGAGTGCTAGCGAACTACATTAAACTTGTTGCCACAACCAAAGTGAAACTTGGTAACAGTGATTGAAAAAAAAAAAAAACAGCATTCCACAATATTGATTCAAGTCGTCTGGAAAAGTTGCCTAAGTTAATGTACACCCCCCACCCCACCAGACACAATTATACACCACACTGACTCTCATGGTGTCAACCATGCTATTATAGCACTAGGCATCAAGTAGGAGAATTAGAAGATAAGAGGGCACAATGCTTTCTATTAGAATATCAAATGTGCTTTACATAAATGCTACACTCCAACTAACAAAGGAGCAGCCGATAGTGATCAATGCATATGAAAGCTAATGACATTCTGTGCAGCAGAATGTTGACGATGAGGTGTTATGCGCACAAGTGCACTCATTCACACAAAATGACATCCTGCAGACAAACCTTGTGCCAACATTACAGTTTGAAAAACACCACAGTGGAAAGCAAAGAGTGCTAAATTTGTTGAAAATTACTAAAAATTATTCGATTATTCATTATCCTTACTGTTCGTTAAAGATTCACAGATTGTTCCCTACGGGTGCTGTAAACTGCTTTTATAGTGGTAGCAACAATTATCTGTGGCACAGACAAGAACAAATGCTCATGAAGTTTATGCAAGAGTATACCCTACAAATTACACCCCATTTCCCATTCCAATGTGGTAGAAGAGGAAGACGAAAAAAACTACCTTTCTCGTGGAGGATGCATACCCCAGAACAGAAGAAACAAGTGTACCCTAACCATTGCTGCTGCCGATGCCTGTGCACTAGCAGTTACATATAATATGGCAGTTACAACTGTTTTTCCACAAGCACTGCAAGCTGCTGCCAGTTTACCAGTACAGAGCTGTAATAAATTTAGGGCAAGTTAAAGCTCTCTAATGGATTCATCTCATATGACACAATTGGAATGCAATATTCTGCAAATAAGTGAAGAGCGATATGCCATCCCATACAATGAAACACCTTTGAAGAATCTGAATCACCACCTGCACTCTCAGGCAGTTACACCTTTGGAGTGCCCCTTCTGCCACACAACAATAATCATTATTTGCCTTGATGTGTTTCCTTTCATTAAAACGCCACGCCCGCTACTTTCCTTTCGGAAATGCTATCATGCTGATAACGCGCATGCCGTTCGTTACTGGAAAGTACAGGGCTCGCAGCGTTAAAGAAAGGAAACGCAGCAAGGCAGATGACGATTATCGTTGTGTGGCAGAAGGGGCACTCCAAAGGGTGTAAGTTTGCCTAAGAGTGTGGGCAGTGATGAGGTAAAAGAGTGTGTTCTGTGTAAAGTAGTGCACCTGTATAACCTAAAGCTGTGGAGAATGCATTTAGTATCAGCTGTGAATGTTTCTAATTTTAATTGCACACAGTAAAAACCTCCATGCAGTTTTGCAAAACGCAATCGCCCTACCTTTTTGTTGTTCAAAGGCAATGATACGTAGGGTCATAACATGTACATTATGAGTTTTGTTCCCAAACAATCAAAGTGAATAGCACCACCTTAAGTGTTATGTGCCTTCTGTCTCACATTTTCTGTCAAAAATTGTTAGTGTCAAATGCTGCGATCGGCAGAATAACGGATTTCTGGAGCAATATAAAGTATTAAGTACCGTGATCTCAGTTCTTTCACTGCTGTTTAAGCATTATCGGGTCTTAAAGTAAAAAAAACGAGGAATAAATACACGCATATTTTACGTCAGAACCCTCATGAGGCATTTAGTAGTCTGGATTATAAAGGATTCCAGATTTACAACACAGGACAGATTTTACTCCACTGAAAGAATGGCATCATGCCAGTGATTCTGCATTTGGTGCTACATTTACTTGTATTTAGTTCCGTTGGAATGTGTGTGTACTGTCAGCGATATTGCTTGACATGTTTTAGATTGACTGTTTTCTAAATTTAGGCAAATGCGTATTCGCAAATAACCTTGTATAACACCAATAACTTGCTTAGCAGGAGTATTTCTAACATTTGCAAGATATGAGGCTCTTGAATGCATATCTAAGCCTGGGGTACACGCCGCCCCCTAATCTCATCAGCAAGTTTCTGGAACTCATCTACAAGGTATGTTATGATGAATGTAAAGTTGCTTGAATGGGAGAAATAGGGAATTTAAACCGGTGAATTATGCAGCATAAGAATGATGTCAGCAAGAAGCAAGCATCAAGAAGCACTGTCACTCAATGCGCATAGACTATCAAACGCAAGAATTATTTGGGATGATTTAAAATTCTGGCATTGGAACGAAATGTCTTTTAATCTATATATAAACTGATTATTCACTCTACTACCACTACCTTTACCAGAAACATTCATAATCATTATCCTGTCTATGCCACATCATCCTAGCTAATATTCAAGCCTTCATGAGCTGCTTTTTTACAGCTAATTCTCTGTGGGAAAGAGGTGTCCGTATGAAGACCATATCATACAGTTATTACCCATTTTTTGATAAATGATAAGGGAAAAACTTCATACCAAAAATGCATTGAGCTTGAGCAAGTTCTACGTTTGAAGCTGTTGATTCTTTTTTCCCTTTGCCATCATTGACCCACCTGGTTAGCTAAGTAGACAGAAAAGCTGCAGGAGAAAGGTAGGGGTGCCAAATTAACTTGTGCCCCAGGGGACCTTTTCACGGTCACTGGAGGAACTGCCTGTGGCCTTGGCATCTTCCTTGAGGGCCATGGCCATGTCGAAGAAACCTTGTCTCCACAGGCTGCATAAAGAAGGATAATTTTCTGAGCCAAGTCTTTTTCTTAAAAGAACTCATTTAAGGTGTATTCGTGGCTTTGCACCACAAAACTGACACGTGACTGGCCACTCATGACACTTTACGTGTATTCGCAGGCTTATTCCTTGGAAAAACACTTTTATAGCACACAATGAGTAACAGTAACAAAAAAGTGTAAAGGAGGCTTTCATATTGCTCTACAACTTTTCATTGACACATTTAATTTAATTAGTGGAGATATTAATAACTAATTAAGAAATATGTAATTAGGCAGAATGCAAAATATAATCAAAGTATCTCCAAGCGACGGCAAACAACATTACCTTCATTTTGTCTAGTTACATCGCATTTACATATTTCTAAATCTTGGTGTACGATAGTTAAGACACCCTGTAGATCAAAAAACAATATTACAATTTTCATAATTATCTCTTGCGTGTTATTGATGGCTATGGCTGCTTCAAGTTATTCTTTCAGTACGGTATAAGCAGTTTTCAAGTGAAATTGTTTTGCATCGAGGGCGTGTAATCTAGAAAATCAAGCAAAAGGTCAAGTTGTGTGCACTATTTAGAGGTTTAACTAAGAAGCTGCAGAAAAAGGAAACAGGACACAACACCTAATAAACAATGCAAAATTTGAAAATTGAAACTGAACAAGAAACCAGTTTTTGAAAACACAGAAAAAAGCCAGCAGCTTACGTCGAATACACCCTTGCTATGTACTCCAAGTGAAGTTGTTACCTCAATGCTTGGGCACCATATGAACGTAACAATCAATAACTTTGAGCAGAATATTAAAACCACTAAATGAACTGGCCTTTGAAGATTCTTGATCTGAAATCCTCAACGACTTGTTCTGGCGTTTAATCTGTAAAGCTCAATCTGTATTCTCAAAAGCTGGCTCTCGGCCATAATTTCTCTAAACACAACATCATCTTAAATCTCAATATAGGGTTGACCTGTAAATAAAGTGGATAATGCATGGCAAAGATCATGAACACTCTTACATGTTAACCAGAGGATTCACTCATGGAGCCATGAAATTGTGATGCAGACACGATATATTGAAGCGGGTTTTGTGAAGTGTTTCATGCTTCCAAGGCTTCTTCTTCAGTTGTGAAAGCTGTCTCCACTAGCTAAATAAGCGATGAGAATAAAAAAAAACTTCAACATGCTCACAATACGTTGGCCATTTGCAAGTAAACAGCAGCCTTTTTGGGCGCCCAGGTTGCCTGGTGCAAATCTACTATGCCACAGTACTTGCGTTACCCAGTACCAGCCACTTTAAAATGCAATGTGTTCAGAACCCTTTCCCTCTGTTTTTTTTTTTTGCTTTGGAAACAGTTTACCATGTGTTCAGTAGGTGTCGAGAAAGGGGACAGAAAACACTGTGCACCAGTGATTTCTAATGTTTTGCTGGATGTAGCACACCGCACCGGATGCAGGTGAAGCCAGTGGAAATGCGGTGTCATGCAGGCGCTTGTCCTGGAAGCAGGGCATATGGTGGACTAACTAGTGTGTGCGATCAGATAATATTGCTGCCGAAAAACTTTTCTTTGTGGTTTTTCACATTTTAGGAGGTCTCTACATGTCTGGTAAGCGCTTTTATGACAATCTGAACCCGTATACGATAGTGTTCTCTTACATCAAGTTTTTTTCTCCTTGACCAGTGTTTCCATTGCACGCCACTTATGTTAGCTACACTGTAGACACTGCAATGGAAAAATTCTGGACACCTCGAAACACTACTTGGGTAGTTTATGGCACATCAGGCAGGCATGTTAGGGGAAGAAATGCCACACACCCGTGCGAACGAAGTGCTGCTGCAAAGTTGTGAAGCACCAACTTCCGGGACAAGGTTGGCTTCAGTCGAGGGTGCTCGATGTGCTGTCCATCCCCTGTAGTAGAGATCAGTGGTGTGGACCCTTTTATACTGACTATCTTTTCTGGTCGGAACCTTGGCAACAGCTTCCACCATACTTTTTTGAACCTGCAACATGTGCAGAGAAAGTCACATCACTGTGCGTTGATTGTATGGCTTTATTGTTCTACACATTCTATCAAATCATTAAAAAATACAGTTCGCACATTTTTACTACTGTATATAGACAGTCTAGTTGCTAGACACGCGAAACATTACCATCCCTCTGACAGAATGCAACAATAGAAGCGTACACTGTAAAGCTACACTAAAATTTAAATTGATGTGACACCGTATGAGCATACAGTATGCTTACTGTATGCTCTAACCCTGTGTCAAGTAAAAGTTAATCGTCAATCATTTATGGTGTATTTCTACTTATTCTGGGTCAACAAACTGTACAATCAATGTTCCAAGTGTACACATTGTTGGCTTTTGATTGCCTATGTGATCCGTTTCCTACTAACACATGCAGTAATCCCACTGTAATAAGGAAAAGAGTTAGAAAAAGACATGCCATGATAATCTTCCACATTTGCTGAGGGCAGGAGCAATGGCCAATAGCATGTGGTTGAAGCTACATAAATACACAGTTTTCACACGGCCTAATTGTTCAGCAAGTAATAAAGAGGTACACTGTGCGCCTCTGCATTACCAATAAAATCTGACTACTTGACACTGTACTAAGGCTGCTGCTTGATAGTGTTCGGCAGTTCGGCTTTGGTTTTCTGATATACAGAACTGTTTAGGTACCAGTAGTTTACTTTGCAATAAAATGGAACTTGGAGCACTGGTCATTTGCACATAAATAACGCGACAGCAAATATAACACAAGGATAGGAATATGGGTCTCTTAGAAAAAGTACATACACATTATGAATATAATGTGATGAGATGCCACAATGAAACAGAAAGCAACGCATAGAAGTGGACGGCACTTCCATGCCACCAAGGTTATTGGACGTGCCCGCAACATAGTCAAAGAAGGCAAAGCAGCATTTCTTTGCGTTAAACACAATGCATTGGCGGGCTAGTTGGTGCAAATCCATAAATACTTTGTTTAGCGCAAAACAATGAACACAAGAATGACGACCAGCACAAGGGGCTACTCTCAACTGACATCACTTTATTGCGTCACTCCTTTATAGATAGTAGAATCTAGAAGAACATGTGCAGTGAGCACCATGTGCAGGGACCACCAACAACCGATCACAAGAGCGCACTCATGCGACGGGATCCAAAAAACCATATTGAGCTCTGCACAAGGTTAAAGAAGGCACACTAATGCACTGTGACTCCAATGACTGTATGAAGAAAGCTTCCGATAACTCTCGGGCGGTGGTATCACAGCACTTTTTCAAAATCATAGTATCACGAAACATGGCTTTGCACTTCCATAATTTACAATGTTGAGCCAAATGGGAACGTGTGCCTGTTGGTATGGATCGCTTATGTTCGCAATGTTTCGTGATGCTACGATTTTGAAAAAGAGCCGTGATACCACCGCCAGAGAGTTATCGTAAGCTTTCTTCATGCAGTCATTGGGGTCACAGTGCATTAGTGTGCTTTCTTAACCTTGTACAGTGCTCAATATGCTTTTTTTGGATTCTGTCCTATGAGTGTGCTCTTGTGATCAGATGTTGGTGGTTCCTGCACACGGTGTTCACAGCGCATGTTCTTCTAGATTCTGCTGTCTACAAAGGAGGGACGCAATAAAGTGATGTCAGTTGAAAGTAGCCCCTTGTTCTGTCGTCTTTCTTGTGTCCATTGTTTTGCGCTAAAAAAGCAATTATGTATTCCTTGTGTGTGTTTGAAGACAGCTCCACACGCAGTAGCGATTCCAGTATTGCTGCCCAGTGGTTTAGCTCGCCGCAGCTTGAAGTGCCACAAAATATAAGGAGAGAAACCTGCATTATAGTTTTGTTGCAAACAAGAATGTAACGTGAAGTGCATTCTGAGGGCAGAAACTATAGAAAAAAATTTCATGATGCACCACTGTTCAGGGTTTTATAGCAGAGTCAAATACATTTAGTGTAAATATCACACTATGATGGTACACAATGGTGGTAATCTGTAATAATGTAAAAGGTGCCTTAATGTTACAACAAAAGTTGACATTACTTAATAATATCCCTGTAAAATTTAGCATGCAGGGGCACCACTTGGTTAAACAATAGTGATGTAATGTCTATGTACACAAGTATTGCCCATGCATTTCTGCCATTGTCCAAATGGCATAAATGAATGGGTAATACTTGTATACATAGATATTACAACTCTATTGTTTAACGAAGTGGGTAAACTATGTCTGCCTCATACAAGATTAGAATAAACCATAAATATGTATAGTCACCCTAACAGTAACACCTCATTTGAACTTCACAGTAAGTAGACGTCACCTATTCAAAGTTTATATGTTGAATGTAACGAACCCTCATTACAGCAGCGCAGAGCATTCCTCACATTTCCTTACGTACTCAGAATTCAGTCATCACCGCAACACATATGCTACAACATCGTCACACAGTGCAACTCACGCTTACACTACACAAATAAACCAAACATGATTAGGCCACTTGTACTGCGGTATGAGCAATAGTGTCGGGATTATGAAATTCCCCACGAAGTCCTCCAGGTTGCCAAGAAACCAGAACGGTTGGCCCCGTGGTACGATTTCACGCAGTTGTGCGACTGGACATTAACACATTTAAGGAAAAGAGACACTCCTCACGACCACATTATACAAGAATTCCGTGCTCTTCAGGACCAATATCAAAATCACATGCAATTCTACACTGATGGGTCCAAAACAAAACAACACGTGGGTGTAGGGGCCGTAACAGAAAATTGGGAAAGAAGTATTCGTCTACCAAAACATGCCTGTTTTCACTGCTGAAGTTTACGCTGTATGGGTTGTAGTGAAAAAGATTATCACTGGCAAGCACAAAAACACAGTCATTCACACTGATTCCTTAAGTACACTGAAGGCTCTAAACCTAAAATCTGAGTGTGAACCCCTGTTAGGGGACATACAATCATAAAGGAGTGCTTGTCCACCAGCACTCCAATGTCACTAACAGTGATCACCTACACAGCTTGATTCAGGTGGCAGGTGGCAGTCATGATTCAGGTGGCAAATAGCTAAGAGAAAAAAAAGTCCACTCACTTTGAGAGCTACAATACTGCGATAACTTGCGAGAGATGGACCCATTGCAGGCAGCAGACCTCTTCTCAGCTCCAGCACAACAGCAACTTGCCTTTCAGTAAAAGAAAAGGATTGATTAGTAATGATACGTTACCTTGTTTTTGCTGAGTATCAATACAATCGAACTTTCATGCATATCCACTCTCCGCTTTAGTAATACAACTGAATTATTCGTAAAATAAAAGAGTCAATGATGATACCATTCGCCTCTCTTGTATGTCCAGTTTTTTTTCGCACTGATACCCCGTTTACTGCTTGCTTACTGACACGAATGCCTTGACTGCCCAGACACCATTCGAAGCAACACGTCTTGCTGCACTGCAAAAAGTTGCACCGAGGAAACACAGCAGAGCAGCCAGAGCAAAGAACTTTTTTTTTTTGGTCACAATTAAAACGTGCACCCAAGCAAGAAAGTAACGATCACAGGTAGTGAGCGACTGCTATTGTCTCGAACGTTTATTTCCGTATTTTAACAGAAGTTCTTGTATCGGATACAGTATGCTCTCAAGCCAATACAAGCGTCAATACAAGTGCGCAACTGAACGCAGTTTTATTCTACGCTTTTAACGCGAGTGAGCAAAAGGTTAGAAGTACCTCACGGAAATTGCGATCGAGCCGATCGCGCTACGACTGGAATTGATCTGAAAAAATAGGGTGATCCTTTCCCCATTCATGCGTCAGTTTTGCCCTAAGACGTTGCATAGTGGTCGTTTGAAACAATATTTCTGTTCGCGACACCAGCTTACCACATATCACTTTAACACCTACGTTATGCAAATCAAATAAGATTAAAATGGGCTTACCTCATGAGCAAGTTACGAGTGCGCGTAGACTGTTGAACACCCGTTGAGAGCAAGCAGGATATATCCGTGTCCAAGCGCATACGTGCTCCCAAAAACAGGACAACTTCTTCAATGCAGCAGCGTGCAGAGTTTTGTACACGAAGTGAAAGACATCCAGCGCAAATATCTCCGCGCGATGACGGCATATGACGAGCGCACAAGCTTACAAAACACAGCGACAAATTCGGAACTTTGCCAATTCGAACGTGCCGAGACCCAAGCAGCGTAACCATCCATCGTTTCTGTTCTTCGCTCCCCATGCGTCGATCTCTCTTCCTTGGAGTCTTGCTTCACTCTTGAGTACAAATCAAGAGATATTTACGGCAAATTAACAACGTTTACAACACGACACGAAAAATTCCGGCTGACTCAACATGTGCAGCTCAGTGTTGCCAGGTCGGACAACGCGGCGTAGCCCAAAGCTAGAGAAACTGTAGCCCAAATGTAGCCAAACACAAAAAAGAGCAAAACAAATTTGTAGCCAAATATAGCCATTGTTATCTTCAGTTTTATCTGTATATAAATTTTTACATTATACCACGGTAATCTCTTTTTGTACAACCCGTCGTAAAAGAATGTCCGTCATGCCGTGACGGTCGACGCTTTCAATTTGCAACAGCTACATGATGCTAGCACAAAAAAAAATTTAAATTATGGGGTTTTACGTGCCAAAACCACTTTCTGATTATGAGGCACGCCGTAGTGGAGGACTCCGGAAATTTTGACCACCTTGGGTGCTTTAACGTGCACCTAAATCTAAGTACATGGGTGTTTTCGCATTTCGCCCCATTGAAATGTGGCCGCCGTGGCCGGCAATCGATCCCGTGACCTGGTGCTCAGCAGCCCAACACCATAGCCACTGAGCAGATGCTTGCACACAGAAAACTTTTTTTTGTTCGCCCCGGAAACTCAAGTTCCAGCGAATCGCTGCTGAGGGAGAACCTATTGAGATGACTCTAAAATGTAAGCACGAACAAAAAAACTCCGAGGATGCTTGAGGACAACTGGCCAGAAAGTGTTGTGAGATGTTGATGGAAATGAACTGATCATGATTTATGGTGGTAGAAATAGGCACGTTGTTCGGGATTGAAGTAGGCATTATAATTTTAAATTGGCAAAGAAAATCTCAAAAGCCAGTAAGTGGCGAGGCCTGGCAATGAAATCTTAATAGTTCGGACGTAGTCTATGAGATTACTGTAAGTCGGTTGTTATTAAGTACAAGATAATTATTGCTTAAATTGCAGTTGCTATAATATTAGACACTTGCGCTTCATTCTATGCTTCGGAAATCAAAAGCACATGCATGGCTACGGCAACACGCTGAACTGCGTATCACGTGTAATATCGTCGTTTCATTTTCAATCCGATTGGTTTCGATTCGACTGTTTAAATACCAAAGCATTTGGACAGGAAACAATGAAAACACGTAGCTATTACCACAGAAGTACTTAACAATTCGGAAAACCTGAATCGCAGGAACGTCGAATCGCTAGACAAAATACTTTGTCACATTTACGGCCGTACTTGTCTGCCTCCCACTAATGCCGGCGTAGAATAATTATCGCGCTCACCTATCACCGCATTCAGCAAACTGAGAGTGAAAGACTACAGCCTCACTGCAGATAAAAACATTCTGATAAAAATGTTCCACGGCGTTTTCCGCGTTACCGCTTCTTGATAACACACTCTGGCCGGTGAACTTTCCATTGTACTAAAAAATAGGCACCATGAAAATTGGTTCTCAGCTCTTTAACATTCACATTTAAGAGTGGAACGTGATAGCACTCAAAGATCCCTGACTGCTTCTGACGCTTCCCGGCAACTGCAGCTTATGCAACCATAATGTTTACCTGCAAACGCTGGAGGAGAACAATATGCACGAAGGCAAGCTTTCTGGTTCTTTTTTTTTTCATTCCATTCGCACGGCAGGCGCCGCCGCTGCCACGGAGGCGAGTGCCATCTGGATGGTGTTGCATGGAACCGAGGGGGGCGCGCCGCTCCTACTTGACAGTAACCGCTTGTCCTCATTTTTTCCTGTGTCCCCTTTCCCGCTTCGCGCTGCACGACACATTCTCATGGAAAACCAACTTGCCCACATGATGGCCCTCCTACTAAGACGTCGAACGGCAGCTGGAAAAGTTGTTTGTGTTCGAGGTTCCGCGTAACAAAAATATGTTTTCTGGTATATTCAAATTACAATTCGACGCTACCATGCCTGTAGGTTGAGTGTAGGTTGTACTTTACGAATTTTCTGACGCGTTTTACTTTGAGAAAATCAATTATTTCAGTAATGCATATGCGCCAGCCAAAGGCCTACGTAGTTCGGGATCATTTTTCTCACACGGACAACGGCGCCGACGCCAGATCTTTTGCGACACGGGGCCCTTAATGCTATCGCGTTAAAGTTCATTTCGCACGCAAAGGAAAATAGCAGTATAAAGCTTACCGTGAGATACGCGGACTAGGTCGAAAGCTGTGCCCAGCGCGATACTTCCACGAGACGCCTTCGCCATGGACACACTGGAGCGTGTCATCTACCCGTGCTTCCCTTCTTTCATGCCGGCGCTACGATCGCCCAACCTTATTGCTCTCTATTTCTGAGCTTAACCATATTAGTACAGTGTACTGTGGAACACCCTCCACTCCCAGGCTCATCCCGATGCCCGGTGATTGGGTGTCGGGATAAGACGAAGTTGAAACGGCATTGCTGGCGAAAATGTTAGCATGGTGAAGTGCGCTGTAAATTTAGGTGCGTCAAGGATAGAACCATCGGCTCAGAGAACGATACACTGAGGGGGAGGGGGGCATTTCGCGCACACACACAAAGACGCGCTGCCGGCTCAGCCAGCTAAAACATAGCCTTCGAGATTTGTTTTCCTGTATGAGTCCCCTCTCGACCGTGGATTAAGGCGCCACTCATAGCCCAAACAAAGCCAAGTCGCAGATTTTCAGTAGCCCAAATATAGCCACGTTTTCAACTCGCCCAAGTCGACGCCAAAATTTTTTTTCTGTAGCCCAATTTGGCTATATATAGCCAAACCTGGCAACACTGGCACTGCAGCTCCGTCTGCCACTCCAACGGACGCGCAGCGTGCGCTGCCCCCTGGTGCCGCACTCTGTGAGCGCGGAGAACAGAATCGGTTTCGTTTTCGCATTTGTGCTCTAGTTACTGTATCGTATCAGCTCAACGAGCACAAGCTATCTTGGCACGCTGGAACGACACGTGCCTTTCCTTGCTCTCTATTTCCACTACCCCCTTTCCCTCGCTCTGGTATAAAATGTCCAGCGCAATAAACATAACAGTTCACTGTTGTCTTGAAACGCCTGCTGTTGGTTTCTTCGACCGGGACCCGGTCGATACAGTTACAGGAACTGCAATATAATTGCTTGACAATTAATTGAATTCTAAAAGAGGAGAACACTTTCTCTCCCACAAGTTAGTGCGTTTTATACAAAGGGAGAGAGGATGCAAGAAGCAGAAAGGCAGGGAGGTCAACCAAAGCGTTCGCTACTGGGGATAGCTAACCCCTGTGCTGCAATGAAGTGCAAAGCAATGCACTGCGATGCGTCCATAATCTCTAGTATAGTGATAATTTGGGCTGGTTGGTGCATGTAATGAACGGGTAAATAATGAGTTGTGTCATAACATTACCCATATATAAAGCACATGGAACAAATGGTGTTGCGTTCTAGGTCAAAAAGAAATAAAGCTTCAATCGTTACATCTCGGCACTGGGCATTCTTTCTTTCCGTATTATTTTTTGCTTCTTTTTGACAGTACACATAGTACTAGCACGGTAATAGGTCCTTCATCTTCAGTCACCTTCCAGTAGTTCACACACATGTCGGTGCATGTTCGCGTTCTTTATTCTACCGTACAAGAACGAGCGCGCTTACCGGTCTTGGTTCAAGATGAAGCGCCAAATGTTTGCGATTACATCTTATCGCAAGAATTAACACATGAACAGTGAAGATTATGCGTAATCGATTTGTCTCAATGAATGGGCAGTTATTGTCAGAGACGAGATATTTTGTAAATATTATGGGAATGAGTTAAACCAACTACATTGCAGTTCAGCAATGCCCTTTGACACTTGGGTTAATTGCTTGCCGCATTCGAAAATTTCATCCGGCCGTTGTACTTGGATCTATAGGCCGCCAGCCCCCTTCGAGACCATTTGTTGCAAAATGTAAATGCCGTTACGGTCATTATACCACTCCCTGCGTTTCGGTACTGATTTAGAGTGCACACAATTTTTGGCGTATACAGAGCACCAATGTCATTCCCAGTGCACCAGAACCTCAATGCTGCAAACTTGTTTACGTATGCACGTATGTCCACGGCTCTTCGTTCACTTAAACTACAACTATTAACTACAAAGCGCTTAATTTAAGAATATTGCGAGAACACGCATATATTTGCGCATATGATCAGCGAGGCCCATATGCGCGGCAAACTGCGACCGCAATAGAAGATGCGTATACATGTTTATACGATCTGTTATTGCAGCTTTTGGCAGAAGGCTAGCTCCCACATTTTGTACGCATCTTCATAATGCGTGCAGTTTGCGTGTTCAATAAAATATTGTTGGCTGAAACTTTACGAGTACGAGCGCTCATTCAGACAGCTTAAGTTCTCTCACAATAATACGGATGTTCGCATAACAAAAATACGGAATTCTGTCTGTTTCGTCCAAAACAGTGTATAGCCGTACATATGATTACAGTGAAAATGTCCGTAAAGCTGAAAACGGAGAGCACTTTCCCTATATTAACTGCAGATTTTGCCGTATTTTTGAATTATGACATAGTTTCCGTATTTTTACCCTGCAGTTCTCCGTATAATGACGGGAATCCTCCGTAAAATGACACAAATTTTTTACAGTGTAGGTTATTTACGACGCAACTTTTCCAAAGCACATTCTTCCTTAAAGTTAATCCTCTATAGAATTCTAATCCGACCTATACTTGAGTATGCTGCTTCAAACTAGGATTCAGGTGAAATAAATCTAACGCTATCACTGGAAATTGTTCAGAATAACTCTAGCGGTTTTATTCTTTCAAACCATAATAGAACCGCGAGTATCAATGGCATGAAATCTAGCCTTAACTTACCGTACTTGCCATCACTTCGCAAAATGTTCCGTTTGTGCCTTTTTCATAAATTATTTCATCACCCACGGCAACGCAATAAGCTTATTTCACCACCTTCGTATGTATCGCCCATACTAGATCGCATTCATAAGGTCGGCATTCCAATTTGGCGATTCAACCCATTTTTGCACTCATTTGTACCATGCACTTCCGATGAGTGGAATCATGTTCCCGCTTCGATGGCCACCATCGCAGATAAGCAATTATTCAAGAATACCATAGCTAGCACTGTATAACTAGAGACCTTTTTCTTCACACTGTTCAACCTGTACTAACAAACGCCATAGCTAACACTGTATATGTTGGTGCCATTTGTTAAATGTTTTTGTATGTACCTACATATAATTTTCTGCATTAGCAACTCCTCTTTGTTGAATTTAACTGTTTTGCTTGTAACCACTCCCCTCTATAATGCCGTAATGGCCCTGAGATATGCTAAATAAAGAAATAAATAGATAAGTCCTCTTATATTGTACGATGCACAAGCTTCAGTCTTCACGCACCGGGAACACAACTTGGCCAAATGTCTCTCGCACTAATCCGATAACGTTAAACTTAGCACTATCTCTGATATGGTGTGCCTGCTATTGGAAGACCTGAAGCGAAGCATCCGCCATTACAAAGAAAAAAATGTGGTAGACGGCCTTAATCTTACAGTTGTACGTCTCTTAGTGGCACTAACATCTCGATTAGGTTAAGGGAGGGAACGCCTTTACCATGCCAGGATATACGGGCGAGAAATGAGGGAGGCCGAGCAGGAAGCGAAGCGCGCGCCACTTGGAGGGGTGTAGCCCCTAGCAGGCGTCCAACAAGGCACACCTTACGCGCCCTCTCCAGTGCTGACGTTAGAAGATAGAACCAGCACCATGCGCACAGCTGTTGCGAGCGGGCGAGCGACTGAGTGAGCAGGTGCGTGCCGGCAGAAGAAAAGCGGCAGGAGGGAGTGACGTCACACGGCTCTGCTAGTCAGATGTTCAGTCTCTGCCAGGCAACTGTTTTCTATGAAGTAGCCGGTTAAACATCATGCCACCATTTTTTTTGTGATGTCACTAGTGACGTCATTACGTCTGCTTTCTTATACCGGAATTCAATAAATTTTGCTAAAATCTAGTTCACTTGCCGGGTTCCCAAACTCTACGATTCTGTGCTTCAGTGTGCGGTGATCACTGATTTCTGTTTAATTTTATTTATTGCCAGGCCCTTCAGTAACTCAACTTGTGGCTAACCTTATGCTCTTATATGATCACTATAACAAAACGCGTAAATTTTACCGCAGTGTCTTCTGTATTTTTGTGTCTCATTTATTTTTAATTTTCTCCCGTGCCCTCATAGCGGGTGAGCTAGAAGTGCTGCGCAAGAAACAAGAGGGTCAATCGATGCTTGTGCCACTAAAGGATTTTTTTCTTATAGTTCAGCTTTCGCCGTAGGGATTTCAAATCAACCGCTCTTTATTTTGTAACGCTCATAGCCAAAAAGCTAAAAGTGGCGGTACGGCAGACAATAAACATCCGTACATTGCTGTACTGGAAAGCTGCAACACGCGTTCGCTCCCAGTGCTTGCTTTAGTAAATGTGGCTACGCAAATAAGTGCAAGTGAACGTACTGTTAAGGTTACTCATTACTTAACTTCCTAGATACAATGTTTGCCTCTAATTGAGCAACAAGCGGGGGCCCTTCTATAACAGCAGCGTTTAAAACCGCGTCGTTCCGCTACGAACGGCTTCAGTATTGACACCGACGCGTGTTCATGCGTGGAAGCTATGCATTCCCGAAATGAGTGGCCATACGCTAAGAGTCCTCGTCTACGTGTACTCTATACAAGTAGTGATCTTTGCGCATTAAAAGTGCACGAAGAATGATATATATGCATTAGTATGTATGATCTTCTGACAACTGTTTTCGAAGGTGTCCGGTAGCCAGACTTGTACACGTGACTTAAGTAATGTAACCGATCACTCTGACTTCTTTACCAATTCATTTTTGATAGCGTTTACCAAGAACTACTCGAACAATACTTGAGTAATAGCTGAAAGGTGCTGGATTACTTTAAGGCTACATTCTACCATTTTTTCTCCCCCCTCATTGCAGAAATACAGTAAATAAATAGTCGCCGGGCGTTTTTATTGCGGCCTCTGCAACCATTGAATTTTGTTTGCCTTAATTAAGAATCGGTTTCTATTATTCGTACATAATCTTCCCTTGCTTTTGCTTTCCATGAGAATGTCTGCAGCGACACTTTGTCATCTGCCATTACCGAGGCGTAGTTGGAACGTAGGCTAGAGCCTTCTGCGACCAGGAACGCGCGAAAAAAAAGCATTTCACCAAAGGGAATCCCGTTCTTTTGCGTTCGCTCCCGTAAAATTTTAAAGTATCTCCGCAGCATTTTTCTACGAGAAAGCGCAATCGTCCCCCGTCTGTCAAAACGACAAAATTACATTTGTCACCGCGAGGGAAGCGAGCACCGCAGGAGGAAAGCGCCTGGAAGTGGAGGAGGGATTCGCCGCGTTCGCGGACTTCCCGTTTCTGCACCGACGACGAGGAGTTCGCTGTGCGTGTTCGCTGCGTCCATTCGCTTGCGCGTAACCCGCGTTCAGGCAGTGAAAAGTCACTAAGTTTATTGTTTCATTGGCCTTTCACCTCATACATTTCAGTGTAGTGATCTAATACATTCACTATCGGCCCTGAAACACAATTACCTGTATTTCGCCATTATCTACTGGCGGAACTAGCAGTGACTGGCGCTACTGTGCTTGACCTGTACTCTGTGCGTTCTGCGTAACTCTGAAATTTGTCTTATTCTTCTTTATTTTCTCTTTCCTGCTTCTCTGCCATGTCCACGTTTCTGTTCGTTTTAACGCGACAGCGTTAAGGAGCTCGTGTCGCAGAAAAGCCGGTGTCGTCGGCGTCGGCGGCGTTGGCCGTGAGCGATAAATCCCAGCAGGCAATTCATGAATAAAAAACAACTTGCAAGATGGGCTGGGTGGGAATCGAACCAGGGTCTCCGGAGTGTGAGACGGAGACGTTACCACTGAGCCACGAGTTTTTTTTTATGCTGAGTTTAATTAAAGCACAATCCTACGCATCAACCTGTGTAGAATTTAATTAACCCTTTCACGTATTTTCCGCTTCCCGTATATATTCTAACATGTATGTTGGATCCTAATAATTTGCACTCAAAGTTTATCTCCTTGTACAGTATATTTTGCTCTCACTGAGCCACGAGTTCGATGCTTCAAAGCGGTACAGAAGCACCTCTACACTGTAAACAGAAAAACACCCAGATGGGCATTTTTGGCTTGTCCTCTAGCGCATTCCCTATTGTACATGTTTCTACTCTCATTGAAGGGAGTGCAATATTACTCCTATTTAGATGAGAGTGTTTGCAGGGTACATCAGGAGCAATCAGCAGTACCATTTTACTCCTGCTTGCAGAAATTCGGAGAGGTACAATGGGAGTTTTATTATTTCTATTTGGGAGCATTTGCGGTGGAATCAAGGAGTTTTTTTTATGTTAATTTAAGAGTAAATAGGTGGAAATAAAGGCATTGTAGTTTGCTCCCCCTCTACACCTCCCCCCGTTTTTTGGGCAGTAAATGGGAGAAATTTTTACATCTGAAATAAACCCCTCCAAAGCTTTTACTCACTGCTGGAAGCTCAAAATGCAGTCCCGAAAATGCAAGCCATTGGCTTGCATTCCCATGAGACTGCTTTTTGAGCACTTAAAAGTGGTTAAAAGCTTTGGAGGGCTTTGTTTCAGGCTGTTCAGACGCCAGGGTAGAAACCTCTTGGAGTTCTTCTTGTGCACTATGAAAGATTACATGCAAAGCAAGCACTCACAAAATATTTTATTAGAAATATCACATTTTATATATTGCAGTCCTGCGGTTCCTTCCAACAATGAGTATAAATGGTGACTAGACAGTTTGCACATGTTTAGAACAGTATTTTTAAAGATACAGGTAATGTACAAAAACTCCAGTGGCCAGGAGACGGTCTCGCACAATAAAATAATATAATGACAAATCTAAGGCACAAACATAAGAAGCCTGAACTTATCACATATTCAGCATTTACCACAAATATATACGTCGACCTAGTGACTAGAAAGCTTGCACAACGGCTAAAACAAAGAAATCCAGGCACTGTACAATGGTGCCAGTGGCCAGCAAAGAATGAAAAGGCACAAATTTAAGGAACTTATCACAGACTTAAAATATATCAACATACGAAGCTTCAACCAGCTTATTAAACAATCCCTTTTCACCAGACCATGCCCAACACTTTTGCATATGACTAGATTTGAGAAGCTGCCAAACTTAAGCCTTGTCAAATTGAAAGTATTGACCATTTTTGTGCCATTTTTTACTTCACTTGATAGACCTCAACCGAATAAATAATGGCATCTCAATTCCCCAAGTATGCAATAATTAATTAAATTACTTTTTATTAAGACTCAAAATGCATGCCAAGAGCAGTGCTGCTTCAGAGGTGTAGAAGGTTACGCATGTAGCGACGAAACCAATTGCAATTTCATGGTACCGGATACAGCCAACATGTATGCACACCACGGTCGTCGTGTTTAAAGCCCAGCCCATTTAACACTCCACGTGACAAGAGGGAAGGGAGTGTCTCCCTGTATTTGCAAGAGAAGTGAACAATCAGAGGGGACAGTTTGGCAGCTTTCGGCGACACAATCAGTTCATGCCCTTAACTTCAATTCAATTCAACTACTACACCCTGCCAACTCCACTTTCAGTGAAGCGACAAATAACCTTTTTCATGTCCGAGGCCTCACTCGGCCAGAAGAGTGTTTCGGACGAGCCGTATAAAGATATTGTAATTATTAATTTGTAGCACTCTCATGGAACTGAGGCTTCGCACCGTAAATATGGAGTCAGCAGCTACTCAAGAAACCGGGACACCAAATTTTCGCGTCAGTACTCCTCTAACAATCTAGCACTGATGCCAGTCAGTGGTAGTCTGTGCGACTTAGTGCAACAGAAATAAAAGTGAAAAACCTTAGCACTATATTGAGAGGTCAACTCATCCCACTTATTGAGCTGAAAGCTGAAACACAGCACAGGTGACCAACATTCCTGAGGGCTTTCTTGCACACCTGTGCTCATTACAAACATTTTGGTGTGCAAAAATAAATTGCCTATAATGTGACTGAATATAAGATTTATCTACCTAAATAAATAATAAAAATTAAAGGCACTTTTTAAAACTCCTAAAGTCATATAAAAAAAGGTTTCACTAGGCCATTTGACCAAACATTCTTGAAGCCTGTTCATACTGAATCAAATTAGAATGGTGCATAACATAGGAGCCAGTACGTTAAAATTAGCTCACAGCATATCTGCTACTGTTGCTTTTGTGTATCAAGCTCAGCACCTTTACAACATAAAACACATGAGCTGTGCACTACTAGTCACTTTGATGCGCTGGCCACTGTATCTTGAACAAATGCACATTGCAGAAAAAAGCCGGCACATATTTTTAAAGTAAACTGTGGCAAACAGCACAAAAAGAACTAGGAAAACTATTGTGTGCAAGGCAACAATATTACAAAACACAAGCAATAACTCAACACTTAAGTTTGACTACCACATTATGATTGAAGTATTACAGTATTGAGGCAGTTTAACGTCCACTGTCTTTATTGCAACCCCTACTTGCCGAGAAGGCCCCGGTTTTCGCTTCGCAGCTGAACCACAACTTCATATGCAGCAACAGCTGGCTGGCGAAATTTAAAGTGAGGTACGGCATAAGCATGACCACTTCAGGAGAAGATGCCGTTGGCAACACAGAGGATGCAGAAACATGGCAAAATGGTCAGCCGAGGCACATCTTGATAGACTGCGCACCCAACAATATCTTTAACACGAATGAGTCTGCGCTCTTCAAGCTGCTACTAGACAGAATGCCTGCATTCAATGACGAGACATGCACTGGCGGTAAGCATGCCAATGACAGGATTTCAGCTGCATTCGAAGTGAACCATTTCTTGTTATTGGGAAGTCAGCCATGCCAAGATGTTTCAAAAGCACCCAACTGCCGTCTAGAGTTGTCTACTGCAGCAATACAAAAGCATGGACTGCAAAGCTTTTTGAGGAGTACATGCGCCTCACTGACCACTATGTTGCAGCGAAGAACAGAATTGCAGTTATCCTAAATGCACCGGCGCACTTCGCACTGGATAACTTTGCAGCTGGAAGTTGGCATTTCTGCTTCCTAACACATCAGATTGCCCAGCCCTTGGACCAAAGCATCATTTGGGCTGTGAAACTCTACACAAGAATCGCCTGCAAAGAAGCTTTTTAGGCCTTGAGCGTGGCCACTGGTTAGTAGCCTATGGCTCTTCCAGGGAGTCTGCATGGCCTCTGAAAAAATTGATTAGTTAAAGAGCTTTGACGCGCGGCTTTGTGTGCGTTAAGTTCAGAAATGCATGTTCTATGAATGTTAACATTTTGTGCGCCTTTCGTGGGTATTCCACATGAAACACCCAAAAGGATGCAAAGAGGCAGGCTACTCCCGAAAGCAGCGAGGAGACTTGAAACACTAGTTGCTTGTCGATGTGCAGTGCAAATCCTTCATCCTGCACCAGACACGGGGTCAGCGGGGCTTCTTCCTAAGGTTAAAAAAAGGAATGCTATTGTGTAAAGTCTTTTAGAGTCAATAACGGTGAACCAACTACAAAAAAAAAACTCATTTTCACTTTAGACCCACACACGAGTAGTGAGTGTTTAGGAGTAAGCCGGACATGTCCAGTGACTATTGTTATCCTGATAAAAAAGTCTTTCTTTCTTTCCTTTGTTTTTGCTGCCCAAGTGCTGAGGACAACAAAATTAGTTTTCAAGGAAATTTGGCTTCACAAAAAAATTATAAGCACCTAATGAGTTAAAGTACTTTTTGCAGATCTTTTTGAATTCACATTTTGGTTGGCTCCCAAAGCAAAGATAGTGGGTACTGCTCTAAGAATGCTTAGCAATAGACTACAGGTCAAAAGCCTTGATTCCGTTTTGCGCCGTAAAGTTAAGGAACCTGCGACAGGCACATACAGACCACATGTGTCGCAATGGTAGAACCATTTATTCAGCCACATTTCTCATTTTCCAATTCCAGAACTAATATAATGCGACTTGTTTTTTAAGATTGCTTTAGTAAAGCCAATAAACTTATTTTAGGAAAGTCAGACTGCTTTTTTGAGGAGTATTTTATCATAAAGCTCATTTACAGATCTGGCCAAACTTGACCACCTCTCGTGGGACATTTAGTGCTGTTGAGGGAAGAGATACTTGCTCGAAATTCAAACTTTCATGGCAACAGGTTGGCAAAATTTTGAAACCATGCACTACATAAATTCAAATAAGAATAAAGAAAAATCTCTAATATGCAACACTTCGTTCTTGCTTTTGATATTGTAGCAGTGATATTCTGCGGTAATCAGTTGCAATTGAGGCAATTGACATGTAGTCTGTCGCTAAATATTCTTAGAGCTATAGCTACAATACTTTTCTATTAGTACTTAACCAAATGTGGATTCATAAAAGTTTGCACAAGGCAGTTCTGGCTCACCAGGCAGTTCTATACTTTTGCATAGAAAACAATGGTTTCATTGTACATGACACTCAGGCAACAGATTACAACTTTTTCAGTAAAATTAGGATAGCCACCTACATGCCCCCGACAAACATGCGGTACTTGAAGGGACATTAGAGCCAAATACTAAGTCAATGTAGATTGTCAAAATATCATTTCAGAAACCTCACAGCACTTGTTTCGTGCCAAGAAAAGATAAAATCACGTTTGAAGGGTCCGGATGCTTTTGGCGCAATTCATATACGTAACCAGCCCGCAAGTGGCGACACTGCATACGCAGTCACCGCCCTTTACTGCCATCGGCGAGTAAAACTGTGCCCAACAGACATCACGGTTTTCTGCAGAAAGCGCAAGCACGCAGCGAAGAAGCAACAGAGCGAAGAGAGAGTGTTGGATTTGCTGCTGCAGCTGCTCTTGGTCAAGTGGTGTGAACTGTTCAGGAATACCACAATATCACATGGATGTGGCATTCTCTGCTATTCGCAGTACGCGAGTTTCTTGAGCCAGCAAAACCAGCTCAGGACCACACGATAACTACTGGAATGAGAAAATACAGGCGATAGAGTGGAGAAAATGAAACCTTTCAACCACCCGCGTGGTTGTCAGGGCTTCCTTTTTCTAAATATGAAATAAAACTGGACATCTTTTTCATCTTAGATTGCAATACAATTATATATTACAAGTGGTTGATAACTAGTGACAGTTATAATGAGTGCCTTTGTCATCAGGCTAGTACTTGAATGTCCTGGGTGAGTCTGATTGTCTCTTGCCCTTACGTAAATTTCTCGATTAATAAAGCTTTGTTCAAGATAATATTGAGGCCTTCAATGTTCTTGAGCTCTAATTTATCACTTCAGCTTGACCTAATATTTGCCTTTAGTGTCCTTTAAAAGCATGATGCCTATTGGCAAAAGCATCCTGTGGCAGTTAGAGGAAATAAACAAAAGCATTAGGTTTTGGCCGAGTTGGTTGTACATGGTTCTTATCAGCGTTTTGCACGCACAAAGACAGGACGTCAAACAAAAAAGGGATACACAATATGCGCAAACTCAACTGGCTTTTATTGTGACAGCAACATATATAAACGCTTCCACAATCAGAAAAAAAAAGAGATGGCAAGAAAACAAACAAAACCACGTTTGCTGCAAAACTGCATAGCCGCATGTGCCGGCGAAACCAAACGTTGTCACTGTCATACCTTTTCACCACCCAGAAACCTCACTTCCTTATCCCTTAATGCTACAGATGGGGCACTAACACAACTGTGATCATGCCGAAGAATTTCTCTGGCTTGAACTATCTCCCTGGTTAAGCAATTTATGTGAGAAAATAATATTGTGCATCTGTTAAAGACAGGATAACACCCATTGCATGACTTGCAGTGTTCTGCCATGTGGCCTTCAATGCCTTGCTTTACCTTGCGGTGATGTTCTGCTAGCCTCTTGTTTATGCATCAGCTGGTTTGACCGATATAATGCCCGATAAAACACCGCACGAGTTCGTTGCATGCAAAGAAAGTGTAGTATATCGGGTTCCCTTGTCGTGCGGCAAGTGTTATATCGGTCAAACCAGCCGATACGTAAACGAGGCTAGCAGAACATCGCCGCAAGGTAAAGCAAGGTATCGAAGGCCACATGGCAGAACACTGCAAGTCATGCAATGGGTGTTATTCTATCTTTAAGACATGCACAATATTATTTTCTCACATATATCGCTTATATCATATATATCACATATATTGCTTCTGGGCAGTGAAAAGGTATGACAATGACGTTTGGTTTCACTAGTGGCTATGCAGCTTTGCACATGGTTTTGTTTGCTTTCTTGCCATCCTCTTTTTTTTTCCGATTGTGGAAGCGTATATATATATGTCGCTGTCACAACAAAAACCAGCTGAAGTTTGTGCGTGTAGTGTGTCCCTTCTTCGTTCGACGTCCCGTCCTTGTATGCAAGTCTAATAAGAAATAAACAATCTGCTTTTAATTCCTGTGTGCTCATTTTAATAGCCAAATGTAGCACACTGAAACACAAAGTGAACACAAAGCCAATCAGAATGATAAACGCAACAGAAGCATCTTGATAGTCAGAATCCTACAGGCACTCACCTGCGTAATGATGCTATCTATGGGCTCCTTGCAGCGCTTTGCTACAAACTGCAGAGCTGCCAGAACAGCATCCTCTGTTAAAAAAGAAATCAGATATTGTAGAATGCTTAGGAAACCTTTCACGCCAAACAGCTTACAGCTTTTATATAGTGCCTCAGAGCCCTGCATGGGTAATTCATCTACTGTGATAAACACTTGAGGTACACATAACTAGTGAAATAACTTGTGCTTTAATCTTCCAAAGGATGATTACCACCAGTAGCAATGACTGTGGGTCTAGTTTCGTCTGCTCGCTGCTCAATTAAACGGGAAGAAATGGTATGTGCTGAAAACTCGCGCGCTTGCTCCACCCTTAGAACTATGGCATATTTTAACATTTCTTTTAGATGCTTTCCCTCATGTTTCATGGTTTCATAACATACTGCCAAGTATTCCACATATCGAAACATACATACATCCTATTTTTTAACTGTAGAGAAAACTATGGTTACAACACTTCAGAACAAGATCACAAAGAATTCAGAACATCACATTAGACAACCACTAGACCATTCAAAAATGTTAAAGTGGCAGCGGTGTTCACAATGAACATACAACCAGAATTTTTCCAATGGTTCCGTATTAGCAAAGTTACAAGCCTTTGCTACCCTCCTCACTGCACTCTGTTCTCCCTGCACATTCCCACCAACTCCATGCAGGGCAGCGAAAAGTAAGGGTTGCGACAACACCCTGCGTGCATTACAGCATGCAAAGGAGGGAGCAGAAAAGCCAGGAGAAGAGCACAAGATTCTTTTAAAAATTTTTGGGTTCTTCGCAGAGCATAGCATTGCTACATTCACAAAGATGGTCATTACAGAATGACTTATGCGATGCGCATGTTTATACAAAGTGCAAAAAAAGCCAGAGGTGATTTAAGAGCCCTTTAACTAGCTTATTTAGGTTAACTCAGCTCTCCATTGGAGAACTGAGAAAGCACACAATAATTGCCCATTACTGGCTTAGGTAAGCAGCCCAAATATAGTTGAGTAAGGTATACAAAAAACAACTTACTTTATAACTCTTTGCAAGTACAAGTAAAAAAGAAATTCAAGGTTTCAATTCAACCAGCATTGCCGACATTCTGATACCCGATACTGGCCCCACCACCACCGTAGTTGCCATCACCCCACAAAAAACAATTCCTGAACTCCCTTTAAGGGCAACACCGGGGATTTTTCCATGTCCACTGATTTTAATAAAATGTGGAATATGTGTTCTCTTTTGCACTCTGAGTATCTGTACCAAACTATACGGCTGAAGATGAATTTTAAAGATTGGTTGCATTCTTGATTCGAGACTTTCTACTGGCCACCCTGTGTATGTGACATCAGAGACAACACCGCCACTGTTGCTGGAATCCTCACTTAAATTGCCACTGCCTAGTTTGGAAACTCTGTAAGAGCTCTTTGTGTCAGGAGAAATGATCCGCTTGGCTTCTTTGGCGTTAGCACCACATGTACTGCATGTTTACATTATGGTGGTGTAGGATCTATTGTCACACGAAGCAGCTACCTATTTCGGTATCTCATTTATTGGTTATATAGAATTACTGGTGAACTTCCAAGCAAACTAAATCACCCTACGGGTGACAGAACTGCCAATGCCATTTGAATATGACAATGTTACAATATGGTTAAAAAAATGCCAGTTGCCCTTTAAGAGCGTCATCATAGAAACATATTTACCGGATCCCACTTCGGAAAATGCCACAACCTCTTCTGCTTCTCCAAAGCTCAGAATAGTGTAACCAAGCTGCTTGCAGCCATTCTCCATTGCCTCCATCACGTTTCTTTGGAAAAGTAGGTCAAACTCCACGAGAAGCTGGAAAGAAAAAATGTTCAAGAATTCTTTGCTCTGCTAGCAAACTAATGCAATAGTGAAAACCAATTGTACAAGGACAGCCAAGGCAGCAGATGTCAAACATCACTTAGAGCGGGCATCACATAGTAGTACATAAGCTTAGGAGCAAGCAACCAGCCAATAAACCTTCGTACGGCATCAGCATATTGTCGAAGTAAAGATTGCTTGTTGTTACTACATAAGAAAATAGTCAACAAATCCAGAAAGCCAGGTAAATTATGGTTGATTTAAACGTAGAAGCGATAAGAAAAAGGGAAATGAAAGTGGACAAATAAACATGTAGCAAATGGTCTTTTAGTCCACTTTTTTTTCTAATTGCCTTATGAGTGGTATGTTTAAATAAGAAATAATTATTCACGCGTAGTTCATCTAGATTCATTGAGTGTTTTCTTTTATAGCAGTAACTCACAATCAAGCACCTTGGGTCACTTCATTCTTCTCACTCATTGCATAGAAGAGTTCTCGACAGGCAGAATTAATGCCAAAGAAGGACTTATCACCGCATTATGTGCGTGGTGGACCAAAAAAAGTGAATGGTAGAATAGTCACTATTGTAGTCTTGAAGAAACGCACACATAACTTGGCTCCTTACTGTATCTGTTTTCCTTCGCTCCTTTCATTTGCCTTTTTATGCGTTGCATATTGCAATCACTCAGTTCAGCCCTTGGGCATGGCCGGGCAGCCACCATTGACCTTTAGCGCAACCACGTGACGTGACATCACGACAGCCGGAGGAAAATCTGGGCCCCAACTCGCGCAATATGCAACGCATTCTTGGCTTAACCAAGCTAAGCCTGGCCATTTTTGTTATACTTCCACATTTCAATCAAGCAATTAGTTTCCACTATGCTTTCTCTGCCTTCCCTGTTTTCTTCTTGCACAACCAACAGCAATAAAGGCACCTTTCAATTAAGTCAACCAGTGAGTTGCAAGACATCTAAAACATTGCCTCTCCATATAAATTATGCCTATGGGGCGAATGGCAGTACCTTGAAGCTGTATGAACATGTATAAATCATTGGTATGTGACTGTACCACATCTTTGAAGACAAATGTGACTGGTGGAACACTGTATTAAAATTTTTTAAACCTTGGTTATAGCACTATGCTGATGCATATATTCTACACACTTCCAATGCTGAGCATCTTATGGTTGTGCTCTTGTCATTACTTTATCATTACATAAGAGTTTGCTAAGCTTACTCATCCCAAAATACAACTCAGTTTTGTTATCCTGTTATTTTGTCACTGCAATACACACACTTGTTTGCTTTGTCCTGAAAGAAAAATGCCACAATTACTGACTGAAACACTTAAGCCACTGCCTTAACCTAAAGCTAAGAACCCAGTAAAACAAAAACAACAAAGATGACAAAAGCTCTTGCTAGAGCATACCGATGCCTCAGTTGCCAGAAAGGGGAACAGCAACAGGGCATCTGACAGCGTAAGGCTGCGAAGTTGTTCATGCCTGTCTTTTGCTGTTGCAAGCAGCCTCGGCCTTACTGCCTCTTCATCTTGGCAGCCAGCATTGTCTTGAAGCCATTCGTTGTGCAGCCTCAATGACTCGGCAGTTTCTCCATATGCTACAAGATGACTGCAATCCTGAAACACAAGGAAAATCAAGCCCTTCTTACAAGTTGTGAATGCAAAAGCATTAATGTCCAACTGAACGCCACTGAGTAGTCCTTCGAATTATGAACTATTGATGGGCAAGCGAGCGTGTTTATACGGTGTTTTCATTTGGCTTTACTGAGATGCAGTAACTGAAATGATGCAGCAAAACCACAAGAATGCAGAGGTAAATATTTCTGAAGAGCAAGTCTGCAGCATTACATCACATTATATACGTGTAATCTTGCCTTGCTTAACCCTTTTAATGCCCCCTTCCCCTTTTTTTCTGACTGCTACTCCATCCCTTTGGGTCTTTTTAATGTATGTTACAGCAGACATTGCATGCTACAGCTTACTTTGTCGTCACTTTCTCCCAATTCAGAACTTTGAAAAAGTTCCCTAATTCCAATACCTGTCAAAGTGCAGATTCCACACTGGCTTGGCATGGTTTCCCTGTCAATCCTCAGCTCATGTCAATTTTTTTTCTTTGCATATAGGTTCAGCAAACAATTCATGCCACATAGCTGGTTCTTCGTTGTCCCTTTATCTGATTATTCAACAGTTTATATGTAGATTCTTTAGCTTGTCAATGTGCAAATGGACCTGCTATATTCACTCACCCTGGCTTCCCTGCCGAGACACAGCACCAGAACACAGGCCACAGGCACATGCCCCACCTACTGTCAGAAGTCTAACTTACAAATTTCGTGTGTTTAAATTAACCCTCTACAGATGGAACAGTGGGTATGCTTTGTTTTGAATACAAGCTAAGCAACCAATGGTGCATATGCTGCATTTATCAGTGCCCCGCAGCCTCTGCTTTAGTGTCGTACTGCGAAATGGCATAAGTGTTTTAAACCCAAGCATGAGTGATGTGTATGTCAATGGTAAATTTGATGAAAATTCTATTTAGGTTTCATTATTGCTTCCATATGTTCCATGGACTAAGAAGCAACGTGCAGCAATACAGAAGGAACCCGAATGCTTTTCAATAGATGCAGCTAATAGTTGCTAATCTTTCACTCAAAAGTCAAAGAACAGCAGCTGACTAGAGATGCATGAAATCTGTTTTGGTCATCATGCGAACCAAACTGACACTAAAACAAAAGGCTCCAACTCAAACTTAATTTTCATTTCTGTGGTGTGTACATATAAGAAAACACCTGCAATCCTTGAGCATCACTGTAGATTGCTTTTTAGTTCATGGAACAAATGGAAGCCATCATGACGTGACATGCAACTTTCTAAGAGATGCCAATGGTCACCATAGCCTATACATTATGCATGGCTTTCTTTTGCACTCAGAACAAGATAAGGCACTATGCTTTTGCATATAACATAACTGATCGCAGTAGATAACCTTGGGGAAACGCGAATGACAATGAACATGATGTTTTTTTAATTTGCATGCACAAAATCACTTTCGAAGTTTCCGACTTTTTCAAATTTTGCCACTAACATAGAGAATAAATGCATGTGAGACAAAATAGACTTGGCTGCCTGTTTAGCATGTAGCAAAGTATGCACAGGCTGAATTCGTAAAGAAGCTTATTGTTATGAGACATACTGAAGGATAACCAAAAATATCCTTTCTTGCCCCTCTCGTTGAAAAGCTAGGTTTACCCTTTCTTGTTCATGCTATAGGCTTGTGCAAACAACTAAATTTATTTTATTTCATTGAACAACGTTCTGCAAATAAAGTACAACAATTATGAAATCATAAATATATTTTTTGCCCTCTCTAAGTTGGAACATTACGCAATTTGTAAGCTGCGTTTTCTTTGTGTCAGTTACAATATTCAGGATTCCCGTGTCAAAGGTCTTTCAGTTCGGTCAGCAAAAGTGGTCACTTGCTAAACCACCTGCAACATAAAAATGTTGCACTATTACCGCTTAGATCTTTGCAATTGCACTTCCTTTACTTTGGTATCATTGTGTAGAGGAGAGAAGCCATTACTCTATCATGCATGTGTTCCGTGCAAGCCCCCTCCCTCATTTCCCTGTGACCTCCGGTTTTATACACTGCCTGGAAATACTGGCTGCATGATACTACAGTCGCCGACTGATTTCTCGGACTTGCACTCCAAAAATTCGGACATGCTCGATTATTCGTTCTGCTTCGCGGCAAGGCCATTCTCCCCATAGACCATAATGTATAATTATACAACTGCCGAAAGTTCAGACACCTTGCAACCTCTCGTCCGATTTTTCGGACACTCCTTGAGCCAAGTCGATTGAGAGCACCATGCACAGACTCTGACTAGTGCATGGTTCGACTTGCTGAATGCCTTATTTGTTTTGAACGGAGCTTCCTTGCTGCCCCACGAAGTGGCTACTGCAAATCCCCGCTCATCATCATAGTTTCTGCCTGCTTCGATAGAGTGGCTACAGCAGTTCCGGTCTCAGCTTAGTAAGCCACGTCAAGATAATCCAGCAGCTGATTTGTTTCTTCTTTGTGCACGAGGGTGCGAATAGGTTACGTTTTTCGTTTGTGCAACTGGTGTCAGCATGGTGGTGTTTGCTTTGTATGCCGTGTAGAAGTGATAATCCAACGCGGCATACGGAAACATCACATTAAGTGTCTGATGGCGCCGACAGTGCCCGCGCAGACTGCGCTGGGGAATGCCAGCAAGCGGGTGCCGGGAGGCCTAGGACTTGTCGCCTTCCGATGTGCTCCCTACTGACACCGAAAATCTTCTGCCCAGACCTGAGCAATAGTTGCATTGCAATTCCGGACACCATCTCATTTGGCAGTTTCACAGATGCTAACACTGCTGTACTGACGTGTCCAGAGCTCAACGACGGCGAGATCATTCGTCAGGTTTCTGCTACACCGCCGGACGACTCCGAGTACAAGCAGTGACTGTGCTTTCAGCTGCCTATAGCGACCGTACGACCCTCTCAGATTTAGGCATATCTGATTGCGTGTACATGGAACAGCATGCAATGGCGCGTTCACAATTTCTTCAAGCCTACTGCCAAGCCTGAATAAGTGCGTGGAAATAAAGAACTTTTTTTCTTAATCTGCTTTTTCGGACACCTGCTTATTCGGACATTTCTGCAGTCCCCGTGAGGTCCGAATAAACGGTCAGCGATTGTATACTGTCCTAGGTCTGTCACTTTCAGTTTGCAATTTGCAGCTCCACAAAATGGCAGTGCACTTGCTCGACCATAGTACTGTTGGAAAATGTCGGAAAGCTTTTCAGCTGCAACTCACAAAAAGGCGGCATAACTTCTTGTTTGTAGCTTCACCAGAAGCCATCTGTTGTTTCCGCTTGACCAGGAAGTGCCTTTTTTTTGCCAACATTTCTTCAGAGCAATTCTCCGCCTTCTTACGCATGTTCTTGAATTTGTTTCTCAATGCCATGACCCACGAGTCCTGTGAAGAATTGGAAAAATATCACTACTGTTAAAAGCACTTAGAAGTTTATTGGTATTGCCTGTACACACATAGAAGTATGACCATAATTGCAGTTTGTTTTATGCATCGAACATAATTGCTTATTAACAGAAGGTCCGGCCATAAAGTTCACAACATCCACGCCATAAACTTGGAATAGGCATAACGACAAACATAAAAGTTAGCGTACATCTCTAGTTCCGGCGGAATATATGTATATATATATAATGCTGCAGAACACCCCTAGGGCATCAAAACAAAGATGGCAGCATGCATCATAAAGCTGGTAGAAGCCCAAACAGTAATCCACTTTTTGCATTTGAACGGACCTAATGCCATGAAAACATGCCAACCTGGCTGCAGTGTACAATAACAATGCTGCAGCCTGACGTGAAATGGTGCAGGTGATTTCAATGCAGTCAAACAGGCCACAACGGCAAAAAATGAAGTGGCCAACCGTTGCTACTTGATGAATCATAAGTTGATGCCGTATCGCTTGCCTATAGGCAGATAGCTGCTGAACAAATGGTGCAACAGTTTAATTTGATGCTGGGCTCAGATTAAACTCCCAGATGAGTCCCATCACTTATCTCTTTTCCTTCATGACCATACTCCATCACAAACTATGAACACTGTTTGTAAAAGCTTATCTGTAGCAAAGGAGAAGTTTTGGATGAACTGAAACATACGTGTCATTATTAGCACAAAGTAAAACACCAGACAACACAAAGTTTATCCCTTTGATCATCTCTACATGACCACGAGAATCAACAGCCATAATACAACATGGCAGCTCAGAAGTGCAGATACATGGTGCAATTGAATTGTCCATATGAGGTAGAAATGATATTTCTTTCTTAGAAATGTAAGTATGGCGACAGCATGGGATGTATCAAACTTACCAGGCCATTTCCGCTGCCAACTCTGTCAGCAAGGTGTGGGTATGCACTGACAAGCCTCTCGGCAGCTACGCGGTACAACTGTCTAGAAGGGTACCTGTACATAAGGTGAAATAATCATAGAATTAATAAATGGGCAATTTTGTATTCTTTTTTCCAAGAAAAACCAATGCAAAATAATATTTGCCAGTTTTAATTAAATTGCTAATCGTAAGTATAATAAATGCAAAATACACATGGAAGTGATCTCAAAGACTAAAAACATTTTTCGTCTTTGTACTTCTGTCTACACACGAGTTTCGTGGAGCTGCGTCTGCTGTGCACTGTGGGAGATCACGCCAGAGCTATGTAGCAGCGTGGCATGGATACTACAGCCACCACAGGGTGCTGCAACGTGTCCTCTCACCAGTGCAATGCTCTGACAACTGTGTTCCGATTAGCCTCTGTGAATGACATAGCTCAAGCACAAGTGCCCATCTCGCATTGAGAGTGCGTCATGCACGGCTGAACCAAAAGTAGCATCACAAAAAATATTTTTAAATTCCCAAATTTTTGCGTGAGGCCTTGTTAGCCCCCTGTGTAGCTTCTGGCATGCTAGTGGACATGAAAGGAGAGAAAACTGCATCAGTGCAATAATACCTCTAACTCTACTTATGCTTGAAGTACACAACAAATTTTGTGGCACAAGATTTGCTAGGCAACATTCTTTACAGCAGTGGGCAGGACATGTAATGAGGGAAGATAACCGATGGTCATTAAGGGTTACGGACTGGATTCCAAGGGAAGGGAAGCGTAGCAGGGGGCAGCAGAAAATTAGGTGGGCGGATGAGATTAAGAAGTTTGCAGGCACAACATGGCCACAATTAGTACATGACCGGGGTAGTTGGAGAAGTATGGGTGAGGCCTTTGCCCTGCAGTAGGCGTAACCAGGCTGATGATACTTTACAGTGACGTCATTCTACAATTAGTTAGAAGTGTTTTAGGGCCCCTTGAGCACCAATTCGGAATTTTTTCCACTCTGAAATCTGCACTTGATGCTGAGTTACAAGCACTTTAAAAAACTGAGTGCCAATTGGTGTTGACACAATCTGGACCAGGTGAAGTGGGTGCCATCGCAGCATTGTCATGTTGCTACATCGATGCCCCCCTCCTCTTTGTGGCCTGCTGGTTGCCAGTGTCCACTCAGGATGTAGCAGGGGTCATAGGGCGATGTTATCTCGTAAAGGAGGGCAGTTACCTCAAGGAGGGAAAGCAAGCTGGAACATTTCCCAGACTTAAGACCGAATTCTAGGCTCATCATAACAGAAGCAAGGTTTGGGTACGGGCTAGCTGGTATTCCATGGTATCAATCGTCACTTACAGCGCATACATAGACGAGGGACAAAAACGAGGGACAGCACTTGTATTCATCGTCCTTTTTGTCCCTCGTCTATGTATGCACTGTACGTGACAATTGATATTATCATAACAGTGTTAAATGGTGCACTAATACTTTTAGACAGATTCTGCTTGCTTTGGAAGCAATTTCTGGCACTACAGCAAGCAGAAAGAGTTATCACACAGGTAGTGTATTCTGTGCAACTATTTCATAACCAACATCTTATGGCAACGCTGAACACTTATGATGAAAGGTTGAGTCATTGAGTAGTCAAAATACCGAATTAAAGCTGAAAGCAATAGAAGCATAATGGAGCGCTCACCAAGCTATCTTGAAGCAAGCTGCAAACAGCTTGTTGATAATAGCACGTCGCACTGCACAATTAATCGGGACTTTTCTACGAAGCACTTCCTCGTAATGGTCAAAAGAGGGTAGCACAATATCTAAGTAGTCCTTCTCCTTCTCCAACGGCACGGACTGTACATGCTGCACCTCCTCTGCACATTCTGTAACAGCACTGCAAGGCAATATAAAGATTGCTTTATATATCTAAGTAACCAAAAAAATAGTAACAAACACTAATATCCCAAAATGTGTGGTTTTTTCCCTTTCGGTACTAATAATTTACCTAGACTGAATGATTTCCGTGTCGCCTCCACCTCGAACAGCAAACGCAGGGCCTGCACGCTGCGAGATTCACATATATTTAACTTTTCAAACGGAAAACATGAGGCAGAGCAATGTAGCTTAATGAATGAATTGTCAAGACAGTAAAGTAATTGTTTTAACTGTGCACACGCCACCACTTCCAAGTCAAGGTCTTCATAGTGGGTGTTCATTACGCATATACCCATTAAACATACTTCCACTTCAAACCTATATTTACAGCTCAAGTGAGCTATTTATAGAACAAGGCTGAGCTTATATAGCAAGGACATATAGAATATTGCGAGCTACGCACATAGTCAATATATGGAATCACATTGCACAAGTCTGGAGGCACTGTGACTGCTCTTGTTTGTTCACGCCACATGTAAGTATTCATAAGGTGAATGCTCTGTTAATACTGCAGTTAAAACAGAATACAATTTTCTGATAACCTATTATTTCTCACTACTATATTATACTATATTATTTCAATTAACATGCCTTAATTGCAAACCATTGAAACTGCTATGATGTATAATTTCCTTTCCATTCTTGGACTTTTCATGCGGTTTGCTAACACTATTTATTTTTATTTTTTTAACAATCTTTTTCACTGGACGCCTGCACACCGGTGTAACAGCCAGATAACAGTCCTAAAATTTGTGTAAATTTTTTCAATATCTTCATACTGTAATCATGCTATGAAGCCTGGATTTTTTCAGTAAAAGTAAATTCATGTTACACATTCATGCAACCAGTTGAAAGTATGCATGGCTTCAGATACGAAACTGTCTGCAAGTGAAAGGATCGTAAGCAGATATGCTGGTTCCATTTAAAAGAAACTATGCAGATCCCACGTACAGTGGGAATCGAAGTCATGCGATGCATTTTGTAGGTAGCTGGCTATAGCGTCGACCCTGCGGTGGTGTGCCTCCACCAGCTCTCACTCTCTCAATTACTTTAAGCGGACGCTCATTGTGGAGTTTAGACAAGCTGAGGGTCAGAACAAATGTGGGCTTGTCTCGTTGCTCAATCATGGCAAACACATCCCCTTTTCTCTGCACCAAGTAGTACCTCTGTGGTACACGATCCTAGAGCTGCTCAAGTAAATTTCCAAAGAATGCAACGTACAGGTTCATGCATTTCTTGACGAAGCTGCAGTTTTCCAAGAGCTTCTTTGTGTGCAGCAGGAGCTGATAGCGTGCATGAGGGGGAAAACTTGCTATCAATTTGCTGTTCGCGCAAAGGCAGCAACCATCCGCTGTTCTGCAGCCGACATACCAGTATCTTGCGCAGGCCGTCTGGTTCAGCGCAGGTAGTAAATGATATCAGCTGCGAGAGTCGGATAATGCAGCTCGACTGACAGTAATGTCGTGACCACACATCAGCGAGACCATGAGCACATACCCAGCAGCTCAAGTTGGTTGACACCACCAGCCCCACCGAAATAGAAGCTAGATAGCTAGATAGACACACTCAATGTGCCCAAAGTTCGCAAAGAATGCTTCACATTGAAAAAAAAAAGAATGGCGTACCACGGAAACCCTATGTAGTGAAACCCACTCATCATTCTGCATTCCCAATTTACAAGGCAGGTTATCGGCATAGCTCTTACTCTTCAGTGTTGCTAGCATGGGGGCAATGTGTTTTAGTGTTGCTCAGATAAAAAAATTGCTTATTAAATTTCCCTGCACCTTCGGAAGCAACTGCTGGAGGTATAAACACTTCCGAGGACAGTTTATTGTTGTATCATAAAAATCTGGGTCCTTAAAAATCACCTGTAAGTCCTTTGAAAAATTAATTGTGCCTAAACAGCTTTCTGTTGTGCAAAACTGCAATGTAGAAAGCCTGGCATATACCAATGCCTGATACAGCTTTAAGGTGTCCAGGCAGCAAGCGAGGCAGAAAACTGAGTGAAGAGGGCACAGGATTCTTTGAAGTATTTCTTTGGCTATTTGCGAAACAGCTATTAGAAGAGAACTGCAAATTGAGACAAATACACAGAGAAAGGCAAGACAAGTGCCATGTTTTGCATGTCCTTCTCTGTGTATGCGCACCATTTTGCACCCTTCATGTAATAGATACAATATGCTGGCAAACAAGACATTGTCATCTACTAAAAAATGTGATTTTCTATACAACCTCAACAACATGTTTATTTTTTAACATTCTTACATGTACCTTACAAACAACTGCTGATATGTGTGCAAGTTTTATCAGTTTCAGTGTGCTGCAATCCCTGCTGCCTCTTACTAGCGCACTCTAGCCTTCTTTAATGGTTCTCCATCCTAGGTTGCTGGCTGCTCTCCTGAAAGTTATGTACCAACTATCAAACCATTAAACAATTATGACCCTTTTCACTTGATGCCAACTACGTCAACCTGTAACCGTACTCACATCCATTTGAGGGGCTATCCTCCGTGCCAATCTTATTTTGGCCTTGTTTAGGATGTTGCTGTGCATATCCAAGTCAACGTAATCTTCAACCTCCTCGTCGAAACGAGCCTTCCGAGGTGAATGGTCCATGTTCACAAACAGTCTAATATGATCAAGGGGGAATGTATACAATGCCGCAGCGAAAATTCAAGAGCTCCAAAATTAGACACAAGTGCAAGATCAAATGTGGGACAAAGTTATCTGTATAAAGTTTGTGCTGCTAACATGTGCCAGAAATCATGCAACCAAAGCCCGTCCAACAGCACAATAATTTGGATAATGCTGGAGTTGAAATTCAAGTAAAGAATGCTCTGTTTACGCACTCGTAAACACATTCCTATAGTGCTGCAAGCTTATGAAAGAGCAAAATGAAAATACGTAATACGAAAGTTTGCTACTGTAAAGACTATCCTAAGCCGCAACAAGACTTCGCGCGCCTGAGTAATAAGTTACTAAGCGTAATTACGCATATACTGCGCAGGTTCCTCCTTATAGTTGTCATTCAAAATAAGAGGAATATTGTAAGAAACGCCACAAGTTAGAAAAGCTCAAGGAATGAAGGAGAATAAAATGAAGTCCGCATAAATCAGGTGCTCCGCTTTACACAACAAAAAGCTTAACTTTGAAAGATAATTTCGCTTTGGCAGCACATACTGTCTTCCAAGTATATTAGGTATATCGTGGTGCTTTGAAATAGTCAGCACTAGAAATAATTCAACTGGGACACAATGACCCGCAAAGAGCGCCAGCAGTTTGCCAGCAAGCGCGAACCACGCTTGTGGGTACCGCGCCTTCACGACGAACTTCTCCGTCAGTTTGGAGCCGCAAGCAATTCAACAAAAAGCCTCTTAAAGCTACAATTTCGAGTTGGATTATGTAGCAAACGGGTCTGGAATTAACGTCTCGCGGGCCACACTGGAAAAGCGCGCCAACACAGTTATGCCAACATTGCAGCAATTTTAACAGAACCGGCGTCTAGCAATACACAAAAGTTAAATTAAGATTACTTCCATGATCTGTCAGCGCAACGAACTATACAGGCAAAGTTCTTGCGGTGATAGATCAGGAACATATTCCAACTCGCCCAGTTCTCGCTACTTGTATAGTACATTAAAATTACTTACTAGAGTGGTGTCATCGATGTCGGTCAGAGAGCGTAACGCACGTAGCAATTCGCCGTAGGCGCCGTTTGGCAGCGAAATCTTCTTTCTTTGGCCATCCTCCAGGACAGCGAGGCAAACTGTGCCAGCCATAACTGTACGACCGCACTGAAAAGTACGCGAGGAAGTGGCGGGCACCAGCGCGTACCGAAAGAGGCGCCTAAAGTTCTTATATCTAAAGCGCGCCAAACCGCGAAATGACGCTACCACAGCGCCGCCTGCAAGAAGTATCGCAATCCGAAATTGGTGTTTTGGTTTCGATTGTCGTTTTTATAATCTCGAGTGTCGTCTGCCATTGAACTTATGGGTCAAGTTATTTGTTGAAATTGTCGATGATGGCCTCTTTCCGTAATTCTTCCCTTTGTTAGTTCGGGCCAAACTCTGATTCCGCATGTTTAAATGCATGTAAAACGCAGAAATGCTTTTCTTCAATAACCACCGGGCCGATCACAATGAAATTTGTTAATTCTGAGAGAAAAAGTTAGATTCTAGTGACTATTGGAAGCAAAATTTTAATGTAGAGCCTGATATTTATTTTTTTTATTTTCAGAAATTGGTTAATTTGAAAATTTTACAAATGTAATTAATCAATTAAGCAATTAATGATCCCGTCAATTAATCAACGAACCGGTCATTTGATTCGTTAATTATGGTCAATGATTAGTTAATTAAGTCAATAATTAAAATTAACTTTGTTAACCGGGCGGCCAGTTGAGCTGACGTTAATTCTTGCTGCGTTCAATTCGGCCAAAAAGCACGACGTATGTACATGATGTAGAATCTGGTGCTACAGCAGCGTTTCGAAATTTCCGTTGTTACAGCACGCAGTAACGATCGACGGCATCGTATATCGATGTGATTCTGTGCTGCGTGATTGCCGAGTTCTCGCACGCAAATGTGAGGGATGGAGGGTAAGTTAGATGCAGTGGTTCATAAACAACTTCATTGGTTTCTTGTGGGGCTCTCTGCATGTGCAGTGCAGCACCTGTCGTTCGGCATAAGAGAAAGAGGGGGGGGGTCGTCTTGATCTTTTTTTGATACTAAAAAGAACCTTCTTGTTTGTCATTCTCTTTATCCGACTCTTGGCGTTGAAATGACTCCAATAGTGAGTTCTTTTTATATGTACTATATCAAGTTCTACATCTGCAAATGGCATCCCAGTAATAAAAAGCAAGAATTGCTCGAACCAATTGGAAATTTCCATTTGGAACTAATTGGATATTTGCAATTCTGCTTTAGGAAGCCAATTGGAAAAATCCAACAAGAACAATTGGACCAATTTCTTTAATTTTTTTTAACACAGTCGAACCCAATTGGTCTCTGAATTGGACTCTTTGCGACCATCATGAAAAAAAAAAGTTGGAAGAGAAATGAAACCCAGATGGGCCCTCACATAAACGTAATACCGATATACTCGAAACTCTTTTCGAGAAGCATGCTCATGCATGAACACACACTGTGACAATTCTCTTCGCTGACAACCAATATTCGCCATTTCACTATATGAGAGAGACGTCAGGTGCCATATATGTAAGCAATATTTAATTGACAAAGTGATGCCAGTGGTTCGTGAGAAATAGGTAAAATTTCAAGAGAGATTTTTATCTTTATAGAAAGCTAAATTGTTCTATCGAATGATCACACCTAAATACAAAGATCTTCTACTTGAAAACTAACATTATAATTCTGCTATTATTAGTATAAACTATTTTGCTGTTTCACAATATTACTCATCAATTGTGTCCACTTGGGAGCAATTGTCATACTATGCAACCTCCAGTGATGTCCAACTGGAACCAACTGAACTTTTCATGATGCCCAATTTGAACTAATTGGACTTTGCATGAAGCCAAATTGGAACTTGGCCCTCCTATGATGTCCAATTGGAACCAGTTGGATCCCATTCAAAAATCCAACAGGCCTCAACAACAGGCCTTTTTTATTGGGATTGCTGCAGCTGCTGCCTGATCATTTTATGGCTTTTGTAGTTACGTAAGAGGGGAAGTTACGCTTATTCAGTAATCTTGTGTTGCAGCCAGTACATCACGCATGGACACATATGCTTGTAACCGGTGCCACCAGAGGACCCACTCCTTGTCATCTCTTTTTCGTCATTTCTGCACCTGGCATGGCACGGAGGACAACTGGAAATGTGACTTGGAAGGCTGTGAAAAAACTTATAGGCTTTATAGCTCCTTCCGTAAACATGTCAGCCGTCATCACAATCATCTGTTCCTCCAGACAACCACAGCTGATGCATCCTTGGCACCCCGTGCTGACAACCTCGAAGAAACACTACAAACTTATCCCACCCAGCCTGTTGGGCAAGCAGCTGAACAGGCGTGCTTGGATGTTGATATTTTTAACACCAGTGGTCAGTGTGTTGATGTTGGCACTCCTGACAGCAGTGTTCAGCGTCTTATGGTTCTGTCTTCGTTGTTGCTAAAGTGGCAAGAAGGCAGGCAGTTACCTGAGAGCACCTTGAATGAAGTTACGAATGATATGATAAACTTCATTTCAGAATTTAGAGCAGACTTCAATGCAACCACTATTACAAAACTTGAGCAGCTCAGAACAAAAACAGGCTGAGAAAACTGGTGGAAAACTTCACATACGTTTGTTCCTCCGCGGACAGTATACCTTGAAGATCAAGGTACTTCTGACAGCTATGAATACATTCCAATTTTGGAAACATTAAAGGCTGTCTCAAGTGCCCATGACATTTTCCAAACAAATCGCAAACCTTCTTCAATTCTTCTACAGGATGTGCTTGATGGCATGTACTTCAAGGAGCACTGCTTGTTCAAGAATGCCAGCAATCAGAAACTTTTTGCTCTACAGCTGTACTTTGATGAATTTGAAGTCTGCAATCCCATAGGAAGCAAGCGTGGAAAACACAAAGTCTTGGCTGGATATCTAACAATTCTAAACTTGCCACCCCGATTTCGCTCGAAAGTTGACAGCAAGCACCTTGTTCTTCTTGTGAAAAATTCCACTGTAGCCAGATTCACATTGCACAGAATTGTCCAACCATTACTTGAGGACATACAGCAGCTAGAATCCCAAGGAGTTGCGATTGATGGAGAACTCATTAAAGGCTCTCTTCTTTATGTCTGTGGAGATAACTTGTCTAGCCATCAAATTGGCGGTTTCCGAGAATGCTTTTCATCGGGGCCAACTGCCGTTTCTGCTTGGCAAAGAAAGAGGACATCAGTGAGAAGTGGAATGAAGAAGAGTTTATCGTTCGAACACAGAAAATGCATACTCAACATATTAATCTGTTGAAGACTGATTCAAGCCTCAGCAATGTTAATGGGATCAGTGGTGAAAGCTGTCTAAGTTCACTTCAGTCATTTGATGTGACGAAAGGCCTTCCGCCTGATGTTATGCATGACCTGTTCGAAGGAGTCATTCCATTTGCCATGAAACACGTCTTGCGCCACATTGTCATGCCGTGTGTTCACTCTTGATCAGCTAAATGAGAGGCTTAGCTCATTTCCCTTGCAAGGAGGGGAGAAAAAATCACGACTACCTCCTCTGTCCCATCACTCAGTGTTTGGCACATCAGCCATAAAAGGTTCTGCTGCTGAAAAGCTTTGTTTTTTTCGGTTCTTTTCACTGCTTGTGGGCGATGTAGTTGCAAAGGGAAATGTTGCATATGATGTGTACCTTGCATTGCGTGCAATCGTTGACATTGTACTTGCACCACAACTGTGCTGTGGTGCAGCTGCGCACTTGCAAGTCCTCATTGATGATTTTTACATTGCATTTAGAGAAACTTTTCCAAATGTAAAAATCATTCCGAAAATGCACTATATGATCCATTACCCCAGGCTTATTCTTTTGTATGGTCCTCTGTGCAAGTTGTCCTGCATGCGTTTTGAGGCAAAACATCAATTTTTCAAAACAGTTGCAATGAAAACTCGTAACTTCAAGAACATTTGTGGAACCCTGAGCCGCCGACATCAGATGCAATTTATGTACTCATTAACCCAACCACTAGAATCTGTGGCTACTACAGGTAGTGCAAGAATGGAGATAAACTCATTACCAGACCTTTTGAAGGACAGACTGCATGAGCTTGACATGCATATGGCAGATGTGCATAGTTTGACTTCTGTCAAAGTGTGCGAAAGAAAAATCAGTGTGGGTTGTATGCTGCCACTCTTTGTACCAGATGATGACCTTCCACACTTTGCCCAGATTGTGTTGATTGTGTCCTGTGACCAGAAATATTTTCTTTTCAGTTCAATTTTTGAAACAAAGTATTTTGACGACCACATGCATGCTTTTGTCGTGGAAAACACGGCTCACAATGTCATAGTTGAAGACACTGCACATGTGTTTTTTGACCCACTGTACCTTTACAAGGTAAGGAACACAAACTATGTCAACCCTCGCTATGCTTTCTTCACTAGTGCAGACTGACGACTTCTAACAAGAGAATAAAATAGGCAGCTCAGGTCTTGTAACCAAGTACCAGTGACAAACGAACATACAGAGCGGTGTTGCAAGTGGCTTGAACTAGCCAAGAACACTCCTCTTTGCCACATGTTTCTTTAATTTCAAATATTTTGTTGGGCCAACCAGCTTGGATTCAGATGTCACTTAATTTGGTTTGCAGTAAATCACACAATGCATAAACAAATGCAATTAGTTCAATTCAAGCAGAATGACGAAGTATACTTATTACAAGGATGACTACGCATTTTGGACAACCTTAAATCAATTTAGCTATGCTATATTTTTCAAGCGGACGAAATGAAGACAACAAAATTAGTGTCAACTGTACCCAGCCAGACTTCAAAGAGATGTGATAGGGGTAAGTGCCCTGAAAGTGTGCATTACAGATGAAGTTCACATTGAGAATATACATATAAACATTACACAGCTGTGAGCAACTCTGCATGTTTTAAAGTATTTTCTTATGTTAGACTTTTGTGGTGACTTGTGCAGTTGATGAAATGGTGCTTCTACTCGTTAATCTCATTAATGCATTGAAATGGAAGTACAATGCATTGTATTGCATTTTACAGCAAAAAAGGTGCCAAATAAAAGGCATTACTGAAGTGCAACATGAGCATATTTGGTTACTTTCATTTTTCAACTATGTTCTGTAATTGCAGTGCTTTTACTCAGCAGGATGCATTGAAGAACAAGTTCATGCGTATTCATAACAATGCTTAGTGCAAACAGGAAGACACAAAGAGAAAGGACAAGGCAATACTCTCAACCAACATCTTCAGTACATCACACTTCTATACTTACTTGTAAAAGTTTTTATAAGCTTCCTTAATCTTTGTGAGTAGGTATAGAAGTGTGCTAGACATAAAAATACATTCCAGACATAAAAAGCCTGAGTGGAGAAACTGCCATTACATCACAAAGATCAAGGGAGTGATATCAAATAGAAGTTTCTAGTAAACAAAATGCAATGTTGTGCAGAACAACAGTAGCAATAAATCATAGTTTTAACTGGCACCTTTATTACGTCACGGTTCTAGTTACAGGAACCCAGACATAAGAAGCGCAAGAATATTCTGATCAAAGTAATCTACAAAAAACGCTACAGATAATTATTGGGCAGGAGTACCCTGGATCCATATCGATGTACCTTTGAGTCGAGCTTGCCAGGTGCACATCTTGCAATGCCCTGTTATGTGCCAGGTCATTTGTGTCAGTAACGACTGCTCAGATGCTCCTCCAGGTGCTCATTAGTGCAGCGGCCAGTCTGGCCAAAGTATATGTTGCGATGTGATGAGGGAATTTTATAATCTACTCCAACAGCACAGTCTACAAACTCGGCATGTTACTTTTTGCAATGCAGTTTCTTAATCCTTCGTGACACACAGCTACAGAACCTCGACAGCTTGAGAGGTGAAGAGAAATTAGGTGCTACATGGTGCCTTATTGCCATGTTCTTCCACTTATAACTTATCCAATCATGGTGCTGTTGCTCAGCACATTTATGTCCTATTCTTTGTGTTTATTAGAATATACCGTATAGGGTTTTCGAGCGGTGGTTTGTTACCATGGGCATATACCAGCTGTAAAAGCCAAATTTCACAGTGGAGCTGTTTACTAAGAGTTACACAAAGGTTTTCGTATGGTGGCATGCAGTCACATTGCCAATATCAACTTGTAAGTGCACCAGAACATGGTGTGGAACCCTCAATTTGCTTTGAAATGGAATGATCAATTGCTATGAAGAAAAGTTACCATGCGTATAGCTCATTCAAAAAGAAAACAAATTATATGCTCATATATTTAACTAGTATTTCATAATTTTTGTTCTTCGCATTGTGTAATTTTGGCTTTGTGGTTGATGACACCAAGAAGTTTGTAATAAGAAAGTAAAAAGCTGTTAATGCAATGCAGGCTACATGACTAACAACAACTAGGCACAGCCTTTTTCTATTGAAGCCTCAATTGAGACTGTCATTAACAAAAGCCAGCCAAGACTCCACTTATAGGCGGCAGCAACTGCTCTTGCATTCAAGCATAGTTGTGGCTCGCTGTACTTAATGATCACTTTCACGCAAGCTGTGTGTGAGTGAGCCCATGGCTGACCGTTCCTAATGACGGCTCCCATGCAAGAACTGCTGTGTTGCTGTAATGCAGGCTGCATGGAATCCATCACTAGCAACAACGAGCCACAGCCTCTCTCTATCACAACCTGAATTGAGATTGTCATTAACAAAAGCCAGCCAAGACTGCACTTATAGGTGGAAGCAACTGCTCTTGCATTCGAGCATAGTTGTGGCTGGCTGTACTTAATGATCGCTTTCACGCAAGCTCTGTGTGAGTGAGCCCATGGCTGACCATTCCTAATGACGGCTCCCATGCAAGAACTGCTGTGTTGCTGTAACGCAGGCTGCATGGGAGCCATCACTAACAACAACGAGCCACAGCCTCTCACTATCACAACCTGATTTGAGACTGTCATTAACAAAAGCCAGCCAAGACTGCAATTATAGGCGGAAGCAACTGCTCTTGCATTCGAGCATAGTTGCGGCTGGCTGCTCTTAATGATGGCTTTCACGCAAGCTGTCTGCGAGCGAGCCCATGGCTGACCGTTGTTAGTGGCTGCTCCCGTTCAAGAAGTGCTGTTTTGCTGTAATGCAGGCTGTGTGGAAGCCATCACTAACAACAACGAGCCACAGCCTCTCTCTATCACAACCTGAATTGGGACTGTCATTAACAAAAGCCAGCCAAGACTGCACTTATAGGTGGAAGCAACTGCTCTTGCATTCGAGCATAGTTCTGGCTGGCTTTTCTCAATGATGGCTTTTACACAGGCTGTGTGTGAGTGAGCCCGTGACTGACCGATGTTAGTGGCTGCTCCCATTCAAGTAGTCCTGTGTTGGTGTAATGCAGGCTGCATGGGAGCCATCACTCACAACAACGAGCCACAGCATCTTTCTATCACAACCTGAATTGAGACTGTCATTAACAAAAGCCAGCCAAGAATGCACTCATAGGCGGAAGCAACTGCTCTTGCATTCGAGCATAGTTGTGGCTGGCTGCTCTTAATGATGGCTTTCACGCAAGCTGTCTGCGAGTGAGCCCATGGCTGACCGTTGTTAGTGGCTGCTCCCGTTCAAGAAGTGCTGTTTTGCTGTAATGCAGGCTGTGTGGAAGCCATCACTAACAACAACGAGCCACAGCCTCTCTCTATCACAACCTGAATTGAGACTGTCATTAACAAAAGCCAGCCAAGACTGCAATTATAGGCGGAAGCAACTGCTCTTGCATTCGAGCATAGTTGCGGCTGGCTGCTCTTAATGATGGCTTTCACGCAAGCTGTCTGCGAGTGAGCCCATGGCTGACCGTTGTTAGTGGCTGCCCCCATTCAAGAAGTGCTGTGTTGCTGCAATGCAGGCTGCATGGGAGTCATCACTAACAACAACGAGCCACAGCCTCTCTCTATCACAACCTGAATTGAGACTGTCATTAACAAAAGCCACCCAAGACTGCACTTATAGGCGGCAGCAACTGCTCTTGCATTCGAGCATAGTTGTGGCTGGCTGTTCTTAATAATGGCTTTTACGCAGGCTGTGTTTGAGTGAGCCCGTGGCTGACCAATGTTAGTGGCTGCTCCCATTCAAGAAGTGCTGTGTTGCTGTAATGCAGGCTGCATGGGAGCCATCACTCACAACAACGAGCCACAGCCTCTTTCTATCACAACCTGAATTGAGACTGTCATTAACAAAAGCCAGCCAAGACTGCACTCATAGGCGGAAGCAACTGCTCTTGCATTCGAGCATGGTTGTGGCTGGCTGTTCTTAATGATGGCTTTCACGCAAGCTGTGTGCGAGTGAGCCCGTGGCTGACCGTTGTTAGTGACAGCTCCTACGGGGTCTGTTGTGAAAGTAGTAGGACTCAGTTTTTTTTTTATTCATGAGAATAGTGCAAACGATTAGAATTTTTAAAAGTAACACGCTTCCGCATCTACACACTGCTGCCAACGAGTTTTCCTGTTTTCGTACGCCTTGAGGAACGCCTGGACTGGAATGCTGTTTAGCTTCGTCGCCAAAGCCTGTTGAACCGCCACTATCGATTCGTGATGCTTCACCTTGAGCGTCGATATTATTCTCGGGAATAGAAGAAAAGCCTGGCGGGGCCAAGTAGAGGATGCAGGGCCGCTGAGGCAGCGTTGCCACCTTGTGCTGGGCAAGATACTCCACTACGCGGAACGCTGTGTGTGTCGTGGCGCGTTTTCATGGTGCAGCCGCCAATTGTTGGCGATGGCTGGGCGGGCACGAACAATGCTTTTTCACAGTCTTTTGAGGACTTCCACGTAAAAAAAACTGCATTAACTGTTGGTCCGGGGTGGTACTAACTCTTTGTGGATGACTGCATGCATGTCGATCAAAAAGGGAAATGAGCATGGACTTTTGCTTGGATTTGCTCATGCATGCTTTCTTGGGGTGTGGGGAAGAAGGGGTGTGCCATTCTGAGCTCTGCCACTTGCTCTCCGGGGCATAATCAAACACCGAGGTCACATCACCAGTCACTACATTGTCCAAAAAGTCGGGATCGTCATTCACATGGTAAAAAAGATCCTGGCAGATCGCTCTCCAGTTGCCTTTTGCTCCTCTGACAACACGATCGCGGCATGAACTTCGTGTACACTTTCCTCACTGTCACGATCTCATAATCCTTGGTTTGAGGAACGCTCAAGTCATCAGCAATCATTGTGATACTCATCCTATGATCACTGTTCAGTAAATTTTTCACTCGCGACACATTTTCATTCGTCTTGCTGGTCGAAGTGCGTCCGGAGCGGTCATCGTCTTCCATTCTTTCCCTACCTTCTCAGAACAGCTTGTGCCACTGAAAAACGCCTGATCTAGCAATGGCAGCATCGCCACAGGCCTCCTTAATTATGTTGTGAGTCCCTTCGCCCATTTTACCAAGCTTTACACAAAACTTGATCGCGTATCGCTGATCCAGTAAAGGCTCCATGATTCTCGATCCGTAATGAGGCGTTTCGACAGAGGTCTGCAACGGCCGAGAGCCGACTGCCCATTTTTCCCAGCGTTCCCAATATCCCCCTTCAAAGATCCTGCGCGCGCAGACCACCTCACGTCCACCCGTTCGCCAAGGAAAAAGCCAGTCCTACTACTTTCAGAACAGATCCTGTATGCAAAATGTGCTGTTGCTGTAATACAGGCTGCATGGGAGCCATCACTAACAACAATGAGCTACAGCCTCTCTCTATCACAACCTGAATTGAGACTTCCATTAACAAAAGCCAGCCAAGACTGCACTTATAGGTGGAAGCAACTGCTCTTGCATTCGAGCATAGTTGTGGCTGGCTTTTCTTAATGATGGCTTTTACACAGGCTGTGTGAGTGAGCCCGTGGCTGACCGTTTTTAGTGGCTGCCCCCATTCAAGAAGTGCTGTGTTGCTGCAATGCAGGATGCGTGCGAGCCATCACTAACAACAACGAGCCACAGCCTCTCTCTATCGCTGCCTCCATTGAGACTGTCATTAACAAAAGCCAGACAGGAGTGCACTTATAGGCGGATGCAACTGCTCTTGCATTCGAGCATAGTTGTGGCTGGTTGTTCTTAATGATGGCTTTCACGCAGGCTGTGTTCGAGTGAGCCCGTGGTTGACCGTTGGTAGTGACAGCTTCCATGCAGGATGTGCTCTGTTGCTGTAACGCAGGCTGTATGGGAGCCATCAATAACAACGAGCCACAGCCTCTCTCTATTGCAGCCTGCATTGAGATTGTCATTAACAAAAACCAGCGAAGACTGCACTTATAGGTGGCAGCAACTGCTCTTGCATTCGAGCATAGTTGTGGCTGGCTGTTCTTAATGATGGCTTTCACGTAGGCTGTGTTCGAGGGAGCCTATGGCTGACAATTCTTAGTGACAGCTCCCATTCAATATGTGCTGTGTTGCTGTAATGCAGGCTACGTGGGAACCATCACTAACAATAACGAGCCACAGCCTCTCCTTAGTGCAACCTGAATTGAGACTGTCATTAACAAAAGCCAGCCACGACTCCACTTATAGACGGCAGCAACTGCTCTTGCATTCGAGCATAGTTGTGGCTGGCTGTTCTTAATGATGGCTGTCACGCAGGCTGTGTTCGAGTGAGCCCGTGGTTGACCGTTGGTAGTGACAGCTTCCATGCAGGATGTGCTCTGTTGCTGTAACGCAGGCTGCATGGGAGCCATCAATAGCAACAACAACGAGCCACAGCCTCTCTCTATTGCAGCCTGCAGTGAGATTGTCATTAACAAAAGCCAGCGAAGACTGCACTTATAGGTGGCAGCAACTGCTCTTGCATTCGAGCATAGTTGTGGCTGGCTGTTCTTAATGATGGCTGTCATGCAGGCTGTGTTCGAGTGAGGCCGTGGTTGACCGTTGGTGGCGACAGCTTCCATGCAGGATGTGCTCTGTTGCTGTAACGCAGCCTGCATGGGAGCCATCAATAACAATAACGAGCCACAGCCTCTCTCTATTGTAGCCTGCATTGAGATTGTCATTAGCAAAAGCCAGCCAAGACTGCACTTATAGGCGGAAGCAACTGCTCTTGCATTCGAGCATAGTTGTGGCTGGCTGTTCCTAATGATGGCTTTCACGTAGGCTGTGTTCGAGCGAGCCTATGGCTGACAGTTGTTAGTGACAGCTCCCATTCAATATGTGATGTGTTGCTGTAATGCAGGCTGCATGGGAGCCATCACTCACAACAACGAGCCACAGCCTCTCTCAATCGCAACCTGAATTGATACTGTCGCTAACAAAAGCCAGCGAAGACTGCACTCATAGGCGGCAGCAACTGCTCTTGCATTCGAGCATAGTTGTGGCTGGCTGTCCTTAATGATGGCTTTCACGTAGGCTGTGTTCGAGCGAGCCTATGGCTGACAGTTGTTAGTGACAGCTCCCATTCAATATGTGCTGTGTTGCTGTAATGCAGGCTGCATGAGAGCCATCACTCACAACAACGAGCCACAGGCTCTCTCAATCGCAACCTGAATTGATACTGGCGCTAACAAAAGCCAGCAAAGACTGCACTTATAGGCGGCTGCAACTGCTCTTGCATACGAGCATAGTTGTGGCTGGCTGTTCTTAATGATGGCTGTCACGCAGGCTGTGTTCGAGTGAGGCTGTGGTTGACGGTTGGTAGCGACAGCTTCCATGCAGGATGTGCTCTGTTGCTGTAACGCAGGCTGCATGGGAGGCATCAATAGCAACAACGAGCCACAGCCTCTCTCTATTGTAGCCTGCATTGAGATTGTCATTAACAAAAGCCAGCCAAGACTGCACTTATAGGCGGAAGCAACTGCTCTTGCATTCGAGCATAGTTGTGGCTGGCTGTTCCTAATGATGGCTTTCACGTAGGCTGTGTTCGAGCAAGCCTATGGCTGACAGTTGTTAGTGACAGCTCCCATTCAAGATGAGCTGTGTTGCTGTAGTGCAGGCTACGTGGGAACCATCACTAACAATAACGAGCCACAGCCTCTCTCAATCACAACCTAAATTGAGACTGTCATTAACAAAAGCCAGCCAAGACTCCACTTATATGCGGCAGCAACTGCTCTTGCATTCGAGCATAGTTGTGGCTGGCTGTTCTTAATGATGGCTGTCACGCAGGCTGTGTTCGAGTGAGCCCGTGGTTGACCGTTGGTAGTGACAGCTTCCATACAAGATGTGCTCTATTGCTGTAATGCAGGCTGCATGGGAGCCATCAATAACAACAACGAGCCACAGCGTTTCTCTATTGCAGCCTGCATTGAGATTGTCATTAACAAAAGCCAGCGAGGACTGCACTTATAGGTGGCAGCAACTGCTCTTGCATTCGAGCATACTTGTGGTAGGCTGTTTTTAATGATGGATTTCATGCAGGCTGCGTTCGAGTGAGCCCATGGCTGACCATTGTTAGTGAATGCTCCCACGCAAGATGTGTTTCTTGCAAAGCAGCTTTTAATAACGTATACTGCAATGTTACTCTACAAAAAGACCTGCTTACAGTGACTGGTGATTACTTGCATACAGGTACACTTTATACAGTTTCAATGGGGAGAAGGTTATTGATGTTTGGCATATTATACCGAAAAAACGAAGTCTATTATTAGAACATGTAAAATGCAAATGTATTTCTGCAATTTTGGCAACAAATATTACGGCGCTTATGACTTGCATGCGTGCACAATTAATAGCAGTCATCAATTAAAACAGTTAGTAGTACATCCTTCTTATTTAGGCGAACGTCAAGTACTCTGAAATACGCGATCTAACTTCCAAGCTGCGCAGGCGCAACGGCGACCCCAGTTTGCGTTGTTTTCGAATGCGCGACAAGGTTCGCGTATTAGAAATTCAAGTTTAGCGCACCGCCGCATTTTCGCCGCGCCCACATTCAGAATGCGGTGAATAACGTGCCTTAGGGTAACGTGAAAAGCTATCGTCGCTCCGACATTACGGCAAACTTCACACCACTTGACCACGAACGCATATGTTTGAGGATTATTGCGCGAAACAAGTTTCTCAATATATTTGTTGAACAAGTCACTCTATTTATGCAATGTAGTACATTCTTTATTCGGCAACACGTAGGTCAAGAAAGGGAAGAAAAAGAAAGCATATCGGCCATGCGAGTATTGATACGATAGTCCAAATGTTATCACTCATTTGCTCTTATCAAGTTGTTGGGCAGGCTCACGAAGGTAGCAATCGTAGTTACCTGCACACGAACGAATCCTTATATGCGAGTCACGGCCACGGCATCTGCCAGATACGCTTCGTTCTACAAAAGACTGCACTACACACCACTCATCGCCACGTCTTTCCGCCAGAATATCCACTTCCATGGAGAAATTCACTTGCAGATACTCCAGCTGGCTTCACACTTGGTTGAAAATTTTATACCGAGTGCCTTAACAAGTCTGTAATTCGACGATAATAATAACAAATGGGCTAAGTCGCTCAGCAAGCTGACCCGCATGTTGACAGTGCAGACTATGCATGGTGCAGACGGCTGGGGATGATTCTCTCCGCTCATTGGTCCACGCATTGGTTCGCACGCTGGCACATGACAGAAATTATCCGTTCAAGGTGGTCCGGGCAATTAAATTACGGATGACGGCCGTCGGACGTAGAGCCTGACACCGGTTCTTCGCCGAGTACACAATTGCCGCTTACGTGCAACGCCTGGGTGGAAGACCGCCGCAGAAGGTTGAATGGGCATATTCTTAAGCTCCCATTATAATCTGCGTGCGGTCCCTTCTTTAGCAACCCCGTTTCACCATTACGATACTCCGATTCCTGGGGACCCGAGAAAAATGAAGGTTTCAGGCCATTTTACTACCTTTCGTGGAGGCACACATTTTGGGCTCGGGAGGTAAAAGGGGATGTCAGCTGCTAAAACGCTCATATGGGCTAATTTGTGTTTACAGTGTAGTGAACGCAGTGTTGCCTTAGAAACGAGGTGTTTCTAAGGCTCAGGCGTGCGTCGCTTGCTCAGGCGCACACTTCGTTGTCGCGCCGAACGCTGCGTTGCTCGACGCTCACCGCGTCCGATGCGGGGCACGTAGTCGCTGCACCGTAGCCCATTGTCTTACACCCCTTGGCGGGTCGACGGGAACGCTGTCGCGTTCCACTCTTGAAGGCGAGGCTTAAGCGTCCTCAAATTTTTTTCTAAGAGTAGGCAGCTGGTGTGCTGCATTTGGGACAGTCTCAAGCCCGCCCCTCGCTGTCCCTTTTTTTCTAGTGCCTGTATATCTGCAAAACAACAACAACAACAACAACAACTACTACTACTACTACTACTACTACTACTACTACTACTACTACTACTACTACTACTACTACTACAACAACTACTACTACTACTACTACTACAACAAGAAAAACAATAATAATAATATAATAATATAGAGTGCTAAGAAATATTCCCACATTCTTACTTGACAGCTAGAGGTATGTGTTGCTGTCGATGAGACGCTGTGCCTCAGGTCGAAGACGCGGACGCTGTTATTTGGGATGATTGTGTCTCCAGAGATCTATCACCTTCGTTTATCGATGCACTAACGTGCTTGTATTCCCTTGCCCAACGTATTTCCTGGCGCTGTATTAACGCTGTTCGTTGACAGTTTTCATTTAATATTATACAACCTGATTTTGGACGCTAAATTTTAATCCTAAATTATCACCTTCTCGGCGACAGATATCAGCCCGACGTAGCATATCATATTGCATGTTAGCAAGCATCACAATGTCGTCCGCATAGAATAAATCTGGAACCTGTTTCTCCACTATTGTTCCTTTTTGATTGCAGCAGTGGCTAATACCTATAGTCATTTCTTCTAGCGTCCTTTGCATCATTACCATATGCACCATGAACAGCAGCGCTGATGGAAGGCGCCCCTGTCTATGTCCCTTATTGATGTCAACTTCCTGTTTGCTTCTCATCTCTTATAATTCAGAGCAAACGGTATTTTCTCGCTAAATCTCCCTCAAAAGCTCTATACAGTCGTGGCCTACACCGTCTCCTTCCAGAATATAGCTCAGAATGTGGCAGTCTATATTGTGATACGCTCCGCTAATGCAGAAAAAAAGACACATCTTCCTAGTAATCTCGATATTTCAATACACCGATGGAGAATAAATAAGTTATCATGCCGACGCCAACCGATTTTCAAGCCATCCTGTAGTTCTCCCAATGCGCCATCTTGTTATGCGCTTGCTTGCAGATTTTATTTACTCGCCTGCGTTGTCAACCTGTACACTAACGATGTAGTGGTCAACGGTATGTATGAGTGATTTTTGTTTCCACCTTATCTCTATAGAATAAGTTCATTCTCCTTTGTCGCAAACAGTCAGGTATTCCCCTACAATATAAGCAAGATTTTCTGTCGCTTTAACAGAGCTTCCTTACTTTTTGGTACTAGCTTATTAATTAGCCTAAAAGGGAAGCTCGTCTAAACCTGTGGCTCTGCGTTTAGGAATTTTCTCTTCAGCTTTCTTCGAGGTTAAATTTCTCAGCACCGGCTGCTTTCCCGTCTGGTTCTCGCTCATTATCTTACTTGCCTCACAAGCCACCTCACCATGGCCTTGAAATGATTCGGCTGTTCTTTTTCAAATTAAATTAACTCGGCATCCCCTTCCAGTTTGTTGCCGTGCTCTTCTAGATAATGTACTGCACCCGACTCTCTCAGTTGTAAGTTATTGTGATACAAAAATATCCAAGGTGTAGCATTCTATTTCTAGCGCATTTTTCACAACGAATTTCCACTTCGACCCTTATTTTTGCTAGAAAGAATGTTCAAATCAGTTTTTTTTTTCAGTACATTTCTCATTTACTGTCTGTTTCATCCTCCGGCAACTTCGCGTTTTTTGCGTCCCTATGCTCTCGTGATCCTTTCTGTCGTTGGTCGATCACTTCCCGTACCTCCCTGTTCCCCTAACTTTTCGGTTTCTTTTTTCCTTTCCCGCAAGCATCTTGCGTCTCTGTCCTCATTTCTCTCGTCATTAGACTTCAAAGCTAACTATATTTCTACTCATTACTTGGCAATATGGCAAGTTTTGCTCGATTATGGCAACCACATTTATTAGTTCAGCGTTCACACTTGCACTGGAAATTCTTCGTTCTTTGGTCTCTTTCCCAACAACGTATACCATTATCAAAATTATGCGTTTTTGTCTACTCTGTATACTGCTACATCCTTCCTTATCAATGATAATTTCTCCCAATGGATCACAAACTCCGTCATTAGAGAGTAATCGATGGGGAATTGTGTATATCTCCCTACTCGCGTGATCTGGCCGTCACAATTCGGCCACGTATTCATCATAATGAGCTTACGTTATTCACATAATAGCATAAAAGTCACGTTGTTGTCCGTACTGCCGTATAGATCCTCTATGTGAGCATTAATGTCAACCAACAGGATAACTCCGCTATCATTCCCAAAACACTTAATATCACCGCTTAGGCATTGCAATAACTGCTGATTCTATTCTTGGCAGTTTTTACGCGTCCATAAATGGGCCACGGCTAGATAAGCCTTTTCGGCTGACTGCGCCTGATAACCAAAGATGATCTTGACACTTTGAGTTTAGTCTTTTTCATTTGGCTCCATCATGTATGAACATTCCGACCCCCCTCCCTTTCTTTCTCAATTTGCTCTTTTACAGCGTGCCCAAACACAATTATCAATCACTGGTTGCTCTTGCTGGTCTCTAATGTGCGCTTCGGTAATCACATACGCACCTATTTATTCTCCATTTAAATTCTCCTCAATCCCTAACCACTTTTGTTAAGCCGCCTTACATGGCTGGGTAAGCTGTCGGAAGTCGAGCTCTATTCTTCCTTTTTTCCTCGTTTTTCTGTTGTTACCGGTGATGCCAGCCTGAAGTGCCCTTAGGGCGCCTTCTTTATTACTACTTACACTGGCGTCCTGGGCGCCCGTGTGCCCCCCCCCCCCCAAAAAAAAAAAAGAAAAAGAAAAACGAAAGATAAGAAAGAAAGCAAATGCATGACCAGCAAGTTGCCTGCCCACTTCTCGTCAAAGACGATGAGTGAAGCGCATTCCGACTCGTTGAAAGCCGTCATACCATTTAACTTCCCTGTTGACTACTATAACATAGAAACCTTTCACTTACCTCACTTTCCAAATCTCCTGATTAGTGGCCCAACTGCTCTTGGCACGTTAGTGTCAAGTACACGGAACTCCGGCACATTGCCCACCACAATCAGGGACAGAGGGTACACCACGCTCAGGTCTTTCGCCAAACGCTGTTCTAGTCCCGCCCCTTTCCTGTCTCGCACGTCATTCAGGCCGCCCGCTACTACTACAAGGATTTGTCCCTATGCATTCCCGCAGCATTTTCTCTAGCTGGCTCTCTCACATAACACAATGTACGCCCTAGAAAGGCCCCTACTGCCAGACATTTCTCGCCTTTTACACACTCCACAACTACCTCTGATCGCGTAGACAGAATTGAGCCACTGGTGATAATTACCTTTTCAATATTTCCTATTCACGAGGCCTCTTCTTGTTTCCTTTGGCAACCGTTTCCGCGTGATTCTGATTTGACACCGGGCATTGACCCTTGCGTTCCCGCTTTCCTTTTGTGGTGCATTCAAAATAGGTAACCCTCCTACCAGCTGCCCGTGGCTCATGTTCCTCGCATTCCACGCACTTTGTCGGCACAACCGCTGTACCACCATCACTTCCATTTTCGTTCGTGATGACGGCCCTGTCGTCGGCTGCGTGGAGCCTTTCTTCTGTTGTCTTCCGCGCACCACACCACATACTGAGCTCATTTTTCATCACTTCGATCCGCTTCACAAGCTCATCCTGGACATCCTGCATTTTCTTAACCTAGCATTGAAATCAGTGTCTGCTAATTGAGTCAATTTGTTCACCATTCTCATCGTTCCCCTCGTCTACCTTGAGGGACTCCCCGCATTCTTGACGCATGACCGCCATGCCTGCCATATATAGAATTTGGCTTTTTCTGGTGCAAACACCAAAAGTTTCAGAACACCTACCTGCAAACGAAGCCCGATGACCTTTCTTAAACATTTTTTTCAACAGGCATGCGTGTTTTCAATGTACTTTCTAGGCTGCGAAACGCGTCTTCAAACCCCACGCACTCGCTAAAGGAACCTTAGGCTATCGACCAGCTTCCAAGCAATCCAGACATCGTCATTCTTCCGGCTGATAAAGGAAGCGCAACTTTTTTGCTTGATTACGGCAACTGCACCAAGACGACGCTGAAACTGGTTAGTGACGCCACTACCTATACTGGCCTGACGCTTGATACCATAGGCAAACTACAACTTTGAGCTTACGCCTTACGTTAGGTCCCGTTGCAGCCCAAACACTTTATTACTGATGGCTTTGCCACAACGAATCAGCTCCTGCACTTCATGGCCTACCAGATACACAAGCAAGGTGTTACTATGCGACCCACTGCCGACTCCGCTCGCTCACTTCTGTAAAATATTTCCGGCTTCGTACACCAGATTATTTCGGCAGTCGTTAGAAAAAGAGGCGTCCATGGGCGCAACTCTGGTGATATTATTGAAAATGTACGACGCGTTGTTCCTGTTCATGATGACGTCATGGTCTGATTTAATCTTAATTCGCTATTCACAATTTTTCCGGTAGAACTGGCTGTAAAGGTTTGCTCCGCTGACCACGAATCTGACGGTTCCCTGCCCGACAGGTCACACGCTTCTTCGAGAAAAGGGTGACTTAACGCTCCGTTAGGGACCCCGCGCGTTGCGCACGGGTACAAAATCCGGCTAAGATGTTCAGCACAGCTTATGCCATCCCCGGCGTGTTTCTTTTCACCAATGACGGCGGCTGGTTCAGGTATCCTGTAAGTCTTGCAAGCGTGAGCAAGGTTTAGTCGTTTTTACGGGCACCTATATATACAGCCCTCTAGAGTACCATGATTTCTTGTTTGCTAGTTACCACAGCAAGCGAACTTATTAAACATATTTGAATTTTCGAAAGTTTGCCTCGCTCTGCTGCTAGATGCGCTGTGTTGTTATGCGATGCGCAGCGATGTGGAAATAGGGGAAATATGTTTAAATGAAGTGCCAATAATGAAAAGTAGTTATTGTAAGACTCGGAATCAAGGCGAAGCTGCTGCCGCCGCCTAGTAGGAACATCCCCGCTATCTGATTATACTGAAACGTCATTGCTTAGAGCGTATCGTAATCATATAAATCAGGGTACGCAAGCTTTCTGGTATTTGGAAACTCCACGTGCCTTTTCGAGGTGCCGTGGATCCCTCCCCTTGGCTTTGGCATAGGCACCTTGTCCAGTCGTACCTGCTCGTGTAAATGGTAGCTCTCGCATAGGATTTTTCGGAAAATTTGAAAATCACAAATAATCGCGGTAGCAATTTGGCGGCCCCTTTGCAGTTGACGGTTATTATATGCCCAGGTTTATTTTAACAGTTTAGCGATAAGATCATGACGATGTCGTACTTTGTTGCGCAAACAAGCTACGTAGTGGATAGCGAAGCATACTTTCCAAATAAAAAAGAGGACACTAGCATTTTTTATTCCCAAGAAGAGACTGTCCATATAAAGATATACGCTGCGGATATTTTACATGCACGCAATTTGATGAACCTTCGCAAATGTACAGCACTTCCTCAGAAATAAAGATAAAGTTATGAAAAGATTCCAGGCCAAGGATGAAGTTTGTGTAGCGTATCGAGAGTGCGAATATCACAGAGGGCTGGCTCCATCGACTGCTTGCGCAGTGTGTTACGTGTGTCTTGTCTCTGTAGTGTACTAGGTTGAAAGCAAGTTTGTCTCGTGTGACAGCATGTGTTAAAGTTTACCGAACAGGAAATGTACTCTCGGAGGAGTGCTTTCGGTCGCATGACTTTCAGCGCGAGCTTATAGGCACCGGGCAGCCTTTGAAACGCGCCAGCGACGCGCTGGCGAACGGCAGAAGTCGGAGCCCAGGTATGTGAAGCAGACGGCGGGACGACAGCGCTCACTGTATGGTATGGTATGATGAAATTTATTCACTTCCTCAAGATCAACTCTAAGGTTGACGCAGGCGGCGGCCATGTCGGGATAGTAAGGTTTAACGTTAGCACCATATCGTGGGCCCTCTGGACGGCCTGTACTTGATTTAAAAGAACTCCGCTGTGAAGGACTGGTCGCCAGCACTCTCTTGCGCTCACGGTGCTTCCAGTGATATCGCACTGCGGGTTTTAAGGCCTGACGTTACGAAAAACGCATTTTCGTGTCCGCTTCTGAGAAAGGTCCCCACTTGTACGAGGCAGGACAGATTCCTGGTATCATGTAATATATAACAGTTTATTGCAAATAGCGATGCAAACGCACCCGGCCGACAGAGCTCAACACGGCAAGCTTAGGCATGGAGCACCAGAATTTATATTGCACATGTTATTTTGTTGTGCACATTAACATTGTCCCGTACCCAATCACGTATATAGGAAAAGGGCACAAAAGAATTCGCCCACGATATATCAAAAATGTATAACTTATATTTCACTGGTTATGTACCAATGAGGACAATTGTTATGTGCCCTAGGCACAAACAGGGAATCTTCCGCTCTTCAGGAAACCTTTTTTGACGTCAACTTGGGTCACTGCAAGTATCACATCACACCTACACGGTGACATTCACGTAAAGCGATTTTTCTTGCAAATGAATGTCGGCGTCTACGGTGATTTTTTTTTCAGCTCTGAAAAAGCGTGTCTTCGACAACTATGACTTTCCTCATCGCATTTGTGATCTTCACAGGCTTTGTGTAAAAGATATAAACAACCTTTCGCTGCTACCAAGGCTGTTCAAAAACACTGTTCCGATTTTCTCGATAATCGCACCATAAAGAAGTATTAGTCAGAAGACTACAAAGGTTACCAGAGTGGATGCCCGGGTATGAGCGACTGCACGTAGGATTGTGCATCTATTTGGCTACAATGACACTAGAATTCATGTCCCCCACCTTCGCCTAGTTGGTTGGATAGAACCGATGATGCCGCAGGCATACGAACGCGATGTTCCAACAGTAGGCATGCATCTCTCTTGCCTACGCCAACTGCACTTTAGCACCTCTATAACGAACGTCTCTAGAACCGGATGACTTGTATAACGAAGGAATAACTCTGTCCCTGTTCTTGTGCGAGTTGTGCGCTGCGTGACCTTTACAATGGAGTGACCGGTAATACGAAGAATTCCAGAGGACCCAAGCACTCCGATTTAAAGGCGTTCAACTGCATTACAGGTCTCTGACACGACTGGCACGTATAGGTGACATACCATATAGCGCGAGCTGGTCCAGTTGTGTGCACTGTAGCTTCCTTTCGGCCACTAGAATGAATGATTTTCTTCATTGCGTGACGAGTGGGAGCTGTAAGTTTGCCCCATTCTCAACGCGTGGCAGCTAATGGTTTAGGATGCTGTGTTAAACTGCAACGCAACATTTGGGGTTCCAGTTGCAGCCGGCGCTCATTGCCCAGTCATTTCTTCGTAGCAGAATGCGACAAAGCCGCTGTGAGACATTGAACCGCCTTCTGGTTTGGTCCAGGTTGTACCATTTTTCTGGGACAGAAAATACGCCGGCGATTACGGTACTCCTTAATGCGAAATATATGCATGTTTTCACTTCGCAGTATATTCGCTGGCGCGGACAATCTGTCTCGTGCGAGAAATTACAAATGGAGCGAGGTGAAGCGGGCCTACCTTGCTAATCGGTAGATTGCGTGAGGTAGCACGTGAGTAACGCTTAGGCGCGATTCACAGCAGCCGCTGCATACTGACCTCTGCTCATGCGGAGCTTTGTTTCCATATATGGCATCAGTGTACGCGGTCTCGCCATGCGATCGGTAAACAAACGATAGAGCGCCATTTTAGAGCGATCTGGTAGTGGTCGTTGCTGCCGAGCCCGTCTTGCGCGACTCTACGCTTTTTTTCTCACGCTTTCGCGATACTACCTATCTGCGCTTTCTACCATATGGTTTCGTTGCACTCTCCTCCTCGCGCCCTGTCCGCTATCACCGTATTTCATACCCTGCTGCCCTTCGCGTTCGCTCTCTTATCCTTCGCTGTGCTGGTTTGCTCGTTAACGCCTATGCTCAACGCAGGAACGGGGGCCGAAGGGCACTGCACTAAAGTTATGGACAATGAAGCAAGGGTTCTTCAGGTAGCACGCATTCATAGTGCCACCTGAATGCTGCCACCCAACTCCTGCTGCACCTCCTCCTACATCCGCACAGCAAGGTCCATAATTGCCACCGGATGAGCCAGAGCAACTACACTCTGAAGATAGGTTCAGAGAACGCAGGCGTATTATTCGTTACAATTCTCTATGAGAACACATAAACAACACTGTTTCTGACGAAAAATTATTGTTATGCCGACTGCTTTTTCAGCAGCAGCACATTGTCAAATTCAGATGGACTGCCTTCGCTTCAATGTACTTCAGTTTTCGCGCGTTGATGATCTTCCAGTCTTTTCTATAAGGACTCATAATTCGCATACGCCACAGGTGCTCCATTCGCCAGTCAGCGCTTCGTGGTGCAAGAGCTTCCAGCGGTTTAGGATTTTTTTTTTTTCGAGGTTTGAAGTTCTTCCAATCCCGCTACGTTTCCGAAGAAGTGGATAACCACCGCGTGATAACCACCGCAGTAGCTTTCTAGCTAGGGAGTTGCACTACTGAGCTTATTAGCTGTGTCCACGCGATGTTTGTTTAATCTGACGTTCATTGACTGTCCTATTTCACGGATATATTTGTTTTCTTACAGAAGGAACATTGAAGCGTATAAATCACATCGGAACTAGTACAAGCTAGTTTTCACTTCGTGTATATAACTATTTGTGGTGCTTTTAATTTTAATGTCACCTTGAAGGTGCCTTCAGGTTTTGCGCCAGGGTCCACAACATGTTTTTTTTTCGGGGGAATGATGTTGAATGACTTTTGCGTGCGCTAGCGTGTCTTTCAAGTTTCTGTTGGGGCAATTGGTCACCCTTGGTACCACTGGGGACGCTTTTATCAGACGTTCTTTACTTGATAATATCGGGTGGTGTCTTCACAGGATGATGAGCAAAACAAGAACAAGGTGAAAGCAGGAGCCAATGTTTCGACAAGTGGACTTCTCTTCTTCAAGGCTTCGTAGGATGTTCTTCATGTCTGGGAGTGCATTAGAATATTTTGCTATAAAAGCTGGTGTTCTTCCTGATTCTGGTGTAGCCTGTTATCTAATTCCGACTGCCTCGCCAATGTTGACACGTCGTCATAAGTTCTGTGCAGTAGAACTTGTGGATAGTGTCTGTCTGCTAGAGTAAGTTTAACGTCATTTAGGTGGGGTATATAATGGTTTTATTCAACTCAGATTCTTCTTATTTATTTTCCTTGTCCGACAAGTATTCCTTAATTCCAGTTTCGGGACTAATTTACTGTGGTAGTCTAAACATGGCTGGCTATCCGTAGGCTTCGGGTAAAATGTCGCCTGTGTTCTGACTGCGCATCTAAAAGGCCAAATCAAAAAAGACAGAGAGTCTCAACGCGCCAGTCTCTACGCTAGGGGATCATAACAAGACGGATTTCTAAGCGGTGCTCAATTGGACCTCGATGCTTCCGCATTCACAACTCATAAGTGCGTAGATGTCCTTAGTTTCTTTTTTAATATTCCAATATTACTTGACTGAGGGTACGACTTCCTCTTGAATTGAAACCATAAGATTACTTACATCATCAATAAAGATGAAAATAATCGATTTCGTTGTGCTAACTGTAAGGTCTAGATGACTCGTTGCATTGCATCCTATATTCCTTAATCTGTAAATTTCGTGGATTGTTTGCGAGTGGCATCATTTCCACAAACACCAACCCAGGGACCTTCTTTTGCAGTTTTCGCCCATTACGGACACAAGATAAATCGACACTTAATTCAACGTTTTCCAGTAGTCTTTCTACGCCCTAAAACGTAAAGCGTCAATAACAATGAAGACAGAAGTCGTACTTCATTCAACCCTCTGTAAATTTCGACCTATTCTTTCCATTTCGGGCTTTGCTATACAATTTATACAATGCTTTTCATTATATCTACCCCAACAGCTCTGCGAATTTGTCTTCAATGGCCGCGTGCTTGAGGCTATCCCATATGTCCAAATGTTATTCATAAGGGTCTATTCAAAGCTATTCATATCTATATACATTAGTTGCAATATTATAACGCACATTTCTTTGTTTCTACAACTTGCGATATTACAATAATAGGTTTATTTGCTACACCCCTCCCCCTACAAAATGCCTTATAGTGGCTGTGTTCTTGTCGAGTTCACCGTTGCGCCTCAACAAAATTGATTAAACAAGAAGCAGGCAACAGAAAATAAGATGGTGGCGTTTACTTCAGGGTAAAGCTGTTGCCGCACTAAAAGAGTTCGCAGCCGAAGGAATCAGGGTGGAAGCGTTACAATATTGGTCAAACGTGACGGCGTATGAATGTTCGCATGCGAGAACACTCAAACAAAGTTCAAAAACAAGCTAGAGAAGTCAAGTATCACTGCATTGCAATGAATACGGCTGCAAGCCGTCTTTTAAAGATGCCACCTATTTGTCAAACTACATAGGTGACAGCGCACGTATTACTTCCGAAGCTTTCCAGATTCGTAATAGCGGCAAAGCATGTGTGCGCCTTCCCTCCATTTCTATCCTTCTGAAGGAGAGAGCCTTGCTTTTGTATTGATTGAAAATGAGTGCCGCTGCGCATACTGAATTATGTTGATTCCGTGCTTTGAGATAGCGGTAGAGTATATATATATATATATATATATATATATATATATATATATATATATATATATATATATATATATATATATACATATATATATATATATATATATATATATATATATATATATATATATATATATACATATATATATATATATACGCTGACAAAGAATAAAAACACTTGGTTGTTAGTCAGCGCTGTGGTCTGTGTCCCTCTTTTCGTCGTGTTCTTTAGCGCTGTTTTTACTGCTCGGAATCAGGGAAGTCTCCTGACTTGTTTTCTCCTTGAAAGCAAGTGGCGTGACGCTCTTCGTTTTTCACATTGCACGTAATGAAAAGAAAGCGTTAAATACAAAATACATACCACTAACTAATAATATTTTAATGTTATTACGGTGGGATACAAGTAGAAAGAACGTCGAATTTGTTGAGAAGACGGGACTGCATTCGGCTTCACAGCCAATGCCATCATCTCCGACGATGAGGACTCAGCGCCATTACAGATTTCATGCCAATAGATTGTAAGGGGTATGAGTTAACAGTGGTAGTGTAAGAGTGCCCCAGCTCTGTCTTCATGAGAACAGCAGAAACGGTAATATTTAGGTGAATGGAACGAAAAGAACACTGCAAGAAAATATTTATTTTAAACAGCGAAGGCGTCAATATTTAACGATAGAAAACCGCATCGCTTAACCAGGACATCCCATGCTTCGATTGATTGTGCGAATGGTGGCCACTATTGGACGCCCGCGGTGTGTAGTCTCCTTGCGTCCATGTTTATTGCCCAAGCCTCAATTCAACATTGAAATGATAGGTCGCTAAGAGCAGATAATAAGAAAGAAATTAAATACAGGAACACAAGCATTTACATTACACTTGGCCGCCCGTCGTCCTCGTTGCCAGATAGCTACTATACGTCCTCGCCTCTATCATTTAACTAAGGCGTTAATGTTTTGCTAGTGAAAGGTGCCCGTTTGATGTAAGCGCTAAAACAACCACAAGACGGAGAATACAGGATGCAGAACCTCTTCACGTGCCCTCTTCTCTCTGCCGCCATCGTTTCTGCTGCAGATTTCAAATGCAAGCATTTCGCTTTTCGCTTCGGCGCAGCACGCAACAAACGAACCGCTTTCAGATAAGGAAATGTGTGCTTGCTGCAAGCACTCAGGCACCGATATAGTCCGGCTTAACGCGGGCGCAGTTACGCTACGATTGCACAAAGCGGATGCTGTGTAGCGCCACCACGCAGTCATCGTGACTGGCGGTATTTGGCTTGCTTTCGCGTTGCCAGCACCACAACGCATGTTCCATCTGGCGCCAGAGCTGCTGGGCCACAGTTCATCGCGCGCTAGCTTGGCTGGCCGGTGGATAGTTGGGCTGCGATAAAAAGATTGCGCGGAGTTAGCCAGTTTGCAAAACAAACAAAAAAGAAAAGCGCTGGGTCGCAGCGTCCGTGCGAGCATGCGCTGAGGCAGCAGCTGATCGCCGCGCCGACGCGAGCCACATGAGACGCACCAAACTGTACAGGGGAAATTTTCGATGATCCTGGCGTCGTTGGTGTGACGTATCCGACTACACCAGCCGCTGTTTGGCACGTTGGAAACGCCGGCCTGTCTCTAGCGCTTGAAGACCCAGCCGTTCCGCCGGCGCTGCTTGCAAGCAATGCTCAGTGATGAACACGTAATGGAACGGCGTAGTTCTTGCAGTTCCCGAACCGCAGAATGTCAAGTTCGGCTTCTCGCGTCGTGTACTGGCGGGGTGTGAAAAATCTTTTGAGGTGGCTGGTGTACACGTAATGGCTCACCAGGCTTTCTAGTTCTTTCTGTTTTACGGCAAGCGATCACTCACGCTTGTTTATTTTATCGTCGTAGTTGACGTACATAAAAAAGGAAGTAAACCATGGTTTAACTTTATACTGAGCTGCCACTAAGGGGACTGTGTGTGTTAAGCAGCCGATCCGCGCTCGATCCGGCTGAGATGAATGCTGCGCCGCATGTGTAGTGAAATTCTCGTGACACGCTTTACGTATATATCTTGAAATTGTGTTAGCATGAATTTTCAAACAGAGACGCATAGTTGAATAACTGCTGGCGTACCCGGATGAAAGGCCGTGTTTGCGGGGCATGCATCAGCAGTGGGCGCGCTGCCGTTTCGTATAGTTTAAACGTCGCAGTATTTTTAAGCTTCCTGGCAACCAATCAAAATAACTTTGGTTAGTTACCGCAAGAAAAACACGAGACTTGATAAAATATCTATCAGAAATATCTAGATTCACCCTATCTAAATATATGCAACCACAAACGCGTTTGGAGCATGACACCTGCGATAAGCGCAGTCTCTCGCAGCTTCGCAACTTAGCCGAAAAAATTAGAGAAGACAAAATTTGTCGCTCCGGCAAGCACCTTTAGACGTTTCAAACTGAAGGCAGGTCGCGGGATCGAATCCCGGCCACGGCGGCCGCATTTCGATGGGGGCGAAATGCGAAAACACCCATGTACTTAGATTTAGGTGCACGTTAAAGATCCCCAGGTGGTCGAAATTTCCGGAGGCCTCCACTACGGCGTGCCTCATAATCATAAAGTGGTTTTGGCACGTTAAACGCCATAATTTTTTTTTTCAAACTGAAGGCATTGCGTTTGACGGTAGTTAGGTATTTTTTTGTCTCTTTTATAAACAGTTTAGCCGCAGAAGTTATCTTTCGGGCTATATGAAAAGCGCTAAACGCCATTCGATGCTTCGGCGTTATGCAGTTTACGTGCTGTTAATCACTAGGCAGCTGCTGGCGCAGATCTGCATTCTGCCAGTCGTGCATGGTATGAAGCCCTTGTCGTGCGTAATAAGTGTTCCGGTTTTCATTACTGTTGCATTTGGTGCCGTCGTCTTGGACTGACTGTATAATATATGCGCTGTACAAAAGAAAAAATAGCCAGATTATCCATTTGGTGGTTTTTTCTTAGTAGATAACCCACAAATCATTGATATAATTTAGTGGACATTGCACTTGTTCTACCATTATCAACACACCTAAGAAATTGTAACCTGTTTTATTGGGTAAGTAACCTTATGAATACGTCTCCATTCATGTGCATTCTACTGAAAGTGTGGCAAATGTATTTATCTCGAAGTATGAGAAAAGAGACACTGCAGACTGTTCTAAGCGGAAATAAATTGCAAGTCTTAACGTGATTGTTCATAACTGCAGTCACTATGCTGAGCATGTTCGTTCGGCACTGGCATATTGCATTAACACCTGAAAAATGTGCACAGTCCAGCCGGATATCTTTGTTTCAAAAATTATTGTTATAGGAATCTTCTGGGACTCCCGCATTTTTTAAAAAAAATTATAAGTCCACTGTGTGTCACATGAACCTGTCTTGAAACTAAACGTACCACTGCTGGCACCGACAACCATTACGGTTGTCTAACTGCTTATCGCACTGTAATATAACGACACGTCATAATGGTAGTTTCTCATATTGCCATGTAGTCTTTAGTCAGAGGTAAACATAGTTAACTAGAGGCAAAATTGATGAGAGCAAGTTGTATAGAAAACTACTATTGAACCGTACCAATAACTGATTGAATAGTTTTCCCTCATCTTGTTGCATTTGCTTTACGTGTGCGTCTCTGTGTCCTTGCCTTCCGTGCTGTACTCCTGTGGCCATCAATGACGAACATGCACAAGCGCTTGTCAGCTTTATTAAACAAGAGATTCACGTCAGTTGGATCTAATACTGCATGTGAAGTGACTGACGTGTTATTCGTTTTATCTAAATATTATGTACTGGCAGTACTTGGCATGAATTAAACCACAATATTTTTTTATTGCTCTTAAGCTGCGGGCGTCATAAATTGCCAGAAAATTTTAATTAAAACAGCCAGGGAAGGTTTGGAAAAAGATCGGAAAATTTTAAAATGACCACATGACCATACCGACGTGCCATTCCTTACTGAATTTTACTTACTGAATTAGAAAGACATTTAAATGTGTATTAAGCGAAATAAATTTCAATCTTTGGCACGATACTGTGAATACTCCAGTGACGTCTTCTGAACATATCCCTCTGTACGGGCATACTCAACTTCCAGCCAAAAAAATGTGTACAGACAGTCGAACTGGGTAACGTTTGAGTAATAAATATAGAGATCATTTGGGATAAGTACATTAATGCATCATATATGAACTTGTCATAAAAGGGAACATACTGTTGTTGGCATGAGCAGCAGTTGTGACTGTTTAATTGTTCCCCATACCATAAAATAAAAATCGTATAATGGTACTGATTTGTATTGACAAGTAGCCATTAGTCATAGTTAAACTGCATGAAGTATTGACTTATGTGGTTTGAGCAAATATATTAGGCTGCCTAATGAACATACAAACAATACACACTTGTTATGTTATTATCATAATGCAGAATATACTTATTTGCAGCACACACCTGCATCACCTTCGGGTCTTATGACACAAAGGTCAAGCCCAGCCTGGCGACCATGCTTGCCAAGGGGAAATATTGTAAATATTTAGTCTCTTTCCATAACAGCATAGGACATGTATTTTAAGAAATTCATCTATTATGTCGGGCAATAAAAACAGTTAATTCATTGGCGGTGCATTTGTTTTCTTTCTTTTTTGCACTGCATGATTCAGCACCCAATTTTTTTCTGTTTAAGCACCATATATGAAAGTACAGCTGGTTCAGGAGCATTATTATTCTACTAACGTTATGCATAAGTGCAGATGAAAAGCAACAGGTGCACATACCTAAATACATTCAAAATGTTTTGCTATCACATGTAAACAAAAATGTAAGCTAACTTATATATAGCAGATAGCTATAGACTTATGGCCTTAGACACTCTTTGTAGACTTGTATATAAAATGTCTGTGTCGATAGACTGCCTATAGATTAATGAAAATTAATGTTTGCTTACAAATGTCTGCAGATCTAGAAAAAAGTGTATAGGATTTTAAAGTTCTGTTTTTGTAGACTGAAGTCTGTAGAATGTCTATAGACTATCTATAGACATTTGTTTTTAGACATTCTATGGACTATAGACTTCAATGGACAGCGCACGTGGTTTCTCCGGACTGAATACTATCCGCTGGGAGGCGTACGTGGACCCGGTTATAGTCTACGGGAGCAACGTCGTGTTTCTGCCCACTTTCTACTCGTTGCTCAACAGCCAGTGCCAAGACGAGAAGGAGCGGAGGCTACTTGACACGTTGACCATGGGCGTGACCATAGCTGATCACTTGTTCGAGTGGCTGTACTACATGGTCTGGCGCAAGAATGACCGTGGTAACCAACTGGTAAAGAACTGGTTGCTGTGCCATCGTCGCTCCGTCTACTCAGCGCATGCACAAGATCGGATGATCCGTTACCCGTGGCTTTCGGTGCACGTAGTGAATCGGGTAGCCGAACTTGATTGGTGGGACGGCGTCGTCATGCACTGGAGTACGTGGACAGTGCGGCCTGCGTAGATATTCTACGACCTCTTTTACTCGCGCAACATGTGCGGCCACATGGCTTCCACCGATGTGTTGTACACGACCTCCATGATGATGCACGCGCTTCCCAGTTTCAGCGCCGCATTTCAGCGTCCGGGGTTGCCCACGCTGTCACGTGATTTATGTCTCGTAAACGCCACTGTGACCAGTAACTAGTGGTTTGCACGCAGAAATTTCTGAACTCAATCCATGGACCCGAAAGGCATGGTGGCCACGTGGCGGTGCTCACCTATTTGTTCAATGCTTCCGGCCACGAAATAGCAGAAAATGGTTCCATGTTATAGAATAATTCCACGCCTGTTACTAATATATCCAATTTTATAGCTTATCCTTCATTGTGCTAGTAAAGCCACTTATTCAGGATGCGTCGCTGCGCAGTATTGTCTATTCATTCATTTGTCATTCTCATTTCGACGAGTCCATTATACAAAGTTACAAAAACTACAGTTTACGAAAAATATCCGTCAGAATATATTTTATTGTACTGTCTATGACTGCCTTGTACTATCTTTGACTATGTTACAGTACACATATGTAGCGTGAATAATATCATCGACATCATTCCTCAAGATGACAGGGATTGTGACAGAAGACCCCCAATCCTGCTTAGTTTCAAATGCAAATAAGATGGTATTTATGGGAGCTATAGGCAGACAAGAGCTTGATATGCAGGTATCTTTGTAGTGTATACTTATTTCTAAATAAAAGGCTGCTGGTTTCATCACTTTCGGCGCCTCAGGAGGAGGAGGAATGAACGTTTATTGTGTGAAACAGCGAGAAAGTGTTCTTTCTTCGCCCTAGGTGGGCGGCTCTCTTAGTCCAGCAAGCCGTTGGCTAATGCCGCAGCCCGGGCCCGGTCCACCAGACTTCGCTGATGTTTCAGGATCTGTGCCTTTAACATTGCCTCCCACGTTTCTTCGATCGCTTGTGGCGGTTCTGTGGCATCAACTTCACGGTTGTTCTCGCGGTGTGGGCACACCAACACCATGTGTTGGAGGGAGTCCGGTACCTCACAATATCGTCATAGGTATGAGAATTCGGTGGGGTGCATTCGGTGCATGATATTTCCATGGACATAAGTATTCATTTGTAGTCTGCCGCGGGCGGTGGCTTCTTCCTTGCTTAATTTTGGATGTGGTAGAGGATATTGTCTTCTTTCCAGTCGGTAATGTTGCAATATTACGGTGTAATTGATGGGAATGTCCTCCACCCTGGTCGCTTTCCGAAGACCGTGCGGCAGGAAATCCCGGCTGTTATGCTCTCGGGCGACAGCATGTGCTGCTTCGTTTCTTGCCAGGTGTTCGTGGCCTGGGGTACATTCGACGTAGGTTTCGGGTAGCTCTCTGCGTCTTGTTATTTCCTTCAGAATCTTCACTGCTGCGGCAGAAATTCGGCCTTTTCGTGGGTTTCTACATGCCGTTTGCGAGTCGCTCAAGATGATTGCTGTGTCTTTGCATGTGGCGATGCTGAGGACGATGGCCACTTCCTCCGCCGTCTCTGCATTTCTGGCCGGCATGGTGGCAGCGATTAGTTCCTTCCCTTGGTTGTTGGTCACGGTAATTGCGTATGCTATTCTACCTCGGTATTTTGCCACATCTGTATATCTCGTGTTGGAGTCATCAGAACCAAAAATAATAAAGGCTTATTATTTTTTACGGCTTTGAAGCGGGTGCTGTACCGTTACACTACAATCACATTTCTTTAAACACTCAGTCTTTCTCAACGAATTAGCACTACTTTTCCGTGTAATGTATGTCTTTTGCCTCTTGGTATTATCTTGGAGAATGCACAACCTAAATATAGGTGCTCATATATGCTACTGGGACCACTATAGCCAGCGTGACGTTCAAAATATACAAATATACAAGTATGTAACCACCATGCACCAAGATAAAAAAATACGCATATGCCACGTGGCTGATCAAAACCAAGGTAGTATTGCTTACCATCGCTTGGAGATACTAAGATTGTGTTTTGCATTGCGCCTAATCACATAATTAATCTTACTTAATAAATTTTTCATTTCTATAATTCGATGAAAAGTGTCAATGAGAAAATTGTAGAGCGACATGAAACACTTCCTATGCAGCTTTCCGTTGCTCAACGCGCGCTACATATAAAAGTAAACGCAAACAAACACAGGCCACTTATTCAACAATCAGCAACGCTCCTAGCTCACGCACTAGGGACACGTGAGCTTAATGATTTTCTTCTTGTCATTGAAAACCAACACGAAAACGTCGATGTCATCCACCACGCTGAAATACACGAAGACCCCGACATACTGCTCGCCCGGAACGGACTACGCCCCAGTTTTTTTGGCGTCAAGGTACTGGCTAACAACATCAAATACAGGCTGAGGAACTCTTTCAAATCGACGCCACCTACAACACCAATAAATCCTGCGTGCCAGTTAGCTTCAACACAGAAACACACGTTTGAAATTTTCAACACCAGCTCGCACGCACGTTCCGCTGAAGTTAAAACCCAAGAAGCATCTACACAAACGGTGGCCCCGGAACCAACACCACCTTTACAACATCCGCGCATACGGAAGCCCACAACCACCGGCGAAGCCTTCACGCAAACAGCTACATACACTAATAAGCAAATTGATGCGCAGACAGATACACATACAAACATCGGTGCAGGCCTCGACAAGAAAATTAAGAGTAAAAAGACACCACCTGAAGATTTTTCGCCCCGGAGGTCTCCCCGAACCAAACAGAAATGACTACCACGCACTACGGATAGCACATGCAACAACAAGTGTCGCCCTTTCCTCCAATCCCTCAAACTCGTCGCCAAACAAACAAATTACAGATTTAACCTAAAAACTTACACTAGCTGAATTAAACAGAGGAAAATCCCAAAAGGTCTCATAATTAAGGTTAGATGCGCTCTCGGTTCTTTACTCTCCAGGCTATTATTAAAGTGGAATGCTGCCCTAGAAAATGCATCGCTCTCCCTTATTGACATTCTCGAAGAACACTGCAAGGGACAACTCATGATAATTGCTGATCTACTCGACAGCATAAAGTTATCTAAACCGGAAAGAAGAGAACTTAAACAATTCGTCCAAACTAAGGAGGAAAAATTACTAGATAAATAGGAGCGAAAGAATATTAGAGCTGCAGATCCACCCAAAGAAACTAATGTAACCCCTGCAGCACGTAGCTCCACCGACAGTCCCTCAGGCAAGTATCCAGAGCACTGCAGCAATGTAATTGACATATCCCATAGTCTAAGCCCCAAAGAAGTTGATCTCCTGAAACGTGGTCGAACGTTTTGTCCGACGAACAACGCCGTAAACGAATACGAAATCCACAAATATTTAACAGAGTTTTCACGACGCATGCGCATCAAGGAGTGTTTTTTCGATAGACCAGATGTAGGAAAAGAAGATAGAGACTCTCTTAGACCACCTAGCACGTGGACACCGGAAATCGAACAGTGCCCAGACCTCAATTTATACATAAAAATGATATTAAAGGAAATCCTAGAGTCGACGCGGCATTGCCAGAAACGCAAAAATTTGACCTCCGCTCTACACCAAATTCTTAAACTTGCGAAAAGGAATGATATTGTAATAGAACCAGCAGATAAAGGCGGCAGTATCGTAATCTGGCTTATATAAAAGTAAGAGAATGAGGCCTCTAAACAACTGAGCAACCACACCCATTGCAGAAACCTCGACTCTAACCCAACCTCAGATTACTGCAATATTGTGAGAAACACAATAGCGGAGCTCCTGTCCAGGGACCCAATCACGCAATCTGAATATCGCTTCATGATGCCCAAGAGCAAAAGAGCAGGCCGCATTTATCTTCTTCCTAAAATACATAAAGTTCCGGTCGAAGAAATATTTACAGCAGAAATCGCAGGTCGGCCTATTGTGTCTAATAACAACACACCTGCTGAGTCACTATCTAAATTATTAAATCACCACCTGTCAAACATACCCACCACCCTCCCAACTTTCGTACAAGACACGCCGCACTTTTTTCGAATTATCGACGGCATCAACGCCAACCAAATCCTTTCCGACCGCGCTATTCTAGTCAGTTTGGATGTTTCTGTCCTTTACACCAACATTCCCATGAGTGAAGGAATTGAAGCCGCTTCTAGATCCCTCGCAATCAATCCCCAAGCGCTCGCTCCTGAAGTTTACTTATCGCTCCTTAGGTTAGTTCTCAGGCTCAAGTATTTCGAATTCACTTCTATTCACTACCTGCAAATTTTCGGCACTAGCGTGGGTACGCCATTCTCTCCCACGTATGCGAACATTTTCGTGGGACAGCTTGAAGCAGACCTGCTGAAATCCTACCCTTTAAAACCCCACACCTATCTTCGTTACATTGTACGACATATTGATAATATGGGAACACGGCACAAGCACCTTAACCGACTTAATTAGCCATTTCAATCGCTTTCACCCGAGTACTAAATGTACTGCTCACCACCCTCCTAGTTAGATCTACTTCATGGACACGATGCTCTACATAGAAAACGGAAAACTGAGAACGACACTTCACCGGAAGCCTACATATAGCCAGCAATATTTTGACTACAACAGTCATCACCCGTGACATTGCAAGCAAGGAATTTTTGGTGGACAAGCGAAACCTATAAGAAGAATCTGCAGCAAAGACCACGACTATATCCACCACCTAAATGACCTTAAACAACGCTAGCAGAAAGGAACTATCCCCAAGTTGCTCTCGATAGAGCTTATGATGCTGCGTCAAGATTGGAGGGGCAGTCGGAATTGGCGAAGAGACAGCCCACACTCGAATCTTAGAGACTGCCGGACTTAATAACAAAATATCCTAATGCACTCCCAAACATAAGCAACATCCTAAGAAAATACCACCCGATATTATAAAGTAACGCGCGTCTGCGAAAAGCGTTCGAGGATGTACCTAGGGTAACCTATCGCTGAAACAGGAACTTTAAAGACATGTTAGTGCACGCAAATGTCAGCCAACGGCATTCCCCCGTATAAAAAGCGTGTTGTCGCCCTAGGTGCAAAACCTACAGGCACCTTCAAAGTGACATTAAAATTAAGAGCACCGCAAATAGTTGAACACACGAAGTCAAATCTATAGCTTCACTTGTGCAAGTTCGGATGTGATTTATATGCTTGCATGCTCCTTCTGCAAGAAACAATATATCGGTGAATCAGAACAATCGATGAACGTCAGAATAAACGGACATCGCGCGGACACAGCTAAAAAGCTTCCCAAAGCCGTCGCCGAGCATTTCAACCAACCAGGTCATAACTTTGATGAACTTAAACTCTACAAGTTAGTCAAATTTCCGTTCTGAACGAGAAAGAAACTACAGAGAATCATACCTTATTCATAAGTTCAAAACATTGCAACCAATAGGCATAAACGTTTCAAAGGGAGCTTTAGAATCTATTCGCTATGCTAACCTTCAAGCTATAGGCAACAACACGTAGTTTGATTTCTTGGCGTATTCCCCCCTTTTTTTTTCTTTTTTTTCCTTTCCATTCCTCTTTTTTTTTCAGCCCGGCGTGTCAGACGCCCTTGACACACCGGCTAGCACGCGCGCGTTAACAGAACAGGGGGGGGCTGGCTTTGTCCTTGTGCACAGCGTTCCTTACTCTCAATTCGACACGCTAACCCACCTTCCCTCGTTTCTGCACCCTCTCCCCTCACACCCTCTCCCCTTTAGAAGAACCCAACCTTTATATACTGTGGCGATGAAAGCGTATGTCGCCTTGAAGAAGACAAGTCCACTTGTCGAAATGTTGGCTCCTGCATTCACCTTGTTCACGTTTTGCTTATCGTAACACAATTATTGTTATTCATGACTTACAACGACATAGCTGGGGTGCTAATTACGGTCAGCAAGCGTTAGTTTCACCTTCTAAGGCACATTCATACTTTTATCATATTTTTGCGAAACAATTTTGTGAGTTGTTTATTTAGTTCGTCACTCACTCATTGAATTATATAGCGAATTCCTTGCTCTGGTCCCGGGAAGTGGTTTTAGTCCGGCGCCTTCTATACGAAAAGGTAAATAATTTAATCAATCAATCAATCACACAAATAAATAAATCAACAAGTCAATCAATTGAACAGATCAAATCAGCGAATCGAGCAATGAGTCTGGCATACGATTTCCTTTCTGTCAAATGTACGTAAGGAGAAATTTCCGCCTGGTATAGTCGATATATATTAAAGAGTGGTAACTGCTGAATAATTTATTATCCTTACATCTCAAGTATAATCTTTATCAAACAGTTATGTCCCTTGTCTGAAATTGAACCGACCCCTAGGGCCACTTACTCGTCTCCTCGCACAACCTTTCCTAGGAATTACCTGAGTTGCCCTTAACCGGGACCCAAGAAGCCTAGGTTGAGCAATGCAGGAAAAAGTCAACTGGAACACCTTTTTTGTTTGTGACAGATTTTGAGGAGGAATACAACAGAAAGGGTGCTCATCCAACACTTCCTACTACTATACATTGACACTGGCCATACAAATTTCTGCAAATGAGGAACGAGCCGACGTGCGGTATATGGGAATGAATTATCACGTATTTGTGATTTGTCTAGTTATTCAGAAAAAAAATGTGCATTTCGACAAGAAAAGGCACAAGTGTCTCCACGGTATGGTTTCGGAAAGTTTTCGTCCTTTCTGCATGAACCATTTGGAATATGGACAGATGACTGTCTTGATTTAAAGGCGCCAGACAACACCTGTATTGTTTGCTTACTTTGTTCATTTTCGGAAGAATCACTATATTGATCTATTTGTAGATTTGAGCAACAATGTTCCTTTTGCGAGCGTGAAAGAATAGACCTCATTATATCCCTTAGGATACTAATTAGGAAATATTCTCACTAGATAATTTAAGAATCTATTAGTTTACGTAAATTTCCGTCGGTGTACACACATTCACATGTTTGCGCAAGGTTAGCTTTTGTTCACTAAGTGTCGGGAAAAATAATGCGCGGTGCGCCCTATCACTTTTTCTTCTTAAGAAACAAACAACAACTCAGGCTGGGTTCGGAGTTAAGAGAAAGCGATAGCGCAGATAGTTGAAATCCTGTTCATTTATGAATAGCTTTGCGGCACCCATCAATCATGGAATGATTCGGTTTCGTAAGTGAAACTGACAGAGTATAACCAGCAGCATCTTACTTCCGGCACCATTCTTTAGTTTCTTTATATGTTTTCAGGTGACAAGGATGTTCTATTTGAAGGGACCTCCGTCACGTTGCTGAAGATGGAGCCATCACCGCAATGAAAACTGCATTCTTGCCATGTTAACAAACCTGCGTGCATGTATTGCGATATCTACATCAGTTTCACTATAACTCCCAAAGGGTCCTAGGCCTATGAAAACGGCGATGAGATGTTACTGACGTAAAACAACCGCAGCTCATGTCTTTATTCTGTCATGTTCCATTCTGCCACTGAAAAGTGCTACTCTTCTTGTTTACGCATGCAAAATATATTTCCTTATCCACTACGGTGCTTGAGAGTACAATAACGCAGGACGACGTAGTGGATTTCACCAATGAATCCGTTAGAGGAAAAGCTGGGTTCAAAAAGTGGCAACCATGAAGGCGACACTATTTGCTATGACTCTTGTTTCATAAGGCTAAAATATTCAAAATATTTATTAAAAAAACAATCACATACGGGATATACGTACTTGCGGAAAACGTTTAAAAATTTCGGTGATTTTACAGAAAGTTCGGATGGTCATTTATGAATTTCTCATGTACGATGTAAGATTGACTGAGTAAGTGATTCAAACATTTTTACAAAGGATAACCTGTGGCCTAAGATGAGAGTAAGGGATCAAGTGAAAGGAAGGATGGCTGCCTACTTTGCAAAGGACAGCAAAGCCTTAATTCTTCTTGTGGTGCCTCCTTGCGGTGCAAGTCACTCGGCGTACAACGCGGCCCTTAGAGGTACAGTGTACTAGTCTCTGAGGCTGGCTGTGGCAGGGCAGGACGAGAACAGATGTTTCAGATCGACGTTCATCGCCGGGCAGTTGGGGCATCTAGCTTGCATTCATGTAAACTGGCTAAGAACAACTGGTGTAATAGATGCTTTAGCTCTTGCCTTCTGGAGGGTAGCCTGGGCTGCTCCAGGAAGGCTAGTGCAAATGAGAGGAAGGATGCTAGAAATGGACTGTCGCACTTCACTCTCGTGCTACAGTTGGGTAATCTGATTGTCTGGTACATCTATGGATGTAGGGGAGATATAGCTGTTGTCCAGCAATGGTGGGTTCACTTCAAGGCTGCCACGGTGGTCCTTAGTAATTTCCTCGCCTGCAGCCTCATAGGCCCGCCTGTTTCCCTCTCCCCTCGTGCCGCCGCCAGGTTCCCATTATACGAGAATGCGGACACGTCTATTATTCCGTAGGTGCCGGCAGGCTGGCTTTGATAGTTGTGTAGGATCTGGAGTTCAGCTGCTTGAGGGCCTCTTGACTGTCAGTGCAGGTGTGCAATTTGTCTTCTCTGTGCCCGTCACGGAGTGTAATGGTTTCTTCGATGGCTTGCAGTTCAAGCTCGCTGGCTGTCAAGTGAGCATAGCCGCTGTGGATCATGGCGTGTGCTTGCTATTTTTCTGTGTAATAAGGCGTAGCGGTAACGTTTTGCCGAAAGCTTCATCGTATTGAAAAGTAGCGTTAGCTTATGTTATTTTTCCTTTGTGATTTTTTTTTGCACGTGTAATGATCTTTGTTGTCGATGTGCCTTGCCTTCGACTTTGGTGTTCCTGGGGAGTGGTCTCGGTTTCCTAACGCTTATTATATCTCAGGGTGGAAGGAGGGGGTCTAGCCCTTGCAGGTGAAGGTCCAAGCCATGCAGTCAAGGTAGCAGTCGCTCACCAATGCACTGCATAGCCAGCGTCGATTCAATTACGATGCGTTACATGATGTGTCTCCAGACGCCTGAATGAGATAGCACTTTTTACTGAGGGAGGCTCACTATCGCGTTCATTGTGCGTCTCGACTGAATTACATCTCGTCGTCTGCGCGTGTGTGCCTGCACAGAGTAGCAGCATGGCGGCACCTTTGCAGTTGGTGATTCCAATACATGGCCCCACGAGGAGCTTTTCCTCTTGAGATCATTATATTCAATCTATGCGTCAAAGTTTCCAACTTCCTGGTGTCACGACCGCCGTGCTAGCTTAGTAGCTAAGGCGTTGCACTTCTGAGATCAAAATCGCTGATGAAATCGCCGCAATTGGTACCAATTTCGATAATAGCAAAATGCAAAAAAGAAGGAAAGAACACTCCAGGATTTATTTGGATGCACGGTAAACAGCCCAAAATTGCTAATGTAACTCCATAATGTCCTATTATAGTGTGCGTAACAATAAAATCGGGATGACTGCATATAAGGCTCATAATTAAATGTATGCCGTGATGCGCTAACGAAGTTTCAAACTCATGTTACAGTTTATTCACATTTTTTGCGTGCTTGACAAAATCTTCAGTGACATTATTACATTCAGTGATCCAGTAATTATGGTACAATTAGATTCAGCTCCCAATATTATACATATCAGTTAAATAGTGCAGCCAGATATAAAATAAATGTACAAGTCATGAATTTTAACAGAAAAACTACGCGGAACGCAATAGTATAAAGTAAACCAAACAAATGAAATGGAAACAATATATTACTTTATTACAACATACAACATTAGAGGAAGCTGGAAAACATATGTGACTGAACAACAGCGCAGGCTTCATAACATTATTTAGCATATTAATTCAATAACTGCGAAAAAAGCAACCACTGCTCAAAGCGGTGCCGCAAAAACCGAAGCAAAATTGATGCTTTCAGAGACAGTAGGAACACCTAGAATACACTTTGCATAATTTATATATTCACAATAATGAAAAAAAGAAAAAACTGTAAGCAACGCGCATTTTAACCAAAACAAGAATATCAGAAATAATAACTATACGGCAATTCTTTGTAAAACTTGTATAGTAGACGTTTCTTGTGGAGGTGTGGAAATATCTGTACCGATGATGATGATTTCTTTTAGTACGGTATAGAACTTCAAAAGTGGTGCCCCGAGAAGACAGCGCTAAATTTTTGCAGCTTGTACGAACGTGGGGAAGTAAAATATTATTTGTAGAAAACCAGTAATGTTAGTATTTCTGGGGAATACAAGAGCGTGCGTCATTCATTACTTATACTGGGGTATGAAGTGCTCGAACTCATTTTACGGTATATTTAAGCCACTTTGCCTGTATCTTGAAAAATTTCTATGTCACTCGAAGTGTACATGTCGCGAAAATGGGGCTCATCTCATTTTTGTTTCAATCTGAAAATTTAAGCTTCGTAGCTGTTGTTACGCTTGCACAGAAAAGTGGGCCCACGTATTATCCCTGTGCTCATTCTTTGTGTACGGTTTGTACAATTAAATTTTTTTTTTGAGAACTGGACATGGCCCTCAGAAAAGATTGCTTCAAAATAAGGACTTATTGTGTTAATTGCGCAGAGGAATGTAAAATGGTCGAAATAACTAGATGCTGGTGGTGGTGATGTTGAAGCAGGGGGGTTTAGCCTGGCATACATAGCCGACAATTGTTCCGCCTGATCCGCCTTCGAGTTGAGATCAGGGGTTTGTCACCAGGTGTCGATGAGCCCCATGTCTCACAGGAAGCTATCAGCAGTCGTTGCGCTTTCTTCCTGAATGCCGTGGGCCCTCCGGGGAAAACAACGTCTTCAAAGGTCCTGTGCGTAAGACCGCTCTTTGGTAGGTTGTCGACCATCGCTTTTCTTTCTGTGTCAAACTGCGGGCATAGCCAAATGAAATGTTCGATGTCGCCAATGTCACCACAAAAAACACAGAGCGGGGAAGCGCGAAGCCCAGCCTTGAATAACCAAGCTGGGGTGTACGCTGAGTCGGTCCTGATGCGGTACAAAAGCGTCGCTTGTTCGCGTGTAAATCCATGAGGCACACAGGATTCGTGTGGATTCTTGTGCATCTTTCTAAAGTAAAGGCGGATTGCACCTTTAGGGTTTTGAAAAGCTTTTGGAGCTTTCACTTTTGGGGCACATGTCAGCGCTAGGCCTGCAAGGGCGTCAGCTTTCTCGTTTCCATCAATTCCTACGTGTGATGGAATCCATTGAAACCTTATGTTAAATCCTTTGCTCGTTAGGTCGTTAATCAGCGCCAGAGACTGCCTTGTAAACTTCTCTAGAGGTAGGCCCCGATGTAATATCTGTAATGCTGACTTGGAATGCGTCAGCACCACGACATCTTGTGCAGAAAAGGCCCGTAGTTTCCGTAAAGCCACGATGATTGCGGCGCTTTCTACTGTTGCAGAGGAAACTACGCGATCCAGTCGGCCAGACCATGACACATCAAGGGATGGTCATGGTCTCTGCACAGCCGTCTGTTTGTGCGCACACCGAACCGTCTGTGTACACTTGTAGATGGCTTTGAAACACAGTGCTCAAGTGGTCCAGCACAATAAACTTTGCTTCGGCTGTTGAAATGGTGCGTTTCGTCGGTAGGTGGGGTACATTGAGGCTGCAGGTAACGTCTGAAAAGGACCATGGTGGGACAAGGCGACTGCGTTTAGGCCATTCCAATCCTAAACATCGTAAGGTGCTCAGCGCCGCATGGAAATGTGAGCGAGTTCTTGCTCTTAGCCGCCGGAGAAGCGCCGTGCCTGCGCGCGAATCGCCCAGCCTCATTAGTGACGCCAAGAGGCGGCGTGGAAGAGAATCTGCCTCATTAGTGACTTTCTTGTTTGAAGCCGCCGTTGGAACTCCCATCGCCAAGCGAAGTCCCTTTCTGTGCACTACCTCCAAGTGCTCGAATTGACTCGATGACGGTGATATCAGAGAGAGCTGACAGAGAATGCGGCTTGTAATCAGTGCAGCGTTCAGTTTAAGCATGGATATAGGATTGTTTCCCCAGCGTACACCTGCCAATCGACGAAGTGTGTTGACTCTTTGCACTGATGCAGCCACAGCACTTTCGACTGCACCACGCCATAGTAGCTTGTTGTCGGTGGTGACGCCCAGGAATCGAACATGAATTGCACGAACAATTGAATGCCCTTTGATATTCAGCGTCAGACGTGTTGACTTGCGTCTCACTCCCGGGAAAAGCACGAAGGCAGATTTTTCTGCTGATAAAGATAGGTCAAGCGTCGATAAGTGGCGATCGATAGTGGAGATTGCGGCCTGGGCTATCAGGGCCAAACGTTTGTGTTGGTACCCCGAGACCCGAATGCAGATGTCATCTGCGTAGATGGACATTTTAACTGCCGTCCGACCTACTTTCAGGGCATCTGGAAGGCTGGCCATGGCAACGTTAAAAGAGCAAGGGAGCTAGGACACTTCCTTGCGGGACACCGAGGGAAATTCGTCGCTTGTCACTCATTATACTTCCGAGCTTAACTTGGACACATCGATCACTGAGAAATTCATGGACGAATCGAAGAGCATTTCCCGAGACGCCCATGGCTCGGAGTCCATTGATGATGCCTGTATGAAGCACACAGTCGTATGCCTTGGCAACGTCCATAAAGATGGCGAATGTGGAAAGGCCGTCTGCGCGATGGTGCTTGGCATGGCTTAGTAGATCCAAGACACTGTCCTGGGCACTCAAACGTGGACGAAATCCGGTCATACATGATGGTAGTCTATTTCCTTGCTCAAGATACCATGTTAATCTCGTACATATTAGCGTTTCCATCAACTTTGATACGCATGATTTTAGCGGTACTGGCCGATATGAGGTGAAGTTTGCAGGATCCTTTCCGGACTTGAGCACTGGCACCACCCATGCTGTCTTCCACCCTTCTGGGATCTCTCCTGTGCTCCAGAGGTGATTAAATATGTCCAGAAGGGCTCGTTTTCGTTCATTTGGTAGATTTGTCAGCATCTGATTGCTGATCGAATCTGGACTCACAGCACAGGGTCTTCTTAATTTGCTAAGCGCCAAATCCAACTCACGAAAGGTGAACGGCGTATCCATGGTATTGAATGCTTCAGACAACAGAGGGTTCGATACTCCTGCTGATCTGCCAGATGTGTATACGTCTGCAAAATCTTCTGCAAGGGTTTGCAAATCATTTCCTTGCTTTAAAGCAAGTGCTTCGAGTGGCCTGTGTAGGCGAATCTTTCCGGATAGGCTATTCATTACTCCCCATATCCTTGTCATGGGAATAAACACCGATAAGCTCTCCCAGAAAGCAGCCCATTGAACTCGTCTTAACCTTTTTGTGTAACGATCGATGACAGCGTTTACCCTGTTGTATTCAGTTTTCGCAGATAGATTTCCCGTTTTTCTCATTAGTTTGCGCTCCGCTCTCCTACGCACTGCGCAGAGGTTCTTTAGTTTCAAATCAGGAGTAGGGAAATGATCTGGCAGTTTCAACTTTGAGGTAGCCACTCTTCTACTCCGCAGCATATCTGCGAACAGCTCACCAGGGGATTCATCCAGCGCTTCTCTGTATGTGTCCCAGCGTGTCGCAGCACAAAATTGTCGCCCAGCAGTGTGAAATCTGGTGATGTTGGTGAAGATCGGAAAGTGGTCACTGCCTATCCTGTCTGGGGCCGTTGTGGACGATACGACAAGGTCTGTAGAATGCATCACGAGGTCTATGGCACTCCATGAATCTAGTGGTCTGAAGAAAGTCGGTTTACCATCGTTCGCGATACATAAGTCAGCAGCATCCGCGGCTGCGACAAGTTCCTTGCCTCGGGAATCTGCAGTCTTATCTCCCCAAAGCGAATGATGTGCGTTAATGTCGCCACAGATTATTCTAGGAGAGGGACAACGAATGCAAAGGTCCTTAATAAACGCCTCCATGGAGACCTTCCTGCGCGGAATCATATACACCGACACCACACTGAATTTTCGTTTTCCTAGGCACACTTGCACAGCGGCGACTTCCGAGGAGGTAGAACAAAGGTCTTGCACTGGTTAGGTGACGTGAGGTATTTCTCGCCTGATGTATATCATCGCACTTCCATTTGCAAATGACGGTATAGTCGGATTTCCATGTCTGATGTACCCTGGGATCGTCCCTCCATTTGGGAGACCGGCCTCCGAGAGGGCTAGAATTGGTATAGGTGTGTCTCGAAGAAAAAGGCTGAGTTCAGAAAGACGCTGTAGAATACCGGCGCAGTTCCATTGTATTATTAGGGCACTTTTGGACGACGGAATGGACCAAGTGTGCGAGAAATTGCCATTATGCTATTCAGGGTATGTGCAAGTAGAGCAGAGTATTACTGACTCAAGAGCCAGCACTGCTTCCAGCATATCCTTCCTTGAACTGGCAGGCATCTTCGCGACGTGGGAACGTAGTGCCGTGAACAAAGCGCGTATCACATGCCGGCAGTTTTCCTGCTGACTGTTTCCAAGTGGTACTTGAGGTCGGTTTACTGCGGCCGCATAGGTCCGTTTTTCGGCCTCTTCACGAACAGGTTTCTCAGCGGCTGTGACCGTTTGCGTTGGCTCAATACCTTCATTTATTGGTGTGCCTGAATAGCAAATTATGTATTACAGACAGCAGGACTGTTTTGATTGTATTTTGGCAAGGGGGAAGCGATAACCTAATACGCTCTCCTGGAATATATATATTGCCACCGAAACATATTTAGCTGTAAAGAGGGTGAATATGCGCACCTAAATAGCTGCATTTGTAAAAATGAAGTCACAGTTTCATCCAAAAGTCGATGCACTTCATTGTGACAGCAAGGTATTAAACAATTACACAAAGTATAGCTCATGGTTTTATTGGCTGCTTAAGTCGCACTAAACATTCGTTTACTGATTAAATTAGCAAATACAGTGTTACGCCCGCAAGCGCAAACGTGAACAAAGCTGGCATGAAAGAGAACGTGGATATTAGGAAATGAACGTGGCGGTTGCCTCTTGTTTCAACGCGTGTCCGGCACGTAGAAATACGCAATTTGCCAGACTAGGTAACGAGAAGGCAGCGCACGCAATGGAACAAGCCATCTCTTCTCGCCTACTGTATGCACCCGCCACAGATTGCCTCCAAGATAAAGAGCGCGGCCACAGTATGCGCTCAATCTCGCGGAGCATTTAACTTAATAAATGTTGAACCCACTCGAACAAAACAAGAAGAAAGTAGCAGAATCCTTGGACCAGACAGCACTGAATCAAGTGTTGCATATTACTTTAAATTCAAACTAGATGAATGTCCCTCAGTTAGACATCAGAAGTCTGAGAGCGCCAGTAGATGTGTCCATGGTAGTACTTCGAACGTCACAAGATGGCCTACCATGTTATATAAACAGAATTTTGGCTACTACGTATATAAGACAATCACATCTCATTTATGGGTTCAAGAAATTACTTTCTATAATCTGGCAGAATTTATGGTTATCGCATACGTATATAGCGTCATTCAAAGGCTTTTCAAATTCTTAGTTACTTCAAGTTTTTTACATTTTTGTGCCACCTGACACCTCCTGTCATTCAATCACTCTTACTGGTTCGTTGTAGAGTTCCCGTAGTTGCTGAGAGTATAATTTTAGCAAATAGCAGGCAAACAAAAATGAAATGGGATGGGGTGAATGGCGCTGTTGCAATACATCAGCTGAGAGTGGAAGGAATCATAAGATCAACTTTTATTTCACATGTATATATGCGCGCCGACTGCCCTACGATGCCCTGCCACCGTACACGCATCCATATCAGTGTGCACATCACCTGCACCCTTACCGTCCTCTATTTTCGCAAATTATAAACGAGGTGATTCATTCAGTTGACCGAGGACATCGCCTGATCGCCTCATTTAACAAATAATTGCACAGAAAATTCGAGGGTTTCGTATTCATTTGAAACCATCATAATTAAGACAGAAACCATAGCCTTTTCCACACATTACTCATAAACAATGCTCCTATCTCTGCCTAATCTGAGACCGCTGTCACACATAGTTCTTCCAGCAATGCAGGGAAAGATTGAAGATAACAGCAGTAAAACGTTTAAAGTACTTTGCAAGCACTTTAAGTGCAGTAGTTTTTATACACGCAGGAAAATTGGGTCGCACAATAGTGACTCTAAATCATTTATTTCCATTATATTCGATCTCTGTGACTGTCCTTGTTTTCTCAGGAGACAGGGTCTAAATTCTCCATAGTCAGTAGAACGAACCTGTAATTATCCAGAACGCTTCAAACGCTTTATTTACGTCAAAACCTTAGGTTTTGCCCGCACATTATATGTCATCATCATCATCAGCAGCAGCAGCAGCAGCAGCAGCAGCAGCCAATTTTATGTCAGTAGGTCGAAGGCCTCTCCATGAAATCTCCAATTACACTTTCATATCCCAACCGATTCCAAGTTGCGCCTGCGAATTTCCAAATTTCCTCACCCCGCCTAGTCTTGTGTCGTCTTCGATTGCCCTTCCCTTCTTTTGGCACCCGTTCCGTAACCCTAATGGTCCATCGGTTGTTTCACCTACGTATGCCCGGAAATGGTTGTTTCACCTACGCAAATGGAGCTGGTTCTGCCCAGCTCCATTTTTCCTCTTAATGTGAATTAGAATATCGCCTGTCCCCGTTTTGCCTCTGATCCACACCGCTTTCTTCCTGCCAATTAACGTTATGCCTAACATTCTTCATTGCATCGCTCTTGGCACGGTCCTTAACTTGTTTTGGAGATTCTTTGTCAACCTCCAAATTTCTGCCGATATGTTAGCACCGGTATAATGTTTTCATTCTACACGTTTCCTCTTAATGATAGTGGTAAGCTTCCAGTCAGGATCTGGCAATGTCTGCCGTATACGCTCCAGCCCATTTTATTTTTTCTCTATATTTTCTTCTCATGATCAGGGTCCCTTGTGAGTAATTCAGCCAGGTAAGCAGTGCTCCTTCACAGACTCCAGAGGCTGACTGGCAATCCTGAACTTTTGCTTGCTAGCCAGCCTATTATCATTAAGGATCAAGGATTATCTAAGGATGATTATCTTTGTCTTCTGCATATTACCGTTAAGCCCCGACCTTACACCCCCTCTGCGAAGGCGATCAATCCTTTGTTGTAATTCGTCCCCAGTGTGGCACAACCGGAAAATGTTCTCTCCAAACCCAAGGTAGCTGAGATATTCGCCGATGAACCTCACTCCTAAGCCTTCATCGTTTATCACCTTGAATATTTCTTCCAAGGATGCAGTGAATTTCATAGGAGAGATTGCGTCTTCCTGCCTGACCCCTTTATTTATAGGGATTTTTCTACTTTTGTTGTGCAGAATCAAGTATATGCAATGGAATCTTTGTAGATATTGTCCAATATATTTACGTAAGCCTCCTGTACTCCTTGATTACGTAATACCTCTTGACTGCTGGTATCTCTACTGAATCAAATGCATTTTCATGATCTATAAAACCATATTGAGAGGTTGATCGTATTCTGCAGGTTTCTCAGTTACCTGACTGATGACATAGAGGGCATCCATTGCAGAGTATGCCTTCCTGAAGCCAGCCTGTTCTCTTTGTTGAGTGAAGTCAAGTTTCGCCTTTGTTCCATTCGGAATTATCTTGGTGAATATTTAGCACAATGCTGGAAGTAAGCTAAGGAACCTAAATTTTTTCTATTATTCAATGTCCCCCTTTCTTGTGAATTAGCTCATTGTTGGCATTCGTCCAGTTCTCTGGAACCATGGAAGTCGCGAGACATTTCGTATAAACAGCCGCAGGCTTTTCAAGCTAGATGTCACTCCCATGTTTGATGAAATCAATGGTTATTCTATCTTATCCTGGCACTTTTCCACGTTTCATGTTTTGGAAGGTCGTTCTAACTTCATCGCTAGTTTTAGATGGAGCACATGTAACCCATTCATTACTAGCTTCAAAGGGTGTATCGTGGGTGCTCTGGGTAATGCACAGGCCTGTATAGAAATATTCCGCTTGTTTTACCATATCTTAGGAATAGCTGATAATATTACTCTGTTTATATTTCAGTACATACTTCTTGGCTTGTCGTATGCCAAGTTTTCTCACTGATTTCATGCTGCGGCAATTTTTTACTGGTTCCTCAGTCTTTCTCCCGTTATAATTTCTTATATCTCTTACCTTCTCTATGTTGATCAGTTTTGAGAATTTCGGGAATTCTGTCTGACTTCTTGAGTTGACCGCTTTCATTCTTCGTCGCTTCTTTATTAGGTCCTTTGTTAGACCGCAGATCTTACTTACATGTTGCCTTTGTGCTTTACTACCATTTCAATTGCTGCTTTTGAAGGCAACCTAGTTGCGGTTTGATTTATTACCTCCATGCTATCTTCATCGCTCAGTTCTAAGGCTGCATATTTGTTTGCAAGCACCAGACTGAATTGCTTTGTTTTTGTCCTTACTGCATCCAGGTTGGCCTGTTTCTTCTTGACAAATCTTGGGGCCCTATAACTTAAAACTATTCCAATATGTTTTTATTCCAATCTCCTGACGTCAAATTTGCGTAACTGCCGACGCAAGCATCGGGCGGTCACCAGCAGGGTTGTCTCAACCGACCAATCAAAAGCTTTCCTCGTTCATAGGAGGTTACTTTTGTCTTGAAAAACGAAGAACATTGCCTACACTGAGCAGCTTGTCTTATCTAATTGGCTTACAAGAGGCGAGGAGCACGCGCAAGTGGACAGGGATTCGATGGGGCCGAGCCACTGTACTCAAAATCGATAACAGGATTGAGAGGGTGGTGCCTGCGTCTGCGATTGGTCCGCTTTTCCTTACACAGCTTCCGGTGGCTCGTCGACAATCGCGGTGGCATGCAACGGAAGCTTAAGGATGATGCTAAAACAGACCCTCAGCAAAGAAGAGTTGGCAGAACGAGGTCGTAAACGCGCCAAAAGTGCTCGAAAACATGACACGGCCACGGAAAAAGTTTTATTACACGCAACAGAACCCATGCTCTTCGGCCCGTGCGACTATAGCCAGTGCCTGAGCGATCGGCGGCAGCCATCTTTTATTCTCTTCGAAACGGCGCAACCTGCGACTATTCAGAAGAAAATTCAGTTTTGTTCGGCATACTAATGCATCCTTAACGCGTGCACGTCATTTTGACGCGGTGAGTTTTTGCGGTTTTGTGATGTTGAGTGACAGGCAGGTGAAGTGGGTGCAGCCTGAAAGCTCTTGACCACTAGCTCTGGGCTAATGGCCAAAATGGTGTCGAATCAGAAATAACTTTTTTCTTTTGTTCGTTCAAAACATGCATAATCACTGTGTACACGTCATATAGGATGGGGAGCTATCGTGATTTTCGTGACGTCGCGTGACAGAGAGGTGAAGTGGGGGTGGTCCAAAAACGTTTTTGACCAATCGCGTAGGGCTGATTGCAGAATTGGGATAGAAAAGTTTGAAATAGTTTTGCGTTATAGCGCCCTTGCTCTTTATCTCTTCATATTAAGGAGAATCCTAAACCTCCCTAACTAATGATCACTGCACTTTACCCTACCTAACACTTCTACATCCTGCGCTATGTAGGTATCGGCAGAAAGTACGAGATATATTTCATTTCTTGTTTCAGCATTGGCATTTTTACATGTCCACCTTCTGTTGCTACGCTTCTTGAAGCAGGTGTTCATTATTCAGAGCTTATTCCATTCCCCGATTTCTACAAACATCTCTCCTCTAGTGTTCCCAGAATCGACGCTGTAGTTTCCAATTGCTTGTTCACCAGCCTGCATTTTCCATACGTTGGCTTTGAAGTCACCCATGACTACAGTATACCGAGTTTGCATTATCCTCATCGCTAATGTGGCGTCTGCATAAAACTATTCATTATCATCGTGAATGGAGCTTGGAGTATAGGCTTGTACTACATCTATTTTATACCTGCCATTTAGTTTTATTACAGTGCCTCTTTCACTCTTTCGTACGGCCGAGGCCTCTGCCTCCTTTCCTTCGTCATCCTGTTCCGGGCGATCAGGACTTGACAAGCGGCAATGGCCCTACATTCCTGTTTTTCCTTTTAGGCCGCCTGAAGGTACGTTGCTTAGTAAAGCGTTGCTTAGTAACTCAGGAGACCAACTGCAATGCATGCTCACTGACCTGGAGAGGCAAAGCAGAAGGGTGGGTCTAAAAATTAATCTGCAGAAAACTAAAGAAATATGTAACAGTATCTGAAGAGAACAGCAGTTTACAATAGGTAGCGAGGCACTGGAAGTGGTAAGGGATCGAATCATGAGACTGAAATAATCAAAAGAATAAGAATGGGCTGGGGTGCGTTTGGCAGGCATTCTCAGATCATGAACAGCAGGTTGCCATTATCCATCTAGAGAAAAGTGTATAACAGCTGTGTCTTACCAGTACTCACGTGCGCGGCACAAACCTGGAGGCCTACGAAAAGGGTTCTACTGAAATTGAGGACGACGCAACGAGCTATGGAAAGAAGATTGATAGGCGCAATGTTAAGGGATAACAAAAGAGCAGATTGGGTGAAGGAACAAACGCGAGTTAATGACATCTTAGTTGAAATCAAGAAAAAGAAGTGGGCATGGGCAGGATATGTAATGAGGAGGGAAGATAACAGATGGCCATTAAGAGTTACGGACTGGATTCCAAGGGAAGGGAAGCGTTGCAGTGAACGGCAGAAAGTTAGGTGAGTGGATGAGATTAAGAAGGTTGCAGGGAAAACATGGCCAGAATTAGTACATGACCGGGGTTGTTGGAGAAGTATGGGAAAGGCCTTTGCCCTGCAGTGGGCGTAACCATGATGATGATGATGATGATGATGATGAAGGTACGTGCGGCTCTTTCCAGCTATCCCCTTCCCTCTTTGGACGCATTCCACATGCTTTGCTGAGTCTCCCTGCCCTTTGATTTGATTTTCTCTCCATTTTCAGCCTTGGCCTGGTTTACCTTGAGGGACTCCCAGCACACTGCGCGCTTTATCGTCTCTGCAAAAGGATAGAGAGTTGGGCAACTTGGTACGGTAACATGATCTTGGGTTGCAGCGCGAAGGGACACGGACACAGACTAGAAGCAGACAGGACGAGTGCTAACTCTCCACTAAAATTTTATTTTTTTAGTCTGCTTCTAATCTGTGTCGGTGGCCCTTCGCGCTGCAACCCAAGATCAAATTATCTTTCTTGCGATGTGTTGCACTTAGCTTTCTCAAAGGCAAACACTGAGGCTTTTAGAGCTCATGCCCCCTAGAAAAGGCATATGCGCACAAAATTTTATTCTTTGAAATGCCGCAAAATAATGATGACCAATGTTTTAGATGCAATAAATACCCCACATACTTAAAGTATGGCTCGTGTTCGCACGTGTTCAAACACGCTACCACGCTTTCTCTCTCCTACCAAATGAATATTCCCGTTAACAATGTACCCGCGCACAGAAACCACTAATATCTAATAGTCTTGCAACTTCCAAACTATTATTGAAAGGCAATAAGACTCAACGTCCCACACGGTTGCACGTGTTGAAACACGTGGCGCGAAAGAACGCTCTGACCAGCCGGCAAAACCAATTATACAGGAAACACAACTGTTAACACGAAATAAAGCAAACTAGCCAATTTTTATTTCAAACCTAAAAATGAACAAATAAAAAACAGAAGCCAGCTTAAAGCATGCACAAAAAAAACTTATTTTTCATCGCCGCCTTGGAGCCCTAGAAGAACACGTTCGTCCGCCATGTGGTGCTCTTCATAGTGGCTTCATCATGGTGACGCACTGTTTAGTGCACAAACTTCAGCCTTTAGGAGCCTCCAACGAAGTTTGAGCAAATGTCGATCGCATTGATCCGATTAGGTTATGCCTGCCACAGTACCCGAACTTGTGCCCCAGCTACTACTGGCAGACCTGATCTGAAGCTTAAGCCATAAGAATGAAAAAGCAAGGATTTTATGCACTTGAGTTTGGGCCATACGGATTTGAAATGAACCATTACGCATTCCTACAGCCTACACCCAAACACTGAGAAGCAGCGGCACAGTTCAGTATAAACATCGGTGCTTTGTCGTTCTGGAAAGCTGTCAGTAGTACTCGCCTTCGTTTATCTTCTTAAATCTGGCTACGTACATGGGCGTCTCTACTTGTATTGTTAAAACGGCTGTTTATTTATTTCTGAGATACGCTGTTTGGCTCTCATACGAAACAGGCAACAAGCTGTGGCCCCTTTAATGAATCAGCGAGCACCAACCGCCTCATTTTGCTGGCAACGGCTTCAGTATAGGTATGGGCGCGAGTTCCCTAGGGGAAACTATTGTTTCCATATATAAGCCACCGTATTCCAAAAGTCCTAATCTATGCTAATTACATAGGACAAGTGAATTAAGCGTATTGAAATTGCGTGAAGAAGATGAATAGGCAGTAGTACGTGTCTCCTGCTCTCTTTTTTCGAAGTACTCGGTCGCCAGACTTGAACGCGTTACAGAAATAAAGTAAACAATCAGAATGTGTTCTTTAAAAAAAAGATGTTTGATTAAACTTACGAATAACTGACCCAGAAGAATATTTGTGCTATTTGTTTCCACCATTTTTTCTCCTGCCTCACTGCCCATATGCGTCAATAGAAGAAGCTGGCTTGATCTTTTTCGATGCGGCTTCTGGAACCCTCGAAAGGTGGTTTTTTTATCAATATAAGTAGCGTTCAAATTTTCTTAAATATATTTGCTCGCCTAATTCTTTTCGTGAAGACATCTGCAGCGAGACGGATAACTCACTCAATGTGCGCGATGGAGCAAAGGGCTGTATTGTAAAGCACGAACACCGTGCTTTCAAGTTTGTGGTTACTCAATGTGCACAATGCTGTGATATGAGTCATGTGTGGAACGCAATGTTTCGTTCTTTCTGGGGCTAAGACAAGACGCTGCCGATGATGTCAGTGAGAAAGTGCAAAATCACTCGTAGCTGATTTCGTGGGACCAACGTCTGAAGTCGTACTCGTTATGTAGAATCGCTGTTGGAATTTCCTAGTCAACATCTGATGGACTTTATTCCATAGGAGAATCTACGGTGACGGGGGTGGCAACGTACGCCATTTCACCCTCCCCCACATTTGAAAGCCGGGAATACGTCACCTGTAGTCCCAACCAAGTTCACTCGAGTTTACAGAAAGCTAGTTGAAGCCGTGAATATGGTGTCTTTGCTTTCCACCAGCGGTAGGCGGGCTCTAGGCCGCATTTGTTCTTCAAGGTACTCATCACCGCTATGCACATAGCACAGTTCAACTCACTGCCAGCTGGTAAATTTCCCGACCGCTATAAGCCTGCATCTCTTTTTCAAGGTTTCATTAAGACACGGATTTGGGCTACTTGATCGGTCATAGTTCTAGCCTCAACAGTGCAATTGAGGTTCCCAATACTTTCAAGGCTGCTTTCATTCATGTGTCAGTGAAATGTGTTCTCTTAGTGAAGCCAGAGGCAGCACGAAGCGTTCCCCGCTTGCTGCCAACGCTCTTCCTAACGCCAGCGCTGTTAACAGGGCGTTCTTGCGGCCATCAATTGAGATGTGTTTATATTTGCATGTGCGTGCGTGGCACCATGCTTATCATTGGCGTATCTACTGGTGTGTGGGTGAGGGAGATATGCCCCTTTCCTGCCCCCTCTGCACGCACGCACACACACTCGCACGTGTGAAAGTGGGCACTGTCGCTTGTACACCGACAAATCCAACAAAACAACAGCGGATGCCAAGTTTTCTCTCAGAATTGCGCCGACATAGGTACTATTTATTTTTTACGTATCACCTGCTAGGGCCGCTAGGATTGTTTTTCGGGGGTCGTCACCGCGTGCTGTAGAAGCCGACGCTCGGCTGACCGTACAAAGCAGTTACACGTTAACGTGCTCCGCTGCACGAGACGCCTGAGGGACGTGCTTGACACACCAGCAATGCTGAGAAAGATTTCGCTGCGCAGCCTAAGACAGGTTTAATCTTCCAGCACTATCATCATCTCGTACTTTTTGCCATCGTCTAACCTAACCATTTCTGAAAACACAAAATTAGATTTCCATGTATAGTTTACCAGTATTTATTCAGTGATGCCTTATTAGCGGTTTCGTCACTAAATTTAGGTACCTTCTAGTCTTTCTAAGGCACAGTTTTCTGTTAAGCAATGAGCGATATCTTTATTGACCTACATGACCAAATTACGATATTCTAACGGCTTGTAAGTTAGAAAGGTTGCTTGAAAAATGGCCTTCTAGAACGCAATTTAATATTCAAAAGCTACACATAGGAAGTGGAACAAACTTGCTGTATGATGGCATAAAATCCGTGAGCATGATGAACAGATTTTTGCCTTCTCATTGGTAGCCTCAATATGTTAATTGTATTTCGCAGCAAAGTGATCATCATAGCCTTCACATGGTGCTCACACTGTAGAAATGTCTTTATGATTTATAAATCATTTTTTAATGCGCTTGAACGATGCGGATTCAGCGGTGTCAATAAATCAATTCGATTGGTAGAAGTCCGCAATCGTGTCAGGGATGTAAATTACCAAAACCAACTGGAATAAATTTTGTGTTCAAATTTAGAACGCAACAAGCGAGTAACACGTGTCGACTGCGTAAAAAGGTAAGGCGTAAGCATCGAAACGGCTGAGCTTAGCCTCGCCCCATTGAAGAAAGTGCTTTCGTTTCTGACGCCTTTCGAAACAGTCAGTAATGGTGGCTTACAATTAGATCAAAGGCGAAATTCTAGTATTTGGACCTATACAAAGCTCCGCTAATTGTCATCACCGTCTTAGCAGCATACAGCCAGGCGCATTCCTCTGAATTTAAGGGTTAATACGCAGACTAAAAGGATTCTAAAGCTAGGAAAAGTACGTTATTTGTGTCCTTTCCGATCGTGTTGTATTTCTATATTTCGCATCTGACGGCAACGAAAACTTTAGGCGGTCATAATAGGTTATCTACATATTAGAGGTAGGCCATCGAATATAGATTTTTCGAGTACGAATAGTAACTATGAAATATCATATCGAACAGAAAAACGCAGAGATATATAATTACGGCGGGAATATTTCAGCCTAATTAGGAACACGATTGTACTTAATAGAGCGCTAACTATCACGGAGAACTGGGATCGTTTTAAATGAAAGTCACTACAACCGTCATGAAAAGAACTCCACGAATGTTGCCGCTTGCCAGCTTCAGAGCCTGGGGGCAAAAAAGCTTTCTAAGAACGACAGTATGTTGTATTACCAACTTTCCCAAAAGACAACATAATATTTCTTTGCATATTTGCATGTGTAAGAAGTTTCTCGAATGTTATCGATAATTCTATCCTCTGGCTGTTCTCACGCGGGTATCAGTTATTACAATGGAACCTTTGATGAGTCGTGCAGAAAAGCCGACGCGCTTGACCCACGGATCATATTTTCGATGATCGCCCGCTCGGCTTGCTTCTATCCTTTTGCTTGAGTGTTACTTCTTTAGCAACGCTTCCCTCCGTTTGTAAGGTGCCGCATGAGACAGATATTCCGCGCGAGCCAATAAATCGTGAAAGCACGTATAGAGCTGCGCCGAAATTTCACACTTGGGTGTAGAGTAATCCTCGGTAATTTTTTTCTGCCCCAGAGGTAAAAAGGAATCGCCACATTCTGTAGTCACGCTGACGTTCGCTTTTCACTGTATAATCAGCCGAACAGAATTGCAAGTCAAGCGTAATTATTGTGTTCACCTTCATTTGAGGCCATACAGAGTACATTTAAAATTAAACAAAAAACCAATGAAATGGTATTTGAGTTCAGCTTCATTAGTATAGTAATTAGTCATATCGTAATTGGGTTACTCAAGTATCTGTCAACGAAAACTCGCTCACGGTTATCAAAAGTGCTGCTGTAGGCCACGTGGTACGTTTCCTTGTTTCAAATTACACATATATATATATATATATATATATATATATATATATATATATATATATATATATATATATATTGCTTTCATACATATCTCGTCTTTATAAAAAGCTGGGAGTGTAATGAACCTGGCGTTTCGAAAAGCAATTTCAGAGTTGAAGAAGTTCTTTATCAGGTTTTTTATTAGAGCCGTCGCTGCTTAGTGGCTATGGTGTTAGGCTGTGAGCAGAATGTTGCAGATTCGAATCCCGGTAACGACGGATGCATTTCCATTGACGAATTGCGGGACACCTGTGTACTTTGATTTAAGTGGACGTTAAAGAACCCCACCAGGTCCAAATTTTCGAAGTCCCCCACTGCGGTATGTCTCTTAATCAGATGGTGGTTTCGGCACCTAAAACCCCGTAATTTAATACGGCGTCAAAGACTTTTTGGCATACGCTCATTTTATTTTTAAAATAAAAAAATGGCGACAAATTGGGCAATATTAAAACAGACCGCTCCCCTCTGCTACGCCACACGGAAACTTCTCGTGAGAAGATGTGTGGTGAAGTTTGAAGGATAGCCTGTTGGCGTCAGGTGCTTGCTAGAGAAAACTAGCCGTGTCAGTGTCTGTCGCGCCTCGCAGAGGCGTTCAGTTTTGAACTTCGTCGCGCGTTTCGTAACATAGCGTTCCCGTCTCGTTTGATCTTACGAGGGTCTTTCAATCAATCAAAGAAAATTTATTTCGCAACATTACAAGGCGAGAAAATTGGCCGAAGAAAAAGCTGATACACTGCAGCTTGACTAGGCTCCAGCCACCCATCATCAATGGAGACGAAACACTTTTAGAATTAGTAAACCTTCATAGAACGCACAGTACAAGACATACAATGAATCCAAGATTAAATTACAATCAGACACGCCTGTCCAAGGACATGTTGGAAGTAGGAATGAAATAGAAAGGCTAAGCACTCACAATATACATGCCTGACACCATGGCTAGAAACAACAAAACAACAATTTTTTTTTCTATTGCGTGAATGAAATTCTTATGTCTCTCTTCGCTAACGTTGTAATGTCAATATTTAGTGTGTCATATGGATTTAATGTCAATTTGCAATGTATGCAGAATTCTCTGTCGGCCGTACTGTGTGCGCGAAAAACGAACGTGCCATGGAGCTTGATACCGAAAAGGATATATTGTCGGGGTGTGCACAAGTTTTGCAATATCGAGAAAAGCATCCAATCTGCCATTAACTGCTTTCATATAGGAACACGTTATGGTGTAAATGTACAAATCTCAGAACATTAAGGATATTATGTTTTTCAAAAAGAGGCGGGGTGTGTTCTACATAAGAAGCACTTGATACGTCGCGAACTGCCCTTTATTGTACTACATCGAGTTGGTGTAGGTTCTCAGCTGTAGTGCTACCCCAAACTAGCACACAATAACACAAATAAGAACTAAACAGCGCATCATAAAGCAATCTTCTAATTGCCACCGGCAGATCTTGTTGGAACCTATTCATAATGCCGACTGTTTTGCTTAATTTAACCAATAATTACTGAATGTGCTGGTTCCAGGAAACATGTTCATTAAATATAATGCCAGGTGTTTTTTACACATTTTTCAATCGAAACATTGAACGGGACAAGCATAAGGGAATCATGTACTTTCACCAACGTTTTTAACGCACTTTGTTTTCGATTCATTCAGTGTCAAACAATTTTCCTTGCACCATTCGTTTGCTATAGAAGAAAACGCATCTGCATCGACAGTAACGTGCACTGCATCTTTTCCTGCAAGAAACGCGGAGCAATCATCTGCGTAGATAACGAATTTGCGAGTTTTATTTATTTGTACTACATCATTGATATAAAATAGGGAAAGGATAGGCCCCAAAATACTTCCCTGTGGCACCCCTGATACCATCTTTATCATGCGCGATTTGTATCTGCCTATTTAAGTATATTGTTATCGACCCGCGAGGTATGAACCAAATAATTCCACCGCTACTCCTCTAAATCAATGGCTTTTCATTTTATCTAATAAAATGGTGTGATTTACCCCGTCAAAAGCTTCACTGAATACCAAGGATCGTAGGCGTGTCATCAATTTATTTTCCATGTACTGTAAAATAATTTCTTTGTGCAGGAAAAGAGCACTCTGTGAAACGATGTTTCCTAAACCCAAATTGATGACTTGTTATAAGGTTGTTTGCTACAGAAACTGTCAATTCCTGCATTATTCACCTTTTCATGCCCTTTCAGGAAAACAGGTAACATTGAGACACTGGAATAGTTAGAAAAAGAGTTTTATCCCCACCTTTATGGATTACGGTTACCTTAGCTACATGCATGTTATTTGGAAGAAATGCCAGCAGAAATTGCGATATTAAAGATATGTGAAATGACAGGTGCCATCTCATATAACACATACTTTACGGGCTTAATTGAAAGTCATCGGCATGTCGACAATGGCTATTCTTAATGCCTTCGAAAACCCTTAAAACTTCTGCGATCAAAATAGGCTGAATGAGAATGAGAAAGAAGGAGAATGCGGAGTTTTAGCGATACAAGCAGCAGATATAGAAGTGTTCGCTTTGTTACTTATGTCTGCAAAAAATTGATTAAAGCGTTTCGAAAGTTTCTCTCCTTCAAATATGGTATTATCAGCGACAAGGTGATGAATACAGTTAGAAAATAGGCTACCGGTTGAAGATTGAATTTAATTTCTTCCAAAGAACATCACTGTTATGCAGGCAATCAATATAAAAAATCCATCTTTAGTATTCTTCCTTCGACTTCCTAATTGCCTTGCTAAGCTGTTTTCTAAATGACTTAAAGTCTATTAGCTTACTGTGGTCACGAGACAGAAGAAATGCCTGAAACATTTTACCTTTTATTTTAATTATTTTCAGCAGGTGTCGAGTAACCCAAGGTTTGCCTGATTTCTTACTCTTACGAAAAAATGTCATTGGAAAAGAGGCATATTAGCACCGTTTGAAAAGATCCAGGAATTTATCATAGGACGCATTTGCATCTGTAATCGCCAGTACTTTGCTCCAGTCAACATGCCTGACATTCTATAGGACATTTTCTAACGTGAATGTTGAAATATCGCACTACTCTATTTCTGCAGCTTCTCGTTTCTCCATTGGCTGCAGTCTCTTCATCATTAATACAATGGGCAAATGATCACTGAAATCGTAGCTTAAGACTTCGGAGATAGATTTTTCGCCACGAGAGTTGGTGATAAATATGTCGAGTATAGATGTGCATGAAGGTGTGATTCGTGTTGGGGATTCTATTTCATTCCGAAAACCATTGCATTGTAAAATTAGTAACAAATCTATAGCAGCTCCGGAGTCACTTAAGATATCAGTATTGAACTCACCACCTAGCGTCCCAACACGCTCGTTTCCCGTCGAGCAGATCATACCTTTTAGGAAATGTTCCGGGGCATTCAGTTGTACATTAGTTATTTGTATTTTATACATTAATTTCATGAACTCATGACGAGGCACCATCTTCTCCGCATTGGCTGGGCCCGAACTTGCCCAACGATGAACGCACTAGGCCACACGTATGGTCAGCCAGATGCCTTCGACATGACGTATGCAATGACGCACGCGCTAGGCACACCATTAGTCAAACAGAACCGTAGAGCCGCCGTGGCCTCGGTGAAGCGTGCTCATCTCACATCACGGAGGGAAGGGTTTGATTCACATCCATAACAGTTAACCTCATTTTCTTTTCAAAGGCGTTAATTTACTTAGTGTACAGGAGCATCCCATAAAACTTGACGTCAGTCCAAGCATTTCATCTGTGTTTGACTCTTTGCACCCTCCGCCATGTTTGGTACCACCATTAGGTCACGCCACCAATTAGACGGATTTTTCGCGTGATGAGGCATATAACCATTTCGCATTAATAATCCGCTGTACGCCCTAATACTTTTTCCTTCTGAAGAAACAAACCACAGATCAGGTCGTGTTTGGTGCTCCGAGAAAGCATAGATAGTTCACGTCTTGTTCATTTATGGAGAGCTTTGCGGCACGCATTTTAATTGAATCACAGTATAAGCTGAAGCATCTGGCTTCCTATACTGGGGGACGTGTTATCGGACGATCACTTGCGGCGATGTTACCGCCTTCGCGTGGCCCCGCGCTCAATCAGCTAATCAGTTTTGCTTGTCCAGCCATTGAGCTCGCACTGAATGTTGTATTCCCGAAAGCGATCGTCTTGGAATGTGGTACGAACTGTGCGCGCACTGCGCCGTCCTAATGGAGCCGAAAGCCTCACGAAAAGCGCACTCTTGCTACTTTACAGAAACTCCATCCTTGTCCTGGGCCGTTTACATAACTTTCGTTTGATATCCCCAAGGGTGCTGTACAAATATAAACAGCGATCCATCAAGATTTAATTAAAGTATCCCCAGCGTTTACCTTTATAAGTACATTTTCTTATTTACTATTGAAGAATGCTACTCATATCTTTTTTCTTTGCACAGTATACTTCGTTATCCCCTACGTAGCATAATCGTGCACTAAGGTATGACAATTAATTGATTTTACTGTTAAACGTATTAAAGTAAACCTGGACGAAACCAAGTGGCAATCGCCAAGTCGCCTCATCTAAAGATGTGCGCATGCGCGCGCGCGTATGCGTGTTTGTGTGCGTGTGTGTGTGTGCGTGTGTGTGTGTAGCGTTGTCGTGACGCGATATAGTGTTGTGCTTCGGGGTGCGCTCTCCGTGTCACCGTCGCTGATTATGAACAGCGGTAACAATACTTGCGCGTAAAATGTCTACACCTCGTTTTTGTTCTGGCTCTTTTTGAGATTCCAGGCTTGTCCTTGCATGGCGTTCTTTATTTAAAAAAATTTGCATAGTCTGTTTGAAATTTTACACGTGTCTCCGGGCACTTCAAGGGGTGTGGCTAGACGAATGAAGAAGCTCAACTGGTGGCAACTTAAACGTGTTTACCAGATGCATAATTTGAGAAGTTTTCTCGTAAGAAAGTAATGTGTAAGCAGCTTCGACCTTTTTGCTGACCGATTCAGCTGACAACCGTTTTAACGCGATAGCGTTAAGGAGCTCGTGTCGCACAAAAGCCGGTGTCGTCGATGTCGGTGGCGTTGGTCGTGAGCGATAAATCCCAGCAGGCACTTCATGAATAAAAGACAACTTGCAAGATAGGCTGGGTGGGAATCGAACCAGGCTCTCCGGAGTGTGAGACGGAGACACTACCACTCAGCCACGAGTTTTTTTTTCTTTATTCACAAAATGACATACATACATAAAAACACGTTGGCCTACTTGGACCAATCACTCAGCCACGAGTTCGATGCTTCAAAGCGGTACAAAAGCGCGTCTAGTGAATGCGGTGTTGCCTTAGAAACGAGCTGTTTTTAAGGCTCAGGCGTGCATCGCTTGCTCAGGCACACATTTCGTTGCCGCGCCGAACGCTGCATTGCTCGACGCTCACAGCGTACGATGCGGGGCGCGTAGTCGCTTCGCCGTAGCCCATTGTCTTACACCCCTTGGCGGGTCGACGGGAACGCTGTCGTGTTCCACTCTTGAAGGCGAAGCTTAAGCGTCCTCCAATTTTCCTGTTTCCGCAGGCTAGTCTCTGAAGTACGTGACACGGTTATGTCGTTTGTAGATGTCATGAAACATGCGTCAGAGGCACGTATTAACATGCCTTGTTTAGAACTTCGCTCTCAATATTCTTGCACTGAGTTTTACACGGTTACACTGAATTACACGCATGGTTGCACCACACATGGGTTCCGCCTTTACATCGCTAAACCCTGGATAATTGACGTCAGCGCCGCCACAACCAGCCTCACTCGACTCCTTACGTCGAGCGGAACACGTGGACACCCAAAGCTATACTGTGAGTCGCTTGCTCCACAAATTACCGGACTCTGAACATCGCGCAGAGGCGCCCGCCCAGCTAAGCCTAAAGACGGGTACGGTCTATTCGAAGACCTTGGCCTAGTTCGGCGCTCCAATGGCCACCAATGATGGCACCGAGATGAATCTCGAGCACGCACAAATCCCACTTCCTGATGAACCTGCCGGCGGAGACTGGCTCACTGTTAAGTACGGTCGGAAGAAAACATCGACTCCCAGCAATCCACCCCTCCAACCCCGACACCAATCGGTTCCCCGACAAGCCCGACTCGCACCGCTACCCCGAAATGACCTCAAGGTAATCATCCGCCCCCGAGAAGGACTCAACCTTGCCACCTGTTCCACGCCACAGGTTGCTGAAGGCATCAAGCTTGCATGTCAGCACCCCACTACTGAACACGTACGGACCCTTACTGTAAGAATTGACCCAGTTCAAAACATCGCTATTGCTAGCACACCAAACGAAGAGCTAGCTATGAGCATCCGTCGCATCACTACAATTCACCTGGGCAGTCGAGAATTTGCAGTCACGGCATACGTGGCGGCACCCGACAGCTCCATCAAAGGGGTCATTCACGGCATTCCCGCAGGAACTCCCACAGAAGTCCTCCTTAACGGACTCTATGCACCTGGCCGAGAAATCTTACATGCCCGTATGCACGGACAAACCGCTGCGGCAGTGCTCACATTCACTGGCAAGGCTGTACCCTTCTACGTGCGATACTACAGCGGTGAAGTGCGATGCAAACCATACCGACCAACCAAGCATTTCTGCCGCATCTGCCACCAAGTCGGCCACCGGACCGATGTATGCCCAACTCCAGAAGCAAACGTATGCCCCCAGTGTGGTACACGGAACCCCGCTCAGGACCACCCCTGTCACCCCCGGTGCGCCTTATGCCAGGGGCCTCATCCTACGGCTTCCAAGGAGTGCCCTGATCGACTGAAGAAGGCATCTTCAGCATCCCAAAGGACCAGCCGCCGGGACTACTCACGGTCGAAGTCTCGGTCACGTACAGACCAGCAACGGAGGCGTTCCCGCTCCAGGTCTCGCTCCTGCTCGCGGAACCAACAAGGAGGGACCCGGAACCTCAGTGGACCTGCTCTACCGGGATCACAAGCGGTGAGCTGGTCAGCACGGCTTTTCCCCTCTCACACAGCCCACCAAGACAACACCCTGTCATCGCGTCTACACACAGCACCCACCTCACACAATTCTTCACCCATAAACAATACTGACGTTCAACTGCAAATTCTAGCTGAGCTAAAGGCCATCAGAGAAGAAAACAAACGCCATCATGAAGAAAACAACAAACTTCGCACGCAGATTGCGGAACTATACGCCACTCGTACTGCCACTCAGCATTCCACAGTAATAACCCCACCCTCAATGCCATCATCTTCGGAACGTTCTGAGCCGATGATTCTCGCGGAATCAGCAAAACCAACAGAAATCGCACAAGTCGAGGAGAAAGTTGATGTACTGGAACGGCAGCTTCTAGCAATGCAACAAAGCATTCAGCAACTGGCAAGTGTTATTGAAGAAACACGGCTCGCAAAAGATCAGCGACGCAACAAAGTTCGAACACTAGTACAACAGGAAGTAGAGCAGAAACACCCTGCCGATCCACCCGTCAGCCAGGACGAATAGCAAAAACAACCACAGGAACGAAAACCCACTCATAATCTGGCAATGGAATTGTCGCAGCTACAAACGCAAGCAAGGGTCACTGAGACAGTACATAAGTAACGCCAAAACGACACCAAGCGTAATCGCACTACAGGAAACAGGCACACACCCAACTCAAACTGGCTACAACACACATACCACCACGCCTGAAAGCCGCGTGGCCACACTTACATCTAAAACGCCCACAACCACACAACACACAATAGACAGCAGTGATGTCGATCATAACCTAATTGAGATCCTGCCACTCCAACGAGGCCGGAACAGCCTTTTCATACTGAATGTATACAGCCCACCCAAGCAGAAGCAGGCCAAGTTCGACTACTTGATGACTAAAGCGATTGGCATAGCCAAAAATAATAGTCTGCTGATTGTAGGCGACTTCAACGCTGCACACCAGGCATGGGGCTACACGACAGCCACATCAAAAGGCACTGCACTCCAGTACACGATACAGTAGCACCGTCTCACCATCCTCACAGACCCCGCATACCCCACACGTCTAGGAAACAGCGTCTCCCGAGATACATGCCCTGACCTCACCCTCATTAAAGGGATGCAGCAAGCTGCCTGGCACAACACGGAGGAAACTCTGGGCAGTGACCACTGCATACTTGCCACCACATTGAACGTTACGCATGCACGCCACCCGATAAAAAAGATTAGACAGCTTTTCGCAAAGAGCGAGCGGATGACTCCTCAACCGGTATTACGGATCTCGAGCAGTGGGTACGAGAGCTCCAACAAGACGTAGCCAGACATTCAAAACAGATCACACTCACCACAGACATACCGGCCGTAGACCCGCACCTTCTTCACCTCTGAGAGGCACGTCGAGGCCTTGTTAGGAGATGGAAGCGCCAAAAACATAACCGTAAATTGAAACTACGTATAGCGAAACTCACGGCAACTGCGGAATGTTATGCTGGAGAGCTCACCCGTCACAACTGGCGACAACTATGCAACAAGTTGCAGGGTAATCTTAGCACGGCCAAAACATGGTCGCTGCTACGCCATCTTCTTGACCCCACACAAAGCAAGGCAATTAGCCAGGAAACAATTCAACGTATCCTCCACAACCATTCGGGTTCTGATGACGAAATCCTGGAGGAGTTGCGGGCGCGGTACCTAGGCCATTTCGAACCCGCACAAGGACAACCTCCAACCTACAGCGGGAGTGACAATTACGACCTCGAGAAGCCGATCAGTATCACTGAGGTGCAACAAGCACTCCATGCACTCACACGAAACACCACCCCAGGCAAGGACAAAATAAATAACAAGCTCCTGCGCAATCTGGATGATGGCACCATTCAATCTCTTACTGACCTCTTTAATCATCACTGGGAAGCGGGTACGCTACCAGCAGACTGGAAGCACGCGGACATCATACTCATTCCGAAGCCAGGCAAACTCTCCAGCTTAGAAAATATGAGACCAATCTCACTGACTTCATGCCTAGGCAAGCTTCTGGAACATGTCATTCTGAACCGGCTTCAACCTTACCTAGAATCCAGCGACCTCTTTTCCGAAACAATGTTCGGATTCCGGCCCCACCTTTCTACCCACGACATCCTTCTTCAGCTGAAGGAACAAGTCCTTGAACACATCTCACCGCACAACACCGGAGCGATTTTAGCACTCGATCTCAAAGGCGCTTTCGACAATGTGGCTCACCATACCATCCTTACAAACCTAAGCCTCACGAACTGTGGTCGTAATACTTACAATTATATACGCGCCTTCCTAAGCAACCGCACGGCCACAATAGGCATTGGCTCACTCAGAACCCCGACGTTACCTACTCGGAACAAAGGAACCCCGCAAGGTGCTGTTCTATCACCCACCCTTTTCAATATTGCTATGATGAAATTACCTGACAAACCCAACGCAATACCAGGAATCAGGCATGCAATATACGCCGATGACATCACTATCTGGACCACCACTGGTTCCGAAGGAGAGAAACAAGACGCCCTTCAACAAGCGACCGACGTCGTCCAGCAATATGCAAAAACAAGTGGTCTCCGGTGCTCCCTCGCGATGTCAGAACTATTAGTCGTTCGACAGAAATCACGAAGAAAACTCAATGAACCACCCCAAATCACACTCACCCACGACGACAAAGAAATACCCACAGTAAACCGCGTCCGCATTCTCGGACTCCACATACAACAGGACGGCGGAGGCGCATACACCATCCAACGTCTCAAGCAGACCACCTTCCAAATCGTGCGAATGGTCAGCCGTATCACCACCAAACAATACGGACTGAAAGAAGACGACGTAATACAGCTCGTCCAGGCCCTGATAATCAGCCGCATTGCCTACGCTGCCCCGTACTTGCCCCTCACTCCCACGGAGCTAGATCAATTAGGCGTACTTCTTCGGAAAGCCTAAAAGCAAGCGCTCGGCCTACCACCGGGAACAGCGACACTCAAGCTTGAAGCCCTAGGAGTCCATAATACTATAAGAGAAATTATAGACGCCCACCTCACAAGCCAACGAGAACGACTAGCCCTCACACCTACAGGAAGAACAGTCCTAGCGCGCCTAGGCGACCCCACACACGGCAAAGGCCACGAACAAACAATCCATCTGGCCCCCAACTTCCGGGAACACATCAAGGTAGCACCTATCCCCAGAAGCATGCACCCGGAACATCATGCTGATCGTCGCCAAGCTCGCGCAAAAACTCTACAGACAAAATATGTCAGTCTCCCCACCACACTGTTTACAAATGCCGCGCAGTACCCCCAAAAAGCAGCCATGACGGCAAGCGTTGTAGATTATAATCTACAACAGGTGGTCTCGATGACGGTCCGCACTGCCAGCGCCCTCACAGCGGAGGAGACAGCCATCGCCTTGGCCATCACCTCTAGACCGACCAACGAATACGTCACAATTATTACTGACTCCCAGGCAGCTTGCCGTAGCTACGCGAGAGGCAGAATATCTTCAATCGCCCACCGACTCCTCAAACAAGCCTCCCAATTACCGGACGTTGAAATAGTGTGGACTCCAGGACACGAGTCCCTCCGTGGAAATCAGCGTGCGCATGCTGTAGCCCGAGCTCATGCCTCCCGGGCGCCACAAGAGAGGGATACGGCCGCATCCATGGAGCCCGTACCTTTACAATACAACGCCATACTACAACACCACAGATTGAACAGACGACAATACCCGCCTCCACACAAGACCCTCTCACGTGAAGACGCCGTAACATGGCGACAACTACAAACCTACACATACCCCCATTTAAGCAGACTACACGCAATACACCCTACACTATATTCATACAAATGTCCCCTTTGTAATGATTACGCCTCCCTATATCACACCACATGGGCGTGCCCCAACGTGAAGGCGGCCCCACGAATACCCAACCCCACACCGGAACAGTGGGAGGCCGTGCTGACTAGTTCGGACCCTCCTAACCAGCAACAACTGGTGCGGCGGGCCCGGGAGACAGCAAGAGCAGCAAGAGCCCTGGACTAAGGGCGCCTCCCGCACAAGCAGAACGACACCTGCTTGTCCTATCTTTTTAATAAATGTTTCTCCTCCTCCTCCTTACGCAGCCATCAGCCCATCTTTTTCAGAATCCGGCGCACTGCACCCGGAAACTAGTGTATTTACGGCAGACGCCCATGCACTATTGTCGACAGTAAAGCATATAATGAAATCAAAACATCAAAAAACAGTCATATTCACAGACTCTCTAAGCGTCGTAAAAGCCCTAAAGTCAGTCTGTAAACACAAAAATCCCGTACTTATTGAGCTCTACTGTGTTCTGTGTAGAGCATGCATATCTACCTAGCATATCATTATAGGCTGGGTAGCTGGCCATAGAGGCATTGAGGGAAATGTTCTACGACACCAAATGGTCAGATGAATTACATCGCAAGCTACTCTTACCGCTGCGGTCCCTGCAACTGATTTGAAGCCTCTCTTACGAAGGAAACTGCGGAACCACTGGCAACGCTTGTGGGATGCGCACACAAATAACAAGCTGCACGTGATAAAGCCACGGTTAGGTTTTTGGCCCTCTGTCACAAAATCACGGCGAACAGATGTCCTATTCTGTCGACTCAGAATTGGGCACACATTTGGGATCCACAATCTTCAAGGTTCTGGAAATGAAGCTCCAACCTGTGGTAGATGCGAGGAAAGGCTGACCGCGCTCCACGTCCTACTGGAGTGTCGGGAAGCCGAAGCTGATAGAACGAAGCATTTTCCTCTGGCATACCACTATTGTACCCCAATTCACCCGGCTCTGTTTCTTGGCAAAGAACCGCTTTTTAACGCCAAAACAGTCCTTGGTTTCTTCAATCATGTTGTCCTACATGTTATTGGTCCCAAACATTCGTAGCACTTCCTCTCTTCAGAGGATGCGGCTGCGATACCAGTGTTGTATGGCACATGCCTCTAGGCCCTTGTGTCTCAAGGGCACTGGTGAGGACATAGTGCTGAGGCCAATCTTTTTATCTGACATGTTTTGTATATCATATCATTTTTCGCAATGCATTTTAAGGCTCATAGTACACGTCATTAGTTATCGCCATAATCTTTTCACCCGTAGACTTTACGCACTTTACAGCGACTATATTTTTGGCCCCTTTACAGCCGCGTCACATGAACTTCGTGGAATTCATCGCTACACTGCGAAGTCACTAAAGCTGGCATGGCGCTCTTTGGCCATACCTGGCTCTAGCGCCAATAAAAAGAAACATGCATTCATTCATTCATTCGATCTGAGGTACGTGACACGGGTACCTTCGCAAAGTGGGCAAACTTTGTAGACCATTGCTCTGTAGAACGTTGAAACAGATTGCAATTGTTGACAAGAACTTTAAGATGGATTCAAAACGGAACATCAAGGTTAATACTTTCACATTTTGGACATTAGGATACACCCGAAGCACTGGTGAAGTTGGACACAGTGTCTAGTCCCTGGGCTTTTTCTAGGAGGAACTAACAATGGCTTTAATCTATATTCATCAGTAGGCACTTTGAATTCATCCTAGCTTGTATCTAATAATAGTAATCACATTTCATCGTACCTGCACATCACTATAATGTGGTCGTAGAAGCAGAGCAAAACAAGAACATGTAAAGAAAAAGGTTAATAAAGTGGCCTCCGTAAGATAAACACGTAATGTTTCAAAGAACCACGTATAGCATATATTAGGGCTTTATATGTGACTATTCCTAAAGAAAGGTGAACCTGATGCAGGGTTTCTTAAGCTTGAGCTCTTTGGCACCAACAGCGACAACGCACAAAACCTAGATTGTCTGATTTTTGGACTGCTGCTCAATATGCACGCATGAATCACTAAACTAATGACCCTTATAACGGTATAGCTGCAAATATAACGCAACTGCGCATACTTATTCGCAGAAGCCTCGGGCTTTGTCAACGATACAATAATAGAACAAAATCTCGCGATGAATGGATTGGCATGGTGTTGGTGCGGTTGCAAAAATCACTCTAGCCAAACTCATCCACCTTCGCTTGTAGACGCATGCTTTGAAAGTTTCAGTGTCTGCATTAAAAAAGCCAAGTACTTCACATGTGAAGAAAGGCGGCAAAGCTGGCAGCGTGCGGGGTTGATGAGGCGAACGATTAGAATGGAGAGGAAATTGAGACAGTCGGCAGAGCGTGCGGTGTAGGTGCTAGAGGTGCCATTCCTGGAATGACAGGACCGGAAGTACCATCAATGCTCGTGTAATGCGCCGAACATGCGCCTTGGGCAGCAGGAAGGATGGTCATCTACCTTGAAACCGCCACAAAGGGAAAGCAGCTACTCAGGGTTCCATGTGTAGTATCAAATCGGCATCACGCAGAAAAGGTTGACGAAGAGAACCCGGGAGAGGCCTCGTCAGTAGGAAAAAGTGAAATGGTGATAATCACTGGTAGCTCCATTTCGTCTAGGTGCAGCGAGGAAATTGTGGAGCGGGTCAAACGCATGAAAGGACTAGCGGTAGGGACGTTTCTAGCACGGACATTGTTCTTTGTCACAGAGCGACCTAGATAAATGCTCGCGGAGAACGCACAGGGAGTAATCGGTGCAGTAGCGGCAACTGATGAACATGATTTGGTAAAGAGAAAAGTGCCGCCAGAAACGGTGCCGCCGTTTGACGAATGGTGTGGCCAGTTTGCGTGATATGTCTCCTAGGGTGCACATTGTGGTGTCCAGGGTGCCGGAGGTACCTGCACGTGACACTAACGTACAAAGAGCAGTCGCGGCCACTAATGAGGACGTTTGGAAATTGAGCCGAGTGAAAGGTTTCCAGATTGTGGAAGCCAACAGGGAATTGAGAAGCTATGGCGGTTTTCAGAGACAGAATGCAACAGGTGTGGACGAGAAGTGTACTGGCGACATACTAGTCATGCATTCGTTTCTTTTGCGGCCCCATGGGAGCCCAAGACGCCAATGTAAGTAGTAATGAAAAAAGCGCCCTAGGGGACCCTTAGACTAGCATGACAGGCCGTAATAGAAAAAGGAAGAAAAAAGAAAGAAAGGAGGTCGCCGTATTATGATAATGATGAATGAACATGAACCCTGCACTTTGTATTGCTTTTTTGTTGTTACCGACCATTGTATATGTAACGACTGCCCCCCCCCCCCCTTATGTAATGCCCTAAGCCAAGGGCCTTTAAGGGTAAATAAATGATAAATGATGAACATGATAGACTTGCAAGGCAGTCGACCAAATGAAAAGTGGTTAGATATTGAGAAGCATTGAATTAGCGAACAAATACGTGTATATGCTATTACAGAAACGCACCATAGAACCTAACGAGATCCACTAATTATCGATAATTGTGTTTGGAAATGGTGCAATAGAACAAAATTTGAAAGAGAGAGAGAGGGGGAGTCGGAATTCTTATACACCGTGGAGTCAAATAGAAAGAGTAAATTCAAAGTGTCAAAAGCATATCTGATTATCAGGCGCTGTCAGCGGAAAGAAAGTTAGCCGAACGTGACGCATTTATGGACGCGTAAAAATTTCCAAGAACCAAGAGTTAGTGGAATGCATAAAAGAGGATACTGGGAGTTTCGAGAATGATACCGAAATGATCCTGTTGAGTGACATTAATGCGCATCGACAGGATCTACACGGTTATTCCCACAACAAGGGGAAGGCAACGCTAGATGTCTGTGCGCAACGTAACCTCGTTACCGAGAATACGGGGCCTAAATGTGACCGCCAGATCACGTGATATGGCAGAAATATGCATACAGCCATCGATTACTGTCTGATCACCAAAGTAATTCGTGACGAGAGAATTTGTCGTTGAGGAGGAAGGCTATAGTAGCCTAAGCAGTGAACATAAACGAATGGTTTTGAATATGGCATATGTAGTAAGGAAAGAGAGAAAATAAACGAAGAATGGCCAGTTCAAATTTGAATGTCGAACTAACAAATATAGTAAGAAGAGAGGAAGTAAACTTGTGAAATGGCCCAACAAATGAGTAGGAATCATCACCACATAAGTGCACGGACGAGATAATTAGGACAGAGACGCAGCGGTGCTTGTTAGAAAGGAATAAAATAACCAAGAAGCTGGTGGAACAGGGAGTTAAGGGAAGCGATGGACGAACGACAGAAAGCATAACGATATCATAGGGAGGCAAAAGACGCACAGTTCTCCCTAAATTAAACAGACAGTAAATGAGAAATGTGTCCGGAGAAAACCTCTCTGGTTTACACAGGGGTTCAAGCAAAAGTAAAGGTTAATGTGAAAGTTGGTTTTGAGAAGAGCGCTAGAAATAGGAAGCCGCACATTGAATATTTTGTAAACATTTTAACTTATTATCGAGAACGTTGGGTACAGTACAACCTATGCTACACGAAGATGGCCACATATTAGAAGGGAATGCAACATTCAATTACCTGGAAAAAGAACAGACCAATAATTTCAAGGAAAAGATGACGTGGTTTCTGATGGAAGATAATGAACGACTAGCAGAAAAGAAAGGTGCTGGTCCTGAGAAACTTCAACAGGAACGAAGGTTAAGAGAAAATTGCTAAACGCAAAGCCGCAGGTTTAGGCGAGGTTTCCGTCGTGCTGAAAAGCTCTGTTGAAAGCGGTAGAAAAAGAAGGATTGCTTGATAGGACCTCGAGGTCCCATCGTGAGTGGCCTAGGCCCAGCTGACTAAACTGCTGGTTCTCAATAAACTTCACTCTCTCTCTCTTGATAGGCTCATACCCGACAGTCTGCGGCAGAGCAGATTGATTTGTTTTTAACAATAAGGACGAAAAGCAATTCATTCTTACAGAACGGTGACTATTAAATCGGTAACATACACGTTAACAATGCACACCATTATATAAAGACTGAAGGCATGAACAGAACAAAATGGCATATTGGGAGAACTGCAGGAAGGCTTCAGAAAAGGTAGGCGTTTGGATTTATAACATTTATTCTCGGTGCATTGAAACATACAGGATAGAAAGAGGACCATTATGTGTATATATTTTTCGACATTACCAGAGCGCATGACAACGTAGACCACAACACTTATGTAATATTCTGGAAGGAGAAGGTGTAGGTGACGACTGTATTCAGCTTTTCCGGGATATGTGCGGGGAAGATACCGTTTGCGTTGAGTAGAAAGGTACGAAGGGTGAGGTGGATGTTGATGCCACCAATGTACTGAGACAGGGGTGCCTTTATCACGGCCGCTTTTCATGATGTCATCATCATCATCATCAGCCTGGTTACACCCACTGCAGGGCAAAGGCCTCTCCCATACTTCTCCAACGACCCCGGTCATGTAGTAATTGTGGCCATGTCGTCCCTGCAAACTTCTTAATCTCGTCCGCCCACCTAACTTTCGGCCGCCCCCTGCTGCGCTGCCGTTCCCTGGGAATCCAGTCCGTAACCCTTAATGACCATCGGTTATCTTCCCTCCTCATTACATGTCCTGCCCATGCCCATTTCTGTTTCTTGATTTCAACAAAGACGTCCTTAACTCGCGTTTGTTCCCTCACCCAATCTGCTCTTTTCTTATCCCTTAACGTTACACCCATCATTCTTCTTTCCACAGCTCGTTGCGTCGTCCTAAATTTAAGTAGAACCCTTTTTGTAAGCCTCCAGGTTTCTGCCCCATAGGTGAGTACTGGTAAGACACAGCTATTATACACTTTTCTCTTCTTCCGTCTTCATCGTTCATGATGTACAGGCGCTCTCAGAATAATTCGGAACGCAACACACGCGGCCGCTCACCGGCGGAGCGCGCCCGTGGAAAAAGTAGTACCATGGTCTGCGTATGCGCAGTCTCCCTAGCGAGCAAGGTTGGCTCCCTAGTGCCGCTAGGTTGTGTTGCGTTGCTAGGAAACGCTAACCCTAGGTGCCCCTTAACGTTTTTTCAAGGGAGGCTGGGCCGGTGGTTTCTGTGACAAGCTGTGTCTGCGCATTCACTCGCGTTGGAGCATAAGCGCTCGTGTCTGCATGTTGGGTGCTTGGGCGCCTTTTCTCATTTTTCATGTGGGCCGTATTTATCATTTGCTCAAATTAATTACGGCAGGTGACCATGAGTAGTGCTGGCAAAGAGCGGCGTTTTTGTCTGATGCAACCGTGATGATATCGGCGACTCGATTGATAAAGAGATACGAACACATTTAAACAATGACAGTTACGCGAATTCCGCCCTATTGCAATCAAGGCAACGTGCCGAAAAGAGTGCCGATAAATGTGCTCAGTTCACAAGGTACACTTTAACGTGAGATATGTCGCCTCACAGGAAAGTCTATGAGTGCGGTCAACCAAATAATCCAAGCATAAAGGGTGAAGATGGCCGACTCAAAGATGCAGCACGATCGGGACGACACCGATGCACGTCGGCAGAGTCAAACCTTCTCATTGTTGCTGCGGCCATTGCCGATCCTTTTCAGAGCGCCCGCCAGATCAAGACAGCCCTCAACCTGCAAGCCAGTGAGGAAAGAATTAGAAGGCGCATGCGAGAGGCTGGTCCTCGTGGATTTCTCGCGGCACAAAAACCACACCTTACGGAGCGTAAAAAATGCCGGCGCCTTCAGTTTGGCAGGGCATTTGAGCGCTGGACGACTGAAGAATGGAAGTAAGTCAGATTCTCAGATGAATCGACATCTTCATCTAGATGGGATCAAGAGCGCCGCGTATGGAGACCATATAACTGCAGGTATTTTCATTTTCTTTCTGATCTTTTAAGTACAAATTCTTCGGATGCGCAAATGCATTTCATCTGAAAAACTGTTATCTATTCCCTTCCTTTTATTGTAGATACGAGCCTGGTTATGTTTCCGAGATCTACAGCAGCGGCCGCTGTGCTGTCAACGTTTGGGGAGATATTAGCAAAGAGGACTTCGGTCCGCTAATCCGACTCTCCCCATCGTTTACAGTGGAAGCTTACTGCGAAATTCTGGACTACCACCTGTTTCCATACTCTGGACGGGCCATTTAAAGATGGCTGCTACTTGTTCCAACAAGGCCTGAGTCCGGTGCACACCACCAGAGCTGTGGAAAAGCTTCTTCAACAGCGTGGTGTTCGCGTTCTTGACTGGCCTCCTAAAGGTGCAGTCTTCAATGTTATAGAGAACGTGTGCGGCACAATGAAGGAAAGGTTATCCAAGCAGAATCTGGGAGGGGCCAGTGCCGACGAGCTCTGGCTCGCCATAACGCGCGAGTGGAAGCGCCTTGGTGAGAAGAGGGACTTCGTAGATGCGCTCTGCGAGTCAATTCCACGCCGCCTACAAGTTGCGTTTCGAATCTTTTTGTTTTCTGTAGAAAAAATAAACCCATTGCTCTTCCTGTTATTCAGATTTACTATGTTCTTGGTATTTCTTTACATTCAGCTCACACAGCCTAGTTTGTGTCATTGTATCATTGTATCATTGCATATTCCCTATGAGCAAAACAAAATGAGTATTAAAATGAGTATCTACGCCAATGAACGCCGACACGAGATCAATACTTAAGGATACTCGCTACCAATGGTCCAGATTCCGTGATTGACTGGTGCACAATATATGCGAACCACGTAACGTGGTGCGCCAATAAATGGCTGGAGTGGTGAAGAGTTCATTAGAGTGCCCTTTGCATGAAGTGACTTTCTGTGCGTGAAATTGGCCTTGATGAATGTGCCGCGTTATTTCATTTTGTAAACTCTTATTGCCACTATTGCAGACACACCCGTTAAGAGGGGTCATGTAATAGTGGAAATTGTCCTCGTATTACGAAGCTGGTAGTAACACGGATCGGGAGATAATTTAATAAGAACTAATACTTGGCAGGACAGGCTAACACGGTGGAAAAATAAGGCAGCGATGCCGTTGTCGCCAAACCGCGTCACTAGCACGTAATTACGCAAAGCATTTCCATCTCCCAGACGGGATGCAGACCATGGCGAGAATACTCTGCAAGGAATCCACAAGCCTTTATTTATAGATTACGGTGCATACTGTGCTACAGGCATTCATTTGCCCAGCCCCCATTGCACATTTCTACAGAGTACCTAGCGCTACCTTTTTGGAGCAAGACAACGGCAATCTAGATGCACTAGGGAGCGAAACTTGCTCGCTAGGGAGACCGCGCATGCGCAGATCTTGCCTATATTTATCCGCCGGCGTGCTCCGCCGACGAGCAGCTGCGTGTCCGGCGTTCCGAATTATTCTGGGAGCACCTGTACAGTCGGCGAACAGATTAAAATGGACCACGGCGAAGGCGGCCGAAGCAACTGCAGGGCCGGCGCTGCTATCGCGCTTCACGCGCTCACGACGAGAGTACCCCCAGCGACGTCCAACTTCTCCATACCCTCGCTCTCGCGCTGGTGCTTGTCACGCTTAATTAATATCAAGTGCGACGTTCGGCTGCTCTACTGCTGACGGTTGGGACGAAGGGGCGTGTGAATCGCCAGTAGTTCACTACTCTGCACTGTCGCGCAGTAGCGGACGGCCGCAGGCTATCAAACCGCCGCCCAGTGAAGGAACCAAAAAACGATGTTTTTTTGTCGGCGATTTGCAGTCGCGGACACAATAAAATGAAGCATCGCTTCGGTTAAAAAACGCGGACTAGTGTCAACTAGGGAAAAAGGCGCTTGGTGTCCAGAGGTCTGTTTTCGCATGCGCGTCGCTTTTAGCTAGCGGCCTCTCAAACCTGTTCAGTTATGCTTGGAGCACGCGCTCCGCACTTCCCAAGTCAGTTTTTGCTAACAACACTTTTTGCGGAAGGTAATTGCAAACAACTGCGACCGCACAAAGATTTTATTCAGTAAGCGCAAATGCATCTCGCTTCCGCAGATCAACAGAAAGGAATAGAAAACCTTGAGCAACCTTGAACTTTAGTGCATGCGGGCGTACTTGACAAGCTTTTAACGAGCTAACTAGATGAGTAGATGAGATAATTCATATATTCAGCATGCGTGACAGCTGGCAGTAGGTTAAGTAAACTTCCGCTCCCGTTGCCACTGGCTATCGTTATGAAACGACGCCAGCACACGTGACAATTTTCTTTCTGTACGCAGCCAGCAGCGTTGGTCCTGCAAGTGCATCAAAGGATATGGGAGACACGTTTCTCCCTCCACAAGCAATTTCAATGGAAGTTAATCAAACACTGCGTACGTACATTCTGCGAACCAGTCGCAAACAACTATTGGAACCGCGACGAATGATTTCGGCTATGGGAGACGCCCAACCAGTATGTGACGTCATGTGCAAAGCGTTTCTACCTACTACCGGGGAATCATAGAACAATGCAGTGAGAATTTTAACTCACTCTGTGAAGACAGTCCAAAACAATTTCTAGTCTGCAGTGGAAATCTGCACTTATAGTTTTAAGCAATTCGTGCCAATGTGAATTAAAATAATGGTCTTTAAACGTCCCGTTGATCCCAGCGAAGCAGAAAGCAGCTTGTTGCGCCCATGCGTCAAATATAGAAATAGTTACTGTCTGTACGTTTTCCTTTTTTTCAAATTGAAAAGCAGTAATTGAACATTTCTACTGATCAGTATTAAACTGTCTCATTAAATTAGTAATCCTATACGGGATAGGCTTCTTAGATCTGTTACACAATCACCCAGGTTTTAATGTATGGGTACTAGAGCTAGTTTTGCGTAGATGTTGCACGGCAAATATTTTAATTCCTAATATTTCGTATCATTCTTATAAAGTTTACCTAACACTACTAGCTAACCCACCACTCCGACGCGGTAATTGAACTCCTGTGGAAAATGCCTTTACTTCTGCCAAGACTGTTGTAACTGAGGCGGAATAACGTTTGTGATGTCTGAGGATTATATTGGGCGGCAAATTACATTGCTAAAAGGTATGCAGTGACCCCAGGTCCATAAATATACCACAGGCGCTAGATGTAGGTATCTGTTAAGAAGCCGCCTGTCATTTAAAATGAAGTCTGCCTTCTGCACAGTTCATCGTCGTTTTTCGGGCTTTTCTATTTCCCAGGCATGGCAATGTTCTTGTTCGGGTATCTCTCGCTGCTTGATCTTTTGTCCTTTCTTTCGTGATCTGCACACTGGTTTCCCTTTCATTAAAGTAGGCTTCTTTCTTTCCCGCCTGGGCGTATTTCACTCCAACCTCCTTGCCACGATCATCGCTTTCCACATAAGAAGAGGCCATCATACAACTTCATAGTCTTCAAAAACTCTAGGTCGTACCAAAGGCAACGTCTGCAGTTTTGTTTGTAAATTGTTAGGTGGAAGTCATTTGGACGCAACGTACATTATGCGTGTTTTAAGTTACTGCCTAAAAGAAAGGGGTGGGTAGGGTGGAGTTGACTGCTAACGGTGTGTGGTATCATTGAAATGTAGAGTGTAATGTTGATCGTCCAATGTATGCGTGGCCTATCTCCTTAGAAGGCTCCTATCATACATAATTAAATCTGCCTTCCATACCAGTTCTAGACATTGAGTGACGACAAAGCATATCCTAAGCAACCCAAGTATAGCGTGTCGTACAGATGGAAGAAAGTGACCTTTTGTCACATGCCTTTGGTGAACAAGTCTGTTTTTTAAACACAACACGATTTGGGAATGTGCTGGTCGTACTCGGATTATGCTATCCATAACAACGAAATGCGATGCTCTTGTGCCTGGCGAATGGTGCATATCACTATGTCGAAGTAAGTGAAATGTAAATAGTAGGATTCGGTTACTAACATTTCGTCCTACCGTACCAAGTGAAAAAAAATGCAAATGCAAGCAAATTTCCTCCAGAATATGTCATCCAGATGACAAAATGATACGACGGAATGAAAACCAGGGCGTGTTCACGTTGGATACTGGCCGATCGGAAGTCTGAACTATTTATTTGTTTATTTATATAAAAATGCATTACAAGCCCAAAGGGCACTGAGTAAAGGGGATTTAGTTATTACAATGCAAGCACAAGCAAACTAGTAACACAGGGTTACGAAGAATGTGAACATCGAGACGCAACGCAACAAAGTAAAATGCAAAATACAAAAAAAAGGTTCCACCTCATTCGATGCGGTGTGTGTGTGTGTGTGTGTGTGTGTGTGTGTGTGTGTGTGTGTGTGTGTGTGTGTGTGTGTATGTTTTCGGTAAATGTTTTTGAAGGAGAGCTCAACATCAAGGGTGAAGCCCGTTACAGTTTCTTTCTTAGCAAAGTGTAGAAATAAAGAGTGGCCTGTTAAAACAAACAAAAGCGGAAAAACATTCACCCACGATTAAGATACTCCCTACTGAGCGATTTGAGCGCAGCTGTGTACGTGTTTTCATTTCGCAATTCATTCAGGCATCGCACCGTTCACTGCAACGATCGGCAGAGCAGCTACGCGTGGCTGTATATACAGGGTGTTCCATGGTTCATGAGCCAAACATTAAAAATATGCAAACGTCACGTATCCGGACAGAACAAAAGTAACATTTGCCGTCGTTTGAAGATACTCAGAATATCTTTTCATTGCGCCTAACTTGGAAATTCGTCCTAATAATAAATTTTTCAAACGTTAAAATTAGATGAAAAGGGTCAATGAGAAAATTGTAGAGCGAAATGAAAAACTCCCGATACACCTTTCTCTTGTTGAATACGTGCTACATAGTTGTTTTTGCGAGCATGAAAGAAGCCCGCAAATGCACGCAAAATTGTAGCGCGACTGGCTGCTCGAGGCACTTTGCGCGTGTTGTGTGCTTTGTGTTTGCCCTAGATTAACCTATTAAAGACCAGCGTGACCACATGGTCACGTTAGTCTGCACATTGGATTTCAATTAATTACGATTAGCAAAACGGCACCAAAATCACCTTTGACATGCCGTTAGACAGATTAGGCTTCCCTTTATAGATACCAAGTGGCAGCAGGTGTCCGTCGTTTTGTGGGAGCCCCTCGCAAGGGCGGGAATAAGTGTTGCTGTGCGAGTAGCGTTGCCATGCATCACTCCAAGGGATAATGTTTTTTTTTCACTACTTGTTTGAGCAATAGTCGGATATCCTTACACTCTAAAAACTAAGGGAGGGCCGGGCACTCTCTTTGAGGGAGTACTCGCTTGTCCCATATTTCACTCTCTTTTCGAGAGTAAAACACCTCCCTCTCAGACAGAGTGCAGCAACTCTCCCGGACAGTGTATTAGTACTCCTCCTAAACAGAGTGATGGAACTCCTGTTAAACAGAGCCCTGGTGCTCCCCCAAAGAGAGTAGCAGTACTCTTATCAAAAAGACTATTAGTACTCCCCCGAAGGGGGTAGCAGAACTTCATGCAGGGTATCAGTACTCCACCAAGAAGAATACTAGTACTCTACCAAAGAGAGTCTGGGTACTCCTCCAGAGTAGTAGGACTCCATCAAAAAGAGTACCGGTACTCTTCCCAGGCAGGGTTTTATTATTCCTCTGAGAGTACTCGTATTCCCCCAAACAGAGTGGTGTTACTCCTCCTACAGAGTTCTGTTAGTCCTCCTAACAGAGTGCTGTTACTCCTCCTAACAGAGTGGTGTCACTCCTCCTAACAGAGTGCTGTTACTCCTCCCAGAATGCCAGTATCTTGTCGCAGCAGTGCACACATTGATTACATTAAAGAGCCCCACTATTTGCATAACCGGCCTAGTTTAACCTTTACAAATGAGTTCCAAGCACACTTGCTTTGGTGGGGTACTTCGCACTACAGTGGTCGAACCGCTACATAAAATAATTTTTTAAAAGGGCAAAATTTTTACTGAGGGCCAAAATTACATTCATGGTGCTAGAAGAGATACGAGATTAAGCAAGATTTTGACACATTTCAACTTTATCTAATAAGTTTCCCTTGAACATTTAAACAAATCAAACACAAGTGATACCAAACAACTGTTTGACTAAAATAACATAATATTTATTTCCACAAATATTTCTTTTATTGCAGAACACAGGAACAAAAATAAATAAATAAATATTTCTGTCATAAGTTTGTCACTCACTGACAATGTGAACCATTCTGAGCCATACGGCACTTAACTAGCTTCCCGCATGACTGATGTTGCTACCTGCACGATGCTAGGTGCAACAGCGGTGGGTTCAAGGCCCATCAGGGCCTCCAACAGAAGACAAGTTCGCCTTCCCTTTGGCGTGTACTGGACATTAAAAGCCCAGAACACTGCCAAAAGCAAGGCAAACCCATCTACCACGTCCACAGCTGTGAGCTGCAATGTCTCAAATGAAACAAGAAGAGCCGAGGACGTCGCCGGGTGCTCTGCAGAGTGTAAAATCTTCGGGTACATGTGGCATTCCCCAGGCACCTGGGCATAAAAGGTGAGAACAGAGGCCAAGATTAAAAGGACAACAATAATTATGTCAAACAACCTGGAAGACGGCTCCAATCCCACCATTAGTCATGCATTTCATTTTATTGAAGAGGCCCAAAACAAAGCGGTACAGAAACCCACCTCCCACAAAGTGCATGCAATGACGCAAAAGATGCTTTGCATTGAAGTACCTCTGCAATGCTTTCATCACAGCAGCCATTTCTTGACTTCCTTTATTCAGAATAGTATTTTCCTGCTTGATTTTCAAAATGCTTTCATGAAAGATAGACAGTTCATAAAAAGTGAACAAACCGCCACCTCATGGGTAACTGACGACAATAATAGTCTCATCCTACTTTAAATATAGTTGAAAATTAATTTCCTGAAAGCGACACCTTCGTCATGTCACTTCCTGGCCCGTCCACATGCTTCTTTAAAACTCTTGAAAATATTTCTCAAAAGTTGTCTGCTAGCTAAGAGCAGTTAAGCAGAATTATGGTCACTAAGGTCAATTATTGCTTAAGCCTTTCTGCCTATGTTCCACATAAACACACTTCTCTGAGAGAAACCATAGCAAGCAGATGCTTTCAAGGCTCACAACAGCAAATTGCAGCTTCTGGCTGGCCCTCTGGACACGACTCAAATTGCAGTCACTGATTTTTGTTATTAGCCTGAGAAACCATTGTCCAAAAATTAACATGCTCTGTTGCTAGCTATTAATGCTCCTCAAAATGTAACAGTGCAAGCAGATGGGATGCAAAAGAACTAGCTAGTGCATGAGTTTATTTTTTAAGACAGGAATTTTTAAACATTGCCTCTGGCACATGGCACAATTTTAATCCTTGAACTGGATTGGTCCCAGAGGTCAGATATATTTGTGCAATAAATCGAAATAAATATGTGACAAATTTACAAAATATCAGCAATTAAGTATTTAACAAATTACTTTGCAGCATATGAATTGCAATTTACAAATTGCAGCCAGTGTGTTTGCAAGGCATATCCACTTGGAACAAATACTAAGGATGGCACCAGTTTTAAGAGGTCTGCTGTCAAACTTGCAGTAAAATTGCAGTAAAATTGTTGTTCCACTATTTTTCCCCAATATTCCGTTTTAAGTATTGAAACATAAAAACAAAAGGCTTATCAATGTATTTTGTCACACACTTTGGCAATAGTTTCTTGAAACTGCTGTAATCCTCAGAATTCCTTAAAAGTGGATATTATTGGTGAACTTGCTGGCTGTAATTTGTAAAGTGCAATATGTGCAGTAATCTATTTAGTAAAAAACCTAATTGGTCTTTTTTTATTTAGTTGATTATGTTTTTCAATCTTTTCTCAAGTAATGTAAGCCCCTTCGAGTAATCCAGCTCAATGTCTACAATTGTCCTATCTGGCACAGGCAATTTTTAATAAAGACACCACAAAATCTAAAAAACACGCCTGGTATTTACTGCTGAATGCAGTAAATACAATGTGCGACAGTGTAATAAATATTACAAAAACAGCATAAAACATCAGAGGAAGCCCCGCAAACAAGTAAAATTAAATATTCAAATAGTTATTCTGTTGTGAAGCTAGAAAAAACGCAACATTAAGCTATGCGTTACAAAAATGCGGCAAGGATGTAATCCTGCTATACATTTTTTGTTGACCATTTTATAGAGGATTGGTCAAAATTTCATGAAACATCCTGTTTGGCCACAAGATTTTGCAGTGAAATTATTAGAACTAGTTTGTCTAAAATTTCTACTAAGGGCATGTGCGTTAGCAGAAAGCAACTTCAATTATTGCAATGCAACATGTGTTCTAAAATCATTATTTAAGGATTTCAACATGATGCAAATGTCAGGCGTGCAACATACTGGAGCTGTTATAGCTTTAATGTCCTCTTTAAGACAGCTGCCATTTAAAATATGTACTGAAAAGAAAATAAACCACCTTAGAATGCTTTTGTGAATGTAGGTTTTGCTTTCTACATTAGTTGGCTCAAATACCATGTAAAAGCATGTTGTAAAAAGCAGTTTTGTTTCTGGCCAAGGTAAAGATAGTACTTTCAAAATAAAAGTTCAAAAAATAATGACATGTAAGGATAGTGACTTCATGGAAATGTGCTTTGTAGAAATAGATCTAGTCAGAACAATGAATGCTGGAGAATACCTACGAGCATATTAAGTTAGACGTGAATGAAGAAATAGCTGAAGTGAGGCTAGACGTCTACAAAAATGTGTGCCTACCAGCTGTGCAATAATGGCACTGGGGTCTTCCTTGGCCAAACGAGGCAGGGACATCAGCACAGATACAGTATAGTAATCTGAAAAAAAAAGAGGGAACATAAAAGCAAGGAAACAAAGCTACAGAAGGCGGGTAAAATTCGTCAAACGAAATGTAATTTTATGGTACAAAGGTATCCGGCATTCAAGACTTGTTTAATTGAGTTCAGCAACTGTTAGGACTGCTCGAATATCACTGGCTTCACCATGCAAATATCTGTGGCCAATTAATGCTGGAGGCATGGTAACAAAGAAGCTCAAGTCCACGGCTGACATTTAATGAGCACGTTAAAGTAGGAAAGTATGAACACCTTGTCAACTTGTTTTTTTTTTATTACCACAGCCACTTAACACACAACACAGAGTCCAATTGCAATGAAATTTCACTTTCCCTTTGGAATGACTAGTAGTATGCACAAACAAAGCACTATGTGGTCTGGGTAGTTAAGATATATGATGCAAATTCACTGTGCAGAAACAAAGACGACAAGAATGTAAATGATAACAAGTGCTGCCCTCGTTAATTTATAATTTTCCTGTACTTGTCTTGTTTCCGCACTACGAATTTGCATCAATGCATCTGGGCTAGTAGTTCTCATTAAGCAAAGCTTCTTTGCCTACTTTCCCAGGTTTGGCATAGCTGCCTGGCTGTTGGGTCGGTTGCTATATCGGCGGGTATATTTGTGGATACAAATACAAAGGTTGTATGAAAGTGCCTGCAAATGGCTTATATAATGCTTGCATGGTGAAAAAGTATGCTGTTTTATCCAACAAGAAACTCGATTCCTACATAAAGCCTGAACATATAATGTCAGCCCACATGTATCCTAAAGAACACCTATCTGTCACGGGAACGGTGAATTATTTGTAACGAATTCTTTAATTTGCATTATTTTCCTTGATTTAGTCAATCTGTATATGCCCATTCTTGGCCAATCCTCCACAATGGGCTCATCTCACTGCAATTCCTACATAAAACTCGCCAAACCACTCTTCATTAGTTAACGAAGCTTCACTTCACATAGATTCCAACATGTGCATTGAATCTGCATAATTTATTTTTTAATGACAAACTGAATAGTCCATAGATAACAGACACTTGGTACTTGATAGAGACAATATAGATGCTGGAACATCATTTCGAACATTTTCATGCACTGTCATACCCAAGTGCCTTGCTGGTTCTCAACATTTCAGGGTTTGGATCCTTTCTGGCAAATGGTAATAGCAGCGTATATTTTTTCAAACTTTTGGTATTAGAAATGTACATTTTTCTGAACTTGTCCTTACATTTCAAAGAAAATTTTTTCACAGATGCTGCTCTATGTGTAGATATCTTTTCTTATGCACTCCACAGTTTTATTGCCACTGGCCTTTAATGGCTTCAAAAATGAAGTTCTGGGGGTCCTACAATGCTTGTATGAGTTAACATTTTCCAAATCATTGACTATCAATAACAGAAGCATAGTTCTGTCCACTTTGTTCAAATACATGTAAAAAATTATATTCTGGGGTTTTATGTGGCATAACTACGTTACAATTATTAGGCATGCTGCAGTGGGTTGGGGGACTCGATTAATTATGACCATACTTAACATGCATACAAATACAAACATGTAAACGTTTTCACATTTCACCCCTATCAAAATGTAGCTGCTGTGACTGTGTTCAAATGCAGGAAACCTGATGTGTTGTTCCTTACTACATCATCATCGAATTATATGCAAACTAAAACTGTTTTGAATTCCACCCACCATCATTGCCTTCCTGAACTTTACTGCACATATCTAAAATGAAGCCCCTGTTCTGTAGAAAATACAGCTGGAGAAAAACAACTACCATATTTAAGTAATTTCATGATCTGGGTTGCATGTGGCATGAACACTTGGCAGTGTTAAGAAGGCTACAAGTGTTGGTAAACACTACTACTGTTGAATCCGTGATTATGTCTAGCATTACACAAGAGTTCTTAGAAGTAGCAGAGCAAAACTGCTAGACTGAAGACTCGCTTATTGCATGCAACACTTTTCCAACAGGTCTGTCAGTACATTAACTGCAGGGTAACACATAGCATAGAATGAAAAGGTGAGAGTGGCTGTGAACTTGTTTGCGTTTCAGCCACTCAACATCAAGGTTATGTGTACAACTTACAAGCGTCGTCCGGGTCTTCTCCCAGTGGGCGTTTTTTCTTGGGTGCCAGTGCCAAGATTCTCTGCCCATATTTCTCCATAAACGCATTTATTCTTTCTTTTGCATTCACACCTGTCAGCCGATGGAACTCGTTCAGCAGCTGCAAAAGTTTTAAAAATATGAACAGCTGCAACACCAGATATACTTAGGACTACAACCATGAATGAACTACACTGTTGCAATTTCTTTTTCAATTTTTTCATAATTACATTGCGCAGCTTCTTGACAGGTATAGAAAGCGTGACAACAGTATTAGCTCAAGAAAATTGATTTAATCTGGAAGATATTAAAGAAAATCAAGGATGGCCCTTTCTTTAAAATTTATTTAAGGTAATACTAATTTACTACCCAGACTCGAGTGCTTCCAGTAGATTTTTCGTGCCAACAAGAGAAAAATTTATGTCATATTTGAGTAATTTTCATGGCAACAGACTGAGAAATTTAGAAAAGTGCTCTTTGTAGGTGAAAAAAATATAGCACTTAGGGTGATATTGTGCAATGTTGCATTCTTGCAATTCTTTTTCGCTGTCATAGCGATGATACGTGGTAATTGGTTAGAATCAATGCCATTGACTTGCTGTTTATCACTAAATATTTTAGAGCAGTAGCCACCACACATCTTTGAAAGCTAACTAAAATGCAGATTTGGCAAAATCTGCAGAATGCTTTTTTAACTGACTGTGTGCTTTTATATTATTTTTATGAAGATACATTTTCTTTTCTGACCAAGATTGCCTTCGTTGTCCTTGGTTACCAAAATATAATTTTTTCGTCTAAATTAAGAACCAGACATGCCCAACCAAACTTATGTTGATGCATGCTCCAGTGGATGCATACAAACTTAGACTTGTTTTCCAACTTCCTTCACCAACCTCTAAAGTTTCAGCCCTCTCAGAGAATAGGCAGAAATTACATCTTCCTTTCCAGGATAGGTTAGGTGCTGTTCCTTACTTGCAACTGTGTCGAGCCTTTATCTATATTCTTTTTGAAAATTTTCCACAAGCAGTCGGAGAAGCCTCCATATTGGCCCAGATGAATAGTGACTCGATCAGGAACTCCCACCTGTCACTAGGCTGCATCACATAAGCTACAATCAATTTTAAAGCTTAGCCCTAAGCTCTATGCAAGTACCCTTCAGCACTAACAAGACACCTGAAGTATAGACTGCTTATGTTTCACCCATTACTATAATACATCAATCCATAGTCTTCACATTAAAAGCTCTTGCTACATACATCATCATCATCATCAGCCTGGTTATGCCCACTATAGGGCAAAGGCCTCTCCCATACTTCTCCAACAACTCCGGTCATGTACTAATCTAGAAGCGTACGGTGAGGGGCTAGTTGGTATGACATTATGAAAACAAAGAGAAAAATGTAATAATTGTGGCCATGTTGTCCCTGCAAACTCTTTAATCTCATCCGCCCACCTAACTTTCTGCCGCCTCCTGCTACGCTTCCCTTCCCTTGGAATCCAGTCCGTAACCCTTAATGACCATCGGTTATCTTGCCTCCTCATTACGTCCTGCCCATGCCCATTTCTTTTTCTTGATTTCAACTAAGATGTCATTAACTCGCATTTGTTCCCTCACCCAATCTGCTCTTTTCTTATCCCTTAACGTTACACCCATCATTCTTCTTTCCATAGCTCGCTGCGTTGTCCTCAATTTAAGCAGAACTCTTTTCGTAAGCCTCCAGGCTTCTGCCCCATAGGTGCGTACTGGTAAGACACAGCTATTATACACTTTTCTCTTGAGGGACAATGGCAACCTGCTGTTCATGATCTGAGAATGCCTGCCAAACACACCCCAACTTATTCTTATTCTTCTGATTACTTCCGTCTCATGATCCGGATCTGCCGTCACTACCTGCCCTAAGTAAATGTACTCCCTTACCACTTCCAGTGCCTCGCTACCTTTTGTAAATTGCTGTTCTCTTCAGAGATTGTTAAACACTACTTTAGTTTTCTGCAGATTAATTTTTAGACCCACTCTTCTGCTTTGCCTCTCCAGGTCAGTGAGCATGCATTGCGATTGGTCCCCTGAGTTACTAAGCAAGGGAATGTCATCAGCGAATCGCAAGTTACTAAGGTATTCTCCATTAACTTTTATCCCCAATTCTTCCCAATCCAGGTCTCTGAATACCTCCTGTAAACACGCTGTGAATAGCATTGGAGAGATCGTATCTCCCTGCCTGACGCCTTTCTTAATAGGCATTTTGTTGCTTTCTTTATGGAGGACTACGGTGGCTGTGGAGCCGCTATAGATATCTTTAGGTATTTTTAGGTATTGCTACATACACTGAACAACAAATATATTGTCTTCCTATCTAGCATTGGTATTTTACCTTCCTAATGACCACAGCAGTAGCACACTGATGGGAGACCAATAACAATGAAGAACTAGGGCCATTCCACAATGACAGCTTTAGAAGGTACGGTAAATGCTTAATCACCTCTCTTTCAAGACTCAATGCTGGGTATATCTGGAGCAAATCTGTGACGGCTGGTTTTTCCACTTCTATGAAAGTCCTACGCTTGCGAAAAGTCTTATGCATAGACTCTCGGATCTTGTCTGCATTCCCACCGGCCACGCGCATCTCCTTCTTCATTATGTCAATATGTGCTTCAGTGCTCTTCTCGTCTTCCCCTTCATTGAAAGCACCGTTCCAGAAAGAAGACTGCAAAGTCAGAAGTAAGTAATAGCACTTGAAGAATCATTCATGTCAAAGTAAGCCAAGTCCTATGCTGCAAAGTAGCAGCAATGTTGTTTTCATAACATCAGTCATTAGCAAATATGATGATATGCAAAACTGCTGGAAATGGCAGCCTAACTTTTTATACGTTAAAATTATGAGCTATAGAAATTGGCATGCTTTTTATATGTGTACTGTATAGCAGCATATATGAATGTTTTCTCTAGCTACTTCGACATTAAATGAAATTAAACTTCAAATCCCTCCTATAAACAATGCCTCTAATTATGAAAAAGACTGATAGTATGGTTCTAGAGAAACTGCAGTCCCTCCGCAACTGAAATACACAGTAGCAAAATCATTCCTTCAGAGGCCCATAAGGTGGAAGGTTCATGAAAGGGAAAATTGTCATCCACCCAGCTGTGGCCCAGCTGTGGCAAATGGCTGAGTGGAAGAGAGTTTTTGTTTTTTGTGAAATTGGCAATAGTGAACAAAAATGACATAGTGGTTTTACGTAAAAAGTTATTTACCCAAGTTTCTAAGCTATCAGTTGTTTTTTTCAGAACTTGAGGATGTGGACTGCTACTGAAAGGGGGTCAGTAATGGGAAACATATTTAGTCCCAGTGCAACATAGCTCCACTACACCTTGTTCATTTTGTGTTGCTCACTGTTGCCTACATTTATGAATGTGTGCAAGTGCATTTTTTAGTGTTTTACATCTGTCTTCTTTCTTTCATTTCTTATCATATATTAAACGTGCAGTAACATGTCAAGCCTTTCACTCAGCTAACCTCTCCAGTTATCATTGAAGCTTCTCTCACCAGCACATAGATATTTCCATACATAATGGTTGACCTATATTGGTTTACCTGCGATACATTCTGGACTGAAAGTCATGTACAATGGGCAGGCTACGTGGTGCAAATGAAATAGGACTATTGTTCGAGGCTAGTATACTGGCTTAAACCAGTGCTAACGTTTTAGGCAGCTTAGCTCAGAAGATACAAAATGCATAATATAGTAAACTTTTTTAAATTTGACCCTAACAAGATGAAATGGGTTGAATTATCTGGCAAGTTGAACTAAATAGGAGGCAGAAGAAAAATCAAAATACACAGCTAATTTCTTTGGCAGTATTTGCCTTAATTACTGGCGCCTGCTCAACTTGGCTGTGAACACTACGTATTTGCTTTTAATAGCATAATATAACACATACTTCTTTTTTAAGCTCAGTACGTGATAATAGCAACATACTGTATACATGTAATGGTACATTATACATTGTGATTTAACTTAAAGACAGCACCAAACTTCTCTATGGCGACGTGAAATGGGGGAAAGAATAATAAATCGCAGTCCACAGTAAAGGTTTAGCACATCTTGTTTTATCCTGATGCTGACCTTTGTCTCTTTTTCATCACAACCTACAGTGCTCATGCCACTTGCATGATAGGCATGCACTGTCAAATGCTAGATGACACTGAGTGTCTGCACAAAGTCAAGGAACAAAAATTATGCCAACAGTCTTACAAGATTAACATACAGCAACAAACTTATATATTGTTACCTTTCTTACATGGACCTTGGCCGTTTTAGTATTGCTGTCTTCCTCGCACGTGCTTGAAGCTTTGCGCCTTTTCACTTTTTCCCGCAGCTCATCCACTTCTTTAATGCCTGCAGGCAATTTCTTGCGCGTGTTTTTTCCTTTGTACCTTAATGCTGTCTGCCATGACATCTGCAGCAATCGCAGTAAGCAACTTGTCAATGCATATCATTATCATCACTGAAAAGCATTCCTGTTATTGAGCAACACGTGAACAAGGTGAATGCAGGAGCCACGTTTCGACAAGTGGACTTGTCTTCTTCAAGGCGACATATGCTTTCCTCGCCACAGTATATATAGGGGGGGGTTCTTCAAAAGGGGAGGGGGTGTGAGGCGGGAGGGCGCGGAAACGAGGGAAAGTGTGTTAGCGTGTCGAATTAGTAAAGGGACACTGTGTACAAGGTCAAAGCCCCCCCTCCCCTCACCCCATTCTGTCAACCCAGGCGCGTTAGCCGGCGTGTCAAGGGCGTCTGACACGCCAGCTGACAAAAAAAAAAAGAGAAAGACAGAAAAAGAAAAAGAGGGGAAGAAAAAGGAAAAAGGGGGGGGATACGCCAAGAAATCAAACTAAGTGTTGTTGCCTATAGCTTGAGGTTTAGCATAGCGAATAGATTCTAAAGCTCCCTTTGAAACGTTTATGCCTATTGGTTGCAATGTTTTGAACTTATGAATAAGGTATGATTCTCTGTAGTTTCTTTCTCGTTCAGAACGGAAATTTGACTAACTTGTAGAGTTTAAGTTCATCAAAGTTATGACCTGGTTGGTTGAAATGCTCGGCGACGGCTTTGGGAAGCTTTTTAGCTGTGTCCGCGCGATGTCCGTTTAATCTGACGTTCATTGATTGTCCTGTTTCCCCGATATATTGTTTCTTACAGAAGGAACATTCAAGCATATAAATCACATCCGAACTTGTGCAAGTGAAGCTAGATTTGACTTCATGTGTATAATTATTTGCGGTGCTTTTAATTTTAATGTCACTTTGAAGGTGCCTGCAGGTTTTGCACCTAGGGCGACAGCATGCTTTTATTACGGGGGAATGCTGCTGGCTGATTTTTGCGTGCACTAACATGTCTTTAAAGTTCTTGTTTCGGCGATAGGTAACCCTGGGTACATCCGGGAACGCTTTTCGCAGACGCTCGTTACTTGATAATATTGGGTGGTATTTTCTTAGGATGTTGTTTATGTTTGGGAGTGCATTAGAATATTTTGTTATAAAGGCCGGCGGTCTGTCAGATTCTAATGTGGGCTGTCTCTTCGCCAATTCCGACTGTCTCTCCAAACTTGACGCGGTATCATAAACTCTATCGAGAGCAACTTGGGGATAGTTCCTTTCGGCTAACGTTGATCTAAGGTCATTTAGGTGGTGGATATAATCGTGGTCTTCGCTACAGATTCTTCTTATACGTTTCGCTTGTCCGACAAAAATTCCTTGCTTGCAATGTCGCGGGTGATGACTGTTGTAGTCTAAATATTGCTGGCTATCTGTAGGCTTCCGGTAAAGTGTCGTTCTCAGTTTTCCGTTTTCTATGTAGACCGTCGTGTCCAGGAAGTTGACCTGACTAGGAGAGTGGTGAGCAGTAAATATAATACTCGGGTAAAAGCGATTGAAATGGCTAATTAAGTCGTTTAAGGCGCTTGTGCCGTGTTCCCATATTATGAATATTAAAAAAAATTAAATTATGGGGTTTTACGTGCCAAAACCACTTTCTGATTATGAGGCACGCCGTAGTGGGGGACTCCGGAAATTTCGACCACCTGGGGTTCTTTAACGCGCACCTAAATCTAAGTACACGGGTGTTTTCGCATTTCGCCCCCATCGAAATGCGGCCGCCGTGGCCGGGGTTCGATCCCGCGACCTCGTGCTCAGCAGCCCAACACCATAGCCACTGAGCAACCACGGCGGGTCATATTATGAATATGTCGTCAATGTAACGAAGATAGGTGTGGGGTTTTAAAGGGTAGGATTTCAGCAGGTCTGCTTCAAGCTGTCCCATGAAAATGTTCGCATACGTGGGAGCGAATGGCGTACCCATGCTAGTGCCGAAAATTTGCAGGTAGTGTATAGAATCGAATTCGAAGTAGTTGAGCGTGAGAACTAACCTAAGGAGCGATAAGTAAACTTCAGGAGCGTGCGCTTGGGGATTGATTGCGAGGGATCTAGAAACGGCTTCAATTCCTTCACTCATGGGAATGTTGGTGTAAAGGGCAGAAACATCCAAAGTGACTAGAATAGCGCGGTCGGAAAGGATTTGGTTGGCGTTGATGCGGTCGATAATTCGAAGGAAGTGCGGCGTGTCTTGAACGAAAGATGGGAGGGTAGTGGGTATGTTTGACAGGTGGTGATTTAAGAATTTAGATAGTGACTCAGTAGGTGTGTTGTTATTAGACACAATAGGCCGACCTGGGATTTCTGCTGTAAATATTTCTTCGACCGGAACTTTATGTATTTTAGGAAGAAGATAAAAACGGCCTGCTGTTTTGTTTTTGGGCATCATGAAGCGATATTCAGATTGCGTGATTAGTTCCCTGGACCGGAGCTCCGCTATTGTGCTTAACACAATATTGCTGTAATCTGAGGTTGGGTTAGAGTCAAGTTTTCTGTAATGGGTGTGGTTGTTCAGTTGTTTAGAGGCCTCATTCTTGTACTTTTCTATAGGCCAGATTACGATACTGCCGCCTTTGTCTGCTGGTTTTATTACAATATCATTCCTTTTCGCAAGTTCTTTAAGGATTTGGTGTTGAGCGGGGGTCAAATTTTTGCGTTTCCGGCAATGCCGCGTTGACTCTAGAATTTCCTTCGATATCAGTTTTAAGTATAAATCGAGGTCTGGGCACTGTTCGTTTTCCGGTGTCCACGTGCTAGGTGGTCTAAGAGAGTCTCTATCTTCTTTTCCTACATCTGGTCTACCGAAAAAGAATTCCTTGATGCGCATGCGTCGTGAAAACTCTGTTATATCTTTGTGGAGTTCGTATTCGTTTACTGCGTTGTTCGTCGGACAAAACGTTAGGCCACGTTTCAGGAGATCAACTTCTTCGGGGCTTAGACTCTGGGATATGTCTACTACATTGCTGCAGTGCTCTGGATGCTCGCCTGTAGGAGTGTCGGTGGAGCTACGTGCTGCAGGGGTTACATTAGTTTCTTTGGGTGGATCTGCAGCTCTAATATCTTTTCGCTGGTATTTATCTATTAATTTTTCCTCCTTAGTTTGGACGAATTGATTAAGTTCTCTTCTTTCCGTTTCAGTTAACTTTATGCTGTCTAGTTGATCAGAGGTTATCCTAAGTTGTTCTTTGCAGTGTTCTTCGAGAATGTCGATAAGGGAGAGCGATGCATTTTCTAGGACAGCATTCCACTTTAATAATAGCCTGGAGGGTAAAGAACCAAGGGCGCATCTAACCCTAATTCCGAGACCTTTTGGTATTTTCCTCTGTTTGATGCAGCTAGTGTAAGTTTTTAGGTGAAATGTGTAATTTGTTTGTTTGGCGACGAGTTTGCGGGATTGGAGGAAAGGGCGAGATTTGTTGTTGGGTGTGCTATCCCTAGAGCGTGGTAGTCATTTCTGTTTGGTTCGCGCAGACCTCCGGGGCGAAAAATCTTCGGGTGGTGTCTTTTTACGCTTAATTTTCTTGTCGAGGCCTGCACCGATGTCTGTCTGCGTATCGGTTTGCTTGTTAGTGTATGTAGCTGTTTGCGTGAAGGCTTCGCGGGTGGTTGTGGGCTTCCGTATGCGCGGATGTTGTAAGGGTGGTGTTGGTTCCACGTCCACAGTTTGTGTAGATGCTTCTTGGGTTCTAGCTTCGGTGGAACGTGTGTGCGAGCTGGTGTTGAAAATTTCAGGCACGTGTTCCTGTGTTGAAGCTAACTGGGACGCGGGATCTATTGGTGTTGTAGGTTGTGTCGATTTAAAAGAGTTCCTGAGCCTGTAGTTGATGTTGTTAGCCATTACCTTGACGCCAAAAAAAGTGGGGTGAAGTCCGTCCCGGGCGAGCAGAATGTCGGGGTCCTGGTGTATTTCAGCGTGGTGGATGACATCGACGTTTTCGTGTTGGTTTCCAATGTCAAGAAGAAAATCATTGAGCTTACGTGTCCCTAGTTTGTGAGCTAGGAGTGTCGCTGATTGTTGAATAAGTGGCCTGTGTTTGTTTGCGATCCTGGGAAGTACTGTTGTCAAGGTTATTTCTGCGTTTGGTCTGTTGGTGTGCAAATCGTTTATGAGCGTTTTCATGGCCTCAACTGTGTTGTCACCGGTGTCGTGGTTAAGGTCATTAGTCCCGCAGTGAATGAAGAAATGTGTGATGTGCTGCAGCAATGAGGTCACGGATGGTGTGTGTTGTGGCGCCGCTCTTAAAGCTAATGTATGGTGAGTGTTGGCCTGGTGGGAAGTGTTCGTGTATGTACTTGTAGTGACTGTCTCCAATTAGTGCTACGTGTGAAAAGGAAAGCAGAGGGCGCTCACCTTGTTCCTTCATCTTCCGTCGGTAGAAATCCAGAGAAAAGACGGGGAATCCGGGAGATGGCAATTCAAGGCGATGAGCAAAACGTGAACAAGGTGAATGCAGGAGCCAGCTGGAGAATGCAGCTGTTATTTGTGATATTCAGTAATAGTGCAAGTAATTTTAGGCCAACAAACTTGACACATCGATGGACAGCAATTGCTCGCAAGTGTTGATGCTTGAGCGGGTTGCTAACGGTTCATTTTAATAGTGTTAAGAAGGAACATGCAGATAGTATGAGTGCGACCCATCTTACTTCTTTAGTATGTTTGTACTGCCAATACCACTTATTTGATTGCTAGCCAGCTTAAATTACTCCTGGTCAGGGCATGCCTATACCAAAAATCTTCAAGTCATTTATTAATTCAAATCTGGTAGCATTGTTCTAACAATAAAATCAACATATACGATAGTAGGATTCGAGAAGAATGACCTTTGCGCATCAAATCAAATATATGTTTCTTTTTTTTTTAAGAAATTGAAATATAAAGTTATTGAGTTTGTCCGATATAAATAGTGAGACTTATTTACATTATTCCATACATGCATGTAATGCTGTTTGCAACTGGAACTACGATTAACCTAGGAGCCTGTAAATAAAAAATGAATGCTTTTAGATATCTGGAGCACCATGACAACGAAACAAGGGAACAACGCATCGCCGGATGCATGTGAAGTGTTGTCTTCACTGAAAATGTGATACAGCAGTATTGCACATTGATTTAAAGTAATTCAAATATGATAAGATCAGTTAACAAGTAAATTTCTTAAAGTCAAAACAAATTCATATGTAGCCTGTACATCATGGAATGACTGGAACTTATTGAGAACTTATCTGCTCTCGTCCATGTGCCTAGGAACTGGTGCTTTTGCCCTTGAACCACAGTTCCCTTGTGGCAACATTATTCGGAACAGTCCTCACTTGCACCAACCTCTCTCACTCAAGACTAACAGTAATTGCCTGTGTTCAAACAAACAAATATTGAATAGCTTTAAATAGTGGATACTAGAACTGAATGCAAATTTAATACAGATAACTATTACTTGTATTCAGAAAGTTGAGCATTTGTGCACTTTTAATTATTAGTACTTGATTCCTGATGCCCACAAGAAAAACAAATTATCTCTAGCACTACTGAAGAGGTTTTGAGAATCTTGCACATTGTTGTTTAAACACCCAATATACTATAAACCTCCCTTTTCTATAAAATCTACAACATACTACAGAGAACAATGTTTAGTTTACGCAAGGCAACTAGTTGCTACCTTATATAGTAGACTGCACTCTTTCTGCTTTTCTGTATGCCATCGACTTTTTATGCACAAAGTGTGTACTAAAACACCAATTCATCTTCTTAGCAATAAGGCTTTATGGTAGTTTCATCATTTATATCCTTCTTAAGCACATCTGTTCATTTAAGGCTATTTACGAGCAAATATCATAGACAAAGAATCAATACGAACATGTCCATCACCAAAGCCATCTCTTAGCTGAGGATAGCCCTGAACAAGCTCCCTCGCAGCTGTATCATACAGACGGCCAGGGTACCTGAAAATCGGTAAAATACCGTAAATTAAATTTTGTGGTTTCACATGCCAAAATGACGATATGATTACTAGGCACACCGTACTGGAGGACTCCAAATTAATTTTGACCAACTGGGGATCTCTAGCGTTTGGCTCCTTTAGAGAAGAATGTATTCCACGTTTACTGATAAATTAGCTAGACCCTAGCTAACAGTGTCAAAATTTACGATGTTATGGCAAGCTGGTGCGCGAACTTCAAGGCAACGTCACCACCTATTTTTTCTTTGTGCACATTTTTTGGTGCAGAAACTCTTCTTGGAGCAAGAGTGGCATTTTCGGCATTGTCTAAGAATGAAATTTTGTGAATAAATACAGATAAAATCTTTTTTCTCTTTAGTGTCTCTCTAAATGAATAACGCAGTGCTTGCCAGCTTTAGGCATTCATCCCAGTGCTGTGATGCTTCACATGAACAAGCACAACAAAAGTGTTGAAACAGCCACACTAATTAACCACGTGTTCAATACTAGAAGTACTTAAAATGCCTGTAGTGGCTTGCTTGTGAGCAACCAAAGAAAAGGACCATCCAGTGGTAAAGATTGGCACAGGTGACATTGTATCATCATGCACATAGGATTGTAACAGACGTTTGTATATCATTACAATCATTACACTTTCCAAATAGTTCGTTTCGCTGTAGTAGCTTGAAATTCACTGCAAGACAAGAGAGCTTTGCTGCTTTACATCGGTATAGGCTGTTAAGTTGTTGTCGATTTCAGGAAAGGCTTCTTTCTTGGAATCTGTCTCATCCTGCTGCATGCAAAAAGCTCTTTTTTTACCACAACCAGACCCAGCCGCTTCCTTGTGTTTTTTAAATGTTGCGCCATGCCCACTGTTGCTGGTAGTTTCAGCAGCCAAAATCGTTCTCCGTTTACTGCCTCCATGGTGCTGCCACCGCGTAGCTCAGTAACAGCGAAATGAGATGATATAGTCAGCTTGTTATGTGGTATGCAGACCTCAGCAAATGTTTCGGCACGGCGGCATGAGCATTTGTAGTTTTGAGTTTTTATAGTCATTACATCGTCAGATGACAATAGGTTCCTACTGCTTTGCACCACCTTTCAAAATCAAAACTATAACAGGGAAAAACATGAAAAGTTTTGGTATCAGTATATAATATGCTACTGATATTATGCATTTTAAAATATAAAAAAATTCACTGCAACTCAGCCTAGTTGGAATTGATTCTAGAAACCTTGCGCTAAACAAACGGTAACAGAGAAAGAAGGCACGAGGACGAGCGCTTTCCTTCTGTCTTCTTTCTGTGTCGTTTGTTTAGCACACAGTTTCAATAGGAAAAAAGAAACTTGAAATATATGCCGGATTTCCTGGTAGTCTCAAACTAAGCTGTTAGCTCTGCTTGCCTGTCGCAAGTCATACTGGGTGTGGTAGTAGATGAAAAGCCGCTATAAATGCTAGCCAAGTATAGCATATGCTAACTACTACTTGGACCCAGTTTTAACAGTGTAACTATGATATGGGCCAAATGTTCTGTACAAAGTGGCAGCTCCATAGCCAAAATTCTTGATTACTGGGTATGGGGCTATTTTTGCAAATATCACAACTTGTTTTGAAAAGTGCAGTCTGCTAAACATAAAGCAATTCTTTGTCCTCTGGCCAATGTAGTCTTTAAGGCATCTGAAAGCTACAACAAATATCAGAAATAAATGTGCTATTAATGACAGCGACTGCCTGACTATAAATGGGATCTGCAAACAATGTTCAGATGAGCAACTACACCTTAAACATCCTTAAAGAGCACCGACACAAACATTTGTCTCCCTTTCCTTCCTTATTCGACAACCGCGGACTCTATAATAACTGCATGAGGCTTCAACTCCACGAATATGCAACCAATCATGAAATATGGCATCACTTGATGTCAAAAGTTGAGAAAGCAACCAACTTTCTTGGCGTAAGGTTCGCTTGCAAAGGCTTTTCCGTATGGCAAAAAAAAAATGGGGGCTGTGGTGTGGAGGTGGGGAGTACATGGTGTCACTGATGCTTAGGTTGGCATAGTAGATGAAGCCACATCGTGATTATCTTGCCAAAAGTATAACATAGGAGGAAAGCTTAAAGAGGACAAAGGTCTTGTGACAGATTCAACAGTGATAAACCAAGCTAATTATCTCATGTTGAATGTAGAGAAGAACAAAGCAAAAGAGGAGAGGATGGTTTATGCAGCATGCATCCAGCTTTCAGCGACATGGGCATTCTTAGACTAAGCTGAACTAGGACTACTGGTTGGCTACTACTGCACTATTGGGCGAGGCTGACTGGCATGTGCACCAGTGGTCTGTGATACCGTGTGACCACTACCTCTGATTTTTGTGGCATGAAGAGCTACCCCTGCAAACTAACCCTACACCAAGAAGCCACGCTACATCTGGTGTGCGTTTTGAACTAGCCACACTTAAAGAGGGCATACGTTCAAAGAATTCTGGCATGACACTGTAATTACAGTGAGCAGCTATCTAATAATAAAACAAAGTAATGCGAAATCTGTCAGTACTCAAGTGTTTTATCACACATCAGTTCCTCCTGAAAAAAGTCGCCACTCCTTTTGAAAGCTGCACAATCAATAACTACACAATGGCTTCATACTAAATTTTCTGCAGGGGACGTATTCTGCGACAATCCACTTCAATGATACTATCACCTTGGCCATCAGGTGCACACTGATTGGTTGGTTGAGCACTACATAATTCGATTTTGCTCAATCAGCCAATCAGCATATGCCTGATGGCCAAGGCGATAGTATCGCTGAAGTGGATTGTTGTAGAATGTGTTCCGAAGTCTCCTTGCCATTTTTATCACTTACAAAAACAAGGAGGAGCCGCAGGCTGTTGATACCACTTATATAGACAAAATATGTAAAGTGAATTCTAGAACACTAGCGAAATCACTAAATAGGAGGCTTCCGTTTGTTTTATTTCTATTTGTGGCACTCCAGTGTGACCGTCTGCATACATCAGGCAAGCATGTGACAGTTTATTAAGTAGCTGTGCTGTTGCATCGAAATCAACATGACATGGTGATTGTTTGCAATGCATTTGTTGAAATTTCAGCAAGCGCTGTCTGACGAGTAGGATAACGCTCACATGCTTGGCTCAGTGAATGCCTGTATACTGGTTCATATTTATTTCCTGAATCATGGTATGAACACGTTTACCTGAACAGAACCTAACTTCAACAATTCACATCTCTGAGAAGCAGACTGCAAGGAAAGTATGAGTAGGTCAAACTAGGCGTGCAAATAAATGAAACTCTAGATGAAGTAAAAGACTTACAATGTGTACTGAGAGAGTTCAAACCATAACCAATCAGCTATTCTTCGTCGGAGATTCTCTGGGACCTCTGTCTGTCTGCAGCAGCACAGACGAGCATCTATATCAATGGGTGTCTTTGGAAAGGAAAACTGCAGCCTTCCTTTTGCACTGTTGCATTGTGAGCTGGAGATCACAGTGGTCACCTCATTGCATGAGATAGCATCACTACTGAGCGAGGAATTCCTAAAGTGAGCGCAACACAAAAGAAAAGCATTAAGTCCAATTATTACATGCCTGTCACACAGCATTACTCAATACACATAATACAACAGCAATGCTGTAGCACCCTCGCATTTGTGTAGTCAATCAGCAGTTCAGCAGCAGCCAAAATGGACAGTCCACTAGGTGGAAACTAACAGAAAATGCACCCCTGATTATGGAACAATAGATGTCACATGTATAAACCATTTAGACATTCAACAGATATATCAAGTAAGGACTTGTAACTGGACAATGCCCAACGACAATCAAGCCTGCGTGACACTGCACTCCCTGTGGGAGCACACGAAGTTGGGATCAACCATTATTTGTGATGTTCCCCCTTTACTCCTATTCACCCCACTCCGCATGTGGGCCTTCAAGCCAGCCCTTTCTATGTAAATATTTATCACTCATCTGCAGTAAACTGAAGTGCATAACATGCCCATTTGCAAAGGTGTTCAAACATCAGTGGGTGCAACACCCATTAGCAGGCATCGTTTGGCAAAGGTAACAAAGCAATGATAATAGCAGTATTTTCTTTTTCTGGTGTAAGTAATGCACAGCCAATGTTAGCATGCTTCATTTTTTATGTTATAGAACACATTGTGCACTCAGCTAGTTGTGAACATGGCGAAAAAGGTATGTACAAAGGACACATGCATTAATGAGAAAGCAATGAAAGACAACATGCATTCCCTAAATTTGTGTAGTAGATATCAAAATGTGGAGATTTTTAAGTTACTCAAATGCTAAGCAAATAAAGCACTAGTTGACTGAATCATAGGATGAAAATCATGCATGCTGACTTACAGGCTTACGGCTTCCTCTGATGATCCGTCAGCAATTATGCATACATCAAGAACCCTAATGATGCAGTTGTCTTCTAGTGTGGTGTTCTCATCCACATTTACAAATGTGTTGAAAGTTTTGTGATGCACCTGAAATGCCGCAAAAGGAACTTAACATTCCTACACCACAGCCTAAATTATGCTGCAACTGAAAACCACATGCGAATATGGGTACATATATACCAGCTGCTGCGCAGAAGCAATCTATGAAGAGCATCTTGAATTTCAGGCATTCTCACATACACTTGCAACTGCAGCTCATAAAGGCTTTTTATTATCTTATGCTGTACGAATTTTGTCAAAATTTTCTTGATTCGATAATATTCATTTGTGACCACTTAATTGTGGTCCACAGCCTAGCTGGCAATGTGAGCCAGGCAGTACAGAATACGTAGAAGTACTGTTACAAAAACTGGACCCTCCACTCTGTAGACGAAGCGTGTTATGCTAAAATAAGTGTGACAGTAGTACAGCTAGAACACAACATGCGTGCAAGCGTGCTTCAGTTTTAACACACTAGTTTCTGCGAGCAGAAAAGGTCTAGAAGTTAATGACCACAAACCCCTTCACAATTGAAGTACAAGCATGGGTATGCCAGGAAAATTGCAGTAACGATATGCGTTTAAAGGTAACTGAAACAGGACTGTGCCAAAACATTTGCAGTTGACTAGTAGCTACATATAAATTACGCATACACAGACGCTTTTGCGTGCGAGTCCCAGTAAAAAAAAAAAAAAAAAATGAGCCCAGTTGGATTTTTCAATGGGACCCAACTTGTTCCAAATGCACATAGGAGGCCCAAGTTCCAATTGGGCATCATGAGAAATACAGTTGGTTCCAACTGGACATCACTGAAGCTTGGTATGCCAGCTGGTCCCAATTCAAAGTGACTATATGAATAATCTTGTCAAACAATACATATAGTTGATAACAACGATAGCGCAATTACAATCCAAGTTTTCAAGTAAAAGATTTGTGTTTTGCGATAAATGGAGAAAACCGTCATATATCTGCAAAGTTACAAATCTTTCTTGAAATTCTACCATTTTCCCATAAACCACTGGCAACACTTGGTGAACCAAATTTTGCTTAAGTATATAGCACCTGACATGTGCCTCTCATTGAATTGGTGAATGGTGGGTATGTCAATGAAGTGAATTGCCGTAGTTTTCATGCATGAGTACACTTCTTGACAGGAGTTTAGAACCGAGGTTGAACAGCGCGAATAAAACAAGGACACGAAAAACTAATGCCACAGATAACCACCACAAATTGTGTTCAATATATTGGACTTGTTTAATTTTTCTAATGGGCGTCCCAAAACAAAATTGGAAATATTCAATTCGTTCCAATTGGACATTTCCAACTGGTTTAATTAATTTTTTTACTGGGGTATGACGCTTTAGAAAAAAAAACGAACTATACGAGTAAAATTTCCCTGGACAGTCTTCATTCAATATCGCATCGCAACAAAGAAATCCCACACTTCATCTGCTTTAAACGACAGCACGTACGGACATCGGTGAAAGTACGCGAAAGAAAGCATGTATTAGCCGAAGCACGTCTGCCCGTGTGATAAAGAAACTTACCTGCAGGATAGCGTCGTGTTCAACAAACTGCAGCGATGAGTGTACTGCCATTGCATCCTTTAGGTCTTCCAGTTTGTGGTCGCCAGACACGGTGAGCACGTAGCTCGACGGCCCACGATTAATTAGGCACGTTATGTCCATTGCACCAAAATTAAGCGGGAACTCGGCAACCACGACAGTTCAAGCCGGCGCGTCAAGTTGGCGGGAGAAACTGAACCTACAGAGCCCAAAACCTAAAACGCCGCGGGCCATGCCGCGGATCGCTCTCTCGCTGAACAATTTGTAACAAAATATGCTTAATTCACAAATATTTAGCGCATTGTAAACCACCAACGAGAGGTTTCCTATATGTTTGAATTTCATTTAATACATCCACTGCCTTATACTCGACAGCAGCTCATCGTGCGGGCTTGCCACCTAAAAGGTGAAGCCCCGCGAAGTACAAGTAAGTAGCAGAAGAGTAACACAAATAAATAGCCTCTTTATTGAAAAGGGTGGCTCTTTGGCCTACGTTGGGCAGGTGGGTGGAGGTGATTAATTATGTATGGAAATTGGTGGTAACGAAGGGTCGGTCAGTCAGCTGTTTATTCATTTATAACCCGTAGCCCAGAAACCGAAACCGAAATCGCTCGATATAATAATGCTATTATTAAATTATTTATCGGGTATATAGGAATCCCGCAGTGTGTATCGTGCTTCCTGAATCATACGCAACGCTTGAATCGAAGAACGCATGAACGAAAATTTTCATGTCTCCACCCCTTTAAGCAGAGGCACCTGCTTACATAGGCCTCAAAGCCATCCTTGTGATTCAATCCATTACAACTCATTCGCTCTTTTCTGACAATTTGCTGTGCGGCACAATGTCTGGCCGTCCGCCGCTGTTTCATCGTTGTTCAAAGTGTGCTTTTTTTTCTAGCAAGTACCTACTTCTTTTGACTCATATTCGTGATGCGCACAGCTGGGAACCCAACTTTCGCATAGCGTGCGGAATTTACGGGTGCCCGAAAAGGTACAGCCTTGTTGACTCTCTAAGAAAGCACGTGTACCGCTGTCACAGAAGCTACGTCGATGTCAGTGGCGCGCAGCACGACTCGCGCAGTGCCGACTGTCCGCACGGAAACGTTGTCATTGGTGACACAACCGCAGTGCAGCTTCCCAAACTTTCGGATGATGCCCATGGCCGCAATGTTTCTGATATATTGCATGACATGTCATCGATGGACGTAGAATGTACGAACGCGGGTACACTTGACACATTTGAGAGTCCGCCTCAACAAAGCGCAGAAGCGTCGGCTTCAGAATTTGTTGCAAACATGCAAAAGAAGGTGTGCTTATTCTTTTTTAAGCTAACCGAAGACCACAAAATCACGCATTCGGCAGCAGAAGACGTTTTTAGCGACTTCGAAGGTCTGTTGCAAGAAACACTTCAAGGGTTTTTTAGCATGGTGCGAAACCATGCTCCACTGAGTTCTGCTTTGAACGAGAAGCTAGAGCGCGTTCTAAACTCCGTCTCTGAAATATTTTCGCTCTCACGATCCAGATTCTCCCGTGAAGTGTTTGCTAGGCAGCACTTGCCATACACAGCGCCACAAGAGCACAAGTTCAGTCCACAATGCCCAGAGACGTTTCAGTGTGTGCCCATACCAGCAGTGCTTAAGAATGTGCTTGAAGTCCCACATATTACTGACATGGTTTTCAGCCCTACACCTGCTCAGCAAGGCCACCTGCCAAATGCAACAATCTTGACAGACTTCAGGGATGGAACCATTTACAAGAACTTGATGAATATTATTGGGCCATCAGAGATCAACACAATCTTCTTGCTTTTGTATGCCGACGAAGTTGAAATATGCAATCCACTTGGTGCAAAGAGAGACACACACAAGCTTTTTCTTGTTTATTTTTCTATTTTAAACATCCATGCTGCTCATCGCTCTCAACTCAAAGCCATCCACCTTGCACTTGTTGCACGACACGAACATGTAACCAGGCACGGGCATCAGAAAGTTTTCATGCCTATTGTGGAAGACTTGCTTCAGCTCAAGAATGAAGGCCTCACGTTGCAGACAGAAAGAGGTATCATCCAAGCTAAAGCTCTTGTGTTGGCATTTTGTGGAGACAATTTGTCCATGCACAGTATTGGTGGATTTAACACCTCATTTGCCAAAGGCAGAATATGCCGTTTCTGCATGGCACATTCTGACAACATCAAAAGTCTGACCAATGAATCTAAGTGTGTTCTTCGGAAGGACCACACTCATGCAGACCAACTTTCTTCCATTGCTATTAATGAAGACGTGAGGCGTGTTTACGGTGTCAGCAAGCCTTCGCCACTGTTGTCTTTAGAGTACTTTTCTGTGTGCACACAGCTGCTACCTGATGTGATGCACGATATCTTTGAAGGAACAGTTTCACATGTCCTGCGCAATGTTCTCAATGGACTTGTGAGTGATTCTGTGCTATCTGTAGCAGACCTCGATAGGATCAGCACATTTTGCTATGGCTATTATGACAGAAAGAACCGCCCTGAACAGGTCACACAGTCTTTTGTGTGTCAAAAAGGAGGCTTGAAAGGTTCAGCTTCACAGAAATGGTGTCTGTTAAGGCTACTGCCCCTCATATTTTTCTCCAGCATACCCGAAGGAAACCATCACTGGGAAATATATCTTGAATTTAGAGAGATAGCTGATATGGTGCTAGCTGAAGAGGTTCCTCTTGCATGGGTTCCTTACCTTCAGCACAAGATAGAACAGTTCCTGCAGAACTACATGGGCAGATACCCTGCCTCAGGCATAACACCAAAGATGCATTATCTGGTACACTACCCCAGAATAATGAGTCAGCTTGGGCCGCTTACACAGTATTGGTGCATGCGCTTTGAAGCCAAGCATCAGTACTTCAAGAGATTGTCTTCTCGCACTATGAACTTTCGCAATATTTGCAAGACAATGGCCAGCCGGCACCAATTGCTTCAGGGCTATCAACTCCATGGCCTGGGCACTAGCAACGTGTCATGCAATGGAGCATAGAAGGCCAACCACAATGACCTCCCTGCTGTGCTACAAAACAGAGTGACGGACATGGAAAACATCTGGAAAGTGAAGTCCATCACTTGGTGCCATTCAGTGTACAGGACGAACGATGTTCTGATTATGGAAAAAGGAGAACATCCCAAGTTTGCCCTTGTGGACTCTATATACATGAGAGAACAAACTGTTTTTTTGGTGATGGTGCCACTTCAAGTCGAGCATTTCAGACGACACCGCTTCTCTTATCTAGTCTCGAAATCTGGGGAGCTGTACATATGTCATCCTGGAGAGGAAGTTTCGCCACAGAGATTGGACCTTTACTTTGGGGCAGAGATAGTGCCACGATGTGAAATTTTCGGTTAGTGGTTCTATATTGACATTTTTGTGTTAATGCGAGCAGAAATCAAAAGGTTTTGCAGGTTGAGTGTAATGGACAGTCAGACACTGGTTTCTCTATAGCCATTGGCTATTCAAACTAGCATGGTCGTAATATCAAAACTACCAGTTCTACTGTTGTTCCACATCAGCCAGTTTAACATGGTGTGATCCCACGATTTCGAGCTTGAGTGCCAGATTGTGATACAGTCGTGGTGCAAAGAAGAGAGTTCAGCCAAGGAAATAAACTGTGCAACGATGAATGTACGCAATGAATGTCCTTCACATGGTACGGTAACTTGATTCATGAAATTTAGACATTGCAGTATGTATGTGCAAGACAACACATGGTTGGGACAAACCACCACTTCAGCTGATTTAAATCGTTCAGCCCAAGTTGAGAGCCTTATAATGAGCAGTTGTTGAATTAAGGTGCCCAAAATTGCCATGGTACTTGAGATTCGACATGGCACTACATGCGTGATGTTTTGGGCATGGTGGGTACCATAAAACCTCTGTGTAAGATCAACACCACCTCTCGCATTTTTCAAGGGTGCTTTTAGCCCATAAGGAGGGGAGACTTAAGAGCATTGTCTGCCTCGTGAATACGGATGAAACATGGCATTAGTGGCGAGATCTAGAAACAAAGCAACATGTTATGTACATAAGTGAAGGCTTATGGGGTCTGTCCGTCCCACCACCTCCCAAAAAACTTGTTATACGAGCACTTGGGGAGAAAAGTGATGATGACTATTTTCTAGAATATAAAGGGGCTACAGCTGGGCATTTATGTGGAAAATTGTAAGAGGATAACAGTAGAGCACTGTGTCAATGTTAGATGTTTTAAAACTGCTTGTGGCCATTGTGAAAAAACTACGAGGATTAGTGACATTTACGTAGTGGTGTTCTCCCCGTAGATCAATAATTCCATTGTCCACAGATCTCATGTTATCCAACCTATCATTATAGAAGGTGCATTTGAAGAGCTTGACCGTCAATCTTAGAGGCCTGTTATGGCTTCCAGTTACGTTATTTTTAATTTCAAGCCTGAAAAAACACCTTCATCAAGGGGACAACGTATGATCACTAGAACACACTGTAACCTGGTACAGAGCAGTGATCTGACAAGTAAGATGAGAAAGTTTTTTTTTTGCGTGATATTGGAAGCATTTATGCAAATGGAAGAAATGTGGAGGGAGATAAGTTTAAAAAACATTTTTTTAAACCCCAGGTAAATTTTTTTATACACAAGTTGCAAAACTTTCCGATTTCCTATCATATCCTTCTGTTAAAATTTGCTGAATGGACAAAACAATGTGTATTTTTGAACTCACTGTAAATTAGTTCTGCTTCAACTTGTGTTGTATTTTATGTTTTTCCTTTTCTGCCTTATTCCAATTGTGTTTTTCTACCAAAATAAACACTGTTAAGACGAGCATCTAAGGGAGCATCAGTTTTGAAGGTACTAAGATGGTTGTTCGAGTTCGTCTTTTTTTCTCTTACAAGAATGCATTACCATCACTGTTTTAGGAACATTTCTCTTAAACTCAAATTTATGTCGCCTAATGTGTGCAGCAGAGGCTCTATGTAGGGAACAAGTGAGGAGCTGCTATCAATACTTGAGTTGCCTTTTGCTGCACTTGTGTGATTTAATATATCTGATTGGGTTTGTACTAGGGGTCTTCCAATATTCTAAGTTTTGAATATGAATCAAAGAGTTTCTGCTATTCAGTTTGTGCGGATTCAAAAATTCATCATTCGAAGTAGTCAAATATTAGTTTCTTTTGAATACATGAAAGACAGGAACAGGTATTGGAGTCTCGAGTGAGACAGTAAAATGAATGTGAGGACTGTTCCAAATTATCCTTCTGCAGGATAGCTGCGATTGTTGTGCAGAGGATTGAGCAACCATTCTATAAAGATGGCTTGCTTTTAGACAGCCTACATGCTAATTCCTTCTGATTTGTTAATTGACTAGTCAATGTTTGCAACCCTTTAAGAGAACATTATTAAAGGGAAAATCAGACATCCACCTATTCGTAGCAATTGCTACAAAGGAAAACCATACGAGTTCCTCGAAAGAAAAGCCTCGCAGTTGGAGAAAAATTCGTCCTGGTCCGGGACTCGAACCTGGCACCACTGCCTTTTCGGGGCAGCCGCTCTACCATCTGAGCTAACCAGGCGGCTAGCAGATGGTAGGGCGAAGTCGAATTTGTCAACAACATGAAGCAAAGGCAAGAGTTTGACATAATAGTTCTGTGGAAACCCGCAAGGGGAAGAGAAGTAATTAATAAAGGGAAAATCAGACATCCACCCGTTCCTAGCAACAATACTGCAGCAACATGTGTTGCTGAAGTATCACACCTCTCTTCGTGAGTGAGCTGCTGCAAAAACATGTAAAGACGTGTGTCTGATAACATGCTGTTCCCTTGTCTCATTACTGTCATTGCTGTGATGTCCCAGGTAAGTGAAAGCAGTTGTCTATTCTTTACCAGCTCCTCAGTTGTCTCGACATCTATTTGTTAATGGTAATGCCTGTATGAATGCATATGAGCCTTTCTGCAAACTTCATATTTCTTGTTACCTTAAAAATGAGAAAATAATTGTAATTTTACCATTTGTAAAGCCCTAGATTATACTAATCATATATAGAAAATTTGTCCTTTGTGCACAGCCTGCTTTTCATCGTGTATTAAGCAGCTTCCAGCTTAATAAAACTTAATGTTGGACTGAAGTTAAACTCTAGCAAGACACCCTGGCTGAAGCATTCTCTTGCATTACCTGACAAAAAGCATAGTTGCAGCCATAGGTTGGCAAACTCGCTCATTAGTCGACTCGCTTGGACTGACCTCACGGTATCAATGAGTACAGCTGAGTAGAACTTTGTTGAATCTGAGTCCGAGTAAGTTTGGTTGAGTAGAATTTTGGCAAGTCAGAGTGAAGTGAGTCGGGATGCGTAGAATTTTGGTTAAACTGAGTCACAAGTGAGTGAGCTTTAAGTAAAAAAAATATTTTTTTTTTATGCGCGAGTCTGAGTCAGTTACAATTTTTCTGACCTACGGGTGGCAACCTATGTTGCATAAACCCCTTTTCAGGGCTTCTTTATAAATTTTCCAATAAGCTTGTAGATGAAAAGTTAGTCAATTTTGTGCTGCTAGAGCGTTTTATCTATATGCTACCTTGGGAGATGCTTCAGTGTGGGAATCTTAGCTGCAAGTACTCGGACAAGAATTGCAATGGAAGTATGCGAGTCAGTTCAGCATAAACTGGAGATGCTGAATGAGGAGGCCATGATATGTACTGAGCACATTAGCCAGCGGTTGCTGTCAAAGGGACGCATGTATATAGCGTATCAAGGCGGCTTTGCGATCACGTATGCAGTGGGTCTCGCGCGTGCGCAGCGCGCATGTATCTCTGGTGCGGGTTATCTCTTTGCTTGTTGCCGATCGATAGTGTAGTGCTGCTTCGTCAAGTAACTGGCCATGTTTCATGCGCGCTGATGTAATGATCCAGCCGTGCTCGACGTTAGCGAGAGCCCGGTACGCACACACACGTCAAAGCATGTTGGGATGCATGCTGTATCAAAGCGAAACCCACTGAGCATGTATTCAGTAGATTTCGTCTGTGACCATCGCATCTACTTGTACGGTGCGATGTACGGATTATTTGTTGCCGATAGTGTGCTGGTTGGTCACGGCGCAATCCAAGTTTCATGCGCGCTGATAGTAACAGGCCTGCGCCGTCGATCACCATGTTGAAGCTCGAACGTTCTGGCGCATGCTGAGAATCAAAGCAGCTTCGTCATCACGTATTTGGTCGCGAGTGTCTTAAACGGCGCAAGTAGCACCAAATTCACGCAGAACAGAATCAAGTGGCGATCGAGCCGTCAGCAACCTTGCTGCTGGTGAAGTTGCAAGATCTTTTGACGGTGTATATACATATACTTTCTCAAGTGCGCGACACCGTTCACAGCTGTGAACGTACGCTTTTATGTCGAATTGCTTTCGACCTCTCAGTGCAGGTCGTTTTGATCGATCCATATTATCTGCCTAATTGTGCCAAAATCTTGGAGGACGCTTAAGCTTCGCCTTTAAGAGGTGAACGCGATAGCATTCAAAGACCCCTGACTGCATTTCATGTTTCCGAGCAAGTGCAGCTTATGTAACAATATACCATTTACCGGGAAACGCTGGCGGCGAACGCTACGCACGAAGGCAAGCTTTCTGATAGAAGCGCAGCCTCTTGCGTGGGTCGATCTCCGGTTTCGCACATTTAATATTTCAGTCTGAGAAGAGCTAACATAAATGATATGCGTTCTCTGTATTTTTGTTTTCTCATTACATTTGTTTGTGGGCTGCCGTTGTCAAAGTTCCGAGGAATAACTTTGTAAAGAATGAAAGACGAGATATGAGCAAATTTGGTGGTAGAAGAGTGGTATATAGGGTATCCAATTCGGTTCGAAATTACCTTCGTCGAAGCGGCGCCCGACGCTGGATTTTCTGCGACACAGCGTCCTTAAAGCTATCGATCGCGTTAAAAGATGTATCTGATAACGACAACCGCGCACTAATGCCAAGCGCAGCGGCCCAAACGCCTGCTGTTGTCTTTAATTTTCTGGTCTGCGACACGGCGTCCTTAAAGCTATCGCGTTAGAAGAGGTATCTGATAATGACAACCGCGCATTAATGCCAAGCACAGCGGCTTAAACAACTGCTGTTGTCCTTTATTTTCTCGTCATAACCCTTTCACCAAGATTGCAAGGTGCAAACATGGTAAATCGTCACTGACCAAACTGTCTATCATTGGGAAGGCATTGGAAGCCAACCCAAAATCCACGCTTATGTTTGACAAGCCTAGTACATTTAGCCAAGCGAATGAAGGCCAAGCATGACCAACGCTTGGAAAATGAAGTTGCCATTCATGCACATCAACTGGAAAACCATACGAGCTCTTGCTTTGAAGGTTATGCATTACGGCCAATGTTTAACTCGTCAAAGCGAGTTCAAAGTGCGGCGATTCAAGGCAATTGAACCAGTTGGACCCACCACGAAACGGATTTGGACAATTTGCAAAGTCGCAGTCCTCCAAATGACCTTGTGGTGCCTTTCTTTCCCATTGAGGATCTGTGTGCATGCCTTTTCATTCCCATCTTTGGGCAATGAAGAGCAAATTGGACCCAGGCGCCCTTGTGGAGCACTACCGGGCCCAAACCATTTCTTTCTCTATGCTCAAACTGCGATGTCTGTCTGCATCAGAGAAATGGTCATTGTGCTTTTCCCTGTTTGTGCACAGTGCTGTGCATGTCTTGGGCCAAATTCCTCATAGGAAAAGGGCTGCAAACCTCCGAATTGGACGAAGCTGTCGCCAATCTCCCAACACCAGAGAGGGGAAACGTGATGTGACCAAGACAATGGAGGAGTTAAAGGGACGACACGGGCGCTGTGACAAAAAGAAAAAATTGCAGCTAGAGCTTGAACATCTGCATCATTGCTCATTCTTGCAAAAAATGCAAATACCAATGTGTGTTCAAAAACAACCTGGATATCAGGCCCAGCCCCACTATTCTTACTCCACCATAGTGCATGAAGTTCCCCACGTCGCAACAGCACCTTTATTACGCTTATTGTTCTTCACCTTAATTTAAACCCCACTGTAGTAATTCAATCTTTTATACATACCCCACTAAGGAGTGATCACACAAGTGTTTTCAATGTCTCTTTATTTCACGCTGCAAAGGAATACAACAGGCAAAAACTTTCTGTACAATATATATATGTAGACGAAATTCACGCCTAGCTGAATAAACTTTATCACCGCACAAGTCAGCGAGGGTGGCGATGTGGGCTTGTTGGTTGATCATCATGAAATCACCTGAAATGCAGTGAAGCAAGGACAAAAACACAAGAAAAAAAAACAGAGATGCAAGTGCTTGTTTTTTATTTCTACTTGATGTGCTGCAATTAATTCCATGCCAGATCTGAACAGATCCGGTTTGTACAAGTAAAATTTTCAACGTACTGTGGATAACTTATCCATAACTTGCTAATAAAATATTGCAGAGCAAGAGATTGCATTAAGTAAAGTAAGGAATGGGGCTAGTTAGTGCATGTTGATGATTATGTTGCACTGAGTTTTATACTGGCAAAAAGTTACAAAGGAAACAAGGATACAGATGGAGGAAGCATCAGTGCAAAACTCAGCATAACATAATACGTAATCATGAAAGAGATCACAAGCTATCACAGCAACAAGGGACATAATGCACTAGTTACACAGGTTATAGAAAACTCCTCACAGAAAATTAGAGCAGATTAAGATGCAGTGCAGTGTCGAATAATTGTGCATAGTTTTTTATGCAAGCCATGTAACTAAACTGCTTAATAGAAATGACAAACATTAGCAAAGCATCATTTAAATTATAAGTATATAAACAGCACTTAAAATTGATAACATATGAGAACCTTCTCGTGTGCTGTCACACACGATTACATATTATTGCTGAATTTCCCTACACTGCAACCGAGCATAAATGTTTTGTACATGACATTTTAAAGCACAGGGAAAGCAAATGCTTGGACATAGTACACCAAAAATGCTGAAACAGGCAGTGCTTATATGATTCACTGAAGGGTACCAAAATTTGGTGCACAGTAGCAAGATATTCACCATTTTGGCTCTGGCATGAATATGCACACATAGTGACTAAAGCACTTGAACATGAAGGTGCCTCCTTTGTTTATGAGGAATAAATAGGTGCAATTGTGATGTGTGAGAGTTACTAGAAGTGCAATTTCATCAATGTCTATTTCATGCTGAAAGGAATGCAGTGTACAACAACTTCACATTAAATATATATTCATGAAAGTCATACCTAAGTGAGTGCATTTCATCAAAGCAATCAAAGCAAGCATCAAAGCAAGCAAGCATTCAAAGCAAGCATCAAAGTCAGATTTGAGAACAAAGCAGAAATAATACGTTCTAAATGCTATGAGATTGTGCAAAAGTTGCTCATAAAACATCTGAGGACACCTAAGCACTTATGAGTTAAAATTAAATTATGGGGTTTAACGTGCCAAAACCACTTTCTGATTATGAGGCACGCTGTAGTTGAGGACTCCGGAAATTTCGACCACCTGGGGATCTTTAACGTGCACCTAAATCTAAGTACACGGGTGTTTTCGCATTTTGCCCCCATCGAAATGCGGCCGCCGCGGCCGGGATCACTTATGAGTTGGGGATGCGAAAGCAATAATGTCCAACTGAATGCCGCTGAGCGGTCCTTCGAGTGACAAACTCCTTGGAAGGTAAGCGAGCGCATTGAGACACCGGGTGCATTTTGATTTGGCCTTACCGAGGCACAGTTAGAATGGAGGCAAGAGCTTGCACAGGCAGTGAATGCACTGATAAACAGGCTTCCGAAAGTGAGAGTGAGGGTGACGTAGTGTCACAGCGATGCCCTCTCCCCTCACACAATATCTGACGTGCTACTGCAGTAGCAGGTGTTCCCTTTCGCCTGCTCTATTCCGTTAAGGCGCAGTCGTGACATGTGTTGCAGGCAATGGGTCTTTAGGTGCTATTTTGCTGCTAGACTACAGACGCTGGCTCTTTCGCTCAATGGGCCATTCGACGGTTTCGCATCAAAATATAGCAGAGCTAGAGATTGCGTATTAACACAACAAGGAACATAATGCACAAATATTGGACATTATAAACACTTGTGGCTGAAAATTAGAGCAGTTTAAGATGCATTGCACTGTCTCATTTCTGTGCATGGTTCTTTGCACAAACTATGTATTTGCTTCATAGAAATCTCATTAAACAATGCAAAGCAAGGAAAGGATGGCCAAAAGGGGGGACAAAGACTAATTATCCTAACATGCTTTGACTGTACTTTGTCTCATTTCCCACCATTTAACATGATAGAACCTTCACTAGTTCAGTCTCATGTCTACTGCTATTTATTAGAAGTGCCAGACATTATCAAAGTGTGAACTACACAGGAGAGCCTTGTTGACGATTCTGCATAACATGTATTTCAGGATAATGTTTTTTTTTTGTGTGAATATATATATATGCAAATGGTCATTGCAATCGTGTTTTCACATAACTGCAGATATGACTGCAGAAGTAGGCATTTAGTGGCATTTCTAAAACTAATAGCCTTACATTGCAGTGTACTAGCTTGAATAACATTCCAGCCACCCATGGACAATGTGTTAAGCCCCAGCCACACTGGAGGAAAAGTGCACGCCGCCAGCTGCTGGTGGTAAAACATTTCAGCAGCAGTGTGGCCACACATTGTAGCAGTGCACCGCCTCTCTGTTTAGTGAGGAAACAGCAGCTTCTTTTTTTAACTTCCACAATAACTTTTCTTACAGACATTGAAAAGAAGAAAGTTCAGCGCAAACTGAGAAGCTATTTTAATGTTGCTGCATAAAAGTGTTTGCTGTGGTTCCAGTGGCATCAAGTGACACAGCTTTCCATAATGCTCCATGCGCAGCAGTGTCACTCGACACCACAAGAACCTTTACTATTGAGCTAATGAAATCAGTGAGAAGGAAACTTGGCATAGGGCAAACCATCATGTATGCACTGAAAGATAAGCTGGGTTATATCATCAGCAATCTCGAAGGTATAGTAAAAGTAGTGGAAGAATTCTATACTGACCTGTACAGTACCCAGAGGACTCGGGAGAACTCCGTTGTAAACAGTAACGAACAGGATAAAGAAACTCCTCCTATAACTAGCAATGACGTTAGAAGGGCCTTGCAAGACATGACAGGTAAAAGCGGCAGAAGATGGAATGACAGTCGATTTAATCAAAGATGGAGGAGACATAATGCTTGGAAAACTAGCGGCTCTCTATATAAAGTGTCTATCAACTGCAATAGACTCCAGAAAAATAGGAAGAATGCAAACATTATACTAATTCACAAAAAGGGAGACATTATAGAATTTAAAAATTATAGGCCCATTCGTTTACTCCCAGTATAACACATAATATTCACCAAGATAATCTCCAATAGAATAAGGGCAACACTGGAATTTAGTCAACCAAGGGAACAGGCTGGCTTCGGGAAGGGATACTATACAATTGATCACATCGATGTCATCAATCAGGTAATCGAGAAATCCGCAGAGTACAATCAACCTCTCTATATGGCTTTCATAGATTACAAAAAGGCATTTGATTCAGTAGAGATACCAGCAGTCATAGGGGCATTACATAATCAAGGAGTACCCCAGACCATTTACGTAAATGCCTTAGAAAATATCTACAGATTCCACAGCCACCTTCATTCTACACAAGAAAAATAGGAAGATACCTATAAACGGGTCGGACAAGGAGACAGAATCTCTCCAATGCTATTCTCTGCGTGCTTGGAAGAAGTATTCAAGCTATTAAACTGGGAAGGCTTAGGATTAAGGATCGACGGCGAATACCTCAGCAGCCTTCGGTTTGCCGATGACATTGTTCTATTCAGCAACACTGCAGACGAGTCACAACAAATGATTGAGGACCTTAACAGAGAGAGTGTAAGAGTGGGGTTGGAGATTAATATGCAGAAGACAACGATAACGATGAATAACCGGGCAAGGGAACAAGAGTTCAGGATCATCAGTCAGCCTCTAGAGTCTGTGAAGGAGTATGTTTACCTAGGTTAATTAATCACAAGGAACCCTGATCATGAGAAGGAAATTCGTAGAAGAATAAAGGTGGGTTGCATCGCATACGGCAGACATTGTCAGCTCCTGACTGCAAGCTTACCATTATCATTGAAAAGGGAGGTATACAATTAGTGCATTTTACCGGTGCTGACATATGGGGCAGAGACTTGGATACTGACAAAGGAGCTTGAGAACAAGGTAAGGACCGCGCAAAGTGATGGAACCAAGAATGTTAGGCATAACTTTAAGAGACAAAGAAGCGGTTTGGATCAGAGAGCTAACGGGTATAGACGATATTCTAATTGACGTTAAGAGGAAAAAAATGGCGCTGGGCAGGTCATGTAATGCACAGATTAGATAACCATTGGACCATTAGGGTGACAGAATGGGTGCCAAGAGAATGGAAGCCAGAAGACTAGTTGGTGCGACGAAATTAGGAAATTTGTGGGTGCTAATCGGAATCTGTTGGTGAAAGACAAGGGTAATTGGAGATCGCAGGGAGAGGCCTTCGTCCTGCAATGGACATAAAATTGGCTGATGATGATGATGATGTCTATTTTAACACTTTTTGGAGCATCATGCTTACGTCATGCTTATTAATTACTTTGGAAGCAAATCACAGGTGTTTGCTTAAATTCACTAAGCTAACAGCAAGTGTACAGATGCTTGGTACATGACAATTCAGAGCTCAGGGAATGTGAATGCTTGGATATAGCACAAGAAAAATACAATAACAGGCAGTGCCTATATGGATTTGCTAAGTAAGGCCATCAACACTTGGTATAGAGCTGCGAAAACATTTTAAACATAGTGGCTCTGGCACTATGACTGAGCACTCGTGACAACAAGAACTGAACATAAAGCTGTGCCCTCTGTTTATTTCAAATAGGTTTGCGTAAGCGTGATGTGTGAGCCGGTTTTCCGATGGAGGCAGAATGTACAAACCCTCGTGTGCCACACATTGGGTGTGCAGCAAAGAACCTTCGGTCTTCAGAATTAATCCAGAGGCCCTCGCTATTGTGCGCCTCGTAATCAGACCATGGATCCCTATAGGCTATGGTCATTAATAAAGTTTCTATTATGAGCACCATAAATTTGGAACACGTGTATGGAATAAGCATCAACAAGAGTGCACATCTTTAGTTTCAGCAAGATATAAAAATTGTCTTCTATATAGTATCACGAAACGCTGCGAGGGGCATCAAACTACAAATGGCAGCATCCATTGGGAAAGTTGGTTGAAACAAGAGTAGCAATTTGCTTTCTGCAATTTAAGAGGCACAATGTTAGTGATTCACACTGAGCTGGTTACGGCATGCGGTGACCAACACTGCACAATGTTGACGTCAATCTTTTTGGAATTTTGTAGGGGTGTGCGAAGAGCGATTTTTTAGATCAAATGCAACACAAATCCAACAGTGCTTAAAGCAAATGAAATATAGAATCATTTTCCAATAATGAACAGCCATTGTCATAATTTTACATATAAAAAGATGTTCACATCCTAGCATGCTAAAAGTTGGCAAGTTTCTGTCATACATAGCACGTTATGAAGTGTTGTTTAATAAAAGCACCAACGGGGCATTAGGAGCAAACAAGTAGTTTTTTCAAGTACACAGGACTCTTCAGAAAGTGCAAATGATTGCTGTATAACATAAAAAGTATGGCTACCTAAGCAGCTTAGCCTGCTCCACGAGGCATGTTCTGTTTTTCGTCTATACTATCCCCATGGGGATGCAAACTTACTGTACGTTTGCTCCATTTTTATGTTTAATTGAGTGCAGTTGACATTGTAAAATATTCTAAAAGTGTTGGAAAAATATTTGCACTTACTAATAGGGACTATTTGATTCGTTATCTGAAAAATTTGAATATTCTGAAAATTTTGTCCCTTGAAATGCAGAAAGCTGATCACTGCTTTTGCTACAAGCAACTTTCTCGATTGACGCTGCCGTTTTTGGTTTGGTGCTTCTAGCAGTGAATGACAGTACTACATAGAACACAATATATACTCTGCTAAATCTAGAATGACATGCACTCATGCTGATGCCTAATGTGCACACCTGTTTCGAAATTATGGTACTGATAATACAAACTTTATGAACACCCCTTGTATATCAGGCATACACTCTGACAAGGCACATTTTACATTTAGTTTGCTCACATGACAGCGAAATTTACTCCCACTCCTGCAAATTTGCAAAGTCTCGCAGCTGGGTGACTAAATTCATCATCTCTACTAGTGAAGGCACTGTGCACCGGCTGATAAATGTTGGAAATGCTTGTGGTTGCATCAGCAGCGATTTCCTTCCACTCCATGCGGTGCATTCTCTCAGCATCACTGCATCCGATTATGGAGACGCTAGATGATGACTGGTCCAAGAATTCACCTTTCGTGTTCTAGCTGTGGCGTCTGCAGGCTCATTTTGAATCTGAAAGCAGATGTCAGTATTAAAATGTGAAGCCATGATGCACCAAAAGCAACAACCGAAAGAATTACATGGACCGCTATTAAGCTGATATTAATGGACGGGAATAAACGACTGATTGAAGACATTAAAATGTAGCTGCTTTTGCACACTGGCAGTGTGAGGTGGGCAAATAATGTTTAGTCCCCCTCCTACCCCCCCCCCCCCCCAAAAAAAATGCATATATATATATAAGTTTAAAACGGCGAACATAGCTACGATATCCACACAGCCTATCAGCGACCTTGTTGCAACGCGGCGCACTCAATCCTGAAGTGAACGCAGCAGAATAAATTTGAACTGGAAATCGGCCCACGCATACTGTCGCCGATCCCAGCGCCCATCGCTGCTGCAAGGCCGCTGATGGCATGTAGTCGATGCACCTCACTGGACGGCGTAGCGCGAACGCAAGAACTTCGATTGCAGCACGGTTCGGATTTCACGTCGCATTGCTGTCCACCAAAACGACAGAACACTAGCGCTCATTGATAACGGTAACTGAATCGGTGCTCGAACACCGTGAAAATACAGATGGGCGCAACATGCCCGCGGTTTTAGCTGGCACCGCTAGTTCGCTCTGAAGCTAAACACGGACAAAACTCCATGTTCAATACCAGAAATTTAGTGCTTTACAACGAATTCTTGCAAGTGAAGGATAGTGCTAGGAATGAAAAGGAGCATACAGGCGCGCGGAACATACGCACAGGCGCTGTACGCACTTACGCGCTTTCGTTGATCGCGTTGGAATGAATGAACAGAGGCAACTCGAAACGCTGCTCAATTTTCGCTCACCTTTGACGTCGCCGAGTCGGAGGCGATCATGGTGATCTTCGAGGCAACAAGAAGCATCGCAAAAGCGGGCGACAAAGTAGAAATACACCAAAGAGGTCACAGCGGGGCAATCAAAGAGCGCTGAAAATGAAGGAAGCAATCCGCATATTCTTCAGCAGGAATGCGCCAAAAGATGACAACGCAAACGCGCATTCATACAAATAAACGCGCACAAATACACGCTTACATCGACATGAATTGTAATATTTATGGGTAACTTGTGTAACATAATATTGCTTAACAACTACTGCAGTTTGCGGACGTATAAAATTTTTGTGCTTGGCTCCTTTGACAAACTATTTTCTTTATCGCAGTACGCAGTGCACAGGCAGGGCGCGCACGAAATGCGTGGGAAAATGTGCGAAATTCAAACTTCACGCTGTGTGTGCACGCCCAGATTTCATGGTTTGGATTTTTAAATAAACGAAGTAATATGTAAAGCAACCGGAGCGAACTGAAATATTGACTGGAAAAGTATAGCACTGTCGCTGTTTGTTTTTATTGTTTTGACCTCATGACAAATCCTAGAGCAGAGGCGTAGTTTGTCGTACTGTTTTTAAAAGTTCAGTGCATATGTTTCGGCGCTACGATTTGTCACGGAAAAGTACAGAAGTGAAGATTGTACTTCGTAGCCAAGCAGTTTCCCAGTACATTGGCCAGCACCCCGCGTATGTTATAGAGAAAAGACCTTGGCCTCCGTGGAAAATGTGCATGTCGCAGGTAATGGCCAAACCTATTGTTTCGTTAACTGTGCGCTAAGGGCTAACAACCAAATGCAATCTGCCGAGCGGCAATCTGCGTGGGCGCTTTGAGTGCATGCATATATACATTGTTCTTGAGGATCAATACATTCATTGGCAGGGTCTTTAATATCATTAATTGGTGCGATGAAACGCATATTTTCGACGTGCCTCAGTACTACGACAGAACAAACTCAGGTGCTGCGTTGTGATACAGCACAGAGCACCCGCTGTTGGGACAGCTATAACCGTGCACATACAGACGAAGTATATATATCATATGTGTTGAGCTGAATGCCTCGCTCCATCTCACAACTACTGCGAATTCGTCATAACGCCACAGTGCAAGGACAGAGCACGTCTGTCGAAGCTAAGACTTTGTATAGCATTTCGGTCAGCTGTATACATACAATGTATCCAAATCAAGTTAAGGAACGCGTAACACGATATAACACTGCAAATACCTGTAAGTAGATATGGGAGGGCGGGGGGGGGGGGGGGAGTCCTTTTAACCTGCGTCGAGTATCATTGTATGCGTGTTTATTCGCCCCTGCATCACAGCAAACAAATGCAGTGCTCTTTACTGCATGTGCGCGCAAGTGATGCATCGCCTGGTCCCATGCAGGCCGGCATCCATCAGATGAAGCAGGAGTAAACTTGGTGTTTTACTCTCGGATGCCGCAAGAGTAGATTGGCCACCTGAGAGAGAGTAGAATGGCCATTCTACTCTCTGCCAGACGGACGGAGTAGAAAGGACATTTCACTCTCCCTTCTCTCAGAGAGTGAACAATGCATTTCACTCTCTCCGACATTTTGCAAGAGTAAAACAACGCCTCGAAGAGTAAATCGGCCCTTTTACTACTGCGGTACTCTCCCCAGTTTTTACAGTGTACCTCCATATTGCTCTTTGAATATGTGACCTGCGATGAGCATTTGTGAAAGATTAATGTTTGATTTATCCATGAACGAACGTGTTATCTTGCGCGTTGCCATATGGTTACGCTGGGCCTTTAGGCTACCTAACATTTTTTTTTTAAACTGCATTCTCATCTCTTGCACGGCTGCTGGCATGTTCCCGCAGTAGTTATTTCTTATTTTATTGTCTGAATAGGTTGATGTTGGCATAAATAGCGAAGATACTCGAAGAAGACGATGACGACGTGTCAGTGATTTATATAGAGCGCGACATTCTAGCACATATTTGGATGAAGAGTGGGCCGATAAAGACTCTGGCGGGCTCATTGGCAATCTAATCGGGCGGCAGCTACGAGCCGGCGCTGAAACTGTTTTCTCTAAAGGACGCCGCACTGGTGGATCCGACTCGAATGATGACGACCCAGGCGGGCTAGGTGACGGAACATGAGATGTTTCTTCTGCTGTAGTTGATGCGGCCATTCCTCCGAAATTGTCCACTGCTTCTAAGTGGACGAACGGTGATCTCCAGAAAAGCCTCGGCATATTTCCCTACCCAAACTTCGCTGCTTACAGGGACTTTTCACCAGTTGAGTTGTTTGAAATCTTTTTTGAAGAAGCCGTCGTGGAGCTGCTAGACGAACAAACAAGAAAGTATCCGTTATTTTTCAATATGTCCGATCCGGAGGTTACCAAAGAATAATTAGGTTTTCTTGGAGTGCTCGTTTTGTCCGGCTAAAACCGCTTGCCAGGGAAAAAGTGCCACTGGGACAGCGGCTTGGATATGAGCAACACGGTGGCCTACAAAGCTATGCGAAGAAATCGCTTCGTACAGATAATGCGATGACACTATTGATGGCACTATTGAAAGCAAGGTTTCTGGAGCACTTTCAACCTGTGCGTCACGTGAGCTATGACGAAAGTATGATTGAGTATTATGGTCGTAATGGCTGTAAACAGTTTATGCGCGGAAAGCCTATCTGCTTAGGGTATAAAGTATGGTGCCTAAATGCCAAGAACGGATACCTTGTAAACTTCAAAGTTTATCAAGGCAAGCAGGGGATCCCGGAACATCTGAAAAATATGAAAAGAACTTCGGAAAAGCAGCGGCGCCACTTCTTCAAATGGTGGATGAACTCGCAGCAGAGACGCACGACCTTCCTTTCTTTTTCTATTTGGATAATTTATTCACAGGCATGCCGCTACTCAGGCATCTCAAGGCACAGGGCTACGAAGGCACCGGGCACAGTGAAGCAGAACCGTGTTCCGAAAGAGTGCCCTATCGCTCGACCACAATTCGTCAAGCGCCAACCTCGCGGGTACGAAGAGCCCGTGCGGAGCGACAATGGGATAATTGTTGTCCGCTGGATGGACAATTCTGTAGTAACGATCGTAAGCACCATTCACGGCGTAGAGCCAATGTCCTCTGCAGACAGGTACTCTCGTGTTCAGAAGAAGTAATGCGCAAAGTATGACGAAGCATGTGTATTCCATGATTTACACCATATCACACTAAATAAGTGCTCGACTATTCGCAATGTATGTTTTTTGTGATGTTTCATAGCTTGAAATAAATGTTTTTCAATTCGCGTATTTTGCTGTAGCGTAAAGGCCCAGTGTGACCATATGGTCACGGGCTATATTTCAAAATCTAATTAGGCAAGAGTAATAATTTTTTGCGTGTGAGTTATTAGTACAAAGGTAAGTTAATATATTAGATTTATTTCAACATAGCAAGCAAAAAAAGAAACCGGTCCCTAATGGGTTAATATTATGCCAGTAAAATATTTCCCTCGCTTCGAAAATACAGAAATCTCCAGTACGGCTCCCGCGTAGTGTATTCGTTGAACGCCGCCAGCCAAACCTATGAGGAGCGCACCGCGTTATCTTCCCATATATGGCGGCTCCGTACGCCTTCGCCCCCAATAGCGGTCTGCGCAGCTCAGTTTGTTTCTCTAGGACTTCGCTAAATGCTCATAGTAGCATAGTAGTTTCGCTGCGCGAAGCAGTCATGTGTTGTGAATAAATGCAATGTTTTTGCAAAAATGAAAGACAAGTCAAGACATCGAAATGTTACACTTCCTACGCACGACATACCATATGTGTGTTGTCATTGCTTAAATGCTCTACAAGTAAATACAATATGTACAACTGTTTTTAATTGATTACGAAACTACGTGTTGGAACGCAATGCCATGTTTATCTTTACGCACTGCACCACTTGGAAGGTGAACCGAAATGCTCACTTAGTTACATTTCGACTGTAAACACAGGTAGTAGTTTGCATTGACTATTTTTTTATTGTTCAAGGAGAGGTCTTCTTGGCTACTTACCCCCCACCCCCCTTATCCACATGGGGTATGTGTGTTTCAAACTTCTTTCGTGGGCCGATGTCCGATATACGGCACTTCCAGTTAGACTTGTACGCAGTCAGTCACATGAAAGCAATTACTGGCCAACAATTGGGTGTTTCGATGATTTTGTAATTTAAGAAATATTTCGTTTGCTAGGCAACGCTCATGGCAATTCAGTTACGTTTTTCAGTCATCAATTACATGTGTCAAGTTACATATTCTAAAAAAAAGTCTAGAACACTTCGCCTGCCGGAAAATAGTTGTAAGCGAAGCTTGTACCGCCTGCACGTGACTTTTGCCACCGTTAAGTAACCCACAGGTAACGCTGTCGTATTGGTTCCTCCTTCCACTACGTCAGCTCAGACTGTTCTTCTCATTGCATTCAAATTGCCTGGCCTCGGGTCCCTCTAAAAGTGCGTTTATAGACCGAGGCTTAACCGAGGCTTAACGGGTGGGCCAGCGTGCCGCCGGCCAGCCCTTTCACAGGCGAGCTGTCGCCGCTGCTCGTCGAACGCTGCCAGATCCTTGGGAGAACGCACAACATGTGGCCGTGCCATCACTTTTACGAGAATTAACTGAATGAAAACGAAACCGGCATAGCGCGCGAGAACTTTGTCTACCCTTTCCCTCCCCGGCGCGAACGAAACGGCTTTGATTGGACTCTTCGGCGCCGGCGCAGCTGTCAACTCTTCAAGCCGCCCTTTGCCGCTTCTTCTCTGCTCTGGGAGCTACTCAGTTTTTGCGTGACCACTTCAACACCACTCCTGAGGCAATACAAGCTTCGCTTGAAAAACACGCTTAAGAACGCCCGCAGCATTGAGCCCTTACATTTGGCTGGGATTCGTGCACAAAGAGCTGCAAACACGTGCATAGGTTACCCCGTTTTCGGAATTAGCATCCTCTCTCTCCCTCAAGATACGATTCGATCACAGGAGCATGGCAGGGTTGCAGCTTTGCTAAGCTATCTTGGAAGTCCGACTTCAGCTTTTTGCACATAATAAATATCTCATTGTCTTTCTTAGAAGCCCTTGCAAGCGGTCTTCATGGACGGTAAGAACTGCTGCTTCTCATTTAGTCACCGCTAAATGCATTCAATGGCAACTCTAATCTTCACAGATGCCTTTGCATTTAAACGCATATGTTTATAACTGTCTTATATATACATGACGCATATATACCTATTTAGGCGATTGCAACATACAGACAGTATTTTAGGGGTTAATATTATGCAGTTTCTTAATGATCTAAATCACATATTTGGCCACATTTCACGTAACGTGAACCTTTGCAGGCATCCGTTACAACTAGAAGTACAAATGACTTCCGAGTAAAGTGCACGGGGAAGAATTCCATCAAATGTTGGCCAACAAATTAAAACGGCGCTTCTACATAGCGATGACTACTTCGGATGTTGATTCCAGTAGAGAATCATGTAAGTGCGGTTTTTCTATTTCTCACCGGCCCTATCGGGAGCACCTTGTCTTAGTCCCGCTAGCAATAAAACACTTCCTTTCATACACGACCGATACTTTAGCATGGTGGCGTTGAGGAACCGCATTCTTGTAAGCAATGTGTTCGTGCTTTAAGACAAAGCCTGCGCTCCAGCGCACACATTGAGCGAGTTTCCATTGTCGCTGCAGATGTCTCCCCCCCCCCTCCCGAAAAGAAAGAGGCATGATTATCGAAGAAAACCCAAAGGAAATTTTAATTAAGGGGTGCAGATGCCGCATTGGAAAAGCAAGGCCAGCTCGCCCTTGATACAACATTTCTGCAATGGGGGAGGAGAAGAGAGGGTAGAAAGTAACCATAAGGTAATCCCTTTCTTTTTAGCAATTGCTCAGTTCTTTTCGTCTGGCAGGTATTGGTAACATTAATAAACAATATTTTTTAGAGAAGTAATTGTGATCGCGTGCTTTATTTGGGTAATGAGTAAAAGTCTGGTGATCGCACACCTTCAAAAACAATGAGCTGGAGACCATAGATAGTACGGCCTATTTATCATTCTTCGTGTGTTTCAAATACGCACTGTTCGCCTGTGCAAAAGAATTCAGACAGGTTTGGATTTCAGCCTACTACACGTGTACTTGTTTATCTTTTTCGGGTGCCCGGTTTTCACCGGCTAACAAATGTTAAACGTATTTCGCTCAGCGCCGGATACGCCTGCATGCATGAGAAGTTTCTCGAATGTTATCGATAGTGGTATATATTGTCTGCCGTCCGCGAAAATAGTGTTATTGTATACGCAAAGTGACCTCTGCAGAACTTTCTAGAAAAAACGGGGTTCCAGCGGTTTCGCTGGAACCCTGTCATGTATAAGAGACTACGTGCCTGACTCGCAGGTCAGATTATAGGACGATTGCCGCCTGTATCCGCCGCTATAATTGTACTTTGGTGTTGTTTTACGGGAAGCAGTTCGACCAATGAAGAGTTGGTTTATATACGCGCATTTGTAACACCATTTTGTTCTTCAACGTCACTTCAATGGCACGCTATGCCTGATCATTTATAAAGTGTGTCGATTCCTATACTGAAGCCGTTGGCTGCTGAATGAAGCGGATGTTGCACGTTCCTGCATAAAAGGGGCCACCGCTGATCGCCACGTTGTGATGAGAGGCAAACAGTGCCTCTCGGTAGTTAAACCATGAGTCAGCTGAACTGCAACATTAAGGAAAGTGTCGAGTCCGACTGCCAGCCTTCGAGAACGGCAATGTACACCGACGCGTATAGTGCGCCGTGTCGCTGCTTCTTCGAAAATTCGGGTTACGAAATGAAGAATGGTTTATTTTTTATCCTTGCGGTCACAACTCAACAATGTAAAAGATCAAAGCATTCTTTTTTCTTCTTAATGGCTTATGCTTCAGGTCACGTCCGCCAGTAGCATGCGCACTAAATCCAGTACTCAGCTAGGCCTAATCTCATCGGATCAATGCGATCTACATTGGCTCAAACTTTGTGTACGGCTCGTGAAGACTGAGGTGTGTGCATTGAGCAACGGCTCCCCACTTTACTGCCGTCATTCTCCCGCGAAGTAACATCGCGACAGCAACGTCTAACGCCAGAACCTGCCTCACGATTGTCGACTTCTTGACGCTGTCGTTTGCCATTAATGTCCAGCATGCCCTACCTATACTGCTATTTACGTCATAGCACAATGTGGTCAGTAAGCGTTAGGAAGATAAAGTATCTGGTTTCAGGCAATACATGAACTTAGTTTGTAAAACAAAATTCGGCGCCACTCTCAGCCGTGCTGACGGTCATGTGAAGAAGAACGTCTCTAGTGAATTTCACTGACATCTGTTTAACTCGAAAAAGGTTAACGGTAAAGCACTATATAATCAAGGAAGTTCAATATTCAGCGGTGGTGGTATCTATAGGGCATAGTAACTATTATATCCTTAAAATGTATTTTTCTTTTCCTTCAGCAATGCCTTGCATCAACTATTACATATTGGCTCAATATACAACAGGTACACAGTTTTTGCTTTCTGAAAAGGAATACAGCCTTAAACGTAGCATATTGTTTCTATATCAAATGCAAGTAAGGAAATGCTGGGACCTTGCGGGATCAATTATCAATAACGGTGCGGTAAATACTGAATTATTTATTGCCCATACAAGCCAAATTAGCTCGCAAATAAATTAGGGCTCCTCTCGCGACAGTAAAATTGAAGCGGTAACTAGGCCTATTTCCGCGGTACCCCGCACCAACCATTCTTCTAAATAAACCTGAGTTGCAATTAAAAGTGCTCCAAGAAGGCTGTGTCGAGTAATGTAAGACAAAGTCAAGCGGCACACCTTTGTTCTTAGTTACAGATTATGAGGAGGAATACAACAAAAGTAGTGCAAATCTTACAATTTCTACTAAGCGCACCAGCACGCTGACCTTGCCAATTTCTGCAACTGAGGAATGAGCCCACGAGCGAATAAATAAGTAGTTACTACATATTTGTTATTTCTATATATAATTACAAATTACTAATTGTACATTTCCCCAAGAAAATATATTATCCGCAATGCGTCGTCTCAAAAAAATTTCGTTCTTTTGGTTTGAACCTTGTAGACTGTAGACGAACGTAGCTTTAATATGATTGCGCCAAATAACACCAATGTTATATCTCTACCTTACTCACTTGCAGTAGAAAGAGCATACTGAACACGTTGCAGATTTCAGCTACTGTGTTTTTGGTGAGCGTGAAAGAACCGACCTGATCACTTTCTGTTAGGTAATTTTTTGCTAAATATCGCAACTACAAAACTCAAGAATCTATTAGTTCAAGTCAGTTTGAGCGAGTTTACAAACAAACATATATCTGCGAAAGCTTTACTTTCGTCCACTAAGTGTCCCAAAAAATAGTTCGCTGTGCAACCTAACGCTGTTTCTTCGTAAGAAACAAACTAAAGAGGAGGCAAGGTTCGGCGTTAACACACAGCCGTAGCACATATAGTTGACGTCCTGTTCATTTCTCGATAACTTTGCGACACCATTCTTTAATTTAAACATTTACTTCTGCAAGCAGCATCCGACTTGCCGCACTGGTAAGGAAATTTGTGTACATGCTTTGACGCGAAACCAAAGAGATATCAATATGGATGGCCGTTCCAGTGACGTCAATGGAGCCTGCAGGCTAAAGAAAACTCCATTCTTTCTATGCAAAAGAACCTCCGTCGGGGTTCTGGGAGCTTTCATAACTTTGTCTTAATATCCCAAAAATACCTGGTCCCATGCAGAACGCGATCAAATATTACTGACAACAAATATCAGCAACATGTTTTTATTTTGATATTTTCCTTTGCCGTTGAAGAATGCTAGTATTCTTTTTTTCTTCTCTGCAATATGCATTGGCTAATTTACTATCTAGGTTGATGGAGCGCTAAGGTATGACTCCGTAATGGTTTTTACTGGTAAACGCGTTAGAGGAAAAGCTGGACTGAAAAGGCGGAACCGCAAAGGCACCGGTTTGTTTCTATGATCCGATTTTGTAAGGCTCCAAATATTCAAAATGTTAAAGAAAATTCATTTACAAGTAACAGGTACGTGTGGACCACGTGTAAAAAGCCTCTATTTTTCGGAAAGATTGGATGTTCATTTATAGAATTGTCACGTATTATTTACGATCGTTTGATTGACTCATTGATAGATTGGTTGATTAATTGAAATATTTATTAGAAGGATGGCCTCCGGCCTAAGATTGGGGTAAGGGATCAGGCGAAAGGAAAGATGTGTGCCTCTTTATCGAAGGACAGCATACCGTTAATTCGTCTGGTGGCGTATTCTTGCGCTGCGACCATGTCTTCGTACGACTGAACCCTTAGAGGTCGGGTGTGCTTGTCACTGAGGCTAGCTGTATCAGGACAGCAACAGATCAGAGGTTTCATGTCGATGTTGATTGAACGGCTGCTGGGGCATTTCACTTGGGTTCCTCTCCACTAGCTCAGAACATCCGGTGCAATGAATGCTTTAGCTCTTGCCTTGAGGAAGAGAACCTCGGCTCTTCTGCCAAGGCGGGCGCGAATGAGAGGAATCATGTTAGCAGTGGACTCACACAGTCGAGCCCTACTCTCGTTGTTCAGTTCAGGTCTGGCACAATGATGGATGACGCGTAGCTGTTAGTATGTTCAAGCAATGGTATGCTCACTTCAATGCAGCGATGGCGGTCTCCTCTAATTTCCTGACCTGCAGGATCATAGGCCACCCTGTTCCTCTCTCCGCTCATGCTGCTGGCGTGTGTCCAATATATGAGAAAGCGTGCACGTTTATTAGGCCACTGGTGGCGGCAGGCTTGTTTTATGCGGTGCGCTATGGCAGCTGTGAAGGATCAGGAGTCAGTTGCTTGAGGACCTCTTGACTGTCAGTGTACATGTGAACCGGGCCTTCTGTGTGCCCATCGCAGAGTTTAATGGCTCGTTCGATGACTTGCAGTTGAAGTTCAGTGACGGACCTGGGAGAATAGCCGCTAGGGGTCACGGCGCGTGCATGCCCGTTTTCTGTGCACTAAGCGCTAGCGGTACATATTTTGCCGGGTCATTCATAGTTTTGTAAGCGAGCGTCAATGTATACATTTGCTACTTGGCGATTATCTTGTACGTCTATAATGCTCGTTGTTGTTCCCTGCCTTCGCCTTTGATGTTCGCGAAGTTGTGTCTAGTTTCCGTAACCTTCATATCATCCCAGGGTGGAAGGATTCGTTGCAGCTGTGGCAGGTGCATGTTCATTCCGTGGCATCTAGATAGCTTTCGCGAATCATTCCACATGTTCTTGAGTCTCCGTTTGCTTAGGGTGCTTAATATAGTGTGTTTGCAGGCGCCTGAACTAGATTACTACACCATAAAGAGGTAGGCTTAGTATCGCGTTGATTGCGCGTGTGGTCTGAATCGCATCTCATCGTCTGCACCTGTGCGCTTGCACAGAGAACAAAGATGGCGGTGCCCTTGCAGTTGCCGATTTCAAAGCATGGGCGCCATGAGGTGCGTTCCTTCTGGAGTTTATTGTATTAACTCAATGGCTAAACGTTCCAGACTTGCTAGTGTGATAATCACCGCAGTATCTTAAAGGGCTAACGCGTTGCACTGCTGAGCTGAAGGTCACGGCAGCGGAATTTCGAAAGGAGCGAAATGCAAGAAAATAAACCAAAGCACTCGTAATTAATTTTTTATTCAGAGTAATTACCCCAAATGGTTAAAGTTACGCCAAAATCTACCATTATCGCGTGCCTCGGAATCAAATCGCGCATTCGCTACGTAAGCCCCGCAGTTCAAATTGTAGCGTGATGAGATAACGATATACCCTGAGTGTCAGTTACAGTCATTGCAAAAATTGAGTGAGAATGTGTTCCAACTTGTTATCCGGTGTTTATCAGCCATTTTTCTCAGTATATTGAAAAATATCTACGTCCGTTCGAATTTACATGTCCGGAAAATAGGGCTCATATTATTTGAACTGCATGGTGAAAATGTAACGTTTGTAAATGTCATTAGATTTAGAAAGAATACTGGGGCCCACGTATTCTTCCTATTTTGATTTTTTATACACGGTGTGTACAATTTTTCACATTCATTAGTGAATTAAACAAAACCACTTTGATTACATATCGTGAAAGTAAGGGGCATTTGTTGTGGGTAATTCACTAAGGAAGTCAAATCATCTCTGATAACTGCTGTCATTGTAGTATATTATGTACTTGAGCAGCAATGGAGCGTATTAAGCTTGTTTCCTAAACAGGGGCTACGGATTTCTGTGCTCTCTTTCTGCAAAACTATTACAACCACCGAAATTAAATTTGCTGAATAGAGAGGTAATAATATAGCCTTTGTGCATGCGAATTTTATAGTGCGTGCTTAAATATGACTTTTTTTAAAACAAAGTCATATTCAAATCATCAAAAAAGTCATAAAAGTCAAAAAGTCGCTGCTTCGTAGAGAAGGTGAAGCATTTCATTATCACAAGAAAGTATTAAACAAGCACACGTATATAGTTCATAGCTTTATTGGTCGCATAAGTGGCACTAACCATTCACTTCCTTATTAAATTAGCGAGCACAACCTCGCGCCGGCAAATGCAAACGTGAGGAACATGGGCATGGGCGAGAACTGCTACTTGGCAGAGAACGCCTGCCACGGTGCCATTTGCACTGATAAAAAAAAAGAAACCTTTTGTAACATCCACATACCGCAGCACTTACTCGAAATCCTCAATAATTCTGGCGCATTTTAAATACTCAAGAAGTTCGTACTATGAGCGTGATGATTGACGCTGGTGACCCGGCCACGAATGTCGAGTGCAGTGATATTTTCAATACACCATTTTTCCCCGTGTTTACTAAAGACGCTACCACTATAAACATTCCGCTACCTAATAACATAACATCGCATATACGACCAATTGTTTTTTCGATAGATGGTATAGTGTCAGTCATTCAAAATAAAAGAAATTATGTACTCCTTATGGTGTAGACGAATTCAACTCAAAGATCCTGATGCATACTAAGCCTATATCTGCGGTATGTTTCACTCTGTTCTCCTCGCAGTCATATTAGGCAGGTGTCTCACCAGATGAACAAAGTCGTTCCTGTATTCAAAGCAGGTAACAAAGACTCCCCCTTATACTGCCGCCCCATTTCTTTAACTAGTGTCCCTAGCACAATTATGGAAAATGTGATATTTTCACATGTCATGAAGTTTTTAGACTCGGTAAACTTCTTTCGAGCTTCTCAACACGGTCCTTTAAGGGGCTATCATGTGAAACACAATGAGCTAGCGTCCTTGATGATGTGCATGTTAACCTTGATAACAATGTATAAACCGATGCCATCTATTGAGGCTACTGTACAGCTTTTGACGCAGTGCCTCAGCACCGCTTACTAATAAAATTATCCAAATTGAATTTAGATCGTCAGGTACTACAATGGTTAAAGGAATTCCTTACTCATCGTTTCCCATTCGTCGTTCTCAATAACTTTACTTCCAAATCACTCCTGATCACTTTAGACTTTTTTTGAGGCTCAGTCTTAGGACCGCTTCTTTTCGTACTATACATTTGTGACAGTACGCTCCATCTACCTTCTCCTATTCGCAAGTTCGCCGGTGATTATGCGGTTTATCGTACTTCAACTGACATCCCTGACCAAGAACCTCTTCAGAATTATTTTCTTAACTTGTAAAAGACATGCAACCGTTGGCAATGACAGTTAACCTCAAAAAGCGCCAATTTCCTTCAATTTCTCGCAGTTGTAATTCTTATTGCTCTAGTTAGAAAATCGCAAGAGTCCCAGTGGAATCAGTTCTGTCCTATAGGTGATTAGGCATCACAATAGAATCTCATACAATAATTACGGGAGGGAACTCAGGCGTTAGTGTCTATGGGAGCTGCAATGGAAGCGGTTTACCAGCATGTGGATCGTGAGAAGCACATGGATTTGCCTAAACTTCTTCCTTCTGGCTTCAAACGGATTTGTGACTTTGTAAACTCGTCATTTCGCATAATGTGCTGAATAATAAATAATTAAACATCGTGAAATTTGCCCGATGGCAGGATTCGAACACAGGACCTCTAGCACAGAGACCTGACATTGAAGTCATTAAGCCACGTTCGCATGCATCGACAAGCGACGTGAAACACCCTTTTGAATTTATTACGGGCATGCCAGTGTCTTGACGCGCATGGCGCGTTTCGACTTGGCCACGTCGACGAACTCAATCGTTGCGGTTGGTCGCCATCGTGCGTGTTCGGAGCGTCTTCTGCACTTCGGAGAGTATTGATTGCTGTGAAATTTACGACAACGAAAGCATTTAATGCCCTAAATATACGAAGCCACAAGAACGTCTCAATCGACAAGCACGAATATGAGACAAATCCATGTACTTCCCCTCATTCCCATGCGGGGTAATGACTGCACCACGAGAGTTCCCTCTAGTATATTGTAGGAAACTATGGGAATAACTCTGCCCCACGACCAAAGCTGGAATGCGCATGCAACTAGCGTAATTTCATCAGCGAACAGGACCCTTGAATTCACGAAAGGTCACCTTCGTCATGCTCCATAACACGTGAAACTACTCGCACACAAATCGTTTTTCAAACCACATCTGGCATATGCCCTGACGAACTGGAACCCTCACCGAGCATATACCATCAATGCACTCCAATCAGTTCAGAATCGGGTAACTAGATTCGTCCATTCTTCATATTCATATAATTTCAGCATTTCACTATTAAAGGAAGAATATACATTGACATCTCTTGCTTTTCGTCATCGTAACGCCACGCTCTCTCTTTATCACAATTTTTTTACACCTCGATAAGCTGCCCACCTTACATCGCGCCATGATCTTTATGCATGTCACAGCGCGCCAGCCATCAACACTAAGTTTCTCGTCCTCGAACACGAACTGTCACTTTTAAAGCTTCAATTTTTCCTCGGGCTGCCAACGACTGGAACGACCTACCCTTCAATGTCGCTGCTATCACATGTCATTCAGAATTTCTGGAAACTGTTCAAACTTGTATTTCACCGTAACACCAGCCTTTTCTTGTGTATATACATTAACAACACCTTATGTAATACCACGAATGTGGTTTTTAGCATAATGCATTGAAATGATAACGAACGTTCATATCAGAAAGCGGACGCTTGTGCTGAACCTCGCTTAAACCCCTTTGCGATAAATGAGATTACGCGATCTCCATAATTAAGCCCGCGAGACGAGGGCAAACGGGAAGCGACCCGCCCATCTCGGCTCGCCTATAATCTATGCCCCCGCCACATATTACTTCCAAGATACAGCGCGGCCAGCGTATGCGCTCAACTGCACGGAGCTGTTTCTACACGTACAAGGCCGGTGACTAGAACAGTTAGCACAGAATCTTATAATAAAAAGAAATAAATATAGCAACGTTGTTTCTCAAAAATTTGCAGTTTTCTTAAAGCAACCCCTCTGTAAATCGTCTGTAATTTCAGCCGTGGTTTAAGTGCATTAGGAGGGCGTTTTTTTGCCGCTATGGGAATTGTTAAGCAAACTCGCAGCTGATTTACATTTGTCAGGCGAAAGAAACAACAGCGCAAACTTCGACCACTGCAATGTCACAAAATAAACAGGGCACCACGAAATAGACACGAAATGTACCTTTGAAACTTTGGGTGAGAGCGTGGAGAAGTATCGGGAAAATCTGAGAAAGAATGGCGGGAAAGCCACTAACAGTGATGCGTACTGTGGTACCACTGGGATGCACTGCTCGTCTTTGTTTTCTGTAGCATATGTAGTTCCGTTCGCCTGAAGATGAAGAAAAAACGTGATCCCGTGTAACGAACTTTTCTGAGGTGTTCCCTTACAGAACATCAAGCAACTATAGGGCTGTTATTACTTTTCAATGGCTATTTTTGTTTAAACGATTTCCATTTACTGAGATTCTCATGTATTTGATGAAAATTGAGGACATATAGCTTTCATTGATTAAAAGAAAGCGTTTCATTCAATCAAAACTTCCGCAGTCATGGAGGCATTACGGAATCAAGGTGTAGAGGAGCCATATGTAAAAATACGGAAATATATCTATAGCGGCTCCACAGCCACCGTAGTCCTCCATAAAGACAGCAACAAAATCCCAATAAAGAAGGGTGCCAGGCAGGGAGATATCATCTCTGCAATGCTATTCCCAGCGTGTTTACAGGAGGTATTGAGAGACCTGGATTGGGAATAACTGGGGATAAAAGTTAATGGAGAATACCTTAGTAACTTGCGACTCGCTGATGATATTGCCTTGCCTAGTAACTCATAGGACCGATTGCAATGCATGCTCACTGACCTGGCGAGGCAAAGTTGAAGGGTGGGTCTAAAAATTAATCTGCAGAAAACTAAAGTAATGTTTAACAATCTCAGAAGAGAACAGTTTACGATAGGTAGCGAAGCACTGGAAGTGGTAAGGGAATACAGCTAAAGGGAGGTAGTGACCGCGGGTCCGGATCATGAGACAGAAATAATCATAAGAATAAGAATGGGCTGGGGTGCGTTTGGCCGGCAGTCTCAGATCATGAACAGCAGGTTGCCATTATCCCTCAAGAGAAAAGTGTATAACAGCTGTGTCTTACCAGTACTCACGTACGGAGCAGAAACCTGGAGACTTACGAAAGGGGTTCTACGTAAATTGAGAACGACGCAAGGAGCTATGGAAAGAAGAATGATGGGTGTAGCGTTAAGGGATAAGAAAACAGCAGATTGGGCGAGGGAACAAACGCAAGTTAACGACATCTTAGTTGAACTCAAGTAAAAGAAATTGGCATGGGCAGGACTTGTATTGAGGAGGGAAGATAACCGATGGTCATTAAGGGTTACGGACGGGATTACAAGAGAAGGGAAGCGTAGCAAGGGGCGGCAAAAAGTTAGGTGGGTGGATGAGATTAAGAAGTTTGCAGCACATGACCAGGGTAGCTGGAGAAATATGGGAGAGGCCTTTGCCCTACAGTGAGCGTAGCCAGGCTGATGATGAGGACATGGAAGGTGTAATGTGTGCGAGAAATTTAACGCTTTTGAAGTAAGTCTGAGCTTTACAAATGCTAACCGAACTTTTGTTTTCTACGTATTTTTATTCAATGAGCGAGGCGCCCGTGCTCGATTACGTGAAGAAGTCAGGTTGATTATATTTCGTAGAGGTAAGAGGAATCTTATCGGTAATGTGGGCGGGAAATTTCAAGGTTGTTGAGGTAAGTAGAGCATTTGCAATTTATTACCTCTCCAAGCGTTCTGCATCATTATACGTGCCTTCAACGAACAATGGAGAATTTAACCCCTCTGTCCTCAGAAAACTGCTGGAGTCATCGAGAACCAATGAGAGTCAATGCATCACAGCGCCTATTGTGTAAGAGAAGTTTCCTGCATTTATAGAAATGGCAGCCTTTAGGGTGATTAGCAAATGCTTCAAAACGTTTTACTTCCATTATCTTCATTGCTTCCCAGCGTCAGTAAATGAACTATGTGTGACACAAATTTCATATGTTGTAGAAATGGGATCATCGTTATGGTTAGTGTTGGTGGATCGATAATTGTTTGTGGCTTAATGTTACGTTTGCAAGTTATTACAGAACCCTCGAATCTTCCGCACAGTTATGGGTTGTACGGGACGACCTCGCTATATCCTCATTGAGTGAGTCACCGTGTTTATATTTTGACGATACAGGCGTGAGTAAGGGTGTGCTTTTGTGCCGACTGAGTTAGAAGTGTGTGCAGTAGCAGGGAAACTTTTGCAAGTTGGTGCACGTCTACACATGACGAAACAAAAAGGAGATATATTTCACGATTGCTCCGGCTCTCAACACATTTTTTGCGACAGCGCCATTCTCCCGAAGCCATTTATTTTTCTTTGTCTGCTATTTCCTGATACAGTAATCTCACCCACTATGAGGAACTTAACAAAGACCCAGCAGTTACAAAGTGATTGCTTGTCCGGAGGCGTGAGGTCGTAGAAAATAGTGATAACAAAAAGTAATTAGGACTTGGAAAAGTTATACTATGATGCTTCGTATATAGACGACAACTATGAATCAAAGTGTGGAATGAATAAACGAGATGTGTCTATCATTTATGGCATAGCCGACTGTCTCCATAGTACATATTAGGTCATGTAAAGTTCGTAATACCAACATGAACAGACTGGCGCTCTCACACTCACCATGTCCAATTTACCCGCCATTTATTTACTTGTAATTTAAAACATTTTGGAACACTTTCTCCGCAATCTTCTGGCCAAAGGATTATGGTAACTTTCAGTTTTTTCGAGTGGGTTGAACAATTCAGAATTGGAATATACTCTTCCCAGAAATTACACTGCACCTTGTCTTTTTTCTTCTTTGGTGTTTTCACATGAATAAGTAGCTCTATGTTGATTGCTAAACAATTGGTGAACTTGGGTAATACTACCATATTTTCTATTTCTTTATATATATCTTTTAGGACAACCTCTAACTACCAGACGAAAGTGTCGGCTGCGTGCCATTTGTGACTACCTTCGAGACATACAATCCTTACGCAAATTCCTTTCGCAAATTTTCAAATTCATTCGTATTTTATATGAAATTCTACGCCACAGCTATTCAGGTAGTTGTATTAAAGACTGCATGCTTTTGGGGATCGATGAGTGGCATTGAAGGTCACGGTTGGAGATTGATTATTTCTGAAGACAGAACTTCCACTAGAAATGACCTCGCAAGCCAGAGTAGGAAGTTCCAAATGGAGATATCATCAAATGTATTTTTCCCGCTTAAATTGGCAGTATCGCTGTACCGGATCCATGGCAGTTGCGAGTAGGCTACTACGAAAATCTTCGTATCAGTGGCGCTTCCGAGTTCGCAGAGAACGTGTTTACCCGTGCGTTCTCTAAGGTAACATGGCCGATTTGAAATGTACAAGTCAAACGGCACCATGTTTTAATGCCTCTTGATTAGTAGCACATAGTATTCTTGGCATTATATCAGGCGTTTCTTGGAAGGTAAGTATCGCGTCTGTTTTGAAATGAAAGTTCTGCAGGTACAGTGTGCACGTTGGCTCCAGAAGTTCTGGTTGCACGGGTAAATAAATGTTGTGAAGCTAAACCCAGTGCTTACAATTCATTTATTTTCATCCTAAAGAACGTGCAATTTCATGATATATTTATAAAAATGTTCCGCACAAGTCCCAACAACTTTGTCGTATGTTATTTATGGCTATGAACGACAACGTGCACAAGCCATGACGAAATTTAAAGAGCAGTTCATGCGAAAGTACATCGTCGAGGCAAAAATGGTTCGGACAGTTGCATGCAGACAGATGTACGTCAGGAACGGCATAATTAGGAGAAAGCAATAACTCGGGAGTCTTAATAAATAAACACTTGCGCATAGAAAAATCGTTTTCCTGAGCAACCGCTGCGGCTAATACAATGAGGCTTGCAGCCTTAGAAAAATATAAAATGTAGGTACTGTAGAAGTCAAAGTTTTATTTAGATGGTGAAGTGTTTTTTTTTTTAATGAAAAAAAAACGCCGACATTATATAATTTCCGTGTAACCTAGAGCTTATTTCCGTAAATTGCTAATCATAATAAGTCTAAACTGGACAAAATTGATGTTTACGTTTACGAAGTGCGGAATTCATCCAGGGCTTTCGGTACTATTTGGTCTTACGGTTATCTATCTGCTGTAATGTGAAAGCTTTGTTATATTTTTCCTTTAATGACTGGCAAAATAAGTCATACGCTTTATGGGGTCTGTGCGGACGCACTTCACATGCGCTACGCAGTTTTTGGGCTTCTTGACCCATCCAAATCGACGGGACCACCGAATTTTGGTTCGAATCGACGCCGACAGCGAAGCGGACCACGCGGAATCCACTTAAGCCAGTGGGTCCAGTATTTTTCGATTTTTTTTTCGGACTTGAAGTTTTCCCAAGTGGCCGACCAGAGCTAGGACTATTAGACCTAACACGGCAGCGGGGCTCTGCGGCCCTCCCGGCCTTGGCCAACGGCAGAGGAGCCTGGAGCGATAGCCCGAGTACTCAACCCCAGCTTAGGACAAACACCGCTACGAGATCCGACGAATCTCATGGCCGAAAACCACGAAATCATGGGCGAAGACTACCAAGACGCGGCCGGGGAGACCCGTGACCACGGACCAGCGGCAGCCACTCAAGGCCTGACAAGCAGCACCCCAGCGACCACAACGTCACAAGTAAGTCAAAATCTCGACGAGGACGCGGACTGGCAGATAGCCATTTCCAAGCGGCAGAAGAAACGCCAACGCGGCAGCCAAGCAGAATTTTTGGCGGGAACAGGGCTAGGGAACGGAAATTCCCTAGGCTCGGCGAAGAGCACAGGTGGCACGCCAGCCGCACCGAATCAAAGAGAGGGGGGAGGAGCGCCGAGGAGGAGACTGCCTCCGCTGCCCAAGGACGACTTAAAAATAGCCCTGAGGCCCAAGGGACTAGCGGTGAAGAACCTGCAGACGCACCAAGTGGCGCGGGCGGTGGTTGCAGCCACCGGACATGGATGCAAGGCAGAAGACCTTATTATCCGACTCCGCACAGGTTCCAACATCATTATTGTAAGCACCGACAACGAAAGCGCTGCTCAATAAATTAGACGCATTACGCAGCTGAAGTTTGGAGAGCACAGCTACGACATCAACGCACACGTGGCGGCGCCGGAAGGAACGCTGCGCGGTGTAATCCACGGGGTGGACCCGGGAACCCCTGCCAAAGAACTCGAGACAAACCTACGAACCCGAACGCCGGGTGTGAAGATTTTGGCGGCAAGAATGCTAGGCCGGTCGAGCACTGCCGTCATCACCTTCGATGGCCCCACCCTCCCCAAGCAAGTTCTGTACTATGGGGGAGAAATGTGGTGCTATCCCTACAGACCAACGAGACAGATCTGCTACATCTGCTGTCAGCAGGGACACCGGTCAGACGTCTGCCCAACTCCCGGGATCAAGACCTGCAGGCAGTGTGGCCAAAAGGATCCAGAGGAACACCATCAATGCACACCCAAGTGCCTGCTGTGTGGGGAGCCCCACGCAGCCGGCACAAAGGACTGCAAGCAACGTTTAAAGACAACAAGCGAACTACGATGGGGACCCCAGGGTCAGCAACGACGCGGCCGCAGCCGAAGCAGAGGTGGAGCGCGGCGCCCGCGCTGGTTCCAGAACGAAGACCAGGAGAAGCGAGGCGACTACCGGAGCGAGTCGAGGAGCCGCAGCCGGGGCCGCAGTGGCAGCCGAGACCAGGACCAGAGCCGGGAGCGGGACGAGTCCTACCCACCCCTGGGCGGTCAGCAGATCTGGGCGAAGCTGAAGCAACTACAGAAGAAGAGCGGCAGAGTTAAGGTGAGCTGGGGAGCCGGCCCTCCCAAGACGCTTTTTGCTCCGCACAACAGTAACAACACAAACACACAAACAGAAAACGCAAAAAGGCTTACTGCCGAAATTAATAATCTTAAGAGGGAACAGGAACAGACCCGTGAGGAAAACAGGCAACTCAAAAAACAAATAAGTGAACTAATAGCAGAAATACGAAACGCGAAAAGCAGGTTTTCCGCCTGTCAGGCCATCCTCGCCCCCGCAGCAGAGCGTAGGAAGCTTACAGACTAACGAAGGGGGAACCTCCCCAACAGACGATTTGAAAACAATGATACAGCAAATGCAACAGCAAGTGCAGCAGCTAAATCAAAAGATAGCCATGCAAGATCAGAGCTTTCTAAATTATGTAAAGAATCAAAACACACAGAAAACTGTAAACGACGCCAGAGACCGGCTCTACAATGAGCGCAGGTTCGGATCAGAATCCCAGGGAACGAACGCGAACTCTAATACATCAACATGGCAGGACAAAACCAACTAGAGATATGGCAATGGAACTGCAGGAGCTACAAGCGCAAACAAGGGCTCCTACAGCAGTTCATTAACACTAGAGGAACCCCACCAGATCTAATACTTTTACAAGAGGCAAACTGTATTCCAGCCCTGAGAGGATATACTTGCCAGGAGAACGGACGAACAGCTACTCTAATTAGCAACAAAATCACCACCATTGCACACAAAGAATTCGAGAATACACAGCTTGAACACATAGTAACCGAGATAATCCCCAAGAGGAAGCGGAAAGCTAAAGATACCTTCATAGCTAATCCATACAGCCCACCTAAAAATAGGGGAGACTTCGTTAAACTCTTTACAGAAGCAAAAAAGCTAGCGGGACAGAACACCCTGATAATAGCCGGGGATTTTAACGCAAAAAGCCCGCAATGGGGCAGCAGAATTGAAGATAAAAAGGGACGCAGCATCTGTGCAGCAGCAGAAAACATAGGCTGCAAACTACTCACAGATGAGGGCCAACCTACTAGACAGGGGAATAGCGTCAGTGTGGACACATGTCCCGACCTAACTTTTGTCAGGGGCGCCAAGCAAGCGACATGGGAAAACTTGCAAGAAAATCTGGGAAGCGATCACTACATCATTAGGATCAGCAAGGAAGCAGAAAGCATCAAGAGGAAAATTGGTAAGGCAACGCTAACAGACTGGGACGCCTTCCGAATCCACTGCAAACAGCTAAAAGGGGATATAACTTCAGTAGAAGAATGGAGCCAACAACTCCAGCCAATCAGGGACCTCTACACCAAAGAGGTAGATCGAACAGAACAAGCGCCGGAAGTGGACAAGCGACTCCTCAGACTATGGGAGGCACGACGGGGCCTAACCAAGCGCTGGAAGCGCCAAAAACTAAATCGGAAACTAAAGAAGAAAATTGCTGAAATAACACAGCAAGCGGAGGAATATGCAAAGCAGCTAGCGAGACAGGGGTGGCAACAGTTTAGTACCTCCCTGAATGGCACCCTCGGCACAGCTAGAACGTGGCAGATCCTCAGAACACTAATGGACCCAAGCAAAAGCAAAACAGAAAGCAGCAAATCTATTCAGAGACTGATTCACCAATATGAAGGGACCGAAGACCAGCTACTCCAAGCAGTACGAGAAAAATGCTATGGGAAAGACTCGGTGGAATGCTATCAAGGCGACTACCAAGGAGAGGAGAACCCCACAACAGACCGGCCCATCACAAGGGAAGAAGTTGTCGAAGCCATACGAGCAACCACGAAGAACACGGCGGCAGGGGCGGACAAGATTCGCAACTCGCTAATACGAAACCTAAGTGAAGAAGCAGTAGACCAACTCACCATCTAACTCAACAAATTATGGGAAGACGGAACAGTCCCAGCGGAGTGGAAACACGCCGTGGTCATGATTCCCAAGCCCGGCAAGAAACTACAAATTGAAAACCTCAGACCAATCTCGCTCACATCGTGCCTCGGCAAGCTGTTTGAGAAAATTGTGACCCGACGAATCCAAACGCACCTAGAAGACGGAGGGTGGTACCCCAACACCATGTTCGGCTTCCGGGCAAACCTATCCACCCAAGACATCCTGCTACAACTAAAAGAAGAGGTACTCGAACCAATGCCGAAAAACGGGGAGAACGTCGTCATGGCCATTGATATCAAAGGGGCCTTTGATAACGTATCCCACGCCGCCATTATGGAAGGACTCAACACTACCAACTGCGGGAAGAAAGTACACGCCTATGTCAGAAGCTTCCTCACAGATAGAACAGCGACTGTAGGCCTCGGAGACCTGCGGAGCGGCACCTTTCAAACGCCATGCAAGGGCACTCCGCAGGGCTCGGTAATTTCGCCGATACTTTTTAACATCGCCATGGTCAACCTTGCGAAGAAGCTCAACGAAGTCCAGGGCATCAGTCATGCCATATATGCAGACGACATAACCATCTGGACCACCGAAGGATCACTAGGGAACAAGCAAGAAGCGCTACAGAAAGCCGCCGCTTGCATCGAGGAATATACGCAGCAAAGAGGCCTCAGATGCTCCACGGAGAAGTCTGAGCTCCTCAGAGTGGGAAGGCACCCAACAGATGCCCCACTCGAAGTAAAAATCGAAGGCCAGAACATTCCGGAACAGAAAATGATCAGGATCCTGGGCATGTGGCTGCAGGGCAGCCGGAGGTGCAGCCACACCCTCTGCCTGCTGAGTAGAGCAGCTGGACAAGTGGGCCGCATGATCAGCAGAGTTGCGCACAAGAGATACGGCATGAGAGAGGAAGATACCCTCAGGCTGGTCAACAGCCTGGTGGTCAGCCGGGTCACATACTCCCTGCCGTACCATGTAACCATCAAAGCCGAAAGAGAACAAGCCGAAGCAATCCTTCGGAAGGCATACAAAACAGCCCTTCATCTCCCAAGAAACACATCCAATGACAAGCTGATGCAACTGGGAATCAGCAATACGTTTGAAGAACTAAAGGAATGCCAGCTCAAGGCACAAGCGCGAAGGCTCAGTAACACAACAACAGGAAGGGCGCTACTGACAAAGTTGGGTTGGGAAATAGAAAACCCGCAAAGTAGTAGGGCAATAATACCGGACCTGCTAAGGAAGAAACTACGTATACAACCTGTCCCCCGCAATATGGACCCCAATCTCCATACCAGCAGGCGACAGGCTAGGTCAGAATTCTACGAAAGAACGATGGGGCAGAGAGACAACACATTCTACACAGATGCTTCCCTCTATCCAAAAGAACACAGGAAACACGCAGTAGCGGTAGTAGCTAATAATAAAAGCAAACTGATCACGAGTCTCACGGCAGCGGTATCAGACATAACCGAAGCAGAGAAAATAGCTGTTGCACTGGCAGCAGAGGAAGGATACAGGATAGGAAAATCCCTCAACATCCTAACAGACTCACAAGAGGCGTGCCGAAACTATATCAGGGGTAGAATAAGCAGCACGGCACTCAAGATCCTTAGTAGAGCACCGCTCTATGAAGGACAACCTACACACAACATAATCTGGATACGAAGCCACGCAGGGATTCAGGGCAATGAAGGGGCGGACAGCTTAGCTCGAGGCTTCACCATCCGAGCGGGCACCTCAATCCCCCCGGGAGAGCCTCAGATTACTTGCGGGGACAGTTATTCAGAGCTGCTAAACCTATATAGGAGGCGAAGATTCCAATACCCCCCACCACACAAAGCGTTGACGAAGGAGGAAGCCGCAGGATGGCGTAGACTGCAGACGGGTTCCTTTCCAAATCTTTACGTACTAAGCAGGATGTTCCCCACACAATATTGCGGCGTATGCCCGTGGTGCGGAGCAAGGCCAACACTATATCACATCACGTGGGAATGCGAGAGAAACAAGACATTCCACAAACATACAACACCAAGTGCGGAGCAATGGGAGAGCCGGCTCACCAGCTGCGAGCTAGGGGTCCAAAGGGCCCTCATAGCACACGCAAGCGAGGTGGCCCGACTCAGTGGTGCCCTGGACTAGGGGCCCACCCAAGGCTGAAGAGGACCCAAAGTTTTCAAGAATGAAGACTTCGTCCTCAACTCGCTAATATCTTGAAGAACCAATAAAGTTTTCCATTCCATTCCATTCCATACGCTTTATCTGCATTTCTTTTCGTTTTAAACGCTTTTTCCAATCAATTTTATCTACAACTTCACAGAATGTTTTTCTTGCGGCGTCATCTATACGTCATTTAAAACGTATTTGTTTGTTTAGTGGACCGGTATCCGAACAGGTGACACAAAATATTGGTAAATGGTCGCTTATATCGTGTGTAAAAATCCCGCTCTTTAAATCATTTTCGTTTTGATTTGAGATGTAGATGTCGAGCTGTGTAGCAGTAGTTGTAGTTATTCTAGTGGGCGAGTTGATGGTGATTTGTGCAACCATAAGCACACAATAACATTACCATTTCTCTAGCACACGAATCACTGGACGTCATGTCTATGTTGATGTCACCAATAATTAAAACCGTATAGCTCGGTGCAAAATTCGAGAGTAGATTCTCCAAGAAACATATTAAGTTACTTTTTCTTCCCATAGGTGGTCTATATATGGCTACAGTAATTGTTCTTTTTTTCAATTCGCAGTGCTAGACATTCAACATCCTCATTAATAACACAGTAATATTCAATATCATAAGAAGCCAACAAACACTGACACCAAGGGCAACATAGGGTAAATTACTTGTGCTTAATAAATGAAATAAAGAAACGATGAATTCATGGAAATTAAAGTGGATGAAAACACAACTTGCCGGAGGTGGGAAGGTAACCCACAACCTTCGCATTTCGCGTGCGATGCTCTACCAATTGAACTACCGTGGCGCCGCTTCCCGATACACTTTTCTTGGGCATTTATGTGTCCTAGTGGAACCCTGGGAGTGTTAGCCAGCGCCACCACTCCCAGACCTTGGCGACGGAAGTGGAACGTCCTTTTTGCTGCAGGCGTCTCGAGAGCGTGATCTTTTTGGGTGAAAGCAACTGGTCAATAAACCCACACATGCTACCTGAAGGTATCAATGTTGCCGGATTCGAGACCCTCGTTATGTATTAAACGAGAAGAAAGGGGGTTAACCGAGGGGCCCGATTTTTATTAGTCATTTATTTCATTTATTAAGCACAAGTAATTACCCCTATGTTGTCCTTGGGGTCAGTGTTTGTTGGCTTCTTATAATATGACTAATAAAAATCCGGCCTCTCGGTTAACCGCCTTTCTTCTCGTTTAATACAGTAATATTCAAGTACCACATGAAAAACTGTTTCTTTGTTATAAATTGCAACTTCGCCTGCTTTCATAATACCACGACAAATATCTTTTTAATTAAAGGTCATCATTTTCAGTGATCCATGTCTCAGAGAACAACAGATCGAAGTTAACAGATAATGACTCGAGAAAAGTGGCTATGTCATCTACCTTGCGTTTTATGCTTCTTGTGTTCATGTGCAATGCAGCAAACGTTTTACCAGCAGTAGAAAATTTTGAAGTCAGTGACGGTAAAGTAATCGGTACTGTTAGTTAAAGCGTGATTCATCTTCAATGAAGCTTTATCTCTTAAGACTCTACTGTGATATGGTTAAGATCTCTTTCATCTGTAATGCGGACTACAGGCGCCTCCTCATTTCTGCATGCCAACACCCGTCCACTGGAAGTCTCTAAGCATACTTTCACCGAGCTTCCTTCTTATTTTTTTTTTATCATGACTCAGAGCAATGCCTTATTGCGCTGCATAAGGTATTCACTTACATAGATTGGCTTTCTTTCCCGCTGACCAAGGACAGTGGTGTCTAGCCTTGTTTTCCTGCATTTCGTGAACAAGGCATTGCGCATGTCTCTTTGTCTCTATAGATAATGCTATAAATGCAATGTCATTCGTTCTTGTCTTGTAGAAATAAATATGGGTCTAAATAAACTCTATATCCCATTCATTCGCAAGAGTAGGTGTAAGCGGGGAAATGCTCTGTCTCTCTCTCATACACATACACACACACGCGCACGCGCGCGCACGTTCGTACACACTCACACAAACACACACAGAGATACGACGCCTGCTCGCCCGCATTCACATCTACAAGCGCCCACGCATGCACACACGCGCAAAAATGTACGCACACACAAACATGCGTATGCTCGCACACGCATACACGCTCTCATGCGCACGCATATTCAAATACTGAGGCACAAACACGCGCGCACACGCAAATGCAAGCACGGACGCATGCACGCTCAAGGCCTGCACACCCATATACACTCTCTCTCCCCTTGCCTGTTGCCTCACAAAAACATGCGTGCGCAAACAGACTGAATGACACTCGCTCTGCAATTACCGTTCAAAACTCCAGCTGTAATAAATCACTTTACGGTTTAAATTTCGCGCTTCTTCAAGTAAATGTGCCCTCTGCTTAGAGGGTGCGAAACCATTTGCTCCTGTTGTTTCACATAACCGCCCATCCCCGACCAAAACACTGATTTAACGCACCACCAATGTTCCGACTAAGTGCCATAAATGTATATGTTGTTACAAGGACTACCCTCCTACCGCAGACAGTTGAAACTTGATGACACTTGGCTACTGTATAGAAATAAAATTGTATAAAATTTCGCCCATTCATCCTAAAACTGGTACAGCGCAACATAGAAAGGAAGAAACAAGCCCAGCCGGCCAAATAAAGGAACAGAGCGCTCTGTTCCTTTATCTGGCCGGCTCGGCTTGTTTCTCGCCTTCAATGTTGCGCTGTACAAGTTTTAGAATGCAATATCAACTCACCCAATCCTCAACCCTAGTGAACTGCCGATTCATTTACGCACGTGCATCGCCGTGAAGTTCCACGGGATGGTGCAGGTGCAATGTCCAGAATTCCTGAGTATGTCCATGCTACAAGGCACGATGGTATTTTTTTTATCGTAACACAAGAATATGCGCATGCGTGTTGCTATGTTGTCCAAGTAATAAAACCTGATAAAAGAAGCGATGACTAAACAACTAAGCAACCCATTTCTACATTTTAGGAATTAAAAATACGAAATATAATATTTGAAGAGCCCTCCTGAAAAAACCAAAACCCAAAACAAATGTTGAGTTTCGTGTTACGGCCATCTGGTGGAAGACTGTCGAACTGAGTCGTGCGTGGTGGTAAAAAGAAAAAAAGGAGTATCGCGCAGCACGGCACCGAACCATGGCCAGCATGACGCGGAACAATAGGAGCGAGCAATGAAACCGCGCGGCCATGGCTCCCGACGTTTCCAGAGGTGATATGCCCGGGTTTTTATGTATAACACGTGTACTAGCGCGACTGTGTTTCAAGAATCGCTTTTGGGAACAGTGTTACGTTATGTGTAGAGAGCCGAGATAGGCATCAATCGAAATCTGTGTCTCCGGACTACATACGCTACAGTGACTATTACGATTGACGCCGTAGTTTCAATACAACTACCGTTTTTGTCTCGAAAACCAAGTACACATTTTCGTCGTTTCCATAGGCTTCCATTGCTGTATCTTTATCCACTCTGGGAATAAAATTCTTGCTTGCAACAGCGTGACCACTGCATTTGGCTCGTGTGGATTGTCTTCTAAAACATGTCTCTCACCTGCCTTTATCAATAATTGACCTGCACGTCTTGTTATTCGCGAAAAACCCGCTTGTTCCATTGCAAACGCGCTAGCTTCGTGCCGGGGCGGCTTGGGGTGCTAGTGGCGCTAGTTGGTACACTCGCCCACCAAATATTGCGAGGCGCGCAAGCCCGTGGCGAAACGGAACTCCTTCACTTCAAGCGGCGGACCCCTGGTCCAGTGTTTCCTTCTTCGTCCGTTGTCGTTTGCGCGGTTACATTGTGCATTCAAATGGCGAGACCGACGCCTGCGCGCATGCGCGTTCCTCCGAGACTGCAAAGGTGCGTGTTTCCGCGCGTCCTCCTTGCGCGCCGGCGATAACCAAGTGCAGCCGCGAGGTGTCCCTCTTGCGGTTGGCGCTGTGGCGGCTTCGACGGGCAAAACTTCGTTTATATACAAAGGAAATCAAGAGTTCATTTTCGTCTTGCCTGTCTCCGCCTATAGAGCGCGTTTTCTGCCACGCTCTTCCGCGGGAGAACGCCCCGTTCGTAAAAAGAAACAACGAAGATTGGCCACGAAAAAGCGCAGCGCAGAAAAAAAAATGACTGGATGCGTCAGCGCTTGCGGCTTTAAACATGCTTCACATAGCTTTGCCCGTCGAAGCTGTGCCGGCGCTGTGCCGGCCCAGCGCCAATCGCAAGAGGGCACCTCGCGGCTACATTCGCATATCGCCGGCGCGCAAGGAGGAAGCGCGGAAACATGCACGCTTGCAGTCTCGGAGGAACGCGCATGCGCGCAGGCGTCGGTCTCGACACGAGGGGTGCGCCGCTAGAAGCAGAGCAGGGCCGTTTCGCCACGCGCTCGCACGCTTCCGCAATATTTTGTGGGCGAGTGTACGTGTCCAGAAAAGCTGGATATGAGTAACATTAGTTTACAAGATTTATAACATAGGAAGTCATGAGGAAATGTGCACAGTCGTCTTTGTATCACATTCTAACTGGTTGCATGGTTTAAAAAAAACGTTTCAACCATATTTGCAGAGAGGTATGTTCACATTTTCATGAATAGGTGACACGCATATAAGCAAAATCAACAAAACAATCAAGATAATGGGAGGGTGGTGTTTAGACTTGTATCTGCAGAGGTAGAGCCCAACCCAGGGTCTTTTTGTTCCTTTGTCTTATTTACTATTGCTCCCTTGAAATGAAGCAATAGTCATTCTGAATGTGTCTTCTTTTGTATCTTTTGTATGCTAAACTGTAGTTAAAAAGAAAAACACAGACGCGTCAGTTAACCTGAGGTTCACGCATGCTTAGTTTAGTGCATTTTGGCACTAATAAAATGAAGCATGTCAGTGCAATGTTCTGTATAGGTTTCTACATTTTTGAAACAAACAGCGACCACCAACATGGAGTCGTGTCTGTGTTGCGTGTATGTTTGTTGTCTGTGTGTGTTGTGTGCGTGTGGGCGTTGCGTACGTGTTTTGCGTATGTGTTTGGCACGTGCAGTGCGCGTGTGTGTTGCGTGTGCGAGGGGCGCACAGTTTGTCCCATGGAGAGTGATGTTTGCTTCAAAGTGCATCGTGTGCCACTTACCAGCCACGCATTAATTTTGTGCAGTTAAATGAAACGAAATAGTCGTCTGGCTGGTATACACATTATTTGGTGCTGGCCTCCCACACGGTACTCAGATACGCACACACTGCACGGCTTTGTTGACCACTGTTCCGAAAATAAGCCCTGTGATAAAGTGCTCCACTGAGCTCTGTAAAATCATGCTGCTGCCATTTGTATATTAAAGCACCACTGTTGTTTTTCAGGTCAGTCGCTGCATGACACCCTGAGAGAGGAAACAAAGTGCAGCGCCCAAGCGAGTCGCACGGCCTTGCACCAAAAGTTGTCTCCATAATCAGGAGCGCTATAACGTAAAATTATTCCAAACTTTTCTATTCAAATTCTGCAATCAGCCCGCCGCGATTGGTCAAAAACATTTTGGACCACCCCCACTTCACCTGTATGTCCCACGACGTCACGAAAACCGCGAGAGCTCGCCATCTGATATGACGTGTACACAATGATTATGCATTTGACCAAACAAAAGAAAAATTGTCATTTCTGATTCGAAGCCTTTTCGCCATTAGCCTTCGGCTATTAGTCAAAAGTTTTCTGGCTGCACCCACTTCACCTGCCTGTCACGCAACGTCACAAAACCGCGAAAAATCACCGCGTCAAAGTCCCCTGTATGCGTTAAAGATGCATTAATATGCCGAACAAAACTGAATTTCCTTATGAATAACCGCAGGCTGCCCCGATCGCTGGCTGCCATCGATCGCTCAGGCACTGGCTACTCGCACCTGCCGGAGAGCATGGGCTTATTTGCGTATAATAAAACTTTTTGCGTGGCCGTGTAACGTTTTTGAGCACTTTCGGCACATTTACGACCTCGTTCTGCCAAGTCTTCTTTGGTTAGGATCCGTTTTGTTCAGCTTCCGTTGCATGCCGCCGCGATTTTCGACCAGCCACCGCGAGCTAAGTAACGGAAAGCGGACTAATTTCGGACGCTGGCACCACCCTCTTCATTCGGCTATCGAATTTCAGACCAGTGGCTCGGCCCCGTTGAATCCCTCTCCACTTGAGCGGGCTCCTCGCTTCTTATAAGCTAATTAGATAAGACAAGCCGCTCAGTGTAGGCGATGTTATTCGTTTTTCTGCAAACAAATATGACCTCCTATAAATGTGGAGAGCGTTCAATTGGTCTGTTCAGACAACCCTGCGGATGACCGCCCGATGCTTACGTCGGCGGTTACGCAAATTTGACGTCAGGATATTGGAATAAAAACATTGGAATAGTTCTACGTTATAGGGCTCCAGCTTTGCTATTTTATCAGTCAGCTACGTTGGCTAAACCGATTTCTTACTTTACACAAGAGTTCCTTTTTACACCAAAAAACCATTTCATTGTATCTGCCTTTTGAACATACGCATATCTCTTCAATTTGTACTTTACACTATCTGAACACTGTGACATAATACATAATGCACGCCTACCATGATGCCTCATACACACTCCATACCCATGTGGATGCTATTGTGTGTTGCGAATTCGTACATGAATACATGCCATGACTAATTCAAAACAAATTTACTTACAAGGTCGGTAGAATTCTGTAAAATGGCGATCAGCGCCATTATGCACAAATATGTGCGTATTTATTTACTTCGCTTGCCTTTCTTTGAGAGGACATGTATTTTTTCCTGTTCTTCTTTACGTACGCGTGCGATCCATGCCAAGTGGTAGCTTATCTATAGCGTGGGAAATTGACTTTTAAGCTTTTATAACACCTGGACGAAAAGCGACGCTGCTTGTTTTCTAAGCCTAGTGCGCACAAGCACTTCTATTAATATTCCCATTTTCATATTTATCTGTCAAGTGATCTTCTGATGTATAATAAAACAAAAATTCATTTTCTTCTACAATTTCCTAAACTACAAATTCTTTCTTACAACCACTGAGAGAAAAAGTATTGACCATATTTAACAGCCGTGGAAAAATCAAAAACAAAAAACACGACTAAAGTAAAAACGGAGACACCCTCGAGGGTTAGTGTGTCAGGAGGTGATGCTTTGTCTTGTTGCGATACAGTTGAACATTTTTAGCTTTGACTACACATCCTAATTTCCGTTTTGATACCAGCTGCATATTGCATAATATTTGTTATTTTATAGTGATTATGTGACGCGCGATAGAAAACTCAAACAGGACAGAAGTTCACATGAATATGGAGAATTGAGGTGATAAACAGTGGTCGAACAAGGAATAGCGGCTGCAGTCAACGTTTCGACAAAGAACATTCTCTTCGTGAGGGCGGCAACTGCCTTCACGAAGAAGTGAAATGCTCTTACAAAGCGTTGGCTTGAGCGACATTCCTGGTTCGCCCATTATTCCTCACGAGAAGAAATTGTCTTTACACATCAAATATCTGTACAGTAGAACAGAAAAAAAAATGTCAAGTAGCAGAACAAAGAGAAATTTGTCTGTGTCTCAAAATGGATAATTGTATTACGCATACATTTTCTGTAAAATAAAACAGAAAATATTAATAATACAACAGAAAAACTTATAGCAAGAAACAGAAGTGTTTCTGTAATACCAAACAGATAACTGTCTCCTAACACAATATTTCTGTTATCGTAAAACAGAAAGAACTTGTAAAATAACAGGAAAAGCACAAATACAAAATGGAGCTTCAAAGAAATTATCTTCTTTTTAGTTAAATACTTTTGTACAGTGTACAGTGTACAGTACAGTGTACAGTGTTTTGTACAGTGTACGCTTGCATGCCCACTAAGAGCGCCGAGACATAAGGCAAAGTTTTGGCCACAACTGGTTGTGGCTTTGTAAATGCTACAATGCACAGTTGACTAAGTAAGATTCCTTTCTATTACGATGTTCGTTATGCGTGTTATACTCAAAAGAATACTGCCCTAAAGTTAAATGAAGCAGGACCAAATGTTTGATGGAAACCATCTTGCGACGTGGATGGCAGTGGTGGGTCAGACGCGTCTTCGCAGAAGTCACCGCTCCCATACTTCAGACCTAGCTGGCAGTGGCTGTACTCTGGGACTTGTCTTAGCTGGCACGATCCACGTTGTGAAGTTGAACCTTGGTTGTTGGGACGCCCGCGCCACCTGTAGTGCCTGTTTGGCTTTCGCCGCTTGACGGCCTGCGCAGAAAAACGTCTAAGCCAACGGGTTCACTTTAACTGCCGTGTGTCGCACGTGATACGGCTTTTTCTCCACACATCACCTGTAGATCCCCGTCTCACCAACCCAGTGCAGTTCAGCAGAAGCTAAAGGGTGGCGTCAGTCAGCGAACAAGAAAACTGACCCTACTGCTCCTTGCTGCTGCGCAGTTCAATGTTGAATTGCTGACGGTTGTACGAATTTTAAGCAAGTGCTGACTCGAAATTGCACCTCTACTTTTTAAAGAGGCTTGAAATTGCTTGTATATGTCACCATGGGTATTAAAGCACTGCTTATTCAACAAAATTGAGGAGTACATTAGCTAAATGACTGACTAGAAAGTGTCATAAATTTGTCTTCCAGAATTCGTTTGCACCATTAAAAAGCGTTTTGCATTACTTCTCGTATTCATTTTCAAAACAACTATAAGCTGTCTTGAAATATAAGACAGTTGTCTTATATTTCAAATTTCGCGATTCATTAGAGAGTCTTCACGACGGCTACAAGGCCATTTAAGACATCCGACAAGGTTGCGACAAGACGGCCACAAGATGATTTATTTTCTTGCGAAAACATATAGAAGACGTCTTGTATGTGTTATAAGGTTATCGGCAAGACGTCTTGCTAATCTCCTCAAGACGCGCTGGATGGGGAAACCCTCGGATATACGGTGTCGCCACCTTGAAGGCCAGGATATCGCGGCACCCTACGCAATTCTATCGAACTCGGGCGCTTCGTGTCATATCTGGCGGAGGCCGCAGCAGTTAAGTGGCACTTCGCGAAGGCATGGCATTGGACGACAGCGGCACAGGCACTCACATCCCACCCCGTTTCTACAGATTATACAATTTTTTTATTATATCCTTTGTTGCAACTATTCCGACGCGTTTTCCGCATGACTTGGCATAATAGGATACACTTTTCATGTTCATACGATATCTACGAATCACCTAACGCGGACCGTACATTTTCTGGAAGTGTTTAGAAGATAGCCAGATCCTAGTTATGCCATATCTCTGTAAACTCAGCTATGACCTTCCTTTCAAAAAGGTGTGGATCAACCAAAGAAATCACTCACAGTATGCGCAGGCATTCCCCGTGAGTGTCGCAGCGGTACTTCTTCTGTAACAGCCGCCGGTGAGTCGCGGACCACGGAATCTGCTAACCGCAGCCATCGCCCATCACGTCGGCACCGCCAAAAGTCCGCGTAGTGGCCTCTAACGGCAGCGAACCCAGGAGGCCCTAGGTGAGTACGAGGGCCCCGCACTAGTCTAACAGAAGCCACACCAGGGTGATGGCCGGCGCGCGCACCTCGTTCGGTGCGCCATGTGTGATACTCGGAGCGTATAGCAAATGGCTCATGCAAACCGCTTTGCGACGTGGATGGCTGTGGTGGACCACACGTGTCTGCACAGGAGTCACCCCTATTCACACCTCGCTGGCAGCGGCGGAACTCCGGGACTTGTCCTATTTGGCACAATCCACGTTGTGAAGTTGAACCTTCGCTTTTGCGACGTCCATGCCCCCTGCGGCGCCAGTTTGGCTTTTGTCGCCTGATGGCCTGCGAGAAAAAGAACGTCTAAGCCAACGCGTTCACTTGAACGGCGGTGTGTCGCACACCTGTAAATCATCGCCTGTAGATCCCCATCTCACCAACCCGGTGCAGTTAAGCCGAAGCAAAAGGGTTGCGTCAGCCAAAAAGAAAATTTACCCTATTGGCCCTTCTACCCCTAGCTGCTGCCCCGGGGGCCGACTCCTCTGAAATACAGTAAATTAAGCTTTGTTTTACTATAAGAACAAAAATGTGTGCGGAGCCAAAATGAGCTCCATTTCACATTCCGGGACATGCAGCCAATCACCAACCTACGGTGATATATTCACTGCCGCTCTTGCAGTAAAACCCCGCGCTAATATGGCTATACTAAAAAAGGAAGTCATTCGTTACTCCACACGAGCAGTCTACGGCATCTACGGCATCTCCCGTGGAATTGTCCCGAACTGCACTCATCAAGGCGCAGCTACCCTTCAGAAGTGAGGCTACACCCAAGCCGCCCTCCTGACTACTATCTGTAGGCTTCGGTTCCCACTGATGCCCGTTAGATTTCATTGCACATAACTATACAAGTATATATATGTATGTATATATATATATATGACGTTTAAATTAGGTACTTTACGCCACATGTGCCAATCTACGAATTATAGGCGCTGAGTTCGCACAGCGTATCCGCTTGGCACTAATTCTCTGGACAGCACCAGTTCCGAGATCATCATCATCAGCCTGGTTACGCCCACTGCAGGGCAAAGGCCTCTCCCATACTTCTCCAACAACCCAGGTCATGTACTAATTGTGGCCATGCCGTTCCTGCAAACTTTCTAATTGCATCCGCCCACCTAACTTTCTGCCGCCCCCTGCTACGCTTTCCTTCCCTTGGAATCCAGACCGTAACCCTTAATGACCATCGGTTATCTTCCCTCCTCATTACATGTCCTGCCCATGCCCGTTTCTTTTTCTTGATGTCAACTAAGATGTCATTAACTCGCGTTTGTTCCCTCACCCAATCTGCTCTCTTCTTTTCCCTTAACGTTACACCCATCATACTTCTTTCCATAGCTCGTCGTGTCGTCCTCAACTTGAGTAGAACCGATTAGCAGCGTTCCTGTCGAAGGAGCTCAATCGTTTAAGTGTCTCTGAGTCACTTTCTACCATGACCTTTCTTGGGCTTCACACGTCACTAACGTCATATCATCTGTACATAAAACACTTGGATTTTTGCGACGTCATCTACATAACGCACCTATGAACGTAAAATTGTTAGCTTATAAAACTCTCGTGTGCTCAAAATTGGAATATGCTTCACCAATTTGGAACCCGCGACAAGCTTATATTCAAGACGCCCTAGAGTGACTTGAAAACGGTGCTACGAGATTCATTCATCGTTCGTATTCTTATGATGTGAGTGTGTCATCTCTAAAATTAGAATCTAATTTACCCCTTCTCTCATGTCGCCGCCGTATCGCCAGTCTTTCTTTATTTTATAAACTTTTTCATAGCTCGATGGGTATACCGCCATACATTCATTGTTTCACCAACACGCATATCTAATGGCACTAGTCATCCTCTTCAAGTCGTGCGCCCACGTGCACGCGCTGTTAGCTTTTCTACGTCATTTCTTTCTCGTATAGCTGCTGACTGGAATGGCCGTCCGGGCGACACCGCTGCCATCACTTGTCCATCACTTGTCACTTGTATAACGCAGTGGTTAGCGCAGAGTATAAGGTCTGTTTCATTTCTTGTCTCGCCATTCGGGCTCCTCCGCGTCCACTTTTGGCTATCCCGCTTGCGGAAGAAGGTATTCATTATCCGCATGTTATTCTGTTCTGCAAAGTCTACTAATAACTCTCCCCTGCTATTCCTAGTGCCTACGCTATCATAGATATATATATATATATATATATATATCTGTGTGTGTGTGTGCATGTGTGTGTGCGTGTGTGTGTGTGTGTGTGTGTGTGTTATTAACCGACGATTTAGATACCGCCTAATGCGAAAACCCCCTAAGCTGTTTTCATGTCACGATATATTGGCTGGCTAGGACAATCTGTCTCGTGCGGCACGTTGCAAACGGAGTCTAGTGTGGCGCGACTGCTTCGCTAATAGGGAGATCACGAGAAGCAGCGCGTAGGTGATGCGTGGGGCCAATTCACAGCAGTCGCCGCAGACAGACTTCCGCTCATGCAGTCTTTCATTTCCATACATGGTATCGGTGGCCTCAACAGAAAATAGACGACGCGCTCCTCTGGCGCCATCTCGTAGCCATCGTCGCCGCAAAGCCGTCTTGCGTGGCACTACTATTTTCTTCCCACGCTTTCGCCATTGCTTCCTCCTTCGCTTTACTCCTCGCGCTCTTTTCGCTATCGCTGCCTTTCATGTCCCGCTACGCTCCATGATCACTCTTTCATCCTTAGTTGTGGTCGTTCGCTCGGTTACGAGGGACGTCGACGCCGATGCCAACACTCACCACAGCAACGGGCGCGTAAGAGCGCGCTCTAATAGCCAAAGAATAGAAGCAGGAAGGAAATATACCAGGAGTTTATTGACGATCACTGTGGCCGCATCACCTGATTAATCGCAATTAAGTCATTAATAGAAGCATTGGAGAGTTAGAATGGCCCCGCACAAAGCACTAACGGTACAATATCACCCACAGCACTTGTAGAATTGGTGCCGCAGTGCCACAGTTGCCTGCCTAGTAGAACAGGTGAGGGAATAGAAGCACGTTAAAAATATTTAAAAAATACCAGGATTTCACTGATGTTTCGGCTGTGGGCCAGCCTTCACTCCAAGGGTGGTCCCGGCCGAAACATCAGAAACATTCTCTTACACGCACACACACGTATAATATATATATATATATATATATATATATATATATATATATATATATATATATATATAGGGTGGGAATTTCTTTTGCACTTCTTCATCATCTGTATAATATAATATCTTCATCATGTGCGTGCCCTCCTTCATCGTGCGGATAGTCGCATCGTCATAGTGGACTGGGCGGAAGGTCCTTCGCTGCGTCGCTCAGGCTTCATAGCGGTCGGCCCTTACTATATGGTGCAGGAGCTTCTTCGTCCCCCGTCCTCTGCACGGCTGGCGAACACGCTGGAGCTTCGTTCAGGTCACTGCTTGTGCCGACTGTCGGCCGACATGCCGCAGGACAAGCAGCCTGGCGCTTCTACCGTAACCATCTCGACACCGCAAGCCGCACCTTCTTTGATCATCAGTAGCCACCAGTGTGGCCCCGATCTGTTCGCTGGTCTTCGCAGATGTTGAAGGCTGGCTGAAAAATTACGACCGCGTAAGCTCTGCTAATCCGTGGGATAACCTACTCAAGCCCCGCCATGTGTCGTTCTATCTGACGGGTGTGGCAAAGACCTGGTTTTTCAACCGGCGGTTCGCTCGGTTTTAACCGGTTTTCAGACCTGGTTTTCAAACGGCGGTTTGCTCTGCCCTTGCGACGAAAACTCTTGAAGCTCGCAAACAACACTCTGGTGAGTCCTACACATCGTACATCGAGGATGTGCTTGTACTCTGTCGCCGTGTAAGTGATGCTATAGATGAGTCGGACAGGGTACGTCATATTCTTAAAGGCATTGGCAATGTGACCTTCAACGCGCTCGCCGTGAGAAACCGTGTTACACACGCTGGCATCCTCTTGACGTGCCAGCACCTCGACGAGCTCGAGTCCGTATGCTTGCAGCCGGACTGCAAAAACCGTTCTACGGCGGACCCTGACCTGCGTGCAATGATTCGGGCGATTATTCGCGAGGAACTTCAATCACTTGGCTTTTCATCTCCGTTGGTCCTTCCTCAGGCTTCTGGTGCAGCGTTGCGCGACGTCATCAAGGAGGACCTCGCGTCAATCACTTGCTGTGCGCATGTTGACCGTCCAGCTCCTCGCCCCTTGCCAACATACGCTCAGGTTCCTACTGCGTCTGCAACCGGCTTCCGTTCAGCGTTCTCTCTACGCACATACGCGCCGGTTGGTGTCGTTCCTCCGGCCAATGTCCCCTGAATACCACTCGAGCCTTCATCGCCCCATCTGACCATACAATCTTCCAGCGTATCGAGCGGCCCCTACTACCCGCCTTGGCGACCTTCTCGTGCTATATGCTACTACTGTGGTTATCGTGGCCACATATCACGTTTTTGCCTCAAGAGCCAACAAGATGAGCGTCGCGGGTACGACATGAATGAACGCGATGCGTATTCTCAAGGGGCCACTTCTCAAAACCGGCGTTACGCGTCCCCACCACATCTCCGCACGCAACAACCAAGATACCGCATGGCTACCGCCAGCGGATGCTGCTCACCTTCGCCCTTCCACCGCTCCTCGTCACGGCTCCGGCCTGCCACGTTCACCTCTGACCGTCGCCCGGAAAACTAAGTAATGCCGTTTTCGGAGGAAAAACTGCATTTACCGACAGGACTATAGTTCCTCCAGCGCGCCCTTGTAATCAGATGTCTGTGTTCGTTGAGGGTGTGCACGTTGAAGGTTTGGTGGACACTGGTGCCACTTTATCTGCTATGCATGCTGATTTGTGTAAGCATCTCAGGAAAGTTACAACACCTTACGATGGACCACTGCTGGTTGCAGCTCAAGGGGAATCTAGCCGTCCTTCCGCGTTTTGTGCTGTGCGTGCTATGATCGACGGCATTATCCACCACATACAGTTTGCTGTGCTGTCGCCATGCTCCCACCAGCTGATTCTAGTATGGGGTTTATTTGCCTCTGCTTCTGCTGCTATATGTTGTGGGCAATGTCGCGTACGTATTACCGACACCGATTATCCGCTTGGCGATGAAAAGTGCCAGCCACTTCGTACGCTCCCAGGAGAAGATACCGAGCTACCTGCAGACCCTCAGCAAATTCTGACCATCACGTCCGACGTCATCGACCATGGAGATGCGTTGTGTTACCTTTTACGCGCTGTTTCACAAGAGGGATAGCCATTGTATTAGGCCTAGTTAGATTTGACAATGCGTTTGCGGTTCTCTGTATATGCTTCTTTCGTCCTCTTAACTTCACTGAGCCCCATTATATCCTAATTACTGCCCTCTAATTCCTCCAATAGCACTGCTAGACTCGCCTCACTACATAAAGTTCCAGCGTTAAACGTTTCCAGGTTCAGATGCCAATGGCGGCCTGCCCGGAACCAGGGATTCCTAGCACCCTCTGCTGCGTCGCAGGTCTGACCGCCGCCGTGGTCAGCTGCTTCGCAGCTACTGGGGACTGAGGGCCGGGGTTTGATTCTTGTGCTCATATGGGAGGTTGTGGCCAAGTACTGCACCAGGGTGGCCAATCCTGCTCTGGTGATGGAGTGCGTTAACGGTTCCGGTCACCAAGATTGGGCCACACTCCAGGCCTGTTTATGCAATTTAATCAACACGCGGAACCCTTTTTTTTAATCCGGTGGAATATTGCGCGGCACCGGGATTTAAACCATGGTCCTCTTGCACGAGGGGCGGATGTTTTACCTCTACGCCACCGCTGCACCCTACTTCTCGAAAGCTTCTATGAAGACGTGGAATCGACGATGAGTGAAGTCAAACCAAAATACGCTATACTAATGGACGACTTCAATGCCAGGGTAGGCAAGAAGCAGGCTGGAGACAAGTCAGTGGCTCTAGGAATAGCAGGGGGGAGTTATTAGTAGAGTTTGCAGAACAGAATAATATGCGGATAATGAATACCTTCTTCCGCAAGCGGGATAGCCGAAAGTGGACTTGGAGGAGCCCGAATGGCGAGACTAGAAATGAAATAGACCTGATACTCTTTGCTGAACCTGGCATCATAGAAGACGTGCACGTGCTCGGCAAGGTGCGCTGCTGTGACCATAGGATAGTAAGAACTCGAATTAGCCTAAACTTGAGGAGGGAAGGGAAGAAACTCGTACATAAGAAGCCGGTCAATGAGTTAGCGGTAAGAGGGAAAATAGAGGAATTCCGGATCCAAATAAAGAACAGGTATTCAGCCTTAACTAAGGAAGAGGACCTTAGTGTTGAAGATATGAACGACAATCTTATGGGTATCAGTAAGGAATGTACAATAGAAGACGGTGGTAACACCATTAGACAGGATGCCAGTAAGCTATCACAGGAGACGCAAGATCTGATCAAGAAACGCCAATGTATGAAAGCCTCTAACCCTACAGCTAGAATAGAACTGGTAGTATTTTCGAAGTTAATCAACAAGCGTAAGACAGCTGACATAAGGAAGTATAATATGGATAGAATTGTACATGCTCTCAGGAACGGAGGAAGCCTAAAAGCAGTGAAGAAGAAACAAGGAATAGGCAAGAATCAGATGTATGCGTTAAGAGACAAAGCCGGCAATATCATTACTTATATAGATGAGATCGTTCAAGTGGGTGAGTAGTTCTATAGAGATTTATACAGTACCAGTGGCACGCACAGCGATAATGGAAGAGAGAATAGTCTAGAGGAATTCGAAATCCCAGAGGTAATGCCGGAAGAAGTAAATAAAGCCTTGGGATCTATGCAAAGGGGGAAGGCAGCTGGGGAGGATCAGGTAACAGCAGATTTGTTGAAGGATGGTGGGCAGGTCGTTCTAGAAAAACTGGCCAACCTATACACGCAATGCCTCATGACTTCGAGCGTACCGGAATCTTGGAAGAACGCTAACATAATTCTAATCCATAAGAAAGGGGACGCCAAAGACTTGAAAAATAATAGACCGATCCGCTTACTGTCCGTTGCCTACAAAGTATTTACTAAGGTAATTGCAAATAAAATCAGGAACACCTTAGACTTCCGTCAACGCAAGGACCAGGCAAGATTCCGTAAAAGCTACTCAACAATAGACAACATTCACACAATCAGGTGATAGAGAAATGTGCGGAATATAACCAATTCTTATATATAGCTTTCATTGACCACGAGAAATCGTTTGATTCACTCGAAACCTCAGCTGTCATAGAGGCATTATGGAATGAGGGTGTAGACGAGTGGTATGTAAAAATACTGAAAGATATCTATAGCGGCTCCACAGCCACCGTAGTCCTCCATAAAGAAAACAACAAAATCCCAATAAAGAAAGGCGTCAGGCAGGGAGATACAATTTCTCCAATGCTATTCACAGCGTGTTTACAGGAGGTATTCAGAGACCTGGATTGGGAAGAATTGGGGATGAGAGTCAATGTAGAATACCTTAGTAACTTGCGGTTCGCTGATGATATTGCCTTGCTATGTAACTCAGAAGACCAACTGCAATGCATGCTCACTTACCTGGAGAGGCAAAGCCGATGGGTGGGCCAAAAATTAATCTGCAGAAAACTAAAGTAATGTTTACCAGTCTCGGAAGAGAACAGCACATTACGATAGGTAGCCAGGCACTGGAAGTGATAAGGGAATACATCTACTTAGGGCAGGCAGTGACAGCGGATCCGGATAATGAGTCTGAAATAATCGGAAGAATAAGGATGGGCTGGCGTGCGTTTGACAGGCATTCTCAGATCAGGAACAGCAGGTTGTCATTATCCCTCAAGAGAAAAGTGTATAAAAGCTGTGTCTTACCAGTACTCACGTATGGGGCAGAAACCTGGAGGCTTACTGTAGTATAGTGTCGCCCCCGGTCAGATCTCTGTCATCGTACATGTATGTTTTGTAGTTGTTTAGCTAGATGGCGCACCCCCCTTCTGTCATGTGACGAGCTTGGACCAATCGGGAGGTGTCATCTGGCGTGTGAAGCCTTTATTAGTAATAAACGGCCACGGGTCGGCTGAGTCTTCGTTCCGCTTTTCATCGGGAGCAGTTAGCTTCGTGTCTCCCTCTCTGCGTCGGCACTCGCCGCGCGTTCACTGGGCATGGGCCCCCACTTGCCTGCCGCTGCCGACACATCTCTCGGTGACGAGGATGGGATTCCCGCAACGGTTCCGACCGAAGCCCCGGGAAACCAACGAGCTTCGTAAGTGAAGCGTCCCTTCGTGTGTCCGCACGGCAGGCAAGCGCCGCCGACGCACTTGGCGTCGCGAGGCTTCCGAGCCTAGGCCTTCTCGCCCCCCTTGTTCTTCCGTGCCCCATTCCTGCTGCGAGCTCCGGCTTGTTTTCTGCACTGTCTCCTGCACGCTACCGTCTTCACTACACTGTCTCCTCGCCCCATTCCTGCTGCGAGTTCCGGCTTGTTTTCTGCACTGTCTCCTGAACGCTACCGTGCATGGCGTCTTTCACGGCGAACCTTCCCGTTTTTCTGGAATTGCCCGGGCCACCGTTAATTCCATGGCATCGATGGAAAAAAATTTTTCAGGCCCACCTCGAAGCGGCCGGCGGTGGCGACTGGACGGACGCGCGACGAGCGTCCGTGCTCGTCGGTGCTCTAGGGCGTGAGGGACAACGGAAGTACTTTGCAGACGAGGAGCAGGAAGCAGCAAGACAGTTAACCGGCGCAGCGTCAGCGTCAAGTGAAGCAGCAAGGCAGTCGACCGGCGCAGCGTCATCGTCAAGTGATGTGGTCCCGCCAGCGTCAGAGTTCCAGAAACTCTTGCAGCGGCTTGACCGGCTGTTCGCCGCGTCAACAAATGTTCTGGCGGAGAGGCACGAATTCACCAGTCGAAGGCAGTTCGAGGGGGAAGGATTCCTAGAATTCGTGACTGCATTGAAGGAGAAGGCGGTACAGTGCAACTTCGGCACAGCCTACAACGAGCGCGTCCGAGACCAAATTATACATGGGGTAGCGAACGTCAGCGTTCGCAAAAAGTTGCTGGCCCATGGCGAAACCTTGTCCCTGGACAAGGCAGAAGAAATTGGACGCGCTCTAGAAGCCCTGCATCGAGCGAACCGCTCTTTCGACTCCGCAAAAATACAAAGAATTGAGGCAGCTGAACTTGGCGCTCCGTCGACGAGCCAAGATGGCCGACTTCTTCCGGGGAGCCGCCAAGATGGCCGACGTAGTCGTGGAGGCCATGAAGATGGCCGACTTCTTCCGAGGAGCCGCCAAGATGGCCGACGTCTTCCGGGAGGCCGCCCAGATGATCGACATTTTCCGCGAGGCTCCTCCGGGACCCGCAATGAAGCACAGGATGCGAAGGACCCTAATTTCGAGCGTAGTCCATGCGACCAGTGTGGCAGCACGAAGCATATTGCAACGTACAGGAATTGTCCTGCAAGGAACCGGCGGTGCAACGCCTGCCACGCGTTGGGCCATTTTGCATCAGTATGCCGAAAAACCCGTACTGTTCAGCACGTCTCTTCCGCAGAGACGCGGTCTTCGTCAACTTCCGCAGGACAGTCGTCCGCGTCTGTCTTGACGGTGAGCACTTTGGAAACTAAAAAGGATTTACAAGTCCCGGCCGTGGTTAACGACGTCGCCATGCGGCTGCTCGTGGACACAGGAGCGTCTGTTTCATTGATGACGGCCGAGGATTTTGGAAAGCACTTTGGTCGACAACACAGACTGTCAAAAACAGCAGTGGACTTGAGGAATTTCTCCAAGCAACGCATCGACATTCAAGGCCTTTTCCAAGCCACTGTCCAGTTTCTTCAAAGGTCGTGCTCAGTCACGTTCCATGTACCGTCTACAGGAACATCACTGCTGGGTCTTGACGCCATCCAGCGGTTGGGGATACAAACCGACGGTACGTCGCTGACATGCTGCCTGGCTACGCTTCCTCCAGTACAGAGCCCCACAGGTGTGCCTCCGGGTTTTGATCACCTCTTCAGTGGCGAGTTGGGACTCGTCAAAAACTTCGTGCACCGAATACATCGGCGGGAAGGTATGAAATCATTATCTTCAAAGTTGCGCAGACTACCCCTGGCTCTCCGTGACCAGGTGACAAATGAACTGCGACGTCTCGAGGACTGCGACGTCATCGAGCGCGTCGAGGCTTCTGAATGGGTGTCTCCACTCGTCGTGGTGCGCAAAAAGGATGGAGCCATCCGGCTCTGTGTAGACCTACGGGAACCGAATAAGGCAATTGTCATTGATGGGTATCCTTTCCCGCACGTAGAAGAGTTATTGCAAATGTTTCATGGTGCCACATATTTTTCTAAGCTGGATCTAGCATCTCCTTACCACCAGCTGTTACTGGAAGAAGGTAGTAGAGATCTCACTACATTCATAACTCATGAAGGCTTATTCAGGTTCAAGCGTGTCTGTTTTGGCTTGGCATGCGCACCAGCAGTGTTTCAGAAGATGATGTCACAAATCTTGCAGAGTTGTAAGAATGTTGTCTGTTACCTTGATGACATTTTGGTATGGGGTCGGACAAAACCTGAGCATGATGCTAACTTAAGAGAAGTCTTGCTTTGCATTTCAAACAGTTGTATGAAACTGAATGAAAAATGTCTTCTCTGTGAGAAAAGTGACCTTTCTGGGCCATAAAATTTCAGCTGAAGGCATTTCGCCTACAGAGAGCAAGGTAAAAGCAATCCTGAATGCGCCTGCTCCTACAGATATTAAGTCATTGCAATCCTTCTTAGGATTAGCTGGTTACTATGCCAAGTTCATTGATCATTATGCAGAACTTGTAGAACCGCTTCGCCTCATGCTCAGGCAAGGGCAAAATTTTGCTTGGTCTGATGATGCACAACGTAGCTTCAATCAGTTGAAAGCTCGTCTTACATGTTCCCCTGTCATTAGGATTTTCAACCCTGAATTGCCTGTGGTAGTCACGACTGATGCATCTGATATTGGTGTTGGTGCTGTGTTACAGCAACCGTATGGTTCCAAGCTAGAAACTGTAGCTTTTGCATGTAGAACTTTGTCTGTAGCTGAACAAAAGTATTCTGTAGGTGAGCGTGAAGCGCTAGCATGTCTGTTCGCATGTGAAAGTGGCATGTTTACCTCTGGGGTAGATGGTTCACTCTTCGAACTGACCATCAAACAGTAGTTGCATTACTGTCCACTGGCGACTCAGGTCGTCGACCTCTTCGCATTTCAAGATAGTCAGCCAGGCTCCTGTATTACAACTTTCAGATTGAATATTGCAAAGGATCAGAAAACCTAGTAGCTGATGCCTTGTCTAGACTTCCAGTAAAGGATTCGCAGAATGTAGTTCAGGAGGAAGAAATAGTATCGTTAGTCACATCGGTCGTTGACAAGGAAAAAGTGCAACTTGCAACGAGTACAGATGAGACGCTTCAGAAGGTCAGTAAATGCCTAGCAGAAGGTTGGCCTTCTAAGAAAAACATAGACAATGGTTTAATAGCTTACTTTCGTGTAAATGAAGAATTGTCCTTTGTAGATGGATTACTCATGCGTGGTGATCGTGTCGTAATACCCAGTGTTCTAATACCGACATTTCTACAGCTTGCACATGAAAATCATCACGGCATAGTACGTACTAAGCAGCTTCTTCGTGAATGCTATTTGTGGCCCTAGATGGATAGCACTGTTGAACAGTATGTAAAGCCTTGTCATGTATGTAAGCTGGCAGACAAGTCTGCAAAGCCTCATGTAGCTCCATTGAAGCCAGTCGAATGGCCGAACGGGCCTTGGCAGAAATTGGGAATGGACATCATTGGCCCACTAAACACGTCCTACCCTAGGTATCTAGTCAGTCTAGTTGACTACTACTCAAAGTGGCCAGAAGTACTTGGTACTAATTCCATCTCCACAGATGATGTCATTAAGCTTCTTGACTGGGCTTTCAGCCGTGAAGGGGTGCCAGACTCTATAGTTACAGACAATGGTCCGCAGTTTGTCTGAAAACAATTCCAAGATTACCTAAAGGAAAAGGGAATCGCTCATTTTTTCTCCTCCAACTATTATCCTCAGGGAAATGGTCAAATAGAAAGGTTCAACCGAGTCATTAAGGAACACCTGCAGGTAGCAAGGCTTGAAGGTCGAGATGCTTCGAAAAGCATTTCAGAATTCTTGGGTTCTTATAGGATTACGCCACATGCTACAACGGGTCTCTCCCCAGCTTTCCTACTTCATGGTCGTCAACCCCGTTCAAAGATAGATATTAGCAAATTCAGGTTGCATAAGCACATAACGGTTCAGGACAGTTTTCTTCCTCAAGTTCGCGAGAGAGTCTCGCGGAAACAGCAGCAAACTAAACAGTATGTAGACAAATGTAGAGGTGCTCAGGCAACTCGTATCAAGGTGGGAGACACCGTCAAAGTAAAACTTGCGAAGAAAGGATTCTTTAAGTACAGTAAACCTCGTACAGTTAAGGCCCAGGTAGGACCATCCTCTTTTGTACTCAGTGATGGGAAGACGTGGAATGTATCTAAGTTAACCACAGTAGTAGATAATTCAAAACATAGTACATTGTCCACAACTGATAAAGATTTTTTGTACTCGTATTCAAACCTGGATAGTCATTCCGATGACTCATCTGTCGTGACATCGTCCTTTCATAGGCATCAGTTAAGTAGTGCGTCTGACTGTATCACTTCCGAGTCTACACAGTCAGCAATCGTTTCGGATTCTGTGGGGGAATCGGTAGCATCCCAGGACTTGTTGGGACGTCGAGAGGAGCTTCCTGGGACACCCTCTCCAGTTTTGAGCGATAACCACATTCAATGGTCCAACCAGGGGGAGGGAAATAGTAGCGGGACGACTGGGTCTTCGAAGTCGACCGATACGCGTCGCAACCCCCAAAGTTCTTCTGAGGTACGCATGCGTCCTCATCGTGTCAAAAAACGGCCTCCGTGGCTCGATGATTATGTTTCTTGAATGTAGAGCGTTTTGCAGTCTTCGAAATGCCACGGCTAGGGGCCTCACTGTGACATTTAGGAGGCAGTTCACATTTTTTCGTTCACACAGGTAAAATGTGTTCCTTGTTGTGGTGCAGTGAGTTTTGTGCCGTGTTCCTTGTCGGACTTTGAGTGACTGCCTGTGTTTTGATGCCCAAGACTGGTGCGCGTGTATGTGAACTTGGGCGGGGACAGACAGAATTTGTTGTGGACTTAAGTGCGTGCTTTGTGTGCGACTTGTGCGCCTGTGTGAACGTGGGGGGAACGAACTGAAATTGCCTTTGGACTTAAGTGCGCGTCTTGTGTGCGCGTTTCACTGTATGCTTGCTTTGTTTTCAGTGGGGGGATGATGTAGTATAGTGTCGCCCCCGGTCAGATCTCTGTGTCATCGTACATGTATGTTTTGTAGTTGTTTAGTTAGATGGCGCACCGCCCTTCCGTCATGTGATGAGCTTGGACCAATCGGGAGGTGTCATCTGGCGTGTGAAGCCTTTATTAGTAATAAACGGCCGCGCGTCGGCTGAGTTTTCGTTCCGGTTTTCATCGGGAGCAGTTAGCTCCGAGTCTCCTTCACTGCGTCGGCGTTCGACGCGCGTTCGCTGGCCGGGGGCCCCCGCTTGCCTGCCGCTGCCGACTGCCGCTGCCGACACAACACTTACGAAAAGGGTTCTTTTTAAATTCAAGACGACGCAACGAGCTATGGAAAGACGAATGATAGGTGTAACGTTAAGGGATAGGGAAAGAGCAGATTGGGTGAGCGAATCAACGCGAGTCAATGACATCTTAGTTGAAATCAAGAAAAAGAAATGGGCATGGGCAGGACATGTAATGATGAGGGAAGATAACCGATGGTGATTAATGGTTACGGACTGGATTCCAAGGGAAGGGAAGCGTAGCAGGGGGCGGCAGGAAGTTAGGTGAGCGGATGACATTAAGAAGTTTCCAGTGACAACATGGCCACAATTAGTACATGACCGGGGTAGTTGGACAAGTATGGGACAGGCCTTTGCGCGGCAGTGGGCGTAACCAGGCTGAGGATGATGATGATGATGAAAGTGATGATGATGCGCTTCTCGCCCCAACGAACACAACACCCGAGAAAATTCTCTTTCCTAAAGGAGCCACTTTAGCTTGCGTTGTTGATTCTGAGCCTCTCTATTTCGTTCCCCTTAAGGCGGCTCCCCCTTAAATCACTCATGCTGGACATTCTCCCTCTACCTCCGCTCTTGCAGCCGTAATCAGCCCCGACTTGACCCCTTCGCAGACGCAACAGTTACTCACTTTGTTGAAAAGGCATGCAACTTCAGTCAACGCCCTTTCTTCGACATTGGGTCAGACTTCCGTCACAACGCATCGCATTCAGACAAACGGCAGATCCATCGTACGTCGCCAGCCATATCGGGGGTCTCTATCCGAGCGCAGGATTATTGAGGAAAACATCGTCGACATGCGGCAACGTGAGATAATCCGCCCTTCTGCTAGCCCTTTTTCGTCTCCCGTCGTTTTGGCCCGAAAGAAAGATAGTTCCGTGCGATTTTGTGTCGAAAACCGAGCGCTCAACAAGATTACGCGCAAGGATGTATACCCTATGCCTCGCATTGACGATGCCCTCGATTCTCTGCAAGGTGCCGAGTACTTCTATAGCCTTGATCTGCGTTCAGGTTACTGACTAATTCTGATCCACGAAGACGACAAAGAAAAGACAGCGTTTGCAACCCCAGATGGCCTTTACAAGTTCAACAATATGCCCTTCAGCCTCTGCAATGCGCCCGCAACGTTTGAGCGCATAATCGACACTGTTCAGCACGGCCTGAAGTGGAAAACATGCTTGTGCTATCAGGACGATATCGTTATTTTCTTTTCGACATTTTCCCAGCACCTGCATAGTCTACACGAGGTTCTCACATGCCTCGCTAACGCAGGTCTTCAGCTCAACGTCAAAAAGTGCCGTTTTGCAAGCAGTACTGTCAAGGTACGTGTTAGGTCACATTGTGAGCAAGGATGGTGCTCAACCTGATCCTGACAAAATTTCGTCGGTGCTTTGCTTTCCGAGACCAGAAAAGAGCAAATAGAACTACGCAGTTTGCTTGGCATCGCTTCCTATTTTTGCCGATTTATACGCGACTTCGCCTCTATAGCTGCTCATTTACACAACCTACTTTGTTCTGGTGCTCCCTTCGTGTGGTCATCGGAATGGGAATCCGCCTTTGACCAGTTGAAGGGTGCCCTCACATCTGAACCAGTCCTGTGTTATTGTGATGAGGTTGCACACACAATCTTGCACATGGACGCTAGCGGCCATGGAATTAGTGCTGTTTTCCTCCAGCGAGACACCTCTTTGCGTGAGAGAGTCGTTGCATAGGCAAGCCGCGTACTCGCACCTGCCGAGAAGAACCATACAATCACCGAGCAGGAATGACTAGCTGTCGTATGGTCGTTCCAGAAGTTTCGCCCTTATCTCCACGGCCGTCATTTTACCATTGTTACGGACCATCAAGCCTTATGTTGGCTCTCCACACTCATAAACTTGTCAGTACGTCTTGGTCGCTGGATTCTTCAGCAGCAAGAATATGACTTTGAGATCACCTATAAGTCTGGTAAAAAGCACCAAGACGCAGGCACTCTTTCTCGCTGCCTGCTTCCTACAGCAGCGCTCACCAATGACTCCGCATCCACCTCCAGGGACGCAATCCCTGACGACTCTTCAACGGCGATTTTGTCCTTTGCACTCTTGACGATCTCACTTTGGACTACCACGAATCATTTTCGTCTCAACAACTCGCCGATTCGTACTGTCGACGTATTCTAGACCACCTTCGTGGATCTTCGCGCCCGCCTAACGCCAGGCTCCATAGAAAGCTGACACAATTCAAGCTACAAGTCACCGTGCTGTACCGCCACATTCATTGTACTGACGGACAAGGCTGGGTGCCCATACTGCCTCGCTGCATACGTGCTAAGTGTCCTTCAGGCCTTTCATGACAATTTGACTGCTGGCCACTTTGGCATTCAGAAAACTTAGGACCGCATTAGAAGTCGCTTCTACTGGCCTGGCCTGTCTACCAGTATGGCGAGATACGTTTCTTCCTGCGCCATTCGTCAGCGTCGAAAGCGGCCAACATCAGCTCCTTCCTGGCAGCTACTACCGGTCTCGTGTCCTACAGAACCGTTCGAGGTTGTGGGCATTGATCCCTATGGGCCACTCCTCGTGACTCCCGCCGGCAGTCGATGGATACTTACAGCCGCCGACCACCTCACGCGCTCTGCCCAAATAGCTCATATCAGTTCTGCATCTGCTTCCCAAGTTGCTACCTTCATTCTTAAAGCCATGATCCTGCGTCGCGGCACCCCTCGTGTCCTTCTGAGTGACTGCAGAAAGACATTTCTTTCAGAACTGTTAAGCAAAGTGCTCCGAGACTCTGGCACAACTCACAAGACTACTTGAAGTTACCGACCTCAGACCAATGGCCTGATTGAGCAGTTTCATCGTACGCTTTCTGACATGATAGCTGCCAATATTCAACCAGATCAGAGAAATTGGGGTGCAGTTTTGCCATTCCTCACCTTCACGTATAACACCACCGTTCAACGCACAACCGGTTACTTGCCATTCTACCGTTTTTAAGGCCATTCGCCCAGTTCCTTTCTGGACGTTTCTTTCTGCCCCTGCCAGTCCATCTCCATCTTGCGAAGAATATGGTTCCCGCCTTGACCATTGTCGCCAGCGTGCCCACTTCAACACCGAAGCCAGACAACAGGACCGCAAGGATCATTATGACGCATCTCATCGCTTAGTTTTCTACCAGGCCGGCAATGAAGTGCTGCTCTGGACACCCGTTCACATTCCAGGGTTGTGTGAGAAGTTTGAGTCCCGCTTTATTGGCTCATACATGGTCCTGGAAATGATTTCTCGATTTAATTATCGTGTGACCCCTGCTGTTGCCGCTGTTGCTCTTGCGCGGGGGAAGTTAGTGTGGGCATTTATTGTGCACTTCTTTATCATCTGTGCATTATCATCGCCATGTGTGTGCCCTTCTTCATCGTGCGTGTTGTCACATCGTCATAGTGGACTGCGCCCATGGTTCTTCGCCGTGTCTCTCAGGCTCAATCGAGGTCGGCCCGTACTGTGACGTACGGGCCGACTACGATATATATATATATATATATATATTATGGTAAAGAAGTCCGACACGGTTGTGGACGACACGAAGGACGCGGACGAGAAGACGCAACAGCGTAGGCTTAGCCAGTCAAAACCAGGAACAGCGTCTAGCCCGAGCCCCACTTCAGTAGCGCTGGCGATCCGGCTGCGGAGCTCAGCACGGCGCACTTCTTCTTCCTTACAACTTCCCCCCTCACTGAAGACGGAGCCGCACAAGAGGCCTAAGGCGTCGTGAGGACGAAGGGCTCGTGATACGGCTTGAGCCGATCTACGTGCACAATTTCCCGGCCTCGGCGGCGCAGGTCCGTAGGGGGCGTCAGAGGTTCGATAACGTAGTTCACCGGAGAAGTTTGGCGTAGAACCCGGTAAGGTCCATGATATCGGGATACAAACTTGGAGGAGACACCTTGTGTCGAAGTAGGAGGCACTCACAACCAAACAAGAGCGTCAGGCGAAAACTGGTGGTGGGGGCGCCCGTCGTCATGACGAAATTTCTGTAGCGCTTGTTCTTGCGTTGTAAGGGCGCGAGCTAGTTTCCGACATTCTTCTGCATACCGGGCGGCTTCGGAAGCTGGTGTACCCTCTGATAAGTCGGGACGGTAAGGGAGAATAGTGTCAATGGGAAATGATGGTTCGCGGCCATATAGAAGAAAGAAGGGAGAAAAGCCCGTCGTTGACTGGGGTGCCGTGTTGTAGGCGTACGTGACATAGGGAAGGATGAGGTCCCAGTTGGTGTGGTTGGAGGCGACATACATCGAAAGCATGTCGCCAAGAGTTCGGTTAAAGCGCTCTGTCAATCCGTTTGCTTGCGGGTGATATGCGGTGGTACGGTGATGAATGACGCGGCATTCAGCGAGAAGTTCTTGAATCACGTCGGCGAGAAAGACGCGACCTCGGTCGCTCAGGAGTTCGCGGGGAGCGCCGTGACGTAGAACGAAGCGGTGAAGCAGGAAGGAAGCATCGTCACGAGCCTTCGCGGCTGGTAGAGCGGCCGTTTCTGCATACCTCGTGAGGTGGTCTACACCTACAATGACCCAGCGATTACCAGCAGCTGTGTATGGCAGAGGTCCGTATAAGTCTATCCCAACCCGGTCAAAGGGCAGCGAAGGGCATGGCAGAGGTTGCATTGGTCCAGAAGGGCGGCAAGGATCAGACTTGCGGCGTTGACATTCTGTGCAAGAGCGAATATACTTTTGCACAAATGTGTACATACCACGCCAATAAAACCTGTGGCGTAGTCTGGTGTAGGTCTTGAAGAGACCAGCGTGTGCGCACTGAGGGTCGCCGTGGAAAGCGGCGCATACATCAGTGCGGAGCTGCCGAGGTATTACAAGCAGCCATTTGCGGCCGTCGGAACTGTAGTTACGGCGATAGACAATTCCGTCGCGGATGGCGAAGTGCGAAGCTTGTCGGCGCAACGCTCGAGATGGTGGGCGTGCAGGTGAATTAGAGATGGAATCTATCAAAGATGAAATCCAGGAGTCCTTGCGCTGCTCCAAAGCCATGTCGACAGAAGCGAATGGGAGAAGTGGGTCGTCTAGCACAGACACACTGACAATGTCGGCGTGGACAGGCGAGCGCGAAAGAGCATCGGCATCGGCGTGCTTCTTGCCTGAGCGGTAGACCACCCGGATATCGCACTCTTGGAGCCTCAGTGCCCACCGGGCTAGGCGGCCGCAGGGATCCTTGAGAGACGACAACCAGCAAAGTGCGTGGTGATCGGTAACGACATCGAAGGACCGGCCGCACAGGTATGGGCGAAATTTTGTGATGGCCCAGATGATCGCGAGACATTCTTTTTCCGTGACGGAATAGTTCGCTTCAGCTTTGGTCAGAGTACGGCTTGCGTAAGCAACAACATATTCTTGGCAGCCGGGCTTCCGCTGCGCGAGCACAGCGCCAAGACCAACACCGCTAGCATCCGTATGGATTTCCGTGGGAGCAGTGGGATCGAAATGGCGCAGTATCGGTGGTGTTGTGAGCAGGCGACGTAGCGTCGCGAAGGCATCATCGCAAGTCGGGGACCACGCGGAAAGATTGGGGTCTCCCCGAAGAAGCTCTGTCAGAGGTGCCATAATCGAAGCGAAATTGCGAATAAAGCGGCGGAAGTACGAGCAGAGGCCAATGAAACTGCGCAAGTCTTTTAGAGACGTTGGCTTCGGGAATTCTTTAACAGCACGGAGCTTAGCGGCATCAGGGAGAACGCCGTCCTTCGACACGACATGTCCGAGAATTGTCAGCTTGCGTGCCCCAAAGTGACATTTTTTCAGATTTAGTTGGAGGCCAGCGTCACTGAGGCAGCGTAAAACCTGCTCCAAGCGATGAAGGTGAGTAGGAAAATCTGGTGCGAACACTACTACATCATCCAAATAACACAAGCACGTGTTCCATTTGAGACCTCGAAGAATAGTGTCCATCATCCGCTCAAAAGTCGCGGGCGCGTTGCAAAGTCCGAATGGCATCACACGAAATTCGTATAAGCCATCTGGTGTGATGAAAGCAGTTTTAGGCTTATCTTCTGCAGCCATAGGCACCTGCCAATAACCAGAGCGTAGATCGAGGGAGGAAAAGAACTCTGCACCTTGTAAGCTGTCGAGGGCGTCGTCGATCCGCGGCAATGGATAAACATCCTTTCTGGTTATTTTGTTTAGGCGACGGTAATCCACGCAAAAGCGGATCGAGCCATCCTTCTTTTTAACTAAAACAACTGGCGATGCCCATGGGCTGTCGGACGGTTCAATGACACCACGCTTTAGCATGTCACCTACTTGCTCATCAATGACGCGTCGTTCTGTCGACGAGACGCGGTAGGGCCGCTGCCGTAGCGGTGGGTGAGAACCGGTGTCAATACGGTGACATACAGTCGTCGTTCGGCCCAGAGAAGTGCTATGGCTGTCAAAAGCAGGGCGAAATTTCTCGAGGAGACGGAGAAGGTGATGGCGTTGCGTGGGGCTTAAGGCGTTGTCGATGACGTGGCTGAAAACGTCTTCAGGCGATGTGGCAGGAACGGGACTACAGTAGAGGGTGTTGACCTCTGACGATCCAACAGAAAGTTCCGACGTGGTAATGGTGTCGTAAGGCTCCACAGAGCCGAGAGATTCGCCGCGAAGCAACGCAATCGGCAATGGGAAGTGGTTGTGTATAGGAAGGTGAGTAGCACCAGCTTGAAGGCTAAGCAACGCAGTTGGGAGTGGTGAGAGGTGGCGGTGAACAAAAGCAATGGAAGGCGTGAAGAGAACGGTAGAGTTGGAGACAACGGAACAGGATACAGGTGCCAGAACGGATGCATGCGGATGTATATGGATGTCGTCAGTGAGGGACAACTTGGTGCCGAAAAGCGAAACGTCATCAGATATGGCATTGCCAAGCGAAGAGAAGGCGACTTCTGCAAGGGAGCAATCAATAATAGCTTGGTGACGGGAGAGAAAGTCCCAACCTAAAATATCGTGGGAACAGTGGGGAAGTACGACGAACTCGACTGTGTAGAGCACTCCTTGAATTTCAAGTCTGGCGGTGCACGCAGCCACCGGCTGGACATGCTGTGCTGTGGCCGTGCGGAGTAAAGGACCGAAGAAAGGCGTCATGACTTTTCGTAATGAGGGGCATAGTTTTTCGGCAATTACAGATATGGCGGCACCTGTGTCAATGAGGGCAAGCACAGAGACTCCTTCAAAAGCGACATCAATAATGTTCGGCGGCGAAAGAAGAGGGCTTGAGCGTTGTGACGATGACGCAGTTCTTGCCTCTGGAACTGCGCCACTTAGTTTTCCGTGTCAGCGGTAGAGGGACGTCTACGCATCGGGGAGAGCGAGCGACGACGAAGAGAAGGAGAACGGCGGTCGGAAACTGGGCGAAGGCTTGGGCGGGGAAGGGGTAAATCGCGGTCTGGAGCGTAAGACGACGGATGGTCGTACGCGGCTGGGCGTGGGTCGTCACGTGGATGAAGTGGACGGCGGCGGCACAGGCGTGCGACGTGTCCGGGAATACCGCACGAATAGCAGATGGGCCGATTGTCCGGTGTGCGCCAGGGATTAATTACTCGATGGGCTGGAGGTCGTGGTGGCGTGGGGGTAAAAACAGGGCTAGGCATCGGAGGCGAAGCCCGGAAGGTCGGTGGTCGTGGTCGTGCGACGGCGTCGGCGTAAGTCAATGGGGCGGTGAGTTGAGGCGCCCGTTCCAGAGGAAGGACCTCGGACACTTGTTCTTCTATAACGTGTCGTAGGGTCGGACTAAGAGACGAACTGGACTCCGGTGGGTTGGAGATCAGGGAGAGCTGGCGAGCAACTTCTTCCCGGACGAAAGCCTTGATTTGCGAGAGGAGGGTGGCATCTGGAAAAGGAGAGGTCAAGCCGGACAACGATTCCTGATGGGGAACAGGACGGCGAGTGAGGAGGCGTTGACGGCGGAGCTCGTCATAGCTTTGGCACAGTTCAATAACTTGGGCAACAGTAGAGGGGCTCTTGGAAATGAGCATCTGAAACGCGTCCTCGTCGATACCCTTCATGATATGCTTGATTTTATTGCCCTCAGTCATGGATGCATCGACGCGTTTACAGAGATCGATGACATCTTCGATGTAACTGGTAAAGTTCTCACCAGGCTGCTGAGAGCGCGACTGCAGACGCTGCTCGGCACGAAGCTTTTGTACAGCAGGGCGGCCGAAGACCTCGCTGAACTTTGTTTTGAACACCGTCCAGCTTGGGACTTCGCTCTCGTGGTTCCGAAACCACAAGTGGGCAATTCCGGTGAGGTAGAAAGGGACTGTGGTCAATTTCGTGATGTCATCCCATTTGTTGTTCCGACTGACGCGTTCGTATGAGGAGAGCCAGTCCTCAACGTCGTGGTCGTCAGTGCCGCTAAAGATAGGAGGGTCCCGCTGGCGGAATGTGCCGGGGCAGACGGTAGACTGGGGAGCAGGTGGTGGGAAGCTCGTGGCGCTTTCGGTGGTCATGATGGCAGGGAGAGTCCGGCTGCGCAATTCCAGGATTGCAGGAGACTCAGCAAACCTCCACCAATTATGGTAAAGAAGTCCGACACGGTTGTGGACGACACGAAGGACGCGGACGAGAAGACGCAACAGCGTAGGCTTAGCCAGTCAAAACCAGGAACAGCGTCTAGCCCGAGCCCCACTTCAGTAGCGCTGGCGATCCGGCTGCGGAGCTCGGCACGGCGCACTTCTTCTTCCTTACAATATATATATATATATATATATATATATATATATATATATATATATTGTTACGGGGATGTTGCGAGTATAGAACGACTATGCTTACAATATATATAGGATGAATCAGTAGTCAAGATGGCAGACCACCAACAAGACGCAAAAGCCAGCGTCTCTGTTCTTCCTGTCTCTCCTTTCATCCTTCCGTAACAGGACCCCCGGGTGGCAAAGCGCTGTCTCGGTGCATGGTAGGCGAAGAATTGCAAGCTAAGTATAGCCTAAGCAATACTATAGAAATGCAAGCTAAGTTGGGCCAGAGCTTTAGCTCTGGCCCAACTCCGACGCGGCCTATTCAAATACATGTAAAACGCAAAAACGTTTGTATGACATAACCCTTGGACCGATTTTAATTAAATTTGTTGCATTTGACAGACAAAGTTAAATTCTAGTGCTTTTCGGAAGCGGAATTTCGATTCAGCGCTTGAGTTTTGTTAAAAAGATTTTCAAATAATTGACCGTCTGAAAAAAATAGAAGCACGAAGTTTACAAATTCATAGCTCGCCATCAAAAACAGATATCGCGGTTCTGTAAACGGCATCCATTAGATCATTCATAGCGGAAAAATTCCTAATGTCATTTTACGTTTTATGTGAATTTGTTACGTTGGTTACAAGGGTTTTGCAAAATTTTCATTTGCCTACTATTAAATTTTTTGTATTCACGTGTAACATATTGATTTTGTCCGCTTTGGATGTACTATTAGATGCAATTCAATGAATGGTATTATCGTTTTTAGTTGTTGAGTTACAAAGTTCTAAACTTGATAGTTTCGTTTTCTGAATTTTTTTTTTATTTTTGCCAATTTTTAATAAAAATTGACGACCTTACTCAATAATTAGAAACCAACAGTCACTAGATTTTAAGTTTTTCTTTTTAATGCAACAAACCTCGTCAAATTTGGTGCAGTGGTTGCAGAGAAAAACGAATTCTCCTTTTGCATGTATTTAGATAGGAGCACTCGAGCTAAAGCTTCCTCTTAAGCCGCGATACGTGCACGACGTCAACAGGCGTCTGATTTGAGGATGCATCAAAGTGTAGCGAAGAAATCTCGTAATTTACGTCGTTAACTTGGCGTAGGACTTGATAAGGCCCTGTGTAGCGAGAGAGATGCTTCTGGGAGATGCCAACCCGACGACATGGTGACCAAAGCAGCACCCAAGCACCTGGGGCTAACTGAACATCGCGATGGCAGCGGTCGTAACGCTCTTTTTGTATATGGTGCGAGGCTAATTAACGAGATCGGGCCACTTGCCTTGCCATGTGAGCGTGATCTATTACTTCACGAGCGTACTCAGTTGCAACACGTGGCAAAGCAAGGAGGATGGTGTAAAACGGCAGTGTGGGGTCGAGACCATACGAGAGATGACAGGGTGAATACCCTGCGGTGTGATGTCGGGACGAGTCATACGCTAACGTCACGTAAACCAGCGTGGCATCTAAGTCGCGGTGATCGTTGGAAACGTACATCGACAGCATCTCTGTGATTGTTAGGTTGAGACGTTCCGCAAGACCGTTCGTTTGTGGGTGGTAGGCGGTGCACAGATTGTGCTCAGCGGCACAAGAGCGGAGGTGGTCGTCGACAACTCGAGATAAGAACGAGCGGCCGCGATCTGTGAGTAACTGTCGAGGTGCACCGTGGTGGACAATGACGTCGTGGAGGAAACGCCACGCAACTTGTCGGCAGCGCCTTTGTTATCGTGTAGCGTGTAGCGTGTCGCGTAATCCGTAGCGAGAGCGATCCACGTGTTCCCTCTAGTCATTGTCGGAAAAGAGCCAAGCAGGTCGAGGCCTAAGCGAGAAAACGGTTCAGAGGGAACTTCAATTGGATGGAGTCGTCCGACATGTTCCAGGGTAGGTTTCTTCCGGAGCTGACCCAATTCGCAAGTTGCGACATAACGACGCACAGAGCGGTAGAGACCCGGTAAGAAGAACCGGCGTCGTACGCAGTCACATGTACGCAAAACTTCAAGCTGTCCCACCGTTGGTGCATCGTGAAGTTGTTCGAGAACGACGCATCGCAGATGACGAGGAAGGACAAGGAGCAACTCAGGGCCGTTAGGGTTGATATTGCGGTGGTAGAGGATGCCGCCATGCAGCACGAACATGCGGCATGTGCCGTCGGTGCCACCAGATTGCACTCCGGCGATGATGGACTGTAAAGATGCGTCGCGTTGTTGTTCAGCGCGCATGTCAGTCATGTCAGTCAAAGCCATCACGCTGGTCACCTGGTCATTCGAAACAGGGTCGGCAGGATCCACGAGGTAACGCGACAGGTGGTCAGCGTACTTGTGGAGGCGTCCAGTCTTGTCAGCATAATCATCATCATCAACATCAGCCTGGTTATGCCCACTGCAGGGCAAAGGCCTCTCCCATACTTCTCCAACTACCCCGGTCACGTACTAATTGTGGCCATGTTGTCCTGCAAACTTCTTAATCTCATCCGCCCACCTAACTTTCTGCCGCCCTCTGCTATGCTTTCCTTCCCTTGGAATCCATTCCGTAGCTCTCAATGACCATCGGTTATCTACCCTCCCCATTACATGTCCTGCCCATGCCCATTTCTTTTCCTTGATTTCAACTAAGATACCATTAACTCGCGTTTGTTCCCTCACCCAATCTGCTCTTTTCTGGTCCCTTACCGTTATACCAATCATACTTCTTTACATAGCTCGTTGCGTCGTCCTCAATTTAAGTAGAACCCTTTTCGTAAGCCTCCAGGTTTCTGCCCCGTACGTGAGTACTGGTAAGACACAGCTGTTATAAACTTTTCCCTTGAGGGATAATGGCAATCTGCTGCTCATGATCTGAGAATGCCTGCCAAACGCACCCCAGCCCATTCTTATTCTTCTGATTATTTCAGTCTCATGATCCGGATCCGCAGTCACTACCTGTCCTAAGTAGATGTATTCCCTTACCACTTCCAGTGCCTCACTACCTATTGTAAACTGCTGTTCCCTTCCGACACTGTTAAACATTACTTTAGTTTTCTGCAGATTAATTTTTAGACCCACCCTTCGGCTTTGCCGCTCCAGGTCAGTGAGCATGCATTGCAGTTGGTCCCCTGAGTTACTAAGCAAGGCAATATCATCAGCGAATCACTAGTTACTAAGGTATTCTCCATTAACTCTTATCCCCAATTCTTCCCAATCCATGTCTCTGAATATCTCCTGTAAAAACGCTGTGAATAGCATCGGAGAGATCCTATCTCCCTGCCTGACACCTTTCCTTATAGGGATTTTGTTGCTTTGTTTATGGAGGACTACGGTGGCTGTGGAGCCGCTATAGATATCTTTCAGTATTTTTACATACGGCTCGTCTACACCCTGATTACGCAATGCCTCCATGACTGCTGAGGTTTCGACTGAATCAAACGCTTTCTCGTAATCAATGAAAGCTATATATAAAGGTTGATTATATTCCGCACATTTTTCTATCACCTGATTGATAGTGTGAATATGGTCTATTCTTGAGTAGCCTTTACGGAATCCTGCCTGGTCCTTTGGTTGACGGAAGTCTAAGGTGTTCCTGATTCTATTTGCAATTACTTTAGTAATACTTTGTAGGCAACGGACAGTAAAGTGATCGGTCTATAATTTTTCAAGTCTTTGGCGTCCCCTTTCTTATGGATTAGGATTATGTTAGCGTTTTTCCAAGATTCCGGTACGCTCGAAGTCATGAGGCATTGCGTATATAGGGTGGCCAGTTTCTCTAGAACAATCTGCCCACCATCCTTCAACAAATCTGCTGTTACCTGATTCTCCCCAGCTGCCTTCCCCCTTTGAATATCTCCCAAGGCTTTCTTTACTTCTTCCGGTGTTACCTGTGGGATTTCGAATTCCTCTAGTCTATTCTCTCTTCCATTATCGTCGTGGGTGCCACTGGTACTGTATAAATCTCTATAGAACTCCTCAGCCACTTGAACTATCTCATCCATATTAGTAATGATATTGCCGGCTTTGTCTCTTAACGCATACATCTGATTCGTACCAATTCCTAGTTTCTTCACTGCTTTGAGGCTTCCTCCGTTCCTGAGAGCATGTACAATTCTATCCATGTTATACTTTCTTATGTCAGCTGTCTTACGCTTGTTGATTAACTTCGAAAGTTCTGCCAGTTCTATTCTAGCTGTAGGGTTAGCGGCTCTCATACATTGGCGTTTCTTGATCAGATGTTTCGTCTCCTGCGATAGCTTACTGGTATCCTGTCTAACGGAGTTACCACCGACTTCTATTGCACACTCCTTAATGATGCCCACAAGATTGCCGTTCATTGCTTGAACACGAAGGTCCTCTTCTTGAGTTAAAGCCGAATACCTGTTCTGTAGCTTGATCTGGAATTACACTATTTTCCCTCTTACCGCTAACTCATTGACCGACTTCTTATGTACCAGTTGCTTCCGTTTCCTCCTCAGGTCTAGGCTAATTCGAGTTCTTACCATCCTATGGTCACTGCAGCGCACCTTGCTGAGCCCGTCCACATCTTGTATGATGCCAGGGTGAGCGCAGAGTATGAAGTCTATTTCATATCTAATCTCGCCGTTCGGGCTCCTCCACGTATACTTTCGGCTATCTCGCTTGCGGAAGAAGGTATTCATTATTCGCATAATATTTTGTTCCGCATACTCTACTAATAACTAACCCCTGCTATTCCTAGTGCCTATGCCATATTCCCCCACTGCCTTGTCTCCAGCCGGCTTCTTGCCTACCTTGGCATTGAAGTAGCCCATCAGTATACTGTATTTTGTTTTGACTTTACCCAACGCCGATTCCACGTCTTCATAGAAGCTTTCGACTTCCTGGTCATCATGACTGGATGTAGCGGCATAGACCTGTACAACCTTCATTTTGTACCTCTTATTTGGTTTCACAACAAGACCTGCCACTCTCTCGTTAATGCTATATAATTCCTGCATGTTACCAACTATGTCCTTATTAATCAGGAATCCGAATCCTAGTTCTCGTCTCTCCGCTAAGCCCCGGTAGCACAGGACGTGCCCGCTTTTTAGCACTGTATAAGCTTCTTTTGGCCTCCCAACTTCACTAAGCCTTATCATATCCCATTTACTGCCCTCTAATTCCTCCAATAGCACTGCTAGACTCTCCTCTCTATATAGCGTTCTAGCGTTAAACGTTGCCAGGTTCATATTCCAATGGCGGCCTGTCCGGAGCCAGGGATTCTTAGCACCCTCTGCAGCGTCGCAGGTCTGACCGCCGCCGTGGTCAGTTGCTTCGCAGCTGCTGGAGACTGAGGGCCGGGGTTTGATTTTTGGGTTCATATAGGAGGTTGTCGCCAAGTACTGCACCAGGGTGGCCAATCCTGCTCTGGTGAGGGAGTGCGTTACCGGTTCTGGTCATCGGGATCAGGCCACACTCCAGGCCTGTTTATGGAATTTTATCTACACGGCAATTTTGTTTTTAATCCGGTGGAAAATTGCGCTGCACCGGGATTCGAACCACGGACATCTTGCACGCGAGGCGGGTGTTCTACCTCTACGCCACCGCTGCACCTTCCAGTCTTGTAATGGAGACTAAATGAAAATTCCTGGAGGCGCAAAGCCCAGCGACCAAGCCGTCCCGTCGGGTCCCGAAGGGAAGACAGCCAGCAGAATTGGTGGTGGTCTGTAACGACCGAAAACGTGCGGTCGTACAAATATGGCCGAAACTTGGCGACAGCCCAAACTAAAGCCAATCGGTGATGGAGTAATTTCTCTCCGCAGGTCACACCAGGCGGCTGGCGTAAGCTATCACGTACTCGGTACCATGTTGTAGTTAGGCGAGAACAGCGCCGATGCCGTAACTGCTTCAGTCAGTGTGGACTTTGGTCGGTGCAGACGGATCACAGTGGGCAAGTATGAGAGGGGTGGTCAGAAACCCGATGAGAGCAGCGAACGCGTGAGCCTGTTCCGGGCCCCATGAGAATGGCGTGTTCTTCTTTAGGGGATCTGTCAAAGGCCGAGCAACGTCGGCGAAGTTTTTGACGAAACGGCGAAAGTAAGAGCACAAGCCGACGAAGCAGCGCACGTCAGAAGCAGAACGTGGCAGAGGGAAACTGCGTACGGCATGAACTTTTTCCGGATCTGGTTGGCCATCGGATGCGTATACGAGGTGTCCCAACACGGTGATCTGATGGCGCCCGAACTGAAACTTTGTGGAGTTCAGTTGAATGCCCGCTTTTCGGAAGGCTGAAAGAATTGCAGTGAGCCGGGTAAGGTGGCTGCCGAACGTGGGAGAAAAACAATGACATCATCAAAGTAACAAAGACAGGTGGCCCATTTGTAGCCTCGCAAAAGTGAGTCCTTCATACGTTCAAATGTCGCAGGAGAATGCATAGGCCAAAGGACATGATTTTGAACTGATATAAATCATCCCACGTGATGAAGGCCGTCTTCTCGCGCTTCATTTGATCTACTGAAATCTACCAGCAGCCGGATGGAAGATCGATGGACGAGAAGTATTTAGCTCCGTGCAAGCAGTCCAAGGTGTCATCGATGCGTGGTAGTGGGTAGACGTCTTGTCGTGTGAAGCTTAGAACGAGAGAAAGCTGAGCTAGTTGGTAAAGATTCATTATGCAAAAGGGGGTGAGGCTTGCAGAAGGGACACAAGAGTAGGAAAGTGGAAAACACGAATGCCGACTATCAACTGAAGAAAGCACTGAGGCGAAAAAAGAAAGAAGACACTAAACTCACCTGCGCAAGCTCTGGTATGGTATCCCCACGTGTCAGTCGGGTACATGTGCCGTTCTACGTGAGAGATAACACGCATAGCAGGCATAAGAATGAAGTTACGCGTCTTATGATAGAGGCATGGCATATCTATAATGGTGGAAGTGCGTGCGTGAGTCAGCCTTCAATTACTTTACGTAAGGGAGAGATTAAGTGCCTTAACAGTTATCTCTCACGTAGACCGGCACATGTACCCGATTGACACGTGGTGATACCATTCCAGAGCTTACGCAGATGAGTTTTGTGTCTTATTTCTTTTTTCGCCTCAGTGCTCCCTTTAGTTGATAGTCAGCGTTCGTGTTGTCCACTTCTCTACTCTTGTGTCCTGTCTGCACGCCTCACCCCCTTTTTGCATAATAATTTAGTGTGATTTTATTTAGGTGGCGATAATCGACGCAACAATGCAAGGTACCATCTTTTTTTTTTTTCACAAGGACAACAGGAGGACCCTTTGCGTAGCATTTTGTCCACTTCTGATTGGATGACTCGACGTTCAGCATGCGATACACGATGGGAACGCTGACGAATAGGATTCGTGTCTCTAGTGTTTATACGGTGCTGAACAAGAGATGTTTGGCCTAAAGGCCCGTCGCCAAAATCAAAGATGTCACTGTACGAGTCAAGCAGGAGACGTATGTCCGTGGGCTGTGCAGAGGTGAGGTCAGGTGCAATCATTTTTGCGAAGTCATCCGTTAAGGAACCAGAGCTGGGAGTCGCAAGTGGTGCTAATAAACCACTCTCTGCATTCAGATCCTCGATATCGAATTCGGAACCACTAGAAACACTGGCCGAAAACATGCCGGCTGGAATCACTTGAGGGCACAAGCTGATATTCAGAAGCGGTAGAACGACGTCGTTATTAGTAACAGCGACTAGTGTATGTGGAACGGCAACGTTCTTGTTCAAAAGCACGTCGATGATGGGGCGAAGCACACCGTCAGGAACCTGTGGCTGGGCGGTCAAAGCGAAGTAAGTAACTGCCTCGGGTAACAGACGCATATCGTGAAGCCAGCACAAGTGCGGTGGGGTGATTCTCCGAGCATCGGCGAGTTGAGGCAGTTCTAACTAAAGAACGCTGGCGCAATCTTTCCTAAGCCCTGTACGGCATCACGAAGGCGGAGGAGTGTTTGCTCCTTCGCTTCTATACTAAAACAATGTTGTGCCCGGCAGTCCTAAAACATTTCGTCCCTGCGTGCACAGGGAAGTGCCCGCACTGTGAGGAAAAATCTTCTGACATTTTGCACATGGTGTGGGCATGCCAGTCAACCCCGCACCTTCCCCCTATACGCAACCCTACCCGGGAGGGCTGGGAGGCGGCCCTGCTCGGCTGCTCCGACCTGGCGAGCCAGATGGCCCTGGTCGGCCGTGTCCGAGTTGCGGCTACAGCCAATGGGCTTCTGTAATGAGGAGTCCACCTGGTCTTAATAAGGAACGGCCCCTTAAGGACTGCTCTACCCGCTCTCTATCAATACTTCGACCAATAAAGTTTTTCAGTCAGTCAGACAGTCAGTCGATGAGAGCAGAATGAAGGGATAAAAATTCCAATTCAAGGATAACGTTGTGAGGGCACTTGTCGATCATGGCAAAGAGAACAGAAGTAGGGCGGCCGGCTATACTTAAACGGGCAACACACATTCCAAGAACAACCAAAAGCCGCCGTCGTCCGCACGAAGCACTGGGGCAGCCGCTGGGGTGAGGACCTTTTTTAAACGTCTCCGTAGGTTAGCGCTGATCACAGATACTTGGGCTCCAGTGTCGACGAGTGCTTGGACAGGTACGCCGCCTATTTTAGCGTCAATTACACTTCTCCTCGTGGGCACAGACCGAGTATTTGCTGCAGTAGTCGGCAATGCAGCACCACCTCGGAGGGCTGCATTTCCTAGTTTTCCGAAATGATGCGGCCAAAAGCCACAGGGGACGAAAGGCGACGTGGCAGCGGCGAACGGGAAGATGGTCGACGTGTTTGCCTTAGAGCGAGACTGGTGTCCGGGCGGCGATGGTGAGCGGCTGGACCACCTATTCCGAGCAGAGTTGGCGGCACCGTTAGACTCGGCGGTGGGCAATACATTGCGGGAATTTCTATCAAAACGGCTCGGGTGCGTCGGCCTTCGAGATGTTGAGAGCCACGAGTTGCGACAGTATCGGGCGACATGACCAATGCGGCGATAGGTGAAACATATCGGCTGGTCGCCCGCAGTTCTCCACTCAGTCGGGTTGCGATAACGCGGAGAGAAGCGTCGAGGTGGAGCGAAAATAGTAGAAGAGCGTTCGTTAGCTCTGGTATTGGCGACAGCACACACAGACTGTAAACCAATGTTTTCAAGTTCCTGGCGAACGACGGTTTGTACGAGGGGAACTGAAAACGTGGTAGCATCAGAGCTACGCGAACAGAAATTTCCGGGCGACATCGCATCCAGTACACGTCTAACGGTTCGCATCACGTCCTCTCATGGCGACGCATGCTGCTGTGCAGGTTGATCTTCACACGTCTACGTTGTGGCAGCATTGGGAAGTCTAGCGAATGGTTGCTAGACGCGTTGGCTTTTGGCCTGCTCGAATTGTCGGTACTCTATAATGACTGCGTCAACTGTAGAGCTGCTCCTAGCACATGAGCAGATTAAACGCGTCGTCAGCAATGCCTTTAAGCACATTTATGCCCTACCTTCTCAGCTTCTGTCATGTCGTGATCAGGTTGACGACAAAGTGCCAGCACGTCCTGGATGTACGAGACATAGGACTCCATGGGGGATTGGGCATGCGAGGCCACTTCCTGCTATGCGGCAATATTATGGCCGGCCGGTTTGCCAAACAACTCTGTGCATTGGTCCCATCAGGTTAGGCCCTCTTCGTGGTTTTCGTACCACACTTTTACCATGCCTCTTAGGTAGAACAACAGGTTAGTTAGCATGAGCGTAGGGTCCCATCTGTTGATTCCACTCACGCGTTCGTACATGGCCTCCCACTCTTCAACGTCGGCGCCATCGGTCCCGCAGAAAGTTCCAGGATCCTTGGGTTGCACAACGACAACCAAAGGTGACGGTGGCGTAGCATGCGACGGTGACATAGCAGGCGGCAGCGACGTTGATCCTGAGTGCTCACCGTCATTCATGGTGCGGACGGTAATGCCACGTCCCCTGCGGAGCTCCGTTTCCAGCCGTGGTACTTCGCACCTCTCACCAATATGTTACGGGGACGTTGCGAGTGTAGAACGACGATGTTTACTATATATATATATATATATATATATATATATATATATAAACGAGAAGGAAGGGGGTTAACCGAGGAGCTCAATTTTTATTAGTCATATCATAAGAACCAACAAACACTGTCACCAAGGACAACATAGGGGAAATTACTTGTGCTTAATAAATCAAATGAAGAAACGATAAGTTAAAGGTAATTAAAGTGGATAAAAAAACAACTTGCCGCAGGTGGGAACCGAACCGAAGAAGCGAAGGTTGTGAGTTCAGTTCCCACCTGCGGCAAGTTGTTTTTTCATCCATTTTAATTACCTTTAACTTATCGTTTCTTTATTTAATTTATTAAGCACAAGTAATTTCCCCTATGTTGTCCTTGGTGTCAGTGTCTGTTGGCTTCTTATGGTATGACTATATATATATATATATATAAATAACACTTGTATAATTTTTTAAAGAAGTAGTCAAGCTATTAAACTGGGAAGGCTTAGGAGTAAGGATCGACGGCAAATATCTCAGCAACCTTGGATTCGACGATGACATTGTTCTATTCCACAGCAATGCAGACGAGTTACAACAAATGATAGAGGACCTTCACAGAGAGAGTGTAAGAGTGGGGTTGAAGATTAATATAGAGAAGAACAAAGGTAATGATGAATAGCTGGTCAAAGGAACAAACGTTCAGGATCGCCAGTCAGCCTCTAGAGTATGTGAAGGAGTACGTTTAACTAGGTGAATTAGTCACAGGGTATACCCTGATCATGGGAAGGATATTGATAGAAGAACAAAAACGGGTTATATTGCATAGGACAGACATTGTTAGCTCTTGACTGGAAGCTTGCCATTATCATTGGAAAGAAAGGTGTACAATCAGTGCATTTTAGCAGTGCTGACATATGGGACAGAAACTTGGAGGCTGACAAAGAAGCATGAGAACAAGTTAAGGACCATGCATTGAGCCATGAAACGAAGATCGCTAGGCATAACGTTAAGAGACAGAAAGAGAGCGGTTTGGATCAGCGAGCAAACGGGTATAAACGATATTCTAATTGACATCAAGAGAAAAAATGGAGCTGGGCAGGTCATGTAATGCGCCAGTTAGTTAACCAATGGACCATTGGGGTTACAGAATGGGTACCAAGAGAAGGCAAACGCAGTCGAGGACGGCAAAAGAATAGGTGGAGCGACGAAATTAGGAAATTCTGGAGCGCTAGTTGGAATTGGTTGGCGCAGGACAAGGGTAATTGGAGATCGCAAGGAGAGGCCTTCGTCCTTGCAGTGGCCATAAAACAGGATGATGATGATGATGATGATGATGATGACGATGATGATGGGTATATACTTTTATAGTGAATAATGTGTAAAAAGGAAACGCATATACTCTGGGAAGTCTGGAAAGGAACTCCTGATACTGGGTTCGATGTGTGCCGTACAAGCGCTTCGCTACATGGGTAAATGTGGTTCTACGTGAAAGTCGGTTTCCTCAAGTCTCATAGGCCACAGAAGTTGTGTTCGCGACATATACTTTTCGTTTACTTCACTGGCGCTGAAGAAACCCAACTTCAAGCAGTGTAATGAAGCCGACGTTCTGTAGAGTTAAACAAATTTTTATCGGTGTTCTGAAAACAAAGATATTATTTCGGTCATTTATTACATGCGCATATTCAGTCAAGCACTTTGAAAAAAGTGGGCATTTTGGAAACATTTTTCTTTTTCACAAATACCTCGGAAGGTAAAGGGTTAAAAATATGTGAACTCAAAGGAAATTAGTCTATCTACAACACAGCGCATGAGTTGCATATATGACAGCCTCAGGCACTACTACAACAATATATGTTATGGTTTGCACACCTACCTACTTACGAAGCTAGACAAAATTCATGCGTCTTTTGTGCAACGCAGTAGTCAAGAAGCACAACTAAACGAAGGAAAATGAACTGCTAACCTAAGCAATCTAAGCTAAACCTTCACCAATTCGCGAACAGGTAGCTTCACGCTAAAGTGGCTCAAGGAACAGTATGCTGTGCCAAGATTCTCAGTCGAACAAGGGTGGTGACCATCATGTGCTGTTCCGCAGGGAAATGCATGCAGCAGTACGACAATACCTGTTTTCCTGTTTTTGATAACGCCACATTAACCTGTTATGCCCAATAAATCATTAACCGAAAAAAATTGAAGATATAATTGCCACGCGCAAGGCACTACTCTTAATAAAATAGCCTGCAGCGCTTTGTGAAATGGGTATCAAGTTGACCTTCCGACGGTGGGCCTAGGTTCTCCTCAAAAAATAAAGCCCTTCCCCCCCCGGGCCCCCTCTGACTTTAAGCACTGGCAGTTCTCCGTTAAAGGGATCACGGCCTCTACACGTACCCTGTTGTTTGCTTGGCGAAGTGCGTTTAATGGCACTTCAGTACGGTAAAAAGTGCTTTCGCATGCTAAGGCGAAAGCAATTTGTGGTGACTGAAATAAAAACGCGCCATCACCTCAGCAGTTTTAACATTTCAATGTCGAAGGGCGAAAATTTCCTAGGCTCGGACAAATTTCAATTTTCCCCTAAACACGGCCTAAAAAAATTCCGTAGAGTTGACAGCATTGTGCCCAACCATAGTTATACATCAAGGAAAATTCGAAAAATATTGTCCACCTTTATTTTTGGCCACCGAAAGGATATCTCTGCAAGCCAGTCCAACCAAATATTGAGTTAAAACCTAATTAGCGTAGTAATTATTAGCAACTGGTTTGTTGGGCTACTGACAGGCTGAAAACATCACTCAAGCGTATAAAAACACAACTAATGATGTTAGGCTAAGCTTCTGACGTCTAAAATGGCCATTTAAGGCATGGAATTCGGCGTAGCTGATACGGTACGTTGGCCGTTACACGGTTAAAACAACCAGCACAAGTGTCTCCTCCATGGTCCGCCTCCAAGCAGCTTCCGCGCCCCGAGTTACAGAAAGATTAGTAGTGGACCATGAGTAGCCCCTCCTTCCTTCTCTGGCTCAAACGATCCCTAGTCCTAACTGCACTTCACGAAGTTGGCGAGACGCTATGCATTTGAGTTGAATGACACGCATGCGGAAATGTGGAGGCCATAAGTGCTTGCGCTTAGAAACAGGGCCGTGGAGTGGGCCACTACACAACTGTGTGTACAGCTAATGTTCTTGTTCAACCTTATTGCCACTACAGGTGCAAAATTGGACGCTTTATTGTTTAAAGACTGAACACGATAAATGAAACATTGAGGCTCAATAATCTAATACAACGAAGTATATTACATTGCTCTCGAATATCAGCGTCTAACGAATATTGATGCTTATAATGAACGGCGGTTACAACGAAGGTATTTTTTTAGGACACCACATTGTTATCGAGAGGTTTGACTAAGTACTAACCAGTGCATGGCCAGCACTACTGCCATGCATCAACTGTTATTTGATGTCACACTCACAAGCCTGCTTCGTACGGAGTGAATTGTCTTCAATTCCAGCCGCTGCGGCCGCAGGCACTAGGCGTTACATGGTGTTACTAATCCTGCAAATGACTATAATGCTTTCACACAACACTGAATAAGACCGACTTGTCTATGACGCACCTTTTTCAAAATTATTTCATTGCTGCCAAAGATGCCACAGAATGACGACTCTGGGGGAGGGCCATTTTCACTTGGTGCCTAGAATGCAAGAGATCACAGAACAGAATAATGCACAGTTATAAATTATTGATTCTGGAACTGAATGTGCTTGTTACAAGCTGCATACTGACTGCATTCAGTCATTCAAGAAGGATGATCTCTAATTTTTTTCAAGGTTTTGTCGTTATAGTTTTACTAAAAATGCTGTGTGAACCAGATAAATAATGTTGGTCTTATAGGTGTTCTATGCTACTTGGCAAACGCGAGTGCAAACACTTGCCATTCATGTGCGCATTTACCCATAATTCGTTAGATTTGATTAGTGGTTTTGGTGCACACGTTATTAACCAAAAAACTGAAGCCCGCAATCAGCAGCAAGACTCTCCTACTTAGTATAAATGCCGAAACTAACCCAAGGTTTCGTGTTGCATGTTCCCAAAATGTGCTCTGAATATTTACATTGATATTCCACAAAACCCTGTCCCACATTGTTCCTAGGAAATGCACATATGAAAGTGATACACTGATTAGTTCGAATAATCCGATAGCATCCAACAATTCGGTAATCCGACAGCGTACAGATTTTTATAGAAATGCTTGCCAGGGCTGCGCTCTACTCTGCAAACGGTCGCGAAATGTTACACGTCAGTGATAGTTGTACTGCCCACCTGTGTTTGAACTATGTCAGCATTACCGAGTACGCCCCTTTGCCGAGTAAAAAAAAACCTGCCGTCACTGGGCTCATGAAATAACAAAATAAGACAGTTCACCACATACGATGTAATAATTTAGCCCATGGTCAACATTGTTGTCGAGTATATGACAAGTAAAATCATTTAGGGTGTCCGAATATTGGATAATTTCGAATAACGAATCGAATATTCACTATTTGCAAATGCGAATATTTTTCGAACCTTTTCGAATATTTGAAAGCGTAAACTACGCCCATATAAACGGAAAATTGGACCGAAAATACGGTAAATTTTAACCGCCGCTGCACAATGCAGACATAAACCTGAGAACGCGCGTAGTAGAGCAGGGTAGGTCACTTATGTCGCCATACTTTACAGGTTGTACAGCGATCATTCGCACTCACTGAAAAGCCCTCTGCATGCGAAGAAACTACCTGTTTGCTTCTAACGCTCCATTTGCGTTTTAATAACAAGCGTTCATAACGCATCATATAATGACAGAAACTTGCTAACTTTAACAACACTGGCATGTGAACATGGTCTTCTTTAGCGAGGTGTTGGCTCTTTTTCGTATCGGGTTTCCTGTTTCCAGCCTATTTCGTGGCCTGATCCTGAAGATACTGCAATGTAAAAATGTGACTAAGCTTGTGATGATGACGATTACGAACCAATTTATTCTGAGGGTCACGCTGATGATTATTACAATGCCAATGATGCCGGTGATCATAATTGATGAAAAAAAAGTCAGATGGCGATTTACCCTTTACATGGCACCGATCAAAGGTTGTCGCTCCACCATGGCTCTCATCATAAATTATGAGCACATTATCTTTAAACACCTGACAGTTTTTCCTGAACTTCATGGTTTTCTCGACCCCAGGCAGCATGGACTTCGTAAATGGCTTTAAACCACTACTCAGCTTTTAGAAACCATTCAGGATTTCGCAACTATTCTTGATGAGCAAGGGCAAATTGATATTATTTGTCTAGATTTAGAAAAAGCATTTGGCCGGGTATCACACACTAAATTCGTGATAAAATTGAAAACTATACTTAAAAAATCAGTCGCTTCTATCTTGGATTCCAGCATGCCTTACTTCGAGATGGCAAACTGTAAACATAGACGGAACACATTCACGTTCAGGGCCTGTACTATCCGGAATCCCACAGGGCTCAGTGCTTGGGCCCTTATTTTTCTTAATGTTCATCAATGATATTGCACAGGAACTGCCAACTAAAATAAAATTGCTTGCTGACGATTACGTTTTATATCAAGAAATCCGCAGTCCTGCTGACCAATCGCTGTTAAGTGCCTCGCTGTCTACAATGCAGTCATGGTGCAGCACATGGCAAATGAAAGTAAATGCGCTAAAAGCTGTAGCAATGACCGTGACGCGGAAACGACACCCTTAAACAATCGGTATTCGATCGATAGGCAAATTTTAGACGGCGTGACAAGCTATAAATATTCGGACGTAGTTAGCAGCTCCGACTTAAAGTGGAATGAGCACGCGGCATACATAGAAAAGAAAGCCATGCAGAAACTTGGTTACTTCAGGGGTTGCTTCACCCCGTGAGATAAAGCTACTAGCTTACAAAACTTTCGTCCACCCGATTCTTGATGATGGGTCCGTCGTCTGGGATCAACATAGCGATATTAACATAAAAAAGGTGGAAAAAATTAAGAGAAAGGCGACAAGATTTCTATTGAATTCCCTTTAGCCGATATGCATCACCAAATGCTATGCTCGAAACATCAGAACTAGTTACCCTACAAAAACGGAGATATAAAGAACGATTAAAGTACATGTCTCTGCTCTATCATTGAAAATTAGGCATCGACAAAGACATGTATACCGAGCCTCTCGCTCTTCGATCAACTCGGTATATCCGCGCTAAGCAGCTTAAAGATTACTACTGCAAAACAGAAGCGTTTAGAAATTCATATTTTCCCTGAACCTATAGGGAATCGAATGTACTTCTTGCTGCGGTGGTTGCTTGCGACACCAATAAATCATTCTTAAAACTGCTTAAAGAAATTGTTTAAATGAGCGCGGTACATCAGTGCCCTCCTTTCCTTTTTTCATACCTTTGTTTCTTTTTTTTTTCGGCCTGTCCTTCCACGTAACTGAACGCACGTGCTTTGGGATGCATGTGCCACTGCTACACATTTTTATACACGCTACTACGTTATGTTTGATAGGATATATGTTCTGAAGTCGTTTGCCACGCTTTGTATACATGTATTCTTTTTTTGTTTTTCTGTATCTTAAGTGTTCGTCAACTTAGCGCCAAGAGCACTTTACACTTTCTTCTTCTGGAATCGTTTTACATTGTTAGCTCTAAATGCTACGTTTTCGAAAATGACACGTTGTTCACATTTTCAAATTCAGTGCTATTTCATTTTGCTCACGCTTCACACCTTGTACTCAATTATTGTTCGTCATGTATATAACCCCTTCTGCTTAAGGCCTCTAATCAGAGGCTGGCAGTAATCTTTTAATAAACAAATAAATAAATAAATAAATATATAAATAATACGGGTAATACAGCAAATTTTCACCCACGCATGACCTAGGAAGACAGCGGCTTTCATGAACTTTAACTAGAGGCTGAAACGCATTCAAGCATTTTTACAGTCTTGCCACGTACATTCAACAAATTTAACTCACTTATCGCGGAACTTGTAGCTAGTGATAGTAATGAGAATTTTCGCGATGCAGTAACTCATATTGTAAAGAAATAAGACTTCGTACAAACTGGCGTTAACTGCTTTCTATGCTGCTTATGTTATGATGCGTCACGATGCAGCGCTTAACTTGAAGCAAGATTGGGTAAAGTGCGCACTACCACGATTAATACGTGCAGCGTAACATCATTTTTCCGTGTTGTTTCTTCCGTAGTCCACTCCCATCTCCATGCTGAAGTGCAAGAAGATAAATTAACCGAATAGACATAGCTCACCCCTGTCACGATTATCTCAACAATGAGGCTACCTAAGTGAGCTTGAACAAGAGTATTTGTACAACAAGGTGGCTATTTAAAATACCGGAAGAAATGACGAAATGATCAAGAGATATGATTTTATTTTGCGGAAATGAGCAGGTTGCTAAAATATGCGCACTGACGTCAAGTATTGCACATAAAATGAGTTGTACACAGCGAACCTCTGCGTCAACCGCGTCAGTATTATCCAGGATGTCATCGTTCTCAACGGGAAGTGTGCCTTCACATGGTTCCTAGAATGCAGAAAAGACAATCCACCAGTAATTGCAAGACTTATACCAGCAAAAACATAGTTTGTCTACTGTCACCAAGCATAAAAAGCAATTACCTCATGAGACGTGCAACCACTGAACAGACCCTGAATGATAGGCCCGGTTCGATCATAAAACAAAAACAAAAAAGACAATCTAGCAGTTATTTTGGTATCTCGTAACAACCAATCTTGCCTATGCATATTATAGTGGTGCCAAGTAAATATGTATGGTCGCAGCATACGTTGATAACTGTTATGCATAAGCGACGCACTATGAACAGATAACCTCTGGCGCAATCCTTGATTATCTGCATAGCCCACATTGTCACAACAATCAGTGGAAACAGTACCCTGAATGGGAGTGTGAAGGCGAAAGCCTGCGCACTCAAGAGGCATCTGCTAAATTACTTGACACCCTCATTCGAATGCGTTGTTAAAAGAGAAAAGAAGCCACCATGAACGGCAATACTTATTGCGGCAAAAGCAATGTTTGCTTACTGTCACCAAATATAAACACAGGTAATTACCTCATCAGATGTGGTACGCCTGAACGATAGCTGCAAGGGAGGACTGCGCTCATCCTGCGATGCAAAAGACGATCCATCATTTATCGTGTTTTATCGCAACAACCAACCTTGTGTATGGTGTTCCGGGTGAAAAGAGACCATACAGACGCTGGTACCGGGTGTCCGGAAATTATATTTTGACAGGGCCCGCTCGATGAGGCGGGAGCGGGACCAAACGCCCCTGGCCCTCGTTTTCATAACCGCCGATTCCATTGCTCGTGCACCGTCAGCGTACTGGGAGTGTCGTCATCGTCTTTTGTGATCGGATCCCTGTGGCACATAGTAGTGCGCTACAGGGCCCCCCTTGTAGCGAGGAAGCCGTGAGCTGAATGGATGGCGAAGAGCAGATGGTGATAGTGCGAAACGCACGCGGCCAGTAGTACTGGCCTGGTCGGGAATGAATGTGGTAGCAGAAGTGGTTGAAGCGTCAGAGTCCAAACAAGCAGGCTTCAGACGGCCGACAGAAACCGTGTCTTCCCAGCCATTGATGAACAATAGAAAGTATTTAGGTGCACGCTTGAGTACTTTGAATGGACCACGATACGGGGGCCGTAAGGGAGCTCGCACAGCATCGTGGAACACAAGGACGTGCGGGCAGCTCTGCGGGCAGTTAGGCCATGGTTGACGTATACCCGGCGGGAAGAACGTCGTTGTCGGGGAGGAACGACCGTACGCATAGCACTGCGTAGATGGTAGGCATGGTCGGAACCGCCAGTGGGTACGATGGGCGAGTTGCCGAAGAATTCGCCAGGGACTCGATGAGTTGTGCCAAACGTAAGCTCAGCGGCGCTGGAGGCAGATTCACTGCAAAAAGCGGTGCGCATGCCAAGCATAACAAAAGGAAGGCGGTCGATGCATGGTAAAGGAAAAGTCAAATCCATGAGTGAAGCCTTCAGTTGGCGGTGAAAAAGTTCGATGATCCTATTGGATATCGGGTGAAAATAGCTAGTCTTGATATTGGCACCGACATCCGCGTCGCTGCTGATAGCCAACGGCGAGCAACGAGCGACCACTCCGGCCCCCCCCTTCCCCAATGTCATTGACGCAGAGGAGCCGAGAGAGATTGGTGAACAATGTTGAGGCGAATTGACGGCCCCGCTTAGTCCTAATGGCGGAATAGTGGCTCATCAAGAGTATGATGAGTGCTCGAGCTATCGATTTGGCCGTTATGTCCAGGAGGGGCATCGCTTCAGGCCACCTGGTGAACCTGTCAATGCAGGTTAACAGGTAGCGATGTATCCCGCAGGGAAGAAGGGCGCTAACAATATCGATGTGCAGATGGCTGAAGCGAGCGTCCGGGGATGGAAATGTGTCAAGAGGTGTCACAGTATAACGATGCACTTTAGTATGTTTGCAGTTAAAGCATGCGTGTGACCAGCGACGGACGTCTGCGCCGATACTGAGCCACACATAACGAGAAGTGACGAGTCGCAGTGTCGTGCGAATGACAGGATGAGCCAATGAATGGAGGGCATCAAATACGGGCCGTTGCTACATCAAAATATATGGCAAGCAGCTCTCGGCCAAACGTGCTGTAGCGGCGCTCAGGGGGCGCAAGCTTCTTGGAAAAGAAAGCGATGGGCTGCCAAGCACCAGCAACGAACTGCTGCAAGGCTGCGTTGACAGCGGTGTCCGATGCGTCAACTATGACAGAGGTTGAGGCGTCGCATGTGGGTGGACGAGGAGCGTCGCGCTGGCAACGGCTTCTTTGATGCCTCTAAACACACGGTCGAGTGTAGCGAGGCGGCAGTGTAGCAGTGTAGCGGCGGTGTAGTGTAGCGAGTGTTCCAGGCCACGGGAGGATTCTGTGTCTTGAGGTCCGAGGGGAGGTCGTGGAGAGGCTGCGGTATATTGGCGCAGCGAGGAACGAAGCGGCGTTAATTGCTTGCGAGGTCAAGAAATTCGGGCAGTTGCATGGTGGTGGACGCTGAAGAAACTAACGGATGGCTGTGACGCGGGTCGAGAGTGGACGAAAGCTATGTGCGTTGATGCGATGGCCAAGAAAATCCAACTCCGTAACACCGAACTCGGTCTTCGGACCGTTAAGAAAAAGATCAAGCTTGCCCAGTCTTGAACACTTGACGTAGATGAAGCTTGTGAGCTTCGGCGGTGGTGCTGTAGACGAGGATGTCAAAAACGCTGAAAGGTGTGGGCCGCATTACGAAGACCAAAAGGCATGTGCAGGTATTCGAACAGGCCGAAGGGTCTTATAATGACGGCCTTCGGAGCATCTGAGGGCTCCACAGGAACAGGGTTTTAGGCTTTCACCAAGTCGACCTTGCTAAAAACGGTGCAGCCGTACAGTGCTGACGTAAAATGCTGAAAGCGAGGTATTGCACCAGTCCGGGGCAGTGAGAGCACGGCAATCGCCGCAGGGGCGCCAGTAACTGGTCTTCTTAGGCACCATATGGAGTGGCGAGGCCCAAAGACTGGAGGAGGGACGCATGAAGACAAGGTCAAGCATGTGCTGAAACTCCTCTTTGCGGACAGCTAGATGATCCGGCGCGAAAAGACGAGCCCGAGCAAACATGGTAGAGCCAGTTGTGACGATATCATGTGTCACGCTGTGAGCGACCGAGGACTGAAAGGAGAGGGGTTGGAAGACGGTCCGGGAACTTGGCAAGGACGAGTGACCAAGGGTCGGGAACGGCCATGTGCGCCTGGACAAGCTGGAGTGGTGGAGTGCGACAGGAAGCGCCTTCGACGGTTAAGTTCGTATCGGCGTCCAAGGCGCGGCTGCACCGCACGTCGACGACGAGCTTGTAGGGCAAAAGAAAGTCGCCTCCGATGATGGCCTGGCGCACGGCCGCGATGACAAAGTTCCAGCGATACGTACGGCTGAGGCCGATGTCAAGAGTCACTGATTTTTGGGCGTAGGTCCGCATGGTCGATGCTTTGACCGCGGTGAGAGAAGGTGAGTCGGAAGGATGGCGGCGCTCAGCCAACGTAGGAGGAAGGACGAAGATCTCGGCGCCAGTGTCGACGAGATAGCGGCCTTTGGTGACACGGTCGGTGACGTGGAAAAGACGACTGTACGTGGGGCAGGGAACAGCGGTCGCTGTCCGTGTTCGGCCCAACTGTTTTCAGCATAGGAGGAGGGCTGGCGGCACTGGTTTGCGCGAGAGCCGCAGCGACAGTGGTACCCGAAAACCGTAATGGGAGGAGGAGAACGGCGTTCAGAGTGACCGGGGCTGGGGCGGCGAGGTCGTGACGAAGAACGCGGTAATCGTGTTCGGATGGCAGCGACCTCAGCTGTCAATTGCGCTACTTGCCTTGTGAGCTCCTCGTTAGCGTTGAGGAGATGCTCATAGCTGTCGTCAGCGGTTTCGCCATGGGACGGAGAGTCAGGAGAGCGATGGGCTGTGGCAACGGAGAGAAAACCGACATCCATAATCTTGTCGGCCAACTGCGCCATATATTTCAGTGTCGAGGATGAAGGCACGGTCAGGATCATGTGCACCTGTGGTGGAAGGCGCTGCAGAAAAAGTTCCTGGAGAAGTGCGCTGTCGGTTGGAGGAGCCAGCTCTCCAGCCAGGATTTGCATGGGACGCAATAAGTCGGTAGGTTTGCGGTCGCCGAGCTCCTCCAATGTAAGAAGTTGCTGTAATCAATGCTGCTCCGTTTCTTTCGTGCGCTGAGTGAATGTCGCCTTAAGGTGGTCATAGGGGCATTCGACGGGTGGGCAGCGTAGAAGATCGCGAAAAATTGCAGCAGTATGAGGTGGAAGCGCTCCAACGACGTGATCGAACATAGTCAACTACGAACTGAGGCGGTTGCGACGGAACAAGGATTCGGTGGTAATGAATCAAAGTTCCGAGTCCAACGACCATAACTCCGGGAGCTTGAGAGCGGAGACCTCGGGATCGCTGGGCGGTAGCGCTGACGGCAGTATTTGATTGGTATAATCCGAGGCCATGACTTACTTGATAGAAGGCTAACAGTAAAGACAGCAGGTCTCGAACTCCTTGCGGCAGAAGGTCCAGCGAAGCGGCGGAGCCACCAATTTGTAGGTGAAGAAAAACCCCACAGAAAAACCGCTAGTGCCTGGTGTCCACAAATTATATTTTAACAGAGCCAACTCATACAGGTGGGAGCGGGACCAATCGCCACTGACCTTCGTTTTCGTAACCGCTGATTCCACTGCTCGCGCAACGTCAGCGTGCTGGGCATGTCGTCATCATCTTTTGTGATCGGATCACAGTGGCACGTAGCAGTGCACTACAGTGTATTATACTGCTACAATGTAAAAAAGTGCGGTTGCTACATTCGTTGATAAAAAGTATATAACTGACATTAACACACTATAATTAGCTCACCTCTGTCTTAAGAATGTCAACATCACCCACGATAACATCGCGGTCAGCGAGAATAGTTCCTAACATTAAAAAGAAACAATCAACCGGGAATGGCATTACTTACTAGAAAAAATGTAGTTTGCTTACTTTAGCTTACACATCTAAGTATCTTATGAAAATGGCTGCTATAGAACATGGGCTGAAAGGGAGGACTGCTTTGAAAAAATGTAGAAAATATTCCACCAGGAAGGGTCTTATCTCCCAGCAACAACCATTTTTCCTATGCTGAAATATGGTTTTGACAAGTAAAAGCCAAGTAAACACAACACAAACAGATGATCTCGTCAAGGTCACTCGAATTAAGGTTGGATGAAGGCCACGAAACAGCACAGAGTTGTTATCTTACATTACAGAAAGAAATGTGGTTTGCACGTTTGTTCAGAAATGTTATAAGTGACGTATGCTAAAAACGCCTCCCCTCTACCTTCATCACGTCAGCATTATCCACAGTGCTACAGTACTTAGCAAGAAGAGTGCCTTCACTGGGTTAATAAATTGCAAAAGAGCCAATCCCCTGGAAAAGGCGCGGTTTGCCCATGGTGACAATACATCGCCAAACATTGACACAGCTAATTATCTCATCACAGGTTCTGATACAGAACAACATACAGAACGATACCTAAATGGGGAAACATGCTCGACACGTGGTGTTGTCTCGTGCTAGCAACCAGTCTTGCCCATGCGTTACTATAACGCTTCCAAGTACATATCGAGTAACGGCAGCACGCAGAAGTGCTTTAAGCGAGGCAAGTTGGTTTAGCACTCAACACAGCGACCGGCGCGGACGACGGGACAATCGAAATGGACAGCCCCATGTCTACACTCTCCCACAAAATATTGCGGAGCACACGAGTGCGCGGCGATCCCCTTCTAGCGGCCCACCTCTGGTGTCGAGACCAACACCTGCGCGCATGCGTGTCCCTCCGAGACTGCAAGCGTGCTTGTTTCCGCGCTTCCTCCTTGCGCGCCGGCATACGCGCCGGCGATATTCTAACGTAGCCGCCAGGTGCCCTTCTTGCGATTGGCGCTGTGGCGGCTTCAACGAGCAAAGTTATGCTAAGCGTCAGCCTGCGCGCACCACTGCGGCAGCTTTTAGTCTAGTCACGAGCACGTACGTGTAGGGCCCGGTGGCCAACGCAACAAGCAATTTTTTTTTCTGCGCTGCGCCTTCTCGAGGACGATCTTCATTGTTTCTTTTTACGAACGGGCGTCCCCCGCAGAAGAGGGTGGCAGAAAACGCGCTCTATAGAAGGAGACAGGCAAGTCGAAAATGAACTCTTGATTTCAGTTTTGTATAAACGAAGTTTTGCTCGTCGAAGCCGCCACAGCGCCAATCGCAAGGGGGGACACCTCGCGGCTACGCTCTGTTATCGCCGGCGCGCAAGGAGGAAGTGCGGAAACAGCTTGCAGTCTGCGCGCAGGCGTCGGTCTCGACACCAGGGGTGCGCTGCTAGGAGGAGAGAAGTAGAATCACTGGAAAAAATTTCAGAGTACCGCATTCGTTTTCCCCGCGCCGCCGACACGTTCATTGGCCCAACCGTACCACGTGACCTCTCGGGTGCCATATACCTTCCAAGCGCCGGGCGGGCCGGCTGAATTAGAGCGCAGGCAGCGCAGGTTCCCAACGTATTTGCGTGCGTGCGTGCGCGCGCGCGCGTGTGTGTGTGTGTTTCCGATTGTCGCGCTCGCACTTGACTGCAACGAAATCATGCCTGGGTGCTGCGCCTTCGGACGCAGCAACCGAACTGAGTCTGGAAAGACTTTTTTCTCTATTCCGACTGGGAAAAATGACCGAGAGCGTCATTCTGCGTGGTTACACAGAATCGGCCGGGAGAACTTCAAGCCTACAGAAAACACCCGCGTGTGTGAGATATAAGTACACCTTGCTTGTGCTTTTCGGCACTGTTTAGAAGATATTTAGGCGAAGTGCACGCGGTGTTAGCGATGCTACGAAAATAGGAGTTCATTGCAGGGATCGTTCGCGTCTTGCACGCTTGACGCGGGTACAAGTGTACGCGTTTGTTGCTCAAAACACGTGGTTATTCCGTGCTCGTGGCACGCGAAGGCACACTGGTCGCGCGAGAATTCCGCGTCCTCACGTGCACCAGGTACTCGCATGATTTCTCCGCGCACGTGAGCGCGCTCTCGCCTCGAGTCGCTCGACCCATATGGTACTTGTTTTTTGCAGATCGTGACGATCGCAGTCAATAAAAACATGGTCAATACGAGGCCAATGATACTTACTTTTTTCCACTTATCCTTTGCTCATTTATACATACGCATTTCGACCTTGAAACCAATGGCCAGGTGATATTCACAACACATGCTTCAAATTTTGAGCTTGTAAACCGAGCACATGCAATGAACTGAAGTCAGCATACATATTATGTTTTATGTTGAAATGCTACGGTGCATACCCAAATAATGTTGTGCTTGATGCATAACAAGAAATACAAAACAGAACACCCAGTAGCTTTAGTTTCACTCTGTCACTATGCATGTTACATAAGCCGCTCTAAAAGCACAAGAATTTCATATATCGCCTATGTAACTTAGAAAAAACAGTGCTGCGTCACCAGCGGGCGTTCCTGCTTTTTTTTTTTTTACACAGGCAGCAAATCTTGGCATTCTAAGAAAACAGTCATAAATAAGTTGAGAAGAGTAGCCGCTCATGAACGCACTAGACAGCCTTCATAAATCACAATGTAGCAAACGCTCGCGCATTATCAGTGTACAGAAGTACATATACGTTGCTGTAATCACGCAAATGGCTCATATTGGCCTTCCACAAGATTTAGTGCGCAAAATGGTCATCGAAGTTGGTTTTTACGCCTGCTGTGCACAGATCGGCTTACGCGATCACGGCTAAACACCGGTGCGCACATGGCATGCAGTCGTAGTGTGTCGTGCGTGTACGGCCGACGAAGTCGCCCGGCAGAATCGAGAACGCGCGGTATCCGTTTACAAACTAAATTAAATGTATCCCATTAAGCTTGTGAAATTATACAATGAACGTACGTGCCTGTTACACTGTCAGGTGTTAGTTTCGTTGCTTGGAAACATTCAATAGAAGCCGATGGCGGTCCACGATGTTCAAGCCCAAAAGCACAAGCTTCCCTCATTCCGGCTCGAAGTGACGAAACGTTTCCTTCGTAGCTCGCTCCGCGGAAGGAAAAAAAAAAACGCGTGCATAAGCTCCCGATAGCGGCGGTAAGCTGCTGCCCACAATCGTAGCACAGTTCCAGCAGTAAACATGATCGGCGTGCAAAACAACCACCGGCTGCATTACTTCGCACAACATAGCATTTTATTTTCGTTCTTAGCAACCATTATCTCTGGGCACAAAGTATTTGTACTTCAGTAAACACCCAACCCGATGTGTCACCGAATATCAAGCTCTTCCAACACGGCGGCCTTCCCGCGACGCAGTCGGCTTGGAAGGTATATGGCGGTGGACGCTCAGTGTTGCCAGTCAAATCCCGACCTTTGCGGTACTCTGAAATTTTTTCAAGTGACTCTAGGGAGAAGCGCCGTTTTGCCACGCGCTCGCGCGCTTCGCAATATTTTGTGGGGGAGCGTACATGCCCTGTACATTTAACTTGGCCTGTATATACGCTGTTTTTCGTGTTCAACAACACACAAGCCCCATCTCTTTTACATTTCCCAGCAAATATATTTTTATATTATTGGATATGCCTTGCTTAAGCCAATCAGTTCATGATAACAGGGCTTTGTTGAAAAAAAGGTAACATTACTAGCATCACTAGCCAGTGAACACATCGCGTTAATTATTACTTGAACTTGAACTTGCTTCTTCATTATGATCCCCTAATCTTGCTTATTTAACCACTATGCTCTAATCAGTCCACAATGGAGGCGCTCGATTTATCTCACAAAATTGCAACTACAGCGGAAGCATTACGCAAACTAAAAAATATTTTTCAATTCTTTCTTTGAACACTTGTTATGATGTAGCACTCTTCTCGCTGTCTCACAAGTACGTTCACGGACGAAGGCCATCACCTATGACTCTGGCTAAAAGAATAGTCTGTGTGTCTCCAAGCGACAGCAAACAACATTACTTTTGTTCTGACCAGCTACGTGGCATTTTTATATATTTAAACTCTAGGTAAAAATAGCTGGGATACCCTGTATAAATCGGGTAACAGACTTTCACCACTAAAGTACAGACCCATTTTCTTAACTAGCATTCGCTGCAATGTAATGGATCATATATTATACCCGCAACCATTTACCATTCTTGAAAGTAATGCCTTTTTCACATTATCACAACATGGATTTCGGCGCTCGTTTTCCTTTCAAACGCAACTTCTTTTCACGCCTTCGCTGCATGCTCTACTATACCAGGGTTCCCGTGCTGATTGTACTTTTCTTGAATTTTTCATGGCAGTTGACAAAGTATATCATACATTACTAATGTATAAGCTGGCCTTGCTTAATTTGGATCTTAATCTACTGCTATGCCTGGAGTGTTTTTTTACTAATCGCGTTCAGTGTGTTACTACAAACGACCACGATTCACCACGATATGAGGTAACATCCGGTGTTCCTCGTGGTTCTGTTCTAGTTCCATTGCTTTTTAAATTTATGTTGATGACTTACCTAACCAAGTGCCTCCATTAATGCATTTATATGCAGACGAGTGCGTTTTTTTACCGCGAAGTCCATGACCTCAGTGACGAGCAGGTCTTACAAGCCTACCTTAATTTTGTCGCAATTCGGTGTAAAACTTGGAAAATGGAACATAACCTTACCAAGTCTAAAATAATGCGCGTTTCACGTCAGAACGTTTGTCCCTCCGTCTTATAACTTAAACAATATTTCACTAGAGACAGTATCTGCCAATAAGTACTTAGGAGTTCTCATATCTGCTACTCTGACTTGGATACCCCACATTCACTCGATAATCTCTAATTCTAACCGCACGTTAGGGTTTCTCTGGCGCAACTTCTGTAAAGCCCCTGTCCCTCTAAGAATACTCGCATATAAGACATTTGTTCCATCAAAACTGGAATACGCAGCTTCAATCTGGTACCCTTACCAAGGTAATCTATCTCAAACATTTGAACTTTTCCAGAATAACGCAACTCGCTTTATCTTTTCAAATTACAACCGCACAGCCAGCGTAACACTTATGAAAAATAGCTTCTTATTGGCATCGCTGCCATTACGGCGAAAGGCTTTCTGTCTCTGCCTTTTCCATAAAATTTACAATCACAGGTCTTTGAGAGACCAGCTCATTTCAACACCCACCTATTATTCGCCTCTGGTTGAGCACAAAAATAAAGTCGGCTGCATCCACTGCAATACGAAGACGTTATCTTATTTTTTCTCATTGACACTTTTAATCTAATTAAACTATTTGAGAAGTTGAATAATTAGATAAGACTAATTATCCAATTAGGCGGAATGAAAATAATATAATTAATCTCCAAGCGACGGCAAAGTAACGGAGCATATATTATACTCACAACTATTTACCTTTCGGGAAAGTAATGGCTTTTTCACATCATCACGGCATGGATTTCGGCGCTCGTTTTCGATCACAACGTCACGCGCAACTCACAATGTCACGAACAACTAAAGACTGGAACCCCCTGCCGGCTCTATCACCTGCCAGCTCTATTGCATCTATCATCGATAGTGAGCTTTTTCGCACATGCTTATTTGATTATTTTTCTTGTGATACTAACGCCTGATATTTTTTTTTTTCTTGTTCTAGTACGTATCATATACCTCTGCAGTAAAGATATACATATGTTCGCGTGATGCACTTTCACTGGGCATCTCACATTATGTACGCATCTGGCATATCGTTAACCACTGGTGTTTCTCTTCTTTTTTTCATATTTTTTTTCTTCTGGTTTACTAGATACGTACTTGTTTAATGTCAGGCCATTTTTACTGTTTGTTACAATTAATGTTTTTGAGTGTTCCTGTATTTCTTAACACTTGTACATTGTTGCCAATCTTTTTCTTTCTTTTCTAAATATTCATTTTTCAATTGTAACTTAACTCCCCTTTTTTGAAACTTCGGTCATTGAGGCTATTTATAATAAATAGATAAATAAATAAATAAATGAATAATTAAATAAATAAATAATTCCAGCAAATCACACTTCAACTGCCATCTATTGAATGAGGTTGGAATACGAGCAGTGACACCACTGGTACCCTATTATGCAGGAAAACGCACGAAACGGTCCAGAGTTATGACTTTAAATTGCAGAGGAATGAAGTATGGTTACTACATTTGCTGATGATCGTTATAGATTATAGAGGTACTACAAGCAGGTCACCTCTGTCTCAAGTCAACCATATCAGTGTTACACACGACGCCACTGTGTTCTGCGTAAAGACCGTCTTCATTCCTTTCTTATAACGCAAAAAAGCACATTCCACCAGGTATGGTATTATCTTTTTTTATCAATCTTTTCTACTTTGAGATACAGTCTTTCCAAGTAAATTCCAAGTAAAGAAAATAAGTATCTACTCTTTCACAGTTATCTCGTCGAAGATAATGAATCGTGGTGGAATGGCAACACTGCTACTACTGGTATTTTATAACGCAAAAAAAAAGGTTTATTGGACGGGCGAGAGTTATGATTTAAAAGTGCAGGCGGAGGGCCCTCACTGGGTTTTTAAGCTGCATAAGAGATAATCCACCAGGGATTTTGTTGCCTCAGTAAAGACGAAGTTTCCGTACTCTCACAAAAAAGACATCTGAAAACCTCATCAAAGCTTCCACTGAACAACGGCTGAATGGGAGGACTGCTTTCATCCTAAACAGCAAAATACGATCTAAAACCTATAGGGTTGTCTCGTAGTAGCAACTAATCTTACATATGCTGAACTATATTGTAGCCATGTAAGTGCCAGGTAAAGACAATGCGCACATGACACTTCTTCTGTAAGCATCTCGTTCAAAATACTACTGAAATATATTTGAATAGTTGCACATGTACCACCTGTTTTTTTTTTAATATGCAGGAAAATAATGAAATCGACCATAGTCGTATACATTTGCAGAAAGGAGTATAGTTGCTAAATCATTTGATGAAAGTTACACTTACGTGAGATACTAAATATAGCTCACCTTTGTGTCAACCATTTCAATATTTCCCACGTTGATACCGCCCTCAGTGGGAAGGGTGCCTTCACGGGGCACCTAAATTGTAGAAGAGACAATGCCTCACAGATGGCGTTATTTGCCGACGGTAACAATAAACTTTGCCTACTATCGCCAAACACAGACGTGGCTAATTATCTCATCAAAGAACAAGGGCTCAAAATGGAGGAAAGCTTCTATCTCAGAAAATACTGAAGACAATCAATGAGGTATGGCGTTGTTGCCTAGTAACAACCAACCTTGCATGTGCTGTGCTAGACTGGTGCGCCCCCCCCCCCCCCCCCCAAAAAAAAAGAAGGATGCCATGTGGAGACAACAAACATAAATGCTCATTGCCGGGCAAGTTGGTTTACGCTCAGTATGGGGAATCGTGCTGACGATGGCACCATGGAAACGGAGCACGCATACGTGTATGTCTTCTGTAATTTTACTGGCCATCTCTGCACTGTTTCTCGTGATGTCTAGCACGCACAGCTCCCTCCTTTCATAGATAAATTAAACAAAATCATGGGGTCTTGCGTGCCAAAACAACAATGTCATTACGAGGCGCGCCGTATGCCGTTGGACTCCGGATTAATTTTCACCACTTGGGGTCCTTTAACCTGCACGCAATACACGGTACGCGAGCGGCTTTTTTTTTCTCCCTTTTTTTTTGTGTACATTTTGGTCCCATCCAAATGCGGCCGCCGAGGCAGGGATTCGATCCCGCCACCTCGTGCTTAAAAGCGCATCGCCGAAGCCACTAAGTAACCATGGTGGATGCCCTTCTTTGATAATTATTATCAAATATACTATTGAATGAGTCATACTGGATAATACACGGCGCACACATTTGCCCGTTCTGGTTATTTATGTGCGCTGTTTATGTCTGACATGTGACATTACCAACTCACCCAAGTCGAAATTTTGCGGCAATTTATACACTGAGAATTGAAAAGAGTGCTAGCAACGTTTGGACCATTTCGCGATTTTTCTTGCATTTTTAACATAGCAGCGTTGCCATGTTAAATTGCAAGAATGATCATGAAACGGTACACATTATTCATTTTAAATTCCAAAATTAAGCATGGTTGGCATACATTTACTGATGTACATTAGCGAAGTACAGCAAAAGGCTCACTTCTCTGTGAACAGTGTCAACATTACATGCGATGCCATCGTGTTCTGCGAAAAGAACATGTTTATTCCGTTCCTGCAAAGTAACATCGAGAGTCCTCCAGGAAGGGCGTCATTTATCGTACTAAAAATAAAGGTTACCTACAGTCACGAAATCTAGAGGCAGGAAATAACCACATCAAAGGTGCCACTGACTAAAAGCCGAATGAAGAACTGCATCATCCATTAAATGCCAAATATAATCTATCAGGTACGATGTTGTCTCCATGTAACCACCAATCTTGCGTGTGCTGAAATGTAGTCGTACCAAGTAAATGTAAAGCAAAGAGAATGCACATATGCAACCTTTTATAAAGATCTCATCAAATATATCGGTGTTTGAATGGGGACATTGATGCCATTGGTATTATATAATGCGGGAAATTCTATGAAGCGGCCGAGAGATAAGCTTTCAAGTGATGGGAACATGGTCGGTACAGTCGATAATGTTATCCATATAAGTTACGCAGTAAAATCAGCTCGCCTTTGCGTCGATCTTGTCTGCAATATACACTGTGCCACAGTGCTCAGCGGTAAGTGGGCCTTCGCTGGGTTCCTCAATAGCAAGAGAGAGAATCCACCGGGAGTTTGGGTTTTTATCCTTGTAGAAACGAAGTTCGCATGGTGTCACCAAGCACAGATGACGCTAATTATCTGACAAAAGGCACTGCTACTGAACAAGGGCTGAATGGGGGGGGGGGGGGGGGGAGGGTACTGCTGTCATGCTAAATGCTTAAGACAATCCACCAGGTACACTGTCATTTTGTATTTACAACCAATCTTGTTTACGCCTAACTACAGTGGCACCAAGTAAATGCCAAGGAAAGGCAATGCACCTCAGCGCGCCTCTTTCATAATCATCTCACCGAAGAAACTATACTTAATGGCGGTTGTATAGGAATACTGCTGCCACTGGTATTTAAAAATGCAAAACAAGATTTAAAATAACTAAAATTTCGGGGTTCTACATGCGAAAACCACAATTGGGATCATGAGGCAGGCGGTAGTGGGAGGGCCCAAATTATCTTTGACCACGTGAGGTTCTTTAGCAGGGCACCCAATGCACGGCACGCAGCGTTGTTGGGGACGCCGCGGTCGGGATCGAACTGACCACCTAGAAATCACAGCGCAACGCCACAACCATAGGGGGTCACCGCGGCGAGTACGGAAAAAAAGTATAAAACCCTCCAGAGATATGATATTAAATTGGATAAAAAGGTATGCTAGCTATATTTGCCCGATAATCGCTGTACACAAAGGACGCAGTGTAAATTACAGCTCACCTCTGCCTCAATAATGTGCGCTTTTCCCACAGCGCCACAACGCTAAGCGGAAACATTGCTTTAGTGGGCTCCTACATTTACAAAAGAGGCAGTGCATTAGGACAGGCCTAATTTACCCAAGCGAAAAGAAAAAGAAAGAAAAAAGTACAAACTGTCGTCAAACGTAGACATGGCTGATTATCTCATCAAATGTGCCGCTAATGAAGAATGATTGAATGGAAGCACTGCATTCATCAAATGTGCCGCTAATGAAGAATGATTGAATGGAAGCATTGCATTCATCGTAAAATAAAAAAATAATCTACCGAGCCTGGTGTTATTTCATAGTCGCATCTGGTTCTTTCTATACTGAGATGTCTTGCAAATGATATGCCAAGCAAATATACATAGCAAATCTCTCTCATAATTACCCCATCAAAGATACTATTGAATGAGGATTTAGCGTAAACAATTATACTTCTGACATTTAAAAATGCAGAAAAGTATATGAACCGGCCCAGCGTTACAATCGACTTTAATTTGTAGAAAGTACTATGGTAGGTATATATTTGCTCATACATAATTGATGTGCTATAGATAGCGTACCTTTTCTTCGTCATGGCGTACGATGTCATCGGGCTGAGTGCAAAGGACACTTTCAGTCGGTTCCTATAACGCAAAGAGACAATTGACTGAAAATCGGATTGCTTACCCTAGTCAAAAAACGTCAGTTTCACACGAAAGACGAAGCATCGATTGCCGTTTCAAATTATTACAGCTATACAAACTAAGGAGAGCTGTTCTATCGGCCGCATAAACATGTAAATATTCCTTTACTAAATAAATTTTAAAGCATGGTGTCACGCACGCATAGGCAAGCAAGAACCCATCTCGCTCGATGACCGCGGAAGCTTCCTGCCAAAACGCTGGCGTGAGGAAGAGCGACCGCAGCAGTTAGCGCATTGCCCTTCGTGCTGCCTCTCACTTCAACGCGAACTAAGCGGCGAGAGCACAGCGCCCACGAAGTCATCAGCCTTAATTAAGCGCCCAGACTCTCTGTACCCACCGCAGATCGCTTTCAAGATGGTGCCCGCGTCGCCGCGCTCAGCCGCGCCATATGCGGCCGCCGCCGGAGTAGAATGCCCAACTTCTGCCTTGCGCGCGACGGTGTATGGCGCGCTTTCTCCCGAGTCTTACTCCCGTGCGCAGGCGAGATCGAGACACCATTCTTCTGGGCTCACTTTCGCAAGCTTTCACTCGCACCCTCAACATACTGCGCCCGGCCGCGATGTTACCACACTTGAACTTTATATGGAACATCCCGGCGACGGCGACGACGATGGTGGAAATACGCCTGGAGTGTCGATATATTTGCGCAATAAAACGAATTCAGTCTAGTGCCGCCAAAATAGACATATGTCACCCCTTTCAAAACTATTTCATCAAAGGTGCTTTATTTATTTATTTATTTATTTGTTTATTTATTTATTTAACATACCTACATTCGCCCCGAGGCATTGTTGTAGTCGGGTGTTATACATGAGCAAACGCAAAAAGTGCCAAGCACGGCATGTTTGGCGTGGTTACAGCAGTGGACACAGATAACAGTGGAACCAGCAGGTCACAGCGGCACACTCAATGAAAACAAATGAACACATGTTGCACTCATGCGCAAATGCTGCCAAAGCGCAGCAGAAAGCATTTCATTAGGGGTGGTGACAACAGTGTCGGGAAGGGCGTTCCACTCTTTAATAGTTTAGGCAAAAATGACGCCTTGAAAGCGGGCGTACGGCATGAATATTCGCTAATTTTATTGCTGTTGTCCCTTCGTCGCATACGTACGTGGGGGGCTGAAGGTACACATGTCGGTTTATTGCCATCTCTTCACGCACAATCTGTTTCACAAATAAACACTTAGAAAAGGTGCGCCGGAGTTTTAGAGTGTCCCACGAGACGAGACAGTGTGCTTTAGACCTCTAACGCTAACATCACGACAATACTTGTTAGTAACAAACCGCACAGCACAATTCTGTATTGCCTGCAACTTGTCCAAATTTTAGTGTTCGGGTCCCAGACCACTGCAGTGTATTCTAGAATTGACCGAACATTAGAAAAGTACAGAAGTTTTTTGAGATCTTGAGGGCCTTTTTTGAAACTCCTTTTAATGACATTAAGAACACGTCCGGCTTTTAAGGTGATGTAGTCGACATGTTTATTCCACGAAATGTCGGAAGAAAAAACACCAAGATATTTTGCCTGATCTACTTTTTCGGTTAAAACGTTGTCTAAACTCTAGTTGTGGAGAATGTTGGAGCGCTTTCTACTAAAGTTAATATAACTCCATTTACTGGGATTGAGGTTCATGTGCCACTTACGGCATCAAGCAACTATTCGGTCAAGGTCACCCTGCAGCGACAAAGCATCAACGTGACTGTCTATGTCCCTATAAACCACGCAATCGTCCGCGTATAACCGTATTTTCGATGTAATATTCGAGGTGATGTCATTGGTGTATATGAGGAATAAAAGCGGTCCTAAAACAGACCCTTGTGGTATCCCCGAAGTGAAAGCAGCATGTTTTGATTCATAGCCGCTTATAACCACCTTTTGTGAGCGACCCGACACATGATGCTGCACCCAGTGAAGCACGGAATCTGGGAGGCCAAGGTAAGACATCTTAAGGAGTAAGACAGTATGGGGAACAGTATGGAAGTCTTCATTAAAGTGTAATAAAATGCAGTGCACTTGCTTTCCAGCGTCAAATGACGAAAAATATCATGGGAAAATTCAAGCCGCTGGGTGACACACAAAAAGCCCGCACGGAATCCATACTGGGCCCTGTTGAAGAAGTTGTTCGCCGCTGAATGGTGAAAAATGGCCGAGTATAACACATATTCCAGTGTTTTGCAACACACACTAGTAAGAGATATGGGTCTGTAATTTTGTGCATGCTTACGGGTACCTGCTTTGTGAGCAGGTGTGACATTTGCAGTCTTCCAGTCCCAAGGAAGTTCACCGGAACTGAGGGACAATCTAAACAAAGGGACAAGGTACTTAGAAATAACGGATGCACCTGTTTTGGGGACATAGGACGGCATGAGGTCAGGTCCAGTAGCGGAGTTTGGCTATAGGTTACACAGAAGTTTATGCACGCCTTCATAGGACACTGAGATTTCGGGCTTTTCCTGGTTAAAGTTATGATCGGGCAAAGCATGGACGCCCTTAATAGGTGCAGAAAATACTGACTTAAAGTAGTTATTGAAATGATTAGCATTCTGAATTTCATCAATGATGTCACCCTGGGGATCAGATATTGTCGGTATTGAAACTTCCTCTTTGCCATTTGACTTAATAAAGTTCCACATTTCTTTGGGACATTGTTTGAGCTTGATTCCCAATGATGAAAAAAATACGAATATTTTGCTACCCTAATGTTTAGCCTAATTTCTTTTCCTAAGGTATCGAGAGTGCAGAATAACTCTTCACTCGTGTCAGTTTTATAACTGGAAAAAAGCCATCGTTTTTTATTTATTAGAGCTTTAATTTCTCTGGTGAGCCATGGGTTGTTGTTGTTTCTTTAGATGTATTAGGAGATCACTTTGGAAGGGATATAAGAATCAATGAGGTCAGCTAACTTGCCCTTGAACCATTTCCACAGCTTTTCAACGTTATATGTTAAGCTTAATTCAGAAAACACTTGAAAGTACTCCTCCAGGGTCCGTATCATTGGATTGTGGTTTCCTCTTTGGTACATGAACACTTTCCGAGGTCCTCAGATAACGGGTAACGGACGCTTGCAAAAAATTGTTTGGTTGCTACCGAAAAGCGGCTGAACTGTAGCAATGCGAATGGTCCGCATTTGTCCATACAATGAAAATATCGTTGAATAGGGATGAGGTTTATAAATTGTTACAGCGCAAACACATATTGCAACCACAAAGTAACAAAGACGAGACACAAGCGCTGTTACTTGTTACTCCCCGTTACTCCTTGTTACTTTGCGGATGTATGTGTTTGCGCAGTTACATTTTTTAAGTCAAATAAGCACCAACTCGCCCAGAAAGCAGTTTTAATGAGGAATGAGGTATGCACCCCTTATCTCTCCTATTTCATTGCCACCATATATGTCATTGTAAGGATGCTCAGCTACGGACCTGCTTTCATTAATCTCCTAAGATGCAAGAAGGAAGTAATCTTTACGGTTCGGCAAAAGCAGTTTTCATCTTAGATGTGCTATGGTCACTGTACTGTTGCATACGGCTGCCAAGCGCTGGAGATTATTATAACAATCTGCTCACCTCTACTATGATCATGTTATTATCAATGGTGCCACTGCTCAATGGGTCCCGGAAAACGCTAGTTTCGTTTTCTTCCTAGAATAAAAAAAAACGACAATGGAGTGAATCTGCCGATATGACTTCATTAATCCTGCTATCACTGGCAGGTAAAGAATGTACTTGTCTAACACTGAAGTATAGGGAAGCAAAGGCTACTCAGCTCTAATATAATCATATCATTGTTATCAATGGCATCACTTTCCCGCAATGAATCATGAAAAACTTCAGTATCACTTTCTTCCTAAAATAGAAAAAAATCAATATCGCACTTAGGTTTACTGCTATAATACCTGAAAATTGTGCTCTTTCTCATAAAGCTTTGAAGACAAACTAGGCGGTCAAAATAAAGAGAGAATAGGAAAACATTAAATTGTGTTTCGACTGATAAGAATAATTAAAAAATTACGGTCGATGTTCTATTTTTTTCCTTTCAAGCTGGAACCCGAGCACCGGTACATCAGTGTGACGTCACAGATGGCAAAGTATCTTTTCATTCTAAGGTCGTTATTTGTCAGTAAATGTTCGAGAAACTTGCGCAGCTTAGTCTGATTTCTTAAAAATGTACTGTAGTCCATTTTTGCCGATAAAAAAAAGTAACTGCGCCCGAAGCAGACACCATCAAAATCCATGACGTCATTGAAAGCTAGTTCAGGAATTTCAAGGAAGCGTCGCCACCGCCTTTCCATGACTCATTTTTTTCTGGCTTAGAAAGCATCTTCTCCCGGTATTACCAGTGTGTTGGCGCGCGCGTGTGGTATAATTCTTTTTTTACTGTAGCAGGGTAATTTACTAATTTCATTCAAATAATTTTTGTCTGTTGTATTTCTTAAATATACCGTTTAAGTGCCTCACAGCCTTAAGACGTGCCGAGTCTGCGTCATCCTTTGACGTGAGCGAAGCTACAGTGTGGAGAGGATCCACATATTCGAAAATATGTGCCAGTGCGCCTTTAAAGCCAGAATTTCCTTCCAGTTGTATTTTTTGCAGTATTTATCAAAAAATATTGACACGTGTACTTATCTTTATCGGGCAACCACGTTTCGCCGCCTAACAAATGTAATCGCACAGCGTGGGACGCGCCTGCATGTATCCGAAGTTTCTGGAAAGTTATCAATGCTTCTATCCGCTGTCTGTTGTCACCGAACCTTGTGTTATCTGATTTCATCACCTGACGCGAATGGTGTAGAACTTTGTGGAAGGCACGCGGGTCCTAACGATTAGTGTGGAACATTCGGCGACTGTTCTTTAAAAGCCGACGCGCTTGACCCGCTGATCAGATTTTCGACGATCGCCGACCGTGTTCGCCCCTATCGTTGTGCTATAAGTGTAGCCTGTTTTGTGGGCGCAGGTTCGCCCAATAAAAGTTAATTTTGTAGTTCACAGTATTGCTACTGTGTTATTCACCGTCACTACCACGTGACAATATTGAAGACCTCAATAAACATTTGCTCCCAATAAAACTATGTTTTAACCTCCTTGGTTAAATCAGTAAAACTCACCGAAGCTGCTTTTCAGCGACTGTCATGGAAACAGCAACACGATTCCTGCGTTTTAGATGTGGGCTGTTAGAGGGGAAAAACATCTAATCTTGGTCCGCATTTTGGAACGTTCCGCTTCCTTTTATTACTACAGCAGTAATGTGGACACTTCAGGTGGCTTTCTTTTGTCGGCGTCGCCGTCGCCGTGAACTTCCGTATCAAGTCCAAGGGCGATAAAATTGTTGCCGCGCGCCGTATCCTTATGTGCAAGTGAAAGCGCGCGACGGTGAGCCAGCGATCGCGGCGTAATCTCACGCTCGTGCGGCAGGGAAGCGGGGAGGAAGCACGCAGTCTTCCGTCGCGCGCAAGGCTCCGGGAGGAAGGTATGGAGGCGGGGCGCGCTTTATTCCGGATGGCCCGGGAGGGCGCGCGCGCACGGCCGGGCCGCTGTATTTTGAAAGCGATCTGCGACGGGTGCGGGGTCCGCGCTGCGCGGTGTTCTCGCGGCTCAAGTTCACGTTGATGCCAGCGGCAGCACTAAGGTCAATTTGTTCGCTGCTGCTGCCACGTTTCCTCAATGCAGCATTTGGACAGCGAGTTTGTGCGTTCATCGAGTGCGATGCCTCCACGTTTTCTTGTGCGCGCGTGACACCATGCTTGTTAATTTACTCAGAATGCCTGGGCTTACAAATTGATACGGCCGACAAAACTACTGTCCTTACTTCGCATAGTTGTCCACTAATTTGGTGTCGCAATCAATGCTTCGCCTTTCAGGCGAAACCAAAATTTTTTCAATCTCCTTTTCTTATCTTGCAGAGCGCTGAGTAGCCGGCTCCAGCAATAATGATGGGGAGATGGCATGCAATTTCAGGGCCAATGATGGAGGGCGAGAAGAACAAAAGGAAGCTGCTCTTTCGCCTTAAAGGCGACACATCGAGAGCGATAGCAATGTATTAGACAAACACACAAAGTAGGGTTCCTATTTTTTATTGGGCATATATAATGCAGCAAGCGTGTGCATACCAATTAAATTGGCAAGCGTGATGTCACGCGCACCTAGACAAACATGAACAGATCTGACTTGATGACTGCGAACACTCACTCTCAGTACACTGGCATGATGAAGGGCGCAAACAGAGGGGAGTGAACGCTTCTACTTCCTCTCGCTTTACCGCGTCTCCGAAGGTTGTAGTACCGCGACCTGCAGCGCTAGGCGCGCGGAAAGACAGCGCCCATACAGCTACCAGCCATCTCGGCTCGCCTAGAGTTTGTGCCCACCGGAGATTAGCTCCGAGATAGCGCACGGGCGGTGTACGTGCTCAACCGCGCGGACAACCACGTGCATCTATGACAGGGCTAGCCGAGACTTTCGCTAGCCCTGAGCCTCGCTAGTTAAGCAGGCGCACCGAGGAACGCCGCAGTCTGTTGACTGAGATCTTTGAATGATGTAAATACCTGCATAAATTTTTTCTTCCTTCCTTCAACTTGCTTTAATGACTGCCCCGGCACGACACCAGCTTGAGATCACATCGGCCACGCAACCCCTGCCCAAACAATATGCGCGCGCTTTGCACAATTGCGTATGCGCAACCGTACGATAGACGTGATGCCACAGGATATAGGTACGTTGGTTTGTCGACTGCAGTCTCACCGAGCCAATTGTAATAGACCGAAATACATATGCCTGTCTCCACACTCTTATCATTTTCAACTTGTCCTTGCTAAGTACACTTAGCTGCTGGCCGATTCTGTGCACTGCTGATTGATTCCCTGGACACACAGGCGTGCGCACACGGGCCAGAACTCCGCTACATGGAGTGTTATATGGTCCTGCCTGTGCGAGTGGTCTGGCCGCTCAATCGGATGACGTTAACTGGCATAAACATAGCGACAGTGAGCTGCGCTTGAGAGTTTTAGGCCAGTCAGTGCACAAATCATCGGCAGGATTCCGACATTGCCTAGGCCACTAGGCCTAACCTGTGCTGCGCTCCATCGGGAGTTGGCGGAAGCTGATGTGGTTTGTGGTGGCGGTGTGGTGCCGAGTTCGGCAACGCCAGCTTTTTTTCTGGTAAGGATTAAGTTTGCCTATGCTGTATATCAATAACCACCAAACATCAGCCGGGAGTGACCATGTACACAGCCTCACCTCGTTGACTTCGTAACCATGCTCCATGATGTGTCCATAACCGAAGATATCGCTGTATGCAGACTGGGTAAGAGCACCGCCCTCGTACGGCTTCTGGAATGCCAAATACAAGATCACTTGCCAGTTGTCCTAGTAAGGAATGAACATGTCCCGCCCCCTCCTTTTCTATGCTGTATAATAGAGAGTTATTCTCAGTGGGTTTATGGGTCAGCGGGCCCAGTGGGCAAGTGGAGATGCCACTGCACATGTGCGGTACACTAGGGCGGCCAGCGTGTTTACGCAGCGGGCATGCAGCTTGCTCGCTGGGATCCTCTCCCCAGTGGAGCGCGCGCAGCGTACGAGCATTTTTACAAAACAAACGTGCCGACCACCCGCAGGAACAGCGGCATGTCGTCGGCTTCGTCTTCAAACGCAGCAGTGGCTCGCCTGCAGACTGAAGAGGACCTCTGTATCCTGCGAGTGGTTCCAGCAACGAGACCGTTTGGCGACTATTTGAAGTGGGTGAGCGTGATCGAAAACCTGAAGCGAGCGTACTGATCTTTTGACTGTAACTCTAACCTTATTCGATAGATGGCGCAGCAAAGCGCTCTGCTTTAGTGTCCCTGTACATGTATATATAGAGGAGCACTACTCCGATCGACCGAGCGCGTGATCGCTGAGCTAAAGCATCCTTTCGCGCGGCGCTCCGCTGCCGTCTCCACGTGCACTTGCCTGCTGGCTCATAAAGCCGCTCAGCTATAACTCCCTAATATTTCTCACCAAACATTACACACGAGTGACGTGTATACAGCCTCACCTGTGTCATAGCGAATTCTTCATAATCAAAGACGTCATCGTACCAGCACTAGAATGCAAAAGATTACAGGGTCACTCATGCTGCCTTGCAATGGACTGTGGCTTCCACATGATCGATGTGCACAGAGCTTACCTCTTGCGGTGTTACTTCCCTTCCAAAGATCTTGCTCTGCGACAATTCATCATAAAGATAGCTGCATTCTGCCCCTTCTTCCTCGGACACGTCATTGGCATTGCTTGAACCATATTGTTTCTCGCTTATAGTGAGGAAGCTGTCACTGAAGCAGAAGAAAATGGATAAGCGAATGAGATTTAGATGCCCCGTGATGTAAAGAGTGAAATAGATTTTGGATAGTCCGGTGCTGTGCTGTTAAACCCTTAGAGTTGCTGTTTAACCCATAGAGCAAGAAGATTCACAGCCATAGGAACAAGTGATAGCTTGGATGGGGCCGCCGAGATTGTGCACATTACTGCATGACGTAGCGCACAGTTCCCATCATACCTGATTAGGGCTATGGAGCGCTTTGCTGCTAACCGTAAAATCCTATATGCGAAGCCAGCCTCGCAGGTTCAATTCGCAGGGCTCAAGGAGAGACCGCACGAATGTCGAAACCACATATTTTCGATCGCCACATTGCGGCTCTTCTGTGAGATCCTCAATACCTAAGAAACCAGTGTTGCAAATGAGGCGTGTGTGGTTAGATTGTAGGAGTCTTGCGAATAGCCGTTTGCCCTCTCGAATGAACATGGGCAGCAGCGATTACTTAAGAAGAAATAATGGGCGCTATAACGTAAAACTATTCCGAAATTTTATATTCCAATTCTGCAATCAGCCCTCCGCGATTGGACAAAAACTTTTTGGACCACCGCCACTTCACCTGTCTGTCACGCGACGTCACGAAAACCACGACAGGTCCCCATATAATATGACGTGTACACACTGGTTGTGCGTAACTTGACCGAACAAAACAAACATAGCTATTTCTGATTTGACGCCTTTTTGCCATTAGCCCGCAGCTATTGGTGAAAAGTTTTCGGGCTGCACCCACTTCACCTGCCTGTCACGCGACGTCACCAAACCGCGAAAACTTACAGCGTCAAAGTGACGCATACGCGTTGAAGATGCATTAATATGCCGAACAAAACTGAATTTTCTTCTGGGGCCCTCTAACGTAAAACTATTCCAATATGTTTCTATTCCAATCTCCTGACGTCAAATTTGCGCAACCACCGACGCAAGCACCGGGCGGTCACCCGCACGCTTGTCTGAACACACCAATAAAACGCTCTCCTCTTTCATAGGAGGTCACTTTTGTTTGCTTAAAGAACAAATAACATTGCCTACACTGAGCGGCTTGTCGTCCCTAATTGGCTGACAAGAGGCGAGGAGAACGCTCAAGTGGAGAGGGATTCGATGGGGCAGAGCCAGTGCACTGAAAATCGATAACCACATAAAGAGGGTGGTGCGGCGTCTGCGATTGGTCGGCTTTCCCTTGCTTAGCTTGCGGTGGCTGGTCGAAAATCGCGGCGGTGTGCAACGGAAGCTTAAGAATGACTCTAAAAGGGACACTCCGCAAAGAAGAGTTGGCAGAATGAGGTGGCAAACGTGCCGAAAGTGCTCGAAAACGTTGCAGGGCCACGCAAGAAGTTTTATTATGAGCAAATACACCCATGCTCTCCGGCAGGTGCGAGTATATCCAGCGCCTAAGCGATCGGCGGCAGCCATCTTTTATTCCTTTCAGAACGGAGCAGCCTGCGGCTATTCAGAAGAAAATTCAGTTTTGTTCGGCATAATAATGCATCTGTAATGCGTACACGTCACTTTGACGTGGTGAGTTTTCGCGGTTTTGTGACATCGCGTGACAGGCATGTAGCCCGACAGGCAGCCCGAAAACTTTTGACCAATAGCCGGAGGCTAATGGCGAAAAGGCGTCGAATAAAAAATAACACTTTTTCTTTTTTTCTGTCAAATCATGCATAATAAGTGGGTACGCATCATATCAGATGGGGAGGTATCGCGGTTTTCATGACGTCGCGTGACAGACAGGTGAACTGGGGGTGGTTGAAAAAAGTTTTTGACCAACCGTGGAGGGCTGATAGCAGAATTGGAATAGAAAAGTTTGGAATAGTTTTGCGTTATAGCGCCCCTGGATAGCCGCAGGCTGCTCTGTTACGAAAGGAATAAAATATGGCTGCCGCTGTTCGCTCTGGCACTGGCTACTCGCCCCTGCCCGAGTGCATGAGTTTATTTGCGTGTAATAAAACATTTTGCGCGGCAGTGCAACGTTTTCGAGAACTTTCGGCCCGTTTACGACCGCGTTCTGCCAACTCTTCTTTACTGAGGATCCATTTTAGCGCCATTGTTAAGCTTCCGCTGCATGCCGCCGCAATTGTCGACGAGCAACCGCAAGTTAAAAGCGGACCAACCGCCGACGCCGTCACCACCCTCTTCATCCGGTTATCGACATTCCGTGCAGTGGCTCTGCCCCATCGAATCCCTTTCCACTTTAGCATGCTCTTCGCCTCTTATGAGCCAATTAGATAAGACAAACCGCTAAGTGCAGGTAATGGTGTTCGTTTCTCAAGCAAACAGAAGTGTCTTCCTGTGAACGAGGTGAGCATATGATTGCTTTGTTCAGACAACCCTGCAGGTGACCGCCCGATGCTTGCGTCCGCGGTTACGCAAATTTGACGTCAGGAGATTGGAATAAAAACTTATTGGAATAGTTTTACGTTCTTCGGCCCAATAACATTATAACGGACGCGCTTGGCCTGAGAGTTGAGAATCGAAGACTGGCGATATTGCTCAGCGCTGTTGCACGTGACTTTTTGTGTTGCTCGTTTTTCTGGGCCTAAGTGCGCGTAATAAAGAGTTAAGTTCTCACCCCAGAGCATTGGCGTGACTTCGTTGTTTCGCGTCGCCGCAATGTCATCAAAGATTAAACGTAGAGATTGATTACAATCTCTACGTTTACACGTAGAGATTACAATTTGTTTACACGACAGATTACAATTTGTTTACAGCACAGGGTTACAGCGCTCTAGACCGCTATGATGGAGAAGACGGTACAGAGAACGTTGTTCTTCACTGCGTTGTACTGCATACGATGAAAATACTCTTGAGCAATATTACAACCAAAGTTATTTGTGCGATATACTTTTTTAAAGCTGCCGCTACTTAAAGTGAACACACACTTAAAAGTAGCGCTGCTCTCGGCGTTATGCGTCCAAACGATTTTGGTGGCATACGTGAAACCTGTCACGCTGCCTAAAACGTTACCTGTAGCCATCGCAACTACAAGAGAACAGTAGCCGTCAATGGCAAATCACTTTCCTAACTTTAGCACTTTTTTTATATTGCAAGGTGATTTCATGAAGGACAAAGTTATTTCATGATGAAGATAACTGGGATGAAGACCGGTGTTGGCATGTCAGCGATTATGCCTGCGCAAACATTCAATTAAGATCACTTGCCTGTTAGGCAGTTGCTTGCCCCATGACAAGACAAGGTGCGTCAGTGTGAGATTGGTGCAAAGACGCACCGCCATAGGATGCCAGTGAATACCGTCTTCAGCTCGGTATTCAATCATCATGCGAAGGTAGTAGTGAATGTCAACTACGTCAATTCCGTACTTCGCAGCGGTCTGTAATTACCCACAAAAGGAACTTATCAGGTTATGTAAACAATTTTGATATGAAGAAACAACTGTGATTTTTAAAGCGTGCTTGTGCTGAATGCCTGCTTTGGTATCAGAGTCATTATATATAACGGACATACAAGCTATAATGGAGCATCTCTAAAAATAGCAAAGCCTTCTTTGTGGATGAGACCAACTGTGTGTTGGCCGCCTACTGAAGAAGCCGCCAGTATTTCTTGTGCTTCTACTAAGTGCGAGTAGTAATTATATTTAAATCTTAATAACTTTATAGCTACCATTTCAATGCAGGCTTAGTGGAGTAATGTATTTAAAGATATATCACTTTGAATTCTTTACGACATGCAGCGTTTAGCATAGCTTTTTTTCCCGCAATAAGGAAAGCCGCTATGGCATACAACAAATGGGCCGCAATGGCTTTTTAATAGTATTGCCGGTTTCCTTTTAAGGAAGACGAGGCACTTTAAAAACTTTTTTTTATACAATTTGAGTAAAATTCGCACAGTGAATGCATTTTTACTAGCTGTTTTAAAAAATGCAACTTAATTGTTTTTATAATGAATATTTCTTACGATATTCAAAACAGTATGTTTTTTTTGTAACCTACCTAGCTAAACAACTTGCACGGTAACATACAGCACACATAATCGATTGTGAATGTACATAGTGTGACGTAAGCTATAAATGATTGTCGTAGGCCACTTTGAAGCGAAGTTATAGGTTGTCAAAGTTAGCCATAAAAAATGCCCACGTTGGTGATAGCAAAATATCAGTAAGGACATTGTTTATGACGAAGTTTGACAACCTAATAACTTTGATTGAAGATGGACTAAAACAAGACAAGACTTTATAGCTTACGATACACTACCACACTCACAATAGATTCCGTGCGTTGTACGTTGTCGTGCAAATTGCTGCTAATCAGCTAATTAGTCTCCAAACAAAGAACACACTGTGTTGGATATCATCAAAAATACTTATCATAGAAAAAAATAATTGCATTCTTGAAATCAGCTCGTAAAAATACATTACCTGCGAATTTCATTCCGATTCCTTGAAAAATAAAAAAAAAAAAAGCTTTTGAAGTGCCTCGTGCCCCCTTAAGCGTGATAAGAGAAGGTAACGCGCCGCAAGAAATAAAAAATAAAAAAAGGAACTGAGACGTCTTTTACATGTAGTCTGCCAAGCTTGCATCAATATTAAGACCATAATGTTGTGAAACAATGTTAATTACCCACTACTAATTATTCAATCAATGAGAACCACAGAAACACCGCAGGCTTCTCCAGGAGGTTGCTAAGAAAAAAACAATTAGTTTCGCTCATGCAAAATAAGTATAAATTTGCTTTCGTTGTTTCTTCGAAGCATGCTTCGAGTAAGTTGACGCACCTGGTACATTAAAACCATAAATACTTCAGCAATGTTAAGTGCCTCACAGCAGCTACATGTCATCAACAACAAACTATGCTGCCAGCTTTCCTGCCATAGCAGAGATGATCGTGGCAATGACGTGAGCACCCTCAACGAGTCGGAGAAATACGCTGTTAAGCACCAAGGACAAAGCCGAGTTAATTAAAGCTTACTGGTGCATGTAACTCCTATAATGTTTGCTATACAATTCAAAATTCTGTTAATTACGCATTATCGCTTCCTTCGCGACAACAATCTTCCAGCCATCTTTTTATTCAATTTACCCAGGTAAATACATTCTCATTTCGCCTGCTGACCTCAAAGACCTACCGCCTCGGTGAAGCCTACTGACTCCGCATTTACTGATGGACGGATACTCGCAGACAGTCTAACAATATATGCAAATTGATTTCTGCACCACTTCCTCACCCTATGCACCACTCTCCCACTGAACATCTTCGTTTACGCGTTCTCGAATACACTGATCTGGGGGCGTATTCGACGACAGTATCGCCTCGGCTGTCAGGCGCGCGCTGATTGGCTGGTTTACCAAAGTCGGATAAGCTGATTGGCTGCTAGACAACAACATCAAGCAAACTCGATAGTATTGCCGAAGTAATCGTATTGTATTGTATTGTATTGGGTTTTATGGCGCATAAGCAACTCAGGCTATCATGCGCCAAACACATGGTATAATATATTTCAAAAATTGGGTATCCTCAGCGAAGGTCCTTGTCCGGACAAGGACTCTGAGGAGCCCAACAAATCAAATGAAGACCTCAGCCTTCTTCTCAGGACTGAGAAAGTGGGTGAGGTGCATCATAAGATGCGTGGAAAAGCTGGGTAAGAATTTTTAGAATTAGTAGTTCTGTGATATATTATATTTCGTTTAGAATCGCTGCGTCTTTCAAAGAAAAAAAAAAAACTAAAAACAGATGATGTTCCTACAAGTGGTTTGTCTGCTAAAAGTTGACTGGGATGGAAGGGAATGCGTTCATTTTAAAATTCAGTAAAATATTTTTTCCTTAGCCGTTCGAGTTGTGTGCACGAGAATAAAATGTGATTTACAGTGAGTTCATCTCCACATTTCTGACATAAGGGTTTGTCTTGTTTTGTCAGTAGAAAGTTATGTGTTAGGTGTGTGTGTCCGATGCGCAGGCGGCATAAAATTACTTCTATAAAACGTTCCTGATTTCTGCATGATCTCCGTTCTCCTAGAATAGGTTTTACTAAATGTTTGTTATTTTCTTCGCTATTCCATGTACCCTGCCATTTCTCTTTAAGCTTGTTTTTTACTAACTTCATGCAATCTGCATAGGGTATATTTACAGTACTGACATCCTTATGGCAGGCTTGAGCGGCGCACACGTCAGCTCTCTCATTGCCTCTAATTCCATGATGGCTTGGTATCCAACAAAGCTTAATTTCCTGTCCTTGTGTTTGAGCAGTTATTATGTTATGGATTATATTTCCTATTAAAGGTTCCCTTACGTTTCTGGCTTTCATTGCTGTGATTGCACTCAGCGAGTCCGTGTAGATAATGCTCTTTTGAATGTTCTTCTCGACTATTTTTGATACAGCCACCGAAATGACATGACATTCGGCTGAGAAAATTGACGCGCATGAGGCAACCGGACTACCTTTTCCCATTTATCTTGCACTACAGCACTTCCGACGTAAAGTGATGTTTTAGAGCCGTCAGTATAAAATTCTGTGTGTTCTTTGTACTTTTCGTCTATCGCCAAAAATTCTTGTATTATATGTTCACGTGGAGTTTGCTTTTTACGAAATTGTGTCAATGTGTAGTCACCTACACAGGGAAAGGTGTGCCAAGGTGGCAGTGGTTCGGGTCTCTGGGCTACATCAGGCAGTGCGTCTAGAATACCTAATTCCTGGCAAATTTCTTGAAATGGGAGAAGAAGAGGTCTTATCGCATTCGATTTGTTGTTAAAAAGCTGCTTAGACGGGCACTTTGTAACTATGGAGTAGCAGAGATGTTTTGGCAGTGAACGGGTTTTTAGGACGTATGCACATGTGAGCATGGCTCTTCTACCTGCGAGGGCTGGTTCGTTACATTCGACATATACGCTGTTTATGCCTGTATGCCTCACTTGCAAGGCGCAGACCTGAGTTATGAACTGGATCTAATTGCTTCAGGTAGGACGGTCGAGCTGAGTTGTATACTATGCAACCATAATCGAGGCAAGAGCGAACTATACTGCGGTAGATGTGTAAAAGGCAGGTCCTATCAGCCCCCCAGCGTTTATGTGAAAGCACCTTCAATATGTTTAATGATTGGAAAGTTTTCTTCTTCAGGTTCTTTATGTGTGGCAGGAAGGTCAGTTTTCTGTTAAGAGTTATGCCCAGAAATTTGTGTTCACTTTTTACCGGCAATTCCGCTTCGTTCAGGTATAGTCTAGGATCTGTCTGTAGGCCACGTTTGGGCGAGAAAAGGATGGCCACTGTTTTCTGTCGGGAAAACCGGAAACCATTTCGGTCAGCCCACGTTGAAAGTTTATTTATTGTTAACTGCACTTGTCTTTCGCATGTTGCTATGTTTAAGGACGTGCAAGCTATCTGAAGATCGTCGGCATAGATTGAATACATAATTGACCTTGGAATTATTTTGCTGATTGAATTCATTTTAACAACAAAGAGGGTCGTGCTTAAAACACTCCCTTGGGGCACTCCATTTTCTTAAATGAAAATTCTCGACAGGGTTGAACCAAGGCGTACATGGAATGAACGGTTTGACAGGAAGCCTTTTAGGCAGTTTAGCATCCTGCCACGAATGCCAAGTTCAGCCAAATCGTGAAGAATTCCGTACCCCCAGGTTGTGTCATAAGCTTTCTCTAAATCGAAAAAAAAAAACAGCAAGACATTGTTGTTTATGTATAAATGCTTCACGGACAGTATTAATCGTCGCAGAAAACGTTGCCTAGCTTCAACATTGGAGAACTGCCCTTCAAATAACCATAAAGCTTTTCTCTTAAGTTGCAGAAGTTCTGCTTGAATAGCTGCTCGTTTTGCTTTAAGATCTCTTTTTTTTCTGACGTCCGATATTTCTGACGCCCGTACTTCCTCTCTGTTGCTGCAATCCGCTACTGCTTGTACGTCTGACTATGTAACTACCTTTTCTGTGGCCACTGCCCACCCCGTCAGCGTGTACCGTGTGTCCCAGCTAACATTAGTCAAGCTGTTCAATGAAAAAAAGACATTTAAAAATGGTCCAAAGTACAATTACAAGACCTACCGTGTTCGGTCGTCAGCGTTCTGAGAATCGAACGAGTTTTTAAAATGGTACCTTGCACTATGTTCCTTTAATCATTTTTTTTTTCTTCAGCAGCTTGGCTAACGTTATCTGGAACATCACGTATAGTATTTAACGTATAGTATTTTTGTTTCCTATTCTACGGTTTCATCTCTATTTAACAAGGAAGGATGAAAAGACAAACGATCCTGGTGGTATTTCTTTTCAATTCGTCTTCACAGCGCTGAGGGCATATTTACTCGCATTTCTTCAGAACAACGGTGCATTGGTTGAAGGGCTCCATCGGCGTAGAGAAGCAAACGCTTAACACAACTGCGTAGAGGCTTGGTGAGTGGGATTTGTCAGAAGAATGAACTATCGCAGACGGTTGGCACGAGAGGCATGGTTGGCGCCCAATGAAGCCAATTATTTATTTATTGCAACGTGAGAGCCCTGCGATGCATTACAGATGGGAGGGGCTCTGATAACATACACAAGCAAAATGCTGAAATGCATCATGGCGCGGGAGAACAAAACGAGCACAAACAATGTCACCTATTACCGTCATCGCAATTGGAGTTCACAACTTTGAGACGCAATTATATAAGCCGCAGTTGCAAGGAAAGGCCACGTGCGCAACCTAATAAAGCGGCGAATAAATGCAGGCGGTGATTTCGCTTGGGCAGCGCCAACAAAATTTGAACGAGACCACACACACCTGTTTGCAGAAGTAGTTGGCCTCGTTGACGTGAAATCTGAGTGAATACTTGAGGAAATCAAGCTCTGGCACCAGAAATCCACCGCGAATGTTTTTGGACAGCGGAGCTGCAGTGAGCCATATCACGAGGCAACTCTGGGGAAGGACGCACCTAAGTCTCCAGAAAAATCGGTGCAGATTTTTCTTGTAGTCGTCGACGCCCATGGGTCCCCACCTGTGAATAAGTGCGCTTCGCCATTAACTTTTCAACCGCAGGTTCTCCCGACTCTCCACGAACATAATTGCACACTACTTCCAATCCTCTTCAATATTATTTCGCGCGTGATAACTTGAAATATTCATTCCCGCTACAAAGTCGGATGTTTGCGGAACTAGATGGAAGTGGTGGATGGATGGATGGTATGAGCGTCCCCTTTGGAACGGGGCGGTGGGTTGCGCGACCAAGCTCTTGCTATTATACTGCCTAATGTCCCCCGTGTAATCGTATTTTGTGCGACACCTTTCGAGAAATTTGGCATTGATCCGATTCAGACCAGTGTGCGCATTCACGGGCCACGCAAAGCTTCCGTAAAGTGCGTTCCGAATAACACGAGTTGAGGTAAGATTCCAAGATGCAAGCGAAAGCTGTTTTTAGCATATCGAACATCAAAAGATTATTCTTTTGTTCCCGCAAATGGATGTGTTAATTCCACCATCTAGACGATGTATTTAAACAAGCAGTGTGTTTACCATGGGCCCTATAACGTAAATCTATTCCAATACGTTTTATTCCATTCTCCTGACGTCAAATTTTTGTAACCACCGAAGCAAGCACCGGGCGGTGACCCGCAGGGTTGTTTAAACAGACAAATAAAACGCTATCCTCGTTTATAGGAGGTCACTTTTGTTTGCTTTAAAAACGAATAACATTGCCTATACACTGAGCGGCGTGTCTTATCTAATTGGTTGATAAGAGGCGAGGAGCACGCTCAAGTGGAGAGGGATTATATGGGGCCGAGCCAGTGCACTGAAAATCGATAACCAGATGAAGAGGGTGATGCCAGCGTCTGCAATTGGTCCGCTTTCCCTTACTTAGCTTGCGGTGGCTGGTCGAAAATCGCGGCTGCATGCAACGGAAGGTTAAGAATGCCGCTTAATAGGATCCTATGCAAAGAAAAGTTGGCTGAGTGAGGTCGTAAACGTGCCGAAAGTGCCATTGGTGGCAACCATCTTTTATTCCATTCGGGACGGGCAGCCTGCGGCTATTCAGAGAAAAACTCAGTTTTGTTAGGCATATTAATGTATCTTTAACGCGTACGCGTCTCTTTGACGCGGTAAGTTTTCGCGGTTTGGGTGACAACGCGTGACTGCAGGTGAAGTGGGTGCAGCCCGAAAAGATTTGATCATTAGCCGAGGGCTAATGGCGATAAGGCATCGAACCAGAAATAACTATTTTCCTTTTGCTAGGTCCAACCATGTATAATTAGACTGTGCCCGTCATATCAGATGGGGAGCTATCGCGCTTTGTATGAGGTCGCGTGACTGACAGGTGAAGTGGGAGTGGCCCAAAAAAGTTTTTGACCAATTGCGGAGGGCTGATAGCAGAATTGGAATAGAAAAGTTTGTAACAGCTTTACGCTATAGCGGCCCATATTCGCGACCTATGAAATTCAAAATCATGTTTATTTTCCAAAGAAAATTTGGAACGAGGCCCGAACAAATAGTGGAAGCTAGTTCCCTTGACGAGGGTTCAGGCCCACTTTTACAAGGCACAGCGAACGTGACAAATCGACAAGCAAACAATAGAATCAAGTATCCAGAAGAAGATAATAACTAGTGCACAATAACACAGGCGTACAAATGAGAACATAATCTTGTCGGTGATAAGGGCACGCTTGAAAAGCTATTACGCACCTGTAGAGGTTTCATGTACAGCACACACTACAAAGGCTAGGGAGACCTCTTACAGTTAGCATTCGCTACCAAAGAGTAGCGCGTGGCATATGAACAAAATATATTAAGAATGCGCCATCTAATTAGAAATAAAATTAAGCCATGTCCTTCTTCGTCACAAAACATGACGTATTTGTCACGTAAAAGAAGTTGGAGATCTAAACCTGCCTACGACTACACGAGCAAAACAACTCATTTCCGAGACCCGCAACCACAACGCAACACATCACCTTGCGCCGCGACCATAGCGTAGTGCATCGCCCACTAGACGCACAAATATGCAAAATATCATAAAAAGCCAAGAAACACTGACACGAAGGACAACATAGGGGAAATTACTTCTGCTTAAAAAATGAAATAAAGAAACGATAAATTAATGGAAATGAAAGTGGATGAAAAAACAACTTGCCGCCGGTGGGGAACGATCGCCCAACCTTCGCAAGGTTATTCTGAAGCTACACATGGCATTAAAATACCTTCGTTATATGCCCATATCCACAAAGAACTTTATCTCTTTACTTCGTCATTTAAGATGATTAGTTAAAGAGAGGTGCGTTATAGAGATGTTAGATTTTATAGCTTCCTGGCTGTTCGCTTGGTGCGTGATAGTGGAGGTTTTGCCAAACGTTAGTGAATTTAACGAAAACACCAAAAGAACGGGTCAGCATGCTTGCGGCAGGCAGCTGTGTTTGCTGCATTAAGAACCTACTTTCTGTTTGTTTTCTCTTCTCCGTGATCAAAGACACCTCCTATCTCTCGCACTCAGGCCTCGCTGCATCATTGCGTGATGCCGCCGCAAACCATTAGTAACGTGAAAGGCTGTTATGCAATATTGGCAACTACGACTATTATAACCATTACTAATTGTTGTAATGACAATTCTGATTGTCTGCTGAGATAGCAATGATACTTCCTCATATACTTACTCAAAAATCCGAGGACACCTAAGTACTCCCTACGAGTTGTGAATGCGAAAGCGTCATTCTCCAATTGAACGCCGCTGATCGGTTACGAGCTCCTCGAGGGCGAGCGAGCGCGCTGACACGCTCGGCGCGTTTTGATTCGGCCTCACCGAGGCGCAGCTAGAAGGCAGACGAGAGCTTGCGTGGACAAGGAACGCGTGTGTAACACGGGCTACAGATAGCGAGGGTGATTTGGCGTGCGGCATCCTCTCGCGCAACACTTGGCGCGCTACTGCGGCAGCAGGTGTTCACATGGAGGAAGGAAAACGCCAGGGCAGAAGGCATTACGTCACGCATCCAGCCTTGGCAAGGAAACGCTCCGTGACGCCAGGCCCTTTGCTCAGCGTCGGCCCAGCACGCGACCTCTTGTGGGGTCCGCGTCCGGCGAGTGAAGTGATCGGACGCATGTCACCTCGGCTCCGTCATTTTTCGACAGGAGCCACGGACCAATTCGTCGAACCCTGCCAATTTTGCATCCATCGGACGCAGCAAGTTGCCCGGCACACAGGGACATCACTTTCATCCAGGTGGGCCAAATTTTTCGCCAATTTAGAGCGGACTTTCACTCGTGCTTGACGGCGCCGCCGCTAAGCCTAACGGCTGCACCGGCACCCGGCGTGGAAGAAGCCGCTCTCCGCACCAACATGGCGAATTCCCCACCTCAACGCGGCTACGACCCGGAGGCCATGGCCTGGTCGACGATTCCTCAAGCCAAGGAACCCAATTCGGCAACATCGGACCAGCTCCGGAACGAAAATCTCCTGCGTCTCGTTGAGAGCCGCTCTCAGCGCCGGAACGCCAAATTGACGGCAGACGCCACAACGACAACCGGCAAGTCGACCTCACCTCAGCACGGTCCCGTCTCGCGTGTGGCCAAGGACCGCCAACTTAAATCAACATGGAGGCCCAAACCTCTCCCCAAGTTCCAATCCGACGATTTCGTCGTGATCATCATGCCCTGAGCCGCTGTGGCCATCGGGAGTGCCTTCCAATATGGTGAGCTGGGCCTGGCCTTGCGTGCCTACCTCGGACCGCAAATGGCGGCGGAACTCAGCTTCGTCTTTTCCCGCGAGCAAAATCTACTCATTGCGAGCACCAAGAACGCCTACGTGGCGGACCGCCTGCTTGGTGATTTCATGATCAAAGCGGCTCAGGGAGACGTGCCACTGCGGGGCCATCTCAAGCAAAATGGCGAAGAAATTTGCTACGGCGTCATCACTGTGGCAAATCAAGAAACAGGGGAAACTCTGAAAGACGGCATCCAGTGGAGGCATGGCATCATCTTAGAAATTCGTAAATTTGGAACCTCCAATAAGGCTCGCCTGACTTTTGCCGGAAAAGTGAGGCCCCGGACAGTGAACTACAACTCGAAGATTGTCCAAGTGCAGCCCTACCTACGCACTATCCCTGCCTGTGGTGTGTGTGGCACCGTGGACCATAGAGCAGACTCGTGTCCAAATCCAATGAAAGACAAGTGCGGCCTGTGTGGACTGCAGGCTCCTTTCGTGGAAGGGTTGCGGGCCCCTCATGAGTGCAATCCGAAATGTGTGTTTGTGGTGGCGGCCATGCCACAAACTCCAGAGACTGTACTGGCAAGTACCGCCTCGACACCAAGATGGCCGCCCAAAAGGGCGGAAAACCTGGCGCGACGAGGAAGAAGCCAGGTCAGCAGCATCGCGCCACCGGCGGTGACTCAGCTCCCCGCGGTGACATCACCAACTCCAAGAAGCAAGCGTCCCCAAGCGGGCGTGACGCTAAGGGCGACCAAGCGCCACCACCGCCCCCACACGGCGGATCGGGGAAGCAAGCCCAAGACCAAGGCGAGACCGGTGCCTGGGCAACTGCGGTCAAAGAAGGAAAACAGGTGAGCGGCTCGGGCAGGGTTGCCTCCTCCTCCCAACCACGTTCTCCTTCCCCTAGCTCGACGACTGACGCCGAGCTTCACAACTTGGTAGCATCTCTCCGGGTCCAAAACGAGATGCTACTTGCCAAAATTGAAGCCTTAAAAGCTAAAACCGCTGCTCCCCCCCAATCTGCACCCCTAGCAGAAGTCATGGAGAGCGACGCGGCGGCGCTGGTGACGTCGGATGCCTTTGTGGCCAATCTTGAAGCCCGTCTTAACGCCAAATTCGAGACCCTTCTCGGGACGGCAATGCAACGCATCATTGCCAAGGTCATGGAGGCCCTTCCTACCATGATTGCCCAACATGTCGCGAATCTCCCCCGCACGTCTCGCAGGGCCGGTCCTCTTAAAGATGTATCCGGCCGGCCTGCCAAATCGTCGCGTCGAGCAATTGATCTGGAAGATGATGAGGACAGCTGCCCCCTATCAGGAGCTGAATTTCAGCCCCTGGTTGCTGGCTCCGGGACACCTACCTTCCCTCCTCTAACCCCTAAATCCGAACATGGCGGGACAACCTCGGTGTAGGCGTTCCCTCTTATCTAAATTGGCATATCCTGTCACTGTAACTCAATGGAACTGCCGAGGACTACGGTCTCGTACTAAGCGGGCCAACCTTCGGCTTTTCTTTTCAACTTTTGAGCATATGCCCGCCGTGGTGGCCCTTAAAGAGCCAGGAAGGGGCGCCACCTTAACAAACTATACGACGTTTCAGCAGGACCCCTCGTCTTGTATATGCGTTCATAAAAATTATACTGCAAATATGGTCGACTTAGACCTCCACCTTGAGTTTTCTCATGTAATGGTGACTCTCCTCCCCCTCCGCAAACAGGACTCACCATTGCACATTCTAAATGTCTACTGCACACCCAAATTGCCCAATGTATCATTCTCCGACCTCTTTAGTCGTGCGCTAAGAGTTGCGGGTCGGGACCCCCTCTTGATTGTTGGCGATTTCAACGCCCCCAGTCAAGTCTGGGGGTACCAGCGTGAAGAGAAACGGGGACGCAAGTTGGTGGAGCTTGCGTCAACGTTGGGCCTCACTCTTCACACGGACCTCGTCCACCCAACCCGTATAGGCAATTCCGTGACACGGGATACATGTCCGGATTTGACCTTTACCCGCAACATTCAGTGTGCTGACTGGGTCAACACAGAGGAAACCCTTGGTAGCGACCACTGCATCCTAAACACTACAATTCGGACCAAGCCATTAGCAAAACCCACAACACAGGCCCGACTCCCAGATTGGTCCAAGTTTAGGCAAAATTACAACACAGCGACATCTATACTCGAGCAAGGCTACCAGTCATGGTCCCAACAATTGGTTTCTAGCCTTCGCTCCACCGAAACCAAAATTCAGCTTTCCGAGGCGGTATCGGACGTGGATGACCACCTCCTCCACCTCTGGGAAGCGCGGCATTGCCTCGTCCGCCGGTGGCGCCGACAAAAGCATAACCGCAAACTTAAGGCTCGAATTGCCGAGCTCACCCAGCGGGCGGCCGAGTATGCGGCCCAGCTCGCAGACGCCAACTGGGTGGATCGTTGCAACATGGCGGCGCGGCAGATGTCCAGCAGGAATACCTGGCGGCTCTTCCGCGCCCTTATCGATCCAACGCAGACACGCACAGAAACTCATAAACATCTACAACGTGCCATACACAGTTTTCACGGCAACACAACTCAGCTAGCGCATAAGTTACGGGACCAATACTTGTGCACTACCCAGGACCCCTGCGGATCGGCGTACTCTTATGCAGGTTCGGAGAACGCTGAGCTGGATCAGCCGTTCCAGCTCCACGATTTGCGGGCAGCCCTGGCGAAAATGAAACGTGGCACAGCACCGGGTCGGGACAAAATTACAGTCAAAGTACTCGCTAACTTACCCGACCCGGCCTACCAGTCCTTATTGGATTACATCAATTCAATCTGGCTCGGGGACGCGCCACTCCCCAACGATTGGAAAACCGCTCTGGTCACTTTCATTCCCAAACCTGGCAAGGCCATCAACACGGACAACCTTCGCCCCATCTCTCTCACCTCGTGTGTGGGCAAACTAATGGAGACGATGGTGCGTGACAGGTTGTCCAAGTTCATGGAAAATCAACACATCTTCGCAGACTCCATGTTCGGATTTCGCCCGCACAGGTCCGCACAGGATGTTCTGCTACAACTCAATCGGGACATCCTTGACCCGGTCGAATGCCCCCACAACGATAAGGTCGTACTCGCCTTAGACTTGAAGGGGGCCTTCGACAACGTTACTCACGAGGTAATACTCACCCATCTTTCACAAACCGGCTGCGGACGCAACGCGTTCAGATACATTCGGCAATTTTTGACAGACCGTGACTCCTACATTAAAATCCAGGACACTGAACACGGTCCCTTCCGACTTGGAACCAGAGGAACACCACAGGGTGCAGTGCTGTCTCCTCTCCTATTCAATCTGGCTATGATGCACCTGCCGGCCCAACTGGGTGCTGTCGCTGGGGTGCAGCATGCGCTGTATGCCGACGACATCACCCTGTGGGCCACGCAGGGCTCACTCGGAGACATTGAGGCCAACCTGCAACAAGCGGCGACCATAGTGGACCGTTATGCTCGCCACTATGGCCTGCAATGCTCCCCTCAAAAGTCTGAATTTGTACACATACGCCCCTCACCAATGTGTACAGCCAAAATCGAGCTCTTTCTGGATACAGGACCAATTCCTGAACACACTGAAGTCCGGGTACTGGGGCTTTTCATTGATCAACATAGATGGTCGAACACTACCCTGGCCCAGCTCCGTAAGGTGGGGGACCAGGTGGGCCGCATGGTCCGCCGGGTTTCCAACAAACGCGGGGGGTTGCGGTGCAAAGACGCCTTGCGGCTGGCGCATGCATTCGTGACCAGTCGAATCTTATATTCGACTCCTTACCTCCACCTTCGGAAACAAGACGAGGATGCACTCGAAGTCATCCTCCGCAAAATTATTAAGAGAGCCCTCGATCTCCCCAAGAACACCTCCAACCAGCGACTCCTGGGTCTAGGCATGGTGAACACGTTCCGGGAGCTCCGAGAGGCTCACATAACTAACCAATACACACGCCTCTCTAAGACACTGTCGGGTCGCCGCCTCCTTGCCCGACTACACATCCAACACACCACCCTTATGGATGAGCGAGTACGACTCCCTTTCGAGTGGAGATGCGCCCTCCACGTACGCCCTCTTCCTAACAACATGACACGTGAGGACCATAATGGTCGGCGCCTGCCGCGGGCGGAAGCCCTGGGCCGCCATTGTGGGTCGAAACCCGGCACTTATTACGTGGACGCCTCCGGCCCCCACCATGGAGGATGGTACACGGCCGCAGTCGTCCACCAGTCCAAAACAGTTAACGGGCTTACATTTCGCGCCCGCGACATAACTCATGCGGAGGAGGTCGCCATTTCACTGGCTGCTACCCACTCTGATTCCAAAACAATTATCTCCAACTCGCGAGGGGCCTGTCGGAACGTCGAGCAAGGCTGGGCTCCATACTTAGCCTACCGACTACTTCAATGTTGCACCTACACCGGGGACCCCGCTCACCGGAACATAGTATGGGCTCCTGCTCATATGGGTCTCGAGGGTAATGAGGCAGCCGATGCCGCCGCCCGCGCGCTCTCTCTCCGGGCTTCCTTTCTCGACCCCCTAGATCAGGATCATGAATTCAATCCCGCGTATTCTTTTAAAGACATTGTCCTGCATTATCAATCTGGCCATAGCCTTTACCCTCGCCCGAGTAAAGGTCTATCTAAGACGGAGGAGCGGCTTCTACTCCGTCTCTATACGAACACTCTGATGTGCCCGGCAGCACTCAAACATTTTGATCGTTCTTTCACGGGCAGTTGTCCGCACTGTGCGGAGAAGTCTTCGGACATCTACCACATGGTGTGGGCCTGCCCATCTAACCCAGCTATTGCCCCTCACTCGGGAGGATTGGGGGGCGACCCTGCTCGGCTGCTATGACCTGCAGGCCCAAAGGGCCTTGGTCGAGCGCGCCCGGGCAGCGGCCGACGCCGCTGGGGTCCCGTATTAGGGATTCCACCCAGTATATTAAGGGCCGGGCCCTTAAGGACCGGCCCATGTGCGTGCCTCCATGTGCTTCTCGTCTGAGAGCAATAAAAGTTTTTCACCACCATCACCACCTCTAGTGTCGAGATCACGGTGTAAGAATAGGCTGTTCTATTCTTACACCGTGGTCGAGATCCCGGAGCAAGAATCCAGATTTGCCGAGACGTCTGGTTCCTAGTAGTTTTTATTCGGTGCGCACTTGTTTGGATGCCATGACATGGCTCTACCAAGCACTCCAGGGTAATATTAACCAATTAAAAAGCTAACGAATGTGTAGCGACAAACATAAGCACCATTCAAAATTGGAACGAATAGACTTGAACACTGGAGCCTGTTGTGTCTGTGATGTCTATCTCATCTTTATATCATAGCACATCATTGCACTTACTGTTATTCATCTTTCCGAGCCGTAATGACCAAAAAAAAAAAAATACGAGGAAAGCTAAGGACTTATTATAACGAAAGTTTGCTAACCGTGGCTTTTTTTCGTGTTTATATTTGCTATCATATAACTTCTTTGGTTGGTATTCAAGTGTTTCGCGCACATGTAATGTTTCCAACTTGTTTCCGTTGTGTCGTATCATGGTTCCGTCATGCTATTTTACGGTATCTTTTCTATTGCGCAGCTAATTTGTTCTCTAGGTTGTTCCTTTTGTTTGTCTATCCATCTTTGTTTGTTCAGTTGTGCATGCTATCTGCCCTCGCCTATGTAGTGGGCACCATGGCAGATCTTCAAATACACGTCATGCGACGCACTTGACAAGGGGCGATTGGACTTTTTGCCAGAAGCAAATCTTTAAAGATGTTTAAGCTAGGAAAGCGAAGCGGTGCATACAGTAAATTATTCCCTGCCATGTCGAGTAAGAGGCAGGTATTACCTCGGGGCTACTTACGATTTCCGAATTCAAATACACGCAACAAAAAACGTAGAAGGGCTTTTCCGAGACAACCACGGAGTAATAAAATTTGCTGCATTTGAGAGGAAATTTTACACTCTAGTAGCCTTATAGGCAACAAGGTTTTCATTAAGCTAGGGCATAACATTTTTTGTGAAAATTCACGAATTTGCAAGTTTAAAAAAACATCAAAGCGCGACGTTTGCCAATACGTCACGTAACACCAAAACAGACATCGCAGTTCTTTAAGCTGCATTCGTTGGAGCATTTAAAGCCGAAAAATTTTATATGTGAATTTACTGCTAGCATATATGTAAAACTTGTACAATGTGTAAGAGGGTTTCGGAAAAGTCCTACTAGAAAATAAGGTATAATTCATAGCGGTATATAATGCATCAATATTGTTCGCTTCAGAGGCGTTGTTTCGATGCAGGCGCAGTGTTCGCTGAGCAAAACAATTTCTCCATTCTCAAGCACTTAGATTGAAGCTGCCAAGCTAAAACTATTAAGTGCTGTCTGCAGAATCGTGCATCTGAACATCACGGTCATGTTCAGCAGTGCCTAACGCACACATTACTCATTAAAAAATTGGGGTCTTTGTATTCGGATGACTGAACTGTAAGAAATTCATCTCTCGCTCTTGCACTTGGTGTTGCTGAAATACAAGCTGACATACATTAATCGCCGAGTCTAGCACGCGATATACTGGCACTTGGTGTCCGTACTTTGTGCCTCGACCAGGCCTCTGCGTTCACTCCAACGCAGTATTGTGGCGCCACCTAGCAAGAACTCAATGAAAGAGTGCTGTTGACTCCACAATTACGATACATACTTTTCATGCCCCCTGTGCATTTTAGCTAGTGCATAAGTCAAACTTTTGTGTGATCTCCCATCTCAGAGTTACATATGACATAGAAGAAAAGGCTTCAGACAAGATGTTCTAACTAGCATGACAAGTAATCAAAAATGTATTGCGAAGACAGCGCACTCGTGCAAGTGCACACACTGCATAAATATCAAAGGGAACAGGCGTTCAAACCGTGGTTCGTCAAAATACACAAGACAGAACTGCTATTTATTTCGGCTTGAAAAATCTTCCTGATTACGTTTTTTTTTTCGATTACAGCCCAAGAAGAAAAAAATTGCCGGCTTTAATCGTAAATCTACTGTTCCCTTTCACATTGGCACTCAACATACGTGCAAATTACCTCGTGATATCCCAGAGGCACGAGCTGACGATGACAACGTCCGGCGGTGTATCAGCCATGCGTGCCATGATCGTCTCCACATACTGGCTATAGATCTTGGTCAGAAAGTAAAAGTATATCGTTACTTCTGAATCACAGAATATGCGCTCTTCGAGGTAACCTCTGCCGTTGTATTTCTTGCCATGGTTTACCAGGTAATCTCCATCATAACTTTCTTCCATCTGAAAGGTAGTTTTCTTGTCTCTTCTCGCATTTTTCAAACACATACCAGCAAAGCAAGCGCTTTCATCCCACTCATAAAAAAAGAAAGGACCAGTCACTCAACGTCCACGGCTGGTTATAATTCCAACGGAGCAGACCGAGAATGAGCCGTCGTGGTGGCTTAGCGGCTACGGTGTTGCGCTGCTATAAGCGTGGGATCGCAGGATCAAATGCCGGCCACGGCCGCTGCATTTCGGTGCGACGCGAAATTCAAGAACGCGCGTATACTGTGCACTGGGTGCAGGTTAACGAACCCCATGTGACCAAAATTAAGCCGGGGTCCCTCACTGCAGCGTGCCTCATAATCAGATCATGGCTTTGGCACATAAAACCCAAGCATTTAAGTAATCAAACTGAATACGTAGCCAGGGAATGCATGGGCTGAATGAAGTGTCGTATTAACTAAAATGTACATATAATATAGGAAAGCGAAATGACAAGCCAAACCCATATCTTCGGGTATCATTGCCTGTTTGCTTTGTATGGTTTTTCGTTTGCTCGTTTTTTTTATCCTAACAAAAAATCGAGTCCATCGGTTCTTATTCCCGCTGGAGCTACCGGCTGAACGCTGACAACATAACAATACGTCGACGTTCTGTGCATGCAACGGATAAAACTCCTTTTAAGGTATGACTGAAGATCCAAGTACAACCATTGTGTAAACCATATATCACTGCCTTTGAGAAAACAGTCCTGGCTGGGTGGGGCTGCTGTAACACACGATAATAATAATAATAATAATAATAATAATAATAATAATAATAATAATAATAATAATAATAATAATAATAATAATAATAATAATAATAATACCTTTATTTCCAATAATAAACTCAGTACATTCATGCAGGCCTGCCAAAGCCTTTGAAGGCTTGAGCGGCAGAGCCTGGCAGGCAGCAAATGCCTACACAGTACATTAATAGATTATTTATAAGCAGCGAACTCGAGTATAGCATATCAGAAAGAAAGTTATTTTAATTTATACAGTGTCTAATAAAAGACTTTCCATCGAGAATAATTAAACACAGAAACGCAGCAATGCGTGTGAATAAAGTGACCATGAGATAACATAATCAAACACCAATCTGACCTTCATGGTGCAAAGTAATTCCACAATCACATGCACGAACACAAGCAATAACGGTAAACAAAAGGAGCAAGCACGCCTTTACAAATAGATACGCCTTAGCAGGCTCTTTACCTTGTATTTCGTTTTTCCATCGGAGATGCTGGGGGGTAATTTATTGAAGTAGGTTGGAATATAATGGGCGCGAGGTCTAGTGCCGTACCTTGTGGAACAACGTGGCCTCCAAAAGAGACCCTGGGTCTTAAGCAACGGGAATAAGTGTACAGAACTAGGAATTCACTGGGGGGGGGGACCAGAAGTTTTTAAAACAACCGTTTGCATTAAAAGATCGTTGAAATTCGGCATAGAAAGTATTTTAGAACGGTCTGTGTCAGCATTCAGGCTGACACAGAGAGGGAGTGCAGTATTGCATTTATTCTGTTGTGCCAGCAAACAGCACAGTGCGCGTAAATTGTTAGTCCATACCGCAGCAGACTGTAGCCTAAAGCGTGCATTATTGTTTTCCTTACCGATAAGGACATGTCATATCTTATATTGTACAGTAGATATGATACAGTGCGAAGTTTTTTTGCAAACGTAAGCAAAAGTGGCTGTTCCAAGAAAGGTTGCTGTCAAGATATCGACCAAGATACTTTACAACAGATGAGTACTGTAATGGTCTACAAGAACAAGATAAACAATCTGAACAATGCAAAAGAAGAGGCTAATCAAGGGCTACCTTCCTCAAAGGATTATGGAAGCAGAATAATTGCGTCTTAGATACATTTATATCAATTAGGTTATTTCGAAACCAGTCCATAGCTTTTGTGGCAGCAGACTGTAAAGAAGCAATCGCATCGTAGTAGCTATGGGCAGAAGTTACGATCATCGTGTCATCGGCGTATTCATGAAGAGAGATGGGTATCATGCTATAGAGGTCATTTACAAAAATATTAAATAATAACTGGCTGAGTATGGATCCAAGCGGAACTCCAGCTATAATAATGGAAAAGGCGAACTTGCCCAACTGAGACGACCTGACGCCTACCGCGAAAGAAATTTGCTAACAACGACCAGAAAGCACCCCGAAATCCTAACAAGAAAAGCTTATTTAACAACAGACCATTATGAACACTGTCAAAAACCTTGCTACAATCAAGAAGGAGAGCACAAGCAATTTTATTATTATCGAAAGCTATATTCAACTGATCGGAGAAATCTTACAGAAGGGTCTGAGTGCTATTGCCGGGCCAAAAGCCATAGTGACTAGCCGACAAAATGCTGTGGGCGTCCAGAAAGCTTGTCATCGTTAATAATAAGTGTTTTTCTAGTATTTGGCCAATAGAAGGTAGAATTAAAATTGGGCGATAATATTCAATTTTATTACGCGCACCACATTTATAAAGAGGTATAACTATTGCTGTTTTCAGTTTTACTTCACCACTTGAAATTATGCGATTGAGTAGTGCTAGCAAAACCTCTTTGATATATTCATATGTTCTGCGCAAGTCATTATTGGAAATACCGTCAATTCAAGGAGATTTATTACATTTTCAACTGAACATAAGCGGTCTTAGCTCTTCCTGAAAAATTGAAGGCAGATATGCCGATTCGCTAATGCTGTGATGCAAAGTGCGCAGATCTACCTGTAAGTTTGTTTCTAATTATAGGAGAGAAGTGGTTGTTAAACTGATCAGAAATATTCTGTCTGCCGCTGGATAAACTGGACGGAAAGTAATTCATTATATTAGCTCGCGTATTAGCACCTCAAAAGCTCCTAATTAACGACCATGTAACTAGCAGCTTGAAATTTGTCTCCAAAATATATTCGCTTTGCGGAGCGGACTATGGCAGTAACTTTATTTCTCAACTGCTTAAATTTTACGTGTAGCTCTGCAGAATTTGGGGCACGCAAAGTAAGCCTTTTTCTTTTATTGCAGCAGTATGTCAGACCGACATCCACTTGTTATCCACCTTACGTTGTTTGACATGTATTGTTCGGGTAGCACTTTCTTTTACATTCTGGAACACTTCTACGAGGTTGTCATATAGGTCAGCCGGAAACACTATTGCTAAAAAAAGATTTCTAGTCATATTGAGCCACCAGCTTATCAAATAATCGATCCATCGATCTAGATTAAACCGTTTTGTGTGTAGTGACATGATAATAAGCCAGCAGATATGCATTTCATGGACGGCACGCCTTCCATCAGCGTTCTTTTTACATGTAAGCGAAGGCGATTAATCTAAAAAAGCTCCTGGAGGGGTATTCTGTAAGTTTGCACCTAATGGATATGTCCTCTTCGTCTGCTGCTGATGTTCTGATTGGCCGGGCTGGGGTACGCGTCAGAAGGACCCAGGTGTCCCTAGCCAATCAGCACTTCAGCAGCAGACGAAATGGACATGTCCACTACGTGGACATTTACAGAATACCTCCCCTTGTGCCATGCTGCGGTGAAGGAACGCTTTCAGTGACGTTAGCTTTAGAGCACGCCGACTTGATATATAATCAGCGACGCTACATGTTATGATTCCCAGGGCCTATACACTTCTTGCAAGGGGTATCGCGTTCCGTATAGGCGCAGTAACTCGCAAAATTTCACGCGTTTTCATTTCGTAGAGCGCCAGTTTGCCTGCGTCGACGAACCACTCGCCGGCTCTCGTCGCGAGGAGACCAAGACAGCTTTGACATGACGTCACGGACGCAGTTTCTCACCGCGCTGTTTTTCCAACGTGGCGGCTGGGATGACGTCAGTATAGCATGTTCACAGAAGCGCGTAACCTGCTTCAGTTTCACAGGGACGCGGTCGGAACACTACTGGCGTCTGCGCCAGATCCACGCAAGGACCGATAAAACCACCGCGCGAGACGCTTATAGACACAGCTTCCCATCGCGTGCTGGTGGTTGTCCAACACGGCGGCCAAGATGGCGTCAGTGCAGGCCCCCTTAGGTTGGTTTAGATTATCATTACGCTCCATGAACCGACTCTGAACTATCATAAATTGAAACTTGAAGAGCTATCCTGGAAAATTACACATAAAGTCTGCCATGTAGTCCTTCCGCAAATGCATGTCTTGCTGGAAAACTCGCATTTACGCGAGGCTTGCCTGCACCTGTAAGACTGGAGAAATGCAGCGTCTCTTGATCAATACTGGAAATTGAAGCACGAGTGCATATGAATTGAATGAGCTATCAAACTTGTTAACGAACGCAGGTGATCGTTGCATCTCACGTCGTACAGATCGTATGTGCAGAGCCAATTGAAGAAGTCACGAATGGACCGCTTCTCTTACTCCGATGCTTAGCGATCTCATTTAATCAATCACAATGCGCCCGAACTCAACGGTGGCAGCGGCTGCTTAACGGCTCAGTAGTAGGGTAGATGTCTCTGACAAAACCCTTTACGCAAATACGGCCCTAGAACTTGCTGCAAAAGCTGCGCTGCTAGGCTATGGGAAGATGGCCGGTAAGACGACGTCATTTGAAGGGCGCTGCAGTTACATGCGCTTCGTTAAGGCCAATTCGCGACTACGAAACCACAGATGATGCAAAAAAAAGGATACGCTGATGCGCTCTCAAAACGCAACGGTGGCGCACTAAATCATTTACGTTTACATCCGCTATAGCATCGGAACGTGCAACAACGCGTTGGGTTTGAATTAACGTGTAACTGAAACCGCATACCTTTTGCTTGAGCAAATCATTTGAGATGAGCGAATTCCTATGATACAAACAGATTAGATCCTTGTAAATGGCTCGAACGTCTGGAAGGTCGAAGAGAGAACAAGTTTAGCACATTTACAAGAAAATGAAGTAGAACGCCTGCACTTACTTGAGCATCCCAGAAATACAAGGCGCTTTGACCTTAGCAGCGAACGCACGCGTTCACAGGTGAATACGTGTGGCATTACGAGGCGCGAAATCACACAAATCAGAACTCAGACTGAGACATCGTACAAAAAATGCAGAGTTCGAAAAGCATACTACAGCTTCCAACGGTCTTCTTCTGCGGACGAGTGCGTGAGACTCATTCGAACGCTTTCGGAAGCGCATTGATGATGATGATGAAGCCTCAATCAATGGCACAAACCCACTATGGGGTATAGGCCACTAATGGGGTGGTAATATGATTGAATAAATAAAAGAATTTGGTTAATAAATAACTAACACAAAAAGTAAAATAAATATATAATCCAAGATGAAAAAAAAATTTTGTTGCGGGCGTGAGTATCACTCACACACACGAAAATCCGAAAAAAAACAACCCAATAAATAAGAACGTAAAATATTTCTTATGACGCTGATGATGATCGCGGCTTGGCCTTATACCAGTTGTCGTGCAACCTGAATATACGCGTATCAACTAATAATGGAGTTATTTACACGTTCAAGAAATCATTCTTTGATTCCTCCCTTACGGATGACGCGAATACAGTTACAGAATACAGAATGGGCGTTTCCTCACCACCATCGTCACGTACCACATGGGGCTGAGTAGCAAATTATTGATGCAGTGGAGAATTAGGCATTCGTAGTGTTCCGTATCGTCAACATATCACCGTATCGTCAGCGTATCGTCAACAATCCAACCACTCTTACAGCGGAGCGCTGCCTCTGTAGCGTGAAAACAAACCGCTGTTATCAATAATAGTGAGTTTCAGAATGAGGGCCACAAAGAGCTTTGCGGATATTAGCCTGGAGGCACGCAGGAGTGAAGAGCTTTCGAATAGGGATTTGCGTTTGCGGATAGTGTCTTGCGTTTGCAGCCCCACTACGGCGCCAGCGAAAAGATAGTAGAAATAGGCACGGCTGAGCTAGAGACGCGACGCGCACGCTTTTTCTTGCGGCCTGCGCGCCCGACGAGGTAACATAGGGTGAATTCTTGCTGGCTGGTTGCGGCGCTCGCCTACTGGGGGCGCGTTGAAACCATACCTCTGTGGCGAATGGACGTGCTTTTCGGGGTTCCGTGGCGGCGACGAAATCATAAGTTTTTGTGCATGCTTCGAACTTGCTTCTGTTTTTGATTGGCTGATTTTTTAGCCTTTAAATAGTAATTTAAATAGTGCGCGGGTGTGTTTCGTGTACAGTTGGTTTTGCAGGATGGTTAGAGCGTCCTTTCGCGCCACGTGCTTCAATACGTGAAGCCGGGTGGGACGTTGAGTGTTTGTACCCTTTAAATTGTAGCTTGGAGATGGCAACACTAATAGGTATTAATGGTTTTACTGTGTGTGTTTTTGGCAGGAAAGTGAGAGCATGGCCGCGTGATTGTGCGCGTGCGAGAGCGTGTCATACCTTGGATCTCCGCGGCATTGATTGCTTTTGAAACAGTGGTGAGAGTTGCTTTACGACATTTTGAGGACTTGGATCCTGTGCGTATGGGTTTTTGCTAAAAGGTACATGCTGTGCATTATTATAGTGTTATAGTATTTGCATTAGAAAATCCGGCCAAAACATGGCAACAAAGCCGGGAAAGCAGGCAGTGTGCGGGGGGTCCCTCAAGGCAGATGAGGGGATGGATGAGAATGGAGAGGAAACCGAGTCAATCAGCACACACAGTGATGTCGATGCGTGGCTGAAGAAAATGCAGACTTTCCAGGAAGAGCTTGTCAAACAGGTTGACGAGCCAAAGAATGAGCTAAATAGGGAGCGTGATGCACAGAAGGTAGTGGGAAAAAAAGGACTTGAAGCAGCCGAGGAAAAGCTGAACAGGGCCGCCATTGTGAACGAGAATGGTCGTGATAATAGAATACAGTCCCCCGACGTGAAAGGAGAGGGAGTGCCAGCAAATTACTTGAAATGCGTGCAACGTGGTGAGGGGTTAGCTGGAAAGAGCGGCACCTGCCTTGAGGCCGCCACGCGGAAAAATCAGGAGCGCACGGGTCAATGCCCCTTGTCAAGTCCGAATCACGCGGAAAAGGACAAAGGGAAGCCGGCAGAGGCAGGAGAGAGTGAAATGGTGATTATCGCCGGCGACTCAAATCTAGATAGGTGCTCAGAAGCAATTGTGGAGAGGGTGAAAGGCGATAAAAGAGTAGTGTTAGGGAGATCTCTGGGGCCGACGCTGGGTTCTGTCATGGAGCCAGCAAAAGCAAAGCTCGCGCAATATGCCCACGTGCGCAACCTCGTCATAATAGCAGGTTAGCTAAATGACGTTCTAAACACGAAAGGGACATGACTAGCCAAGCGCTTGGCCAAGAGGGCGGACGACTTGCGCGACCTGTCCACTCAGGTGAAGATCGCGGCGTTCACGGTGCAGGAGGTGCCTGTACGTGATAGTCACATACAAAGTGCCGTAGAGGCTGCTAATGAGGCGATATGGAAAATGAGCCGACATAAAGGCTTCGGGGCTGCCGAAGTAAACAGGGAAGTGAGAAGGTGTGGTGGTTTTCAACGAGACGGGATCCACTTCAATCCGTCTCTTTCATGGCGTGACAGCGCATGCGCCCAGCCCTAGTGGATGTTGCGAAACGTTTTGGAAGGGTCGCGCGCGTGGCCGCGGCCCGGAAGGTCCCCCGAGAAAAAAGCACTCGGATCGACGCACGCTGCTGCAAACACTCGAGCCGTGTACCGCGTTGAAACTCTACTGGTAGCTCGACGTCGGTGCGGTGCCGAAAACGTGCGTAGCGTAAGAACGCAACTCCACTTTAAAAGAGAAAGCGACCAGGGCATCGTCCGAGTTGTCCGGACTGCACCGTGAGCAAGGTAGTTGCCGCCTTTTCATGACGGGCTCGTTAATTTAACGAAAAACCCGTGCGTTACACTTGGGCAGCACTTAAGTAGATCACGTTGCTGACGAAGTCTTCTTTCAGCGTCAGTCCTCACTTGCTGGTGGTGGCAGCGCTTTCCTGACTGCACGTACTCGTAAGACACGGCAACACTGGGTCGATACGAGACCGACACGACGCTCACTCCAATGATTGACCGACTATTGTGCGTCACTGAAAGCTTTTTACCATGCCAGGGGCGCTATAACGTAAAACTGTTCCAAACTTTTCTATTCGAATTCTGGAATTAGCCCACCGCGATTGGTCGAAAACCTTTTTCGATTACCCCCACTTCACCTGTCTCTCACGCGACGTCACGAAAACCACGCTAGCTCTCCATCTGATATGACTTGTACACACTGATTATGCATAATTTGACCGAACAAAACAAAAATAGTTATTTCTGATTCGACGCCTTTTTGCCATTAGCCCTCGGTTATTGGTCAAAAGTTTTCGGGTTGCACCCACTTCACCTGCTTCTTACGCGACGTCACAAAACCGCAAATACTTACCGCGTAAAAGTGACGCGTACGCGTTAAAGATGCATTAATATGCCGAACAAAACTGAATTTTCTTCTGAATAGCCGGAGGCTGCCCCGTTCCGAAATGGATAAAAGATGGCTGCCGCCGATCGCTCCGGCACTGGCTAGTCGCTCCTGCCGGGCAGCATCGGTTTATTTGCGTGTAATAAAACTTTTTTACGTAGCCGTGTAACGTTTTCGAGAACTTTCGGCCCGTTTACGACCGCGTTCTGCCAACTCTGCTTTACTGAGTATGCGCTTTAGCGTCATTCTTAAGCTTCCGTTGCATGCCGGCACGATTGTCGACGAGCCACCGCAAGCTAAGCAAGAGAAAGCGGACTAGTCGCAGAGGCCGGCACAACCCTCTTCATCCGGTTATCGATATTAAGTGCTCGGCCCCGTTGAATCCCTCTCCACTTGAACATGTTGCTCGCCTCGTGTGAGCCAATTAGATAAGACAAGCCGCTCAGTGCAGGCAATGTTATTCGTTTTTCAAGCAAACAAAAGTGAACGAGGGGAGCATTTGATTGGTTTGTTCAGACAAAATCTGCGGGTGGCCGCCCGATGCTTGCGTCGGCGATTACGCAAATTTGACGTCAGGAGATTGGAATAAAAACATATTGGAATAGTATTATGTGATACTGCTCCAGGTCGACAACGACGCAATTGACGAGCGCGAGTTGTACTGTGACAGGCTTTCTTGTTGAAGGCACCGGCAGAATCAGCGTGCTGACCATCGTTCGACAGAACCCCGCGCGATCGGCCATCGAACCGACAACAGAATAGCGACAGCGTCTTCGCTTGTATATATAATAAATCGTGCTTAAAATGAGTCAAGCACGCCCACCAAGTTGAAGTGCACAAGCTCTAACCCTATCAAGCCATGCCCACGAAGTTTGAGCCAATATCGATCCTGTTCAGCGAAGGTTAACTGGCGGCGTCGAATTCGTGCACTCATTACCGGCGGACATGAACTTAAATGTCAGCAGTTAGGCCGAACGAAACTACTTTTATAGTTCAATTCTGGCCTTTTTGAAATCAGCTACACTTCGCACGGTGCGTGCACAATAAGCGGCAAGAGGCTACACAGCGCTGTGTCAACATCACCACGTCACTGTACCTGTAGGCTGTCGGCCGCATTCGCTACGGATATGGGTGGGCCTGTACCTGTTGCTTTGCCGACACATTTATCTCTTTCAGAGATGCACTGTTTGCCTCTGCGTCAAGCGGCAAAGAGACGGTGTATTCGGTATACAGCAGCATTAACAATCGCCTCGCTCATTTATACCAATGCCGTGTGAGCGATGGCATCCGCGCGTTTTCGTGAGAGATCATGGCCTACAAATGAGCACTTATGCGTGCACAGTTTTCTCTAATAATGCTCTATGCCACGCTAAAACTAAGTAGGGTGGAATTAAAGAAAAGCGAGAATGAGTTAATTAAGCGCACGTAATATATGTATCTCGATCACAGTTGGCGTTGTTTAAGTGGTTCCGCCGCTCATATTGATTCGTCTCAGGGTGTAACAACATGGCACGCATGCGCAGATATGCATGTTTTGCCACATTTTGACACTATTTCATATCAGTGATGAACCTTTTCTACAATATTTGACGATAACAACGACCTGCGGCTGTAGATGTCGATGTAAACAAGTGCACCGCTTTAATCGACGCAGAAGGCTGCGCTCGAATACTTTTGGAATATATGAAACGGTCTAAATAATGTGTAAAAAGAATACAAAAAGTGTTGTCCAAGTGCAGAAATCAGGGACGAATTCCAAGGCAGCCGTGCCGCCAAACAGAACTCAGCGTGCCTTTTTCCGCCGCACTGTTTGCAAAGCAACGCACTCAGGCCTGCTCACCCAGTCGTTATTGAGGGCTACATGGCTTCAGGAACGACATGCTGTCCCGAATAAGCCATTAATAAGGATTCGCGATCCACGTAACGCACAACTGACGCCCACTCAACGTGGACGCAGGCACACAAATCATCCGGCGAAAGCCCCGGGACCCTTATAAAACGTTTTCAGCGGCGTGCAGCCGAGGGCAGCACAGCAAAATAAAAGAGGCGGATTACGCGCTTGCCCGAGAAGTGGGCTGGCGATTCGCTGGTCGCGCTGTTGCTTATTTAGGGGGCCTACGGGTGTTCAGGAGGCCATAGAGAGTAGGTAGTAATAAAGAAAGTCCCCTAAGGGAACCTCAGTATAGCATTGCCGTCAATAACAGAAAAGGGAGGAAAGCAAGAAAAAGAGCCCGCCATGCAATAGGCTACATAAACATGCAGGGCGGCAGAAGAAAGGAAAAGTGGGCAGAGATTGAGGAGCAGTGAAATAGCGAACAAATAGGGTTGTATGCGGTTTCAGATACGTACCTTAGAGACTCGGAAAAGCCGCTAGCAATTGGGAATTATGTTTGGGAAGGGTGCAACAGAACTAAGTCGGAAAGAAAGGGAGGGGGAGTCGGAACGCTCATCCATCCGGGAGCCAAATGAAAAACAGCAAATTCAAAATGTCAAGAGCACCTTTGCTTATCAGGTACAATGAGTGGGAAAAAAGCTTGGCTGGGCGTTACGTATTTCTGGACCGGAAATAATTGCACAGAGAAGAGAAAAGAGTTAGTGGAATGCATAAGCGCTGATATTGAGGGTTTCGGGAATGGTGCTGTAATTGTCCCATTAGGTGACATGAATGCCCACATACAGGATTTAGATGGCTATACCGACAACAACGGGAAGTCAATGCTAGACCCTTGTGAGCAACATAACCACGTTATCGTGAACACAGGGCCTAAGTGTGAAGGGCAGATCACGTGGGAAGTGGGAAACCGGCAGTCGACCATTGATTACTGTCTGATGACAGAATGAATTCATGATAAGTTGAGAAAAATGGTCAGTGATGAGGAAGAGCATAGCAGCATAGGGAACATGTCCATAAACGCATCATTTTGAAAATGGGATATGTAGTTGGGAAAGAGAGCAAGGAGTGCAAGATGGTCAGTCCTAATTTGAAGTCTGACCAAATAGCAAATATAGTCACTAGAGTCGATGAAGAACTGGATGGCCAAGGAAAGAGTGGGAACATGGCGAGCTTCTAAGTACAATAACGACAGAAATACGGAAAGAGAAACAAGATGTTCGTTGGAGAGGAAGGAAGGAACCGAAAAGCTGGTGGAACAAGGAGATACGAGAAACCATCGCCCAACGACAGAAAGCATCTCTAGAGCACAGGCAGGCAAAGAAGGCGCAGTTGCCACAGGATGAAGTAACCAGTAAATGGGAAATATACCGGGAGAAAAACCTATGGTTGGAATACTGGTGCAAGCAAAATTAAAAGGTGAAAGTGAACCTTGGTTGTGTAAGGAAGATGAGGAACGTGCGCGCAGTCAGCAGCATCGGCAGCATCAAGCACGCAGCAGAGGCTCGAGCTCGGGGACTGTTCTCGGTGCATCGTAGAACCGGCGATCGCTACGAACCTCAATAAACCTCCTTTACAAGTGGTGGAGGTGCGGGGTAACGTTCCACTCTACTTCCTGCGCGCCATCGGCTTGCGGCTGTCGTCGACGAAATCCGAGGCTATCCTGATCCGCCCCTGCGGTGTTCGCCGCCGCACCGGCTGCATGCTCGTCGAAGGAGTGCCCCTGCCCTGGCGCCCGATAGTGCGGTACCAGGGGCTCACGATAGGTTCGCTGCTGTGCGCCGGCTGCGCGCTGAGATGCGTCGAGTGGATAGTGCGGTGCGCGGCCTTCTCGCCCGTGGCGACGGCTGCCCTGCCTCGTTCGCGGCGGCGCTCTACTCTGCGGTGGCACTGCCGAAAGTATTGTACGCGCTACCACTGTGTCGTGTCAGCGCCCGGCTGTGGAAGCTCATCGACAGCGACCACCGCCGAGTGCTTCGCATGTGCCACGGCCTCCCTCGCTCATCGCGGGTTGCGGAGACGCTCGCGGAAACCGGCGCGTGGCCCGTCTCTGACGGCTGACCTGCGTGCCCTCGGCCACCTCGAGCGCCTCTCCTGTGCCCCGGACGCAGGACCCATCCTGTCCCTCATCCGCTGCCTGCCCCAGTCACGAGTGGGAACAGTGTGCGAACTGTATGACAGCCTGGTGGTCGACCCCCCGCCCGTACCGCCGACCTGGCCACCGCCACACCAGCGCACGCCACTTCACGTGTGTCTCGACCTCCCGGGCGTCCGCTCCAAACATCGCACGCCTCTCTGCGCTGTACAGCAGGAGGCTGCTGCCAGGATTGAGGACGACCTGGGGGGAAGGACGCACTTGTATGCCGATGGCTCCGTCCTCAGCGACGGCTCGGCGGCTGCCGCCTGTGTTGCTCCCGAACTTGGCATCACGAAGCAGTGCCGGCTCTACTACCGGGCTTCCTCTACCACGGCGGAGCTAGCTGGACTTCACCTCGCAGCGGACATCCTCGAGGAGTCGCCGCACATCACCAGCGCGGCGATTCTCTGCGACTCGACGTCCGCGCTGCAGCAGCTGCTACTCGACGAGCGCGCGCCGCCCCTTGCACAGCGCCTTGCCGTCCGTCTGCACGCACTGCAGGGGCGATGCAACCTACGCCTGCAGTGGATCCCCTCGCACGTCGGAGTCGCGGGCAACGAGACGGCGGACCAGCTGGCCAGGCGCGCACACGCCCCGTAGACCGCGCTGACAGACCGGGTGAGCTCGCTGGATACAGCGCGTCTCCACTTCAGACGAGAGCTCGCACTCCGCCATCCCGACGACCGAGTTGCGCAGGGTAAAGTCCCTTGATAATTTTAAAGTAGCGACACTCTTTGAACTCTGCCGCCGCCGCGCGACCTCCTCGCCTCCTCCTCGCCCCTTGCGCGTTCCCCCGCGGCAACCAGTTTTGCCCCCGTTTTTCTGCACGACGATTGGTCTCCCTGCCGTTGCCCTTGGAAACGCGCGGATCTTGAGTTTTGCTTGTGTTTTAGAGCGCAGCTCTTTGGCGTCCGTTCCTGGGTTTCGCGTCGTCGTCGGCGTTGTCGTCGGCCTCGTAACCAGCTCCGCCCCCCTTTCATCGTCCCAGCGCTAGCAGCGACCGACTGATACCGCTGGATGCCGCTGACGCCGCTAGAGAGTCAAGATAACGTGACTGCATAGAACACCGTCGCCGCCATGCAGAAAGAGGAGGAAAGGGTCCCCCCCCCCCTGTTCTTGTGTGGCGGATAGGGTGCTCTTCAGTTGCCGACGCGCCGGTTATTTCACGTAGGCCCCGGCACGTCGACGAATACGTGACCACCTTCCCACGGCTAGACCTGGTTCTTAGCGCTGCGGAAGCGAGGGTATCATATTGTTTGTGTCGGCATCGGCGGCGTTGTCCCTGAAACCAACTCCGCAGCTGGGGTTGACTCACTATCGGCGTCAGCGGCATCAGTCAGTCGCTGCTATCTCTTCCCTCCTCCCTTTATCGTGTTGTCCGCTTGCTGCGCGCGCTTCTGCCCCCATCGTTTGCCGCTGGGTGTACACGCCGCCCCCCTCCCCCCTCTTCCTGCGAGTCTCCGGTTGTCAAAGCGCCGGCTCGAACTTAATTCCTTTCTTCGCTCCTCCTCCTCCAATGCAACCCCTGTGCGGTGGCAATCAGAGAGCCAGATCGGTGGCGGCGGATGTGTATATGTGCACCGCCCGAGCCGAAATTGCCGCTGCCGTTCGCCACTGCGAAATTATCTTGCTGGTAGTAGCTGCCTACTTCGCCCCTACCGCACTCACGAAAGACGTCGTGCACTTCCTGCAACTCGCATTAACCGTCCATCGATCCACACCGATGTTAGTAGTGGGGGACTTTAATGTTGACATAAAGACAAACAGCAATTTCCTAACACTTATGCGGGAGAACATCCCGTTCCTCTCGCTCGTAACGCGTCCCACGGCTGTGACAACCTCGCGAGGCACTTGTATAGATCTCGTCTTTGAGAATCAAGCATTGGTGTACCAAGTCGAACATATATCAGTCTATTTCTCCGACCACAAAGCTTCCTTCATGACTGTCAAGAACTGTTAGTGGAGTCTTTGTTAAAGGAATACGTGTGAAAAATAAAAAAAAAATTCTGTGATAGCGCATACATGTGTTGCTCGATTTCTTTGCCTCAATCTATCGAAAAGGTGAAACAGCTTATTTGCTGCGCTCAAATTTCGCATTAGGAAGTAACGTAATCGTCGGTAACTTTTTCTTTTTCGTTCGCGCCATTTTCCTCCTGAGCACGGCTGGTTCGGCGCTTTAGCTCGGCGTAGCGAACGTTGTACGCTGTGTTTCTGGTCTATGTGCTAGCGCTATGCCGGGCTGTTGCGCATATAACTGCAGCAAGAAGCCTGAAGATGGTTATGCCGTTTTTATGATACCACAATGAAAGCGCGACGGCTTGCGTAGGAAGCAGTGGCTGCATGACATTGGCCGAAAGAACTTTGTTCCGACAAAGAACAGCGTTGTTTGCGAGCTGATGAGTCTTTCTTATAGCTCGTAGCAAAGCATACCGTAATGCGGCATTATTTTTTCATTCTTCCGGCCTGCTCACCAGCGTTCTTGTTGCGGTTGTCCTCAGTATGCTTAATATTCTGGGGCGGCTCCATCACTTCGCACGTCGCTAACTGTTGTTATTCAGTCGGAAGTGCAGTATTATTGATTCCGCTTTGCGCCCTGAAAAAATTAGTGGCAAGCATGCCCGTAGTATTGCAGGTGATGAGCGTTAACTAGTCAAAATGGAGCTTTTTTTAAGTTTTAAGGCGAAAGCCTTTAGATCTTTATGTTTCAAGGTCGCGTTGTAAACGAAGTACCACGCCAAGGAAGGCCAGAGGGGACCCAAAGCATGTCCACCCCTGTATAAAAGAATGATTACCCAAGTTAATTAATGAATCATTAGTGGTTGACATAAGGTGGATTAGGGAGGATTAAGGTTGATTAGAGTGTATTAAAGTAGATTAAGGTGGATTAGAGTGCATTACGTTGGATTAAGATGCATGAATAAAGGTTAAGGTGCGTGGAGGAGGATTAAGTCGGATAATGGTGGATAAAGGTGAAGTGTTGATGAAAGGGTATTAAGACCGATTGGGGTGGGTTAGGGTGCATGAACAAGGATTAGGGAGGATTAAGGTGGATAAAGGAAGATTAAGTCGATTAAGGTGAATTGGGGTTGATAAAGGAGGATTAAGACCGATTTCGAAGGACTATGGTAGATTAATGTGGATCAGGGACCATGGAGCTGGATTAGGCTTGATAGAGGCGGATTAGGGTGTATTATGGTAGATGTGGACCATTAAGCAGGATTGAGCGGGATTAAAGTGCGTGAATAGGGATTAAGGTGGATTAAGGAGGATTAAGGAGGATTATGATGGATAACGGCTGATAAAGAAGGATTAAGACCGCATGGGGTAGGCTAAGTTGCATTGGGGGCGATGTAGGTTGATTAAGGTGGATTGGGAGTATTAAGGTGGATGAAGGAGCATTAAGGTGGACTAAGGTGAATTGGGGTTCATTGAGTATTAAGACCGCTTAGTCTACCACAATCCTCCTAATGCACATTCATTGACCTCAATCCTCCTTCATTCACTTTAATCCACCGTAATCCATGAAAGTACTCCTTAATGCACCCTAATCCACCTTCGTCGACCTTAATATACTCTAACCCTCCTTAATGCACTTTAATCCTCCTTGATCAACCGTAATGCTCCCTCATTAACTTTGATACACCCTAGCCCACCATAATCCTCTTTAATACACCTTAATACCTCTTAATCCACCCTTATCCTTCTTTATGCATTTTAATCCACCATAATCCACTATGATCGTCCTCAATGCACATCAACGCACCTTCATCCACCCTAATTAACCTCATCGACCTTAATCCAACCTAGTCCTCCTTTATGCACCTTAATCCACCTTCATTCACCCTAATGCACCTTCATCGACTTTAATCCACCTTAATCATCCTTAATACACGCGAATTCATCTTAATGCAATCACTAATCAATAATTACTTTGCTAATCATTAATCATCTCTCATACGCGGCTGCATATGCTTTGGTTCGCTTCCCGCCTTCCTTCGGTCACGTGATATTTTTTGTAGCTCACAACGGGACCTTGAAACAGAGGTCTAAGGCTTTCGCTTAATAAGCCACACACAAAGGGATGTGTCACAAGCAATACTAGATCAAACGCACGAAGTAAAGCGTCTGATCGTGTGGCAGAAAACTTGTCTGGAGTATAGAACTCGCCCCAAAACTCCCTTTAAACCAGTATACCCCGCTCATACGGCTTTAAGAAAAAACCAACCTTCTCATAAACGTTGCCTCCAGCATTATCGATGCTGTTATTAGCGTTTCTGAAAATTTTCGACCCCACTGGGGCGCGCAACTGGCCCGAAATAACACACCTCCATAGAATCCTGCGGCCCGTCCGCGGGAGCCGAGGAGGAATAGCGTGCCGTGCGCAGCCGGCGGGCAAGGAGAATCGAGGAGGAAAGCGCCGTGAGGAGGAGAGTGTCGCTACTTTCAAATTATCAAGGGGTTTTAGCGCAGAACCGCCCACCGCGCCATCTCCCGCAGACCAGATTCACTAGGCGCGAGCGCGCCTTCCTCCTCGCCCTTCGGACCGGTTCTGTGTGGCCCGCCGAGCGGCGACATCGACTGCGTGAAGCCCCCTCTCCCCTTTGCGGCGACTGCGGCGCGATCGAGACACTCCAGCACCTGCTCTGTGAGTGCCCCACATTTTCGCTCGCGCGCGCGTCTCTCGCCCGTGTTTACCGTGGGCACGGCCTGCCGTGCGACACCGTGACTGAACTCCTGCACCCCTCGGGCTGCCCTTCACGACACAGGACTCTACTACGTGCACTCCTGGCATTCGCCGAGGCTGTCGACCTCGCCGACCGCCTTTAGCTCCATCACATTTCCGCGGCGTGCTGCTGTTTCTGCTGCTCTTTCTCTCCCTCTACTTTCATTCCCTACCCCCTCTGCAGCGCGGTTGAGGTGTCCTCTGCTGAGAGACAGTTACTGCGCTGCACTTTACCCCAACCTTTCCTTCCCATCATCAAGAATCTCCTTCTCTCTCTCCACTCTATCATCCTGGAACTCCGTTCTCGCACGCTACCCTCTGCCATGCCGGACGCCGACCAGCAGACTCTTCCATCGCCACCCGTCCCTTGCGCTGGCACCGTTCGCCCGCGGGAGCCTCCCATCTTCAGCGGAACCGACGACAACGACGTTGAAGAGTGGCTGTCGTCCTACGAACGGGTGAGCGTTCACAACAAATGGAATGACTCGGACAAGCTGGCTTACGTGTCATTCTACCTCGCGGGCGTGGTCAGTCTCTGGTTCAGAAATCATGACAGGGATATCCGAACGTGGTCGGCGCTCAAGACGTCGATTACAGAAGTATTTGACCGACCCGCCGTCAGGAAACTCCGAGCCGAGCAGCGTTTGCGTACACGCGCACAGGACACGAGTGAGACATTCACCAGCTATATAGAAGACGTTCTCGATTTGTGCAGGCGCGTGAACGCTGCCATGACGGAAGCGGAAAAGATCAAGCACGTCATGAAGCGAATCGACGATGACGCGTTCCAAATGCTTCTGGCCAAGGACCCGCGCACTGTTGGCGACGTCATCAGCTTGTGCCAGAGCTATAATGAAATGCGTAAGCAGCGAACTCTGACAAGGCGACATGCCACACCAAATGCGGCATCACTCTGCAGCCTTACCACCGGCCCAGAACAAGCCTCCCTGATAACGCAAATCAAGGATTTCGTCCGCGAAGAAGTCGCACGACAGCTATCTCTGGTGTCCGTCACTCAGGAGTCTGCCAGCACTTTGCCGTCTCATTTCCGTAACGTGATCCATGAAGAGGTCGCGGAAGCGCTGCCGGCTGTTCACCAGCAGGATGTCGTGGCTACACCAGTCACTTATGCTACGGTTGCTGCAATGGCCCCTCGCACTGTTCCCGTGTGTCGCTTCCAGCAGCCTGTGCACCGCCCTCCACCTCCCGTCCCCTGGACCACCACTGCCGTCGCTAACCCGTGGCGTACGCCGGACAATCGCCCTATATGCTTCGCATGTAGGTGTCCCGGTCATGTTGCAAGGTTCTGCCGCCGCCACTCGCAGGCGTTCGATGACGATCGCCGAGCGCCCTATGTGCCGCCTGATTCAAATGCGCCTTGCGGACCTTTCGACTCATCACCAGCTCGCTCCCAGACTGATCGCCGTCCTCGCTTCGAACGCCTCCGGTCACCCGCCCCACGTCGTCGATCGCTTTCCCCTATGCGTCGACGACCCGTCTCTAACGAAGAGGGAAACTAGACGACGCAGTACCTGAGGCAAGAGCTGCGCAAGTGTCGACATGCCGAAGTTCTCCTTTACCTGCCATTGTCATTGATGTGCTTATCGAAGATGTCGCTAGTCACCTTAGTCGATACCGGTGCCGCTATTTCAGTTATGGATGCCAGGTTTTGCCGATCGCTTCGTAAAGTGACGACGTCTCTCTCTGAATTGTCGCTCCGAACGGCGAGTGCTCAACCCATTCACCCCTACCGCTGCTTGTACTGCCCGTGTGATCATACAGGACGTTTTGTACACGATTGAATTCATAGTTCTTTCATCGTGCTCCCACGCCGTTATTCAAGGATGGGATTTTCTGTCACGTCACAATGCCATCATCAATTGCGCTCGGGCTGAGATTGAACTTTTCCACCTTGGTGACCTGGCCTCGGTCGATGCTCATCCTGCCGCTAAAATTGTCGTGAAAGAAGACACCTGTATCCCCCCGTGCTCGTCAGCATTCGTACCAGTCTTCTTTAGTACCATATCCGATGGGACGGTCTTCTTCATGCCCTCTCATCACTTTGTTACCCGAAAAGCGCTTCCTTTGCCCTTTGCAGCTCTTGACCTTGCCGCCGGTGTGAGCACGATGCCCATTAACAATCATCTTTCATCGCCGCTATCACTGCTCCGCCGCGAATGCCTTGGTTACGTCGAGTCGTTCGATTCAACACGAATTGTCTCCGTCCTCGACGAAGTGTCTTCTACTGCCACCCATGAACTGAGTGCCCTCTCCGTACCAGACTCAACATCGACTGGTGTGTTCAGCCCATTCATCGCTGAAGATCTGACGCCTTCGCAGCGATCTCAACTTGTCGCAATCCTTCAGCACTTCTGCCTTTCTTTCGACGTTGCGCAAACCTCTCTGGGCCGTGCATCGACAGTCAAGCATTACATCGACACTGGCACTCACTCACCCCTGCGACAAAGACTATATCGCGTGTCCGCTACGGAACGTCGCGTCATTGCAGACCAGGTCGATGACATGCTCCGTCGAGGCGTCATTCAACCTTCCCAAAGCCCATGGGCCTCTCCCGTGGTCCTCGGCACAAAGAAAGACGGTTCCATCCGCTTCTGTGTTGACTTTCGGCGGTTGAACAAGATCACGCTGAAGGACGTCAACCCATTACCACGCATCGATGATGCTCTGGACTGTTTGCAGGGAGCCGAGTTCTTTTCTTCGCTGGATTTGCGGTCAGGCTACTGCCAGGTTCCGATGGCAGAGGCCGATCACCCGAAAACTGCCTTTGTTACACCAGACGGCTTGTATGAATTCACCGTCATGCCTGTCGGACTTTGCAACGCACCTGCTACGTTCGAAAGAATGATGGATAATGTTCTGCGTGGCCTCAAATGGAAAATATGTCTTTGCTATCTTGACGACATTGTGGTGTTCGCCCCTGATTTCGCAACACACCTGCTCCGCCTCCAGCACGTACTCACTTGATTGACCAACGCCGAGTTGCAACTTAACTTGAAGAAGTGTAAATTTGCTGTTCGTCAGCTAACAATTTTAGGTCATGTCGTGTCAAAGGAGGGCATTCGCCCGGATCCCGAGAAGCTACGTGCTGTTACTACGTTCCCAAAACCTACTACTATGAAAGAGCTGCGCAGTTTTATCGGCCTCTGCTCTTACTTCCGGCGATTCGTTCGAAACTTTGCGTCAATTATATCGCCTCTCACGCAGCTCCTTGGCGGCGCTAGAGATCTCTCATCATGGTCTCCAGAGTGTGACGACGCCTTCACAACCTTGCGCCGTCTTCTCACGACGCCACCCATTCTTCGCCATTTTGACCCACAAGCGCCAACCGAAATCCATACCGATCCAAGCGGTGTAGGCCTTGGCGCTGTGTTGGCACAGCGTCAACCTGGCCACCCAGAATACGTCGTCGCATACGCGAGTCGCACGTTAACCAAGGCGGAGACCAATCGCAGCGTTACAGAAAAGGAGTGTTTGGCCATTGTGTGGGCGCTTGGCAAGTTTCGCCCATATTTATACGGCCGATCTTTTGACGTAGTGACCGACCACCACGCAGTATGTTGGCTGTCGACGCTCAAAGATCCATCGGGCCGCCTTGCCCGCTGGGCATTGCGAATCCAAGAATACGACATCCGCGTGGTGTACCGTTCCGGGCGAAAGCACTCCGACGCTGACGCGCTATCCCGATCACCGCTTCCCCCGAAGGCCAGTGACGACTCCCCCTGCGAGTGCACATTACGCTCTCTGGACGTTGACACTATCGCTGCTGCACAGCGTAATGATCCCTGGACTGCATCTCTGCTCGACCTTCTCTCGGATATGTCGAAAGTTCCAGCGTCACGTACGCTTCGGCGCCAAGTGCCTCATTTTGCGATTCGCGACCAGCTACTGTACCGACGCAACTATGCCCCAGAGGGACGCACCTGGTTACTCGTCATTCCGAGAATCTTGCGAGCAGAGCTGTGCTCCTCGTTCCACGTCAACCCTCAGTGTGGCAATGCGGGAGTCTTCAAGACCTACGAAAGACTTCGCCACCGCTATTACTGGCGGGGAATGTATAATTTCGTTCGAAAGTTCGTCCGCTCTTGTCATGAGTGCCAACGCCGGAAAGCGCCACCGCACAATACCGCCGGTCAACTCCAGCCTTTACAATGCCCATCCCGACCCTTTGATCACGTGGGCATAGATCTCTACCGGCCGCTTCCGTTGACTCCTGCAGGCAACAGGTGGATAATCGTTGCGGTAGACCACTTAACCCGTTATTCGGAGACTGCTGCTCTACCAAATGCTACAGCGCAGGAGGTCGCCAATTTCCTACTTCGTCGTTTTCTCCTTCGTCATGGAGGTCCACGTGAACTTTTAAGCGATCGAGGCCGTGCCTTCTTATCTGAAGTCATCGAACAACTGCTTGCTGAATGCGCTATTCATCGTAAATGCACTGCTTATCATCCACAGACTAACGGTACCACGGAACGCTTTAATCGAACTCTTGGTGACATGCTCGCCATGTATGTCTCACCTGATCACTCTAATTGGGACCTAGTTCTTCCGTCTGTCACCTACGCCTACAACACCGCGACTCAGGCCACTACCGGATTCTCACCCTTTTACCTTCTTTACGGCCGTCATCATTCGCACACCATCGACACCATTCTGCCCTACCGGCCGGACCCATCTGAATGCCTGCCGATCTCGGAAGCCGCCAGACAAGCAGAGGAATGTCGCCAGCTTGCCCGCCGATTCACCTCGGACGACCAGAACCGCCAAAAAGCCGTTCACGATGCCCAGAACTCGACTCCCACTTTTCTCCCGGGCCCTCTCGTCTGGTTGTCAGTGCCACACCGCACGCCTGGGCTCGCTTCAAAACTCCTTCCGAAGTACGACGGTCCATACCGCGTTCTCGAGAAAACATCACCCGTTAATTATCTGGTTTAGCCGCTAACGCCACCGTCCGACATGCGACGTCGTAACCGCGAAGGGGTTCACGTTCAGCGTGAGAAATACGTGAGAAAAAGAAGGCCGCACCTAGAATATTTCGGATTCACATAAAATTATTAGGCAGGAAGTCAACAACAATACAACAACATATCCTAGACGAAGATGTAAACAGAGTGGTAGGAGAAGCGGCAATAAACTACATCCGAAAAATAACAGCCGAATCTTTACAAGCCGATGACGAGGTTGTATTCAAAGAAAAAAAGAGCATGAAAAAGACCCAAGTGGAAAAGGAGCTGGTGCTGACAAATTTCAACTGGAAGAAAGCGGAAGAGAAAATTCCTAAGCGCACAACCACTGGGCTAGACGAGGTTCCCGTTTGGCTGATAATGAACTAGGACCAAAAAGTAAGGAAACTGGTGAAAGCAATGGAAAAAACTTTACAAGATGGACGAATACCAGACAGTTGGCGAGAAAGTAGAACGAATTTTATCTATAAAGGTAAGGGGGAGAAAGATAGAATTAACTCGTACAGACCGTTGACCATTACATACTTCAGAATGGCTTCAGAATAGGTAGGCGTTTAGATGATAACTTATTTGTTTTTACTCAGTGTATTGAAATATCAAAAGGGGAAAGCATATCGCTATATGTGACCTTTTTAGACATTACAGGAGCCTGTGAAAACGGAGACCGCAAATTTTGTGCGATATTCTGGAAGGGGAAGGCTTAGGTGACGATTGTCTACAGCTTTTGAGAGAGATTTAACTAAAAAATACCGTTTGCGTTGTATGGGAAATATTGAGGAGCGACGAGAAAGTTCATATCAACAAGGGATTGCGGCAAGGGTGCCCTTTATCCCTGCTGCTGTTTATTATGTAAACGGTGAGGATGGAGAGGGCGCTAGCAGGAAGTAATATCGGGTTGAATCTCTCATACAAAGAGGCGGGTACAGTAATAGAGCAGCAGCTCCCAGGTTTATATTAAGCGCACGAGTTTGTGTTGCTAGCTAAGAAGCAAAGTGATTTGTAACGTCTGGCTAATATTTGTGGACAGGCAGGCAACAATTTATGTTTGAAACTTAGTGTTAGAAAATCACGTATTATGGTATTCAATGAAAACAGTGAACAGACAGTGGAGATACAGGGCGAGGAAATACCTCGGGTAACAGAATATAGATATCTTGATATATGGATAAATGAAGGCAATAGATACATGGAAAGACAAGAAAAAATAATAACAGTGCAGGGGAAGAGAAATGGCAGACATAATGAAGCACAGAGCGCTATGGTGATACAATAGGTACGATACGAGGTCCTCCGAGGTATTTGGAAAGGTGTATCGGTTCCATAACTTACTTTTGGAAATGCGGTTGTTTGCTTTAAATCAGGTGTAAAATCAGGACTCTACGGGAATCAAAGATCAGTGGGTCGCCTCCCATTGGGCGCTCACGGGAAGACTACAAATGAAGCTGTGCAAGCTGATATGGTCTGCACTATTTTTGAAGTGAGGGAAGCTCGCAGTAAAATTCAGTATGAAGAACGACTGAGAAATATGGAAGAAAGTAAATGGGCTGGGAGAGTGTTGAGGTATCTGTACAAGAAATAGATTGATTCACAGCGGAGGAAAAGAACTAGGAACTTTACCAGCAAGTACGCGGCCTGTAGGGTGGGCAACACAGCAACCAAGAAAGTCAAGTGGAAAGTCAGAAAGGCTGAAATAATCTCATGGGTGGCGGCAATAGAAAAGATGCCTGCCATGAGTCACCACTTAAGAGGAAAAAAATGAGAGCAGGAAAGAAACAATTTATGGAAACTCAAGGGGAAGCTCATTACATTTCGAAGCGAGATAGGGACGCCGTAGAACACACACCTATATAAAGCGATATATAAGAAAGAAGCATGTGCTTGCTCTGGTAAAGCTAGGGAAACGATGGAGCATGTTTTATTAGAATGTGAAGACGCTTGCCCAGCGGTCGGTTGAGGCACCACTGGCCTCCTTGAAGCCCTTGGTTTCAGCGAGAGCAGTGCAAAAATAAACATGTCCGCAATAGTCATGAGTATGAGGCGATTGGAGGACTGGTGGAAGAAAAGTAGGGAAACGTCAAAAAACGGAGACGTACAAAGGCACAGTTCGAAATAGGGGATGAGAAAATGTGGGTTGGGTAGTTCATAGCGTTTTTTTTTTTTTATTGTTTAACCTAGGCAGGACAGTAGGCAGTATAATAGCAAGAGCTTGATGGCGCAACCAACCGCCCCGTTCCAAAGGGGACGCTCATAACTTCCATCGATCCATCTGATCTAAAGAGCGGCTAGACAAAGCTGTGCTGCGCATGTGTAGTGAACCGGCTTTCCGCGTTTCATGTTGTAAAAATAGTTAGCTTATCGTAAATATGTCTTGATTTGTACTCAAAAGTGGAGCAAGGCCCCAAGGAAGAGAGATTGACGCATCGTGAGCGAAGAACAGAAGCGATGGATGCTTACGCTGCTCGAATCTCGGCATGTTCGTACTTTCAAACTTCTGAATTTTTCGCTGCGTGGTGCGCGCTTGTGTGCTCGTCATGTGCCGTCATAGCGCGGAGATATTCGCGCTGAATGTGTTTGATTTCGTCTACGAAACTCTGCATGCTGCGGCACCAAAGAAGTTGTCCTGTGTTAGGGTGCACGTATGCGCTTCGGCACGCGATAATCTTGCTGCTCTCAACGGATGTTCAACAGTCTGCGCGCGCTCGTAACTTGCTCACGAGGCAAGCCCATTTTAATTTAATTTGGTTTGCAGCACGTAGGTGTTAAAATGATGTATGGTAAGTCGGCGTCGCTAACAGAAATATTGTTTCGAAAGGCCACTAAGTAGCCTCTTAAGAGGAAGCTTTAGTTCGGGCCCAACTCCGACGCGGCCTATTCAAATACATGTAAAAACGCAAAAACGTTTTTATGAGATAACCCTTGGACCGATTTTGATGAAATTTGTTGCATTTGAAAGAGAAAGTTAAATTCTAGTGACTGTTGGAAGCGGAATTTCGATTTATGGCTTGAATTTTTTTAAAACGATTTTCAAATATTGGACCGTTTGAAAAAAATAGAAGCACGAAGTTTACAAATTCATAGCTCTGCATCAAGAGCTGATATCGCGGTTCTGTAAACGGCATCCATTAGATCATTCAAAGCGGACAAATGCAATATGTCATTTTACATCTTACGTGAATTTGTTACGTTGGTTACAACGGTTTTGCAAAAGTTGTATTTCCCTACGATTAAGTTTTTTTTATATTCATGTGTAACATATCAATTTTGTCCGCTTTAGATGTACTATTAGATGCAATTCACAGAATTGTATTATCGTTTTTAGTAGTTGAGTTACAGAGTTGTAAACTTGATAGTATCGTTTTTTGAAAATTTTCAATTTTGCCAATTTTTAATAAAAAATTGACGACCTAACTCAAACATTCGAAACCAACAGTCACTAGATTTTAAGTTTTTCTTTTAAATGCAGCAAACTCCGTCAAATTTGGTGGAGTGGTTGCCGAGGAAAACGAATTCTCCTTTTACATGTATTTAGATAGGAGCACCCGAGCTAAAGCTTCCTCTTAAGGGCAAAAATGACGCAGGAATGGGGAAAAGGACCACTTATCTTTTCAGATCGATTTCAATGGTAGCGCGATCGACTCGATCGTGATCGCAATTTTCCGTGTGACACTTCTAACCTCTTGCTCACTTGCGGTAAAAAGCATAGAATAAAACTGGATTCATTTGCGCAGTTCTATTGGCGCTTGTACCGGCTTGAGAGCATGCTGTGTCCGATATGGCAAGAACTTCTGTTAGAATACGGAACTAAACGTTCGAGATAATAACAGTGGCTCGCTACGTGTCCGTCCCTGTGGCCATCGGAATTTAACCCAAGGGAACACAGAAAAGCTTTGCACAAGGAGCGCACATCACTTCTAAAGGAAGTACTCGCCAATGCCTTCGCCTTTACCCCTCTTGCTAACCTCTCGCGAGAAGACAGCGCTATTCTCCGAAGGCTTCAAACAAACTCAATAGTGACTCTTCTTCTCCGTCAATATACTCAAGACCTACCTGGGCCATGAAATGCCCGAACCGCATGGAATATGAGTCCCTAGAGCATTGCCCTTTCACTCAACCCAAACTGCTCTCCACCATTCCCACTAACATCCAGCCACGGTCATGGACGGACTGGCTCACTTCCCTCCATGGAACTAACATTCTCCTGCCGGTGCTTGTCCCGCACGTCAGAGAGCTGTTGGGTCAGGACTGGTAGCTGACCAACGAGAGGTGAGCGCCGGATGCTGGCGTAAAAATAAAAGTTTTTTCTTTCTCTCTCTCTGTTTGGCTACGTATGATCGTAACTTTCTTGCTTGCATGCACATTTTTTATTGTCGTGACCAAAAAAAGTTATTCGTTCTGGCTGCTATATCGGCCTTCCGCTCCCTCAGCTCGGGATCTTCTTTCTCGTTCCTGTCGGACTGCCTGGGCTCTGGCGATGCTAAACGCGCTTTTATAGTGAGACACGCCCGGCGTCGTCATACGCCGGGCGTGTAGGAGTGAATTCGCTGCGTCTGGTTAGGTTGGCATCGCCAGTGCATCAAATCATCGAAGTATAGACGCTCTTGTTCTCACCAAAGTGACGTGTTTTGTGCGCGCGTTCTCGCTAAGTCGGGCCTTACAGGGTGGGCCGGCGCGCCGACGGCGAGCCCTTTCACAAGCGAGCTCTCGCCGCGGCTCGTCGAACGCTGCCAGACCCTCAGGAGAACGCACAACACGTGGCCGTGCCATCAGCTTTCCGAAAATTACCTGAAGAGAGAAGTGGTTCTTGCGGGGCGGAAAGGAGGAAATGCTGGCACTCTCTTGTGCAACGCTTGAGGGAGCACGGCTCAGAATGAACTGAACGGAAATTGAATCCAGCGTATCGCGCGCGGGCTCCTTTTCTACACTTTCCCTCCCCGGAGGGAACGAAACGGCTTTGACTGGACGCTTCGACGCGACTTCTGAGGCAATACAAGCTTCGCTTGAAAAACACGCTAAAGGACGCGCGCAGCTTTGAGCGCCTATATTTGGCGGGAATTAGTGCAAAGAGCTGCAAACACGTGCATAGTTCACCCCATTTTCGGAATGAGCATCCTGCAGCCTTCCTTTTGTTTTACCTGTCTCTTCCTGAAGATACGATTCTATCACAGGAACATGGCAGGGTTGCAGCTTTTCTAAGCTATGTTGGAAATCCGACTTCAGCTTCTCACACACAATAAATATCTCACTGTCTTTCCTGGAAGCGCTTTCAAACGGTCTTCCTAAATGGTAAGAACTGCGGCTTCTCATTTATTTACCGCTAAATACATTCAATGGCGACTCTAATGTTGACAGATGCCTTTGCATTTGAACGCAAATGTTTGTATCTGTCTTATATATACGTGACGCATATATGCCTATTTATGCGATTGAAACGTACAGACAGTATTTTATGAGTTAATATTATGCAGTTTCTCAACAATCTGTATCACATATTTGGCCACATTTCAGGTAACGCGAAACTTTGCAGAAATCCGTTACAACTATAAGTATAAATGGCTTCCGAGTAAAGGGCAGGTGGAAGAAGTCCAGCAGATGTCGGCCAACAAATTAAAACGGCGCTTCTACATAGCGATGACCACTTTGCATGTTGATCCCAGTAGGAAATCACGTAAGCGCGATTTTTCTATTTCTCACCGGCCCTATCGGGAGCGCCTTGTCTTAGTCCCGCTAACAATGAAACACTTCCGTTCATACATGACCGATATCTTAGCATGGTGGTGTTGAGGAACCGCACTCTTGTAAGCAAGGTGCTCGTGCTTTAAAACAAAGCCTCTGCTCCACCGCACACTTTGAGCGAATTTTCATTCTCTCTGCAGATGTTCCCCCATCCCCCTCCCAAAAAGAAAGAGGCATGGTTACCGAAGAAAACCCGAAAGAGAATTTTAATTAAGGGGTGCAGATACCCCATTGGAAGAGCAAGGCCAGCTCGCCCTTGATACAACATTTGTGCAATGGCGGAGGAGAAGAGAGTGTAGAAAGTAACCTTAAGGTAATCGATTTCTTTTTAGCAATTTCTGACTTCTTTTCGTGTGGCCGGTATTGGTATAACATTAATCAATAATATTTCTTAGAGAAGTCATTGTGATCGCTTACTTTATTTGGGTAATGACTAATAGTCTGGTGATCACACACCTACAAAAACAATGAGCCGAAAACCATAGATACTACGGCCTATTTGTCATTCTTCATGTGTTTCTAATACGCACGGTTCACATGTTCTATAGTATACGCATAGGTTACGACTTCAGCGTACTACACGCGTACTTGTTTATATTTCTCGGGTGACCACTTTTCACCGGCTAACAAATGTTAAACGTATTTCGCTCAGCGTCGGACACGCCTGAATGCATGAGAAGTTTCTCGAATGTTATCGATAGTGGTATCTGTTTGCCATCTGCGAAAATATTGCTATTGTATACGCGAAGCGAACTGTGTAGAACTTTCCAGAAGATACGGGGTTCCTGCGGTTTCACTGGAACTCCGTCATGTATAAAAGGCTGCGCGCTTGACTCGCACATCAGATTAGGACGATTTCCGCCTGTATCCACCGTTATAATTGTGATTTAGTGCTGTTTTACGGGAACGAGTTCGACCAATAAAGACTTGGCTTCTATACGCGCATTTATACCACCATCTTGTTCTTCAACGTCACTACAATGGCACGATATGGCTGATCATTTAGGAACGTGCGTCGATACCAATAATGAAGCCGTTAGCTCCTGAATGAAGCGGTTGTTGCATGTTCCTGTATTAAAGGGGTCCCCGCTGGTTGCCATTTTGCGATCAGAGGCAAACAGTGCATCTCGGTAGTTAAATCATGAGTCAAGTGAACTGTAAGTAGAACTATACCCACGTACGTAGCAACATTAAGGAAAGTACCGTAGAGTACGACTGCCAGCCTTCGAGAACGGCAATGTATACCTAAGCGTATAGTGCGCCATGCCGCTGCTTCTACGAAAGTGCGCTTTCCGAAATAAAGAATGGTTTATTCTTGATCCGTGCGGTCAAAACTGAACAATGTAAAAGATAAAAGCATTTTTTCTTCTGAATGGCTTATGCTTCAGATCACATCCGCCAGTAGCACGCGCACTTGAAGACTGCGCTAGGCCTAATCTTATAGGATCAACGTGATCGACATTGGCTCAAACTCAGTGTGCGGCTCGTGAAGACTGAGGCGTGTGAATCGAGCAACAGCTCCCCATTTTTCTGTCATCATTTTGCCGTTCACTGGGGGTAACTTATCGCGACAGCAACATCTAACTCCAGAATCTGCCTCACGATTGTCCACTTTTGGACGTTGTCGTCTGCCATTAATTTCCAGCATGCCCTGCCTATACTGCTTTTTACGCCATAGCACAATGTGGTCAGTAACCGTTTAGAAGACAAAGTAGCTGGTTTCAGGCAATTCGTGAAGTTAATTTGTAAAAAAAAAAAAAAATCGGCACAAATCTCAGCCAGGCTCTCTTGAAGATTTCACCGAGGTGCTTGTGAAGAAAAACGTCTCTAGTGAATTTCACTAACATCTGTTGAACTCGAAAAAGGTTTACGTTAAGCAACATATAATCAATGAAGTTCAATATTCAGTGGTGGTGGTATCTATAGGACATAGTAACTATTCTATACTGAAAATGTATTTTTCTTATTCTTCGTTAATGCCTTGCACCAACTATTAGACAGTTCTCTTTGTGAAAAGGAAAACAGCCTAAAACGTAGCATGTTATTTCTATATCAAATGTAAATAAGGAAATCCTGGTACCTTGCATGGTCAATTATTAATTGCTGTGACATAAATATTGAAATATGTACTAGCTATACATGTGAAATAAGCTAACCAAACAATTATAGCCTTCATAGTGAAAGTAAAATTGAAGAGGTAACTAGCCCTACTTCCGTGGTACCCCGCACCAAGCATTCCTTTGAATTAACTTGTGTTGCACTTAAAACTGCTCCAACAAGGCTCCGTCGAGTAATGCAAGACAAAGTCAAGCGGCACACCTTTGTTCTTAGCGACAGATTATGAGGACGAATACAGCAAAACACGTGCTAGCCTCACAATTTCTACTAAGCACACCAACACTGGCGCTGACCTTACAAATTTCTGCAAGTGAAGGATGAGCCCACGAGAGAAGAAATAAAGTACTACATATTTGGTATTTCGATACATAATTACAAATTACTAATTGTACATTTCCGCAAGAAAATATATTATCCGCAATGCGTCGTTTCAAAAAACTTTCGTTCTTTTGGTTTGAAACTTGTGGACTGTAGACGAACGTAGCTTTAATATGATTGCGCCAAATAACACCAATGTTATATCTCTACCTTACTCACTTGCAGTAGAAAGAGCATACTGAGCACGTTGCAGATTTCAGCTACTGTGTTTTTGGTGAGCGTGAAAGAACCGACCTGATTACTTTCTGTTAGGCAATTGTTTGCTAAATATCGCAACCACAAAAATCAAGAATGTATGAGTTCAAGTCAGTTTGAGCGAGTTTACAAACAAACATATATCTGCGAAAGCTTTACTTTCGTCCACTAAGTGTGCCAAAAGATAGTTCGCTCTGCAACCTAACGCTGTTTCTTCGTAAGAAACAAACTAAAAAGGAGGCAAGGTTCGGCGTTAAGACAAAGCCGTAGGAGAGACAGTTGAAGTCCTGTTCATTTGTGGATAACTTTGCGACACCGTTCTTTAATTAAACACTTACTTCTGGAAGCAGTGCAATTCAAATGCTATAAATAGCAGCATCTGAGTTCCCGCACTGATAAGTGAATTTGTGTACATGTTTTCACGTGAAACGAAAGTGATATGAATACAAATGGCGCACGCGCTGCGCGAGTGGAGCCGGAAGCCTAAATAAAACGCCACTAATGCTACGTAAAAGAACCTCCACAAAGGCTTTGGGATCTATGCATAACGTTCTCCTAATATCCCCAAAATAGGTGGTCATATGCACAAGGTGAGGAAATATTGCTGAGTAGAAATATCGGTAGCACATGTTTTTATTTTGGTGTTTTCTTTTTGCCATTGAAGAATGCTAGTATTTTTTTTCAGTGCAATATGCGTTGGCTAACCTGCTATGTAGCTTGATGGAGCGCTAAGGTATGACTGCCTAATGGTTTTTACTGCTCAACTCGTTAGAGGAAAAGCTTTATACAAAAGCCGAAACCGCAAAGGCACCGGTTTGTTCCTACGATTTGATTTTGTAAAGCTACAAATATTCAAAGAATTACTAAAAGAACATTCATTTACAAGTAACAGGTACCTGTGGACAATGTGTAAAAAGCGTCTATATTTCGGAAAAAGTGGATGTTCCTTTATAGAATTGTCACGTAGTATTTACGATTGATTGATTGACTCATTGATTGATTGGTTGAATATTAGAAATACTTATTACAAGGATGGCCTGAGGCCAAAGATAGGGGTAAAGGATCAGGTGAAAGGAAGGATGTGTACCTCTTTATCGAAGAACAGCATAGCGTTAACTCTTCTGGTGGCGTCTTCTTGCGGTGCGACCAAGTCTTAGTACGACTCGCCTCTTAGAGGTTGGGTGTGCTTGTCACTGAAGTTCACTGTAGCAGGACAGCAACAGATCAGATGTTTCATGTCGATGTTGATTACAAGGCTGTTGGGGCATTTCACTTGTGCTGCTCTACACTTGCTCAGGGGAGGAGAGTAGAAGAAACTTTATTAAAGCATAGTCCGGCAGTTCTTGCTGTGGTGGCCTCAGGTGACGGCTCGAAGTCCTTGGACTCGAGCGGCATCTTGGGCTTGCCGGACGGCCCAGAGCTGGGCTGCCAGCTCTGAACTTTTCATAGCCGCCTCCCAGCGGCGGCGACGCCTACAAAGAAGGTCCCCGGCGACAACCGCATCCGGGGCGGCGTCGTGAAGAAGCGAGCTCGAGCCTTCTCCTACTCTGGCAACGGCCGCGATTATGGACGCGTCGCGAACGGAGCTGGTTTGATTACCGTTGTTGCCAGCACATTCCCAGAGCATGTGTCGCAGCGTTGCTCTCTGTCCGCATGTTTTACACGCGTATGTTGGATATAAACGCGGATAGCAGTGGTGTAAGATAGCGGGGCTAGGGTAGGTGTGTGTCTGGAGCAAGCGTAAAGTTACGGCCTCGTTCCTGTTCAATTTATCGTGCGGTGGCGGGATTGTGCGTCTTTCGAGTGTGTAGTGTTGGGTGAGGTCCCTGAACGTGATTGGGCGATCGCCCCACACCCAGTGTGTTTCTTGTTGCTGTGTTTCTGTTGTAGTGTCCCGAACCGGCAGATCCGATGCCCAGAGGCGGCCACATAATAAGCGGCGGCTCGGCATGTGAGACCTCGAGCCGTGGTGTGGGCTGCCTCGTTGCCCGGGAGTGGAACATCGGTGTGTGCTGGGGTCCAGAGGAGGAAGACCGTAGAATTTTGGGGCTGCCAGGGTGGTGACGAGTCGCCGTCGTCAGAAATAAGGAGTATGGGGGCCGCTTCCCGCGAGACACGACTGCGCGCGAAGCCGCGGATTGCCGCCTGCGAGTCACTGGTCACGATCGCAGCGTTCGGCACCGCGACGAGTGCTAGGGCTATCGCGGCTTCTTCGGCCGCCTCCGCGTGTCCCGTGGTCACCGTGGCGCTCGCGAGGCACTTACTCGAACGGTCTACAACCGCTATCGCGTGTGCGCTTCTCCCTCCTCCATATCGCGCCGCGTCTACGTACACCGCCTCGTTGCTGTTACCCAACTTCTTCTGAAGGTCGCTTATTCGTTTGTTGCGTCTCTCGGCCTGGTGCGTCGGGTGCATGTTCTTGGGAAGCGGCGGGATGATCAGGCGGTCGCGAACAGAGGCGAGAACCGCCGTCTTTTCTCCATGCTGAGTGTGGTACGCGATGCTGAGCGACTCGAGGATGCAACGACCTGCCTTTGACCTCGATAATCGTTCGTACTGCGCAACGTCGTGTGCCTCGATTAACTCGTTAAGGGAGTTGTGAACTCCTAGCTCTAGAAGCTTGTAGGTGCTCGCGTACATCCGGTGCAAAGAATGCTTTAGCTCTTGCCTTGAAGAAGAGAAACTGGGCTCCTCTGCTAAGGCGAGTTCGAATTGGAGGAATCCTGCTAGGAGTGGACTCATACAATAGAGCCTTACTGTCGTGGTTCAGTTCACGTCTGGCACAATGACGGATGACGGGGAGCTGTTAGTATGTTCATTCAATGGTACGTTCTCTTCATTGCTGCGATGGCAGTTCTCCCTAATTTCCCCACCTGCAGGATCATGGGCCACCCTGTTCTTCTCTCCGCTCATGCTGCTGGCGTGTGTCCAATATATGAGAAAACGCACGCGTTTATTATGCCGCTGGTGGCGGCAGGCTTTTTTTATGCGGTGCGCTGTAGTAGTGGTGTAGGATCAGGAGTTCAGTTGCTTGAGGAGCTCTTGACTGTCGGTGTACTTGTGAACCGGGGCTTCGGTGTGCCCATCGCAGAGTTTAATGGATAGTTCGATGGCTTGTAGGTCAAATTCGGTGGCAGTCCTGTGAGCATAGCCCCTGTTGTTCACGGTGCGTGCTTGCCCGTTTTCTATGTAGTAATCGCTAGTGGCATACATTTTGCCGGAACATTCATAGTACTGTAAGGCTACGTCAATGCATATTTTTGCTACTTGGGGATTATCTTGCGCGCCTGTAATGCTCGTTGTTGTCGTTGTTCGCTGCTTTCGCCTTTGATGTTCGTGAAGATGTGTCTCGGTTCCGTAACCTTTTTATCGTCCCAGGGTGGAAGGATTTGGTGCCGCTGTGGCAGGTGCAAGTTCATTCCATGCCATCTAGATAGCTTTCGCGAACCATTCCACGTGTTCTTCAGTCTCAATTTGTTTACGGTGCTTGAAATAGTGCGTTTGCAGGAGCCTGAACAAATTTACTACACCATACAGAGGAAGGCTTCGTATCTTGTTGGTTGCACGTCTCGTCTGAATCGCATCTCGCCGTCTGCGCCTGTGCGCTTGCCCAGAGAACAAACATGGCGGCGCCCTTGCAGTTGCCAATTCGAATGCATGGGCGCCAGGAGGAACTTATCCACTGGAGTTGATTATATTAACTCTATGGCTACACGTTTCAGAATAGCTAGTGTGATAATCACCGCAACAGCTTGGTGGCTAACGCGTTGTACTGCTGAGCTCAAGGTCACGGCAGCGGAATTTCGAAGGGAGGAAAATGGAAGAAAATAAAACAAAGCACTCGTAATTAATTTTTATTCAGGTTAATTAGCAGAAACGGGTAACATTACTCTAGAATCTACCATTATCGCGTGCCTCGTAATCAAATCGCGCATTCGGTACGTAAACCCCGCAATTACAATTCTAGCGCGACGCGTAAACAACATTCCAAGAGTGTCAGTTTCAGTCATTCTAATAATTGAGGGAGAATGCGCTCTAGCTTGTTATCCGATGTTTATCAGCCATGTTTCCTACACTCTAAAAACTAGGAAGGGTATCGCAGGAGTGAAGCTGCCGGTTCACTCTTCAAAGCGTCGTTTTACTCTCGCAAAATGTCGAGGAGAGTGAAATGCATTGTTCACTCTGTCACCAAGGAGAGAGTGAAATGTGCTTTTCACTCTCCCCTTCAGAGAGAGAGAGTGAAAAGACTTGCGACAATAGAAAAGAGACACTCTTGCGGCAATATAAAACAAAACGTAGCGTAATCTTCTGCTTCAACTGTAGGTGGCTGGCCCCGAACATCGCAATGTATCATTCATGCACGCTGAGCAAAGAACACATCGTTTTGCTTCTAAGAGAACAGGCCGCCGCAGTTCAAAGGAACGCGTAGCGAGCGCTCTACTTTTTCACTCGGAGTGGCTCCACCGCGCGCGCGCGCGCTCATGATCGCGGAACAACACAGCACCGGAGAAAGGTGATCCGTCCAGCGTGCAAAGGCCAGCCGAGGGAGATCGTGTGTCAGCCATCCGCATCGCCGCGAAAACACGACAGTCGTTCGTCATTCTTTGGATACAACAACAAATCCTTGACAGTAAGTGTATTCTGACTTAAGTGCACGTTCTGCGTACATGACATGCTATCGCCAGGAAGTCGTCGCTGCGCTTAGCCGACGCGATTGACAAAGGACTAGGCGTACGCGCTGTCTCACGATGTCAATCGAAAAAGCCAGTCGTCGCGATAACTGCATGTGATTTTATCACTTTGCCGTTGTCCGTAAGAGCTTTAAAAATCGCAAACGCTGCCAGAACTATGGTATGTTCAATAAGACGCCAGGCGAGAGGACGCTTAAAATGGTTAGTTCACCAGCCCGTGATTCCGAGCCTATGCGGAGCGTGATTAGCGTGCGTTTTGTGTGTTTGAATTTATTCAGTTTGGCAGTCTACTGTGTACGGAACGCTGTTGAACTAAGGAATCACATAACAGAAGGCGTCATTTTGCTGGCAGCATGCTTTTTTTTTATAAATAAACCGCGCGCTTGACGGTGTCTTGCGCAGGGGGAATCTGCGACCACTGAAGTTACGTGCAGCACCAGTGCTAGTTAGAAACTTTGCCGCAGGCATTCAGCTGCATGCTGCAAGAGGTCAGTTGGGCGCGTTATCTTGAACTTACTGAAAACGCATGAGGAATCCATGTTTTATGCTGCAAAAAGTATAAACCCCATATAAGCGATCTTGCGCGCGGCAGCTACAAGCGACGCGACGGAGATGGCTGTCGCGTTCGCTCGTCGCCTACAAGTCGTACTCCGTGCGAGCGACGATTTTGAGCGACGCCTCCCCGGTGTTGCCGGCATGAGGGCTGCAGTCACGCGTGACGCGTGCTTTAGTAATTTACGTTGATGTATTTTACTATAAAAAGTAGCATAAAATATTTCCGGAGGTCTTGCAGTACGTTCTTATCCTTGCACGTATAAAAATTGAATCATTTGCTCGTTCCGCGCGACAATCGGTAGTATTTGAGCGATGTATGTACATCCATTTCCGGCTTCGCGCTATTGGCTAGTCGCTCATAGCACTTCTGGGCGACGAGCGACGATTTCTAGATTTCCAGAACCAAGCCATCTCTTCAAGCGACGGCCCGTTTTGTCGCTCGAAGCCGTCGCTCGTCGCCGTCGCGCACTAAATCGCTCTCACAGTGTTTATCCCTAAGACTGAACTGTTTTTGGTCATGTTGAAATGGTGTGATTATAGGTCTGGTTTTCTCTCCTGTTGCGGTTTTCGTGCACGGTGCGAAACTGAAAGGATGCTTATGTCTACGAACTCGGTGAATTGTCGAGCAGCTAGTTACGCATCGGCATCGAATATAACGGCTGCTGTGTGGAATTACAATTGCAGGGGCGCTTTGCATAAGCTTATTGTTTTGGACATGCCTGTGCATTTGCTAATATGAGTTGGCGTGTCAGAGTTATGTCATATGAACAGCTAAATCAGCCTTCATCTGGGGGTTACAAGCGTAATGTGTGCATTTTGCTATAGCATGGCAGATCAAGGTGTGTTTATCGCTTGAATATTTTTAGTAGAGAAATAAAATATCAAAAAAAAATGTTGCTTTAATTCCGTGTTACCAGTCTGTCGTACACAGAACAATAGGTTGGTCTAATAAACTAATAACTGCGGTTTAACTGCAACTTTTACATGCCTACAAGAATCTAAAATGCTAGATTTCAAACTGCAGCAGTAGTCGGGTCTGTCAAAAATGAACTCCACTGTGCACCTCATGCATGAAAATAAGTTCATGCCTTTTAGTAAGCTTAGATGCAGGCCGCAGTGAACTTGTTAGTATTGAAATGTGGGTAAGCTTGCCATAACAAGCCTTGTTGCCCTTTTTTATAGGCACATCCATATATCCATTGAGCTGAAGGACAATATTTTCATCCCTACTGAGCATCATGTTTGCAGCTATAATCCTCAAATTATGGCTTCAGCAGTGGCCCAACCCGGGATGGTGCGGGGGGGGGGGGGGGGGGGGGCACACTGGGCACGTGCTTAGGATGTGTCACAAGTGGTGTTTGCGATACACCAGACTCATGACAGACCTATGACGTCTGAAAATGACCAATATTCTATTCATTAGCAGGAGTATTCTAACTTTCATGAAAAACAAGGATGAACTCTGGTTTATTTGTTTTTTTTGCTTAAATCTAAAAATTGAAGTTAGTTTAGCAGTTGACTGTTGCAGTCATTTGGATGTTTTGCATGCATTTCACTAGGAAGACTAAGAGCTAAGACTTTTTTATTGCCATGGCCTTGACTGTCTTGATGATGTTTTGCACCATGCCCTTGTGTTGACTTTTGCATACGATATTTTTCATGCACCCGCTTTATATAACGCAAGAAGGCAGCTGCAAGGACACGAGGATGTGAAAGAGCCAGTGCAGCGCGACTTCACGTAGTGCAGAGGAGCCAATGCCAAAAAATCAAAATACATTGGCATGTTATTTGGACAAGAAAACTAGTATGTGGGTATATTGGGTGTACCATTTGACCAAATGTCAACAAAATCAAGATACAGTATGTTACACGAACATGAAAATTCTCACGTGCTCCAGGTAGTCATCTTAACATGGTATATTTATGTAATGTCTCTGATTGGAAAGTCAAATCAAGTATGCTCACTGGAGACAAACACATAGCAGCAAGCGTCATTGAAAAGTTAAAAATGTGTTTTAAGAAATCTGATTAGTTCTGAGAAGTGACTGCTTTTTGTCTTGCCTCTTAACAGATATATCCATGTGATAAAAAAAATAGTGGTACAATGAAATTGCATATTTGCTTAGCGACATGATACATACTTGCAACGAGCACGGTGCCTGTGTTTACTATAAAAAGCAACAGCCCATACTTGGTTAGGTTAGGCCCACTACAACATGCAGGCATGGGTGATTGGCGCTTTCTTTATTTCTGTGTCGTGAGGTTTATTGACGTGCATATAGGTGCAGTGGCACGCAGTATGGCTAGTACAAAAAGGGGGGCGGGGCGCAGATATATGTAGCTCACTGTACACGACACAGGGCAAAGGAAATCCGTGTTCAGCAACTATGTTAAATGCCATGTACGTAAATTTTACAACGCTACTCGTTCGAAGCACGCACAGGTGCATATTGAAGAAAAGTTTCCAGGGTAGATAATTTAGTTCGTAATTTACACTAATTTCGCTCTAACCACGAGACATAATAATTTGAATATGCTGCACGGAAAAACCTAGAGCGAATTAAATTGTGTGTCAGCTTCGTGTGTATACATATAGTCTTTCCTATGCATTAGGTTTTTTGCGTAATGCATTAACAGTTGACAGCCTATCTTATGATGTGTACTCTGTTTACATTACAGTTGTTTATTAGTTTACTCGTTTGTTTTGCGACTGATGAAATGCCGGCATATATATATTTTCAACATTTGACATAACCCTGTATGTTTTGCAGGGACAACCCAGGACGTGCATTTCTCAGCACCCAGTCAACTGCCAAAAGTGACTCAAACACAGGCCACCAGTAAGTGGACATCAGTTGCAATTTCACATTATGCAGTTGGCTGCTGCCTTGTACCGAGGCTTTTTTTTTAATGAGATGGTGGTGTCGTTCTAATGTACATTTTGACCACAAAGGTGCGATCATGTCTCACAGAGGCATATATGGTTGCTATTCTCTGCGAAGGACGTGCTCTCGTGTTCGTGAAGCATTTGTGTTTGGCAGTATTGTCGCCCAATGAGTCGGATATAAACACTAACTCGCCACTGCCGGCAAGTAGTTGCGAGAAACGCATTATGACGCTGTAAAGTTATTTCATTAATTCGAAGGAAAGTTTTGCAGCAGGAAAAAAGGTTGCTATTCCAGGTAAACATGTCTTTTTCTCACAGGTTATTTAGCCAAACTGTGGATGCATGAAATTCGTGACTTATGAATAGATTTTAATTTATTCTTTAGTAATGCTTCTAAAAGAGACTAGGAATAGCATGTGACTACCTCTGCAATCAGCAGACCATATATTTACAGTCATAAGTGGCAGTTCCATGCAGTCTCGCACTTTATATAACCTTTCCTTTCAGCAACATTGGAACTGGTGGCTGCGTTTTCAGAAGGAGAAGTGCACTTGGCACTGTATATCTATGTGTGAATTCGCTTTTCTTTGTATGTGTCGGCTCACTGACACAAACAGTGCAAAAATCAGTTGTACCATGAGGCTGACGACGCCTTCTGCTGCTAGAAATGCGGCACTTCGTATTTTATAGTACTGCATGACATTTAAATCAAAGCTACCACATAAAATGATCAAGAAAACTAACCGCTGTTACAGCTGTTTTCCTCAAAGAACGCTTGTCCTTTATGGGCTGTGTTAATCTGAGCTCTCCACCGATGTTTCAGTAGTATTATCCCTTAGTGAGTGAGAGATTGGGGGCAATTAATCGTGTTAGTGTTTAAGTGGTGTCCTAATTATGTGCATTTGTTCCAACAAAGTTGTCTAGATTACTTTATTTTGTAGTGTAAAGCTTATGAAACCATCAGCAACTACTGAGTTGCTAACACGCATATGGATTTGTCACTATACAGGTGGAACTCGGCTCTACCACTGCAGTGCTGCGGAAATTGCCTTCACCAGCGGCTTTGCAACAGCTGTTTCGCAGCATGTCGGTATGTGTTAATTTATAATTATGTTGGGATGGGCTAGTATTATGGACCACTGCTACTCTGTATTGTGACAGATCCATATGATAAGGTATGGAATGGGCACAGCGAAAACCTTTGAATTTTTTACTATGGTACATAAACAGGCTCTCCTTTTCGTCACTGGAGCAGGAGAGAAGGGCATTCAGGCACTCCTGAATGTGCATATATTTCAAAACATGACACACACACACACACACACACACACACACACACACACACACACACACGCGCGCGCGCGCGCGCACACGCACACGCACGCACACGCACACACACACACACACACACACACACACACCCACAATTAAACTGAAGGCAGGGACGTTCCATCTTTCATCTTGAATTGTGCAGCGCAACAATACAACACAGACCACAGAGAAGCACACATGTTAACAGGTTTGATACTCATGTTAGTTCAACAGATTTGATACTTCAAGTGTGCTATTTTACACAAGGAGGAAGGGAAAGGGGAGAAAATCTGAAAAAAAAAGTGGAGCGGAAAAAAAGGAATCGTGCCAATAAGCATCAGAAGCATCGCGCAGCCAGGATCACCAGCAGGACATCTAAAAAGCACTCTGATAAAATTACATACAGGACAACCTTACGTATAGTTTGTTTCAATCAACTGAGATCACATGCAGCCATTACTGCAATCAAGTTGTTTCCTTATGTCATGTGAGGGAATGATGTGGGCCCAAAAAGCTTTTTAGAGCTGAAGGATTATGTTCCATGCTAGCCTCATTGCCTGCTTTTTTATCATATTGTTATCAGCTGCTTATGTTAGGGAAAAAAAGTAAGAGTACGAACTGCTTCCCGATTCGCCATTCCACACAACATGTCTTTGTGACTATATGTACATGCAGATGATCCATAGTTGAAAAATATTCAGTACAGTAGAATCTCATTACAAGATGCACTTGGTTGTAAGAGACATCTGAAAATGGTTTGGTTGGTTTTCCGATGTTTGCCACGTTAACAATGCTGTATACAAGAGACACCTTTGTTACTAAGGATGACTTTTTAAGTATTCACTACTTTGAAGGAACACAACCCAGACACATTCACTTTGTGCAGCTTGTGTGCTCCGAAGGGCGTAAAAATCACGCAATCCTTACACAAGTCAATCACGTATGTCTCTTTTAGCATGAACCAGAAAAGGAGGGCAACGAGGACAGTGCAGGGCAGAAAGTGTCGGCAGTTGAAGCTGACGAGCGTCTAAGAGCACCTCAAAGGTACTGCGAGCAACAAGGCTTGCAAAGTGAAGTGTTTAAATTCCAGAAGTTGGGAAGGAAGCTAAGACAATCTACAGTCACTAAAAAGCTGTGAATGTCTTCTTTAAAGGGCCCCTAAACCACCGAGGTTGAAATTTAGTTGCGGTGTTGCAGTTATACACAATAAGGCAATGAACAGGTAGCCACGATAATTTTTTGAAATGGTGCAGTAATAGTGGAGCTACGTGTGTTTGATTATCGAAATGTAGTCCCCACTCACTTTACTCTTTCATCTGGTACACGCCATATGGACAGTATCGTCTTTTCCTTGCCTAGTAAACCTCCAAATGTTACGGGACAGGCCAACACCAACGAGCTCTGTTGCTGCCGCGCTGGCCCCTCGTCGTGCGAGGGGTGGCGCTAATACAACGGAACTGTATGGTGACTCGTGTTGAAGAGCCTCATAGGGAGACCCTTCTGTTGGCGTTTCTGTTCTTTGCCCCCATTGGCTGCCCACAATGGCCTCGCGCGCAACGCGACGAGGAAGAAGGAGTGTGTGTATTTGCTTGCAGGCCTTGCCGGCAGTCGTACACTTTCGTTCGACCAATCGACAGCACCGGAAGCTGGTGACATCATCAGAGACAGCCTGGTGACGTCAGGACAAACTGGGGTGTGCAGGATAGGTCCAGAGAGGCGCACGGGGTCATTTTCTTCATATTGTGGTGCTCCGGCAGTGCTACGCACTCTGGCATTTGGCTTCGTCGATCGTGACGGCATTCTGATTTCGATACGCGTGTTTACTTGAAATGTTCAGAAAATGTCGAGAAGTGGTTTAGGGGCCCTTTAAGCCACCCTGAGCATTTATTCCTTCAGATATATCAAAACATACTTTAGTGATGATGCATAATAAAGTGATCTAGTCTGGCTCCTCAGTGTCTCAAAATTTTTGGTTTCGAGAGACATGTTTCCCGTGCCTCTTGAATGTCTTCTGATGAGGCTTTACTGTAATATACACAAACAATTGTGTAACTCCTCCTGCAAGTATTATTCATTAAGCCCGGTCACTTATGTGCAAAGCTTGTGCTTAAGTCTTGATGTCCGTACTTTTTAGAGCTATGTTTATTAATTCATGCTGTTCTTATTGGTTCTTCGATGCAGGAGACAATGCCTACGAAATTATTGGCCCTAATCATGAGAGCCCTCAAGGGGCAAACAACATCTCTGTTGCAGAAGTGAGCCCGATACCACTTGGAAGTTACCATGACAGATGACACGGCAGCAATAGATACAGAGACTGCCATGTCTACTGCAGCTGCAACAGTGTACGAGGCAAGCAGCAGCGCGTCAGCATCAGCAGCAGTGTCAGAAGGAACCACACCAGGCCTGGTAGAGCACATGTGTGCTATCACTGACTTTTTTTGTAGTGGATACAACTCATTTGCTCAACATAGAAAAGGTTTTCACCACGACTGTGAGCCAGTGTTATTGTGCAGCAAGTGCAAGACTAAGTTAGGTGTTATAACACAGTACAAGCATCACTATAATATATGCAAATGCAAACATATTACAGTTGTTGCCTCCCCAGCCAGCCCACACAGTGACAACAATGTGGAACACATGGTGGGACACACCTCTCTCCCATTACAAGATAGTAGAGACTCAGTGTTGTTGCTAGATTGACTGGTCTTTGTAGGCAACTAGAAGGACAACACAGGTGTCATGCGATTGTTGTTGACGTTGTTGTTGAAGAGGTAAAAAAGAAGTTTGATGCAGCTGAAGTGCCAACTGATATTGAGCAAATCAAAAGCAACCACCTGAGAAAGCAACACTATCGAAATTTGGGTATCTATGTGCCGCCAACTCTGGTAAGAATGGCATAGGATAGAAGTGTGATGAAAATCACACAGACACTGCTGTTGCATCACTGGCCACAGTGAGCAGCGAGACTTGTAGGGCAAGAGAGTCAACTGAAACTAACATTATGATATAGTGTCATGCTCCCATGTGACCACTTTTCAAGTTATTTTGCAAGATACAGCTCAACCTCCAGAAACGAGACTGCAACTTGTCTGTAAAAAAGCTTTCACAAAAAATTATTCATAACACTATTAACATTGCAGTATCTTTTTTTTGTGTCGGCTCGAGGTTCCCGGCTGTCCATTAATGCAAAAATTGAGGAAAAAAAGAACATGTGTCGTACTTACACCTTTTTAACAAGTACGAGGGGGACAGAACTTTTCTAGTCATGCATCTTCATCATACTATCGAGTTTTTAAATGCCTTTTATAATTATTATTACCAGTTATATCTGAGTGCATTGTATGCATGTAGCAGGTGTAAAATCAGGTCAGTTGGATCAGATGCCTTATCTGCAAGCGAGCCCTATATTCAAGAAATTTGAATTAAAATAGTTACGTTAGAGACGCAGTCTTTCAGCACTTTATTGCCTGTGGTTTAAGCATTGCTCAATACTTTTGTGGGTGGCAATTTCAACCGGCACAGCACTGCGCTTTGCCACAGTCACATTTGTCTTCAAATCGGTGTTTACCATTTGTGTTGATCTGTTTCTGTATGCATAGAGCAAGTTTTTAATTTATATTTTTCTGCATTCTTGTGCTTGCACTAAGCTTGTATAAGGCAGTTACAAAATGTGCGTCACTATAACGAACTGTTCTGTTGAGCTTACACTTGCAAATAATCGTGTTCAGATGGCCGCACTTCTATGCGGGTGCACCGCTAGCTTTGTGTATGTTCTCATGTTTGTATAAAGGTTATATAGGCTAGTTAGAAAATGTATGTCACTAAGCATTGTGATATTCTTTAAAGAACTGCTTGGTTGGTTTTACACTTGTGAATTAGTATTGAGGCGGTGGTATTCCCATGTATGCCCACTGCTAGCATTCTGTGTCCTCACGTGTTTGTATTAAGTTTCTACAAGGGAGTTACAGCATGTACGTCACTAAGCGCTGTGATATTTTTTAAAGAACTGCTTTGTTGGTTTTACACCTGTGAGTAATAGTACTCGGGTGGCACTTGTCATGTGTAGGTACACAGGGACCATTTCTATACATTATGCTCATGTAAAGCAGTTACAAAGTGTATGTCACTAATTACTGTGATATTTGTTGAATTGCTGTGATGGTTTTACACATGTGAATAATAGTGGTCAGGACACAGTACCTGCGGTGTATAGTTGAATTTATACACTGCCAAGACATGGGCTGTATACGTAGCAAAAGAAATGTATGTCATTATATTGTTGTGATTATTACTGTTTGGATTTTATTAAACTGTAATAAAATTGTTTCTTGTATCTATTGAGGTATGGCAATTTGTCATGCAACCAGACTGAGGACCTGAACTTGTGCATACAAATAAACAGCTAATTTAAGAGTATACTGCTCATATTCTGCTAAACCAGTTTAACAAATCTTGTACTACAATGCTGCAAAAATGACAGAGCTGACTCGGATGTACAGAAAAAGTTCTGCACTGGCTGAAGGACTGCCCCCCACTGGAGTTCGTAATGTTGCGTTTATTGGAGTAGAACAGACAGTGCACTTCTATTAAAAATGCGACAGTCGGTGCAGAAACATAAGGCAGACGAGCGGATGTGGCACATTTTTTTCAGGGCCCTCCATGCCTACTACTGCATTTCTAGTCTTCCTGTGCTCTGCGTATAAGCCCCTGTTCAGCCAAGGTTTTTACTCCATGACAGTTGTTCGACTGGGTTCGTAGCAATAATGAAAAAAATTCAATGGTTTTCAAGGACTTTCGAGGCCCCGACACAGTAACTTCAAGGACCTCGTGCAATGTGTGTAGTAGTTTGGACAGGCAATAACTTGTTCAAGAACACCGTTAACTTTAATGCAAACAAAAGAAAACAAAACAAATCGCATTTCAGTGATTTCAAACATTTGAAAGACTGCTAATTTGCCTTTCACCGCCCACCACTAAACGCACACAAGGAAGCATTTCAAGAAAGCGCTCAAAGTTTTTCTGCAATAGCACAATTAACTACTTGGACCTGCAACATTTGCAGTTTTTGAATACTGTTTGGTTTGACAGTGTATGTGACGTCATCTGTTGCCTCAGCTTTTTTCACCATCAAATAAGCAATAGTCATTTCTAATTTCTTTTTATTGTGTCTGTCGCTCTCAATTTACTCTTCACGGCTTCTCTTCGAATGCCTCAACTGTTGAGCTTCCTGCTTCTGCTCCTCCAAGCACATTTGTCGCCGGTTCCATGTGCATAAAACTGGTATCTGCAGCTCCTTTGTAATTTCAACTTTAAGGATGTCGCTTTCCTTCTATTACCTCCACAGACAATTTTCTGTGACATGCGAAAGAGTGTCACAGAAGGGAAAAAAAGCGCTTGGCAATGTCTGCTAAGTCTAGCCAAGTGTACAAGTTTAAGGACTTTCCAGTACTTCTAAAAATTCAAGGGTTTTCAATGCCTTGAAAATGGCATTTTAGAAATAAAGGATTTTCAAGGATCGCTACAAACACTGGATTCTAGCACCTAAATAATTTTACAAGCGTATTTTGGCATGGAGTTAAGAAATTCATGCTTTCTAGCTAACGCTGCCCTATCTCTGTACAGTGAAGCCACGAGAGCGCAACTATTTTGGAGTAAAGAAAAATACTGAAAGCTTTTATTACCACTCTTCTTTTTTTCTATGGAGCTTCGTATTGCCTAATTAAGTTTACGAATGTGCCTGGCTTTGGCGGGCGTTTCTTCGACATTTTCTGGAAGAAGCAGATGTCTAGCCCCCGTATTCAGAAATGTATCTTAATACAAAGCTCATGCTTGACTTGATATAAACGACGCCTGGTGCGAACGCCCCCCAAGACGCTCACTGCCTTTCTTTTGGTGCGTTCGCGACTTGCGTCGTTTAGATCAAGTCAAGCATGGGCTTCAAGTTATGATGCATTTCTGCATATGGGGGTAAGCGTGCACAATGCCGGGCAACGCACTGCGCCATTGACACTGAGAGAAAACGGGGAAAACAGAGTTAACCACTTTTGCTCCTAAACTTTCGCGTACCTGTGGTGTGCGTGTATCGTGGAAGAAGAAATAGCGCAAACACAAGGACGAAAAAAAGCATCAACCACACCAGCGCTTCGTGGTGTGGCATGTTTTGCGTCGTCCTTGTGTTGCGCTGTTTCTTCTAAAATGCTCAACCACCTAGCCGGCAAGTCCATCCTGTGCATATATAAATTGAACACACGCATGAGTGTAGATGGTCTTCGAAGCTTTTAGAACGAGCACTGCCACAGGATACGAGCAGTGCACGCGTAACAAGTGAACACATTAGTCATTTAAACATGCGTGCCAATGCATTTGACGCGGCTATCGACATAAGCAGTCTCCAAATGCTGGAATGCATGCGCTTCAAAACGCTAGCGATCCGCTGCTAATGCAGGACAACAGCACCCAGCGGACTGAACCAAACTCTAAACTAATGCACTTGAAAAGAACGCCTACACGGCAGCGTGAGGCACGTCGAAATGCCTGGTACTGGCGTCGCAGTTGCTCACCAGTATACGCGCGAATTAAATTCACATACGTGGATGGTTGGCGCAATACTTTGTATCCGCGTATTTTGGAGAACATGGACTGGAGAAGCACTCGATCATGAGCTGAACGGCACATTTGTTATGTTCCTGCGGTGACGACAAGCCGTAAATAGTTCTCACGTTGTCGTCTACGTTGTCTTCCTTCGTTAGTCGTAGCAAGGAATGGAAATGATGCAAACGCACACGTATTCCAGTATACAACAGCACAGCACACTGCAGAGAAACCCCACCCACCACAGCCGATTCATCAAATACGTTTGGTATATATATAACCTCTAAAAGAACACGACTGGGCGTGGCGGCGCTGTGGTGTAATGGTTATGATGTGTGTTTTGCATTGTACAAATGCGAGTGTACGCGGGTTCAAATCCACATGATGTATAGAGCATTGTGATTCTTCATACGTATGTGATTCCCTTGACAATTGTATTCTAATCAGATTGTGTGACTCCTGATTGTGAAATTTGCGAAGATATTTGCAGATTAAGTGTTATTTCGCTTTTTTTTCTCCTCAGTGACGTTCATGACGCATACGCATAGGCCGCTTCAGAGCAGTCACGCCTCACGGTAGGCAGCAAATAGCCAGGAAAAAATGACTTTAAATTCCTGCATAACTTTGCTCACGCCTATTCTGAAGGCCGCTTGGAATAGGGCCAGTGTCTCTGAGGAGCCGCCTAGGGAACAGTATATCAGTGGCCCTAATTTGATTTGATTTCCTGCCTGCATGCGTGACCAGGACTTGGCTAAGGGGGTATTGGGAAGAGTACTAGCACTCTGTTCTGAAGGAGTACAAGCACTCTGTTTGGGGGAGTAGAAGTACTCGGTCTGGCCGTGTACTATTAACCCTGCGGGGAGAGTATTAGCACTCTGCGGAAGAGCACTAGCACTCCCTGTGGGAAGAGTATTATCACTCTGCGGAAAAGTACTAGCAATCCCTTGCGGTGGAGTAACAAAACTCTGTCAGTAGGAGTTGACCTACTCTCTCTCAAAGAGGGTCGATCTACTCTCGAAAAGAGAGTGAAATATGGGACAAGCAGCTACTCCCTCAAAGAGAGTGCCCGGCACTCCCTTAGTATTTAGAGTGTAGTATATTGAAAAATATCCAGGTCAATTTGAGTTGACATGTCGCGAAAGTAGGGTTCATCTTATTTTAACTGCATGGTGAATATTTTACGTTTGTAGGTATCAAGATTTGGAAAGGGAGGCCACTTATTCTCCCTATTTTGATTGTTTATACACGGTTTCTACGATTTTCTATGTTTATTAGTGAAAAAAAAACCACTTTGATTACGTATCTTCAAAGTAAGGGGCATATGTTGTGGGTAACTCGCTAACGAAGTCAAAGCGTCTAAGATAACTGCTGCCTTCGCACTAGATTATCAACTTGAGCAGCAATGGAGCGTTTTAGGCGTGTTTTACAAACAGGGTTACGGAATTTATTACTCCCTTTGCACTATTATAACCACCGAAATTAAAACTGCCGAAAGGAAATGTAATACTATAGCCTTTGTGCATGCGAATTTCATTGTGCGTGCTTAAATATGACTTTTTTTTTTAAGAAAGGCGCAGTTTCGTAGAGAAGGTGAAGCATTTCATTATGATATGAAGGTATTAAACGCTTTCACGTGTATAGTTCATAGCTTTACTGGCCGCATAAGTGGCAGTAACTATTCACTTACTAAATTAGCGAGCACAACTTTGCGCCGGCAAACGCAAACGCGAAAAACGCTGGCATGGGTGAACACTACTACTTGGCAGAGAACACCTGCCTCAGTGCCGCTTGCACTCAAAAAAAAAAGAAAACTTGTGTAAGGTCCACCAACCGCAGCACTTACTCGAATTCCTGGATAAATCTGGCGCATTTTAAGTACTAAAGAAGGTGGTACTATAAGCGTGACAAATGCAGCAGGCGACACCGCCACGGACGCCGAGTGCACTGATATTTCAATACCGGATTTTTTCCTGTGTTTATACAGATACGACCACTATAAACATTCCGCTACCTACTAAAACAACATCGCATCTACGACCAATTGTTTTTCCAATAGATGGTATAGTGTTAGTCATTGAAAAAAAAAAAAACAAATTATGTACTTCTTATGGTGTAGACGAATTTAACTCAAAGATCCTGGTGCATAATAAGCATATATCTGCGGTATGTTTCACTCTGTTGTTCTCGCAGTCACATTAAGCAGGTGTCTCACCGGACGAACCAAGTCGTTCCTGTAATCAAAGCAGGTAAAAAAGACTCCCGCTTAAAATGCCGCCCCATTTCATTAACTGGTGTCCCTTGCACAATCTTTGAAGATGTCATATACTCGCATGTCATAAACTTTTTAGACTCGGTAAACTTCTTTCCAGCTTCTCAACACGGCTTTCGTAAGGGGCTTTCATGTGAAACACAACTAGCTTCTGACGTTGAAATGCACGTTAATCTTGATAACAAAGTTTAAACCAATGCCTTCTATATAGACTTCTGTCAAGCTTCTGACACAGTGCCTCGGAACCGCTTAATAACGAAGGTATTGAAGTTGAATTTAGATCCTCGCGTACTACAATGGTTAAAGGAATTCCTTACTAATCATTTCCCGTCCGTCGTTATCAATAACTTCACTTCCAAATCCCTGCCTATCACTTCAGACTATCCTCGAGACTCAATCTTGGGACGGCTTCTTTTCGTAACATACATTTGCGACCTTGGGCTGCATCTACCTTGTCCTATTCGCAAGTTTGCCGACGATTATGCGGTTTATCGTGCTGCGACTGACATCGCTGACTAAGAATATCTTCAGAATTATTTTATTAACTTGCAAAAGACATGCAACCGTTGGCAAATGGCCTGTAACCTTAAAAACCACACATTTGCTTCAATTTCTCGCCATCGTAATCCTTATTGCTCTTATTAGATAATCGCAGGAGTCCCAGTGGAATCAATTCTGTACTATAGGAGATTAGGCATAACCGTAGAGTCTCATACAATAATTAAGGGAGGGAACTCAGGTGTTAGTGTCTATGAGAGCTGCAATGCAAGTGGTTTACCAGCACGTAAATCGTGGGAAGCACATGGATTTGTCTAAAGTTCTTTCTTCAGGCTTTATACGGATTCGCAACTTTGTAAACTCATAATTTTACACAATGTGCTGCACAATAAAAAATTAAACATTGTGAAAACTGCCCGATGGCAGGATTCAAACACAGGACCTCTCGCACAGAGGCCTGACCTTGAAGCAATTAAGCCACGGACGCATGCACCGAGAAGCGACGTGAAAAGCCTTTTTGAGTTTATCGTGGACGTGCGAGTGTCTTGGGGCACTTGCTAAGACGCAGCGTCCACTGCACTTCGAAGAGTATAGATTGCGGTGAAATTTCCGAAAATGAAGGCACATAAAGCCCGAAATATACAAGGCCACAAGAACGTCTGAATCCACAAGCATGAAGACCAGACAAATCTATGTACTTCCCATCATTCCCATGGTGGGGAATGACTGCAGTGCCAGAGTTCCCTCTAGTACAGTGTAGGAAACTCTATGGGCACAACCGTGTCCCACGACGTTATCTAGAATGTGCATGCAAATGATCGAATTTTGTCAGCGAACTAGACCCTCGTATTCATGAAACATCACCTTCGTCATGCTCGACAGCACGGGAAGCTACTCGCATAGAAATCGTTCGTCAGACCACATCTGAAATATGGCGCCACCATGTGGAACACTCACCAAACATATACCGTCACAGCACTCCAACCAGTTCAGAATCGCGTAAATAGATTCGTCCATTCTTCATATTCATATAACATCAGCATTTAACTCCTAAAGGCAGAATATAGCTTGAAATCTCTTTCTTTTCGGTGTCATCACGCCTCGCTCTCTCTTTATCGCAATTTATTTTACAGCTCGCTAGGCCGCCCACCTCAAATCACGCCATCACCTTCACGCATGTCACAGCGCACAAGCCATCGACTCCAAGTTTCTCGTCTTCGAAGACGAAGTGCCACTTTTCAAGCTTCAATTTTTTCTCGGGCTGCCAACGACTCAAGTAATTGTAAGGTTGCTTACTTTTCAACGGCTATTTTTGTCTAAACGATCTACTTTACTGAGATTCTAAAGTATTTGGTGAAAATTGAGGACATGGTTGTGTAATGTGTACGAGAATTTTAACGCTTCTCATAGAGATCTGAGCGTTACAAACGCTTACCGAACTTTTGCTTTCTTTTTATGCAATAAACGAGGCGCCTGTGCTTTACTGCATGAAGAAGTCAGGTTGAGTATATTTCGTAGAAGCAAGAGAAATCTTATCGATGATGGGGGCGGGAATTTCAAAGTGTTTCAGGTAATTAGAGTGTTTGTAGTGTATTGCCTCTGCAAGTGTTCTGCATCATAATAGATGCCTTCTATGAGCAATGCAGGATTTAGCCCCTCTATCCAGAGAAAACTAAGAATCATCGGGTTCGAATATAACAGAAATGAGTGCCTCACAGTCTCTATTCTTAACAGAAGTTTACTGCATTTGTAGTAACTGCAACCTTCAAAGTGATTAGCAAGTGCTTTAAAACGTTTTACTGGCTCTACCTTCACTGTTTCCCAGCGTTACAAAAAGAAATATGTGTGACGCAAAGTACACATTAAGTAGAAATAGAAACATCGTTATGAGTAATGTCTGGGGATACGCTGTTGTTTGTAGCTGAATGTTATGGTTGCAAATATCTACAGAACCCTCGAATCTGCCGTTCATTTGTGGGTTATACGGGGTGACTACATGATGCCCTCCAAGAATGATTCCCCTTGCTCATATTTTGGGGATACAGGCGATAGTAAGGGTGTGGTCTTGTGCCGACTAAGTTAAAGTGTGTGCGGAAGCAGGGAAACTTATGCATGTTGGGGCACGTTTACACAGGATGAAACAGAAAGGAGATTGATTTCAAGATTGCTCCGGCTTTCAACTCATTTTTGCGACAAGAACATGCTCCCAACGCCATTTAATTTTCTGCAAGATATTTCCTCACACAGTAATCTCCCTCACTAAGAATAACTGAACAAGGAGCCAGCGGTTACGGAGTGGTTGATTGTCGGTAGGCGTGAGGGCGCAGAAAACTGTAATAACATAAAGTAATTACTAATATGAAAAATTATTCAATGATGCTTACTACATAGCGACAACTATGAATCAAAAGGTGAAATGAATCAACGAGATGTGACTATCATTTATGGCATAGCCAACCTATGGCATAGACAAAGCAACAGCGCGCGCATGCGATACCATAGATGAGATGAATATATATATATATATATATATATATATATATATATATATATATATATATATATAGAAAACTATCAGTCATAGCTCTCGTAGTATAGCCCTCTGGCCCGTTTCCTTTTTTTTCTTTCGAAAGTAGTCTTATTAGGGTTATTATAATTACACGAAAGTATTTCGCCCTCGTCAGCAGCAGTCCTTGAGATAGTTATTCTGGCGGCTAGCTTCCCACGCCATGCGTGCCGCCATCGCACCTGGTTAAGCTTCTCCTAGACGCTAGAGTTATACCAAGTCCGCGCCACCTTGAGCGATCGGAAAACGCGTTTTCCCCTCTTGGCCGGCGGGGACGGGAGGCTTTGTTCCGGCCGCGAAGCCCTCCACGTCTCAGTAAGGTGCCTGGTGGTGGTCTCGTGCGGAGGATGCCCTCTCGGTGAGCGCATATTTCCCCTCATCTTTTAAGAGGTTCAATACTTACAAGCATTTGTATCGCAAACCATATTTACTTTAAGAAAATTTTCCACGTCTCAATAATGTCGTATTCGAGTGCTGATTGCCGTGTTATAGTTTGTTAACGAAGCTTTCCTTCAAGTCTAAATATTTTAAGGCAGTTCGTCGGGTGTGTACCATGGCCACGTACGCTTATATCGCCTTCCGTTTCTCTACCACGGGTGCGCTTTAAAACCACGGCGCTGCAATTTTGCTTCAGAGACTTTCCTTTCCTTCCTTCTTCGCCTCCCTTAAATTGGCTCTCTAAACTACTACACGCAGAGACAAAGCAACAGCGCGCGCATTAGATCCCATAGATGAGATGAATATTTACAATTATTATAGGGTTATAATTATATTCGAGTGATGATTGCCGTGCTATCGTTTGTTAAGGAAGCTTTCCCTCAAGTCTAAATATTTTAAGGCAATTTGTCGTGTGCGTATCATGGCCACGCCCGCTTATATCGCCTTCCGTTTCTCTACCACGGGTGCGCTTTACAACCACGGCGCTGCAGTTTTGCTTTCCTTTCCTTCCTTCTTCTCCGCCCTTAAACTGGCTCTCTTAACTACTACACGCAGAGACAAAGCAACAGCGCGCGCATGCGATCCCATGGATGAGATGAATATATATATATATATATATATATATATATATATATATATATATATATAGAGAGAGAGAGAGAGAGAGAGAGAGAAAACTATCAGCCATAGCTCTCGTAGTATAGCCCTCTGGCCCGTTTCCTTTTTTTTCCTTCGAAAGTAGTCCTATTAGGGTTATTTTAATTACACGAAGGTATGTCGCCCTCGTCAGCAGCAGTCCTTGAGATAGTTATTCTGGCGGCTAGCTTCCCACGCTATGCGTGCCGCCATCGCACCTGGTTAAGCTTCTCCTAGACGCTAGAGTTATACTATGTCCGCGCCACTTTGAGCGATCGGAAAACGCGTTTTTCCCTCTTGGCCGGCGGGGACGGGAGGCTTTGTTCCGGCCGCGAAGCCCTCCACGTCTCAGTAAGGTGCCTGGTGGTGGTCTCGTGCGGAGGATGCCCTCTCGGTGAGCGCATATTCCGCCTCGTCTCTTAAGAGGTTCAATACTTACAAGCATTTGTATCGCAAACCATATTTACTTCAAGAAAATTTTCCACGTCTCAATAATTTCTCTCGTCGTATTCGAGTGCTGATTGCCGTGTTATTGTTTGTTAACGAAGCTTTCCCTCAAGTCTAAATATTTTAAGGCAGTTTCCGTAGTCTTTAAAGCCGCTCGAGTTCACTCTTCTCCTCGGGCAGCCATTTTTCCAAGAAGGTATACCGACTATCCCGGACAACATCAGTTCCTTTCCACGTAAGTAGGAGGCTCGGAGCAGGAGCTGTGGCGCTTGAAAATAGCCTGGGGCAACATCGAAGGGTCCCGAGTTCAAATCACCTTTTAGGTTCCTTCTTTTTTTTCCCTTTTTCTTTCTTTTTTTCTTTCTTTTTAATGTATTTTCCTTTATTTTATCACTGTACGGGAACCCTCCTAAAATAAAAAAAGAAAGATACATACCTTAAATTATGTATGGCCACACATGTGCAGGTCATAAATACCAGGTTCTCTAGCCGAGTGCCATCCGTGCGGTATAACCGAGCTCAGATTGGTCCACCTTGACTGATCAAAAAGGGCACCACTGTATGTTAAATTATGCGTACAACTCGTGCGGGACCCACCGTGGTTACTCAGTGGCTATGGTGTTAGTCTGCTGAGCACGAGGTCGCGGGATCGGATCCCGGCCACGGCGGCCGCATTTCGACGGGGGCGAAATGCGAAAACACCCGTGTACTTAGATTTAGGTGCACGTTAAAGAACCCCAGGTGGTCGAAATTTCCGGAGTCCTCCACTACGGCGTGCCTCATAATCAGAAAGTGGTTTTGTCACGTAAAATCCCATAATTTAATTTTTAATTTAACTCCTGCGGGGACGGTTGCAAGAGGACCGTGATTCAAATCCCGGGCCGCACAATTCTCCACCGAAAAATACCAGAAAAAAACAGTGTGTTGAGAAAATTGCACAAACAGGCCTGGAGTGCGGCCTGATCCCGGTGACCAGAACCGGTAACGCACTCTCTCACCAGAGCAGGGTTGGCCAACCTAGTGCAGTACTTGGCCACAACCTCCTATATGAACACAACAATCAAACCCCGGCCCTCAGTCCCAAGCAGCTAGTGATGATGATGATGATGAACCTTCTTCATATGACATATTCATCATCAGCAGCAGCAGCCTAGTTACGCCCGCTGGAGGGCAAAGGCCTTTCCCATATATCTCCAACTACCCCGGTCATGTACTAATTGTGGCCATGTTGTCCCCGCAAACTTCTTAATCTCATCCGCCCAATTAACTTGCTGCTGCCCCTGCTACGCTCACCTTCCCTTGGAATCCAGTCCGTAAACCTTAATGACCATCAGTTATCTTCCCTCCTCATTACATGTCCTGTCCATGCCAATATATTTTTCTTGATTTCAACTAAGGTGTCATTAACTCGCGATGGTTCTCTCACCCAAGCTGCTATTTTCTTATCCCTTAACGTTACACCTATCATTCTTCTTTCCATAGCTCGTTGCGTCGCTCTCAATTTAAGTAGAGCCCTTTTTGTAAGCCTCCAGGTTTCTGCCCCGTATGCGAGTACTGGTAAAACACAGCTGTTATACACTTTTCTCTTGAGGGATAATGGAAACCTGCTGTTCATGATCTGAGAATGCCTGCCAAACGCACCGCAGCACATTCTTATTCTTCTGATTATTTCAGTCTCATGTTCCGGTTCCGCAGTCACTACCTGTCCCAATGGTTGTATTCCCTTACCACTTCCAGTGCCTCACTACATATCGTAAAATACTGTTCTCTTCCGAGACTTTTAAACATTCCTTTAGTTTCCTGCAGAATAATTTTTAGACCTACCCTTCTGCTTTGCCTCTCCAGCATGGATTGCAATTGGTCCCCTGAGTTACTAAGCATGGCAACATCATCATCGAATCGCAAGTTACTAGGGTATTCTCCATTAACTCTTATCCCAAATTCTTCCCAATCTAGGTCTCTGAATACTTCGTGTAAGCATGCTGTGAATAGCATTGGAGAGATCGTATCTGCCTGCCTGATGCCTTTCTTGATTGGGATTTTGTTGCTCTCTTTATGCAGGACTACGGTGGCTGTTGAGCCGCTATAGACATATTTCAGTATTTTTACATACGGCTCGTCTACACAATCTGCCCACCATCCTTCAACAAATCTGCGGTTACCGGATCCTCCCCAGCTGCCTCCCCCCTTTGCATAGCTCCCACGGCTTTCTTTACTTCTTCCGGCATTACTTGTGGGATTTCAAATTCATCTAGATTATTCTCTCTTCCATTATCGTCATGGGTGCCACTGCTACTGTATAAATCTCTATAGAACTCCTCAGCCACTTGAACGATCTCATCAATATAAGTAATGATATTGCCAGCTTTGTCTCTTAACGCATACATCTGATTCTTGCCTATTCCTAGTTTCGGTTTCACTGCTTTTAGGCTTCCTCCGTTCCTGAGAGCATGTTCAATTCTATCCATATTATACTTCCTTACCATCAGCTGTCTTACGCTTGTTGATTAACTTCGAAAGTTCTGCCAGTTCTATTCTAGTTGTAGGGTTAGAGGCTTTCATACATTGGCGTTTCTTGATCATATCTTTCGTCTCCTTTGATAGCTTACTGGTATCCTGTCTAACGGAGTTACCGCCGACTTCTATTGCACACTCCTTAATGATGCCCACAAGATTGTCGTTCATTGCTTGAGCACTAAGGTCCTCTTCCAGAGTTAAAGCCGATACCTGTTCTGTAGGTTGATCTGGAATTCCTGTATTTTCCCTCTTACCGCTAACTCATTGATCGGTTTCTTATGTATCAGTTTCTTCCTTTCCCTCCTCAGGTCTAGGCTAATTCGAGTTCTTACCATCCTGTGGTCAGTGCAGCTCACCTTACCGAGCACGTCCACATCATGTATGATGCCAGGGTTAGCGCATAGTATGAAGTCTATTTCATTTCTAGTCTCGCCGATCGGGCTCCTCCACGTCTACTTTCGGCTATCCCGCTTGCGGAAGAAGGTATTCATAATCCGCATATTATTCTGTTCCGCAAACTCTACTAATAACTCTCCCCTGCTATTTCTAGTGCCTATGCCATATTCACCCACTGCCTTGTCTCCAGCCTGCTTCTTGCCCACCTTGGCGTTGAAATCACCCATCAGTATAGTGTATTTCGTTTTCACTCTACCCATCGCCGATTCCACGTCTTCATAGAAGCTTTCGACTTCCTGGTCACCATGCTCGGACGTACGGGCATCTTCATTTTGTACCTCTTATTAAGTTTCACAGTAAGACATGCCACCCTCTCGGTAATGCTATACGATTCCTGTATGTTACCAGCTATATTCTTATCAATCAGCAATCCGGCTTCTATTTCTCGTCTCTCCGCGAAGCCCCGGTAGCACAGGACGTGCCCGCTTCTTAGCACTGTATATGCTTCTTTTGGCCTCCTACCTTCACTGAGCTCTATTATATCCCATTTACTGCCCTCTAATTCCTCCAATAGGACTGCTAGACTTGCCTCAGTAGATAACGTTCTAGCGTTAAACGTTGCCAGGTTCATATTCCAATGGCGGCCTGTCCGGAGCCAGGTATTCTTAGCACCCTCTGCTGCGTCGCAGGTCTGACCGCCGCCGTGTTCAGTTGCTTCTCAGCTGCTGGGGACTGAGGGCCGGGGTTTGTTTGTTTTGTTCATATAGGAGGTGGTGGCCAAGTACTGCACCAGGGTGGCCAATCCTGTTCTGATGAGGGAGTGCGTTACCGGTTCTGGTCACCGGGATCAGGCCACCCTCCAGGCCTGTTTATGCAATTTTATCAACACGCCGATTTTTTTTTAATCCGGTGGAAAATTAGGCGGCACCGGGATTCGAACCATGGACCTCTAGCCCGCGAGGCGGGTGTTCTACCTCTACGCCACCGCTGTTCCGCGTTTGCTTTTAAGCGAAAATTCTGCATGTACAATTTGCATGTTGGATCAACGGGAAGTTTTGGTGGCACGGTTAAATAAATTTCAGAAAACTAAACTGCGTGCTTACAATTCATTTACGTTCATCCTATGGAATGTGCGATTTCATTATATATTGATATCTATGCTCCGTACTGGCCACAACTATAAATTCGTATGTTGGTTATGCTTATGAACGACACCATTCACAAGCAATGCCGAAATTACACAGCAGTTCATGCGAAGGCACACTGTCGATGCAGAAATGGCTGCAAGAGTTGCATGCAAACAGATGTACGACAGGAAGGACATAATTACAAGGAAGCAATAATAGCTCGGGAGCTTCAATAGTTAAACAACTGTGCAAAAAAATCGTTTTTATGAGCAACCACTGAGCCTATTTCGATGAGGTTTGTTGCCTTAGAAGAAGGTAAAATGTAGTTGCTGTAGAACTCGACGTTTTATTTAGATGGTGAAGTGTTAGCAAAAATATTATTGAACTCCGCTCAAAGTGAAAAAAACTCAGACGTAATTTACCTCCCTGTAACACGCATATAAAACAAGCGCGTATTTCTGTAAATTGCTAATGATAATAAGTCTAAAGTGGACTAAATTGATGCATTGTATACAGAGTTCTAGGAGAACGCAAATTTGCAAATTTGTGCTATCTTTTGCGGCTCTGAAGCACAGCGCGCCAAGAGGCATACGCTGAAAAATTTGCAGCTAGCATTCAACAACCTATTTTCTTTCTTTCTCTCTCTCTGCCTCAGAAATATCAGTAAAATATGTGCCGACACTCTTTCTTGAAATAGGCATTGATTTAAGCATGATGTGTGTAGCCTGTCAGTGCACCATTTTGGTATCGTTAACCTTTCGTCATCTTTTAATAAGAATTCCGTGTTGAAGGATGTCATGGTATTTGAAGTCTCAAGGTTAACCTACACTGCGACGTAAAACTCCCAGAACTTCTAATCAGTTGTCACTATCGCTGTAGAGGAAAATTCGATAAGCTAATATTGTGCAAGTGAGCTACAGAAACCATTTGTATTTGTCTGGGGTATGGGCAGATGAAGGATAAACGGTATATTAACGTGCAATATCTATAGGTGATTTCATCTACTTTTATATGTACGTATCAGTGAATGAGGCATGCTGGAATCTGGACCTTACCTTCAGATTGTAAGTTCATAAATTTAGAACAATTGAATCAAGCGTGGGTGGTGTGATTTTCTTACCCCAAAATATTTGGCACCTCGACCGTATTATCCCTTCAAATTCAGTTTCTCCAGACGCTTTTGAAAGAACAAATTACTTGGACATGCGGTTGCTCGTTGAATTCTAATACGGTGGTGGCGATTCAGTCATCTTTAGATAGGTCAAATACTAAGCCTCGGCGCCTTCATTTATGTGGGCGTCTCACCCTGTAATGTTTTTTTTCCCCCGGAAACTGGGAGAACCGTTAGCGGTGCGTTGAGATTAGCGTGAACATGCTTTGGCGTTTCTACAGTTGATTTGGCTGATGATGCAACTTTTGCGTTGAAATTCTCACCATACGTATTGTACCCAATTGTATCGCAACGTCTTGCCTCTTTTTGTGTTGTCTGCCAAAACCACTGTATGATTATGAGGCACGCCATAGTGGAGGACTAGGAAAAAACTTTGTCCACCTGGGGTTCTTTATCGTTGACCCAATGCATTGTACACGGCCGCTTCTGAATTTCGGCCCCATAGAAATGCTGCCGTCGTGGCTAGATTTGTTTCCGGACCCTCGGCCTTACCAGCACAAAGCTATAGCCAGTACGGCACCACGGTGGGTGGCTGCTAACACCACCAAGCGAAGTGGATTCACCATCAACCCGGTGGTCACGCCTCGGAGGTGAACGAAGGGCAGCGCCCTGATTTCAGATTCTGGTGTGACCGTTATGTATTAGCATACGCCCGGTGTCCTCTTCATCAGCTTAACTCATCGCAACCCTCGATTGGCTACGTTTGAAGCCCCCCCCCCCCTCCCCCCCCCCCCCCCCCAAGGTGTCGACCCATTCTGCCGAACTATTCTCCAACTTATAGAAGGTTCTTCGTCACCTCCGAACGCCCTACTTTGTCGACAGCCTAATTCAATCTGTACAATGGGGCATGAACGTGATTTGGCTCTCCGCTATATGCATGTTTCTACATTTGATTTTTCTGATGATGCAACTTTTGCCCTGAAATCGCTGCATTTGTCACGACGATGGCAAAAAATGGGTCCCAGTCATACCAGGTTATCTGCAACGTGAGGTGCTAGAAGCCTTTTACGATCATCTTACGGCTAGACTTACGGCAGAATGCGAAGTAGCTGCTCCTGGCCTGGCCTGTCTTAAGCCGTTTTGAAGTATGTTGCATCCTGCGGTCATTGTGAAAGCCGCATACTACCGAGAACGGCTCCTTGTGTCTCGTTACAACCTCTGCCTTGTCCCACTTCGCCTGTTGAAGTAGTTGGAAGATACTTGCGCGCTCTTCCTTCCACGACGTCAGGTGGCGATCGTTGGATTCTAAAGACCTTAGATCACCTAACGCGCTATATGGAGACAGCCTCTCCACCATCGGGGACTGCTGCTGAAGTCACCGATTTGTTTCAATGCAACATTTTCTTACGCAATGGCGCTGCGCGCGTTCTCCTCAGCAACCGCGGCAAAGTCTTCCTCTCTTCTATCTTTACCGAAGTCATGAGCGCCTCAAACACAGTTCATAAGACGGCTTCCAGTTAGTATACGCAGACGAACGTCTTGACAGAGTGTTTAAATCCTATCCACTGCGCCACAATTGCGATGTACATCCGCCACAATTGCGATGTACATCCGCCCCAACCATAAGAAGTGGGATGCATTTCTGACGTTCGCGAAATTCCCTTTTAACACGGCTGTGCAACGTAACACCGGCTTTTCACCTTTCTCTATTGTCTATGGCCGCTCACCAGGTATCGTTCTTGATGCATCGTTCCTTTCGACTCCTGTACGCTCTAAAAACAGAGTTCCCGGCAATTTTTTTGGGGGAGTATCCGCTTGTCCCATATTTACCTCTCTTTTCGAGAGTACATCGACCCTTTCCAGGGAGAGTAGGGCAACTTCTCCTGACAGTTTTGTTACTCAACCGCAAGGGAGTGCTAGTACTCTTCCGCAGAATGCTAATACTCTCTCCACAAGGAGTGCTAATACTCTCCCCACAGGGGTAATAGTACTCCCCCTGACCGAGTGCTTCTTCTCCTCCAAACCGAGTACTTCTGTTTCTCCAAGCCGAGTGTTTCTACTCCCCCAAACAGAGTTCTTCAACTCCTTCACAACGCAGTGCTAGTACTCTTCCCAATAGTGTCAAAGCATCATGTAGTACCACGGTCACGTTTGAAGGTATTCGCAGTACTTACATGTGGGGAATATTTGATTCCTTCATAAGCAGCTTCTGCTCTTATGCTTGGTGAATGGGGTGTAATCTGTAGTTGCCGAATTACTCACATTAAACATTTTCTCTCTTAAAAGGTCAAAATCTTTATTGATCAGTCATAAGACAAACTTAATAATAATTTGAGAAACTTACTGACAAACACATCAAATCAGATTAAAAGATGCCCATAAAATTTAGATCACATCTTGCAATAAAACATTAGCATATTATCTAAAGTTTCATCAGTATTACAGTGTAGAAATATCCTTTAATTTCAATTGGCTCCTTATTTTCAAAATTAAAGTATACAATTGAAAGTTAAACATACAACAAACGTGCGCAAACTCACAAAGTATTGACACTATGATCGAAGAGAAAAATGCGCCATATTACTGGCCAGCCAACGCATTTCTGGCACAAAACGCGTGCACTTATATGGCAGAGGTTACCAGCTGAGATGCTATGCGTGGGACTGGTAATGTAAATAACTTGTGCAACAAACTTTTTTTGTGCCATATTCTAAGACAGCAGCTCACTTGATAACGTCCTGCAAATCGTATGGAAGTTCTTGACTGAGAGTACAGTGTATTTAGAAATGTGTTGTATATTCTCATGTAAGGCCACATGTCTATATAGTTTGCCTATATTTAACATAGTTATTCATGTATAGGCTGCAACCCATTGTTTCGAAGTGTGTCTTGTCGTGGTTCGGCGGAAATATTCTTCGCGGTCTCAAACTGGTACAGAAGCGTATTATGTTTCCCATTCGGTTGGCCTTCGCACGAAAGTAGTTTCCTGGTGCTGTTGGAACTAATCTGCTACACTTCTTCAAAAATAAATAAAATTACCTTAACAATATTATCTAGTGTGTAGCAAATGAGTATTAAACTGCAAGGAGCATTGGTAATAAAATCTTGCGCATCAAATTTCTTGTCATATGTCATATGTGGTAGTATTTCGTTCACAATACGGTAAGAATGCTATACTTCTGAGGAGCAGCTTGCATAATTACATGATCAATTGTTGCTACTCTTTGAATATGCAATATAACTAAAGTATTGCATGGCTTCAGATTTGAGGCAAAAATCAGATGTGATGAATGTGATGCGCCAAAGATGACATAAGCATTGGTACAGGCAAGAAAGTGCACAAAAAAGACAAACAAAGATGCTAAACATAAACTTAGAATGGCGCCATCCTGCTTCATAAATTCATTCCATGCACGTGGATTTTGTCTAAGACTATGCATATACTTGCACACTGAAGTGGTTAAGAAGCGCTAAAATAAGAAAAATTATGGGACTTACAGAATCTTCGTCTCAAAACCAGTACATATGTGTCCAGGAAGACTAATACATCACCTCACTGTGCATTCTACCTGAAGTCCAGAAGAATTCTGTCTACAGAAGCCATGAAACTAAGGGGCCTTTGCTTAACACTATTTGTTCACTTCTGCCAATTCATGAACAAGTGTTCTACTCAGATGCTCTCAATTCTTTGCATTGAACGCATCTCTACCTCCACTAGCACACTTCGTTTGCAAGTAGATTGGAGAAAATAGAATTTTACATTCTTAAAATAATTTTAAGTTCCAAGTAACTCTGGCTTATAAGACGTAAGGTGTGCACCACGGATACGCAGTTACAGGCCTTAATTGCTCCTTGCTTTCGCTTCGGGAGGCACGAGCGGTTATAATGAACTTGTTTCCTGAGCATGCATGTAAACGATGACTTCGTCAACATGGGATACTCTTCCCCCAATGCTTTCCCTTTCTGGAACCTAAAAGGAAGCCATAATTCTAAAATTAGGGGTATAAAATAGATAAAAAGGAAGACATGAGAATCTGGCTGCTTCATGTCAGCATATCCAATACAGAATCAAAGTGGTCTCTATTTGCACCCTTGCATTCAGATGCTGTTAAGTGTACCTAGTAAAGCTGTTAAATGTATGTAAGTACCTAACCAAGCATGAAATGTTGCTTTTAATAGTGAACGCAGGCACCATGTTCATTGCAAGTATGCATCATGTCACTAAGCAAATATGCAATCTCATTGTACCACCATTTTTTTATCACATGGATATATCTGTTGAGAGGCAATATAAAAAGCAGTCACTTCTCACAAATAGTCACTTTTTTTAACACATTTCTAACTTTTCAACGACGCTTGCTCCTATGTGTTTGTCTCCAGAGAGGATACTTGATTTTGACTTTCCTATTACATAACATAAATATACCATGTTAAGATGACTGCCTAGAGCACGTGAGAATTTTCATCTTGGTGTGACATACTGTATTTTGATTTTGTTGACATTTAGTCAAATGGTACACACAATATACCCACATTCTAGTTTTCTCGTCCAAATTGCATGGCAATGTATTTTGATTCTTTGGCGTATGCTCCTCCGCATTACGTGAAGTCTCGCTGGGATGGCTCTTCGACATCCTTGTGTCCTTGCAGCTGCCTTCTTGCCTTACGTGAAGCGGGTGCCTGAAAAATATCGTGTGCAAAAGTCAACACGAGGACATGGTGTACAAGAACATCGAGACAGTGATGGTCATGGCACTAAAAAAAGTCTTAGCTCTTAGTCTTCTTAGTGAAATGCATGCGAAACATCTAAAGGATTGCAACAATCAACTGCTGAACTAACTTCAATTTTTAGAATTAGACAAAAAAGAAATAACCGACAGTTTGTCCTCGTTCATCACCAATGTTAATATACTCCTGCTAATAAATAGAATATTGGTCATTGTCAGATGTCATAGGTCTGTCTTTAGTCTGGTGTTTTGCAAACACCACTTCTGACACATCCTAAGCACGTAACCAGTGTGCCCCCCGCGCCATCTCTGGTTCTGCCACGGCTCACGCTATAATTTGAGGATCATATCTGCAAACATGATGCTCAGTAGGGATGAAAATATGGTCCTCCAGTTAAATGGATATGACTGGATGTGCATATAAGAAAGGGTAACACTGCTTGTTATGGCAAGTTGACCCCCGTTTCAGTAATAAAAAGGAAGTTCAATGCGGCCTGCATCTATACTTACTAAAATGCATGAACTTGAAGGTGCGCGATGGAGTTCATTTTGACAGACTCGATTACTGCTGCAGTTTTAAATCTAGCATTTAACATTCTTGAAGACATGTAAAAGTTGCAGTTAGACCGCAGTTATTAGTTTATTAGACCAGCTCTTTGTTTTGTGTAAGACAAGGAGACTGGTAACACGGAATTAGAGCAATGTTTTATTTTGATAATTTATTTTTCCACTAAAAATACTAAAGCGATAAATACATTTCGATTTGCCATGCAGTATCAAGATGCACCCATTACGCTTGTAACCCCCAGAGAAAGGGTGATTTAGAAGTTCATATTACATAACTATGAAATGCCAAGTCATATTAGGAAATACACAGGCATGTTAAAAATAATAAGCCTATGCGAAGTGCCCCTGCAATTGTAATTCCACACCACAGGCCTTATATAAGGCGAAGCCGGAACGGGATGTACATCGCTCAAATACTACCGACCGTCGCGCGAAACGAGCGAACGATTGAATTTTTATACGTGCAAGGATAAGAACCTACTGCATAACCTTCGGAAATATTTTCTGCTACTTTCTAAAAGATATTAACTGAAATGACTAAACAAGCGTCAGGCTAGTTTCGAGGCGTGTTTGCAGCCCTCGTACCGGCAACACCGGGAACCGCGTCGCTCAATATCGTCGCTCACACGGAGTACGACTTGCAGGCGACGAGCGAACGCGACAGTCATCTCCATCGCATCGCTTGCAGCTGTCGCGCGCAAGATCGATTATGTGGGGTTAATACATTATTCAACATAAAACATGGATTCCTCGTGCGTTTTCAGTAAGTTTAAGATAAGGCGCCCAACTGACCTCTTGCAGCATGCAACTGAATGCGTGCGGCAAAGTTTCTAACTAGCAGTGGTGCTGCACTAACTTCAGTGGCCGCGATTACCAATTGGCGAGACACCGTCAAACGCTCGGCTTATTTGTAACGAAAGCATGCGACAGCAAAATGATGCATCTGTTCTGTGACTCCTTATTTCAACACGTTCCGTACACAGTAGAGTGACAAATTGAACAAATTCTAACACACAAAACGCACGCTAAGCACGCTCCGCATAGGCTCTGCATCATGGGCTGGCGAACAAACCAATTCAAGCGTCCTCTCACCTCACGTCTCATTGAAAATACTGTGGTTCTGGCAGGGCTTGCGATTTTGAAAGCTCTTACGGATAGCGGTAAGTGATAAAATCACATGCATTTATCGCGACGAGTGGCTTTTTCGATTGACATCGAGAGACAGCGCGCTTGCCTTGTCCGTTGTCACTCACGTCGGCTAAGCGCCGCGACGACTTCCTGGCGATAGCATGTCATGTACGCAGAACGTGCACTTAAGTCAGAATACACTTACTGTCAAGGATTTGTTGTTGTATCCAAAGAATGACGAACGACTGTCGTGTTTTCGCGGCGATGCGGATGGCTGACACACGATCTCCCTTGGATGACCTTTGTTGCTGCACGCTCACTGATCACCTTTCTCCGGTGCTGTGTTGTTCCGCAATGTTGAGTGCGCGCGCGGTAGAGTGACTCCGAGTGAAAAAGTAGAGCGCTCGCTACGCGTTCTTTTGAACTGTGGATGCCTGTTCTCTTAGAAGCAAAACGGTATGTTCTTTGCTCAGCGTGCGTGAGTGATACATCGCCATATTTGGGGCCAGCCTCCTACAGTTGAAGCAGAAGATTAAGCTACGTTTTGTTCTCTATTGCCGCAAGAGTAGAACTAGCATTCTACTCTCTCTCTCCCTCTCTCTGAAAGGCAGAGTGAAAAGCACATTTCACTCTCGCTTGGTGACGGAGTGAACAATGCATTTCACTCCACTCGACATCTTGAGAGAGTAAAACAGCGCTTTGAAGAGTAAATTGGCTCCTTCACTCCTGCGATGCCCTCCCTAGTTTTTAGAGTGCACCCGCTACAGCTCCTTTCTCGCCACAGTTCTGTCTCGACTCGTAAACTGCCGTCACCTCGCGCGCCTTGAGACCGGCATCTCCCAGGACGCCCGCAAGTCTCGTTGCGACTGGACTCACCGTGCTGTGTCTTTTTCTCCTGGTGACGAATTTCTTTCCCCTCCTGTGCGCGTTCCTGGGTATGGAATGAATTTCTCATGCGTTTTATTCAAACTTACACGTTCATTGCTCAGACATCCCCTGTCAATTACCGCTCATCGCCCGTTGCAACACCGTTGCCGTGGGACATAAATAGTGCATGTCTCTCGTTTAACGAAATATACTCGATGCTTTTCATGATACTTCGGCGCGGCCAGGCTGCCGCTTCCACAGCGAAAGAGAACTAGTACAAACACAACACATGCCTGACTTTCAACTTCATCATCTCTACGTACCATCATCCATTGTACATCATCTTCATCTATATATATCATCACCAGCTGCGCAGCTTTATCCTCGTGGCAGCAGCACGAGCTACGCTGCAATAAAGTTGTTCCATACAATATCGCATCCCGAATAAAAGGAGTGAGAAAAGCAGGTGACACTCTGACGTTTCTTTCTGTTTCCTGATAAGTGTTCCGCAGCCTTGGTCGGGCTGGGCCACGGCAGCCTAAGGCGGGGGTGACCGCAACGGCGGGCATTCAGCCATTGGGCAGAATGCACGCTGAGGCGCTCACGAATTTAGCGATGACGCCCGGTGGTGCCGTTGCTCTCTAAGGTTTTCTTTTGTTTTTGTTTTTTCGTTGAAGAAGCATGAAATGACAAGGAATATAACTCACGGGACCGGAGCACTTCCTTTGTGTCGGTGGCTGTCCACCTGCCCCATTTCTCTTTTCAATTTGTCCTGACACTTGCGTAGCTGCTGCTCGGCGCTGGGGCGGACTTCGGTTTTACATTTGAACTTTCCTTCTGTCTGTTTCCGGTTCTTTTTCTTCTCCCTTAGGGACACAGCATCAGCACGCTTGTTTTCTACCATGTTGCAGTGTCTCGTCACGAGGTGTATCAGAATTGACCGCTCCTCCGCGGTAAAGTTGATTATTATTCACTGAAACGTACCCACAACAAATCCTGCAATAAGTAAGCGAACACTTGAAGAAATAAAGCAATAAATAAGTAGCTAAATAGATTATATATATATATATATATATATATATATATATATATATATATATATATATATATATATATATATATATATATAAATTGTGCAACCGGAAATGGAAACATACCTCTCCGCACCGCCGAAAAAAGACAACTAAAAGATAATTGGCTGCGGCTTAGCTCTGCTAACGCTGGATATACAAAGCGAAAATTTGGTTTAGCCTGGGGCCCTATAATGTAAAACTATTCCAATATGTTTTTATTCCAATATCCTGACGTGAAATTTGCGTAACCAATCAAAAGCTCTCCTTTTTTATAGGAAGACACTTTTGCTTGCTTTAAAAACAAATAAAGTTGCCTGCACTGAGCGGCTTGTCTTATCTAATTGGCCGACAAGAGGTGAGGAGCACAATCAAGTGAAGATGGATTCGATGGGGCCGAGCAAGTGCACTGGAAATCGATAACAGAATGAAGAGGGTGGTGCTGGCGTCCACGATTGTTCCGCTTTCCTGTACTTAGCTTGCGGTGGGTGGTCGAAAATCGCGGCGGCATGCAACGCAAGGGTAAGAATGCCGTTAAAACAAATCTTTAGCGAAGAAGAGTTGGCAGAGCGAGGTCGTAAACGTGCCGACAATGTTCGATAGGGGCACACGGCCACGCGAAAAGCTTTATAGTGTGCAATAAACCGCAGGTGTGAGTAGCCAGTTCTTGAGCGATCGGTGAGAGCCATATATTATTCCCTTCGGAACGGGGCAGGCAGCGGCTATTCAGAAAAAAAATTCAATTTTGTTCGGCATAATAATGCGTCTTTAGCGCCTACGCGCCACCTTGAAGAGGTGAATTTTTGCGGTTTTCTGACGTCGCGTGACAGGCAGGGGAAGTGGGTACAGCCCTAATACATTTGACCAATAGCCTAAGTCTAATGGCGAAAAGCGTCGAATGAGAAACAAATATTTTTCGTTTTTTTTTTCGAACCAGTTATGCATAATCAGTGTGTACAAGTCATATCAGATGGGGAGCTATCGCGGTTTTCGTGATGTCGCGTGACAAACAGGCGAAGTGGGGGTGGTCAAAAAGACGTTTTTGACCAATCGCTGAGAGCTCATTGCACAATTGCAATAATGTTTCGAACAGCTTTACGTTATAGCGCCCCTGGTGAAGACTTGGTTTCACTGGGTGCCATTTAATTTAGCTGTAGTTATTAAACTTAGTTATACAATCATCGTAAGGTCAGGTAGGACTTCTGTGCCTAGGCCAGTAGCTAGACACGACTGTGATTAGGCTTGGGTAGACACGCATCGTGTGACAGTGTGACCCCTGTTGTTCCACAGGTAAAGCGCAGTGCTAGACATGCAAAGAGACGCCGCGAACATGCACAGCGTCAAGCCACAAACGGACAGGGCGCGAACGCGCTCGCTACATTGATCACGACGGTGCGACACCTGTTGCATTCCCGCGCTACTCCAGTGATGCAACTCGCCGCATGATATCCGCGGAGTGGCCAGATGCCGCTTGGCGACGATGGCTCAAAGCCTGCCCTCCCCCCCCCCCCCCTTGCAGCAATGCTCAGAGAAAACGGCAAAGCCTGGCTCTCATCCATGTCTTACTCGAGCTGACTCGACGAGCGCGGCGCTCTTCATAGGCAGGGGTGCGACAAGTCACGTGGTCAGGTGGCGACCCCGGTATGGAGAGCGCATGCGCCAAGCCAGCGGCGGCGAGGGAGCTCGGAGCTCGGAGTCCCATGATGTGTTGCCAAGGTGCAGCTGCACAGAAATGAAGGTCGACGGCTAAACTCGGCTCGACGTGGTTCGTAAAGTTATAGGAACCGGGAGACACGCGTTGCTACACGAGAGATGCACGACAGCTACAGCTTTCAGTTCTTAGACTGCATTTCGCACGCTCGTGATAGCGGGCATTTCTTTCTTGTATTTATTGATTTGAGCAACAAAATGTGATTATCTTTTTGTATATCAGCTATTCAAAACTATGAAAAGTTCGAAGCCTCGCTCCCATGCTCATTTCTTGTGATGATAAGACCGCCTTTCGTATAAGAGTGCCTTTTCACCGAAGAAGGCGTGTTTCTTTCTCACGCCTTTTCACAACCTTACCCTAACAAAAGGCCGTTTTTAGCTTTAAGATAAAGTCGGTTTGTCAATGCGGGCCTAAGTAAATTCTATCGGGGGCATAAACATACATGTGTTTGCGCAAACGTTCCATTCATCCACTAAGTATCGAAACAATGTATTGTGCGGTGGTCCTTAGGGTACTTTCCCTTCTTACAATATAAGCAACAAATTAGGCCGCGTTGCGGGCTAGGAAACAGCCATGACGACACAGATAGTTGACGGCTTTCATCTTTGCTTTTGAAAGCAGCGCATTGTTCAATAAATTTATATAACCGTCTTCGCGTGAAGCAACGAGTGCAAGATCGGCAGCCAGCTGGGGCATCGCCAATGGAGCCAGAGTTGTAATCAAAACTGCAATCTTACTACGTCAAACAACCGCAGATGTTGCGATGGCTTCCCCACATAGCCTTCTCGTTATGTTTCAGAGATTCTTGTGCATCACCCAATGGCGACGAAACCCTAATTAGGAAACATATTTGCAGCTCACGTCTTTATTTTCATTTTTTTTGCCTTTGAAAATTCCAATATCTCTACTTTTCTTTGCAAAATCCCCCCCCCCCCCCCATTTTGTTGTCCACTACATGGCTACATAGACCACCATTGTATGCCGTCCATGTTTTTTACCGCTAAATGCAGTACACCAAGCAGTTTCCTAAAGAAACGTCGCCACAGCAAACATGCCACCATGTTTGTACGACTCCCTCTTGTAGTGCTAAAAATACTAATAAAAATGTTCATCATCATCATCAGCAGCCTGGTTACGCCCACTGCAGGGCAAAGGCCTCTCCCATACTTCTCCAACTACCCCGGTCATGTACTAATTGTGGCCATGTTGTCCCTGCAAACGTCTTAATGTCATCCGCCTACCTAGCTTTCTGCCGCCCTCTGCTACGCATCCCTTCCCTTCGAATAGAGTCCGTAACCCTTAATGACCATCGGTTATCTTCCCTCCTCATTACATGTCCTGCCCATGCCCATTTCTTTTTCTTGATTTCAACTAAGGTATCATTAACTCGCGTTTGTTCCCTAACCCAATCTGCTCTTTTCTTATCCCTTAACGTTACACCTATCATTCTTCTTTCCATAGCTCGTTGCGTTGTCCTCAATTTAAGTAGAACCCTTTTCCTAAGGCTCCAGGTTTCTGCCCCGTACGTGAGTACTGTTAAGACACAGCTGTTATATACTTTTCTCTTGAGGGATAATGGCAACCTGCTGTTCATGATCTGAGAATGCCTCCCAAACGCACCCAAGCCCATTCTTATTCTTCTGATTATTTCCGTCTCATGATCCGGATCCGGACTCACTACCTGTCCCGAGTGAATGAGTATAGTAAATTGTAGCGGTGGCGTAGAGGTAGAACATCCGCCTCGCGTGCAGGTGGACCGTGGTTCGAATCCCGGTGCCGCGCAATTTTCCACCGGAATAAAAAAATATCCGCGTGTTGATAAAATTGCACAAACAGGCATGGAGTGCGGCCTGAGCCCTGTGACCAGAACCGGTAACGCACTCCCTCACCATCTGCCGGGGGTGCGGCATCGCCAACCCGGACAAAGAGCATGCGTGCGTGCCCAAGTGCGGCCTGTGCGGCGGCAAGCATCTCACCGCCGACCGGGCCTGTAAGGCAAAATTTATGATGCCCTACGTGGTGCGGCGCCGGCGCTGGGAGCGGCGCCGGGCCATCGACGACAGCAGCCAAGAAAGAGCTCCTGCAGGCCGACCCCAACGCAGCACCTCTTCGCGGAGCCGTTCGAGAACGCCGGCCCGCAAGGGCAGCCACCAAAGCCGCCAACGATCGAGATCCCGATCCCGGGATGGCCCGAACAGGGCCGACCAGGCGCCATCGGCCAGCTCCAAGGACGGCCGCCGCTGGGAGACGATGGGGAAAGGAGGCAGTCGTAGCTCGAGCGCAAGACGCCGAGGGTCCCGTTCGAGGTCCCGGACCAGATCAAGAACCCGGGTCGAGTCCAACCAACGAGGGATACTCGCCGAGAAAAAGGTGGGCTGGACCAACAGGTCTTCCGTCGCTCTAGGGAACGACAGAGAGCTCCCACCCCTCAACCCTACCCCACCTCCCCCCTCTAACCAAAACGCCGCAACACGCCAAGAGTGCGGCGAATGTACAGAACTTAAAAGACTAATCGAAAGGCAAAACACTCAGATTCAGGAACAGAATGTGCAGATCAGAGCACTCATGAGTAAAATAGATGCGCTAGTTCGCGGCAACTCAGCAACTAAAATAACCAAAACGAGCACGGTGCCAGAGGACGCCAACGAGAAACGCAAGGTGCCGCGGAGGGACCCCCTCTCACCCCGTCAAGAGCGGAGAGGAGATGCGCAGCCCATGAAACAAGCATTGAATGTTCAAGAAGAGATGGACGCTGAAACCACGGCTGACTGCAAGACGGCAGCAGCGGCGCCGCAGACGTCACATCAACAACAGCAACCGCCGCAAGAGGGCAAACTGGCAGCGATACTCGCAGCCATCAATCAAATTAACCAGAATCTCGGCAATATTGCTACGGCACAATATGCGCGATCACGAAAGGCCAGCAGTGTGAAGACGACGACGACGATAAGAAGCTAGCGCGGGCTGTTGCCTCTTGGCCAAGCGCAGCGTATTTTCCTTGTAAATATACTTGTACATAGCTTTTCCTCTGCGTCTTCCTACGTAACATATCTGGTGGAGGTGGACGTTCCCTGTACCTCGTCACGGAGCTTCGCAGTGGACGGTACGTCGAGCCTTCCTTCATGGCTCCCGGCGACGACAACCCGACTCCGCCGGCTCCGACACCTGCTGCCACTTCGACGACATACATCACTCTCCCCGCTCCCCGTGATCCTGGCGTATTCTCGGGCCAAGATGGGGAAGACGTCGATGACTGGATCAGCCTGTATGAACACGTCAGCCGCAATAACCGGTGGGACCCTACTATTATGCTCGCCAACGTAGTCTTTTACCTCGGTGGCACACCTCGAGTTTGGTATCGCACGCACGAAGATGAGCTCACCAGTTGGGATTCACTTAAGACACAGCTTCGAGACTTGTTCGGCAACCCCTACGGTCAACAACTTGCCGCGCAGAAGGCGCTTTCCGGCCGTGTGCAGACGTCAACAGAGCCCTATGTCACGTACATTCAGGACGTCTTGGCTCTGTGCCGCAAAGTTGACACCCACATGACTGAGTCAGACAAGGTTTCCCACATCCTCAAAGGCATTGCCGATGACGCCTTCAACTTGCTCGTTTGCAACAACGTAGCGACGGTGGATGCTGTTATAAGAGAGTGCCGCCGCCTGGAACTCGCCAAAAGCCGACGTATTGACCAGCAGTTTGCCCGTCTGCCCAACACCCCAGCGACATCTTCCTGTGCCGACGCTCCTCGTCCCAACAACACTGCCGATGTTACCAGGATCGTCCGGCGTGAGATCGAGGCCGCCTATCCGGCTGCCTTCGACTCCAGTCCCACCAACACATCTGCAGTCACGGTCTCACTGATCCAGGCAGTTGTCCGCCAGGAGTTTGAAAACATGGGTCTTCACACCCTCTGCTCGGCCCATCGCCCTAATACCCGCCCGGCTTCTTCGATTTCGCCCCGTCCCGCATCTTCTTACCCACCACGTTTCCGCAACCCATCTGAATGGCGCACTGCTGACGACAAGCCTATTTGTTTCCACTGCCATCGAATCGGGCACATTTCTCGGCACTGTCGTAGTCGCTGGAGTTCCCCAAGCCGGTCTACTTATACTGCCTACTCTCGCCCCTCAGGTGGCCCTTCTCGTCCCTATGCCGCACGCTCCGATAATGCCGCCACTGATTCTCCTGCAACGAACCGCCCCTATTCTCGTTCGCCTTCGCCCCAACGACGACAATCTCGCTCTCCCCAGCCCCGTCGCTCCTATTCGCCGACTCCCTTCGGACGCCGCTCCCAGCCGGAAAACTAGACGATGCAGCGCCTCGAGGTGACGCTGCATTGCTCCCTACGCCGCCAAATCCTCTACTGACTTTGCCCACTCATCTGAACCTTCTTGACGTGCAAGTCGACGGTGTTTCTGTGTCTGCTCTCATAGACACTGGGGCGCATTTGTCCGTAATGAGCGCTGACCTTCGTAACCGGCTCAAGAAAATTATCACGCCCGCCACGACGCCTGTTGTCCGTGTCGCCGATGGCGGAACAGCCCCCGTAATTGGTATGTGTACCGCCCGCGTCTCCTTCGCCGATCGCTCAACAATCGTGCTATTCACAGTCATCGCCCACTGTCCCCACGACATCATCCTCGGCTTAGACTTCCTTTCCGCACATTCTGCTCTCATCGATTGTTCCGCCAGTACTCTCCGCCTTGACCTGCCTGTTCTGGATCCTGCTGAACCACACCCCAGTCGCCTCAGTTCCGCCGACTTCGTTCGCTTGCCACCTTCGGCACTGACCTACGTTGACCTAGTGTCATCCCCACCAGTCCCCGACGGTCACTACATCGTGGCTCCTATGCAAGACGTCCTCCTTACACACGGGATCACAGTACCCCATACAGTTTTATCTATTACTGCGAATTGCGTCTGCCTGCCAGTGGTCAACTTTGGCTTGACGACACAAGTGCTGCCACGTGGGATGTCTTTGGCCCAGCTTTGTTCATTCGAGGATCACTCAGTAGCATCCATTGCAGTAGACGACACTTCATCCGATACTCCTCTACCATCGCAGTCGGCAAATTGTACCATCGCTGACTTACGGAAAATGATTGCCCCCGACTTGCCCTCCGAGCACGCTCGTGAACTCTACCGCGTTCTGTTTTCCTACCACGATATTTTTGACTTTAACGATCGTCCTTTAGCCCAAACTACAGCTGTCAAACATCGCATTAATACCGGCGATGCCCCTCCTATTCATCGCCGCCCGTATCGAGTGTCACCAGCTGAGCGTCAAGTTATTCACGCAGAAGTTCGCAAAATGCTTGCCAAGAACATTATTGAACCATCATATAGTCCATGGGCGTCACCTGTAGTACTGGTCAAAAAGAAGGATGGCTCATGGCGCTTTTGCGTGGATTATCGGCACCTTAACAGGGTTACCAAAAAGGACGTGTATCCCCTACCTCGGATTGATGACGCCCTTGACTGCCTCCACGGTGCTCGCTATTTCTCTTCTATTGATCTTCGCTCCGGCTACTGGCAGATTGCCGTGGACGATCTCGACCGCGAGAAGACTGCTTTTGTCACACCCGACGGTCTTTATCAATTCAAAGTGATGCCGTTCGGTCTATGTAACGCCCCTGCCACTTTTGAACGCATGATGGACTCCCTTCTTCACGGTTTCAAATGGTCCACGTGCCTGTGCTACTTGGACGACGTTATCGTATTCTCCCCAACGTTCGCTACGCACCTCGAGCGCCTCTCAGCAGTCCTGGACGTTTTTCGGCGAGCCGGTCTGCAACTCAACGCATCGAAGTGCCAATTTGGCCGTCGCCAGATTACCGTCCTTGGACATCTCGTTGACGCGAACGGAGTGCAACCGGACCCAGGCAAGATCCATGCTGTTACGCACTTCCCTGTTCCGAAGTGTGTCAAGGATGTGCGCAGCTTCATCGGCCTTTGTTCGTACTTCCGCCGTTTCGTGAGAAATTTCGCCGCCATAGCACGACCACTAACCGACCTTTTGAAAAAAGACGCTCCTTTCCAGTGGGGCGATAACGAGGCCTCTGCATTCTCTCATCTAATCGACATTCTCACAACGCCTCCCGTTTTGGCCCATTTCGATCCTTCTGCGCCTACCGAAGTCCGTACTGATGCCAGCGGTCACGGAATTGGAGCAGTACTGGCACAACGCCAGCGTGGCCACGACCGTGTTATCGCTTACGCCAGCAGGCTCCTCTCACCCGCGGAGCGCAACTATTCCATCACTGAGCGTGAGTGTCTGGCCCTAGTTTGGGCGGTTGCGAAATTCCGCCCATACTTATATGGCCGATCCTTTTCCGTTGTCACAGACCATCACGCGCTTTGCTGGTTATGCTCACTGAAAGATCCTACAGGAAGACTTGGTCGCTGGGCCTTACGCCTCCAAGAATACTCGTATACTGTAACCTATAAATCTGGCCGACTACACAAGGACGCTGACTGCCTGTCTCGCTACCCGGTCGACGAGCCTGACGACGCCGACAGTAGTAGCGCCAACGGCATTTTCTCTGTCTCTGCCTTCGGTAACATCGCCGATGAGCAGTACCGAGACCTATCGCTGCGAGCACTTATCGAGCGTCTGCGCTCCACACCTACCGACGCATCCGTTCGCCGATATGTCCTCCAGGGTGGCATTCTGTATCGAAGGAACTTCCTCCCTGACGGCTCTGACCTTCTTCTTGTCGTGCCAAAACAGCTACGACAGACTGTGCTCTTTGAGATGCATGACGCACCCACTTCAGGACATCTTGGGGTAACCCGCACGTACGACCGCGTCCGCCGCCGCTTCTATTGGCCTGGTCTCGCTCGCTCCGTTCGACGCTATGTTGCTGCCTGTGATCCCTGCCAGCGTCGGAAGACACCTCAGGTGCTACCTGCCGGTCATCTCCAGCCGATCACCGTCCCTGTGGAACCGTTCTTTCGTGTTGGATTAGACCTGCTCGGTCCCTTTCCCACGTCATCTTCTGGGAACAAATGGGTAGCCGTCGCGACTGATTACGCCACCCGATACGCTATCACTCGGGCTCTCCCTACCAGCTGCGCCACTGACGTCGCGGACTTTCTCTTGCGTGACATTATCTTGCTTCATGGCGCCCCGCGACAGCTGCTTACTGACCGTGGTCGAAACTTCCTCTCGAAAGTTGTCGCTGACATTGTGCGTTCCTGCTCCATTCAACACAAACTGACTACTTCATACCATCCTCAAACCAATGGCCTGACAGAGCGGTTAAACCGTACTCTTACCGATATGCTGGCCAAGTACGTTTCCAAGGACCACCACGACTGGGACATTGCCCTTCCTTACGTAACATTTGCGTACAATTCTTCCCGGCACGACACCGCCGGATTTTCTCCCTTTTATCTACTGTACGGTCGCGAACCTACCTTGCCCCTAGACACGGCACTTCCTCCTGCTGCGGTCTCAACAAGCGAGTATGCGCGCGACGCCATCGCCCTCGCCGACCATGCACGCCAGCTTGCCCGTGCTCGACTGACGGCCTCACAGACCACTCAGCAGTGTCAGTACAACGCCCGCCATCGTGACGTACAGTTTTCACCTGGTGCGCTCGTGCTCTTGTGGTCGCCCTCTCGTCACGTCGGACTTTCAGAGAAGCTCCTTTCGCGATACACAGGGCCCTACCGCGTGCTGCGCCAGGTGACGCCTGTGACTTACGAAATTGCTCCTGTGGCCTCAACCTCGTCCTCTCCTGTGGCATCTAGTGATGTCGTACACGTCAGTAGGCTCAAGGCCTACTACACTGCTTCCGAGTCCGATCTTTAGTCGCTCCGGGACGGCGCTTTTGCAGCCGGGGGTAGTGCTACGGCACAATATGCGCGATCACGAAAGGCCAGCAGTGTGAAGACGACGACGACGATAAGAAGCTAGCGCGGGCTGTTGCCTCTTGGCCAAGCGCAGCGTATTTTCCTTGTAAATATACTTGTACATAGCTTTTCCTCTGCGTCTTCCTACGTAACAATATGAATGCCAGGTTAGAGGCCTTCGAGGGTCAAATAAAGATCCTGTCAGTGAAGCACGAACGACTGGCGGCGAAGACAGCGACAATAACCGTGAAGAACAAGTTCGCAGCGCTAAGGAATGAACGCGCCAATAAAGTCAAGGAATCGATCGCGTACAGGCGCGGTCGCATCAAAACGTTAAAGGAAGATGGCGCAGACGCCGAACAGTAGAAAGCAAATCCGCGGAGGGGAAACAACGATCATTTACCAATGGAATTGCAGGGGCATCCGCACCAAGGAAGCCGAGTTACAACTTCACATAGATGGGCTCGACCAGAAACCGGATCTGATCGCGTTACAAGAGACACACGGCAGACCCAGACTCCCGGGTTACGTGACCTACACGGATCCGACGGAAGGCGGGACGGCGTTACTGGTGCGCACCAACATAGCAGCCACCCAGCACATCACGGCGCAAAGGGGCTGCGAACACACGCTGGTCGAGGTTCACACAAGGACTATTGGCAGTGCCGGAAACCTGTTTGTAATGAGCGCATACTGCAGACCGTCACAAAGGCAGTACGACTTCGAAACAACAGTAAGCCAGGCGAAGAGGTTGGCGGGGAACAGACCGCTCCTGGTCCTAGGCGACTTCAACGCCCCTCACACTACATGGGGTTACAAATACCAATCTAAACGAGGCAAGGCTTTAGCACAGGCAATGGAGGACCAAGGAATGGCGCTCCTTAATGAACCGGGCGTCGTCACCCGAAAGGGAAACAGCGTCAACAGGGACACCACCCCGGACCTGTCGTGGATGGCGGGCTCCCTAGAAGTGGCCTGGCGGAACGAAGACGTAGACCTGGGCTCCGATCACAGCATCATAAGTGTAACGATCAAGGGACCAAGGTACCGGGCAGCCCTCGGCAAAGCCCGGATCACCGACTGGGACCGAATGCGCAAGCACACGGACGAAGAAAACGAGACCTCCGGAGAAAACGAGGAGGAGGGCAGACATCAAACGTACGCAGAATGGGCGCGAGAACAAAAGATCGCGCTCGACAGATTTAGTCAAGAAGTTGTAACAACGATGCAGACGCCCTTCGTCGACGCCAAACTAGCACACATGTGGGAGGCGCGGCACTCGCTCACGCGAAGATGGAAGCGTCAACGACGAAACAAGAAGCTCGTCAAATGCATCGCGCTCCTCAACAAACAGATCGCTGAATACGCAACCAAGCTGTGCCGAGAGAACTGGATGAGTACGTGCGACGGGCTGCAGGGAAAGCTCTCGGCGCGCAAGACCTGGTGCCTGCTCAGACACCTGATCGACCCGTTGAGCAGCAAGACCTCAACCAACCGCAACCTCACCAAAGTTCTGAACGCTTACGATGGCAACGGCCAAAGGCTCATTGAAGACCTCAAGGCGATCTATCTCAAGACGGAGAGAGGGCGGTTTCCGATACCGGACGAGTACGGGGGACCGGAAAATCCGGCATTGGATGAACCGTTCACCATCACAGAGATATTAACAGCCATAGACGAGAGTAATAAGACGAGCGCACCCGGAACGGACACCATTACATACAAGCTGCTCAATAACATGAGTGATGCGGCGGCACACGGGCTCCTGGGTCACATCAACAGAACCTGGGAAAGCTCGAAGTTGCCCGCAGAATGGAAAAAGGCCGAGGTGCGATTCATACCTAAACCCGGCAAACCTCTGACGATCGAGAACATGCGCCCTATCTCGCTCACGTCCTGTGTGGGCAAGGTCATGGAACGCATGGTTCTCAAAAGACTTCAAGCACACCTGGACGAGACAAATCAGATGCCAGCGACCATGTATGGATTCCGCCAGCACCTGAGCACCCAAGACGTCCTGATCCAATTACACGAATTAGTGATTAAAAGAGCAACGAGGCACGCGCCCCGGGGTATACTGGCTTTGGACCTGAAAGGGGCCTTCGACAACGTGTCCCACGCCAGCATGCTCGAGAACCTGCGCAAGACGGGTTGTGGCCGCAAGACCTACGGCTATATTAAAGATTTCCTAACCAATAGAACAGCAACTATCCGGATAGGAAATGAACGGTCAGAGCCTGTGGAGCTCGGAGACAGGGGTACCCCACAGGGGTCTGTCCTGTCGCCTCTGCTTTTCAACCTAGCACTCCTGCCCCTGCCCGAACTACTCAATCAGATCGAGGGCGTGCACCACGCGTTCTATGCCGACGATATAACGGTGTGGACGAACCGCGCGGGGTCCGACGCCTGGGCGGAGGAAGCCCTGCAGAGAGCGGCAACGACCGTCCACGAGTATGCCACGACCTGCGGCCTGAGCTGCGCTCCACAGAAATCGGAGCTGCTCATGGTACAGCCCGGAAGACCGAAGAAAGAGCCGCCGCCAAACATAATCATCACCATCGACGGCACAGTGATCAAACCAACGCAGCAGATCCGGATACTGGGCCTTCTGTTGCGCAGCGACGGCAAGGCGCACGCAGCCGTCAACAAAATCAAGACCACATCGGAGCAAGTCCTGAGCATGATCCGGAGAGTCACCAACCGGAACAGAGGAATCAAAGAAGAAGACGCACTGCGCCTGGTGCAGGCATTCGTCGTGTCACGCGTAACGTACTCCGCCCCGTACCTCCAGCTTGCGAAGGTGAACCGCGAAACGCTGAACACGACGATAAGGAAAGCAGTGAAACTCGCGATGGGCATCCCAGTCTACTCGTCAACGCAGAAGCTGCTGGAAATGGGTGCCCACAAAACGGTGGAAGAGCTGGTGGAAGCACACCTATCCCATCAGAGAGTAAGGCTGAGCCGGACAGAGCACGGTCGGGCCGTCCTACGCAAGATAGGATGGCAAATTGAACAGCAACCGACAACGGAGCCACTCCCCACAACGTGGAGAGACATTATTAAGACCAAGCCTCTCCCCCGGAACATGCAGCCGGGGAGGAACGACGAGAGACGCTCTGCGCGGGCCAAGGCAATGGCTCGACAGCTGGAAAAGGACCCAGAGGTTCTCTACGCGGACGCCTCGCTTCCCAAGCACGGAACCAGAGCAACGGCGGTCGTCACCACCATCGATAAACTGGTCACAGGCGCGTCGATACGGACGACGAATATAGCCGAAGCAGAAGAAGTGGCCGTGGCCCTCGCACTCGCACAACCGGGAGTGAGGACCGTGGTCACAGACTCCCAGACCGCCTACGCAACCTACCGCAAGGGGAACATCTCTCCCGCGGCACTAGCGATCCTCACCAAATGCAGATCACCGGGACGGGCCGTTGAGCTCGTGTGGGTCCCGGCTCACTCGCAAGTGGAAGGCAACGCACTCGCCGACCACTATGCCCGAGAACTGTCAATCCGGGCCGAGGACGAGCCAGAGCTACCGCACCCCGTGACAAGCTACAAAGAAATCACGCAAATGTACAGAAGTGGCAGATGTAGGCTTCCCCGTCCGCATCCGCAACTCAGCCGACAGCAGCAAACGATCTTGCGACGCACGCAAGCGGGGTCGCTAGCGCATCCCGTGCTCTTGCACAAGATGTTCCCAACAGAACATGACACTTTATGCCCTTTTTGCAGATGGTCAAAAGGCACTCTAGCACACATCATTGCAGAGTGCGCTAAGCTCAAGAACCCCTCACCATCCCTACCCCCCACTCTCCCCAGCCCCAACCCCCCCGAGCGATGGGAGACCTTGTTGTCCAGCCCCGACCTACCGACCCAGCTCGCGCTGGCGGCTAGGGGCCAGGAACTGCTGGACGCATATGGGACCTGAGAATAAGGTTCCACCCCATCTGGTGCCAGCGAGCACCAACCGTCACTAAGCGCTCAGTTCAAAAGTTGATTCTCTCTCTCTCTCTCCCTCACCAGAGCAGGATTGGCCACCGTGGTGCGGTACTTGGCCACAACGCCCCATATGAACAGAACAATAAAAAAGTTTATTTAACAGCAATCGTTTATGTGCACCACTTAAGTGCGCAAAAACGTGTAAACAGTGCCGTCTAAATCTCGGAAAGATCCGATGGCCAGTGACCTGACATCGCGGTAAAGGATCGGGTAAAAGAAAGCACGTGCGCCTCCTTAGCGAAAAGCAGCGAGGCGTTAATTCTTCTGGTGGCATCTTCTTGCGGTGCGACCCAGTCGTCGTACGATACCACTCTAAAAAGTCGGGTGCGCTTGTCCCTGAGCCTGGCTGTGGCAAGACAGTGCCGGATCAGACGTTTCATGTCGATATTGAATGCCAGGCTGTTGGACTATGGCACTTGTGTTCCTCTTCTCTTGCCCAGAATATCCGTTGCAATGGGTTTAGCTCTTGCCTTGAGGAAGAGAACCTGGGCTCCCCTGGCGAGGCGAGTGCGAGTGCATGGAAGCATGTTAGGAGTGGACTCCCTTCGTAGAGCCTTACTGTCGTGGTTCAACGGTGGTCTCACACAGTTTGTGATGACGGGGTGTGTTTCAGCGATGGTGGGCTCATTTCAAGGCTGCAAAGGCGGGGCTCTGCAATTACAATATGTGCACCCTCATGAGCTCCTCAGTTTCCTGATTTTCTCATGGTGATGCCTGTTCTCCAGTATACAAGAACCCGCCCAGTTTATTACGCCGCAGGTGGCGGAAGGCTTGTTTTATGCGGTGCGCTATTGTTGCCGTGTAGGATCGGAAGTTCAATTGCTTGAGGACCTCTTCTCTGTCAGTGTAGATGTGAACCATGGCTCCCGTGTGTCCATCACAAATTTGAATTGATTCATCGAAGGCTTGTATTTCAAGCATTCTGGCTGTGCATTGAGCAGAGCCGCGGTGGTTCACGACTCGTGCTTGCCCGTGTTTTTGTGCTATAGCCGCTAGCGGCACACATTTTACTGTAACCTTCATCGTATTGTAAGGCAGCATCAGTGTACCGGTTTATTCCTTGCAGATGTCCTCGCTCGTTTATATTTACCTGCGTTGTCGGTGTGCCCTGCTTTCACCTTTGGTGTTCGTGGGGATTGGTCTGGGTTCCGTAACCCTTTTAACAGCGCAGCTGTGTAAGCTTTCAGTTCCACCGAGGAGCATTTATCAGGTGAACAGCTGCTCGGTCTTCTCGCGTTGCCTAGCAACCACTTGCGAGAGCACCGATACACTTAACCTCCTCGCACACAACTCGCGTAAGGCGGGGTCGTGTGGTCAGAGGCGAGTAAATGCTCGGAACAGCCGGCGCAGCGACACCTTATTTCACTCCTCCACTCCGGGCGTACGTGCTGCTTGCATGGGAAGACCGAAGAAAGTCCGGACGCCCGAAGAAGCAGTGTCTTGCGAGGAAGAGCCCCGTACTGCCAAGCCAGAAGCGATGCATCGCCGCCGACCTGATCCGGAACACCGCGCCGAAGCTACGGCTGAGAAGAGGTGACGCCGAATCGCGGATCTCGAGTTTGATTCCAGGGAACGCGAGAGTCCGCGCCTGTACGCTCGACGTCGCCGACAAAACGATCCCGGCCTGCGACTTCTCGAAAATTTCCAGCGTCAAGCCCGCCGACACCTGACATCAATCAATTGAAGTGAGAGCGCAGCAAAGCAAGGCGCGCTCGCTCTGGAGGATTTCAAGAAGCTACCAGGTACACCGTGTCCGAGCTAGCGTCGGTGCAGCGTCTGGCACACCACATCGGCGTATATGGCGTCCCAACAAATCGTTTCTGTTGCGGCGGGCGCCTCAAATTGTGCACCTGTCCCAACCGAAACCTGTCACAGATGAAGATGGCATGGATTTATCAGAAGCTTTAACTTTCCCGGAGCTCCGCTGGTCTCCGGTATTTGCGATAGCAGAGCCACGCATATTTTAAAAACGAGGGCCGAAATCGATTGTCCAGCTCTGGCAGAGGCAGGTACCTACATGCAACATAGACAACCGTCGCTGGCCATTCCACGTACTCTTCAGTCTCGATTCGATAAAGGATGTGTTTGCATACGTCTGAACATTTTTGCGCCACCATACTTAGCGAGGCTCTCTATGGCGTTGGTTTCCCGTCTCCTCTGAATCACATCTCATCGTCTTCGCATGTGCTCCTGTGCAGAGCAGCAACATGGCGACTCATTTGAAGTTGCAATTCAAATACATGGATAATAGGCGGAGGCTTTTTTCTGGAGTTTATTATATTAACTCTATGGCTAAACGTTTCATACTTGCTAGAATGACACCCACCGCCGTAGCGATGTGGCTCGGGCGTTGCACTACTCCGCTAAAGATGCCGCATTCCATCGCAGCCTTGGCGACCGGATTTCCATGGGAGCGAAATGGAAAAAAGCACTTGTTTAGTCGAAACTAGTTTACATGGACGTTCAATTGCCCCAAATCCTCAATCCGCAATTCCACTTAGCGCACCTCATAAGCAAACCGGCGCTCCGACACGTCAGCCCGACAATTAAATTCCTAGCGTCACGTGTTAACAATGCTTAAGGAGCGTCAATTTGATCCAGTGCAAACATTTAGAGCGAATGTGCTCTAACTCGTTGTCCGGTGTTTATCCCCCACTTTCCTGACTATACTGAGAAATGTCTTGGTCACGTCGAGTTTACAGGTCGCGATGATAAGGCTCATCCTATTTTAACTGCATGGTCAAAATTTAACGTTTGTGGCTGGCATTAGATTTGCAAATATTACTGGGGCCACATATCTCCCTATTCTTCATTCTTTATGCAAGGATTGTAGCATTTCCCATATTCATCTCTGAACTAAAGAAGGCACTTTGGTTACATCGCTAGAAAGGAACGGCATATATACGCAAACAAAGTCAAAATGTCTCCGTTAACTGCGGTCCTTGTAATAAATTTTGTACTTGAGCCTCACAGGTGTGTTTTAAGCCTGTTTCGCGAACGAGGGGCTGCCGAATTTAGTACCCTCTCCTGGCGCAACTATTACTAGCTCTGAAGCAAAATTTGCTGGAGAGAGACAGAATACTATAGCTTTTGTGCATGCGAGGTCAACGTTTAGGGCTCACTCTCACTTGAACCCTTTGCGACACAGGAGATTACGCGATCTCCATGACTAGACACGCCAGACGACAGCGCACTTGCAGCGAACCTCCATCACGGCTGGACTATCAGCAATGCCTGATCGCAGGTTGCCTCCAAGATACAGCGCGGCCAGCGTTTGCCGAAGAGCGATAACAATGAGCAGCTACGAAAGCCTGCCTCCGCAAGCCCTTCCCACCTCCCCCCCCTTTAGAGTGCCTGGGACCATAAGGCCTCTAACGTTGAGAATGCAGGAGGACGGCGCGCATTAAGCTCCTGTACTTACCCACTAATCCTGGCAAGCTTTCTTTCGCACCCACAGCGCACGGAGTTCAAGCGGTGACTTTGTGTACACTTGTTCATTTTGTGGAACCTCACTTCGACTTCGACAGCGAAAATTTACCTAGTGTGTCCATGCAAATTGGTATCGCTATGGTAAACGTTATTACAGCATGTTTGCGAGAGTAGTGCACAGCCGATATCCACTGTTTTCAATTTTCTCGAGAGCTCTTTACGTCACGCGACTCACGTTTAACGGAAACTAAGGGTGCGATCTTGTATGCGTTCCAAAATAGAACGGAGGCAGTCCCTTCCACCGAGCCGCACACGATTGGTCAATTTGAACCGCGACGAACGCCATGACGTCAATTGTAACGTGATAGCTGCTGTCAATCAGTGCGTGTCGTCTGCTATCGGACGAACGGAACGGACCGCCTATTTCGTGACGTGAACAACGGACCGCCTCCGTTCGATTTTGGAACGCGTACAAGGTCGCACCCTAAAGGAACCGCGGTCGTAAGTCCCCTTTATCAAGAGTTCCATTTTGCGAGATTTTGAGCTCAAAACTGCACAAGATGCTGCTTTATGAGGGACGGATGATTTAATGCCAACAAACACTAATATGCGTAGCAGACACGTACCCAAGGGGGGGCCCCGAGAGGCGCGGGCCCTCCTAACCCAGAAATTAAGACACATACCCCTTCCCATCCCCGCCCACGCCACCACTTGTCACACACATTCCTAAAGCGCCGCCACATGGGTGTTGAAACTTGACAGCTATTCGGCGGTCAGCATTTTGTTGTATTTCTCAATGATTTTAGATGGCGGTAGTGACCGGCATCTCCTCGAGTGTGAAGGCCAGTTTACTCATCGACTCGGTGCCGACGCTAGTAACTCAAGATGAATTCAATTGTCACCGTCTTTTCGACGGTCACGCGCATCGCTGTTGCTTCGTTAGTTCAACCTTCTTTGTTTAGAGTGATATAGGGACCACGAAAGGGCATCGGTTCGTGGTCAGCTGGTCTGCATGCACGTGGAACGAATTGCAGCCAGAGAAAACGCCAGTTCCGTTTAACTTTTGCTTTTGCTTCAATATTTCCTCTAGTAACGGCTCACCGCGGCGCTGACAGATCCTCGGAACCATATACCCCTGATATGGGTTAGATAAGGTGGAAAATAAAATAATGCGAGGCAGCGACCATTCTCAAACCCTGCCATAACCGTTAAACTCAAAGGCCATCTGACTGTCACCTGTTAACTGGTCTTTTCCTTTAATTTTTTCCTTAAGAATTTTTCCTAATTGTAGAGTTATTTGCGTGCAAAATTCCCAACTGGAAACAACAATCACAAGGAGTTGAGAAATTGATCGATCTACTAAGGGAGAAAGGCAAGGCAAGAACCAAACAGGAAGGAAAAGCGAAAATTACCAGATTTAACTGCTGTTTATGAAAATAGTTATGGATCAACATATTTTTATTTAACAAGAAGGTAGAAGAGAAAGAGGAAGTGGGGAACAGTTCCGTGTGTTCTGCGTGACGCTTCTACAGTTATCATTCGAGCAGCCTAATGTAGCCACTTCTCTGCTGTGCTTATGGAAGTGTTTTTCTAACCTTCCGGGTTTGGCGTAGTACGTCTAGAATCGCAGCGTCCTGCAATTTGCGCGGTTGTATGGGACTGGCAACCACGCATGGTTACGTAACTTTCCAAATAACAATACGAGTCGGTTGTGGCACTTAACTTGGTAGAGCAGTAAACGAGGGATCCAAAAGAAATATGATTGTTCCGCAAATATATAATTCTCGATAAATCTTCCTGAGCTAATCAGCAACGCTACTATAGTCGTAGGAAAATAAGTCTGCAGCGACTCATAACCCTCATAATTCATGCCATCATAACCGCCAGCCACTCTTCCTCCGCAAGGCTGCAAATAATTCGTACTTTAAATTTTTCCTGTTGCCCAAATAAGACTGTAACCAGAAAATGAAAATATTAGGAGGTAATTTTTTACCTTTTCCCTCGCTTAGCATAGTGAAATGGCCCAAGCCTGATTCTTTATTGAACTGAAATAACATGCTTGAAATAACAACTATTTATTGTCAAGTTTCACTTCAGTTGGCAGTGAAGCTGCATGAGTGAAACGGGTTCCGCAGTGACATGAACGGCACCGCAGACTTTTCAAGAGTGAAACGCTCAGACTCCATAAACTTTATCCATGTTTGTTCCACATCTCATTGCTTCCACCGATGAAAAGACTCTTCAAGAAGAGCAGACGCTCCGGCCGAATCAAGTACGACGCCGTTTTGAAAAGTCCGCATGACGACAATTTTGTTTGCATCTGTGATTGGCTGACGAAGTAACACAACTCCGCGCGGTTTGTTTGCCTTGGTTACCAACTGCTGTTTTTTAAGTTGTATTCTACTAAAGTACTCTTTATTTTATACTTTGGCTTCTTTACTTCTTGGCAGTGTTCTTCCTGCGCTTCTTTCCTGCGCAAGTCCATTTGACGTAGTAGCTTGTTTGCAAGTAAAGGAGGTGTATGGCAGAGGTATACCTATAAAATACACCTTATTTCATATCTCTTTTGTGAGTTTACGCGTTTTTATGGCGAATAGTGGAGGTTATTCGCATTTGCACTAGTAAACGTACACGCCCCCCCCCCCCCCCTCATTTGCATAGCAGTTGCGTTGAGCCTGGGTACTAGTGATACTGAACAGCGCAGGACCCACCTATGTCCGTCGAGTGGTGAACCCAGCCATCGATCTCTCCCTCACCACAGAACAGTGCTCCTACACCTGGGATACAACTCCGGACAATTGGGCTTCGGACCACTTCCCCATTGTGATCCCCTCTGTGCATGGAAGGAAGCCAAAGACCAGAACTTTCCACGTCATAGACTGGTCTATGTTTAGGAAGCACTGTAGTGAGGCGAGCGATCGTTGTGACTTTCTAGACGCCATCGCGGAGTGCACCCAGGCGGCTACCGTTCAGTGCTCTTCCCCACCGGACACCCCTGCCCCGGATCTCCGCCTACTCAATCTCCGTGCCTCCAGGCGCCGCACGGAGCGCAGAGCAATTTGGACGGGGAAGGTAGATCACCGGACTGAATAACGATGAGTAGACGCCTGCTGTAGAAGACAGGCCCGCCGCAGGAGGAATCAGAGCTGGGTGAGCCTGTGCTCCAGCATCCAGGACAATTCAAGGGGGCTCCTAGCCTGGCGACTACACAAGTCAATCATCGGCAAGAGGACGAGCCGTCAACCAGTCCTCGCTGTGGCCATCTCGCTAGGAATAAGCGAAGAGGCCCTCGCAGAACTTCTGGCGGACCGGTTCGCTCATCCTGTCCCACAGAGTGCAGCCGTCCTGCCGGTCGGACACCGCCCTGCCCAGCTGCCCACCTGTCTACACAGCCTCCACCCTGCTTAGACGTCCAGCCAGGTCGCTGCCCTCTGGCACGAGCCACTTGCCCTGCACAAGCTCCAGGTGGCTCTGAGGCGAGGGAAACGCCGCAGCGCACCAAGAGCAGATGGTGTAACGCCACAGATGCTTCGCAGCCTGGCCGCCAACGAGCAACAGCGCCTGTTTGAGTGCATTAATGAGATATGGCAGTCAGGGCAGGTGCCAGAGGCATGGCGCACAGCCATTGTGGCACCCATCCTCAAGGCCAGAAAAACGGCTACGGAATCGTCGTCCTATCAATCGGTCTCCCTCACCTCCGCTGCCTGCAAGCTGATGGAGGCCATGGCCTTGGAATGACTGGACTGGGTGGCGCGTGCTCGCGGGTTCCTGGCAGACCAACAGACGGGCTTCCGGCAGCGGCGGGGTACTGCGGACTCCATTGCTGACATGGTGTCCACTCTGCAGGACGCCAAGGCCGACGGGGACCTCGCCATGCTCTTGCTGATCGACGTACAGGGTGCCTTCGACAGCCTCCCTCACGCAGTTGTCCAGCAGGGCCTGGACCTCCTCGGTATCTAAGGCAACCTGCGCGAGTTCCTCCCGTCGTTCCTGCACAATCGCACGCTCAGGCTACATGTGGGTCGATCGAAGAGCACCCCCGTCAAGTCGCTGCAGGTGTGCCACAGGAGTCAGTGGTGAGCCCCTTCCTGTTCAACCTGGCCTTGGCACGGTTGCCTGCTGCCCTGCCGATGGACCCTCACTTCCCCGTTCAGTCTTCAATCTACGCGGACGACATGGCCCTATGGGTGCGGGGACCACCGCAACACATCCGCAAGGCACTTGCGGCCCTACAGAGAGCCCTGGACACTGCGCCTGCCTACTTATGCAGCATCGGCCTTACCATCTCGGCCAGGAAGACCGAGGCCTTGCTGCTGCATCCCAGAGCAGCAGCCCACCGCTCAGCTGCCCGGCCGCCCTTGGAGGGCGTCCAGATCCCATGAAGCAAGGCATTCACGTACCTGGGGATGCGCATTGACCAAAGGCTGACCTGGCTGCCGGGCACCATCGCCCTGGGCCCCCAGACGCTTCGGGTCCGCAAGGCCATCTCACAGCTCCTTGCCCGTGGACAAGGCTGTACCACCAGGTGGGCCCTGCAGCTCTTTGAAGCTGCAGTCACTTCATGGCTACTGTATGCCCTCCTTCTTGTGGCGCTGCCCTCCCCCCCCCGCCTGCGGGAACTGGAGCTGCAACACCGGTCAACACTACAGCTCTGTGTTGGGGTTCCCCGAACCTCACAAGTGGTCGCCACTCTTGCTGAGGCAGGTACCTGGCCCCTGTCACTACTCTTCCTGCAACAGGGGCTACGACACATTGATCGCCTACACCATGCCTCAAATGGTCAAGCACTCCTGACCCGCCTACGCTCCCGGCCAGCATCACACATGTGACGGCTGTCCTATAAGGAAGTCATAGGGGACACGACTGCAAACGCCGTACAGCCTCGCCCACCACACTGACCACCAATCTGTATCTCGACGGAGCTGCCAGGTGTCTCAAAGAGCCGCTCCCCAACGTGTGCCCTACAGTAGACGACAGCCTCTCTCCTCCAAGAGAGACTTGGGGACCACGTTCACATCTTCGTCGATGGATGCGGGATACCGGAGACGGGCTCATCCACAGCAGCCTACGTTGCAACGGCCCTACACAAGAGCAAGCTGTGCCGTCTCCCGGCTCATGCAAGCCCTACCGCAGTAGAGCTAGCAGGACTCCACCTTGCTGTGAAACTACCGGCAGAGTAGCTATCAACGACTCCGGCAGCTATCTTCTGCGACTCCAAGGCGGCGCTGCTTTGCCTGCAGAGCCCTGACAAGGCTATCCTTGGAGTTTTACTGCTGTCCTCAAGACTGGCGGCGCTTGAGGATGCAAGATGCTGACTATACCTGCACTGGCTACCGGCGCACGTAGGGATCCCTGGCAATGAAGAGGCAGAGACTCTCTCAAAGAGCACCCACCACTTAGGCGTCCCCCTCAGCCCTGCTGTAACGGCCGCGGACTTCACAAGACACAGACTGCGCCGGCACATCATCGCCTGCCATCCGGATAAACGGGTATCCCTGGGAGGGCCTCCATGGCCTCTTCCACAGCACGGCCTCCCTCGAAGGGATACCAAGTTGCTTCTCCGACTGCGGGTTGGCTGCTGCTGGACGGCAGCCCGCCGGCACCACCTCGGGAAAGCCACCTCGCCAGCCTGGGCCCCCTGCAGTGGCCCAGAGACTCTGGAGCACCTTCTGCTGGCCTGCCCTTCTCACCTGCAGCCCCGGGGCCGACTTCTGCAGAAGCTTTCCCGCCTAGGGCTCTCATGTTCACGATAGGAAGACATCCTCTTCCCCCGTCGTAATCAGCTACCAGCCTTCCTAAGTGTCGTGGAGTACCTCGACTCGTCCGGGCTCTCAGTGAGACTCTAGGAAATTTCATCAAAGACGAATAGCCTGACGGCTATTGACCACCTCGGGCATCCTGATCCGCCTCAACATCGCTTCTGCTAGGCCACCTTCTATGGTCTGTCACCAGTCCACTCCTCCGGTCGAAGCTACTGGGCCTTCCCGGCCGGGCTGCTCCGCTGCTGCCATGGCGACCCTCTACCTTTCTCCCTCCTTCTATCTCCTTCACTGCCATGTCCATCCACCTGCTGGCGCAGAGCCATGCTCCCGCAAGGGTTGCAGAAGATAGTGCCCGCCTTTGCTCCTTTCCCCTCAAGAACCACTCCTCTCTCTCTCTCTGTGTGTACGTGCATGATGTGTAACTTCCTCGAAAGTATCTAAGTAGACAAAGCGGTTAGTACAACAGTTCGCACGGAATCTTACAATGAAATGAAATGAAACGAGCAATTCTTCCAACAAAAAATAGCCGTTTCCTTAAAGCAACCACTTTCCGAATCCTGTGTAAGTTTAGCAGCGCTTTAATGGTATTGTCCTCAGCAAAGTCACAAAATTAACACGGCACCACGAAAGAGACACGAAATGTACCTTTGAAACGATTGGCGAGATTGCGAACTATCGAAAAATAACCCCGAAAATCTATGTCGGGAAAGCGACAAGCAGTAAAGCGTGTTATGCCACTCAGATTGGCTGCTCAGCGCCGGTTTCGGTTACAGGAGTAGTTCCACTTACCTGGAGATGGAGCTAAGTCCTTTTCAGTGTTAGAAACTTGTTTTATTAGTTCCCTAATGGTAAATCAACCAACTCTAACACTGTTGTTCCGCTTCAGCGGTCATTTTTGTTTACACGATTTCTATTTGCTCAGATTCTGTTGTATTTGGTAAAAAAATTGAGGACATGCTTTGTGTGACATCTACGAAAATTTTAACGCTTCTGAAATAATTCTGAGCTTTACGAATGTTTGCTGAACCCTTGTGTTCCTCCTATATTTATGCGTGAGACTAGGCGCCCTTGCTTTACTACGTGAATAAGTCAGGTTGATTATATATCGTGGAAGTGGTAGGTATCTGAAAATTATGAGGTTTTACGTACGAAAACTACTTTCTGATTATGATGGACGCCGTAGTGGGGACTCCGGAAATTTGGACCACCTGGTGTTCTTTAACGTGCACCTAAATCTAAGTAGATGGGTATTTTCGCATTTCACCCCCATTGAAATGCGGCCGCCGTGGCCGGGATTCGATGCCGGACAAAGGTCAGCGGACTGCCTCACAAAGGTCAGCGGACTGCCTCATTCGATCTGAATTTAACATTTACCTACAGGAAGAACAGAAAGGCCGAGCAACTATAGGTATTTATTTCTTTTCATCATCTTTTTAAATGCAGTAGTTTCAACTGGAGCATGCGAAAACATTTAATGACGAGTCCACATCACTCCTCTAGCATTATGCAAAAAGGGGTGAGGCGTGCAGCCAGGACACAAGAGAAGAGAAGTGGACAACACGAACGCCGACTATCAACTGAAGGGAGCACGGAGGCGAAAAAGAAAGAAGACACAAAACTCATCTGCGCAAGCTCAGGAATCGTAACACCACGTGTCAGTCGGGTACACGTGCCGGTCTACGTGAGAGATAACTGTTAAGGCACTTAATCTCTTCCTTATGTAAAGCAATCGAAGGCTGACTCACGCACGCACGCACTTGCACCATTATAGATATGCCATGCCTCTACCATAAGTCGCGTATCTTCATTCTTATGCCTGTACAATATCGCGCTTTCTTCTAACTCTGGCGTGCAGTTACAATCTTGGTAATGTAAGGAAAGATCAGAAGGCGATCCACCGGTTAACGACCTTTTATGTTCCATTAGCCTCTGGTTTATACATCGTCCCGTTTGCCCTACGTAGAACTGACCACAGCTAAGGGGAATATTATAAACCGCACCCATACGACAGTCAGTAAAACAGTTGTTCTTATTGTGCTTCACTGGACAAATATCTGTTCGTTTCTTGCCTTTTACCTGCTCCTTTTTCATCTGTACGGTCGCGCATATATACCTAGCTTATTGGGAGCAGTGAAAGCAACATTAATATCATATCTACTTGCAACTTGTTTAAGCCTGTGCGACACTTAATGAATATACGGAATAGCCACTACTCTATTTTTGCTATTACTGCTTTCTGTAATCATGTCAGTCCCCTTCGAAACCGACTTCTTTAGGCGCTCAGCCACAGTGGCCCCTGCAACACTAGGATAACCTGCTTCTAATAGGCGCCGGACCTGCGCATTAAAACTTGCGCTCATTTTGTGCATGCTGGATCTGGTGAGAGAAGACTTAAGGCACGACATGGCAATTCCGTTTTTTACTACTTTGGAATGCTTGCATTGAAAGTTTAGCAACGACTTCGAAGATCTTGGGGAGTACTGCCAACAAATATGATCTGGTTCGAAGACCAATGAAATGTCAAGAAACTGAATTGCGCGTCCCTGAGGAAATTCCTTGGTAAACTTTAATCCTCCTCAATAATGTTTAAATTGCTCACCTGCTGAGGTAGCAGCGGAATAGAATCCTTCCCGATTGCAAAAAAATCAGGTAATCATCAACGTAACGAAATATCTCGATAACGCTAACACCTAATGATTTCTCTAAGCAGTTGTCAACCTTACCCAGGTAAATATTGCTAAGAATAGGGGCAGCCTTTGAGCCAATACAAATGCCTGATTTTTGTAGAAAAACACCATCTCTCAACCCAATCAGCGTCGACTTCAAGTACATTGAAAGAATTTCTAGAAAAGCTCCCGTGGAAACACCGCATCTGTGAATAAAAGCCGACTCTCGCACTTGTTCTTTAATGCACTTATTTACGGAATTCAGCAACCCGTCATGCGGCAAGGAATAATACAGGTCTTCGATATTCATTCTAAAAGCCGTACAATCACTAGGATTTTCCTCTGTCAGATACTGAACTAGTGCCTGAGAATTACGCAAGCAAAATGGGTCTGAAAAAACTAGTGAAGCTAAGCAGTTCTGTAGGTAACTAGCGACACAGACCTGCCACCTCCCTTTCTCTGACACTATAGACGAAAAGGAATTTCTTGCTTATGGGTCTTCGCCGAGAAAAACAGTTCAAGGGTGAGGGATTTTGCTTTCTTTACATTACAGACAACCATATCAAGATTATGTGTTGACAAGAGGTCAACCGCAGGTTGCTTAACTACCGAAGGCTTGAGTTTTACTGGCTTTAAATTTTTTTCTATGGCTGAAATCGCTTTTTCTGAAAACATGTCATCTGGCATAATTACGAAATAACCTTCCTTGTCAGATATTACTGGTCTAAGTTTATGCTCCACAAGGTAATTAACTAACGGTCGGACAGGGTCAGACGTCTTAAATGAGAATTTGATTGTTTAATGCTAGTAATGCAATCTGAAATACAGCGCGAGCGTTCTTCTTCCGGGATGAACCTGGTTATGCTGCACGTTATGCTTAAAACGTCAACGGGATTTACGTTAGGCTTAAAACACTGCTTAGGACCTAAAGCAAGGGTTTTTCTATGGGTATCACTTACGATGGCGTTTCCGAGAACCGGTGCGTTATTTGGCGGTGAATTATTAGAAAGGTGTTTCCTCTTACTTTGTTGAAGCTCCAGATATTTCATCCTCCATAGGAAGTCCTCGTGTTGCCCGGCTACCCTATTCCAATCGGCGTAGAGGTGGTTCCAATGGCGACCGTTATCCCAGGGCCGCGCACGGACCTTTAGACAATCCTGATAGAACCTAACTTGGCGCCATGATTCAGCGGAAAGAATAGCTCCAATCCTCCTGGCATCCCGATTTGACGGTTGAAGGAAGCCGCACATGATTTGGACTGCCACTGGGACGACACGATTACGACTCAACCACGACATGGTTCTAGTGCGGAACATACGTAGCGCAATTAAGGAAGCTAACGAAGCCGGATTGTGCAGATAAGTAGGGGAACATGGAAAAGGGCTCAGAGTACTAGAAATGAAGCTTAGAACGACAGAAAGCTGAGATAGTTGGTAAGGATTCATTCTGCAAAAAGGGGTGAGGCCAACTCGCTCAGCTTTCTATCGTTCTAATCCTCTAACATCATTGCCAACATATTCGCTAAAACACAATTGTCTTGGCAGATATTTGCTACATATTTGCCCTACTAAAGCAACAGATTCTTTTCTTATCCACAAAGTCTTCGCCCATTTCTTAATCTTGGTGTACGTAACTGCATTATGTACTCACCGGCGTAACTTTCTGATGCCGCGTGTTGACGCAATGCAGGCCGTCGGTGTACGGTGACATCCGGTTAAATGCTCTCTATTGGGGCTCACGTTTTTTAGTGGCTAGGCTAACAATTTCTAATAATGCACTCAAGTAAAAACTTGAGTAGCTGATTATCTTGCTAAGATGTTCGTCCATCGACTCAGGAAATTTTGCGTCCGCGCACGTTCTACTTACCGCTAGAACGCTTTCCTCCGAAGGGGAAGCACGTGCCAGCACAGAGACCGGTATAACGCAAATTCAAAAAAATTTTTCTTGCTTAAAATAAAAAGTATTTTGATAAAAATTTCTCACTTTGTAGACAATGGATATTTCGAATAATTACGCTATTTAATGCATTTTTACCCCGACCACCTGCATGGTAAATTTACGACTAAACATAGGCTAAAACAAACTTTCTGGCAAATTCATCGCCAGCTGTACAGGCCATTTCACTATATATTCATCCCAAATTATTTTTTTTTCGCTTACAGTACAACTTACTGGCAATTATTTACGGTGAAATATAACATCTCGGTAAAAGTTATCCATCTGCAAAAAATTCCCAATATGCAACAAATTTTGCATATTTAGTGCCGTATAAAAAACTCACAGAAACGTAAACATCAATAACACCATTTTTAAATGAAAAGCCGATCTTCATTCTCAAAGGAAAATGTTGTGCTCGCCTAATTTACGAAGAGAAAATTCTTTGACAGTGCGTTTTGCGACTCATACTTTCGAGCTTTCTAAGAAATTTCACATGTTCCTATCGGTGTTGAACATTTGTTTTTCGCAAAAATGTTTTACCGAAAGACTTCTTTAAATTGATAGTCCATTTTTATTCAAAGAAATCGCTGATGGACGAGCGCTAAGGTTGGGACAGTTGGCGTAGAATGCCAGATATGAGAAGCTATAATATTGTCACGTGGTGGTGACGCTAAGAACACAGTAGCAATACTGTGAAATGCAAAACTAGATTTTTATTGGGCGAACCTGTGCCCACAAAACAGGCTACTCTTATAGCACAACGAAAGCGGCGAACACACTCGGCGATCGTCGGAAATCTGCTCAGCGGGTCAAGCGCGTCGGCTTTTAAAGAACAGTCGTCGAATGTTCCAGACTAATCGTTCGGACCCGCGTGCTTTCCACAAAGTTCTACACCATTCGCGTCAGTTGATGAAATCAGATAACATAAGGTTCGGCGACAACAGACAGCGGATAGAAGCATCGATAAATTTCCAGAAACTTCGGATACATGCAGGCGCATCCCACGCTGTGCGATTACATTTGTTAGGCGGCGAAACGTGGTTGCCCGATAAAGATAAGTACACGTGTCAATACCCCCCTCTTAAAAAGCATCGACCCGATGCAACAAACAAACGTAATTAATAAACAAAAGCACTCGTAGCAAAGAAAAGAACAAAAATGACGAAGTTCGTAAGCGTCCGTAAAAGGGTTTAAGGCGCACCACGTGGACCACTTCAGATCGTGCGCGGCGCCGCTGTGAATGTGAAATGCCGTCTGGCACGACCTCATAGTCCAGAGCGCCAATACGTCGGATGACCTTGTAGGGTCCGAAATAGCGTCGGAGTAGTTTTTCACTGAGTCCTCTTCGGCGTATCGGGGTCATGACCCAAACACGGTCGCCAGGCTGGTACTCGACGAAGCGTCGTCGGAGGTTGTAGTGTCGGCTGTCGGTCCTCTGCTGGCTCTTGATTCGCAGGCGGGCGAGCTGTCGGGCTTCTTCGGCGCGCTGGAGATAGCTAGCGACGTCAACGTTCTCTTCGTCAGTGACGTGCGGCAGCATGGCGTCGAGCGTCGTCGTCGGTTTCCTGCCGTAAACCAGCTTAAACGGCGTGATCTGTGTTGTTTCTTGCATCGCCGTGTTGTACGCAAAGGTTACGTACGGCAGGACCGCGTCCCACGTCTTGTGTTCGACGTCGACGTACATTGCTAGCATGTCGGCGAGGGTCTTGTTCAGGCGCTCCGTGAGACCATTCGTCTGCGGATGGTAGGCAGTTGTCCTCCTGTGGCTTGTCTGGCTGTACTGCAGAATGGCTTGGGTGAGCTCTGCTGTAAAAGCCGTTCCTCTGTCGGTGATGAGGACTTCTGGGGCACCATGTCGCAGCAGGATGTTCTCGACGAAAAATTTCGCCACTTCAGCTGCGCTACCTTTTGGTAGAGCTTTAGTTTCAGCAAAGCGGGTGAGATAGTCCGTCGCCACGATGATCCACTTATTCCCGGATGTTGATATCGGAAACGGCCCCAACAAATGCATCCCAATCTGCTGGAATGGTCGGCGAGGAGGTTCGATCGGCTGTAGCAATCCTGCTGGCCTTGTCGGTGGTGTCTTGCGTCGCTGACAGTCTCGGCATGTCTTGACGTAACGGGCGACATCGGCGGTCAGACGCGGCCAGTAATACCTTTCCTGTATTCTCGACAGTGTTCGGGAGAATCCGAGGTGCCCAGCGGTTGGATCGTCGTGTAGGGCGTGCAGTATTTCTGGACGCAGCGCTGACGGTACAACAAGAAGGTAGCTGGCGCGGACTGGTGAGTTCTTCTTCACGAGCAGGTTGTTTTGTAGCGTGAACGAAGACAACCCGTGTCTAAATGCCCTAGGGACAACGTCGGTGTTCCCTTCCAACTACTCGACGAGACCTTTTAGCTCCGGGTCTGCTCGTTGCTGGTTAGTGAAGTCTTCCGCGCTTATTATCCCAAGGAAGGCGTCGTCGTCCTCGTCGTCTTGCGGCGGGGGATCGATGGGGGCGCGCGATAAGCAGTCGGCGTCGGAGTGTTTTCTTCCGGACTTGTATATTACCGTGACGTCATATTCTTGTAGTCTGAGGCTCCACCGCGCCAGCCGTCCTGAAGGGTCCTTTAAGTTAGCTAGCCAACACAATGCGTGATGGTCACTGACGACTTTGAATGGCCTGCCATAGAGGTGAGGGCGGAATTTAGCTGTAGCCCAAATGATGGCGAGGCATTCCTTTTCAGTCGTAGAATAATTACTTTCCGCTTTTAACAGCGACCGGCTAGCATACGATATCACCCGTTCAAGTCCTTCTTTCCTCTGGACTAGGACGGCACCGAGGCCTAGGCTACTGGCGTCAGTGGGGATTTCGGTATCGGCGTCCTCGTCGAAGTGTGCAAGTACTGGCGGCAACTGCATGCGTCGTTTGAGTTCTTGAAATGCCTTGGCCTGCGGCGTTTCCCACTTGAACGCGACATCACATTTGGTTAGATGTGTTAGCGGCTCCGCGATGCGTGAAAAGTCCTTGACAAAGCGCCTATAGTAGGCACACATGCCAAGGAATCTGCGCACTGCCTTCTTGTCTGTTGGCTGCGGGAACTTTGCGATGGCAGCTGTCTTCTGTGGGTCGGGGCGTACTCCTGATTTGCTGATCACGTGGCCTAAGAACAAAAGCTCATCGTAAGCGAAGCGGCACTTTTCCGGCTTCAGAGTGAGCCCTGATGACTTGATGGCTTCTAACACTGTCGCAAGCCGCCTAAGGTGATCGTCGAAATTTCCGGCGAAGACAACGACGTCATCCAGGTAAACAAGGCACGTCTGCCAACTCAGTCCGGCTAACACCTTGTCCATGACGCGCTGAAACGTTGCAGGCGCCGATCACAGTCCGAATGGCATGACCTTGAAGTCGTAGAGGCCGTCTGGCGTGCTGAAGGCAGTCTTTTCGCGATCTCTCTCGTCGACTTCTATTTGCCAGTAGCCAGACTTGAGGTCCATCGACGAGAAGTATTTAGCGTTGCAGAGCTGATCCAATGCGTCGTCTATCCGTGGAAGAGGGTACACATCCTTCTTCGTGATCTTGTTTAGTCGACGTTACTCGAAGCGGAAACGTAAGGTGCAGTCCTTTTTCTTCACCAAGACAACAGGGGATGCCCACGGGCTTTTCGACGGCTGGATGATGTCGTCGCGCAGCATTTCGTCGACTTGTCTTATAGCTTCACGCTCTCGCGGCGAAATTCGGTAAGGGCTCCGGCGGAGTGGTCGAGCGCTCTCCTCGGTTATTATGCGATGCTTGGCGACTGGTGTTTGTCGAATCCTCGATGACGTCGAAAAGCAGCCTTTGTATCGTTGGAGCAGACTTCTGAGCTGCTGTTGCTTAATCACGGGGAGACTTGGATTAATGTTGTAGTCTGGTTCGGGAACCATGGTCGTCGGGGTGGATGCGGCGGAATCCGAGAGGACAAACGCATTACTGGTTTCCAAAATTTCCTCGATGTACGCGATCGTCGTGCCCTTGTTTATGTGCTTGAACTCCTGGCTGAAGTTTGTCAGCAACACTTCAGTTTTCCCTTCATGCAGTCGAGCGATCCCTCTTGCGACGCAAATTTCACGGTCTAGCAGTAGATGTTGGTCACCCTCGATGAGGCCTTCTACGTCGGCAGGCGTTTTGGTGCCTACGGATATGATAATGCTGGAGCGAGGCGGGATGCTGACTTGACTTTCGAGCACACTTAGGGTATACTGACTACTAGAGCTGTTCGGCGGTATCGCTTGATCTTCCGACAGCGTTATGGACTTCGACTTCAGGTCAATGATTGCGCCGTGTTGGTTCAGGAAGTCCACGCCGAGAATGACGTCTCGCGAACACTGTTGGAGGATAACGAAGGTGGCAGCGTAAGTCCGGTCATGAACGGTAATTCTTGCCGTGCAGATTCCAGTCGGTGTAATCAGGTGTCCTCCAGCGGTCCGAATTTGGGGACCTTCCCATGCAGTCTTAACCTTCTTCATCTGGGCAGCGATGTGTCCACTCATTACGGAGTAATCGGCCCCTGTGTCGACTAAGGCAGTGACTGCGTGGCCGTCGAGAAGCACGTCGAGGTCGGTGGTTCTTTGTCTGGCGTTGCAGTTGGGTCTTGGCGTCGGATCACGGCTGCGTCGTGTTGAACTGAAGCTGGAACGTCGCGTCGTCAAGTCGTCTTTCGTCGGCGTAGTCTTGGCTTCCTGACTTCGTCGGGAAGGCGGTGTGTCGTCATTAGGTGGTCGAGATGGTCTCTTCGTCGTCTTCGTCGGCGGCGGAGGATCTTCGTCAGTTCGACGAACAGCAACCGCACCTCCATCGGTTGCTGCTTTTAGTTTTCCGGAAATGGGCTCGCAGAGCGGCCCCGGGCTGGGCCGGTGTATGGTCGGCGCTGCGGCGACAGGTAGCGGCCTGGTGACGGCGAACGGGACGGTCGTCGAGGGCTCCATTGAGTGGCGGCGAGGTATTCGGTGATATCGCGAGGTCGTTCGCCAATCTGTGGCCGCGGCGCATTAACGGCGAAACCTCGCAGTCCCATCTCCCGGTATGGGCATCGGCGGTACACATGGCCGGCTTCTCCGTAGTGGTAGCAGAGCGGGCGGTGGTCGGGGGCGCGCCAAACGTCAGTCTTCCTTGGAATGCCGCGTGGGTTGACGGGTTGGCGTGCTGGCGGCGGGGGTGGTGGTGGACGACGGTAATGTGTCGTCACTGGGCCTCTTCTTTGTCGTTTCAGGCAGAAGTCCGTGCTCTGGGGGCTGTCTTTGCAGTCTGCGGCTAGTACGCTGGTCTTGGGCGATGTTGGTTTTGTCCTCGGGCTTCGGGCTCAGATTGCGGCTTTGCGGGGGCGTTCGGTACATGAACGCACAAGCACCTCCACCAGATGTCACGTGGTGGTGACGTTAAGAACACTGTAGCAATACTGTGAAAGGCAAAACTAGATTTTTATTGGGCGAACCTGTGCCCACAAAACAGGCTACACTTATAGCACAACGAAAGCGGCGAACACAGTCGGCGATCGTCGGAAATCTGCTCAGCGGGTCAAGCGCGTCGGCTTTTAAAGTACACTCCTCGAATGTTCCAGACTAATCGTTCGGACCCGCGTGCCTTCCACAAAGTTCTACACCACTCGCGTCACACGATGAAATCAGATAACACAACGTTCGGCGACAACAGATAGCCGGGTAGAAGTATCGATAACTTTCCAGAAACTTCGGATACATGCAGGCGCGTCCCACGCTGTGCGATTACATTTGTTAGGCGGCGAAACGTGGTTGCCCGATAAAGATAAGTACACGTGTCAATATGTTCATGTAATTCGCAACATTGCATGTTACTGAAATGAGTCGATAATTACAGGACGAGTGCTTGTCACCGGGTTTAAATACGCGAACTACATTACCAATCTTGCATTCCTTAGGCAGCTGACCTGATAATACAGACTGGTTGAAGAGGAGACACAGAAAGCGACTGGAAATATCAGTAGTATTCTTCAGCATTTTAGAGTTTATGTGATCAATGCCAAATGAAATGGATATTCTAAGCTTCGTGATGGGGTTCGCGATGAGTGCGGCAGTGACGGTGATCGCGATGCGTGCGGCAGTGACGGTGATCGGAGCCACCAAAGGGAGGAAGCGCGGCTCAGAAACAAATGGCACACGGGAACAATCTTCGTGTTTAAAACCGGCGTGAAGTATGCATTGAAAGCAACCTCAGCACCTTCATCAGAAAGCGGAGATTGTTTGTAATCGTGTATTGTAACGCGACTAGTAGATTTTATATATGGAGAAATTATTTGCCATCATTTTTTAGGATTATTCCTAATGAGTGAAGGCAAGTCCTTCGAACACTATTTCTTCTTGACTGCGCCTAATGCTTTACAGTAAACTTCTAAGCAATATTTGTACTTATCTTAGTAGGAGGCAGCATTCTTACGTTCTGCAGTATTATAGAAACGTTTCTTTTCATTTCGTAAGGTTCTACGTTGTTTAGTAAACCAAGGGTTAGTTTTATCGTTGGATATAGAGATTAGCGGCACATACTTGCAAACTAATTGTAATATTTTTTCCTTAAAGATACCCCAATGCTATTCATGGTCCGCAGTTCAGACGACGGCAGAAAGGGTTCATTATGAAAAACTTCTAGTTCAGTGTTGAATCTGTCGTAATTACCACAGTTATAACCCCGAATATTTATAGTGGCTGAACCTGTAAAAGGTAAAGGTAAAATAACTTGGAAATTAAGGAGTTTGTGTTCACTAAATGCTTCTATGCAAGAAATCAGACCAGTAGCCTCTGGTGCAGTTGTTAACACTAGACATGAAAGAGAAAGCGACGATCGGGCTGGCAAATGCCAGCGGAAGGGGCGCAATGCCTAACTGCTCTTCAGAAAGCAGGAGACAGAAACATGGAAATGAAAGAGAGAAAGGAGTGGAGGGAAGGGAAAAGAACGAGCCAGGGGAAAAACCTTCAATGATAAATGCCGCGTTCACACTACGTGCGCTACGTACGGATGGTTCGCACGGATCGTAAGCGTAAACGCCAGAAGCACAACCAGTTTGTTCACACTATTGTTGCATTGAGCGGAAAGTGCGCAATAATCGCAGCCAGCCTGGGCGTAAATGTTGGAGTACCCGCTACTTTTACGACAGGCACAGATACGACTGTGACGATGCCGTCAATGCACGAAGCAGTTTCGGTTTGCCTCTTCCGGTCACGGAGCTTCCGGCCTTCCCAGATTCCGCGTTTTCATCCGGTGCCCGCCATCCCAGCAACCCGACATAACACTGTTGTTCTTTGCGTGTATATGCGGTTTGACGGTATTATTGTGTGGTGTGTGCTCGTGGCTGGTGAGGATACTAGCTTCGGAAGCCTCTGCATGACCGCCATCCCAGCCATCCGGCCTTGCAACGCTGTTCCTTGCTGCTGCTGCTGCCGACGCCATCCGCTTTTCCCGGGTTTGCGCCGAACGCGCGTGGTGTCCCGGTGTGCAGTGCGGGTTTCCAGTCTCATTGTCTTCTGTACACTGCCCGTGGCTAGTGGTGATGCTAAGTGCGGAAGCTTCTTCGGAGTGCAGCGATGAATTACTAAATGAACAAGTGCGACAGAGGCCGATACTCTGTGACCAGCGCCTGAAAACTTTCGGCTTGAAGAGCCTCGACCTGCGCTAACGGCCACTTGCTGATCGGCGCCATGTTGAAAATGCGAAACACGGCTGTCCCAGAACGGTGATTGGCCAGTCGTAAAAAATGTATCTTTGGCTCAATGTGAACATAGGCGGTTGCTAGGTAAGTAAGCAGTCGTTCCAGCAGCTGCGCAAATTGCAATAAACACGCCACTTATAGCGGATGCGACTGTAGTCTGAACGCGGAATTATACTTCGAACGTTTTAATTACGTCACAAACATAGGTTTTGCGTGCCCATTACAAGTCATCATGAGCCTCTTTTATATCCACTGCAGGTTGAAGGCCTCTCCCCGAGATCTCCAATTAACCACTTCTGCCCTCGCCGATTCCAACTTGCGCCTGAGAATTTCCTAATTTCCTCCCCTCGCCTAGTCTGCCGTCATCCTCGACAGCGCTTCCCTTCATTTGGCACCCATTCTGCAACCCTAAAGCTTTATCGGTGGTCTAACTTATGCGCATGTTTTTCTCTTAATGTTAATGAGAATACCGACTATCCGCATTTGCTGTCTGATCCATACCGCTTTCTTCCTGTTAATTAACGTTGCGCCTAACATTTTTCTTTCCAACGCTCTTTGCGCAGTCCTTATCTTGCTTTCGAGCTTATTTGTCGACCTCCAAGTTTCTGCCCCATGTGTTAGCGCCAGTAGAATACATTGACTGTACCTCTTTCTTCAGAATGATGCTGGTAAGCTTCCAGTCAGGATCTGTCAACGTATGCCTAATGCGCTCCATCCCATTTTTATTCTTCTCGAAGTTTGCTTCTCATGATCACGGTCCCTTCTGACTAATTGAGCTAGGCAAATGTACTCCTTCACGGACTCCAGAGGCTGACTGGTGAGCCTGAACTCTTGTTCACTTGTCACGCTATTTATCACTGTCTTTGTCTTCTGCATAATAATTTTCAGCCCCAATCTTACACTCTCTCTTTTAAGGACCTCAGTCATTTGTTGCAACTCGTCCCCAGCGTTGCCGAACAGGACCATGTCCTCTGCTACCCGAAGGTAGCTGAGATATTCGCCGTTGAAACTGACTCCTAAGCCTTCCGAGTTTAAGTAATACCTTCTATACTTCTTCCAAGCATCGAGTGAATAGCATAGGAGAGATTGTGTCTACCTGTGTGACCCCTTTCTTTATCAGATTCTTTTTACCTGTGTAGAATAAATGTAACTGTGGATTCTGTCTATATATTATCCAATATATTTACGTAAGCCTCCTGTACTCCTTGATTGCGTAAATCCTCTATGACTGCCGGTACCTGAACTGAATGACATGCATGTTCAGAATCGATGAGAGCCATATTAAGAGGTTGATCGTAATGTGCAGGTTCGTCGATGACCTGACTTCTGACATGAATGTGAGCTATTGCAGGGTATCTCTTCCTGAAACCACCCTGTTTTTGCCCTTGTTCTATTCAAGATATCTTGGTGAATACAAAATACAGTACTCAAAGTAACCTAGAGTGCCTATTATATTTCAGATTCTTTGACGTCTCCCGTTTTGTGCATTAGTTTATCGTTGGCATGGTTCCAGTTCTCTGGAACCCTTGAAGTCGTGAGACATTTCGTATAGAGGGCAGCAGACTTTCAAGCTTGATGTCACCCCCACCTTTGAATAAATCTACTGTTAATCCATTTTATCCTGCTGCTCTTCCCCGTTTCATGTTTTTCAAAGTCCTTCTAGCTTCATCGCTAGTTATAAAAGAAGCCCATGTAGCCTATTTCTTACTACATTCAAAGGAGGTATCGTTGCTACTTGGGGGCCATACAGGTCTGCACAGAATTCTTCCGCTGGTTTTACTATGTCTTCGGAACTGCCGATTATATTGCTCGGCTTATCTTTAAGTACAGACTTCTTTGCTTGTGCTATGCCAAGTTTTTATCTCACTGATGTATTGCTCTGGCCACGTTTTACTGTTTCCTCAGTCTTTCTCACGCTATAATTTCTAATATCTCTTACCTTCTCTTTGTTGATCAGTTTGTCAGTTCTGTGAATTCTATGGGACTTCCTGAACTGGACGCTTTCAGACTTTGTAGTTTCTTTGTTAGGTCATTCGTTACTTCGGAGAGCTTACCTACTGGTTTCCTTGATGTCTTTCCTCCCGCTTCAATTGCTGCTCGTGAAGCCAGACTAGTTGCAGTATGATTCATGACCTCTAGGTCATCTTCTCTCTCTTATAAGGCTGCATATTTGTTTGCAAGTACCAGCCTGAATTGGTTTGCTTTTACCCTTACAGCATCCAGGTTGGCCTGTTTCGTCTTAACCAATCTTGCTCTTTCTCTCTTCATATTGACTTGAATCATTCACCTTACTCACCAGTGATCAGTGCACTTTACCCTACCTAACACTTCTACATCCTGCGCTATGCTGTGATCGGCAGAAAGTACGAGGTCTATTTCAATTCTTTTTTCCCCATAAGGGCTTTTGCAGGTCCACTTTTTGTTGCGACGCTTGAAGAAGGTGTTCATAATCAGAGCTTATTTCCTTCCCCGAATTCTACTAACATCTTTCCTATAGTGTTCCTAGAATCGATGCCGTAGTCTCCGATTTCTTGTTCACCAGCATGCTTTTTCCCTACCTTTGCATTGAAGTCGCCCATGACTACAGTATACGGAGTTTGCACTATCCTCATCGCTAGTTCAACGTCCACATAAAACTATTCAATTTCCTCGTCATCGTGACTGGAGGTTGTAGCGTAGGCTTGTACTACCTCCATTCTATACCTCCTATTAATTTTATTGCAATCACCCTTTAACTCTCTCCTACTGCCGAGACATCTGCCTGCTTTCCTTTGTCATCCTTTTCCGCATGCTCCGGACTTGACAAAGAACATTGACCCCTGCGTATGGGCATTTCCTTTTTGGCTGTCTCAAGGTAGGTGCAGCTCTTTGCAGCTACCCTCTTCCCACGCAGCACGGAGTCCACGTGCCTTGCTGACACTGCCTGTATCGTCCCGTCAGGAGACTTCTTCCATTGTCACGATCATACTTGTTCGCGATGGCGGCTCTGTTCAGCTGTTGATCGGCTGCTTGAAGTCTTCCACGCGTCACGCTTCATATTTAGCTCATTTTGAGCTCTTCAACCTGTCTCACAAGCTCATCCTGGAAAGCGTCCCTTTTCTTAAGCCTAGGATCGACATCACAGTGTCTGACGTTTCATTTGATTTTCTCTCCATTCTCTTCCTTCTCCTCGTTTACTTTGATGGACTCCCCGTACACTGCACGCTTTATCCTGTTTCTTGCCATGCGTTGCACTTAGCTTTCTTAAAGGCAAACACCGAAGTTTTAGAGCACATTCTTCCTAGAAAAGGCGCACGCACTAAAACTATAACACGTGTTCGAACGTGTTCAAAGGTGCTACAAACACACACACACACACACACACACAGCACTAATATGTAATAGTCTTGCCACTTCTAAACTACTATTTGTACACAATAAAGACAACGTCCCACACGGTTGCACGTGTTGAAATATGTGACGTGAAAGGACGGTCTGACTATCCTTCAAAACGAGATATGCACGAAACACACTCGCTAACACGGAGAAAAGAAAACTAGCCGACTGCGATTTAAAAACTAAAAATCAACAAATAAAGCAGAAGCAAGCTCAACGCATGTGCAAAAAACTTATGTTTTCATCGCCGCCCCAGCATCCTAGAAAAACACGTTCGTCTACCGTTTGGTGGTCTTCCTCGTGGCTTCATCTTGGCGACGCACTGTTGAATGCACAAAATTCAGCCTTTACGAGCCGCCAACGAAGGTTGAGCCAATGTTGATCGAATTGATCCGATTATGTTAGGCTTAGCACAATACCCGAATCTGTGCCCCTGCTACTGACAGACCTGATCTCAAGCATAAATAATGAGAATGGAAAAGCAAGGATTTTGTATACTTGAGTTTGGACCATACGGATATGAAATGAGCCATTAGGCAGTTCCAGAGCGTGCACCTAAACAGTGAAAAATAGCGGTGCAGTTCACTATAAATTTCGAAGCATTGTTGTTCAAGAACGCTGTCAGCCGCTCTCGCCGGCGCTTATCATAATAAATGTGACTACGTACATGGGTGTACCTATTTGTATTGTAAGGACGGCTCATTGTTTAACTTCCGAGATGCACTGTTTGCCTCCGCTATGAAACAGGCAACAAGCTGTGGCCCCCTTAACAAAGCAGCGTGCAACAACCGCCTCATTCAACTGACAATGACGTCACTATAGGTACTGGCGCAAGTGTCTTAGGGGAAACTATGCGCTCACAAAATGAGCCATCATATTCCGAAAGTCCTACTCTATGTCTACTGTATAGGGCAAGTGAACTGTGCGTATTAAAAGTGTGCAAAGAAGATGAAAAGTACGTGTGTCTCCTGCTCTCTTATTTCGAAGGTATCCTGTCACCAGACTTGTACACCTTGCATAAACAAAGTAAACAGTCGGAAGGACTTCTTTAAAAAATGTTGTTTCATTACACTTACGAATACCTGCCCCACAAAAATATTTGAGCAATTAAATTCCACCCTTTTTTATCCCGCCTTAGTGCCCATATACGGTAATCGAACGAGCTCGCCAGGTTTTTTCAATGCGGCTTCTGGAACCCTTGAAAGTTTTTTTTTTTAATATAGAAGGCTTTCAAATTTTCTTAGAAATATTTCCTCACTTATTTCTTTTCGAGAAGACATCTGCCGCGAGACGGAAAACTCACTCATTGGGCCCGATTGAGCGAAGGGCTTTGTTGTAAAGCACGAACACCGCGCTTATAGGGTTGCGGTTACTCAATGTGCCCGATGCCCAGATATGGGTCATGTATGGAACGCAATGTTTCGTTGTTTCTGGGGCTAAGACAAGGCGTTGCCGATAATTCCACTGAGAAAATGCAAAATTACTTATAGCTGATTTTGTGGGACCAACATATGAAGTGGTCATCGCTATGTAGAACCGCTGTTTCAATTTCTTGGCGAACATCTGATGGTCCTTAGTCCATAGGCGAATCTACGGGCAGGGGAGGTTGGCAACGTAGGCAACTCATCCCCCCATTTTTGAAAGCCGGGAATACGTCGCCTGTAGTCCCGATCAAGACCACTCGAGTTAACATACAGCCACTTGAAGCCCTTAAAATGGGGTCTTTGCTCTCCACCAGCTGTAGGCGGAGTCTAGGCCGCATTGGTTCTTCAAGGTACTCATCACCTGTGTGCACATACCACGAAGGGTCTACTCGCTGACAGGTGGTAAATTTTGCAACCGCCATAAGCCTGCAGTCGTCTTTAAATACTTGATCAAGACATTGATTCGAGCTACATCATGTGTCATATATCGAGCCTCAAACGGGAGTTGGGGTTCCCAATACTTTCAAGACTGCTTTCATGTATTTGTCCGTGAAGTGTGTTCTCTTGGTAAAGCTAGAGGGCGGGGGGCGGGGGGCGTACGAAGCCTTCGCTGCTTGCTACCAACGCTCTCCATAACGCCAGTGTTGTTACCAGCCGGTTGTTGTGGTCATCGATTGAGATATCTTTATATTTGCATGTGCGTGCATGACACCGTGGTTGTCATGTGCTTATCTACCTGCGTATGGGTGGGGCAAACATGCCCCTTTCCTCCCCCCTCTACACACACGCACACACACACGCACTTTAGAAAGTTGGCACTGGTGGTTGTACACCTACAAATCCAACGAAACTACAGCGGATGCCAAGTTTTCTCTCAGAATTGCCTCCAGATAGGCACAATGTCTTTGTTACGTATCCCCTGCCATGGCAGCTAGGATTGTCTTTCGGGTGTCGTGGCTGCGTACTGTAGTAGATGATGCTCGGCTGACTATACTAAGCAGTTAAGCGTTACCGTGGTCTGCGGTACAAGACCCCTGGAGGACGTGCTTGGCAAAGCAGCATTTCTGATTACTGTACTGGGCAGATTACTTTCGCTGGGCCGTTTAAAACAAGTTTAATCTTCCAGCACTAGGATCATCTCATGCTTCTTGTAGTCGTCTAACCTAACCATTTTGGAAAAGACAAAATCAGATTTGCGTTTCTAATTTAACGGTATTTAATCAGTGCTGCCATATTAGCGATTTTGTCAGTAGATTTAGATACCTTTTAGTCTCTTTAAGGCACAGTTTTCTGTTTAGAAATCAGCAATATCTTTATTGACCTAAATGAACACTTAACGATATTCTAACGGCTTATAAGTTAGAAAAATTGCTTGAAAAATGGGCTTCTGAAACGCAATATAATGTTCAAAAGCTACAGATAGCAAGTGTAAGAAACGCACTGTACGATGCATAAACTCCGTGAACACGATGAACAGATGGCTGCCTTCTCATTGGTAGCCTTGACGTTCTAATTGTATTTCACTGCACAGTGGTCAATATAGCCTTCACATGGTGCTCACAAAAGAGAAGTTTCTTTATTATTTACAAATGCTATTTGAATGCTTTTAAATGCTGCGGTTTCAGCGGTGTCACTAAATTGATTCGAATGGTAGACGTGCGCAAGCATGTGAGGGAGGTAATTTATCAAACCAACAGGAAGAAATATTGTGTTTAAATTTAGAATGCACCACGCGAGTAAGACATATCGACTGCGTAAAAAAAAAGCGTAAGTATTGAAACGGCTGAGCTCTGACACGCATGACTGAACAAATCACTTTCGTTTTCTCACGGCTTTCAAACCAATCAGTTGTTAATGGTAGCTTTCAATTATATCAAAAGAGAAATTGTAGTATTTGGACCTGTACAAAGCTCCGGAAATTGTCATCACCATCTTAACATCATGCGGCCAAGCGCATTCCACTGAATTTAAGGGTTAATAAGTAGACAAAGAGCATTTTTGTGCTAGAAAAACTACGTTATTTATGTCCTTTCCAATTGTGTTGTATTTCAAGATTTTCAATCTGACGGTAACGAAAACTTTAAGCTGTCATAACAGCTTATTTAATTATTAGAGGTAGGCTATCGAATATTGATTTTTCGAATACGAATAGTGATTATAAAATATTGTATCGAATAGGAAAACGCAGATATATGTACTTACGGCAGGAAAATCTCTTTTGGTATATTTAGGAACACGCTTGTACTTCAATAGATCAATAAAACCGTCATGAAAAGAACTCCACGAATGTAGCCGCTTGACACCGTAAAAGCCTGGGTGTAAACAAGTTTCCCAAGAATGACAGATCTTTTATTAACAACTTTCACATAACGTAAAATTAATATTTGTTTGCATATCTGCATGTACAAGAAGTTTCTTGAATCTTATCGATATATGTATCCGCTGGCTGTTGTCACGCAGCTATCGGCTATTACTCAGGAACCTTCGACGAGTCTTGTAGAAAAGCCGACGCGCTTGACCTGCAGATCATATTTTTAATGATCAGCAACTCAGCACGCCGCTTTCCTTTTGCTTGTGTATTACTTGTTTTCAACGCTTCCCTTCTTTTGTAAGGTGCCGCACGAAACAGACTGTCCGCGCCAATCAATAAATCGTGCGAACACGTATAGACCTGTCCTCAAATTTCACACAAGGGAGTATCGTAATCATCGGTAATTTTTTTTTCTGTCAAAGAGGTGAAAAGAATTCGCCGTGTTTTATAGTCACACTCACGTTCATTTAACACTGCATAATGGGCCGAAGACGGGACCACGTCAAGGAAAGTTATAACAACTTGTTCACCTTCAATTGCGGCCACACAGAGTACATTTATAAAAAAAGCTAATTGAAATGTTATTTAAATTTAACTTCATTGCCATAGTAATTAGTCATTTATTAATTGGGTTACTCAAACATCTGTCAATAATATTCGCTGCAGGCTATCAAACGCACTACTGTAGGCCAGGTGGAAAAGTTCCCTCTTTCAAATTACAATTTTTGTTATATAGACTATACATATCTTGTTTTTACAATATGAAGGTAGGTGTAACGAACGTGGCGTTTTTGCGAAGGGGTTTCAGAATTGAAAAAGTTGTTAATTAGGTTTTTTTATTAGAACCGTGCTTGCTTAGTGACTATGGTGTTAGGCTGTGAGTGTGAAGTCGCTGGATTGAATTCCCGTCACGGAAGCTGCATTTCGTTAACGGATTTCAAAAACACCGGTGTACTTAGATTTCTCTTGCCGCTGGTGAGAAACGATCCCAGAACCTTCGCATTTAGCTTCAGTTGTGCGATCGTTCCACACCTGCATGAAGTTGTTCTTTCATCCACTCTCATTTTTCTTTAACGTATCGTTTCTTTATATCATTTATTATGCACAAGTTATTTCTGCTATGTTGTCCTTGGTGTCAGTGTTTGTTGGCTTCTTATGATATCCCCCTAAATGTGTCATATAAACAACTGTCACGAAGCTCAAATGACAATTTAAAGAATTTTTTTTAATTAGCCTTGCGTCACAATATTAGGGCAAATATGTGCGCCTAACCTCGGAACTCCGATAAAAGAAACGATGAGGGCGCTACACTGATATTGATGAAAAATATGCATAGCTTAAAAAAAGGAGAGAGAAGATTCTGTATTCGTACTTGAGGTACGTGTTGACGTTGACGCCGAGCTCAGAGCTGCCCTCTTCGGGTGCCCTACTTCGGGTGGTTTAGGATGGTGTGCACCGTGGACTCTCGCAACTGCAAGTTGCCGAACGGCTGCTGCGAGTTCTCGGACGTCCCCAGCGCCGAGTCGGTGAAGTCAGAGCTTAGGTTCTGCTCGTTGTGGAGAAATAAATTTGTTTAAATATATTGAGAATCGCGTGTGGTAAATGTTCTCTAAAGCCCGACACTCTGCAGAGATGGAAAGGTCGGGATAGGGATCTATGAGGTGTACTTCGATGTGAAATCTAGGATTCAGCCCACCGATTTTATTGGATGACCTCCGAGTCACCCGCCATAGTGACCCAACGGTCAGAGCCTTGTTGCAGGTTGCGGGGTCGTGGTTCAGGTTAGCCATTGGGGTGGGTATATTTGAAAGTGGAATAGAGAAATGTGCTCGTGCACTTAAATTTAAGTGCAATGTTGAATAGCATCAAGGGGATCAGAATTATTCTGTAGCTGTTGGCTCTATGACACCTATCGTAGCCACGTTGTCGCTTTGGGCTGTTAGACCCTATCAGTAAGTCAGTCAATCTATGAAACAATGAATCAATCAATCCAGCTATCAATAAATGAATTCTTACTGACAAAATATTCATTCATCAAGTAGAACGACATCGGTCGCGAACTAATTGTGCTCAGCAAGCGTTAATTTCACCTTCTAAGTCACTTTCGTGCCTTTATACCAACTTTCCGCGACAATTTTGTGATTTGTTTGCTTAGTTGGTCACTCACTTAATAAATAATACAGCGAAGGCCTTGGTGAGGCACCGTCAAATGATATAGTCCGGGGCCTTCCGTACGAGACAGTAAATACTTTATTCAATCTATCAAATCAAATCAATCAACAAATCAATCAAATCGATCAGATTAAATCAGCGAATCAATCAATCAGCCTGGTATATCGTTTCCTTCCTGTCAAATGTACGCAAAGGAATATTTGCGCCTCCTATAGTCTGTATTTATAATTGAGTGGTACAATCTGAATAATTTACTATACGTACATCTCAAATACATACTTCATGAAAGAATTACGTCCCTTGTAGCGACAGTGAAATCGAACAGGCCTCTGGTCCCCTTTACGTGGCATCTCGCACCAAACTTCTATAGGAATTAACCTCAGTTGCACAGAACAGTGCCCCAGGAAGCCTGCGTCAGTAACGCAGGATAAAGTGGAACACCTTTGTAGTTTCTGACAGATATTGAGGAAGATTACAAGAGAAGTGGTGCTCATCTCACAATTCTTGCTAAGGGCACCGGCTTTGACGCTGACCATACAACTTTTTGCAAATGAGGCATGAGCCAACGTGTGAATATAGAGGAACTATTCACTACATATTTGTCCTTTCTCTAGTTAATCAGAACAACTAATAGTAAATTTCGCATGAAAAGATTTTAGTATCCCCATGGCATTGTGTCGGAAAAATTTAATTCTTCTGCTTGAACCATGTGCAATAGAAACAGACGATGGTCCAGATTTAAAGGTGCCACATAATATAAGTGGTATGTTCTTACTTTGCCTATTTAGGCCAGAAATAGTATATTGATCACTTTGTACATATTAGCAACCGAGTTCCTGTGCGAGTGTCAAAGAGTAGACTTCAAAATATCTGTTGGAATATTATTTGCGAAATATTATCATTAGATAACTAAAGCATGTATCAGTTTATGTAAATTGCATTGGATTACACACATTCACGTGTATGCGCAAGCTTTCCTTTTATTCATTAAGTGTCGGAAAAAATAATGTGCTTCAAACCCGAACATTTTTGCTTCAAAGGGCAAACTACAAGTCAGGCCGGGTTCGGTGTTAAGAGAATGTCATAGCACATATATTTGACGTCCTATTCTATTATGGGTAGCTTTGTGGCACCCATCAATTACGGAATGATTTGCTTTTGTAAGTGAAAGTCCGCGCCGTTGATAAATTTTTGTATATGTTGTCAGGACAAAGAACAGTTCTTTCCCGCACGGCCAGTAGCGCGGGTGTTCATGGAGCCAGGATCCCCTTGAAAATTGCACTCTTGCTATGTTACAAAACCTGCGTAGATGGATTAGACTCCTTACGTAAGTAGCTCTAAATTTTCCAAATGGCCCTAGGTACATGGAAATGGCGATCGGATGGTACTTACGTAAAATGTCCGCTGCTCATCACTTTATACTGGAAGGCTCCATTTTGCCATAGAAAAGTGTTGCTGTTCTTGTTTATTCCTGCAAAATATATTTCCTTATCCACTACGTAGCTTCAGAGAACAATAACGCAGTATGTAGTAATGAATTTTACCGCTAAACGCATTATAGGAAAAGCTGGGTTAGAAAAGGTAGCAACCACAAAGGTGGCTGCATTTTCTGGGACTCTGTTTTGTAAGGCTAAGGTATTCGAAATATTATCCAAAAACAATCATTTACAGGTAGTACATACTTGCGGAAAACATGTTAAAATTTTTGGCGATCTTTCGAAGAGATCGGATGGTCATTCATAAATTTCCCTGTAGTCATTAGGATTGATTGACTGAGTGAGTGATTGAAGCATTTTTAGAAAGCATAACCTGTGGCCAAAGATGTAGGTAAGGGATCAGATGAAAGGAAGGACGCCTGCCTCCTTTCCGAAGGACAGCAATGTCCTAATTCTTCTGGTGGCTTCTCATCGCGGTGCGAGCCATTCCGCGTACAATGCTGCCCTTAGAGGTGTGTTGTGCTAGTCTCTGAGGCTGGCTGTGGCAGGACAGGACGAGATCAGATGTTTTAGATCGACGTTGATCGCAGGGCAATTTGGGGCGTCTTGCTTGCATTCCTCCCCACTGGCTAGTAGCAATTGGTGTAATGGATGCTTTAGCTCTTGCTTTCAGGAGGATAGCCGGGACTGCTTTGGGAAGGCGAGCGCAAATGAGAGGAAGGATGCTAGAAATGGACGGCCGCACTTCACTCTCGTGCTACAGATGGGTAATCTGATTGTCCTGCACACCTGTAGAAGTAGGGAAGCTATAGCTGTGGTCCAGCATTCATAGGCTCACTTCAAGGCTGCCACGGCAGTCCTGTCAATTTCCTCGCCTGCAGCCTCATAGGGCCACCTTTTTCCCTCTGCCCTCGTGCTGCGGCCAGGTTTTAAGTGCACGAGAATGCGCACCCCTGGTGTCGGCAGGCTCATTTTATTTGGTGCGTTGTGGTACTTCTGTAGGATCTGGAGTTCATCTGCTTGAGGGCCCATTGACCGTCTGCGCACATGTGAAATTTGTCTTCTCTTTCCGCATCATGGAGTGTTATGGCTTCACCGATTGCTTGTACTTCAAGCTCGCTGGCTGTCAAAAGAGCATAGCTGCTTCGGGTCAGAACGTGTGCTTGCCATTTTTCTCTGTAGTAAGGCGTAGCATTATACACTTTGCGGAAAGCTTTGTCGTAATGTAAAGCACCGTTAGTTTATATAATTTTTCCTTGGTAATATTTTTGCGCGTGTAATGCTCTTTGTAGTCGATGTGCCCTGTCTTCGACATTGGTGTTCGTGGTTATTGGTCTGGGTTTCGTGAGCCCTATTACATCCCAGGGCGGAAGGAGGTGGTCTAGCTTTTGCAAGTGAAAGTTCATGCCGGGCAATCCAGGTAGCAGTCGTTCACGATTTCTCTAGATAGCCACCCTCGACTCAGTTACGGCGCGTTACATTATGTGTTTCTAGACGCCTGAATTAGACAGCGCGCGTTCACGCTAATCGGGCCATAACGGGTGGACCGGCGCGCCGACGGCGTGCCCTTTCACAGGCGACCTCTCACCTCTTTTCGTCGAACGCTGCCAGATCCTCGGGAGAACTCACAACGCGTGGCCGTGTCATCTGTTTTCCGAGAATGAACGGAAAGAAAACGAAACCGGCGTAGCCCGCGAAACCCTTTTCTACCTTTTCCCGCTCTGGTGGAAGCGAAACGGATTTGATTGCACCATCGGGCGCCGGCGCAGCTGTCAACTCATCAAGCCGCCCTTTCCCGCATCTACTCTGCACTGGGACCAACTGAGTTTTTGTGTGGCCACTTCAACGCCGTTTCTAAGGCAATGCAAGCTTCGCTTGAAAAACAAGCTTGAGAGCACGCGCAAGTTTGATCGCTTACATTTGGCGGGAATTCGTTCACAAAGAGCTGCAAACACGTGCATAGGTTACCCCATTTCCGGAATGAGCATCCTGCAGCTTTCCTTTTGTTTTACCTCTCTCTGCCTGAAGATAAGATTCGAACACAAGAGCATGGCAGGGTTGCTGCTTTGCTAACCTATCATGGAAGTCCAATTTCAGCTTTTCGCACACAATAAATATCTCACTATCTTTCCTACAAACGCTTTCAAGCTGTCTTCATATAAATGGTAAGAGCTGCTACTTCCTAATTAATTACCGCTATGTACATTCAATGGCTACTCAAATCTTGAGAGATGCCTTTGCATTTAAGCGCATATGTTTATATCTGTGTTTTGTTTATATCTGACACATATATGCCTGTTTATGCGATTGCACCATACAGTCAGTAGTTTAGGGTTTAATATTATGCAGCTTCATAATAATCTAGATGACATATTTGGCCACCTTTTCACGTAGCGTGAACCTTTGCAGACATCCGTTACAACTAGAAGTTTAAATGTCTTCCGAGTAAACTACACGAGGAAGAGGTCCATCAGATTTTGTCCAACACATCAAAACGGCGCTTCCACATAGCGATGACCACTTCGAATGTTGAACCCAGTAGGGAATCACGTAAGTGCGATTTTTCGATTTCTCACTCGCGCTATCTGGAGGGCCTTGTCTTAGTCCCACTAGCAATGACACGCTTCCTTTAATACAGGATCCATATCAGCATGGCGGCATTGGGGAACCGCATTCTTGAAAGCAAGGTGATCGTGCTTTTTTAAAACAAAGCCTCCGCTCCAGCGCGCAATTTGAACGAGTTTTCATTGTCGCTGCAGACGTCTCCCTCCCCCTCCCAAAAATAAAGAGGCATGGTTATCGAAGAAAACCCGAGAGAACATTTTTATTTTTTTATTTATAGAATACTGTCAATCCCCCATGGAGATTTTTACAGGGGTGAGCAACAAGTCACATCAATTAACACTACTAAAACATTCAATAAATGAGTACATAATTATTGGAGACTATTCAAGAATAGCAGTAGTACATTCATACATAATGATACACACAACACAATTAAGGGGTGCAGATGCCACACTAGAAAAGCAAGGCCAGCTCACCCTAGATACATTTGTGCAATGGGGGTGGAGAAGAGAGGGTAGAAAGTAACCTTAAGGTAATCGATTTCTTTTTAGCAATTGCTCAGTTCTTTTCGTGGGGCAGGTGTCGGTAACAGTAATCAATAATATTTTTTACAAAAGTCATTGTGATCGCTTGCTTTATTTGGGTAACGAGTAAGTCTGGTAATCGCACACCTGCAAGAACAATGAGCCGGAGACCATGATACTACGGCCTATTTATCATTCTTCGTGCGCTTCTAGTACGCACAGCTCACCTGTTCTATAGAATATAGATAGGTTAGGACTTCAGCGTACTACACGTGTACTTGTTTATATTTCTCGGGTGACCGCTTTTCACCGGCCAACAAATGTTAAGCGTATTTCGCTCAGCGCCGGACACGCCTGCATGTATAGAAGGTTTCTCGAATGTTATCGATAGTGGTATATGTTGTCTGCCGTCAGCGAAAATAGTGCTATTCTATACGCGAATCGAACTGTGCAGAACTTCCTAGAAGATACGGGGTTCCATTGGTTTCGCTGGAACCCCGTCATGTATAAAAGGCTACGCGCTTGACTCCGAGATCTGATGTTGACGATTGCCGCCTGTATCCTCCACTATCATTGTGCTTGGGTGTGGTTTCACGGGAACAAGTTCGACCAATGAAAATTTGGTTTCTATACACGTATCTATACCGCCATCTTGTTCTTCAACGTCACTACGATGGGCCGATGTGGCTGCTCATTAAGAAACGTGCGTCGATACCAATACTGAAGCCGTTGGCTGCTGAATGAGGCGGTGGTTGCACGTTCCTGTAATAAAGGGGCCACCGCTGGTGGCCAGATTGGGATAAGAGAGAAACAGTGCATCTCGGTAGCTAAATCACGAGTCAGCTTAACTGTAAGTAGAGCTAAACCCATGTACGTAGCAGTATTCAGGAAAGTACCGTGCAGTACGACTGCCAGCCTTCGAGAACGGCAATCTACCGATGCGTACAGTGCGCTGTGTCGCCGCTTCTACGAAAGTGCGCATTACACAATAAATAATGGTTTATTTCTGATTCCTGCGGTCAGAGCTCAACACTGTAAAAGATAAAAGCAATTTTTTTTTCTTCGTAATGGCTTATGCTTCAGATCTGGTCCGCCAGTAGCAGGCGCCATAATTCAAGGACTGCGCTAGGTCTAATCTCATCGCATCAGTGCGATCGACATTGGCTCAAATTGTGTTTGCGGCTGGTGAAGACTGAAGCGTGTCCATCCAGCAGTGCATCACCATTTTGCTAGCATCATTCTCCGTTCACAGGGAAGTAACTTCTCGCTACACCGAAATCTGACGCTAGGAGCTGCCTCACGATTGTGGACTTCTGGACGCTGTCGCCAGCAATTAATTTCCAGCGTGCCCGGCTTATACTGCTATTTACGTCATAGCACAATGTGGTCAATAACCGTTGGGAAGGCAAAGTATCTGGTTTCAGGCAATTCATGAAGTTAATTTGCAAAAAAATCGGGCGCAACTCTCAGCCGTGCCGTTTCGAAGATTTCACCGACATACATGTGAAGAAAAACGTCTCTAGCGAATTTCGGTGACATCTGTTGAGCTCAAAAAAGGTAAACTGTTAAGCACCATAGCATCAAGGAAGTTCAATATTCAGCGGTGGTCGTATCTATAGGACATAGTAATTATTTTATCTTTAAAATGTATATTTCATTTTCTTCAGTAATGTCTTGCATCAACTGTTAGATATTGGCACAATATACAACAGGTACACAATTCGCTTTGCGCAAAGGAAAACAGCCTTAAACGTAGCATATAATTTCTGTATGAAATGTACGTAAGCAAATGCTGGCACCTTGCATGGTGAATTATAAATAACGCTGTGGTTTATTGAATTATTTATTGCCTATACATGTCAAATAATCTCGCCAAGCAATTAGGGTTATTCCCCTGACATTAACTTGAAGCAGTAAGGAGCATCCCTTCTGCGGTCTCCCGCACCTAACATTCCTCTGAATTAACCTGAGTTGCACCTAAAAGTGCTCCAAGAAGGCTCCGTCGAGTAATGCAAGACAAAGCCAAGTGGAACACCTGTGTTCTTAGTGACAGGCTATGAGGACGAATAGAGCAAGAGTGGTGCTAGTCTCACAACTTATACTAAGCGCACCAGTACTGACGATCGAATTGCCAATTTCTGCAACTGAGGGATGAGCCCACGGGCGAATAAATAAGAAGTAATTACTACTCATATGTAATTTCTCTAGCTAATTACAAACTACTAATTGCACATTTCCGCAAGAGAATATATTATCTGCAAAGCGTTGACTCAAAAAAAATTAGTTCTTCCGGCTTCAAACTTGTGTAATACAGACGAAAGTAGCTGTAATATGATGCCGCCGAATAACACAAATGTTATTATATCCCTAATTTATTCACTTGCAGTAGAAACCGTATATTGAATACTTTGCAGATTTCAGCTACCGTGTTCCTTGGTGAACGTGAAAGAACAGACCTGATTACTTCCTGTTAGGTTATTATTTGCTAAATATTGTTACTAGAAAACTCAATAATGTATTAGTTTAAGTCAGTTTGAGCAAGTTTACAAACATACATTTATCTGCACAAGCTTTAATTTCGTCCTCCAAGTGTCAGAAAAGTTCGCTGTGCATTCTATAAGAAACAAACTAAAGAGGAGGCAAGGTTAGGTGTTAAGACACAGCCGTAGCACAGATAGTTGACGTCCTGTTCATTCGTGGATAACTTTGAGACACCATCATTTAATTTAAACATTCACTTCTGCAACCAGTGATAAAGATATGTTATAAGCAGCAGCATCTGACTTCCCGTACTTATAAGTAAATTTGTGTACATGTTTTCACGTGACCCCGCAGGGGCGTCTGCATAAGCAGGCGTTTGGTGTGTTGCGACACCACGGACCCGAGCACACGAGGATTGGACCCTCCCGCGTGTAGCCGTGCGCGGCTTAGCCGTGTCTGGGGAAAAGGGGATCCTGGGGGTTGAGCCGAAGCTGGGTGTTTGGACCTTTAAGGCCCCCCGGCGGAGGCAACACACCTCTTCGGCCTCGGCTTCACATAGACGGCACCCCCGGACTGACCCACCCGGGGGAAATCGGTAGTTGCCTTTTCCTGTCTCTCTCTCTCCCTCCAACCTTCGTCTTTCTCTCACTTTTAATCTTTCCTGTCCTCTCTTTATTTTCGTGTTACTTCCGACTTCGTAGGCAGCGAGGGTTAACCTTGTGCACTATATCCACTCTTGGGTATATGTATTCGGTTATAGCGGGGTTGTACCGCTGGCGTGCGCAGAACTGAATATTTCCGTCCTGTGTCGTCCCCTGGTTGGGCTCCATGGTGGGCGGCGGCCATCCCTGCCGAAAACACCATACTCCTAATGGCCACTTCTTTTCCTCGACTACCTGATCGCCCTCCAAAACGAGGGCGCACCGAAGATATTTTCCAATTTCTTGGAAAGAAATCGCAAAACTTCCCCCGATTCCATGTAATTCATTCAAGCAAACCTGAAAAGACCATGAGAATGATTTCTCCTTTCCTGGTATCTAAGTATCTCACTGAAACTCTTGGTACAGGCTATAAAGCATCCAAAATGGCTAGCGGCGATCTCCTTTTGGAACTCCGCGATCCAAAACAGTTTGAAAATCTTCCTAAAGTTGAGTCATTTGGGGAAATCCCAGTAACAGTAACCCCACACCGAACTATGAACACCAGCCGTGGTGTTGTTTCTGACGATGATATGATGGAGCTCACAGAAGCCGAACTGTTGGAAGGCTGGAGTGAGCAAAACGTGATCAATGTCAAAAGAATCATGCTAAGGCGCGACGGGAAGGAGATAAAAACCAAGCACCTTGTACTGACTTTCTCCTCAAGCATTCTGCCTGAGACACTCGAGGCCGGCTACGTAATGTTACGGGTCAGGCCGTATGTTCCAAATCCTCTCCGCTGCTTCAAATGCCAGCGTTTCGGTCACAGTTCCCAGAACTGCAGAGGCCGGCAGACATGTGCAAAATGTAGTTCTCGCGATCATGCCTCTGAAACATGCGAAAACGCTCCACACTGCGTGAACTGTGATGGCGAGCATGCCGCATACTCGCGGTCATGCCCGTCTTGGAAGAAAGAAAAAGAAATAGTCACAATCAAAGTAAAGGAAAACATATCATACAAAGAGGCACGCAGGCGGGTTTCATACCTTCCTAAGACCACCTTTGCCGAAGTGGCGCGTCAGGGAGCAGCGTCACAACGGCCTCCGGCGGCTGTCCGACCCACAAGCAGTGAGTCGGCAGTCACGCCATCTGCCCCCGCGACGGTTGCAGCTAGCGCTGCTCCGTCAACCGAGGAGAAGGAACCATCGACCCCGAAGGAGGGCGCAGCCGAGGCTGCCTCAACTTCCGAGGTTCCTTCCTGCGCTGCCAACGGCCGGCGTAGCCAAATCCCTCTGGGAGCCCCATCGACCTCCGGGCTGGTGGGCGCAGGGGTCTTGCCCTCCAAGGCGGGACTCCCTCTGAAATCTTCCCGCTCGCAAGAGCACGTGTCCGGCGCCTCACAAGAGGCAATGGACACTACACCCATCCTCAAGGCGCACCAAGCGCCTAAGGAGCGGCGAGGCTCCCTCGAACGCTCCAGAAAGAACAAAACCCCTATTACAGGGCCTCGAAAGGGCTCTGTAATCTAAGGCATCCCTTCCGTTTCCGTAAACACAGCACTAATTTACATTAAATATGGGCACACAAATCATACAATGGAACGTCAGAGGTCTCCTTAGAAACCTCGATGATGTACAAGAACTGATCCACCAACACAATCCAAAAGTGCTGTGTTTACAAGAAACACATTTAAAATCCAAACACACAAACGTTCTCCGACAGCATGTTACTTTTCGCAAAGATCGCGATGATGCCATCGCATCATCGGGTGGTGTTGCGATTCTCACGCATAAAAGTATAGCATGTCAACCTTTACAGCTTCGAACGCCCCTTGAAGCAGTGGCGGTGCGAGTTGTTCTGCTAAACAAACTCATCACTATTTGCTCGCTTTATATACCCCCACATTACAAATTAACTAAACATGAATTTCAGTCCTTTATAGATGAACTACCAGAACCATATGTTGTTCTTGGCGACTTCAATGCGCACAACAGCCTGTGGGGCGACTCTCGTATAGATGCGCGAGGTCGTCTTGTTGAACAGTTCCTCTTCTCTTCTGGTGCATGCCTGCTGAATAAGAAGGCACCAACATATTATTCTCTCGCCAACAGAACATTTTCATCAATTGACCTCAGCCTAGTTTCCCCGTGTATACTGCCTGAACTCCAATGGGAAGTTATGAACAATCCTTACGGGAGCGACCACTTCCCCATACTGATAAGAACATCCAAAGAAAACGAATATTCTCCACAAACTCCTAGGTGGAAGATAGACACAGCCGACTGGCAGAAATTTCGATCTCTCTCTAGCATCTCATGGGCTGACCTGTCTTCTTTAGAAATTGATGCTGCTGTGGATTATCTTACAGCATTCATAATGGATGCCGCGTCAAAATGCATATCCGAAGTAAGTGGTTTGGCATGCAAACCACGTGTGCCATGGTGGAACAGCGAATGTCGGACCGCCCGTAAGAATCAGAACAAGGCGTGGGGGTTGCTGCGAGCTTCTCCCACCGCTGAGAATCTTGTCAACTTTAAAAAAATAAAATCCCAAGGTAGGAGAACCCGCCGACAGGCCAGAAGAGAAAGTTGGCAGAAATTTTTATCGAGTATTAACTCGTTTAGGGATGAGGCCAAAGCCTGGAACAGGGTAAATAGGATTAGAGGGCGGCAAACACATTCACTCCCCCTGGTAAACACACAGGGCGATACACTGCAAGACCAGGCAGACACACTTGGGGAATATTTTGAGAGCGTGTCAAGTCCAACAAATTATACACAGTCCTTTCTCAAATACAAAGAAACAGAAGAACGTAAGCCATTAAGAAGAAAAGGTCGAGAGAATGAGCCTTATAACCATCCTTTTTGTACTGCTGAATTGAGAGCTGCCTTGAGCGTATGCAACAGCTCCGCACCAGGATCTGATAGAATCATGTATGAAATGCTCAAAAACTTACATAATGACACGCAGGTTACACTACTCACACTTTTCAACACCATTTGGGATGCAGGGTACCTTCCAACCGCATGGAAGGAAGCCATTGTGGTCCCTGTTTTGAAACAAGGCAAGGACCCTTCCTCAGTGGCAAGTTACCGCCCGATAGCCCTCACAAGTTGCATCTGTAAGGTGTTTGAAAAAATGATTAATCGGCGACTCATCCATTTCCTTGAACTGAACAAAATACTTGATCCTTATCAGTGTGGCTTCAGGGAAGGGCGCTCCACAACTGATCACCTTGTACGTATTGAAGCAAACATCCGTGACGCATTTGTACACAAACAGTTTTTCCTATCCATATTCCTCGATATGGAGAAGGCATACGACACAACGTGGCGATACGGGATCTTAAGAGACTTGGCAGAAATGGACATTCATGGTAACATGCTAAACCTCATAGAAAGCTATTTGTCCAATCGCACATTCCGTGTAAAAGTCGGCAATGTGCTGTCACGTCCTTTTACACAAGAAACTGGTGTACCCCAGGGAGGCGTGCTTAGTTGCACACTTTTTATTGTTAAAATGACAACGCTTCGTGCTTCTTTACCACCGGCCATTTTGTATTCCGTCTATGTGGACGACATTCAAATAGGCTTCAAATCCTGCAACCTCACAGTATGCGAAAGACAGGTACAGCAAGGCTTGAACAAGGTTTCCAAATGGGCAGACCAAAACGGATTTAAGGTCAACCCCCACAAAAGTTCTTGTGTTCTCTTCACAAGAAAGAGAGGCCTGGTCCCAGATCCTTGTGTAGAACTGGGCGGACAACAAATTCCTTTCAACAAAGAACACAAATTCCTAGGTATTATTCTTGACTCCAGGCTCACTTTCATTCCTCACTTAAAACATCTTAAAGAAAAATGTCTTAGAACAATGAACTTACTTAAAATACTATCCCACACATCGTGGGGTAGCGACAGACAGTGTTTATTGAATATTTACAGGAGCCTAGTTCGATCACGGTTAGATTATGGTGCCGTAGTATACCACTCTGCCGCACCGAGCGCACTTAAGATGTTAGACCCTGTTCACCATCTGGGTATCCGTCTGGCCACTGGCGCATTTAGGACAAGCCCTGTTGAAAGCCTATATGTAGAGTCAGATGAGTGGCCACTCCATCTTCAGAGAACAAACATCAGCTTAACATATTTTCTCAAGGTTCGCTCTAATAAAGAACATCCGTGTTTCACAACCGTTAACGACTTGACGTGTGAAACACTTTTTCATAACCGACCCTCTATGAGACTTCCATTCTCACTGCGTGCAAGAGAACTTAGCACGGAAATGGATATCCCAGTTCTGGAACAACGCCTAATGCCTCCAGCAAAGCTAGTACCGCCCTGGGAGTGGCAGCTGATAGAGTGTGACACATCCTTTGTAGAGGTCACTAAACATGCCCCAGAGACGCATATCCAAATGCATTTCTTGGAGCTCCAGTACAAGTACTCGTGCACAGAATTTTACACAGACGCTTCTAAGTCGCATGCCGGGGTCTCCTACGCAGCCATTGGTCCATCCTTCTCGGAATCAGGTGTACTGCACCCTGAAACAAGTATATTTACGGCTGAGGCCCATGCACTATTATCGGCTGTGAAACATATCAGAAAATCAAATATTCAAAAAACAATTTTATTTACAGACTCCCTAAGCGTCGTGAAAGCCTTGAAGTCACACTGTAAACACAGAAACCCCGTAATTACTGAGCTCTATTCTATTCTCTGTAGAGCGTATATGTCTAAACAGCATGTCATTATATGCTGGGTGCCTGGACATAGGGGCATCAAGGGTAACGTTCTAGCAGACCAGATGGCCACATCGATTTCATTGCATGCAATTAATCCTGCTGCTTCGGTCCCTGTCACAGACCTGAAGCCTTTTTTAAGAAGGAAACTGCGAAATCACTGGCAACGTAAGTGGGACGCAGAAGTAAATAACAAACTGCACGTGATAAAGCCACAATTAGGGTCTTGGCCCTCCGTAACAAAATCACGGCGAACAGATGTCCTATTCTGTCGCCTCAGAATAGGACACACATTTGGCACACATAACTTTTTACTCACTGAAAATGATCCTCCAACCTGTGGTAGGTGCGGGGAGAGGCTGACCGTCCTCCACGTCCTCCTGGAGTGTCGGGCAGCCGAATCTGAGAGAAAGAAACATTTTCCCCTAGCATACCGGCAGCAGATCCCCCTTCATCCAGTAATGTTACTCGGCCCCGAACCGCTATTTGACACCAACGCAGTCCTAAGTTATCTGAAAGATGTTGTTTTACATGTAATTAGCCCCATACGTTCATAGCGTCTCCTCTCTCCAGAGGATGCCGCTGTGAAAGCTATTTCGTATAGCACATGCCTCCAGGCCCTTGTGTTTCAAGGGCTCTGGCGAGGCAGCAGTGCTCCAAGTAATTCTACCATCTTTTATATTTTATATTTTTCATCATTCTTCTACGATTGATTTTATTGTTTATAGTATTCGTCATTAGTCATCGCCACAATTTTATAGCACGTAGATTTTACGCACTTTACAGCGAATATTTTTAGGCCACTTTACAGCCAAGTCACATCTTCCATAGTACATCGTCAACATTACCACGTGTCATGGCGCTCTTTGGCCAAACCTGGCCCTTGCGCCACAAAACACAACACATCATCATCATCATCATCATGTTTTCACGTGAAGCATGGATGATCTTACTACCAAACGTAATGAAATGCTATAAGCAGCAGCATCTGACTTCCCGTACTTATAAGTATGTTTGTGTACATGTTTTCACGTGAAACATGGGTGATCGTACTACCAAACGTTGCTGGAGCCAGTAGCGTAACGAAAACGCGACTCTTGCAATGGAAAAAAAAACCTCCGTAGACAGTCTGGGATCTTTCAAAACTTTCTTTTAATTTCCCAAAGGTAACTGCGCATATGTAGAAGGCGATCAAAACATTGCTGAGAAAAACTATCAGCAACACATGTTTTAGATTTTCTTTTTCCCGTTGCAGAATGCTAGTATTCTTTTGTTTTGTCTCTGCAATTTGCATTGGCTAATCTTCTATGTCGCTTCATTAAGCACTAATGCATGAGACCCTAGTGGTTTTCACTGCTAAACGCGTTATAAGAATAGCTGGACTGAAAAGCCGCAACCGCAAAGGCACCGGGTTGTTTCAACTATTCGATTTTGTGAGGCTCCAAATGTCCAATGAAATATAAAAACCACATTCATTTACAACAGGTACGTGTGGCGAATGTGTAAAAATTATCTACATTTATGAAAGATTGGATGTTCATTTATAGAACTGTCACGTAGTATTTACGATTGATTGATATTTACGATTTGTCGATAATGAAATAATAAAAGGATGGCCTGCCGCCTAAGATGGGGGCAATGGATCAGGTGAAAGGAAGGATGTGGGCCTCCTCATCGAAGGACATCACAGTGTTAACTCTCCTGGTGGCGCCTTCTTGCGGTGAGACCAAGTCTTCGTACGACTCCACCCTTAGGGGTCGGTTGTGCTTGTGACTGAGGCTGGTTATAGCGGGACAATAACAGATCAGATGTTTCATGTAAATGTTGATTGCAAGGCTTTGGGGCATTTCACTTGTGCTCGTCTCCACTTGCTGAGAAAATCCGGTGCTATGGATCTTTTAGCTCTTGCCTTCAGGAGGAGAACATGGGCTCCTCTGCCAAGGCGATTGCGAATGGGAGGAATCATGCTAGGAGTGAAGTCCCACAGTGGAGCCTTACTATCGTGGTTCAGTTCAGGTCTGGCACAATCATGGGTGACGGAAAGCTATAAGCATGCTCCAGCTATGGTGGGCTTCCTTCAATGCTGCTATGGCGTTCCTCTCTAATTTCCTCACCTGCAGGATCATGGGCCGCCCTGTTCCGTGTTCCCCTCCTATTGCTGCCTGGTGTCGAATATGCTAGGAAGTCAAGACGTTAATGTGCCGCTAGTGGCGGCAGGCTTGTTTTATGCGGTGCGCTATGGAAGTGGCGAAGGATCAGGTATTCAGCTGCTTGAGAACCTCCTGACTGTCAGTGTACATGTCAACAGGGGCTTCTGTGTGCCCATCGCAGAGTTTAGTGGCTTGTTCGATGGCTTGTAGTTCAAGTTCGGTGGCCTTCCTGTGAGCATAGTCACTGTGGGTTTCAGCGCGTGCTTTCCCGTTTTCTGTGTATTAAGTGTTAGCGGCCTACATTTTTCAGCAACATTCATAGTATTGTTACATTCATCAAAAATGACCACACGGGCAAAGTAACATGGCACAACACGGGCGTCAACCTGGGCAGTGATCCCTACATCCTCGAAATTACGATACCCAATCAATTACGGAGAAATACCATTATACACAAGTGGACGGAGTGGGACGAATTCCGTAAGGGGCGCCTCACCACAGCACAAGACATCACAGAGATCGAAACATGGACGGCGGAGGTCCGCGATGCAGTGCGTTCAGCCGCAAAGACCATGCATAGAAACAGACGAGGACGTCATCATCATGGACAGCCGCCTGGCCCATCTAATAGAGGCCAAACGTTCGATACAGGCGCGTTGGAAGCAGCACCGGCTGAATCGCAAATTGAGGAAGAAGGTGGCTCACTTAAACAGGGCCATTGAAGAACATTGCATGCTCCTGTGCCGTCAACAGTGGAACGAAATCTGCAACCGAGCTGACAGGGAACTGCCTCGCAGTTGTACACCCGTGAGCAAAAGTATACGGACCACGGGAGCGTGTGCCAAACTGCATCGACGCGCCGTCTACCGACGCGGTGCCTGCTGTCGAGAGGGCCGCTAGAGCAGAGGTGCGCATGGGCGTCCCATCATATCTGCTGGCCTGACATGTAGCTTTGCCTGACGTGGTTATGGTGTTCGTAGACTGAACGTCCACTGGGCGTCGTTTTCTCTGTTCCGTCGCATCTGGGCCATTGTTTTACCCAGCGGCTGCGGCTGGGCTGGCACGCGCGTCCGCCGCGCTTCGCTTTCATTGCCCGCCCGCCCCCCCTTGGGGGGATTATCACGCGCCGCTCTGCCTTCTCTGACGCCTTTAGATGACTCGCGCAAAACGGCTTTCTGCGGCGTTGTATGATCTCGAACTGTTGCAATGTTTGCTGCCGCAGGTAGAAGGAAGGCTTTGCAATCGGTGTCCGCCGTCGCGTTAAGAACTGAGTTGCAGGCGCTACTATGCTCCGCAAGCAGCAGGATACTAAAAGGAGAAATTAGCGGCACCGTACTGCCTTTATTTCTTCAAACCCTTCAACAAGGCTTTAACAAGAAATGCATACGAGGGTGTCACTACAGACAGCTGCGGCAACGCTGACACTTGCGCGAGAATATAAAATGAGGTGCAGCTTTGCGGTGCACGTTGCCGTGAAGTTCCAATTACACTTTCCCCCTTGCGAATCGGGTCGGGGTGGCCGACATGAATCACTGGTCTGGGTGACCACCGACAGACTACGGTCTTGAGGGCCCTTTGGACATACCAACGTGCTGCTGTTATTTTCGGAGATTATAATTTTCACAACTCTATGCATGATTTCACTACGCTGTCAATTTTCCAGAGGCGGCGATGACGCCTCGGAGGTGCCGTGGTATCCATTCGTAACGCGATGCCATGAAGAGACCCCGACCAGCGATTCAGGTTTGTCTCCCCGACCCGATTCGCAAGGGGCAACTGTAATTGGAACTTCATGGCAGCGTGCACCGCACAGCTGCACCTCATTTTATATTCTCGCGCATGTGTCAGCGTTGCCGCAGCTGTCTTTAGTGACACCCTCGCGTGCATTTCTTGTTCAAGTCTTGTTGAAGGGTTTGAAGAAATGAAGGCAGTACGGTGCCGCTAATTTCTCCTTTTAGTATCCTGCTGCTTGCGGAGTATAGTAGCGCCTGCAACTCAGTTCTTAACCTGCTAGTAACAGCGCAAAATGTATACAAGGGACGAGACAAGAAGACACCACAAGCGTCCCTTGTCTACATTTTGCGCTGTTACTAGCAGGATGGAAAACCAACAAGCCCAAGCTGCTATTCTAGCAGCGCTTGTGGTGTCTTCTTGTCTCGTCCCTTGTCTACATTTTGCGCTGTTACTAGCAGGATGGAAAACCAACACGCCCAAGCTGCTATTCTAGCCAGTTCTTAACGCGACGGCGGACACCGATTGCAAAGCCTTCCTTCTACCTGCGGCAGCAAACATTGGAACAGTTCGAGATAATATAACGCCGCAGAAAACCATTTTGCGCGAGTAATCTAAAGGCGTCAGAGAAGGCAGAGCGGCGCGCGATAATCCCCGCAAGGGGTGGGGATGAAAGCGAAGCGCGGCGGACGCGCGTGCCAGCCCAGCCGCAGCCGCTGGGTAAAACAATGGCCCAGATGCGACGGAGCAGAGAAAACGACGTCCAGTGGACGTTCAGTCTACGAGCACCATAACCACGTCAGGCAAAGCTACATGTCAGGCCAGCAGATATGATGGGACGCGCATGCGCACCTCTGCTCTAGCGGCCCTCTCGACAGCAGGCACCGCGTCGGTAGACGGCGCGTCGATGCAGTTTGGCACGCGCTCCCGTGGTCCGTATACTTTTGCTCACGGGTGTACGTGGAATCTATTTCGGCACCTCCTAGACAAAATAAAACCAAGTCATACCAAGCACGACCGCCTCGCCCGCCTCATGCACACCATCACACAACAACAAGGAAAAGAGAGCTGTTATCAGTAGCCTGGAAGCCAAGTATCTGCCAGACACGCCAACGGAAACCCACTCGCCGTACGGGGGGCTGCCCAACACGTGGCTCGACCGAGACATTACCATATCAGAGGTACGGATAGCGCTGCACGGGCTCAACACCCGCTCAGCAGCCGGCCCAGATCTCGTAACGAACAAGATGCTACGCAACCTGGACGACGCTTCGATAGAAGCCCTAACCCATTACTTCAATGAATGCTGGCATTCGGGCAAGCTCCCCCGACAGTGGAAAACGGCAAGAACGATCCTGATTCCGAAACCTGGCAAACCGCTGGACATCGGCAACCTGAGTCCCATCTCAATGACGTCCTGCGTGGGCAAGGTGCTGGAGCACGTGGTCGCCAACCGGTGGCTGGAATACCTAGAGAAGGAAGGCCTCTATCCTGACACGATGATCGGCTTCCGGCGCAGACTCAGCACACAAGATGCCATGTTACAACTCAAACATGAAATCATCGACAGCAAGACACAAGACAGCAAAGTAATTCTGGGTCTCGATTTACAAAGTGCATTCGACAAAGTCACACACTCAGCCATATTAGCACAAGTATCAAGACTCAACATGGGGGTAACGAGCTACAATTATATTCAAGACTTCTTGACCAACCGCACGATGGAACTGCACGCCGGAGACGTCAAGCTCCCCGAATACAAGCTCGGCAGTAGGGGTACTCCACAGGGTTCGCTCATCTCGCCGTTGCTCTTTAACCTCGTCCTGATCGGGGTAGCGAGGGCAGTAGCGGGGACCGGCGTCCGGCATACGATCTACGCCGATGACGTAACCCTGTGGGCGGCCGGCGGCACCGACGCCAGCATCGAGCAACAGCTGCAAGCGGCGGTTACTGCCATCGAGAAGCACCTTGACGGCACAGGCCTAATGTGCTCGCCCGCCAAATCCGAGCTGTTCGTCCTCACACCGCTTCGACCGGGACGGAAGCGCGCTCCCCTTCGGGAGTGTGATCACATCAAGATTGTGACTGCATCGGGGCAAGGCATCCCCGAAGTTCCCAAGATCAGGGTCCTGGGCCTGCTGCTCAACAAGAGCGGCCGCAACGACGACACCATCAACAAGCTTACCACCAAGGCAATGGACGCCATCCGGCTCATACATCGAGTCTCTACACGACGGGCGGGCATGCGTGAAGACAGTCTCGTGTGCCTTGTCCAGTCGTTCGTGATCAACCACATCACCTACGTTGTGGCCTACCTCAACTGGCACGTCACTGACAGGACCAAGATCAACACGGTGATCAGACGGGCTTACAAGACGGCGCTGGGTTTAATGGAGACTACGAGTATGGCTCGGCTCTTGCAGCTCGGCATCCATAACACCTTAGAAGAAATAGCCGAGGCGCAGCTCACCGCGCAATTCGAGTGCCTCTCTACCACCAAGACGGGTCGCAGTATACTGACGTCCCTGGGTTACAACCCACAAGCTCCCAGCCGGCAACCATGCGGCATTACAGATGAGGCGTGGACCCACATTTACGTGGACCCCATCCCGAAGACCATGCACCCAGAGTACAACCAGGAATGGCGGCAGGCGTGGGCCAAGGCCCTCACCGAAGAACACGCCCAAGACCCACACGCCCGATACGTGGACGCCGCGGAATACAAGCGGGAAGGCTTCGCGGCCGTGGTCGTTGCGGCGGCTACCAGCACCAAGACAACGGCAGCGAGCGTACGGTGCACGAACGCCACAGACTCTGAGGAGGTTGCCATCGCTCTGGCGATCACCGAGGCCGAGTGTCGCACCGTGCTCAGCTACTCGAGGAATGCCGTGCGCAACTTTGCCAAGGGGCGAATATGCGCGCCAGCGGCCGCCATCATCGGCAAGCTCCAACTTCAAGACCGCGGCAGCACCGTCGGTATCAAGTGGTTCCCGGCGCACGCCGGTGAGTGTGCATCCTCACCGAACCACAACGAGACGGCCCATTCGACGGCGCGAGCGCTTACTTTCCGCGCCCCCGAGAGTGATCAATCCGTGTGGTGGTTCGAAACCAAGGACAGATTGACTAGTTATGCCGAAGTAACCAAGTGTTACCGCCTAGCTCTACGGACAATGCCGCCTCCCCACCCGGCACTCAGTCGGGAGGAGGCCGTAATCCTAAGGCAAATAGAGACCGCGTCACTCCTCGCTCCCGCATTGCTGCACACGTGCTTCACCCAGAGCTCTATCAGAGTGGGCTGTGCGGTATTTGTGCAGCGGGTCCGCCGGACCAATGGCACATCATGTGGGACTGTGCCAGGTTCCCGACGGCAACTACCTCCAGTACTTACCCGCCCGAACTTCTAGGCGCACTGCAGTCTGCAGACAAGGACTCACAACTATGGGCCGTCCAGCAGGCCCGGGGTGCGCTCGAAAAGCACAAGCCTCATGACCCACTAAAAATGGGCCCAACTGGGCTAGTGCAGAGAAGGGTATAACCCCGGGTCGACGCTTGGCCAGCGTCGCGACGTGTTAAACCGTCGTTTGCCGGCACTTTATTAAAGTTATCCCTATCCTATAGTATTGTGAGGCAGCGTCAGTGTACATTTTTGCTACTTGGGGATTTTCTTGCACGCCTAAAATGCTCTTTGTTGTCGGTGTTCCCTGCTTTCACCTTTGATGTTCGTGATAATGGGTCCCGGTTACCGTAACCTTTATATCATCCCAGGGTGGAAGCAGTTCGTCCAGCTGTGGCAGGTGCAGGTTCGTTCCATGCCATCTAGATAGCTGTGTCGAACCATTGCACGTGTTCGTCACTCTCGATCTGTTTACGGCGCTTCAAACAATGCGTTTACGGGCGCTTCAACTACATTGCTACAGCATACAGAGGGAGGTTTAGTATCGCGTCGATTGCGCGTCTCGTCTGAATCGCATCTCATCGTCTGCGCCTGTGCGCCTGCGCTGAGAACAAACATGGCGGCGCCCTTGGAGTTGCCACTTTCAATGCATGGGCACCATGAGGAGCTTTTCCTCTGGAGTTCCTTATACTAACTCTATGGCTAAGTGTTTCCGACTCTCCAGTGTGATAATCGCCGCAGTCGCTTAGTGGTTAACGCGTTGCATTACTTAGCTCAAGGTAACCCATTCAGCGGCGGCCACCGGAGCCGAATTTCGAAGGTAGCGAAATGAAGGAAAATGAAAAAAAAAAGCGCTCGTGCAATCGGTAATTATTTTTAATCTTGTTAATTACCCTAAATGGTTAATGTTACTCCAGAATCTACGATTATCGCGTGCCTCATAATCAAATCGCACTTTCGGCACCTCAACCCCACAGTTCAAAGTCTAGCCTGATGCGCTAACAATATTCCAAGAGTGTCAGTTTCAGTCATTGAAAAAATTCAGTGAGAATGTGCTCTAACTTGCTATCCGCTGTTTATCACCCATTTTCCCATTAGCTTGAAAAGTATCTACGTCCCTTCGAGCTTACATGTCGCGAAAATAGGGCTTTCATTTTTACTGCATGGTGAAATTTTAATGTTTGTTTGTGTGATCAGATTTGTAAAGAACACTGGGGCCGCGTATTTTCTCTATTTTCTTTTTTGTGCACGGATTCTACGAGTTATCATATTCATTGCAGAATTAAACAAAACCACTTTGATTACTTTGCTTTAAAGTAAGGGGAATGTGTTGTGGGTAACGCGCCAACGAAGTGAAAATATCGCAGGTAACTGAAGCTTTTGTGATAAGGTGTACCCCTGGTGTCGAGCCCGACGCCTGCACGCATGCGCGTCCCTCCGAGACTGCAAGCGTGCATGTTTCCGCACTTCCTCCTTGCGCGCCGGCGATATCTGAATGCAGCCGCGATGTGCCCCTCTTGCGATATGCGCCATGGCGGCTTCGACGGGCAGGACTTCGTTTATACAACGGAAATAAATTGTTCATTTTCGTCTTGCCTGTCTCCTTCTATAGAACGCGTTATATGCCACGCTGTTCTGCGGGAGAACGCCCCGTTCGTAAAAAGAAACAAACAACGATGATTGGCCACGAAAAGTTGCAGCCCAGAAAAACAAATTACTTGTTGCGTTCGCCACCGGGCCGGCCCTATGCGTCAGCGCTCGTGACTCGGCAAAACGCGGCCGCAGTGGCACGCCCGACAACTCACGCTTCCAAACACGCTTCACACAGTTTCGCCCGTCGAAGCCGCCACAGGGCCACAGCATGGCCACAGCGCATATCGCAAGAGGGATACCTCGCGGCTACATTCGAATATCACCGGCGCGCAAGGAGGACGCGCGGAAACAGGCACGCTTGCAGTCTCGCAGGGACGTGCATGCGTGCAGGCGTCGGTCTCGACACCGGGGTTTCACCGCCAGAAGGGGAAGAGGGTCGCTTGGCCACACGCTCAAGCACCCCGCAATATGTTGTGGGCGAGTGTACGTGCTTGAGCAGCCATGGGGCGATTTAAACGTGTTTCAGATACGGGGCTACGGAATTCAGTACTCTCTCTTTGCACAGCTATTATAACCACCGAAATGAAGTTTCCTGAAACGAGAGGTAATACTTTAAAACTGATGGTAGCGCCAAAAAGGACGAACACACGGTGAGCAGACGCCACGACGGCGAGGAAACGCTTACTCGTCGCGTTTCCTCGTCATCGTGTCGTCTTTTCACTCTGTGCTCGTCTTTGTTAGCGCTACGATCAGTTTTGAAGAATCCATCACCGACTAGCCCACCACCAAGTTTTATTAGAGGTAATACTATAGCCTTTGTGCATGCGAATTTCATTGTGCGTGCTTAAATATCAATTTTTGTGAAAAAAAAGTCGAAGTTTCCTAGAGAAGGCGAAGTATTTCATTGTCACAAGGAAATATTAAATAATTACACTAATATCGTTCACAGCTTTGTTGGCCGCAGAAGTCGTAGTAACGATTGGCTTACTATATTAGGAAGCACAATGTCGTGCCGGCAAACGCAAACGTGAAGAATGCTGGCTTGGGTGAGAACTACTACGTGGCAGAGAACGCCTGCCTAAGTGCCGTTTGCACTGATAAAAAATACATTTATAACGTCCACCTACCCCAGCACTTACTAGAAATCCTGGATAATTCTGGGGCATTTCAAGTACTCCAGAACGTCGTGCTACAAGCATGACGAATGCAGCAGGCGACACCGCCACGGACGCCGAGTGCACTGATATTCCAATACCGCATTTTTTGCTGTGTTCTCTAAAGAATCCATTCCACTACCTACTTACATAACATCGCATATTCCACTCATTATGTTTTCGATCTATAGGGTAATGTCAATAATTGTAAAAAAGACCAAATATGTGCACCTTCTGGTGTAGACGAATTTAACTCAAAGACCCTAGTGCATACTAAGCATATATCTGTGGCATGTTTCACTCTGTTGTTCTCGCAGTCAGATTCCGCATGCGCCTTAATGAATGGTTGCAAAGTGGGAAAGGTGTTCCCAGTATTGAAAGCTGATAACAAAGACTCCCCCTAATAGTACCGCCCCATTTCATTAAGTAGTGTCCCTTGCACAATCAGGGAAAATGTCATATACACGCACATCATCAACTTTTTAGACTCGGTAAACTTCTTTCGAGTTTCTCAACACGGTTTGGTAAAGGGCTTTCATGTGAAACACAACTAGTTACCGTCCTTCATGATATGCACATTAATACTTATAGCGTTTAAACCGATGCCATCTATTTAGACTAATCTAAAGCTTTTGACTCGGTGCCTCAAAACCCCTTTCTAATGTTATTATCGAAATTGAATTTAGATCTTCACGTACTACAATGGATAAAGGAATTCCTTACTAATCGTTCCCCGTTCGTCCTTGTCAGTAGATTCTACTCCAAATCCCTCGTTATCACTTCAGACGTCCCTAGAGGCTTATTCTTGGAACCGCATCTTTTCGTAATATATATTTGCGATCTTACGCTGCATAATACCTTGTCTTGTGGACATGTTCGCCGACGATTCTGTGGTTTATGGTACTGGCACAAGCATCCGTGAGCAAGCATCTCTTAAGAATCATTTTACTAACTTGCAAAACAGGTGCGACCGTTGGCAAATAGCACTGAGCCCTAAAAAGCGCAAATTTATTTCACTTTCCCGCCGTCGTAATCCTTATTCATTTAATTTCATTTCATTTCATTTTATTACCTTAATGACCCCATTCGGGGTATTACATAAGGGGTGGTTAACATGTGAACACAAGAAAAGGCAGGTGTTACATTGAAATACAGGTTTCAACAGTTTCTAGAAATTGTGAATGACATGTGATGGCAGCGACATTAATGGGTAGGTCGTTCCAGTCCTTGGCAGCTCGAGGAAAAAATGATGATCGAAAAGTGAGAGTTCGTGTTCGAGGACGAGAAACTTGGAGTTGATGGCTGGTGCGCTGTGACATGCGTGAGGATGATGGCGTGACGTAAGGCGGGCGGCTTAGTGAGCTGTAAAACAGTTTGTGATAAAGAGAGAGCGTGGCGATGCGACGACGAAAAGCAAGAGATGCCAAGCTAGATTGTGCCTTTAAGTGTGAAATGCTGATGTTATATGAATATGAAGAATGGATGAATCTAGTCGCACGATTCTAAACTGACTCGAGTGCATTGACGACATATGTTTGATGAGGGTTCCAGATGGCGGCGGCATATTCCAGTTGTGGTCTGACAAATGATTTGTATGCGAGTAGTTTGACGTGCTGTGGAGCATAACGAAGATGACGCTTCATGAACCCAAGGGACTTGTTTGCTGACGAGATTACGTTAGTCGCATGCGCATTCTAGGAAAGGTCGTGGGACAGAGTTACGCCTAAGTACTTATAGGTTAAAACTGATTCTACTGGGACGTTTGCAATTGTGTAAGTAGACAGATAAGGATTACGACGGCGGTAAATTGAAATAAATTTGCACTTGTTAGGGTTCAAGGCCATTTGCCAACAGTTGCACCAGTCCTTCACGTTATTAAGGTCATTCTGGAGAGATGCTTGGTCAGAGATGTGAGTCACAGTACGATAAATCACACAGTCGTCAGCGAACATACGAATACATGCAGCGGAAGATCGTTAATGTATATTAGGAAAAGAAGCGGTCCTAAGACTGAGCCTTGAGGGACACCTGAAGTGACAGGGAGGGGTTCGGAGGAGACGTTATTGACAAAGACGAACTGGGAACGATTAGTAAGGAATTCTTTTATCCATTGTACTACAAGAACGTCCAAGTTCAATCTATATAATTTTAGTAGCAAGCGGTTATGAGGCACTGTGGCAAAAGCTTTTGAGTAGTCTAGAAATATTGCATCGGTTTGAACGTTGTTATCAAGATTAACGTGGAGATCATTAAGGAAGATAGCTATTTGTGTTTCACATGAAAGCCGTTTGTGAAAACCATGTTGTGAAGGATGAAAGAAGTTTGCCGAGTCTAAAAAGTTGATGATATGCGAGTATATGACATGTTCCATGATTTTGCAAGGAACACTAGTTAATGAAATGGGGCGGTAGTTTAAGGGGGAGTCATTGTTACCTGCTTTGAATACTGGAACGACCTTTCCCACTTTCCAATCAACCGGTAATGTACCTGTAGACAATGATTGCGTGAACAACAGAGTGAAACATGTCGCGGATGTATGCTTAGTATTCATTAGGATCTTTGAGTTAATTTCGTCTACACCAGAAGAAGTACATAATTTGTTTTTTTTCAATGATTGATAGTATACCGTCTACCGAAAATACAATGGGTGGCATATGTGATGTTATGTTAGTAGGTAGTGGAAAGTCTGGAGTGGTAGTTTCTTTTGTAGACACGGAAAGAAATGCTGTGTTGAATATATCAGCGCACTCGGCGTCCGTGGCGGTGTCGCCTGCTGCATTTGTCTCGCTGATGGTACGAGCTTCTTGGGGATTTAAAATGCGCCAGAACTGCCGAGGATTTTGAGTAAGTAGCTGGGGCAGGTCGACGTTATAAAAAGATTTTTTAGCAGTGCGAAGGCCACTCAGGTAGGCGTTCTCTGCCGTGTAGTACTTTGACCAAGCCTCGGTGCTTCCAAATCGCGTGGCTAGTCGGAAGTGACGTTTCTTTTGGTTTTCAAGCTTCTTTAAAGCTATGGTGAACCATAGCTTATTTTGATTAGTGTGCATAGTTATTCTTGGTATATGTTTGTTTACGAGTTCATTAATTTTATTTTTAAATAGTGTCCAGTTTTCTTGAGGCGAGTGCATATGGAATAATGTCTCAAAAAGTTGAAAAGAAGTCACCTAACTCGTAAATAATAGCTTCGTAGTTCCCTTTATCATATAGGCATATAGTTATGTTGGATTTTCGTTGTCGCATGGGTTGAAAGGTGAAGGTGGCAAGGATTACTTTATGATCACTTACCTCACGGAGGTAAGTTATGGATGATAGACTGTCAGGATGGCTGCTAAGTATAAGGTCTAGTACATTAGACGTGTCTTTTGTAACCCGCGTAGGCTCTAGCGCAAGTTGAGTTAGACTGAAATTAAGACACACATTAACAAATTCTTTAGCAGCTTCATTGCCTAGATTAAAGCACTATTGTTAGTCCAGTTGATTTATGGAAAATTAAAGTCGCCGAAAAGCAGGATTTCTGCGTTAGGGTGTTTTTCACTAAGTTTGCTTAAGATGTTATTAAGTTTATGCGAAAAATCAGGAGTGTGATGTGGTGGTCTGTAACAAACGCCCAAGAGAACAGTCTGTGGTGAAGCGCGGCAGATTAGCCATATTATTTCCAAGTCAGTCTCAATGGTTGCAAGCGTGCACGATAGATGGTGATGCGCGGCGATTAGCACACCACCACCTCGTGAGATTTCGCGGTCTTTCCGGAAAAGGCAGAAATTCGGCAAGTCAGCAAAAACCTCAGTATCGGTAATATCGTCAGTCAGCCAGGTTTCAGTTATTATCAGCAAATTACTATTAGACGACAACACAAGGTTAGACAGAATATCGCGTTTAGGGAGGAAGCTGCGTGCGTTGGCAAAGGTTACGGAAAAGTAGAGGTTAGCTCGTGTCGATACTGTAGGGTGTTTCCCGCGTCGAGTTGGCTGCTATTGCAATTCTTTCACACTCTGTGTGAAACATAGCGCTTATTACCCATAAACAGAGTTTTAAAGCGCAGGGAGTAAGGTGCCGATTTGCTTTTTGCGAATGAAAGAAGGTGTCTGCGGGCCAATTGAACAGGACGCGTAAAATCCTCGCCAACGCTGAAGTTTGTTCCTTTAAATTTACGGCCGTTAGAAAGAACAAGATTTTTTGTTTTATGAAAGGTGAACTTCACTATTATGGGGCGGTTACGATTAGCTGCACGATTGCCCAAGCGGTGCGCGCGCTCGATTTCTTTGGGGTCAAGCGTGATGCTCATATGTTTGCGACAGTGGTCAATGATTATATGCTCCGATTGCGCGAACGACTGTGACCCTGAAGATTCATCAATACCATAAAAAATTAGATTGTTGCGCCGAGAATGATTCTCGGCATCACCAAGACGCGCTTCCAGCCTGTGCATTGTGTGTGCTGAACGGGCAGCATCATTCTTCACGCTTTCTGTATCAGAACGCAAGGGGATTAGGTTTTGGTAGTGGGTCTCCAGGTTCGTCATGCGCACGCTCAGATCGGATATTGCTTTGTCAGTTGTTAGTAACTGAGACTTGATGCCTTGAATCTCGGTGATCAGTTGCGATTGACCTGCGGATAGGCTCTTAACTTCCTTTAGTACGGCTTGACTATCGGGTCCAGGGTTAGTTTCGATGTCACCCGCCAGCAACAATAAAGAGCGAATAACACAACACTGAACAACAATGGAAAGGCAGCAATGTGGGCCCGGCAGCTGCAGTAGAAAGTAATTACTTGAACGCTTCGTGAAAAGACTATGATTTACTAACCTGCATGTAGAACATCAGCGGATTAGCGTGCTGTGTTGAAGCACAGCAGCCGGGCCCACAAAACGCCTCCGTGCGCGCCTGCTCTTCTGTAACTGATGGCCGAATTGATGTTGGTGGCGATAGGTATTCCTGCCGCAAGTCGAGTGACGCTGCCGGGAGCTGTGGCGCTGCCGGACACAAGAACGGTGTCAACGATCTGGAAGCGATGCTGGCATTCATTGGGTGGTAGAAAACAGTTGTGTCGTAGTCGACATGCCAGGCAGGATGCGGTTGGGGTACGTCAAGAAAAACCATAGCCAGGGCAGGGAACAGAACGTGGATCATCGTGGGAAGTGACATCTGCATGTAGAACATCAGCAGATTAGCGTGCTCTGTTGAAGCACAGCAGCCGGGCCCATTGTTCTACTTACACAATCGCGCGCGTCCCAGTGAAATCCGTTGTACCATATAGGTGATGAGGCATAACCCTAGAGTCTCATACAATAATTACGTGCGGGAACTCTGGCGTTAGTGCCCATGGGACCTGCAATGCGAATGGTTTCATCATCATCATCAGCCTGGTTACGTCCACTGCAGGGCAAAGGCCTCTCCCATACTTCTCCAACTACCCCGGTCATGTACTAATTGTGGCCATGTTGTCCCTGCAAACGTCTTAATGTCATCCGCCCACCTAACTTACTGCCGCCCCCTGCTACGCTTCCCTTCCCTTGGAATCTAGTCCGTAACCCTTAATGACCATCGGTTATCTTCCCTCCTCATTACATGTCCGGCCCATGCCCATTTCTTTTTCTTGATTTCAACTAAGATGCAATTTACCCACGTTTGTTCCCTCACCCAATCTGCTCTTTTCTTATCCCTTAACGTTACACCCATCATTCTTCTTTCCATAGCTCGTTGCGTCGTCGTCAATTTCAGCAGAACCCTTTTTGTAAGCCTCCAGGTTTCTGCCCCATACGTGAGTAGTGGTAACACACAGGTGTTATAGACTTTTCTCTTGAGGGATAGTGGCAACCTGCTGTTCATGATTTGAGAATGCCTGCCAAACGCACCCCAGCCCATTCTTATTCTTCTGGTTATTTCAGTCTCATGATCGGGATCCGTGGTCACTACCTTCCCTAAGTAGATGTATTCCCTTACCACTTCCAGTGCCTGGCTACCTATTGTAAACTGCTGTTCTCTTCGAGACTGCTAAACATCACTTTAGTTTTCTGCAGATTAATTTCCAGACCCACCCTTCTGCTTTCCCTCTCCAGGTCAGTGAGCATGCATTGCGATTGGTCTCCTGAGTTACTAAGCAAGGCAATATCATCAGCGAATCTGAAGTTGCTAAGGTATTCTCCATCAACTTTTATCCCCAATTCTTCCCACTGCAGGTCTCTGAATACCTCCTGTAAACATGCTGTGAATAGCATTGGAGAGATCGTATCTCCCTGTCTGACGCCTTTCTTTATTGGGATTTTGTTGCTTTATTTGTGGAGGACTACGGTGGCTGTGGAGGCGCTATAGATATCTTCAAGTATATTTACATATGGCTCATCTACACCCTGATTCCGTAATGCCTTCATGACTGCTGAGGTTTATACTGAATCAAACGCTATTTCGTAATCAAAGAAGGCTATATATAAGGGTTGGTTATATTCCACACATTTCTGTATCACCTGATTGGTAGTGTGAATATGGTCTATTGTTGAGTAGCCTTTACGGAATCCTGCCTGGTCCTTTGCTTGACAGAAGTCTAAGGTATACCCGATTCTATTTGCGATTACCTTAGTAAAAACTTTGTAGGCAGCGTTCAGTGAGCATATCGGTCTATAATTGTTCGTCTTTGGCCTCCCCTTTTTTATGGATTAGGATTATGTTAGCGTTCTTCCAAGATTCCGGTACGTTCGAGGTCATGAGGCATTGTGTATATAGGGTCGCCAGTCTTTCTAGCACAGTGTTCCCACCATCCTTCAACAAATCTGCTATCACCTGATTCTCCCCAGCTGCCTTCCCGCTTTGCATAGCTCCCAAGGCGTTCTTTACCTCTTTCGGCGTTATTTGTGGGATTTCAAGTTCCTCTAGACTATTCTCTCTTCCATTATCGTCGTGGGTGTTACTGGTACTGTATAAATCTATATAGAACACCTCAGCCACTTGAACTATCTCATCCATATTAGTAACGATATTGCCGGCTTTGTCTCTTAACGCATACATCTGATTCTTGCCCATTCCTAGTTTCTTCTTCACTGCTTTTAGGCTTCCTCCGTTCCTGAGAGAATGTTCGATTCTATTCATATTATAGTTCCTTGTGTCAGCTGTCTTACGCTTGTTGATTAACTTAGAAAGTTCTGCCATTTCCATTCTAGCTCTTTCAGTTCTATCAGATCTTTCGTCTCCAGCGATAGCTTAGTGGTCTCCTGTCAAACGGCGTTACCACCGACTTTTATTGCGTACTCCTTAATGATGCCCATAAGATTGTCCTTCATTGCTTCTACACTAAGGTCCTCTTCCTGAGTTAAAGCCGAATACCTGTTCTGTAGCTTGATCCAGAATTCCTCTAGTTTCCCTCTTACCGCTAACTCATTGATTGGCTTCTTATGTACCAGTTTCTTCCGTTCCCTTCTCAAGTGTAGGCTAATTCGAATTCTTACCATGCTATGGTCACTGCAGCGCACCTTGCCGAGCGCGTCTACATATTGTATGATGCCATGGTTCGCGCAGAGTATGAAGTTGATTTCATTTCTAGTCTCACCATTCGGGCTCCTCCACGTCAACTTTCGGCTAACCCGCTTGCGGAAAAAGGTGTTCATTATCCGCATATTATTCTGTTCTGCAAACTCTAATAATAACAATCCTCTGCTATTCCTAGAGCCTATGCCATATTCCCCACTGACTTGTCTCCAGCCTGCTTCTTGCCTACCCTGGCATTGAAGTCGCCCATGAGTATAGTGTATTTTGTTTTGACTTTACCCATCGCCGATTCCATGTCTTCATAAAAGCTTTCGACTTCCTGGTCATCATGACTGGATGTAGGGGCGTAGACTTGTACTGCCTTCAATTTGTACCTCTTATTAAGTTTCACAACAAGACCTGCCACCCTTTCGTTAATGCTATAGAATTCCTGTATGTTACCAGTTATGTCCTTATTAATCAGGAATCCGGCTCCTATTTCTCGTCTCTCCGCTAAGATACGGTAGCACAGTACGTGCCCGCTCTTTAGAACTGTATGTGCTTCTTTTGTCCTCCTAACCTCACTGAGCCCTATTATATCCCATTTACTACCCTCTAACTCCTCCAATAACACTCCTAGACTCGCCTCACTAGATAACGTTCTAACGTTACACGTTGCCAGATTCAGATTCCAATGGCGGCCTGTCCGGAGCCAGGTATTCTTAACACCCTCTGCTGCGTCACAAATCTGACCGCCGCCGTGGTCAGTTTCTTCACGGCTGCTGGAGACTGAGGGCCGGGGTTTGATTGTTGTATTCATATAGGAGGTTGTGGTCAAGTACTGCACCAGGGTGGCCAATCCTGCTCTGGTGAGAGAGTGCGTTACCGGTTCTGGTCACCGGGATCAGGCCGCACTCCAGGCCTGTAGGTGGAATTTTCTCAACACACGGGTTTTTTTTTGTATTTTCCGGTGGAGAATTGCGCGGCACCGGGATGTGAACCACGGTCCTCTTGCACGGGAGGCGGATACTCTACCGCCCCCGCAGGAGTTGTACGCCTCATTTAACCTAGAGTGGTGCCTTATCTGATCAGTCAATGTGGACCACTCTGAGCTCGGTTATACCGCACGGATGGCACTCAGCTAGAGAACCTGGTATTTATGACCTGCACATGTGTGGCCATACATTAAAGAATATATATATATATATATATATATATATATATATATATATATATATTGACACGTGTACTTACCTTTATCGGGCAACTACGTTTCGCCGCTTAACTGTAATCACACAGCGAGGGACGCGCCTGCATGTATCCGACGTTTCTGGAAAGTTATCGACGCTTCTATCCGCGTGTCTGTTGTCGCCGAACCTTGTGTTATCAGATTTCATCGCGTGACACGAATGGTGTCGAACTTTGTGGAAGACACGCGGGTCCCATCAGTTAATCTGGAACATTCGACGACTGATCTATAAAAGCCGACGCGCTTGACCCGCTAATCAGATTTTCGACGATCGCCGACTGTGTTCGCCGCTATCGTTGTGCTTTAAGTGTAGCCTGTTTTGTGGGCACAGGTTCGCCCAATAAAAGCTAGTTTTGTCTTTCACAGTACTGCGACTGTGTTCTTTAACGTCACTACCACGTGACATCTGGTGGAGGTGCTTGTGCGTTCATGTACCGAACGCCCCTGCAAAGCCGCGATCCAAGCCCGAAGCCCGAGGACAAAACCAACGTCGCCCAAGACCAGCGTGCTAGCCGCCGACTGCAAGGACTGCCCCCAGAGCACGGACTTCTACCTGAGACGAGCAGAAAGATTGCCACCAAGTCCACCCCAATGGCAGCCCCAGCATCCCCCGTCGTGCTGCAGCAGCCCAGGGAGCCCCCCACGTTCCGCGGTTCAACATTCGAGGACCCGGAAACCTGGCTCGAGACGTATGAGAGGGTCGCCGCATTTAACAACTGCAACGGCGACGACAAGCTGCGTCATGTCTATTTCGCCTTGGAGGACGCCGCCAAGACGTGGTTCGAGAATCGAGAAGCCACCTTGACGACGTGGGACCTCTTCCGAAGCGGCTTCCTGCAAACATTTCAAAGCGTCGTGCGCAAAGAGCGAGCCCAAGCTCTACTGGAGACAAGAGCGCAGCTGCCGAATGAGACGATAGCGATTTTCACTGAGGAAATGAGCCCTCTGTTCCGCCACGCCGACCCAGAAATGTCCGAGGAGAAGAAAGTACGTCTACTGATGCGTGGTGTAAAGGAGGAACTTTTCGCCGGTATGGTAAGAAGCCCACCGAAGACCGTCGACGAGTTTCTTCGTGAGGCGACGAGCATCGAGAAGACACTGGAATTGCGGAACCGGCAATTTGACCGACGCACCAAGCCAACAAGCTACTCCGGAATTCAATCACTGGCCAAGGACGATTTATGCGAGACCATCAGGGCCATCGTGCGCGAAGAACTGCGCAAGGTCTTGCCATCGTCGCAGCCTCAAGTGGCCTCGATCGCCGATATCGTGAAAGAAGAGGTGCACCGATCGCTAGGAGTTCCTGAGGTGCAACCACAATTACCGCAGCCCCAGCCAGAAGCGATGACTTACGCCGCCGTCGCACGCCGTCAAGCTCCCCCTCCGCGACAACGCCAGGGCCCTGTAACGCCACAATTCCGTCGTCCGCCGCCGCCGCCGCCAGCACGCCCACCCGTCGCCCAGCGCACCTACGCGAGGAAGACGGATATTTGGCGCGCCCCCGATCACCGCCCGCTCTGCTACCACTGCGGCGAAGCCGGCCACGTGTACCGCCGATGCCCATACCGCGACCTGGGATTGCGAGGCTTCGCCGTGAACGCACAGCGCCCGAGGGAAGGTGAACGCCCTCGTGATATCGCCGACTACCTCGCCGCTACTCAGTGGAGCCCTCGACGACCGTCCCGTTCGCCGTCACCAGGCCGCTACCTGCCGCCGCAGCACCGACCATACACCGGCCCAGCCCGGGGCCGCTCTGCGAGCCCATATCCGGAAAACTAAAAACAGCAACCGATGGAGGTGCGGTTGCTGTTCGTCGAACTAACGAAGATCCTCCGCCGCCGACGAAGACGACGAAGAAACCATCTCGACGACCTAATGACGACACGCCGCCGTCCCGACGAAGTCAGGAAGCCAAGACTACACCGACGAAAGACGATTTGACGAAGCGACGTTCCAGCTTCAGTTCAACACGACGCAGCCGTGATCCGACGCCACGACCTAACTGCAACGACAGACAAAGAACCACCGACCTTGACGTGCTTCTCGACGGCCACGCAGTCACTGCCTTAGTCGACACAGGGGCCGATTACTCCGTAATGAGTGGACACATTGCCGCCCAGTTGAAGAAGGTTAAGACTGTATGGGAGGGCCCCCAAATTCGGACCGCTGGAGGGCACCTCATTACGCCGACTGGAATCTGCACGGCAAGAATTACCATTCATGACCGGACTTACCCTGCCACCTTCGTTATCCTGCAACGGTGTTCACGAGACGTCATTCTCGGCATGGACTTCCTGAACCAACACGGCGCAATCATCGACCTGAAGTCGCAGTCAATAACGCTGTCGGAAGATCAAGCGATACCATCGGAGAGCTCTTGTAGTCAGCACGCCTTGAGTGTGCTCGAAGATCAAGTGAGCATCCCGCCTCGCTCCAGCATCGTTATTTCGGTCGGCACCGAAGCACCCGCTGACGTAGAAGGCGTCGTCGAAGGCGACCAACGTCTTCTACTCGACCGTGAAATTTGCGTCGCAAGAGGGATCGCTCGACTGCATGGAGGAAACACGCGAGTGTTGCTGACAAACTTCAGCCAGGAGTTCAAGCACATCAACAAGGGCACGACGATCGCATTCATCGAGGAAATTCAGGAAACTAGCGATGCCTTTGTCCTCTCGGATTTTGTTGCATCTACCCCGACGACCGCAGTTCCCGAGCCAGACTTCAACATAAATCCAAGTCTCCCCGTGATTAAAGAGCAACAGCTCAGAAGTCTGCTTCGACGATACAAAGACTGCTTTTCGACGTCATCAAGGATTCGACAAACACCAGTGGCAAAGCATCGCATAATCACCGAAGAGAGCGCTCGACCACTACGCCAGAGCCCTTACCGAGTTTCGACGCGAGAACGCGAAGCTATAAGACAACAAGTCGACGAAATGCTGCGCGACGACATCATCCAGCCGTCGAAAAGCCCGTGGGCGTCTCCAGTTGTTTTAGTGAAGAAAAAGGACGGAACCCTACGTTTCTGCGTCGATTATCGTCGACTGAACAAAATCACGAAGAAAGACGTATACCCCCTACCACGGATAGACGACGCATTAGATCGGCTCTGCAATGCTAAGTACTTCTCATCGATGGACCTCAAGTCTGGCTACTGGCAAATAGAAGTCGACGAAAGGGATCGCGAAAAGACCGCCTTCATCACGCCAGACGGCCTCTATGAATTCAAGGTTATGCCATTTGGACTGTGCTCGGCGCCTGCAACGTTCCAGCGCGTGATGGACAAGGTTTTAGCAGGATTGAAGTGGCCGACCTGTCTTGTTTACTTGGATGACGTCGTCGTCTTCGCCGGAAATTTCGACGATCACCTTAAGCGGCTTGCGACAGTATTAGAGGCCATCAAGTCATCAGGGCTCACCCTGAAGACGGAAAAGTGTCGCTTCGCTTACGATGAGCTTCTATTCCTAGGCCATGTCATCAGCAAATCTGGAGTGCGCCCCGACCCGCAAAAGACAGCTGCCATCGCAAAGTTTTCGCAGCCAATCGACAAGAAGGGAGTGCGCAGATTCCTTGGCATGTGTGCCTACTATAGGCGCTTTGTCAAGGACTTTTCGCGCATCGCGGAGCCGCTAACACATCTAACGAAATCTGATGTCGAGTTCAATTGGGAAACGCCGCAGGCCGACGCATTTCAAGAACTCAAACGACGCATGCAGTCGCCGCCGGTACTTGCACACTTCGACGAGGACGCCGATACTGAAATCCACACTGACGCCAGTAGCCTAGGCATCGGTGCCGTCCTAGTCCAGAGGAAAGAAGGACTTGAACGGGTGATATCGTATGCTAGCCGGTCGCTGTCAAAAGCGGAAAGCAATTATTCTACGACTGAAAAGGAATGCCTCGCCATCATTTGGGCTACAGCTAAATTCCGCCCTTACCTCTATGGCAGGCCATTCAAAGTCGTCAGCGACCACCACGCGTTGTGTTGGCTAGCTAACTTAAAGGACCCTTCAGGACGGCTGGCGCGGTGGAGCCTCAGACTACAAGAATATGACGTAACGGTAATATACAAGTCCGGAAGAAAACACTCCGACGCCGATTGCTTATCACGCGCCCCAATCGATCCCCCGCCGCAAGACGACGTGGACGACGACGCCTTCCTTGGGATAATAAGCGCGGAAGACTTCACTAAACAGCAACGAGCAGACCCGGAGCTAAAAGGCCTCGTCGAGTATTTGAAAGGGAACACCGACGTTGTCCCTAGGCCATTTAAGCGCGTGTTGTCTTCGTTCACGCTACGAAACAACCTGCTCGTGAAGAAGAACTTCTCACCAGTCCACGCTAGCTACCTTCTTGTGGTGCCGTCAGCGCTCCGTCCAGAAATACTGCACGCCCTACACGACGATCCAACCGCTGGGCACCTCGGATTCTCCCGGACGCTGTCGAGGATACAGGAAAAGTATTACTGGCCGCGTCTGACCGCCGACGTCGCCCGTTACGTCAAGACATGCAGAGACTGTCAACGACGCAAGACACCACCGACAAGGCCAGCAGGATTGCTACAGCCGATCGAACCTCCTCGTCGACCATTCCAGCAGATTGGGATGGATTTGTTGGGGCCGTTTCCGATGTCAACATCCAGGAATAAGTGGATCATCGTGGCGACGGACTATCTCACCCGCTTTGCTGAAACCAAAGCTCTACCAAAAGGCAGCGCAGCAGAAGTGGCGAAATTTTTCGTCGAGAACATCCTGCTGCGACATGGTGCCCCAGAAGTCCTCATCACCGACAGAGGAACTGCTTTTACAGCAGAGCTCACCCAAGCCATTCTTCAGTACAGCCAGACGAGCCACAGGAGGACAACTGCCTACCATCCGCAAACGAATGGTCTCACGGAGCGCCTGAACAATACCCTCGCCGACATGCTAGCAATGTACGTCGACGTCGAGCACAAGACGTGGGACGCGGTCCTGCCGTATGTCACCTTCGCCTACAACACGGCGGTGCAAGAAGCAACACAGATCACGCCATTCAAGTTGGTTTACGGCAGGAACCCGACGACGACGCTCGACGCCATGCTGCCGCACGTCACTGACGAGGAGCATCTTGACGTCGCTACCTATCTCCAGCGCGCCGAAGAAGCCCGACAGCTCGCCCGCCTACGGATCAAGACCCAGCAGCGTACCGACAGCCGACACTACAACCTCCGACGACGCTTCGTCGAGTACCAGCCCGGCGACCGTGTTTGGGTATGGACCCCGATACGCCGGCGAGGACTCAGTGAGAAGTTGCTGCGACGCTATTTCGGACCCTACAAGGTCATCCGACGTATTGGCGCACTAGACTATGAGGTCGTGCCAGACGGCATTTCGCACTCGCAGCGGCGCCGCGCACGATCTGAAGTGCTCCACGTGGTGCGCCTTAAGCCATTTTACGGACGCTGATGAACTTCCTTAGTTTGTTGTTTTCTTTGCTACGAGTGCTTTTCTTTGTTACTTTCGTTTGTTAGCAGCATCGGGTCGATGCTTTTTAAGAGGGGGGTAATGACACGTGTACTTACCTTTATCGGGCAACTACGTTTCGCCGCTTAACTGTAATCACACAGCGAGGGACGCGCCTGCATGTATCCGACGTTTCTGGAAAGTTATCGACGCGTCTATCCGCGTGTCTGTTGTCGCCGAACCTTGTGTTATCAGATTTCATCGCGTGACACGAATGGTGTCGAACTTTGTGGAAGACACGCGGGTCCCATCAGTTAATCTGGAACATTCGACGACTGATCTATAAAAGCCGACGCGCTTGACCCGCTAATCAGATTTTCGTCGATCGCCGACTGTGTTCGCCGCTATCGTTGTGCTTTAAGTGTAGCCTGTTTTGTGGGCACAGGTTCGCCCAATAAAAGCTAGTTTTGTCTTTCACAGTACTGCGACTGTGTTCTTTAACATCACTACCACGTGACAATATATATATATATATATATATATATATTAGGAGGGTTCCCGTATAGTGATAAACTAAAAGAAAATACATTAAAACGGGGAAATAAGAACAAAGGAAGGAAAACAAAAAAAGGAAGAGAACAGGTGATTTGAATTCGTGACCCTTGGATGTTGCCCGGAAAGGTAGCTCAATCGGTTGGTTCGTCAGGCCCCAGGTTATTTTGAAGCGCCATAGCTCCTGCCCCGAGCCTCATACTTACGTGGAAAGGGACTGATTTTTCCGCGATGGTGGTTGGAAGGCATACTTTCTTAGAAAAATGGCCGCCCGTGGAGAAGAGCGAACTCGAGCGGCTTTAGAGACTAGGAAAAGCTTGATCACGTGCTAGGCGAGCGCGGCACGCATAGCGTGGGAAGCTAGCCCGAGTAACTATCTCAAGGACTGCTGCTCACGAGGGCGAAATACCTTCGTGTAATTATAATAACCCTAATAGGACTACTTTAGTTAAGAGAGCCAGTGTAACGGAGGAGAAGAAGAAAGGAAAGGAAAGTTTCTGAAGCAAAATTGCAGCGCCGTGGTTTTAAAGCGCACCCGCAGTATAGAAACGGAAGGCGATATAAGCGTGCGTGGCCATGATACGCACCCGACAAACTGCCTTAAAATATTTACGCTTGAGAGAAAGCTTCGTTAACAACCGATAACACGGCAATCAGCACTCGGATACGACGAGAGAAATTATTGAGACGTGTAAAATTCCCTAGAACTAAGTATGGTTTGCGAGACAAATGCTTGTTTACGAGCATGGAAATTATGGGAAGCAGATGAATTTGCGTAAACTTCTTCCTTTGCGTAAACGGCTTTGCGACTTTAAAAACCCGTCATTTTACACAGTGTGCTGCATAATAAATTATTAAACACTGTGAAGAATTGCCCGACGGCAGGATTCACAGGACCTCTAGCACAGAGGCGCCTTACAATGAAGCCATTAGGCCACGGACGCATGCATCGACAAGCGACGTGAAACACCCTTTTGATTTTATCGCGGGCATGCCAGTGCCTTGAGGCACCTAGCGTGTTTCGAATTCACCACCTCGACGAGCTCAATCGTTGAGATTGTGCGTGTTCTGAGTGTCTTCTGCACTTCGAAGGGTACATATTGCTGTGAAATTTACGACGATGAATGCGTATAAAGCCCTAATTATACATAGCCACAAGAACATCTGAATCCACAAACACGAAGACCATAAAAATCCATGTACTTCCCATCATTCGCATGGTGGGTAATAACTGCAGCGCTAGAGTTCTCTCTAGTATATTGTGGTAAACTATATGGGCATAACCCTGTACCACGACGTTACCTGGAATGCGCATCCCACTAATGGAATATTGCCAGCGAACAAAACCCTTGAATTCATGCAACGTCACCTTCGTCATGCTCCACAAAACTTGAACCTACTCGCATAAAAATCGTTTGTCGGACCACATCTGCAATATACCGCCACTGTCCGGAACCCTCACCAAATATATACCGTCAATGCACTCCAATCAGTTCAGAATCGGGTGACTAGATTCGTCCATTGTTGAAATTCATATAACATCAGAATTTCACTCTTAAAGGCAGAATATAGATTGACATCGCTTGCTTTTCGTCAACGTAACGGCACGCTCTCTCATTATCACAGTTTTTTTGCAGCGCGCTAAGCCGCTCACCTTACATCACGCCATAATATTCATGCATGGAGCCGCGCACCAGCCATCAACTACAAGTTTCTCGTCCTCGAACACGAATGCCACTTTTAAAGCTTCAACATTTCCTCGGGCTGCGAAATACTGCAACGACCTACACTTCAATGTCGCTGCCATCACATGCCACTCTGAATTTATGGAAACTGTTCAACCTTGTATTTCACCGTAACACCTGTCTTTTCTTGTGTATGCATGTTAACCACACCTTATGTAATACCCTGAATGTGGTTTTTATGACAACGAAATGAAATGATAAGGAACGTCCACATCAGAAGGAAGAGGCTGGGGACTGTATCTCGCTTCTATCCCCTTGCGATAAACGAGATTACGCGATCTCCATGGCAAGGCATGCGAGACAACGGCGCACATCTACCGAACCGCCAACTCGGCTCGCCTATAAACTACGCCCCCGTCACAGACTACCTCCAAGATAGAGCGCGGCCAGCGTAGGCGCTCAACTGCGCGGAGCGGTTTCTGCGTGTACGAAGCCGGTGACTACAACAGTTAGCTCAGAATCTTATAATCAAAGAAATAAAGAGAGCAATTTTTAAACAAAGAGTAGCTAGAGTAGCTGTTTTCTTAAAGCAACCACTTTGGGAACCGTCTATAACTGAAGCGTTTGCTTAGGGGAATTGTGCGGATGTTTCGTCGCCGCTATGGGAATTGCTAAGCAAACTCGCTACTCATTTACATTGTGAGCCGAAAGTAACCACAGCGCAAACGTCTACCACTGCAAGGTCACTAAATAAACATAGCACCACGAAAGAGACAGGAAATGTACCTTGACACTTTGGGCGAGAACGTGGAGAACTATGGGGAGAACTTCTGAAAGAATGGCGGGAAAGCCACTAACAGTGATGCGTACTGCGATGCCACAGGGATGCATTGTGAATCTTCGTCTTTGGTAGTATATGTAGTTCCGTTTGCCTGAAGAGGAAGAAAAAACGTGCTCCCGTGTAAGGAAGTTTTCTTATGAGTTCCCTAATTTTACATCAACCAACTATAAGCTCGTATTACTCTCCAACGGCTATATTTGTTTAAACGATTTCCGTTTACTGACATTCTAGTGTATCTGGTGAAAATTGAGGACATGGTATGTATAATGTATTCGAGAATTTCAACGCTTTCGAGACAAGTCTGAGCTTTACAAATGTTTACCGAACTTTTGCTTTCTACCTATTTTTATGCAATAAACGAGGCGCCCGTGCTTTACTATGTGAAGAAGTCAGGTTGAGTCTATTTAGTAGAAGTCAGAGGAATCTTATCGGTAATGTGGCCGGGAAATTTGAAAGTGTTTGAGGTAATTAGAGCGTTTGCAGTGCATTACCTCTGCAAGCGATCTGCATTTTTATAGATGCCTTCTACGAACAATGCGTAATTCAGCCACTCTATGCTAAGAAAACTATGAGAGTCACCAAGGTGCAATAAATCAAGATTATGTACATCACAGTCGCTATTGTGTAGCAGAAGTTTACTGCGTCTGTAAAAAGTGCAGCCTTTAAGGTGATTAGCAAGTGCTTTAAAACGTTTTACTTCCATTACCTTCAGTGTTTCCCAGCATCACTAAAAGAACAAGTGTATGTGACACAAAGTTCACATTATGCTGAAATGGGAGCGCCGTTGTGAGTAAGGTTAGGGGATAGATTATGGTTTTTGACTTAATATTATCGTTGCAATTATTTACAGAACCCTCGAATCTTCCGTATATTTATGGTTTATACAGGGCGACCACGTGATGTCCTTGAATGAGTCCCCGTGTTTATATTTTGGGGATAGAGGCGATAGTAAGGGTGTCATCTCGTGCCAAATAAGTTAAAAGTGTGAGTGGTAGCAGGGAAAGTTGGGCAAGTTGGTGCACCTTTACACATGACGAAACGAAAAGGAGATTGATTTCATGATTGCTCCGGCTCTCAACTCATTTTTTGCTACAGCACGATTTTACCAACGCCATTTCATTTTTGCTTTTCTGCTATTTTCTGACGCAGTAATCTCACCCGTATGAGGAACTTAACAAGGAGTCAGCGGGTACTTAATGGTTGATTGTCGGGAGGAGTGAGGTCGTAGAATAGTGTGACAATGTGAAGTAATTATGAATTTGAAAAGTTATTCAATCATGCATAGTATATAAACGACAACTATGAATCAAAGTGTGGAATGAAAAAACGAGATCTGACTATCGTTTATGACATGGCCAACTTTCTCCACCAGACGTATTAGGTCGTGTGAAGTTCGGAATACCAGCATGAACAGACTGGCGCTCTCACACACACCATGTCAGACTTACCCCCCATTGATTTACTTGGAATTTAAAGGAGTTCGGAAAATTTAATCCTCAATTCGTTGGCCCAAAGGTTATGGTACCTTTTATTTTGTTTGAGTGGGTGAGTAGTTCAGAATTGGATTATACTCTTCTCAGGAATTTTAGTGCACCTTGTCTTTGTCTTCGTTGGTGTTTTTACATGAATAAGTTGCTCCATGGAAACTATTCAAAAACTGGAGAACTTGTGTAATGTTTCCATATTTTCTCTCTCTCTCTCTCTCTCTCTCTCTCTATATATATATATATATATATATATATATATATATGTTTATATCTTCTAGGACAACCTCGAACTAACTACCAGCAGACCAACGTGTTGTCAGCGTGGCGTTTGTGACTACCTTCGAGCATAAAGTTTCGTAACGCAATTTTTCATATTCAATCGTATTCTGAATCCATGTTTCAGCCACACTTGGTCAGGCATTTGTAATAAAGACTGCATGCTTTTCAGGATCGATGAGTGGCATAGAAGGCCACGGTTGGGGATTGATAAATTGTGAGGGCAGAACTTCTGCTAGAAACGACCTCGTAGCTAGATTGCGAAGTTTCACAATGAGATTTCAGCAAATCTATTTTTTCCCGCTTAAATTTGCAGTATCGTTATACTGGAGCCCTGATATTTGCGAATGCGGTACAGCGAATATCCTCTAATGGTGGCGCTGCCTAGGTCGTAAACAACGTGTTTATGCGTGCGTGCTCTATGGCAACATGGGCGATTGTAAATGTAAAATCCAAACGGTACCGTGTTTTTAATGCTTCTTGAACATTAGCGCAAAATATTCTTGGGTTTATATCAGGCGTTTCGTGGTAGGTAAGCCTCGCATATGTTTTGAAATGAGAATTCTGCATGTTCAATGTGCATGTTGGATCAAAGAGAAGTTTTGGTTGCACGCTTGAATAAATAGTATGAAATTAAACTCAGTGCTAACAATTCAGTTACTTTCATCCTAAGGAATGTGTGATTTCATGATATATTTATAATTCTGCTCCGCGCAGTTCACAACTTTAATGTCGTATGCTGGTTATGCTTATGAACGACACCGTTCGCAGGGTATGACGAAATGAAATCAGCAGTTGGTAAGAAAGCACACTGTCGAGGCAAGAATGGTTTGTAGAATTGCATGCAGACAGACATACGACAGGAACGGCATAATTAGGAGGAAGCAATAGTTCGGGACTCTCGCTAGATAAATAGTTGTGGATAGAAAAGTCGTTTTTCTGAGAAACCACTCCGGCTATTCGAATGAGGCTTGTTGCCTTAGAAAACGCTTAAATGTAGTTAATGTAGAAGTCGACGTTTTGTTTAGGTGGTGAAGTGTTCTCACAAATATATTTGAAAACCGCTAAAAGTGAGAAAAAGAACTCAGACCTGATTGATTTCCCTGTAACACAGATATAAAATGACAGGGTATTTTCGTAAATTGCAAATGAGAAGCCTAAGTCGAGAAAATTGATGCATTACATACGGAATTGGAATATAATTTCTTTACCACCGGTGCGCATCAAAACCACGGCGCTGCAATTTTGCTTCAGAGACTTTTCTTTCCTTCCTTCTTCTCCTCCCTTAAACTGGCTCTCTTAACGACTACACGCAGAGACAAAGCAACAGCGCTCGCATTAGATCCCATAGATGAGATGAATATTTATAATTATTATTAGGGTTATAATTATACTCGAGGTCTGATTGCCGTGTTATCGTTTGTTAACGAAGCTTTCCCTCAAGTCTAAATATTTTAAGGCAGTTTGTCGTGTGCGTATCATGGCCACGCACGCTTATATCGCCTTCCGTTTCTCTACCACGGGTGCGCTTTAAAACCACGGCGCTGCAATTTTGCTTCAGAGACGTTCCTTTCCTTCCTTCTTCTCCTCCCTTACACTTGCTCTCTTAACTACTACACGCAGAGACAAAGCAACAGCGCTTGCATTAGACCCCATAGATGAGATGAATATATATATATATATATATATATTTATCAGTCATAGCTCTCGTAGTATAGCCCTCTGGACTGTTTCTTTTGTTTTCGAAAGTAGTCCTATTAGGGTTGTTATAATTACACAAAGGTATTTCGCCCTCGTCAGCAGCAGTCCTTGAGATAGTTACTCTGGCGGCTAGTTACTCTCGCGCCTGTTTGAGATATTCCTAGACACTAAAGTTATACTATGTCCGCGCAACCTTGAGCAATTGGAAAGCTCGTGTTCTGCTCTTGGCCGGCGGAGAAGGGCGGCTTTGTTCCGGCCGCAAAGCTCTCCATGTCTCAGTAAGGTGCCTGGTGGTGGTCTCGTGCGGACGTTGCCCTCTCGGGGAGCGCATATTCCCCCTCATCTTCTAAAAGGCTCATCTTTTAAAAGCCTGAATGCCTGAATTCCAACCACTTAAGCGCCATAGCAGGAGCTATGGCGCTTGAAAGTAGCCTGGGGCCTTACGAACCAACCGACTGAGCTATTTTTCCGGGCAACATCCAAGGGTTACGAGTTCAAATCACCTGTTCTCTTCCTTTTTTCCCCATTTTTTTCTTTCTTTAATGTCTTTTATTTTATCACTGTGCGGGAACCCTCCTAAAGAAATTATATATATCCTCAATTATGTATGGCCACACATGTGCAGGTCATAAATACCAGGTTCTCTAGCCGAGTGCCATCCGTGCGGTATAACCGAGCTCAGATTGATCCACCTTGACTGATCATATAAGGCACCACTGTAGGTTAAATGAGGCGTACAACTCGTGCGGGACCCGCCGTGGTTACTCAGTGGCTATGGTGTTAGACTGCTGAGCACGAGGTCGCGGGATCGTATCCCGGCCACGGCGGCCGCATTTCGATGGGGACGAAATGCGAAAACACCCGTGTACTTAGATTTAGGTGCCCGTTAGAGAACCCCAGGTGGTCTAAATTTCCGGAGTCTTCCACTACGGCGTGCCTCATAATCAGAAATTGGTTTTGTCACATAAAACCCCATAATTTAATTTTTAATTTAATTCCTGCGGGGACGGTAGAGTATCCGCCTCCCGTGCAAGAGGACCGTGATTCAAATCCCGGTCCTCTACAGGAACATACCAAAAAAAAAAAATAAACCGTGTGTTGAGAAAATTGCACAAACAGGACTGGAGTGCGGCCTGATCCCGGTGACCAGAACCGGTAACGCACTCTCTCACCAGAGCAGGATTGGCCACCCTGGTGCAGTTCTTGGCCACAACCTCCTATATGAATACAACAATCAAATCCCGGCCCTCAGTCTCCAGCAGCCGCGAAGCAACTGACCACGGCGGCGGTCAGATCTGTGGCGCAGCAGAGGGTGCTAAGAATACCTGGCTCTGGACAGGCCCCCATTGTAATCTGAACCTGGCAACGTTTCCTGGAACCTGGAACCTAGCAGTGTTATTGGAGAAATTAGAGGGAAGTAAATGGGATATATAGGGCTCAGTGAGGTTAGGAAAACAAATGAGGCATATACAGTGCTAAAAAGCGGGCACGTAGTGTGCTACCGGGGCTTAGCGGAGAGACGAGAACTAGGAGCCGGATTCCTGATTAATAAGGAAATAGCTGGTAACATACAGGAATTCTATAGCATTAACGAGAGGGTGGCAGGTCTTGTTGTGAAACTTAATAAGAGGTACAAATTGAAGGTAGTACAAGTCTACGCCCCTACATCCAGGCATAATGACCAGGAAGTCGAAAGCTTTTATGAAGACGTGGAATCGGCGATGGGTAAAGTCGAAACAAAATACACTATACTGATTGGCGACTTCAATGCCAGGGTAGGCAAGAAGCAGGCTGGAGACAAGTCAGCGAGGGAATATGGCATAGGCTCTAGGAATAACATAGGAGAGTTATTAGTAGAGTTTGCAGAACAGACTAATATGCGGATAATGAATGCCTTCTTCCGCAAGCGGCATAGCCGAAAGTGGACGTGGAGGAGCCCGATTGGCGAGACGAGAAATTAAATCGACCTCATACTCTGCGCGAACCTTGGCATCATACAAGATGTAGACGCGCTCGGCAAGGTGCGCTGCAGTGACCATAGGATGGTAAGAACTCGAATTAGCCTTGACTTGAGGAGGGAACGGAAGAAACTGGTACATAAGAAGCCAATCAATGAGTTAGCGGTAAGAGGGAAACTAGAGGAATTCCGGGTCAAGCTACAGAACAGGTATTAGGCTTACAGCCAGGAAGAGGACCATAGTGTTGAAGCAATGAACGACAATCTTATGGGAATCATTAAGGAGTGCGCAATAGAAGTCGGTGGTACCGGCGTTTGACAGGAGACCAGTAAGCTATCGCTGGAGATGAAAGATCTGATAGAACTGATAGAGCTAGAATGGAAATGGCAGAACTTTCTAAGTTAATCAACAAGCGTAAGACAGCTGACACAAGGAACTATAATATGAATAGAATTCAACATGCTCTCAGGAACGGAGGAAGCCTAAAAGCAGTGAAGAAGAAACAAGGAATGGGCAAGAATCAGATGTATGCGTTAAGAGACAAAGCCGGCAATATCGTTACTAATATGGATGAGATAGTTCAAGTGGCTGAGGTGTTCTATAGAGATTTATACAGTACCAGTAACACCCACGACGATAATGGAAGAGAGAATAGTCTAGAGGAACTTGAAATCCCACAAATAACGCCGAGAGAGGTAAAGAACGGCTTGGGACCTATGCAAAGGGGGAAGGCAGCTGGGGAGGATCAGGTAACAGCAGATTTGTTGAAGGATGGTGGGAACACTGTCCTAGAAAGATTCGCCACCCTATATACACAATGCCTCATGACCTCGAACGTACCGGAATCTTGGAAGAACGCTAACCTAATCCTAATCCATAAGAAAGGGGACGCCAAAGACATGAAAAATTATAGACCGATCAGCTTACTGTCCGTTGCCTACCAAGTATTTACTAAGGTAATCGCAAATAGAATCAGGAATACCTTAAACTTCTGTCAACCAAAGGACCAGGCAGGATTCCGTAAAGGCTACTCAACAATAGACCATATTCACGCTATCAATCAGGTGATAGAGAAATGTGCGAAATATAACCGACCCTTCTATATAGCCTTCATTGATTACGGAAAAGCGTTTGATTCAGTCGAAACCTCAGCAGTCATGAAGGCACCACGGAATCAGGGTGTAGATGAGCCATGTGTAAAGATACTGGAAGATATCTATAGCAGCTCCACAGCCACCGTAGTCCTCCACAAAGAAAGCAACAAAATCCCAATAAAGAGAGGCGTCAGACAGGGAGACTCTCCAATGCTATTCACAGCATGTCTACAGGAGGTATTCAGAGACCTGGAGTGGGAAGAATTGGCGATAAAAGTTGATGGAGAATACCTTAGCAACTTGCTATTCGCTGATGATATTGCCTTGCTTAGTAACTCAGGAGACCAATTGCAATGCATGCTCACTGACCTGGAGAGGCAAAGCAGAAGGGTGGGTCTGAAAATAATTTACAGAAAACTAATGTAATGTTTAACAGTCTCGGAAGAGAACAGCAGTTTACGATAGGTAGCGAGGCACTGGAAGTGGTAAGGGAAAACATCTACTTAGGGCAGTTCCGGATCAGGATCCGGATCATGAGACTGAAATGACCAGAAGAACAAGAATGGGCTGGGGTGCGTTTGGCAGGCATTCTCAGATCATGAACAGCAGGTTGCCACTATCCCTCAAGAGGAACGTGTATAACAGTATGTGTTACCAGTGATCATGTATGGGGCAGAAACCTGGAGGCTTACGAAAAGGGTTCTGATGAAAGTGAGGACGACGCAACGAGCTATGGAAAGAAGAATGAAAGGTGTAACGCTAAGGGATAAGAAAAGAGCAGATTGGGTGAGGGAACAAACGCGGGTAAATGACATCTTAGTTGAAATCAAGAAAAAGAAATGGGCATGGGCCGGACATGTAATGAGGAGGGAAGATAACCGATGGTCATTAAGGGTTACGGACTGCATTCCAAGGGAAGGGAAGCGTAGTAGGGGGCGGCAGAAAGTTTGGTGGGCGGATGACATTAAGACGTTTGCAGGGACAACATGGCCACAATTAGTACATGACCGGGGTAATTGGAGAAGTATTGGAGAGGCCTTTGCCCTGCAGTGGGCGTAACTAGGCTGATGATGATGATGATGATGATGATGATGATGATGATGACTAATTTGTAAAAATATGTAGGTGGCGTTCAAAAATATTTTTTTTTCGCTCTCTCTCTCTCTGAGATGTTTCAGTAAAATATGCGTCCACACTCACTGGAAATAGGCACTTATTTAAGCATGATGTGTGTGGTGTTTCAGTGCGTCATGTTGGTATGGTTAACACTTGGTCTTCTTTTCTGAGAATGCCATGTGAGTGGATGTCACGGTATTTCAAATTCAAGGTTTTCCTAAACGGCGACATAAACGTCCCCGAACTTCTAATAAGTTGTCATTATCACTGTCGAGGCAAATTCGACAAGCTAATATTGTGCAAGTTAGCTACACAAGCGATTTGTATTTGCCTGAGGTATGGGCAGGTGAGGAGTGAACGCTATAGAACGTGTATAGTGTATAGGCGTTTCCATTTACTTTTTACATCTACCTGGCAATGAATGACTCAAGCTGAAATTTGGAGTTTACTTTCAGATTGTAAGTTCCTAAATCTAGAAGGATAGAAAGAAACATGGGTGGTGTGATTTTCTTACCCCAAAACATTAGGCACCTCCACCAGATTATCCCTTCAAATTTACTTCCTCCAGACGCTTGTAAAGAAGAACAGATTTCTTGGACACGCGGTTGCTCATTTAATTCTAGTTCGGTGGTGACGATTCCGCCATATTTATAAAGGCCAAATGGTAGGGCTCGGCCCCTTTATTTAAATTTATCTGGGAGGCTCGCCCTGTAATGGTTCTTCTGAAAACTGAGAGAACTGTTAGCGGTGCGTTGAGATTCGCATGAACGCGCTCGGTGGTAATGCAACTGTTGCGTTCAAATTCTCACCGCACGTGTTGTACAAAGTTGTATTGCAATGTCGTGCCTCTTTTGCGTTGTCTGCCAAAACCACGATATGATTATGAGGCACGCCACACTAGAGGGCTGCGAATAAACTGTGACCACCTTGGATTATTCATCTTGCACCCAATGCATTGTACACGGCCGTTTCTAAAGCTCGTCTCCATCCAAATGCTGTCACCACGGCTGGATTTGCTACGGTGCCCTCTTGTTTACCAGCGCAAAGCCATAGCCACTACGCCACTACGGTAAGTGGCTGGTAACGCTACCAAACGAAGTTCATTCACCATCAACCCTGTGGTCACGCCTCGGAAGCGAACCAAGGGAAGCGCCCTGATTTCACAAGCTGGCGCGACCGTTGCGTATTAGCGAACGCCCGATGTCCTCTTCATCGGCTTTACCCATCGCAACCCTCGATTGGCAAAAACCCGACAGCCCCACCAACGTGTCGACCCATACTGCCGCACTATTCTCCAACGCGTGGAAGGTTCTGCGTCACCTCCGAACGCGTAACTTCGTCGACAGCCTAATCCATTCAATCTGTACAATGGGGCTTTACAATGCTATATTTATCACCTCAATGGCAACAAATGGGTCCCAGTCATACAAGGCTCTCTGCAACATAAGGTGCTCGAAGCCTTTCACAATCATCCGACGGCAAGGCTTACGACAGACAGTGTGCGAAGTCGCTGCTCCGGGCCTGGCCTCTCTTCAGCCGTTGCGAAATATGTTGCATCCTGCTTTCATTGTCAAAGCCGCCTACTACCGACAACGGCTCCTTCTGGCTCTTTACAACCTCTGCCTTGTCCCGCTTTGCTTTTAGAAGTAGTTGCAAGCGACTTGTACGGACCTCTTCCCACGACCTCACACTAAAATCGTTGTGACGGCTGTAACCATCTAACACGTTACAAGGAGACAGCCTTCCTACCATCGTGGACTGCTGCTGAAGTCACCGATTTCTTTCTGCGCAACATTTTCATACGCTATGGCGCTTCGCGTGTTCTCCTCAGCGACGGCGGCAAAGTCTTCCTCTCTTGCGTCGTAACCGAAGTTCTGCGCGCCTCAAAAACAGTTCACAAGACGACTTCCAGTTACAATACGCAGGCAGAGCGTTGCAGAGCGTTTCCTTTGTACCCTCTCCGGCATGATTGCGATGTGCATCCGCCCCGACCACAAGAACTGCGATGTAATCCTACCGTTTGTGACATTCGCCTAACACCCCTACGCAATGCACCACTGGCTTTACAACTTTTTTCTCGTCTATGGCCACTCAACAAGTTTCGTTGTTGACGCATCGTTCCTTTCGACTCCTGTACTCCAAGGAGCTCCTTTATCGGAACAGTTTCTGTCTCGTGTTGTGGACCGCCGTCACCTAGCCCACTTTAACACCGGCATCTCCCAGGGCACTCGAAGGTGTCGTTGCGACTCGAGTCACCGCGCTGTGACGTTTTCTCCGCGCGACGAAGTTCTTTGCACTCCTGTGAGAGTTCCCGGCTTATGCGATAAATTTATTACGCGTTTTATTGGACCTTACACGCTCATTTTGCAGACATCCCCGGTCAGTCACCACGTCTGGCCCCTTAGAATGCCGTCCGTTCACCAATGCCGTGGAACAGAGATAACGTATCTCTGTCGTTTAAAGCCATATACTCAAAGCATTTCATAATATTACCGCGCGGCTAGGCGGCCGCTTCCCCAGCGAGAGGGAATTAGTGCGAGCGCAAGAGATGCCTAACTTTCAACTTCATCATCTCTGTATATTATGAGGGATCGTATCCCGGACACGGCGCCCGCATTTCGATGGGGGCGAAATGACAAAGCACCCTTGCACTTAGATTTAGCGGTACGTTAAAAAACCCCAGGTGGTCGAAACTTCCAGAGTCCTCCACTACGGCATGCCTCATAATCAGAAAGTGGTGTTGACACATAAACCCCACAATTTAATTTTGTATATATGATCCCCAGCTGCACAGCTTGACCCTTCTGGTAGCCGCACGAGCTCTGCCCCAAAAAAAGTGGTTCCTTACAATATATCGCTTCCCAAATAAAGGGATTGAGAAAAGCAGGCGACGCACTGACTTTTCTTTCTCCTTCCTGATGAGTGTTCTACAACCTTGGTCGTACTGGGCCGCGGCAACCTAAGACGGGGGACACAACAACGGCGGGCATTCAGCCATTCGGGCTGAATGCATGCCGTGGCGCTAACGAATTTTGTGATGACGCCCGGCGGTGCCGAAACTCTAACGTTTTTTTTTGTTTTATTTTGTGTTTTGAGAAGCGGGAGACGACAAGTAATGTATCCTACACGTCCAGGGCAGTTCATTTGGGTCGGTGGCTGTCCACCTGCGCCATTTCTCTTTTCAAGTTGTCCCAAATCTTGCGTAGCTGCTGCTTGGCGCTCGGGCGGACTCCGTTTTTACATTTGAACTCTCCTTCGGTCAGCTTATCTTCATTTTTCTTCTCCATTAGAGACACTGCATCAGAACGCTTGTTTTCTAGCACGTGGCGGTGTCTCGTCACGAGTTGTATCAGCATTGACCGCTCCGCCAGGTAAAGTTGATTAATTTTTTCTGAAACGTACCCACAACAAATGATGGAATAAGTAAGCGAATACGTGAAGTAATCAATCAATCAATCAATCAATAACGTAACATATGTATATATATATATATATATATATATATATATATATATATATATATATATATATATATATATATATATATATATATATATATATATATATATATATATATATATATATATATATATATATATATATATATATACATAGGTTTGCAAATGGGTACATATGCCTGTTTACAACATGCATATTTACAAGAATCGTGCAAGGCGAAATGCAACCAAGTCTCGCCTCATCACCGGAAAAGGACAACGAAGACAAATCGACTGCAGCTTAGCTCAGCTAATCCTGGATATGCAAAGCGAAAGCTTGGTTTAGCATGGGGCCCTATAACGTAAAACTATTCCGATATGTTTTTCTTCCAATCTCCTGACGTTAAATTTACCTAACCACCGACGCAAGCATCGGGCGGTAACAGGCAAGTTTGTCTGAAGAGACGAATCAAAAGCTGTACTCATTTATAAGAAGTAACTTTTGCTTGCTTCAAGAACGAATAACTTTGCCTTCACTGAGCGGTTTGTCTTAACTAATTGGCTGACAAGAGGTGAGGAGCACGCTCAAGTGAAGAGGGATTCGATGGGGCCGAGCAAGTGCACTGAAAATCGATAACAGAATGAAGCGGGTGGTGATGGCGTGCGCGATTGGTCCGCTTTCTCTTAGTTTGCGGTGGCTGGTCGAAAATTGCGGCGGCATGCAACGGGAGGTTAAAGATGCTGCTAAAACGGATCCTCAGCAAAGATGAGTTCGCAGAGCGTGGTTGTAAGCGAGCGGAAAGTGCTCAAAAACATTACACGACCACTCGAAAAGTTTCATCGTACACAAACACATGCTCGCCGGCAGGTGTCAGTAGACAGTGCCTGAACAATCGGCGGCAACAATATTTTATTGCTGTCGGAACGGGGCAGCCTGCGGCTATTCAGAAAATTGATTGATGATTAATGTTTAATGGCGCGAGGGCATCTAAGGCCAAAGAGCGCCAGGACATGCGTTATGGATTAGTAAAATTGTGAGATTAGGACAATGATTTAAAATAAAGGCTGTATAGAGGCCTACACGTAAGATATATCTTTTAATACTAGTGAATGAATTCTAAAATAACCACGAAGATAAATATAAAGCCTTAAATGCATTGGTTATGGGCACACATGGTAAATTATTGCGGATTGCCCGAGTCCCTTGCTGTACAATTCTTGCCTACGCAAGAAGTGCAAGAGCTCAGACATACTTTTGTGCATCAGACTGTGCCTCACCTGTGAGGCGCAATCTGAAGGTTAGGATGGTATGAGATGATGTCGAGAAAGTTAACTTGCGCAAGATAATTAAGCACTCTTTTATAGTTAAATATTGCATCCTCTGATAAGAACATCGAGGGATGGGGGGGGTATATGGTGTGAGTATAGTTCTCTAAAATGAGCCAATCGGTGTCGGTGAAGTTCAGGACATTGAATGAGGACATGTAGGATGGTTAGGTTCTCACCACAGCGTGTGCACGTCGGTGGGTCAGTCGCAGTCAAGGGGTATTTGTGTGTGCCATAAGTGTGACCTATTCTGAGTCGCGCCAGGGTAACTTCGGTGTGTCTATCAAGCTTCAATGGGAAAGGTTTCGTTAATTGCGGTTTAAGTAGGTGCAGCTTATTTTCAACTTCCTTGTCCCACTCAGCATGCCCACGATTATGGAGCGCCTTTCGTACCGCAGGTTTCATATCTACACCAGGTACCCAGCTTACATCAATTGTGTCCCGATGAGCCGCTTCCCCAGCATTTTTGCCCGCTATTTCATTACCTGCGATCCCAGAGTGGCCTGGCACCCAGCATAAAACAAGAGCCAGGTTTTGTTTATGCGCTACGTGGATCTGTTTAAGGAGCTGGTTAATTACAGGGTTTCGCCTTGCCTTGCCACAGGAGAGGGCTGTGACAACGCTTAAGGAATCTGTGTATATTATAGACTTTTCTATCTTGTGCTGTACTATATAGTCAATAGTGATCAGAATACCGTACGCTTCCGCTGTAAAAATGCTGCTATTTTTCTGCAAGGTTTTAGTGTTGGAGAAGTTTGGGCCATGGGCTGCACATGATACTGAATTTGCAGACTTTGAAGCATCAGTGAAGAATGCAGTAGATCTGTACTTGTCTTCAAGAGCCATGAAATGTTGCTGGATGAGGCCACTTGGACAACTCTTTTTCTTAAGCTCTCTAAAGGACAAGTCACAAGTGACAGGATATTGCTCCCAAGGTGGGATGGGTTCAGAATAGTCACTTTCCTGCAGATCTGTGAAAGTTATTGCAAGTTTTTCCGCAACAGATTTTACTGCCAACGGGAACGGCGGGGTGTGTGAAGGCCTGTTTAAGCACAACTGATTTGTGGACTGATCACTTATGAGTGTTTTGCATGGATGTTGTTTTAGTGACGTGATTCTTATTGCATAGGTGATTCCCAGATATGTTCGTTGATAATCCAGTGGCCACTGATCCGATTCTGCATATACACTTTGGACGGGGCTCGTCCGAAAGGCACCAAGCGCTAGACGGATACCTAAGTGATACACAGGATCGAGTACTCTAAGTGTTGTCTTTGAAGCCGACTGGTATACAATACATCCATAGTCTATGCAGGACAACACAAGGCTTTTAAAAAGAGACAGGAGGCAATACCTATCTGTTCCCCACGACTGATGAGATAAAATCTTTAAAAGGTTCATGGTTTGAAGACATTTCAGTTTCAACTGTTTTATATGCTGCATGAAGGTTAGCTTACTATCGAAGATTACGCCTAGAAACTTTTGTTCTTTTCTATTTATCAGGTTTTTCCCATGCATCGTAAAACAAGGGTCAGGATATACCCCTCTACGTCTGGAAAACAGCACACAGGAAGTCTTTTCTGCACTGAATCTAAACCCGTTTTCGTCGGCCCATTTCGTGAGCCGATTAACAGTCAACTGGATCTGGCGTTCACATATGGACAGGTTGCAGGATTTAAAGCTGATTTGGATGTCGTCCACATAGACAGAATAAGACACCATTGGTGGTATAACAGAGCGGAGAGAGTTCATTTTGATTATAAAAAGTGTGCAACTTAGCACACTTCCCTGTGGAACACCGTTTTCTTGAATAAAAGTGCGCGATAATACATTGCCAATTCTTACGCGGAACTTCCTTTGAGATAAGTAATCTTGCAAAATGTTCAGCATACTACCACAAATTCCATAGGACGACAGGTCTTGCAGAATACCATATCGCCAGGCAGTATCATATGCCTTTTCAAGATCAAAGAATACAGATAGACAGTATTGGCTGTGTACAAATGCGTCACGTATATATGACTCAAGCAGAACAAGAATATCGGTTGTCGACCTCGCTCTTCGGAAGCCAGATTGGTGAGGGTCGAATATACCGTTATATTCAAAAAAGAAAAAAATTGGGTTCTGTACGAGATGTTAATGCATTTTTAGGGCGTTCGAGTCACTTTGAGGCGGCGAGTTTTTGCGGTTTTGTGACGTTGCGTGACAGTCAGGTGAAGTGGGTGGAGCCTTAAAGCTTTTGAGCAACAGCCGAAGTCTAATGGCCAAAAGGCGTCGAATCAGAAATGACTACGTTTCTTTTGTTCGGTCCAATCATGCATGATCAGTGTGTACTCGTCATTTTAGATGGGGAGCTATCGCGGTGTTTCATGACGTCACGTGATAGACAGGCGAAGTGGGGGTGGTTCAAAAAGCTTTTGACCAATAGCGGAGGGCTGATTGCAGAATTGGAATAGAAAAGTTTCGAATAGCTTTGTGTAAAAACACCCCTCGTTAAGCCTTGCTCAACCTTTCGTTTAGCTGCAGTTATACTTAGTTATACAATCATTAAGCCAGGTATGACAGCTGTGCCTAGGTCTGTGGCTAGGCACGACTGTGATTATGCTTAGGTAGGCACGCATAGTTCGACAGTGCGATGCCTATTGTGCCCCATAAAAACCCTAGTGCTAGGCAAGCAAAGACACGCCGCGGACATGCGCAGCGTCGAACCACAAACGGACAGAGCACGAACGCGGTTGCTACATTGATCACGGCAGTGCGAGGACTGTTGCATTCCCGAGCCTAATCCAGTGAAGCAGCTTGCCGCGCGGTATCCCGTGTTCCCAGATACGGTCATCCTGTGGGCAACATGGTCAGCATCAGTAGCTGCAAAACAACAGACTATTGCCACGTATAAAGCATGCATTCTGGCCATGCCATTACTAGATAAGTTTTCAAGTACAGCCTGTCAAATTGAGTATTTGCGTAGAGTGCGAACAATAAGATCACGTCATGCTCAAATTCCGAGAAACTTTCCACTTTTTTTCCCATTACATACCTTGATTGTCAAATCTGTCTTGAACCCCATCGATATCATGCAGCGCAGGCTGGTGCCCAAGCGTGACCACCTCTTATCATTATAATTATCTACCAGTATATTACCAGATGCCTGCAGGCTGAGGAGCAGGAACTCGCATCCTTTGCAGCCTTTACGGTGCGTTTTCAGAAAGTTGGTAGCTGAAAAACAAAACGCTTCGCTCTGAGTGATATGCAAATCTGGTTTGCATCGGCACCGCCATAAAGGCACTTTACATAACAGACGATACGTAACGTTCTTCAGATTTAGGAATTCTACTGATCAGTTAACATGACGAACACGCTGGCTGTGACAAATCCAGAATATGATTCGTGTATCTTGGGTAATCACGTTATCACAAAAACAAAGCATTTTGTACACAATCCGTCATTAATTGAAGCTATAGGCAGAGTACATCCGAAAAAAACATGTAGTTCACGTGTCAAGACAAAGCGCTTATTATTTAGCGCCGCCTTCAAAGGTCGCCACTGGTTGCATGGATGACGACAGCGTAGCAACACCTGCCGTGGTCGTGCTGCTAGCGACGTTATGTCGCGCACGTTCACTGTCGAAAGGGTTGTCAATTCATATTGACATATGCGACGACACGGTGCCGACTCACTGCAGCTCTTCCGTGAGCCCCGAATCGGCTGCTTTGCCGCCCCTTTGAAAAGCATACAAGTCAAAGAAATGCAGATTGGATTACAACGCCGCTGAAAGTGTAACACAATCTTTCAAGAAAGAGTTCAAAACCTCTCATCTAGATTTATCTTATTCAACTACTATCGACGCAAATACTTGTCCTAGCGCTTTTTTCTACCTGACGCTGTGTTTCCCACGTATGTCTGTTTCATTAAATATATTTCTCCAATAATGTCCTGAATAATGATACTTCTCCTCCAACCCATTTATCATCCTTGCTTGTTCAACGTATGCAAGTTTCCGTATACCTGACTTCAATGGCACGCATACTTGGAAAAAGCAAGCGCAGATTCGCGTTCCAATTTCCTCCGTCACCATCACTGATCAAGACGTGTTCAAGTCAGCTTTCTGTGACCATGTTATTCCTCATTTGCCCTTTCATTTATTACTGCCACTCCTCTCTGCAATGCCTGTACGGTCCCGAGAGCAAGTGAAATGAAATGCAAATATATAGCTTCCAGTATAAAAAGTGTGAGAAAAGCAGGCGACACTCTGACTTTTCTTTCTCCTTCCCGATAAGTCTCCTGCAGCCTTGGTCGTGCTGAGTCGAGACAACAGTGCCATCATTCCCGTGAGGCCGTGCCAGCCAGAGACGGGCGATACTGCAAACACGTTGGAACGCTCGGTGCGTTGGTTTTGCGAGCCATTTGGGCTCAATGAAAGCGGCACTCACAGATTATGCGACCATGCCCGTCGGTGCCTTTACTCTCTAACTTTTTTTTGAGAAGCGAGAGATGTGAACGATTACAACTCAGTGGTTCAGATCAGCTCCAATGGGTCCATGGCTCTTCCCCACTTCTCTTTTTAAGTTGTGTGAAGACTTTCGTAGCTGCTGCTCTTAGGTGCTGCTCTTAGCTGCTGCTCTCTTGTCTGCTTCCGTTTCTCTTCCTTCTCGTTTAGGGACACCACATCGATACTCTTGTTTTCTAGCACGTTGATATGACTCGTCATGAAGTGAATGGGGATTCACCGCTGCTCCTCGGTAAAGTTAATTATTGTTTCCTGAAACATACCCATAACAAATGTTCGAATAAGTAAGTGAACGGTTGAGTGAGTGAAAACTTTATTCTAAATGTCCGGCGATTTCCTTCCTCTTAGATTGATACCACGAAATTACTTACATAATCAATAAATTGTAAAATTCCCGGTATCTCTGTAATACTATTAAGGTCTAGATGACCAGTTGCATTATAACATATATTCGTCAATCTGCAAATTTCTTGCACCGTTCGTGAGTAGCATGTCATCCGCAAACATCAGCCTAGAGGCCTTCTGTTGTACGTTTAGTCCATTACGGATTCAAGATCAATGGGCCCCCTAATTCAACGCTTTCCCATAGTCTTTCTATGCACTTAATTAAAACGTAAACCACAATGGAGACAGATGTGATCCTTCATTCAGCCCTCTGCAAGTCTCCACTAGTTATTTGCATTTCTTGCTATGCCATTTAATTTGTACAATGTTTTTCATTAGATCTCCTTGAACACTTCCGCGAAATTGTCTTCCTTGGCATCGTGTTTTAGGCTATCCCACAGCGACTCCCTGTCTATGTTGTCGTAAGCTTGCTGGATATGTCGAAGTGCTAACCAAGGGAGTCTATTCACAGCTATTGATATCTCTATAGAATGGTTTCAATATTAAAATGCACATTCTTTTGTTCCTCCAACTTGCGACATTAAGATAATAGGTATTTACGCGACTACACCTCTCCCCTCTACAGAATGCTTTATAGTCGCGGTGTTCTTGTCCTGTTCCCCGAAGGGCTTGAGCCAAATTATTTGATGAAGAAATAGGTAACGGAAAATAATATGGGGGCCTTTACTGCAGAGCAATGCTGCTGCCCCACTAAATGAGTTCACCGCCGAAGGCATCATAGAAGTCTCCTGTCTTGTTTCCATCGTGTCAGTAGAGCGTCTCAACCGCAGGCTCCGCAAACGCATTGCAGAACTGAACAAGACCATACCTGAACACTGCTGCACCATATCCAAACAACAATGGGACACGGTCTGTAACTCGCCCGATGGACAGGTCCACAACGGGAAGGCGTGGAACCTCTTCAAGCAACTGCTCGACAACACCAATACCCGCACAAACCAGCGCCACTCGCCCACCAAAGTCCTTCACCAGGCCAAAGGCACCGCTTCGCCGGATGACGTCGTCAAGACTTTGTGCATAAGTACCTGTCTATACTCATAGGCCCGCCGACACAACATCCCGATTACACAGGTACCGACAACACCCTCCTCGAGGGTGTTGTGTTGACGCCGGGCTCTGCACGAACAGAACGGCCGTTCCGCCCCGGCCCCCGATGATATAACCAAGCTCCTGCGAAACTTAGACGACCCATCGGTCATATACCTCACGGGCGTCATCAATGACGGGGGGGGGGGGGGGAATTACCTGACACCTGGAAACTCACCCAGACGATCCTCATTCCAAAACCGTGCAAGGCCTCTGGCGTTGGTAACCTTCGCCCCATCTCTCTCACGTCGAGCGCAGGTAAGGTGGAGGAACATGTCGTACCCAACAGAGTCAGCCGATATCTCGAAGACCAAGACTGTTTCACACACCACATGATCGGCTTCCGACCCGGGCTCTCGACGCAGGATACGATGCTTCTCCTGAAACACCAGATCATAGATGCCGGGGCCATTTGGGGCACCCGCGCCGAACTCGGCCTCGACTTGGAGAAGGGGTTCGACAACATCGAGCACTCGGCAATACTTAAAGCTTTCGCAGACCTAGGGCTAGGGCGCCAGTTCTACGAGTTCGTCCGCTCCTTCATAAACCGTCGCAAGGCCGTGCTCCATGCCGGAAGCCTCACATCGGAAGAAGTCGAGCTCGGACAGCGTGATACCCGCTAGGCTCCGTTCTCTCGGCGACGCTATTCAACCTGGTGATGATTGGGCTCTCCGAACGCCTCTCGAAGATACAAGGCCTGAACCATACAGTATACGTAGACAACATCACCATCTGGTGCACCGCAGGGTCGGACGGCTTCATCAAATCCGCTATGCAGGAGGCAGCCGATACCACCGAGTCCTACCTCTTCCACACGGGCTTCAAATGTTCCTCCTCCAAATAGAATCTGTTGTTGTACTGTCCAAAATACAAGGCAAAATGCCTAAAGGGTGGAAACCCCCGACCGAGCGCAACATCATCGTCCGCACCAGAGACGGTCACCCAATCCCCAGGGTCTACTCCATGCGAGTACTGGGAATGATAATCGAGACGGGCGGATCAAACATGCAAGCGGTCCTCAAGCTGACGACAAAGACGGACAACGCAATACGACTCGTACGCAGAGTGGCCAACCGTCACCACGACTTCAAAGAAGACAATCTTCTTCGTCTCGCACACGCGTTCGTCCTATGTCACTTTATCTACGTCGTAGCAGTGCAAAAGTGGAAACAGTCGGAGCGTGACATGCACAATACACTCATCTGAAAGGTAGTGAAGCGGGCCCTGGAGCTCCCGATCACCACGCCGACGTATCGACTCCTCGAGCTCGGGATGCGCGATACGCTCGAAGAGATCGCCGAGGCTCAGGAGAGCGCAGGTGATACGACTGGCGATGACCAAGACCGGCCGTCACATATTGCGGGAGCTCGGCTGCTTTCCACCGAACACCCAGGATCCACCGGAGATTACGCCGGTTCCACGTGAGCTACGCGACCTGATCACAATCGCACCCATTCCGCGAAACGTGCATCCGGAACACAGTTGACGCAGGCGCGTAGCCAGGGCGACCGCATTCCTTAAAAGCAGAAACAAGAAAGCGGACGACATCGCTTTCGTGGACGCCGCCACCTACCGATGCAACCGAGCCTTCGCCGCGGTAGTGGTCTTGTCCTCGCAGCGGACCCTAAACGCCGCCACGGTACTCAAGCGCGACACCGAGGTAGCGGAGCAAGTGGCCATAGCCCTGGCAATGCCCGACGACAAGTGAATGACAATATTCAGTGACTCGTTACCGGCCATCAAAGCGTTCGAGAGAGGAGTCGTCTCCCTCCAGGCGTTACGGGTCATCCGCGGCGCTGATCCGAGCACCCTCAAACACCACACCGTCATCGGGTTTTCCGCCCACCTGGGTCGGATCCCGGGCGCCCTGTCCAACCTCAACGAGACAGCCCACGACGCTGCGCGCGCGCTTACCGACCGCGCGGTCACCCCCGGGCAACCGCGTATCGATGAGATGGAGGCGAAGAGAGACGCCCCAGCCACGTACAATAAAATTTCCAAAGACTTTTACTTGGGACGACGTCTCTTTCCGCCCCCGAAACCCACAATAAACTGGCCATAGGCGCTAACGCTACGCTTGTTACAAACACATACCTATTACAATCCCTCCACCTTACACATAATCTACCAGGACGTCTACCCCGAGGATGCGTGCCCCACTTGCGGGGTCACGGTGGCACTCACACACGTGGTCTGAGAGTGCATAAACGCTGCGCCCGACTCTACCTCGAAAAAGTGGGAGAAGGCCCTTCGAATACCGCTCCTACAGGATCACCCAAGGGCAGTACAGCAGGCTCGCGCAGCGCCCGCCAGGTACTCCCTGTCGGTTCCTGTGTGGGAGACGCCCACCGCGCGCTGACGTGCGTCCTGCAGGATTTTATTAAAGTTTGTCCAATTTATTACTGTCTTGTTTTCTCCTCGGAAAACAAGTGACGTGACACTCTTCGTTTTTCACACTGCAAGTACTGGAAAGCAAGCGTTAAATACATAATACATACCTCGAAATAATAATATTTTACTGTTATTACGGTAGGATACGAAGTAGAAGGAACGTCGGATTTGTTGAGATGGCCGGACTGGATTCTTCTTCACAGCTGATGCCATCATGTCGAACGATTAGGAAGCAGCAGAATCAGACATTCCAAGCGAGTAGCTTTGTTAGGTGTGTGAATTAACAGTAGTCATGTAAGGGGTGCCCCAGCTTTTTCTTCAATTGAATTGCCAACAACAACAATATTTAGATGAGCTTGTGTGTATCCATAGTTAAGTGATGGTAGCGCCATAATACATACCGTAGAAAACAAAATGAATCCTAAGAACATGATTTCAATGCTAGCCCTGCAAACCGCGCTGACGCCAGAAATGTAAAGGGTGATACTTCACTTATGCAGAAACAGCAAATGAAACGAGAAAACACTGCAAGAAAGTATTTATTGTAGACAACGCAGGTGGCAATATTTAACAGTAGAAGACCACATCGCTCAAGCAAGACATCGCACGCTCCTAGAAATTTCATCTAACTGCGCGAATGGTGGCCGCTATTGGGCAATAGCGGTTTATAATCTCTCCTCGTCCATGTTTGTTGCGCCAGCCTCAATTCGCCATTGAGTTGGCAGGTCACGAGCAGCAGATAAGAAAGAAATTAAATGTAGCAATACAAGCGATTCCAGTCCACTTGGCCACTATTATTCGTCCTTGCCCGGTAGCTACTATACATCCTCGTCTCTATCATTCCACTAAAGCGGTAATGTTTGGCTAATGAAGGATACCTGTTTGAAGTCAGCGCTAAGACGACCGAAACTCGGAGAATGCAGGACACAGAACCTGGTCACGTGCCTCTTTATTCGGCTGCCATCGTTTTTCCCGCAGATTTAAAACGCGAGTATTTCGCTTGTCCCGTCATCGCAGTACGCAACCAATGAGCAGCTTTCAGAACAGGTAATGTGTGCGTGCTGCAAGCCCTCAGGCGCAGATATAGTCCGGCGTACCGCGAGCGTACGCCACGCGTGGTGCAGTTAGGCTAAAATTGTGCAAAGCGGACGATGTCTGATGTCTAGCGCCACAACGCAGTCAGCGTGACTGGCGGCTTTTGGCTTTCTTTGGCTTGGCCAGCGCCGGAACGCCTGTTCAATCTCGCGTCAGAGCCGCAAGACCAGAGTTCATCGCGCGCTAGCTTGGCTGGCAGGCCTAAAGGTCGGGTGCATTGAGGTTGTGCTGAGTTAGCGCTTTTGCCAAACAAACAAACAAACAAACAAACAAACAAACAAACAAACAAACAAACAAACAAACAAACAAACAAACAAACAAACAAAGCACTGGGTCGCCGTGCGCGTGCGCGCCGTCGTTGAGGCAGCAGCTCGTCGCCGCACCGATGCGAACCACGTTAAACGCGTCAAACAGTACAGAGAACAAAGTTTTGGTGATCCTGGCGTCCGATTGTGTGACGTATCCGACCGCACCGGCCGCTGTCTGGCACGTTAAAAAACGCCGGCCTGTCTCCTGCGCTTCAAGGCCCAGCCAACCATCTGTGATGAGCACGTAATCGAACGGCCTTGTTCTTGCAGTGTCCGAGCAGAGGAATGCTAACCGCGGCTTCTCTCGTGGTGCCCTGGCGAGGTCTGAAGAATCTTGTCAGATAGCTGGCGCACACGTAATGGCGCAAAGCACTTTCGACCTTATGTCTCCTGAGCCAATACTGTTTCAACAAGGACCGTTGTTTTTCTGCGCGCCTCTTCGCTTTGGCGTTGTGGTATGACCAACCACGAAGTGCGATGTTCAATTGTGCCCATTTGATGGGGTGTGTTCGGGTGCCCCGGCTAGAACTCTCGGCTAGACGTTTAGTGAAGTTTCTTTGATACCGAAACGAAGGAAGACGGCACTAGGAATTGGGTGATGGAGCTTCACGCCAGAATTTCGACGTAGCCAGCCGTTCGATTGTGAGTAGGGCTCGGCCCGCGCCAGCTCCTTTTCTTCACGAGAAATATTTCGTTCATGTTGAACGTCTTCTAAACTGTTTCTCTTGTCCCAACAAGCCCACGCGCAACTTTGAGACTCGTGCCCTTGATGACGCATCCGAAATAGCTCGCAGAATTGCAGTAGCACAGTCCGTGGCTAATATGTTCGTGCCACATTCTTGGGACCGACCATCAGAATTACAGTAAACGCACAATTTTGTTAACTTGTTGTACCTTTTCTCCGGTAATGAATAGATACACATTCGGGCCTAGTTAAATAATATGTTTAAAACCAAAGACGCTAGTGCAACTTTCTTTTATTTGGGCTGACGTGAGCGACCTTCGCTTACTCGCAATTTTTATTCTGTGAAGATATGTTCACAATATCTTGGATACGTATAAAGTAGAAAATACTTTGTCATCTCCAGATACCCATTTTATTGCCGTGTTACTGTTTTCAACAGGCCAGTGTTTTTTAAGAAAAATCAACTCGGCAATGGCACCGAAAAGCCGAACGCTACTTGCTTTCAGACACATGTTGTCGTACTGTAACAGAAGAGCTTTTCGATACAAAATGATATCGTAAACGAAATGTGGACGCTGCAGATAGTCATTGAGATGAGGTCATCAAGCGAGGACATTGGTTTCCTCTGCGAGATGTAAGTGTATTGGACTTCGTATGTCATGGCAGCTTCCGCAGCCACCAAGACAGAGTATTGCCGGAGATGACGAAATGTTGACATTCCCACATTAAATGATGATGCTAGAATTCGCTGTACCATTTATAACGAATTCCTCGGATTTCAAACAAATGTTTTACCCTTGGCAATGCACTCTTTGCGAATCAACAAAAATGTAAGTAACTTCACCGTTGCATACCTTATTTAAATTTTTATTTATACAGGGCCGGTCTGGCGCCCTCACCCTATCTTCGTGTTTGGAGGGAAGATAAAACTATAAAAGTTTTCTTTACTTTCTTGTCAACGGTTTATTAGCTTAAGAAAACGAACTCTAGAAACACCACTCCACCTTGTTAGATTAGATTTAACTGTTTAAGATGTGCTTTCTTTGGGTGCCTCCACACTTGGCCATAGCGATTGGAAGGTAAGCGCGGCCGTCGACGGTGTTCTTTCAGGATCAACCCGTTTTCATCTCTGAACATAAAAATTCTTAGCCGGCTTTTCTTTTGATAAAGTTGAAGTTGAATTCGTTGTACTTTGTAGACAAGCTTGTATTTTCAGTTTCGTAAAGTCATGCAGGTTCTACACTGTTTATTCTTTAATTATGCCATAGCTATTATAAAATTTTCGCTTATTTTACACTTCACTATAACCTATCCGATTCTTGGCCAATCCCCCAGTGTGGTTACGTGCTAGTAGATCACAAGGCTCTACATCTACACCTAGCGATGTGACCGCATTCTCCGACCACACCATTCCGCTGGTGATTTAAAACAAGCTTCTCGCCCACGAATTTGTCTTGAGTGCGAGTAGAAGGCGGAAAATCTTCTCCGATGCCTGAGGCAGGAAGCCGAGATTGTGAGGTATTTGGTGTACCTTCATCCATACCCGACTAGTGAGTTCCCGGTAAGCGCTGAAAGCTTTTCTTTCTTTTTCTCATTTCTGTTTATTTTCCACACTACTTTTAGGTGCTGTTCAATTCTGCAGATGATATATTTTGTATCTGTCTAGCCGCGTTCATGTCCGCATCCGTACGGGAGACTCCGAAACCACGATGTTAGAAAAATTGAGAAGTACGATGTTGTGCCGCTTGTCGCGATCACCAAAACCCGTTTACCACGGATAATTCAAGCATATGTTCAGGCGGATAGGATCGCCTGGGCTGGTATTGTACAAGCTAAGGTGACCTGACAGCCCGCAGGGTTATCTGACTGAGCTAGCTTGCCGAATTGATATCAAAGTTCTAATTGAGCGAGCGGACCCGGAAATGCGTCGCAAGTTAATCTTTCTCGCCTGGTAGAGTTATACAATACGAGAAGTGTTGCATAACACTTTTTAAGGAAGGATATCAAATCAATAACTTGCGAGCCCAAGAGAATAAAATATAAGGAAGTCAGATGATAGCTAGAATAACGTTCAATTGGATACTCTACAAACTAGGTAAATCGAGAAAGAAGGAACGTAAAGGTGGTGGATGGTGAAAACGACAAAGCGGAAATGTGCGTAAACACAACGGAATGTGCTTGACGCAAAATTGTATTTAAATTTCGGGCTTTATAACGTCCACAATATGCACAGCAGGTTATGAGAGAAGCTATAGATGAGGGCTGCGGATTTTTAAGGCGAAAGCCTTTCTAGGCTAATGGCGAAGTTTCTGTCAGCAGACCGGATGGCCGGAGTGCCCGCCGAAGCGTTCTCAAGCCATACGAAGACATTAAAGACAGATTAAAGAAGGAAAATTATTAATGGTGACAGTGAATGATAACGTTATAATAGAGATTGGTAGAGGTTAATAATGACTAGTAATGACTTGTAATTACTACTAATTACTCCAAAATGACCAATATGTGTAACGACGGCTTGTAATGACCACAATCAATTATAGATGACTAAGATTACTTACTAATGACCAGTAATGGCTAATGACTGAAATGACTTCTGACTACGAAATTACCAATATGTCTAACGACAACTTGTAACGACTACAATTCATTAGAAATGACTAGACATACTTAACGACCCGTAATGACTAATATTGACTGAAATGACTACTAATGACTAGGATATGACCAACATGTCTAAAGATGGCTTGTAATGACCACGATTGATTACAAATGATTAAAAATGCTTCGTTGTGAGCAGCATTGACTAAAATAAAAAGAGAAAGGGAAGAGGCAAAAACAAAGAGGCAAACGATAAAAGGAGGAAGAGTAGGCTCTCGCCCTTCACCTCTTACGAGAGATCTTAAGAGACCCTGTGATTTTTGTCAACCAGCTTGGGCTCTTTAACGTGGTCCAATGCATGTTATACGAGTGTTGTTTGTTACACAACCGTGGGTATATGTTTTTGACGCAGCCACACACTTAAAGGTATTCTCGTGTTGGACTGTTTCTAAATACCCTAGCAATGCTCGCGCAGCTATCTGCATATATTACACATGAGCCCAATGTCCCGGCATGTTTTCGTATTCCACCGTTGTTGGACTTGACCCCACCAAGCTTACCTAACCTGAGCCAACCTAAGATGATCAAACCCAATCCTGCGACTCCACATACCAGAACAAAGAGAATATGTTTGGGAGTAGAAAGAAGTGCGTTCCCTTATAATGTGCCACATATAATGGGCTCCTGTTCTATCGTAACCGCGAGCATTGAACATCGCGGTACTGCGACACATTCCACCACACAATGCGCTTGAAACGCGGCTAAGGTTATAAACAATTTCCAGGTGGTTGCGCCAATAGAGCGCGTAAATTTTGATGAGAATGTCGCTCTTTCATTCATTTCGTGATGATATTTTGTGTTATTTCCTCTAGTCAGCAACGTCGTGCACGTAGGAACTTTCTAAAAAGCTACACAAATTAGCAGTTGTTGGCACTAAAGCATCAGCGCTTTACAAACAACATCGTTTGTAGCCTTGAGCGCAATATCTCTGTAAATGGAACTCCTGATCAACGGAACCTACTTCTGTGGTCACTTGAGCTTCCTCTTAATTCGGGTTCAGTGAGCATGGTGCGACGTAGAGTGCTCTCGAGGAATTGGCGACAATTGCGGATAGCGGCTGTATGCCAACTTCGTAAACGTGTTAAAATAATTTTGCCACTGGATTAACCGGTCAATACAGACTATCTGAATCTTCACCGTCGGCGTCGAAGTGAGATTCCATATAAAGACAAAGTGCGATCTAATCACGCCTTGCGCTCCGTTTGCTGCGGGCTACGGGGAAAGCGTGCGAGGTTAAGCCGATAAGCACAGTGGCTTAATGCAGGCCACCCTTTTGGGGCCCAATGTTGAAAGCGTGATGGTCGAAGCCACGCTAAAGTGGAGAGGTGGAGGGAGGACGTGAAGGCGGGCTACCGTGGTTGCGCATGGTTCTCCGTGCGGTTCTGCGCATACGCTTGCCACGCTTTATCTTGTAGGTAATCTGCGAAGGTGCCATGAGTTATGTGACCCGAGGTGGCTAAGCAATTCATGTGCGCTGGCTTATCGCGAGCCTGGTGTTGGGGATTGCGTAATCCCACTTGTTCAACGGACGTTCAAGTTAGCGGCAATACCAAGGTTCGTTTCTTGATATCGTCATTCTTCCTTACGCCAGCGTTGTTCATGTTCATGTTTGCGTTTGCTGTCGCGATATTTTACTTGCTAAATTAATAATAAGTGAATGGTTGCTGCGAATTATGACGCCGGTAAAGCATGAACTAAACATTCCATTATTGTTTAATACTTTACTATCGCTATGAAGTGATTCGCCTTTTGGATGATACTTTTGGAAGATACTCTTGAGGCACTCATGCCCTAAATTCGCATGAGGAAAGGCTGTAGTATTCCTCCTCTTTTCAGCGAATTTTACTTCCTTGGAACTAATACTTCTCAAAGGAGGGTGTACTAAATTCTGCAGTTCTCCGTTCGTGAAACGTGCATAACAAGCTACCTCGCTGCTCTAACACGTAACTTACTATAAAGGCTGAAGTGAACTAAGAAACTTTTTACTTCGTTTCCGCATTACCCACAACATACGCCCCTTATTTTGAAGCAGTGTAATGAAACTGCTTTGTTTAGTTGACTAATGAATATGGGTAATGGTACCAACGGTGCACTAAGAATGAGAATGGGGAGAATGCGTGGGCCCAGATTGCTTTATAAGTGTAACGAGAGCTACGAAGCTTAAATTTTCATCACGGAACCAAAAGGACATGAGCCCTACTTTCGCGACATGTAAACTTGTAGTGACGTAGAAATTATTCAAGTTAGTGAGAAAGTGGCTAATAAACGCTGGAAAACGAGTTTGAGCACTTCATCACGCAATTTTTTTAATAAATGAAACTGATGCCCTTGAAGCTTTGCTAGCGTATGACGCTAGAAGTTGAATTATGGGATTTACGTGCCGACACCCCAATTTCAATGTTAGGCATGGTTTAATGAGGGGTTCCGGAGTAACTACAGCCATTGGGGGTTGTTTCACGTGCATACAAATTAGATACACTAGTGCTACTGTTTTTTCTTTAGCATTTCGCTATCGTCGAAATTCCGCAGCCGTGGCCATGATTGAATGGGCAATTTTGATCTCAGAAGTTCAACGCCTTAGTCACAAGCTACATTGGTGGGTATGACACCACCAAATTTGAAACTTTTAACCATACAGCTAGCATAATAAACTGTGGAGGAAAGGCTCCTTATGGCGGCCATGGTTTAAAATCGGCAACTGCAAGGATGCCGCCATGCTGCTACTATGCGCAGGCGCAAATGCGCAGACGACGAGATGCGGTTCAGACAACAGGCGCAATCGATGCGATACCCAGCCTCCCGGTGTATGGCCGCGCCATCAAGTTCAGGCGTCTGAAAACGTATCCTTTAACCAACCGTAACTGAATCGAGGCTGAATAACACGTGGAATGGTCAGCGACGGCTATCTAGACTGCATGGCACAAACCTGCGGTTGTCAGAGCTGGGCAACCTCCTCCGGCTCAGGGACCTAAAATGGCTACGGAACCCAGACCAATCGCCCCGAACACCAAAGGCGAAGGGAGGGCACACTGATAAAAGAGAGCGTTTGATGTGCAAGTAAATCGGCAAGGAACGAAAATATATACTTATGCTGCCTGACAGTAGGATGAACGTTAGGGTAAAAGTATGCCGGTGCCGCTTATTACAGAAAAACGGCAGGCACACGACGTGATTCACACCGCTTAGCTTGAACTGCAAGCCTTCAAAGAAGCCATCGAACTTTATGAGGGGCTCACTGGAGCCCCAGTTCACGTCTACACTGAGAGTCAAGAGGTCCTCAAGCAATTTCACTCCCGATCCTACACGACTACCATAGCGCACCGCATAAAACAAGCCTGCGGACGCCAGCGGGGTAATAAACGCGTACGGTTTCTCATGTACAGGACAGCAGGCCACAGCATGAAGGTAGCGGGGAACTGGGCGGGCCATGAAGCTTGTTGCGATGGTCAGCACGTCTCACGTTCCATGAGGTCAATCTCACCGCTGACTACCACTGTTGCCAAGTCGGGGGTCCGTGTGGCCAACGAAGTCTCCATCGATGGTGCCGTGCCAGGTGCCGGGATAAATGGTTGCGAGCAACGTTAATAGAATAAAGAAAAAGGAATATATTCGAAAAGGTTCATGGTTGAGATTACAAAACGGCTCCAACTATCGGAGGACACAATGGTAGCGTCTTAGCATGTACAAATTACACTGTTTCCGAGCGTCCTCTCTCCCAGCCGTCCAGATCTGCTTTTTAGCCTGCGTCGTCATTGTTCATGATTTCCACCAATCCGATGTCAGGAGATAGATGGCATCACGAGACTAATCCCGGCGTCGGTGAGCTGGTTGCCCCTTTCGGTGCGCCGAAGGTATCGGAAACGTCCGCATATCACTGGGCACAAATAGGGAAAGTAGGGCGAACGCACGCTGACTCCCATCCCCGGCGTAGTCATGCCAATTTGGGCTCCTGACAGACGTGCAAAGTCGTAGCCTTGCACCTACCTTCATTACGGCTTGGACAGGCCAATTTTGGCTGCTGACATGTGTGACGAATGGAGGCGTGACAAGTGCATGTCGCAGGTGTGGCATCTCCCCCCGTGGACGGCCGCCGGGCGCAACAGAATGCAGGCGAAAAAAATCAGAGAGGACTGTCATTGCAGCCTTGAAGTGAGCCCACCAGTTCTGTACCACACCTATCGCTACCCGTCAGCCGTCGTTGTACCGTTTGCCTACAGAACGTGACACAATGGTTCTACAGCGGCAGCTCCCCCATTCCTAGCATGCTTCCTCCCCTTTCCACTCACCTTACCAAAGCAGCTCCGGTTCTTACCCATGTGACGAAGAAGATCGGCAGGCTGAAAAGCCCCATTGCCATCGCGTGGCTCGTACCCTGTTCGCTCGCTGGCTGCGCCCTACCTGCTGTTGCCGCGTTGGTCGCTGCTTCTCTACGACCCGAATAAACCCCCTTTACAATTGGTGGAGCTGCTGGGTACAACCGGAATTTGGAACTTCGCAACCGGACACTGCAGCCTGTCTTCATTACGCCGGAAGAAGGATCACCGCAACCACAACCCGCTGCCCCGGTGACTACCGTGGTCTGCCCCGGCCCGCTGCGTCAACGCGACCCACCCATCTTCAGCGGTACCGAAGACCATGACGTAGAAGACTGGCTCGCTGACTACGACCGGGTGAGCATCCACAACCACTGGGACGACACAAAAAAACTGAATTACGTATCGTTTTATTTGAGCGGTGTCGCCAGCGTGTGGCACCGCAACCATGAACGTGATCTCACGACGTGGCCAGCCTTCAAAACTAACGTGACGGAGGTATTCGGGCGCCCCGCCGTTCGCAAGCTTCGCGCCGAGCAACGTTTGCGCAGTCGTGCGCAACAGTGCGGGGAGACATTTACAAGTTATATAGAAGATGTTGTCGACCTGTGCAACCGCGTTGACGTCACAATGGCTGATGCCGAGAAGATCCGCCATATCTTAAAAGGCATTGAAGACGACGCCTTCCAGATGCTGTTGGCGAAAAATCCGGCGACAGTCTCTGAACTCGTCAGTCTCTGCCAAAGCTTCGACGAACTCCGCAAACAACGCCTAGCCACCCGCCAATCTCCTCCTCAGGCGACTTCAATGTCGAGCTTGGCGGTTTCCCCGGATAATACGTCGCTACTGCTACAGATCAAGGAGTTCGTCCGTGAAGAGGTGGCTCGTCAGCTTTCTCTGATTCCCCTCACACACGGCCAGTCGAATTCTCCGTTGGCGCCCGCTCTCCAATCTGTCATCAAGGCGCAGGTAGCCGACCACATTCCACCTTCTCTCCAGCAGGCTCCGGTTGCCGCTCCCCTGACGTACGCCGAAGTCGCTTCGAGGCCTGCACCACAGACCTACGGTCCCCTTCGCCCGCCTTTGCGCCCGCCCGTATCCGCTCCGGTCCGGCCACTGGTGCAGTATGCACGACCTCAAGATCATTGGCGCACGGAAGATAATCGGCCGATTTGTTTTTATTGTGGCCGTGCTGGACACGTAGCACGTCACTGTCGCCTCCTTACCCCCAACGTCCCCAACAATGTGCGTCCATATGCGCCACGTTTCCACCAACGCCGCAACTATTCGGACACCTTTGACTCTCCTCCTGTTGTCGACACCGCATTCTCCGCTGCTCGCCGTTCACCTTCTCCTCGCCGCCGCTCGCTTTCACCCATGCACCGGCGTCGGAGCCCTTCGCGCCAGGAAAACTAAATATCGCAGTTCAGGAGGCGAGAACTGCGGTGCCAGCGAAATGTATAAGGCCTCACACTTCCCCGAAGAACGTTATTGAAGTCGCAATAGAAGGAACATTGACGCTAGCACTTGTCGACACCGGCGCTGCACTTTCAGCGATAGATGCCCGTATTTGCCGCAAGATCGGAAAAGTGACGACACCGCTTTCTGGACTGTCTCTTCGAACTGCCAACGCGCAGCACGTCGAGCCATCCGGCGCCTGCACTGCTCGTGTCGTCATTCAGGACGTCCTCTATATCATAGAATTCGTCGTGCTGACATCATGTTCACACGACGTCATATTAGGTTGGGACTTTCTCTCCACACATCATGCGATCATTGACTGCGCCCGCGCTGAAATCGAGCTGTTTCAGTTTTCGACTGATATTATCACTGACCATAAGGACCATTGCCGCAAAATCTCTGTTTCAGAAGACACTATTATGCCTGCCTGGTCTTCCACCCTTGTCAGTATCTCTTGTGACTATGTAGATGACGGCACAGTACTCTTCGCTCCCTCTGAACTCTTAGTTCGCCGCCGTTCACTACCACTGCCGTTCGCCGTCCTCGAGTTCAAAGCTGGCGCCTCTCTCATGTGCGTCTCCAACCCATCGGCTGAACCAATTACTTTACGCCGCCGTGAAAGCCTTGGCAGAGCAGAGCCACTGACTTCATCTTCAATATTTGACACGATGGACGACTGCACTTATATTGCTGCTCTCGAGGAATCGCGTCCACAGTCCCTACCGGGTTCTTTTACGCCAGCTATTGCCAGTGACCTTACGACGACGCAGCGCGACGAACTTCTTCGCTTGCTCCAAGGCTTCTCTTCCTCCTTTGATTGCCAAGCAACATCACTCGGCCGCACAACGACTGTTTCGCACACTATCGACACTGGGAGCCACGCACCAATTCGACAGCGTCCCTACCGAGTATCGGCGACTGAAAAACGCGTTATCAATGACCAGGTGAACGATATGCTCAATCGCGGTGTCATCCAGCCTTCTAGTAGTCCTTGGGCATCCCCAGTCGTCCTAGTTAAAAAGAAAGACGGCTCCATACGATTTTGCGTCGACTATCGAAGGCTTAACAAGATTACCCGAAAGGATGTATACCCGTTGCCACGTATTGACGACGCACTTGACTGTTTGCAAGGAGCGGAGTTCTTTTCCTCCTTAGATCTCCGCTCTGGCTACTGGCAGGTGCCCATGGCGGACGCTGGCTGTTCTAAAACCGCATTTGTAACACCAGATGGCTTGTATGAATTCACTGTGATGCCGTTCGGTCTGTGCAATGCACCCGCCACCTTCGAACGCATGATGGACGGCATCCTACGTGGCCTAAAGTGGCATACTTGCCTCTGCTACCTCGACGACGTTGTCGTCTTTTCCCCTGATTTTCCGACCCATCTTCGGCGTTTACATCAAGTTTTGACCTGTCTCCGGAATGCTGGTCTCCAGCTTAACTTAAGAAAGTGCAGATTTGCAGCTCGAAAACTGACTATATTAGGCCACGTTGTCTCCAAAGAAGGCATTCTTCCTGATCCTGATAAACTTCGCGCCGTATCCGAATTTCCGAAGCCCACTAATTTGAAAGCACTGCGCAGCTTCATTGGCCTATGCTCCTATTTTCGACGTTTCGTTCGCAATTTCGCTACAGTGATCGCACCACTTAACCAACTTCTTCAAGGCGACAATGAACTTTCTGGTTGGTCGGAAGCCTCTGATGATGCCTTTACGACTCTTCGTCACCTCCTCACGTCTCCGCCAGTCTTGCGCCATTTTGATCCAAGCGCACCTACAGAACTTCATACTGACGCCAGTGGTGTCGGCCTTGGTGCCGTGCTCGCACAACGCAAGAACACTAATGCCGAATACGTCGTCGCTTATGCTAGTCGTGCCCTCACGAAACCTGAGACCAATTACTCAGTCACAGAAAAAGAGTGCCTAGCTATCGTATGGGCTCTTCAAAAATTTCGTCCATATCTCTACGGTCGACGCTTTGACGTGGTGACGGATCATCACGCTCTTTGCTGGTTGTCCAACCTAAAAGACCCGTCGGGCCGCCTCGCTCGGTGGGCCCTCCGAATCCAGGAATACGATATCCGTGTCGTCTATCGTTCTGGACGCAAACACTCTGACGCCGATGCCCTCTCGCGCTCCCCAGTTACTTCAGACAGCAGCACTTCTACTTATAGACATGACATCTCACCACTTGACATCCTGGACATGGCATCGGAGCAACGAAAAGACCCATGGATCGTCATGATATTCGACTTTTTATCAAATCCTCCGGCAACTTCGGCACCTCGAGCGTTACGCCGACAGGCGCAGCATTTCCCAATCCGCGACGGACTTTTATACCGCCGCAACTACCAAAATGACGGCCGCAAGTGGCTCTTAGTAGTGCCTCGCCACCTACGACAAGATTTATGCTCCGCTTTTCATTCTGACCCGCAGTGTGGTCACGGCGGAGTGTCAAAAACTTACACACGGCTTCGCCTACGATATTATTGGCGAGGGATGTACACCTTCGTCCACAAATACGTGCGCTCCTGCATTGCCTGCCAGCGACGCAAATGTGTCCCGCATCTCTCCACCGCACCTCTCCAACCACTTCCTTGCCCAGCTCAACCATTCGACCGCGTCGGCATTGATATATACGGGCCTCTTCCATCTACTGGCGCTGGCAACCGATGGATTGTTGTGGCCGTAGATCATCTGACACGGTATGCCGAAACCGCCGCCTTGCCTGCTGCATCAGCAAAAGACATCGCCTCGTTCATACTAAACAACTTCGTTCTCCGCCATGGCGCCCCTCGCGAACTGTTGAGCGATCGGGGCCGCGTATTCCTCTCAGACGTCCTGCAGTCACTCCTATCTGAATGCCAAATTATTCACCGCACTACTAATGCTTATCATCCACAGACCAATGGCTTAACAGAACGATTCAACAGAACTCTTGGTGACATGCTATCAATGTATGTTGCATATGACCACTCCAACTGGGATCTTGTACTTCCGTTCGCCACTTACGCATATAACACTGCCTCTCAAGCCACTACTGGATTCTCGCCATTCTTCCTGCTTTACGGCCGCCATCCCTCCAGCACCATTGATACTGTTCTCCCGTACCGGCCGGACCCTGCTGAATGCTCACCTGTTTCTGCGATTGCTCAGCACGCCGAGAAATGCCGACAACTGGCCCGTTCTTTGACGTCTGCTCAACAGTGCCGCCAAAAAGAAAAAGAGCGCCATGACCTCAATCCTCCCCCTCACCCTTTCCCCGTCGACTCACTCGTGTGGCTTTGGGTCCCGCCTGTTGCTGCTCCTGGCCTTTCGTCCAAGCTCCTCCCGAAGTACCACGGGCCCTACCGCGTGGTTGCACAAACATCACCAGTGGACTACGTGGTCGAACCCGTATCGCCATCTCCCGATCTCCGTCGACGAGGGCGCGAGACTGTACACATTGACCGGCTGAAGCAGTACTACGATCCGCCCACCTCTTCCTAGGTCGCCAGGATGGCTACTCTTCAATTCCGGGGGTGATTGTGACGAAGAAGGCAATGCTACAAGAAGATCGGCAGGCTGAAAAGCCCCATTGCCATCGCGTGGCTCGTACCCTGTTCGCTCGCTGGCTGCGCCCTACCTGCTGTTGCCGCGTTGGTCGCTGCTTCTCTACGACCCGAATAAACCCCCTTTACACCCAGAAGGTATAAGCTAAGGTATTCATTACACCGGATGTTCTGAGCAAGTGGAGAGAGAGAAATAGAAGAGAGGAAAGGAAGGGAGGTTAACCCGACACACGTCCGGTTTGCTACCCTGCTCTGTGGCAAGAGATGAGCAAGTGGAGAGGAACACAAGTTGGTTGTCCTAACTGCCCTGCGATAAACGTCGATCTCAAACATCTGACCTGGTCCTGTCCTGCCACAGCCAGCCTCAAGAACAAGCACACGCGACCTCTAAGGGAAGCGTTGTACGACTACTGATTCGCACCGGAAGAAGACGCCACAATAAGAACGAACCCTCTGCTGTCCTTCGCTAAGGAACAAAGCATGGTTGCTTTCACCTGAGGCACCGCCCGCATTTTAGGCCACAAGTCATCCTTTCTAATAATTGTTTCAATCAATCAATCAATCAATCAATCAATCAATCAATCAATCAATCAATCAATCAATCAATGATTCAATAAATCAAACGAAAATACTAAACGACAATTATATAAATGATCATCCCCTTTTTCCGAAATATCAAAGAATTTTTTTACACGTCCTCTATGCTTAGTGCTACTTGTAAATGATTGCTTTTGCACCACATATTGAATATGTTTAGCCTTACAAAATAGTGTCGTATAAGTATGGCAACAATTATTGTACAAGTATGGTACAAGTATGGCGGTGGGTTTGCGGTTTCCAATATCTAGCCCCGCTTTTCGTTGAGTACGTGTCGCGGTGGCATACCTTACTGCTCTGTCAATCTAATAGTGGAGAAGGACACATAAACACTGCTGAGAAAAAAGAGAAGCTTTGCATTCTTCAATGATAAAAAGAAATTGGCGCAGAAAAGACATAAGCTACGGTTATTTTAGGTGTGTATTATTTTATCGACGTTTACATAGTCCTTGTAACTTCTGAATAAAGAAAAGAAAGTTATGCAAAGATCCCTGGGCATACACGGATGCTTTGTTACATAGCATGAGTGCAGGTTTTGCTAAATTGCTGGCTCCATTTGGAAGACTTCGTACGGTCCTTTAGTGCAGTTCAGTTTTATTTCCTTGAAAGACCCCTTTGCCTTTGCTAGGGGTATTACATGATGCATCATAAACACTGGTATACAGAAAAGCTGTACAAGAAAGCTACATTTTCGCAAGTGCAAAAAAACAAAGAATAACGCGTAAAAAACGCAGGTTATTTTCTCAGCCAACAAAAACACATTTTCGAAAAATGATTTCGGGCAAGTGATTTCAGCGAAGGGGCGGGGAAGGGCATTCTATTATGAAGCTGTGCGGGGAAAAAAGACGAAGAAAAAGCAGTTGTACGGGAGCGTGGCCGTAAGACTTGTAATGGGTGCCCCGTTCGCACATTTCGCATATTCCGCACATTTTTCTATCACCTGATTGATAGTGTGAATATGGTCTATTGTTGAGTAACACTTACGGAATCCTGCCTGGTCTTTTGATTGGCAGAAATCTAAGGCGTTCTTGATTCTATTTGCGATTACCATAGTAAATGTTTTGTAGGCAACGGACAGCAAGCTCATCGGTTTATAATTTTTCAAGTCCTTGGCGTCCCCTTTCTTATGGATTAGGATTAGGTTATCGTTCTTCCAAGATTCCGGTACGCTAGAGGTCATGAGGCATCGCGTATACAAGGTGGCCAGTTCTTCTAGAACAATCTGCCCACCATCCTTCAACAAATCTGCTGTTACCTGATCCTCCCCAGCTGCCTTTCCCCTTTGCAGAGCTGTCAAGGCTTTGTTTACTTCTCCCGAAGTTACTTGCGGGATTTCAATTTCCTCTCTTCGATTGTCGTCGTGGGTGCCAGTGGTACTGTATAAATCTCTATAGAACTCCTCAGCCACTTCAAGTATCTCATCCATATTAGTAATGGTATTGCCGGATTTGTCTCTTAACGCATACATCTGATTCTTGCCAATTCCTAGTTTCTTCTTCACTGCTTTTAGGCTTCCTCCGTTCCTGAGAGCATGTTCAGTTCTATCCATACTATACTTTCTTATGTCAGCTGTCTTACGCTTGTTGATAAACTTAGAAAGTTCTGCCAGTTCTATTCTAGCTGTAGGGTTAGAGGCTTTCATACATTGACGTTTCTTGATCAGACCTTTCTTCTCCTGCGATAGCTCACTGGTATCCTGTCTAACGGAGTTACTACCGACTTCTCTTGCACACTCCTTAATGATATCCGTAAGATTGCCGTTCATTGCATCCACTTCAACATCCACTTCGCGTGCAAGAGGACTGTGGTTCGAATCCCGGTGCCGCGCAATTTTCGACCGGAATAAAAAAGTCCGCGTGTTGATAAAATTGCATAAACAGGCCTGGAGTGTAGTCTGATCCCGGTGACCAGAACCGGAAACGCACTCCCTCACCAGTGCAGGATTGGCCACCCTGGTGCAGTACTTGGTTAACCTACCATATGAATACAACTATCATACTGTTATATTACAATTTTACCAAAATAACGTGATTGATTGTAAGTAATCCCGCTGTGTGTACTTTGTTAGGTACAAGTCTAATTTAGGCTACCTATATCAGGGACTCTCGTCGTATTCGAGTGCTGATTGCCGTGTTATAGTTTGTAAACGAAGCTTTCCCTCAAGACTAAATATTTTAAGGCAGTTTGTCGGGTGCGTATCATGGCCACGCACGCTTATATAGCCTTCCGTTTCTCTACCACGGTTGCGCTTTAAAACCACGGCGCTGAAATTTTGCTTTCCTTTCCTTCCTTCTCCGCCCTTAAACTGGCTCTCTTAAATACTACACGCAGAGACAAAGCATCAGTGCGCGCATGCGATCCCATAGATAAGATGAATATTTACAATTATTATTAGGGTTAATTATATTCGAGTGCTGATTGCTGTGCTATCGTTTGTTAAAGAAGCTTTCCCTCAAGTCTAAATGTTTTAAGGCAGTTTGTCGTGTGCGTATCATGGCCACGCACGCTTATATCGCCTTCCGTTTCGCTACCACGGGTGCGCTTTACAACCACGGCGCTGCAATTTTGCTTTCCTTTCCTTCCTTCTTCTCCGCCCTTAAACTGGCTCTCTTAACTACTACACGCAGAGACAAAGCAACAGCGCGCGCATGCGATCCCATAGATGAGATGAATATATATATGTATATATATACGTAGAAAATTATCAGTCATAGCTCTCGTAGTATAACCCACTGGGCAGTTTCCTTTTTTTTTTCTTTCGACAGTAGTCCTATTAGGGTTATTATAGTTACACGAAGGTATTTCGCCCTCGTCAGCAGCAGTCCTTGAGATAGTTATTCTGCCGGTTAGCTTCCCACGCTATGCGTGCCGCCCTTGCACCTGGTTAAGCTGTTCCCAGCCGCTAGAGTTATACTATGTCCGCGCAACCTTGAGCGATCGGAAAGCGCGTTTTCCCCTCTTGGCCGGCGGAGAGGGGAGGCTTTGTTTCCGGGCGCAGAGCCCTCCCCGTATCAGTAAGGTGCCTGGTGGTGGTCTCGTGCAGACGATGCCCTCTCGGTGAGCGCATATTTCCCCCTCATCTTTTAAGAGGTTCAATACTTACAAGCATTTGTCTGTCAAACCATATTTATTTCAAGGGAATTTTCCACGTCTCAATAATTTCTCTCGTCGTATTCGAGTGCTGATTGCCGTGTTATAGTTTGTTAACGAAGCTTTCTCTCAAGTCTAAATATTTTAAGGCAGTTTTCTTAGTCTCTAAAGCCACTCGAGTTGGCTCTTCTCCTCGGGCGGCCATTTTTCCAAGAAAGTATGCCTTCCAACGCGGGCAACATCAGTCCCTTTCGACGTAAATATGAGGCTCGGAGCAGGAGGTATGGCGCTTGAAAGTAACCTGGGGCCTGACGAACCAACCGACTGAGCTATCTTTCCGGGCAACGTCCAACGGTCACGAGTTCAAATCACCGGTTATGTTCCTTTTTCTTTCCCCTTTTTCTTTCTTTTTTCTTTCTTTCTTTTTAATGTCTTTTCCTTTATTTTACCACTGCACGGGAACCCTCCTAAAAAAAAGAAAGAAATATATATATATATATCTTCAATTATGAATGGCCACACATGTGCAGGTCATAAATACCAGGTTCTCTAGCCGAGTGCCATCCGTGCGGTATAACCGAGCTCAGATTGGTCCACCTTGACTGATCAAATAGGGCACCACTGTGGGTTAAATGAGGCATACAAATCCTGCAGGACCCGCCATGGTTACTCAGTGGCTATGGTGTTAGACTGTTGAGCACGAGGTTGCGGGATCGGATCCAGGCCACGGCGGCCGCATTTCGATGGGGGCGAAATGCGAAAACACCCGTGTACTTAGATTTAGATGCACGTTAAAGAACCCCAGGTGGTCGAAATTTCCGGAGTCCCCCACTACGACGTGCCTAATAATCAGAAAGTGGTTTTGTCACGTAAAACCCTATAACTTAATTTTTAGTTTAACTCCTGCGGGGACGGTAGAGTATCCGCCTCCCGTGCAAGAGGACCGTGATTCCAATCCCGGTGCCGCACAATTCTCCACCGGAAAATAAAAAAAAAAAAAAACGTGTGTTGAGAAAATTGCGTAAACAGGCCTGGAGTGCGGCCTGATCCCGGTGACCAGAACCGGTAACGCACTCTCTCACCATAGCAGGATTAGCCACCATGGTGCAATACTTGACCACAACCTCCTATATGAATACAACAATCAAACCCCGGCCCTCAGTCTCCAGCAGCTACGAAGCAACTAACCACGGCGGCGGTCAGACCTGCGACGCTGCAAAGGGTGCTAAAAATCCCTGGCTCCGGACAGGCCGCCATTGGAATATGAACCTGGCAACGTTTAACGCTCGAACGTTATCTAGCTAGGCGAGTCTAGCAGTGCTATTGGAGGAATTAGAGGGCAGTAAATGAGATATAATAGGGCTCAGTGAAGTTAGGAAACCAAAAGAAGCATATACAGTGCTAAAAAGCGGGCACGTCCTGTGCTACCGGGGCTTAGCAGAGAGATGAGAACTAGGAGTCGGATTCCTGATTAATAAGAACATAGCTGGTAACATACAGGAATTCTATAGCAATAACGAGAGGGTGGCATGTCTTGTTGTGAAACTTAATAAGAGGTACAAAATGAAGGTTGTACAGGTCTACGCCCCTACATCTAGTCATGATGACCAGGAAGTCGAAAGCTTCTACGAAGACGTGGAATCGGCGATGGGTAAAGTCAAAACAAAATACAGTATACTTATGGGCGATTTCAATGCCAGGGTAGGCAAGAAGCAGGCCGGAGACAAGTCAGTGGGGGAATATGGCATTGTCTCTAGGAATAGCAGAGGAGAGTTATTAGTAGAGTTTGCAGAACAGAATAATATGCGGATAATGAATACCTTCTTCCGCAAGCGGGTTAGCCGAAAGTGGACGTGGAGGAGGCCGAATGGTGAGACTAGAAATGAAATCGACTTCATACTCTGCGCGAACCCTGGCATCGTACAAGATGTAGACGTGATCGGCAAGGTGCGCTGCAGAGACCATAGAAATGTAAGAACTCGAATTAGCCTTGACTTGAGGAGGGAACGGAAGAAACTGGTACATAAGAAGCCAATGAATGAGTTAGCGGTGAGAGAAACTAGAGGAATTCCGGATCAAGCTACGGAACAGGTATTCGGCTTACACCCAGGAAGAGGACCATAGTGTTGAAGCAATGAACGACAATCTTATGGGCATCATTAAGGAGTGCGCAATAGAAGTCGGTGGTAACGCCGTTAAACAGGAAACCAGTAAGCTATCGCAGGAGATGAAAGACCTGATCAAGAAACGCCAATGTATGAAAGCCTCTAACCCTACAGCTAGAATAGAACTGGCAGAACTTTCTAAGTTAATCAACAAGCGTAAGACAGCTGACACAAGGAACTATAATATGAATAGAATCGAACATGCTCTCAGGAACGGAGGAAGCCTAAAAGCAGTGAAGAAGAAACTAGGAATGGGCAAGAATCAGATGTATGCGTTAAGAGACAAAGCCGGCAATATCGTTACTAATATGGATGAGATAGTTCAAGTGGCTGAGGTGTTCTATAGAGATTTATACAGTAACAGTAACACCCACTACGATAATGGAAGAGAGAATAGGCTAGCAGAACTTGAATTCCCACAAGTAACACCGGAAGAGGTAAAGAACGCCTTGGGAGCTATGCAGAGGGGCAAGGCAGCTGGGGAGGATCAGGTAACAGCAGATTTGTTGAAGGATGGTGGGAACACTGTCCTAGAAAGATTGGCCGCCCTATATACACAATGCCTCATGACCTCAAACAAACCGGAATCTTGGAAGAACGCTAAAATAATCCTAATCCATAAGAAAGGGGACGCCAAGGACTTCAAAAATTATAGACCGATCAGCTTACTGTCCGTTGCCTACAAAGTACTTACTAAGGTAATCGCAAATAGAATCAGGAATACCTTAGACTTCAGTCAAACAAAGGACCAGGCAGGATTCCGTAAAGGCTACTCAACAATAGACCATATTCACACTATCAATCAGGTGATAGAGAAATGTGCGGAATATAACCAACCCTTATATATAGCCTTCATTGATTACGAAAAAGCATTTGATTCAGTCGAAACCTCAGCACTCATGAAGGCACTACGGAATCAGGGTGTAGATGAGCCATATGTAAAGCTACTGGAAGATAACTATTGCGGTTCCACAGCCAGCGTAATCCTCCACAAAGAAAGCAACAAAATCCCAATAAAGAAAGGCGTCAGACAGGGAGATACGATATCTCCAATGCTATTCACAGCATGTTTACAGGAGGTATTCAGATTCCTGGAGTGGGAAGAATTGGGGATAAAAGTTGATGGAAAATACCTTAGCAACTTGCGATTCGCTGATATTGCCTTGCTTAGTAACTCAGGAGACCAATTGCAATGCATGCTCACTGACCTGGAGAGGCAAAGCAGAAGGGTGGGTCTGAAAATTAATCTACAGAAAACTAAAGTAATGTTTAACAGTCTCGGAAGAGAACAGCAGTTTACGATAGGTAACGAGGCACTGGAAGTGGTAAGGGAATACATCTACTTAGGTCAGGTAGTGACCACGGACGCGGATCATGAGACTGAAATAACCAGAAGAATAAGAATGGGCTGGGGTGCGTTTGGCAGGCATTCTCAAATCATGAACAGCAGGTTGCCACTATCCCTCAAGAGGAAAGTGTATAACAGCTGTGTCTTACCAGTACTCACCTACGGGGCAGAAACCTGGAGGCTTACGAAAAGGGTTCTGCTGAAATTGAGGACGACGCAACGAGCTATGGAAAGAAGAATGATAGGTGTAACGTTAAGGGATAAGAAAACAGCAGATTGAGTGAGGGAAAAAACGCGGGTAAATGACATCTTAGTTTGAATCAAGAAAAAGAAATGGGCATGGGCTGGACATGTAATGAGGAGGGAAGATAACCGATGGTCATTAAGGGTTACGGACTGGATTCTAAGGGAAGGGAAGCGTAGTAGGGGGCGGCAGAAAGTTAGGTGGGCGGATGACATTAAGACGTTTGCAGGGACAACATGGCCACAATTAGTACATGACCGGGGTAGTTGGAGAAGTATGGGAGAGGCCTTTGCCCTGCAGTGGGCGTAACTAGGCTGATGATGATGATAATATCAGAGACCGACCAAATAATGAGGTTGGAAAGGCCCATGCCCCATATGGAATAGTTCGGTTAAGTTGCAAGGTAAGATTTCGAATAGACCAAACCTGAACTCTTTGTTATGCTGCTAGTTGAAATGCAACTGAGTTAGCATTTCGGTTTAGCTTGTGATTGGTGTGATGCACGAAGATAAACATTCCATTCCATTCGGGAATCACGTAGAAAAAGAAAGGGACATACCGTATTCAGGTATAGTACATTTAATTGCCCTTATCACACATATTCATTGTAGCACGTCGTAACTAGAACATTTTCCCCGCTTCTTATATCTTATCTTTGCAAGAATGTGGTATTCATTAAGATCCCATAACCGCTTCGCGGAGCGATATTACTATGGTCTGCTGATGAGCAAAACGTGAACAATGTAATGCAGGAGCCAACGTTTCGACAAGTGGACTTGTCTTCTTCAAGGCGACATATGCTTTCCTCGCCACAGTATATATAGGTGGAGTTCTATTAAAAGGGAGAGGATGTGAGGCGGGAGGACGCAGAAACGAGGGAAAATGTGTTAGCGTGTTGAATTGAGAGTAAAGGAACGCTGTGTACAAGGTCGAAGCCAGGGCACCCCCCACCCCGGTCTCTCAACACACGCGCGTTAGCCGGCGTGTCAAGGGCGTCTGACACGCCGGCTGACAAAAAAACAAAGGAAAGGAAAGGGGAAAAGAAAGGGGGGGCGATACGCCAAGAAATCAAACTAAGCGTTGTTGCCTATAGCTTGAATTTTAGCATAGCGAATAGATTCTAAAGCTCCCTTTGAAACGTTTATGCCTATTGGTTGCAATGTCTTGAACTTATGGATAAGGTATGATTATCTGTATTTTCTTTCTCGTTCAGAACGGAAATTTGACTGTAAGGTGTAGAGCTTAAGTTCATCAAAGTTATGACCTGGTTGATTTAAATGCTCGGCGACGGCTTTCGGAAGCTTTTTAGCTTTGTCTGCGCGCTGTCCGTTTAATCTGACGTTCATTGATTGCCCTGTTTCAACGATATATTTTTTCTTACAGAAGGAACATTCAAGCATATAAATCACATCCGAACTTGTGCAAGTGAAGCTATACTTGACTTCATGTGTCGAACTATTTGCGGTGCTTTTAATTTTATAGTCACTTTGAAGGTGCCTGCAGGTTTTGCACCTAGGGTGACAAAATGCTTTTATTATTAAAAGCATGTTGCATTTTTATTATTAAACGTTGGCTCCTGCATTCACCTTGTTCACGTGTTGCTCATCGTCTTGAATTTCCATCTCCTGCATTCCCCGTCTTTTCTCTGGATATGCTACGGTGAGTATTTTACGAAGTCTCCGAGGAGAAAGAAATAGAGCTGCGCTGTCCCCTATAGCTTGTAAACCCACTGCAGTTCTTCAGAAACGACCTACAAATGGAGCGCCAAATACAAAAATTATCAGAAACGCCTACGAAAATTGTAATCAAAAATAAACGCTGCTTCATTTCGCTTAGAGTTTATTATAAGGTTTACTGTTTAATGTAGAGCTTAGTCTTATGTTTTCATATCAGAGACAAATGTTCGCCACCTACCTTCATAGTTTCAAAAACGTCTTTGAAGGAAGTTGTACCACTGTTCCTTCTGAAAAGTAAGACCAGTACATGGAATGACTTCTCTACGTGGCTGCGTGAGACATTCTGATGCTGCTAACGATAATTCATTAAATTAGAGGAAACTATGTTTCATAAATTAACTTTCGGGCAATAAGCTGCCCAGTCGCAATGGGCTCCATCTTTTTAATGCGTAGCATTCCTTGGCTTGGTGCCCGGGATAATTTTCTCCTCCGTTTCGTTCGTCCTTCCCTTTTGCGTAATGAACTGCCTGTAGGGCCACATATATTGTCACGTGGTGGTGACGTTGAAAAACCCAGTAACAAATACTGTGAAAGACAAAACTAACTTTTATTGGGCGAACCTGTGCCCACAAAAACAGGCTACACATATAGCACAACGATAGCGGCGAACACGGTCGGCGATCGTCGAAAATCTGATCAGCGGGTCCAGCGCGTCGGCTTTTATACAGCAGTTGTCGAATGTTACAGACTAATCGTTCGGGCCCGCGTGGTTCCACAATGTTCTACATCATTCGCGTCACGCGATGAAATCAGATAACACAAGGTTCGGCGACAACAGACAGCCGGGTAGAAGCATCGATAACTTTCCAGAAATTTCGGATACATGCAGGCGCCTCCCGCGCTGTGCGATTACATTTGTTAAGCGGCGAAACGTGGTCGCCCGATAAAGATAAGTACACGTGTCAATATATATATTTATATATATATTTATATATATATATATTCGAGCGATGCTCAAGGGACGAGCCACCGCGAGGACGACGACGAAGTGGGTCTGTGCCTTTGGCGCGAGCGAGTGTCGGCCTGGCGATCTGGCTCCAGTGTAAATAACCTGTATATCGCCTCTTTAATCTGTGTTTTTCCACACGTAACATTCTGGTGGAGGTCGGAGATCCCCGTCCTCACCACGGAACTCCGGAGTGGTCGGTACATCGAGCTTGTCACCATGCCTCCCGGTGACGAGACCGCCTCTGCAACGACTTCGGCTTGTCCGACTGCTCCAATTATCACGGTTGCCCAACATCGTGACGTTGGTGTGTTCTCTGGCCTGTAGGGAGAGCACGTTGACGAATGGATCAAGCTCTACGAATACGCCAGTGCTAATAACAGGTGGGACCCAACGATCATGCTCAACAATGTCATCTTTTATCTCGGCGGCACCCCACGCGCGTGGCACCAAACGCATGACGACGAGATAAACAGCTGGGACAGTTTCAAAGAAAAGCTCAGGGAACTGTTCGGCGATCCCATTGGGCGCAAGGCTGCCGCGAGAAAGGCTCTTGCGTGTCGTGTTTAGACATCTACAGAGCCGTACGCTTCACACATCCTCGACGTCTTGGCTCTCTGCCGCAAAGGTGACGATAATATGTCTGAAGCAGATAAAGTGTCGCATGTGCTAAAAGGCATCGCCGAAGATGCTTTGAATTTGCTTGTTCTCGGCCACATCTCGACTATCAACGCCATCATCAAAGAATGCCGTCGCCTTGAACAAGCTAAGAGCCGCCGTATCACACATCACATCACGCGGCACCCCAACACTGCCGCTACGTCGACATGTGAGGGTCAACCGCGTCAAACCACCCCCTGTGACGATGTAACTCGTATTGTTCGCCGCGAGCTCGAGGCCACCTGTTTGCCAGCTTTCTCCGCGACGCCTCCCGATCCACCAGCAACCACGATTGCGCTGATTCCGGCCGTCGTCAGAAAGGAATTTGAGAACATGGGTCTCAACTCCATGTGTTCATCGTCTACACCCACGGTTCTCCAGTTCTCTAGCAGCCCACCTCGTCCCCGGCAGTCCTTCTCTCCCACACCTCGCCGATACCCGTCCGAATAGCGTACTCCTGATGTCAGGCCGATCTGCTTTCACTGCTGTCATTTCACTCTGCTGCCACGTCGCTCGTCACTGCCGCAACCGATGGCCACCCCCTCCTCGGACATACACCGTCGCTCATTCCCGACCCTTTGACCTTCTGTTCCCTATGCCACCCGCCATGAACCCATTGCCGCTGATGCTCCTGCCCCGAACCTTCGCTACAGCCGCTCGCCCTCACCTCGACGCCTTCTGTCTCGTTCGCCCCAACCCCGTCGCTTCTCTCCGTCGCCTATCGCCTCCCGGATCCAGCCGGAAAACTAGGCACTGCAGCTTCTGGAGGTGAAGGTGCATTGTTCACTCTGCCGTAAAATCCTCTGTTGACGTTACACACGAACCAAACCCTTCTTGACGTTGATGTTGATGGCTATCCTGTCACGACACTCATCGATACAGGTGCACATCTTTCTATTATGAGTGCTGCCTTCGGACGACGACTGAACAAGCTCCTCACCCCAGCGTCGGCATGCGTCGTCCGCGTTGCGGATGGCGGTACTGTGCCTATATTCGGCATGTGTACGGCACGTGTCAGCATCGCCGGCCGCCACACTCCTGTCCTCTTCACCGTGATTGCTCAATGCCCCCACGACCTCATTCTTGGCCTCGATTTTCTCTCCGCGCATTCTGCTCTTATTGACTGCTCTTCCAGTACCCTTCGCCTTGAGTTGCCGATTCTCACAGAACCTTCTGACGCACCCCAGTGCTGCCTACACCCCACCGGCTTTATTCGGCTGCCGCCAAAATCAATAGCCTATATTGAACTCTTGTCTTCCCCACCAGTCCCTGATGGCGAGTACCTCGTCACTCCTCTGCCCGACATTCCGCTACAGTATGACGTTACCGTGCCTCACAGTATACTTACTATTACGGCGAACCGCACTTTCCTGCCTATCTTTAACTTTGGATTGTCAAAGCAAATTCTACCGCTAGGTATTTGCCTTGTCAACGTTGATTGTCTTGGCGACCATCACGCGGCAACTTTACCGACCGATGCTTCTTGCTAGCTTATGGGGCCCATCGTGCCAGCCTCGACCGCCGACCCCAAGATACAGAAAATGGTTACGACGGACCTGTCTTCTGCGCAGGCTGAAGACCTTTACCAAGTGTTATCGTCCTACAGAAATATTTTCGACTTCGACGATCGTCATTTAGGCCAGACGCTCGCGATCAAGCATCGGATTCTTACTGGCGATGCTACTCCTATTCACCGACGACCATACCGCGTTTCTGCGTCTGAACGCCGAGTAATTGAAAGTGAAGTCAACAAAATGCTAGACAAAAACATCATTGAGCCGTCTTCCAGTCCCTGGGCGTCACCTGTAGTGTTGGTTAAGAAGGATGATGGCACGTGGCGGTTCTGTGTAGACTACCGCCATCCGAACAACATTACTAAGAAGGACGTCTGCCCGCTCCCACGTATAGACGACGCCCTTGACTGCCTCCACTGTTCCAGCTATTTCTCTTCCATTGATCTTCGTTCTGGATACTGGCAGATTGCTGTTGACGATATGGACAGAGAAAAAACCGCGTTCATCACACCTGATGGCCTATACCAATCTAAAGTATTGCCGTTTTGATTATGCAACGCCCCTGCCACCTTTGAGCGTATGATGGACTCCTTGCTCCATGATTTCAAATGGTCCACCTGTCTATGCTACCTCGACGACGTCATCGTCTTCTCGCCCACGTTCGACACTCTCCTTGAGCGTCTAATAGGTATACTTGACGTATTTCGAAAGGCGAACCTGCAACTTAACTCGTCCAAATGTCGTTTCGGCCGCCGCCAAATTACTGTTCTGGGCCACCTCGGTGACGCTTCCGGAGTACAGCCTGATCCCGAGAAAACTCGCGCTGTCCGAGACTTTCCGATTCCGAAGACAGCCGCAGACGTTCTAAGTTTTGTCGGGCTATGCTCGTACTTTCGTCGTTTTATTCAAGATTTTGCGGCAATTGCTAGACCCCTCACTAATCTATTGAAGAAAGGCGTACAATTCTCGTGGGGCCCTGAAGAAGCCGCCGCCTTCTCTCGTCTCGCCACTCTTTTCTCCTCACCACCCATTCTCGCCCCCTTCCACGCTGATGCCCCTACAGAATTGCGTACAGATGCAGGCGGTCATGGCGTAGGTGCCGTCTTAGCCCAGCGTCAGCGTGGCCAGGATCCTGTTATTGCTTATGCGAGCCGCCTCCTCACACCATCTGAGCGCAACTATTCCATTACGGAACGAGAATGTCTGGGCGGTTGCGAAGTTCCGTCCTTACCTTTACGGTCGCCCTTTTTCCGTAGTCACTGATCATCATGCTCTCTGCTGGCTCTCATCGCTAAAGGATCCTACAGGCCGGCTTGGTCGATGGGCTTTGAGACTACAAGAATTTTCGTATTCTGTGGTCTACAAGTCTGGCCGCCTGCACCAAGACGCTGACAGCCTGTCGCGTTACCCTGTTGACGACCCAGACTCCTCCAATATTACCAGTGCTGCTTGTGTACTCTCTGTGTCGCAGCTGCTTCATTTCGCCGACGAGCAACGTCGTGACGCCTACATCAGAGCACTCATCGACCGTTTTGAACACTCTCCGGCCGACGCCACTCTACGCCTCTTCGTCCTCCGCGACGGTACTCTGTACCGTCGTAACCTTCATCCGGACGGCTCTGAGTTCCTACTTGTCATACCTAAGCACCTCCGCTCAACCGTTCTACAAGAGCTTCACGACGCACCAACGGCAGGACACCTCGGCGTATCTCGAACCTATGACCGTGTACGTCGCCATTTTTTCTGGCCGGGCCTTGCCCGTTCCGTACGACGTTACGTCGCCGCTTGTGAACTTTGCCAACGACGCAAGAAGCCTTCCCAGCTCCCCGCTGGTTACCTGCAACCGCTCGACATCCCCGCCGAGCCCTTCCATCTATCGGCTTAGACCTTCTCGGCCCATTTCCGCAATCTACATCAGGAAACAAGTGGGTTGCAGTCGCGGTGGACTACGCGACCGGCTATGCCGTAACCCGCGCTCTTCCGACCAGTTCCTGCTACATGATGTTATATTGATGCATGGTGATCCGCGTCAATTGCTTACAGACCGCGGCCGCACCTTTTTGACCAAAGTCATTGACGACATCATGCGTGCCTGCTCAATACAGCATAAATTTACCACCTCCTACCACCCCCAAACGAACGGCCTCACTGAGCGTTTGAACCGCACCCTTACAGACATGCTCTCCAAATACGTTTCAGACGACCACCGTGACTAGGACCTGGCTCTACCTTACATTACCTTTGCATATAACTCTTCCCGTCTTGAAACTGCTGGCATTTCACCGTTTTACCTCTTGTATGGCCGCGAACCGACGCTACCACTGGACACTGTGCTTCCGTCCACCACAGCTTCAACTAGCGCTTATGCCCGTGATGCTATCGCCCATGTTGACCATGCTCGCCAACTTGCGCGCACTCGTCTACAAGTCTCTCAAGGCAAAGAAAAGCAACGGTACTACCTCCGCCACCGTGATGTCCATTTTGTGCCCGGCACCCTCGTGTTGCTTTGCTCACCATCACGTAAAGTTGGGCTTTGTGAAAAACTGCTTTCCTGCTACACAGGCCCATATCGCGTGCTTCGCCAAGTAACCGATGTCACCTACGAAATCGCTCTAGCCACGCCCACTACCTCTTCCGCTGTGACAACCAGTGACATTGTCCACGTCGCCCGACTCAAACCATCCAACTCTCCGCGCGCCTTGGATATTTAACAGCACCGTGACGGCGCTTTTGCCTTCACGGTGCTATATATATATATATATATATATATATATATATATATATATATATATACACACACATACGACACCAAGACAAAAGTGCCCCCTACATGTCGGGTTGATGCTTTGTAGGGGGAACTTTCGTCTTGGTGTCTCAGTATATATATGTTTGTTTCTCCAGATAAAAATCAGCTGGATGTCGGCGCTTGCCTTTGTCATCCTTTCTTGTCCCTCGTATATGTATGCGCTGTAAGTGACGATTGATACCATGTAATACCAACTAGCGCGTACCCAAACCTTGCTTCAGCATATTTCTAGTTCGTCGGGCATCGCTAGCACTGCTTGTCTTCACCCATCTATCCTTGTCACCTTGACAACTTTTGCCCTTTGCCAGGCGCGCATCCTGACTGACGGCATTCGTAGCCGCACCGGACAGCTACCTTCTGAGGTTATTGCGTCCTTCGCTGGATTTCTTCTGTCTGCAGGGCATGGGAAAAGAGTGCGTAAAATCCTGCGCTCCTTGTGATAGTATAAAACTTATACGTATATCTATTTAAACATATTGTGCAGGAACCTTCGACATTTATGTCTATTTGCATCATTCCTGGTGCTGCTGTAGTAATAAATGCGTTCTGCCACGCAGCGCTGTGCTCGGAGGTTTTTTTCATTATTGCTTCATGGCCGTGAAGAAGAAAAAGAGAGCCACATTGCGCTCCCAAACTGTCCGCGTACAAACGAACATAGCATATATGAATGTCATAGGTGTCCTGTTAGTGTTACAGTGTCTTCTGTGATCCTGACACATTATCGCAGTAGACACATCGAAAAGCTTCTATCATGCTTAGACGATAGCCTGTTTAACAAGATCAACGTGCTTTGAAGTAGACTTTGAGAGTGGATACTCGTGGTGCAAGCAATATGAATGTATGTAACAACATGATCAAATGCAGTAGCCTTGATTGTCTACTTGCAATATGAACACACGCTTTAAATACCTACAAATGTTACCTAGTGAGCTATAGTTTCTTTAAGGTGATACTTAACGTTTCTGGTGGCCTGTGTGTTGTATAATACAAGTGCCACAATTGAAGTGCGATGATATTACTATTTTACATTGCTACACATTAGTCAGCTTGTCTGAAATACATGTCTGGTATATTTGCTAACATTTTAGTATTAGATACCATGTATGCAAGCATTGCTTGCACTTCTTGCATGAACATGCATAGACGTGTAATTTAGACATGCGTTCTTATTTTTAATCTTGCTCAATTACACCATGAAAGGCTGCTTTTTTGTCTCCCTCCTGCTTTCTCTATAATATTCACTTGAAAGCGCTGTACATGGCTATATCGTGGTGTTTATTTTTCAGATGTCATCCATAATTAAGCATTTATAATCTTGCATTTTTGCATTTGCTATATTGCATTTGGACTGTCTTTGGAACAATATTCTTAATGTACAATAAGGTGTGCAATAATACTTGTTTGGTGTTCAAAGGTGATATAATAACAATTGTCCCATTCCTGTTGTGCCTGTAACATCATGGTGCAGTTCAAATTTTGATGGTTTTCTTGTTTGCTAACCACAGTGCAAACTTCTACAGACAGTTAACAGCATTTCACTGATTTCATGTATAGCTCATAGTGTATTATGATGCTAATGTTACTACTTTGTAGAGATGCTTATGCTCACATGCACAGAGAAAATGCTTCCTCTAGTGCCTAGATGGCCATATATAGAGCTTTAAATTCAAAATTTGTTTTTACTCTTATCTTTCTTGAGACGCAGGCTGAAAGACTAGATTTTGGTCTTGATGCCAATTTACATTTATATTGGCTTGGAAGCATGCATGGCTTTATGGCCCCGTCTTCTTTTTTAGGTGTCATCATAGCCGAAACTCCGTATATTTTTTGCATTTGCTAGATTGCATTGGGAGAGTCTTTACTGTCCTGCACTAAAGCTGCACAGGATGTGTAAAGCTTTTTTTTTCGGTAGTGTCCAAGGTGGATCTGACCACAAATGTCCAATTCATGCTTTCGTGGCTGCAATCTCTTATACTTAACGTTTGCTTCGTTTTCTTGCTTCATGACTTAAGTAAAACTTTTACATAGACATTTAACACGGATTTAATGATGACATGTAAGGCTCAAACACCGTGATATGATACAAGTGATTTCCTGTGATATTATGCAAGTGATACTATCCTTCTGAAGTTTCAAATTTAGCCATGTGCCGGCAAGGCTAGCTGTATTTGTCGTGTATCCTATGTTGTCTTTTCAGATAAAAATATTGCATTCTAAAGAACCATATACTAAAGTGCGGTAACTGTCAGTGTATGCTCGAAATATTTATACAAGCTAACTGTGCCTTCTCCGCAGGCCTTCATATTGTGTTTTGAATGTATTGTTGGGAACATTACCGTTACATATTTGCTCAAATATTGAGCAGTACACTATCTAAGGGGGAGTTTCATTTCGTCAGAAATCCGAAAGAATACTAGCAGTAGCCCTTTGCTGGTTGATATACAACGATATAAGTTATTTAAATTGAAATAACCTTTTGGTACCCCATTCAGTTGAGTGCTTTTTTGCAGATAACTTGATACGGGCCCCGCTCTTTACATGGTTTGCCGAGCCGGGTGCGGCTTACCTACGGGAACGCGCCACCTCTTGGGTTTTGTACCAGAAAGCCCAAATCTGCGCATGGTACACCAGCAGCCTGCTGTCGCCAAACGACGTTGGTGCGTCATTTCCTTCTTTCGCGCTTCTCTTTGCTAGGGCCTCTTCTTTCTTGCGCACTTCATTCCGCGGCAGCATTAAGCAGACTACAACCGTGCGAGGAGAAATGTGAGCCCTTGCGGAGGACGCCACTCGGCCAGTCCTTTCTGGACACTGTCTCTTCACGCGCTTGCGCTTTGAAATAGTTCACATGACCACCTCATGTGGTTTCCACAGCAAAGGGTGCCCCTGTGTCTCTCAGCCTAAGCGAAAAAAAACTGCGTTTTCCTGGCAACTTAGAATTTACACGAGCCTTAGCATCTCCTCTTCGACCGCAAGGATATGTAGCGAAAAAATGCTCTCTACCCCTCAAAAAGCACAATAAAGATGAGCGCGGGACAACAGATCTTTACTTACGAATGGCATAGTAAGTGACAGACGCATACTCTTTTTGGGTACAATTGTGTAGCTGTTAAGCAATTAATAAAGGAAATTTTTTCTTTACCCGTGAACAACGTCAAGCTTTCAGACCCTTGACCGGGCCATGTTGTTGCAGTTTTTATGCTCTTGCGCATCCATTTACGTTTACTGTGTGGATTGTTCCACAGGTATCATTCAGCATGCAAAAATTAAAAAAGAAAATCAGTCAGCTGAAATTCATTTTTTTTTTATTTTCGTATGCTAAATGATACCTTAGGAGATATCCACCGAGTAAACACAAATGGATGTGCAGGAGAAGAAAAAAAGCAACAGCGCGAGCCAATGGTCGGAACATTTGACGTTGGCAAAGCGAAACTTTGTTTCATGTATTGGTTAGCTGTTGCACAATTGTAACCCAAAAGATTATGAGTCTGTCCCTTACAACATACTATTCAAAAGTAAAGAAATTTCTGTGGCTCCCGCACTCACCTTTGTTGCGCTTTTTTGGTGAGTAGGTGCCATTATTTTGTCTTCATATCCTGGAGGTTGAACAGGAGATGTTGCGGTACGCGTAAGGTCTAAGTTCCCTGCAAAACGCAATGTTTCGTTTTTTTTATTAGGCTGTGAGGGACACAGGAACACACTTTGGCCTGAAAACCGCACCAGGTGGACACGTGAACTATATCGAAGCGCAAGCGAGTTTAAAGGCAGCCTCCGAAGAGGACTGGCCGAGGGGGGTCCTCCGCGAGAGCGCACATTTGCAGGCTGTAGGTTGTAGGCTGTCTAATACGGCCGCAGAAAGGAGCGCGTAGGAAAGAAGAGGCGCACGCAGAAAAAAGCCCGAAAGAAATTACGAGCCGCGTCCCCGTTGCTAGGCGACACCGTCTATACGGGGCATGTGCAGCGAGGTGTCCATCTGGGACTTCCAGCAAGCCGCTTTGTGTAAACATTTTAATGGTTAAACAGGTATAGTGTAGCAAGTAACCTCTATATTTAGGCAAATGTGCTCAATACTGTATGCCTATACTAGAGGTTGGAGTGTTGTAAGCTCTAGTTTAGGTGCACGCGTACTTACTTTTAATAGAAGTTAAATTTGTAAGGTTGATGTTTAACTTGTAGATTAAACGCGCACAAATCTGTGAGAATATACCCCCTTTAATAAACTTTACCGTGCTAAGAGTGTAGTCTCGATTCCTGAATGGATTAATGCACAAATAGGTTGACTTTTGACTGCTTTTGAACTAAGTGGCTTAAAATACCGGGCTAACAAAAGAGGTGACAAACACCATCGTAATTTTACTGCTGACTCCCTTTTCGTACTCGAGCTTAACTTCCTGATAATTATAAAGTCCACGGTGTAATCACTGCACCACAGTCTTGCTAGAAACGAATTATGGGGTTTCACGTGCCAAAACCACGATCTGATTGTGAGGCACGCTGTATTGAGGGACCCCGGAAATTTGGACCTCATGCGCTTTTCTTGCCATGCACCTAAATGTAAATACACGGGTGTTCTCGCATTTCGCCATAGTTGAAATGCGGCTGCCGTGACCGGGATGAGAGCTCGCGACCTCGGGCACAGCAGCTTAACACCATGGCCACTAAGCAACCACGGTGGTTTCATTCTTACTCAATCTTATCACTGCACCGGCGTGGAGTGATAAGATTGAGTGATGTTCTAATAGCGAGAATATGACATCATGGACAAGTCGATCAAGAGCTTTTTCAAGATCAATTTACATCATGGCAACTCGGCTCCCCGTTTCGTCACAATGCTTCGGGTGCCTTTACGCATTCTCTGTCTTGAGAAACAAACTAGAGATCAGGCTGAGTTCTTTGCTAGGGGACAGCCTTAGTATAAGTAGTTCACGTACGCTTCAATTTTAGATAGCTTTGCCGCAGTCACTCTGTAATTGAATTATGGGCTTTTCGAAGCAATGCAAGTTAAAAGACTATGAGCGGAAGCATCCGGTGGTGGGGACGTATTCACGGACGATGATCACTCGCGGCTTAACTATCGCGATTGTGTTAAGCAGTGCTAAACGAGCCCATCAGTTCATCCGGTTGCTTCCCACACTAGGCACGTATCCACGGACTATCGCGTTTGTGTTAAGTAGTGCTAACCTAGCCAATCAGTTCATCCAGTTCTGGTCTCCAGAAAGCGCAAAATGAGAGTCATATTGCATAATCCTGTTCGCCTAATTTTATGCGCAAGTTTTTCCGTAAGGTAAATGAAATTTCCAAATGACGACTCTAAAGCACAACTGTACATGAAGCCAGAGTCCTAATGAAAAGCGCACTCTTGCTCAGTAACAGAAACTCCTTCGACGCCCTGGTATTTTTACACAAATCCTTTCATGTCCCCAACCATATTGTGCAAATGCAAACGATGGTCAAGAGATATTTACGTAAAATATCCGCAACGTTTTTCTTTATATAGACATGTTCATTCCTGCTAATAAAAATGCTCGTCCTCTTTTTTTTTTTCTTTGGACCATGTATTTCAGCGCATTACTAAGCAGCTTAATGGCGCACAAGGTATGTCATGGTAATGATTTTGCCGCTAAACCCATTATATTAAGTCAGTGCCAGAAAACGAAGAATGGCAACCGCAGGAGCGGCAAGTAGTTGCCACCTCTCATTTTTGCCAGGATAAAAATATTCATCACGTGACGGGAAAAGTAGAACTTTGAAGAGGCCGTGCGTTGACTCTTAGCACGGTAACGTTTATTGAAGAGGCATTTTCTCACATATTTGTGCACCTTTAATCTATAAGTTAAACATCAACCTTTAGAAAGTTACCTTCTATAAAAGGAAGTAGGCACGCACTTAGGTGAAGTTACAATAACCTTTAACACTTAACCTTTAATAAAGGCATACAGTATTGAGCGCCTTTGCGTAAATATAGCGGTTGCTTGGTACAGTGTACCGGTTGAACAATTAAAATGTTTAAACAAAGCAGCTTGCTGGAGGTGCGAGATGGACACCGCGCTGCACATGCTCAGTATAGCCGGTGTCGCCCAGCAACGGGGCCGCGGCTCTTCTTTCTTTCGGGCTTCTTTCTGCTTGCGCCTCTTCTTTCTTACGCGTTTCTTCCTGCGGCCGTATCAGGCAGCCTACAACCATGCGCGGAGAAATGTGCGCTCTCGCGGGGGACGCCCGTCGGCCAGTCCTTTCTGGATGCTGCCTTTACATGCCCTTGCGTTTCGAAATAGTTCACGTGTCCACATCGTGCGGTTTCCAGGACAAAGTGTGTCCCTGTGCCCCTCACAGCCTAAGGAAAAAAGAAACATTGCGTTTTGCAGGCAACTTAGACCTTACGCGTACCGCAACATCTCCTGTTCGACCTCCAGGATATGAAGACAAAGTAATGGCACCTACTCACCAAAAAAGCGCAACAAAGGTGAGCGCGGAAGCCACAGAAATTTCTTTACTTTCGAATAGTATGTTGTAAGTGACAGACTCCTATTCTTTTGAGTTACAATTGTGCAGCTGCTAGCCAGTATATGAGGCAAATTTTCGCTTTGCCAACGTCAAATGTTCCGACCATTGGCTCGCGCTGTTGCTTTTTTTCTTCTCCTGCACATCCATTTGGGTCTACTCGGTGGATTGCTCCTAAGGTATCCTTTAGCATGCAAAAATGAAAGCAAAATTTAATTTCAGCTGACTGATTTACTTTAATTAATTTTTGCATGCTGAATGATACCTTTGGAACATTCCACTCGATAAACTTAAATGCAAGCTCAAGAGGAGAAAGACAGCAACAGCACGGGTCAAGGGTCTGAACGCTTGACGTTGTTCATGGACAAAGAAAAACTTTCCTTCATTTAATGCTTAACAGGTACACAATTGTGCCCAAAAAGGGTATGCGTCTGTTACTTACTATGCCATTCATAAGTTAAGATCCGTCCTCCCGCGATAACTCTTGTTGCTCTTTTTAAGAGGTAGAGAGCATTTTTCACTATGTATCCTTGCAGTAGAAGAGATGCTACGGCTTGTGTAAGTTCTAAATTGCCAGTAAAACGTGTTTTTGTTTTTTTCTTAGGCGTGAGACACAGGGACACCTTTTGCTGTGGAAACCCCACGATTTGGACAGTTGAACTATTCGAAGCGCAAGCACATGAAGAGACAGTGTCTAAAAAGGACTGCCCGAATGGCGTCCTCCGCGAGGGTTCACATTTCTCCGCGAACGGTTGTAGTCTGCTTAATCCGGCCGCAGAAAGAAGCGCACAAGAAAGAGACGCAAGCAAGGAGAAGCGCGAAAGAAGGAAATGACGCACCACTGTTATTTGGCGACAGCTGGCTCGGTCTATCATGCACAGATTTGGCCTTTCGGCTACAAAACCCAAGAGGTGGCGCGTCCCCGTAGCTAGGCCGCACCCGGCTCAGCGGACCATGTAAACAGCGGGGCCCATATAAAATTCTCAGCAAAGAAACAGCTCAGGTGAATGGGGTAACAAAAATTTACTTCCATTTAAATCACTTAAATCGTTGTGTTTGAGCCAGCAAAGATCTACTACAAGTATCCTTTCGGACTTGTGGCGAAATGACACTCCCCGTGAGATAGTGTATTACTCAACATTTGAGCTAATATGTAACGGTAATGTTCACATCAATACAGTTCAAAACACAACATGAAGGGCTGAGGAGAAGGCACAATGAGTTTGTATATATAATTCGTATAAACTGACAGCTTCTCAGCTAGAATAGGGTTCTTTAGAATGCAATATTCTTATTTGAAAATACAACATAAGATACACCACAAGTACAGCAGGCCTTTCTGGCACATGAATATATTTGAAACTTCAAAAGAATAGTATCACTTGCCCAGTATCACAGGAAATCACTTGTATCATATTACGGTGTTTGAGCCATGTATGTCATCACTATATCCAAGTTAAGTGTCCATGTAAAAGTTGTACTGCAGTCAAGAAGCAAGAAAACAAGGCAAAGGTTAAGTATATGAGAGTGCGGGGCACTAGAGCATGAATTAGACATTTGTGTTCAGATTTACCTTGGAAACTACAGAAAAAAAGGTTTATACATCCTGTGCAGCTTTATAGCAGGACAATAAAGACGATCCCAATGCATGTAGCAAATTCAAATATATACAAAGTTTCGGCTATAGGTGACACCTAAACAAGAAGACCGGACTATAAGGCCATGCATGCTTTGAAGCCAATATAAATGTAAATAGGCATTAGGAACAAAAACAAGTCTTTCAGCCTACGACTGAACAAATATAACATTAAAAATAAATTTTGAAATTAAAGCTCTATACAAGTCCATGTAAGTAATGGAGGAAGTAATTTATCTGTGCTTGTGAGCAATAAATATGTCTCGAAAGTAGTCACATTTGCATCCTACAACACTATGAGCTATACATGACATCAGCGAAATGCTGTTAACGGTCTGAATGAGTTTTCACTGCGGTTAGCAAACAAGAAAACCAGGAAACCTTGACCTGTACCTTGACGTTACAGGCACAACAACAGGAATGGGAGAATTGCTGTTATATCCCCTTTGACGACCACACAAGCATCGTTGCATACCCTGGTGTACATTAAGAATATGGTTCCAAAGACATCCCAAACGCAATATAGCAAATGCTAAAATAGAGCCAATAAATGATTGGTTGTACGTAACATCTAAAAAAAAGAGTACGATAGCGCCATGTGCAGCGCTTCCATGTCTGTATTATAGGGAAATCGGAAGGGACAGAAAAAAGCAACCTTTTAGGCTGTAATCGAGCAGGAATAAAATTAAGAACAGATGTTGCAAATACACGTGTATACATGTTCATACAAGTAGTAGAAGCAATGCTTGCATGCATGTGAGATAATGCTAAAATTTTAGCAAATATACCAGACGAATATTTCAAACATCTTAACTAGTGTGTAGCAAAGTAAATTAGTAGGATCATCACACTTCAATTGTGGCACTTGTGTGAACACACACACTCCACCACAAATAACACGTATCACCTTAAATAAAGTACAGCTAACTATTTATTATTTGTAGTTATTTAAATAAATGCTCATATTGAAAATAGAAAGTCAAGGCTACTGAGTTTGATTACGCTGTTTTATACATTTCTATTTCTGGTACCACAAGTATTATCTTACTTTACTTTAAAAAGTCTACTTTAAAGCACGCTGATATTGTTAAACACGTTGTCGTCTAAGCATGATAGAGGCTTGTCGCTGTGTTTTACTGCGATAATGTATCAGGATCACAGAAGGCCATGTGAAACTAACTGGGCATCTAGATGCTCTGTTCGTTTGCACGTGCACAGTTTGGGAGCTCAGGGTTGCTGCTTCTTTTTCTGCACCGCCATGAAGCAATAACCAAAAAAAAACTTCGAGCACAGCGCTGCGTGGCAGCACACATTCTCCGATCTCCGGTGCAGCCTACAAGAGCAGAATAATAATCTTAAAATCTTATACTTACTTGTTTAAATCGCACTGCAAACAACCATCAACATGTAATGAAAGATGCATAAATTAACAGAACATACATTTAGGCTCGCAAATTTTAAGTATGTTTCATCAAGGAAATTTTGCTAATAATAAAAATTCAAGGTTAAATATTTAAAAAATAATAATCAGCTCAAACTAATCATGCAAATTAGTTCCCTAGTCAGTTCGTACTCTACTGAAGTACAAAAAACAACAACGCAATAATGTGACAGTTTAACAGTAAAAACCTGATATTAACTGACTGCAAACACAATTATTGCAAATATTATTCTTTAATTAAGGATAGTTTACAATTCATTTCTAAACATATGACCACATCTGCACAAAACACCAGTACCGTGCATGAGGTCTAATGCTGTGTGTACGCACAAAAGGGCAACATGTACTCGAGCTTGAAGACTAACCAACACGGTGACTCATAGAGATAAAAAAAACTGTGTTCATGAAGCGAGCAAGTAGTGCGCTTCAATAAAAATGAGTAGCGTAAACATGAACATGAATTGACGGAGAAATATATGACACGCACACTAACACGCACAAGCACACTAACACGCACACGCACACGCACACACACGCACACGCACACGCCCGCGCACAAAAACCAGCAAATAAATAATTAAACACGGAACGTTGTTTACCTGGGACGCATTTATTGCTGTCTTCGGTATTCGTTACAGCTGTCACAACGTAAATGATGCTAACCACTCTCACGTAAACGAACAACTTTTACCATTCTCCATCGGCAATGCGGCTCCTACCAGCGGCCAGTGCCCCGCAGCGTGCCAAACATGTCGCTGCTCCCCGGCGGCAATGCGTCTTTTCTGCGGCTCGCGCATATTTAGGGGTCGTTTTGGTAACTGTACCACGCGTCACGAGCGACTGTTACACGCAACACGCTTCGTAAGCGCACGCCACGAAATTGGAGAGCATTAAAACGTGGTTAAAACGATGAAACAAAGTGCTACAAGACCGTTACAAAAAGACCCCATCGGCGATACTCTTTCCGGCATGTTTTTTGGGAGCTACACATCGCAGAGGAGATATGACTGCGCTCATGTTTGGCTGAAGCAGAAGTGCGTCTGATTATGGCGTCCATCTACAGAGCGCAATTAAAAACAATATCCAAGCTACAGTTCCGCCAAAGTGTCACATAACAGTACATCAAGATTCTAATATTCTATAGCGTAAAGGTGTTGCTGTTCGTTTGCATTTGTATATTTTCTCTCTGCTCATTTGGCCGGCCGCCATTGCGGCCTCCTACTGTGAGTGCCCGTTCATCTCTCTACCAGACCCTTCTGGAACGGCCGTTGCCCACTGTCATGTGATGTAGCGGCGTCATTATCGCGTGTTAGTGAGCGAGGAAAAGCGGTGCGTGTCTGGCGTTCTATATAAGGAACCGGATATTTGCTGCAATTTAGTAACCACCTCCAATTATGCGTTAGAAAAGAAAGAAATAAAAGAAACACAGCGGCATATTACATTGTGTGGCAGTGTACAAAACATTTTTCTCCCCTACAGAATAGTTATTGGGCCTGCTCGACGCTTTCACTCTGCGGTCGTCGAGCTTTTACAGTATCCCGGCGTGTGCCCGCATGCACCCATCAATGTGCGTCCTGCTCTCAAAGGGTGTCGTGTTTCAGGAGATTACAAATACGACTAAAGGAAGCATTGATGCTGAAATAAAAAAAAAATTATTGGGTACAAATGTATATTCAGTAACCATAATGCGTCGGCGTTTAGTTATTGTGCAGGTAGGTTTTGTACCACAGCATAAAATGCCTGCAGTGGTAGCGGTAGGCTTTGCACCACACTGTAAACGTAGTTATAATTTATGCCACAGCATCGTTCGCTACAATATTCTCCCATGTATGTTTGTTGTTTCCGTGACTTGCTTTAACATTATAATGGCACGTATGCAGTATATAAAATTGATAACTCAATTGCTGCTGGTTGACTTGAGCATGTGCTCATGCAAAATGTAGACATTTTTTACTTATATGTTGCGAAAACAAACATTCCGACTAGCACCAATAACATCTTAATTTAGTCCAACCTGCCTCCGTCCTGCGGCCGCACACCACATATTACAAGTCAGTCGTGGCTAAAAATATCATATCAGAATCGCAATGCGATACAATAATCAGCAAACTTCGAATCTATACAATAGGTCCCCTGAGCCACGAATTAAATGTTTCTCTTTATAAGTTACAATCTAAAGGTTACGAGACATTTGGCGCTGCAGTAACATTTCAAATAGTATGCTTTGATGAATGTAACCTCTAGCCGCGACGGAAATTAACAAAAACACAAATATCAAGTTGGTTTTGTATCCTAGTAATCTTTATGTTATAGGTTACTGCAAATATAGGTAAACTTAAACATTACCGCGCTAAAAGTGATATATGTAACGCCCTCTGGGCCTTTAGGATAGTGAAATAAATAAAACAAAATTATAAATATCTTTAACTTATGGATGCGGTATGATTTTAAGTATTTTCTGTTTCGCGGAGAACGGAAATTTGACCGTAGGATGTAGAGTTTGAGTTTACGAATGTTATGACATGGTTGATAGAAATGCTCGGCGACAGTTTGGGAACCTATCTGTGTGCGCGCGATGACCCTTTAAACGGACGGTCATTGATGGTCCCGCTTCAACAATATATTGTTTCTTACAAAAGGAACAGTTAAACGTATACTTTACTCCAGAGCTAGTGCAAGTAAAGCTAGGTTTCACTTCGTGTGTGACTACTTGCGGTGCTGTTATATTTAAGGTCACTTTGAAGGTTGTGCCCCTGAGGCGACAACACGCTTTTACTACAGGGTAATGATGTTGGATGATTTTTGTGTGCATTAACATGTCTTTGAAATTTCTATTGCGCTGATAGTTCCCTTTTGATACTAGCGGGAAAGCTTTTCTGAGACGCTGGTTACATTATAATATTTTCGTAGGGTATTGCTTATGCTTGGGAGGGCGTCAGAATGTTTTGTTCCAAAGGCTGGTGCTGTCTTAGATTTGAGTGTAGGCTGTTTTTTAGCCAATTCCGACTGACTCTCCAATCTTGACGCGATGTGATAAGGTCTGTCGAGAGGAACTTTTCGATGGTTTCCTTCTGCTTGCGTTGCATCATCTTCATTTTTGGTGGTTGGCATGATCTTTGTCTTCGCTGGTGCTTCGCTGCTTCTTCTTCGCTGCCTTCGCTCGTCCGAGAAAAATTTCCTTACTTGCAGTGTCACGGGTGACAACTGTTGCAGTCTAAATGTTGCTGGCTATCCGTACCCTTCCGGCAAAGTGTCGTTCTCAGTTTTCCATTTCATATGTAGACTGTTGTCTTGATAAATTTGATTTCATTATTAGACAGGTGGGAAATGAGTTTAATACTCGCGCGAAAGCGGTTGAAATGGCTTGTTGAATGGTTTGATAACATCCTTGCGACGTGTTCTCATATTATAAATACTTCGTCAGTCTAACGCAAATAGGTGTGCAATATTATAGGCTCTGATTCTGTCAGGCTTGATTAAAGCTGTTCCATGAAAATGTTGGCATATGTGGGTGGTGGTGCTGATAAACTTTATTGAAAGGGGGAAGGGTAAAGAGGGACGTGGCTGAGGGTTCGGGCTCAAGTAAGGCCCTGGGCCTGCTTGGCCTTTTCCGTGCGAGCGAATGGTGTTCCCATGCTGGTGCCCAAAGTATGCAGCTAGTGAATACAATCAAAATCGGAATAGTTTAGTGAGAGAACTATCCTTAGGTGTGACAGGTAAACTTCAGGAGTGTGCGCTTTGGGACTACGAGGGATTTCGATTCGACTTCAATTCTTACACTCACGGTTATTTTAGTGTGATGGGCGGAAACAACTAATATGACTAGAATTGCGCCGTGGCAAAGGATTTAGTTGGCGTTAATGCCGTCAGTAATATCAAATAAGTGGGGCGCATCTTGAACCAAATATAAAAGTGTGGTGGGGATTTTTGACAGGTCATGATTTAAGAACCTAAATACTGAATCGGTAGGAGTGTTCTTTCAAGGCACTATAGGCTGACCTAAAGGAGAAGAAAGGGGGTTAACCGAAGGGCCTGATTTTTATTAATCATATCACAAGAAGCAAACAAACACTAACAACTAGGACAACATAGGGGAAATTACTTGTGCCTAATAAATGAAGTACAGAAACAATGAGTTAATGGAAATTAAAGAGGATTGAAAAACAACTTGCCGCAGGCGGGCAACGATCCCACAAACTTCTCATTTCGCGTGCGATGCTCTACCAATTGAGCTACCTCGGCGCCATTTCCCCATCTACTTTCTTTGGTACTGATGTTTCGAAGTAGAACTCTGCGAGTGTTAGGCAGTGCCACCACTCACAGACCTTGGCGGCTGATGTGTAACATCCTTTGTGCCTCAGGCGTCACGAGACAATTTTCGTTTTGGGTGATGTCAACTGGTCAATAAACCCACACATGCTACCTGAGGACATCAATGTTGCCATTTATTTCATTCATTAGGCACAAGTAATTTCCCCTATGTTGTCTTTGGTGTCAGTGTTTGTTGGCTCCTTATGATAGGGTGACCTGAGATTTCTGCTGTCAATATTTCTGCTACAGTAAACTTAAGTATTTTAGGAAGAAGCTAAAGGCAGTCTGCTTCTTTGTTTTTGAGCATCATGGAGAGATATTCAGACTGCGTGATTAGTTCCCTGGATACGAGCTCCGCTAATGTACTTCGCACAAGATTACTGTAGTCTGAAGTTGGATTAGAGTCAAATTTTCTGGTCTGGGTGTCTCATTTTATACTTTTCTATAGGCGAGGTTACGATACGGCCGCCTTTGTCTGTTGGCTTTACTACAATGTGGTATTTGAGCTCGGTAACGACAACTCAGTTCGGCTTTGCTCAGTCAAAAAGCGCGCACTGAAAGTCCTATTGCGTAAAGCGATGACGACCCTGTTTACTAAACTTTTCCGTACAAGTTTTCGCGTATGATAAATGTATGTATCGGTGGTATCGGCGCGTCACTGCAAATGGAGTCAGAAATGTAATAAAAGCGCACTCATGCTATCTGACCGAATCTCCATTGGTGTCCGGGCATATTTACACTTATATCTCTTCAAGTCTCGAAGCAAGCTGAGCAAATGGAAACGATAGTCAAGAAACATTTATGTATCGTGTTTTATAAAGACATGCGCATCATGTTCAACTCGGCATTACTGCGCATGCCCACTAACGATGGAATCAACGGACAGACAAATATTCGCAACGCTTGTCACTATAGAGAAATTTTCTTTCCTACTATTAAAAATGCTAGTCATCTTTCTTTTCTCTGGAACGTGTATTTCCCAGCTACTACGTAGCTTGATGGAGCGTAAGGTATGGCATTGTAAATATTTTACGGCGAACCCCATTACAGTAACTCTGCGCAAAAAAAAAAAAATGGAACCCCCTGTGGCGCCAAGTAGTTGCTTACCTCATATTTTAGTCAGGCTAAAAATATTCATAATGTGACGAGAAAAGTCGAAATGTGTGATTTTTTATAGAAAGACCGAATGGCCCTTTAAAACTCTTTAGCTAATCCTTAAGGTGCGTTAAAACATGCGTTTGAAGGCGCCTGAACTATATCGCACCACCATACTGTGGAAGACCTCGTATGACACTGAACGCACGTCTCGTCTGAATAACTTCTCATCTTCTACGCCTGCTCGCCGGCGCAACGTAGCAACATCGCAGCGTCCTTGAAGTTGCCGATTTCACTGCATGGGCGCAATGGGAAGTTTTCCCGTAGAGTTGGTTACACCAAGTCAATGGCTAAACCTCTCAGACTTTCTAATGTGACACCCGCCGCGGTAGCTTCGTGCCTAATACGTTCCGTTGCTGAGGTCAAGGTCGTCTGTAAGCCCCGCTACGGGCGGCTGCAAAACAAACCCAAACGGACGGCGCGGTCCATCTGGGCAGGGGGCATGCGTCTTGACGAGATTCTGTCCACACTTGAGTAATGGCTGTCAACGGTTGACCCAGAGCGGGGCCTTGCAAGCAAGCAGAGTAACCACGCCGTCGGCACCCAGGGCTGCCGCACAGTTCGGGGAGCGGAGAAGACCATCAGCGCCACATTAGCGGTCGCGCATCACAGTAAAAAAGGGAGCTTCGGACCCCTCCGCATTGTGCTTCCTGGGAATCCCCACAGGCGTTTCCCTTGCGCGCGGCCGGCTGGCGGGGGTAAACTCCTTCCCAGCTGGGGTCTCCCCGACTGGGCGTCAAACGCCGTAACGGGCGGGCGCGTCTGACTTCCGCGGTGCTCTCATCGGCACCCTTGAAGAGTGCTTGGTTCGGGTCTGGCCGCGGGCAACGGAGATAGCGCGGCCTCAAGCAGGCGCGCCAGCCTCATTGCCTTTTATGGCATTGCACCGCGCGCCGACCGGCGTAGGGATTCTTTGAGCCGCAAAAGAGCCTGCGGTTTTGTCTCGGTTCCGAGGCGCCGTGGGAACGTCTTCTTCGGCTTACGGCCCGGGCACGAGGCCGACCTCGGCGGGTGGACAATTATCCCGGGCTCCTCTGTGACAGTTTGGCTTGCAAACAATTGCTTGTTTATGGCGCCGCATGGCCTGCGGGTTCTTGGAATCCGGTCGCGTCGCGCACGTGTTCGAGCACTGGAAAACATGGCCCCGACGTTCCCAGGCTTTTGGGTTTTGTGAATGTATTTTGTTGGTCAGTGCTTGTTGCGCCGGCTGTGCTCGAGAGCCGTTGCTCGGAACTTGCGATGTGTACGGCTGGCATGACCCTCACCCCTTTGTTGTGGTATATTGTGTATTTCGGGTGAGGATTCTACACCGTGAACTGTACTAAAAAAAGATGTTCTTTTACTTTTGGTTGTTCGACTGGCCAATCCCGCACGCAAGTTCTGCTGAACGCAGTGATTGGTGAGTGGATTGTCCAGTTGAGACGCAATCCGGCGGCAATTCGCCAGCAAAGATTGTGGGCGGAGCGTTGCGTCTACAAAATGCGGCCGCGGCGCTCCGAAGGGCAGTTCTGGACCTGGCTTTGGTGTTAAGCACCATCGGCTCTGCCGAAATAGGGTCGCCCTATGTGGTCCAAACCAGTGTAACCATTTGTAACCGATGTACTGTTGAAACTATGCACTTTTGTAACCAAACTTTGTAATCTTATCTGTAAATACAAGTTGTTGTTCGTTGTTACTGCAGCGCATTTGTCTTTCGAGCCTAAGTCACCCATTGAGCCACCTGTGCAGACCGTCTCAGACGGTGCGTCTCGGACGTCGACGGTGGGGGTGAATTCCAACGAACCATTCGATCGATCGTTTGGCATCGAATTCTTACTTCGTCCATTCAGTTGCGGCCACGGCAGCCTAATTTCGATGCGAGCGAAATGACAGAAAAAAATAGCTCGTTTACTTGGATTTAGGTCCATGTTAAAAAACACGGAATTGATAAAGTTACTCGAGCATCCCCCGTTGTATCGTACCTAATAATGACAGCGATCTTTCGGCATGTAAAACCCAATAACGAAATTTCTAACGCGATGGGCGCGTGCATATTCAGAAACGTCAGTTTCAGTATAAAATTGACTGAGCAAGTGCTCGAACTCGTTATACGGCATTTCTCAACCCCCTTCCCCAAAGTCTTGCGAAAGTTCTGGCTCACTCCGAGTTTGCATGCAACCAAAATGGGGCTCATCTTATTTTTAATGCATGACGAAAATTGTGTCCTTTGTAGCCATGAATATAAATGCAAACAAAGCTAAGCCCACGAATTCTCCCTATTTTTGTTATTTATGCACTGTTTCAACCATCAGCCATATTAATTACGGAAGTAAAAAGAATGGCTTTAATTAGATTGCTTGAAGATAAGGGGCATGTTTTGTCTAATGCTAGAAGAAGTAAAAAGCATGTGAGTGAACCACGGTGATAGTACTGAATTATGTATTAGAGCAGCACCGGCACGTTTTAAATAGGCGTGCTTAAAGGGCAGTTTTTTTGTAAAATAAAAGTTCCGTGCCATTCCACTCTGTGAAGGTGGATCACGAGCGCAGCTGTGTGGTGTGATGAATATCGTGATTTAATATATAATCATTAAAATACTGATCGAATAAACACACATAAACATGACTTTGTCATTCGACCAAATTTATTTTGTTACCACAGTGTTCATCGCTTTATGGTCCCTACAGTAGACGTCCATGGGCTGAATGGCAATGTCGGAAGGACGTTCATGAAGCGCCAAGTATTATTATAGTGTTCAAGAAGGCGGTCGTGCGCTCAGGAGACGGAGCGCCCTATGCATTACAGCGAGGTGGCGAATGCGGTCGGGACCCGGATGTTGGTGGCGGCGCTGTAGTCGCACGGGTTGGCTGCCTACGCTGCTTCGCGTGCATGTTTGTGCAGGCTTGATTCGCCACGTTGAATGTTTTTTGTTGTTTTATTCTACAGTTCGAGACTGTTTCTCGCCCAGTCGCCTGAACTCATGAGAAGTAGGAATCTAGAAACCTCAACGGCCACGTCGGCGCTTCGCTCCCGTCTGTGAAACAGGTTAAAAGTGGAAAGAAGGAAAGCAACCGTCGGTGTTCACCGAGCTGAAGGTGAAGAAAAACCGCGAATTTGGGAATGGAACTTGTACCGCCTTGGCAAGGAACTCGACGAAACATGTGCGGGTTGTGAACTTCATGTTGAACCATATTGTATTGTGCGAGACTATGTGCACATTATAAACATTGAAGAGGTGCCTACTTCACGGGGAAAGCCGGAGATCCTGCCCGATGCCATGCCGACGCTGCTGCCAAATGCCCCTAGTTACATGTACAAAAATCCGGCGCAGACTGCCATCAACTGCTTCATCAAGACAATGACATCCGGCTTTGCAGCAGAAGCTTTGCGCCCCTGCTCCAAGATGGTACAGACAGTGCAAGACTTTCTTGAATTGTTTTCTCCTTGGCAGTGTAATGCTGCAAGAGTAGGTGGATATTTAATCCATTCAACTTCAGATGACCTATGGGTGACGTTTATCCAGCACATTATCACTGCTGTATTATCTTGACAGCTAGGGATATAAGTACGTTATGACATCCAGGCTAAGACACGATCCGCTGGAAAACTTTTGTGGTATTGTCAGGCAATCGCGTTGGTCTAATGACCACCCAACACCAACGCAGTCTCCAGTTGTCGCTAATTGCCTGTCCTTTTATATCCTTACCACGACGGTACGTTAAGACAATGCTGACCTTAATAAAGATAGTGGAAAAATGAGTTCTCTCCTGAGTGCGCAAGGCACTTACGCGCAAGAAGCCACGGTTGCTGCAGTCGACCATCTCACTAAAGAAGGCAACCTGCCTTCAGCCGAGCGCCTGCTTCGTAGTATTCCTGCTGAGCATGGAGAATTCGTGGCAGAAGAGCGACGACCGTCTAATACATTATATGGCAGGGTATGTTGCTTGAAAGGTTCTAAAGCTTTATGACTGCATGCAATGCAAGGCCTTTCTTTTGTAAACCCCCATTACGGAAAGAAGAAACTCTGAGTTCACTGTGGCATGCGACAAGGAAGGGTGGTTATATGCCTCGCAGGAGCTTTTCAGGGGCGTGAACAGGTTGGAGGGCACCTTCAATGTGTTCTTCAGCCGACAGAAACTCTGCAGTGAGAGCATAGTGGACGTAATGCTGCTATTGAAGAATAAGTTTGGTTATGCCGCTAACAACAGAGTTGACCAAGTTCTATTTGCTCACCCGGCTGCACTTCTAAGTAAAAGGGCCCAAACAATCGCGACAGAAACGGCGTAAAATTGCCCGCCAAGCTGTTGCTCATGGTGCCTCACTCCTAGCAGCCATGAACTTTGAGAATGGAGTGGCTGCCCGTCTTTTGTGCCAATAAAGAGTTGTTTGTGGCCACCACGAGATATTTTAACTTTAGCTTTGTTACGAAATTTAGCTATCTATGGTAACGACTACGACCGCGTAATAGTGGCATCGCCATAGGAATAATTAACTCTCTAGCTTTCAGAGCATATATACTTGCGTATAAAAACCGCACTTAATGAAATAAAACTTCATCATTTCGGGCCTCTGTTTCGAATGTGTTAGTACATTCGCCACAATTGTTCGGCTGACTTGAACCTGTGAATGCGATGGCGTCCTGACGAGCATGAACAATGTTAATGACAAATGAATCAAGCAATTTACCCATTCACGTTTTTACCTCGTCTACGGTGTTCGTGAGCTATTTCTTTTGAAATCAGCCGCAGCGTTGTGTGGTTGTTTGTCGGCACTCGTTGGGTCGGCAATATTTTCACGCACGCTTAAAGAATGTCTGCCTTTCCACCTTTTAACACGATTTTAGCTTAATTTCAGAGGCAATTTTTTGAAAACATGCTACGAAGCTGCGCGCTTACCTTTTTTTGGCGTTGCAAGTGCTCCAGGTTTCGAGTTCCGTACAGCCCATGCTCTGGTGGCGCCATCTTGCGGCGCCAACGTGAGATGCCACACCTCCGGGCTCTCCATGACCTCACTGCACCCTTCTAGAAGACTCTACTTTTATACATGACCGATGACGCGTACTGGGTTCATTGACATGCGTACAGCGTTGAATGCGGAACCTATCCTCCTCGCGGTATTCGGCGTGCCGACGGGCATCCCGCATACGACTGGCAGTTGGGGGCCCGTTCATCGACGTTCCTCTGCTTCGGACTGCTCCGTGCCCAATCCCATTTCGGTCCCCAAATGCTATCTTCACGCTCACGCCGCTGTTCTTGTTCGGACGGAAGGCTGCTACGTGACGGTACAGGCCCGTCTACTGACGCGCGCTCAGCGAGAATCGCCGTCTTCGCGCCAATTCTCGCTTCTACTCATGTCGCCGCACTTGCAGGGCACGCTGCTCTTCCTCGGTGCACGCTTTTATGAGTCCTACCGAGATCAGGTCCAGACCGAAACTGCTGATAACGTCGCTAGGCCATGTTGACATCACAGTAAAGAGGCGCACTCATCGGATTGGCTATATCGATTTCTTGGTATACGCCAGCCTCTTTTAAGCACGCAGAAATAACGGAAGCCTAGCCATATGCAGCTTCGCTGTAACACAACGTCGTACTGTCCCCGAAAAGGAGAACAATTTGATTGTGATAGCACAGTATTAGACAACTGCAGTTATTTAGGTTAGCAGTTATATTGACAGCATGTCGCAGTTAAAGATTTGCTTATTACTAAAACTGGCAAGCATGATGTCAAGCCCGCCAAAGCAAACATAAACAATGCTGGCGTGATGAAGAACCTCGGCATCAGGAATTAAACGCTTGGGGCTGCTTGTCGCTTCAACGCCTGTCCGTTACGTGACATTACGAGATATCCAACACTAGGCACGCGGGAAACAGCGCACGTGAAGCGCCAACCTATGGAGGCTCGCTTAACGGATGCACCCGCCGCAGATTCCCTCCAAGATACAAGGCGTGGCCAGCACATCCAATCAACCACACAAAGAACAACGCGCAGCTACCGCCTCCCTCCTCCTCACCTGCTCCCATCTCGATTGTATCATTTCCGCTATACATACATACATACATACATACATACATACATACATAGATACATACATACATACATACATACATACATACATACATACATCTCTACTTGAGATGCTCACAACATGCTACACCTTTCATAAGGGGCTAGTGTAATACTACATGGAATTTGTACAATATAGATTATGCATATATCAACTGCTTCGAACAAACGCCAAAATACTTTGCTGCGTTAGTACCCGAACGAGAACCATCTACAGTAACCCCAAGCACTAAACACAGAAATTCAAGACCCTACTACACAAAGCCAGCACCCAAGCCAGAGACAACACGTTGCTGATCGGAGGGACTTCAACGCCACCCATTGAGCCTGGGGTTGCGTGAATGACACGGCCAAGGGACGGAACTTATTACAGGATACCCTGGACCAAAACTGTGTCCTAATCACAGACTCCGCGCATCCTACCCACATCGGCAACTCCGCAGCACGAGACACCATACCAGACCTTACATTAATAAAAAATGACCACACGGGCAAAGTAACATGGCACAACACGGGCGTCGACCTGGGCAGTGACCACTACATCCTCGAAATTACGATACCCAACCAATTAAGGAGCAATACCGTTATACAAAAGTGGACGGAATGGGATGGATTCCGTAAGGGGCGCCTCACCACAGCACAAGACATCACAGAGATCGAAACCTCGACGGCGGAGCTCCGCGATGCAGTGCGCTCAGCCACAAGACCATAGAAACAGATGAGGACGTCATCATCATGGACAGCCGCCTGGCCCATCTGATCGAGACCAAACGTTCGATACAGGCGCGTTGGAAGCAGCACCGGTTGAATCGCAAATTGAGGAAGAAGGTGGCAGACTTAAATAGGGCCATTGAACACCATTGCATGCTCGTGTGCCGTCAGCAGTGGAACGAAATCTACAACCGAGCTGACAGGGAACTGCATCGCATTTGCACATGGAATCTATTTCGGCACCTCCTAGAGGAAACAAAGACCAAGTCATACCAGCGCGGCCGCCTGGCCCGCCTCATGCACACCATCACACAACGACAAGGAAAAGACGTTGTTATCAGGAGCCTGGAAGCCAAGTATCTGCCAGACACGCCAACGGAAATCCACCCGCTGTACGGGGGGCTGTCCAACGCGTGGCTCGACTGAGACATTACCATATCAGAGGTACGGGTAGCGCTGCACGAGCTCAACACCCGCTCAGCAGCCAGCCCCGATCTCGTTACCAACAAGATGCTACGCAACCTGGACGATGTTTCGATAGACGCCCTGACCCATTACTTCAATGAATGCTGGCATTCGGGCAAGATCCCCCGACTGTGGAAAACGGCAAGAACGATCCTGATTCCGAAACCGGGCAAACCACTGTGGATCGGCAACCTGCGTCCCATCCGACTGACGTCCTGCGTGGGCAAGCTGTTGGAGCACGTGGTCGCCAACCAGTGGCAGGAATACCTAGAGAAGGAAGCCCTCTATCTGGACACGATGATCGGCTTCCGGCGCAGACTCAGCACACAAGATGCCATGTTACAACTCAAACATGAAATCATCGACGGCAAGACACAAGACAGCAAAGTAATTCTGGGCCTCGATTTACAAAGTGCATTCGACAAAGTCACACACTCAGCCATATTAGCACAAGTATCAAGACTCAACATGGGGGTAACGAGCTATAATTATATTCAAGACTTCTTGACCAACCGCACGGTGGAACTGCATGCCGGAGACTTAAAGCTCCCCGAACACAAGCTTGGAAGTACTTGTACTCCGCAGGGTTCAGTCATCTCGCCGTTGCTCTTTAACCTCGTCATGATCGGGGTAGCGAGGGCAGTAGCGGGGACTGGATTCCGGCATACGATCTACGCCGACGACATTACCCTGTGGGCGTCCGGCGGCACCGACGCCAGCATCGAGCAACAGCTGCAAGCGGCGGTTACCGCCATCGAGCAGCACCTTGACGGCACAGGCCTAATGTGCTCGCCCGCTAAATCCGAGCTGTTCGTCCTCACACCGCTTCGACCGGGACAGAAGCGCGCTCCCCTTCGCGAGTGTGACCACATCAAGATTGTGACTGCATCGGGGCAACGCATCCCCGAAGTTGCCCAGATCAGTGTCCTGGGCCTGCTGCTCAACAAGAGCGGCCGCAACGACGAGACTATCAAAAAGCTTACCACCAAGGCAATGGACGCCATCCGGCTCATACACCGAGTCTCTACTCGACGGGCGGGCATGCGTGAAGACAGTCTTGTGCGCCTTGTCCAGTCGTTCGTGATCAGTCACATCGCCTACGTTGCGGCCTACCTCAACTGGAACGTCACTGACAGGACCAAGATCAACACGCTGATCAGACGGGCTTACAAGACGGCGCTGGGTTTAATGGAGACCACGAGTACGGCTCGGCTCCTGCAGCTCGGCGTCCATAACACCCTAGAAGAAATGGCCGAGGCGCAGCTCACCCGGCTATTCGAGCGCCTCTCTACCAGCAAGACGGGCCGCAGTATACTAACGCCCCTGGGTTACAACCTCCACGCTCCCAACCGGCAACCGTGCGAGATCACAAATGAGGCGTGGGCCTACATACGTGGACCCCATCCCGAAGAACATGCACCCAGAGTACAACCAAGAACGGCGCCAGGCGCCGACCAAGGCTCTCACCGAACAACACGCCCAAGACCCGCACACCCGGTACGTGGATGCAGCGGAATACAAGCGGGAAGGCTACGCGGCAGTAAGCGTTGCGGTGGCTACCGGCACCAAGACAACGGCAGCGAGCGTGCGGTGCATGAACGCCACAGACGCTGAGGAGGTTGCCATCGCTCTGGCGATCGCGATCACCGAGGCCGAGTGTCGCACCGTGCTCAGCGACTGGAGGAATGCCGTGCGCAACTTTGCCAAGGGGCAAATATGCGCGCCGGCGGCCGCCATCATCGGCAAGCTCCAACTTCAAGACCGCGACAGCCCCGTCCGTATCAAGTGGTTCCCGGCGCACGCCGGCGAGTGTGCATCCTCACCGAACCTCAACGAGACGGCCCGTTCGGCGGCGCGAGCGCTTACCTTTCGCGCCCCCGATAGTGACCGTTCCGTGTGGTATTTCGAAACCAAGGATAGATTGATGAGTTATGTCGAAGTAACCAAGTGTTACCGGTTAGCTCGACGGACAATGCCGCCTCCCCACCCGGTACTCAGTCAGGACGAGGCCGTATTCCCAAGGCAAATACAGACCGCGTCACTCCTCGCCCCCGCAATGCTGCACGTGCTTCACCCATAGCTCTATCCGAGTGGGCTGTGCGGTGTTTGTGCAGTGGGTCCGGCAGACCAATGGCACAACATGTGGGACTGTGCCAGGTTCCCGACGGCAGCTACTTCCAGGACTTACCCACCCGAACTTCAAGGTGCACTGCAGTCTGCAGACAAGGACTCACAACTATGGGGCGTCCAGCAGGCCCGGGGTGCGCTCGAAAAGCACAAGTCTCATGACCCGCTACAAACGGGCCCCACTGGGGTAGTGCAGAGTAGGGTATAACCCAGGGTCGACGCTTGGCCAGCGTCACGACGCATTAAACCGTCGTTTGCCGGCACTTCATGAAAGTTATACCTATCCTATCCTATGCTGAGAACCATCTTGAAAAAATTTTTTCCCTTGAACGTTGTCGCATAATTTCTGCCAGGAACTGGTAAAAAATAAACATAGCTGGCAGCACTTCCACTTGCGGCACAAAAAGAAGCAACCTCTTCTATATTTTCATGCGCAGTCTTTGTATCTCTGTAAATAAATCTACGAATGGATAACTTTTCGCCGCTTTCGAAGAAAGTGGTTGAAAATACAGGGCAAACAAAAGAGGTGACAAACACGATCTTAGTTTTACTGCTGACTCCAATTTCATATTCGCGCTTAATTTTCCTAATAATTATAAAGTCCGCAGTTTAATCTTTGTAGAACATTCTTCGCAAAAGAAATTATGGAGTTTTACAGGCTAAAACCACGATCTCATCATGAGGCACGCCGTAGTGGGAAATTACGGAGATAAGTACAAGGGTGTGCTCGCATGCGGCCGCCGTGGCCAGGATGCGACCCCATGACCTCGTTCACCGCAGCCCAACACCATAGCCACTAAGCAACCACTGTGGTACATTCTTACTCCATCTTATCACTCCACCGGCGTCAATATGTTCTAATAGCAAGAGTAGGACATCATGAACAACTCTTTCAAAAGCTTTTTCAAGATCAATTTGTATCATGGAAAGTCCGCCACCCGCTTCATCGCAATGCTTTGTGCGCCATAACGTATTTTCTGTCTCTAGAAACAAACTAGAAATCAGACTGAATTTTTTGCTAGGGGGCAGCCATAGTGTAAGTAGTTCACGTGCCGTTCAGTAATTGATACCTTTGCCGCATACACTCTGTAATTGAATTATTTGCTGTTTGAAGTAATGCAAGTCAAAGAGTATAAGCAGAAACATCAGGCTTCCCGTGCTGGGGACTTATTCACGGACGATCACTCACGGCGAAACAATCACGATTGTGTGAAGCACTGCTAAGCCAGCCAACTGCTTCATCCAAATTCGCTCAGTCAAAAAGCGCGCACTGAAAGCAATATTGTGTAAAGCGATTACGTCCCTGTTTTTGAGCAAGTTTTCGCGTGAGATGAATGTGGTATTTGAGCTCCTTATTAGCGGGAGAGTACCAATGGAGCCAATATTGTAAGAAAAAGCGCCCTCTTGCTTTTACAGAAACTCCGTGGGGCCCTAAAGAATCTTGTGTAAACAGATTACGTCCCTGTTTTCGTACACGTTCTTGCGCGAGATGAATGTGGCATTTGAACGCAGGAGCAACACACGAGTGTCAGTGGAGGCAGGCGTCTAATGAAAAGCGGACTCTTGCTATGTTCCAGAAACTGTTGGTTGGCACTGGGATTTGTAACATTTACATCTTCAGTTACCAAAGCACACTGCGCAAATGCAAACGATGATAAAGAAATATTTAGGTAAAACAACCGCAACGTTTGTCTTTATATAAATGGTTTCATTCCTGCCATTAAAAATGCTACTCTTTTTTTCTTTGGAAAATATAGTTGCATAGCTACTACATAGCTCGATGGAGCACGAGGCATGACATCGTAATGATTTTACCGCTAAACCCATTATAGTAACTCCGTGCCAAAAAAAGAAAGAAATATGGCAACCGCTGAGGCGCCAAGTAGTTGCTACCTCTAGCTTTTGTCAGGCTAAACATATCCATAATATGATGAGAAAACTCGAACTTACATGAGCACCAGCGCAGATAAAACGTACAAACCTCATTGCGTATTGTTTTTAGAAAAATCGCATGGCCATTTATAAAATCTTTAGCTTATTTTTAGGTGGCCTTAAAACATGCGTCGGCAGGCGACTCAAATATATCGCACCACCATACTGTGGAAGACGCCGTATAGCGTTGATCGCGCGTCTAGTCTGAATCACACCTCGCCTTGTACGACTACTCCCCGGCGCAATGTAGCAATATGGCGCGTCCTTGCAGTTGCAGATTTCACTGCATGAGCAAAATAGGGACTTTTTCGAATAGACTTGGTTACATTAGCTCAATGGCTAAACCTCGCTGACTTGTTGCGTGATACCCGCTGCGGTAGCTTAGTGCCTAAAGCGTTCCATTGCTCAGATCAAGGTCTGCCATTCAATTGCGGCCACGGTGGCCTAATTTCGATAGGAGATAAATGAAAGAAAAATCGCTCGTTTACTTGGATTTAGGTCCACGTTAGATCAGTTCGAATTGATAAAGTTACTCCGGAATCCTAGATTTTATTTTACCTAGTAATCAAAGTGGTCTTTCGGCATGTGAAACCCCATAATTAAATTTCTAGCGTAATGGGCGAGTGAATTTTTGCAAGCGTCAGTTTCAGTGACTATAAACATTTCTTGGACAAGGGCTCGAACTTGTTATAAGGCATTTCTCAGCCACGTTTCCCAGCGTCTTGGCAAATTGCTCCGTCACTCCGGGTTTGCATCCAACCAAAGTGGGGCTCACCTTATATTTAATATATCGCCAAAATTATAACGTTTGTAGCCATGATTATAGTTGCAAATAAAACTTGGAACACGCATTGTCCGTATATTTATTTTTATGCACGGTTTGTACCATCACCCATACTTACTGGGGAACTAAAAAGGAGCCTGCGTAACAATAAGGGGCGTATTGTGCGTAATGGCGTAGACGAAGTAAGAAGTGTCTGAGTTAACCACACTCTTTGTAGTAAATTGGGTATTTGAGGAGCACGTATTTGAGGACTGCTATTACTGTTACTGCCACGAATTTTGCTTGAAAAAGGGGGAATGTCATAGCTTTTCCACAAGAGAATTTAAGTAGACTTCCTAAATTGCAGTTTCTTTTTAAAACAACAACGTTTCGCTTTCGCCGAAGAGGCGAAGATTTTCATTGTGATAGGAAAGTATTATAAAAAAAACGGGCAGTAATGTGCGTAGTTTTATCGGCAGCATAAGTAGAAGGAAAGACTCGCTTATTAGTAAAATTGGGAAGGACGATGTCACGCCCGCCAAGGCAAACAGGAACAACGTTGGCGTAATGAAGAACGTCGGCATCAGTAATCAAACGCTTGGGGCTGCTTCTCCATTCAACGCATGTCGCACACGTGACATTACGCGATATCGAACACTAGGCACGCGGAAAAACAGTGCGCGTGAAGCCACAAGCCATCGCGGCTCGCCACCGATGCACCCGTCGCAGTACACGTCCAAGATACATGGTCGCGGTTCGGGTCCCGGACCAGGACGATTTTTTTTGTCAACTGCGAAGCTTTTCTTTCAAAGAATCCGTATGAGCTTCCTTTGTAGCACTTAGCTACGTTTGGGTGGATGTCTAATTTTTCCTTTCTTAATTACTCCTTGCGAACTTGCAGGCTTTGTCAAGATACAGGGTGCCACCAGTGTATGCGTTCAAGCACGCAGAGAACCAAGCCAAGCGATGGCCGCCGCCTCCAGACTATTATCACCACCATAAGACATACATACATAAATGCATACATACATACATACATACATACATACACACATACATACATACATACATACATACATACATACATACATACATACGTGCATACATACGTGCATACATACATACGTGCATACATACATACATACATACATACATACATACATACATACATACATACATACATACATACATACGTGCATACATACATACGTATATGGCTTTTATTTGAGCTGCTTAAAACATATTACAATATACGTGCCCACCGAAATGCAAGGCGCTTCCGGGCGGCAGACATGAGGTCCTAGTTCATTACTTACATGGCAGTATCACAAGATATATTAGGCATATCGCAACAGCTTCAAAGGAAGGCTACACAAAATTATATTACTGCATTAATAACAGAAGAACAACAAACTTGATTTATTTTTCTCTTCTATGCTGCCCCGCTATTTCTTCAAGGAACTGATAAAAAATATGAAAACAAAAATAAAAACACCAACACAAAATTTTTGTTTTTTACAGGACAAGAGTGAAAGAAGAGTCATAACAATAGTTACAAAACAACGCAATGCATTACGAATACGTTAATGAGAAAGCGCCCATGGCTTAATTTGTTGTATGGCTCTATTACGGAATGTTCACCAATTATTAATTTTGGTTATTGGCTAAAATGAAAAGCAACATATATTATCTACATTTTTTACCGTAGATCGTAAACCATGTGCGGCAGCGACCTGTCAGCCAATCTATGCAGCAAATAAAGAACACTTAAAAAAGACGACTCTAGATAGAATTGTGTAACATATGGTGTTCGGTCACCGGAATTCTCATCCCCCAAAACCATACGTCTCAAAGTCGCATCTTGCACTGTACTTTCTAATCTATCTGTCTTTTTATTGAAAAACCTTGGTTAACGTTTGCTGGGATGCCATATACATACATACATACATACATCTATATATAAATAAATAAATAAATATATATATATATATATATATATATATATATATATATATATATATATATATATATATATATATATGTATATATCAGCATATAAAGTGATCTCTTATGCCTTACATTTGCACTGTGTTCTGATGCGGCGATTCGAGAACAACTTGTGAAGTGTCACTTGAATCAAACTATTAAAAAAATAAAACACTCCAATATTGTTTCTTGTTATATTGTCTGAGCAATCATAAGCAGTAGCGTACTGTAAGCTCACAGATATTCCATTTAATAGCTTATCCACTAGATTTACTTTCGTTTGCACGCCGAGAAAAAAACAAGCCTAACTGCTCTGCTACTGTTCGTAAACGTTTCATTTACGTAGTCAGTGTGGACATTCCGCATGATACGGTTGTCAATGTCCGAGTATATAGCAGAAGGCAATAGCGGTAGAGGCATGCAAAGCCACCCTAAGCACTGACAACCACATCAATATAAAAGATACCAGGTGAGTTTCTTTTTCTTTATTTGAATATATTCGGTTAACATTTTATCAAGCAACCACTCGTTTCGAGTCTTTCTTAAGTATTTTTTCAGCTCTGGAATATGATTCGTGTGATATAGATAGTGCAGTGTAAATAGCATATTCATATATTTCATCACTGAATTGCGTGATGGCAACGCAACTGACGTAAACGTCCAATAAATGTGGTTTCGGAAACGCAATTTAAGTACACCGTATCTAATGATGTAGAAACATATATGCATTCTCTACGAATACTACTTTAAAACGGCATGAAAAAAGAATTTGAAAAGCTTGCGGTTGAGGACTTGGCAAACCGATACTTTCAAATTTTTGTTACATGATGTCTTCTAGGGATTCAAAGTTGTATTCAAATCTAAGAAAGGCTCAGGCACAGCATTATTTTGTTCAACTTTTCTGCGTGCGTAATAGTTACATTCTTCATGTAGATCTATTGTACTTCATATTTAAAACAATAGGTGAAGGTCTATGATACCAATTTCCCGCAGAAGACCATCACGCAAGTGAACAGAAATTTCTGCACTCTTTGCATTATCACGTTCAACACAGGACGTGCCCGCTTTTTAGCACTGTATATGCTTCTTTTGTCCTCCTGAGCTCACTGAGCCCTATTATATCCCATTTACTACCCTCTAATTCCTCCAATAAGACTGCTAGACTCGCCTCACAAGATAACGTTCTCACGTTAAATGTTTCCAGGTTCAGATTCCAATGGCGGCCTGTGCGGAAGAATCCCTGGCTCCGGACAGGGCGCCATTGGAATCTAAACCTGGCGACGTTTAACGTTTGGACGTTATCTAGTGAGGCGAGTCTAGCAGTGTTATTGGAGGAATTAGAGGGTAGTAAATGGGATATAATAGGGCTCAGTGAAGTTAGGAGGACAAAAGAAGCATATACAGTGCTAAAAAGCGGGCACGTCCTCTGCTACCGGGGCCTAGTGGAGAGACGAGAACTAGGAGTCGGATTCCTAATTTATAGCTGGTAACATACAGGAATTCTATAGCATTAACAAGAGGGTGGCAGGTCTTGTTGTGAAACTTAATAAGAGGTACAAATTGAAGGTCGTACAGGTCTACGCCCCTACATCCAGTCATGATGACTAGGAAGTCGAAAGCTTATACGAAGACGTGAAATCGGCGATGGGTACAGTCAAAACAAAATACACTATACTGATAGGCGACTTCAATGCCAGGGTGGGAAAAAAGCAGGCTGGAGACAAGTCAGTGGCATAGGCTCTAGGAATAGCAGGGGAGAGCTATTGGTAGAGTTTGCAGAACAGAATCTCATGCGGATAATGAATACCTTCTTCAGCAAGCGGGATAGCCGAAAGAGGACGTAGAGGAGCCCGAATGGCGAGACTAGGAATGAAACAGACATCATACTCTCCGCTAACCCTGGCATCATACAATATGTGGACGCGCTCGGCAAGGTGCGCTGCAGTGACCATAGGATGGTAAGAACATGAATTAGCCTAAACTTGAAGACAGAACGGAAGAAACTGATACGTAAGAAGCCATTCAATGAGTTGGGGGTAAGAGGCAAACTAGCGGAATTCCGGATCAAGCTACAGAACAGGTATTCGGCATTAACTCAGGAAGAGGACCTGAGTATCGAAGCAATGAACGACAATCTTATGGGCATCGTTAAGGAGTGTGCAATAGAAGTCGGTGGTAACTACGGTAGGCAGGATACCAGTAAGCTATCGCAGGAGATGAAAGATCTCATCAAGAAACGCCAATGTATGAAAGCCTCTAACCCTACAGCAAGAATTGAACTGGCAGAACTTTCGAAGTTAATCAACAAGCGTAAGACAGCTGACAGAAGGAAGTATAATATGAATAGAATTGAACATGCTCTCAGGAACGGGGGAAGCTTAAAAGCAGTGAAGGAGAAACTAGGAATTGGCAAGAATCAGATGTATGCGTAAGAGACAAAGCCGGCAATATCATTACTAATATGGATGAGATAGTTCAAGTGGCTGAAGAGTTCTATAGAGATTTATATAGTACCAGTGGCACCCACAACGATAATAGAAGAGAGAATAGTCTAGAGGAACTCGAAATTCCACAGGTAACGCCGGAAAATGTAAAGAAAGCCTTGGGAGCTATACAAAGGGGGAAGGCAGCAGGGGAGGATCAGGTAACAGCAGATTTGTTAAAGGATGGAGGGCAGATTGTTCAAGAGAAACTGGCCACCGTGTATACGCAATGCCTCATGACCTCGAGGGTACCGGAGTCTTGGAAAAGCGCTAACATAATTATAATGCATAAGAAAGGGGACGCCAAAGACTTGAAAAATTATAGACCAATCAGCTTACTGTCAGTTGCCTACAAACTATTTACTAAGGTAATCGCAAATAGAATCAGGAACTCCTTAGACTTCTGCCAAGCAAAGGACCAGGCAGGATGCTGTAAAGGCTACTCAAGAATAGACCATATTCACACTATCAATCAGGTGATAGAGATATGTGTGGAATATAACTAAACCTTATATATTGCTTTCATTGATTACGAGAAAGCGTTTGATTCTGTCGAAACGTCAGCAGTCATGGAGGCATTGCGGAATCAGGGTGTAGACGAGCCGTACGTAAAAATACTGAAAGATATCTGTAGCGGCTCCACAGCCACTGTAGTCCTCCATAAAGAAAGCAACAAAATCCCTATAAAGAAAGGCGTCAGGCAAGGAGATACGATCTCTCCAATGCTATTTACAGCATGTTTACAGGAGGTATTCAGAGACCTGGAGTGGGAAGAATTGGGGATAAGAGTAAATGGAGAATACCTTAGTAACTTGCGCTTCGCTGATGATATTGCCTTGCTTAGTAACTCAGGGGACCAACTGCAATGCACGCTCACTGACCTGGAGAGGCAGATCAGAAGGGTGGGACTAAAAATTTATCTGCAGAAAACTAAAGTAATGTTTAACAGTCTCGGAAGGGAACAGAAGATTACGATAGGTAGCGAGGCACTGGAAGTGGTAAGCGAATACATCTACTTGGGGCTGGTAGTGACCACGGATCCGGATCATGAGACTGAACTAAGCAGAAGAATAAGAATGGACTGGGGTGCGTTTGGCAGGCATTCTCAAATCATGAACAGCAGGTTGCCACTATCCCTCAAGAGAAATGTATACAACAGCTTTGTCTTACCAGTACTCACGTACGGGGCAGAAACTTGGAAGCTTACGAAAAGGTTCTGCTTAAATTGAGGACGACGCAACAAGCTGTGGAAAGAAGAATGATGGGTGTAACGTTAACGGATAAGAAACGAGCAGATTGGGTGAGAGAACAAACGCGAGTTAACCCATTAGGGACCAGCGTGACCATATGGTCACGCTCGTCTACAGAAACGTTATCGGTGAATACATATTCAAAAACTCCCGCCAAAGTCGCCTCCTACGTGCCGTCTGAGAGCTTTAGAGACACCAGGTGAAAGCAGGTGTGGGTCAGTTTCTGGGACCTACTCGGAAAGTATGAGCTGCCTTATCATGCAACTCTCGAGAGATTAAGTGTGTTTCTTTCGCGCTGTTTGCGTACACAGTAACAGGATGCACTTATCTCGCTATAGCTCTTTATTAATGTGACCACCAGTGAGCTTTTGAGAGAGCTTGACTTGTGTTTACTTTATGAAATAGCGCATTGTATTCTGCGTTGCCATATGGTCACGCTAGGCCTTAGGGGTCCGAAAACATTGTGATTTTTTTATTTCTGCATATTACTATCGCGCATTGCTGTTTGGGTGTTCACGCAATACTCTTGTATTATAATGGTTAAATAGGTTGACGTTGGAAGAAATAACGAAGATCCTCGAAGAAGACGACGATGACGTATCGGCAATTTACATCGAGCCACCAGAGGCTAGCACCTATTCGGATCAGGATTCGGCAGATGAAGACTCAGGCGGGCTCATCGATAACCTAAGTGGGAGGCAGCTCAGAGCCGGCGCTGAAACTGTTTTTACAGATGGACGCCGCATCGGTGGGTGCGACTCCGACGACGACGACGTGGATGGCGACCATGGTGGGCTGGGCCACGGAACCTCAAACGTCTCCTCCGCTGCAGGTGATGCCGGCATTCCTGAGAGTTTATCTGAGAATTTTCAATGGAGGAAGGCTGATCTTCAAAAAGTCCATGCATATTTCCTGACGCAAACTTTTCCGCTTATAGGAACTTCTCACCTGTTGAGTTGTTTGAACTTTTTTTTGATGAAACTGCCATGGAGCTGTTAGTGGAGCAAACAAGAAAATACGCCTTATTTTTGAATATGCCTGATCCGGAGGTCACAAAAGAAGAAATGAGATGTTTTATTGGAGTCCTTGTTTTGTCCTGCTACGCCCGCTTGCCAGGGAAAAAGTGCTACTGGGACAGCGGCACTGACATGCGCAACACAATGACTTACAATGCTATGCGAAGAAACCGCTTTATACAGATAATGAGGTTTCTGCACTGTGCGGACATTGCGAGCTTGACACTTAGCGACAAGTTAACAAAGTTGCGTCCATTGATGGCCCTACTGAAAGCAAGGTTCTTGAAGCACTTTCAGCCTGCTCGTCACCTGAGCTATGACGAAAATATGATTGAGTACTACGGTCGTCATGGTTGCAAACAGTTTATACGCGGAAAGCCAATTCGCTTCGGCTCTAAAGTATGGTGCGTAAACGCCAAGAATGGATACCTCGTAAGCTTCGAAGTGTATCAAGGAAAGCAGGGTAACCCAGGAACATCTGCAAAATATGAAAAAAACTTTGGCAAACCAGCCGCACCACTTCTTCAAATGGTGGATGAACTCGCAGTAGAGGCTCACAATCTTCCATTTTCTTTCTATTTTGACAATTTATTTACCAGCATGGTGCTACTTCGGCATCTCAAGGCGCAGGGCTACGAAGGTACGGGCACAATGCGGCAGAACCATGTAGCGAAAGAGTGCCCGATTGCTCGACCTGAACATATCAAGCGTCAGCCTCGCGGGCATGAAGAGCACGTGCTGAGCGACGTTGGAATAATAGTTGTCCGCTGGATGGACAACTCCGTAGTAATTATCGTTAGCACCATACACGGAATAGAACCAATGTCGTTTGCAGACAGGTACTCCCGTGTTCAGAAGAAAAGAGTCAAGGTACCCCGTCCAAATGCTGTTGCTCAATACAACAGCTTTATTGGAGGCACAGACCAGATGGATGCAAATGTAGCTGCTTACAGGATCGGAACCCGTGGCAAAAAATGGTGGTGGCCAATCTTCACGTGGCTTTGTGACGTATCCATCACCAACGCTTGGGCACTAATTCGTAGCACGGGGTCCAACATTACCCAGCTTGAGTTCCGCAGGCGTGGCACAAAGCTATTTGATGCGATGGGAAAATAAGCCGAAAGGACCTGGTCGAAGGAGGACTTCGAAGCCTGGTGACATCCTGACCGCTGTCCGGTACGACCAAGTTGCCCACTTTGTTGCAGCCGTACCGAATGGAAAGAGACGGAGGTGTGCCGGCGACAACTGCAACAGTGCGGTGCGCACACAATGCACCAAGTGTGATATTGGCATCTGTATACCATGCTTTCAGCCTTACCACACCAAATGAGTGCCCTACTGTTCAGCAAGTTCGATTTTCCTCAAGTTTTGTGGCCTAAAATAAATGTTTTTCATTTGGTGCACTTTTCTGTAGCCTGAAGCCCCAGCGTGACCATATGGTCACGGGCTATATTTCATAAGCTAATTACGCAAACGCAATCATTCTTTGCATATCATTAATCTGTACAGAAATATGTTCATATATATTGTTTATTTCAACAAAACCAGAAAAAAAAAAGAAACCGGTCCCTAATGGGTTAATGACATCTTAGTTGAAATCAAGAAAACGAAATGGCGATGGGCAGGACATGTAATGAGGAGGGAAGATAATTGACAGTCCTTAAGGGTTACGGACTGGATTCCAAGGGAAGGGAAGCGTAGCAGGGGGCGGCAGAAAGTAGGTGGGTGGATGAGATTAAGAAGTTTGCAGGGATAACATGGCCACAATTAGTACATGACCGGGGTGGTTGGAGAAGTATGGGAGAGGCCTTCGCCCTGCAGTGGGCGTAACCAGGCTGATGATGCTGTGTAATTGGTTTATCCTTATATTTTTTTTTCGTTTTCTAACTTTGTTTTAGCAAATTGACCTGCTTACTAAGACCTTTCACCCCTTCGCCATTATCAATGTTTCGGAATGTTCGATTCAAGATAAAAAAGTACATTTTGCAGATTAAACAAATTGTGACTTGTCTCTCGCGTTCATATTATGTAGTGATCAGCGTGTTTGTTGACTGGAATTGCGATAATCAGCATCCACCGCTCGCTTGTAATAAGCGATGGTATAATAGAGCTGTTTTGAATCGTTACAGCTAGGTAAGGGGATGTCACCGACCCACAAGACTGGTGTTTTATTTTAGTTCTCTTTTGTTCAAAGCCGTATATAAAGAAAGCAATGTGTAATGACTTCACACGTGCAAATGTCTTCGGCAATTTATCATGTGCATTTGTACATCCAGGTTTTCAAGTAATTTGATGATTACGTATGCCGCAATAACTATGTTATCACGAGTATGTCGGCTGAGGAATAGAGACAATTCGAATATTAACAATTTAAATTTTAATTAGGAGCCGTGTAAACTGCAAATAGCAGCAAAGTAGCCTTAGGCTAGAATAATATTAAGGAAGTGATTTCATTAGTGAATAATTGAAAGATCTACTCGTTCCTCACAAAAACAAATGCCACAGCCCTTACCCATGTTACAGTAGGTTGAATGTGACAGAAAACTTTGAGGACATACGATACATAAGTGGACTGTGTTATACTTATCCCTTTGATTAGAAGGATGCCTAAGTATTTCAATACATCGCTAATGTACTTGGTAGTTCGTTTCTGGAACATATTAGATTTCCGCCACCTTATAATACAAAATTGACGACCTAAATCGAAAACTCGAAACAAACAGTCACTAGGTTATGATTTGTTTCTTTTAAATACAACAAACCTTGTCAAGTTTCGTGCAGTGGTTGCCGAGAAAAACGAATTCTGCGTTTACGTGTATTTAGATAGGAGTACCCGAGCTAAAGCGTCCTCTTAAGCTTTGCCTTTTAGAGTGGAACGCGATAGCATTAAAAGACCATCGACTGCTTCTCACACTTCCCGTCAGCTGCAGCTTATTTAACCCTAATGTTTACCGGCATACGCTGACGGCGAATGCTATGCACGAAGGTGAGTTTTCTGTAAAAACGCGGCCTCTTGCGTGGGCCGCGATGCGGTGGAGCCGAGCGCCATCTGGAGGTATTGCAAGGAAACAGGTGCACCACTCCGTGGCCTCCGAGATTTGCACCTGCGGCGCGTAGAAATTTCGGATGCCGTGGCCGGTCTATGTATGGTAGAAATGCTGGGAGGAGCGGTGTGTGTCTGAGTTGCTGCGTAGCACAATTCTGTTTTTCCCTACATTGAAATTACAGTTCGACACTATCATGTACGTAGGTTGTGTGTAAGTCGTACTTTAAACTTATTCTGGCGTATTTTACTCTGACACATTCAACTACTTCTGTACCTGCTTTGTGCTAGGCAGAGGGTGTGCGTGGTTGGGTATGCGTGATTGGGTTTGCATCGTTCGGAATGACTTTTGCCGGAAAGATGGCGGACGAGGAATGCGGGACGCTGACGATGGATTTTCTACGACATGGGGCACTACCGATATCTCGTCGATAACCCTACCTAGCTTCGCACATTGTCCATACGTACATGCTACTCGTAAATCATCGTTTTTGAATCATATCTTTAAGGCGAAAGCTTCAGACCTGTGTGAAAGTCGCGTGGTCAGGTACAAAAAATATCACGTGACCCAAGGAAGGCCACATGTGAACCAAAGTGCGCCGAGCCGTGTACAAAATGACGATTAGTACAGTTAATTAAGGATTGATTAGTGAATGATTAAGGTGGATTTTGGTGGATTAGGATCAATGAAGGTAAATAGGGTGTATTAATGTGGAATAATGTAGGTTGAGGTCGATTACGGTGGAAGAAAGAGGACTAACGTGAATTAAGGCTTATAACAGTAGGCTTTACAATGCTTTTGTGTTCGCCTCTCTTAGAGGATAGCTAAGGACACCTGGGGAATATTCATTGTACCGAAATTGAGTGAAATATGGCGTGGCCCTTAAGAGTTGCCGTTTTGTAGCCCAGATTTACTCTAATGCATTTAGCTGTAAAATTTATATGATCTCATGCGGAGATCAACTTCCGGTTCGAATGCGAGCGCACGTCTTTCCCTGGTGCCCCGTCTCTTTTCGACAGTTACGCGCGCTGTTGGCGTTTCAGCTTCTTCTATCGCACATCCTCTTCATCGGTGTAGCTTCGGCCGCACGTGGAAACAAGCCTGGGAAAGGTGCGTTGCTTTTTGGTCGTTTTACGGCCGCTTCTACGCGCCAGCGGGCGGCCTAGCTAAGCCTAATGCATGGCCATGATTGCGTTGATGACCGAGCCCGGGTCATCGAAGCTACCTTCATCTGACGACCATGAACAACGCCAGGGACAATCAGCTTTGATGATGCCAACCCAAGGCTGGGTCCAGGAAGCGGCTACGCAACGTCCCCAAGGCCTTCCGGAAGCGTCTACCACAGAGCGTTCTGCTGGGATGCATGAAGAACGCTGTGGGTATGCTACAGCTGACCAACAACATAAACGCGAACGCCAAAGACGAAAGAACAATCGAGAACCGAACGAACGCAGCCGCAGCCGTCACCGTCGTGATAGAGACCGCTCTGCAAGTCTGTCAACGACGGCCAGCGCGGTATCGAAACGAACGCGGCACGACTCTTTCACGTCATCGGCCTACGAAGACGCGTCCGCCCCTTTCAGCGACGGAGACGACATGCAAACACAAGCACCACCGACATCATGCCTAGAATCTGATGTGACAACGCCACGTCAAACAGAAAGTGCATTGCATGCGTCTCAAGAACTGTTTTTGTACGCAAACTCAACTGAAAAGCTAGAGACAATTCGAGACGCCGGAGCCTTCTCCGAGTAGGCGTTTGAAGATTACGGCGACCAAGGAGCGTGGAAAGTGCAACGCCGTAAGCATAACCGAACGCGGCCCGATAAGGAAACACCGCCAGAAACTTTCGTGCTAGTCGTGAAACCACGGGTAAACGTGGCGCTAATGACTGTACCATGAAAGGACCTCCACTGCAACTTCGTGATGGCCACACCCACTGCTATCAACACCAAGCCTTTGACGTACACGTTCCAACCAGCACCTAACACCATAAGATTGCTCGCTCACGACAAGAGGCAAGCAGACGGGTTTCTCAAGCTTTCACACCTAGACGTGAACCACAGACAGATACCAGTACAAGTGTATCAGGCACCCGGGCGAGACATGTGCCGAGGCGTTATATACAACGTTGACTGCAATAAAACAAAGGCTGAACTCCGGGCAGCCTTGACCTGTGAGCACAGACGTATCCTTGACGCGCGCCCAATGGGAAAGCGTGGGACATGTCTAATGACTTTTGAAGGACGCCACGCCCCTAACACAGTCGTGTATTACGGCCACATCACCCGAGTTTCAATTTACGAACCTAAAAGCATCGTGTGTAATCGTTGTCATCGCTTTGGTCACAAAAAGGATGTCTACCCGACGAAGCGGTGTGTCCTACATGCGGCAAGACACACGAAGGTAGCACTACTGGCGATGAATGCAAACAGACGACGCCCAGGTGCCGCAACTGTGAAGAAGAAGGTCACACAGAGACTCACCCGAAGTGTCCAGCTAACCTAAAGTCCGACGCAAAAATTGCTAAGAAACTCCGCTCAAGGCCCGCACTTGTCGTAGAAGGCACGGCGCACACCGATCGAGAAACCGCACTAGAACTGTCCAGACCCATGACCTCAAATCAACGCAGCAGCTACTTCAGCGTGAAAACATCTCATTGCAGCCACGTACCATAAAGAAGCAGTGAACGAGATTGTTTCAAAGAACTGCGCACAAGCAACAGTGAGAGGAAATGGCTGCAACCTCAACTACGCAGCAGTGCTCAAGCGAACTCAACCAAGTGGAGACAAACCGGCGAACTCTTCACCTTATACCACACCTATGCTACCTTCACCATCGCCGCTGGTTGATACATCGAAAGACAGTGTAGAAGCTGAGATTGCAGAACTCGCACGACAGAACGCCGACTGCGGCGGAAACTAGAAGATAATGAAAAAAGGCATGCAGCACTGCTCGAACGGGTTCGTGCCAAGAGACAGCAGTGACAGTGACAGTGACAAGAACTTTATTGAAAGTGTGCTGAGGAACTTGATTGGGGGAACCGAAGGTTCCCCGATCAAGTTGGTGGCTCCGCCCACGACGGGACAGGGAGATGGTGACTCTCCGCGACGTCGCGGGCCCTCTGGACGGCCTGTAGTTGGTTTGGGAAATCCGAGCTCTTCAGCAAGGCGTCCCACTTGGACTGGTTATGAAAGTCGGAGCCCGCGTTGTACGGGCACAGCCAGAGCATGTGGTCGAAGGAGCAGCACGCGTGACCGCATTTGGAGCACGATTGCGGAAAGTTCGGGTCTATCCAACTAAGCGCTCTCGGGGTGAGGTACGATCTCGTCTGTAAAAGCCTGAAAGTAACAGCCTGAGCCCTGTTCAGTTTCGGGCTGGGGGGAGGGAATTTTCTCCTGCTGTGTCTATAATGTGACGTAATTTCGTGAAAGGTTGTAAGTTTATCTTTGAAGGGGCAATCCTGCGGGAGAGCCGGACCGCTAGCTCGGGCGCGGTTCGTGAATTCACGCGCCAGGCAGTTGGCCCGCTCGTTAGGGTTGCAACCCGCTCGGTTAGTTACATCGTCCATGTGGGCCGGGAACCATGCTATAGTATGACCTGCGGTTTCTTCTCGCGTAATAATACGAAAGCATATGTTAACGATGTCGGCTGCCTGTTTACAAACTAGAGCGGACGAGAAAGTCCTGACCGCCGTGCGCGAGTCGGAGAAAATGGACGCCGGGCCTTTTGCGGCTTGAAGAGCCAACGCTATCGCGGTTTCCTCCGCCTCGTTGGCGTGTTTAGCGTAGATTGATGTCCTAATGATGACTGCCCTAATGATCACAATGTTGTCAACTATGTCTTTTGTTATCGCAAGTCCAGCTAGATATCTGTTGTCGTCCTCGGTCAATGTTTATAAGACACTAATGGTAGGGGTTTTGAGACAAGAACACACCCTCAAGGGTGCGAACATTTTTACCGTGTATATGTGACAGAAAAAAAATGGCCAGGCTTAGCTTGGTTAAGCCCAGAATGCGTTGCATATTGCGCGCGTTGCATATTGTGCGGTCCGTGACGTCATGCGCCAGCGCAGCGCCCCTAGCGGGAGGAGCGGGAGTCAGGTGGTGGCGGCGGCCGCGCGCGACCGTGCGAGTTGGGGCCCAGCTTTTCCTCCGGCTGTCGTGACGTCACGTCACGTGGTTGCGCTAAAGGTCAATGGTGGCCGCGCGGCCGCGCCCAAGAGCTGAACTGAGTGATTGCAATATGCTACGCATAAAAATGATGTGCAATGCTTCAGGCTGTTTACCTCTCTCACACTGAACTTGGTGGGCTCATTATCTCCAGTCCATTTTGGAATAGCTGATGCAAGACCTTAACGAAGAAATATAGAGCTATCATTATGCTATAGTTGCTATATATTACTAATATCCCCACTTCTCCACGTTGAACTTCACATATTCGTCTTCCGGCAATTTCGGCAATTTTTCTTGCTCAGCGGATGTCTTAATAAAACTTGAGGTGTACGTCTTCACATACGCGTTGGCCATGCGTTTAAAAGAGCTAGGTTGAGAGTTATGGATACCTTTACAAATTAAATTCATCACTCCCCTGAAACCAGATAACTTGCCTTCTCGTCAGTGATAGGGCGTAATGTGTTCTGAGGTAAATAGTGGTAAACGCAGAACATGCTGGGAAATAATGGCAGGTGACAAAGACGAGAAGTTCGTAATCATGAGGTAGGATTTCAAGTGAGACGTTTCTATCGGGATAACCTATGTTTCAGGTGAATGGGCGAGTGATGGTTGAAAAGTGGTGATGCATTGTTGGATGCAGAAGACTAAGTCTTCACGGGCCGCAAACACAGTTTGGGCGATGTTTATCACATTAATCGGAATAGTTTAGGCCTGGCACAGTCCCTGGGTTTGTGCACCTGCTACTCGCAGACCTCACCTGGACCATAAGCGATCCGGACGAAAAAAAAGATTGCTGTCATATAGTTGCGTTGACAATACGTATGTGAAATGAACCATTCTTCATTGCGTAGAGCACAGAACCAAATAGTCAGAAGTGGTAACACGACGCACTATAGAAATCACTACATCGCCGTTCTCGAATTGTACTCGCCGGTGCTTCCCCTAAGAAATGTTACTACGCATACGGGCTTATTGGAGCGTACTATTCAGCTGAACCATTCCTTACCTTCCGAGACGCACTTTTCTGCCTCTCATACCAAACGAGCAACAAGCAGTGGCCCCATTAATACAGCGGCGTGCAACAAACACCTCGTTCAGCTTGCAACTCCTTCAGTTTTGGTATCGGTGCACGTTCCTGCGGGGAAACTATGCGTTCCGTAAAGGAGAAATCATATTCCAAATGTCTTAACCTAATAAAGGCCTTCCATAGAACAAGTGAGCTCTGGGCATTGAAACTGCACGAAGAAGGAAAAATATGCTGCACTATGTATGGTCTCCTGCTTCCTGTTTATGAAGGTGCCCTGTCCCCAGAGTTGTACACGTTACGAAAATGATGCGACCGGTCAGAACGACTTCTTTATAAAAATGTTTTGATTAGAGTTACAAATCGCTGCATCACCGCCCCACAACAGTAATTAGGCAATTGCTAAAAAATAATATATTAACTTAACCTCTTTTCTAATCACTTTCCTCCTCCCTCATTGCCCAAAGAGTTGCGGGCACGGCACGCATGCAAGCATGACTTCCAACGTGTTCGTATTTGCTTGTCTGCAGGTCCCTTTTCTCGTCGCCGCCACGAATTCAAGAGCAATCGCAGCACACTGCAAGCCGGAGCGTCAACCAAATCATCTGGATCTACTGCAGACGCAACTACTGGGAACGTGCGACGGCGATACGTATATCGGAAGCATCCACCAATCATCGACGACCAAGTCACGGACCGATCCCTACTTAAACAAGCCCCTGGACACACCCGGACTCAGTTGCGGGCACGGCACGCATGCAAGCATGACTTCCAATGTGTTCGTATTTGCTTGTCTGCAGGTGAGACACACTTCCTCACTTAGAAGTAATCATTTGTCACTGATTGTCGTGCCGTGCCCCCGCACTCTAGCGCTGCTTGTATGTGATTGTTGGTCTGTATGTCTCAAGCTTATCACAAGTGGTGATGTCGAGTTGAATCCGGGCCCTGGTTTGACTACAGACGAAAAACTTGAACAGATTATGCAAACGTTGAAAGACCAGAGCAAGACATTAGGTCACATTAAACGTGATCAGAGAGCAGTTCAAAAAGAAGTGAAAGAAAATGGTGCCGCCATGAAACTTATTGAAGACCGCTTAACTAAAATTGAGTCTTCTTTTTCTAAACTTGATGACACACAGCGGACGATGTCTCGCCTGAATGAAACAGTCGCAGTGCTATCTAGAAAAGTTGACGATATGGAAAGTCGCCAGCGCCTCAATAACCTTATCATCTTCGGTTTGCCTGAGCAAGACAATGAAACACAGGGACATTTATCGAAACTGATGCATGACAAAATATTTTCTGTGATTGGTACTTCTCCCCAGAGCATTGAGCGCATGCACCGTCTTGGAAAAAAGCAGTCAAAAGCACGACCAGTTAGTTTCCGGCTGTATGATTTCAAGGAAAAACAGGAAATTATGAGCAACTGTCCCAAGTTGAAAGGCATGAATGTTTCGATAAGTGATGACTTCTCAAAGAGCGTGGTGCACAGGAAAAAGTGCCTATGGGAAAGCGCTAAAAATGAGAAATCGAGTGGGAAGCGAGTGCGCCTAGTTTATGACACGCTTTACGTGGACGGCAAGGCGTATTACTGGGACGATGATACTTCCACACGTAGGCCATGTCGGGAGCCGCGTCGTCGTGACAAAAGTAGCAACATAGGCGGCAGAGAAAAGCCCTGCGAGAGGCGAAACAGCTCTGACAGCAGTCACGAGTGTCCCTGACAGACTAGTAGTTTTAAACCTCAATGCTCGGAGCATATGCAACAAATATTCTATTTTGGAAGCTGTCCTCTTGGAACATGAACCGGATATTGTAACTGAAACTTGGTTAAATAAATCAATCGAAAGTGCTGATTTCCTTCCTCCGAACTATACGGCTTGTCGCAAAGACAGAGGATCCAGAGGAGGCGGTGTTGCTATTGTTTATAAAACTTCAATGGTCTTCGTTGAAATTTCATCCCCTCCAGAACTGGAGTGTATTGTGGGTACCAGAGAGATCGGTGGTCTGTACTTTGTAATTGTTGCAGTATATCGCCCCCCTGGCACCTCCGAAGAATACATGCTATTGCTGAATGATTTCTTACTTGAAAAGTTTGGCAACAGCACCTGTAGGATTATAATGGCCGGAGATTTTAATTTACCAAATATTGACTGGGCATATTATCAGGAAGGTCAAAATAATCAGGCCGTGTCTCGTGTTCTTCTGAATCTAACTTTTTCCCTTGACTTAACACAAATAGTAACTATGCCCACACGAACCCACGAATTGGGAGAATCGCTACTTGATTTGGTGTTTCTAAGCAGATCTGTCACACAATCCAAGTACTGGTGTGAAGTCTTAGAAGGGATTTCTGACCACAATATGGTTATGACGTATGTCTCTACCACATATACCCGAGCAGAAAAGAATAAAACTTTGCTAGTCTCCGATTTCTCTAAAGCAGATGATGTTGCAGTATTGGACCATTTAGGGGAAAGTTATGATGATTTCAGCCATTTTATTTCGCTAAATACTACGTCAGTAAATGATGCTTGGGAGAAGTTTAAAAGTGTGGTATTAAAATCAATAGCACTATTTGTTCCCAAGCGCCCTATAAAAACCCATGGATTACACGGGGAATAATTCATAAAAAGCGCCTCCTGAAACGAATGAGGTCTAGAACATTCTCTACAAGAATACGTCATTGTATTCATTCCGCTTCACATTATCCTAAATGGAAATTATTAAAGCGAAACATTGTCAGATGAATAAAACACTTACCAATTTTATTCAATCCTCTCCGGGAAAATTTTGGAGGTACATTTCAGGGCCCAAATCCGGCATTCAATTTCTGACAAGTGAAAATAAGACTATCACGAACAGCTCTGAAATGGCTTGCCTCTTCAATGAATATTTTGAATCGGTCTTCACATGGGATGATGGTTCTACACCCCTAACAGTACATTCCATTACGCACTGTATATCTGAGCCAACTATTAGACAAGACGGCATTTTGAACCTGCTCCTTAAACTAGATGAGAAAAAATGTCCTGGCCCTGATCAAATTCCCAACGCTTCTTTAAAGAGGTGCGCCGAGTGGTGCTCATGTTCCCTTTCGGATATCTATACTAAATATCTAGAATCTAGCGACGTTCCGAGAGACTGGAGGCGGGCTAAGGTAGTACCGATTCACAAACAGGGTTCCAAAAATGACGTCACTAATTACCGGCCAATCTCTTTGAGAAGTACATGTTGCAAGACGCTAGAGCACATCCTTACTACCCACCTAACTAAATTGGGGAAGAGAACGACGTTTTGGGTAAAAACCAGCATGGCTTTCGCCGAGGGTACTCCACAGTCACTATCCTCACTGAAGCTACGCATGAAATCGGTCAATGTATTGATGGAAGGGGTCAAATAGATATGATCTTTACTGATTTCCGCAAAGCATTCGACAGAATATCCCATAGAAAGCTGCTTATGAAGCTGTCTCATTTCTTAGGTAATACCAAGCTATTCAAATGGATTGAGGCATATTTGTCACAAAGGAAACAATTTGTTTCATTAAATTCTATTAGCAGTACCAATAAACCAGTTCGATCGGGTGTGCCGCAAGGATCTGTTATAGGCCCTTTACTTTTTTCCATTTATATTAGTGATATGGGAGCAGGTTTTTCGCCACAAATATCCATCAAGCATTACGCAGATGACACCATTATATATGCTAAAATATGCACTCCTAATCATCAACAGGAGCTTAATAACCATTTACAAAAAGTCAGTCTCTGGTGTGATGAATGGCAAATGGAATTGAATACATCAAAAACTGTTTGTATGCGTTTGACGCGTAAAAAAGATCCTTTAATATTCCCCTACAGCATTAACGGAGCCGAATTAGCTGAGGTTAAAAAATATAAATACCTAGGAATTCATCTCACACATGATTTGAACTGGTCGGTACATGTCGACATGACGCCACACCAGAGGTAAAAACAATGGCCTACAAAATGACTGTACTTCCTGTACTGACTTATGCAAGCCATGTTTGGGAGCCGTGCACTCAACAGAACGCACTAAAATGTGAGCGCGTACAAAACAGGGCCTTGAGGTTTATTTTTAACACATACGCTAGAACCCAGTCCGCCACCGAACTTAGAAATAGAGCTGGCCTCATGACTGTCAAGCAAAAACTGCAGCTTAACAGGCTGACATTCTTTTTTAACGTATTAAGTGGAGACTATAAAGTAGACTTAGAAAAACACATCACATTAGAGAGACCTGCTAACCCCAGAACAAAGCATTCAAAACATATTAAACCACTTAAATATAGAACAGAATCCTTCAAAAATTCGTTCCTGGTTCAAAGCATAGACGATTGGAACAACTTGCCACATGATATAGTAGAATGTACTGATTTACAATCCTTTGTAAAGGCTGTTACCAATTATTTGTAAACGGTTGAGAATGCGTTTTATTGTTAGCTGTTTGTCGGTTGCAGTTCTTCGGGCGCGTTACTTTTTTGTTGACCCATATAGTGCTATAACTTACTCATTGTAACTCATGTTGTCTTGTTGCTTAATATTTGTTTATATGCTGTGCCTTCCTAGCCTGATTGCTTTGTATTGAATTGTTTAAACATCTACTATGTCTAGTTCGATGACAGCAATGTAACCGCAACTCCTGTCTTGGCTTTTGCTGAGAGTATGAATAAATAAAAAATAAATAAAAAATAGAGAATATAGAACGAGATGGGCTGACTTTTTCAATGCGGCCTCTGCAGCCCTTGACAGGCTGTATATCTTTAGGATTTCTTTCGAACTTTCTACGAGAAGCCTGTCTCGTCTTTTTATTTTGTGAAGACATCTGCACCGACACTTAAGACTCACTAGATGTGCAAGCTGGAGCGAAGCGCTTTGTTGTAAAACACGAACACCTTGCTTACAAGATAATGCTTACTCAATCCTGCCATGGTGAGATATCGGTCTTCTGCAAGGCACTCCCGAATAGGACAGTGAGAAACTGAAAATTTGCCCTTGCGTGATTGCCCGGCATTAAGGTCAGAGGTGGCCATCGCTATGTAGAAGCGAAGTTTGAATTTGTCGAGGTACATCTCATGGACCTCATCCGTTTCCCTTTGCTCGTTTAGCCCTTGACTTAAACAACTAGTTGTAACAGACGCCACGAGACCTTGGCGTTACGTGAGAAGGTGGACTAATCTGCAACGTAATTAATTATAAAGCTGCATCATATGAGCCCTAAAATACTGTTTGTTACAATCACCAGTAAAGGCGTATGTGTGTTCGGTATATGTCAAACATGATATAAGCAAATGCTTGTAAAGGCTAAGAGTATCAATCTTTTTTAGAGTATTCATAGACAGCCCTAATGTAGACGCTCACTAGATGCCATTGCCATCTATGAAGACCGATTGAAAGCGCTTCCAAGATAGGGAACGTGAAATTTATTGTATGAGAAAAGCTGAGGTCGGACTTACAAGAGAGGGTTGCAAATGTGCAAACTTCCCAGGCTCTGGTGGTCGAGAAGTACCGGCAGGGAGAGATAGATAAAATAAAACGATAGGAAAGCTGCTGGATGCTGACTAAGGGAATAGGGTAACATATGCACCTGTGTTCATTCCATTGGGCGTTTTAGTTCCCGCATAATGCAAGTGTTCACAGCTGCCTTGCCTGTGAAGCCTTTTATGACAGAAAATATAACATGGCAGGTGTAATTGATGACTAAAAAAAGAAACCAACTTACAATGAGTGTCACATATAGTAAACAAAATTATTATTTAATAACAAGATTACCAAAAAGCGGATGGGCTTACAAGTAATTCACTACACGTACTTCGTTACGTACAGTCCAACCTAAGCTGCGTGTATCGGGGATGAGCGAACGAATATAGTTAGAAACACGAATAACCCAAATAGCAAAGTGAGGGTATCTTGCCAGAAAAGCGTTCTTCTTTTTTTTCAGAAAATAGAAACTGCAAAATGGCCGGAGTTGTTAGTCGAATTGTGTTTGAGCTTTCATTTCGGCATAGTTTGTAAGAGGCGTTCAGGGAAAGCACGGGAAAGTCAAGGCGATGAGCAAAACTAGAACAAGGCTAAAGCGGGAGCCAACGTTTCGAGAACGGGACGTGTTTTTCAAGGCAACATACTCTTTTCTCGGCACAGCATATATAGACCTTTTCATTGGACGAGAAGGAAAGGGTGCGCCATGAGCTATTCCTCTATTCTGGCTTGTTCGATCCGGCGCGGCACTGCTTGAAAGTATTGCTGTCGCGTGCTGCGGAACGATTTGGAGATGTTTTAGCTCGTAATTTGTGAAATTTAGGCAATGTCCGTTCATACAGAGACGTCAAAGAAGCATTCGGTGCATGTGTAACTACAGTATGCGGAAATATCTCTTGCGGGCACAAAAATCGTCAGTCGCGGTGTGCGTATGAGTTGTGAAGTATTTGGAGTGTATTGGTTTTAATTCAATTAACAGAACCGGTGTCTGTGTATTCCCAGGAATCGGAAAATATGCTCACTATCTGATCGCTTGGCGTAAGAGGAGCAGGAAATAACTTTATTGTGTGCCCTGCGAGTTGGTGGGGAAGGCCAAAGGCCCCGCCTAGGTGACGGCCAGGAGTTCTTGGGTCCTGGCGGCATCCTCGGCCAACTGGACAGCCGAGGAAGGCGCAGGAACTAAAATAAAAGAGCGCATGCTCATGTACCGGCAACCTAAGGATGGACAACCTAAGATGGGCAACCCAACGTCTAAGCGCCAGGCGCTATCAAATATTTGTGATACAGCGGAATTGTTCTCGCGCTTTTCAAATCTAGTAGACTTGAAATCACTATGATATATTTACGTTAGCCTCCTGTATGAGGCCGATGGCACTGCTCAAAACAGCGATGCCTGCGGTTGGTGAACCAGCATGATACAATTATATAATCTATGTGCTTCAGCCTTGCCTTTTTTACCCTGTAAAGCCGTAATATCCGAGAGGGATTGCATAAAAAGAATGCGATATGATTTGTCAGGACAAAAGTGCCGTAATACGGGTGAGTGCGCCGTACAGAACGGGACAAACAAAACCGAAAAGAAAATTCGACTATCATCCTCTTTTAAAAAAAAAAATGAAAGAGAGGTGGAGAGAAGGGGCTAATGCAGTAATACGACCTCGCATGGTGAAAGTGCACAACATGTATCATCATCATCATCATCATCATCATCCTGGTTACACCCACTGCAGGGCAAAGGCCTCTCCCATACTTCTCCAACAACCCCGGTCATGTAATAATTGTGGCCATGTTGTCCCTACAAACTTCTTAATCTCATCCGCCCACCTAACTTTCTGCCGCCCCCGGCTACGCTTCCCTTCCCTTGGAATCCAGTCCGTAACCCTTATTGACCATCCGTTATCTACCCACCTCATTACATGCCCTGCCCATGCCCATTTCTTTTTCTTGATTTCAATAAGATGTCATTAACTCGTGTTTGTTCCCTCACCCAATCTGCTCTTTTCTCATCCCTTAACGTTACACCCATCATTCTTCTTACCATAGCTCGTTCCATCGTCCTCAATTTGAGTAGTACCTTTTTCGTAAGCCTCCAGGTTTCGGCCTCGTAGGTGAGTACTGGTAAGACACAGCTATTATAAACTTTTCTCGTGAGGGATAATGGCAACCTGCTGTTCATGATCTGAGAATGCCTGCCAAACGCACCCCAGCCCACTCTTATTCTTCTGATTATTTCCGTCTCATGATCCGGATCCGCCGTCACTACCTGCCCTAAGTAGATGTATTGCCTTACCACTTCCAGTGCCTCGGTACCTATCGTAAACTGCTGTTCTCTTCTGAGAATGTTAAACATTACTTTAGTTTTCGGCAGATTAATTTTTAGACCCACCCTTCCGCTTCGCCTCTCCAGGTCAGTGAGCATGCATTGCAATTGGTCCCCTGAGTTACTAAGCAAGGCAATGTCATCAGCGAATCGCAAGTCACTAGGGAATTCTCCATTAACTATTATCCCCAATTCTTCCCAATCCAGGTCTCTGAATATCTCCTGTGAACACGCTGTGAGTAGCATTGGAGAGATCGTATCTCCCTGCCTGACGCCTTTCTTTATAGGGATTTTGTCGCTTTCATTATGGAGGACTACGGTGGCTGTGGAGCCGCTATAGATATCTTTCAGAATTTTAACATACGGCTCGTCTACACCCTGATTGCGTAATGCCTCCATGACTGCTGAGGTTTCAACAGAATCAAACGCTTTCTCGTAATCAATGGAAGCTATATATAAGGGCTGGTTATATTCCGCACATTTCTCTATCACCTGATTGATAGTGTGAGTATGGTCTATTGTTGAGTAGCCTTTACGGAATCCTGCCTGGTCCTTTGCATGACAGAAGTCTAAGGTGTTCCTGATTCTATTTGCGATTACCTTAGTAAATAGTTGGTAGGCAACTGACAGCAAGCTGAGCGGTCTATAATTTTTCAAGTCTTTGGCGTCCCCTTTCTTATGGATTAGGATTATGTTAGCGTTCTTCCAAGATTCTGCTACGCTCGAGGTCATGAGGCATTGCGTATACAGGGTGGCCAGTTTCTCTAGAACAATCTGCCCACCATCCTTCAACAAATCTGCTGTTACCTCATCCTCGCCAGCCGCCTTCCCCCTTTGAATATCTCCCAAGGCTTTCTTTACTTCTTCCGGCGTTACCTGTGGGTTTTCGAATTCCTCTAGACTATTTTCTCTTCCATTATCGTCTTGGGTGCCACTGGTACTGTACAAATCTCTATAGAACTCCTCAGCCACTTGAACTATCTCATCCATATTAGTAATGATATTGCCGGCTTTGTCTCTTAACGCATACATCTGATTCTTGCCAATTCCTAGTTTCTTCTTCACTGCTTATAGGCTTCCTCCGCTCCTGAAAGCACGTTCAATTCTATCCATATTATACTTCCTTATGTCAGCTGTCTTACGCTTGTTGATTAACTTCGAAAGTTCTGCCAATTCTATTCTAGCTGTAGGGTTAGAGGCTTTCTAACATTGGCGTTTCTTGATCAGATCTTTCGTCTCCTGCGATAGTTTACTAGTATCCTGCCTAACGGAGTTACCACCGACTTCCATTGCACACTGCTTAATGATGCCCACAAGATTGTCGCTCATTGCTTCAACACTAAGGTTCTCTTCCTGAGTTAAAGCCGAATACCTGTTCTGTAGCTTGATCTGGAATTTCTCTATTTTCCCTCTTACCGCTAACTCATTGATCGGCTTCTTATGTACCAGTTTCTTCCGTTCCCTCCTCAGGTCTAGGCTAATTCGAGTTCTTACCACCCTATGGTCACTGCAGCGCACCTTGCCGAGCACGTCCACATCTTGTATGATGCCAGGGTAAGCGCAGAGTATGAAGTCTATTTCATTTCTAGTCTCGCCGTTCGGGCTCCCCCACGTCCACTTTCGGCTATCCCGCTTGCGGAATAAGGTATTCAGTATCCGTATAATATTCTGTTCCGCAAACTCTACTAATAACTCTCCCCTGCTATTCCTAGTGCCTATGCCATATTCCCCCACTGCCTTGTCTCCAGCCTGCTTCTTGCCTACCTTGGCATTGAAGTCGCCCTTTAGTATAGTGTATTTTGTTTTCACTCTACTCATCGCCGATTCCACGTCTTCATAGAATCTTTCGACTTCGTGGTCATCATGACTGGATTTAGGGACGTAGACCTGTACAACCTTCATTTTGTACCTCTTATTAAGTTTCACAACAAGACCTGCCACCCTCTCGTTAATGCTATAGGATTCCTGTATGTTACCAGCTATGTTATTATTAATCAGGAATCCGATTCCTTGTTCTCGTCTCTCCGCTAAGCCCCGGTAGCACAGGACGTGCCCACTTTTTAGTACTGTATATGCTTCTTTTGGCCTCCTAACTTCACTGAGCCCTATTATATCCCATTTACTGCCCTCTAATTCCTTCAATAGCACTGCTAGATTCGCCTCACTAGATAATGTTCTAGCGTTAAACGTTGCCAGGTTCATATTCCAATGGCGGCCTGTCCGGACATGTATAGATCTACATATGTTGATGTCGCATGCTTGGAGCATGCGCTAAACAGAGCAAAGTTATTTATATTCCATTCGCCACTCCTTCGGACGCTCACGCAATTCGTAAACGGTCAATTTGCTGGAAAGGTATGATTCACACGGTAAGGTATGCGGTAAGGTATGTTATTCATCGTTGTAAACCGCGTCCACCGAACCAAGTAGTCAGGCAATGTCATCTATACCTAACCATTTGAACGGTTCTCAAAGTAAAACAGCACAACTTCTACCGCAGCAGAACGGTACCCACGCTGTTACGATCGTAGCGTATGTTTCATTGCTCCTAAACCGCAGCTTAGAACTAAATAAGAATACTAGTATAAGGTAACATTAATTAATGCAATTTTCAGAAATGCACAATTGTTCTCCGAGGCTGATTGTAGGCTTAAACACGCGGCCGCACATAGCGCTGCATGCTCTTTCCGTCTCAACGCGAGCAGAAAATCCGGCCATTCCGACTTAAACCACTTCAGTGCGTTTCACAGAATCGTCTTTCACGTAGAAGACACCACGTCACAGTACACAAACTGCGCGAGCGCGAGAACAAACACCACAAATAGAAGACGGAGCACTCGCGAGAGCCTACATGCCGACAGCCCATATATGGCGCCACTGCGTACACAATATGCTGGCGCCCATGAAAAAAACGGTCTGTAGGTAGGGCTCTTGTAAAGGGGAGAGATGGCAAGGCGGGTGGGCGATACAACGACAGAGTGTGTGCGTGACACGGCCGTGTGTAAGCCGGCCGTGTGGTATTTTGTGGAAGGGGCCTGTATTAACAGCAAAAGGGGGTGGGGGGGGGGAATATCTGCTTCGCTGGAGCCCAGTGAGCTATCGTCTCTTCGACCTGGAGAATAAAGCATGCGGAAGAAAATGGTGCTCTTGAAAGAAATACTAAAATCATATAAATATACCAATAAAGGAAAAAAAGGAACGAAAGAAAGGAAAGCACGTAACGCTAAGCAACCCAATGAAACATACAAAGTGCTGTTTCCTTTAGCTTGAAATTAAGCATAGCGAATAGATTCTAAAACTCCCTTTGAAACATTTATGCCTATTGGTTGCAATATGCATAACAGCTGTGGGGTATAAACAAAAATAACTAACGAACTTCAAGTAAAGTAATGCACCTGCAGGCTGATATAAGCTGCTTACATGAGTGGTGAATATTGTGGCAAATGGAGACCAACATAGACAAGACAGAGCAGATGGCGTTTTCTGCGCTCACTAATACTCTCGCGGATACGGACATTATTGTCAAAACTCAGTCATTGAATTATCTGGATGTCCACTTCTCGTCTAATCTAACATGGAACGTTCACATATAGTATATACAAAATAAGCTTTTAAAGAAGGTCTTTTGAAGCGTCGTGTGTCGACTGCCAATGCCGACACGAGGCTACAGGCCTAATTAACACTAATTAGGTCAGCACTATAATACGCTTTCATAGCACGGCATATGAATAGCGCTGATCTTTCAAGTCAGCTTTAATATGTGCAGAACAGGGCAGCCAGATTTATTTTAATATCATATGCATCTTATCAAAGTGTGACGGGGTTCAAGCAAAGAATCTCTAATCTTGAGACACGACGCATATCTCGTTTATCATTTTTTCGCTCAATGTGCTACAACAATACTGATCTTGCAACTAGGAATATTGTCCCGGCGCATCATATCTCTTCATGCAGAAGTCATTGCTTGAAAGTACAACAAATTCTCGCAAGAATATCGAAATATCAGAAGTCGCCATTTGTGTTGTTAGTAAAAGAGTGGAATGATCTGCTGCAACAAACAATTAACCTTACTGACGTGTCATCCATTAAGAAAGAACTGCTGATAAATCTGGGTCCAGTCCACATTCCGTAACCATATTTTCTATAGTATACGTCATGATTGTGAGACATCTGAAGTGCTCTTTTGCTTTGATTTGTAAATGCGCCATGTCTATTCTACGTGTTATATTTTGTTATTTTCCTCGGTGTCTCTAACCTTGTTGGACCCTATGATTGTATAATAATCCGCCCCCCCCCCCCCCCCCTATGTGATATCCTCTTAGACTTTAGGGTATTGAAATAAATAAATAAAAATAGATAAATATATTGTGCTTCTCGATGAGGTGCAAAGTATTTTCTGTGCAGCACAGAACGGAAATTTGGCTGTAGGATATGGAGTTTCAGTTCATCAATGGTACTGCCTAGTTGTTGCAAATGGTCGGCGACAGCTTTGGGAACATTCCTATCTGTGTCCACGCGATGTCCATTTAACCGGATGTTCGTTGATTGACCCGCTTCACCAATATATTCTTTCTTACAAAAGGGACCGAAAAAGATATAATTCACACCGGCACTATTGCAAGTAAGGCCAGTTTCAACTTCTAGTGTGTAACTCTTGCGGTGCTATTACTTTTAACGTGATTTCGATGGTGCTTGCAGGTGTTGCATGTGGGGCGACAACATCTTTTTATTACGGGGCAATCACGTTGGCTCACTTTGCGTGCATTAACATGTCTCTAAATTTCTGTTGCGGCGATAGGTAACCTTCGCTACAATAGGGGATGCTTTTCTGAGACGCTCGTATTGGGTAGTATATTGGGTAGTATTTTCGTAGGATGGTTGCTCATGCTTTGTCGGGCATCAGAATACTTTGTTCTTAAGGCTGCTCGTCTGTTAGATTAGAGTGTAGGCTGTTTCTTAGCTAATTTCAACTGCCTCTGCATTCTTGTCGCTTCGTCATAAGCTTTGTCGAGAGAGACTGTTCGATAGTTTCTGTGTGCTTGCGTTGCTTCATGGTCATTTAGGTGGTGCATGTGATCTTTGCCGAGAAAGATTCCTTGCTTGCAGTGTCGCGGGTGATGACTGTTGTAGCCTTAATGTTACTGGCTGTCACTACGCTTCCGGCAAAGTGTCGTTCTCAGTTTCTCATTTCATATGTAGAACGTTGTTCCGATGAATTCGATTTCACTATGAGACTGGTGAGAAGTGAACTTATTGATCGCATGAAAGCGGCTGAAATGGCTAATGAGGTTTGTTAGCACGCATGTGCCGTGTTCTTACATTATAGATACGTCGTCAATGTAACGTAGATAGGTGTGCAATAATATATGCCACGATTTTGTCATGTTTAATTAAAGCAGTGCCATGAAAATGCAGGCATACGTGGGAGCGAATGGCGTTCCCATGCTGCTGCCAAAAGTTTGCAGCTAGTGAATGGAATCAAAATTGAAGCAGTTTAGCGAGAGAAATAACCTAAGGCGTGACAGGTAAATTTCAGGGAGCATGCGCTTGGCGACTGCCAGAGATTTCGATTCGACTTCAAATCCTAGACTCATGGTTATTTTAGTGCAAAGGGCAGAAACATCTAAATAGACTGGAATAGCGCGGTCACAAGCAAGTTGGTTTACCGTAATGTCGTCAATAATATCGATGAAGTGGGGCGCGTCTTCAACAAAAAATAGAAGTGTGGTGGGCATTTAGGAATTTCAACCCTGAATGGGTATATGTGTAGTTTTTAGACACCATAGGCTGACCTGGCAGTTCTACTGTAAATATTTCTGCTACGGCAAACTTATATATTTTAGGAAGAAGCTAAAGGCGGTCTACTTACTTGTTCTTGGGCATAACGAGGCGATATCCAGACTGCAGATTAGGTCCCTCGATACTAGCTCCGCTGGTGTGCTTTGCAGAAGATTACTGTATTCGGAAGTTAGCTTATAGTCAAGTTTTCTGGTCTCGGTGTGGTTGCTCACTTGTTTGGAGGTCTCATTACTGTACTTTTCTATAGGCCAGATTACGATACTGCCGCCATTTTCTGCTGGCTTTAGTACAATGTGGTATTTAAGCTTGCTCACGACAACGAACTGCCAATCAGTTTGGTTTTGCTAGGTGAAAAAGCGCGCACTGAAAGTGTTACTGCGTAAAGCGATGAGTCCCAAGGTTGCTAGTTCCGCTTAATATGAGCGCATGTGGGCTTCTTTTTTCACCGAGTTGCCTGTCGCGTTTTTTTGGGCTTACTATCAATATTTACTAACAAATATTGTTACTTTAATTCGCGTCGCTTGCGTTTGTCATTAAATATACGCGATAGTAGCAGGAGTCTCAAAGTACGAAACTGTCCCTATCCATTCATCAAAGTTTTGACGCCTTGCCAGCACTCGTCGTCGTCTATGTCGTAATGTGTTGCCGGTGTTATTTGTGCGAAATGGCATCGAAGTGGTTGAAATATGGCAAAGGGTATTGTAAAAAGTGGGAAAAGGAAACGCGGCTCAAGGAGTGGTTACGCCCAGTCACCAGAGACAAAAAAGCATCATGCTTGTATTGCAAGTGTGAAATCCGCGCTCATCATGCCGAGCTCGTTCAGCACATGGCAACAGAAAAACACGCAAATATTTCCTGGCCACTTTACAGTGCACGTTTCACAACCATGGGATTCACCATATCATCGCCTCCAAAGGCAACAGCAGAATTGGAGTTCAAGCTGGCATGTTACTCATCGTGTCATGCTACTTTCAACTTTGTGGACCATCTTGGCGAGCTTTTACAGTCGTCCACGGCGTGCCAGGTAAAGCTGCACCGAACAAAATGTGCAGCACTAATAACAAGAGTTCTTGCCCGTTGCCTGCTTGAGGACCTCGTGAAGGATATAGGTGCCTCGTAGCACTCATTATTGATTGACAAAAGTACTGACGTAGCAAATCAAAAGCAGGTCGGTGTCGTGGTTCGCTTTTGCATGACCTCACTAAAAAAAGTGCTGTCCGCGTTCCTTGGCCTCTTCACGCTCGAGGGTTGAAGTGCCCAAGAGATTGAACAATGCCTCCTAGACTTTTTGACCAGTGTTGGTCTGGATTTCATAAGGTGTATCGGAATTGGAACCGACGGCTGCAATGTTATGGTTTGGAGGAACAATTCTGTGTACACACATTTGCGTCGGAAAAGCGAGAACCTCATACTAGTCTAGTGCGTGTGTCATTCGATTCAACTATGTGCAAGCAAGGCAGTATAAGTTCTGCCTCAAAAGCTAGAATTCTTGGTTGGCCGTTTCTACAGTTGGTTTTCGCACAGTTCACTGCGGCGTCAGGAGTATGGCAAAATTCGCAGACTGATGAACAACGGCAAATAACCATTAAAGTTAGTTCAGCTGTCGGGAACGCGGTGGCTGTCGATCTCCGGCTGCTGTAAACGTATACTGGAACAATGGGAGGAACTCAAGCTTCACTTCACCATCTGCAAGGACAAGTACCGTAGCTATGACGCTGAAATTCTGTCCGAAATGTATCTGGATCCTGTCAACAAACTGTACCTAGTGTTTCTGAACCCATTGCTGCAAGAACTCTCAAGAATCAATGAGCTGTTCCAACTTGAAACTGGAAATCCACTGAAACTGGTTGATTGCCTTCAGAAACTTCTCCGGTCATTGATTTGCAGAGTGCTCAACCCGTTGTACGTCCAAGCTGCAGGAGAAATACTTTTGGAAGTTAACCTGGAGGACTGTGCGACCCACCTTCCACTTTCCGCTGTGGACTTCGGAGTGCTATTCAACATCGAGGTGGCAGCATCCAAACTTAACGCTGAGCAAGAAAGAGACGTTAAATTGAGATGCCGGGATTTCATTTTTGAGGCTGCAAAGCTAGTGCCGCTTAGGCTTCCTCCCAACATTAAGCGTTGGAATTCCATGCAATCATCCTCGCCCGAGAACGTACTGAGCCAGGTAAAACTGCCCCTTCACGATGTGCCTCTCCTCGAACTGTTCAAGGGAGATGTACGACTCCTGGACACTCAGTACAGACTGCTGTGCCTCCTTCCTTGGAAAAAATGTAAACAACAATGACGGCGCTTCTTTCTTGGTAGAAGTGCTAGATTTCAAGAATGCAAGCGGCGACATTTGTTTCAAGAAAATAGCCGAGTTCGCTCTCTCACTGTTGGCCATGCCCCTTAGCAATGCCGATGTCGAGCGCGTGTTCTCGCATGTGAACCTGGTGAAGTCGCGCTACCGAAACAGAATGAGGAATCCTATGTTGAGCGGCATCCTCCACGTACGTTGTGGCCTAAGGTTTCGAGGTGTTTGCTTCCACGACTTTCAACCGACATTAAGAAGGTTGCAGCTATTCAGCTCTAAAAACATGTATGGTTCCGAAGTGGACGAGGATTTTTCTGGTGAGTCGAACACATCCGACGATGACTGTGTGTAGTTGAGCCCTGAAATCAAGCATACGTTGGAGGAGTCAACAAGTAACTTCATTCATGTACTGCAAAACGTGCAATGAACAAGGTGCAGACTACCCTGGGGGCAATGTTAAAAAGTACATGGGTGCTTTCGCTCATTCTTGCGGATATTGTTGCTGTTCAAGATAATTATAGTGGTTTGTTCACCTTCCCTACGTATTTGGGCGAGTTTTCGATACTATAATTAGGTGATTTTCGAGAATGGGAGAAAATTCGTTATCGTCTGCTTCTTTTGCGCTTCTTAGCAAAAGTCGCGCCGCTTTTTTGGGGCCTTCTTTTGGGGTGGTTATTTGCTTACTTGCTCGGCAGCATGTGGGCAACTCTGGCGATGACGTCCCTGTTTGCTAAATTTTCCCTTACAGATTTTCCTGTGTGATTAATGCTGTGTTTAGAAAAAGTTTATTTCGACAAGAGACGATACGAACACTGAGTCATAATCACGGCACAATTCCACCGGGACAACAACATGTAAGAAACGAAACACAGCACGTTTTCAACGTATGTCCGGGTCCGCACGCACCAACATGTAAACACGTATACCCACGGAAAGACACAGGTACACATAAACTAAATGCCACATGCACAAAATGATTTTCAATATATACAGTGTACACAATGGTTATGTACAATGATGATGTGATAGAACACTTTACACAATTTTGAAGTCATGTGCACGAGATGTGTATATACAAAAATGATCATGTATACGAGAGGACACACACACAGAAATCACGGGAACCTGCCTTCTATGTGCATTAAATGAATACTTCTGATGGTCTGGCTACAAGAACCAGGCTGGACGAAAATTCAGCCATATGTACTTGCGCTTGCCGAAATCCATAGTCAACAGAGCCAGAAACCGAATGAAAAGCGCGCTCATGCTATGTTGCAGAATCTCCATTGGTGCCTGGGCATTTTTACACATATATCTCTTCAAATCTCTAAGCACGCTTAGCAAATGGAAATGATAGTCTAGAAATATTTAGGTAAAACAATCGCTGCGTTTCTCTTTATATAAATATTTTCTTTGATGTCATTAAAATCCTAGTTCTCTTTTTTTTCTTTGGAAAATATATTTCTATCGTTACGACGTAGATTGATGGTGCACAAGGTATGACATCGTAAATATTTTACCGCTAACCCCATTACAGTAACTCTGTCATAAAAAGAAAGAAAAATGGCATCCACTGAAGCGCCAAGTGGCTGCTACCTGTAATTTTTGTCAGACTAAAAAAATTCATAATATGATGAGAAAACTCGAATTTACACGGCTCGAACGCCAGCCAAATGTGCAAAGCTCATTGCGTATACGTTTTAGAAAGATCGCATGGCCATTTAAAAATTCTTTACCTTATTTTTAGGTTGCCTTAAAACATGCGTTGGCAGGCGCCTGAACTATATTGCACCACCATACTGTGGAAGACTGCATATGGAGTTGATCACGCGGCTCGTCTGAATCGCATCTCGTGTTCTACCCCTGATCGCCACCGCAACGTAGCTTCATTGCCGCGTCCTTGCAGATGCCGATGTCACTGCACGGGCGCAATTGGCAATTTTTCTCAGAGTTGGTTACATTACCCCATTGGCTAAACCTTGCAGACTTCCTAGTGTGATACCCACCAAGATAGCTTTGTGCCTGAGGCGTTCCATTGCTCAGCTCAATGTGGTCCATTCTATTACGAACACGGCGGCCTAATTTCGATGGGAGCGAAATGAAAGAATAAATCACTCGTGTACTTGGATTTAGGTCCACGTTAGATCACTACGAATTGATAAAGTTACTCGAGAATCCCAGATTTTATCGTACCTAAAAATCAAAGCAGTCTATCGTCATCTGAAACCCCATAAGTCAATTTCTGGCGTGATGGGCGAGTTAATTTTCAGAAGCGTCGGTTTCTGTCACTATAAAAATTGCTTTTTCTAGGGCTCTTTATACGGCATTTCTCAGCCACGTTTCCCAGCGTCTTCGCGAATTACTACGTCAGAGTTTGCCTGCAACCAAAGTGGAGCTCACCTTATTTTTATTATATCGCGAAAATTATATCGTTGGTAATCACGACTATATTTGCGAATAAAACTGGGCCCACGCACTGTCCGTAATTAATTTTTTATGCACGGTTTGTACAATCACCCACATTCATTGGGGAACTAAAAGATTGCGTGAAAACAAGGGGTATGTTGTGCGTAATGCGTATGGTAATGTGAATGTTTATGTCTGCCGCATTAAATATTTTATCACGAGCATCTCTGGTGTGGAATAGAGACAATTAAAATAATTTAAATATGAATTGGGAGCCCTGTACACTTCAAATAGCAGCAAAGTAGCTTTAGCTTGAATAATATGAAGGCAATGATTTCCGTTGAAGTGATTTCACTAGTTATAATTCGAATATCTACTCGTTCGTAACAAAACCAAATGTCAAAGCCCTTACCAACGTCACAGTAGATTGAATGTGACAGAAAACCTTTGGGCACATACGATACGTAATTGGACTATGTTATACTTATCCCTTTGATTACAAGGATAGCTAAGTATTTCAATACGTCACTAATCTACTCAGTGCTTTCTAGTACTACCGATACTATGGTGCGCCTGGTCTAGAAATGCAATGGCACAGGTGTGAGTTAAGTGTAACCTTCTTTCTACCCATTCAACGAATTCATTTAGCACAGTGTGTAAGCCTAAGTCAGTCTTAACAAATCAGCCTTGCTAACAATATTCTTCAAGCCAGATTCTTCTGGGTTCCTCACTAAGACCATTACGGTATTTCTCCATAAAAACTTGAATGCTTTAGCCTCAGTAGGTTCCTTGCGTGCCTCAGTGGTCCCCTCGTTTCAGTCCTCAAATTCTCAACGACCAAAATGGTTTTCTTTATTAAAACTTTACGCTTTAAAACCATGTGCCGAATGGCGTTCAGGAAGTAAATTTGATGATTATGGACGGTGTCTTTCCTTCCCTAGCTGGAAGCCTATGAGCTGCATCAAAACAGTCAGCCGTCAGCGATGTGGTATTGAGTTTTCCTTTGAGTGATCTAAAAATAATAATAATGTCTTTATTGGCACTTGCTTTCCCATGACGATTATTGATATTATTGCTTCCCGAAGTCCAGTAAAGCAAGGGCCACCAGAATTAGCCACCGAGTCAACAAAGCAAGAGATGTGAATGGGATGATATGCGGTAGCAGGTTTTCATTGTCTTTTCTTTAAACAGCACGCAACCATTCAAGGTGTACTTGTGCGTGACATTGAACGTGCGTGGACTAGGCGCGCGTATAGTGAATTCAAATCAAATCAAATCAATCTTTATTTTCCAGTAAAAGAAACAGAAACTGGATGGTCATTTTGGGCTAAAAGCTACGAGACTAGCTTGACGGGGCCCAAAAGACCTTACATGGCAACATCACCTTGGCACACGATCAAACATGACTTTTGCTAGGTTAACCGTGTTCTTGTTTAAAATAATATTGACGTATTGGCAGTTCATACAAAAAAATTACAGCTATGACTAAACGAGCAAATGGTTAACAGAAAACTGCAACTAAATTTCTGTTGGCCTAAATTGCCTAACAGTGATGACCAAATGTTATTAATGTGATCTTTGAAAAGCCGCAGGGTGGGTAATTGTGTAGTCTTCTTTTTAGCAGCCATCAAATAAAGACTAAGCAGACGACGTGTGCACCTGTCGGGGACTAGTAGTGATGCGGATATGGCGGAAGTTATAGTGAAATTGGGTTCTCGTGTTTCACCTTCCAAAACCACTATCTGATGTTGAGGTACGTGATAGTGGGAGACTTCGGAATAATTCTGACCACGTGCAGTTCATTAACCTTACCGAAATGCATGGATCACGGGTCTTTTTTGCATTTCGGGTGCATCGAAATGCGGCCGCCGCGGCAGGGATTTAATCCCCCGACCTCGTGCTTACCAGGAGGGGTATTCTGTAAGAGTCCACCCAGAGGGCTGTCCATTTCGGACGCTGCTGATGTGCTGATTGGATGGAGTCGGGTGAGCGAGGAGACGACGAGCGGCCCCAGCGGATCAGTGGCGGTTCAAATGGACAGTCCACTAGGTAGACCATTACAAGAACTCTCACAGGAACTCTGACAGGACTCTTACAGGGACGACAACGCAACGCGGAGGCCACGGTGTAGATGCAGCGGCACAGGCCACAGGCAAACTGGGCCCGGCCAGAACGTAGACAGCAATACAGATTTTTAGGCTAGTTGGTTCATTACATTAATTGTGGTCATAACGCTGGATTGATAGAAGGTAGACCCATGTACAGTGTATTGAATACTTTGGAAAGCATTCTAGTACACGGTTAATCCCTCTAGCCTTGCCCTGCTGAGCTTCAGCTACTTATCATCATTTACTATAGGTGGTGGCAGCGGTTGGAAAAATTGGACACGTAGCGCTACAAACTCTAGGGAAATTTTTCTGGATCTAGAGGGTTCTAGCCTTCCTTTGGATATAAAGAGATTTGTTCGAATCTGGGGAGGCTTCAAGCAAAGATAGCGAAACGGCTAAAATACTGAAGTCGCGGCCCGTGTTTTTAGTTCGGTCAGCTGAAATTAACTTCAGGTTAGCATTTTTACCAGGATTTTATCGCACGGCAGTGCAGTCTACGCATCTCGCCAAGCAAAATAGAAGGAGATGATTCCCTGTGTCCTATAACTAAGTCCGGCTAGTTCAACTGTGGTAATATCCGGAAATATCGCCCCTGCGTGCAACTTAGCTTTGTTTTAAGTGTGCTATCACTGCTTTAGTGCGTGCAGGCATCCAGAGAAAGCGGCTGGCAACCAGATCTTGCATGAGTGTCTGTACCCATAACATGTAGCTTGTGCAGTTGCGTCAAGTGTAGTTTTCACGCTTCGTGCGAGCTGGCCGGTCAGCGTCCCACTTCCCTGCTGCGACGCGGTGCAGCCTTACGCTATGAGACCTGGTACAGGAGTTATGTGTTCGGCCTTCCTCTACGCAGTTTGATAATCAGAAAATTAGACAGTTGTCATCCCTACGAATTGAAAAGATAGCATTACTGGTATGTGCTAAGCATTTATTGGCAATTTAGCCCAAGTGATGTTTCGTTGCAATTCGTCTTTAACCATTTGCTCTTTGTCATTGAACAGCCAATTCGTCAATATTACTTTCAACAAGAAGACACTTGTGGTCTCCAAAGGCGCGACAAGTCCACGCACGTTCAATGTTGCAACACAAACGCCACTTGTAAGGTAATCTGGCCAGGCACGTGCCCAAGGCGGGGCCCGGGGGGGCCCGCCCCCCCCCCCCCCCCGAAATTAAGACGCATACCTCCCCCCCCCCCAACCCACACCACTTCTCACACACATTCCTAAAGCACTGCCAAATCAATGTTCAGACGTGACAGCTATTCGGCGGTCACTATTTTGTGGCCTTTTTGACTCTTTTTGGATGGCGGTAGTTGTCGGCGTCTCCTGGGATGTGAAGGCCAGTTTCGTCATCAATTCGGTGCCTGCGCGATTAACTCGAGATGCATTCAGATGTCACCGTCTATTCAACGGCCACGCGCATTGTTGTTGCTTCGTTAGTTCGACCTTCTTCGTCTAGACTGATACAGGGACCGGGAAAGGGATTCAGTTCGTAGTCACGTGGTCTGTATGCACGTGGAACGAGAAAATGGTAACTGCGTTTAACTTTTCTTTTTGTTTCATTGTTTCCTCGAGTGACGGCTCGCCGCGACGCTGACAGATCCTCGGAACCATATACCCGTGATATGGGTTAGATAAGGTGGAAAATAAAATAATGCGAGACAGCGTCCATCATCAAACCTTGCAATAACCCTTAAAATCATAGGCAATATGACTGTCACCCGTTAACTCGTCTGGCTTTTGCCTAAGTGTACAGCACTTTTCGTGTAAAATTGACAACTGGAAACAAGACTCTCAAGGAGTTAAGCGATCTACTAAGCGATCTACTAAGGGAGAGGGCCTAGACAACAGCCGAACAGGAAGGAAAAGCGAAAAGTAACAAATTTAGCCATTTTTTATGAAACTTTTCATGGATCAAGATCTCTCATATCTTTATTTAGAAATGAACAGAGAGAACGCCGCCGGAAGTGCAGGACAATTCCGCGTGTTCTGAATGACGCTTGTACAGTTATCATTACAGCCGCCTAACTTAACCACGTCTCTGCTGTGCTTATATAGGTGTTTTTCTAACCTTTCGCTGTGGGCGCAGTACGCCTAGAATCGCAGCTTCCTGCGCCATACGCGGTCGTACGCGACTGGCGGCCACGCATCGTTACGTAACTTCCCTAATAACAATACGAGTTGATTGTGGCACTTGTTACAACAGTAAACGAGGGATCCAAAAGAACTGTGACTGTTCTGCAAACATATGTTTCTGTACAATTCTTCGAGAACTAATTCAAAAAGCGCAAATATAGTAGGATACAACATAAGTCTGCAATATAAGCCCCGCCAACGCCCTCATCACCGCCAGCCACTGTTCCTCCGCGAGGCTGCAGATAATTCGTGCTTCAAACTTTTTCTGTTACCCAAATAAGGCGGCAGCCACAAAAACAAAATTATTAGCGTGCAATTTTATACCTTTTCCTTCGCCTATATGGTGGAATGGCGAATACCTAATTCTTTATTGAGCTGAAATAACATGCTTCACTTCGCTACAACTATTTGTTGTGAAGTTTAACTTAAAGTTGGCAGTGAAGTTTCATCAGTAAAATGAAGTTTCATGAGTAAATGAAGTGAAGTTTCATGAGCAGTGAAATTAACCGCACCACGGACGTTTGAGGACTCCATACATTTTGTCCATGTCTGTTGCACACATCATTATTTCTCCCGATGAAAAGACTCTTCAAGAAAAGCAGACGCTCCGGAGGTATCAAGTACAACGTCATATTGAAATGGCCGCATGACGATGATATTGTTTGCTTCTGCGCGGTCCATGTGCCTTTGTTGCCAACTGCTGTTCTTTTTAAGTTCTATTCTACTAAAGTAATCTTTATTTTACACTTTTTCTTCTTTACTGGTTCTTGGCAGTGTCCTTTCTGCGCTTCTTTCCTGCACGAGTCCATTTGACGTGGTTCTTTGTTTGCCAATTAAAGGAGAGGTGTATCGCACAGGCGTACGAGTAAAATACACCTTATTTCATTTCTCGTCTGTGGGTTCACGCGTTTTTGTGGCGAATGGTGGGCGTTATTCACATTTGTACTAGTAGAGGTACCGCCCCCCCATCATTTGCATAGAAAAGTTACCTTGAGTTGCCCCCCCCCGAAAAAAATCCTGGGTACGTGCCTGAATCTGGCATTTACATAAAAGATAATTTAAACCAGTTACCGCACACCTCGGTGGCTTATTCAGGCGGACCATGGTGTATTTGACTTCGAAAAGGAGTACTATCAATATTCACGGTCAATAAAGACATTACCATTGTTTTGAGATCACTAGCAGGACACTCAATATCACATTGCTGACTGCTCATTGTCTTGATCTAGCTCATAAGCTTCTAGCCAGGGAAGGAAAGATACCGCCCATAATCATCAAATTTACTTCCAGATTACAATTCGACACATTATTTTGCAAACGTAGAATTGTGATAATGGAAAACATTTTCGTCAATGAGAACTTGACGACTGAAACGAGGAGAATACTATGACAAGCAAATGAACTGAAATGAAAGACCGAGCACGTACAGTTGCCAGCAAAATTAACGTGGCCTCGAATTTTTTTAATGAGACGCTACCTTCTCGGGACCTCACGGGGAATTAGGTTTTTCGCATTCCCTGTGTCCCGTGAACTTTTGTGGGCGAACGTGCCCCCTAAGTGAATGGAACACTACGCTGGTTGCACGTAGTACTGTGGGCAGTTCGGCTCCAAGCCAAATGCGAGCTAAAAATGCAAACTTGCACATTTTTCAAAGGCAACCAACAATTTTTGCCTGAAATATTTGGAATATTCTCCTAACAGTGGTAATATCTCTAAATATTGCTAATAAACGAAACAAAGCAGTGTGAGAGCTGAGGTTTACACTATCAATAGGAGTAAAATAAACAGGTAAGAAAAGCATGTAAATTCGGCGCCCGAAGGCATGGTACAGCATGTGTAATACAACACCTGGAAATAAAGTTAAGAAGATAGTAAACCGAAACACTAAATAAATTAAATTATGTGGTCGGCAACTTTGCTGTAAGAGGTTGTTCACTTAAATATATAGTGAAGGCTAAACTCCCATTCTTAGAGTTTCGGGCTGTAACCACAGCGCCATTTCGTCAGTGTGACGTCATGAATTTTCAGTTAACTTCTTATGTTCGCACCACTGAGGCGCAGTAAGTGTTCTCGAAATTTGCCAAGTTCAGCATTCGCGGCGTCCGAGTGGACGGCATGATTTTTTTTTTTTGGTAATATGGAAGTTGCATATGCATCCCCTCTTGCAGATTGAGTTCGCTGATGAGTTCGCAAGGTGTATTCACTTGGAACGAATCGTATTTCAGGAGCAGTTACGACGACCTGGCATTCTAAAGCATCGGCACCTGGTTAACTTGTTTGTTATTACGTATTATGATATTTGAATGAAGGACAGGCGGGCCGATCCCATAGATAGTGAAGCGTATGGCGCAACATCTCCAATTTTTTACTACATTGGTGCTAAATACGCCCACACCACTAATTCTCGCTTCTCCGGGGCACCTGCGAAGCCACCTTCCAGAGAGCATTCCCTAGTGAGAGCAACGCTTAGTCTAAGCGATCTCATTTCATTTCGCAGGAGTGTACAGAACGGCGGCTTTGCCTCAATCTGTCCATTTATGTGGCGGTGCACCCTTTACAGGCGTTCAGCAAAATGTATTTGCTACATTGGCTCTAACTGCACCCGCACAGCTACCTTTACACCCTCTATGACCATTCGCACCTTCTCTGTCGCTTAAACCAACATCTTCATGACGTTTACGACTCTTTACGGCACTCCGGAAGCGCTCAGTGACGTTTGTTGTGTAAAGTTGTTACAAAATATCCAAATCCCATAAAACGCCATATCCCTGTGAAGTGAGAGAGGACCTTGATATTTCAGGAAGGTCAACAATGCGATTTAGTGGCGGTGACTGAGGACATAGCGGTGCGTTGTTCGTCTTGAGGCATCTGATGAGGAGGGCGAGCAAGGTGGTTAGCATACTCAGCACGGGCGATAGCATCACGGGCCTAATCGTCAGTGGAAGCTTTGGTGGACTGAAGCAGTGTTTCTTGGTAGAGACGGTTCTCCGTCATACTAGAGTGAGAACGGAGAATAAGCAGAGTTTCGAGTACTATGGCCCGGTAAAAAGGCGACTGGGAGGCTATCCAATCAATATCCATGTACTAATTACGTGAGCGACCCCGAAAAGACGTCACAAGGTGATTCTCCCGCCTGGCCTAGTTATACAGTACGAGGACTGCTTTCAATGTGTTTCGAGGAAGGATACCAAATCAATACCCTAAGAACCGAAAAGATTCAATAAATATACACTGATGCTGCTTTCTGATATTGCTGCTCATGTCTCTGGTATTTGATTGTCAGAACGAGGAGCGTGGGCACCATCACCCTTGAAGAGAGGAGGAAGAACAAACTGGTCTCACGCTGTCAATATAACCGGTCAACGCTGCAACCGCTGTTGTAAATATAACCTGTAAAAAGTAGCTTGTTTTACTGACTCATCCATCGCGTAACAATGTGATGAAGGTTCGGATAAAAGGTATGGCGATATCGCTTATTACACGGTAAATGGGTAGGCACAAGACGTGAGCCACAGCAGCTATACTCAGCCTACAGACAGCGAGCTTGAACTACAAACCTTCCAAGAAGCCACTCAACTCTGGGAGGGGCACACAGAAGACCCGGTTCACATCTGCACTGAACGTCAAGAGGCCCTCAAGCAGCTCAACTTGCGATCCTATACGACTACCTTAGCGGATCGCATGAAACAGGCCTGCCACCACCTGCGGGATAATAAAAGCGTTCACTGTCTCTTATACTACACACCAGGGTACAAAAATTAGAGAGGACCCCGTCGCAGCGTTCAAGTGCGTTACCGCTGCTGGAACGCATCTTTAGGCACCTCGCACTGAAGCGTTTCAGACTAGACAGGAACGCCAGGGCACACGACGTAACGAGTGGTGGAAGTGAAGTGGGAGAAACGCTGTACCCACTCACCGTGACACTTTTGATGGCTTATCGAGACAATGCTGTCCGAGTTGGGAGAAACGTCCTAGTGCACATGCAGCGCATGTGACTGCACAAGTTTGCGACCGATGTGAGAAGAGTGAAGAATCATGAGCTTGATATCGTCAAAAACAAAGGCATAGCACTTGAATGAGCGACGAAAAGTGACCGCTATCGTTTCGAATATGGTGTAATTTTCATAAATTCTCTGGTGCCCGATGGCAGTGACGCAGGGGTGAAAAATTAAAACGTTGTGGAGCTCTTTGAACAGTTCAGGGTACCCAAACCCCCGGTCAACCGTCACTGTACCAGATTACCCGACACAGCACGAGAGCAAGGTTCTAATAGGGAAGTCCATTCCTAGCATCATTCCGTCCATTTCCATTCGCTTTCGCAAAGCATCCCGGGTTTCCACGCAGAAGGCAAGAGCTAAGGCATTCATTATACAGCATGTTCTGAGCAAGTGGAGAGGAACACAAGTGGGATGCCTTGACTTCCCTGCTATAAACGTCAATCTGGAAAATCGGATCTGGTCTTGTCATGCCACAGCCTGCCTCAGGGAGAAGCGCACCCGACCTCTAAAGAAGGCGTCCTACGACGGCTGCGTCGCACTCCGAAAAGACGCCACCAGAAGAATTTATCTTTGCTGTTGTTCGCTAAGGAGGCAGGCATCCTTCATTTTACCTTATCCCTTAGCCCCATTTTAGGGCACAGGTTGTCCTTGCCATTAAGTTTCAATCAATCAATCAATCAATCAATCAATCAATCAATCAATCAATCAATCAATCAATCAATCTATCTATCTCTAACTTATACATAAATACTACACGACAATTTATCAAATGACCATCCCGCCATTGATATATATCGACAAATTTTCTCACATGTTCTGCACACATACGTGCTGCTTGTAAACGAATGTTGTCAAGTAAAGCTTGCATTGGCTCACAAATGGCATTGTCGTGGTCCCGCAAAAACCGAGTTGCTCCCATAGCAAAGGAGCTGCGGGAAAGGGCGGTTTGATGAGTTGATAGCTTTGCAGGCGCCGGAGCTCGACTCATAGTAAGGATACCAGCTGCATAGGTGCTTGCTCCCGCCACGCGCACACAACCAATCAGAGCCGTTTCACTTCAGCCGGGAAGAGTAAAGGCAGGAGTGGGTTTTGTGCACGCAGTGCCGGCTTCGTTCCCGTTCAGTTCAGTCTCAGAAAACGGATCGGACATGACCACGCAGTGTGTGCTTCCCCGAGGAACGGGTAACGTTCGACGAGCGGCGGCGAGAACTCACCCGTGAGAGGACTTACCATCGACGCGTTGATCCAGCCGTTAGAGCCGCCCGAGCCTAGGCGATCCGACAGCAACGAGACGAATATCCCGAGCTGGGTGAGTGGGAGGCCGAAGCAATGCGGCACCATTACTTGTGGCTGACTTGACAGTGACGAAGATCAGGTGCACACAAGACAAGCTGCGCTTACCCTATTACCCAGTAAGGGAAGGGTTGATCATTTCTTTAAATATTTTGAACATGTTTAGCTTTACAAATTGCTGCCATAGAAGCATGGCGGCTCTTCTGCGATTTCCACCATTGAGCCCAGCTTTTCCTTTAATGCAAATCGCGGTAAAAAGCATTACGGCGTCATACCTTAGTGTTCTGTCAAGCTGCATAGTGGATAAGAACATATAAATATTGCAGAGAAAAAAGCGAAACCTGGCATTCTCTAATGGCCAAAAAGACAATTTTCAGTTTTGTTTTGCAGTTTCAGTTTCAGTTTATCATTCGTTCATAACAATTTGTTATAAGAAATGGTATGCAGATAAGGGTACCAAAGTCAAAGTCTGCACCTGGACCCTTGGATTAGAAGGTATATATAAAAAATAAAGAGGAATACAGAGCAGAGAAATAAAATATGAAATAAGCAAAATACAACCGAGAAAGTCGGTGATGACACACAAATAAGAAAAAGTAAGAGGAAAGATGCGCAATCAATGGTAATTACGCCGCTTCTATTTGGCAAATAGCATTATAGGAGACTAATCAGACAGTAGATAGTTCTTGACTTCGTATGTGAAAGAGTAGAAGGTAGATGACAACTTAATGGAACATGGAAGACTGCTGCAAAGTTTAAGCGCGTTAAAACAGGAAGCCATCTTTTCGTAATTAGTATGACCTAAACCTAAAGGCAATGGAAAATTTTCTTGTGCTGCAAATCTTGTGTTATTAGCATTAAAAACGAGTACAGAACTAACGAAGTTGTAGGAAACTTGCTGAGTTAGTAATTTGAAAAATAATCTCGCTAAATGATAGTCAAGAAATGGACTAACTTGAAGAATGCGGTTTATACGTAGGTGTGAAGAGGCGTTAGAGGAAAAATGGCTTTGCGTTATAATGCGGATAGCCTGATTTCGAATGTGCTAAATAGAGGAAAGCTGACAATGATTATTATTAGCCCAAGAAGCGATACCATAAATGATATGACTATGAATGAAAGCGAAGTATAACGATAATAATGGTTCTTTGAAAACAAAAATTCACGTGATTTGAGTAGTGCTCTAATGCCAGATGGTGCTTTTTGTTTGATCTAAGCAATGGGGTTAGTAAACTTAACGGTGGGATCTAACTTAATGCCGAGGAAAGAAACACAAGTGGAGGCAGGAATGTCATGCCCATTGAGTGTTATGGTCAGAGAGCAAGCTAAATGTCTCCGTGATGACTTAAATAATATGAATTTCGGTTTCGCGAGGTTTATAATTAGAAAATTGGCATTATACCATTCAGTAATTCAGTAACACCATTCTGTAATTTTAGAGAATAAAGATATGAGCGGTTGACGTTTCACGTGTTTTCTTTCATCGCCCAGTGCATATGTCTAGTAATCTCTAAAAAATGAAAATAAAGTTATGTAAATGTCCGCAGCCATTCACGGAGGCTTTGTGACATAGAATGAGTGCCGGTTATGCTACAATGATGGTTCCATTGGCAATGCGTTGTTTGCCAGATCATTCAATACCACATTCGTTCCACACAAAAACGCGTATAGAAGTTTAAGGAACAGCAGGGGTTGACCAGTACCACGGTTTATACCACTTGCTCGCTTTCACTTGCACTAGTTACAAAAGCAAACCATTCAATTACACATAGGTGTCGGAAAGTTATCCATAAGTGAACCGGACGTGTTATCTGTGCTAGGGCTCTTCCTTACCAAAGCACCCGGCATGAGATGTAGTTTGTTTCTTTTGAAGGAAAGCTTGCGCAAACAAGTATGTTTGTACAACCGCTGAAATCATATTAGAAAAATAGATTCTTGAATTACCTTTGACCATAGGTATAAATGAGGTCATCAGGTGTTTACTGCCACATTCGGTTCAAATAAAAAAAGTTGTACAGAAAGTTAAGCAACAGGAGGAGAAGGTAAACGCTGCAGCTTATACCACTTATACCCTTTCACTTATACTAATAATAAAAGCAAAGCATTCAATTACACATGGGTGTCGGAAAGTTATCCATAAATGAACCGGACGTCTTATCTGTGCTATGGCTGTTCCTTAACAAAGCACCCGGCATGAAATGTAGTTTCTTTCTTTTGAAGGAAAGCTTGCGCAAACAAGTGGGCATGGTGGTACGACAAGGAAAACAACGATGGGCTTACGCACGCTTTTCTTCATTGTGCAGTTCTTCAGTTTTTGGGTACCTGCGCGGCAGTGCGGCTCGGCTACGGCTTTCCAGCACCAGGGTCCGTCCATCGGCAACGCATCGACTCTTCTGGAAAACGAGAACGACTTCGCCTACCTTTCGCCCGTCATTCTGCCGACAGCCAGACAGCACATGCGCACGCTCGTGCACGTGCACAATGTTCACGACTGCGCAGCTGCAACATCGTGTACCGCATTGGTGGCGAAGGATATGAAACCAGGCCCGGCTGCATCGCTTTTCAGTGGGCATGGTGGTACGACAAGGAAAACAACGATGTGCTTACGCACGCTTTTCTTCATTGTGCAGGTTAGTAGGTTCCCAGAACTACCTCACGCTTCTTTTAAATCTGATGACCTGTTCCTTGTCGTGCTTCCATGCCCAAAAGCCTTGGTTGATCCTTTTTATGATTTGCTTTTGTTATGTGGTGACGTTGAGAGCAATCCCGGTCCCAGTACAGGTTCGCAAAAAGCGCAATCTTCGAATGCTGTGGAAGAAATATTGAAAACGCTTAAGGATCTAAACGAGCGATTCATAAGAATGGAAACCCTACAGAAATATATGGCTACGTCAATATCAGACCTAAAGGAAAAGCAGGAATCAGTTTGTCAGGTGGTATCAGATATAAAAGCCAGATCAGAAAAAGTTGAACAGCAAACTTTTGCAATTGAGCAAAAGCAGACAGATCTCGACGACGTGCGGGATTCCGTAGTCCGCGTCGAAAAGCACACGCGCACACTCCACTCAAGACTAAACGACGCCGAAGACCGCGCTCGCCGGAATAACTTGTTGTCCTACGATGTGCCTGACTCCGCTGATGAAACCTATTCCAAGTCGGAAGAAAAAATACTGAAAATTTTTCGCCGACACTTTAAAAGTGGATATTTCAAGTAACAACATAGCCAGAGCGCACAGAATCGGGCGATTTGCCACAGGGAAAGCACGGCCACTAATAGTAAAATTTGAAACATACAAATGTAAGGACTTAGTCCTTTCCAAGCGCCAAGTTTTAAAGGATGAAAAAAAAATATCCGTAAGCGAAGATTACTACACAGCAACAAGACACTGCCGCAAGAAGCTGATCGAATTTGGAAAAAACACAAAAAAAGTCATTCAAGTTGCATTACAATAAATTGATTATCGGTGGAAAAACGTATGTTTACAATGAAGCTCATAATACTGTAACTGAAATAGCAGCTTTCGATAGCACACAGAACGACCTCAGCCCTCGTACTCTTCGCTCTGGACGCGAATTCCCATTAAAAGAAACATAGGGGAACGAACGGGGAGGCGGTTCTCAGCTGTGTTCTTGCTCACGGCTTTTTTCGAACATGCATAGTCTTCTACCAAAGAGGGATGAACTGTGTGCCATTATTGATGACTGTGACGCTGACATCATTGCGTTAACTGAAACCTGGCTGTCATCTAGGGTAGCCAACTCTGAGTTGTTTTTTTGCAGAAATAAATACGCAGTTTTTCGGATCGATCGCACCGGTAAAGTAGGTGGTGGTGTGCTTCTTGCAATTGGTGACCGATTTGAGGGCTTTTGTGTGCCGGTTGTTTCAGATTTAGAAATCATCTGGTGCTGCCTTACAATAAAATTTAGAAAACTACTAATAGAGGTTTGTTACCGATCCCCCTCAAGTCCTTTGTCCTTTTGCAATGACCTGTATGACAACTTGAACGAGATAACAATACGCTATCCTGGAGTGCCAATATAGCTAATGGGCGATTTTAATTTTCCAAACATCGTATGGTCCCACATCAGTCCATTTTCTGAGCCCTCATCTACTGAATGTAATGAGTTCATTACACTTTGCTCCGACTTCGGTTTTTCACAAATGGTCACCTCACCAACGCGAATAACTCGGCACTCAACCTCACTACTTGATCTGGTGCTCACATCTTCACCCGACAACGTCTCATCGATAACTCACTTACCTGGTCTCAGTGATCACCACATTTTGCACTTCACGCTTACATTCCCGCAGCAGTATCAATGCAAACAACTAAAGACAATTAGAAACTTCAAAAAAGCCAATTTTTCTGCCATAAACTCAAGCCTATGTTCATTTCTTGACGACTTCTTACCGCAGTTTTTTGAACGATCAGTTGAAAGAAATTGGTGTATGTTCAAGAATAAAATTTTAGAATTAGTCCGTCAGCATGTTCCACTCCAGCGCGTTTATTCTCATAATCAAGCCCCCTGGTATAACAGGTTTCTTAATATGCTCTCAAATAGGAAGAGACTCCTTTTTCGCACCGCTAAACGGACGGAAAAGCCCGCACATTGGCTTGCATATAAAAACGCTGCCTCTAACTACTCAACTACAGCTAAAAATACTAAGCACACATTTTTTAGCGAAACCCTGCCATTATTACTAAAAACCAATCCAAAGCGCTTTTGGAGCATAGTAAAATGCAAACGTGGAAATAAGATTGCATTAACACATTCTGGTAGTCAGGTGTCCAGCTATCTTTGCGCAGACGTCTTGAACAGCGCGTTTGTGCAATCATTTTCCTCTCCCGCACCTAACAACGAATGTCCCGTCCTACAGGATTGTAACTTTCCTCCTATGGACCCTATTATATTTGATGCAACAGGAATTAAAAAAATAATCGAAAATTTGAAAATTATTCCTCCTGCGGTGTCGATGAAATCACCACCAAATTTTTAATTAGCGCAGTTGAATATTCGTCTATCATATTGCAATATATATTCTCGCAATCATATAACTCTGGCATGCTTCCGCTAGATTGGAAAACAGGAAAAATCATTCCCATACACAAATCAGGTGACACTCATAATCCATTTAAATATAGACGAATTTCTCTTACCTCACTACCTTGTAAAATTGTGGAACCTGTAATCTACACGCCTCTCATTAACTTCCTAGACGACAATAATTTCTTTACTCCTCACTAACATGGGTTTAGAAAAAACTTCTCTTGCGAAAGACAGCTTCTCGCATTTACAAACGATTTACACTCTAACCTTGACGCAGGCTTCACGACGGATGGTATTTTTTTTTGGACTTCGCTAAGGCATTTGACAAGGTGTGTCACGCTCTACTCTTACACAAACTAAGCATTTTAAACGTGGACCCTACACTACTTAAATGGATCTGTACCTTTCTTACATCGCGCGTTCAGTTTGTTTCTGCTAATGAATATACTTCCTCTCTAGTCCCTGTCGGCTCAGGCGTCCCTCAAGGATCTGTCCTGGGCCCACTTTTGTTTCTTATATACATTAATGACTTACCTAATAATATTTCATCAAGGATATGTTTATTTACACCCGATTGTATGATATACCGCAAAATTTCCAATAACTGCGATGTAACAGCTCTACAAACCGACTTAAATAAACTAACTGATTGGTTCAGCACGTGGAAAATGCAACTTAACATTAAGAAGTGCAAAACTATGACGGTTTCTCGTACTAACTCTAGTTCTCCAAATTATTCTCTCACTAATATATCACTTGAATGTGTCACCTCGTATCGTTATTTAGGAGTGACCATAGCTAACAATTTGTCTTGGAAAACGCATATTGATATCATAGTGTCCAAAGCTAACCGTACTTTAGGGTACCTGCGCCGAAATTTTTCTCGTGCACCATCATCATCAAAACAATTACTATACACCACTTACGTTCGCTCGCAACTTGAGTATGCTTCATCAATATGGGATCCCTGGCATTCAACACTAATACATACGCTGGAAGTTATACAAAACCGTTCAGCCCGTTTCATTTTAAATAACTTCAATCGGACAGCAAGCGTAACACACATGAAATGTTTATTAAACCTGCCTCTCTTATCCGACCGCCGAAAACACTCACGCATTTCTCTTTTTCACAAAATCTATTACCATAACACCTTTTTACACACTCTTTGGATCAGGCCAGCACCCTTCATTTCTTCTCGCCGTGATCATAATCAGAAAGTTAGCATATCTCATTTCAATACTATCATGGGCGCAAATTCATTCTTACCAAAGACTAGCTAAGACTGGAACAGCTTATCCCCTTCATTAACAGGTATAATTAATCCACTTATGTTTAGAAACGCACTTGAAAACGAACTTTTGTAATATACTTACCATTTGTCTTGCCTATGTGTATGTACCTTTCTCTATTGCAACGTTTTCATCAGTTTTCATCAGCATCATGATCAAAAAGTTAACAATGCATTTAGTAAATCTACTTTACATATTATGTTTTTTTTTTTTTAAATCTCTTTACCATTGTGTACATCACATTTGTATTTGTATCTTTTGTACATCTGTTTATTATCATCGGATGTCAACTCAAAATTTGGAATTGTTACTGCTGTTATTTATTTTTTTGAGTTACTTTTACCGATGTTTACTTTGTATTTTCTTAGCCCCTCCCCTCTATAATGTACTATGTACCTTGAGGGTATAATAAATGAAATGAAATGAAGTATGTTTGTACAACCGCTGAAATCAAATGAGAAAAATAGATTCTTGAGTTACCTTTGACAATAGATATAAATAAGGTCATGAGGTGTTTAATGCCACATTCGTTTCAAATAAAAAAAGTTGTACAGAAAGTTAAGCAACAGGACGAGAAGGTAAACGCTGCAGCTTATACCACTTATACTCTTACACTTACACTAATAATAAAAGCAAACCATTCAATTACAGATGGGTGTCGCAAAGTTATCCTCAAATGAACAGGACGTCAACTATCTGTGCTATGGCTGTTCCTTAGCACGGCACCTGGCGTGACATGTAGTTGGTTCTTGTTTGTAGGGAAATATCATTAGGGTGCACAGCGCATCATCTTTGCCAGCACTTAGTGGAAGAAAGCAAAGCTTGCCCACACATATGTAGGTTTGCACATCCACCGACATCGAATTAGTCTAGTACATTCTTGAGTTCTCTGGTGAGGCGATTTAGCCAAATATAGTAAATAATACCCTTAGTGAAAGTAATCAGGTCTATTTTTTAACGCTCGCAAAGGAAAACGGTGGCAGAAAATCTGAAAATTGATCAATTGAAAAAAATTGAAATTGCCGTAAGTGAAAAAAGTAGGAATAAAACACTGGTGTTGTTTGGGGTCTTTAAATCAATGTTATCGCCCGTCCATATGGTTCAAGCAGAAAGAACAAAATTTTTCTGAAACAAGACATGTGACATGACATCTTTTGTGGTCGTAATATACTATTAGTAATTTCTTATTAGCTAGAGAAATACCAAATATGTAGCAATGAGATAATTCATATTCGCTCGTGGGCTCGTTCCTCATTTACAGAAATATGTGGTCAGGGTCAGCGCAAGTTCCATTAGTAGGAATTCTAAGATTAGCACTACTTTTGTTGTATTCCAACTCAAAATATGTCCCAAACTGCATAGGTGTTCCTTTTCACTTTACTTGCGTTGCAAGACACATTTAAGTGCAACGGAGGTTAATTCTTAGCAATGTTTGTTGCAGGGCACCGCGTAAGAAAAGCTAGTTGCTGGTTTAAGGACACTGTCGGGACACGAGCCCTCATTGCATGAAAACCCTTGCGTGCACAGGTGATAAATAAGTGAGTATTTACCAGACATTTCTTCACATTGAATATGCAAGGCGCACGCATCTTCATACGTACCTTTGATAGAAAAAAATTATATGCTATGCCTCAGCATGTTTTCCTCCGCCACCGCGAACTGCGTGCGTTCTGCATAGTCGGCCAATCTCGGAATTGCTGATGGAAAGTAATAACGGCTAAAAAGAAAAAGACGTTATCAGAGTTCCATAGTTACTATGTCCTGCAGATACGTTCACCGCTCAATACTGCAGTTCATTGATTATTCTGACAATAACTGTTTACATTTAAATGCCAACAATGGTGATTGTTCAAGTTGGGCGGATGTCAGCGAAATTCACATGCACGTCGATCAAATGAACAAAACAGCAGGGCTGGAAGTTGCGCAGACTTCGTACAATTTATCTTAATCTCTTACCAGGTCAGTTATTGGTCACACTGTGTTTACATGCAAATAGCGGTGTAAGCAAGGCATGCTGGCAATTAATGGCAGACGACAGTTTCGAGAACTGGAAAATCGTGATGCGCTGTTATGCGTGAGATGCTGCGATCGCGATAGGTCACGTTACCTGCGAACGGGCGTAAGAGTGTTGAAATATGGTGAACAATTATTGGATGCACAAGCTTCAGTCTCCACGAGCCGCAAACGCAGTTCGAGGCGATAAATCCGATGAGGTTAGGCCTAATATAGTCCCCGAGTTTGTGCGCCTGCTATTGGCAGACCTGACATGAAGCATAAGCTACGAGGATGAAAAAAAGATGCCTTTTCCGTAGTTGAGATTTGACCATATGGATCAAAATCAACCATTTTTGATTTCGTTGAACGCACACCCGCAAAGTGACAAGCGGCAATACGGGGCACTATAAACTTTGGTAGCCTGTGAGGAAACCATGCGTTCGCGAAATCAGCGACCATATGCAATATTCCTAATCAATGTATACTCATTAGAACCAATGAATTTTGCGCATTTGAAGTGTGCGAAGAAGACAAGCCAGACTGTCACACGTTACAGAAATAAGGTAACCGATCAGAATGGCTTCTTAAAAATGATATTTATTATGGTTACGAACTTCCCCACAGAAATACGTGAGCAGTTACTTTCTACAGTTTTTTCTCATTACTCACTGCAGAAACAGTAATAAAAGGAGGTGGCCCGGCTTTTCAATGTGGCTTCTGGTACTATTTACAGGACGTTCAGTTTAAATGGAAATTTATTTCAAATTTTCCTGGATAATGCTTCGTTTTTTTTTGTCTTCAAGACATCTGCAGGCGCAATGGTGCGAAGGGCTTTGTTCTCAAGCACGAACACCCTGCTTGCCAGATTGTGGTTACTCAATGCCCGCCATGGTCTGATAAGGGCAATGTAACAAACAGAGTCTCATTGTTGATGGAGCTAAAACAAGGCGGTCCCAATAATGCCAGCGAGAAAGTGAAAATCACCCATAGCTGATATCCTGGGATGAAGGTGTGAAGTGGTAATCGCTATTTAAAAGCACCGTTCGAATTAGTCAGCCAGCATCTGATGGAACTCCTTCCGGTGCCCTTTACATGTTTAGCCATTTAGACCTAAAGGAATAGTAACAGATACTAGCAAACCTTCACGTTACGTGCAAAGGTGGGCACATATGTAATGCAGCTTATTTTAAAACTGCATAATATTCAGCCCTAAAAAAACTGTTTGTGTGCAAAAATCGCAGAAATAGACGTATATGTGCCACCTTCTATATCAGACATACAGAAACGTATGAGTTTAAAGGCTAATGATCTCTCTCCATATCGGAGTAATCACAGAGTGCACTAAGCGACTTCGAATTACCACAAATGAAGACCTTTTGAAAGCACTTCCGGGAGATAGAGCGAGCAATTTGCTATATTAGAAAACCTGAGGTCGGACTCATAAGAGGGCTTAGCACATCTGCAACCCGGGCACGCTCAGGTGATCCAGATGAACCTGCATGGATACATTTGGAAAAGAAATCAAATGAAAGGAAAGCTGTCGGACGTTGATTCTCGGAATGGGCATATTTTCATCCATTGGTACACTTAAGTTCCCGCCATATGTAAGTGCTCACAGCTTCGTCACCTGTTAGGCTTGCTTTCTCACAAAATGCAACTTAATTGCATTTGCAAATAATTTGCATTAACAAATTATTGACTGAAATAAATGTAACGTATTTGCTGTGAGGATTGCTTTGAAAAAATACCGGTTAAATTACACCTTAATCAAAAGAACGTAATTGATTACAAGTAATTCGTTACATGTAATTCGTTGCGTCCAGGTCTAATTAAACTACCTTTATCGTACATGGGCCCAAGAAACAGGTTAGAAACACACGTGCCCAATATGGAAAAGTGGGGTTAAATTGTCAGGTAAGCCTTTGAATAGCGACATCGTCAACTCTCAGCTGCGCTGTTAGTCGAAATGTAACTGAGATTGCATTTCATTTTAGCTTGCAAATAGTGTGGTGCATAAAGAGAAACTTTGCATTGCATTACGACACGTGGTTTCTCAATCGATAAAAAAATATTCATATCGTATTCAGTTATAATAGTTTTAATTAACCGTATCAGACTTATTCCGTGTAGTGCGTTGTAGCTAGAACATTTTTTTCCGCTTCATATTTTTTTTTATTTTTAGGAACACGCGATTTATTAAAAACACAAAATTCGTTTACACAGCAAAAGTAATATGCTATTGCGAGCTTTTTACGAAATCCCTTAGAAAAACATCAACAGCGCCATCTCCTACAATTGCGAAAACGCACTGAAGTTTTTTCAGGAGCCAAAATTAACAGAAACACCTGTGAAAATTGTAGTAAAAAATGAACTTTGCTTCCTTTCACCTAAAGTTCTAATCGGGTTCGCTGTTTATTGTAGAGTCTAGTATCCCGTTTTCATATCTGACGGAAACGTTCGCACCTACCTTCATAGTTTGAAAAACATCTTTGAAAAAGGCTGTGCCACTGTTGAAAAAAAAAAGGAAGGCCAGTACATGGGATTACTTGGGCACACGGCTCCGTGAGCACATATTGATGCTGTTGACGATAAGTCATTAAATTGAAGGTAGCTAAGGCTTCATAAACTTACTTCCAGGCAATAAGTTGTCCAGTTGCGATGGATTCCGTCTTTTTCATGCGTATCATTGTTTGGCTAGGTGCCCGGGGCCATTTTCTTCTGCGTTCCGTTCGTCCTTCCGGTTTATGTCGCGAACAACCAGTGGCGCCATCAAGACTTGAATTTGCGAATTTCCGTGAACGCACAATCTGCTTAGAGTTACTGCATAGGCTCCAGTTGGAGAATAACAGTTGCGCCATGGTTTCGCGCGCGCCACTCGCGCCGCATGCAGCGATTCCAGCGCCGCTATGGTAAAAACGGGTTCGGCTGCGTCACGAAGAAGCCAGCACTTCACGGCCAAGCCACCAATCCGCTGGAGCCGGCTAACGAGGCACAATTGACAGCGCCACTGTCATTATTTATGCGAGGGCATTAAATTACCCATTCAGTGCAAAGGCCGGCTTCTGTAGCCACTAAACCGCACCGACATTCCCATTGCCTGCGACGCCCCGTCATTAGCGGGCCTCGGTGGAGCGGAGCGGGCGAGAGTGAACACCTGCTGCCGCGCTGGTGCGCCAGGTATTGCGTGCGAGGGGAGGGCTTCGCCGTGACGCCACGTCACCGCCGCTCTTACGCTGGCAAGCCTGTGTATCCGTGCATTCCTTGAGCGCGTAATCTCTCGAATGTGTTCTGACTTCGCCTCGGTAAAGACGATAAAGAAATAATGTATGAAGGGCAGAATAAATTTGAAAGGTAACTTATTGAATGTAGTGAATTTCAATCCTACGATCTCACGGTCAAACGTTGAGTGCCTTACCTAGTGGGCTAAACCATCGCCTCCTATACAGCTGGCGTTTGCAATCTGTTTTATGACTTGATCTCCATTCATGTTGCAAAATGTGAGGCGGTGTAGTGAAGATGTGTGCAATTCTTGGTTGCTAAAAATTGTGACTGACATATTAAGAATGGAATCAATACGGATGTCCAATTTCACGAAGCGCTGCTATACAAGCACTGCCTACGTTACTTACTATTCGCGATGCACGGCTTCCCTCGAAGATAAAAAAAAGAACTCATTCGCCAGCGTTGTAGCGCTAACCTTCAAGCAAAGGATTTCAAGTCCAGAACGCCTGTACGAGGGAGTACCGCTCGTTATGTGCTGATAAATGCAGTAGCACCACTTCTTGACATACGCTAAGTTTCTCGTACGGTATTTACATGCATCCGCCCCAAATTACACGCAAAGTTCCACCCACTATATCGCCAAGGTATCGAGAATAAATGAAGGGGCGCATACTTTATTCAAAGCGCCGAAGCATGGGTGACGGGAACTACACCGATAGCCCAATAATCTTCGAAGCTTAACGTTTCGTGCCGATCCGAACAGTAAGCGAGTGACTAGCAATAATGCGTATTCGTTACAAGCAATTACAACATACAGAATATCTAGGTTAGGAGCTTTGTTACCCACAAAACGATATCTATCACAGTTTAGCACCCATGCGAGTGATAAGGAGAAAATAAGCAATAAGATAGCAGCCCACGGGGAACATTACTGAGTCGGAAAAGACGACAAACCGCTGCTTAAACGCACTCGCTAAAAGAACGAAGAGCTAAACACACAGATGCTGATTCAATTCATAAGCGGAAAGAAAGGATAGCTTGGAATACATATTTAGTCTGCTTTGATTACAAGCACCGTACACGCTGCTCACACCGTTCAGACAAAGCGTAATGAGCTCAGAAAGCGCTTATATTGTCTTTGAAGCTGTAGGGAAAGCTTCACGTGTCTTCCAGCCACTCACCGCTTACGATATCCGCGAGAAGAGAGGTTGGCTGAGCCTCTCTGGAGTGGTGTACAGTGCACCCATTGTAAAGACAGAGGCAATGGAGGTAGCTGAGGCAAACGCTCGACGGATGACCACGTTACGAGACATGGGAGTGCCCAGTCGATCAACGAGAAAAGCGAGAATATTCGTTATATAAATATAGACGGCATGACAGTACTTTCTACCATCCCTAAAACCATCTGTACGAGCGTGAAAAAGGCCACCTACACAGTTGCAGCCAGGACCGCACGCATAAGCATGTGCACTGCTGCAATCAACTGCAATCAGCATCACCTTTTTGAGGCAGCGGATGCGTCTATGTTGGAAAGCCTGCCGCTGTCTGAATGAAACCCCAAGACGGGATACGAAAGTATGCTTCCAGAATGAAACCAGCTTCGGGCATAATAGAAATGACTCGCTGTCCCGTCTCTGCGAAAGTGGATGTCGAGCGAAGGTGTGTAAAACCGCCACTACAAATGCTTAGAGGGGTATTCTTGGTAAATGCGAAATCGTTATATGGCCCATGGAGCGATAAACCCGACGTTAGCATCCGACGGTACCAAAACCCACGTCACCCAGTGATGACGGTGAGGAAACGTGATTACGCCACCACCTCAAACGTTGTGTGATGCCGCACGACACCAATGGTCGAGTGATGACAACTCAAACGTTACGTTACGAGATAACGGCATTGCCACGTGACGATATCGCCTGATGGTGTCACGTGATGACATCATCGGGTAAAACGTGACGTCATGTGTCCCCAACCTTTAAGACGCGGCACACACGAGGCTGCGCGTGCACTAACAGACCGCGCGGCTTCACCAGATCACTCGGAGAACAAGGACGTAGAAATAAATCACGTTGATCCTGTAAAAAGAAAAAATAAAGATCTTACTAACTGTATTTCTAAAAATATTATGTTGCGTAATGAAATATATTGAAATATAATGTATTCCCAGCCCTCTATTGTTCACCGCAACGACTCAAGTTAAACAGTTTAGTTCTTTTCCAAGTGAATAGCGACATTTATACCCGAAAGAATCTATGAAATTCATGCTCCAAAGTCCATGGAATGCATGACACTTTTACCACAAGATACACTTTTGTAACTAAAAACAAATAATAAACACAATCTATTAGACATTTAAAAAAATTGGGCCCGCCGCATTTCTCTGTCTGATCTCTAACTCAGTATCCAAGATACAATACTCAGCACTATCACGAAAATGTTGCACTGACCCCACAAGATTTTTCTAGGGGTAAATCCACAGTTCATGTTAGAAAAACACTCGGTTTTTCGTGGCCAGAAGTCTCGCAATACGCCTAGGTAGTTAGTACGGCTGGCAGCTATTCCAGTTGTGGTACAAAAAGAAACAACCTGTTTGACATTTTCATGAGCAGTCTCCGTAGCTCTGTAAAAATTTGCCACGTCATGAGCATAAGCCGGGACCCTAGTCTCGATTCATAAATATATAAATCTACGAATAGATTGTCTTTTGAATGCTTTCGAGAAAGTGGCTGAACATACAGGGTAAACAACAGTGGTGACAACACCACCCTACCCGCCGTGGTTGCTCAGTGGCTATGGTGTTGGGCTGCTGAGCACGAGGTCGCGGAATCGAATACCGGCCACGGCGGCCGCATTTCGATGGGGGCGAAAACACCCGTGTACTTAGATTTAGGTGCATGTTAAAGAACCCCAGGTGGTCAAAATTTACGGAGTCCTCCACTACGGCGTGCCTCATAATCAGAAAGTGGTTTTGGCACGTTAAACCCCATAATTTAATTTTAAACACCACCTTAGTTTTAGTGCTGTCTTCGCTTTCAAGCTCGCGCTTAATTTCATAATAATCATAATGTCCAGAGTGTAATCTTTGTACAATATTCTTACTTGCAAACAAATTATGAGGTTTTACGTGCCGAAACCACGATCTGATTATTAGGCAAATTTAGACCTACTGTGGTTTTTCACTGTGCACCTAAATATTAAAACCCGGCTGTCCTCGCATTTCGCCATGATCGAAATGCGGCCACCATGGCCGCGATTTGTCCACGCGACCTAGTGCACAGCAGCCCAACACCGCATCCACTAAGCAACTACGGCGAGTACATTTTTACTCCACCTTATCACTCCATCGGCGCCAACATGTTCTAGTAGCAAGACTATGATATCATGGACAACTCTACCAAACCTTGTTCAAGATGTGTATGAATCATGGCAACGCAACCCCCTCTTTTAGCCACAATGCTTTGTGCATCGTAATGCATTCTCTGCCTTGATAAAGAAACGAGGAAATCAGGCTGGCTTCGTTGCTAGGAGGCAGCCGTATATGTAGTTCCCGTCCGGTGCAATAATCGATAGCTTTGCCGTATCGACTCTGTAATTGAATTATTTGCTTTTGGAAGTAATCCAAGTGATAGAGTATAAGCAGAAGCACCAGGCTTCCCGTGCTGGGGACAGACACATTCACGGACGCGCACTTACCGCGATACTATCGCGTATATGTGAAGCAGTGCTAGCCCAGCCAATCAGTAAAAGCGGTTTTTTTTTCAGTCAAAAAGCGCGCACTGAAAGTAATGGTACATAAAGCGATTGCGTCCCAGATTGCTAAATGTTTGGTTAGAAGTGCGTAAGGTAAGCCTGGTATTCTATCTAATGGCGGAGCACGCGTCGATGGAGCCGCAATTCTAATAAAGAGCGCGCTCTTGCTATGTTAGATAAACTCCTTGGTTGCCCTGGCATTTTACGCATACACATCTTCAGTTCGCGAACGACACTGCCAGAATGCAAACGATGACCAAGAAATATTTACGTGAAATGTCCGCAACGCTTGTCTCTATAGAGAAATTTTCTTTCCTTCTCTTAAAAATTATAGTTCTTCTTTTTTTGGGCGGGGGGAACATATATTTCCCTACCTACTACAAAGCTACTACTACACGCAAGGTATGAAATCGTAATGATTTTACCGTTAAACCGGTAAACCGTTTTAACGTGCTTTAAAACATTCGTTGATAGGCGCCTGACCCATATCGCACTACCATTTTATGCAAGAACCCGCATGGCCTTGATCGCGCGTTTTGTCTGAATCGCGTCTCGTCTTCGGGGCCTGCTCGCCGGCGCAACGTAGCATAATGGCGATTTCACTGCATGGACGCAATGGGGAGTTTTTTGCCTAGAGTTCGTTATATTAACTCAAAGTGTAAACCTCACATATCTTGTAGTGTGATACCCACCGTTGTAGCTAAGTCCCTAAGGCGTTCCATTGCTGAGCTCCAGGTCGTTCATTAAATTGCGGCACGAAGGCCTAATCTAGATGGGAGCGAAAAGAAAGAAAAACTCGCTCGTGTCCTTGGATTTAGGTCCACGTTGGCGAACTCCAAATTGATCAAGCTACTCAAGAATCCCCCTTTCTATTGTACCTAATAATGAAAGTGGTCTGTCGGCATGTAAAACCCCAGAATAAAATTTGTATCTTGATGGGCTTGGGAAAAGCGTAAGTTTCAGTCACTATAAAAATTGCTTGAGCAATTGCTCGAAATCGTTATATGGCATTTCTTAGCCACGTTTCCCAGTGTCTTTGGAAAATGCTACGTCCCTCCGAGTTTGCATGCAATCAAAATCGGGCTCATATTATATCTAATGCAACGCGAGAATTATATCGTTTGCAGCAACGATTATATATGCAAATAAATTAGGTCGAGGCATTCCCCCTATTTTTATTTTTGATTCGCTGTTTATACCACCACCAATATGCACTGGTGAAATAAACAAAGCGTTTTGATTAGATTGTCTAAAAGTCAGCGGCATATCTAAATTCACTAAAGTCATTTGTACAAAATTAGGTATACGAAGACCGCGGGCTCTTACCGCCACCGACCCGCCGTTTGCTTGAAAAGGGGGAATATCATAGAACTAACGTGCATCACTATCTAACTATCTAACTATCTATCTATCGAACTAACTATCACTAACGTGCATATGCTGCAAAATGATGGAACATATTATTGCATCTCATATTTACCAATATCTAGAATCAAACAACTTCTTTTTTCATAATCAACATGGTTTCAGGAGAGGTTTGTCATGCGAAACGCAACTGCTTGAATTTACGACAGACTTACATTTTAACATGGACTCAAACCTTCAAACTCACAGCATCTTTCTAGATTTTTCTAAAGCTTTTGACCGCGTAGCTCATTGTCGCCTGTTTTTGAAGTTATCATCATTAAAACTTAATTCACTAACACTATCCTGGCTTCGAAATTTTCTTTCTAACAGGCAGCAGTTTACTTCGCTAACAGCTTCTCCTCGCCCCTTTCAGATGTTTCATCCGGTGTACCACAAGGAAGCGTTCTTGGTCCCTTACTCTTTCTGATATACATTAATGACATACCCAATAACTTATCATCATGCATGCGCATTTTCGCTGACGACTGCATTATCTATCGTTCTATTAACACCTCCGATGACCACCTGATCCTCCAAAATGATCTTAACGAAATCACTAATTGGTGTGACACCTGGCTAATGACTCTAAACCCATCAAAATGCAAAGTGATGTCCTTCACCCGCAAACGCAATAACTTGGACTATTCTTACTGTATTAAAAATGTCCCATTATCTCGGACCTCATCATTTAAATATCTAGGCGTTAATCTTTCAACAAACCTCTCCTGGACTTCTCACATTACTACCATCTGTGCCAGTGCTTCTCGATCACTGGGTTACCTGAGACGTAACCTTCGGTACTCACCTCCACTTATCCGCAAACTGGCATATCAAACATTTGTTCGCCCTCGACTTGAGTTCGCCGCTCCAATCTGGTCTCCCCATCAAAATTACCTAATTACGATGCTGGAATCAATCCAAAATAGAGCCGCACGTTTCATTTCCCGAAATTATAACTACCATTCTAGCGTAACTCAAAGATTCACCTATCACTTCAGCTACTAAGTAATCGTCGCGACATAGCCCTTTTGTCATTATTTCATAAATACGCCCACCACGCTAACAAACATTCCTTACACCTAGAAACGCCATCGCACACGTCACACAGATTATACAATCATCATAGCTTCACGCGCATCTATGGTAACACAGAAGCATTTAACTCGTCTGCAATTCCACGTGCCATTCGGCTCTGGAACAACCTCCCCGACAACATAGTTTTGGAAACTGACCGTGATAAATTCAAGAGCTCACTGAACTCGCTTAACCCATGTTAACCATTAATATCACACTCACTGCTCTGTATTATTTCTTGGCCTTTTTCTTGCAGTGTTATACGTTGTTACTAACTTATATTGCTCCTTTTTATTGTAATCATATGCAGCTTTATGTAGCTAATATGTTTCATGACTTTTAGGCTGTGCACTTAGCTGCTGTTTTCATTTGTTATTGTTGTTAATTGTATGTACTTGATTGTATGCCCCCCTTACTCAATCCCCAAGAAGGGGCCTTGTAAGGTATTTTACAAATAAATAAATAAATAAACTTGTACAAGAGAACCTAAGTGGGCTTCCTAAATTGCAGAGAGAGTGAGAAAGAAAGCGAGAACAGGAAACGCAGGGAGGTCAGCCATAGGTGCACCCGGTTTGCTACCCTACACCAGGGGTGGGGTAATGGCAGTATTTGTAAAAAAAGCAATGTCGGGCTTTCGCCGAAAAGGGGAAGAATATTGTTGTGATAGCTATGTATTAGACAACATTGCAACGCTCGTAGGTATATCGGCAGCTTAAGTCGAAGCAAACATTCGCTTATAAGTAAATTTGGCAAGGACGGTGTCACATCCGCAAGGGAAACACGAACAACGATGACTTGATGAAGAACGTCGGCGTCAGGAGTCAAGCGCTTGGGGCTGCCTTTCGCTTCAACACCTGTCGGACACGTGACATTACCGGATATCGAACACTAAGCACGCGGGAAAACAGTGCGCGTGAAGCCACAGGCCATCGCGGCTCGCTAACCGATGTACCCGCCACATTAAACATCATAGATACAGGGCGCCGGCAGCGTATGTGCTAAAGCAGGCAAAGAACAATTCGAGGCCATGGCTACCCGCCTCCACGCTCCTCTCCTATCTCCACCGTACCACATACATACATACATACATACATACATACATACATACATACATACATACATACATACATACACATACACACACACACACGCACACGCGCACACACACACACACACACACACACACACACACACACACACACATATATACATACATACATACATGCTTTATTTGAGCTGCTCGCAACATATTACAGCCTTCGTGGACGCATAAGCGCAAGGCGCTTGCGTGTACAAACATGAGGTCCTAGTTTGAGAATTTCGAGAATGTTGTCCAATTACTTCTTTCGGCAACTGGTCAAAATAAAAGGACCATAATATTTTCGACTGTACTTACCCTTGTTCGTACACCGTGTGCCACAGCGAACGGTCAGTCATGCTGTTCAGCAAATAAAGAACATTTATAAAAAAAAGACGGTTCGAGATATAGTTATGCAACGTGCGGTGTTGGGCCGCCAGACTTCATACCCACGCAACCTAAACGGGGTAATCAATGGAAGCGTACATAAATGGGCTGATAACATTCATAAATGTTACGTTTACGTAGTCAGTGGGGAAATTCCGCATGATACAGTTGTCAACATAATGCCCAAGTTACGTAACAGAAGGCGATAACGGTTGTGATATGCAAGGCGGCCCTAAGCACAGACAACCTTATAATTATTTGGTCACGTCTACGTTAACAATCTTAGGTGAATTTCTAAAACGTACCACGATAGTTTATTTCCCTGTTTGAATATAAGAGGTTAGCATTTCACCAAGCAACCATGCGTTTCGTGTCTTTTTGAAGTAAATTTTCGGCTTTGGAATATGATTGTTGTGATATAATTAGTGTAGTCTGAACAACATACCGCAATATCTTGAAAGGGCAGCGCAAAATTACGAAGACAGAAGGCTAGAACACACAGGACAGCGCTGAACTCGCAACTAAGTTTATTCGAAGGCATACACAGACATATGTACGCAACCCATAGCCACGTGCTCCCCCATCTATGGCGTCATTATCAGTGCGCAGGAAAACAAGCAATATCCTGTAATCTAATGCTACGCTATCGGGCGGCCTAATAATTCAAATTCACTGTCATACAAATTTACCGATGGCATGCTTACACAGCGCGGACCTTGTTTCCCGATATAATAGGCCTGTATAATCTTCCTCGTAGTCTGATATCTATGGTTGGTGTATGCCTTGGAATAAAGTTAGTTGTGAGTTCAGCGCTGTCTTGTGTGTTCCTGCCTTCTGTCTTCGTCATTTTGCGCTGCCCCTTGAAGATGTTCAACCAGTACCAACTCACCCAAACGTGGATCCTTCTACAGTATATTCAAATATTGCAGCATCGAAGTGTGTGTTGGCAATGCCATTGACGTAAATACCGAATAAAAGAGGTCCCAGAAACAATCTTTATTGTACACCATATGTAAATGATCTAAAAATACTATATGTGTTATCTATGAAGAGTATTTGAAAACGGCATGAAAAATAATTCGAAAGGAATTTCTATTAAGGATCTCGCAAACCGCACCTTTTAATTTGCGTAACATGATGTCTTCGACTGTTTCTAAAGTTCTGATCAAATTCAAGAAAGCCTAAGCACATTATCATTTTGACCAGTTTTTCTGCATACGTAATAGTTACGTTATTCATGTACTTCATACTATTGAACTTTACGTTTAAATCCTTATTTTGAAAGTCTTATGATATGAGATTCCCTGCAGAAGAATATCATGCAAGTGTAAAGCAATTCCTGAACTCTCTGCGTTAACACGTTCATTATTGCAATTGGTTTACCCTTACTTTTTCTAGTTCCATAACATCGTCGTAGCAAATTGATCTAATTAGTGAGATCTTTGAACCCTTCACAATTATGGCTCTTTGGGAGCAACCATTCTGGTTGAAAAAAAATGAAATTTTGCAGGAAAAACAAATGGTGCATTTTGTCTTGCGCTCTTATTATATCATAACCTGCCGCTTTGTAGAGTGGGATTGCGTTAATCAACATGCACAGCTCACTTGCAATAACCGAGGGTAGAATAGAGAAGTTTTGAATTGGGTTGGATTCCGAGGGAAGGGAAGCGTAGCAGGGGGCGACAGAAAGTTAGGTGGGCAGATGAGATTAGGAAGTTTGGAGGGTCAACATGGCCACAATTAGTACATGACCGGGGTAGTTGGAGAAGTATGGGAGAGGCCTTTGCCCTGCAGTGGGCGTAATCAGGCTGATGATGATGATGATGATGATGAATTGGGTTAGCTATGTAATGTAAACTCATCGTCCTAGAAGACTGTGGCTTTAATTTTGCTGATTTATTGTTAAAAGCAGCATATAAAAAGTTTGCAAAGTGTTAGCAATAAAGTTAGCAACTTTACAGGCGCAAATGTTTTGGCAAGCTATCATCTACACTTTTTCATCCAGGTTTTCTATTAATGTCAATGGTTACGTCTGCCAAGATAATTATGTTATGATGAACATGCCTGGTAAGGAATAGAGACAATTCAAAATAATAGCAGTTTAAATATGAATTAGGAGCCGTGTACACTGCAACTACAAGCAATTTATCTAGATGTTTGAGTAATATAAAGGCAACAATTCCCGATGTAGTGATTGCAGTATATAAATAAATCCAATATCCACTCGTTCCCAACGAAAACATAAATGCTAGCACCCTTACCCACGTCAAAGTAGTTTGAATGTGGAAGAAAGCCGCTGAGAACATATTATACATATTCGGACTGTGGTATATTTATCTATGTGATTATAAGGCTCTCTGTGTATTTCAATACGTCGCTAAAGTACGCAGTACTTTCTAATGTTCCTGATATTTTAATATGCCAGGTCGAAGAGTGGTATATACGGCACAGGTGTCATTTATGTGTTACATTCTTTCTACCCATTCTACGAGTGAATTCAGTGCAGTGGACATGCTTAAGTGAATCTTAGCAGATCAGCCTTGCTAACAATATTCTTCACTCCAGATCCTTCGGGATTTCTCCTGAAGACCATTCCATTATTTCTCCACAAAACTTGAATGCTTTAGTCTAAGTTACTTTGTTTGCTAAACTAGTCTCCTCGTTCAGCCGCCAAATGTTGATCGACGAAAGTGTTTTCCTTTATCAAAATTCTACGATTTCTAAACCACGTATCAAATTGTGTTTTGGAAGTAAATTTGACGATTATGGAGCGATGTCTTTCCTTCTCTAGCTCGAAGCCTATGAGCTGCATCAATAAAATCAGCAGTCAGCAATCTGATATCGAGTTTTCCAACTAGTGATCTCAAAACAATGTTAATGTCTTCGCCGGCACTTGCTTTCCCACCATCAGTGTTGATATTATTCCTTCTCGAAGTCCAGTAAACAATATTGCAGCTGACCAAGCTACCAAGTCAACAAAGCAGGAGATTTGAATGGTGCGATGTGCGATAACTAGTTTAGCTTCTCTTTTATTTAAATGCCAGTTAATCTTACAAGTGATATTTTTGTCGCGAGGTTGAACGTTCGTGAACTAGGCGTACGTATAAGGCAGTGCCAGGTTAATCGTGTTTTTGTTTAAGATAGTATTAGCGAAGAATGCTTTCAGTCGCATATGGCGCTTGTATTTGGCTGCCGCACATTCATTGAAGGATTTTTTTCATCACATGGCGCGCCCACTTTGTCACCTAACTTTTATCGGAGCCACCGACAACATGTTCACTCGATTTCTTTTGCGCTGAGCAGCGTATGCAAATACGTTAGATCTACATTTGATGGCATTAAAGGCACGGCGCGTCAGCCGGCAGTCGCATGGTATTTTTTATATTTCGCGAACTTTAAGCACAGGCGGGAAAAAATGAAACAGGGTACTCGTCTTATCACTGATAAAATATTCCGATGTTTCTGCACAAGCTCTACAACGTCTGAATGTTTTTTGCTAGAGTTACTATGCAAAATGTTCATTAAGTAATCACTGTTAATTATGTAGCTTGAAAAATTAGAAAAAATATGATGACGTGCTCCATATGGCTAAGCACAATACTACGGTAATTCGACACGCGTAGCGCATATGCTTGTTTTTAAATAGTTGGCTCAATTCTGCTGAAACACCCACTAATTGATTCACTATAGACTGGTCTACAGTAATTTCCTATAGGCAGTCTGTAGACCAAAATCTACACAAAATGTAAGGACACAAGTCCATATACTACACTGGTCTAAAGCAATATTCCATTGGTAGTCTTTAAACATTTGCCTATAGACTTTTCATAGACTTCAATCACCAAAAGTAGAACTTCCATGCCTATACACTTTTGTCCATAGACATTCTACAGACATTTGTCTATAAACGTGAACTTCGAAGACATATTATTGGCTAGTCTGCAACAAGTGTTAGGAAATAAGCATATGGAGTGTCAATTGCCTAGTCTAAAAAAAATATTAGCGGAAAGTATATGGACTTCATAGGCACACGCCTATATACTGTCTACAAACATTCGACAAAATGTTTGTAAGGAGGAGGACTTTACTGAGTCAGAAAAGGGGCATGCCGCTGCTTAAAAGTATTTGCTAAAAAATAAGGAAGAGCTAAATGCACTATTTATGATTCATTTCATAGGCGAATGTTAAGATAGCTTGGAATACATGTTTAGTCCTCCTTTTCTTGCAAGGAAGTTATGGGTTGCTAGCGCCGCTTGAACAAAACCTAATAGATTCCCAAAGCGCGTACATGTTCTTCGAAGCTGTAACCAAAACTTCGCATGTCGTCCACGCAGTCACCTTTATCATATCAACCGGAACAGAGCTTTGCACAGCCGCACTGGCGTCATGTGCACCCATTCTATGCACAATTGTGACGGAGGCAGCTGAGAGAAGCGACCGACACGTCACCATGTCACGATAAATGATAGCGGCAACGGGATCGCCGTGAAATAGGCGAATAATTATTAACAATGTAAGGAGGGCATAAGAGTACTTTCAGCCAACCCTTATAGCCTCTGCAAAAACGTCACCAGTACCACTTACAGAGTTGCAGCCAAGACCGCACATATAAACATGTAGACTGTTGCAGTTAACTGTTTTATATTTCCTTTTAGAGGCAGTGGACGCGCCTGTTTTGAACAGCCTGGCCGCTTTCTGAATGAGAGCCCACCACTGGCTTTGAAAGTACGCCTACTGAACGAAAGTTGCTTTGGACATAATAAACAACAAAGACCGGGGTCGCCATCAGCACCCAGGGAAAGTGCATGTCTAGTGAAGCTGAGGACAACGGTCCCTACAACTGCGAATGGGGACATTCTTTATAAATATGACATCATTCCATGGCCCATGAAGTGAACAATCCGACGTTGACATCCCATAGTACCAAAACAGACGTGACGAAACGGAGACATCAACGAATTAATTACGTCATCAGCTGAAACGTCGCATGATGACAGGATGTCAAGAGTTAGATTACGTGATAATAGCATCGTCACGTGACAATATTGCCTGTGATCACTCCATCACATTGAACATGACGTCACGCGATGACGTCATCTTCAAGTGACAATGTAATCTGATAATGTCATCTGATGGATCTTGGAGAAGCAGCGCACTGCGTACTTGTCCCCGCCTCTTTACACTGTCTCCCGGACCAGCCCATGATGACGAAACGTGATTACGTCGCCCCCTCAAAGGTCCCGTGATGGCGTCATCACATCAGAGTTTACATGATGACATCATCAAGTCAAATGTTACTTTACGTGATAAAGCACTGTCACGATATCGCCTTATAACGACATCACGTTAAATGTGACATCACATGATGGCATCATCGCCAAGTGATTATGTCTACTGGTGAAGTCAAGTGACACATCTTGGAAAAAAAGCAGCCGTGGCTTAGCTTGGTTAAGCCTGGTGATTGCCAAGCAATAGAGTGTTATTCTCGGATCAGCTGGTAGTATGGCTGGTGGTAGTCTTGGGTTATGCTAGTGTTACGGCTTACAGTGAATCATCTAAGAGGAAGTCATCCGTCGAATCCGTGTATGCCGACAAACATTTCCCTCACCAGCGTACCCATTACCAAATCTTCCAGTATCGATTGGCCGACGGTGCGGTAGCACTCCATTTTCTCCGCGTCGTAAGATATGCCAACTCGGTGCTTGCAGTAGCGTTCGTTAAAGTACGGTAGCGTTACGCCGTAATAAATTTTGGGGTTATTGTCCCCTTCCAAAATGCGATACAGTTTGTTGTACGTCTCCTCGTCGTCTTCACGATGCATTAGCGGTAGCTTGTATGTTTCGGCCACGTTGTAGATGGCCAAGTTGTCTGCATAACACCCCCATCGTTCGTCGGTCACCTTAAGTTTGCCCCACTTGTGCATCTGTGTGTCCGGCGTGTCGCTGGTGGCCCCGGGGTCCGGCGGTAGACCCATCTTGCGTCTTACAATGTCGTTCTTGTAGCGCGGTACGCGCTCGTACGCGCCGCCTATAGAGACCTCGTCCGTAGCGCCACTGGTTAGAGGAGCGGGAGTTAGGCTGCCGTTGGTGGCTACCGCCTCGCCTCGCGACGGCGTGAGATGGAGCCCCGTTTTCACACAGCTGGTGTGACGTCACACCGACCGTAGCGCCCCTGGTGAGAGGAGCGTGAGTTAGGCCGCCGTTGGTGGCTACCGCCTCGCCTCGCGACGGCGTGAGATGGCGCCCCGTTTTTACACAGCTGGTGTGACGTCACTCTAGGTCACGTGGTGTGACGTCACGCAGTGAGGTCACGCTAAAGGTCAATGGTGCCTACCACCGCCTCGCCACGGAACGGGCTGAAGTGTGACCTAAAGTAGTATTGCTTCGCAATAAAAAAAGTACACCATGCGCATCCCGCTTCCTTGCGCCGTCTTCGGGATCGGCCCACATTTTTCTGTGAGCAACGGACCCGCTCGCAAACACAAAAAATCCCGAACGACTAGAGGGAACGAGCGTCCATGCAAAACGAAAGTGTGTCCGATGGTGGAATTGAAACATCGCCGTCGGTCCCTGCACCGTGGTGTTGCAACCATTATACTCCGTTCCACACATAGCAGTGAACACTATGAAAACTACGCAAGAAGTTTGGCCAAGAAAAGTTTTGACTCCACGCGTTCCGTGTACGCTTGGCTGCGCTTTCCGTCCTTGCTTCGCTGCGAAAAAACAGCGTTCGCTCGCGACAGCATGCACCTGAGCTTCCTCGCAACAGGTTCCAAATAATAAGCCAAAAATAACAGAAATAACAGCTCCCTATGAAACAACAAGATCGCAGCCGTACATCATAGTGTGTTTCTAAGGATTAAAACATGCTTGGCTCAATACTGAACCTATACATATATATATACGGGAACAGGGAACGGGAACAGGGAACTGCACAATAACGTCAGCGTCCACAGTCTGGATGGTACCAATAGTCTCGCCACAGTGCAAAGCCAAAGTGTACGAATTTGGGTTAGAAATCAGTATTTCTGCAGCCCTATGGTGAACCGTGAGGAGGGCGAAAAGCAACAATATAGGCTGGCGGCGAATGAAGACGGCAGCGGGTGAAAACATGACCGTCGCTTCGGCAAGCGATGCGCATGAAAGAGGGACAAATACCGCGCTGTGAGGGGGAAGGTCAGTATCTGAAGCTACACAGATCCTGGTAACATCATGAACTTGAAAGTCGTGAGATGGCAAATCGCACAGAACGGAGAACTGAACCTCAGCACGTGCACAGTCAATGACCGCGTGATGGCGCGACAGAAAATCCCAACCGAGAATCACATCATGGGAGCAACAAGTTAGCACAAAGAAATCAATCGGATACAAAATGTCTCGAATCAACACCCTGGCAGTGCACATAGCGACTGGCTGAACTTGTTGTGCACTGGCTGTTCTAAGCAATAATACCGAAGGCATCATGGTCACTTTCCGTAATTCACGGCAAAGTTTCTCACTAATCACAGATACAGCAGCACCTGTATCGAGGAGCGCAAGCCATTTGATGCCATCAACAGACACTTCAATAACGTTAGCGGGGGAAAAACGAGGACTTTGATGTTCCGACGATGACGCAGTTCGTGCCTCAGGAACTGCGGAAATCAGTTTTCCGCCTCAGTAGTACTGGCACTGGGCCTACGACGCATGGGTGAGAGTGAGCGCCGACGAGGGGAAGGTGAGCGACGAGTATTGTAGAGCTGTGACTGCGGTGCTGGTATGTCATCAGCAGCGTAGACTTCCGGTGGTGGTCGTGAAGGCATACGGAAAGGTCGGAAGCCGGAGCTGGGTGGTCGCGCGGTGCCCACGAAGGCCGGCAAGCGCCGGCGGCAGAAGCGCGCTACATGTCCCGGTGTACCGCAGGCATATCATATTGGGCGGTTGTCAAGAGTGCGCCAAGGATTTGTACCTTGCTGCTGTGCGCTGAAAAAGGCAGCGACCTGCTGGCGAGGCGAGGGCGTATGAGAGAACAGCGGCTGGAGAGGCGCTGAAGGCGGAGGTGAGAATCCCGGCAGACGAGGCGCCCGTGCAGCGGCTTCAGCATACGTCAGAGGCGCGGCCACAGGAGCCGGCTGACACGGAGGTGGAAGAGCTTCGGTCACTTGCTCTTGAATTACCTGTCGGATCGCTGGAGCCAAGTATTGAGAAGGCTTCTCCGTGGTCGGCAAACTCGAGAGCTGTCGCGCGACCTCCTCGCGCACAAATTCTTTTATTTGCGTCAGCAAAGTTGTGTGGTTGTCGCCAATAACCAATGCTGCTAACGAATCTTCCGTAGGCGGTGGGTGCCGAGCTAAGATGCGTTGTTTCCGTAGCTCGTCAAAACTTTGGCACAAGTTGATAACTTCGGCCACGGTACGCGGATCCTTCGCTAGCAACATTTGAAATGCGTCCTCATCAATGCCTTTCATAATGTGTTTTATCTTGTCCTGTTCCGCCATTGACGGATTCACGCGCTTACACAGGTCAATGACATCTTCGATGTAACTTGTGAACGTTTCACCGTGATGTTGCGCGCGCCCCCGTAAGCGTTGTTCTGCGCGAAGCTTGCGCACAGCGGGGCGCCCGAACACTTCTGTGAAACTTGTCTTGAATCTGCTCCACGTTGTGAAATCGTGTTCATGGTTTCGGAACCAGAGGTTCGCGACGCCGGTTAAGTAAAACAGCACATTGTGCAACTTCGTGATGTCGTCCCACTTGTTATGCTGGCTCACCCTTTCGTAAGATGACAACCAATCCTCCACGTCATGATCATCGGTGCCGCTAAAGATGGCAGGATCACGCTGGCGCAATGCACCGGAAACGATGATCGTCGGAGGCTGTGGTGCATCTTCCTGGGTGGTTTCGTCAGGCATGGTCGCAGCAGTCGGTAGCGTCCGGCTTCGGAGTTCCAGTTTTCGAGGTTACCCCGCACCTCCACCAAATGAAATGGGGTTTATTGTAGCTCGTTCGAGGGATCGCAGGTAGCTCTAGGTCACGAGTCCTAGCGCTTCGCATCAACAACCCGCGCTCGTGTTCGCGCCGCAGCGGTGGCAGTCCGCACAGTGCCACATGCATATTGCCCACTACAATATATATATATATATATATATATATATATATATATATATATATATATATATATATATATATATATATATATATATATATATATATATATATATACAGTAAACTCGCAGTTGCGCGAACGTCGGTTGTTCGAATATTTCCGAATAACCAACTTTTAAAAAATCCCCGGCAGTTTTCTTATAGATTCTATGCAAAAGTGTTTCACTTAAACGAATTTCGGAACAGTCAATATTTCACTTTAACGAACTCGCTCAGAGGACCAAGGCATATTTTTACGATCAGAACCGATGCCCGCCCTCATCAAACCGCCGCTCCAGCGGCAATGTAAGGTCGCTGGCGCTACAGCGCCCCTGGGGCTAAGCGGCGGCGCGGAAAACGAACGGCAACGAGACATGGCCTCCGAGATAACCCGCACAAAACGAGCAAGCATGTAATCTCGAAGGCCATGAACAAAGTAACATCGCTGGCGCCTAAAACGCTGCCAGAGCAAAGCGGCGATCTGTCACACCACAAACCACGTGGTGTGTGTTTTCTTCCGACCAGCTAGTCGGGGCATGGTCGTCGTCTCTTTCTTTCGAAAAAGAGACGATGAAGAGACGAAGAAGAGGCAACTGCCGAGCCAGTTTCAAGCCCTCTAGCTGAGGTTGTAGGGTACATTGGAAAGTTGAGAGACTTTGTGCCAACATCAAGCTGCGCCAGAAGAAGTGTACAAAAACATTGACTCTTTGGACAGTTTTGTTACTTCCTGTGCTTTAAAAGTACAAGTGCAGAAGAAGGTAACCGATTTTTTTTCTAAGTGAGAAAGGCAGCATTATAACTGTTATGAACCTTGTACTTGTTGATATGTACAAACTCCATTTCACACATTTCTAACACTATGGATGCCATGTCTTATGTTGGTCTAGTGAATATTCAGTTTAGTGAACTTTCAGTTAAGTGAACTATTTCCTTCGGTTCCTTGAAGTTCACTCAAGTGAGAGTTCACCGTATATATATATATATATATAATCTAGCTGCTGCTTAGCTCAGGTAACCCTGGATATGCAAAGTGAAAGTCTGGTTTAGCTTGGTTAAGTCTTGCTTTCGCTTGCATTAATTTAGCTGTAATTATTATACTTTGGTATACAATCATCGTTCAGCCAGGTATGACGACTGTGCCTAGGTCGCTTGCTAGACATGACTGCGAAGAGGCTTGGGTAGACAGGCATCGTTCTACGGTGCGACGCCTGTTGTGCTACAGCCAAAGCGCAAGTGCTAGGAGTGCAAAGAGAGGCCGTGAACATGTGCAGCATCGAAGCACAGACAGAAACGCCGCGAACGCGGTCGCTACATTGATCTGGAAGGTACAACGCCTGTTGCATTCCGGACCCTCTCCAGTGAAGCTCAGACGCCGCTTGGCGGCAACGGCACAAAGCCTCGCGCGCAACGCTTAGAGGAGGCGGCCCGGCTTCGCTCTCATCCATGGCCAAGGTCTCACTTACCATACAAGCGTCGCGCTGCTCTTAGCCATAAGCGCGGCGAGTCACGTGGTCAAGTGGCGACCCAGATGCGGAGGGGAGATGCGCAAAGCATCGGTGGCGGAGCATGGCGCGACGCGCTGCCACGTCTACGGCACCATCATCATCATCATCATCATCGTCATCATCATCATCATCCTTGTTACGCCCACTGCAGGGCAAAGGCGTCTCCCATACTTCTCCAACTACCCCGGTCGTGTACTAATTGTGGCCATGTTGTCCCTGCAAACTTCTTAATCTCATCCGCCCACCTCACTTTCTGCCATCCCCTGCTACGCTTCCTTTTCCTTGGAATCCAGTTCGTAACCCTTAATGACCATCGGTTATCTTCCCTCCTCATTACATGTCCTGCCCATGCCCATTTCTTTTTCTTGATTTCAACTAGGATGTCATTAACTCGCCTTTGTTCCCTCACCCGATCCGCTCTTTTCTTATCCCTTAACGTTACGCCTATCATTCTTCTTTCCCTAGCTCGTTGCGTCGTCCTCAATTTAAGCAGAACCCTTTTCGTAAGCCTCTAGGTCTCTACCCCGTACGTGAGTACTAGTAAGACACAGCTGTTAGGCACTTTTCTTTTGAGGGATAATGGCAACTTGCTGTTCATGATCTGAGAATGCCTGCCGAACGCACCCGAGCCCATTCTTATTCTTCTGGTTATTTCAGTCTCATGATCCGGGCCCGCGGTCACTACCTGTCCTAAGTAGATGTATTCCTTTACCAATTCCAGTGCCTCGGTACCTATCGTAAACTGATGTTGCCTTCCGAGAGCGTTAAATATTACTTTAGGTTTCTGTAGATTAATTTTTAGACCCACCCTTCTGCTTCGCCTCTCCAGGTCAGTGAGCATGCATTGCAATCGATTCCCTGAGGTACTAAGCAAGGCAATAGCACCAGCGAATCGCAAGTTTCAGCTACGGCAGAGCTGCGGTCAAATGAAGGTCATTCTGCTGTCGAGGGCAAAACATGGCTCCACGCGGTTAGTAAAGCTTGCACTTTAAAACATTTGCTCACAATTGCGATCAAGTAATATCGAACTATATGCAAGTGCGAAAGGAGTAACTGCAAGAAGTCTCTATAGACTCTATAGCGTTGGTTGCAATGTATGGAAAAGACTATAGGTGACGATCGCACGCATGCCTTCCTTCGTTCCAAACGTATCACGCATACTTCCCGTAGCAGTTTCTCGTCTTTATTCCTTGTGACAGGTCGCGATTTGAGGCGCTCTGTGTTCGGAATCTAGCCACTTTCCACCCTAGTTTCGTCGTAGGAGTAGACGCTGTGTGCTGAATGAGCCATCTTCTACTACCTTCACGATCGACCTAAGTTGATGACTTTTTAACATTTCTTCCCTGCAGTACAAATTCCATCATCGCTTTACCACAGACCGCATGGCCAAGAGATGGTATGTACGCTTGTAGAAAATCTACTCGCAGATTACATATGTACGCGTCAATGGCCGCCGTAGAAATTTTGGCATTGCTGTCATACGGTCCTCGCCAACATGATCGTGACCTTGCTGCTGTTGTTCCACAGGTGCGCTAGCGTCCCACGTAATAACTGAATATACAGAAACATCTTAGTCCAGTTTGTAATGCTTAGAGAAGCCCCAGACAAAGTTGGACAGCTAGCTACTTGCTGAGTGCTTTAAGTAACACTAATTCACACAGTACAAGGCATATACACAGTTATTGCTTTATCAATTAAACGGACACTCCAAGCGAATTTCCTTCGTCATTGTCCGCATCGGCGTCACCATGGAACTCCATGTATTTAGGTATATGGACGCTTTCATTACCTTTTTGGCAACAATGCGTACGCACGTACAAAGCAGGTCACTTGGTGGAAAGCAATATTAATAAATCAGTTGTCTAGATTTTACTAATGGAAAGGCCTTCAAATAGGTCATCACAGACCACCACACCTTCAAGCTTCTGAAACCAATCACGTTTTTCAAATTTGTACTTTAAGGCATCGCGTGCGTAGATACTACTTTGAGTTATGTGTCGCCTCACAGACCTTTCACCTACGCGGCCATTCCGGACATCTATGAGCGGTTTTCACACGCTACTCACAGACAAAAGCATTACCATTTCAGCCGGCACTCCGCATGCGCCCGGGTATGGTAAGAAATGAATACCAATGGAATCTAAGATGTTCTTATTAGTATCAGGTTTGTTATATATGGTGTGGTTTACGCACCACAGAATAAAAAAGCCCTTGCTTTGTAGGCATGTCTTCAGGTTCTAAGTTATGAATCGTGAGAATTACAGATAATGGCAAGAAAAGATCAACATCGCGATTTTCTCGCCGCAGAATACAATCAATTCGAAAAATACGCTCTCAGTAAAGAAAAGGTTAGCACATGCCTTAATAATTCGATTGGTGTGAGCGGTAGTTTATTTCTCGATAAGAGCACCCACGCATGCAAAGAAGAACGCCATTGCACTTAAATACCAGTCTCTGAAGTACCTCACTTTGATCCCGCAAGAAGAAGATCCTGCTAACAGCCTTTCTCGGATATATATATATATATATATATATATATATATATAGAGAGAGAGAGAGAGAGATGACACTCTCTACGAGATTTGTGCATCGAAATATATGCCATGCATAACACTTGTAGTAGATGATACACTGCTGTAACCAAGCACAAATTATAGACACTAGCTCTTAATGCACATCGAAAAATTATACGCGCCCCACTTTTCTGTCTGGTCTTTAACTCATTCTGTTTCTTCAATTCAATACCCTGAACTATCACGTTAATGTTGCACTGGCAACCCAAGATATATGCTAGGCGTAACGCTCCAGTTCATGTTAGAAAAATACACGGGGTCTCATGGCCAGCTGCCTTGACAGCTAACAGACCTTCCAGTTCTGGCGCAGAAAGAAATAACCCCCTTCATATTTTATGCGAACTCTCTGTGTCTGTTAAAAAATACCACGTCGTGAGCAAAAGCCAGGACCTTGGTCTCAATTCCTAAATAGCTAAATCCACGAATACATTGACTTTTGATTGGTTTGGAGCAAGGTGGCTCTAAATACAGGGCAAACAAAAAAGGCCACAAACCGCATGTTTCTTTTTCTGAAGACTACACTTTTACACCGCTGCTTAATTTCAAAAGTATACATAAGCTATGCAGTACAATTTGTCTCCAACATTATTAATGCATCTATTATCACTGAATCTGCCTCAGCATGCTCTAATAGCAATAATACGACCTAATGGTCAAATATATTACAAACACTTTCTGAATCAATTTCAATCAATACAACTCAGCCCTCCTTTTCGTCACATTGCTTTGCTCGTGCTAACGCATTTTCCGTCTTAAGAAACAAATTATAAATAAGGCTGGGTTCGTTTCTAGGAGCCTTCCATAGCATATGTTGTTCACGCCTGATTCAATAATCGATTGCTTTGCGGCACAATCTCTGTAGTTGAATGATTTGCTTTTGTGAGTAGTACAAGTGAAAGTGTATAAAGCAGAAGCATTCGGCCTCCCGTATTCGCGACTTATTCTGGGGCGATCACTCCGAGCGAAACTATCGCATTTGTGCGAGGCAGTGCTAAAGCAGCCAATCAGTTCATCCGGTTGCTTCCCGAAGTGGGCACGCATTTACCTACGATCACTTACTGCAATACTACTGCACGTGAAGCAGAGCTAACAAGCCAACCACTTCATAAGGTTTTGAACAGTCATTCAGCACGCACTGATAGTCCTATTGAGGAATGCGATTACATCCAGTGTTTTCTTAATATTTATGCGCAGGAATGCCGTATCCTGACCGCCAATGGAGCCAGAAGCCTAACGAAAACCGCACTACTGATATGTTAAACAAACACCATGGGTGCCTTGGGAGCTCCGCATAAGTTTCTCTTGATATCCAGAAGGGTACTCTGCAAATGAAAATGGGAAATAAATTATGCTTCCGTAAAGTATCCGCATCGTAAGTCTTTATGTAGCCTTTTTTTTTTCTGCGAATAAAAAATGCTACTCCTCTTTTATGTTGGCATTATATGTTTCGTTATCCACGCATAGCTCGAAAGCGCACCTAGGTTACGACGTCGTAATGATTTTACGTTTAAATCCATCAAAGTGTATCTATAAGAAAAAAAAAAGGCAACCGCAAAGCCACCTCCAAGTTGCTAGCTCTCATTTCTGTCAGGCTAAATATATTTAAAATATGCATCAAAAGCTATCACTTACACAAGCACGTACGTATGAAAAATGTCTGAAGCTCATTTGTTATATCTTTTATAAAAGATGGGATGCCCATTTCTTAAAGCTTTAGCTTATCTTAAAGTTGCGTTAAAGGATGCGTTTGCAGGCCTAACTATAACGCACCATCATGCTGTGAAACACTCTGTGCAACTAGTCGCAGACATCTGACTACTCCACCATCACGCAATCAACAAGGGACACAACATCATCTACCAGTGGTTACCGGGTCACTGTGGAATTTCGGGAAATGAAAGTGCGGATGACGCTGCCCGGTCGGCCCATGAAGGTGCCCAGAGTATACCCATACCACTGTCAAGAACAGATGCAGCCACAAGTCTTCGCTCCCTCTCCCGCAAGCTTACGCAGAATCTGTAGAACATGAGCGAATTCACGAACGCACGTCTCCACCGATTGGATCCATGTCTGCAACTCTGCCTACCACTAGGGTTACCAAGAGCGGAAGCAGCACTTCTGTACCGCCTGTGGGTCGCCGTGGCATTCACGAACTCCTATTCATTCCGCATTGGAATGGCCGATAGCTCTACTTGTGACACCTGAGGCTGCGAGGAGACAACTGTGCAACTCCTTTGTGACTGTCCCCGTTACAAAGTGCCAAGAAAAGTGCTTGTAACCGCACTTAACCAACTGGACAATCGCCCCTTTACAGAGGAAAAAGCTCTAGGACACTGGTCCAGACGGGCTTCGTCACTCAAGCCCTTAAGGGCTTTGCTGAAATTTTTAAGGACATGCGAATTGGGCGACCGCCTTTGAATGTTGCAGCGCGTAGTATCGCGTTACTGTGTGATTTTTCTGGTTTCCGTATTTTTTCCCTCGTCTTCTTTCTCCTTTAATTCCCTTTGCCCCTTTTCCCCAGCACAGGGTAGCCAGCCGGTACTTACACTGGCTAACCTCCCTGTCTTTCCTCCCCTTTGTCTCCTCCTCCTCTCCTGTTAGCGCTGCCTGCGCGTCTCGTCTGAATTGCATCTCGTCGTCTGCGCCTGCGCGCTGGTGTAAAGTAACAATATGGCGCCGTCCTTGTAGTCGCCGATGTCACTGAATGGGCGCTATGGGGAGTTTTTTTAATGTTACGGTAGATGCCTCAGGGCATACAGGGGTATGGGATGGGGGTGAATAAGGATGATTAAACGAATGAAAAAAAAGATTTGCTGATCTAATGAAGTCCAAAAGGGATCGATAATGTGGTCCCTGCGTCCAAGCAGTGTAATCGCTCGGATTATGCCTCGAAAGTTCCGCTGCTGCGAGGTACGGGAGCATCCTCGGTTTCAGTGCAGGGCAAACCCACAGCAGGTGGTGGATGTCGTCTTCAGCATTTTGCGACTTGCAGAGTGGATACTCAGGGCGAGGATATAAGGGGCGAAAGTACGGCCACTTCCAAGTCACGGCAGGAGTGAGGGCAACCCCGACCCGGATCCTCCGAAGCGCGACCTCCTCTGCAGGGGTAAGACCGCGGGGGAGGTTTACCGCGCACGGAGGTATCCTTTCTTGTTAAAAGACGGGTGGCATCATCTAGGTGAAAGAGCTGAGGCAGTGACGATGGAGAGGTCGCTAGACGGGTCGCAGAATGCGCACATCTTCGGAAGCTTAGAAGGTCGCGTGGCATCTACTCGCTAGATATTGGCTGCGGGATGCGTGCCGCCAGAAGATGGATTTGTTGACATATTGACATATTGACTCTCTAATATAACCGACTCTAGGGAGTTTTCCCCTAGAGTTGGTTATATTAGAGAGTTTTAAAATAGGGGCCCCAATAGATTGGGGCCCCAAAGAGCTTGGCGGGTGTTAGTGTTGGGGCACACAGGAGTGAAGAGTTTTAGAATAGGTCTTTGAGTTTGCGGATAGCGTCTTGCGCTGACAGCGCCACCACGTCGTCAAAGAAAAGCTATAAGGAATAAATAATTAGAATGTACCATTTTATGATAGGAATAGTTTTATGGATTTGTCCATATTAGCGTTTATTTGCGATTTAGAGGTTATTCTTTGAGCAGCAATTAGTTGCTCTTAGTTTTGAGCAAACCAAGTTTACCTGCCTTCACCAGCCAAGCTTATCCCGTGTTAGGCCTACGAAAGATTAAAACCAATATTGAATTCGGAATCAGCGGGGTCTAATGAATCAATCTTCATAACACACGCTAGTTGAGAGAAAGCGATCACCCCGGTCACTTCTCCTAGCTTGCATACTTCACGCGCTACCATGAATCGAACACGGTTTGGTGATAGGTGAGAGCAGTCGCTTCGATGGGTGCTGCTATGTTTGTTTCCGAAAATCTTTTGGGGCAACATTTGGGGCTTCCGCTAAGTCAGTGAAATAGCGCGCACAACGCAAAAGCCAAATGCAGTTTGTGTCTCGCGCATGAGCAGTGGCTTTGAAGCTATTTTTCTGGGGCCCCAAAACGTTCGGAGCCCCTTTTCTAAAACTCTCTATTAACTAAATGGCTAAACCTCGCAGATTTTCTAGTGTGATACCCACCGCGGTAGCGCAGTGCCTAAGGCGTTCCATTGCTCAGCTCAAAGTCGTTCATTCAATTGCAGCCGCGGCGAGCCATATTTGACAGGGGCGAAAAAGAAAAACGAAGCCCTTGAGTACATGGATTGAGGTGCACGTTAAACACTTCGAAATTGCTAAGTGTTTATCCAGATTTATTCATTCTGACATTTCGTCAGGTAAACCCCCATAATAAATTGCTCAACACGAGGAACGAGTGAAGCTTGAAAAGCGTAAGTTCCAGTCGCTATAACAATTGCGCGAGAAAGTGATCGGTCTCGTTATACGGAATTTAGCAGCCGCGTTTCTCAGCGTCTTGGGAAATTGCTACGACACTCCCAGTTTGCATGTAACGAAAATGGTGCTGATCTTAATGTTAATGCATCGCAAGACTTATAACCATTGCAGCCATGCTTACATTAGCAAAGGAAAGTGGGCCCACGCATTGTCCCTATTTCATTTTGTTTGCACGGTTTGTGCCATCACCAATTTGGGGAATAAACAAGGTATTTTGATTAAATTGCTCAGAATTGAGGCGCATCTTGAGGGTAATGCGTAGACGAAGTAAAAAGCGTCTGAGTTAACCACAGCCTTTGTAGTAAATTAGGTAATCGAGTTTACTACAAAGGCTGTGGTTAAATTAGGTATTCGAGGATGGAAGACGACGAAGTGATCCTATTGTTGAGTGTTTGTTCTCTGTCACCAGTATTTTCTGGTAATTCTCGCTTTCTTTCGTTGAACACTGTTCCCTGCTCGACGGGAATGGAAGTGGAGCCACCCGCACTCCCACATGATATAGCGGCACCCGCATGGGCAGTCTCAAGGAAGCGGAACAGCATCTCGAGCGACAATGAGGCTCCCCTGATATACTCGACCGAGAGCGACGACAGCTCCGACGATTAATGCGTGACTGTCCTGAGTCATAGAGCAACGCGGCAGATGCTTAGGGCCTCTGTAGACAAATCTTCTATGAGGACTCCGCAGAGTTTGCCAAAGTATACCATCATTTTCTTACCTGTGCTACCCTCCGACAGCATGATGTTCCTCAACAGGTAAGTTGCACCGGCTGAACTCGAGAGACTGTTGCTAAATGGCATTGAGGACGTCCGAGTCAACCCTCGGAAGAATGTTGTCGCTGTAGACGTCGCCCAAGCGTCGGCGGTAGATTCTCTGCGAGCTGTTACTGTCCTAGGTGGCATGAACGTCCGTACCGGCATCCCGATGGGAAAAGAGGCTACTACAGGCGTCATATATGACATTGATGTGGCCATCTCAAGCAAGGATTTACCACTTTGGATAAAGGCTGCCAATCATGGGACCCACATACTGTAGGTGGCCCGTCTCGAAAATTCCAGAAGTGTGAAAATTGTCTTTAAAGGTGACTGCCTTCCATCGCATGTGAATGTGGGTGATTTCCAACATGCCGTCCGGGCCTTTGTTCCCAAGCCGCTTCAGTTCAGAAACTGCCAGAAAGTCGGTCACGTGAGCGCCGTCTGTGGAAAGTCTTCTATATGTTCCGGCTGTGCAGCACAACACTCTGCAAACAACTGCCAGGCAACAACTTATAAGTGTCGGAACTGTCAAGGGCCCCACGGTGCCTCATCAAAGGAATGTCCTAGAGTTCAACGAAAGCTCTCCATCTTGAAGAAAATGGTGAGGGACCGGTCGACTCATCGTGAAACAGCTGCTGATGTCAGGCGACGTCGTTCTCATCGTAGACGCTCATCAAGGAATTGTGCTCTCCGCACCAAGAATACGCGTCCCGAAAAGCCTCTTGCTGTTGAATCTGCTCCAACCCCAGTGCATAATGTGTTTAAACCACGTATAAATAACGGAGTAGCTGAAAAGAATGCCGTGGATGAAGAATGGCCACCACTGCCACGGATAAGCCCTGTGGAAAAACCCCAGCAAGGAGAGGCACCACAATGCTCCACCCCTCCCCCAAATCAGCTGAGAGAGCATGATCGCCGAATTGTAACAATGCTCAAGTCTTTGATAAATGCGATTCGCATGCTTGTGGGCAACTCGAATACCCCTACAGCTCGAAGCGCCGTGCAAGTGTTGGATGCCCTGAGCCCAGTGGTTGGAAATCTTACGTAAGCACAATGGCTCTTCCACTGCCTTCACTCCGTGATGAAGTGCGCAGTGCGACAATATTCCAGTGGAATGCCAGAGGACTTAAATCACAGATTTCATGTTTCCGCCAATACATTTTTACGAACCGTTTTCGTGTAGTGGTAATATGTGTACCAAACGTGTCAAAAGCGCTAAGACTCTCTGGATACGAAGCCTTTATGGCATGGACGTGCGGGCAATCCAGCAAAGTAATTGTTTACATCCTTACCGAACTGACTTACATTCCCTACTCGGTGCAGCCTCATGATGGAAACCAATACGTGTGTCTCCGCATTACAAAGAATCGGCACCTACATCTCCCCATACAGTCGGTTCGACGGCGACCAACTGCGAGACATCCTGACGGCGACTTCTGGACGCTGGATTGTCAGAGGGATTTTAATGCTCATCACTTGGCTTGGGGAAGCTCCAGAATAGATTCCCAGGCCGGAAATATATGGAATTTGCTTCCGACCACAATCTCAGCATTATGAACGTTGGCAGTCCGATGTACTTGCGTGGTTCGATTCATAGCAGTTACTTAGATTTGACTTTTGTGGCACAGCAACTTGGTCAAAATTTTCGACGCTTCTTTGGCATCGATACTCATAGCAGTGACCATATTCCCACTTACTTAAGAATCACTGGATTTGGAAGCTTCTCCTTTTCTACTTCCCGACAAGTATATATAAGATGGTCAACATATAAGATAAAGGTGGAAGACGCATGCAAAGAAGGATTTACCGGCACCATTGCGAACCTTATTACAAGTGTACTGGAATCGTCTAAGTACAAATTTACATCCGCTAATAAACGTACGGGTTTGGACATGGAACTTGAGCGACTTCGATCGATTCGCAGAAGGGCCGAGAGGCGATACAGGCGCACCAAGTCAATTCATGGCCTTAGAGTCGCTCGACGTATACAGAAGGAAAATTCAGCGTCGTATGGACAGGCTGGAGGAACAACGGTGGAAGACGTTCTGCGAATCACTTGACCGTCGCAAGCCACTGTCTATCATATGGGGAACGGTGCGCGGCCTTGGCTCGTCTCCACAGCAACGACACGCATTCCCAGCCCTAGCCGTCCATCAAGGCCGCTGAAAGCTCGATATAGCCGAAGATTTCTGCGTGAAGATTAAGGGCAGTGTGGTCACCATCAATAGCGAAATTCTGGCTGAGCTTCCTGAGACACGCTTCCCAGAATTAGGTGAGTCCTTGTCATTTGAGGAATTAGACGCTGCTCTGGCCACATGCAGGCGCTCATCGTCGCCAGGACCAGGCGGCATCACATACTCTGCTTTATGTGACCTAGGTGAAGATGGCCGAAGCAGACATCTCGAAAGTTATAACCAGTCATGGAATGATGGAGTCATTCCTGAGCGGTAGAAGTCCAGCCGCTTGATACCACTCCTGAAGCCTGGAAAGTCGCCACTTGACATATCGTCCTACGGACCCATTGCGCTGTCCAGCTGTGTTGGGAAGATCATGAAAAAAATGATTCTTACCCGCCTAGATTGGTATTTTGAGCACCACAACGTATACCCCGAGGCCATGGCTGGGTTTAGAAGAGGCCGTTCCTCTATTGACAACGTCATGAACCTCGTCACGTATGTACAACAAGAAAAACACCACAAGCGTATATTGGTTGCACTATTCCTCGATGTGAAAAGCGCCTATGATAATGTAAAGCATGAAGCCATCCTTGATGCCCTGGAAAATAATGGAATTGGTGGACGCATGTTTTGGTGGATTTGGAGCTGTCGATTCAAAAGATCCTTGTTTGTGCACAGTGCAGATGGCCGAACCACTGACCATTACACATGCTGTGGCGTCCCTCAGGGTGGGGTTCTTAGTCCGACTTTGTTCAACCTTGCAATCCATGGACTTCTCGACGTTCTACCACATACAGTAACCCTTTCATATATGCTGACGACATATGCATATGGGCCTCGGCAGTTAAATCTCTCCAGGTGCGTGCACGGCTTCAAAAAGCAGTGACCCTAACATCATCGTACCTGCGTGCTCAATGCTTCAGCATTTCGACCGAGAAGTGCGCCTTTGTCGCTTTTACCCACAAGCCCATGACGTGGTACCCCATTTCTAATGACCACCAACCAATTTCCTGCGCAAAAATTCACCGATTCCTAGGTGTTATTATCGACAGAGACCTTTAACGGAGCCCCCACATCTCATACTTGAAGAAGAGGCTTACTTCTATCTCCCATATACTAAGGTTTCTTGCCGGTAAAACGTGGGGCACAACCGTGGCATCTATGCTTCTACTATACAGGACACTCTTCCGAGGATACTTGCGATATAGCACACCAGCACTGTCCAATGCTAACAAAACTAACATCCATGTCCAGGAGAGCATTCAAGGCCAAGCCGTTCGAACATGTCTGGCGCTACCTCAAAATGCTTCAACCGTGGCAACAATTACCACCGCGAGACACCAGACAATAATGACTTTTATAGCTATTGACGCACTCCAGGCGCCTGTTCACCGTATATCCAGAGTCCCTCACCACCATCTCGCTCGCTTGCCTGAGAAAAGTCCCAAGGCAGCGTTCTCCAGATCGATTGCGGCTAACCGGCACTCTGTCTTTGAGGCACTCATCCGCAACAAGAATGCCATCGCCTATGGGGTGCTTGAAAAAGCCTCCTGTGTTCCTTGATGTTCAAGGAATAGTGAAGAAAGCTAGCCTGACTACCGCGGCTCTCAAGCAGATCACATTGGAACTTTTGCATTGTTCATACGCTAACCGAATCCATGTTTACACGGATGGTTCCGCCTCGGAAAATTCTACGGGCGCCATTGTTCTCCCATCTGAATCGTTCGCCATCAAGTTTAAGACTTCACACGTAACCACATCTACAGGTTCCCAACTGGCCGCTCTTCGCGCTTCTGTGAAATACATTGAAAAAGAACCGCCCAACAAATGGACAATATTTTTTTATTCGAAAGCAGACCTCCAGTGCTTGCGAAGTTTACGACGTGGCAATTATGAACAGCTTGTGTCATAAATCAACGAAACCTGCCATTGCGCTTCTGAACGAGGACATGATATTATATTTCAGTGGCTGCCGGGACATTGTGCATTCGTTGGTAATCACCTCGCCGATGACGCTGCCCGTCGTGCCCAGGCTGAATCACCGACACTCCTTATACCTTTATCGAGAGTCAACGCTGCAAGATCAAGGCTGCAAGAGACCTTCGCAGTCTCGCTCGTACCATCACGTTAAGTTACTGGCATACACCACAGAACTTAAAGTGTCGTTTATACAGCCTCGACCCATCACTGAAACTGAAATTACCAGCGAACATTTCATGACGTGACGCAACACTGCTGTGTCGGCAGTGGGTAGGAGTAGCGTTCACCAACACCTACAGCTATCGTATTGGAATGGCGGATTCACCAACGTGCGCTAAGTGCAAATGTGAAGAGACCATCAGTCTCCTTCTGTACCACTGTTCTCGCTTCAATAATCAACGTGAGACTCTCCAGTGTGCCTTGAATAGACTGGATGACAGGCCATTTACGGAAGCGATGTTCTTGGGAGCCTGGCCTCACATTTCATTAGCCCAGAAAGCAGTTCGAGCGCTTTTTCACTACCTGAAGGCAACAGACTTGAGTGCCTGACTATAGACATCCTGCACCTAAGTTTTTTCTTTCTCTCTCTATTTCACTCCCCATTCCGCTCCCCACGTGTAGGGTAGCAAACTGGACTCAGTCTGGTTAACCTCCGTGCCTTCTTCCCTTTTCTGTCTCTCTCTAGGTATTCGAGTGATGCCGCCGCATTTTAAGCGTGCTTCAAGAATGTGGAACTACAGAATTTAGTGCTCAGTTCTTGAACAAATATCACTGTCACCGAGATCAAGCTTGTTGGTTGAATACCATAGCCCTTATGTAAGCTCATTTACCTGTGCGTGCTTAATAAGCAGTGATTGTAAAAAGCAACGTCGCACTTTGGCCGAAAAGACGAAGAATTTTATCGTGACAGCAAAGTATTAGACAGCTGCACATAGTACGGTTTCCATAGTAACCATGCGTTGCAATAAACGTTCACTTATTATTCACTTATTAATAACGTTCACTTATTAAGCACGATGTCACGCCAGCCAATGTTGGCGTGATGAAGAACGTCGGCATCTGGAATCAAACTCTTGGCGCTGGCTCTCGCTGCATCAGTTGTACGCCACGTGACATTACGTTATATGCAACACTAGGCACGCGGGAAAACAGTGCAACGGAAGCCACAACCCTTTGCGGCTCGCCTGCATATGTACTCCCCGAAGTATACATGCAAAATACAGGGCATGGTCAGGGCATGCGCTACGCTACGCAAAGAACCTTGCACAGCTATGGCCACCTGCCTACACACTCATATGCCCCCCGTACCATCTCCTCACACACACATACATACATACATACATACATACATACATACATACATACATACATACATACATACATACATACATACATACATACATACATACATGCATACATACGTACATACATACATACATACATACATACATACATACATACATACATACATACATGCATGCATGCCCACACACACACACCTTTATTTGAGCTGCTCAGAATATATTGCTCATTTCGTGTCCGCATAAGCGTAAGGCGCTTGTGAGCAGGAGACATGAAGTTATAGTTTGATACATAATAGAAAGAAATGTAATATATAATTGCTTATAGAAGTAGGTTCAAATGAACACTGAACATAAGTATTTTCCTGTGTTAGTGACCGGGACAGAACAAATTTGATTTATTTTTTTCGCCTGAATCCTGTCCCGTTACTACTTCGGCGACGGGGCGGAATACAAGAACACCCGTATATTTAGATTCAGATTTAGATTAAACTCGACATCATTTCGCTTAGGGCAGATTGTATTGATGCAGATCATAGGCTTCAAAATAGGGAAGGAAGGATACTGCCCATAATTACAAAACCAACTTTCAGAACTCAATGGGGCACATGATTTAGCAAGTGTAGTATCTTGATAAAACAAAACATTTTCATCAATGGCAATTTCACGACTGCAAAGAGGAGACCACTTTTGCAAGCAAACAAAGCAGAGGCAAAGGCATTCAAGTTTTTCTGAAGAAATAATGGAATGGTCTTCCTCACGAAGACGATTCAATTAGTGCTCCACAAAAAGTTGAGTGTAAACGTAGCGTCCCCGAAGACTGCTGAAACAGCTCGTCCAGTGTTGCGCTGTTTCTGTTTTTTATTCTAAAGAAGAAGCAACCAGCCGCTTTGAACACACTGCTACATTAAAAAGGTTGCACAAGTTAAAACTCCTCTTTTCGGTCATAGGTTACGGCAAGCGACCTTTGGATGTTCAATAAAGCAATTCCACTCAGCAAAGCCGAAGGTTATCAGATAATAAGAGCACGAGACATGAAGCCCAATTTTTTTATTCTGCAAAATGTGCGCATGTTTATTCTTTTATTTATTTCTTTATTTTTATTTGTAAAATACCTTACAAGGCCCCTACATGGCGATTGAGTAAGGGGGGCATACAATCAGTAACATACAATCTATTAACAACAATAACAAATGAAATCAGCAGCCAAGTGCACAGCCTAAAAGTCAGAGAAACATATTAGCTACATAAAGCCGCATACGATTACAATAAAAAGGAACAATATAGGTTTGTAACAAACGTATTACAATGCAAGAAAAAGATAGAAAAAAGAACACAGAACAGTGAGTGTGATATTAATGGTTAACATGGGTTAAGCGAGTTCAGCAAGTGCTTGAATTTTTCACGGTCAGTTTCCGCAACTATGTTGTCGGGGAGGTTGTTCCAGAGCCGAATGGCACGTGCAATTGCAGACGAGTTAAATGCTTCTGTTTTACCATAGATGCGCGTGAAGCTATGATGGTTGTATAATCTGTGCGACGTGTGCGATGACGTTTCTAGGTGTAAGGAACGTTTGTTAGTGTGGTGGACGTATTTATGAAATAATGACAAAAGGGCTATGTCGCGACGATTATTTAGCAGCTGAAGTGAAAGGTGAATCTTAATTTGAGTTACGCTAGAACGGTAGTCATAATTTCGGGAAATGAAACGTGCGGCTCTATTTTGGATTGATTGCAGCATGGTAATTAGGTAATTTTGGTGGGGAGACAAGACTGGAGCGGCGAACTCAAGTCGAGGGCGAACAAATATTTGAAATGCCAATTTGCGGATAAGTGGAGGTGAGTTCCGAAGGTTACGTCGCAGGTAACCCAGTGATCGAGAAGCACTGGCACAGATGGTAGTTATGTGAGAAGTCCAGGAGAGGTTTGTTGAAAGATTTACGCCTAGATATTTAGATGATGAGGCCCGAGATAATCGGACATTTTTAATACAGTAAGAATGGTACAAGTTAGTGCGTTTGCGGGTGAAGGACATCACTTTACATATTGATGAAATTAGCGTCATTAGCCAGGTGTCACACCAATTAATAATTTGGTTAAGATCATTTGGAGGATCAGGTGTTCATCGGAGGAGTTAATAGAACGATAGATAATGCAGTCGTCAGCGAAAATGCGCATGCATGATGATAAGTTATTGGGTATGTCATTAATGTATATCAGAAAGAGTAAGGGACCAAGAACGCTTCCTTGTGGTACACCGGATGAAACATCTGAAAGGGGCGAGGAGAAGCTGTTAGCGAAAGTAAACTGCTGCCTGTTAGAAAGAAAATTTCGAAGCCAGGATAGAGTTAGTGAATTAAGTTTTAATGATGATAACTTCAAAAACAGGCGACAATGAGCTACGCGGTCAAAAGCTTTAGAAAAATCCAGAAAGATGCTGTCAGTTTGAAGGTATAAGTCCATGTTAAAATGTAAATCTGTCGTAAATTCAAGCAGTTGCGTTTCGCACGACAAACCTCTCCTGAAACCATGTTGATTATGAAAAATGAAGTTGTTCGATTCTAGATGTTGGTAAATATGAGATGCAAGAACATGTTCCAACATTTCACAGCATATGCACGTTAGTGATATTAGTCGGTAGTTCTCAGTTTAGTTTTTGCCAGCGTCTTTGAAGATGGGTATGACTTTGGCTGTTTTCCAATCTTGGGGTATCTGACCTGTCATTAAAGATTGATGAAAAATGTGAAATAAAAACTTGCTAGATACTGATACTGTATTTTATAGTAATTTAGAAATAATATTGTCAATACCTGGTGAAGACGAAACCTTCCAGTTATTAATAAGCTGAACAATACCATCAATGGTAAGTTCCATAGGTTCCATGTACCGGTAATCTAGGTCTGCAACAATGGGCAAATTAGTAATACTTTCTTTTGTGAATACGGTGAGAAAAATTTATTAAAAACTTGAGCGCACTCACTGTTGGGAATAGGAATGTTGTTTTCGTTATTGTGTAACGAGATGTCATTAGTATTGCGTTCAGGAGATAAAATTTGCCAAAACTTCCTGGGATTAGATTTGAGTAGTGAAGGAAGGTCTTGGGAAAAATATTTATTTTTGGCTACATTGAGAGCGGAGCAGTAAGAACTTAAACAGTTAGGATACCTTTCCCTAGCTGACGGGGTGCCAGTTTGTTTTGCAGTTCTGTATGAACGTTTCTTTTCGTTTCTGAGTAGATGAAGGGACTTAGTGAACCACGGTTTGTTTTTGTCGTCAGTTATTCTGATTAAAGGAATGTCATACATGTTCAATGTATGTTTCCCAACAGTCACAATCCAGAACGGCTGAAGATCTCAATAATTCAACCAACTTTCTTTTATGTAGTAAGCTACAAAAATATGATGATTGACCAATTGCAATAATAATGTATGATATTCTTGACCGAGGAATTTGACAATATTAGTGCTTCTCAATGCGTTTTTGGACGGAAACTACAACAGCTCTAATTTAAGAATTTAACAATTAGGTATGAACGAATGTTGTGAAAAAACGTTGCTTTTCCTCAAAATAACGGCAGGTTTCTACCGCCACGTTTCACGCACGAGGTTGCGGGATCGAGTCCCGGTCAGAGCTGGCGCATTTCGATGCGTACGCTTTGACCGGAAGAGTGTTTCTCAAGGTATTATACTTTGAGAAACGGCGTGGACTCGGTCCCCTTGTATTCATAATTTACAACAACAACAACAACAACAACAACAATAATAATAATAATAATAATAATAATAATAATAATAATAATAATAATAATAATAATAATAATAATAATAATAATAATGATAATCAGTATGCTTATCCCCACTGCAGGACAAAGGCCTCTATCATACTTCTCCAACTATCCCGGTCATGTACTAATTGTGACCATGTCGTCCCTGAAAACTTCTTAATCTCATCCGCCCACTTAACTTTCTGCCGCCCCCTGTTATGCTCCCCTGCCCTTGGAATCTAGTCCGTAACCCTTAATGACCATCGGTTATCTTCCCTCCTCATTACATATCCTGGCTGTGCCCATTTCTGTTTCTTCATTTCAGCTAAGATGTCATTAACTAGCGTTTGTGCACTCACCCAGTCTAATAACAGTATATATATATATATATATATATATATATATATATATATATATATATATATATATATATATATATATATATATATCGAACTTATAATATTCAACTGACTGTAAACTTAACATACAGTTAGCCGTACATGTATGCAGCTTGTATGCAGCCTGCCACTTGCAGCTACAGCTGCAAGTGACCGTCGCATCGATACTTTAAATAGCAAGTTGACCATTGAACTCAGGAATATTCATGAACAGTTCAACGCTATTGGCATAATAATTAACCTTAATAAAACACAGTTTGTTCCACTCGAGCCACAACCCACTTTCATCTACTCTTAATTAGTATCAACTTCTGCCGCCTCCTTTGCACTCCGCAGTGCACTATTCTAGGTGTTCTTCTTCATGGAAATCTCAAGTATTCCCTTCACATTTCAGATATAAAATGTAGGATAGGTCATGGTATGTGAATAATATTAAAGTACTACCATCCTTTAATTTACCTATTTTATTTGAGATGCACTACACGTTCATTCAGCGTCATTTAACGCGCTGTCTTACTACATGGGCAAATACCAATGCAGCTCCCACACGCCAATTCCAACGCCTTCTAAGTCACGCCATTGGTATCGTGACATTCATCCCACCATCCACCAGTGCATCTTCCTTACTTCAACACTATGGAGTATTATGAATGTGAAATGTGTTCAAATGTCAATTGTGAATTCTTGAGTTCATGTCTATAAGCGGTACTATAGCAGCTGATTCCTTGAATAAATAGCATTTGTTCAACACCAGCGCTACTACGTCTGCCTCGAACAACACTTTGTTACAACCATACTAGCGCACTTACTATAACAAACCTACTGCTACGTTTAAGGCGGTTCAGTTTAGAAAAACGAAAAATGGACCTTGAGAAACAGCTTGTCGTGCAGTAAAAGTATTTTCCATAGTAACGCCTGCGTTTCAGATGGAAGACGTCCCTGTTGACTCGCGTTTACTTGCCGCTGTACAATGATGTGCTATGCGGAAGAGAGAAAGGGTGATAGCATAAGAGGCAGCAAGGCAGTTAGTAACGCTATTCAGCTGGCTACTCTGCCCTTGTTATTGTGGGAAGCACATTGAAGCGAGGGATAACGCAGGCAGCAACCTTTTGTTGTCATTGGAGAGTGACTATGTTCCTATGATTATGTTATGAAGGGAATCAAGGCACAGACGCAATTAACGACACTGTTTAATTTGCTACTCCATGGGCCCTATAAGGTAAAACTATTCTAATATGTTTTTATTCCAATCTCCTGACGTCAGATTTGCGTAACCGCCGACGCAAGCATCGGGCGGTCACCGCAGGGTTGTCTAAACAGACCAATCAAACGCTCTCCTTGTTCATAGGAGGTTACTTTTGTTTTCTTGTAAAACGAATAACACTGCCTATACTGAGCGGCTTATTTTATCTAATTGGCTGACAAGAGACGAGGAGCACGCTCACGTGGAGAGGGATTCGATGGGGCCGAGCCACTGCACTGAAAATCGATAACCGGATGAAGAGGGTGGAGCCGGCGTATGCGATTGGTCCGCTTTCGTTTACTTAGCTTGTGGTTGGTCGTCGACAATCGCTGTGGCATGCAACGAAAGCTTAAGAATTACGCTAAAATAGATCCTCAGCAAAGGAGAGTTGGCACAACGAGGTCGTAAACCTGCCGAAAGTGCTCAAAAGCTTTACACAGCCACGCAAGAAGTTTGGTTATATGCAAATAAAGCCATGATCACACGCAGGTCCGAGTGGCCGGTGCATGAGGGATAGGTGGCAGTTATCTTTTATTTCTTGCGGAACTGGGCAGCCTGTGGCTATTCAGTAGAAAATTCAGTTTTGTTCGGCATATTAATCCATCTTTAACGCGTACACGTCACTTTGATGCGAGTAATCGCGGTTTTGTGACGTTGCGTGACAGGCAGGTGAAGTGGGTGCGGCCCGAAAACTTTTGACCAATTGCCGAGGGCTAACGTTGAAAAGGCGTCAAATCATAAATAACTGTTTCTCTTTTGTTTGGTGAAATCACGCATAATCATTGTGTATGCTTCGTATCAGATGGGGAGCTGTGGCCGTTTTCGTGACGTCGCGTGATGGAGAGGTAAAGTGAGTGTGTTCAAAAAAATGTTTTGTCCAATCGCATGGGGCTGATTGCAGAATTGGAATAGAAAAGTTTGGAATTGTTTTACGTTATAGCACCCCATGCTTCTTTTTTGGGAGAAGCACATTGAAGCAAGTGATAACGCGGGCAAGAAATTTTTGTTTGGACTGCGGAATGATTATGTTGCTATGAATTTGTTAGGAAGAGAATTGTATAAATACAGTACGGTGATTAACGACGCTGTCTAGTTTGCTACCTAACAATTACTGTAGCTACCACGAAGCCTGTAATAATTGTAACGTGACGTCACGCGATGACATCATCATCAAGTGACGATGTGACCTGATCACGTCATGTGATGATGCCTCTTGGAGAAGCAGCAGAATGTGTGCTTCTCGCTACTCTTCACAGCTTTCGGAATCGGCCCACGTTATTGTGTGAGCAAACGTGACGTACGCGAACTCGCAAACTCCCCACCGACTGGAGGCTAACAGCTTTACCGTGAAATGACAACGTGTCATCTGTGGTGGAAAAGGAACCTTTGCCGTCGGTCTGTGCAGCCCGATGCTCTATCGATTGGGTCAGAATCGCACGCATAATTTCCTTTGTTCTAAACATTTCTCGCATACTTCCCTCACATGTGTCTCGTCTTGATTCGTCGTTGCAGCTCGCGATTTGAGGCGCTCTGTTAGAGTAGATCAGCCAACCTGCCCCAGTAATTTCCGCGTAGTATTCCACACTGCGTAAGAAATAAACCACGTTTTACCACCTTCATGATAGACCTAGCTTGATCACGTTAAAAGATTTCTTCACCGCAGTAGAAATGCCATCATCGCTTAACATACACCGCACGGCAGAGACATGGTATGTACCCTTGTACAACACTTACTCGCAGATAAGGTCGTAAAGCGCGCGTGTCTCGTTATAGCTCGTTGTATAGTCTCGCTGATCAAAATATATATATATGTGTGTGATCAAATATATATATATATATGTGTGTGTGTGTGTGTGTGTGTGTGTGTGTGTGTGTGTGTGTGTGTGCGTGTGTGTGTGTGTGTGTGCGTGCGTGCGTGCGTGCGTGTGTGTGTGTGTGTGTGTGTGTGTGTGTGTGTGTGTGTGTGTGTGTGTGTGTGTGTGTGTGTGTGTGTGTGTGTGTGTGTGTGTGTGTGTGTGTGTGTGTGTGTATGCGGTCAACGGCAGCAGTAGACATCATTCCATCGCTGCCATACGGTCGTCGTCAAAATGGTCATCGCCTTGCTGATGTCGTCACACAGGCAGGTGCGCCAGCTTCGCACATAATTACTCGTATACACAAATATCTTGCTCCACTTCGTAATATTGAGGAACCTTAAGCAATACTGTATAGCTGGCTATTTCCAAAGTGCTTTGTACAACAGCGATTCGTACACTGTGATGGAACTACACAATTATTGCTATGTCAATTATATGGGCGCATCCAGCAAATTGCCTTCGTCATTGTCGGCATCGGCGTCGCCATGGGGCTCCGCATTTGTTTAGACATATGTATGCCTTTATTTCTTTGTTAACTTCTGAGCAACAATACGTACTAACGCAGAATGCCATGCACAATACTTGTACTAGTATAGCACATGTAGTACATGATACATTTTTTTTACCTAAGAATATATAGTTGGCACAAGCATTAAAAAAAACAACGAAAAATTATGCTCGCCCCACTTCTCTGTTTGATCTTTAACTCTCTTAGTTTTTTTTAATTGAATACTCTGCACTAGCACGACAATGTTGGACTGGCACCACAAGGTATTTTCAAGGGATAGCGCTCCAGTTCATGTTATCGAAATACTAGAGTTTCCCTGGCCAGATGCTTTGTCATAGACCTAGGCATTTAGTACAGCTGGCAGCACTTCCAGTTGCAGACTACAAAAAACAACCTTTTTTCAATGTTTAGGCGCAGTCTATGTCTATAAACAATATTACCTGGTCATGAGCATAAGCCACGACCATAGGCTCTATTCCTGAATAGATTAATCCACAAATAGATGGACTTCTGACTGTTCTTGAACAAAGTAGATGAAAATAAAGGGCAAACAAAAGAGGTGACAAACACCATCTTAGTTTTACTTCTGCCCCAACTTCTATACTCGCGCTTAATTCCCTAATAATTATAAAATCCGGAGGGTAATGTTCGCACAACATTCTTACTTCATCTGTTATCACTCCGCCGGGCTAAACTTGTTCTAGTAGCAACAATATGACATCATGGACAACTCTATCAAATGCTCTTTCAAGATGATTGTGTATCATGGGAACTCGGCCCGCCGTTTTGCCACAATGCTTTGTCCGCCTTACCGTATTTTCCGTCCTAAACAAACTAGAAATCATTCTGGGTTATTTGCCAGGAGACAGCCAAAGCATAGGTAGTTCAAGTCCCATTCATTAATCCATAAGTTTGCGGAATGCACTCTGTAATTGAATGATTTGCTTTTGGAAGTAGTGCAAGTCAAAGAGTTTAAGGAGAAGCAGCCGGCTTCCCGTGCTGGGGACATATTCTGGCACGATTGCTCACGGCGCAACTATCCCATTGGTGGGAAGCAGTGCTAAAGCAGCCAATCAGTTCATCCGGTTGCAAGCCGTACCGGGCATGTATTCACGGACGATCACTTACCGGAATACTATCGCGCTTGCGTGAAGCAGCGCTAAACCCACCAATCAGTTCATCCGGTTTTGCCCAGTCAAAAAGCGCGTATTGAAAGTGATGTTGCTTAAAGTTACGTTCCTGTGTAGTAAACCTCTCGTGCAAGCTTTCGCGTGAGAGGTGGTATTTCACTATTCTGTCGTCCAGGCAGCGCTGATTCCACCAATCAGTTCGTCCGGTTTTGCGCAGTCAATAAGCGCGTATTGAAAGTGATCTTGTGTAAAGTTCCGTTCCTATGTACCAAGCTTTTCGAGCAAGCTTTCGCGTGCGATGTGGTATTTCACGATCACATCGAGCGAACTCTAATCATAAGCGTGCTCTTGCTATGTTACAGAAACTGCATGGGGTCCCTGGGACGTTTAAATCAATTTCTCTGCAGTTCCCAAAGAGTACTGAGCAAATACAAACAAATATCAAATAAAATGCACTGTATATATCCGCAACTTACGTCTTTATATAGACATTTAGTTTTCTGCAATTAAGAAGTGCTAGTCCTCTGTTTTTTCTTTGTAAAGTATAATTTACTATCTAAATTGCAGCATGATGGAGCACTAACGTACGACATCGTATTGATTTGACCGCAAAACAAATTACAGTAAATCTGTGCGAGCGCAACCGCATAGGCGCGGCAAAGTTGCAGCCTCAACTTTATTTCAGGCTAAAAATATTCAATAAATGATGGGGAAGTTAGCCTTTACAAAGAGTACGTATGCATGGCAAATGTGTAAAGCTTATTCCGTATCTTTTTTAGAATGATACGGATGGCCATTTATAAAAATTTTAGCTAATTTTTAGGGTTCCTTTAAGGATGCGTTGGCAGGCGCCTGAACCTAATCGCATCACCATACTGGAGAAGACTCCGTATGGCGTTTATTGCGCGTCTCGTCTGAATTGCATCTGGTTGTTGGCACCTGCTCACCGGCGCAAAGAGAGAACATGGCCGCGCCCTTGCAGTTGGCGATTTCACAGCATGGACATAATGGAGTTTTTCCCATAGACTTGGTTCTATTTACTCAATAGCTAAACCCCACAGACTTTCTAGTGATCGCCGCCGAGGTAGCTTAGGGCCTTAGGCGTCCCACCACTGAGTTCAAGGTCGTCCATTATATCGCCGCCACGGCGGCCAAATTTCGGTGGAAGTGAAAGTACACAAATAAATCACTCGTGTGGTTGGATTTAGGTCGACGTTGAAAACCCCCCAATTTATAAAGTTACTGGAGAATCCCCCATGGTATCGTACCTAATTATCAAAGTGGTCTTTCGGCATGTAAAACCCCATAATTAAATTTCTAGCGTGATGGGCGAGAGAATCTTCAGAGGCGTCAATTTCAGTCTCTAAAAAAATTTCTTGAGGAAGCGTTCGAACTCGCTACACGGCATTTCTCAGCCACGTTTTCCTGTGTCTAAGGAATTGGCTACGTCACTTCGCGTTTTCTTGTAACAAAATGGCGCTCGTGATAATTTTAATTCATCGTGAAAATTATAATGTTTGTAGCCATGATTATATTTGCAAATAAAACTGGTCTCACGCATTCGCCCTATTTTTATTTCTTATACCCAGTTTGTACCATCACCCATAATAAGTGCTGAACTAAACAAGGCCCTCTAAATAGATTTCCTGAAACTACGGGGTATGTTGTGGGTAATGCGTAGACGAAGTAAAAAGCCTCTGTGGTAAACAGAGTCTTTGTAATAATTTATGTATTTGAGTAGCGCGAGAACATTTGAGGTGTGCGTCACGGACGGGGCAAGCAAGTATTTAGTACGCTTTCCTGGGACAACTATATTACTGCTGCCGACACAAATTTCACTTGAAAACCAGGGGTAGCCCTTGCATTCGGTAACTTAAGTAGCCTTCCTAAATGGCAGCGTTTTGTAAAAAAAGAAAGCGTCGCATTGTGGCCGAAAAGGCGAACAATTTCACTGCGATAGCAAAGTATTAGACAACTACACGTAGTAACGTTCGTAGTTATAAAGGCAGCATAAGTCGAAGTAAACACTCCCTTATTACTAAAACTATCAAGCAGGATGTCACGCAAGCGATGGCAAATATGTACAACGCCGGCGTGATGACAAGTGGTGGCCTCAGGAATCAAACGCTTGGGGCTGCCTCTCGCTTCAACGCCGGTCGGACGTGTGGAATTACGGGATATCCAACACTAGGGAAGCGGGAAAAGAGTGCACGTGAAGCGACAAGCCATCGCGGCTCGCCTATAGATGTAGACGCAGGATTGTACCTGCAATATACAAGGCACGGCCAGCGTAGTCGCTACACCGCGCAAAGAACCACACACAGCTATGGCTGCCCGCTTCCATACGCCTCTCCTATCTCCGCCGTACCACCTCCTCACACACACACACACGCACACGAACACACATGCATGCACACACATACATACATACACTTTTATTTGAGTTTCTCACGGGACGTTGCACCATAGGATGCCGCATAAGCGCAAGGCTCTTGCGGCCGGCAGTGTTCATTACTTGCAAGACAGTAGTACAATATATATTTGCGTATAGCAACAGCTTCAAATGAGCACCATTCAAAAATATTGTACTGCGTTGGTGACGGAAAAAGAACAATCTTGATTGACCTTTTCGCTTGAGTGCTGCCCGGTTATTTTTTCGGGGATCTCATAAAAATACAACATTATACAAATGCACAAAAACGAATAATATTTTAATTTTTTATAGGACACTAGTGAAAATCTAATCATACCAACAGTTCGAAAACAACACTACTCATAACGAATACGGTAACGAGAACGCACCCACCATATAATGTGTTGTGTGGCTTCATTTTCGGAATGTTATCCAATTGGTTCTTTTAGCGACGGCTTAAGATGAAAAGAACACACAATATTCTCAACACCTTTTACCATAGTTCGTACACCGTGGGCCGCAGCGAACGGTCAGCCGAGCTTTTCAATAAATGAAGAACATTGTAAAAATACGGTTCTAGATATAATTATAGAACGTACGGTCTACAGTTGCCAGAGTGCATAGGACCCAACACCATGCGTCTTAAAACCGTGTCTTGCACCGTACATTCTACCCTCGTTTTGTTATGCAGCTTGGCTAACGTTTGTTGGGATGCGACACACACACACACACACATTATCTATATATATATATATATATATATATATATATATATATATATATATATATATATTGTGAGACGAGGTTTAGGCAGCCAGTCTCTTCTTTATTCTCTTGAGAGAGAGTCCCACCACCAGGCCCCAAAACGGTGATGATGAGTATGTACAGGTGAGAATATGAAGCTATGAATAATGCTCACACTAACTTCCCCGCACGCGCAAGCGGCCAGCCAGGCCGCGACTTAGCCAGGAGGTGAACGCCGAACGAATCGTTTTAGGCGCGAAACGTGAACGATCTCCGAACCACGACAACGATGATCGGAAGAAACGTCTACGGGAGTAACGCGATAGTTCACGGGGGATGTTTGTTCGTTAATAATATAGGGTCCAAGGAAGCGGGATTCAAACTTCTCGCACAAACCGGGTGTACGAATAGGCGTCCAAAGGAGCACTTCCTCTCCAGGACGAAAGGAGACGTCGCGACGAGAGATGTCGTAACGTTGCTTGCGATCTAGCTGACTGACTTCTGTGTTGAAGCGAGCACGTTGACGGCATTCCTCAAGTCTCGAGACGAACTGTTCGGGTATACTGGCCGAGGTGTTAGTTGGGGCATTGAAGAAAGCGACGTCGATGGTGAATGTCGGTGAACGACCGTAAACTAGGTAGAAAGGTGAGTATCCCGTACTTCGTTGGATAGCGGTGTTGTGAGCAAAAGTCACGAAAGGTAAAAGTTTGTCCCAGTTGTCGTGGTTTGGCCCGATATACATTGATATCATTTCTATTAGTGTGCGATGAAATTGCTCGGTTAAGCCATTTGTTTGTGGTGATATGCGGATGTCGTCTTATGAACTGTGCCACAAGCTCCGAGTACTTCTGTGAGCATTGTTGACATGAAAGTCTTGCCGCGGTCGCTTAACATTACACGAGGTGCACCATGGCGCAGCACAATGGCATCTAGAAAGAAGGTGGCAACGTCGGAGGCTGAACTAGAGCGTAGAGGAGCGGTCTCTGCGTAACGTGTGAGCTGGTCAACAGCTGTCACGACCCATCGATGACCCGCTGGCGTAATGGGCAGAGGACCGACTAGGTCTATCCCAACGATGGCAAACGGTGTCTCGGGACATGGGATGGGCTGTAAAAGCCCAGCAGGAGGCGAAGTCGGTCGTTTCTGCCGTTGACACTGAACGCAAGAAGCAACGTACTTGGCCACGAAGGTAGACATGCCTGGCCAAAAGAAACGGCTCCTAACGCGGTGGTATGTTTTGTGGAATCCCAAATGGCCAGCTGATGGGTCGTCGTGCAAGGCTTCAAGGACTTGTGTGCGCATCGAACATGGAAGAAGAGGTACCCAGCGGTGTCCGTCGGAGTTGTATATGTAGCGGTACAGCACATTGTTGTCAAGCTTAAATAGTCGGAATTGTCGACGTAATCTGGCATTTGGTGCTGATGTAGTTCCGCACAGGCGTTGGATAATGCTGTTGCAGTAGGGGTCAGAACGTTGACACGAGGCGAGGTGAGTGACGCGATTGGAAGATAACGTGTCAGTAACAGATAGAGGTACTAACGGTAATAACGGGAGTGACGACTTAGTCTCATCATCAAGTGGCGAGCAATGGATAGATGTACTCGAAGCTAATAGTGGCAGCGGGCAGCGAGAGAGAGCGTCGGCATCTTGATGCTTTTTCCCAGACTTGTAGACAATGTCAAAATCGTACTCTTGTAAGCGTACCACCCAGCGACCAAGTCGTCCGGACAAATTTTTGATTGACGGCAACCAGCATAAGGCGTGGTGTTCGGTTATGACAGTGAAATGGCGTCCGTAAAGATATGGTCGAAATTTTTGGATCGCCCAAACTACTGCGAGACATTCCTGTTCTGTAATCGAGTAATTCGTTTCGGCAGCTGTTAGTGCGCGACTGGCATAGGCAACAACTCTCTCTCGTGAGGTGGTATCACGCTGTAATAGTACAGCGTCGATCCCATGGCCACTAGCGTCGGTGTGCAAGCAAGTTGGTGCGTTCTCATCGAAGTGACAGAGGACAGGGTCGGTGGTTAATGCCTGCTTGAGGGCTTGAAAAGAAAGTTCGCAGTCATCTGTCTAAGGGAAAGCAGTGCCCGACGTGAGCAACTTGTGTAGCGGCGACGCCACGGCCGCAAAATGACTGATGAAGCGGCGGAAGTAGGATGCCAGGCCCAAGAAACTTCTTAATTGCTTTTGATTTTCAGGACGAGTGAAGCGAAGCACGGCAGCAACCTTTTCGGGATCTGGTCGAACGCCATCTTTGCTGATAAGATGGCCCAACACTTTGATGTTCTTTCTGGCAAAATGGCATTTCTTTGTGTTGAGTTGGAGTCCAGCGTTGGAAATGCACGTGAAAACTTCGTCCAAGCGCTCAAGGTACTGACGAAAAGTTGTAGAAAAAATAACGATGTCATCTAAATAGCACAGACAGGTCTTCCACTTAAGGCCACGTAAAACTGCGTCGATCATGCGTTCAAATGTTGCAGGGGCATTACATAAACCGAATGGCATGACGTTGAACTCGTAAAGTCCGTCTGGTGTTGCAAACGCTGTCTTGTCCTTGTCCGCTTCGTGCATGGGGATTTGCCAGTATCCGGATCGGAGGTCTAGACTAGAGAAATATTCTGCACCCTGGAGGGAGTCAATGGCACCGTCAATTCTTGGCATCGGATATACGTCTTTGCGCGTGATCTTATTAAGGGCTCGATAATCAACGCAGAATCGTACAGAGCCGTCTTTCTTGCGAACCAGCACGACAGGAGACGACCAAGAACTAGAGGATGGCCGAATGATGTCTCTTTTGAGCATGTCATCAACGTTATCCGCAATGATTTTCCGTTCTGCGGAAGACACGCGATACGGGCGGCGGCGTACAACCGAACTGCCTTCGGTTTCAATGCGATGTACTGCGACGGAAGTGCGCCCCAGAAGCTTGGAGTGGACGTCAAATAAGGCTCTGTGTTTGTGCAGGAGTGCCAGAAGGTCTTCTTTCTGCGCAGTGGTCAAATCGGGATTTATCGCGGCCGTTAAAGCAGCGGCAGCAGTGTGATAAGCAGTTGTGGTAGACAAAGGTGGTGATTCGGTGTGAAGCGGTACCAGCGAAAGAGGCTCGGTGTCAGTAAAACGTGTCACAGTAGAGCCCTGGGAGAGCACAACTGGCGAAGACGTAGGGTTATGAACCGCGACTAACGCTCTACCGTCCTGAAACCGTACTAGGCTAGGAGTAAGGCTAAGCCCACCAGGAATGCAGTAACCGCTCGGTGCAAGGAACACATCACCATTAATAATCGTGTCGGAAGTCAGAGTCAGAATATGCTCATTGCCCGCGGGAATGAAACAGTCGGTAGACGTGACAAAACGCAGGCTATGAGCATCGACAGCGGACGAAGATTCAGTGTCCGTCATATGAATAGTTCGCTGACGGCAAGAGATAAAAGCTGAGGCGGAGGACAGGAAGTCCCATCCCAAAATCATCGCGTAAGTGCACGAAGACAGCACGACGAACTGAATGTGGTGGAGGATGCCATCAATGAAAACACGCGCAGTGCAAACACCGGAGGGCTTAACAAGAACTGCATTAGCGCAACGAAGGGGAGGGCCATTGTACGGTGTCTTCACTTTTCGCAATCGAGAACACAAGTCAGCACTAATAACGGAAAGCGATGCGCCTGTGTAGACCAAGGCTTCGATTCGGACACCTTCAACAGACACCAAAAGTACATTTGACGGGCGCTCCGGAGGAGTTTCACGTTGTCCAACAGATGCAGCTTTCCCTCCTGAAGCTGCACCATTTAGTTTTCCGGACGGTGATTGGAGGACGAAGTAGCCGGTCGTAGAGGGGAAGAAGAGCGCCGCATCGGTGATGGAGAGCGACGACGCGGGAAACGCAATGAACCGGCAGTGTTGAAGTCCTGTAGAGATGGGGAACGTCGTGGATAATAATCGTAGTCAGAATGCCGACGTCGTGGTACAGGGCCAGAAAACTGATCCCCTTCAAAGCCGTCATAGCCACGTCTTTCATCTTGCTGACGGCGTCGGCAAAACCTGGAAATGTGGCTACGGATGCCGCAGTAGTAACTAACCGGTCGAGGTGGGCTCCATGCGTTATAAGATGGAACAGGCGATGGTATTGCAGTGATAGGATTCAGGGACATGTGCGGTGCAGGTGCCTGTTGTGGTGGCTGCTGGGAGGGTGGCACTATAGAGGCAACCTGAGCGTACGTTGGCGTATGGGTAGGGGGCGGGCTCGTGATTTGCGGGCAGGTCACGGCTATCTCTTCCCTCACGATATGGCGTAGGCCGCCACCAGGATGCGTCAGATGGACCTCAGGAGGGTTTGACAAAGTTTGGGCGTGCAGTTCCTCACGGATGATGGAGCGAATCAAGGCACGTAGCTCGCTGTCGTTGGACGCCTTGAAATCAGAAGTGTCAGGGTGTAAGCGGAGCATATGAAGCTCATCGAGACGCTGACACGTACTGATGATGTCGGCGACGGTAGTGGGATTCAGCACTGCAAGAGCATTGAATGCCGCCCTCCCAATACCCTTGAGCAGGTGGCGTACACGGTCACTCTCTGCCATCGAGGTGTTCACGCGGCGGCAGAGGGCGAGGACGTCCTCTATGTACGAAGTGCAGGACTCGCCTGAGTGCTGAACACGCTCTGCAAGCTTCTTCTTAGCGATATCGGAGCGGACAGAGGAGTTCGCGAAAATCTGGCGTAGATGGTGTTTAAAGATGTTCCAGTTGGCCAAATCGAGCTCATGATTGTAAAACCAAGTTTTCGCAACTCCGGTTAGGCAGAAGGCGACGTGAGCAAGTTTTGCTGATTCGTTCCAGTGGTTAAAGTCACTCACGCGCTCGTATAGCTCCAACCAGTCTTCGACGTCGTCACCTGGAAGCCCTGCATATACCGGTGGATCCTTCTGAGGGGTGGTGACTGTCCAAGAAGGGGTTCCCGCAGGAGTAGGCAAGGTGGATGTCGTGGTACTGGTCTGCTGGTCTTGCGACATGGTTGAGTGCAGTTGGTAGAGGCGGCGACCCGAGCGGAGCTCCAGGGATGTAGCGTAGGTGAAGCTGGAGAGAGACCGGGAGCGAGAGGGCGAAGGAACCGGACAGCACACTCCACCACTTGTGAGACGAGGTTTAGGCAGCCAGTCTCTTCTTTATTCTCTTGAGAGAGAGACCCACCACCAGGCCCCAAAACGGTGATGATGAGTATGTACAGGTGAGAATATGAAGCGTATGAATAATGCTCACAATATATATATATATATATATATATATATATATATATATATATATATATATATATATACATACTACCATATACAGTGACCTATTAACGCTTTAGGTTTTCTCTGCTATTTTCCGGCCGTTCGATAACAACTTGCTGTCATTTCTAAAGATAAAAAACTTCTAAAAGAATGCAACTGCAATATTATTGCTTGCACTATTGCCCGGCCTATCATAAGCAGCAGCTTACGGTAGGCTCACAAATGTCTTAATAAATGGCTTATCCACGACATCTAGTTTCGTTTGTGCGCCATGAATTGCAGACTGAAATACCAAATCCGAGCAGATACTGGCGTTGAGACTTATAAACTAACCTACGCAACTTGAGCAGGCAATACATTGAAGCCTACATATCTGGTCTGCTACCGTTCGCAAGCGTTTCCTTTACGTAGTCAGTGTGCACATTTAGCATGATGCGGTTGCCAAAATAATGTCCAAGTTACATAACAGAGCTGTTAGCGGTAGAGATATTCAAAACCACACTAAGCACAGACAACCATGTAAAAAATAGTCACTTCCAGGTGAACAGTCCTTTGGGGACTTGTAAAACACATTATGGGAGTTCTTTTTTGCTTTGCTTGAATACACTTGTTAAGCAATTTACCAAACAACCACTGGTTTCGCTTCTTCTTGAAGTACTTTTTCGGCTCTGGAATGGGATTCGTAAAATATAAGTGGGGCAGTGTAAACAGCATATTCAAATATTGCCGCCTTTCATTGTGTGTTAGCAATGCCATTGACGTGCATGACAAATATAGCTGTCCCAGAAACGATCTTTGAAGTAAATGATATCTAAATGACGTAGAAGCACTGTAGGTATTCTCTATGAAGAAGACTTGAAGAGGGTATGGAAAATATTTGTATTAAAAATACGATTAGGACTTCGCAAAGCGATATACTTTCTAATTTCTATAACATTATGTCTTTTACAATATATAATGTTCTAATCCAATCTGAAAAAGTCCCAAGCACAATTATATATATTTTTATGCATACCTAATAGTTACATTCTTCGTGTGGTTCTATGGTTCTTTATGTTAAAAAAATCTTATTGGGAAGCTGTGATATCAAATTTCCCGCAGAAGAATATCATGCAAGTGTAAAGAAATTTCTCCACTATATGCAATAACACGTTCATTAAGCAATTGGTTTATCCCTATTTTTTTCTAGTTTCCTAAATTTACATTAGCTTACTGACCTTATTACTGAGATCTTCCACCCATTCGCAATTTGTGCTGTTTGGGAACATCCATTCAAAATAAATCCATCCAAATAAATCCATTTAAATGTTTTTCAGGATAAAGAAATCGTGACTTTTGTCTTGCGCTCTTATTATGTAATAACGCGCGTGCTTGATAAGTGGAATTGCGTTAAACAACACCTACAGCTCATTGCAATAACCGAGGGTAGAATAGAGAAATTTTGAATCCTCTAACCTCTGTAATGTGGACTCAGGGTCCCAGAATAACACTGTTTTATTTTTATACGTGTTTGCTCAAAGACGTATACAAATAGGTTAGCAATGTGTAATGACTTTATAGGCGCAGATGTATTCGGCAAGCTGTCATGTACACTTTTATGTGCAGGTTTTCCAACAACAATACTGTTTATGTGAGCCGTGGTAATCATGTTATGACGAGCATGACTGGTGATGAATAGAAATTCAAATAAAATCAATTTAAATATGAATTAAGAACCCTGTACATTGCAAATACCAGCAAAGTAGGCTTAGGCTTGAATAATATAAACGCAGTGATTTACGCTTAAGTGATCTCAGTATGTATTAATTTCAGTATCCACTGGTTCCTATCAAAAACATAAATGTCCGGGCCCTTACCCACGTTACTGTAGATTGAATCTGAGAGAAAGCCTTTGCGAACATGCGTTACAGATTCCGACTGTGTTATCCTTATTTGTGTCATTACGAGGATGCCTAAGTATTCCAATGCGTCGCCAAGTGCCCAGTATTTCTAATGTTCCTGATATTATAACGTACAAGGTCTAGAAATGGCACGGCACAGGTGTCATTTAAGTGTAACCTTCATTCTACCTATTCCACGAATGAATTCAGCGCAGTGGGTAAACCTAAGTCAGTCTCAACAGATCAGGCATGCTAACAATATTCTTCACGCCACATGTTCCTGTGTTCTTCACGAAGACAATTCCATCATTTCTCCACAAAAACTTGAATGATTTACCCTCTGTAAGTTCCTTTGCGTGCCTCAGTAGTCTCCTTGTTTCGGTCATCAAATTCTAAAGAACGAAAATGCTTTCCTTTATAAAGACTCTACGCTTGCAAAACCATGTGCGGAATTGTGCTCTGGAAGTAAATTTGAGGATAATTGACGGTGTCTTTCCTTGCCTGGCTGGACGCCAATAAGCTGCATCAAAACAGTGAGCAGTGAGCGATGAGATATCAAGTGTTCCTGCTAGTGATCTCAAAATGATGTTAATGTCGCCATTGGTACTTGCTTTCCCACTATATATATTGATATTATTCTTTGTCTAAGTCCAGCAAACCATAGTCCACCAGAATAAGACACAACGTCAACTAAGCAGGAGGTGCGAATCGGACGATATGCAATAACAGGCTTAGATATTCGTTTTTTTGCGATTGTTCTCGCTTTGATGACCAACGTCAGACTCGTGTGCCTTGAATAAACTGGACGATAGAACATTCACAGAAGCAAAGATATTGGGAGCCCGGTCTCACAGTTCATTAGCCCATAAAGCCATTCGAGTGCTTTTTTACTAGCTGAAGACAACAGACGAGTGCCCGACCGCAGACATCCTGCACCTAACTTAGTGCATGTAAAAGTGCAATATAGACTCATCTTTTCGCTCTCTCAGTCTTTCAATCCCCTTCCCCATTCCGCACGTGTAGGGTAGCAAACTGGACTCAGTCTGGTTAGCCTCCCTGCCCTTCCTTCCTCAGTTCTAACTATGTCTCTCCCTCTATTTTCTTCAAATGCCAGCTAATCTTACGAGTGGTGGTTGTGTCGCGACGTTGAGCATGCGAGGACTAGGCGCGTGTATAAGGCATTGCCAGGTTAATGATATTCTTGTTTAAAGTAATATTTACGTAGTGGGCGTTGACTGAACAAAAATTCACAGCTATGAGCAAAATAGGGAAATGGCTAAAGTGCAACCGCAACAAAATTTCACTTGCGTTAAATTGTCTATGAATGCTTTGCGCGTGCTATCAATGTAATGTACGGAAATGTGTGGGGTTGGTAATTGTTTAATTTTCCTATTAGAATCCTTTAAATAGCGACTGAAATAACTACGTTTGCACCTGGCGATAAGTGCTAGAGTTTCCCATATGACGGAAGGTAAATAAATTTAAGTTTTGGGTTTTTAGGTGCCAACGCCGCGATCTCATTATGACGTACGCCGTATTCGTGAATCCCTGAATAATTTTGACCACCTGGGGTTCTTCAACGTGCCCGCAATGCACGAATGATGGACCTTCTCGCATTTCTGCCGCGTCGAAATGCGGTCGCCGCGGTGAGTATGGCGATAGTTGGAGCACCGTACAGGACTGCTGATCTCTCAGTAGCGCCTGGGCGCCCAGGTATGTCGCTATCTCATCATTTGGAAGGTGACGGGTGTCTCTCTCTTGGCATGCTTTCTCGTTCCGCAGGTGATTTGAGCTGTAGCAAGAATGCCGGCGCGTTCCGTGTCCGCCGTGCGCTCGAACACGTACTCGAACCCGAGCGATGACTGCCGTTAACAACGCTGCGCAGAGGAAACGCGAACGCAACTTTCCTGTCCCAGCTGTCAGATCGCGTACGTGCAACGCGCCACAGCAGGCAAGTGTGACGTAATCCAGCCAACTCGCACTACGTGCGTAAACTGCACTTGACGTAGTTTCTTTTTTTTTTTATTGCGATAACGACTTGCTCTTAAGGCATAATTCTTGATGCGTATATGTGTATTATATGTGTGCTGTGAGGCATTTGTTGTGTATGAATTGAAGCAGTGTTTTGTGGAATCTGTTGTCCTGTATCCAGCGATCATAGCTGGTTGTCACACTGTAGCGGAGGCCGGCTTGCAGTAGGAGACGCCAGCGTTCCGATTTTAAACCAGTACATGTCCATATTAGGTGGTATGCATCTGCTTCCATCACACGAACGGAGCAGTATGGACACGTAGCACCCAGTGGTAAATGCGACCAGTTCCACCTTGAGATAACAGCCGGTGTAAGGGCCACCCCGGCCCGAAGCCTCCTAAGCACAACTTCCTCCGCCCTAGTAAGGTGAAGGGGAAGTGAGCAGACACACGGTGGGATAAGAGCGCGTGTGTCTTGCCGGAGAAAGTTTTTACGGGCTCGGAGTGAGTTAAGGGGTTGAGGTGGGACGGGAATAGGCGGAAGATCAGGATTAGGAGGGCAGTGTGCCTGCTGGTCAGCAGCAATGTTGTGAGGGTTCGCTTAATGGCCTTGAATCCAGTGTACCTTGACGCAAGTAGCTGTGTTACTATTCATAGTGTGTATTGTCTCGCAGATTTCCATCGCCTTATCCACCTTCTTGAGTTCCTCAATAGCCGCTAAAGAATCAGTGAAGATATCTAGTTGCTTGATGGAAGGCAGCTTAGATGTCGCATCTTGCACAGCGTCGTGGATGGCTTGAAGTTCCATTACTAGAGCGCTGGCTTCCGTAGATAAATAGCGCTGGTGGCCGCTGATGAAATTATGCGTAGTAGTCAGGAATGATGTCCTTCCGCCGTCTGGGAGAATGGCAGCATCCGTATAGACTTTGCAGGTGTTCACGCATGATGCATTGACGATATTGTGTTCGTCAATAATACCTGTTGTATCGCTGCGTCGTAACTTCGTTGGCTTATTAGTTGTGGTGCTGGTCAATTCCCAGGGAGGCATTGGATAGGGCTGATTGTCAATCTGAGAGCCGCGGTTAAAATGAGCATGCGACGCAGCGACAGCCGGAATAAGTTGCTTTTTTATTTCACGTGCTTTTTCACGTTGCAAAATTAGCTCTGCAATTGTGTTGAGCTGGGCATGTTCCTGTAAGGTTGGTATCGGAGTGATGCGGGGCAGTGCTGTGATTGTGCGCATAGCATCGCGATTAATCGTCCCCAACTGTGCCAGCTGTGCCAAACTCAGCCGTTGAAATTGTGCTTGATATAAAATTCGTGGCTGCAAGACTGCACGCACCAACCGTCGAGCTACGTCAGTACGAGCTCCAGCTGCTTTTGCTGCAATGCGACGAATAAGGTGAAGTGTTTTTGTCGAACTCTGTCTGGTTTTACGGAGCCAGTGTGCACCACTGCCGGATTGGTAAATATCGAGACCCAGTATGCGGACCTCAGAAGCCTGAGGGATTGTCACTGCGCCGAGTCTAAATGTAAAAGGGGGCTGCGTGATTCTTGTGCGTCCTTTCTTGTTAGCCACCACAAAATAGCTTGATTTTTTGGCGGAAATGACCAACCCTGCTTTCCGAGCGTAGTTGTTCAGCACATCAAGGGCTTCTTGAAGCTGTTGAGTTTGCCTAGATATATCTTTATGCACGGACCCCAAAGTGACGTCATCCGCATAGATTAAGAACCTCACATCTGGAATCCGATGTAGTTGCCAGGCTAGAGGTATTAGAGCCACGCTGAAGAGAAGAGGAGCCAGAACCGAACCTTGTGGGACTCCTCTGTTCAATGTGAAGTATCCTTCTTGCCTTCCATCTACTCTAATCCCAAATGTGCGATTCTGAAGGAATGAGTAGATGAATCTTATCACCCGCGGTGGAAGTCCCAGGTCGATGAGGTTGGATATAATGATTTCATGGTCTATATTGTCATAAGCTTTCGTTATGTCTGTTGCTGCTACCGTGCGCACAGCGTGACTGTGTGGAGAAACCTGTAAAACATCGTCTGATAACATAGAAAGTCCGTCTTCAGTTCAGAAGTAAGAACGGAATGCAATTTGAGCAGGATGATATTTATCGTGGCGTTCAAGTCACCAGGAAACTCGTGTGGCCAGCATCTTTTCAGCGAGTTTGCAGACAGTTGAGGTTAGTGAAATTGGGCGTAAAGACTGCAGGCTATTTGGAGACTTTCCTGGTTTCGGAATCGCGACAACAGTTGAATGCTTCCGATCAGGTGGAACGTTTCCAGTCTCCCATACTTTATTAATAGCCTGAAGAAGTGCGTCGAGAGCTGCTCCTTCCATGTTCTTGAAAACCTCATAAGGAATACCATCGGAACCAGGTGTTGTTCGTTGCTTCGAAGTTTCAATCACCGCTATTAGTTCGGCCATGCTGAAAGGGCTGGATATTTCGGATTTGGAGGTTGTGTCAGACTCATCAATATCGGGGCAGTTTATAGGTGACGCTTGATCGTATTTCGGGAAAAACGCTCTAGCAGCGTGTTCTGCAAATTGATGTGGCGAACTCTGCATCGCTAACCTAACGCTCGCTGCAGGGTCAGGTTGCTTATGACCGCGTTCCATTGACCGGAACGTACGCCAAAGTCCTCTGTTTCCAATGCCCGATCCAAGATTCTCGCACCACTCATACCATCGTCGTCGAGAAAGTTGCTTTTCGTGCTGACGCGCCTTCGCCGCTATATGGTTAGCACGTGCACGGCTACCTGGTGCATCGGGATTCCTCGACGCATACAATTCTGCCTGACGTCGCTTTGCCCAAAGTTGCAAAAGGGTGAGGTCCAGTTGAGGTTGTTCCTCGTCAACTGTGGTCACAGTGGTGTTCCTCCGTAGCAGTTCTTGCAAAGCGGGAAGAATTTCTGAGGGCTCCGAGGGTACTTCATCAATCGATGATTCCCGAAACTTATCCCAATGCGTGACTGTTACTCGTCGTCGAATTTTCTTTATGCACGTTCTGTGCAAACCAATCATTATTGGCATATGATCACTGCCCCATGTGTCTGGTTCCACCCGCCACTGCGGCATTCCAGGACCCAACCACCACGTGAGGTCTGGAGCGTTTGTTCTGGATACTGCGGGTACAGCACAGGTAGCCACAGCGTGATGGTTCAGCAGTGTAAAAGTGGCATCGCTCATGATGTTTTTAACTTGGTATCCTCTTCGGGAGTTGTACTTGTACCCCCATTCTGTATGTGGGGCATTGAAGTCTCCACCCACGAGAATAGGAATTCCCGGGTACGTAGACCGGAGATGGGCTATCCACCCCAAGTTCAAACGTGTGCGCTGCGGTCTGGCGTAGAATGACACTAGAATGACAGGAGTCTTCACTGGTCGTGTTAGGACCCCGACAACTTCTTGATTACCACTACACCATGGCTCCAGGTCAATCACTGTGTGAGCAATATGCGATGATATATAAACTGCAGCTTTTCCCGGAGCTGAAGCCATTGTAGTAGCACGTCTATCTCTAATAGATGGGTTATGATACCCATTAAAATTGGATAGGGAGCATAGCTTATTATGCTCTTGAATAAGCAGTGCCCATGCATGTAGCTTATTGTATTGAAGCTTGGTTTTAATTTCTCCTAACTTGGAGTTTAGGCCCCGACAATTCCACTGTAGAATTCCATCCTGTGACAGCTGCTGCAGAGAATTAGCCATGATGCAGGCAATTCTGAATGACCAACGTTAGTTGAGCAAGTTGATCTAAAACTGCTGTCCAAACAGCTTGGTTGACCTGTGGTGCCGGACGGGATCCAGGCGTAACGGTGGCATTCGCAGTGGTTGATGCGTCACGTGTCGGTCCTATTTTCTGACGACGCAGAATTACCAATTCTTTATGTTTGCATAGCCGCTCAATCTCTCTGGCCAGTGCGTCTATCCGAGCGTCAATGTCATCATGGCCATCATCTGACTGATGTAGAGGTTCCGGTAATTTCTGTTTCTTTGTCTGCGACTGCTTGCCACGTTTAAGAACAGAAGAATACAGTTGTGTTTCTGGGTTGTGCTGGGTCGAAACAACAGTGGCAGGATTCTCGCGCTGCCGCGCCAGCCAGAGACGGGCGACACCACAAACGCGTCGGAACGCTCGGTGGGATTGTTTTGCGAGCCATTTGGGCTTAATGTGCGCGGCCCTCACGGATTATGCGACGACGCACAGCGGTGCCATCGCTCTTTAACCTTTTTTCTTCTTCTTTTTTCTGAGAAGCGACAGAAGAGAAGCAATACAACTCACCGGTTCTGATCGGCTCCGTTGTGTCCGTGGTTGTGCCCCACTTCTCTTTTCATGTCGTCCCAACACTTGCGTAGCTGCTCCTCGTAGCTGGTACTCTCCTTCGCTTTGCTTGCGTTTCCTGTTGTCCTTGCTTAGAGACACCGCGTGGGTAAGCTTGTTTTCTAGCACGTTTCTGTGTCTCGTTATTAGGTGAATCAAAATTTACCGCTCTTCCTCTGTAAATTGATTATTGTTTCTTGGAACATGCGCACAACAAATTGTGGAACAAGTAGGCGAATACTTGAATAAAATAAATGTACAAATATATAAACAAATACGCGCTATATTTACCACACACAAAATTACGATATGCACATTTCCAAGAATCACAAAAGAAAACGTCAAAAAAAGAAAAGGAACCGGCGACACGTATTGTTAGATGAAAGATACACGACAGCTACAACTTTCAGACTGCATTTTTCAGATTGCATTTCTCACGGCGCCTAAAAATTTGCATTTTTATATCTATCATTTTGAGCAAAAATATTGAATTCTTCTTTTATAAATGAGCGATTGAAGGTTATGAAAAGTTTGTAGCTTACCTCCCATGCTCATTTCTTATTATGATAAGGCAGCCTTTGTTAAAGATGCTATTTCACGCAAAAAGCCACATTTCTGTACCCTGCCTTGCCTTTTTTCTCAAGCTTATAGTTTGCTTACCGTTACAAAAGGGCGCATTTCAGCGTTAAGATAAGGCCTGCGGGTCAATGCGGGCTAAAGTAACCTTAAGTGGTGCACAAACATACATATGTTTGCGGAAACTTTCTTTTCACACACCAATTGTTGGAAAAGGTATTGTGCTGGAGGGCCCTAACGGTTTTCCTTGATATAAAACAAACCAAAAATAACACCGGTAAAAGTGCTTGGAGACGGCGATAGCACACATGGTTCACGTCTTTTACCTTTGCCGCACCCATATGTCATGGAATGCTTTGCTTTAATAAGCAGTGCATTGTTTCGCAAATTTATATAGCTATCTTCAGGGAAAACAAAGAGTGTATCTACCGTGGACGACCCACGTTCGCATCTGTAATGGAATACTTTGCTTTTCTGAGGAGCACATTGTTTCCTAAATTTATATATATATCTTCACAAGCAGCGACGAACAAACGGAGCGGAATGGACCTAGAGTCATAATGAAAGCTGCTCTATTCCTATGTGAATACACCTGAGATGGTGCGCTGGCATCCTTACGTATATTCTCTTTATCTTTCAAAGGGTACTTTGTATATGTGAACGGCAATCGAATAAAACAAAGGTAAAATAGCCGCAGGTAATGACTTTACTCGGAAATGTTCTTTTTTTTCGCGAATCAAAATTTCACTCATTTTCTTTTGTTGCAAAATGTAGTTCCTCATCAACTTCGTAGCTAGATAAAGCACGCATGTATGGCGTCCTTATGGTTCTAATGCTAAACACATCAAACGAAAAGCTTTCCTGAAATGCGTGGCCACAGCAAGTACGCCGCCACGTTTCTACGGCTCAATTTTGTAATGCTAAAAATAATGCAAATATTCAATAACAATGAATTACAAGTAGCACGTTTAAAACATGTAAAAAATGACCTCCATATGTTGGAATGATCGGACGGTCACTTATAAAATGTTCAAATGATATTTACAATTGATTCATTGAATCAATAACTTTTATTAGAAATGATGGCCAGCGGCCGAAGATATGGGTAAACGTTAACGTAAAATGAAGGACGCCCGCCTGCTTAGCCAAGGAGAGTACCGCATTAATTATTCTGGTGGCGTCTCCTTGCCTCGCGTCACAGTCGTCGTACGGCACAATACTTACAGGTGGGGTTTGCTTGTCGCTGACTCTGGCTGTGGCAGCACAGCACCAGGTCAGATGTTTCACGTTGAGGTTGATTACAAGGCTGTGGGGTCATCTCACTTTTGTTCCTCCCGACTTGCTCGGAACATCCGGTGGGATGGAAGCTTTGTCTTGCATTGAGAAAGAGATCCTGGACTCCTCTGGCAAGGCGAGTGCGAATGCGAGGAAGGATTCTAGGAGAGGACTCCGGTAGTAGAGGCTTACTCTCGTTTTTCAGTGAGGCAAACGGTGGTCTGGCACCATGACGGATAAAGGGAAGCCAGGAGTGTGTTGCAGCGATGGTGGGCTCACTTCAAGGCTCCGATGGCGGTCCTCTCTCATTTTTTCGCATGCAACCTCATGGGCAGGCTAATTTCACCGCTTTCATCTCGCTGATGTCTGGTGGCCACTGTGCGAGAAAGCATATGCGTTTGTTATGCCGGTGGTGACAGCAACCTTGTTTTATGCGGTGCGCTGTGGTAGCCGAGTAGGATCGGTGTAGTTCAGTTGTCTCTTGACTGTCAGTGTAAACGTGAGTCATGGCTTCTGTAGGCTCTTCACAGATTTGAATTGCTTCTTCGATGGCTTGTAGTTTAAGCATGGTGGCCGTCCAGTGAATAAAGCCGCTGTGGCTCACAGCGTGTGCTTGTCCTTTTTCTGAGCAATATGAATTAGCGCCATAAATTTTACGGGAAACTACATCGTATTCTAAGGTAGAGTCAGTGTACAGTTTGGTTCCTTGGAGATTTTCTCGCGCCTCTATAGTTCTCTTTGCTGCCGGTGTGGTCTCCTTCCACCTTTGTTGTTCGTGGGTGTTGGTCCGGGTTCTGTAACCTTTCTTACGTTCGAGGGCCGAATTAGGTTAGAATAATAATAATAATATTTATGGTTTTACGTGCCAAAACCACTTTCTGATTATGAGGCACGCCGTAGTGGAGGACTCCGGAAATTTTGACCACCTGGGGTTCTTTAACGTGCACCTAAATCTAAGCACACGGGTGTTTTCGCATTTCGCCCCCATCGAAATGCGGCCGCCGTGGCCGGGATTCGATCCCGCGACCTCGTGCTCAGCAGCCCAACACCATAGCCACTGAGCAACCACGGCGGGTGAATGAGGTTATCCAAACCTGGCAAGTGCAGGTTCGCGCCATGCAATCTAGGTAGCAGTTGCTCGCCATTTCCCGAATTCTTCAGCCTCGATTAGTTTACAATGCGTCTAATGATACGTTTGCAGACGCCTGAACAATTTGGCGCCACAATACTGACGGAGGCTCGGCATCTCCTTCAATTCACATATCATCGTCGGCGCATGTGTGTCTGTGCACAGTAGAAACGTGGAAGCGCGCTTGTAGTTTTCGATACCAATTAATGCGTGCCATGAAGAGCTTTTACTCTGGAGTTGATTACATTAAACCAGTGGCCAAAAGTTTCAGACTTCCTAGCGTGATAACCACGGCAATAGCTGTCCAGCTAGGAAGTTCCACTACCGAGCTTTTTAGTTGTGTCCACGCGATGTCCGTTAAATCTGACGTTCTTGACTGTCCTATTTCACAGATATATTTGTTTTTCTTACGGAAGGAACATTGAAGCATATAAATCACATCGGAACTAGTACAATCTAGTTTTCACACTTCGTGTGTATAACTATTTGCGGTGCCTTTAATTTTACTGTCACTTTGAATTGAAGGTGCCTTCAGGTTTTTAGCCAGGGGCCACAACATGCTTTTATTACGGGGGATGGTGGTCTCTTGCGGACGCAGTCCTCTCGGTGTGTGAATATTCCCCTCATCTTTTAAAAAGTTCAAAACTTACAAGCATTTGTCTCGCAAACCATACTTAGTTCAAGGAAATTTTCCACGTCTCAATAATTTCTCTCGTCGTATTCGAGTGCTGCTTGCCGTGTCATCACTTGATAACGAAGCTTTCCCTCAAGTCTAAATATTTTAAGGCAGTTTGTCGTGTGGGTATCATCGCTACGCACCCTTATATCGCCTTCCGTATCGCTAGCGCGGGTGCACTTTAAAAACCACGGCACTGCAATTTTGCTTCAGAAACTTTCCTTTCCTTTGTTCTTCTCGTCCCTTGAACTGGGTCTCTTTACTACACGCAGAGTCAAAGCAACAGCGCTCGCATTCGATCCCTTATATGAGATGATTATATATATATATAGAAAATGATCAGTCATAGCACTCGTAGTACAGCCCACTGGGCCGTTCTTTTTTTCTTCGAAAGTAGTCCTATTAGGGTTATTCTAATTACACGAAGGTATTCCAACCTCGTAAGCAGCAGTCCTTGCGATAGTTACTCCGGCTAGCTTCCCACGCTATGCGTGCCGCACTCGCACCTGTTTAAGATTTTCCTAGACGCCAGAGCTATACCATGTCCACACAACCTTGAACGATCGGAACGCACGTTTTCTGCGCTTGGCCAGCAGAGAAGGGAGGCTTTGTTCCGGCCACAAAACAATCCATGTCTCAGTAAGGTGCCTGGCGGTGGTCTCGTGCGGACGCGGTCCTCTCGGTGAGCGAATATTCCTCCAATCTTTTAAAAAGTTCAATACTTACAAGCATTTTTTCGCAAACAATACTTAGTTCAAGGGAATTTTGCACGTCTCAATAATTTTTCTCGTCGCATTCGAGTGCTGATTGCCATGTTATCACTTGTTAACGAAGCTTTCACTCAAGTCTAAATATTTTAAAGCAGTTTGTCGTGTGCGTATCATGGCCACGCACGCTTATATCGCATTCCGTTTCGCTACCGCGGGTGTGCTTTAGAAACCACGGCGCTGCAATTTTGCTTCAGAAACTTTCCTTACCTTTCTTGTTCTTGCTGTAGCGCGGGTAATAACAACAGACGCAGTAGGTGCAAGCAATGGAATGGTTTATTGAAAGTAGCATGGCTGCTTTTATTCCGTACGAATCAGTAGGTGCATGCGCACTTCGTGATGCGATAGGCGGGCTTGCGATGATGCGAGACGGCACTTCCTCCCCCTTAGAAGCCCAGCCTGTCGGGTGGTCTTCTTGTGTGCGTAGAACGCCTAGGAAGCCCTAAGCCCGCCGGCACACTTGAGGTTGCTTCACTAGATGCAAGGGATGTACCAAGTGATCCGTCAGACGATGGTTCAGCGTCTTCCACTGCAGAGGGTTGATTACACTCTGACTTGGTTGTATCCAGGTCGAGTTGCGCAGAATTCTTGCTTTACTTCATCCGCTGCTAGTCGTGACCGCACTTGGTCTACGTGACGGCGCTGCACCCCTCCTGTGGTGTCCACTGTGACCATACGCATACCTCTTGTTGACGTCACCGTGCCGGGTAACCATCTCTGGGGAGCCTGATTGTACTGCCGCGACCAAACAGGCGCTCCCGGTGAAAAGATTTGCGGCAATGGTGCCGGGGGTCTGCTCACCGTGGAATGCCGTGCCGCCTCTTCCTCTGTAATATGTGCACTTAGGCGGGTCCTTGGTTGAAAACCCAGCAACATCTCCGCGGGCGACTTGCCATCTAGAGTCGGTGTTGCCCTGTAGCGTAGCAAGAATTTGGAAATACGACTGAGCAGACTTCCATCCATATTTCTCTTGATACCTTCCTTAATGGTGCGCACTGCACGTTCCGCCAATCCATTTGACTGCGGAGTATGGAGCGGAGGTGACATGACAGACATGGTTATCTTTGAAAAACCTTTCAGTCACTGAGCTGCTAAATTGTGGCCCATTGTAGGAAATGACTGTATGGGGCAGACCAAAACGCGCGAAGATCCCTCGCAGTACATCGACTGTAGTTTCTGCACTTGCTGTTTTAAAAGGTACTGCCTCTATCCATTTCGTTTCCGCACCTACCATCACCAAGATCATGTGACCTTTCACTGGCCCTGCATAGTCGATATGCAGGCGAGACCAACGTTTGTTGGTTTTAGGCAAACTTGAAGGGACCTGTACCGCTGAAATGGGCCAACATTGCACGCATTGCTGACAGCTTTGTAAAAGCTTGTCTATGTCGTGGTCCAATCCAGGGTACCAAAACATCGTACGGGCCGGGCGCTTCATTGCAGTCATGCCTGGGTGGGTGTGGTGAAGTGGTGGTGGTGGTAACAACTTTATTAACAATCCGGCAAATTCGTGGCCTGGGCCTAGGCCGCCCCCGAGGAGGTCCGGAGATCCTGTCTCCTCGCCGCCTCACGGGCTTGCTGGATGGCCCATAGTTGATTTTCGAGGTTTGAGCTGCGCAACGCGGCCGTCCATCGCGCCGCAGCTTCATCTGGGGAAACTGCATTTTCTTCGCATATGACGTCACATTCCCAGAGAATGGGTCTAAGAGTTGCGTGAGCCCTGCTGCATAGCTTGCACTTATCATCTGAGTAGACGTCCGAATATATCCTCCTGAGATGCACGGGGTTGGGGAAGGTTTTTCTTTGTAGCTGCCGCCAGTCTACCGCTTGAGCCCTGTCGAGTTTGGGGTTAGGGGGCGGATAAACCCGCCTTGAGTTTGGTAAAATTTTGTAATATCACAGTATCTGGTCATTCTGTCCCTCTCTGGCCATGCCTTCGTTGGATTTCCAACCCCAAGAGAGGTTCCTTCTCCGCGGGCGCGGAACGTGAGACCTCGCGCTACGCGGTGGACCTCCTCGTTGAGGTTGGGTACGGGGGTGTCGGGGGACGTGTGAGCCGGGAACCATATAATGTGTCGTTCCTCCGTCTCCTCGGAGATGACATGGTTCGCGTTGGCTTTGAGTATAGCCTCAGCCTTCGGCGAAATTCAGCCTTGTGCATAGTTTCTGACCGCCGTCTGCGAGTCACTGAGTACGTATCTACAACTGGGGTTAACGATGGCTAGGGCTATCGCCACCTCTTCTGCTACCTCGGGGTTTTTTACACGTATGCTACAAGAACTGACCAATTGTTTTTCGGTATTGAGGACGGCCACTGCAAAAGCACGTCGATCCTCGTATTCGGCCGCGTCTACGTACAGCGCTTCCTTGTCCCTACCGAAGGCTTTGAGTAAAGCCTTGGCTCTACTCTCTCTTCGACCCTGATTGAACTCGGGGCTCATGTTCTTGGGTATATTAGGCACCTGCAGCTTTTCCCTGATCGCGCTTGGAAGGGATGTCTTGTCGCCGTGCTGCTTGTGATAACCTATACCGAGTTTTTCCAGGATGCTCCTGCCCGTTGGTGTCTTCGCTAGTCTTTCGAGTTGCGAGATTTGGTGTGCTTCAATTAACTCTTCAAGCGTGTTGTGGACGCCCAGCTGTAGCAGTAGTTCCGTGCTGGTGCTGTCTGGAAGGCCCAGTGCCATCTTGTGTGCTCTTCTAATGAGGGTGTTCAGTTTGGCATATTCGGCCGCGTACCAGTTGTGGTAGGCGGCCACATAGGTAATGTGGCTAATAACGAAGGAGTGTATGAGTCTGACGACGTTGGCCTCCCTCATACCCTGATGTCTGTTGGTGATCCTTCTGATGAGCCTCATCGTGTTCGTGATCTTAGTCTCCAAATGCCTGACCGTTTCTCCGTTGTTGCCGTTCGATTCTATGATGAATCCGAGCACCTTAATCTGCTTCACCCTGGGTATTTCTTGTCCGTCATTGGTGCGTATGGAAATTTCTTCGTATGCAGCATGCTGGATGTAAGCCTTGGGGGGTCTTCCCCTAAGCGTCGGGCGGTAGAGGAGGAGTTCCGATTTTCTGGCGAGCAGACGAGACCGGTTCCGACGAGGTACTCCTCCACCACCTCGACCGCGGTCTGTAATCGCTGTTCGATTTCTCCGTCGCTTCCCTCGGACACCCAGATCGTAACGTCGTCCGCGTATATTGTGTGATGCACTCCCTCGATGGCGTTGAGGCGCTCGGGGAGGCCGATCATAATGAGATTAAAGAGCATCGGCGAGATGACCGAGCCTTGCGGGGTGCCTACGCTGCCTATGTTCCTGTCTTCGGATGCGAGTTTGCCCAGCGTTAAGGAGACTTTCCTGTTTGTGAGGAAATCCTTAACATAGCTGTACGCTCGGTTTCCTAGATTGAGTGCGGCAATGCTGCGTAGTATGGCTGCGTGAGCTGCATTATCGAAGGCTTTCTTGAGGTCTAATCCTAGAATGGCCCTGGTACCTCTTGTCTTGTTGTCCAGTATCTGGTGATTGATTTGCAACATTGCATCCTGCGTGGAGAGATGAGCTCGAAATCCGAGCATGGTGTCTGGATACGCTTCAACGTCGTCCAAGTATGCGTTGATACGGGTGAGGAAGGCGTGCTCCATCAACTTGCCGACGCACGACGTAAGGGATATTGGTCGAAGGTTGGCCAGATCTGAGGGTTTCCCTGGTTTGGGGATGAGCACCATTTTTGCTCTTTTCCACTGGTCAGGGATGCATCCTCGGGTCCAGCAATCGTTGATGTACTTGGTCAGTTCGGAGATGGTCTCGTTGTCCAAGTTACGAAGGGTCTTATTAGTTACGTCGTCCGGTCCCGGGGCCGACTTGCTGTTGAGCTTTTGCAAAGCGGCCCGGATTTCCGCCTCGCCAAAGTCTCTGTCCAGAGAGAAATTGGGATTTCCCGTGTATTCCCCGTGTTGAATAGTCGGGCTGTGCGGGGCGTATCTGTCGCAGAGTTCGGAAAGGATTTCTTCCTCGTTCTTGGTGTGCGTGTGTATTAGCTTGCGCATGGTTTCCCGATGTGTTGCCTTGGTCTTGGTCGGCTCTAGCAGGTGTCGGAGCAGGCGCCATGTGTGACCGGTGCCAATCCGTCCGTCCATCTCATTGCAGATCTCATCCCATTGTTGTTTACTAAGAGTTTTGCAGTGTTCTTCTATTTGTTTGTTCAGTAACGCTATGCGTTTCCTCAACTTCCTATTGTGTCTTTGTTTCTGCAACCTGGCTTGAAGCGATCGTTTGGCCTCCCACATGTGCACCAGGCGGCTGTCGATCTTCTCGACGGGAAGTTCTGGCGTCACGGTCTTTGTAACTTCATTGACGTCAGCCATCACTTGTTCGGCCCATTGTTGAATGTCTGTGATGGGCGCGTGCGTCATTCTGGCTCGATTATTGCAGAACTGGTCCCAGTTCGTCCATTTGAAGGTTTCGAGAATTCTGTGGTCACTACCAAGGTATTCGAACGTGTTATTCCAACTCGCTCCTCTTTCATTTTTCGCTAATGTTAGATCGGGCGTGGTGTCTCTTGTCAGCCCTGTTCCCATTCTGGTGGGGTAGCTGGGGTCGGTGATGAGGGTCAGGCCTGTTTCCTGTATATCCTGCCATAAAGCCTTGCCTTTGGCTCTCGTATAGGCATAGCCCCACGCTCCATGCGGGGCGCTAAAATCTCCCCCTATTAGTAGGGGATGGGTGCCCGCGATGTCGGTGGCCTTCCTAAAAAGGGTTAGAAAGCGCTGTCGTATGTGCGCTGGCTTGCTGTATAGATTGAGGATAAACGTGCTGCTTTGGCTCTTGCTTTTAGGTATAATTTCTACGAATACTTGTTTAATCTGCGCTACATTAAGGTCGTGACGAACGACCACTAAGCCTTTCCTGACCAAAGTAGTTACCGCTTGGTTCTCCCCGGATGGGGGACCGATGGCTTGGTAACCGGGTAGTTTTGCTAATTCGTGTGTCTCTTGTAGCATTATTACATCGGGTTTCGATTTGCTTTTAATGTGTTGTTGCAGGACCACTTTTTTTTTTGCGGCGTAACTCCTGCAATTCCACTGCCATATCGTCAGCGCGCCTCTTTTACCGTACTTGCCTATTTTGGTCTGGTCGAGGGCTGGAGGTCTGAACGACCCCAGATGCTCCTGCGTTGTTTACAGGGGTGTCGTGGAATTGATTAGATGCGACCCCAATTATGGGGGCCCCTGCGGTGGTTACTGGCTGCAGCTTGGCTACTCTAAGACTTAGGTTGGCCACGTTGCTTTTGAATTTGTCAATTCTCGACATTATGGTCGAGACCGCCAGCGTGAGGTTGCCGATGGCTTCCGCTTGTTCTTTGAGTATATTTTGCATTTCTGTTAATTTCTGTCCTAGGTCTGCCAGTTGTGATCCGGTTTGGCTGCTAACGGCTGGAGCCTTTCTCTTAGGTGGCGGAGGATTGTCATCCTCCTCCATGCTATTATTAGGAGTTACCGCAGCTGCACCTGCACTACAAGTACTCAGACGGGGAGATATCTCCACCCTTCGACTATTCTTAAGTTCCTGGATTTCTCTCGTGAGGTGTGAGATTAATTCTCTCAACTGCGTATTTTCCCGTCTCATTTCTGCTATTTCTTTAGAAGCTGCAGTCTCCTGAGTTCCGCCGCGGCGCGACGAGCCTTTGACCGCGTCTGCCCAGCTCACCTTGTTGGTGGCGTCTTCTACCGCCGGGCCGCCTCCGCTGCGGCGGGAACGCGAACGCGTACGGCTCCTGGATCTGGTTCGGGCCGGTCCGGGTGTGCGGCTCCGTGATCTGGACTTTCTGGTTCTCGAGCGGGCCCTCGAGCGTGAACGGGGCCTGGTATCTCGGGAAGGGCGTCCAACAGATTCCCTCGTAGCCTCCGATGCTAGAAATTCTTCCTGTTGTCGTCTTTCCCAGCGTCGTCTCTTGACTATATATGGCGTCTTGAAGCGAGCCTTGCAATTCTTATCGGCCGTTAAGTGCTCAGCCCCGCAAAGTTGGCAAAGGGGGTTGCACTGGTGGTCGAGACCTGGGTTGGCCGTGCCGCAGCCTCTACAGATGCGGTCTTGCGGACTGGGGCATACGTCCATGCGGTGGCCCAGTCTGCCGCATTGGAAGCACAGGTCAAGTTGTTTTCTGTACAACGCGCACCTGATGAGAGCGCCTCCGTAGCGGACGAAGGAGGGAACTTTCAGTCCGGAAAACAGCACGATGACCGTGGTGGTATTGCTGAGTCGTTTCGCAGCGATTGCCGTAGGATTCTTGGGGGTAACGACCTGGGCGGTGATGTCCCGGGGCGAATCTTCGAGAGGTATACCCCTGATGACTCCTTTGGAAGTTAAGTCGGATGCCGATTCATATGCGTTGGTCTAATAGGCCTGGCCGTTGACCACGAGGCGCTCGACACATTGGTATCTGTCTGCGTTGGCTTCACTGGGGGTACTCACTACGATGATGTTCTGTTGTACGTTGAGGCACACGGTGTCGTCTTCCCTGTGCTCCCCGGGTATGCCAGCAGCTTGGTAGACGCACGAAGCTACTCGGGCCGCTCCTGATTCGCCAATATTGAGGCCTCCCTTTGGGCGGATGATAATCTTGAAATCACCCTTCGGTAGATATGGCATGCGGCTGGCCTTGATTAACTGCTGTTTCAGTTTCTGCTCGCGCTTCTTCCTTCCGCCGGTGCCGAGGTGGGTGCCGAAACTGCTCGCATTGGATCTCTCAACGGCTTGCTTTTTCGAGCCGACGGTTCTCCAGCCCGTGCCGGCCCCAAATTCTTCTTGGGAAATGTTCTCCCCTTGCACGAGAACCTCCATTTCTTCCGTCTGCGAGCGAGCGTGGGCGCACGCCACGTGTACTTTTTGCGGGGGCGCCTATAGGCCTAGGCTCGCGGCAGCCACCACCGCGGCTGCTGGTGTGGCAGACGAAAATTTGGCGTAGAAGTTCGAAAAATGTGATTCCCACCTTGAAGTTGGTATCGGCAGAATCTTGGTAACTTGATGCGTGAAGTGGTAGCAAAACCTCGGTGATATTTGGTGACTTCCCTGCGAAATCATTGAACGAAGACGGAGCCGACGTGAAGTGCATCTACCTTCTTCGGCCACCTCTTCTTCCTTCTGTGGTGAAGTTCTCTCAGAATAAGTGCCCACACGGTCTCGGGCAAAACTACGCGATGACCCCAGTATATTATTCCTTTACTCACAGTGAGTTCGTATCTGCGGGTGAAGTACGGTTGAAGGCACTGTTGCTCTGGTCCCAGCTGGTTTGGCCAACCACAAAGGATCCACGTCTTCACCTGTCGGAGGAGCAAGTCCTCGCTCGTGCTGTCTGCCAACTGCTCTGCGCTAAGAGAAAAATATGTCAAAGCTTGCGCATGTAGCACATATTCGACGGAATCATCTTCACCAGGGTGCCCTTGCTCCGGCAGGGGCAAGCGGCTCAAAGCATTGGCATTCACGTGTAGTGGTCCTTTCCGGAATTCTATGTCATACTGATACGCTGATAAAAGGAGCGCCCAACGCTGTATCCTGGCCGCCGCCATCTGCGGAATTGGTTTCTCGGGATGGAACAGCCCTTTCAACGGCTTGTGGTCCGTTATCAGACAAAATTTATTGCCGGAAAGACAGCCTCTGAACCTTGTCACACCGAAAACTAGGGCGAGCGCTTCCTTTTCCAGTTGCGAGTAATTTCGCTACGCCGGCCTAGAGCGAAAATGGTTCTAGAGCGAAAAGCTATCAGATAGTCTTCGCCGTTGATGCGGTGGGACAGCACTGCGCCCAAGCCAACCGATGAGGCATCGCATTCCAGTCGAAGGGGTTTTCGCGGGCCACAGTGGACCAGGAATTTAGCCTTGCCTAAGCCACTCTTTGCTTCTCTGAATGCGCTGTCCTGGGACGGTCCCCATCGCCACAACACCCCCTTTGCCAGCAAGCGATATAAGGGAGCCAGCGTCGTTGACAAGTTGGGCAAGAATTTAGCATAATAAGTGACCAAGCCCAAGAAAGATTTCAGCTGGTTTACCGATGTTGGCTTTGGCGCGGCCAGTACCACCTCGAAGTTATCTTGCAGAGGATGAAGACCTTTGGCATCGATGCGGTGCCCCAGAAACGACACTTGTGCTCCCCTAAACTGGCACTTGGCTTTGTTCAACTTCAGTTTGTGTTCACGAAGCCGCTGAAACACCTGCCGCAGTACTGATGTGTCGTTTTCCTTTTCCGTCACAATGATGTCGTCGAGGTACACTTGAACATTCGGGAAACCTTGCAAAATCGATTCCATGCGTCACTGGAACAAGGCGGGGGCTGAAGCAATCGCAAATGCTAGGCGATTGTAGCAGTAAAGGCCCCGGTGTGTGCTGACTACCGCCGTCTTTCTGGCTTCGTCGTCTAGTGGCACCTGATTGTACGCGTTGCGTACGTCCAAAGTGCTGAATACTTCGCCTCCCGAAAGCGCCGCAAATATGTCTTCAACTTTGGGCAGGGGATACTGTTCCAAGTGAGACGCCGGGTTGACTGTTAACTTGAAGTCGCCGCACAATCGTATATCGCCGTTCTTTTTTGCTACCGCAACCACCGGTGTTGCCCAATCTGAAATGCTTATCGGCGAAAGCACTCCGTCTTGCACAAGACGGTCGAGTTCGGCCGAAACTTTGGAGCGCATGGCATAAGGCACTGTACGTGCCTTGCAGAAACGGGGGCGGGCTCCTTCTTTGAGGTGTAATTGCACAGGGGGGCCCTTGCAACAGCCAAGCTTGTTCTCGAAAAGATGCGAAAACTCATCGAGCAGCGGCGTCATCTTGTTAACACGAAGAACATTTAGACTTGAGCTGGTTCTAGTGTCCCAGAAGGACACACCGGCCTTACGGAAGCCCTCTATCGTGCTGCGGCCGCAGAGCAGTGGGCCGTTACATGCCACCACGATTAGCGTGCTGGTCACAACAGTCGATCCAGACTGAACCCTCATGGTTATCTCGCCGACAACTGGCAATGGCCCGAGGAAGCATGTTAAGCGGAGAAAAGTTTTTTCCAGTGCCGGCCACCATTTGCGATGTTTCTTAAATATGTTCATCGGAATGACGCTGACCGGAGAACTCGTGTCAAGAATCATTCGCAATTTCCGGCCCTGCCACGTCAACTCTTCCTCGAGAGGCTTCAACGTAGCTCTGTCGGCGGAGCTGTGACCGACAAGAGCAAGCAACATTTCTTCTTCGCTCTCACCTTCCATTTCCTCGACGGCAAAGGCACCACGTTCTCGAGGGCGGCCACTGCTGCAAACCTTCGCCAGATGACCTTTCCTGCCGCTATGGTGGCACTTGGTGTTTCGATGACGGCACATGTGTGTTGCGTGGGGGCCGCCGCAACGCTCACATGAATGGTTGTCCTTTGCAGTGTTCCACTTCGTCCAGGGTCGTCGTCCTCGCTGCAACTGTACAACATTGATGCTGGTTCCCGTAGTCACTGGGTCTGCTCCTCGCATGTCACGAACGTCGCCTAGCGCCTTCTCTGAAGCTATGGCAAATTCTTCTGCTTCCTCAAAAGTTAGCTTCTTCCGCGTTTATAGGCATCGTAGTGCGTCGTCGTCCCTGATTCCACATACTATGCGGTCTCGCAGCATACGGTGCAGTGAGTCGCCGAAGTTGCAACTTTCCGCCAGTCTGCGAAGGTCGGCAGTGTATTCCCGAACGCTCTCTCTGTCCCTTTGCTTGCGCATGAAGAACGACAAACTCGCCGCTATTTTATTAACTTGAGGATTGTAATGTTCCTCCAGGTATTCCACGACTTCAGCGTAAGTCTGGCTGTTAACCGACACGGTTGGAAGGCGTCCTTGCAACATGCGCACGGCCTTATTGCTCAATGAAGGCACCAGCAGAGCTCGGCGTTTGGCCGTGTCAGTAATTCCATTGCCCTCAAAGTAAGCTTCCAGCCGTATCCTCTACGTGCTCCAGCTGCTCACCGTCTCATCCAAAACCGGTGGGCGAGATACCATCATTCGATCCTGTCAGTCGCTGACCATGCTCACATGAAATCCCATCTTCGTCGCCACTGCTGTAGCGCGGGTAACAATAACAGACGCAGTAGGTGCAAGCAATGGAATCGTTTATTGAAGTTACCGTGGCTGCTGTTATTCCGTACGAATCAGTAGGTGCATGCGCACTTCGTGATGCTATAGGCGGGCTTGCGATGACGCGATACGGCCCTTCTCCTCCCTTAAACTGGCTCTCTTAACTACTACACTCAGAGACAAAGCAACAGCGCTCGCATTCGATCCCTTAGATGAGATGAATATATATATATATATATATATATATATATATATATATATATATATATATATATATATATATATATATATATATATATATATATATATAGAAAATTATCAGTCATAGCACTCGTAGTACAGCCCCCTGGGCAGTTCTTTCTTTTCGAAAGTAGTCCTATTAAAGTTATTATAATTACACCAAGGTATTTTGCCCTCGTTAGCAGCATTCCTTCAGATAGTTACTCTGGCTAACTTCCCACGCTATGCGGGCCGCACTCGCCCCTGTTTAAGCTTTTCCTAGATGCTAGAGCTATTCTATGTCCACACAACCTTGAGCGATCGGAACGCACTTTTTCGCGCTTGGCCGACAGAGAAGGGAGGCTTTGTTCCAGCCACAAAGCCATCCATGTCTCAGTAAGGTGCCTGGCGGTGGTCTCGTGCGGACGCGGTCCTCTCGGTGAGCGAATATTTCCCTCATCGTTTAAAAAGTTCAATACGTACAAGCATTTGTCTCGCAAACCATACTTATTTCAAGGGAATTTTTCATGTCTCAATAATTTCTGTCGTCGTATTCGAGTGCTGATTGCCGTGTTATAGTTGGTTAACGAAGCTTTCTCTCAAGTCTCAATATTTTAAGGCACTTTGTCGTGTGCGTATCATGGACATGCACGCTTATATCGCCTTCCGTTTCACTACCGCGGGTGCGCTTTAAAAACCACGGCACTGCAATTTTGCTTCAGAAACTTTCCTTGGCTTTCTTCTCCCTTAAACTGGCTCTCTTTACTACACGATGAGTCAAAGCCACAGCGCTCGCATTCGATCCCCTAGATGAGATGAATATATATATACATAGAAAATTATCAGTCATGGCACTCGTCGTTCAGTCCCTGGGCCGTTCTTTTTTTCGAAAGTAGTCATATTAAGGTTATTATAATTACGCGAAGGTATTTCGCCCTCGTGAGCAGCAGCCCTTGAGATAGTCACTCTGGCTAGCTTCCCACGCCATGCGTGCCGCGCTCGCCTAGCACGTGATCAAGCTTTTCCTTGTATGTAAAACCCCTCGAATTTGCTGTTCTCCACAGGCTGCCATTTTTCCAAGAAAGTATGCCTTCCAACCGCTCGACTAAATCCACCATCGCGAACCACATCAGTCGCCATCCACGTAAGTATGAGGCTCGGGGCAGGAGCTATGGTGCTTCAATGTAACCTGGGGCCGGACAAGTAAACCGACTGAGCTATCTTTCCGGGCAACATCTAAGGGTCACGAGTTCAAATCACGTGTTCTCTTCCTTTTTTTGTTTTCCTTTCTTTTTTCTTTTTCCTTCCACCTTTTAATGTCTTTTCTTTTAGTTTATCACTGTATAGGAACCCTCCTAAAAATATGGGTATATATATATATATATATATATATATATATATATATATATATATATATATCCTCAATTATGTATGGCCACAATGTGCAGGTGATAAATACCACGTTCTCTAGCCGTGTGCCATCTGTGCGGTATAAGCGATCTCAGATTGGTCCACTTTGACTGATCAAATAAGGCACCACTGTAGGTTAAATGAGGCGTACAACTCCTGCGGAGGCTGCAGAGTACCCGCCTCCCGTGCAAGAGGACCGTGGATCAAATCCTGGTACCGCGCAATTCTCCCCCGGAAAATACAAAAAAAACCCCGTGTGTTGAGAAAATTGCACAAACATGGCCTGGAGTGCGGCCTGATCGCAGTGACCAGAACCGGTAACGCACTCTCTCACCAGAGCAGGATTCGCCACCCTGGTGCAGTACTCGGCCACCAACCTCCTATATGAATACAACAATCAAACCCCGGCCCTCTGTCTCCAGCAGCCGCGAAGCAACTGACAACGGGGGCGGTCAGATCTATGACGCAGCAGAGGGTGCTGAGAATACCTGGCTCCGGACAGGCCGCCATTGGAATCTGAACCTGGAAACGTTTACCTTTAGAACGTTATCTTGTGAGGCGAGTCTAGCAGTGTTATTGGACGAATCAGAGTGTTGTAAATGGGATATAATAGGGCTCAGTGAGCTTAGGAGGATAAAAGAAGCATATCCAGCGCTAAAAAGCGAGCACATACTGTGCTACCGGGGCTTAGCGGAGAGAGAACTAGGAGCCAGATTCCTGATTAATAAGGATATTGCTGGTAACATACAGAAATTCTATAGCATTGAGGAGAGGTTGGCAGGTCTTGTTGTGAAACTTAATAAGAGGTACAAATTGAAGGTAGTACAAGTCTACGCCTCTACATCCAGTCATGATGACAACGAAGTCGAAAGCTTTTATGAAGACGTAGAATCGGCGATGGGTAAAGTGAAAGCAAAATACACTATACTGATGGGCGACATTAATGCCAGGGTAGGCAAGAAGCAGGGTGGAGACAAGTCAATGGGGGAATATGGCATGGGCTCTAGGAATAGCATGGGAGAGTTATTTGTAGAGTTTGCAGAAAAGAATAATAGGCGGATAATGAATATCTTTTTCCGCAAGCGGGTTAGCCGAAATTGGACGTGGAGGAGCCCGAATGGTGAGACTAGAAATGAAATCGAATTCATACTCTGTGTGAACCCTGGCATCATACATGATGTAGACGTGCTCGGCAAGGTGCGCTGCAGTGAGCATACGATGGTAACAACTCGAATTAGCCTAGACTTGAGGAGGGAATGGAAGAAACTGGTACATAAGAAGCCAATCAATGAGTTAGCGGTAAGAGGGAAACTATATGAATTCCGGATCAAGCTAAAGAACAGATATTGGGCTTTAACCCAGGAAGAGGACCTTAGTGTTGAAGCATCGAAGGACAATCTTAAGGGCATCATTAAGGAGTGCGCAGTAGAAGTCGGTGGCAACGCCGTTAGACAAGAGACCAGTAAGTTATCGCAGGAGACGAAAGATCTGATCAAGAAACGGCAATGTATGAAAGCCTTTAACCCTACAGCTAGATAGAACTGGCAGAACTTTCTAAGTTAATCAACAAGCGTAAGACAGCTGACATAAGGAACTATAATATGGATAGAATTGAACAGGCTCTCAGGAACGGAGGAAGCCTAAAAGCAGTAAAGAAGAAACTAGGAATGGGCAAGAATCAGATGTATGCGTTAAGAGAAAACGCCGGCAATATTGTTGCTAATATGGATGAGATAGTTCAAGTGGCGGAGGAGTTCTATAGAGATTTATACGGTACCAGAGACACCCATGACGATAAGGTGAGAGACCATAGTCTAGAGGAACTTGAAATCCTACAGGTAAGGCCGGAAGAGGTAAAGAACGCCTTGGGAGCTATGCAAAGGAGGAAGACAGCTGGGGAGGATCAGGTAAGAGCAGATTTGTTAAAGGATGGCCGCAACACTGTCCTAGAAAGACTGGCTACCCTATATACACAATGCCTCATGACCTCGAACGTACCGGAATCTCGGAAGAACGCTAACATAATCCTAATCCACAAGAAAGGGGACGCCAAAGACTTGAAAAATTATAGAGCGACCAGCTTACTGTCCGTTGCCTACAAAGTATTTACTAAGGTAATCGCAAATAGAATCAGGAATACCTTAGACTTCTGTCAAGCAAAGGACCAGGCAGGATTCCGTAAGAGCTACTCAACAATAGACCATATTCACACTATCAATCAGGTGATAGAGAAATGCGCGGAATATAACCAATCCTTATATATAGCCTTCATTGATTACGAAAAAAGCGTTTGATTCAGTAGAAACCTCAGCAGTCATGAAGGCATTACGGAATCAGGGTGTAGATGCGCCATATGTAAAAATACTGGAATATATCTACAGCGGCTCCACAGCCACTGTAGTCCTGCACAAAGAAAGCAACAAATTCCCAATAAAGAAAGGCGTCAGACAGGGAGATACGGCCTCTCCAATGCTATTCACAGCATGTTTACAGGAAGTATTGAGAGACCTGGAGTGGGAAAAACTGGGGTTAAAAGTTGATGGAGAATACCTTAGCAACTTGCGATTCGCTGATGATATTGCCTTGCGTAGTAACTAAGGAGACCAATAGCAATGCATGCTCGCTGATCTGGAGAGGCAAAGCAGAAGGGTGGGTCTGAAAATTAATCTGCAGAAAACTAAAGTAATGTTTAACAGTCTCGGAAGAGAACAGCAGTTTACGATAGGTAGCGAGGCACTGGAAGTGGCAAGGGAATACATCTACTTAGGGCAGGTAGTGACCACGGATAGAATAAGAATGGGCTGGGGTACGTTTAGCAGGCATTCTCAAATCATGAACAGCAGGTAGCCACTATCCCTCAAGAGAAAAGTGTATAACTGCTGTGTGTTCCCAGTACTCACGTATGGGGCAGAAACCTGGAGGCTTACGAAAGGGTTCTGCTGAAATTGAGAACGACTCAACGAGCTATGGAAAGAAGAATGATGGGTGTAATGTTAAGGGATAAGAAAAGAGCCGATTGGGTGAGGGAACAAACGCGGGTAAATTACATCTTAGTTGAAATGTAGAAAAAGAAATGGGCACGTGCAGGGCATGTAATGAGGAGGGAAGATAACCGATGGTCATTAAGGGTTATGGACTGGATTCCAAGGGAAGGGAAGCGTAGCAGGGGGCGGCAGAAAGTTAGGTGGGCGGATGACATTAAGACGTTTGCAGGGACAACATGGCCGCAATTAGTACATGTCAGGGGTAGTTGGAGAAGTATGGGAGAGGCCTTTGCCCTGCAGTGTGCGTGACTAGGCTGATGATAATGATGATGATGATGATGATGATGATGATGATGATGATGATGAAAGACTTTTTCGTGCACTAGCATGTCTTTAATGTTTCTGATGGGGCAATTGGTCACCCTTTGTACCACTGGGGACGCTTTTATCAGACGTTCCTTACTTGATAATGTCTAATGGTACCTTCGTAGGATGATGAGCAAAACGAGAACAAGGTGAAAGCAGGAGGCAACATTTCGACAAGTGCACTTCTTCAAGCCTTCGTAGGATGTTGTTTATGTTTGGAAGTGCATTAGAATATCTTGTTATAAATGGTGGTGTTCTGCCAGATTCTGGTGTAGACTGGTATCTAATTTCGACTGCCTCGCCAATGTTGACACGACGTGATAAGTTCTGTCGAGTAGAGCTTGTGGATAGTTCTATCTGCTAGCGTAGCTTTAACGTCATTTAGGTGGTGGATATAATGGTTGTATTGAAGTCACATTCTTCTTACTTGTTTTCCTTCTCGGACAAAATTGCTTACTTTCAGTCTCGCAAGGGATGACTGTCGTAGTCGAAGTATGGCTGGCTATCCATAGGCTTCGGCTAAAATGTTGCCTGTGTTTTGACGGCGAATCTGTAAGGCCAAATCACAACAGGCAGAGAGTCTCAACAATCTAGCTTCCCCACGAGGTGATCATAACATGAATTATTTCTCATCGGTGTTCAATTGCACCTTGATGCTTCCGCATTCACAACTCATAATTGCTTGGGTGTCCTTAGATTTTTTTTTCATATTCCTTGACTGAGGGTACGATTTCCTCTTGAATTGATACCATGAAATTACATACATCATCAACAACGATGAAAATTGTCGATTTCTCTGTGCTAAATCTAAGGTCTACATGACCTGTTGCATTGCAACCTATGTTCGGTAATATGTAAATTTCTTGCATTGTTCGCAAGTGGCATCATGTCGTCCACAAATACCAACCCAGGGACCTTCTGTTGTACTTTTTGCCCACTACGGATGCAAGCTAAATCGACACTTAGCTCAATGTTTTCCAGTAGCCTTCGATGCCCTGAACGTAAGCGGTCAATAACAATGGAGACAGAAGTCGTACTTCATTCAGCCCTCTTTAAATTTGGACTTATTCTCTCCATTTCTGGCTTTGCTATACGATTTCTACAATGTTTTTTTATTATATCTACCTCAACAGCTCTGCGAAGTTGTCTTTAACGGCCTCGTGCTGAGGCTAGTCCATAGCAATTCCCTGTGTATGTTGTCGTAAGCGCCCTGCATATGTCGAAGTGCTATTGATAAGGGTCTATTCAGAGCTATTTGTATCAATATACATTGGTTTCAATATTAGAATGCATATTTTTTCTTTCTTCAACTTACGACATTAAAATAACAGGTTTATTTACTACACCCCTCCCCCTACAAAATGTCCTATAGTCGCTGTGTTCTTGTCCAGTTTACTGTTGCGCTTCAACAAAATTGTTTGATGAAGAAGTAGGCAACGGAAAATAAGATGGTGCTGTTTACTTCAGAGTAAAGCTGTTGCCGCACTGAAAGTGTTCGCAGCCGAAGGAATCTGGGGGGAAGCGTTATATTATGGGTCAAACGTGACGGTGTATGAATGTCCGCATGCGCGAATACTCAAAGTTAAAAAACAAGCTAGAGAAGTCAACTATCACGGCATTGCAATGAATGCAGCTGCAATCCGTCTTTTAAAGATGCCACCTATTTGTAAAGCTACCGAGGTGACCGCCCACGTATTCCTCCCGAAGCTTTCCACATTCGTAATAGCGGCAAAGCATGTGTAAGCCTACCCGCCATTTCTCTCCTTCTGAAGGAGGTCGCCTTCCTATTGCATTGATTGAAATTAAATGCCGCTGCGCATACCGAATTATGCTCATTCTGTGCTTTGAGATAGCGGTAGAGTATATATCCGCTGGAATAAATAATAAAGACACTCTGTTGTTAATCAGCGCTATGGTCTGTGTCCCTGTTTTTGTCCTGTTGCTTACGCTGTTTTTACTGCTCGGAATCAGGAAAGACACCTGTCTTGTTATCTCCATGAAAACAAGTGACATGATGCTCTTCGTTTTTCACACTGCAGATAATGAAAAGAAAGTGTTAAATACAAAATAAATATCGGGAAATAAATATATTTGAATGTTATTACGGTGGGATACAAGTAGAAGGAACGTCGAATTTGTTGAGAAGGCGGGACTGCATTCGGCTTCAAAGCCAATGCCATCATCTCCAACGATAAGGATTCAGCGCGATTACAGATTTCGTTCCAATAGTTTTGTAAGGGGTTTGAGGTAACAGTAGTAGTGTAAGAGCGCCCCAGCTCTGTCTTCACTAGAACAGCAGCAACGGTAATATTTCGGTTAAAGGAACGAAAAGAACACCGCAAGAAAATATTTAATGTAAACAGCAAAGGCGTCAATATTTAACGATAGAAGACCACATCGCCCAACCAGGACATCGCATGCTTCGATAAATTTCATCTAATTGCGCGAATGGTGGCCACTATTGGGCGCCCGCGGTAGGAGTCTCCTTTCGTCCATGTTTATTGCGCCAGCCTCAATTCAAAATTGAATTGATAGGTCGCTAACAGCAGATGATAAGAAAGAAATTGAATACAGGAATACAAGCATTTACATTACACTTGCCCGCTCATCGTCCCCCTTGCCCGATAGCAACTATACATCCTTGTCTCTATCATTTAACTAAGGCGTTAATGTTTTCCTAGTGAAGGTTGCCCGTTTGCAGAGCTAAAACGACCGCAAGACGCAGAATACAGGACGCAGAACCTCGTCACGTGCCCTCTTCTTTCTGCCGCCGTCGTTTCTACTGCAGATTTCAAATGCGAGCATTTCGCTTGTGCCATCGGCACAGCACGCAAGTAATGCACCGCTGTGAGATAAGGCAATGCGTGCGTGCTGCAAGCACTCAGGCGCAGACATAGTCCAGCGTAACGCGGGCGCAGTTACGCTACGTTTGCACAAAGCGGACGCAGTGTAGCGCCACCACGAAGTCAGCGTGACTGGTGGTGTTTGGCTTGCTTTGGCGTTGGCAGCAACGGAACGCATGTTCCATCTGGCGCCAGAGCTGCTAGGCCACAGTTCATTGCGCGCTAGCTTGGTTGGCCAGTCTATAGTTAGGCAGCGATGAATACATTGCGCTGTTAGCCAGTTTGCCAAATAAACAAAAAAGAAAAGCGCTGGATCGCCGCCTCCGTGGGCGCATGCGCTGAGGCAGCAGCTCATCGCCGCGCCGACGCGAGCCACATGAGACGCACCAAACTGTACACGGGAAATTTCCGATGATGCTGGCGTCGTTGGTGTGACGTATCCGACTACACCGACCGCTGTTTGGCACGTTGGAAACGCCGGCCTCTCTCTAGCGCTTGATGACCCAACCGTTTCGCCGGCGCTGCTTGCAGGCAATGCTCAGTGATGAACACGTAATGGAACGGCGTAGTTCTTACAGTGCCCGAACCGCAGAATGTCAAGTTCGCCTTCTCGCGTCGTGTACTGGCGGGGTGTGAAAAATCTTTTCAGGTGGCTGGTGTACACGTAATGGCGTACCAGGCTTTCTAGTTCTTTCTGTTTTACGGAAAGCGATCGCTCACGCTTGTTGATTTTATCGTCATAGTTGACGTGCATAAAAAAAGGAAGTAAACAATGGTTTAACTTGATACTGAGCTGCCACTGAGCGGATTGTGTGTGTTGACAGCCAGTGTGGTAGATCTCATTTCGTGGCGCTCGATCTGGTCGCGATGAATGCTGCACCGCATGTGTAGCGAAATTCTCGTGACACGCTTTACGTATGTGTATGTTGAAATTGTGTTAGCATGAATTTTCAAACAGACACGTATAGTTGAATAACTGCTAGCGCACTCGGATGAAAGGCCGTGTTTGCGGGGCCTGCATCAGCACTGTGTGCGCTGCCGTTTTCGTATAGTTTAAATGTAGTAATATTTTTAAGGTTCCTGGCAACCAATCTAAATAATTTTGGGAAGTTACCGCAAGCAAAACACGAGACTTGAAGAAATATCTAGCAGAAATCTCTAGATTCACCCTATCTATTTATATGCAACCACAAACGCTTTTGGAGCATGAAACCTGCGATAAGCTCAGTCTCTCGCAGCTTCGCAACTTAGTCGAAAAAATTAGAGAACGCTAAATTAGTCGCTCCGGGAAGCGCCTTTACATGTTTCAAACTGCAGGCATTGTGTTTGACGGTAGTTAAAAGGTTTTTTTTCTGTCTCTTTTATAAACAGTTTGGCAGCAGAAGTTATCCTTCGGGCTATATGAAAAGCGTTAAACGCCTTTCGATCCTTCAGCGTTATGCAGTTTAAATGCTTTTAATCACTAGGCAGCTGCTGGCACAGATTCGCATTCTGCCAGTCGTGCATGGTCTGAAGGCCTCGTTGTGCGTAATAAGTGTTCCGGTTTTCATTACTGTTTCATTTAGTGCCGTCGTGTTGGACTGACTGTATAATATATGCGCTGTACAAAAGAAAGAAATAACCAGATTATCCATTTAGTGGTGTTTTCTTAGTAGTTAACGCACAGATTATTGATATAATTTAGTGGACTGCACTTGTTCTACCCTTATCAAAACACCTAAGAGATCGAAACATATTTTAGTGGGTAAGTAACTTTATGAATACGTCCCCATTCATGTGCATTCTACGGAAAGTGTGGCAAATGTATTCATCTCGAAGTATGAGAAAAGAGACATTGCGGACTGTTCTAAGCGGAAATAAATTGCAATTCTTTACGTGATTGTTCATAACTGCAGTCACTATGCTGAGCATGTTCGTTCGGCCCGGGCATATTGGATTAACACCTGAAAAATGTGCACAGTCCAGCCGGATATCTTTGTTTCAACAATTATGATTATAGAAATTGTCTGGGATTCTCGCATTTTCTTTATTTTTATAATTCAAGTGTGCGTCACATGAACCTGTCTTAAAACGAAACGTACCGTTGCTGGCACCGGCGACCATTACCCTTGTCTAACTGCTTATCGTACTGCAATATAATGAAACGTCATAATGGTACTGATTCATATTGCCATGTAGCATTTAGTCAGAGGTCAACATAGTGAACTAGAGGCAAAAGTGATGAGAGCAAACTATACAGAAAACTACTATTGAACCGTAAAAATAACTCATTGAATAGTTTTCCCTCACCTTTTTGCATTTTCCTTACGCGTGTGTCTTTGTGTCCTTGTCTTCCCTTCTGTACTCATGTGGCCATCAATTACGAGCTTGCCCCAGCCCTTGTCAGCTTTATTAAACAAGGGATTCAAGTCAGTTGGATCTAATACTGCATGTCACGTGACTGACGTGTTATTCGTTTTATCTAAATATTATGGACTGGCAGTACTTGGCATGCATTAAACCACAAAATTTTCTTATTGCAATTAAGCTGCGGGCGTCATAAATTGCCAGAAAGTTTTCATGAAAACAGCCAGGGAAGGCTTCGAAAAAGATCGGGAAATTTTAAGGTGACCAGATAGGTATGCTGTCTTCTTATATGTCATACAAAGTTTTCAGAGAATCTCTCTGGTAAATATATTTTTAAAATGTTTCACCTCATAAAAAGTTCAGGGAAATTTGCCCATTTATTGAAAAAAAAATGAATATCAACCATACTGACACGGCATTTCTTACTGAATTTATCTCTTTTTTTGCGTTAACTAAAAGTCCTGAACCTCGAAACCCTGGAAAAAATTTCATCTTTGAAAGCGCCCTAAATGCTTTACTGTGATAGAATTCATTAGAACTATAGTATCAGCTTTGTTTCCTAGGTGGTGCATGACTGTCGTGCCATGACACAAAATGCTCGCGTGGCATTTCGGGTGCTCATGTGGTATACCTAACTTGGAAACCTGTTAGCATGCCCAAGAGGCCTCATTACCTGTAAAAAACTAAGTGACCGTCTCAATACAATCAATCCATCTGCATTCTGTTGAAGTTATAGCCAATGACTCATATTTAAGAGTAGGAGAAAGACATTTAAATGTGTATTAGGCAAAATAAATTACAATCTTTGGCATGATACTGTGAATACTCCAGTCACGCCTTCTGAGCATATCCCTCTGCGCGGGCATACTTAACTACCAGCCAATAAAATATACAGACAGTCCAACTGGGTAACGTTTCAGTAATAAATATAGAGATCATTTGGGATAAGTACATTGATGCATCATATATGAACTTGTCATAGAAGTAAACATACTGTTGCTGGCATGAGCAGCAGTTGTGACTGTTTAATTGTTCACCGTACCATAAAATAAAACATCGTATAATGGTACTGATTTGTATTGACAAGTTGCGATTAGTCATATGAAGTATATCATTAGTCGATGAATGAAGTATTGAGTTATATGGTTTGAGCAAATATATTAAGCTGCTTAATGAACGTACAAAGAATACACACTTGTTATTTTTATCTCATAATGCTGCATCTGCTTATTTGCAGCACACACCTGCATCACCTTCGGGTCCTATGACACAAAGTTCAAGGACAGCCTGGCGACCATGCTTGCCAAGGGGAAGTAGTGTAAATATTTAGTCTCTTTCCATAATAGCATAAGACATGTATTTTAAGAAATTCATCTATAATATCGTGCAATAAAAACAGTTAATTCGTTTACGGTGCAGTTGTTTTCTTTCTTGCACTGCATGATTCAGCACTCAATTCTTTCTGTTTAAGCAACATATATGAAAGTACAGCTGGTTCAGGAGCATTATTAACCTACTAACGTTAACGCATAAGTCCAGATGAAAAGCAACAGGTGCACATAAATAAATACATTCAAAATCTTTTGCTACCACATGTAAACAAAAATGTAAGCTAACTTGTAGGTAGCAGATAGCTATGGGCCTATGGCCTTATACACTCTTTGTAGACTTGTATATAATATGTCTGTGTCGATAGACTGCCTATAGATAATCGAAAATAATGTTTGTTGACTAATATCTACAGAATGTCATAGAGAAAAGTGTATAGGATTATAAAGTTCTGTTCTTGTAGACTGAAGTCTATACAATGTCTATAGACTATCTATAGGCATTTGTCTATAGTCTATAGATTATAGGTTTCTGTGGACAGTGTACGTGGTTTCAGCGGATTGAATACTATCCGCTGGGAGGTGTACGCGGACCTGGTTATAATCTACGGGAGGAACGTCGTGTTTTTGGCCACTTTCTACTCGTTGCTCGATAGCCAGTGCCTAGACGAGAAGGAGCGGACGCTACTTGACGCGTTGACCACGGGCATGACCATAGCTGACCACTTGTTTGAGTGGCTGTACTACTTGGTCTGGCGCAAGAATGACCGAGGTAACCGACTGGTAAAGAACTGGTTGCTGTGCCATCGTCGATCTATCGACTCAGCGCATTCACAAGATCGGATGAGCAGTTACCCGTCGCTTTCGGTGCACATAGTGCATCGGGTGGCCGAACTCGATTGGTGGGACGGCGTCGTCATGCACTGGAGTGCGTAGACCGTGCGGGCGGCGCAGGTATTCTACGACCTCTTTTACTCGCGTAACATGTGCGGCCGCATGGCTTCCACCGATGTGTTCAACACGACCTCCATGATGATGCACGCGCTTCCCGGTTTCAGCGCCGCATTTCAGCGTCCGGGGTTGCCCACGCTCTCACGTGATTTAGGTCTCGTAAACGCCACTGTGACCAGGAACTAGAGGTTTGTAGGCAGAAAATTTTGAACTCAATCCATGGACCCGCCAGGTATGCTGGCCACGTTGCGGTGCTCATCTATTTGTTCAATGATTCCGGCCACGAAATAGCAGAAAATGGTTCTATGTTATAGAATAATTCCACGCATGTTACTAATATGTCCAATTTTATAGCTTATCTTAGCTCTCTATAGCTTATCTTAGCTCATTAAAAGATACTACAGCATAGATATTTCTGAGATTATTTCCTTTTCAACAGGTTATGCTACAAGGCAACGGCATGCACTAACAATTACCCCCTTCACTAGCCGGAAAAATTGCTTTAAATACTCATTTTTTCTTAGGGTCGTAACTGAATCAGCTGTCCAACGATGTGGTGTTGCAGCCATCCGTGAATTTGTTTATGTCCCATATTGTGTAATTTTCTCATTTTCGCTCTGTTACATTTGCACTTGCAGTAGATGCATTGATTCAGGTGTACTCGAAGCGTATCTTTTATTTCATGATATCTGTATTGTCTTTTTACTAGTCCATGTAATTTTTATTTTGTTTGCCCTGCTAATCATGTCATAATGATGTATCCCCATCCTGCAAAAATCCCGCAACGGGATTGCAGTATTTGTAAATAAATAAATAAATAAATCTTTCATTGTGCTAGTAAAGCCACTTATTCACGATGCGTCCCTGCGCAGTATTGTCTATTCAGTCATCCCGGGCCTGACCTTTCGGGCCTTGCCAAACAGTTAACTCAAATCGCCGCTGATATAAAGACAATAAAGGAAGAACGACTGACTTCGATAGATAAAAAACTAGAACGGCTATCATGCCTTGAAGACAATGTTTCAGCTTGCACTAAACAAATCGCTAGCCTTCAAAAAACTGTATCGTCCTTGGAATTAAGGCTAGACGATCTAGAGAATAGATCCAGAAGGTCGAACCTTATTGTGTTTGGTATGCAGGAAGATACAGAAGAAAATACCGAATCTCTGGAACGCGCGGTAAATGAAAAGGTCATTAGGCATACCTTGAAGTTAGAAGCAGTGGCAATAGAACGCATCCACAGACTAGGCAAAGCAATGGCAAACAAAACAAGACCAATAATCTTTAAGCTCCTAGACTTCCGAGACAAAACAAAAATTTTGCGTAACTGTAAAAAACTCAAGGATACTGATTACGCCATCAGCGAAGACTTTTCACCGCGAGTTCGAGATATTAGGAAGAAGCTATGGCAATATGGAAAAGCAAGGAAGGAATCCGGTGATAAAGTGGCCCTGGTCTACGACAAACTAAAGATTAATAGTTGCCTTTATTCTTGGGACGAGGAAAATGATGAGGTGACCCCCATTACGTCCACTTCAAGCGATACAAAAAACCAGGACGTCGGTACGCGAACCTTGCGTCCCCGCCGCCCCTAACATCCAAAATAACGTTCGGTAATGTCAACGCTCGAAATGTTAGTAGTAAGCTTGGACCCCTCGAATCAATGTTAATAGCTTTCAAACCGGAATTTATAGGCATAACAGAGACTTGGCTAACCAAAGACGTCAAAGACTTCGAAATTACTCCCCCAAACTACGTCATTATTCGCAAAGATCGGCCAACACGAGGCGGTGGCGTTGCTATTTTGATAAAAAAGGAAATTCCGCACGTTAAGTTGCCTGACGTTGAGGGTGTTGAAGCTGTATTTTGCAAACTTTGCTTTGCCACTACCACCTTCACTGTTGGATGCATTTACCGTAGTCCTTCTACTGATTTGAATGTGTTGCAATCATTGCACGTGTATATGCAGCAGCATGTGAAGGGCACCAAGCTCATATTACTAGGCGACTTTAATCTCCCTGATATCAACTGGCACACACTGCATCACCGTTCACCTTGCGCAGATATTCTTTTCGACATTATGCTCTCTTTTAACCTAACCCAGATAATAACTGAACCTACGCGTGTACAAGGATCCAGTTCTAACATTTTAGACCTAGTATTTTTAAGCAATCATTTCCCCACCCATAACGCTAAATTCGAAGTCTCAACGGGCTTGTCAGATCACAAACTAGTATTGTGTGAGGTGCCGTATCAAGATTCGCTACCCTCTTCACAACCAACAAAAACGTACAAAGACTACAACAGAGCTGATGATACAAGCATCATTGATACGCTGTCATTTAAACTATCGTCATTCAAACAACTCGCACATGATGGAAACACAGACATAGAAATTTTATGGCACGAATTTAAGTCCGTTGTGTCATATTGCATCAGTAACTACGTCCCCTTGAAAACTAAGAAAACTCATAAACATAATCCCTGGATAACTCGAACCGTTATTCATGCAAAAAGGAAAGTTCGCCGAATCAGAATAAATAAAAAATCCCATCCCTCACAACGAACTGCTCAACAATTAACTTACGGCGTGGACGATTTGAAAACAAAAATTAAGAAGGCCAAATCACACTACTTTACAAACACACTTCCTAACTTTATAAAGAATGCTCCCGTAAAATTCTGGCGTTATTTAGACCCTAAAAAACGAGACAAAAGAATGACATCTCCTGCGGATAACAAAAACGCTGCGACTTATTTGAATAATTATTTCTGCTCTATTTTTACATCTGATAACGGAGAACTACCAGGAATAACCTCCGGCACTAGTGTGAAGATGGAACCATTAACTATAACAGAAACAGGAGTACTAAATCTTTTACTAAATCTCGACACAAAAAAAGGACCAGGGCCAGATAACATCCCTAACATATTCCTTCATCGATATGCCGAGTGGATGGCAAAATTCCTAATCCTCCTTTTTAACAAATCATTATCCACTTGCACCCTTCCTACGGAATGGAAAACTGCCAAAATAACACCAATACACAAATCAGGAAATAAATCTGATCCTTCAAACTACAGACCCATATCATTAACCAGTACAGTATGCAAGTTATTAGAACATATTATTTTAAAACACGTAAATGCTTATCTAGAAGTAAATGATATCTTAACCCCTTGTCAGCATGGCTTTCGTAAAGGCCTTTCTACTATTACGCAATTAATTGAATTAACACATGACATATCCAAGAGCATTGATAACCAGAAACAAATAGACCTCATATTTTTAGACTTCTCGAAGGCATTTGACCGCGTGTCACACACTAAACTTCTTGCAAAGTTAGAACTAACTTTGGGAAGCAGCCCTATCCTTGATTGGATCAAAAGTTATCTTAGTAATCGCACACAATTTGTTGAAATTAACAACGAGAGGTCCGCGACAACTAACGTTACATCAGGAGTACCCCAAGGAAGTGTCTTAGCCCCAGTATTGTTCTTAATCTTTATTAATGACTTACCCGCATGTGCTTCACAGAATATCAAACTTTTTGCAGATGACTGCGTTCTTTTCCAGGAAATTAACTGCCTCGATGACCATAGCACTTTAAATAACGCCATAACAGCAGTTTCCCAGTGGTGCAAGGACTGGCAGATGGATATCAATCTAAAAAAGTCCGTTCTATTATCTATAACAAGAAAAAATCATACATCAGCCTTCCAGTACACCCTTAACAACATTCCTCTTGCATCTGTTCATGAGCATAAGTACCTTGGTGTGACACTAACATCTGACTTCAGGTGGGATTTTCACGTTAACAATATCACATCAACCGCAATAAGACAGCTATTCTTCATTAACAGACGCCTTAAACTAGCACCATCTGAAACAAAGTTACTCGCATATAAAACACTCATAAGACCAGTTCTAGAGTACGCCAACACCGTTTGGTTCCAGTTTACTAACAAACTGATTAAAAAATTTGAAGGGGTACAGCGAAAAGCGCTGAGATACATATATAATAAACACTCCATCACAGACTCACCAACATCATTACTGAAACGGGCAGAACTTCTAACCATGCATAACAGAGCGAAGCTTGCTAGACTAAAAATCATGTATCAGTTAATACACAATCAACTTAAACTCCCTATTATGAAATACATATCAACGTCATCGAATAGAATAACTCGTCGTAAACACACACACAAATTAAGCGAATTTCCATTCCGCACTGATATTTTCAAATACTCTTTTTTTCCAAGGGCGACACGCGAATGGAATAATCTTAGCACAAGTATCACTGACAGCTCATCCTTAGATACGTTTGGTACCCTGATTGCGGATCAACTATACGCATTGCAGCAATAATTCTTCACATTATTTACGTAGTTCCTTGTTGCCTTGTTATTTTAACGGTGTTTGTGCTTGACTATACTTACGGCAATGATGCATTACATTTCTTTTCTTGTTGGCATTATTGTAACCTTGATAGTTGCGTGACTGTTATTACCTCAATACTGACCTTGTAACTGGTTTCTGTAACTGCAATTATCTTTGTCATAACCTCTCCGTTCTATTTATTCTCTTGTATAATCACGTAATCAAATTGTTATATGCCCAAGTTTTTTTATTGTATAAGATTTAGTAAGTAACACCTTATACCATGTTCCTATGTATAACATACAGCCCTTCCTGTTACAATCCCTGACGGGATTCACAGTATCAATAAATGAAATGAAATGAAATGAATTTGTCATTCTCATTTCGACGAGTCAGTTATGCAACGCTGCAAAAACTACAGTTTACGAAAAATATCCGTGAGAATATATTTTATTGTATTACCTTTGACTGCCTTGTACTATCGTTGACTAGGTTAAGTGTACTCATATATAGCGTGAATAATATCATCGACATCATTCCGCAAGATGACAGGGATTGTGACAGAAGACCCCCAATCCTGCTTAGCTTCGAATTCAAATAAGATGGTGTGTTTGGGAGCTATAGGCAGACAAGAGCTTGATATGCAGGTATCCTTGTAGTATAATACTTATTTCTAAATAAAAGGCTGCTGGTTTCATTACTTTCGGCGCCTGTGAACCAAAAATAATAAAGGCTTATTATTTTTTACGGCTTTGAAGCGGGTGCTGTACCGTTACGCCAGAATCACATTTGTTTAAAGACGAAGTCTTTCTCAACAAATTAGCACTACTTTTCCGTATAATGTATGTATTTAGCCTCTTATTATGGTATTATCCTGCACAATGTACAGCCTAAATATCGGAACTCATATGGGCTACTGGGACTATTACAGCCACCGTGATGTTGTGAATATACAGGGGGTCCCAACCACCATGCACCAAGATATAAAAATACGCAAATGCCACGTGGCTGAACAAAACCAAGGTAGTATTGTTTACCATCGCTTGGAGATGCTAGGATTGCGTTTTGCATTGCGCCTAATCACATAATTATTCTTACTTAATCAATTTCTCATTTCTATAACTCGATGAAAAGTGTCAAGGAGAAAATTGTAGAGCGACATGAAACACTTCCTATGCAGCTTCGCGTTGCTCAACATGCGCTACACATAAAAGTGTTTTCTCGAGCATGAGAGGATCCCGCGAATAAACACACACTTCCTCGACGGCGGAGTCGCGCGGCGATTTTGCGTGTGTTCGAGGTCTAATTTCACGCTCACAAAAAAAATATACTTACGTAGCATGTATTGAGCCACACAATACTGTATCCGGAATTTTTCATGTTGCTCTACAGTTTTCTCACTGACACTTTTAATCTGGGTGTAATATGTGATTATTTATATAGTTAGGCGGAATGCAAAAATGAATCTGTGTATCTCCAAGCGACGCCAACAAACATTGTCTCATTCTGACCATTGTCAGATTTGTCGGACGGTCCTACCGCTGTCGACCAGATGTAGGAGTCGTCGGACTATCTCGCCGCTGCCACCATTTGAAGGAGATGAAGATCGTAGACAGGAACTCGGTGAACAGGATTTATTTACATATTAACAGTTTAAGCAGGACTAGCGCGACTCCCATATGGAGCCCGCAAAACTAACATACAGCAAACAGTTTACGAGCACACAGCTCACTAGTACATTTCTAGTATTACAGACCAGTCAGCTCCCGACAATGATCACGACACGAGCACTCCCTAGCAGCCGGCAAACGCTGCTTATAAGCTCTGCGCTTGACGTCATAGTTCGACGTCATCGTTCGGACGAGGACGGAGCAGGAATGGAGGGTGAGGTGTGCCGACTTGGAGGATGGGGTGTGTCGGAGCAGGAATGGTCGGGAAGGTTCGTCCAAGCATTGTAAACTCGCCACCGCCCCGCGCTATGGCTCATACACACAAAGGCACACACATTCGAACCCATACACACAAAGGCTCCGAAGTCGACGACCGAGGGCTTCGTAGAACTGCTCCGTCTCGGGTGGTGCGGCCCAGTACCAATTTCCGGAGTTGATCGTCCGCCACGTGGCTGCCTGCCGACCGCAGCTCTCGGAAGGGCGCTTCGACTGGTGGGCTTGGAACACGTGCAGCGGGCTGAAAGCTGGCTTGTTGCCACCCCGTATGGCCATTCTTAACAGCTCCTCCATGGCCCGGAAAATCTCGCCTAGCCAGTGCAGGCAACCGCTGGGCAGGAAGAGAATGGCTGGCGAGCAAGACGATGTCTTTGCTCTCTGCAACCCCTGCGTACTTGGAATGCCTTCAACCATCTTACAACAACTGGCACAGAAGAGTCGACCCAGCAACACAATACCCCTCAGTGTTCAAACGCCCGGAACCAGGCCTCCTATCACAATTTCCATGCAAGTCACTCAACTGGGAATCCCAAATTTTGCCCCAAAATTTCGTGCCGCCAAAGCGAGCGTTCACGTTCCTCCTGAGTTCGACCAAACCCGACCGTCGCGCTGCACAAGAGTAAAGGTTTACGCAGAATTAAACCGAAGCCTTTCAAACACCAATACTCAATCATAACTTCAGCAGCATAACTTCGCGAACAGCCTGTTCCTACCCTATCACAGTGGCGTACTTATTTCATGTACTGCTGCCACTGAACCGTCTGGCCAACTCCACAGGTACGTCATCACAAACGCGCTAAGTTTGGGGTCCCTATTCCGAACACGTGCTTGCATCATACAAAGTTTTCATCACGCTGACTCACATTTGTTCCTTTAATCCACACAGGACACGTTCGTTAAGCAAACAACCACACTTGCGTAACTTACGCAACACAGAGGAACGTTTAAACAAATGTGTCTTCTAATAACTAGCTCTTCGAACGCGTACTAGAGAAGTCAGAATACGGCTGCCTTCGACACACACGAGCAACCCAGTCATAAACGTTCTGCTTCCTTCCGTCCACACAGGACACGCGCTAATGGACCTAAGAGCTCTTCTCAGTGCAAACCACGCACTTACTGAAAATCTACGCGCTTAACCTTAGAAAAAATCAAAAACACCTAAAAGGAAAGAAGGTTAAATAACACACACGCGCGTTACGATAGGCCTCTCAACGATAACCTTGACCTACAGGTTACTCACACACACACAAAAAAGAAAGCCTATGTACTCAGTAATGAACATCTCGCGAGACTACAGGTTTACATAAAACGCATCTTTCAAATCTCGGAGCTTCTCTAACGAAAACACAAACAAAGCTCAAACCTTACACATTGAAAGAAATGCCAATCTCAATTCGCGAAAATTCTCCGATGCTCAAAAATAAAACAAAGCAACACTACTACGGAAGCTCTTGGCCTCCCGTTCCCGATTACTTCCGACTGACTCATACTTTCAGCCGAAACCGAGGTGGCCGCGGTTTAAAAGCTACTCTGGCTACGGAGGAACAACAAAAGGGCTGACTCACTATCAGCTCCCCCAAGACGTTACGGTCTCCTGCCAATTTGCGTCCTCGCGCCGCGCTTTCAACATGACCTCGACTGACCGCGTCGCTACTCCCCACCTGGTCTCGTCTTGCCACCTTGCGCTTCTTTGTACTGCACGCTGAGCTTCGAAGAGAACGACGGAACGACGAGGAATTTGACTGCACCGTGCCCTTTGTCCGCGTCCGTGCAGAACAAGCTTCTCGGTCCCCCTTTTACCGGTGGCTCGAACGTTTTGGATGCGTCAACATCGTCCGTGACGACCGCACCTTTTTCCTCGCGCCCTGCCCTTTTGGGTTTCTCGCCATCTTTGGCGGCGCTACATTAGTTACCGTCTTTCGGTCTTTACCGCGCTTCTTATTTCGGCGCTTTCTCTTTGCACTCGCTTTCATGTCGCCTTCTCGTGCCTCCTGCTGGCCGGTACACATTTCGTCGGCCCGGATCGGTCTCTTACCCGCACAGTCTGAGTGATTTACATTTAAATCTACTCTCACTTTGCTTCGACTGGCGGACAGCTCAACCGACTCTGGAACAATGCAGCAGGCTTTACTCGAGTTAGACAACTCGCACTTCTTGCGAACTGCCCTCTAATACATTGCCCAGCTCACGCTGTGCATCTGCACACAGCCCGTCGGTATCGATCGCTGTCTCACGCGCACAGTCCGAATGATTAACAACTGAATCATCCCTATCTAGGCTATCTAGACTGGCGGAGAGCCGCACTGATCCCTGAACAATGCAGTTGTTCTCTCGTGAGCTACGGAGCTCGCCACCCCGAGAACTATTCTCAACTGCATCGTCCAGTTCGCACTTCACTTCTGCACGCAGATCTGACTCGACATGGGTGCTCGCGTCTGTCAAGTCCGTAGTATTCTGTACCTCGCTAACGACCTCGCTACCATGAGATGCGACGCACACGCGCGGTAACTGTGCCAATTTGTTCGCAGCTGGCCTAGCTGTCTCTACAGTCCTCTGTTGGCACGGCACCTCGTCGCTCTCACTCTGGCCTTTAACGGCCTCTGTTGCCACTAAGGCTTCGTTAGCTGCTAGCACTTCGAGTTCACCTATGAACGTGCTGCTACTCTCACAGGTACTACTACTAGTCTCGGCTTTCGACGAAAATTCTGCAATCTACTTCCTCCCACTTTCGCTGCGTCCAGCCTACAGATTTCTCAAGCCGCTGTTGACTTCGCTCGATTAACTGCTCAAAACCTTGAATCTTATTGTTCAATGCATCAATGTACTGCCTCGTTACTTCTGTTAGGCCTTCTTCCTGTGCAATGCTTTTCAGTTTCTGCCTTGCTTTTTCCTGTTCTTGCTTAAGGTCTTCTAGTTCTTGCCTAATTGCTTCCTGTTCCCGCTTTTTGCTTAGAATTCGTTTGCCCATTTGTTCTATGAATTTCAAATCATTCTCACTTTCGAGAATTGTCTTACGAATTTCTGATTCCTTCAAGTTCTCATCTACGTTTACCCCGATCTCCTCACACAACCACAACAGGTCAGCTCTCGTCAAACACATTAGGACCATGGTCGCTACTTTAAGCTTTGGCTCTGCTGTCTCACAATACTTGCTGCGATACCCACGCAAATCAAAATACAAGTAAAAGATCCCAGCGAATCAAATCAAAAACACAGAGAAATTGAAGCCTGGTAAATCTTACAGCCAAAACCAAACGCTTACCCACTGAAGCAGCACCATATCACCAGTCCTTCCCCGCCGTATCCGGTCAGTTGCAAGAGGTGGTCAATCTCAAGTCGCCTCCAACTTGATCAGGATGCCGGTCGGTCACCATGTGCCAACGTCCGTCAGCTGCCGATGCTGTCTCCCGAGTCGTAGGCCGATCAAGGAGCCGTAGTCGGATCCCTCCGCTGCCATTCAGTTGTAAGATTTGGCAGACGTAGCTGTAGAGATGAACTTGAGACGACAGGGCTGGGCGAGCAGGATTTACATTTAAAAACAGGACATACATTGGCAGACTAGCGCGACTCCCATATGGAGCCCGCAAAACTAACATACAGCAAACAGTTTACGACCACACAGCTCACTAGTACATTTCTAGTATGACAGAGCAGTCAGCTCCCGGCAATGATCACGACACGAGCACTCCCTAGCAGCCGGCAAACGCTGCTTATAAGCTCTCCGCTTGACGTCATAGTTCGACGTCATCGTTCGGACGAGGACGGAGCAGGAATGGAGGGTGAGGTGTGCCGGCTTGGAGGATGAGGTGTGCCGACTTGGAGGATGGGGTGTGTCGGAGCAGGAATTGTGGGGAAGGTTCGTCCAAGCATTGTAAACTCGCCACCGCCCCGCGCTATGGCTCATACACACAAAGGCACACACATTCGAACCCATACACACAAAGGCTCCGAAGTCGACGACCGAGGGCTTCGTAGAACTGCTCCGTCTCGGGTGGTGCGGCCAAGTACCAATTTCCGGAGTTGATCGTCCGCCACATGGCTGCCTGCCGACCGCAGCTCTCGGAAGGGCGCTTCGACTGGTGGGCTTGGAACACGTGCAGCGGGCTGAAAGCTGGCTCGTTGCCACCCCGTATGGCCATTCTTAACACCATCTACGTGGCATTTGCATAGCTTCAAATGTTTGTGTACGATAGTTAAGAAACCACATGTATATATATATATATATATATATATATATGCGTGTGCGTGTGTGTGTGTGTGTGTGTGTGTAATAAGCAAAGGAAGTTGCCCGCTGGCTGCTGGATTCCAATGGAGGGCCCCTAGGCACACAATCCTCCTGCTCTAGCTATTACACGACGGGCGCATGCCCCAACAGGGGTAATTGAATATCGTTAAGCATTTCGCACGTGTACGCCTGCGCTTTGAGGTGCTAGGCGCATTATACTGCAATATCTATTATATGAACACTCCATGCAATCTTTCGCCGTCCTCGATGATTCCACATAAAATTACACATTCTTTTGCGTTAACAGGGCTACGAACCCCGTATTATCGAAGTAGGAAATGTATTTTAAGTTAAGATAGACTTTTTCATAAATATCCTGCCGCAAAACCTGCTTCAATGCGTTCAGCATAACGGGAGGTATTATTAATCAAACATCCCTCCACGGCGCTCAAGCTTACTTGATAACGCATAGCGAAGGATACGGCGTAGCGGGCCCTGCGCACAACGCTCCGCCTACTTAACGTCACCGTGGCGCACAGTTCGAATTTTATTTTGGATGCCCGCGTTGACACCGCTACTCATTTTGGCACCTACCGTGCGCGAAACGCAGTTGTCCGCAGCGAGCCTCAGTGCGCTTAGCCAGCGGACCCGTCGCGGCAGCCGCGGCATCTACTCTACGTAGGAGACCACAGCTACCTGCAATTGTATTGCGTAAGCGCAGCATTTGCTTTGCGCACGACGAGGCCTGAGTGTGCGCTCGCGTTCTCCAGACTGGCCATGGTGCGTATAGGGCGGACTGGCTTTATCCTGCACCAGCTTGACCCGCAGATAGTAGTCACGTCGAGGAGAGGCCAGTAGCGAGCGCCCGCTGGCAAGGGTGCGTGAGGTCGCTCCTTAAGTTTCGCGTGGTTCGAGGCTAGTGGTGTGTTGAAAACTAATCGAAATTAGAAAGATCCCATGGCTACGACACCGGTAAACAGGGGGGGGGGGGGGGGGGGGGGCAACCTTTGATTCCTACGCGAGCGGCCGCGGTCGTGCGCGACCAGACGATAGCCGGCTTCTTCTGTGAGTACGTAACTATTATCGAAATTCGAATGGAGATTTTCGCTTACTTCAGCTTGTTTATCAAACTGCGTCAATGAATATACATTGTAACAGCAGGAAGAAGCGCACTGATCCAAACACCCTTTTTTGATTGATGTCAGCTATTGGGCAATAGCAACCGAGTATGAGAATCTGATATTTGAAGAAATAAAGCGTGCAGAAAACAATGAGGAGCAGGCTTCTGTTGAAAAGAGAGCGTTTGAGAAATATGTTACTTCGCACTTCGCTTGCGAGCTCCACGCCTTTCCCACTACTGCAAAATTTGGCCGAAATGTCCACAGCAGCGCGTAATATCCACGGACTGTGCTTTTTCGTCAAGTTTGAGGTGTGGTCTAGCACTAATATTGAAAACATGATTTCCCCGAAGACCATTACTCACATTAACTGTACGCTTTTCCTTTGAGTCAGAGTTTAATCTCCAAGGGGTACATCATCCAATCGGGCAGACTTGTGTGCAGAAGTAGCTGTGCTCTAAGATCTCAGGCGTTGCTTGCTGTATTGAACTGCAGCGCACTCAAAGAGAAGCCCATAGCTTGTGCCGTCGTTTTCCCACACGTACACGTTGAAAAAGTTTACACCCTTTGGGGTGTATATCCGCCACACAACAATAGTTATCATCTGCCTTGCTTGCGTTTCCTTTCTTTAACGCTGCGAGGGCGGCACTTCCAAGTCACGAACGGCATGCGCGTTATCAGCATGACAGAGCATTCTCGACAGGAAAGTAACGAGCGAAGCGTTTTCAAGAACGGAAAAGGGGGCAAGACAGATGACGATTATTGTTACGTGGCAAATATACACCTCAAAGGGTGTAAACTTTTCTTAGAGTGATAGTAGCACCAGTCTGTAGGGTATTTCTGCCGGGAAGCACCGTGTCTCTCACATCGTGCAAACATGCCCCCAAGTGTTAATAGTCCAAACGCTAGCCGAGAAGCTCCTCTGAAACGCTGATCGCTCTGTAGCACGGAGTGGCCGCATACGTGTCAAGAACGCCCTGCATGTCGTTCGCACGCAGGAAGAACATGCTGCTGCATGTGCGGTGCTTGCTGGAGCTCAACGCCGGAAGCCCAACGACGTGACTCTGCTGAAACATGAGGCCAACGCTGCCGAAAAAAACACTGTCGTTCAAAAGCGCAAAAAGGGCTTCATGCCTGCCTTGGACATGCCGATGTACAGGACGAGGACACCTAACAAAAGGTTACAACGCCGACAAGACCCTCTATTTCCAGCCCATGTGGCTCGCGTTTATCGAGTTGTTTCTGTTCATGTGCGCCTGCGGACTTCACGTCATACGTGTTTACTTTCCCAGCATATGTTTACTGCAACACATAGTGCAACTAAAGTTGCAAACCTTGCTTCGTGTAAAATCCTAACATGTTGCTATCGCTTTCTTACGGCTTCTTTTACGCAGTCGATATAAGTATCGAAACGGCTGAGCTCGGCCACGCATGATTGAACAAATCGCTTTCGTTTCTCACGGCTTTTGAACCAATCAGTAGTTAATGTTGGCTTTCAATTACATCAAAAGCGAAAATGTAGTATTTATACTTGTACAAAGTTCTGGCGATTGTAATCGCCGTCCTAACAGCATGCGGCCAAGTACATTAGGCTGAATCTAAGGTTTAATATGTAGACTAAGGACATTTTAATGCTAGGGAAGGTACGTCAATTGTGTCCTTTGGAATCGTACTGTAGTTGTAAATTTCGAATCTGACGGTAACGAAAAATTCACGCTGTCATAATATGCTATCTAAATATTAGAAGTACGCTATCGAACATGGATTTCTTCTTACGCGAAAAGTAATTATAGAATATGGAACCGAAGAGATAAACGCAGATTTATATATCTACAGCAGCAATATTTATTCGGTATAATTAGAAAGATGCTTGCACTTATTACAGAGTTAACTATCACGGACAACTGGGATCGTTTTAAATGCCACACCACTACAACCGTCATGAAGAGAACACGAATAACGCCACTTCCCACCCTCAGAGCTTGGAGGTGAGGAAGCTTTCCAATAACGGCAGGATGTTGTATTACCAACCCTCCCAAAACGCAAAAAAAATATTTGTTTGCATATTTGCACTTACAAGAAGGTTCTCGAATCTTATCGATAGTTCTAGCTGCTGGCTGTTGGTAGGCGGGTACCAGCTATTACTCTAGAACCTTCGACGAGTCGCGTAGAAATGCCCAAGCGCTTGACCCGCATATCGTATTTTCGATGATCGCCGACTCGGCTACGCGCCATCCTTTTGCTTGAGTGTTACTTGTTTTGCAACGATTCCTGCCGTTTGTAAGGCGCCGCATGAGACATATTGTCCGCGCCAGCCATTAAATGGTGAAAACACATAAAGAGCTGCGCTCAGATTTCACTCTTGGGAGTATCGTTATCGTCGGTAATTTTTCTTTCTTCCCCAGAAGTAAAAAGGAATCGCCACACACTATAGTCACGCTCACGTTGGTTTACCAATGTATAATCGGCGGAACACATTTGCTCGTCAAGGAAAATTATAACAACTTGTTCACCTTCATTTGTGGTCATACAGAGTACATATGTACTTAAAAAAACTAATGAAATGGTATTACAGTTCAGCTTCATTAGCATATTTGTCATTTCGTAATTGGCTTGCTCAAGTGTGTCAATGAAAACACGCTGAATGTTATGAAAAGCACTACTGTAGGGCACGCGGCAAATTTCCCGCTTTCAATTTATACGTTTCCATTACAGACTACACGTATCTTGTTTTTATAAAATGCCAGTCGACGTAACGAACTTGGCATTCTTGCAAAGGCGTTTCGGAATTTAAAAAGTTGTTATTTGTTTTTTTTATTAGAATCGTAGTTACTTAGCAACTATGGCGCTAGGCTGTGAGCACGAGGTCGAGGTATTGAATTCCGGTCACAGGGGCTGCTTTCGATGGGTCGAATTGCGAAAACACCGGCGTACTTAGACTTAGGTGGACGTTAAGGAAGCCCATCTGGTCCAAATTTCCGGAGTCTCCCACTGCGGTATGTCTCATAATCAGATGGTAATTTCGGCACCTAAAACCCCGTAATTTAATACGGAGTCAAACACGTTTTGGTGTACGCTCATTTTATTTTTAAGATTTGATAAAAAAATGGGTACAAATTGGGCAATATCGAAACAGAACGCTCCCCTCTGCTACGCCACACGGAACCCCTCGAGACGAGGTGTGTGACGAAGTTTGAAAGATAGCGGGTTGGCGTCAGATGCTTGCTAGAGAAAACTCGCCGTGTCGCCGTGTCAAATTTCCGTAGTCCCCCGCTGCGGCATGCCTCATAATTAGATCGTGGTTCTGACATGTAAAACCCCACAATTTAATATTCCGTCACTAACGTACTTTTTTTCATAAAATCCTGGGGAACTCTCGCCAAATTGGTTATTATCGAAACAGACCGCTCTCCTCCGTTACGCCACACAGGAGCGCCTCGAGACGAGTAGTGTGACGAAATTTCAATGATAGCGTGTCGCGTTTTCTAGAGAAAACTTGCCGTATCAGTGTCTGTCATGACACGCCACGACGTTCAGTTCCCCAATTCGTCCCGCGTTTCGTAATCTCGTGACCTGGCGTTTCCGTCTGGTGTGATGCTAAGAGGGCCTTTCATGCGCAAACGGCGCACTCGGTTTCGATGACTCAGAGCTGCAATTCTATGATAGGTATATCGAATGAGGTCCGATTTTCAAGCTTTAAAAGATGTGTTTGAATTTAAATGTTATTCCCTGTGAAATTTGTCACAGAAACAACTGGTCCCAAACCTCAAACGACAAGTCCAAGAATTTTCGTTAATTAGCCTTCGGTCACATTATTAGTTGCAAGTATGTGCGGCTGACCTAGGAAATGTGACGAAAGAAACGCAGAGCGCGCTACATTGATATTGATAAAAAATCTGCGTAGCTTAAAAAGAGGAGAGAGAAGACTCTGTATCCGCACCTAAGGTAGGTGTTCGCGCTGACGCCGAGCTCAGAGCTGCGCTCTTTTGGGGCCCTACTTCGGGCAGTTTAGGATGGTGTGCTCCGTGGACTCGCGCAGCTGCAAGTTGCCGAACAGCGGCTGCGACTTCTCGGACGTCCCGAGCGCCGAGTCGGTGAAGTGACGCTTTAGGTTCTGCTCGTTGTCGGGAAATAAATTTCTCCTATTAAATTCAGAATGACATGATATAAGTATTATCACTAGCCTGACACTCTTGAGAGATGGAAATGCGGAGGTAGGGGTGTATGAGGTGTACTTCAAAGTGAAGTTTACGATTCAGTACACCGAGTGTATCGTATGACAAACGAGTCACCCGCCACAGTGACCCAATGGTCAAAGCCTTGTCGCAGATCTCGAGGCCGTGGTTCAGATTAGCCGCTGCGGTGGGCATCTATGGAAGGGAAATAGAGAAATGTGCTCGCGCACTGAGTTTTCAGTGCAATGTTGAATAGCCAAGGGTTGTCGGAGTTAGCCGGGAGCTCTTCTCACTACAGCACCTATCATAGCCATGTTGTCCCTTCCGGCTGTTAGACCCATTCAGTAAGTCAGTCAATCAATGAACCAATGAATCAATGAGGAAATCGATCAATCAGTGAATTCTTACTGACAAAAATATTTAGTTATGATGTAGAACGACATAGGTCGCGAACTAATTACGCTCAACAAGCGCGAATTTGACCTGCTAAGTCACTTTCGTACCTTTATACAATCTTTCCGCAAAAATTATGTTAGTTCTTTGTTTAGTTCGTGACTCACTTATTGAATAATACTGCGAAGGCCATCCTCAGGTCTCGGGAAGTGGTTTATCCGGAGCCTTCTATACGAAAAAGTAAATAATTCAATCAAATCAAAGCATTCAACAAACAAAAATATCGACCAGATCAAATCAGCGAATAAGTCAATCAGCCTGGCATATCGTTTCCTGCCTATCAAATGTGCATAAAAAGGTATTGACGCCTCATGTAGTCGATATTTATATATATATATATATATATATATATATATATATATATATATATATATATATATATATATATATTACTGTATATGAGTTGTAAAAGCTGACTAAGCTTTTATCTTTTACACCTCAAATATGTTCCACATCAAAAAATTTTGTCGCTTGCCATGGCAGTGAAATCTAACCAGCCCCTAGCGCCACTTACGTGTCGCCTCGCACCAAAAATCCCTAGGAATTACCCTGAGTTGCCCTTAACCATGCGACAAGAAGCCTGTGACAAGTAACGCATGAGAAACTGGAACACCTTTGTACTTTCTGACAGATGTTGAGGACGAATACAACAGAAGTGGTGCTCATCTCCCAATTACTACTAAGGGCACCAGCGTTGACGCTGACCATACAATTATTTTCAAATGAGGGACGAGAGAACGTGCGAATATATAGGAATTAAATAATTCATGTTTGATATTTCTCTAGTCAATCAGAAAAAAATAATATTACATTTCGCAAGAACAGATAATATGTCCATGGCATTGCTTCGGAAAATTTTAGTTCTTTTTGCTTGAACCGTGTGGAATATGGAGAGGTGATGGTCCACACTTAAAGGCGTCAGATAACACCAATGTTACGTCCTCACTTTGCTCATTTACAGCAGAAAGAGTATATTGATCTTTGTATATTGGAGCAACCGTGTTTCAGTCCCCCCCCCCTCCCCGCTTGTCAAAGAATAGACCTCATAATTTCCGTTAGAATACCTTGTATTAAATATGTCATTAAATAACTGGAATATGTATTAGTTTATGGAAGTTTCAGTGGATGTACATAATTCACGTGTTTCTGCAAGCTTTTCTTTTATTCATTAAGTGTTGGAAAAAATGATGTACCTTGCGCTGGAGAGTTTTTGCTTCAAAAGAAACAACCTACAAATCAGGCCGAGTTCAGTGTTAAGAGGTACCCAGCGCACATATATCTGACGTCCTATTCTTTTATGGATAGATTCGCTTTTGTAAGCGAAAGTCCGCACCGTTGATAAAGTTCTGTATATGAGGGCAGGCGAAAGAACCATTGTACAAATGAATGTGGTGGTGTAAACGGAGCCAAAATTTCCATGAAAACTTCACTCTTGCTATGTTTCAAAACCTCCGAAGCTGGATTGGGATTTTTACAATACTGTCTATTAATGTCCCAACATGTTCTAGGTATATGCAAACGGGCTCAGACAGTACTTATGTAAAACATCCTCTGCGCATTTCTTTATTCCGCCATGCTCCATTTTGCCATTGAAAAGTGCCACACTTCTTGTTTATGCCTGGAAAATATATTTCTTTAACTGCTACATGTATATTTGACGCCCTATTCATTTGTGGATAGATTCGCTTTTGTAAGTCCGCACCGTTGGTAAAGTTCCGTCCTCCACACGAGGAAGGATAGCTGTCAATGGAGCCAGTTTTTCAATGAAAACTCCCCTCTTGCTATGTTTCAAAGCCTGCGAAGCTGTATTGGGATTGTTATAATTTTCTCCTAATTTCCCGAAAGGTTTTGGATATATGCAAACGGCAAATGGATGGCACCTGCGTAAAACATCCTCTACACATGTCTTTATTTCGCCATATTCTATTTTGCCACAGAGAAGTGCTAACATTCTTGTTTATGCCTGCAAAATATATTTCCTCAACCACTATGTAGCTTGAGAGAACAATAACACAGGACATGGTAATGGATTTTACCGCTAAACGCATTAGAGAATACGCTGGGTTAAAAAAGCCGCAACTGCAAAGGTGGCGGCATTTCCTACGACTGTTTTGTAAGGCTTTAAAAGATTCGAAATATTATTAAAAACAATCATTATAGGTAGTACGTACTCTCGGAAAACGTTTAAAAATGTCCGTTTATAAATGTTTAAAAATGTGATTATTCGAAGACATGGGATGGTCATTCATAAACTTCTCAGAAGTGATTGAAACCTTTTCAGAAAGGATAACCTGTGGCCTAAAACGCAGGTAAATGATCGCGTGAAAGGAAGGACGCCTGCTTCTTTTGCGAAGGACAGCAAAGCCTTAATTCTTCGGGTGGCGCCTCCTTGCGGTGCGAGTCACTCCGCGTACAACGCTTCCCTTAGAGGTGCGGTGTGCTAGTCTCTGAGGCTGGCTGTGGCAGGACGGGACGAGTTCAGATGTTTCAGGTCGATGTTGATCGCAGGGCAGTTTGGGGCATCTACTGGCTAACAACAATTCGTGTAATGGATGCTTAAGCTCTTGCTTTCAGGAGGTTAGCCTGGGCTGCTCTAGGAAGGCGACGGCAAATGAGAGGAAGGATGCTAGAAATGGACTGCCGCGCTTTACTCTCGTGCTACAGTCGGGTAATCTGGTTGTCTGGCACACGTATGAATGTAGGGGAGCTATAGGTGTGGTCCAGCAATGGTGTGCTCACTTCAAGGCTGTCGTGGCAGTCCTCGCTCATTTCCTCGAATGCAGCCTCATAGGCATACCAGTTTGCCTCTCCCCTCGTGCTGCGGCAAGGTTTCCAGTGCACGAGAATGCGCCCCCGTCTATCATCCCGCAGGTGTTGGCAGGCTGGCTTTATGCGGTGCGCTGTGGCAGTCGTGAAGGATCAGGAGTTCATCTGCTAGAGGACCTCTTGAGTGACTGAGGAGGTGGGAACAGTGTCTTCTCGGTGCCCGTCACGGCGTGTAATGACTTCACCGATGGTTTGTAGTTGAAGCTCGCTTGCTGTGAAGTGAGCATAGCCGCTGTGGATCATGGCATGTGCTAGCCATTTTTCTGTGTAATAAGGCGTAGCGTTATACATTTTGCCGGAAGCTTTATGTTATTGTAAGGCAGCGGTAGTTTATATTAGTCTTACTTGGTGATTTTTTTTTTTTTTTTGCGCGTGTAATGCTCTTTGTTGTCGATGTGCCCTGGCTTCCGCTTTGGTTTTCGTGGGGATAGACCTGGGCGGAAGGAGGGGGTCTACCTCACGCAGGTGAAGTCTCATGAGATGTAATCTTGGTAGCAGTCGCTCACCATTCCACTGCATAGCCAGCCTCGATTCAGTTACAGTGCGTTACATGATGTGTTCTTAGACGGCTGGATTATACAGCGCCGTTTTACTGAGGGAGGCTCATTATTGCGTTGATCGCGCCTCTCAGCTGAATTACATGTCGTCATCTGCGCAGGTGTGCCCGCGCAGAGTAGCAGCATGGCGGCAGCATTGCAGTTGCCGATTCCATTGCATGGGCGCTTTGGAGGTTTAATTCAATTCATTATACGAAATAATTTTATGAAGCCTGCGCTGGAGTCTGTTATTGAATTCAATATTCTAAATACATTTATGAAGCCTGTTCAACTCCTCTGGAGTTGAGTAATGACCTTGATGGTCCAAATAAAAGGTTTTCTCTCTGTCTCTGTCTCCTGTGGGTTTGAATATATTCACTCTATCCCTAAATGTTTCATACTTCCTGGTGTTATACCCGCCTTGGTTTCTTAGTGGCTAAGACGTTGCACTTCTCAGATCAAAATCACCCATTTTATTGCAGCCACTGCTACCAAATTTCGGTAAGAGCACATTGCCAAAAAACAAAAAAAATACCCTTGAGTATCTATTTGGATTCACGTCGAACAACCCTAAATTGTTAATGTTACTCCACAATTTCCAATTATAGCGTGCCTAGCAATGAAGTGGGGATGTCTGCACGTAAACTTCAAAATTCAATTGCAACCGTGAGGCGTTAGCAAAGTTTCAAGTTCAAGTTCATGTTCAAGCTTATTCACATTTTTCCCGTACTTGACCACATCTATGGGGACGTTATTACATTCGGTTTCAGTAATTATGAAACTATCAGATGAATCATCTAATACTACACCTATCATTTACAGGGTGAAGCCTGATATAAGAGGAATGCATAAGTCATGAATTATAACAGAAAACCTAGGCGGAACGGCATAGTACGAGAGCAAAAGGAAATAAATGAAACTAAATCATTCTATAAATTATATAATATAAATTCTTCCATTACATCTATGGCCGCATGGAGGGATTGCTTTAGATCGGTCAGAGATCCCCCCGGGGACCAGATTGTGATATCGTTTGCGTAGATTGTGTGGTCTATTTTTGCGAGTGCGGCCGGCCTTTCGGAGAGCTTATGCATGGCAATATTAAAGAGTAGTGGGGATAGAACCGAGCTCTGAGGGGTACTGCAGTTCCCAGTTCGTAAGGAGCGCCCGAGATTGTGCCCAGTCGAAGGAACGCTTTCCTTTCCGATAGGAAGGAGAGAGTGAAATTAAAGAATTTCCGCCCTTGGTTGAGATGGGAAATTTCGGTCAAAATGTGTTCGTGAGCCACCTTATCAAAGGCCTTAGCGAGGTCGAGTGCAATGATACCTCGTACGTACCACGTCTCGTTATCGAATATAGATCTTTTCAGGAGGAGCATTGCGTACTGTGTGGAGAGTCCCTTTCTAAAACCTGTTAGATTATGCCTAAACAGTTCGTGGTTTTCTACGTGGTCGACGATTCGATTGTGTACTGCATGTTCTGCCACTTTGCAAATGCACGATGTTAGAGGGTTGGTACGTAGGTTATTTATGTCCGGAGGTTACCCCGGTTTGGGGATGAGCCCCAACGTGCACAAAAACGGACGGTCGCATGAGAAGTGGTAGTAAGTGGAATCTGCTTAAAAGTCTCCTAAACGACAAGCAGTCCCGGAATGCGCTAAATCTCGCTGTCGATAGGCTCACACATAAGCAGGTCACCTCGGGCCTCACAAACGATGTAATTGTCAATGACCTGGCGTGAACTTACGTACCCGTCTAGGAAGCAGATTCGAAAGGCATAAGCGCGAGGGCGGTTTACACGGGGCTAGACAGGCCATAATTAAACGAACCTTTTACGATTTCAGAAATCAGACACGTGCTCTTTAACCTAAATGGAAGATCGGAACCGGGGCCAGACGGGGTCACCAACAAGCTCCTCCGGAACCTGGACGACAAGGCCATCGAAATCCTAACGGCAGAGATAAATGAGGCGGGGAGCTCGGGGCAGGTCCAGTCATAATGGCGCACTGCCAAGGCGGTATATTTACAGCAGGAATATTTTTTGGTATATTTACATTATAAAGAGCTAACTATCACCGACAACTAGGATCGTTTTAAATGTAAAATCACTAGAACCTTCATGAAAAGAACTCCACGAATATAGCCGCTTCCCACCTTAGGAGCCTGAGGGCTAAAAAAGCTTTCCAAGAATGACAAGATGTTGTATTACAAACTTTCCAAAAACGCACAATTATTATTTGTTTGCACATTTGCATGTATTAGGAGTTCTCGAATGTTATCGATAGTTCTATCCGCTGGCTTTTGTCACCCGGGTACCAGCTATTACTCTGGAACCTTCGACGAGTCGTGCAGAAAAGACGATGCGCTTGACCCGCAGATGATATTTTCGATTATCACCGACTCGGCTCGCCGCTTTCCTTTTGCTTGAGTGTTACTTGTTTTGCAACGCTTCTCTCCGTTTCTAAGGTGCCGCATGGTACAGACTGAACTCGCCACACAATGAATCGTGAAAACACGTATAGAGCTGCCCTCAAATTTTACACTACGGAGTATCGTAATCGCCAGTGAATTTTTTTTTTCTGTTACAGAAGTGAAAAGAAATCGCTGCACTCTATAGTCACACCCACGTTCACATAATACTGCATAATATGCCGAAGACAGGTCGATGAAAAGGAAAGTTGTAACAACTTGTTCACTTTCCGTTGCGGCCATACAAAGTAAATTTATAAAATGAACTAGTGAAATGGTATTTCAGTTCAACTTCATTAGCATAGTAATTAGGCCTCTGGCAATTGGGTTACTCAAGTATCTGCCAATGAAAACTAGCTGAAAGTTCTCAAAAGCGCCACTGTAGGCCACGCGGTAAGTTTTCCGCTTTCAAATTACAAGTTTCCTTGATAAACTTTACAAATTTTGTTTTTACAAAATGCCGGTCGGTGTACCGAACGTGGCATTTTTGCAGAGGAGATTCGGAAATAAAAAAGTTGTTAATTGGTTTCCTAGGAAAACCGTGGGTACTTAGTGGCTATCGCGTTAGCCTGAGAGGACGAGGTCATGGGATCGAATCCCGGTCACGGCGATGGCATTATGATAGTAGGAATGGCGAAAACACTGGTGTACTTACATTTAGGTGGACGTTAAAGAACCCCATCGCCTCCAAATTTCCGGAGTCCCCCGCTGCCGCATGCCTCATAATCAGATCGTGGTTTAGGCACGTAAGACCCCATATTTAATATGGAGTTAATCACGTTTGGTCGTAACCTTATTTGCTTTTCAAATCGTCAAAAACTCGCGGCAAATCGGGCAATACAGAATCGGGCCGCTCCCCTCTGTTACGTGACGCACAAACTTCACGGGACGAGGTCTGTGAAGAAGTTTGAATGAAGGCGTGTCGCCGCAGACGCTTCCCAGAGAAAACTCTGTCAGCATCTGTCAGTGACTCACCGCGACGTTCACTTTCCAAATTCGTCGCGCGTTTCGCAACCAGCCGTTTCCGTCTTGTGTGATGTTAAGAGGGCCTTTCAGGGGCTCCTGGTGCGCTCCGTTTCGATGACTGAGAGTTGCAATTCTATGGTGGATATATCGAATGAGGCTCCATTTTCAAGCTTGAAAAAACGTGTTTGCATCTGAATGCGGCTACATCTTAAATTTTTATACGTACAACTGGCCCCTAAGCTCAAACCACAAGTTAAATTATTTTTCTTAATTATCCTTCGGTCTCACGTTATTACTCTCAAATATCTGCGCCTCACCTAGGAACACCGGTGCAAGAAACGCTGCGTGTGCTACACTGCTAACCTTTTTATAAAGTATGTCCACAGCAAAAAAGCAAAAAAAAAAAAAGGAGAGAGAAGTTTCTTTACGCGTACCTGAAATATGTATGGACGTTGACGCCGAGGTTAGAGCAGCGCTCTTTTGGGGCCGTACTTCGGACGGATTAGTACGGTGTGCATCGCGGACTCGCGCAGCTGCAAGTTGCCGAAATGTGGCTGGGACTTCTCGGACGTCCTCATCGTCCATTCGGTGAAGTCATAGTTCTGGCTCTGCTCGTTGTGCGAAATAAATTTCTCCAAGCAAATTGAGAATCGCGTGACATAAGTATTATCTCTAGCCTGACACTCTGCAGAGATGGAAACGTGGAGTTTGGGGTGTATGAGGTGTACTTCGAAGTGAAGTCTACGATTCAGTCCACCGATTGTATCGTATGACCTCCGAGTCACCCGCCAAAGTGACCCAATGGTCAGAGCCCTGTTGCAGATCGCGAGGTTGTTGTTCAGATTAGCCATTGTGGTGGGTATATTTTGAAGTGGAACAGAGAAATGTACTAGTGCACTTAAACTTATGTGCAATGTTGAATAGCACAAGGATGTCAGAAGTACTCGGCAGCTCTCGGCACTTCGGCACCTATCGTAGCCACGTTGTCGCTTCGGGCTCGTAGACCCAAGAAAATATTCAGTCAATCTATGAACCAATCAATGAATAAATCAATCGATCAATCAATAAATTCTCTCTGACAAAATTATTTATTCATGACGTAGAACGACAAAGGCCGCGAACTAGCTACGGTCAGCAAATGTTAATTTCACATCTAAGTCAGTTTCATGCCTTTATACCATCGTTGCGAAACAATTATGTGAGCAGTTTGTTTAGTTCGTCACTCACTTAATGAATAATGCAGCGAAGCCCTTACTCATGTCTCGGGAAATAGTTTAGTCTGGCGTCTTCCATACGAAAGAGTAAATAATTTATTCAATCAATCAACAAATAAGTTATGCGATCGAATCAAATCAGCGAATAAAGCAATAGCCCTAGCATATCGTTTCTTTCCTATCAAATGTACGTCACCTCGTATAGTCGATATATATAAATGAGTGGTAAAAGTTAAATAATTTACTATCTTCATATCTTAAATACGTTCTTCATCAAACTATTATGTCCCTTGTGGCGACAGTGAAATTGAAACGGCCCTTAGCGCCACCCACGTGTCGCCTCGCACCAAACTTCCCTAGGAATTACCCTGAGTTGCCGTTAACCAAACCACAAGAAGCCTGTGACAAGTAACGCACGAGAAAGTGGACCACATTTGCAGTTTCCGACAGATTTTGAGGACGTCTACAGGAGAAGCTCTGGTCATCTCACAATTCATACTAAGGCCACCAGCTCTGACGCTGAACATACAATTTTTTTTAAAGTGAGGGAGGAGCCATCATGCGTATATGTGAACAAATAACAAAATATTTGTTATTTCTCTAGTAAATCAGAATAAAAAATTAATAGTACATATTGGCAAGATTAAAATTTTAGTATCTCCAATGGCATTGTTTCGGATAAATTTTGTTCTTCCTGCCTGAACCATGTGGAATATAAACAGACGATGGTCCAGATTTAAAATCACCGGATAACACCAGTGTTATGTCCTTACTTTGTTCATTTACGACAGAAACAATATATTGATAGCTTTGTACATTTGAGAAACCGTGTTCCTCTGCGAGTGTCAAAGAATAGACCACATAATTTCCGTTAGAATACTATTACGAATTATTGTCATTATATAACTGAAGTATGTATTAGCTTATGTATATTGCAGTGGATGTACATACATTCACGTGTTTGCACAAGCTTTCCTTTTATTCACTAAAGTGTTGGCAAAAATAATGTGCCTTGCGCTGAAGACTTTTGCTTCAAAAGAAACAAACTACAAGCCAGGCCCAGTTCAGTGTTAAGAGATAGCCATTGCACATATATTTGACGTCCTATTCATTTGTGGATAGATTCGCTTTTGTAAGTCCGCACCGTTGGTAAAGTTCCGTCCTCAACACGGCAGGTGCACACTGTCAATGGAGCCAATTTTTCAATGAAAACTCCCCTCTTGCTATGTTTCAAAGCCTGCGAAGCTGTATTGGAATTGTTACAACTTTCTCCTAATTTCCCGAAAGGTTTTAGATATATGCAAACGGCAAGCGGATGGTACTTGCGTAAAATATCCTCTACTCATGTCTTTATTCCGTCCTACTCTATTTTGCCACAGAGAAGTGCTAACATTCTTGTTTATGCCTGCAAAATATATTTCCTCAACCACTATGTAGCTTGAGAGAACAATAACACTGGACATTCTAATGGATTTTGCCGCTAAACGCATTAGAGAAAAGGCTGGGTTAAAAAAGCAGCAACTTCAAAGGTGGCGGCATTTCCTACGACTATGTTTTGTAAGGCTTTAAAAGATTGGAAATATTATTCAAAAACAATGATATACAGGTAGTACGTACTTGCGGAAAACGTATAAATATGTCCGGCGATTTTTCGGAGAGATCAGATGGTCATTCATAAATTTCTCTGTAGTCTTTAGCATTGATTGAGTGAGTTAGCGATTGAAACCTTTTTTGAAAGGATAATCTGCGGCTTAAGATGTGGGTAAGAGATCAGGTGAACGGAAGGACTCCTGCCTACATTGCGCAGGACAGCAAAGCCTTACTTCTTCTGGTGGCGTCTCCTTGCAGTGCGACTCACTCTGCGTACAACGCTTCTATTAGAGGTGCGGCGTGCTAGTTTCTAAGGCTGGCTGTGGCAGGACAGGACGAGTTCAGATGCTGTTGATCGATGTTGATCGCAGGGCAGTTTGGGGCATCTAGCGGTTATGAAGAATTGCTGTAACGGATGCTTTAGCTCTTGCCTTTACGAGAGTAGCCTGAGCTGCTCTAGGAAGGCGACCGCAAATGAGAGGAAGGATGCTAGAAGGGGAATGCCGCACTTCACTCTCGTGCCACAGTAGGATAATCTGGTCGTCTGGCAGACGTAAGGATATAGGGGAGCTATAGGTGTGGTCCAGCAATGGTGGGCTCACTTCAAGGCTGTCGTGGCGGTCCTCGCTAATTTCCTCATTGATGCCTCCTAGGCATACCAGTTCCTCTCTCCCCTCGCGCTGCGGCAAGGTTTCCAGTGCACAAGAATGCGCACACGTCTATGATCCCGCAGGTGTCGGCAGGCTGGCTTTATGCGTTGCGTTGTGGTAGTCGTGAAGGATCTGGAGTTCATCTGCTAGAGGCCCTCTTGAGTGTATGTGGAGGTGTGAACAGGGTCTTCTCTGTGTGCATCATGGAGTATGTTGGCTTTGTCGATGGTTTGTTGTTCAAGCTCGCCTGCTGTCAAATGAGTATAGCCGCTGTGGGTCATGGCGTGTGCTTGCCATATTTCTGTGTAATAAGGCGTAGGGCTGTACATTTTGCTGAAAGCTTTGTCGTATTGTAAAGCAGCGTTAGTTTTATTATTCTTACTTGGTGATTTTTTGCGCTTGTAATCCTTTTTGTTGCCGACGTGCCGTGCCTTCGACTTTGGTTTTTGTGGGAATTTTCTGGGTTTCTAAGCGATAATTACCTCCCAGGGCGGAAGGAGGTGGCAATCTTGGTAACAGTCGCTCACCGTTCCACTGCATAGCCAGCCTCGATTTAGTTACGGTGCGTTACATAATGTGTTTCCAGACGGCTGGATTAGATATCGCCGTTTTACCGAGGGAGACTCATTATTGTGTTGACTGCGCGTCTCAGCTGAATTACATCTCGTCATCTGCGCATGTGTGCCTGCACAGATTAGCAGCATGGCGGCACCTTTGCTGTTGCCGATTCCATTGCATGGGCGCTCTGGAGTTATAATTGAATTCATTATTCGAACTATTTTCATGAAGCCTGCGCTGGAGACTGTTATTGAATTCCTTATTCTAAATTATTTTACGAAGCCTGCTCAACTTCGATGGTCTAACGACTTCGATGGTCTAAATTGATGTTTTCTCTCTGTCTCTGTTTCCTGTGGAGTTGAATATAGTCACTCCATCCCTAAATGATTCAAGCTTCCTGGTGTCATACCCGCCTTGGCAGCTTAGTGGCTAAGGCGTAGCACTTCTGAGATCATAATCACCCATTTAATTGCAGCCACTGCTACCAAATTTCGGTAATAGCACAATGCATACGAAGAGAAAGAAACACTTGAGTATCTATTTGGATTCACGTTGAACAACCCTAAATTGTTAATGTTATTCCTTAATTTTCTATTATAGCGTGCCTAACGATGAAGTTGGCATGTCTGGAACGTAAGTTGCTTTCGTTGCGTGTGATGAAGTGCTCGAACTCGTTTTACGTTTTCTTTCAGCCACTCTCCCAATATGTTGAGAAATTTCTATCTCACTCCAAGTTTGCATGTCGCGAAAATGGGCGTAATGTTATTTTGGTTGCAATGCCAAAATTTAATTTCGTAGGCCTTGCTAGACTTGCACAGAAAACTCGGCCCACGTGTTATCCCTCTTTTCATTCTTTATGCACAGTTTGTACAATTACACAATTTTTTGTGGAAAACTGAGCATGGCCCTGAGAAAAGCTTGCTTCAAAATAATAGCTTATTGTGTTAATTGCGCAAGCAACGGTAAATTTGGGGAACTTTACTACATCCTATATAGCAAATTAGCTATTACAGCACCGCAAGAGTGCTTTGAATGTGTTTCGCAAACGGGGCCTGGAGAATTTAGTACGATCTCCTGGAATAAGTAATAATGCCACCGAAACACATTCAGTTGAAAAGAGGGGGAAAGCGTGCGAGAATTAAGGGTCCGTGCTTCACTAGCAGCATTTGTGAAATAAAGTCAGTTTCGTCTATAAGTCGATACACTTCATTGAGTCAGCTAGGTAATAAACAATTACAGAATGTATAGCTCAAAGTTATATCGGCTGCATATCGCACTAAACATTGACTAAACATTCGCATTAATTTATGAAGCACAGTGTTACGCCCGCCAACGCAAACGTGAACAGCGCTGGCATGATAAAGAACGTCGATATTACCAAATGAACGTCGCAGCTGCCTCTTGTTTCAAATCCTCTCGGACTTGTGGAATTACGCAATCAGCAAGAGTAGGCGCCCAAGGAGACAGCGCACATAATGGGACCAGCCATCTCTGCTCGCCTACTATATGCTCCCGCCACAGATTACCTCCAAGAAATAGAGCAAGTCCAGAGTATGCGCTCAAGCTCGCGGAGCATTAAACTAAAAAAATGATGAACCCACTGGAACAAAAAAAAAAGTAGCAGAATCCTTAGACTCTACAGCGGCGAAGCAGGTGATACATAATATTTTAAATTCAAACTAATTCATTGTTGCTCAGTTAGACAAGAGAAGTCTCAGAGTTCCAGTATTTGTGTCCGTGGTGGTATTTCGAACAATACAAGTTCCTTCCATCTTCCATCTCCGATATACAGAATTTTGGCTGCGACCTATATAAGGCAGTGACATCTCATGTATTCGTTGAAGAAATCGCTTTCTATAATTTGTCAGAATTTATAGTTTTTGCTTATGTACAAAGCGTCCTTCAAAGCTTATTCAAATTCTTTATTACTTCAAAATGTTTATATTTTGTACGACCTCACACCTCCCGGCAATCAAACTCTCTAACTACTAGCTCCTTGTTGAGTTACCCGTAGTAGGTGAACGTATTACTGAAGCACACAGCAGGCAAACATAATTAAATGGCGTCGGGAGAAAGGCGCTGTCGGAATGCATGAGTTTAGATGAAAGCAATAGCATTCAGTGCTGCTCTATTAGAGATCTTGTCACTAGATTTAGTAACCTTTTAGTCTGTTTAAGGCAGAGTTAGAGTTAGCAATCAGCGATGTCTGCCTAAAAATAAACGTCGGAGCTCGGGCACGCATGACTGAACACATCGCTTTCGTTTCTCACGGCTTTCGAAACAATCCGTAGTTAATGGTGACTTACAAGTACATCAAAGGCGACACTATAGCTTTTGGACATGTACAAAGCTCCGGTAATTGTCATCACCAACTTACCAGCATGCGGCGAAGCGCATTCAACAGAATTTAGGGTTTATATGTAGACTGAGAGCATTTTTGTGCTGGAAAACTACGTTATTTGTGTCCATTTGAATCGTGCTGTATTTGTAAATTTCCAATCTGACGGTAGCGAAAACATTAAGCTGTCATAATAGGTTGCCTAAATAGTAGAGGTAGGCCATCGAATATAGATTTTTTGAATAGGAATAGTAATTATGAAATATTGAATCAAATAGAAAAAACGGAGATATGCATATATACAGCAGGAATATTTTTTCGGTATATTTAGGAACGCGGTTGTACTTTATAAAGAGGTAACTATCACGGACAACTAGGATCGTTATAAATGCAAGATCGCTACAACCGTCATGAAAAGAACTCCACGAATGTAGCCGCTTCCCACCTTATGAGCCTGATGGCAAAGAAGCTTTCCAAGAATGACAGGATGTTGTATTACCAACTTTCCAAAAATGCAAAATTATTATTTGTTTACACACTTGCATGTATCAGGAGTTCACGAATGTTATCGATAGTTCTATCCACTGGCTTTTGTCACCCGGGTACCAGCTATTACTCTGGAACCTTCGACGAGTCGTTTAGGAAAGCCGACGCGCTTGACCCGCCGATCATATTATCGATGATCGCCGACTCAGCTGGCCGCCATCTTTTTTCTTGAGTATTAGTTGTTTTGCAACAGTTCTCTGTTTTAAGTTGCCGCAAGAGACAGATTGTCCGCGCCAGCCAATGACACGTGAAAACACGTATAGTGCTGCGCTGAAATTTCACGCCAGGCAGTATGGTAATCGTTGGTAATTTTCTTTTTCTGTCAGAGAGGTAAAAAGAAATCACCACATCCTATTGTCACGCTCTCGTTCACTTAAGACTGTATAATGGACCGAACAAAGTTCCACGTCAAGGAAAATTATAATGGCTTGTTCACCTTGATTATTCGCCATGCAGAGTTCATTTATAAAAAAAAGTGATGAAGCTTTATTTGTGTTCAACTTAATAAGCATAGTAAATAGTCATTTCGTAACTGACTTACTCAAGCATCTGTACATAAAAACTCGATCAAGGTAATCAAAAGCGCTACTGTAGGACACGCGGTAAGTCTCCTCTTTACAACTTGCAATTTTTCTCTACAGTATATGTATACCTTGTTTTTATAAAAGGTTCTGCAGGTGTAACAAACGTGGCGTTTTTGCAAAGGACATTAGAATTTTAACAAATCGTTAATTAGATTTTTTATAAGAACCGTAGTTGCTTAGCGGCTATTGTGTTAGGCTATGTGGAGGAAGTTGCGGTATCGAATTGCGGTGACGGCGGCTGCATTTCCATTGACGAATCGCGAAAACACCGGTGTACTTTGATTTAGGTGGACGTTAAAGAACCCCGTGTGGCCCAAATTTCCGGAGTCCTCCAGTGCCTCCTGCCTCATAATCAGATCGTGGTTTCAGCACGTAAAACCCCGTAATTTATTACGGAGTCAATCATGTTTTGTTGTTCCCTCATTTTCTGTATAAATGCTAAAGAAATCGCGACAAATTGGACAAATTGGCCCCTATGTTACGCCACATGAAAACTCCTAGTGATGAGGTGTGTGGCGAAGTTTGAATTATAGTGTGTTCCGTCAGATGCTGGCTAGAGAAAACGGGCCGTGTCAGTATCTGTCCTGACTCGCAGAGACGTTAAGTTTCGAACTTCGTCGTTCGTTTCGTAACCTGCCACTTTGGTCTGGTTTGAAGTTAAGAAGGCCTTTCATGCGCTCCCGGCATGCTCTGTTTCGAGGACTGAGAGTTGCGATTCCATGATCATCATCATCATCATCAGCCTGGTTACGCCCACTGCAGGGCAAAGGCCTCTCCCATACTTCTCCAACAACCCCGGTCATGTACTAATTGCGGCCATGCCGTCCCTGCAAACTTCTTAATCTCATCCGCCCACCTAACTTTCTGCCGTCCCCTGCTACGCTTCCCTTCCCTTGGGATCCAGTCCGTAACCCTTAATGACCATCGGTTATCTTCCCTCCTCATTACATGTCCTGCCCATGCCCATTTCTTTTTCTTGATTTCAACTAAGATGTCATTAACTCGCGTTTGTTCCCTCACCCAATCTGCTCTTTTCTTATCCCTTAACGTTACACCTATCATTCTTCTTTCCATAGCTCGTTGCGTCGTCCTCAATTTGAGTAGAACCCTTTTCGTAAGCCTCCAGGTTTCTGCCCCGTAGGTGAGTACTGGTAAGACACAGCTATTATACACTTTTCTCTTGAGGGATAATGGCAACCTGCTGTTCATGATCTGAGAATGCCTGCCAAACGCACCCCAGCCCATTCTTATTCTTCTGATTATTTCCGTCTCATGATCCGGATACGCCGTCACTACCTGCCCTAAGTAGATGTATTCCCTTAAGACTTCCAGTGCCTCGCTGCCTATTGTAAATTGCTGTTCTCTTCCGAGACTGTTAAACATTACTTTAGTTTTCTGCAGATTAATTTTTAGACCCACTCTTCTGCTTTGCCTCTCCAGGTCAGTGAGCATGCATTGCAATTGGTCCCCTGAGTTACTAAGCAAGGCAATATCATCAGCGAATCGCAAGTTACTAAGGTATTCTCCATTAATTTTTATCCCCAATTCTTCCCAATCCAGGTCTCTGAATACCTCCTGTAAACACGCTGTGAATAGCATTGGAGAGATCGTATCTCCCTGCCTGACGCCTTTCTTTCCATGATAGATATATCAAATTATGCTAGATTTTCATGCTTTAAAAACGTGGCTGCACCTAAGTGTGACTACCTCTTAAATTTTTATATAAACAATTGGTCCTACAGCTCGAACGACAAGTTAAACAATTTTTGTTGACTAGCCTTTGGTCTCTTAGTTTTAGCGGCCAACTTATGCGCCTCACCTAGGATCTCCGATGCAAGAAATGCTGTGTTCGTTACACCCATATAATTTTGATAAAAAATTTGCATTAAAAGAAACGACAGGGAAGATTGTCTGTGCGTACTTGAGGTAGGTGTTGACGTTGACGCTGAGCTCAGAGCTGCGCTCTTGAGGGGCGTACTTGGGGCGGTTGTAGCGCAATTATAGTGCAATTATAGTGCAATTCTTCATATAACTTGCCTAGGAAACGTTTCTTTTGGAGGTGTGGAAATGTATGTACAGATGATGATGATTTAATTTAGTGTGGTATAGAATTCCAAAATTGGTTTTATCTACGTCTATGTCTAATCTATGTCTACTGTACTGGACAAGTGAACTGTTCGTATTAAAAGTGGGTGAACACGATGAACCGGCACTAGTACGTGTGTCTCCTGCCCTCATTTTACTAAGGTTTTTTCGACGGTTACAGAAATAAAGAAACAATCAGAATGGCTTCATTAAAAAGATTACGCTTGATTACACTGACGAATAACTGCCCCACAAAATATATTTGAGCAAATTTTTCCACCCTTTTTTATCCTGGCTCACTGCCCATATACGGTAAATCGAACGAACTCGCTTGGTTTTTTCCACGCGGCTTCTGGAACCCTTGAAAGGTTTTTTTTTCAATATAGGTGGCTTTCAAATTTTCTTTGCAATATTCCCTCGCCTATTTCTTTTCGTGAAGACATCTGCAACGATACGAAAAACTCACTCAATGTGCGATGCTAGTGATGGGCGGTGTTGTAAAGCACGAACAACGTACTTACAAGGTTGTGGTTACTCAATGTGCCCGATGCTCAGATATGGGTCATGTATGGAATGCAATGTTTAGTTGTTTGTGGGGCTAAGGCAAGTCGTGGCCGATAATGCCACTGAGAAAGTGCGGAGTTAATCATAGCAGATTTCGTGGGACCAACGTCTGAAGTTGTAATCGCTATGTAGAACCACTGTTTGAATTTCTTGGCCGGCATCTGTTGGAACTTATTCCATAGGCGAATCTACGGGCAGGGGTGTGGGCAAGGTGCACCTTCCCCCCGCCCCCTTTCGAAAGCCGGGAATACGTCGCCGGTAGACCCGATCATGTTCATTCGAGTTTACAGACAGCCACTTGAAGACCTGAAAATGGGGTCTTTGCTCTCGACCAGCTGTAGGCGGTGTCTAGGGCACATTGGTTCTGCAAGTTACTCATAACCGCTATGCAAAAATAGGACAAAATGTCTACTCGCTCCCAGGTGGTAAATATCCCCATCGCTATAAGTATGCAGTTGCCTTTAAAGGCTTGATCAAGGCATTGATTCGGGCTGATTGATCTGTCATAGATCGAGCCTCAAAACTGCAGTTGAGGTTCCCAATACTTTCAAGATTGCTTTCATTTATTTGTCGATGAAATGTGTTCTTTTGCAGAAGCTAGAGGCACCACGAAGCATCCGCTGCTTGCGGCCAACGCTCTTCATAACGCCAGCGTTGTTAACACCGAGTTCTTGTGGTCATCGATTGAGATGTGTTTGTATTTGCATGTGCGTGCATGATACGATGCTTGTCATAGGCGTATGTACCGGTGTGTGGGCGGGGTAGACATGCCTCTATCCTCCCCCCCTACACGCACACACAAACACTTGTGAAAGTGAGAGCTGTCGGTTGTACACCGACAAATCCAACAAAACAAGAGTGGATGCTAAGTTTTCTCTCAGAATTGCGCCGACATAGGTACGATCTCTTTATTTCGTATCCCGTGCTTGGGTAGCTAGGATTGTCTTTCGAGTACTCGGTTGCTCGTACTAAGCAGTTAAGCGTCACCGTGCTTTGCGGTACGAGATGCCTGGAGGACGCGCTTGGTAAACCGGCATTGCTGAGACAGCTGTCGCTGGGCAGTCTAAAACAAGTTTAATCTACCAGCTCTAGCGTTATATCGTGTTACTTTTGGCTGTTTAACCTAACCATTTTCGAAAACACAAAATCAGATTTTGCGGTATTTTTACCGGTATTTATACAGTGCTGCCATATCGGCGATTTTTTCAATAGAATTAGCTACCTTTTTGGCTGTTTATGGCAGAGTGTTCTGTTTAGCAACTAATATTGTCACGTGGTAGTGACGTTAAAGAACACAGTAGCAGTACTGTGAAAGACAAAACTAGCTTTTATTGGCCGAACCTGTGCCCCAAAAAACAGGCTACACTCAAAGCACAACGATAGCGGCGAACACTGTCGGCGATCGTCGAAAACCTCATCAGCGGGTCAAGCGCGTCGGCTTTTATACTGCAGTCGTCGAATGTTCCAGACTAATCGTTCGGACCCGCGTGCCTTCCACAAAGTTCTACACCATTCGCGTAACGCGGTAACACAGGGTTCGGCGACAACAGACATCCGCATAGAAGCATCGATAACTTTCCAGAAACTTCGGATACATGCAGGGGCATCCCGCGCTGTGCGATTACATTTGTTAGGCGGCGAAACGTGGTCGCCCGATCAAGATAAGTACACGCGTCAATACCCCCCTCTTAAAAAGCATCGTCTCGATGCTACAAATATAAGAGAGCGAAACACAAAAGGACACTTATTAAACATAAGTAACAAAACAACGAAAAGAAACAAAGTCCAAAGGTCAATTACGCGAAGTCCCAAAGTTCATTATCACTGGTAGTACGGCTTGAGTCGCACAACGTGGACTATTTCAGGTAGAGAGCGGCGCCGCTGTGACAGCGAAATGCCGTCTGGCACGACCTCATAGTCCAGTGCCCCAACACGTCGGATGATCTTGTACGGTCCGAAATAGCGACGCAAAAGCTTCTCGCTCTGTCCTTGTCGGCGTATAGGGGTCCAAACCCAAACACGGTCACCGGGCTGGTACTCGACGAAGCGTCGTCGGAGGTTATAGTGTTGGCTGTCGGTACGGTGCTGGTTCTTGATTCGTAGGCGGGCGAGTTGTAGGGCTTCTTCGGCGCGCGGGAGAAAGGTCGCGACGTCAAGATTCTCTTCGTCGGTGACGTGCGGCAGCATGGCGTCGAGCGTCGTCGTCGGGTTCCTGCCGTAAACCAGCTTAAACGGCGTGATCTGGGTTGTTTCTTGCACTGCCGTGTTGTAAGCAAAGGTTACGTACGGCAGGACCGCGTCCCACGTCTTGTGCTCGACGTCGACGTACATTGCTAGCATGTCGGCTAGGGTCTGGCGTTTCGTGAGACCATTCGTCTGCGGGTGATAGGCAGTTTGTAGCTTGTGTGGCTGTACTGCAGAATTGCTTGGGTGAGCTCTGCTGTAAACGCTGTTCCTCTGTCGGTGATGAGGACTTCTGGGGCACCATGTCGCATCAGAATGTGCTCGACGAAAAATTTCGCCACTTCGGCTGCGCTGCCCTTCGGTAGAGCTTTAGCTTCAGCAAAGCGGGTGAGGTAGTCCGTCGCCACGACGATCCACTTATTTCCGGATGTTGACGCCGGAAACAGTCCCAACAAATCCATCCCGATCTGCTGAAATGGTGGGTAAGGAGGTTTGATCGGCTGTAGTAATCCTGCTGGCCTTGTCGGTGGTGTCTTGCGTCGCTGACAGTCTCGAAATGTCTTGACGTAACGAGCGACGTCGGCGGTCAGACGCGGCCAGTAATGCCTTTCCTGTATCCTTCACAGCGTTTGGGAGAATCCGAGGTGCCCAGCGGTTGGATCATCATGTAGAGCGTACAGTACTGCTGGACGCAGCGCTGACGGAACAACAAGAAGGTAGCTGGCACGGACTGGTGAGAAGTTATTCTTTACGAGTAGGTTGTTTTGTAATGTGAACGAAGACAATCCGCGCTTAAATGCCCTAGGTACTACGTCGGTGTGCCCTTCCAAATACTCGACGAGGCCTTTTAGCTCCGGGCCTGCTCGTTGCTGTTTAGTGAAGTCTTCTGCGCTTATTATTCCGAGGAAGGCGTCGTCATCCTCGTCGTCTTCCGGCGGGGGATCGATGGGGGCGCGTGATAGACAGTCGGCGTCTGAGTGTTTTCGTCCGGACTTGTAGATAACCGTGACGTCATATTCTTGCAGTCTGAGGCTCCACCTCGCCAGCCGTCCTGAAGGGTCCTTTAAGTTAGCTAGCCAACACAACGCGTGATGGTCGCTGACGACATTGAATGGCCTGCCATATAGGTAAGGGCGGAATTTTGCTGTAGCCCAAATGATGGCGAGGCATTCCTTTTCAGGCGTAGACAAATTGCCTTCCGCTTTTGACAGCGACCGGCTAGCATAAGATATCACCCGTTCATGTCCGTCTTTCTTCTGGACTAGGACGGCACCGAGGCCTAGGCTACTGGCGTCAGTGTGGATTTCGGTATCGGCGTCTTCGTCGAAATGTGCGAGTACCGGCGGTGAGTGCATGCGTCGTTTTAGTTCTTGAAATGCGTCAGCCTGCGGCGTTTGTCATTTGAACTCGATATCAGATTTGGTTAGATGCGTTAGCGGCTCAGCGATGCGTGAAAGGTCCTTGACAAAGCGCCCGTAGTAGGCACGCATGCCAAGGAATCTACGCACTGCCTTCTTGTCGATGGGCTGCGGGAACTTTGCGATGGCAGCTGTTTTCTGCGGGTCGGGGCGTACTCAGGATTTGCTGATGACGTGGCCTAGTAACAGAAGCTTGTCGTAAGCGAAGCGGCACTTTTCTGGCTTCAGAGTGAGCCCTGATGATTTGATGGCCTCTAGTACTGTTGAAAGCCGCGTAAGGTGATCGTCGAAATTTCCGGCGAAGACGACGACGTCATCCAAGTAAACGAGACAGGTCTGCCACTTCAATCCTGCTAAAATCATGTCCATGACACGCTGGAACGTTGCAGGCGCCGAGCGCAGTCCGAATGGCATAACCTTGAACTCACAGAGGCCGTCTGGGGTGATGAAGGCGGTCTTTTCGCGATCTCTTTCGTCGACTTCTATTAGCCAGTAGCCAGACTTGAGGTCCATCGACGAGAAGTATTTAGCGTTGCAGAGCCGATCCAATGCGTCGTCTATTCGTGGGAGGGGGTATACGTCCTTCTTCGTGATCTTGTTCAGACGACGATGATCGACGCAGAAACGTAAGGTTCCGTCCTTTTTCTTCACCAGGACAACAGGATATGCCCACGGGCTTTTCGACGGCTGGATGATGTCGTCGCGGAACATTTCGACGACTTGTTGCCTAATAGCTTCATGTTCTCGCGTCGAAACTCGGTAAGGGCTCTCGCGGAGTGGGTGAGCGCACTCTTCGGTTATTATGCGATGCTTTGCAACTGGTGTTTGTCGAATCTTCGATGAAGTCGAAAAGCAGTCCTCGTATCGTCGGAGAAGACTTCTGAGCTCTTGCTGCTTGCTTATGGGGAGACTTGGATTTACGTCGAAGTCTGGTTCGGCGACTATGGTCGGCGGGGTAGATGCGGCAGAATCTGAGAGGACTAAGGCATTGCTCGTTTCCACAATTTCCTCGATGTATGCGATTGTCGTGCCCTTGCTGATGTGCTTGAACTCTTGGCTGAAGTTGGTTAGCATCACTTCCGTTTTCCCTCCGTGGAGTCGAGCGATCCCTCTTGCGACGCAAATTTCACGGTCTAGCAGTAGACGTTGGTCACCCTTGATGACGCCTTCTATGTCAGCAGGTGTTTTTGTGCCGACGGAAATGACAATACTGGAGCGAGGCGGGATGCTGACTTGACTTTCGAGCACGTTTAAGGCGTGGTGACTACGAGGGCTCTCAGGCGGTATCGCTTGATCTTCCGACAGCGTTATTGACTTCGACTTCAGGTCGATGATTACGCCGTGTTAGTTCAGGAAGTCCATGCCGAGAATGACGTCGCGTGAACACTGTTGGAGGATAACGAAGGTGGCAGGGTAAGTCCGGTCATGAACGGTAATTCTTGCCGTGCAGATTCCAGTCGGCGTAATCAGGTGTCCTCCAGCGGTCCGAATTTGAGGGCCTTCCCATGCAGTCATAACCTTCTTAAACTGGGCGGCGATGTGTCCACTCATGACGGAGTAATCAGCCCCTGTGTCCACTAAGGCGGTAACTGCGTGGCCGTCGAGAAGCACGCCGAGGTAGGTGGTTCTTTGTCTTGCGTTACAGTTAGGTCGTGGCGTCGGATCACGGCTGTGTCGCGTTGACCTGTGGCTGGTATGGGACGTTGTCAGGTCGTAGGTCATCGCTTCTGGCTGGGGCTTCGGTAATCGAGGTTGCACCTCAGGAGCTCCCAGCGATCGCTGAACCTCATCTTTCACGATGTCAGCAATCGAGGCTACTTGAGGTTGCGACGAATTCAAGACCTTGCGGAGTTCTTTGCGCACAATGGCCCTTATGGTCTCTTGGAGATCAACGGAGCCTAGCGCTTGGATGGCGCACTGAGGCGTGAGCACTTGGCGGTTATATTGCCTAGTGGGCATTTTTAACGTTTTCTAAATCGTCGTAGCCTCTGTCAGGAACTCAGCTACGGTCTTCCGTGGGTTTCGGATTAGTCCGGCGAAAAGTTCTTGCTTTATGCCTCGCATCAAGAAACGCACTTTTTGCTCTTCGGACATTTCCGAGTCGGCGTGCTGGAAAAGACGGGTCATCTCTTCTGTGAAGATAGCGATGGTCTCATTGGGTAGTTGGCCTCGGGTTTCCAGCAGAACTTCGGCCCTTTCTTTTCGGACAACGCTCGTGGACGTCCTCAGGAAGTTAGTGCGGAACAGGTTCCATGTTGCTAGGGTGGACACCCGGTTCTCGAACCAAGTCCTCGCGGCATCTTCCAAGGAGAAGTACACGTGTCGTAGCTTATCTTCAGAGGTCCAGTTATTGAAGGTGGAGATCCTTTCGAAGGTTTCGATCCAGGTTTCCGGATCCTCCGACGAAGCTCCACGGAAGGCGCAACGCCGGCTAGGGTAACGCGCGCTCTTTCACGTCGGCGCGATAGAGTGTGGGAAGCGCTGCACGCACGCACGGACGTCCGAAGCTACAACGGCGGCACTCTCGATGCCAAGTCATCGCAGTCGGCGGCAACTTTTCGTCGCACTGAGGACCCCTTCAAGCCATGGAAAGCTTCCGTAAATAAACTTTCACGACTAACTAGCTTTTCCGATTCGTCGTCCCATTTATATCTTCCTGGCCGTACTTGTGTAAAGTTTCATAATGGCCTACGCATTGTAGTAGCTAATTAAAGCAGTTTTCAGAGGCGTCGCTGCTATAAATATTAAACGCACTGCTGGAGACAAATCCGGAAAAGTAATCTCGACAGAAAATCCGTGCCCTCAGTAAAGCTTGGCACCTGCAACTTATCACACCGGCGTGATAGAGCGCGTATCACCGTAGCCGCCGTTGTGGCTACTTGCGTTATATTGCCTAAAATCAATCAGCACTGGACATCGGCGACATGCACTAATATGAAGGTTAAGGTGAATATAAGCAAAGCAACGATCAGAACGGGCCTTCGTTCCTTCTCAATGCCGCGGTTTAATACCCGACAGCCGTCCGTTACTGTGCGACAGCGCCATGTGCTGGATTACTGGCGATGCATGGTCCTCTTCGTCGCGACCGTCAGCACCAGAGTAACCGAACGGCGCACTAGAAATTTATCAAGCGTGATAAGGCCCCGCGTGAGAGTGAGGGCGAATTAAGGCGTCACTCGGGTCACTCTCGCCGTTAGCGCGCGCAGCGGGATAGCAGCGCCCCGGTGTGGCCCCGCAGCCGCTCCGGCAACCTAAGCCGTGGTCCGTTTACTTTTTTGGCCGATAGTACATAAATTCACGTGTTTGCGCAAGCTTACCTTTTATTCGCTAATGTGTTGGAAAAAATAATGTGCCTTGCGCGGGACAGTTTTTGCTTCAAAAGAAACAAACTACAAGTCAGGCCCAGTTCAGTGTTAAGAGATAGGCATAGCACATATAGTGGACATCCTTTTGATTTATGGATAGATTCGCTTTTGTAAGTCCTCACCGTTGATAAAGTTCTGTCTGCAACACGGAAGCCCACTGCTGTCAATGGAGCAAACATTTCAATGAAAACTGCACTCTTGCTCTATTTCAAAGCCTGTGAAGCTGCACTGTGATTGTTACGTCACTTTCTCTTAATTTCCCAAAAGGTCCTAGATATATGCAAACGGCGATCGGATGGCACTTTTGTAAAATATCCTCTGCTCATCGCTTTATTCCATCATGCTCCATTTTGCCACTGAAAAGTGCTGCTCTTCCTGTTTATACCTGGAAAATATATTTCCTTATCCACTACGTAGCTTCAGAGAACTGTAACGCAGGATGTAGTAATGGATTTTACCGCTAAGCGCATTAGAGGAAAAGCTGGGTTAAAAAAGTAGCAAACGCAAAGGTGGCGGCATTTTCTAGGACTCTGTTTTGTAAGGCTAAAATATTCGAAATATTATTCAAAAACCATAATTTAGAGGTACGTACGGGCTTGAAAAGTTTAAAAATGTTCGGCGATTTTTCACAGAGATTGGATGTCCATTCATAAATTTCTCTGTAGTCTTTAGGATTCATTGAGTGAGTTGGTGATTGAAACTTTTTTAGAAAGGATAACCTGTGGCCTAAGATGCGGGTAAGGGATCAGGTGAAAGGAAGGACGCCTGCCTCCTTTGCGAAGGACAGCAAAGCCTTAATTCTTCTTGAGGCGTCCCCATATATTACAGAGGGAGGTACCAGAACCCTCCTCCTTTCTTTCTTATTATTCTTATGCAGTAGGAAGATAAGTTTCATCAGAGCCGGCTGTCTTGACATTCCATATCGCTAGGTACAGAAAAACAAAGCTGACATGGGAACCATCTATGAATATAGGGTTCTTCCTTTCTTCCTTTCTTTCTTCCTTTCTTTCCTTCTTTCTTTCGTTTTTTCTTTCTTTCTTTTTTAAGCCGCAGCAAAATGAAAAAAGGACTGCCTGTGACAAATAGCGGCATTCAAACCCTGGATATACGTTACTCAATGAGGTGGCCATTATTTCAGCGAGAAATAAAAAAAATGCTTCGTTGAATGATTAACATAACTATTCTCATTTCCTTTCTAAATAATGAGATAACGGCGCATATTGTAATTCATGAACTGTAGCTAGTAATGCTAGCCGGAGGTCCCAATGTTGAGGAACGGTAGGGTTCGTGCCGTGTACCTTAATCCAAGTTTAGGAAGCGTTTCCTGCTGTCGACCCCAATTCGGAATGCGGCCTCCACGGTGGCAATCAAGCCCGTGACCTCGAGCTCTAGGGCGCATGCGCTAGGATCACTGAGTTACCGTCGAGGATCCCAAAACAGGCACGGGACGCATGTTGCCGGTGCACTGTTGTCTTCGTGGGTGTCATGTCTTCGTAACACCACAACACATGGCAAAACTGAAAACAGAGTAGGATAAGGGTGAAGAGGAGAGGAGTATTTTTTTTGTCACTTGTAATGAGTGACATTTGTAACCGCAAAGGTTCGTCTTGCCGGTTACGGTTGCAAGGAGTGCTTTCAAAAAACGTAAAATGCCGAAACGAACAATCACGGAAACAAGCTACCCATGAATCATTCCCTCTAATCAATCAATGTCACGACACTTCTCCCCGATTGTCTGAGAGGTGACCAGGAGATTGTGCAAAGCCACGACGACATGGAAATATCGCCTCGAATTACTGGCAAGGGTGGCTCATCACTCTGACTGGCAGACAAGCAGACAGACAGACAGACAGACAGACAGACAGACAGACAGACAGACAGACAGACAGACAGACAGACAGACAGACAGACAGACAGACAGACAGACAGACAGACAGACAGACAGACAGACAGACAGACAGACAGACAGACAGACAGACAGACAGACAGACAGACAGACAGACAGACAGACAGACAGACAGACAGACAGACAGACAGACAGACAGACAGACAGACAGACAGACAGACAGACAGACAGACAGACAGACAGACAGACAGACAGACAGACAGACAGACAGACAGACAGACAGACAGACAGACAGACAGACAGACAGACAGACAGACAGACAGACAGACAGACAGACAGACAGACAGACAGACAGACAGACAGACAGACAGACAGACAGACAGACAGACAGACAGACAGACAGACAGACAGACAGACAGACAGACAGACAGACAGACAGACAGACAGACAGACAGACAGACAGACAGACAGACAGACAGACAGACAGACAGACAGACAGACAGACAGACAGACAGACAGACAGACAGACAGACAGACAGACAGACAGACAGACAGACAGACAGACAGACAGACAGACAGACAGACAGACAGACAGACAGACAGACAGACAGACAGACAGACAGACAGACAGACAGACAGACAGACAGACAGACAGACAGACAGACAGACAGACAGACAGACAGACAGACAGACAGACAGACAGACAGACAGACAGACAGACAGACAGACAGACAGACAGACAGACAGACAGACAGACAGACAGACAGACAGACAGACAGACAGACAGACAGACAGACAGACAGACAGACAGACAGACAGACAGACAGACAGACAGACAGACAGACAGACAGACAGACAGACAGACAGACAGACAGACAGACAGACAGACAGACAGACAGACAGACAGACAGACAGACAGACAGACAGACAGACAGACAGACAGACAGACAGACAGACAGACAGACAGACAGACAGACAGACAGACAGACAGACAGACAGACAGACAGACAGACAGACAGACAGACAGACAGACAGACAGACAGACAGACAGACAGACAGACAGACAGACAGACAGACACGCAGACACACAGACAGAGATACAGACAAACACACAGACACACAGACAGACACACATGCAGACAGACAGATAGACAGACAGACAGGCGTTAGCGTGTTTATCTAACCTTTCCTGCAACGGTCTTCTCGGTGTCGTAACCAATCCACGTCGTCCTGCCGCTGCACGCGTGGAAGCCCATGACCGACTTGACATACCTCACCTCCGTCAACTTACGCCTACAGATCTGCACGCAAGCGCATTGGAAGTTTGAGAGATGCGAATCCGGAGTTGCTATCTCTGCGAGCTCATTGAAACTGGAACAAACTCTGAAGGCGGCGACAATGCGCTGTAATTCAACGTCTAAGTTGCAGTGTGTCTGTGATTCGTGCACTTGATTCCATACATTTATTTTGCTTCCTCGTGGCAACAGTAATGGCACTGGCTAAAATGAATTCTATAAATCCATACCACCTGTTGCGCATTGTTAAGTTCGACGGCCTTCGCTTGTATCTTTCATTTCCTTGGTGTTAATGTTGGCGACCTCGGCTTGTACCTCTTATTTGTTTGCGGGAACACGGCCACAGGGAGACCTTGTACAAATGTTTTCACATGCGTCTGGACCCTTGAATTGCGCGCGGTATTGGCTAGTGGGGTAGGATATTTGGAGGTGGTGGCGGAAGTCGCTGGGCCGATGGACGTTGACCACGCGTGCAGGATGTTTCAAACCACCAAAGGCGACAAACGGGTGCCGACGAACGCTTCACTTGCCGGCCGTCCCCGTTGCCGCCTCCGCGGTGGCGGGGGAGCTGGACGAAGGATCAAAGAGCGTGGGCCGGCAGCGCTCCCTCAGAGGCTAATGGGCAGAGGGGAGCCGAGCGTCTCAGCAGGCTTCGTCACACAGAGTGAGCCAGCGCCTGTTTTTCAGGCACTGGCCTACTCGACATATAGTGTACTTTTCCGCTACTCTTTTCTTTCGTTGCTGTTTCTTTTTGTTGATTTGTTTATTTTGGTTTGTTTGTGTTTGCCTTAAGTGAGGCCGCAGTGTAAGAGTGGCTAGAGGAAAACGAAAAAGAGCGAAGGGAAGCAATAGGAGTGGCCAAAAGAAAACTTTTCCGCTGGTTTGAGCTGACCATTCGTTCGTGACAGTTGTGTGCTTGTAAAACCGCTTGCGATCGGTACAGTTCTCCGGTCACATGTTACTGAGGGGCTGAAAAGTGGAATTCTTGTGGGAATCGAATGGCTGAATACGGTGAATTTGTTCCTTTTCGGGGAGAGACCGATGGGACAGCTGGAGTCGTTGACTCGGTAAACTATTGGTGAAATGTACGTATGTAAATAAACCTGTACGTACGAAGGAATTGTTGCGAGCCTTGTTTGCAACGTGTGGCCTGACAACGAACGGAGAATTGAGGGCCAGGAGCCCAGATCAACAAGGGCGCCATAGAGAGAAACGGACAAGCAACGGCCTGAACTCGGCAGTACCAAACCCAACTCTCAGTTTTCGCCGAACTATATGCCGAAATACGGAATTAGCACAGGACCAAAGCATGCTACAGTAGGAAGCGAATTTGTTTATTTGCCCATACTAGGGTCGATACACTGGAGGGCTCCTGTTGTAGCACACTGCGAGTGCTACGCTTATCGTAACTAAATTTCTCCCGTGAGTTAAATAAAGACTGTGTTAAACGCCACCAATGCAACTGTGTATAACTGGGTAGTTGATATATGAGGATACCACAGTCTAAAGCTATGCAATGCTATATAAATCGTATACAATACTTACCCCAGAGCCGGTGCAGCTCACACAAAACTTCATAGCTCTAAAAAATATCATTTCTGCCACTGACGACTATTAACACCAGCGGCCAATGCTGCTGGTGATTTCAAGACTAGCCGTGTCTTCTGATTAAAGTTAGCGCCACAAGAGCCATCACCAACACAGCTTCACATGTTTTCCTTGCCTGTGAAGCGGCTTTTTGCAAATATTAATAAAGAATGTTGGCTTATTCCTAAACACACTGCGTTTACAGAATGCTAGGTAACCTCTCTGCCTCTCTCTCTTGCAGATTGTAAGTCATCACGAAGCAGCCTGCTTCTACGTGGTAACCGGAAGGCCAAGCCTCTCGGCTGCATTGTCGGCCTTCTGGACAGCCCAGAGTTGATAAGCCAGAAGAGGGTTGCGGAAAACTGCCTCCTATCTGGCCGAGCTGTTATCGATGATAGAGCGTGACCGGGCACAACGCCAGAGCATGTGTTCTAACTTGGCTATTCGCAATCGCGGCAAGTATCATCGGTCTAAGTATCCGGATAGATTGTGTGTAAGTATCCGTATAGATAGATTGTGGTATTTCTTTTCATTGTTGCCCCTGCTGCAGCTGCTGCTGCTGCCCCAGTGTGCTATCTTTTCTTTTCACTGAACTGCTTTGACCAGGTCTAAGGAACTGATTGCTCTTTTTGAAGAACTTAAGCGGGAACTGAGGGCGGAATTGAAGGCGTTCCGGGACGGCTTTGATCGTGATTTTCGAAAAGAAATGCGAGTAATTAAAAGTATCCTGGGAAGTATCAATAAGGCGCATGAGGAGGTGATTGCCGAAAAATCGGCTCTTGAAAGAGACTAACACACGCTGCATGACCTGGCTCAGCAGGTCAAAGAGCAGGAAAACAGGCTTGTTCAGCTTGAGCAATACTCCCGTCTTGCAAACCTTGAGATTAAAGGAGTGCCTTTCCGTAAGGGAGAAGACCTTACGGAAGTAATCACTAAAATTGCCAAAGTCATTGAAGAACCCGTAAATCCTGCCGATATCGAAGTCGTTCATCGGCTTCCTACAGCTAAGAATCCCACTACAAATAATATTGTCGTACAGCTCGCCCGTGGCAAGAGACGAGACCTGTTCCTCGAAAAGGCCCGCCCTATTAGACTTACAAGTAGTGCTCTTGGTTTTGATTCACAAGCTCCGGTCTTCATCAATGAGCATTTGTGTGCATCATTGAAACGCCTGTTAGGCCAAGCAACTGCTCGTAAGCGCGAAGTATACTGGAAGTATGTGTGGGTGCGCAATGGAATGATCTTTGCCCGGCACTCTTATAATGCAGCTTGCATTAAGATTCTACGAAGCGAGGATGTTGGCAGAATGTCGGCGCATGCTTGAGATAATTTACCTTGAGGGCTGTTTTGTACCGTTCTTACCATTATGTGACGTGATACTAACTGCGGCTGCTCTGGTCTATTCTTGTTTGTGCAGCCGAGAATGTGTACTTCTAGTTTGTGTAGCCATATACACCCCCCAGTTGCGAAGCCATCACGTTAATCCATGTCAGTTTTACATGTTTTACATGTGAAGCACTTGCGTGTTCCCTTTCCTTTTGTTTACAAATTCTTAATTCTCTGCCACTCCCGGTGCTGTGTCTGTTCTTTGCGTCATGGCTGCTGTAAATTATTACGATCGGGTCATGTCATGCGACATCAGCAACAGTGCGAACGCCAACAATTCTTTTTCGTCGGTGCATTTTAATATTCGTTCAATGAAAAATAAGCATGATCAAATTGGAAGCTTTTTACGTAATCTTGCATTGACGTTTGATTGTTTGTTATTCACCGAAACGTGGTGTGAGCATGAAACAGACCTACTCAAATTAACATCGTATGCCACCTTTTTAAACTATTTATGTAGCTATTTATGTTGTCTTTTTTGAAGTGTAGTATCATTCCAGAATTTACCGTTATAACCAATGACTATGAAGCTCTCGTGCTACAACACAACACTTACATTCTTTCTGTAATTTACAGGCCCCCTGGTGGAAGCCATAACACCTTTTTCAAATTTTTGAATGATCTTCTTAATTACTATTCACAAAATAGTTACACCCTATTGCTCGGCGGCGACTTTTCTCTTAATCTAAACGAAGTGAACGCTGATTCAGTAGAATTTCTTACGGCCATTGAATCCAATGGGTTCACCAACACCATCATATCTCCAACGAAAATTACGGTCTCTTCGTCAAGCATTATTGACTTGTTTATTGTTAATATAGATAGCATGGTAAAATATTCGGGTACACTGTCTTTTGATCTAAGCGATTATTGTCCTATTTTTATAACAATAGAGAAACTTCAACCTGCACCTGTTCGAAGCAGACCGGTAACCTTTCGGGCAATTACTGATAACAAACAACAATCATTCAGGCGACTGATAAGCCAGACACTATGGGCACAATGTCTCAAATGTCGTTCAGTGGATGAGGCTTATAATGCGTTCATTGATAAAATTTAAGTGATTTGTGACTTAAGGTTCGCATTAAAAACGAGACAATCACCAAAAAAAAATTAAGAAAGCGTGGGTTTCACCTAGCCTTTTCCAAATGATTGAAAAAAAAAGATCGCCTGTGCCACAGTTTTTTTAAACTAGAAATCCTAATGATTACGTTGTGTTTAAGCAGTTTAGGAATAAATTAAATAATGATTTGCGCAAAGCCAAGCCTGACTATTACTCGGTAATTTTCGCTGGAAGCAAGCGTAATTCAAAGCTAATTTGGCGTGCAATAAATGAAGTAATTAACCATAGAAATGTATCGAAAGACATTGGTGAACTGATTATCGACGGGTAACCAAAATCAGGCGTACTATTAGCCGATTGCTTTAACGATTTCTTCACCGAGCAAGCAACAGCAAAATATAACGCAGGTGCGTGTTCTGTTATTTCAAATTGAACAACTAGTTCAGTATTTCTTAACCCAACACATCCATCAAAAGTATTTACCGTTCTCGGGTCCTTAAGAAATAATTCCAGCTATGATGTAGAAAGCCTCACAATTAAACCAGTAAAGTTTGTTGCTGACTTTGTTGCGCTACCTCTGTGTCATATTATTAACATTTCACTAGAATCGTGTGTTTTCCCTGAAAGATAGAAACTTGCCAAGGTTACAGTCATTTTCAAGTCAAGCTCAAAAAACGTCATGAGTAATTATTGCCCTATCACTATTATACCTCTCTTTTTTTGAAAGTGCTAGAAAAAATTCTGCTCAAACGTTTGCAGAACTACTTTCATGCTAATCAGTTAATATCGCACTCTCAATTCGGCTTCCGTAAAGGTTTTTTTACAGAATCAGCTTTATTAGTCCAAAAAGAAATTATTTTACAGAATATTGAAAACAAACTCTTAACACTAGGAATCTTTGTGGATTTCAATAAGGCCTTCGATTGTATAGACCATAATATTCTCTTAGATAAATTAAACAAGTACGGCGTTAGGGGAAGGACACTTCAAATTTTTAGTTATTATCTTAAAGACCGTGAACAAATAGTGAACATAGGTTTTTGTTCATCCAAACGTTATCTGAAATGCGGCGTCCTTCAGGGCAGATATTAGGACCTTTTCTTTTCAATGTCTATATTTCATTATTTTTCATTTTTCTTCCTTGAAGACCCGGTAACGGGGTATTACATAAAGAATGTCATAACAATTTCGACAGAAGCTGATTTTGTAATTTATGCCGACGACGCTTCCCTATTTATCTCTGGTCTTTCTGCTACAGAAATAATTTCAAAAGCCAACAATACCCTAAACAGCCTTTTAAATTGGTGTAAATAAACAATCTCAAAATAAATACAACCAAGTCAAAAGCTGTCATTTTCCGCGCTATAAATAGTCACATAGCGACTAAATTAACCATTAACCTATTCAATAATACTATTGAGGTCGTTAGCCACGATAAAACTTTAGGTGTTGTATTTGATAAGCACCTTCAATGGACTGAGCACACTAATTACGTGCCCCTAAGTTTATCAAAAGCTGTTGGAGCACTTTCCCGGTGTCGTGGCATTCTTCCAGTGCGCATTAAAAACAGATATATGTTTCAGTATTTCAATCACACATTGCATATTGTCATCTTGTTTGTGGCATGGCATCACCGGCTAACAGGCTAACATGAATAGAATTGTGAGCCTGCAAAAGAAAGCGATTCGTGTTATTGCAGACGAAGAGAACTGCGCACACTCCAAACCGCTTTTTATTCGGTTAAAATTTCTGCCCATCAATGTGATGCTACCGCACATTGTTGTTTCTTCATTCACCACTAAAACCAAGTTTCGTACTAACTTCCTTAACAGAATATCAGCGCTGAAGCAACGCGGACCGGCAGCCAACACTCGACAATTACAAAAATGGTGTCTTCCAAAAATTCGAAAGAATTACGGTCAACAAACAAAACACTAAAGTATATAATACCTTACACCCTGAACAATAATACAACCTTAACTAATGGCCCTGCAACAAATAAACGTGCTTTAATTCAATACTTTTTAAACAGAATTGCTTGATCGGCGACAAATTTGTATCGTGTTGCTTACATTCGGCGTTTTGCGCTAATTTGTACGGATTAGTTTGGAATTGTCTTGCAGGTATTGTCTAATTTCACATTTCTTTCTCACTCTCCGTTTTTGTAAGAGTTCATTCTTCATAAAATATTTAACTTGAAGTTATACATTTGTGCAGTTGAATGGTGTTCGTATATATACCATGTGCGTCTGTATATCTGAATGTATATGTGGGTGTACATATATGTATATATAAGGGCGTATTCGCGCCACTTCTACGGGTGATTGCGTGTATACGTGTGAATATAGCATGTCAGTGTACAATATTGCTTTCTTGTTGGTGTATGTATATATAAATATTTTTTTATGGTTCTTCACATCTTGGTGCGAACAGTTTCTTTCTTTTTTGTTTGTTTCTTGTGTTGCTTTTTTTTTCTTCTTGTACGGTTGTACGACCTACACTGCTGTTTTGCCACTGTTGCCTCTGCCTGTAGGGCTCCAGGCCTCGTCAAGCTGCTCAATGAGCAGCTTTTTGTCTGGGGTCCATTTTACCTTCAGGAAAATAAAACTGATTCTGATTCTGATTCTAAGATCGACGGATTGGGATGCGTACTCGTTTGTAGCAGACGGAGCGCTAGTGCTGGAGCTGTATTGATCCGCGGATGAGGAACGATGTAGGCTCTACGTCTGAGGTAGTAGCTTTTATTAATCTCGACGCAGGCGAGGGGCACGTCCTTGCTCTCTCTGTAGTCGTCTTCCCATTGGTCGGGGGTAGCGTGGTGTGCAAGTTGGCGCGCATCCCCGTGACCCGACTCGTTGAGGTTGGGAGGAGCACCCTCTATCTGACTTTGATGTGCGGGAAACCAATAAATGAAGTGGTGCGTGATTTCCTTGCCCCAAAAAAAGAATGAGGGCCTGTTTGGAAACGATTCCTTTTTCAAATGCTCAAACTACAGACCTTGAATCGCTATAGATAACATCCCCTGAGCTAACCAGCAGGGCTAGTGCAATAGCCATTTTAGCAATTTCCGAGCCACTGGTGCGCACTGAGGAAGCACTGGTTATTCTTTGCCGACCATCGACAGTGGCGATGGTGAAAGCCCTAAGTCCCTTACAAGGGGCGGCATCCACAAAGTACCTGTCGCTGATCACGGTGTATTTGCCTAAGGAGGTTGGCCGCGCTAGCCCTCCTTCTACAGGGATTATGACCCAGGTGAATACCCAACGGTATGTATTTCATACATTTCTCATACATTGTCACTAAATTTTTTTGTGCTCTTCCACTATTTACATGATTAACTACGTGACAATGTTAACTTGCACAGAGCAATAACATACATGGAACGTAAATGCTGGAGCTCCACCTCTTAGCTTACCACGGTGAGCTCTGCTGGCGGGGTGCATTTGCATCGCAATTTGCGGTAGTTTCCCATTATGTGAATTATCTGGTGCCACGAGTGTGGCGTGCTTCGTACAAGCGGCGACCGCTTTCAAAAGCAGGCACACGAAAATGCGTTTTGCGGCACGTCAGGGCCCCGAACCCGCCGTGAGAAACCACCGGAAGGACCGTGAAGTGCTTTCGTGCCGTCGTCTGCTTCATGTGCCAGTGCCATGACTACTGCCGTTCGTGGTGCTGTTTGCCAACACGTCGCTGGTACGCGCCCATTGTGGAGAAGGTGAAAGGCCATGAGAGAGGAGAGTGGCAGTAGGGACATTTCGAGGGCGGACACTGGCCGCCGTCATGGAGTGAGCAAACGAAAAGCTCGCGGAAAATACCTGCGGATGCAACCTTGTAGTCCTAGCAAACGGGCTAATTGACGTGTTAGAAGGAAAGGGGAAGGACTAGCACAGTGCCTGAAGAAGGGGGTAGACGATTTGCGCGATATGTACCCTCAAGTGCAGATTGCGGTGTGCACAGTGCAGGGGGAGCCTTTACGGGACAGTAAAGTACAAAGAATAGCTGTGTCTGCAAATGAGGCTGTATGAGGAGTGAGCCGAGATAAAGGTTTCGAGGTTGTACAAGTAAACAGGGAAGTGAGAAGCTATGGTGGCTTTCAACGAGACGGGATCCACTTCCATCACATGCTTGGATGAGAAGTGGGCTGACGACTTCCTGGTCGCGCCGTTGTTTTTTGGGGAGCCCTCGGGCGCTCAGGAGGCCAGGGTAGGGTAATAATGGAGAAGGTCCCCTAGGGAAACCTCAGGGTAGCATCGCCGTCAATAACTCAAACACAAGGAAAACAAGAAAGAGAGGTCGCCATGCAATAGGCTGCATAAACATGCAGGGCGTCAGAAGAAAGAATAGTGGTTAGAGATAGGGGGAACAAATAGGGGTGTATGCGGTTACAGAAATGGACCTTTTAGACTTGGAAGAGCTGCCACTGATTGAGAATCATGTTTGACAAGGGTGCAACAGAACTAAGTCGAACGAAAGAGAGGTAATTTGGAATGCTCATTCACTAGGGAGCCAAATGGAACAGAGTAAACTTAAAATGTCCAAAGCATCTTGTGTTATTATGCAAAATGAGTGAAAAGGAAGCTTGGCTAGGGTAAACGCATTTGCGGACCGGAAATAATTGTAGAGAGAAGAATCAAGAGCTAGTGGAATTTAGAAGTGATGATATTCGAGGTTTCGTAAAGGACGCCGAAATTATACTATTAGGTGACATGAAGGCCCACAATGCAATCTGGATGCCTGTACAGATAACAAAGGGAAGTCAATGCTATACCTTTGTGAGCAACCTAAGCACGTAACCATGAATACAGCGCCTAAGTGTGATAGGTAGACCACGTGGGAAGCGGGAAACCGACAATCGGCCATTGATTACTTTCTGATGACAAAGGAGCTTTAGGATAATTTGAGAGAAATGGTCATTGACGGGGAAGGGTATAGCAGCATAGGGAATGACCATAACCGCATCATATTGAAAACTGGATATGTAGTTGAGAAAGAGAGCAAGGAACGCAAAATTGTCAGTCCAAATTTGAACGCTGAACAAATAACAAGTATAGTCACCAGCATCGAGGAAGACCTTAGCAAATGGCCAAGCAACGAGTGGGAATAGGATGAGCTTCTATAATGATCTCGGTGACGATTTATGCAATATTGTAAAAAGAACAACACTGGTGATAAAGATAAGAAAGTGGTGCTTAGAAACAATGCAAGAATGACAATTCTGTGTGGCTTTAGGGTCATGTTCCGTTCCACGTTTACTCTTACGTCATGTGTCTAGTCTATTTATCCCAGCTTATCAAGTTATACTTGCTTTTGTGTTCATCGATTCCTTTCTTTATATTTCTTTTTTATGTCGCCCAGGACGGGATCCTGGGGACGTATTCTGAAACGTTCGCCGCGGCGAAAGTTTCGCCCTGGCCACGCCTCCGCCGTTGCGGCGCGCGCTGAATGGCTGATTTGACAAGACCGGAAATTCACTTGCGCCACCTGGTGCTTCCTGTCTACGTCATTTAACGTCATGGTGTCATTGGGTGCTCCGGACATTTATTGAATAAGCGAACACGTCTTTTGGCGTTCGGTTGCTGGTGGAGTCTAGCAGGGTAGTTAGGTGGTAGTTTATAGCAGAGTTTTTGATGGCGTGGTGCACGTGTTGTTTCCAGGCGATTGTTGTTGTTTGTTGTTTCCAGGCTGTGTTTTGTGCAAGTGACACGTGTGGGTGGCAGTGCTTTTGAGCAGCGCCATGAACAACGCACTGCTCGCGTGGTTCCTCGCGCGACGGCGGGAACAACATACCCGCTCCAGCCGTGACGCCTTCGCCAGGAGGGGAGAAGCGTTTCGGCGCCATTTCCGGATGACGAAGAGCGCCGTCCGGCTGCTTTGCAGCGAGCTTGCCCACTTGCTGGAGCCGCCGACCGCGGGGGGCCTGAGCGTTGAGGACCAAGTCCTCTGTACCCTCAGGTTTTTCGCAACTGGGAGCTTCCAGTCGTCAGCCGGCAGTGAGGCGGCCATCGACATGTCCCAGCCGTCTGTAAGCCGCTGCATTGCAAAAGTCGCGCGGGCCATTGTTCAGGTTGGGAAGGAGCAAGGATGGGTGGCCTTCCCACGCACCGCCAGCGAGCGAGCTGCAATTAAGCAAGGGTTCTTGCAGCGCGGCAGGCTCGGCGGCGTGATTGGGTGCGTTGATGGCACGTTCATCGCCATCGTCGCCCCGAACCTGCCTCCTGCGCAGAAGGCAACGTATTGGTGCCGGAAGGGCTATTACGCCCTGAATGCAGTGGTGGTAAGTTGTAAACGAAATTGCATGTAATGGAACAACAATTAATGGACAGCCATTGGCATCACCGTAACACAATTGTCTGCAATGTGTTTCAGGTGTGTGACTCGGACTTGAGGGTCCTTCATGTTGACCCGCGATTTGCTGGGTCGTGCCACGACGCGCACGTGTGGCGGTACGCGTCGCTTCGTCGGCGCATTGCCAGCGGCCGCATTGCCGTCCAAGACGGCGAGTACCTTCTCGGTGAGTATTAACGAAGTTGCTCTCAAAATGAAAACTCTACTCGATGCGTGTGTGTGATGTCCTATGTTGCGTAAGATGCCGGAAATACTGGCTTCTATCTTTCTATGTGCAGGCGACAGTGCGTACCCCCTGCAGCCGTGGCTCCTGACACCTGCGCCCGGCCACCCTGCCCCGCACACACCGGAAGGGCGCTACAACGCCGCGCACACTTCCGCAAGGTCAGCGGTGGAGCGCTGCATCGGCGTCATGAAGAGCCGATTCCGATGTCTGCAGCGGCACCGCGCCTTGCATTACGGCCCCCAAAAGGCAGCTACGATTGTGGCAGCCTGTGCGGCGCTGCACAATCTGTGCATTGATGAAAATGTGCCGCATACGGGCCGCGCGTACTCTGACGGAGACGACGACGGCGACCGTTCGCACGCCTCAAGCAGCTCAGCAACGCAGGGTGAAGCACCTCGGGCCAGGCGGGCACTGTAATTGCGCGGGAGGGCGGCACGTGCAAGGCAGATTGCAATACTCTCGATTGCTTGTAATCGCCACTTGCAGCATGTACAGAATGCGGTTTGCCACGCACGTCGCCTGCAACGCTAGGCCGTAGCAGTTTGCCCAGTTGTAGCAGTTTGCCCGTTGCTGCCTCCCCTGGCCTCTCCCATGTGCAGGCACCTGTCGCCGCCCCCTCCTGCCCGAGTAGTGTGCGTCGCTTTGTGCCAGACGCTCTCACGCGCTGACACTTGCTCCTCCTGTGCTGGCTGTGCTTGTGGTTTCGTTGCTGCCTCCCCTTCTGCCCGAGTAGTGTGCGTCGATTTGTGCCAGACGCTCTCACGTGCTGACACTTGCTCCTCCTGTGCTGGCTGTGCTTGCGGTTTCGTTGCTGCCTCCCCTTCTGCCCGAGTAGTGTGCGTCGATTTGTGCCAGACGCTCTCATGTGCTGACACTTGCTCCTCCTGTGCTGGCTGTGCTTGTGGTTTCGTTGCTGCCCCCCCTTCTGCCCGAGTAGTGTGCGTCGATTTGTGCCAGACGCTCTCACGTGCTGACACTTGCTCCTCCTGTGCTGGCTGTGCTTGCGGTTTCGTTGCTGCCTCCCCTTCTGCCCGAGTAGTGTGCGTCGATTTGTGCCAGACGCTCTCCCGTGCTGACACTTGCTCCTCCTGTGCTGGCTGTGCTTGTGGTTTCGTTGCTGCCTCCCCTTCTGCCCGAGTAGTGTGCGTCGATTTGTGCCAGACGCTCTCACGTGCTGACACTTGTTCCTCCTGTGCTGGCTGTGCTTGCGGGTTCGTTGCTGCCTCCCCTTCTGCCCGAGTAGTGTGCGTCGATTTGTGCCAGACGCTCTCACGTGCTGACACTTGCTCCTCCTGTGCTGGCTGTGCTTGCGGTTTCGTTGCAGCCTCCCCTTGCCGCTCCCATGTGCCGGCACCTGTCGCCGCCCCCTTTCTGCATTACAAGTGTTCGCCGCATTTCGGCTGAAAGTGCCTCCCCTTTCCTGCTCCCTTGTGCTGACAGGCGTGTTTGTGAGCTCGTAGTGTGTATGGCTTTCTGTGAAGTGGTGCCTCCTTGCTGCTCCAGTGTGCCGACACCTGCCACCATCTGCTGGGGCATTAGAAGTGTGTGTGGTTTTGTGGCAGTTGGTTGCCCCACCTGACCTACACGTGCCAACATTCCTTATTGTGATAGAGGTGTTTGTGTTTGTGGTGATGTTTCTGGGCTTTCTTTTAAGGGGGAGCTTCTTGTGCAGTGTCTAGGCAACGGCTTGCGCTGCTCAGCCTTGCCTTATGCTAGCTGCTGCCTTGTTCAACAGGTCTTGTGGAATGCAAGGGTTGAAGCTACATTAATGTGTTCTGGCTGCCGTGCCAGTGGTATCCCCGCTACTTCCTGGCTCCGTCATTGTGGCAGCGCCAGGCGCAGGGCCAGGAAACGCTGCATTCAGTGGGAATGGGAGCAGATCAGTGAGGCAGGTGATGTGAATGTGATTACACGTCATCTCCACAACCAGCACGCCATCGTTCGTGTGAATCCGTTTGCATCATGCAATTTCGCCATTCTCACAGCATTGCAGCCTTGCTGTCATGGATGATGAGGTGCCATCGCACCACTAACGCCACACCCTTGTGTGCAGGGTCAGGAAAAGAGAAGTTCAAGATTCGTGTGCATCATATGTAGTGTAAACACTATATGTACCGTGGAAGGTGGCAGTTTGTGATGACATGGTGCAGCGAGGCGTGCACCACATCTGAAAACAAAACGCTGTTTTCTCGATGCTGTCAATTCATGATAGTGCACGACTGCAATACCATATCTTTAGATGTCATGCCATCGTAACCGTATCGTAGCAGTTATTCCACCTTCGTAACACCACTGCTATCATCCACTTGTAACATTGCAATAACTTCAGCATCACGTTTCTGTTGTCAGAATTTCCACTCCAGCGTAGTCTTGCTCGCACTGCCATTGTAATGGCACCGTTATGTTACCATTGGCATCTTTTCATTCCCAGCACGGCATTGTTGTCACGTCTCTGCTTCTTCTCTTGAGTTGGCAGTATACATTCACTGCTGTCACTTCCATGCTGCTTTGCTGGCATTGCGACTCGATAGCAGGTGTGCAGTCACAACAGTTGAGTTATAACAATACTGTATCGAAGACGAACTTGATCCATGTGACGCTGAAGCTCACCTTCTGCCGTTGCATCAGTGATCATTCGGGATCCTCTTGTTTCTTTCACTGTGGCTGGCAGCCACCTTTCTTCCTCTCCGAAGTTTCGGCTCCGAACAGGAGTGCCCGGGATCAGCTTCTTTTCTTGATCTGCCAGTGGACTGATAAGGAAGGCTACAGGTGGTGGAAGGCATGCGTCCAACCGAGAACGGATCTGGCATCCGAAAAGTTGTTGAGACAGTGATCATCCAGGGGCGTTATAAGGTAGCTAAAGAGCAGTTCAGCCAATCGCTCAGACAAGTCACCTGACCCAACCTTCCTGAGACCATCTTTCAGCGTCCACACGGCGCGTTCACCAAGCCCGTTCGATTGGGGGTGATGTGGTGCCGTACTAAAGTGCCTTATGTTGTTTCCTGTCACAAACTTCGTGAATGTCTCTGGCGTGAACTGAGTTCCGTTGTCTGCCACAATGATTCTTGGTATGGCCAGCCTGCTGAAGATTTCACGCAAGGATGTAACTGTCGAATGTGCTGTGGCATGACGCACTGGAATTGCTTCGATCCATTTTGAACGTGAATCTATGGCCACTAGGATCATGGTGTTGCTCACTGGACCAGCATAACCCAAATGGACACGTGACCAATTCTCATGCGTTAGTGGCCAGTTTACTAGTATTTTTGCCGGTGGCATTGCGTTTGCTTGCATGCATGTAGTACATTTCCTGCTGATTTGTTCGATAGCTCCGTCGATGGCGGGCCACCACACGAAAGTACGGGCCAACGACTTCATTGCTGACATTCCCTGGTGCGCCTCGTGCAGGAATTGCAGCGTGTCACCACGAGCAGCCTCGGGAATCACGCCTCTGTGACCCCAGTAAATCAGCCCTTTGTAAACGGTTAGCTAACTTTTTCGTGCGAAGTTAGGGTCCAACAACGGATCGGGTGCTACATACTTCTTTGGCCAACCATGAAGTATGTAGGAATTGACATTTCCAAGCACTTCACCTTTCTCGATCAACTGTCTCAATGCTTGTGACGAAAGGGACATGTCATCTAGCTGCTGCAGCGAGTGCACGAACTCGTGTAGCTCCTCTGATGTGTCGTCAGCGGTTTCTAGAGGAGGCCGACTTCGTGCGTCAGCATTCAGGTTGTCCGAGCCAGGTTTGTACTCTATCTTGTACAGGTATGCTCCCAGCAGCAAGGACCAATGCTGAATTCCTGCGGCAGCCATAGTGGGCGTGGGATGATCTTCGTGAAATAGACCCACCAGCGGCTTGTGAGATGTGATGAAGGTGAATGTTCTTCCCAGGCGGTAGTCCCAAAACTTTCCTACCCCGAACACTAGGCCCAACGTTTCACGCTCCAGTTGGGAATAATTCCATTCCCCTTTGGCAAGTCTTCGAGAACAAAAACCTATAGGCTTGTCAACGTTGCCAGCGCGATGGGACAGCACCGCTCCGATCCTGTTGGGTGATGCATCGCACTCCAAGCGCAGCGGCAGTGAGGGATCGAAGTGAGTGAGCATTTTGGCATTGCATAAAGCGTTGTTTGACTTCTGAAACGCTTCCCGTTGTTGACAGCAGCAATTCTAGCGGCGTTCTTTGGTTAGCAAATCGTAGAGCGGTGATAGCAGACTGGTCATATTGAGAAGGAACTTGCTGAAATACGTGAGAAGACCCAAGTATGAACGCAGCTCGCTCACGTTCTTGGGTGTTGGCGCCCTTATGACAGCATCCATGTTCTTCTCCAGAGGTTGCAGCCCTCCAGTGCTGATCTTGCAGCCGTGATACGAAACCTCAGGCATCCTGAAGGTGCACTTGTCCTTCCTTAGCTTGACGGCGTACTCTCGAAAGCGCAGGAGAACTGCCTTGAGGTTCTTTCTGCCGTTGTTCCCCTTCTCGGCCACCAGAACGTCGTCAAAGTACGCCTGGACTCCCGGCAAACCGTTCAGGACGCTGTCCATTATTCGCTGAAAGACTGCTGGGGCAGAAGAAACACCAAATGGCAGGCGATTAAAGCACAATAATCCCCGATGTGTGGTGATGACCGTCAGCTCCTTTGACTGCTCATCCAGGGGAACCTGGTTGTAGGCGTCTCGAAGGTTCAATGTGCTGTGAACGCCACCCTCGTGCAGTGCAGCAAAAAGGTCATTGATTACCGGGAGTGGGTACTGCTCCGTCACACAGCTGGCATGTACAGTTAGCTTGTTCTCGCCACACAATTGAACTGTTCCGTCTTTATTACCGGAACTATCGGCGTCGCCCACTCTAAGTGAGCCACCGGGGACAGGACTCTGAATTTATCAAGCCTGTCCAGCTCGTATGAAACGTTTTGTCGCTATGCATATGGAAGTGGCCTGGCTTTGAAGAGCTTTGGAACTGCATCCTCCTTTATGTATAGATGAGTGGGCGGAACCTTGAACAGACCCACTTCAGGTGTAATCACTTCCTCGTACTCATACAGGATCGCTTGCAAGTTGAGCCCTTGCTCCTTAATGCTGCACACGCTCAAAACCGCGGCCCTTTCGTTGTTCAGCGCCTGGATGAGATCACGGCCACACAGGCTCGGTCCCGAGATGCGAACAACGGTCAGTGACGCCGTGACAGTCGTACCGCAGGATGAAACTGGGAGCGTTAGCTTCCCGGCTATAGGCAACGGACCCAAGTAGCATGACAACCTCAAGGTGGATTTTTCAATGCGGGGCTAGCTTGTGTGATGTTGGCAGTAGACATCCCAGGGCACCACGTGCACGAGTGAGCCGGTGTCAATTTCTATCACGATGTCGGCTCCACCCCAGCAAAAATTGCATCGTACCGGGCTGACGATTCCGCTGTCTGCGGTTGGTTGTGGCTTTAGTGTAAACAACTGTGCAGAGAGCTCGGCTACGGCATTTTCCATTGACCCGCTGCTCAGCGCCAAGCTCTGGTGCGGTCGCTTTTCCTTAGATCGACGCACGGCAGCTAGGTGCCCATTTTTCCTACAGTTGAAACATTAGGCATGTTTAAATGCACAAGTCGCCTCGCCGTGCTAGCGGATTCACCACCGATGACCATCAACATGGCCCCGAATTTGCATTTATCAGCCAGGCGTCAAAGCTCTACCATAACCTGTTGAGCTGATTTCACTTCCCTTTGAATGCGGGTGAAGAACTTGAAGCTTGCGGCTATCTCATTTGGCGGGGGTGTGTAAAATTATTCGAGCATGGTAACCGCTTCCGCGTCGTTAACTCGCTCACCTTTCGCGGGGCACAACGTCCACTCAGTGCGTCGATAGGCTTCGAGCTCAGTGCCGAGATGAGAAGCGCTCTTCTTTTAGCGTCGTCGACGATGTCGTTACCCTCGAAGTACGACTCGACTCTGGTGTAGTACGACGACCACTTGTCCTTGGCGTCGGCGAAATGTGGAGCTTGGTGCGCCATGGCAGGAGTGTTCGCCGTCATCAGGGTTCTGGTTCGTTGCTCGTCACCACTGTTATAAATAAACTGTTATGACTGCTACCAGGCGAGAACAGCATCCGGCCGGACGGCCAGGAGCATAATAAGGGCCACACAAGAACGGGAACACTGCGCCCGTTTATTCAGTGACAGCACTTTGTTCAGATGTTCTCAAACTGCTCCGGCACACGCAATGACGCCAGTCTCGCGCCACGGCAAACGCGGTTTTCTCTGTCTTCGTTGTCGTTTTCACTTTGAAGCAGTTGTGAACACTGCATTGTCGTCACACAAGTGTGCCTGTTGCAATAATGCAACTGTGATCATACCATTCTGGTTGCCCTAATGGTGGTGTCGTTTCAATACCCTTGTAAATGCAGCATTGGTGCGCTTTCGACACGTTTGCATTCGTGGCTGCAAGCCTGTCGCATGTGTGGTAATGTTGTTCTTTAGCCTGTCTGATGTTACGGCAGTGGCAGCGTTCCATCATTAACATTACGTTGGCGTCATTCGGTGACATTTATATTGCTGCTGTCATTGTGATGTCTTTCATGCTTCTTTTCATGACAGCGCCCAGCTACTGAACGCCGATGATAGTGTATGCTAGAGACAATTAGCCCAACTAGGACATGTCGTGTGCACTTGCCACTGCTTGATGGGCGGCAATAGTGTTCCTCGTGAAATGCCATTAAAAGTGTGATTACGCGAACTTTTTTAAGCACGTAAGCATCATATTTTTCACAGCAGTCTACCTCCCGATGCTCCTACGCCATGAAACCGGCTCTCTCATCCTTGTGCGTTCCAGATGCATGTGCTGTTGTGGGACTTGTTTAGTCATACGCATCTTGTGTGTCATTGACCGATGTGGTCTTGACCAAGCAAGAACAGTCAAGCAGATGCTAAGGGGACGAGAAGCATTGTGCTCCTACGTGAAGACAGGGCAATGGTAACATTGCTTTAGGTGCTGCAGTTGTGCAACATTGTTGAAACAGCTCGCAACATGTGGATAGTCAATGCTATAGCCTCATGCTGCGGAATACGAGTACGAAATTAATGCAGCTGTGCATCCGTATGAGAAATCTGCGCATGAAGGAATTCAACTAAGTGGAATCGCATGTATTGCAAAGCATACAACACGTGCACTGTAAACAAGGCACAGTCTCGATTTGCCAATCGCTGTTGAGCCTTTCCTCGTGTGGAAGCTGTTTGCGACAGTGCGACTGGTCGTGAAGGTCCGTTTGCAAAAGCAAACATGGCTGCATAGCACCATGGTAGTGACAAATATTTTTGAAGCGACCATAGCAGTCGAAGAATCATGACTGCCATCCAGCACCATGCTGGTGAAGTGCCTTAGCCGCAAAGACAGAACTTCCGCATAGTCTGCAGCGCCACCATGCCATGGAATGATTCTGGAAACATAGACGCTTATTATACCAATTTCAGTACTTCACCCCCAGAGCGGTGCCAATGACACACAGAAATTGACTCGTGTTTGCTTTTTCCTACAATGGGCTGTTGCAGCAGTTGTCGAGCGTCTTCTGTGGCCCCACACTTGATACAAGAATGCAATCGGGTTCTACATCTTTTGCAATGCTGTTCAAGCTCAACGTGGCTCGTTTGGCGAATTACATACCGTCAGATGATTTCTTTTCACCATCGCCGCCTCGTTGCCCTACAGCTGTTACCGTTGGCAGCAGTGAAGGTCCACCAGTGCGCATTGCAAGTTGCACGTGACGCAAGGGAGCTCTTTTTCCCAGCAGCACTAAAGGGATTTTGCACAATGCGTGGGGACACACATTCTACGTTTCTGAGGATGTGAAGGCAAAAATACATTGTTAGCAATAGAATTTCATGCGTCGTTGGCGCTACAGACCTGCTCAGTGTGTGCTGCACACCTCCTTGGCACCTGATGAAAACGTGAAACTATGCCTTTCCCTCGTTCAGTAAAAGCAGGACAAGCCTTGGCCCCAAGGCGGTTAGGAATGCAACTGTCCACCTATACAAGCAGCTGTCATTACACAACCGTATGCAAGCGGGATAGTGTAGTGGACATGATGTTTCCCTTGACACATTATGTTTGGGGTAGTGTAGGAGTGTGTGCGACATAATTCAATGCGAAGGAAACGTAACTAAACGTGTACGTTGCCTTGCTGAGGTGCTGACATGGGAAGGTAGAGCATGAATCAAGTGCGGTTCTGCAGACGGTACTTGGACAAATGTGCCACTACACGATATGTGTCTGACATCATGAAGGCACAGCACGCATGCAACGTTTTGTAGCAGCTGAGGAAACAGAACCGAGGTGGGAACGAATGCAACAGCATCCAACAGCGTTACATGCATATTTTGCAAAGCGCATAAACACTACACGCTTGCTCATATCCTATTCCATAATAAATTTTGACAAACAAACAGTGCAAATGCATGTGTTTCCACCGATTGTTCTATTCAGCAGGTGCGTAGAAGATGCGAGGCAGACAGTTCCTGGCAAGCGTGTGTGAACCTCCTCGTACATTTGCTAATTGGAGGACACTGGACACTCATTTAAAGATCATTCCGGCACATACCTTGTATGTGACATTCTTGTATGAAGTCCTACACCACGCTATGGGTACAGGAACGTGACTGCAAGAAAGGTGCACAAGTGCTTGCGGCCCATTAAGGGAATTTTTGTGGTGAGGAGATGCCGCAGCATTTCTGACCACGTGATACGAAGAGGAGTATGGCACACTTTAAGAGCGACCGCCATTGCCCTGTGATGGGGCCAATGCTTAGTGATGCACTCTCAGAATGGGGCGTTTGGGATTTCTGAAAATAGGCTAGGCCCCATTGAGGCGCGCTTTCTTGTCTGTGGCGCAAACGCAAAAGTGAACTGCGCTTCAGATTACGTGCCATATTCTGTGCCATGTGGCACGAAGCAGCACACTACGAAATAATCGGGAGGTATTGACGTGCAGACAAAGAAGTACGCATTACCCACTCGAAGTGCGTATGGCCACTGTCATACAGTGGCGGATGACCCTGGCCAGTTAAGTTGGACAATTGTGTGAAGCAACAGGGGCGAACCATTTTGCCATAGCTGCGATAGGGCAACACGTGTGGCATTACAAGCGGACCGCAAGTTATACTGCAGACAATTCGCTACACGTATCATACAGTGGTCATCTGAAGCGATTCGCTTGGGAAGGTGGTGCAATGTAGAGCGAGGATGCTTGAAGAAAAATGTTTAACTCCGGCTGCACCTCCATGAGAAATGTTGCAACAAGCTCGATTGCAAGATACAAAGATGAAAAGCATGACGCACAAGGACAGCTGCAAATGCGATCCCAGCAAGGAATTTACATGCAATGCACTGTATTGTATGTTCCGCTTTACCCAGAAAGAATCATTGCTGCAGTAAGCATGTGCATGGTGAAGCAATACAGTTCGCATAGAGCAAAACTTCCTGGTTTGTGTAACGATGATGCGACATGTATTGCGACATCGTGAGGACCATCGCATTTTGAATCTCACTTGGCAGCTAACTTAACGACTCTGAGTCGACAGTGTGATGCACGTGCATATGGCACGAAACAACCCCATCAAGTTCACTTTGTGCACCAATTGTCTAACGAGTAAACTGAAGGGTACAGTGATACAAAAATGACTTCACGCCATGTATCACACACATGTTGTGTGAAAGACGCCGCACATGTAGATCACATGGTGTGTTGATGTGTAACAAATTATGTTTAATACCTTTCCCACTGCAGCACTGCCACTTTGTCAGCATGCATCGAACAGTTCTCAGTTTGCATGCGTGACAGGACCTGCCCTGGGTTGCGATCACAATTTTCCAATAGGCACCCCATGGTTCATACGAATGTGTCACGCGAACAGGTCAATGGTACTTAGCTTGCACGTTTGCAATTTAAGAAGATGCATGAAGTTTGCACGCTGCAGCCACACAAAGTGGCCACAACACCGTGCTGCACATTGCATACCTTACGTAGGAGTCCAACATAACGTTGGGGCCGAGCACACATGGCAGCTCGTGATCACAGTTCATATCACATCTGAAAACCTCGCAATGCAAACTTGGCAATACATTCATTGTGCTGCAACGTGTTCCGGCCGTGTTCAAGGTCGTGTTAAGTGCTACGTCACACGTGGTGGAGGTTGCTCCTAGGTTCCTGAACGTCTTCTCGCCTGCTCTACATCCTGGAGCTTCGCTCCGGTAGCCGTTTGTGCCAGCTAATCGCCCTCAAGCTGCAAGACGCTCCATCACACACACCAACATCTACAATCTCGGCTACGTCTGATACATGCTCTCCTTGGATTATCTCTGGGCCCTTGCACGATCGCCATCTGCTCGCTGGCCTTCACAGTGAAGATGTGCAGGATTGGCGTGACAACTTCGCCCGGGTAGGTTCACGCAACCGGTGGGGCAAGGCGATTAGGCTACGCCGCATATACTTCTCACTCAAGGGCGTGGCGAAGGCTTCTTCATTCAACCACAAGATCGACTTCCCCGACTGGAATTCTGTGAAGAAGGTTGTTGTCCTCCGGCAGTTTGTTGCGCACTCGAAAGCAGCAACTAGGCAAGTCCCCCACCTCGTATGTAGATGATGTCCTCTCATTTCGCCGACGTGTCAACGCTTCGATGATGGTGACCGACAGAGTACGCCTTGTACTCAAAGGCATTGTGACTGCAGCCTTGAATGTGTTGGCCACCAAGGATCCTACCTGCATTGCTGATATTATATGCATGTGCCAGCGCCTTGCCGACCACGAATTTCTGCGAATGGCGCCGGACACCTTTGAAAGCGAACCCACAGCCGACCCCTCTTCACGCGCACTGGAGCGCACCATCACACCGCCACAGCTGTAGCCTCTTGACTTCTCGGCACGTTCCATTCCTACCCAGCATCTACACCACGTGTGGAGGAGCACTTAACGGAACCTAAAATGCGCCCCGACCACGTGGCGGTGCAATCACAGTACAGGCACAAAGCAATCTCATGATGGGTGTCCACATGCAATGAAGCCTAAGAACCTGATGTGACCACAATGAGGTGCACACAATGAGCACGTGCATAAGAAATGGCCATAGCACTTTGTTATCCATTTTCAGTCTGTCAGATCGGACAACACCAATTACAAGCAATGTGCAACCACTCTGTTTTAGTGTTGCATGCTCTACACATTCACATTTGCTGCACGCACGTGATGCACAACACATCAGTCTTCACAATTTACTAATTTTACAAGCAGTACCTGAAAACATATGTGATTGTTATCCTCTGAAAACGTGCTATTTTCCCCAATTGTCCCACCCTTCCACGCATGCACGTCTTCAAGTATGCAACGTTTTCAACAGCATGTATATGTACCGGGTTCGCGAGGTATTTGAGAGCACACTGTTGCCTTCACGCACAGGAGAGCATCTATAGCAAAACACAGATTTTTGTAACGAAACTGTGGGCAATACTTCTGTAATGCTTTATTCCCACAATTGCTCAATGGATTCACCGTCCTCAGCAACGACACATTCAACTGCGCACGAGGCAGCGTGAAGGGGTTAAGGGGCCATTACAAATATTCGCATTCACGTAGCTATGGCAGCCCTGAGCGAGTGTTTCGTATTATTTGGCTGTTTCTTGGCACCTCTCGCAATGCCGCCTCTGATGGGCTAGTCGAGTGGATATAAATGTGGAGAGGTAGCAGGTCTGAAGTTGGGAATGACGGGGTTCTGGAAGCTGTCAGCAAACCACTTCTGTGTAATGCAGGCGGTGTGAGCGAGGGCTTGGTGTTGCTGACCGTCGTAACATTTTCCTCTAGAAACAGTCTCTGTCCAGGGCATTGCAGTGATGAGCACCTCTGCGTACGCGGCAGCATTAACGCGGACACCTTCTGCAAATCAGCGTGCGGGCATGGTGTTACCGTTGTTGCTGATGATGGAAAGATCGTGTAGAACACTGCAGCTAACTTATTGGAACTGGCACAAAGCGACCTGCCATTACGGCAGGAAAGTTTTCGGTCTTGCTCAAAGTTCTTTTCATCGGAAAACAAATACCGCAGCATTTGCGGCTCCTCGGGCCTCTCCAGCTTGATCAGCAATCGCTAGGAACACAGCCGAGTAGGTGACCCTCCCGAGTCTTACTGGACGTAAGTTGGCCCCTCATCATCACATATAAGTGGTACCGCATGCTGTCGTGCACAGCGCGCCTGGCAGTCGACTGTGCCGCCTGGAGTTCCTTTGCAGTGTCTTGCATCAACTTCCCTGGGTGGTCCCTCGCGATGACTTGCATCCGCCAGAGGGAATCCGGGGTTCTGGCAGGGTCTCACCACTCTCTGTGCTTTTCCTTTTAGCCACAAATGCCGCGCCATTGCAATGACACACACTTCTGTCCAAACCTTCTAAGCGAGACTTCGCTCCATTCAGGAAGTTAACAATTTCCAAGTTGCTCAGGTATGCAGCCACGGCGAGGAGGGCTGCATGGCGTTTCGTTTTCTGCGTCAAACTCTGTACACTTCCATTTCTGAGCTGTGTCCGCGTTTTCCTTGATAGGTGGTCGACCAACGAATTGCCACATGCATACATAGTTTTCATGAGCATGCAGCAGTCTGCGGCTATATGTGTGAGTGCTCTAAAATACCTAGCTTACCCGGCACATGGAAAGCCGAAAGGCATTCCTTTGATGTCACAGCTACACAGTGCAGTTACAGCACAGCCTGTAAGCAGTCTCACATCATTCGACACATTCGAGTGGTAATGATGCGGAAAGTTAAACACTGACCCAGGTACATGCCTTCCGTTTACAAGTGTTCAGCAACGTAACACACTTTGCATTTTCGCCCCTCAGTGTGCAAGATTCCGCATTTCTCGTAACACCTGTGTCATTAATGGGGTTCGCACACTCCGAATGGCCACATTGCATAAAGTACCGGCTGTTTTGCTTGCTGTCTCACAGAATGTCACTTTCACCTTGATATCATTCAATGTCACACGCGCAGTGCCTCTCTGTGTTCACATATATTTTGCTTGGGACTGTGGCATTTCTATTCATTATATTTCATTTAGTACGCTTCCAACAGTGGCGCACAATTCCATCTGTCGTGTGGTAAAGCCACGCAGGTAAGCTGAGGATAGATGCACTGCTGAGCAGTGTCAATTTCAGGATAATGCCAAGACATTGTGTTTTTCTGATTTTGTTGTTTTCTGTGCTGTTTGCTGGAGTGCCGTGTGTTCTGCCCTTATACTTGTGCGTGTGGCAAGTGTTGTCTTTTTGTGGTGCTACTTTTACGTTATTGCTTCTTTTTTATGGCCTGTGCATGCGCGCATATGTATAACTGTTACTCGTTCTGCTGATACCTACACGACCACAATAAATTAACCTTTCCTCCCGCACGTAATCATGTGCTGCAGTGTTCAAATGATGTAAGTTTAGTTGTGCTTGCAGCACCTCCTTCCGGCACACGTGTTTACTCGAGTACAAATGCTTAATCAAATCGAGTCACGAGTTGTCGTTCACCACATTGTCACAGTAAGCACGCTACCTCAATATGCACTACTTCAAATGATCGAGGAATAAGGCACATTTCGAACAAAACAGTTCACCACATCGATGTGAATGCACACTGCATCGTACAGGCTGCGTTCGCAATGCACTCACAATAATCCCAAATCGTGCCTCGCATTGTCTGCATGACTAACAATTCATATTGGACAATGGCATGGCACAAGTTACACGGACTTGTGCACATGTGGAACGCTCTGTTAATGATTGCAGTACTCACACTAACTCACAAACTCGGCTGTTGAGGAAACGCTTCACAAAACTAAAACACAATTGCACATACGCATTACACATTTAGCCACAATAGACCTGCCTTGCAGAAGTTGAGAGAGATGTACACAGTTATCGACATCAGTTCATCTGATATGCAGTTACCGTTGCTTGGCAACGGAGACCAGCTTCTGTTCATTGCAAAACCATACAGTGTCGATGCATATGGATCACACAAGGTTAACGCTTCATGATGTTATGTGTTATGCGAACGGGACACAGCAATGGTCAAGGTGCATGACATTGCCAATGAAACCTCATCAGTCTGTGTTAACGGAGAGCGATCATCAACATGTTCAGAGGGGGTGCAGCTTCATGTAAACACACATGGACATGGCGCTCCCTGAATACGTGCATGCAACAGGATACAGCTGTCCAAGCAGGACAGAGAAGGAAATTTAGATGTTTGTCGGTCATTGCAAAACAAGGCGCAAACACGTCCTTGATGCAACCCGAAACGTCCACCGGTCATGCGTAAAGCACAAAGGAGATGATGTATGACTGCTCCCACCTTGCCGTGCTGTTACGGGGAGGTGGGGCCAATCAAGGTGGCATTATGCTGCTTTTATCCTGCCACCCCCACTGCTTGCATGCATCTGTGCACTTACGTGGTAAGCGAACGTGTCACTTCAGAATGCTGCCAAAGCAAAATTGCTAGCTCCTGCGACATGTGAATATGTGTGCATACATGTTCACTGCGGCACAAGTATAGGCACATTAGTTTGCATTGATGCATAGTGCCAATAAGAAATGCAAGGGTTACAACCAGTGCGTACAGTATGTAATAGTGGACGCTAATGGATGGAAATTTCACTAAGTAATTACAAAGCACCGCGAAGTGCTCCAAAGTGTCCCGTGCAGATGCCACACACACACATGCATGTAAGGTGAAGGCTGATTCCATTCACAAAGAAATAATTGCATTTCTGCGGCGCACTGCAGAACAACGCCTACCAGCGATACAAACATTGCACAGTCATACCGACGGCTGAGCAATAACACGCTCTTGTTGTGCAGTAATGCAATGTCATTGAGCAGTGTGTACATTGAAAAAACAACAAACACACCAAACGTTGCGCACGGTACGAAAGACATGTTCCTGCAGCACGAAACTTTTCCATTGCTGTGCCTCCACAAAAAATGTGCACACGCAATAAACGAAGCGTTACATGGCGTGACACATCGCAGACCCTCTTTGCCGCGAATATGGCCTGTGTCTGTGCATTTACAATTCATAACGAATCTGCATACCTCTATACGGAAATCTCGTAATGCTGTCACACTAACATGACAAAAACAGGGTGAGCGCGAGACATGGACATTCATTTCAATGAGCATATTGAGAACAAGGTGCGCACAGGAGGCAACATTTTGGCAAGTGGCCACGCCTTTTTCCAGTACACATATGTTGAAAGCGGAAGCCAACATTTCGACAAGTGCATTTGTCTTTGGTCAGCGCATCATCGGTTTTATATGTTGCACTGCTGTGTACACACACCGCTGTTTTGCAGCGAAAACGCTCATCCAAGCACTTCATAGTAAAGAACCAACACTAACGTCTGTTTCCAACAATACAAACAGTACAGGCCTGTTCGATGTGGTACATGAACGAACGAACACGCAAGCAATGAACAAGGAACTAGTAACACGAAACGAATACAAAAATCAATAAATAAATACAAGCAATCAATACAAGCAATACAAGCAGTCAATAAATACATAACAAAGCGCTTCGATACATTGGTTACAAGAATTGGCACATAAATGGCAAATAAATAAATAAAGCAAATAAGTAACAAATAAATGGCCTCCTGAGTCAGGTCCTGCTGACGCAGGAGGAATCAACGGAAAAAAAATTACTGGGGCTGCTGCCGCTCGTTCCCCTGCGGCAGGTTCTGTTGCCGCAGGAAAGCCGTCAGTGCCGCAGCGAGCGTGGTCACTGGGGCGAGCTGCTCCTGGAGCAGTTGCAGTTGACTCTCCTGCCGCCTCAGGACGTCTCCCAGTCTGTCGAGCGAGTCTGCGATGCGCTCCATCGCGGCGGTTTGCTGTGAGAGGACGGGGGAAAGAAGGCACTTCACATACGGTGTGTCCTCACGCGGGTTCACTGCTGTGTTCGTTTGGTTTGCAGAACCTATGTAATGTTACGTCATGCACTTTGAAGTCAACCTTGTCCGACTTGTTGCATTCACACAGAACCAACTTGCACTGTTCCCTCTTGCAGCCTCACACTTATGTTACACGTGTCGTAGTGGGTGTACTTCTGGAAATGCCAGTGTGAACGTTCAGTGACATGTTTTTGCTGTATGGATATCAGTGCGTTCTCCTAAGCGGTACGCAGGTTAAGGTAGCAGGTGTAATACAAAATTTATTCGTGCCACATTTACAGACCCGCATCGCAATATTTCACTGAGCTAGTTGCGTCTAGGTCCACACCTGCCAATGTAAGTTGCTGAACATGTCTGGCACACTTCGGCCAGTAGTTGGCCGAAGTGTGCCAGACCTGCATATCAGGCCAGACCTGCATATCAAAGGAGTGCTAGTACAGAATTATATTTCATGTTATTGTTTTGTTTGCAACAACAGCGTTCGTCCAAATGTGAATCGCACATACCAACCCCACTCTACCACAACAATACAAACTCATTCAGGCGCTGCCCTCAGATGTATCGTGCAGTCTACATAACGTGCTTTCAAGTGTACGGCTTGTGGGATGCATAAAACAGCAATACAAGCTCCTCGTGCAGTGCAACTAACCGCCTTATGCATTCATTCCATGCAGCAAAATAACAGTGTCGTCCTCACACTGCAGCACATCCCGCCATCCAACCTCTCATCCACGCACATACTTCGGTGCCTGTAATTTCACTAACCTCACAGATCCGCTAAACACTGCACGATGAGAGCACATGTTTCTGCTATCCCCGTGGCCTTTCACTTGCCGAATGTCACTACAACCTATTGGTCGCACCACCTACCAATCTTTACGGCACTACTACTGCTCATTACCAACCACTACACTGCCATCCTCCTTCGAGCACACATTCCCTTAAAGAATTGTGCCCACGGCAGGCACCCAACGAAAGCACTGCTTATGATGGCTGACTATACTGAATGAATCATTACTCATGAGAAGTGCATACCTTTCTCGACTCTGCAAGCAACTCGCGCTGGATGGTGGCTTGGCTCTGCGCAACATGCACAGTCCGCGCACCATCCAGCACTGCCTGCTCGAGCAGCTCCCCCTCGGAGCGCGGTGGCCTGCTCCGTGCGCCAGCTGCTTTAAAGAAATGGTGAAACATGTGGTGAATGTTTGCAAATATAGGGAAAATGAGCATGCGTGGCACATCAGAGGCTCACACAGTTACAGGACATATAATCCTTCCAACTGTCGATGTGCATTACTTGCACTACAAGCGCGACACAAGCGAATTATTTGGTGCCTCGGCTCAGTAGTCCGTTGCTTTATGTAGGCAGTGTAGTTCCCTACCACAAGAGTGAATACAATAACTGAACTTCTTTATAGCCTGTCCAGGCGGTCGGAAAGCGAAAATGTAATCAACAGCGGCAGTTCCTGCACATTGCTCCGTATCCAGAAAATTGTGTCATCTGCACTGCTACACAGGTTCTTTCATTAAGTGGTGGCTGTGCAAAGCTAACGAGGCTCAGGTTACTCCGACAGTTACTCCTCCCTAGACTGTCTGCGTTGTTGCAATTAACAGTGTATAATATTGAAGCGTTTCTGAAGACACCAGTTCCACGCTACACAATGTACACTATACAAGACTTCATTTTTTGCACTTAACAGCTTATCACGATGTGAGGGGCACCAGTATGAGCCTTTGGATATCACGTCCATTCTTTTAAACGCTTCCAATTTATACTTTGTGTGCACTCTTCGGTTTGCGCCTACCTCAACTTGGACAGTGGACAACAACTAGACATATTGCTAAAGCAAAACTTTTTGCATCATTTTAACTTCCTCAACATCACTACCCTTTCAGGCTTTTCCTTCAAACAATGCAGCTGTTAGTCGTGCCTGCCGGCATCAAGCACTGCTGGAGCATGCACGACACTGTGCGTACCTTTCGTGTAACGCATTGTGCGGACATCACCATAAGCTCTCCTCTCGCACAACCACACCCTACGGCTTGGCCTGGCAAAAAAAAAATATGCATACGACACCTACGCTTGTTGTGCTCATTGCATGTGTCCACAAGGGATACGTATAGTGGCTTACCCTCGCTGGGCCTCGACCTTCGTGGCCGGGCGGGTCTTGAAGAGGCACGCCTCCCTGTAGCCCCACTGGGGCCCGGCTGCGGCTCTTCAGCAGTGCTCCCTGGCGCCACGGGTGGTGTTTGGCTGGCCTAGTAATATGCCAACATAAGGAAGGAGACTTTATAACACCTGTACACTGCCTTTCAGATGCGATATGCTACTACTTTGCACTGTGTCGCACCAGCACCCTCTCTTGGAAAGTGTACAGCTACAGACAACACAATTTCAATTTCAACACAGGGTCGAGTTGCTTCACCCTGCACTACCACTTCATTGGTCGAGTAGTTAAGAGGATCTAGACGGCACTACGCAGGGCATGTGTTGTCCACCACGATGGCATAATGTGCACACCTCAGGCTGCTGTGTATTTCCTGCCATGTGCAACCACGGTGCACTTCTCTGACCTTCTTAGGCACTGGCATCACCATCGAAAAGCACAATGCAAGAGTACACCTGCAAAATAGTATCCTCACCTCCGAGCTGCTGCTAGACATAAAGAAGGGCTCTCCAAGACCTCTGGTGGCACCGCTCCCAACAAGCTGAAGGACGCGGCCCCGGATGCCGCCCAGTCGGCCGCCGCCTGTTGCCCTGCAAGGAAACAGTGCGCTCGTAAGAATACGAACCGCATTCATTAAAGCCTACTTTTCACTCACCTTTGCTCGGCCGAAAGATTCGCCGCGTCACGCCTGCATCTGTACAGAAACTTGCACCACCAAAGCCTCCATTCTCGCTCTGTCTTAACTGGCGGCCCTTCTGCATTGAGAAGCGCCGCCAGTTGCTTCCATAAATCCTGCCTTTTTGCGGCCGAAAATTCCCCACCGAATTCCCCCGACCTACTAGCAAGCCGGGGGTTACTTTCCATAAAATGTACTATAATTTCCTCCTGCCGAATGGTAATTTGACGCGCAGGCATGGCTGTGATGGTCTTCGCTCATGTACAAACACAGGCAAACTGGCCGTCTGCGCGAGCAAGACCGCCAAGTAAATGAACACATTTTCTGGGATGGTAGCCTTTATTTCCGACAAATAATTAGCCTCCTGCTATTTCTTCTTTTGAAACCTGAGATTTCGTAGAAAAACAACGCTCTTGAACACTGCCGTCTGTTCACAACTCAACGCTTGCAACGCACACTTACCAAATTTTCGGATGGCCGCAGCTTTGCCATTCTTTGCATGACCTTGGCGGTGCGCGAAAACATTGCACACACCCATTCTCAAAATGAAACAGCCACAATAAAACTCGCACACGCGCTACGCCGGTTCCTTTCGTGTTTGCTCAGCTCTACCCATTTTCAAAATAGGGCGCCATGTTGATTTGACGCCCCTCTGGCGGTGCTTGATGACTGACATACACACGCAGAAACAAAAACCGTCGGTTTATGATATCACCCAAATGTTGCTTCCCAACTATGTCAGTTGTAGCACAATTTATTCATTAAAATATAACATTTCTCACTTTTTTCTCTCATTTCCTTTACATAAAGCGACCGGAGCCAACCGTGGCCAGTGCCCAGAACCGAGCGACGGCCACTGCACTCGATTACGACACACCCGAGTCGTTCTACACTCGCCGGGCGCAATCTCTCGTGCGATGTGAAGCGTTCGAGTACGCGCGCTGGTAGTGCGCGCTGACGTCACGAGTGAGCAGGCGGTCGGCTTATCGAATGTGACGTTCGCCGCGGCGAACGTTTCAGAATACGTCCCCTGCTCTCTGGTCTTGGTGTTCCATATCATTGAGCCTTGTAACTGCTGATGTATCCACCAGCTTCCAGGTCAGGCGAGAAGCGCTATGTTCTGAGGCTGACCAGCAGATATATGTGTATGAAAAAACGGGCGAATAAAACTGTATTGTATTGTATATCTAAGTGTAATAACGGCAGAAATACGGAAGGGGAAGCAACATGCTTGTTGGATAGGACAAAAAGAAACCAAAGAGCTGGTAGAGCATGTAGATACTAGAAGCGATCGCCGAACGACAGAAAGCACATCGAGAGCACAGGCAAGCAAAAAAAAAAAAAAAAAGCGCAGTTGCCGCAGGATGAAGTAGCCAGAAAATGGGAAATATACCGCGAGACGAAATATATAGTTCAAATACTGGTTGAAGCAAAGATGAAAGCAAAGGTGAAAGTGAACGTTGATTGGGAGAAATACGTGAGAAAAATAAGGCCGCACTTAGAATGCTTTCGAGCCACATAAAGTTATTAGGCAGGAAGTCTGGAACAATACAACAACACATCTTCGACAAAGTATGGAAACAAACTGGGATGGGACGTGACGGTAAATTACATCCAAAAAATAACAGCCGACTCTATCCAAGGCATTGACGAGGTTGTATTTCTGGGGAAAAAGAGCATGAAAGAGAACCAGATGGAAAAGAGCTAGTGCTGATAAATTTCAACTTGAAGAAAGCCAAGAGAAAAGTCCTAAGCGCCCAACCACAGGGCTAGACGAGGTTCCTTTAGGCTGATTACTGAACTTGAACAAAAAGTAAGGAAACTCTGTTGAAAGCAGCAGAAGAACCTTAAAAGATAGACGAATAGCAGACAGTTAGCAAGAAAGGAAAATAACTTTACTTTATGAAGTTAATGGAGAAAACTATATAAATGACTCATAGAGACCGTGGACCATTACATCGGTAATATACAGGTTAGCAATGGAGGTGATTAGATTAAAGCTGCAAGCTTGGGTAGAGAATAATGGCATATTGGGAGAACTTCAGAATGGCTTCATAATCGACAAGCATGTGGATGATAACTCATTTGTCCTTACCCAGTTGAAATATCCAGAAAAGAAAACAGTCTGCTATATTCAGACATTACCGGAGTGTGCGATAACGTAATATGCAACATTTTATGGGATAATCTGGAAGGGGAAGGCATAGGTGACCGCTTTCTACAGCTTTTGAGAGAGATATACCTAGAAAATACTGTTTGCGTTGAATGGGAAGAGATGAGGAGCGAGAAGAAAGTTCATAATAAGGGACTGAGGCAGGGGCAACCTTTATCGCCACTGCTGTTTATGATGTACATGGTGAGGATGGAGGGGGCGCTAGAAGAAAGCAATATCGGGTTTAATCTGATGAAAACAGGCGGGTACAGTAGTAGAGCAGCAGCTTCCAGGTTTGTTTTATGCGGACGGCATTGCGTGCATAGCTGACAATCAATGTGATGTTCCATGTTTGGCTTGAATCTGTGGACAGGAATGGGAGAATTTAGGCCTAAAATTTAGCGTTTAAAAATCACGCATTATGGTATTTATTGAAAACAGTGAAAAGACAATGTCAATAAAGGGCCAGAAAATACTTGGCGTGAAAGAATATAAATACCTTGGTATATGGATAAATGAAGGCAATAGATATATGGAAACACATAATAAGACTTTTGGAAATGCGGTTTACTTTCGGAAATGCGGTCATAGACTTCGCAAAGGCTTTCGATCACGTTGCTCATTGCCGTCTCATAGCTAAACTTTCATGTTAAACATCGATTCCTTACCAGTATCTGGGATAAGAAATTTCTTGTCATTCCGTAAGAAATTCACCGACGTCGATAACTTTATTTCCAGCATCAGCGATGTAACATCTGGTGTACCACAAGGAAGCGCACTCGGACCATTACTTTTTCTTATCTCTGTTAACAACCTGCCATCCGAAATAACTTCACTCATTCGCTTATTCGCAGACGATTGCGTGACTTATCGTCCAATCTGCCCACCTTCCGATTACGTCGCTCTCCAACGTGATTTTGACCGTATTACTAAATGGTGCTCTTCTTAGCAAATGACTCTAAAGACTCATAAATGCAAACTAACGACGTTCACCCGCAAAAAATACATTTTCTGCTTTCAATTACTCACCTGATAAGAACTACGTCACACGCACCAGCTCATACAAGTTCCTCTGCATTCTCCTTAAACCTAACTTGTCATGGTTTGCGCACGTCGAAAACACCTGCTAAAGCCTCACGCTTGCTGAGTTATCTTAAACCGCAACGAGCGCGATCCTCCTGCCTTCACCAGACAAATCGCCTATCAGACTTTTGTAAGGCCACAACTGAAATTTGCAGCCCCTATCTGGTCACCTCATCAAGCTTACCTAATCGCGACTCTCGAATCAGTCCAAAACCGCGCCGATTGCTTCATTGTCAGAGATTATCACCGCGACTCTATAGCGTGACTAGCATTAAGTCATCTTCAGCCCTCTCATCTTTTGAATCCCGAAGATCCATAGCATTGATTTGTCTATTTCACAAAATAGTCCATAGCACGCGCCCGTCCGCCCTGCCGCTGACTCGTGCATCTCGTGCATCTCGGCGTCAGCATAATCATCCCAGTTTCCAGCATACTTTTGGCCGAACCAATGCTTTCGATTCTTCCACGTTACCATGTGCCATTCAGCATTGGAATAACCTACCAAACGACATAGTTGACATTCTTGACCCTGCATCCTCCAAAGCACGTTTATACATATTATTTCCATAATTCATCACAACTAAACCATACTGCGCACCTAAGTAAAAACTTTTAGCGAATTTGCATAGTTTTTGTTGGTTTTGTTTGAATGTTTGCTTTGTATTGCTTTAACATTGTCAGATACTTGTTCTTTCATGTTCACCAGCTACCATTTGTATAATTTCTTCGTACTCCTTTTTTTTTTGCTACTTCACACAGTCGTTTCCTTTCATTTATCGCGTTATTAATATTGTTAGGTATTTGTTCTTTCATGTTTACTCGCTAACAATGTGTAATATTCTTTTTACTCCTCTCCTTTTTGCTAATTCCCTGTATCCTCCCCTCACGCAATACTCATTCCGGAGTCTGTGAGGTAACTGAATAAATAAATAAAATCAGGGGTACAATGACGACTCAACGGCAACCAAAGGTAAATGGGACACCTCGCATTGGGCGCTCACGGGAAGACTACAAATGAAGCTGGGCATGGTGATAAAGGCTGGGCAAATTTTTAAGTGAGGGAATCTCAGAGTGGAATTGATTATGAAGAACGACTGAGGAATATGTAAAAAACTAAATGGGCTGGTAGATTATTCAGATACTTGTACAAGAAAAAAACATTGATTTAAAGAGGAGGGAAAGAAGCACGAAGCTTACAGCAACTGTACGACCGGTGTGGTGAGCAACATGGCAACAAAGAACGTCAAGCGGAAAGTCAGGCTGAAATAATCTCACGGGTGTTGCCAATGGAAAAGAAACCTGCGAGGAAAAAGCTTCTTAAAAGAAAAAAAAAGGAAATCAGCAAAGAAACAAATTATGATAACTCAAACGAAAGCTGCTTACTTCCCGAAGCGAGATCAGGGTGCCTTACAACACCCCCTTAAAAAGCAAGATACAACAAGAAAGAAAAATGATGTGCTTGCTGCGGTAAAGGTAACGAAACAATGGAGCATGTTTTATTGTAAAGTGAACATATATGCCCGGCGGTCAATTTAGGCACCTCTGGTTTCCTTGAAGCTCTTTGGTTTCGCGAGAGCAGGGCAAAAGAAAGCATGTCCGCAAAAGAGATTAGTAAGAGGCGATTGGAATGTTGATAGAAGAAAAGTAGGGAAACGACCAACAACGGAGGCGAACACAACAAATTTCTCAATAGAGATTCATAAAGTTCGGTGATAGGAATTCTTCGTTGTTTTTTCCCTTTTCCTTTGTTTTTTGTAACATAGGTACAACAATAGGCAATATAATACCAAGACCATGGTGGCGCCACCCACCACACCATTCCAAAGGGGACGCTCATAGCATCCATCCATTCTTCGCGCGCACGCCCCTGCTGCCTTTCGACGGCCGCTCGGCGCCTATAGGCACCAGATCCCTAATTTCCTTCGAATGTTTTTGCCAGAAACTCTTTAAAATGTAGATGTCACCGCGCGTTTTCAGCACTAGATGCCACACACCATGACCATGTAGGCAACATTGGTGAGTACAGTTCCTTATGGCAGCGAAGATTCATAGTGGGCTGGTTTCAGTTAAGATCCACCAACCATGCACGGTTGATAGTTTAAGATTACGTGACAAAAAATTTATGATATAGTTCGTGTGGCAGCAAAATCGAATCCAAGCTTACTTTCTCCACAAAGAAGATTGTTTTAGCTGGAAAAAAAGAATCTAAACATTTCTTATGCCTCAGGCCATCAGCCACGAACTAATAATTATTGGCAGTGTCCCAAAATATTACCGGGCTAGTGTTCACAGTGCAACCGAAATATTTTTTGCTGACTGATATTGACCGATGATTGTCCTGGTCAGAATAAGCCTAATCTTGTTAGAAGCTTCCTATGTAAAACAAAAAAATATTAGAAAGATATACCACAAACATGAGTTTGTTACAAGTTTGCACCCTTTCTTTGCATCAAATGCATACCCAAGGTGCTGAAATATTTGAACATCTTAAGGGAACTCTTGTTTTGATTTATGTCAAGGCTTATCCTTCCGATCGTTTTTTTTTTTTCACTTACGAAATGGTTGTCCCATGAACCATGTCTATCGGTAAATGAAAATTTCAGAAAAATTGTAGAAATTATAATCACATTTATTTGCTTTTCAAAATGCTCCCAGTGAATCTGAGACATCCTTCCTATCAATTCATGTAATATTCTGCTTTTTGCTGTAAGTTTAAGTGCACGTAAGTGCTGTAAGTGATATGGCGGAACAAATACGACCCGTTTCGCGCAATGTGATTCCTCGGTGGAAGTGTGCTTTGTGGTTTCGTTAACCTTTCGAAATTAATGGCCCTTGCGTAAAGTGAATATCGCGCCTTTTCACGGGAACAAGCCTGGCAAACAGTAACTTCCATAATTTAGCAGCGGTAATATGTAATGCAACCAGAAAAAAGGGTCTTTGCACGCACGCATTTCGCACTGTTCATCGTTGGCCGTCGCTTCAGGACACCAGAACTGTTGGTATACTCTGATTGCGAAAACAAAGGGGGTTCTTTAGCTTTATTTTTGGTTGTTTGCTCCCGGATTCATTGCGCCCGGTTGTTTGCTTCCGTTTGCTTGCTCCCGGAGATGTGATGCACATTAGGGTATGTTTTCGGCTACCCAATGTTCCCCGCATGAAGCACCTCAGAACTATCGTCGTTCCTTTTTTTCGTGTATTTTTTTCAAATTTTTTTTTCATCTAGTTTAAAGAGGTGATTCGACTCTCGCCGTGTCACCCCTTCGCCGACCCAGCAGCCCAAGCTGTCTAATGAGCTTGGGGGCCACAATTCATGCGCTAATGGTCGCGACAGGTCGTCGAGCACGTTGCGTTGTCTTCACTCCATCTTCGTTGTCCGCTTCTCGTCAGGCCGTCGTCGTCACACAGGCTTTGTGACAGTCGTCGTCACGCCACCGTCGTCATACAGTCGTCGCCATTACCACTGTTCTGATGTCGTGGTCGTCGCGCTGTCGTATATAATTATACCACTGTCGCCATTTTAGGACCGTCGATTAAGACTTGCGTTGGAGCCAGTTAGAATAGCGGAACTGAAATACAGCACGACAGTTAAGACAGACAGACACACAATAGCAATCGTCTGTGCTCGTGTTCATCTCGTGTGCCTGTCCTAACTCGAATTACGAATCGTCATCTCACCGTCGTCGTGCCGTCATCGTCATGCCGCCTTTTGTCGTTCCGTCAACGTCGTTCCTTTTATTTGAGGTACCATCGTGGTCACTGCTTAGGCGTCATATAGTCACCGTGATTCCGCTGTGCTGATGGGGAAAACTTTGCTGCAAAGTGGGGCGATATTGGGGGGGGGGGAGTATGTGGCATGCAGCCAGAGCTACTTGAATACGGTGTGTCGCTAAGTGGCTCGTACGCTAATCGCATCACCATCGATAGCCCTCGTGAGATGAGTTCTGCGGTAATATTGCTTTAGTAAATCGTTGACTGATCTTTTTTTTTTCTATGTGTTTCACTTTCAACACCAGGTTTTCGAGATACTTCCACACCACCTGGGCTAGCAAACCGATTCTACCACGCTCTTATCCCAGTCAACGATTCCAACAAGGTCATGTCTGTTGGCTATGCGGAAATCTGGCATGTATGCTTGTTGGCTTATGGGTCTGTTGGCTTTATTGGCCTGTTGGGATACATTACTAAATGTACATTACTACTTTAATACATTACTAAATGTACTAAAATTACAAAAAAATCATATCTATAGTTAACTTGAGTAACCAAGAAAAATAAACAATGCATAAACATGAGAAGATAACAGATAAACAAAAGCAATACACAGAAACAGAAAAGCAAGACAAAAAAGAAAAGCTAAACATACAAAAACAAAAGCAACACACAAACAGAACATGAACAACAATAACGCAAGGGAAACAATGGCAAATCACTGCTCCCCACTTATGATAACTTTCACGTTGAGTGGAACAGCATCCTTTCTTTGAATACCGCAGTACGCAAAGTTGGTTGGGATGGCTCAGGGAGGGCGCGGCCGTCAACCTGCTGCAGGTGGGTGGCGGATGCTGGCGGCACGAAGGTTCATTTGCGCCGCACGTCACCCAGCTTCTGCGCAAGGTGCTTGCGCACGTCCTTGAGCCTCTTGCTCTGGGCGTCTTTAGGCACATCGCTGCCCATGTATATGCTGAAGAGAGCTGCAAGTAAAAAGCAAATGGCGAATTCAAAAACACGTTTTAAAAAGATCAGTTGGAAATCTGCATATACAGGGAAGGCTTCCTATAAATGCGTAAGGCTTGAGTGCTGAAACACGCGTTTGTGTTTATTCAGTGTGAGTGCAAAGCGAATTTAGGTGACATGTTGCCAAAGAATGCAATGCACCTACATGTGAATACAAACAGCATATGTTATAGGAGATGAAAGAGGCAAGATAGCTTTCTGCTCCATTTGTTTAGGGTACCCGACCTCCCCTAGGAGGCACAGATGCAACCGTCCGCATGGATGCACTGTCCCACAGCCAAGTGCGAGCTATTCGGCGAGAATGCACAAGTAGCAGGCAGCAGCAGCAGCAGGCAGCAGCCACGGTCATCAATAGAGGTGCAGGGGAGTTTGCAAAGAAAGCTTCACCTAAAAAAATTTACGTGGATCGCCCGCCTGCACTGTGGGAATCACCGTAAGCGAAACGTTCTGTGGTGTTTGCTTTGACTGACTATATTAGCGGTGATGTTTACAGCAAATGTTTAATTTCCTCACTGTTTAGTACAATACAAGAGTGGCGAGTTAAGCGTTTCCTTGCGTGCACCACTGTTTGCCTACGCAGTATACAGGCTGTCATTCACTTGTGTCGCGACTGTATCGGTTCTACCGATTCCCTGCCTCCACTCCCTACATGCTCTCTGCCATTATATCGACCACCCCTCCCGACAGTTGCACGTTGGTAGAAAGGTAAGCGCAGCAGCTTCTGCAATGCTTTTACAAGGTATCACATATAATTACAGCTGTCAAGAGGGTATTGTGATGATGCCCAGGCAGTTCTCGAGGGCACTGTGTACATGCGACAGAATAGGGAGACTCCAACGAGCTCTTGAGTGATAAACAGCACAGCTAAACTAAACACACTGAAAGCTATATTTATTGACAAAGCATAGCAAACCTAACACATGCAAGGAGCTTTGTGGTCCAATACTTCAGCATACTGAACTTGTATGATTTATGAATATTGCAAGGTTTTAAATTCTGAATAAGCGAAGTGTACAGTAATCCACCACCCCAGTTGCAACAGTAGTTCACTTAAGCAGGAGTTATATACTGAATTACAACATTTCACGGCATGTCACTGTATAAGATCTATATACACTATGTTACAAACCTTTTAGTGAGGCCACTTTCTCAGGGGTTAACGCAGGCCTTGGTTCAACCTCCCCCTTCGAACGCGACTTGTTTCAAAGCGTGCCCGTCACACTGCGGCTCCTGAGTTGCTCGGGCGTCCAAAAATGTTCGTGGCCATGCGGCAAAATAAAGAATCCGTCGGGGCCCGAAACAGAGTGCCCCATGCCTCCTTCTCGAGCCATTGACTGCTCCCTGCATAGAGCTGTAATATGAAGAATTCCATTAGGCATTATATTTCTACAAGTGCAATGAACACAATCTAGTATACACTGACAAAGCATGTGCTGCATATGCCTGTGTCGGTGGACATTACATCCTACGTACTTGAGTTTTAGCAATTAACATTTCTGCATTTTCTTAAGTGTGAGCCTACCAGTGAAACAGCACAAACCATAAATTCTAAAAAAAGTTCCCTGGATGGCTTTATGGCCAAGTGCAAAGAAATTTCGACTACATAAGAAGCATAGATTAATATATCCTAGCCAGGTAAAATTTGACATTTGAAATACAAGTGGAAAGAAAAGCTAACAAAAAATATGCTTGACCCCTCTTTAATAAGAATCAGTTAAGCATGAAGTGAAACGTGTCTTCACAGAACCTGTTGCATGTTTATTGTATGTGAAGAATTAAGCTGCAAGTTGCCATCAACGGCACCCCAGCTCAGCACAGAGATCCACGCTAGCGAAAGTTGCGGAATGACTTGTGAGCCAAAGACACTGCACTGCACGCCCCAGAGCTATGCGCAGATCCGCCATAAACATAGGTGTTTGCAAAAGCATACAAGCAAAACTGAATAGGTCTTTAGCAAATAACGTCGTGAACTCACACTCCACCGCAACGAAAGGCACACGATTTGCGGGTCGGTGGCCGGGGTGCAGGTTTGCTTGGCACGCGGTGTCATGTTGGCGAGTGACGTTCAGCTGCTGAGTCGCTTTGGCAAAAGTAGGAGCAGTTTGGTCCAGCTCCGTAGTGTTTTGGGCAGTTACAATGCGCTTAGCTTCAGGAATGTGAGTAGCAGAGCTTGCAGCATGCGCCACAAACCCGTTCTGCTTCACGCTGGCATGTCTCTCACCGGACCAAAGCGAGATTCGCTCGTTGACGTAGTTGCCTTTCTGCGCAGCTTAGTGCAGCAGTTTTCTTAGTTGGTGCTATCGTAAGTGAAGCAGTAGGTGGTGTGTAAGCACTGGCAATGCATGTTGAAGCTGCGCTCCGTAGGCGAGGCGTCAAAGTCTAATCCGATGTGAAAGACTAACCATGTGGGGAAAGTGTTTAAGAAACGAAAGTGCTTTATGCCGGAGTCCACCGTCAACTTCCTGTAACGGATGTGACATCGGCGTGAAAGCGTAAAATATGCTCCTTCTTGACAAAGAAAGCTCCGCCATCTAGGGGCAGTGAAGTGGAGTACGGCATTGTGACACGAGCACTGACAGTAACAACTTCAGTAGACTCGGCGCAGCGGAGGCTTCAACACAGTGTAGCCTGATGTAGGCGGTGCAGGCCGTCTGCTGAGTTGACGACACAGTTTCCGCATATGGTTTGTCTTTGCTATCCCCTTAGCCTGTGATGCTTCGTCGGCTATAAAGTGCAGCTTCAACATGCCTCATCAGTGCTTACACACCACCTAATGCTTCACTTATGACGGCACCAACTAAGGAAACTGCTGCGCTAAGCAGCGCAGAAAGGCAACAACATCAACGGGTTAATCTCGCTTTGGTCCAACAAGAGACATGCCAGCACGAAGCAGAACACCTTCGCACATTGGCAGTGCACGCTGCCAATTGCGTTCCTGAAGCTATGCACATCGCAACTCAACTGGCTGCCCAAGACACTACGGAGCGCGACAAAATGCTCGCAACTTCACTGAAGCGGCTCGGCAGCTGGACGCTAACAGGACACCGCGTGCCAAGCAAACCTGCCACACAGTCGGACCTGCAAATTGTGCGCCTTTCACTGCAGCAAACTGATTTCACGAAGCAAACACGCAACAGCTTCTGTGAAGGCATGTTTAGCTTTCGTGTTCTACAAATTTCTATGAAGGAGGGATCAACCATATCTTTTTTATACTAAAACTGAAGATGGCGCCGTTACCACTTGCCTGGCATGACCCCCCAGAGATTAGGAAGCACCTGCGATGTAAGATATCTCGGAAGGACCTGTGCAAGGACTTATGTCATGGCCATCAACCCCACCTGGGTGCATGCATCATCTGCTTAGGTGCTGTTTAGAGGCTGCCAATATAAAAAATCACCAGCCCTGTTGTTTTGCCAAGTGAGCAGATGGAAGATATGATTGCAGTACAATGCTTTCAAAGATCTAAGCGTACCTATATATACTAGGCTGGATGGCCTAGTACGAAAATACAGGTTTTTATGGATCATAACTGCTCTTTCTATGAAGAAAAAAAGCAGCCCCCAAGGCATAATGAAATTACCTTTCCATCGTCCCTTTCACTGCCAATCACAGTGTGTAAGGCCTCTGAATGATCATCGAGGAGTGCTTCCTCCAACTCCTGTGAGGTCCAGGGTTCTAGTATATAACAAGCATTTAACAGGGATCAGAATTAAACAGACGACAGTAAAGGACAGGCAGTAGCCAAACAGTCACACTGGCAGAAATTTTAAAAGAAATTACTACAGTTTTGACAAAATTATAAATCCTCACAACGATAGCTCTCGAAGTAGTAAATGCAGATAAAGTGTGCAGTCCTCAGTTTTATGCTGAAGCAATTCTTGGTGCAGTTCTCAACATGCTGTTGATTTTGTGCTGTGCACTCATTGGTGTTGCTTTGCTCAAGATTTTAACCTGCACTGCCTATATGTAAGACCTTGCAGTGTTGCATCAGTTTGAGAGCACACTGCAGTAAAGCTAAATGTTGTCGCGAGGTATAACAGCTGTAGCAGACTACTAGAGCTCAGGTACTATGTTCATAATTTTGCAATGATTCTAGCTGTGGATAATGATAAATAAGTACTCAGAATATTTTTTTACTAGCTGCAAAGTACTGCTGATGCGTGGCAATTCATTCTACAGCACTACTTTAACTAACAAAACAACTAATAACCAGGCTGCTTTCTAATGGCTCATTATGGAATAGATGCTAACTCTAAATGGTACTCTGCTACACAAAAGGCACCTGTAAAATATAGTGCACATGTGGGCAAAAAAAATTCAAATATAGAATGCATGCATGATGAATAAATGATGGCTTTTACACATTACAAGGCACCCTGTATACACAGATTATACTACAAGCTATCATGTGTCGGGGAATAAATTTAAATTATCCATGTTTATGACATGAAAGGTGGCCTGCAATTATTGCTTCTGAGAAAGTTTGTTGGGAGGAACCAATATCGCCATCCCAACGCAGTGATTTTGTGAACTTCGTGTGACGGAAATGGCACCTAAGAAACGCACTATGACATTTGGTTAAAATGCCACAATATTTATGATCACAGAATATCACGAGTACCGTAAAAAGATACTTGCATGAAAATATATATGTATCAAAAGAGCATGTTTAAGAAAACGTTTCCAACTGAGGTCATCTGACACCACTTGCTCGGTGCTGTTTTGTGCATCTTGAGAAATTGGAAAAAAAATTCAGGTTTTTTGCCAAATTATAATTTATTAGTTCTCTTTAAATAACTGCTAGCCCACATTTCCACTAATTATCCAAGCAATGCATCAGCTAAGTAGTAACAAATGTTATGAGCCTCACTTGTCCAAGGATATTCTTTTATGCACAGTGCACCAGAAATGCGTGGCAGTCATTTTGTCATTTTTGGGTGAATGCTATGCTACTAGATGGCACCAGCTTCCAAAAAAAATTTTTTTGTGGCTGCAGTTTACAAAAATGTATTGCAAATCTGGTTGCTTGGGGTCTTAGAGATTGTAGTGCGGAATTAGGCGGCTGTACTGACAACCGCCCTTTTTTCATAGCCAAAATCATTGTGTATTTCGATGTTTCCTCAGCTCAAATAAACAATTAGGCTTGAAAAGCTGGTGGCCTCACCATCTCCGGTGGTCTCACCAGCTTGATAGTGGCTCCAACATGCTTTGCCACTGGCACTTCTGTGGTTTCCTGTCCTCACAGTGCCAGAAATAATGTGTAGTATGGAGCCTCTATTCCAAGAAACCTCAAGCTTGAAATAGACGGTTTCTGCCGGAATGTTTATCTACAACTTAAATGTATTGACAGACAACAGAAAATATCAAGTGAACTGATGATATAGTAAAACCTTGTTAAACCATACCCGCTTAAACAGTTTCATATTAAAAGTAGCAAAGTCAAATCTCCGACTCAGCAGCCATTGAACATAATGCATTTGGGATCCGCATAAACCGTACCAGCTTATTGCGTACGTATCCTTCTGCACGTAGTGCTCACACTTTTCGTCGCGCAATCACACCAGTGCATCATTCCCACTAGGCGGCCTGGCAGAGCAAGCCTCAGAGATCAGAATAGCCTCCAATGTGCCCTATCCATCTGCATGTGAAGCTACATCAACATCAATTCGGGGCCGTGCCAGAGAGCATTGTGCCTGTGGTTGCGGCATCATGCAAGCTAGGACTCGCGTCATGCCGCAGCTCCAATAAAAACACAAGGTGCTCAGCATAGGAAAAAAAAGTGGACATTGTTCTACTATTAAACGTGGCATGAAGTCTGTGCTTGCACGCAACGGGGATCTACCCTTGACTACGGTGTGTGGCATTTGGGATGTGAAAAAATTGCTCAGCAGCGCTACTGCGACAGCAAAAAGATGTCGGCTACGGGGTTCTGACTTTTTGCCATTGTTGCCTCTGTTGTTGCCAAAGTGCCTCCTAACGACAGTGATGAGGACCACACGGAAAGCGACAGCAAGGGCGATTCGGGACCAACAGTGGAAGAAGCTATGCTTCACATCAGCCTCGTGAACGCAATGGTCGCAACAAGAAGAGCACGCTGCAATGAAAAAGGCGCCCTGTGACTTCTACAGTGCTACCTCGCCCGTGTACGGAGAATATGCAACGCAAACGAGCACTCTGCTATGAAAGTGTTTGCTGAGAAGAGGGAGCTGGCTGAAAAGCTGGCTCGTAGCATGAAACGTTAAGACTTTTGTCGCACGAAATGAGTAATTACTGCATGCTTTTGCCCTGTCATCGCACTCTCTCCGAGTTCCATGTTTGACAGGTAAAAGGCCGATCTCATGCTATTTTGGTTAAGTAGTACTACCGTTTAGTACATACTTTTTCCTAGCACCAGCCAACTACGGTTTAACTAGGTTTCACTGTACCTCGTTAAGGGGACACTAAAGGTTACTATGAAGTCAAGTTAACTTGATAAGGCAATGCCCTAGAACGTGTAAGGCGTAAATATAATCGCTAACAGAGCTTTAGTAACCGAGAAATTGAGGTAAATGCATGACACGATTTGAGACCCTCCAGCGACATTCCGGTACTAGCCCGATGGTGAAGCCACTGGTCATCATAATTTACGTCACTAGTACTCAACTACTCGTACTAAAAAGATCATTTTCATTAGGTTACAAAACTGAAGAAAATGCTACTTGTCTACTTGTGTTCGATTTTAAGAAACAATAAGATTTTGACGTTACGCTTCAGTAGTATGGGTGGTCGAAAGTTTTGGAGCTTCACTTTGGAGCTTCAGTTGCTCCGTTATCATGTCGTGATGCAATGGTTCTGCTGGCTCGCGAAACTTGCATTTGGAACAAGCAGCGAGAATGCCACGTCCATATGATGTCGTGGGATGCGTGATCGGTCCGCGGAACTTGGCCAAGGGCAGTTGCAGCGGCGAATCCAAGGTTACTGATCACTGTGTGCCAACGAGTGAACCTCTGCGTTTGAAGTACCTCTGCCACAGCGCGTTGGCAAAGATCCGAAAAATCGCACAGTGTGCTCGCCGCACTTTTGTCCAGAGGATTACGAGTTCAACGCCGACTTACTCAAGTCATGTGGAGTGCCTTTCAAAACAATGCTTTCCAGTAACGCTGTTCCGTCGGTCTTGCCTGCATTCTCCGAAGCGCACGAAGAACTGCAGGTTTAAGACGGGGCAGTGAGTGCGGCATTTGGTTTTCAAAAAGGAAAAGCTGCAAATGTGCGAATATATACAGCCATGACATGCAGTTGCCGTCTTAGTAGCACGCAACGATGCCGGCAGCGCAAGTCCTCAGCAGCAGGTCACGTTCATCAGTGCTTAAACTGCTGAAGTCGAGACCAGCATCGCGAGCCAATGTCATTGTCAGGGTCGTTAATTGCAAGGAGCGTCAAAGTTGGCGTCATAAAATGAAGAACCACCTTATCGTCGCACGCTTTCCCTTCCGCTAGACACCATAGTTCCACTTTCGCGCTGCTGTCGGCTCTGTTTCTGCCCGCGCGTTTGCGTTTTCCGCAGAAAAGCCGTAGCGCCGTCTGTGGGGGCTGTTTTGCTCAGCCATGGCGCAACGTCAGTATGAGACCATGACATCACCACTCCTCGATCGGAGGGCGGGCGATTTGAACTGCGCTAGAGGCACGCGGACGCTTCAGAACGCATTTTCTCTTAAAATAGGTCTTTTCTTCGCATGAAACAAGCATTTCGTGGTTTCTGAGATGGTACTTCAACAGTACACATCGACGTAACATTAACCTTTAGTGCCCCTTTAAACTGTAGTTGGCCGGAGCTCGGAAAAAATATGTACTAAACGGTAGCGCTGCTTAACCGAAATAGCATGAGATCGAATTCTTGCCTGTCAAAAACGGAACTCGGAGAGAGTGCAATGCAAGGGGAAAAAGACATGCAGTATATTCACTTAGCGCTACAAAAGTTATTTTCGTTTGATGCCATGGCGGCCTAGTAGCGACGACAGCAGCCTCAAACTTACTTAGGCTGCGAGCCAGCTTTTCAAGCAGCCCCTTCTCGGCAAACACTCGCATGGCAGATTCCTCGTCAGCGTTGCATATTCTCCGTGTGCAGGCACAGTAGCGTTGCAGAAGTCGCGGGACGCCTTTTTCATTGCGGGGTGCTGTTCTCGTCGCGACGATTGCATTCATGAGGCTGATGTAACGCACAGCTTCTGCGACTGTTGGGCCTGACTCGCCCGTGCTGTCCTCATCACTGTCGCTAGGCGACATTTCGGCAACAACAGAGGCAACGATGGCGAAAAGCCTAACCTGGCAGCCAGCATCTCTTCGCGGTCGGAGCAGCGCTGCCGAGCAACTTCTTCGCATTCCAAATGCCACACACCGCAGTCAACAGTAGACCCATGTCGTGTGCCAGCGCCGATTTCTTCGTGTCACGTTCGATAGCGCGAACTATGCTAATTTTTCTTCTATGCTGAGCACCCGGCGTCTTCTTTTTTTATCCGAGCTTTGGCAGTAACGTGCGTCTTCGCTTGCACAACACCATAACACTCTCTGGCAAGGCGCCGAAATGATGTTGATGTGGCTTCACGCACAAACGCACAGGGCACTTGGAGGCTTGTTCTGCCGGGCCGCCCGATGGAGAAAACGTACCACCGTGTTTGCGCAAACAAAAGTGGAAGCACTACGTGTTAACCGAAACGTATGCAATACGCTGGTGCTGTTTATGCGGGTACAAAACACATTATGCTCAATGGCCGCTGAGCCAGGGATTTGGCTTTACTACTTTTAAAACGAAACTGATGCTTAAGGGGTACGGTTTAACAAGGTTTTACTGTATTGCAATATAGAAAGCTATTCATAAAGGTTAGGCATACAAAAATCGAGAACTAGTGATGGTTTCCTGAAAAAAAGAAGGTTGGCTTAGAAATAGTGAAGGCACTTCTGGATAAGGGTGTGTTTATCTGAAAGCTTTCTACACAGATGCGTGTGAGCAAGTGCTTGTGAAAAGTGCTACAGTATGTTGATGAGTATTGGTGAAAGTGGCTAGACAAGCATTAGCGAGAGCACACATAAAATATTCGTTAGCAGGGTCAAGTGTTTCACAATCCGTTCATGACAACTAAGCAATGGTGTCACAGAAATATTTACATGCTGGTCTGACATAAATCCTATGGGGCTTTTAAAGGATGCAGCTGCAGTACTGGGGGCTGAAGATAATGAGCATGCAGTGTTATCGCAAGGAAGTTCTGCAAAATTTGTGAACTATAGGAAGCTTCATGAAAGTGAAAAAAATGTCATGCACCCAACAGTAGCATAAAGCTACACAGAAATTTGTAGCCGTGTGCTGCGTAAGGTGGAGGACAATTTTTTACTTTCAAGGAATATTAAGACTGAACAACAGTAATATATAAGGATGGCAAACAAAAAAACTGGCCCTGTACATGAATACTATCTTACCCGAGAGCTGAAAAGCTTCCGCGTCACCAACACCAGATGGCCTTTCGCTAGGTTCTGCAATGATAACACACCAGTAAGTGTTTGTACATTACCCGCCGTGGTTGCTCAGTGGCTATGGTGTTACGCTGCTGAGCACGAGGTCGCGGGATCGAATCCCGGCCACGGCGGCCGCATTTCGATGGGGGCGAAATGCGAAAACACCCGTGTACTTAGATTTAGGTGCACGTTAAAGAACCGCTGGTGGTCGAAATTTCCGGAGTCCCCCACTACGGTGTGCCTCATAATCAGAAAGTGGTTTTGGCATCTAAAACCCCACAATTTTTTAATTTCTGTTTGTACATTAATTTCATATATTTCAAAGTAAACATGTCAGTGCAGCACCTTGCAATGATATAGCTGATTAACTTGTTCTGGACTTCAAACAAGTAACCCTCTCTAAGGCTATGAGCGAGATTGCTCTGAACAGCATTGACAACATTCTTGCCCGGCCTTGTCCCATACTGGAGCCAAGTGCCCATGGGATGTTTATGTCACGAGCTCCACCACCTTTTTCTTATCCTTTTTTCTGCACGGAATATTTTCAGATTTCCTTGGCTGCATTTCAAATGAAACCCGCGGTGTTCTGCCAACTTGTGCACTGCGGACGAACCCATATTAAAAAGGAGCTGTGCTGTCTCTGCTAATTTGGTGCAGCGCATAATTTTGCTTGAATTTTCAGCTGTTTCAGCCTATGTAATATTTTCCAGCCACAACCATAACGAGACCACATTTGTTTACAATGTCTAAACCTGGTGCCTCTTCCGAGCCATTTACCAACAGGAAAATTTGTTTATCGGTAATGTAGTGCTTCTGACCCGAGGTTGCACGACACTGTATCCGACAGCCCCCGACACAAGCATACAGTTGAGCATTTAATATGACCTTTCGATGGATTGATTCATGGGGTTCAACGTCCCAAAGTAACACTGCGGCTGTGAGAAATGCAATAGTGGAGGACTCTGGAATAATTCGCCCGCACCTAAATCTGAATAAATGAGTGTGCTCGCGTTTCGCCCCCTTGGAAATGAAGATGCCATGGCCAGGAATCGAACTTGCAAGAACAAGCTCAGTAGCACAAAGCTATAGCCAATAAGCCACCACCGTGGGTATCCTGTTGAATTTTAAACTGCACACATTCCTTGTACACTGCTGGACACATTGCGGCCCCAATTTACATTCCTGAAGTACCTTATTACAACTCAATCAATATAAATGCCGATAAACATCTCTGTGCGAGCGGCTCCTGATGGAAGCTCTCTAAAAGCAAATGACCAGTGGTCCATAAAAAGAACTACGCAACGGTGGCATATAGGAAATCTCTTACCAAGCTGCTGTGACCCACATTCCTGGACTGAGGCAGCTGAAGCCGCAGCTGCAGTGGTTCCTGAAGACTATACAAACAATAAGTTATTACAATGTGGGGAACGTATATTAGCAGCCATACAGCCATAAATGTAAGATTTATCTGAGTGTGCTAGCTAATTTAAAACTGCATATGTGCACTAAATGTTCTCTCACCCATGTGGTGCGACAACTTGTCGGCTTCACAATGTGGCCTGCTGCGAGAGTGCAAGCCCAAGTCTGCAATGATAATGTGCCAACAACAATGTTTCTGCTACCTTCAACATGATATCAAGCAAATAGACATGTAGATGTATAACCTAGTAAGTGACATGACAAATCAGTTGTTTTTTGGTTGACAAAAGGAAATCAAGATCCAATTCTGGACATGCTGTAGACCTTACCGCATAGAACACTACAACATAATTATGGGGCCCTGAGTTCTTAATTATAAAACAAAGAAAAAACAGAAATTGCTTGCGACTACACTGGCCCTGCACGAAGTACCGTGAGTCCTGTATAGAGAACTTACAGCAGCTAACCGCATATTAATTCTCTAAGGTGATTGGTCTGACACGTATTTCAAGTGGCTATATCCCAGACATGAACAGCTGCAATGCACAATTTTAAATTTATGTGAAATGTTTGCAATGTTTTTTTCCCAGGACTGAACACATGAATCACTTTTGCCAATATATCTAACGGTCAAAATTTAACTGTTTAGAATAAATGCAGGTGCCTGGTTCTATTCTGGTGAAGTAAAAAAAATTGGTACGATAGTATAGTAAAATGAAGACAAGAAAAACTAAACTTGGAAAATGAACCACATATGTAGCTTGCCTTTTGCTTCAACACCAGAGTTCCGTGAGTGTGCAGGAGCTTCTGCACCTACTACCACGTCCAAACACCGGGCATAACTGATCTTGCTCTCTTAAATTATTATTACAACACTATAAGTCTAACTCACCAGAGACGTTATTGAGTATAGGTAAACTGTACGTTTGTAAACACAGGGGCAGAGTGCAGGTAAAACAGGTCACGATACTGGCGTTTTTTTTACTATTCACCTCTTTGTACAATAACGTTTATCCAGTAGGTCTTGAACACATGGCCAGATTTACTTATACTGCTTTCGTGGGAAACTGATGGCAGTAGAGTCGGTTCAAATTCATTTCAAGTTCAGACTCTCAGTCTGCTTGGTTGTTTAGAAACAAATCCGATAACTTGCATGAAAGTTCAAGGTTAGGCTACTACACATAATATAACCAATGCCATTGTATGAACTAGGGTCAGTGCGAAACAAGCACTGGTGATAGAATGAGAGAAAGCTGAGCTAGTTGGTAAGGATTCATGATGCAAAGAAGGGGTAAGGCGTGCAGACACGGGCACTAGAGAAGTGGACAACCCGAACACTGACTGTCAAATGAAGGAAGCACTGAGGTGAAATATTAAAGAAGACACAAAACTCATCTGCGCATGCCCTGAAGTGGTAGCACCACGCGTAAATCGAGAACACGTGCCGGCCTACAATGCTGGCACGTGTACCCGATTGTACCCGCACGTGCATGAATGTCAGCACGTGTACAGGACTGACATGTGTTGCTACCATTCTAGGGCATGCGCAGATGAGTCTTGTGTCTTTTCTTATTTCGCCTCGGTGCTTCCTTCAGTTGATAGTTGGAATTCATGCTGTCCACTTCTCTAGTGTGCGTCTGCACACCTCACCCCTTCTTCACTGGTGATAGGTGCATGAAAACACTGCTGCCCAAGTTTCTCACTTTGCCTACGAGTTGGTGCTACAGCAGATATACAGGCACTATCCTAAATGTACATGCGAGAATTGGAACAAGGGCATAACCAAAGCACAGAAACAACAAGCCCAATTTTCAACATTACTAGTGAAGAATTCCAATGATTCAGTGAATGCAACTTCCGCTGCTCTTTTTCGAGCAACTTTGTTGCAATGACAAAGTAATGGTACTAGTCACGTCTTCCAGTGAAACTGAGAGCAGATATTGCGCTCCGACCACCTTGTAAAGCACTTAAAGCTGCTCCGCAAGAACCAGCAGAGTGAACAGCAAGTACACAACGTACTGCCTTCATGCATGCTTTTGCAGTCTTACTTCTCACTACGCTTGGTGGTGCCGTGTAGTTCTGGCACTCACCATGGCACACGGCATAGTTATTGATGCTTGATAGTGAGCGCTCTGACTCATGAGATGAATTGGACACAGAGAGCAACGCTGAAGCCAACACTTATGAGCTGGAACAAGATTAGCATGTAGAACAGGATGCCTTTTCTGGCAGCAGAGCATACGTGGATGACCACACACAGTAGCCTGGATAAATCGCACTATGCTCCAGCAGTGTGGGGTGGGTTCCAAACGTGTATTAGTATTCACTGCTATACGCCAGAAAGCGGTGCTCACTCGTTGATTAGGTCAGCTGCTTTGAATGCAACAGTGGATTTTCCCATGACAACTATAGGTTCATTTTATTTGCCTCTATCACTGAACCAGTTCATAGCGGGGCACGGGCAGTTCAGAAACGGCGAAACTCAACTCCAGTGGTGCAGGCACATGTGAATTAAAATTGATGTTTAGGTGCAGACGCGATGCAGCTGTTATGTTTTGCCAGCCTTATGTGCACCACCCACATAAGTTTGAGAGGTTATGAGCCACAGGTATGGTTACCTTCAGAAGCTTAAGCACACCCTACATTTCCTTGGGCACAGCAGACATGCAAAAACAAGGTTTCAACAGTGTTTACGCTCATGTACTGTGTCATCTGTGCTGCTGCTTCACACCTGCTTGTGTGCACCAAGGCGGCATCATCACTAGGGAAGTAGCAGAAAAATCGTGAACCAGCACTGCACCTTTCCGGTACCCTTGACATGATCCACATGGCGTCATCGCTGCGCCACTGAAACAAATGACATGGTGTAGCACCTCGTCAACTGTTTCCTGTGGTGCGGGTGAATCAAACCGACCTTAACCTGGCCATTTGCACACAGGTTAACACAGGTGGTTTCATCATGAAATACCATGGTGTGCTAAGAGAACTACCACTGAAGGCAGTTTTTCTATGCAAGTGAGGGAGGATGTACCTTAACCAGTACAAATGTGAATGATGCCCACCATTCGCCATAAAGATGCGTAAACCTGCAAAATAGAATTGAAATAAGGTGTACCTCACAGGTACGCCTGTAAGATACACCGCTCCTTTACTTGGCAAACAAGGAACCTCATCGAATGAACTCGCGCAAGACAGAAGCGCCGGAATAACACTGCCAAGAACTAAACAAGTAGAAGTGTAAAATAAAGATCTGTATTAGCGTTTTTGGAATTAGCTCTGGCAGAATTATAGAGAAATACACACGCATACACATTTATATATACATACATACATACATACATACATATACATATATATACATACATATATATATATATATATATATATATATATATATATATATATATATATATATATATATACATATATACACATATATATATACATATACATATATACATATATATACATGCATATATATACATACATATATACATACATACATATACATATATATACATACATATATATACATACATACACACATATATATATATATATATTATTTGCAGAACAATCAGTTTTTTTGAAACCCTCGTTTACTGCTCTACCAATTTAAGTGCCGAAACCGACTCGTGTTGTTATTTGGGAAGTTGCTGAACGATGCGTAGTCACCAGTCCTGTACAACCGCATAGAGTGCAGGACATTGCGGTTCTAGACATACTGTGCCCACCGCGGAAGGTTAGAAAAACCCCCCCATTAGCACAGCAGAGAAGTGGCTACGTCAGGTAGCTCGACTTATAAGGGTACAAGTGTCACACAAAACACACAGAATTGTTCTCCACTTCCGGCAGCGTTTTATCTACTTCCTTTTTAAATAAAAAGATATTGATCTATAAATATTTTCACGAACAACGGTATAATTTGTTCATTTTTGCTTCTCCTTCCTGTTTGGCTGTTGGCTTGGCTCTCTCCATTAGTACATCGCTTAATTACTCAACCGAGGGTCCCGCCGCAGTTGTTTGACTTGGGGACCCTCGCCTGTATACTGCTAGCAACTATGTGTCTTGAATGAACAATAAACTGAAACTGAATCACTTACGCAAACGCCCTGCCTAGCAACATTTCCATTTGCTGCCGCGAGCGGCGCTGTTCACAGCGTCCTCGAGTAAGGTTACACCTCATGTAAACAAATACAAATACTTTGGTGTATGGATAAACGAAGGTGATAGATATCTGGAGCCAAAAGAAGAAAAAGCTCCTTGCGATGCTTGTTTCCAGTTGCCAATATTGCACGAAAAGTGCTATATAATTAGGGAAACGCCATACGAGGTAACAAGTGACAGTCATATTGCTTATGGGTTTAACTGTTACTGCAGGGCCTTATGATGGATGCTCTTTCGCATTAATTTATTTTCCACCTTATGTAACCCATATCACGGGTACATGGTTCCAAGGATCTGCCAGCGTCACGGCGAGCCATTAGTTGAGGAAATAACGAAGCAAAAGAAAAAGTTAAACGCAACTGTCACTTTCTCCGGCCACTACTCGTTGCACGAGTGTACGCACCAGCTGACTGCAAACCGAATCCCTTTCCTGGTCCCTGGATGAGTCTAAACAAAGAAGGTTGGACTAACGAAGCAACAGCGATGCGCATGATTGTTGAACATATGGTGACAACTGAACTCATCACGAGTTAATCGCGCGGCCACCGAATTGATGAGAAAACCAGCCTTCACACCCCAGGAGATACCGATGACTACCGCCATCCAAAAGGAGGGAAAAAAACAGATGAACATTCCTCTCTGAAAATGGAATCGCAGCGAGAGCTGACGACAGTCAAAGCTATCAAAGAAAAAGCAAAGCACTTCACCTCCGCTGCGGGTCGGCTCGAAGGTAGTGCAATGCTGGGTCTACCGGCGGCAAAGGTGAAGCAGGCATTAAGCACTCCCTATATGTGGGCCAATCTCGATGGTAGTGCTATGCCGGGCCAAACCATGGCGGAGGTGAAGCAGGCTTTAAGTACTCCCCATACGTGGCTCCATCCCAAAGATTTTGAAGGGTGGTTCAGGTTCCCGAGCCCACAGGGGTATGTGCCATTGAGTTTGGACCCTTCTTGCACATCACCAGGATCGGCGCACAGGATGACCTTTCCTGTTCATGGGCACCGAAAAAACTATGAAATGTTAGTCGTATACAGCTTTTGCTGTAAAAGGCAGCAAAATGTTGACCGCCGAATAGATTGATTTGTCGGCGCTTTAGCAATGTGCGTGAGGAGTGGTCGCGTGGGCGGTGATTGAGGGGGGTATGCCGCTTAACTTTAAGGGGGGGGGTCGCCCCCCCGCTCGGTGGAATTTCATGTAAAACACTATCATAACACATACAAAGGTCACTCATCCCTTGTAAAAATCTTCGATGTCAGTGCTTTCTGAAGCTCTACATTGAGATGCAGAGTGTCAGTTAAATTTTTCTCGAGCTCCTCTGTTTTTTTGAGGAAGCTCGATTTCTGAGCCAGTAGCTCCTCTCTCAGAAGAGCATTTTCTTTTCTTGCTTGGTCTAGTTGGCCATGCACTGCACAGCCGTCACTGCAACATGTGCAGTTAACTGTTGCAACTCCTTCAATGTGAGCTGCAAGCTCCGCCTCAACAGTGTTTTGCGTTCCCAGACGAAGCTGCTTTGTTGATGGTGCGGTCTGCAGTATTATTAAAAAAAAGCAATGATTGTTGCGGCAATACGCTAAAAGCGCAATGATTATTGCCTTTCATAGAAATAATATATCATACATAAACTAAGCCTTTGAAACTCAACAAGTATAAATTTACAATGATGTCTAAACTTACACTTGTGACAGTGTTATTCCAGACCACCATTTGGATAGAGAGAGCATTAACAGGCCATAAACACTTCGCAATATTACACTTAGAGCTCACGTATCTTTATTAAGATTGAAAGCAGGTAAAATGGCTTTTAGTTGTGCCTGTCTAATTTATAATATCACATTGCGCTTTTCAATTTGAAGATAAATATTGGAAGACAACATTTCAAAGCTTGCATTCATACTCTCCCCAGCACATCGGAGCAGCAAGTTCACTGAGGGACTCTGTAAGATATAAGCAAACAAAAGAGCTATGCTAAAACGAAGTTATTGTATATTTGCTTCTACAGTTCTCTCTCAACCATGCTTTTCTATACAGTAAATTGCACATTGCATTAGGTGTACAATGAAAGTTGGCACATAATGATGGCCAAATGTGTTCGGTGCACGGACCCAATTGGCAGAACTTATGTGCTTTCATCGAGCAGACCAGGCAGTTTGTGTCACAGTGTAGTCCAATAGATAAATGCCAGAAAAGAAGGAAGTGTTGGGTAATCATGCCTTCCCTTTTGTCCTCTTCTTTCCTTTTGCTTCATTGAAGTTCATGGCCTTCCAAGGCCGCTTGCTCGGGAATAAATCAATTTCCTCTGACGTTTCTGCATGGCACCAGAAGGCAGTGGCATATGAGTACATACATAAAATAGTATTGTACAATACATACACAACACCGACAGTATTGACCATTTTCACGAAGCAGTGACTCTAGAGAAACGAGATGGCACTTTCGATGGTGTGCCGCACGTTGCCTCAGCGAAAGCACACAAATACGAAACCGTTACCTCTTCTGACCTGCTTCTGTGCGATCAACTGTCGGAAATGGAACTGGGTGTTGCTCAGCCGCAACATTCAAGTGGAAAGGAACAGCGCCTTCCATAGTCTCCCAACACAAGAAGGTTGAAAGCCAATGATTGGATGCGACTGAAACAACAGTCATACACTTCAGACAAAGAGGCAATCATAGATAGGCTTTCGCCTACTGTAGTTTAGCTCAGCAAAGTGCCCATACATTTTTTCGTACCATCTCCAGCCATGCCGCCGGATTTTCCACTTCATGAGCCGCATAAGGCTTTCGCATAAATAAGTGAATGGGCGCACACTTTAATAAATGCGCACAATAAATGACGGACTACACTGACAGCACACGAATGGTCGAAGGTGAATTTATTTTGACAGTTCACCGAAGTAAGCAAGTGATAGCGATACTACAAGCCATTAAAAAGTGTAGAACGGCTACGTTCCAAGACCTGTGCACAGCAAGAACAAATCTATCACAACTGAGGACACCCGCAAGAAATCAGGCAGAAAATAAACAATTAGATGGTGAACACCCAAGGAGCTTTATTGAGCCAGAGATGTGCCAAGCTGCTGCTTAAGTGTATTTGCTAAATAAATAATGAAGAGCTAAACACAGTGATACTGATTCACTTTGTAAGTGGAAAGTTAGGATAGCTTGGAATCATTTTTAGCCCCACTTTTATTACAAGCACCATATACACTACTCGCATCGCTTGGACAAAGTGTAACGAACCCTGAAGTCTCTGAAAACATGTCCTGTGAATCTTTAGCGAAAGCTTTGCGTGTTGTCCACCTAGTCATCGTCCACGACATCCGCCGAACCAAAGGTTTACAGAGCCGCACGGGTGTCATATGCATCCATTATAAACACAGAAGCAATGGTGGCAAGCAACCGACAAACCATCATGTGATAAAACATGACAGTGCCCACAGGATTGCCGTGCAAAAAGTCAACAGATTACAACTGTTTTTCTTTTTAGTATCTTGCAACACAAATCTAACATTACAATAAAGCATGCGCTCTAAGTGTTCACCATTCATGTTATGTCTGACATTTATCTATTGACAAGCATTGCCATTATCTACAATAGCGAGATTTCCAGCTCATTCAAATTTTACCTGCAAGAACTACCTAAGAGGAAATTAACACGACTAGCATCGTGCATGTGTGCTAGCCTCGTGTAATGCCACACCAACTTTAAACAAATGTCTGCCACGTTATGTGAGGTGTCGTGCCCTTAACTAAGCTGTTGCTTTTTTTGTTTTCTTTTAATCTATTCTTTTTTTCTTTTCACTCAAGTGGGAGAGCCAAGAACGTAAACGCATTTCCGCAAATTACAACAGTTGTTTTCAGAGCACCGCATCAACATTTGCACTTTCAGAGCCCGTGCACTGAGATTTGTACCGTATTTCCCTGTCAAAAAATAAACAGTTATTATATGAAATTTGCCCAGTCCTTGAGTTTTTTATTACACAATTGTATTTATTGTATCGCTCAACTGATCTCTCAATAGGCTCGTTGGGACCATTATGGAAAAAATGCCCTAGATGAGTCTTCACTTTCATATGCCGCAGACAAACTTGAAACTCCATTCAAGATGCTTAGTCATGCATGAACACGCAATGGCAGTTCTCTTCATAGACATATCCGCCATTCACCGGTTTATTATGTCAGGTGCTATATATGCAAGCAAAATTTGGCTGACCAAGTGATGCCAGAGGTTGAAAGAAATCGTTAGTTTAAATGCATATTTTGAACTTCACAAATAGCTCTCCATATCTGACTGCTCACATTATGTTTTTAAGGTTTTGGGTCTCGGGATTGCTTAGCCAGTCAATTAAAATTAGGTCTAATTGGCATTTTGAACCCCAGTGATGTCTAAACATAAGAACTTGGATCTGCAGTGACCTCCAATAGCGAGCAATTGGGCCCCATTGAAAACCCCAACTGGACTCAATGTTTTCTTTTATTTACCTTTTTGGGCAACAGAATATCACTATATATACCGATACTGTACAGTTTGTGTAGCGGCTTACCTGTCAGGTGGAGCAATTTGGCTTTGTAGTAGCCGCCGGAGATGTAGTCGTCGCCGGTCCACCACACACCGTACGTTGTAGTGCCGTCAAAATCGGCGACGCTCGTCGCGCGAAAGTCTCGGATAGAATCAGGTTGAACAACTTCAGTTGTTCCGTCCACTTCACATTGGACGCAGACGAGCATTGTGTTTTTGAAATCGTACCGCTAACCAGAGAACCAGAGTGCTTTGTTGAAGCGCCAGCGCAGCAGCGCAATTCCAACAAGCACACAACGCAGGCCACGCGCACAACGTGGAGCGATCTGCAGGGGAGCGATCAAATCTGAACCAATACAATCGCGCCCCTAGTGGTTATTGATTGTACAAACGAAACTAAAAACACCAAAAAGCGCAGTGTCCTAAAAGCAGTAATCATATGTACACCACTGCAAGTCATATAGCACTTTATATTTTTCATTTATGCGCTAGATTTAGTTCTCTGCATCGTAGAGGCGGCACAGGCGGAGTGTCGCAGTTAGGTAGAATGTTGGGCTAGCTTGAATAAACGGGACCCATTACAAAGCGGTGGGAATTATATACTGTGTTTTTGCGCGAGCTTGGCGGCGTCCACCTCGACGCCCCCTCCCCGTTCACTCATCAAGCCACGAGAAAACTTTTTTTTTCCAGTGAAATAAATTCGAGTGGCTTGGTATGGAATCAAGTCACTAAAAGGTAGGCTTGCAAACACAGGCACAAGTAACGAAAACGGCAAGACAGACACCGCCGTTTGCCCCGCCCTTTTCGTCTTTCTCGGCATTTTTTATTATTTTTTTCATGTTTGCATGTCTGTCTTTTAAATTGTCATAAAGCTTTTTTCCTTCCTCCATGCAGTCAGCCCGCCAGCACATCCTCATGAAACGAGGGATGCAGCTGTCATTAAACTATAGCTAGGACTAATTCGCTTCAAGGCCTCCTGTAATACTGCATCACTTTTACTCGTGACTTGTATCCCAGCTGTAAATGCGTTAGCATACCCAAAACTAGATCAGTCAGAGTATGCCGTTCAGCACCTAGCGCAAAAGCTTGTACAAAAATATACACATATGTATATGTATATAGTCACGTATGCATACACATATTTGGTGTTTGAGAGCGGGGTCACGCGCATTGCACGGTCATGCAGGGACATGGCATTTCTTGCAAGAGTTTAACTTTTATGCGAATGAATATGTATTCAAAGAAGGATTAAAAGCAAGCGCGTTTCTATGGCATATGTAAGAAACTACAGCTGCGGACAAAATTGCAGACCATGTGATAGCTTTCTTTTAATAATGCATATGACTTCCTAACGTAGTCAATACTTAACATGCCGCGTGCGTGGAATCGGAAGCTACGATAGCTTCAAATACAGGAGCATATCAGGATGTAGGCTAACAGGCACAACAAGAAGAAAATTTGCTGATGCCTATAACATGCACAGACAGCGAAGTAAGTATACATAATATTTTGTATCCATTTTATGAATGAATGAATTTATTTCTCCTGTTTACAACAGAATGGAAACAGAAGCTAAAGGCCATGTGTCCTGACGAAGGCTTCTTTTCCCACAGCAATTCGGCACGCAGGCTGTACGCAGCAACATGTATCATACATACATACATACTGAAATCAACTGGATAGTCGCGAGACAATAGTGTTATCGTGAAACAAAACATGTATACAAGAAATATGAGAAACCAACAGGATCATCAAAGTACGATGCATTTTGTTTGAGACCAACCACAACCAGAAAACAGAAGAAACAAAAGATTGACAATTCATATTGGGGTTCTAATCAGACGAACCCAATATTGTTCAGGATTAGAAAATTTTGAATGATTTATTGGAATATGCTATAATTGCTTCTTCAATATCACGTAGGTGAATTAGTAGGGAAGGTGCCTGGTAACTGACTAGTTGTTTTCCGTAATTGGCTCTTATTTTTGGTGTTCTCATGTTATGTTGTCGAAGGCTGTAATGCGGATTGGTGGGTACATTCAAGATGTACTGCGATTTGTTGTGTTTAATGTTTGAAGCAACCTGTAATAATACACCTGGTTTGCCTTTAACAAATAATGTTTCATAAAATGTGTGGTTCTAAAGTTTTGTACAGGGCCATAGTATCCCTCGAATGCGCGTAGGACTCTTTTTTATAGCACAATCAATTTATTATAATTATTTTTCCGAAGTAGTGGACCAAATTGAAATACAGTAGGTTAATCTAGAATAAAAGACTGCGTAGTATTATGAACTTTTTAACCATGGAGGAACCAGAGTACTCAGTCTGTATAATCAACCAACGGTTCTACTTAGTTCGATAGCGAGTTTGTCGATGTGCATGTTCCAGGCCAAATCCTCTTGGAACCGCACTCCTAGAAATTTTTGACATTTTACCTGTTCTATCAGCCCATCTTTAAAAAGAATAGCCGCGTTGCAGTTACTTGGTTTATTAGTAGGAGCAAATATCATATATCTTGTTTTGGAGGAATTCATTTGTAGCTTATTATGTTGTAACCAGCAAGAGAGTTGCTTCAGGTAATTGTTAACTTCAGATTTGAGCTCTACTATAGTAGCTGCTTTAAATAATATGTTAGTATCATCTGCATACATAACTTATTCGGGAGAGTCGGGGATGTCACACAGATCATTAATATATATTATAAATAGAAGATGTCCAAGTATTGATCCTTGTGGAACACCCATTACGATTTCCGCGTAAGATGAGACATTATTTATACTGACATATTGATAGCGATTGGTTAAATACTGTCGTAAAAGTTCCAATACGATACCTCGTACACCGCACTGTTCCAATTTGCTAATTAATAAATTGTGGCATACTGAATCAAAGGCTTTCCTGAAGTCTACAAATAAACCTATTGTGTACATTCTATTTTCAATATTTGTTATTATTTTATGTTTCATATTAAGAAGAGCTTCTTCACAAAATTTATTTTTTGGTATCCATACTGCATGTCACTAATTACACTATATTTACTGAAAAATGTTTGTAGTCTAACATTCAGGGAACTCTCGAACACCTTTGACAAAACAGGTAAGACAGATATCGGCCGGAAATTTGTCATTAAATGTTTATCACCTCCTTTGTAAATAGGACATACACGTGCTATTTTTAGACAATCAGGAAATATACCGCTTTCAAACATTCTGTTTATGATGTGAACAAGGACAGGTGCAATTACATCCGCAATGTATTTCATTGGTACTGATTTCACATGATCGTACCCAGCAGGGACGGTGTTTTTTTACTTTGCTGAAGTTGTGCAACTGCTGTTCAGGTGTAACAGGTGTAAGTATCACTGAGTTAGTAAGACTGAATTTATTCGCTATAGATGTGGCCGTGGGCTCCCCCCTGTCGGGATGGTGGTTGCTGGAGATGAAATATTTATTCAGAGCAGCTGCTGCTTCTCTCCCTGTCAACACGCCAGTGGCTGTCTTTATGTTAATTTCCGTGTTCTGTCTTTTCGTAGAAGTTAAGTCTCTAACTTCGTTCCAAACTTTCCCAGGGTCATCTTTTATTTTAGTAAATAGCCGTTCATAGTACTTAATTTTTGCTTGCTTTATAGCACTGTTGACCTTATTTCTGTATTTTTGTAATAAGTCAACAATTGCACACTCCTGCATTTTACAAACAAGTGATACATTTTGTTTTTCTTGTTATTTTTAGCAAATAAGCATTTATCTAGGGTTTTCGTATTTTCTTGCTCCTCTGGTTGCAAAATTTCAACGGAAACGCCAGGTCGTAGCACGTAATCCATTTATGAAAGAACAATTCGTAGGCTGCATTTGGATCTTGTTTTTCAAATACAGATGACCAGTATGTTGACAGGATCAGGGCACGAAAATTATCTAGTGCGCTTGCGTGGAAACTGCGAATCTGCGCTTTTTTCCTCCTTCCCCTCGTTTGTGCGCGTGAGGAATGAAACAAAATACAGGCAGACGATCACTTATATCAGCGGATAACCGTCCCGCAAGGCAGTACGTTGGGTGTACATTGGTTATGCATATATCAAGCAACCGAGATTACGTTTGCGCACATGAACGAATTGACGAGACCAGCAAACTGTCTAGATGATATGTCGTCCGACATGTCTATATTTACGTCACCCATTATGATAAAGGGGGAGGACGAATGGCTCAGGAAATGTAGTACCTGTTCTAGGAAATCAAAGAACGTCAGTTTGTTTCCCAACGGTGGGCGATACATAACCACAACTGTGACATATTCTAAGCGTACCATTATACATTCTATATTGTTCGCTACAAGTGAAAATTCTGAAATTACCTCATGTACAAGGCACTGTTTAACATAGACAGCCACACCACATCCTCTGCACTTTGTTCTTACTAACCTATGGTATGTGTAATTTTCACAGTATGGGGGTTATCATTCACAGTAAGCCATGTTTCACTATACAATAAGATGTCAAAATTGTGGGCGATTGACACTAATAAGCAATTCAGTTAGTCCTTGTTTTTTATGCTCCGCATGTTTAGGTGAAACATTTTTAGTAATTTACTGGTATGAGACACTAATTTATTGAAAGACTGAACATCATAATATGTGCAGTTCATACGGTGAAACTAACTTTAAAAAAGGGAAGAAGAGAAGCAGGCCATGATATTCACGTTGTCATCTTATGAATTTCTTCCATACTGGCGATTCGAATAGCTGGTGAATATTCGTCCTTGCGTACGAACACTTTGCCGCCAGCCGTCCATACGAACCGCCATCTCAATTCCTTCTTTCTTTCGACTGCAGCACCTAGACGTCGTTTCACATACCGTGTGAGGTGTTCGTTTACGAACACCTTTGAGGACGATTGAAAGAACAGTGTAATCGTATCCATTCTGCTTTTTTTAGGTTTGCCAAGGAAGGCATTCCTCTTGGTTCTGCGGACAAACCGAACAATGATATTTGCTTCATCATGTCGAGCAGTAGGCACTCGGTGGCAGATGTCGATATCAGCCTCTGAGACATCTTCCTTAATCAGCTCGCCAATTTGCCTCACAACGACTAGTGGTTCGCCTTCAACTGGAATGCCTTTTATCTCAATGTTATTTGAACGTTGATATTGTTCCAGTTCCTCAATTCTGTATGATAGCTTGGCATTCTCAGCGCGAATATCCTGGTTTAGTTTTAGAACCTGCTGTATTTCTGTTTTCAGCTCAGTGACCTCTTGAAACTCATCTTTTATGGTCCGCAAGTCTGCCCTGAGCTCTCGCCTCAAGTCTTCAGTGGCCTTAGCCTCTTTCGACATTGCACAGCAAGAGTACGTCAATACACTAACAACACCAGTAACAAGAATCAGACATGTACAAGAAAGCTGATAGGTTCGGCAGCAGTGCACAGATTTTATGACTTATTGACTAAAGGATATTCCGCTCACCTGCAAAAGCAGAGGCAAAATTTACATGTGGCTCCGTAGTGCACTGCTGCCGAACTGTAATAGGTGCTCGCTCTGTTGACGGTTTTATGCTGTGGTCTGGCGCTCGTCCGCCCCTTGCGCAGTCGCAGAAGAGTAGCTCCGGCCACGTGACTCCGATCACTGTTGTGGTGCAGACACACGCGGCACTGTAGACGTCAGAAGGGGCGATAGCACGTTGGTCGAGTCCGGTTTCAGGCTGCAAAAGCAGAGGCAAAATTTAGATGTGGCTCCGTAGTTCACTGCTGCCGAACTGTCATGCATACATGCAGAGATTCATCCCATTTCTTTCGTAGAAAACCAGCAAAATGTTTTCACAGCAAGGAGCGTATAAATGCCGTTTGTAGCTAGCATATTTACATCGACAATAAAGCCAACGTTTCTTTGAAGGCTTTCGTTTATCTGCTACACACGAGGGCGCTTGCCTGTGCTTTCCTTCTTTAGCTTCATGACAAAAACAAAGTTCACAATAGGAGTTCAGAAAGTTAGGTTATCAGAATTCATCATGGGTTATTCTTCTTCTCTTTTTTAACATGGGACTTAAGGCAATACAATAGCTTAGCGGCACAACCCACCACCCCGTTCCAATGGGGACGCTCATAGTATCCATCCGCTTATCCACCCTTCCTCCATGTAGGAAACTATAATACATCCATCCATTTGTGCAGCCATCCTCTTGTGGCAAACGAGCGACCATATTCTGACGCACATTTGGCGGCATATAGTACTGAGCACGTGCTGGTGGTTGCCTCGTGTCTCTTTCCTACGTGCGTTGTTTTATTTGGCGCCTTCGTTGTTATCAGGTGTATAGTAGTGAATGAAATGTCTGAAATACCGCCGAAACGTTACTGGCAGTATCTGCAGCCTGGATCGAGCAGGCAAGTCCCAAAGCAAACTCGGAAGTACTTGTCGAAACGAACCACTCTAACCACCGCTACTACTAAGGTACGAATGTATACAATTCGCTTTATTAGATAGAATTCACTGGAGTGCAAGCACGAAATTAAGCGCGGATAATAAGAAGCATATGTATGGGATGTGTTACGAAAACTACACACCTTCTAGCGACGTCTTTACAGCCGGGATGATTATAGAAGAGATTAGGTGTGGTTCACGTGGCATTTTCTGTGTTCCGCCATTGCTGTTATAGATTCTTTAAATCGCATTTACTGGCGTGTGAAACACGCTAAAACGCGGCACCAGCACCCGCTGCGGTAGGCAATGGCGTTGCGATGTTGAGCTCAATTAAAATATATAAAAAATGTTCAAGGTGCCCATACCTATCGCCTAAGAGACATGAATGTGAACGCCTTGTAAAGCCTGCTGTAATTCACCTTGGTGCATCCTAATCCACGTTAATCCTTCCTCGTCCACCTTAACCTTGCTTCACATTAACTTTCATTATTACATCCTAATCGACCTTAACCCAACCTAATCATTGTACATTTACCTTAATTCACCGTAATCATCCTTAATACACTCTAATCCACCTTAATGCAATCACTAATCAGTCGTTAATCATCTCTTATACATGGCTGGACATGCTTTGGTTTGCTTCTGGCCATCTTTGGGTCACGTGATATTATGTGTACCTCGCAACGTGACCGTGAAACGAGAGATTTATGGCTTTCACCTTAAAATGAAATTGAGGTTGGATCCCCACCACCGTGGCCGCATTTCAATGTAAGCCGAACGCAGAAATACTTGTGTACTTAAGTAAATTAAGTGCACATTACTCCCCCACTGTGGTTTGGCTAACAATCAGAACTTAGGTTTTACATGTAAAACAGCAGGAGTTGTTTCGTTTAAAATTGCCTGTACGCAGAGTCAGTGCGCTGAAGGTGCAAAAAGTAGTCGCCATTAACCACGGCACATCCTGGAGCTGAGGACATAAGGCATTCCTTTAAATATGCAGGTAATTTCTGTTGTTTCCGGGATTGAGTATAAAGAATAACAATTTCAAAAATCAGACGCAGCCGTCTTCGCATTTTATTCGTGGTCCAACATATAACTCTGCTTTGCACAAATTAGCAATGTGTCAATATTCCTCAAAGCGTTATTTCAGCAGCATTTGGGGATAGAACACTTATGCTTCGAAGGATGTATGTGCGATGGTATTCCATTTTTTCTTTGCTCCATGTTGTTTCAGAACACGCCAGCAAACCTGAACAGCCTTTCCAGAGATTCCACTTGTGGCGATATCACTCAAGACCACTGTGGTAATTCAGGGCAGAACAGCTCCAGCCTAGCAGAAATCCTGCTAGTAACAGCGCAAAATGTAGACAAGAGACGAGACAGGAAGACACCACAAGGGCTGTGGTGTCTTCTTGTCTCGTCTGTCTACATTTTGCGCTGTTACTAGCAGGATGGAAAACCAACAAGCCCAAGCTGCTATTCTAGCGAAATACAACGCTTGTAGTGTCTTCTTGTCTCGTCTCTTGTCTACATTTTGCGCTGTTACTAGCAGGATGGAAAACCAACAAGCCCAAGCGCTATTCTAGCTAGCAGAAATATGTGATCGTGCAAATACGAGTACAATTGCTAGTTCTGTAGAAGAGGAAATTAGCCAAGCTGCAGGTGAAAGAGATGTTCATTGTGATGAAGATGCAAGAATCTTCAGCGGTGGTGAACTGAATTTTGCTTCCCTGTTGAGCTGGGATAGTGATCCTCAAGAAACAGATGAAATGGACAGCAATGATGAAGAAAGTGCACAGATGCATGATAACGAAGGAGCTGGGAGTGAAGCTGCAGGAGATGACGATTTCATGAAGTATTCTGCTAAACTCGGACGGGAAACCCTACCTCATCAGGCAACAACAAAAGCAGAAGCTTTCCTGCTTGTGCTCACATATATTGTCACTGCAGGACTGACATGGGGACAAGTTCAAGGACTTTTAACTTTGATCAATGCCCTGTTTGGGGAGAAAGTTGTGCCATGCACTACCTACTCCCTCAGGAAGTTGGGGAAAAGCAAAAAAGAAGCGTTGAGGGTACACTTATATTGTCAAGCCTGCCATAAATACCTCAGACTATCTTGCGACGCCAAAAACAAGTCCACTGTAACCTGTGCTTCCTGTGGTGGTGGAAAGAGTCTTCAAGCGTTAATGAATTCTGGGAGTTTCTTTTTAATGTTTAACTTGAAGCAGCAGTTGCTGGAACTCTTGAAACAAGTTGGCAGAACGCTCCACACTAACTTACAGAAGCTGTCATCAGGACCTCTAGTACCAGGCGTTTTTTCTGACGTCACCGATGGAAGTCTGTACCGTAGTGTACGAAAGCAGATAAACATGGCATGGAGTGACATCACATTGACCTTTAACAGTGATGGGGCACCTGTGTTTGATTCCAGCAAGAGCACAATTTGGCCAATTCAAGTAATGTTAAATGAGCTGCCAGTTTTGATGCGGTGGCAAAATGTGCTCGTCTCAGGGCTGTGGTTCTCAAGGACTCACCCACCGATGCATCTCTTCATGACAATTTGTTGAAGACGTTGCTAATGTTCGAACTCTAGTGTGGTCTCATGCTTGTAGGACCATTAGATCAGCAGTGCATGCAGTGGTTTTTTGTGTGGACTCTCCGGCCAGGAGCTTAAACAGCAAGCAGTTCAATGGATACTTTGGGTGCAGCTGGTGCTTGCAGCAAGGTGAAGTTACTGTTGGTAAGTGTGCTTGACTCTTACCTTAGCAGGATCTTGATGAGGGCTAGTTGGTTCATATTTAGAACTGAGCCTAAATAGCCCGAATAAAGCAAGGACACGAGGAAACAAATACCACAAACAAGCGCTGACTGCCAAATGAAATTTATTTGAAATTCTCCAGCCATTCTATGCCATTTTTGCAGCATAGACATGCATACACCAGTCACAAAAAGACCTGCAAATCAGCAGCATCATAACCTTTCATCTAAAAAAGCTTTTTCTTTTCCTGATAATGCAAGAGAAGGAACGCTTACACATTTATCTCCTTCCTTTCTAATGTAGTAAGCCTCTATTATTTCCCTTTCCCTCTTACCTTTTTTGTTTCCTATAAATTTTGTTTTTTCAAATATGTGAGTGCAGTTGGCAGTCCAGTTGGCAGTCGGCGCTTGTCTGCGGTATTTGTTTTCTCGTGTCCTTGTTTTATTCACGCTGTTTAACCCCAGTTCTAGAGTCTTACCTGTTTTCTAAGATTATAACAAATGTATTAGCTTTCTTTTGAAGACAGGGGTAAAACTGTTTGCGTTTTATCAAAAAATATGCATGCAGTGAAAACTGCACTAACGATGCTACATTTAAAATCATGAGAAGATGGTGCACATTTGTAATATGGTAGCACATTTCAGCGACAAGTGCAGGCATTGTATGGATGAAAAGCTCCAGTAAAAGTTACGAAGCTGAATTTGAAATGGTCATGTCTTTCTTTCTGTAACTCTAGAGTGGAAAGAAATAGTGACATTCTCGTTCAATTCTAGTTTGAGTGAAAAATAACATTTTATCTTGGTTTCTGGTTTTAGCTTGCATTGTAAAATTATGTGCAACTGTTATAAGATGGATATGGTGTGTAACTCCACACAGTCTTTGCAGAGCACTAACCCATGTTCATTGTGTCAGGGATAGTAAACTTATATAAATTATCTCAGTAGAAAAATATTTTAGTTAATAAAAAAAATTATGGGGTTTTACGTGCTAAAACTACTTTCTGATTATGAGGCACGCCGTAGTGGAGGACTCGTGAAATGTCGACCACCTGGAGTTCTTTAACGTGCACCTAAATCTAAGTACACGGATGTTTTCGCATTTCGCCCTCATCGGAATGCGGCCGCCGTGGCCGGGATTCGATCCCGCGACCTCGTGCTCAGCAGCCCAGCACCATAGCCACTGAGTGGGTAACCACGGCGGGTTTTAGTTAATGAGCAGTCTTTAAAAATGTTAACATGTCAGCCCATTGCAAATGCAGGAACAGGCTGGGAAGAATAGTTTGAACTCATTTATCAGATGAAACATGAGTTCTTGGTGATTGGTATTGCACATACTGTAATTTACTTTCAAAAGTGAAACATTTAGTTTTAGATGTTGCTACTGCAGGTTTATAATTAGCCTACTGCGTCAACATGGTTTAGTTCTTAAGGTTTACATACTGATAGACCTGCTCAAGTATGCTGTAGTTAAGTGCGCAATAATATCTCTACCTACTTGTCATTTACATGATCTAGCAAGCTTTAACACAAAAATGATTCTGATGCATAAAAAATTGTTTTTGCAGGTACACTGAAGTACTCATTTTGCAGCGACGTGCCTGGAAGGACACACAGTGGGGTGTTGAAAGCAATGGTGGAAGCAGTGCAGAAGAAGGAACCAGTGTTCGGCATAAAACGTCCATCCACTCTGATCAAGCTGCGAGGCTTTGATCTCGCCTGGCACCAGTCTCCTGACTACATGCACTGCGTCTTGGAAGGTGTGACCAAACAGGTTACCGAAATGTGGCTGTCAGGTACAGGTTCCACGTGGTATATTGGGAGGCACATAAAGCTAACTGATTCGTGGTTGCTCTCGATAAGGCCACCAATAATCTTTTCAAGATCAGGACGGCCTTTGCCAGATCGTGCTTTTTGGAAGGCTGCAGAGTGGCGCTCTTTGCTTCTTTTCTACAGCCTTCCATGTGTCCCTGACAGATTGCCCCGACGTTATCTGACACATTTCGCAGTTCTTGCAAAGGCTATGTATCTTTTATTGGAGGGTGCTATCCTAGAAGATGAAATTTGTGCTGCTGAGAGGTCCCTCTTAGCATTTGTTCAGCAGATGGCCAAGCTGTATGGGCAGAACGCAATGACTTTTAATGTGCATCAATTATTGCACCTCACAAAGTCGACACGAATGTTTGGCCCTTTGTGGGCAACATCAACGTTTCCCTTTGAAGATGGAATTGGCTGGGAACTGCAGCTTGTGACAGCAGCGAAATATGTGCCTGCTCAGATTGCTGAACGGTGCATCATGCACCAAACTTTCAGAACAGTTTCAGTGCATATGGACCTTCAACCAAGTCTTTTGTCTGGCAAAAAAGAGCTTGAACATAGTTGTAAGCGATGTTCTCAGACATGCGTTCTTGGACAGGCACAGCCAGTTGTTTATATGCCAGATATCCTAAAGGGGCTTTTTGTTTCGAGATTTGGTAATGTACCACAAGTGTCCAAGTACTTCAGAGCCCAGGTATGCACCATGATTATTCACAGTTCTGAGTATTGTGCGCCTAGCAAAACTTGCTCTTGCTGTGTTAAAATGTCTGATGGACTGTATTGCTTAGTTCTAGGGATTTATGCAAAAGTAGGCGTTATGTACTTTCATTGTCAGCAGCTGCTCACCACACCATGTGCATTTGATGTTCTGCACATATTAGAGTGCCAGCTTCCACTTACCTCTGTGAATAATTTCTTGTATTGTTGTGATGAAGTGTCCCTGCAATGTCTCTTTATCAACGTGTGTAATAAGTCATACTTGTGTGAGTTGCCCAATCATGATCATCATCAGCCTAGTTACGCCCACTGCAGGGCAAAGGCCTCTCCCATACTTCTCCAGCAACCCCGGTCATGTACTAATTGTGGCCATGTTGTCCCTGCAAACGTCTTAATGTCATCCGCCCACCTAACTATCTGCCGCCCCCTACTACGCTTCCCTTCCCTTGGAATCCAGTCCGTAACCCTTAATGACCATCGGTTATCTTCACTCCTCATTACATGTCCGGCCCAAGCCCATTTCTTTTTCTTGATTTCAACAAAGATGTCATTTACCCGCGTTTGTTCCCTCACCCAATCTGCTGTTTTCTTATCCCTTAACGTTACACCTATCATTCTTCTTTCCATAGCTCGTTGCGTCGTCCTCAATTTCAGCAGAACCCTTTTCGTAAGCCTCCAGGTTTCTGCCCCGTAGGTGAGTACTGGTAAGAAACAGCTGTTATACACTTTCCTCTTGAGGGATAGCGGCAACCTGCTGTTCATGATTTGAGAATGCCTGCCAAACGTACCCCAGCCCATTCTTATTCTTCTGGCTATTTCAGTCTCATGATCCGGGTCCGTGGTCACTACCTGCCCTAACTATATGTATTCCTTTACCACTTCCAGTGCCTCGCTACCTATCGTAAACTGCTGTTCTCTTCCGAGACTGTTAAACATTACTTTTGTTTTCTGTAGAATAACTTTAAGACCCACCCTTCTGCTTTGCCTCTCCAGGTCAGTGAGCATGCATTGCAATTGGTCTCCTGAGTTACTAAGCAAGGCAATATCATCAGCGAAACTAAGTTGCTAAGGTATTCTCCATCAACTTTTATCCCCAATTCTTCCCACTCCAGGTCTCTGAATACCTCCTGTAAACATGCTGTGAATAGCATTGGAGATATCGTATCTCCCTGCCTGACGCCTTTCTTTAATGGGATTTTGTTGCTTTCTTTGTGGAGGATTACGGTGGCTGTGGAACCGCTATAGATATCTTCCAGTATGTTTACATATGGCTCATCTACACCCTGATTCCGTAGTGCCTTCATGACTGCTGAGGTTTCGACTGAATCAAATGCTTTTTCGTAATCAATGAAGGCTATATATAAGGGTTGGTTATATTCCGCACATTTCTCTATCACCTGATTGATAGTGTGAATATGGTCTATTGTTGAGTAGCCTTTACGGAATCCTGCCTGGTCCTTTGGTTGAAAGAAGTCTAAGGTATTCCTGATTCTATTTGCGATTACCTTAGTAAATACTTTGTAGGCAACGGACAGTAAGCTGATCGGTCTATAATTTTTCAAGTCTTTGGCGTCCCCTTTCTTATGGATTAGGATTATGTTAGCGTTCTTCCAAGATTCCGGTACCTTTGAGGTCATGAGGCATTGTGTATAAAGGGCGGCCAATCGTTCTAGGACAGTGTTCCCACCATCCTTCAACAAATCTGCTGTTACCTGATCCTCCCCAGCTGCCTTCCCCCTTTGCATAGCTCCCAAGGCGTTCTTTACCTCTTCCGGTGTTACTTGTGGGATTTCAAGTTCCTCTAGCCTATTCTCTCTCACCTTATCGTCATGGGTGTTACTGGTACTGTATAAATCTCTATAAAACTCTTCACCCACTTGAACTATCTCATCCATATTAGTAACGATATTGCCGGCTTTTTCTCTTAACGCACACATCTGATTCTTGCCTATTCCTGGTTTCTTCTTCAGTGCTTTTAGGTTTCCTCCGTTCCTGAGAGCCTGTTCAATTCTATCCATATTGTAGGTCCTTATGTCCGCTGTCTTACGCTTGTTGATTAACTTAGAAAGTTCTGCGAGCTCTATTCTAGCTGTAGGGTTAGAGGCTTTCATACATTGGCGTTTTTTGATCAGATCTTTCATCTCCTGCGATAGCTTACTGGTTTCCTGTTTAACGGCGTTACCACCGACTTCTATTGCGCACTCCTTAATGATGCCCATAAGATTGTTGTTCATTGCTTCAACACTATGGTCTTCTTCCTGGGTTAAAGCCGAATACCTGTTCTGTAGCTTGATCCGGAATTCCTCTAGTTTCCCTCTTACCGCTAACTCATTGATTGGCTTCTTATGTACCAGTTTCTTCCGTTCCCTCCTCAAGTCAAGGCTAATTCGAGTTCTTACCATCCTATGGTCACTGCAGCGCACCTTGCCGAGCACGTCTACATCTTGTATGATGCCAGGGTTCGCGCAGAGTATGAAGTCGATTTCATTTCTAGTCTCACCATTCGGGCTCCTCCACGTCCACTTTCGGCTAACCCGCTTGCGGAAAAAGGTATTCATTATCCGCATATTATTCTGTTCTGCAAACTCTACTAATAACTCTCCTCTGCTATTCCTAGAGCCTATGCCATATTCCCCCACTGACTTGTCTCCGGCCTGCTGCTTGCCTACCCCGGCATTGAAATCGCCCATAAGTATACTGTATTTTGTTTTGACTTTACCCAGCGCCGATTCCACGTCTTCATAGAAGTTTTCGACTTCCTGGTCATCATCACTAGATGTAGGAGCGTAGACCTGTACAACCTTCATTTTGTACCTCTTATTAAGTTTCACAACAAGACATGCCACCCTCTGGTTAATGCTATAGAATTCCTGTATGTTACCAGCTATGTTCTTATTAATCAGGAATCCGACTCATAGTTCTCGTCTCTCTGCTAAGCCCCGGTAGCACAGGACGTACCCACTTTTTAGCACTGTATATGCTTCTTTTGGCCTCCTAACCTCAATGAGCCCTATTATATCCCATTTACTGCCCTCTAATTCCTCCAATAGGACTGCTAGACTCGCCTCACTAGATAACGTTCTAGCATTAAACGTTGCCAGGTTCATATTCCAATGGCGGCTTGAAAAAAATAATAGCCACTAGGCCATGTAGCGGCCAAATTCACTGGCAAGTCATGCGTGTTCTGTAATGTGCTTTTAAGCATAGGGAGTGACTCGTGAACGAAAGCTTGTGCACCTTGTTGTTACGAGCGTGAAGTACAGAGAAAACAGTCGGCACGGCCATGTAGCGGCCAATTTCACTGGCAAGTCATGCGTGTTCTGTAATGTGCTTTTAAGCATAGGGAGTGACTCGTGAACGAAAGCTTGTGCACCTTATTGTTACGAGTGTGAAGTACAGAGAAAGCAGTCGGCACGGCCATGTAGCGGCCAAGTTCACTGGCAAGTCATGCGTGTTCTGTAATGTGGTTTTAAGCATAGGGAGTGACTCGTGAACGAAAGCTTGTGCACCTTATTGTTACGAGTGTGAAGTACAGAGAAAGCGGTTGGCAAGGCTATGCATTGCTTGATTCCACTGGTAAAAGTGATGCTCTAAACACCGGATTGAATGCTGCACATTTCTTATGCATCTTGTAGCTCGAACTGTACATGTACAGCCATTGGGAGACTACACAAATGTGGGATTAAGTGGCCCGCGTGCATGTTAGAGCTGCAAAGTGGCACCATGCGGCTGGAATTATAAAGAGAGGTTGGCTCAGCATCCAATACCTGTCGACATTGTACGTAGCCAGTTGTTGCTCCTCTGACTGAAAGACGGTGGGCACGCGAGCATTTCCTAATCACATTCGCCAATGGCTATGAGGTCTTTTACTAAGGTGGTATGAGCATGCTGCATCGGCATGTCCGCACCGGTGCATAACGGCTGTCGTGACCATTCACTATAATTGACGGTAGTGTAGTGTAAGTGCATACGGGAGTTGCAAGCAAGGCGCTTTAGCCAACCTGGGAATAATTGCTTATGTGGACTGTATAAAGGTTCTGTCGCTTTACACATTATTGTGAGTTTGTGTTTTATACAATTTACTGCATTATTATAAACATTCTCAAATACATAGGAACGTTTCCGCTTGCCAGATTTGATTAGAGGACCTTGAGCACAGTAGCAGGATAATTAAACTGCTACACCACTGATATGTTCTTCAGAAAGCCCCGTAAATTGCCCTTAGGTATTTCTGGTGGGCAAGCAAGCATGCTGAGTCACTTGACGAATTTAGACTTGGCACTCCATCTATGGTCAATGGAGCGACAACAGCATGATTACAGATACAGTAGACCTTCCATAATTAAAACTCGAGGGGTCCCCAGAATTTTCTTTGAATTATAAGATGCAGGTATGAATATGCCTTGGAGCAACACATCAGCTTATACTGTAATGAAATATCCATTTAATCATATGTTGAATATAAATTGCAAATTTGCGACTGCTTTCTTGCAACACGCCAATTCAAAACCAAAAGTTTTCTATTCCAACAAGGAAAACTTTTCCGCTTCTTGTTTTTACCACTTTGACAAGGGCAGACAGGCAGTTGGCTTTATTTTCATATGAACGCAAATGTTCAGTTAGAAATGAATAAAGAAGTTGATATTTCCAGTTTCGACAAGCAAGAAGTACAGATGAACAGATTTAACCGAATAGTGCAGTTTGAATTAATTGGCTTTTGAATACGTTGAAAACGTAATGGGCCAACCAAAAATTAAAGATATTTATTTGAATGGACTGAAAGTGCGAAATACCTGTTTGATTTATGATGACTTTAATCTACTGTCAACAGGCGTCGTATGCCCTGCTGCACTCTCGTCTCGATTCCAGCTGCTTCCATTTCATCACACTCACGGTCACACATGGGTAGCTTACCCCCTCGCTTAAGTCTCATGACGGCAGTGCACTGCTTCCATAGTTGCATAGTAGGTGGGTTGGAGGACCCCTAGAAACACGGAACAAGACTTAAAAGGACATGGCAGTGCAGGCAACCTTGTGGCTTGTGCCTGCCCGTGTCTCTGACAACGTCTACCTAAAAGCAGTGTCGCTTGACGCAGTTCTGAATTAATGACTTCAATAGAAACCTAATCGGGCCTGCCACTTGGCTGTGTGATGTGTGCAGTATGCCAGAAGCAGTGAAGAAAATGCTATTTAAGAAGTCAGCTTTTTGAACGACGTTCATATATTGTATTGGAAGACCAGGTATGGTAACAGTGCATGAAAGATGTGAACAATGTTTTGTATCCCAGCCACGGCGGCTGCATTGCAATGGGGGAAAAATACAAAACTGCCCGTGTCCCGTGCATTGGGGGCACGTTAAACATCCACCGATGGCCAAAATTAATCCGATACCCCCGCTACGGCACGCCTCATAATCAAATTGTGGTTTTGGCAAGTAGAACCCCAGAAATCCAGAATTGCTATTTTTGAGAGTGAATTGTTCATTGAACTTTGGCACGATGTGCAAGGATCGATGTAGAAGAAAATTTGCTGTTCTGAGATCAGTGTTTAGCGTGTTTCTCTACTCTGCACACAAGTATTATAGCAAGCATGCATCACCAACCAATACAGTCTTGATAGTATAACATGGCCTTGTGGGACATCATGCCCTTTGGATAGTGAGAGACAAGTCACCCACCTGACAGTCGCATGAAGCTTCGTGCTACTCTTGGTTTCATGACTTCTTGCTTTTCTAAAAAGTTCTCCCCCTTTTGCATTTCTGCTGAACTGATTTGCCACTTTTTACTCAAGTACATAAAAACAATGGTTTTGGAATTGTGATTATTGTTTGTTTATTATCTTTGAGAGTAATTGGTGTAGAATTATATTCCTCAGCATTGCTGAAGTAATAAGTGGGCTGTGAAGCTGGTGCATGTGCGATTTTGAATTTCCCTGATCAGTATCGGAGCAAGATGTTCTGCGATCAACTTCATTGTGACTGTGCTTAGTGTATGCCTGTATGATTCCTACATGTGCTGCCATGCTGGTAGTCTTCGATGCCAAAGTTGTATGTATATATATATATATATACCATGATTATTGGCTGCCGAGTGTAAGAATTGATGTTTCTACCAGTGTTCTTTCTTGCATAATATCTGGCGCATATTGAAAGATATACATTTGTGTGAGAATAAACGATGAAAATGACAAATGTGATGTGCTTGGTTTTTCAGCAGTTTTTATTCACCTGCTGTTTTAAATACTGCTGCTATCTAGAGCTTGACAGCGGCGTTATGACAAAAGATCTTGTCAAATTCGCTGTATCCAAAATGTATGCATACATATATGCACTGTGTTGGGATAATGGAGGAAGAAAAGAGCTGGAGAGGCTCCAAAGTTTCTGTATGCTTAAGGAAGTGTGTGGTGGAAGCCCAGTGGCATTTTAGCTTTCCCTGTTTTTGTTTATGTAGCAATAGCAGCAGTAGCTAAGGGAGCCAGCCACACTCTATGACATCTTGGTGCAGTGCAATGTGTAGGGCAGCAGCGGTTCGCTCTGAGATGAAAAAAGGCGGGTAGAGAAGAATAGCTGCTGTAGCTGAGACCTGCATTGTACTTTTATCTTTTAAAGTGAAGCATGCTTTGCCTCTTCCTTTGACTTTCCCACTGCTGCTGCTGTGGCAGTTCCCATACAAGGGAGGTGGGGGGAAGGTGATGCGAGTAGGCAAGCTAAGCCTTTTACTAAGCGACAGCGGTTGCGGAGAAACTGAATAATCTTAACTTTAAGGTACGGCACAGTACAGTGCGGAATGGAATGTGATGAATGATACATTTGGATGTGACCACTTCCCTATAACTTTAAACTTAACGCAGCATGAAAACCCTCCTCGTGTTCCCATTAGGAGTTTGGCATCGGCTGACTGGGAGCAAATTAAAAAGCCTACTCTTTCATCACCCGGTTTTATAAATAATTTTAGTATAGATGATGCTCCCGCACATCTTGCCGCTTTTATTTGTGATGCTGATGAAAAGTTTATCGCGCAAACGAATGGTGGTTCATCTAAAAGACATGTTCGCTGGTGGAATGATGACTGTAGAAATGCGCGAAACAGGCAGAAGAAGGCATGGGCAATGTTGCGCAGATCGCCGAATACAGAAAATCTAATTGAATTTAAACACACAAAATCGCTGGGAAGGTGGATACGACGTCGGGCGTGGAGAGAAAACTGGGCGAGGTTCCTTTCAGGTATAACTTCGCAGACACAGGAGGCGAAAGTTTGGAATGGCGTAAGGAAGGTAAAAGGGCCGCAAATAAATTCGTTGCCTCTGGTGAACGATCAAGGGTGAACCCTCGAAAAATAGGCAGACACCCCTGACATTTTGAGCATGTGTCAAGCTCAATACACCACTCAAAATCCTTCATCAAGTACAGACGAATAGAATAACGTAAGGCATTTCAGCGGGAATCCCCACAAAACGCACCATACAACCGTCCTCTCTGCATTGCCGAGCTGAGAGCTGCCTTGATCGTATGCAACAGCTCTGCACTGGGACCTGATAGAATAATGTACGACATGATTAGGAACGCACACATTGACACACAACTGTCACTAGCCCTTTTTAATACTATTTGGGCTGCTGGATATCTTCCACCTGCACGGAAAGACGCAATCGTGGTCCCGGTTTTGAAGCAAGGTAAAGATCCTTCGTCAGCGACAAGCTACCACCCGATAGCTCTCACGAGTTGCCTTTGTAAGCTGTAAGGTAACGTTTAACACCAACTCGCCACTCTCGTGTTATACTAAACGTTGAAGAAATTAAGCTTTCGGCATCAACATCACTGCTGATTATCTACAGTCAAAGCAACCAACACAGAAATCTTCGCTTACATAAATTCCGACAGTCCGTGTGGTCTAGATAATATTGAAATGAAGTGTTCTTTGCCTCTTTCTTCGACTTTCCCACAGCTGCTGATGATGTAGCTGGTGTTGTCTGGCATACCGTGTCGGGGGCTGGTTCAGAGCGTGTATATATACATGGAAGAAGTGTGGCAGAGAAGAAACGAGATGTGAGAAACTTGTTTGTACCCCACCGCATTGAATGTGCACAATGCCATTTGGAGCTTCCTGGGTGTCGCCGCCTTAACCTCTTGATAGGTGTAATTATCTGTGCCCCCCCCCCCTGCAAAAGCATTGCAGAAATTACAGCGCTTAGCTTTCTACTAACATGGTAGTCCCGAGGGAAGCTAGATAGAATTGCGGAGAGGAGGGGGAAAGAGGGCAGAGAATGGGTAGCATCGATGCAGTCATGAAACGAGTGAACAGCAGTCTTGCCACTCTTCACTTGCAGTTACAATACAAGGGGATGTGCGATAGGGAAAAGGTGACGTGAAAAGGCAGAGAATATGCTACTACTGTAGGCAGTGGTTGCAGGCAAACAGAACAAATTTAAGTTTAAGGTACAGTACGGTACGTTTCTGGTACTTCTGAAAAATAAACACCATGCAAATTTGTGAAATGGGCAACTTACGCAGCGTGTGCAGAAGCACAGCCACATTGAAGCGCGCCATAGGGTCAAGACGACACTACGGAAGTGGTCACACGTCAACACTTCAGCCCCCGCCGTGGTAGCTTTGTGGCTATGGCATTGCTTGAAGTCATTGGTTTGACCCCGACTGCGGTAGGCGCATTTCAACGAGGTTAAAATAAAAACTGCTCGTGCACTTAGATTTAAGGAGACATTAAAGAATACCACGGCATCAAAATTAATCCAGAGTCCGACACTACCGTGTGCCGCATAATTTGATTGCGGTTTTGGCATGTACAGCCCCACATTTTAAATAAAGTTTATTACTTCTGCCATGGTGTGAGGTGCTATTTGAGGCAATGAATGTGTTCAATTCTCTCGGAGGTTATGAAGTATGGCGCAAAACACTATCTTAAGTAAACACCTTTTGCTGTGCGTTTTGTCTACTACACAGAAAAACACCAGTGGTGCAGGCAACTCAACGTCTAACGTCAACTCACCACTCTCATGTATTAAACATTGAAGGAATTAAAGATTCACTGTCAGCATCACCGCTAGTTATCTTTGATCAAAGCAAACTGCACAGAATGCTTCGCTTACATTGATTCCCACAGTGTGCGGGATCTGCATAGTTTTTCTTCCTGTATGACTAAAGCTGAAAACTAAATAAAACTGATTTTTCATTATGAACTCTTCGACACTGCTGGCCCAGTTTTGAACATTTGGTTTGATTTTCAGGCATCGCATAGCCATTGAAATCTACACCTAGAAGATAATTGAAATGGCAATTCTTCAGTTAGCTGGTGGCTGAGCAGCTTGAATTGAAGCTGCTCAAGTAGCACACTCAAGCATTCAAGCATTCAAGCACACTGTTCAATAGTGTGCGAACTTAGCAGTAGAGCAGCAATAGCAGCAGTATAGTAGCACTCTGAAGAGCAATGCAAACAATTTGAGCAGTAAGGTTTTAAGGATTATTTTCTTGATTTCTCTGTTAAACTTTAGCCATGCTCCATGGGTCCATGGTCTGTTGCTTGGATGTTTGTTAGTAGCTGCAAGGAAAACAAAGCTGAGAAGAGTGTGGTGCTCTAATGTTGCATTTTTTTGGTAGTGCAATATGCAAAGCAGCTGTATATTACAAAGATCTTAACTTGTTAGTAACACTGGTTGGTAGTTTTTCTACCACGTACGAGGTACATATTGCCATGACTAGTGATAACGCATAAGTCACTGTATAGCATGGAAAACACTGAGGTGAACAGGCAGAAGTGATGAGGCACTGAACTAATATAAATTTATTTGGTAAAATTTATTAGGTCTCCACAAGCAAACTATCACGCTGATGGCTAAGAAATCATAATTATTCTAATAAAGCAATTGATACTGCTGACATCGACATTTCGTGAGTGGGATATCTTTTTGACATTATGAATCCTCACATTAGGAGATCTCTCTGTTTGCTCTCAATAGTGCGTTCCTTTACTAATGGAGGCACACACTTGCTGCAATGTGCTGGCAATCTGCCTCGATGCACACACTTGATTGTGTAGTTCTTTTATTCGATCATGAAGACAATGGCCAGTCTTTCTGACAATGTTTGCTATGTGTAAGGTGCATGACGTATAAATATTTGCAAACTCAAAAAATCACTTTCTTGCTTAGGCTGGTTGAAGATGGGTGTTATGGAGATGGCCTCGAAAGGTCTTGGTGCTGCAGTACACATAAATGGGTTGCATGGTTGCTAAAGATCGCAAAAAAAGTAAGATGAAGACACAAGGCAAGCTAAAGAGTGCATGAGCACTGAATAACATCAATAAAACTGTTTACTTGAAATAGGCTGATTATGAGGCTAAATGTTGTACTCCACTCGCACAATACCGCAAAGGTACGATTATCGCGGTAGTCTTCCGAGCAGTGCGCCAAGGGCATGTCGGAGCTACCTCGCGCATTTGGCGCCCGCTGAGATGTCAACACATCAGCAACGTTACGCAGTCGGAGAGTGCATGCAAGCAAACGCGCGAATTAAAGAAGGTCGTTCACGCCAGTTTCTTGCGCGATAACGTGAGATAAATATCAAAACAATACCATCTGTAGTAGCCCTGCGTTGCAGAATTGCGTGCTCGATCAAGTTGAATTTTCAGATTCAGATCGAAATGGTTTTCACGAGCGCACTCATTTTGGCCGAGCCAGGCTGCTGTGTCAAATGGCCGTCGCTTGATCGTTTGGCGTATAATAAAAATCAACCACTGCATCTGAAAAGCTATGTGTGTCAGCATAACAGTGCGTACAAATAAAGCCGTCTACACAGCCGCATTTCATTCAGTGAAGCGCCGCGGCGATCGAGTGCGACGTACAAACATGTACGTGCCGGCAGCTTTCACGTCTTTCGCGTAAGAGCGGCATAGGCACCGCGCCGTGTCGCCGCTTCGCACTTGCACTGTCCCAAGGGAAAGGTGGTCTATTTCTAGTCGCTACAGTTGAAAATGAATCTCAATAAAAGCACTTCTCGGTTCAAATGCGCCGATGACGTGCACATGCATATACGAATTGGTTGACTGCGCGGCATGTATATCCTTTGCTGAACGTAAAAAGCGCTGATCGAAGTTTGTGCATTTCAACTCTCGAAGAATGGTTCAATTCTTTCGAAGCATGAGAACGTATACATATACGCGTAGGCGTGGAAATCGCGCTGTCGATGGACGGCGCTGACATCAAGCTGGTACGCAGTCGATCGGCAGTTTTGCCGGCATTGCATGGACGTTCGCTGAAGCTCGATCGCACACTGCGAGGACTCGCGCGTTTCGTCAGTCACGTCGTTGTCGGCCTAATATATATGACTACATTAAGTGGTCTGCCTACTAGTTTGTCAAATGTATTTAAGAAGCCCAAAAGTTCTCAGCACACACGACGCACATATATGATTCCGCAATCGTATTGCTGTTGGAAGGGGTCTTGAAGCGACATATTCAAAAATCGTATTTCTGTTGAGGGTCGCCTATAGCATGACGGACCTTCATGAATCTTATTGGTGTGGGAGGCGCGCCGATAGAAAGCTTTGAGGGAAATCCAACAAGCATATTGCTGTAGGAGGCTCGCCTACAGCAGGTTTGAGGTACCTTCAAGAATCTCATTGGTGTGGGAAGCGTGCTCATAGAGCGTCCTGAGGGACCTTCACGAACCTTGTTGGTGTGTTCTTATCGGTGTTGGAAGGGCGCAAACAAGAAATCCTGTCTGACTGTCAAGAACTCTGTGGGTCCAACAAGATCGCTCTGTCGGATTTTTTTGACTGGGATGTGCTCGGTGCCAGAACATTGCCGATGATTGCGGATGTTTCAGGCCACTTCAGGTGTAAAGTCACTGCAATTCGTGTGAGAACGCGTCCATCGGAGTGAGGTCTCACAATGCATAAAGTTTCTTACAAATGTTAGAAGCGGCAATTCCAGCCATATGTAAACAGAGGTTCATTGGACATGACGAGTAGTACAACACGGAATTGCCTAAACTTCGTCCTTCTGGCTTTAAACGGTTTGGGGAATTTGCCATTAGGATTTTCTTCAACGACATATTACATTGGAAATGCGGCAGTATTCAATGATTACGCACGCCTTAACTGGCGTAGTCTGCGGCGTGTAAGAGAAGATCGAACATTTATTGTGCCATGATCATCGACTTCAGTCGGAAGGACGAACATTATCTATGACATTGCGATGAATGGACGATCGGCCGTTGTCTATGCAGGTGCTCCTTGAAGGCCGTCCCATTGCTCGTCAGCTCACAAAGCAGTGAAGGCACTTTTGTCTCTTTTGACGCCGACTGGCCTATGGGAATGTCCTTGACTCGCCCAGGCCCTCTGCGTGCGTGCGCGAGCTCACCGCGGCTTTTCTCCCACTCCCCTTCCTCTCTTTGTCGTCTTGTCTTTCTGTTCCCTCTTTCCTGTCTACCAGAATAGCGTAGCCAACCAGACGCATTTCTGACTAACATCCCTGCCTTCTCTCCTTATTTCCTCGCTCTCCTCCTTAACAGGCTCATTGCCTTGCCCTATTTAAGTTAATGTCAGTGCTTAACTGAAAGAGGTGACGCATTACGTCTAATTAGCGTTTGAAGCCACAAATACGAAGGTGAGACAAACTCACGCACCAGCTGTCACTGCCCATTAGCTGAACAGTTCGCAATGGCAGAGCTCTCACAAATAATTCTTGTTGAAAACTGTACGCCATAATGCTCTAGGTTCTCTAAACTTTATGCTTCTAGCAAGAGAGGCTTAGGGAAGCAATGTCGATTTCTTAGAAGTTCTTCGTACATGGAAACAAATGGCAAGAGACGTTGATTCTTTTTGTGCTTTGTTTCTTCAGTTCCAGTTCTTTACATTCTCCCCACGTCCACCAATTCAGCATCATCTAGCATATTTGTTTGTGTAAGTAGTTTAAATATATTTCACGAAAGAAAACTTGCAAAATCTTGAGAAGTTTGGCGTGAACACTCTTGCCAGAGCCACATCATGCGCGTGTTGCCGGAGGGTGTATGTGGTCACTAGGGTACAGAAACGACGTAGCCAAATCCACAAATGACATTTATTTCCGCATTTCAAAGCCTTTACGCGGTTAAATTATGACACAGCTAGTCGAGGACGCCTACGGCGTAATCATGCCCTCAAACTCGCTCCCTGATCGTACAGTGGTCCCGTTGAGGTCAAAGGTGGTGGGTGCGAATTCGCTTCCTTCTGTCTTGCTGCACGAGTCATTCCACACTATTTCCGAATACAGCGTGTCCAACACGGAGGCGGCGCATTCGAGCAACCGTCAAACTTCCGCAGGAAATCGCACCCTTCTTATGACGCCTCGTGAGCGTAACTATGCATTTGGTGGATTATAACTATACGATATGGCTGAGCGCTAGTCCTCTCAAACGCGTCCACTCCTGTTCGGATTGACGAATGTAATTTCGAGCTGTGCCTCTCTGAACGCCGAGCGGGAGGCTGAATTTGGCTGCGATTGTGCCGCACAAGGTGCGACAATGGTGACATCTGTTCGTGCACGGCCCATCCCTGACCAAGCACTGGCTTTTTTGCTCTACAAAACCATGTCAAAACAAGGTGCGTCGGTGTAGTACGGTTAAAATGACATATGCTATAACAGTATTACGCGTGCTTCGTTACACGTGGACTTAGCAGGTAAGCCCCCCCCACCCCACCCCCCACCCCTCAACACTGATTGAACTGAAACACGTTCCACGTCAAAAGAATACACCGTGGATGGTTTTTTGAGCGACCGCAAGCTCTTTTCACGGCGAAAATCACACCAACTGGTCATCAATACAGTCCTTTCGCTTGAGTTTTGAAGGGATTGCATTAAGCTGTTGGTGCGAGGAGAAACCTGCTGCTTCGCGGCAGCAGGTGCTTTCAGCTGTTGTATTATTTCTTAGTTCGCTCTTCGGTGGTGACCGAGATATTGAGCCACTTGAATGCTGTTATACACGAGTAGGTGAGTCTCAACCACAGTTCCGAATTTTCGTGCACTAATGCATCTCTTTGTGAACACTTTTTGTAAAGTGCCAGAATACAGTAAAAGCATAAATAGGAGTTTTTGGCCTCTTTAAGATATTTTCTGTTGCGAAAATTTACATTCAAGAACTTTTTATCACAATGTAACCGCGTTATCTGTGCAATACATTGTTCTTATTTGCAGTAACGTTTTTCGACAGGCGCTCCTCGTAAGCTCATATTAGACTGTACTCAAAACCTAATTTTGAGTCAGAGGCATCACCGCATTAGGGGTCATCTCTCTGAACAAGTGACACAGCGCCATGAGCTGAATAGTCGATTCCACGAATCCCAAAACGTGTGGAAAAAAGAAGAGATTGATTGCAGAGCAACGCGACACGACAACCACTTAGTATAAAGCGGACATCAAGCGAGGCTCTCGTGGAGCTGTAAGCAATCATAAGTTTTCTGAGAAGCAAAGTTTTAGAACCTTTACACGCTTCGAGCTTTGCGCGTCTGCAAGGTTTCTGAAAAAACAATCCAAATGGGCGCTCAAGATAAGCAATAAGGGGCGATGACAACAGAATCACAGTGCAGCTAACATATTTTTTCGTTGGCTCAGTATGACAGAGATTCAGTTCCTCTTCGAAAGCGGCCCCAAAAGTGTACCCGAGTGTTGTGATGACGCGGATGTGTTCACTTATTGACTACGGCCACATACTCAAACCGTAAAGGGGTCTGATCGCAGGCACCACCGTCTCCACTAAAACTGCTTCTTTTGATGCGCACAATTAAATGTAGTTTCATCGCATCTTTGACTAGTCGTTTCGGAGCATTTTAAACCGCTCTCGAAAGCAGCATATGTCTTCTACTGGCCTGAAAAAGAGCGCGCCGTTTTCGTTCTTTTCGATCGCTCTCTTCCCGCATCGAGCGCTCTCAGGCGCTTCGAGCTAATGCCGCTCCGATCCCTGTCGTCGGAGCAGTCGTCGAGATGTAGAGCGTCTCCCGGCCCGTCATCCCAACACGACGTCGTAACTGTCGGCGACGGTGCACCGTCACTTAGGCAGCCTGGGCCACCTTGCATGCTGCCGTCTGAACCAGTGTGCCACCCAACGCTCGTCCGGCGTTTGTCCCGACACCACTGGAAGCTTTGGAAAGGCAGAATCAGACACATTAGTTGTAGTCAAGTGTTTTTCGATGTGCCACTTCCTCCTCCGAGAAGGTGAGTCACACGTTCGGCTTGCCTGCTTGTCCTGGGCCTCATAGTTTGAGGAATGCCGGATCTGTCCGACTCTGGCTGTCAAGATGGAGGCGACAAGTCGAAGATACCATCAGATCAACATATGCAAGCAGCACTCAAGCGGTGAGGGACGCACACTCCATTGTGGCCCCTTCGCGCTCTATTGTGCTCGCTCTGAATTCTTTTGTGAGCGAGGGGTCATGAGTACAAACATCACCGCCCCTTCAACTCCGTGAAGATGGTCCACAACGAAGCTGTGTTATAATTACACCGAGTGTTACACCATGCAAGTCAAACTTCGCACAGAGTCTACATTGTAAATCTTTTGTTTCACCATTCTTTCACCTCATTTTCACTTTTGCGTGTTTAGCTGGAACACTCCAAATATAAGACACACCAGGCTGTACGAACTGAACCCTTCGCTACAACTCCGACCTCCACCGGGCTTCCCCAACGTGAAGTATCGCTTCTGTACTGGCAGTGGTTGGGAGTGGTTTTACAAAGGCGTACACTACTTTCATTAGAGTGACCGACAGTGCTGCATGTGATATCGAACATCAAAGATTTATTGTGCCATTGTCGTCGATTTCAGTCGGAAAGACAAACATTATCTACCGCATTGCGACGACTAGACGATCGGCCGTTGTCTGTGCAGGTGCTACTTGAAGACCGTCCCCATTGCTCGTCGGCCCACAGAGCTATGCATGCACTTTTGCCTTTCTTGAGCGCGACTGGCCTATGTGAACGTCTTTGATTTGCTGAGGCCGTCCGCATGTGTGCGCAAGCCTACCGTGGTTTTGCTCCCCTTCCCCTCCCTCTCTCTATCTTGTCTTTCTATTCCCTCTTTCCTGTCCCCCAGAGTAGGGTAGCCAACCAGACGCATTTCTGGTTAACAACCCTGCCTTCTCCCTTTATTTAATCCTCCTCCTTCGTGCGGCGGCTACGCGCTCGTACTATCACGTTTCAACTGTTTCAGTCGCTGGGCACTGTTCGTTGGCCTTGCAATTTTGCAAGTTCGTACCCCTTCAGGCCGATCGTAACAGTTCTTCCATGGCCAGGAAAATCTCGACTGGCCAGTGCTGATAACCGCTGGGCTGGACAAGAATGGCTGGTGGCAAGGGGGGATGCGTTGCCTTGCAGCGAGCAGCTGTGAAATGATGACACCACCCCAAAACATCCAACAAGGACAGGCAACTGCAAAGCGAACTCCACAACGCGGCTCCTCGCCGAGATGACGTATCATGGATCTCACTGTAAACCGCTAGGCTTCAAAGAAAACATAACTGCAGAAACAGTAAAATGCTGCATTTCGCTACCTCAATTTCATAAAAGAATTTCAAGCTGACGGATTCAGCAATCATGGAAGGAGTTCTGCTGAATGAGAAGGGATCTTCTTGGCTTAACAAAATTAACAACCCCAAAATTGAGGCCGGATCGCTAAACGCAGAATTCAAACTAGCGTGCTCAAACGGTCCGCATTGCTATGCAACTTCCCCTTATATCTAACGGAGAAGCTGTACTTTAGGAGAGTGAGGCTCCATCGGAGCAAGCGGCCATTTTTGTGGGACATTTGATTGAGCCATGTCAGAGGACAGTGGTAGGTCTCAAAAATGAACCTCGCTCCGTACAAGTAACACAACTTCTGGGCTGCCCAAACTAAACAAGCACATTTCTTCTCTGACGCACTGTAGACTTCCTCTCTTATAGTTAGTTCACGGCTGGCATAGATGATAGGATGTTTCTCATTATCGTGGCCGACCTCACTGAGTACCATACCCATACCTCTGTCGCTTGCGTCACACTGAACTATGAATTTCCTTGTGCAGTCGGGCGCGCAAAGCACAGCACGAGAAAGCAATAGCGTTTTGAAACCTTGGAAAGCGTTTTCTTTGTCCTTATGCCAGTGCACGCTATCCCGTGCTCCCTTTCGGAGGGCGTCCGTTAAAGGACTTGCTATTTGCGAGTAATTTGGAATGTACACTGTAAACGGAAATGAGCCGAAAAGGGCATTTCAAGGGATGTGACCTCCCTTGAGACTACGTGCCTGAAAACCGAGCTCCCTTACAGTGGTGTAGAAATGTTCAGCGTCCTCTATTTCGCTCCCTCGCAAAATGGGGATGAAAGAAGAAGAAAGAATCTTAATTCTACATCCTTTTTAAGAGGGAGTTTAGAAGATAGAGACCTCCCTTTAGCGTAAACGGAGTTCTCTGTTTCTTATTTTATGCGTTATTTTATTTTATTATACACATCTGTGAGAAGGAGACGGGAAAGGAGAGATGTATTGTCCAAGTGGTTCTTTTTCTTTCTTTTTATTTCTGCAAATTTATACATTTCCAGAGTGCAAGCCAGCTTATTTAGACCGATATAATAGACAATTTGTTCGCCTCGTCGACCACAATGTCCTGTCGCGCTGCCAGAACCCCCGGTCGGCACCTGACGAGCTGACTTCGGAAGCGGGACCATGCAAAACTTCGACGGCTTCGGCCTCAGAATGTCCTCGCATCTGTTCGTTTTCCCATCAACTAAAAGTGAAACTGAAGGCAAAGCCCGCGAAGCGCCACTGGCGTCGGCGCCAGTGACGGCGCCTGTTTTGCACTTTAGTTCTGCGTGTGTGTCTATGTGCGTTCTTACGAGAGAATTAAGGCGGCCGTCGGAGAGTGTTTCGTGTAATGTGGAACCTCACAAGAAAACTACCTGCCCCACTTCGCAGCACCGCGGTGATCGGCCACCGCGTAGCCATCGCCTTGTGATCTGTGTACTACAATACACTTTTGTGGTTCGCGCGGTAATGCCCGGGCATTCCCTACTGCGCCACGATATGAATGCTACTAGTGAAACCTCACCCACAGTCCTCACAAAATCGGAGCGCGTACGGTGTCGACTGCTTTGGAAACGGCGCGTTTCGGATTACCGCTTGCCCAGTTGCCTCATGTTTCACGCGGCCCTATATATTCAGCTGCGGTGGTGAGTACGGCGCGGACCCATTGCGTAATGCACATAATGCTCACACCTTTTCTGTTGCGGTGTTGAGACCCGTCGGTCCGCTCAAGAAAACTCAAGGAGCTAGTGCCGCACAAGAACGAGGCTTTTTTTTTCAATTTCTCGCTTTTTACATGCCGGAACCACGATCTGATTACGAGGCACGCCGCATGCAGTTATGGGGACTTCGTTTTAATATTGACCTCCTGGGGTTCTTTGCCGTGCACAGTTCTTTAATGCACGGCACGCGGGCGTTCTTGCACGCCACCGCATCGAAGTACCGCCGCCGTGGCCAGGATTTGATCCTGCGACCCCGCGCTTTACTAAGCACAAAGCCAAGGACACTTAGAGCAACCACGGCGGGTCAAAGAGTGTTGTATTTTCGTCATGAGGTGTGTTTGATAACCATTCCCTAAGTGTCGATATAGGTTGTGACAGCGATTCGAGTCACAGCAACATTAATTTTAAGGCGGCAAATTACTGTTATGCAGCATGAACAATGCGAACAGCCAGCCTGTTTCTGTGTTAAATGGAGGCATGCAGTATGTCCACACAATTATGTTCATTTTATCAGTTTTGTGAAATAAGCTTAAAACTGCATGCATTTTCACTGGGAAATCTGTACCAGCACTTTCTTGTGCCAAGTTGTCTATGCACAAATGTTTGTTCACTAGAAATAAATTTTAGGCAGTTACAGCATACAATTTCTTTTTCTGTGTGCAGACACCAACTGCATTTTCATAGTTGTGTATTGCACGTTTGACCAGTGCTGAAAAAGGTAAAAGGAATAAATTCAAATGAGCCTGCGAATTTGTCGGCTTGGTCAGGCTTTGATGTATTTTAGTAACATATGTGCATGTGCAGATGTCGTGTGAATGCATACTTGGACTTTAGTTACATTTCACTCCATTAAAAGAAAGCACCTATTCAATCTCAATTCTTTTTCTTGTTTCTTGCCCTTGGTGTCCACATACCTGAATGTATTCCGAGTTTTGGTACCAACACAACAGCAGGGCATCACACATGCTAGAAACATTAAAACAAAGAACAAGGAATGTGGCACAAATGATCCACAGAGTCACAAAACAACAAAGAGGCTTAAAAGAAGCAGAGGCAGTCAGACTTGTGCAAGCATTCATTATTAGCAGGGTGACCTATAGCCTCCCCTTTCAAAAACTAAATAAGGCTAAAATGTCTAAAGTGAGCTCCATCATCAGGGCAGTTAGGGGTCCCAAAACACAAGCACCAAACATCTGGAGGCTCTTGGTATTCACAACACATATGAAGAACATGCCACAGCAGTGGTCACGCCTCAGACAGAACAAGAACGTCTGAAATCGACAAAACCAGGAAAGGCCCTATTGCAAAAGGTGGTATATCCCCTGAGAGCGCAGTATGGCTGGGAAAAAACAGTTTCGCTACCCAGACAAACAAGAGAGAAAATTCGAGTTTCACCAATCCCAAAGAATATGAGCACGGAACATCACCAAAGCAGAAAGGTGCAATCAAAGGCTTTATAAAAGAAATATGACAGAAATCCAGACATATACTACACAGATGTGTGTAGAGAGGCAACAGACAAATTCACTATAGTGGCCTTCAAACGGTTCACAGTGATAACAACCTCCATTCGGAACCCTTCAACCTGTACCGTGGATGCAGCAGCTATAGCACTGGCCTTTCGAGATGCAGAAGCAAAAGAAACAATCTGCATTGGCCATGATTTACTCTAAGGCAGCATGCTGTTTGTTAATGACGGGCACCATCCCACGCAAAATTCACAGAATTGCACCAGGTGGTAATTTTGTGCCCTGCGCATTCTGGACTCGAGGGAAATAAGATGGCAGACCGAACTGCTCGGGCAATAAGCATCCGAGCACTAGTCCGTACTTTCCAGGAACCCCCCATTGACCCACACCACTCCTTCGAAAACCAGGAAAAAGAGAGACAAAAATACAGCCGCCCGCACCCCAACCTTATGGGAGAATAGGCCAGGGATTGGCGCTGTGTACAGACTAACACGTATCTACACCTGGCACGTAAGAGACACTGGGATGTTTGGCTTGCTAGTGAAGATGTAGGGAGCCAGAGAGCTCTTCACGATCAAGCCCAGCAAACCACAGAGACCAGTGGGGCCCTGAACTGAGGGACGTACCGACCGCCCAAACCACTAAGAGAAATAAAGTTTATAATACTACTACTTGCCCTTAGTGCTATCAGCCATCAAGTTTACGTGCAATTACAAATGAGCCACATGTCACTTTATTCACTCAGTTTCCATCCAGAAAATGCACTCTTTGTCGGAGGGGATGCATGATTGATTGTGTATGTGCAACATTTTGTTGCCACAGAGGGGCATGTAATACGGAAACCGACGTAAACATTAATACACTCTGCAGCAACTTGTTCTGAATTGAACTTTTAAAAATAAAGAGCAATTTCAGTAAATGACAACATGTGTTTGTTTTTTTATCTCACTGGGTAATGTGCTACCGTCGGTTTTCTTTTCTTTTTTTTGTTCCACGTGGTAGAGGTGTGTGCCTGTCACTGTATTTCTTTCAAGCTTCTGCAATAAGTGTGCTTCTGGCTGCTGGGACAAATGCTCAAAGCTAATATGTTTCAGATAATTGTGAATTCTAGTCAAACATGACACACATATTGCTGTATTTGTCATGGAAAATTTATTCAGGAAAGCAGCTTTTATAGCTTCAGTAACTTATTAATTGGGGCCAAATCAGCTTACCCTTTTCAAGACTAACCATTAATTTTACAGCAGTGGCCTCCTGTAATTCTAGTATTCAGTGTGTATACTGCTTCTTTTCAGGTATGTTAACATCATACAAGTCTGCATTCCTAAGAACTTAAACAGCCAGAGGCCACATTGCAAAGACGGGGATCTGAGTATCAAGAAAAAAATCAGTAATGAAGGTAGCAAGAAGTACTCACAAGCAAATGTTTATTGTCAGAGAGACGCAAGAATAACACAGCCCATGCAGGGGGTGCACGAAAGCCAGATAATAGCCACAAAAAACAAAGCCTACTCATATGTCACAACCATTTTAATCAAAAATGCCACTTAACTCTAGTGTATGCATAAAAAAGCCTTGCTACTTACGTCAATTTACTAGCATTACCGCCCAGTACTGCTGTGCTCCTGAATGGTGGCTCACATTTGCAGGCAGCAATAGGTGCAGCGACATCCATCATTCGTGCATCACTCATTTTGGACAATACACACCTTGCCGCAAGGAAAAGGAGCCACAATATAGCTTTCTAACAATTCTTGGCAATTAGTTTGAGAGAAGCGTTTCCAACCACACCAGACTAGACCGGCATTGCCTTGCAGCATGCTCGACACCGGGAACGTAACTTCTTGCCCCCGAACCCAAAATTTCTGTTTACGTGGCATAAGACGATGTGCAGACAGTGCTCACCTGCCCCCTGCTCTCCTCGCCCCCCCCCCCCAACACACGAACAAAAATATTCCTGGCTTACGGCACTGGTCCTTGTTACAAGAAATAAAAGTACAGATCCTTGGTCTCGATGTTTGGCAATCTGGAACACGATAAAATTGGCTAAGCAAAGTAAAGAAGGCACCAATGTCAACCTTCCAGCTGATATGAAGGATTGCTTCAAAATATGGAGGGGCATGTACCGAAGTAGCCAGTAATGTTGTTTGGTCTGTACTCCAGCCACGTATTATATATCAGGCTCAGTTTTACGGGCTCTCACCGAAGCAGAGGGACCAGACTAAGATTATTACTCAGAACGTGATGAGGGCAATAGCTGCTCTCCCTCTCTTCGCTCAAGAACACGCCCAGGTGAACACCATGGCAGTGTTACTAATTCAACATGAATGAGCATGTGAATTAAATAGGTTGCATGTTGCAGTCACTTCTCATTGCTTGGGTGCAACAACAGACTTAAGGCTATGGCACGGCTGTACACTGATGTTCCTTTGGACCGATATATTTTGTACAGGCGCTGATATTACAGGAGATGGAAACATAGTATGAGTCAGCCTTAAGTACTTCGCTCTTTATAAAAATAAGGAATATACAATAGATGTCTGCAACTCTACTTGAGCTTCATACCATACATGACAAGAGTCTGCAGAACAGGCTGGTACGCGGTAAAGTCACACATGACACCAATGAGGCAGCCTCATTTTTATCAAACATTGCCCAAATACAGACACACACCAATTCCTTGAGTGCCATTTAACAGCTGAAGCAAGACAGTAAAGCCACATAGCTTTGTCTGAAGATACACAAGCTTCACAACCACTCACTTTTAATGCTTGCTTGCACTAGGTACAGGCACACCTCTCTGGCCTTTTCAATGCCATGGTAGATAACAATGAACACAGCAACATCAAGAACATGTATATACCCGCACCTCTGGTGCCAGGCTCACTTACCGTCTTTCTACCCCGAAAAGATTGCTCTGATGCGACACATGCTTTTACGCTCAAATTTGACAGCCATTGCTGCGTCAATTTTGCAAGCACTGTCAAGGACGCAGTATTCTTAACTGCAATTTAGAATCAGGAAAAACGTAATTTGAATAATGTGAGCACAGGCACCTTTACTCACTTATTATGAATGGAAAGAAATGTCACTGCTGCCTGTATGAAAAGAGTAATCTTTTGCAGTTGTAGAGAGTCAGTGTAGCTTCATGCAATACTGTTTCACAGCAAGCTTGTACAAAGTATCATTACAGGCAGGGAATAATAGGCCTAATTGTGCTTTTCACTTGCTCTGAATGTGACCTTAAACAAAGCATTGTGTGTAAAAACGGCAAATGTTCTGTGAAATGAAGCATCCATCAGCGAGTAGCATTTTGCCTTTTGAGACTTTTTAGCATCCATAGTGGAGAGATTAAATTGCCAATGTATCTCTATAAGTCATGCCTCTAAAGATGCACATGGCGTTTAGGAAGGTAAATTTTTTTTGAACCAGGGAGGGACGTACAGAAGTAACTTTAAAGAGAAAAGAATCTGCAAGGTTTCCCGCCCGGGCTCAGGCCATCCGGGCATTATGTGCGGTGAGGCATAGCCTTTCCACCACTGCCCGGGCCCACTGGATAGTCCATAGTTGGTTGTGTAGTTCCGAGCTAGTCAGAGCGCTTAGCCATGGCTCCTCAAGAAGGCCCGGTTCTATCTTGTCCTCTACATATATTGATCTGATCTGTGCGCACTTCCATAAGATGTGTGCCATGTGTGCGTGTTCGTGCTTGCAGAGCTTGCAGCTCGCGTCTGGGTATGGTGTTGAATTTACTCTGTTTACATGTACTGGGTTTTGGAACGTTCTGGTTTGCAACCTTCTCCAATGTGTTTCTTGAGACCTGTCGAGTTGCTTGCGGGGTTGTGGGTATGTTTCTCTTTGTTTTGTATAGTGTGTCAGTATGTCGTGGTACCTGACCGGTCTGTGGACAGACCGAAGAGGAAGGACTCCGGGGAGGCGACGACAACAAAGTAGCGATACCAAACAGGGATCCCTGTTTCGTATCGCTACTTTGTTGTCGTCGCCTTCCCGGAGTCCTTCCTCTTTCCCCGGGGGTTGCGGGGTGTTGGGCCGTCACTGTCCGAGCCGCAGTGGGTTAGTTCTCACGCGGCTCGATGGGCCTTCTCGTGAGGTTGGGAGAGCCATTCATGGTTACTTCTCCCATATGTGCCGGGATCCATTTGAGGTATTTGGGTCATGTCAGAGAAACACAAATATATTGTTCCAAAATGGTATAGTGTTACTCCGCTGTTAGAAAGGTGATTCAGAAGAGCTCTCTAACTCCAGAGGTGACTGCAATGGGTGATTCCCCTGTTACTCTGGTATTGCTGGTCTGGTGCTTACGGTCGGTGATATACACAGCATACCAGTCTTGGAGCTCAACTTTCAAGGGCCAAGAGGCATGTCATGGGTGATTAAACCATGGATTTTCTCAGACAGATGGAATTGTCACATTAAAACTATGTACAAGCATTTCATCATCAGTGCAGCTGTGAAAAGGTGGTAGTTTTGTGTAGTATAGACGCCAAAATGCCTGACCAGTGGCGTTCTTTGTTGAGCCGACCATGATTCAGGCCTCCCCGCTAGCTAAATTGTGGACACCAATGGTAGTATCTCCTCTATGCTGGGTTACGAGTTTATTAGGCTTTCTTTTAAACAGACAGTTCATTTATTCTTTATTTTTGCTGTCATTTTGACGGCCTGTCTATGCTTTTGTTTTCAAAGGTTATATTATTTTCATTATTATGGCCTTCAATGTTTAAAATTGTAATATCCCATATAAGCCACAGTGATTACTGGTAAGAGAGAAATCAATATAGAACAAACAGTAGATGTGGGCAAATGCATGTGCATTGACTTGAACAGTCACCTGCAAAGGCTTAAAGTCAGGTTGCCCAATGGATTGAATAATCTCAGTTGGAAAGCAGCACTGAGTGTGTTCATATGCCTCTCACTCCTCCAGTATACGTAAATGCATGCCTAACCAAGACACTTTCAGACTTTAGTACAATAAGTTAATATGTTGTGTAACACTGTTCAGTTGAGACTGAACTATTGCAGTGTTTAATGCAGTGTTTATAATTTGTGGTAAGTGCAGCATGATATTGCAAAAGAACATAAATAACGTTGATCTCAATGTTTCTATCTATGTCTTTCATTCATCTCTTAGTCTCTCTGAAATTAAGCAGCAGGGCATAACACAAGCACTGCTGCCTACGTTTACAATGGAGACATCAGTGGGTTAATTTCAGGCAGAGCCAACTCCTGTCCCTTATGCACATATGTTTTGCACATATGCAATATGCACGGTACTGTACATATATGCCGCGCTCATCATTCGTCCACACGCTAACAGGAAGTTCGTTTATAGTTGTGTGCGAGAAAAATACTAAACATAATTTCATCGGTATGTCGTCGGCGAGCAATATATATCTCATGAGAGCCTCTCAACTGTACGTGCCAATTCGACCGAGTCATACATACATACAGTGCGATTCGGCAAACATGAACCTATCTTCAGGGCCAGTATATCACATGGATTCCTTTCTCAAGGTTACCGTTATTATTATTACCTACCGTCCATATAAACGACCTAACGGTGATAGCGTACGCGCAGCATCGCAAGGAAAGGCCCTAGCGAGTACGGCACCTCGATCCGGCCTGCCTGTTCTATCGCCGACGACGTCGCAGGAAAAAATATATATATTGGCTATAAGCATAACCGTCGGAATAAAGTGATCGCAATCGCACCTACTGTGTAACACAACAAGAAAAACAAAGCGAATGTCAATTAACAGATCGATCTGCGATATACGGAAGCGGCCGACGTTTCACGTACCGTCAACACGCTAACCTAACTCTTGACAAAACATGATTTTACGACTAGCGCTGGCCATAGAGACAGCGTTGTCGGCCGCATATACCAAACTCGGTCCGAGGACGCTCGGGGCGGGCAAGCAATTGCTGACTCTGGCCCGGGCCGGGCTTGGACCTAGGAGCGTCTGGCCGGGGAACATTTACTGGCGATAGCCGGGAAGTCAGCGAGTCGCCGAAAGTTCTTGCACGAGCGAAACGCAAGCGAAATTCAAATATGTTCATTTCGACTACATATTTACAATATCCACCTTCTACAATCGGGCAGCGCGAAGCATTGGGCCGCGCAACTGCTACGCAGTTAATAAGAACCCTCGGGCTATTCACAGGTCATATATCGAACCCCGCGTCATAAGAATGGGCTATTTTCCCATGCCCTTCACCTGCGGGGTTCCCTCACGCAGCGAGCATACCATCCAAAAGTCAATCTATTATTGCCCGGCCGGCATCGCGTACGGCGGACGTAAGGCGGCACACAACGACGGAAGTTTTGCCCAAGCCGGATTAGCAAACGGCAAGAAACTGCCATATTGTAATAAGTCGTGGTTATCAGCGCGTGAAATGACAAGGAATAGTTCGATCATAACCTACGCTTATTCATACTGGCCTAGTCGCTGTGGTCACGGATATGACACATAGCGTCACAGAAAAGTGTCCACAAACCATTAACAGCCCTGCTCGTGTATTTAATAACATTTTCTACTCATCGTACCTTTGCGCTAGCTGTTACCAAAACTAAGATAAATCCTAACCAATTCGCCCACCTTGCAGTCTTGCTGACATAATATCACTGGTGAAAGTTATTTTAATGCATGCACATATATCGTATTCACATGTGCATATATTGATTCTTTACTTCAGCATGTCAAAAAAGGATGCTCCATCTGTATAATTTCACATAATTACATTTTCCTTCCTTTCTTTCCTTTTTTTTTACTGCTGTGGTGGGTTGAGTACAATATATACAAATAAAATATTTATGTCACTTTTGCACTACTCCATCACTTAGAAACAGCAAATCAGCAATCAGGATGACAGATATATTAACTTTCTTATTGTTTTTTAAAATTTGTATTCAGTATGAGACAGCTCACACTTAGCTTGCTTGGTTTTTAACAAGCTCTTGTCAACGACGACACGTATGTTTGGGACTCGGAAGTAAACTGTGCAGTGCATCTGTCTCAGCATTCTTTGGAATGACAAGCCAAACCTTCATCTTGTGCAAGTGGGGAAACTGACAGCTTATGCAACTACAAACCTGTCATTCTTATACACAAACGCTTGAAGTTTGATGTCAAAATATATGTCGCTTTCATCACTCATTGATTCATGCGCGACATCTCTTCTTGTACTAACTTTCCACATCTGCATACAACAATTTTTGTTGTGAATGATTCAACTGCATAGAAGGTGGCATGCATATAGCTTTAAAAAAATAAGTTCTTGCAGTTCCAACAGGCATTCGTTAATTCCTAGAGCACATTTTCATTTCACTTCAATGCTCAAGCAGAATGTTCTCATAAGCGCATACTACTGCCCTCCGGATGTAAATTAAGCATTTTCAAGCGAGTTTCAAAACATTCTAAATGAAGTGCATATGCTATTTTGGCATTCTACTCTGATCAATTATGGCAATTTTAATTTCTCCGTTAATAAATGGACAACAGAATCTGTCGCAGCTGCTCATGCTCAATAGCATGTTTTCCTTCATTCCTGTTTACACTTCACATTACCTCAACTCATTACTCTGCCAACCTGTTCATCATGTACATTGGCCAATATTCTAGATCACATCAGAGGTAGAAAAATTAACATTCAAATATGCAAAGCCATCAAAATTGCTTTGGGCCTACCATCTACGGCTTTGACTACGAGACTTCTCAAAATGGGCGTACACGACCCCTGGCAAGAATTAGCTGAAGCTTATAAAGCCAGTCAGTTAGAATGACTTCAGCTCACGCCCACCAGGAGATCAGTGCTGCAACGGCCGAGCTACGGTGAAACCTTTATAAGCCACCATGGACCGAAAAGGATGAATTCCTCCAAACATCCGCAAATCCCTGTGCAGAGCACCAATCGCACGCCACATGCACCTCACGTACGACAGGAAAAGAAGACAAACCCGAGTGGATGCCCTACGGCGAAGACACAGGCAAGATCCGGACGCCAGATACACCGACGTAGCCAAATACCCGCAAAGAAATACTTATGCCCTGAACGTCATAGATTCTCAGGGCGGAGAGCTAGCATCTGCCACAGTCCACGCACAAAACCCTGAGACTGCAGAAGAGACTGCAATCACCCTAGCAACTAGCACGTGCAAGGACGCAGCTGCGTTTTTTTATGATTCTGAAGCAGCTGTCAGGAACTACGCTAAGGGTCACGTGTCGACAGAAGCAGTAAAGGTATTGAAGCATGACATCACTCTGATCCCCTACACCTGCGTGACCTGGGTTCCTGGGCATGACGGGCGGGAGGGGAACGAAGGAGCACACGCCGCGGCCCGATGGATCACCTGCCGGGCCAACCCTTCCTACTCTCAATGTGCCCGGTCTGCATCAGCAGGGGCAAAGACTGCACCCGTCACCTACTCAGCGATCCTGCAACATCACAGGCTGGAACGCAGGGTGTACCCACCACCTCACCCAAAGCTCACCAAAGAAGAAAGTACGACACTCGGAAGACTACAATGCAACACTTACACCCACGGAATACTCATGCACAGACTATACCTAATGCGGGAAGGATACCACGGCCCAATGTGCCGCTTACCAGACACCTTGGCGCACCTGATCCTCGAGTGTCCATGGCATCTAGATACAGGTGCATCGCCTTCACCGAAAGAATATAACGCCAGACAAGAAAGCGAAGACCTCATTGAAACGTGGGAAGCCAAGCTCGTCTCCGAGGGCCTGGAACAACGACGACACCTCGTCGCCAGGGCCAAGGAGGCAGCGAAGGCCAGAGGGTTCCTGGAATGAGGAGACCTCCCACCTAGAGTAGAACTAGGGTTTAACCCGGGATACTGTGTCGAAAATAAATGTTCATTCCTCCTTCTCATCTCGATGAGCAATCCTCTAATCTGTTCTGGCATTGCTCACCTGGACGGGCTGTCTGATCATACAGTTATAGTAGGTCTGCTTAACTTCTCTTTAACAGAAAAGAAAACGTGGCATGGCAAAGATATATATTATGTGACAAAGAATGCCAGATGCTACTAAAACCCACACGTCAGTAGATTTACAGCTATGATTAATCATGAATAACAGTGATTATGGCATGTAATAAACCCCTATTCACAGCCTGACACAATCCTAATTCTGGTGGTGACATAGTTCCCGAGTTATAGTGGGTGCAGTCATTAAATGACATGTTTTGTTGAGTGTCCACCTGCGAAGACATCACTGCATGCCCTGACTTCCCCATGCAATCTGACATGTCTGAAGTAGTTAATAATGAGTCGGGCATTTTTATCTTACTAAACAGATTAAACAATTCATCTACATCAGGTCGCAGCGAATTTAATAACAAGCTACTTAAGAATGTGTCACAGTGTCTCGACATACCCCCCTGGGTCCATTCCTAAGACTGGTGAGTGGCTAAAGTCATCCCATTCTATAAATCCGGCGAGCGTTTCTCGCCCCTTAACTACCAATGAAGATCATCAACCAGTACACTTTGCAAACTTATGGAACACATTATTAATTCACACGTCATCGACTATTTCGAAGATCCCAGTTGAACATTCAACTACCAGCACAGGTTTTCATTTACATTACTACTTAACATGAAACCACCACATTTACTCCATCTTTACAGCAGTTGGTCACTCTCTTGGCCTCATCAAATGAAACCTAAAGCATGCTCTTGTCAACATACATAAACTTGCTTACACTACACTAATCCACACAAAGTTCGAATACGCATCGCTAATATAGTACTCTGGCAGGTATACATTGTTGACGAGATTGCATTTGTTCAAAACTGGGCTGCTCGCCTTCATATTTTCCGACTATTCATCTTACACTTGCGTGTCATCATTAAAAGCACGTACTGATTTATAAGCATTATCCCTTCGCCACAAATCAGTGCGTCTTTGTCTGCTTGACGAACTTTATAATCATACTTCTCTTCGCAATCATTTCTTTCAGTCACCACCTTCCGTCTTTTCATGCGGGATGAGGTGGTGATCCCGGCATGAAAAGTGCACACCATGTCACACGTTACAATATGCGTGCTCTTTTATACCCTGCACCATCACTGAATGGAACTGCTTTCCCTCTGATATTGCCACAGAATCTGACACTAAAATTTTACGACGTGCTACGCACTGTTAATTAGTTGCCTTTTTTATTACATTCTTGTTTAGTTGTTTTTGTGAGTTACTAATAAATACCTGTATTAATACCGTAGTTCATGTGGGCATGCATATTTTCAACATTTGTTTGTGCTGTGTGCATAACTTCCGTATTGCAATTCTTATGATTTCTTACATTCTGTTTCTTAATAGCTAAACAATGTTAGCATACTTTTGCTCTGTACTTTGTCCTATTATTTATTGTAACTATTACTTTGTAATCTCATTTATGTTTGTACTTCTCCCTCCCCTGTTATGTGATGCACTCAAGTGAATGTATTTAAGCGCACCATTGAGCGCTGCAACACTGCTACTTTGATGTAGCAGTGTTGGGAGACATTTTGCCACTCCAGGTAAAGTCAAACTACTGCAGTCCTCTGTACTCTAGCGCCAAATTTAGGTGCATCATATGAAGAATTTTAAGACACATTGTAAGGCATTAGTAACTAATATGGGAAGAAAGTTGGTGCACAAGTTTCCAGGCATCACTTCATTGTTCTTTCAAAAGTCAGTCACCCATAGTGCACCTGAAATTGGATATCTTACGGAATCGAACATTGTCTTTTGACCATCGGTGAAACGTAAATGTTAAAGTGGGGTAAGGAACGACTAGGTGCGATGTGCCCATCTAGAGCTGCCAAATCTAAGTGGCCACTTGTTTCGCCTACAGCACAATATACCTCTGCTTGGTTGTGTTGCTGGTCAGAAATATATATACAAAATAACAGAAGGTGCTCCTGTGCCATTATATTCACAAAAGTCTTACATGATTATACAGGTGCCATCCATTAGCATCAAAGCATGGCCTGCACAACAAGCACAGTATGTTCAGCAGAAATTGTAGTGTTATAACTTGCATACAGAAATGTAGAAAAGTGTAAACAAAGCACTGTGCTAAAAATTGTCTTGTGAATTCCTACTGTGCAAACTGTGCAGATTGGTGACATATAGTTTGATGTGGGAGCTAGCCCAATGCACATGTACACAAAGGAAAATGATTCACCTCTTAAATATGTCAAATGACGCCCAGGTAGGCACAATAAATTTTCAGCTCTGTATGCTTCAGTGTTATGCTAGAAGAAAGTGTTTTTTACTGTGTTGCTGCTTTACAATTATATACCAACTATGCATATAGAAGAACAATCTGCAATCTTTTAGGCTGCGTGTTAAAATACCATGTATACAAACACAGGAAAAACATGGGGAAGGCGGGAGATGGAAATTTAAGACGATGAGCAAAACGAGAACAAGGTGAAAGCAGGAGCCAACGTTTCAACAAGTGGGCTTGTCTTCTTCAAGGCGAGATATGCTTTCCTCGCCACAGTTACAGATATTAAGAATTAGTTTGGTTGATGCCCAGCCTGATACTGCGTCATTATACTGACACATGCATACGATTGTTTATCCTTTTTCTGTGTATTACATTTCACCTACTAACAACTGAAAGATATCAGTCAACTCGAGATGCAAATAGTGTTGTACTTTGCGGAAGGTATATATGTGTATATATATATATATATATATATATATATATATATATATATATATAGCACTAGTGATTACGTTACGACGTTTGACGAGTCATGTGACGCGCTTGACACACCGTGCTCGCCGCTAGGTTATTGTGCTTTGAGCCACATGTTTTTTTGGCACAGGTTTGACCAATAAAGAGTTCATGCTTTGAAGCGATGTTGCCAGTGTGTTATTCTACACTGTCACGACAACGCGACAATGCTCGGAAGTATATTTATTGATTTGACAGCAAGAATTTCATAGGCATTTTCTGTGGCATGAAGGAAGGAGCTGCAGATCTGAATCATTCTCATTATTATATATACAAATTATTACTGTATTAATAATTAATATACGTCGTTGCACTGTGTGGTAGTACAACATATAGGATACCGATCAACACAGTCAGTGCTCAAAGTTAGCCACGGCTCGAGAGAGTCCGGCTTCTCTTCCATTTTCTGAGCAAGGGCTCGGCCCTGCCTTTGCAGGTCAACTGTAACACTGCGGCACCCATTCGACAAACAATTAAGGTGATTTTTTTGCCAGTAGTGCCTTGCGAGGGGAAATTCCAACTTTCCAATTTTTGGAATAATGACTCAAATAAATATAACGACTCGGTCTACAACCACTGTCTGAGCAGCGTGATCGTGAATGCCTTTAATTGTTGCATAATCTAATTAACACCCCACGCTACTCATTAAAGAACAACTATTTGTCTCCTGATAAATTGAAACCTACTAGGAATAGCCACAGACGTAACCTTGCACCATTTCAACCGTATACTAACCTATTTAAGTATAGCTTCTTTCCTCATACAATTGAAAAATGGAACTTCATTACTCCCAGGTGAAACTAGGTCACTGCCTTTAGAGAAATTTTTGTATAAATACACTTGATTCATGCTGTGTTTATTATACTGATTGTATCTTTTATTTTGAAGTTATCATGTTTCTTAAGGTGCTGAAGTTGATTTGTGCAGAAGAATATTTTGTTATATGCAGTGTACAAACCCAATCCTGTGATAGCCCAACTGGGCTGCAGTATGGGAAAATAAAAATATATAAATGAATAAGTGAATAATCAGCTTATAGGGAATGAGCAAAGACAGGGCAACAGCTGTATTGTTCTACTTCTGCATGCATTTCCCCAAGGCACTGAACATGACAGTCATCATGCCTTAATTGCTCAACTAATTAAGATTCTTGACACAGCTAGCATACTGTTTCATGAGTCAGTTGAGTGTGAACCTACCTATTCGTGAATTATGGAAGTTTCACCTTGGTTTCTTAGTTAACAAATTAATTTTAATTCGTTTATTTTTGTATAAGAGTACAGTGCTGTACCAAAGATGCATGTACTTTGTACACTTATGCAGTAAGCAGGTGTGAAACTATGAAATATACTCTTGTAATGCCCTGAGGTTCTAGGTCCTTTTGGCTCCCCTTACCACCGGTACCACTAGCCGTTACCACCAGTGGTGCGGCTGGTATGTCGATACCGCCGGAGTGCTTTATTGAGCGATATATGTGCGAACATGACACGCGCGGCTTGCCCGTAAATCCGTTTCATTTGCGCGTGCCGCGTCAACAGAAACATGCCGCTTTTCTTTCTTGTTCTGGTGGAAATGGGGCACAACATCGAATAAACGAAGCTTTGCACAACACGTTTACAAACGGACAAACACAAAAGAATGACCAATCTGACTCATCATTGATATGTCTAATTGACCAACAATTTGGCGGCTGTCCATTGTATTTGTTAGATTGTTAATTATGCTGTTTCTCACTGGTAAACCAAGCGAGACTGTATTAGTAATCGTGCAAGCCATTCGTTTTCTTGCTTTCGTGATTTGCTCGTCCGGCTCCTTTTGCCGACGAGAAGCAGCCTAATACTCGCTCCATGCCCAGCAACAATACTCAACAGAACGAAATATTGTCCCTCTATTTAAACCCAATTCAACAAGGTTCAGTGTCCTCAATATTGAACCACAACATGTAAGGAATATCGTTTAAAGGCCGCAGGCCAGCTGACAATGGACATAAATCGGAGGGGCCAAAGAAAGTAGACTAAAACATTCTTTGTCGTGAGTATTTTCTAAACAGCATGTGCCTTATATCTTAAATAAATAAATATAAAGAAATCGAGACGGACATATGTTAGAACTTTGTTTCGTTCCGTCCATATTTAACCTCTTCTAGATGGCGCCACAACAGCTCATCGAAATGCACGCGGCGCGAATTCGAATCCACAGCGAGATTTGAGCGCGGGAAGCTGCTGTGTGCCGGTATGCCGGGCTAGGCTAGACTGCTCAAAATTTTCTGTTTGTACTTAAGAGGCAGCAGTATTTGACAGAAAATAATAACACTGTGATGCTCTTCTCACGCCTACAAGTGAGGGCGGCGTGATTAACAACACAGCGTAATGCGCAACGGTGAACGCCAACGAACTCCACCACCAACCGGACAGAGGGATTTTGGTAAGCTGATATTTTATTTCTTGTTTGCAAAGTTTGTCGTAGGCAAACAATTTTTATTTATTTCTAAAAGGATAGCATTTGACTTCGTTATCGTGAGTCTCCCGTCGTGAACAACGGCTTCTGCGATATCCAGAACGTATTGATGTGCTCAGTGCGCATGCATGATGTAAGACGATACTACTGATTTGGAATAAGCAGAACTGTGTAACCTCTATATCGTACAGGGGGGAAAAGACGCGAAGATAATATTTCAGTTAAATAAAAACGACGCGTCTCGTTTTTACTCGTCCTTTTGTTTTAGTTACTGTATATTTTGTTAATGTATCGTCATATGGTTTACCAGCCATGGCCGGACTTGGTGCTCTCGTTCTCGCGTGCAAAGTCCCGGTTTGCTGAGGTGGCACTGTGAGCAGCGCCAGACAGGGCGCGATTACCCCTGTTATTGAGCCCCTGGCCAAAAACCTATTTCTGGTATAGGAAAAATTTTCACAGCTCTTCACTGTACCCACCGTGGTGCTTATAGTGGCTCTGGTGTTGGGCTGCTAAGCGCGAGGTCGTAAGATCGAATCCCGGCCACGGTGGCCGCATTTTGATGGGGGCGGAATGCGGAAACACCCGTGTACTTTGATTTAGGTGCGCGTTAAGGAACCCCAAGTGGTCAAAATTATTTCGGAGTCCCCCCACTATGGCGTGCCCCATATCAGATCGTGGTTTTAAAAGGTAAAACTCCATGATTTATGTTTTACATCTGCACTATGTGTCTTGATATGTTCTCCCTTGTTTAAGCGTGTTGGCACAAGCATTTACCTTTGCTTTAGCTTTAAGATTTGATCATATTATCTCGGTGCGTAATGCATTTATATACAACGACCGTGGATAGAAGCTGCGACTGTTTGAGTCATAACGCCTTTCCTCGCAGTAGTAGGGATTGCATGTCATTGGAAATGTGTAAGGTTGGAAATGCTAGTTTTCATCCTTCACATTCTAGAATACAAATTTATACTAGGGTAACTAAAACTTGCAAAATGCAGTGTGAAACTTAATGCTAAACTTTATTTGTTCAAAGAAAATAAACAATATTTTCAATCTCCCTTTATAATAGCATCATCGTGCACTGTGGACACTAAACTGGTTCGAAGGCACAAACTCACTGAATGGATTCTTGTCTTGCTTTAGCATAACTCAGTTTGAGTATGAGAGAAAAAGTACAGGTGACAGGATGAGCGCTAACTTCCAACTAGTTTTATTCCATGACCCTACTGCACATTATATGCCCCGCTCATAGCACACATGAGAAAAACAATTGAAACAACCTTAAAAGAAGCATATGGCTGCAGTTCACTGAAACTGTGTCGACCAACTTAGAAAGTAAAGTTCCTTGTCTGATAAATATAAGGAGTGTGTACTCACGCACATCCTAACGTGTTTGGCAATGGCATTAGCCTTAATAATCTCGAGTATCAGTTGAGTGCGACTGCATCCTATGATGACATATTCTTTAGAAAAACTAGTTTGCATCAACAAGGCTTGCAATGCATGGCAAGGGACCTACTTCATTACCTTTTATGAAGGTTGTAACTATGCTCGCCCAAGCAATCATTGATACTCCTTCCCGTATGTCTAATGTAGATGCCTTGCATGACAAGGAAAACTTGTATACCACAGCTCAAGTGCAATCAACATGCCTGTTCATGTCTTTTTTCCAACCAGTGTGTCAAAACATGTGTAAAATATTCGCAAACATGCAATGACCAGTGCATCACTTCACATTTATTCTGCGATACTCTGCTATCTCAAGTGCAGGTCGCCAAGAATTAAAAATTACCAGAGGGTACTACTTGAAAGGTGTTCACTGTACCTTGATGAGTGTTCATGGCAGCCACTGCAAATATTTCTCATTCATTGTGCACGAATATGTTTCATTAGCTAAATTTTTAAGTTTACCTAATCGATGAGATGTCAGCGGAAAAGTATTGCATGATGGTTACAAATGGCCGGTAACAGCATTTAAAACAGCCTAGGATTTGTGAAGACTTCCTTTAACGAGAAATATGCCCGTGAAATAAATAAAAGGTGAAAATAAACTGTCCTGACCATGACAACGCTTCAGCGCACCAAATATTGCATCAATCTTTACTCAAACTTTGCCAAATAGGGGCACTGGGAATGAGCAGCTGCAGTTTTTTCTCGACATGTCAGCAGTTTTTGGCGAGCAAGTACAGTCCCTACAAAACGCGATGTAGCGCGATCTTGGTAACCGTTCACTTTGCGAACCTTTACAAGACTCTGCCCCTGGTTTGTACATTCGTATTATATGCAGTGCGCTGATGACAATGTTTCCATCTGAGATAACTTATATTATTGATGCGGGGCGCATTGTCACGTGAAGTTTTTACGAAAAATTAGCATGTTTTCTATCTTTATTTGTCGGAAAAAAAAGGACCACACTTGACCTAGATCGTTGTAACGCTGTTATCGGTCATTTCTCGGCGTATTCCACAACCTTTGCATTCGCACCATGTTGGATAAGTAAGGAAATAAACATTCATTAAAATTACAAAATAATTGCTTGTTCACAATGGAAAAAAAGAACTTGAGTAGCACTAACATAAGCCTGTCAACATAGAGTGGGCGACGTTCACGGAAAGCACTCATTGATTTTTTTCTTGGCCACAGTTGTCACATCCAGTATGCAATTTAATGGTGGTTTCCGAGAAACCTGTACAGGTTTCCTTCGTAGCTTCATGCTAAAGTAGGGTGGGTGGAAATTTTTCCTGTCATAAATTTTCCTTGCCTTGCAGGCTTCCGCAGAACTGATCTGCCATAATCAAATAGTGCTCTGTGAAGTAAAATAAGGAACACTTTTTCTTCATATGCCTGTATTTCACTCATTGACCTTTACCAAGCTACTCATGTAAACGTGTATTTACTGCTCCAAAACGGGCAATTCATGCTCCAGTGTGTCAAATTTGCTGCTCCCAGAGCTGCTCCAGAACTTCTTTGACTGCTTCCATCCCTGTATGAGTGGCCCATACAATGTTTAACGAAATTATGACTGGCATCCCAGAAACTTCAACATGTTAGCGTCAATCTGCCAAAGGGCCTGCATCTCAACATTTTCGTTAGAACTGATCACTTGATTTGCTGCAGGACTGAAGCTCCCTTGATATCTACTATACATTGGATAGTACGTGCAGGATAATGAATGGCTACCTGAATGCTGCTTGAAGCGGCAAGCTCTACAGCATCACTTATGCTCCTTTCCATGGGTTGGCAAGAGGCACCGTGGCACACAACTCTACTGGCACCTGTGCTCTTCAATACCTTCGGAGGAGATGCATTGGTATGCTGTACATATATTTGACTATGGGTTCCAGCCGCATCTCTTGCATTGTCATGTGATGTGTAGGCAGAGAAGTTACTTATTGGGCGCACGTGTTGGTTAAAGATACAAAAAGGAAGGTGCTTCTTTGAACACCGATGACCCTGTCCTCCGCTTATTTCTTTTCATTTTCTTGTTACCTTATTTTTGCTGATTATATAAAGGTCGCAAGCAATTAAGCCAAGAAAGTCATTGGTGTAATTAGCTGTGGTTGAAATTGAAATGTAGAAAATATTGAAAAAAAGTAATGAAAGCAGACGAAAAGACCTTGTCTCTGGTAGTGACTGAATCCAGAACCTTTGCATTACACACGCGATGCGCTACCAATTGTGCTAACTTGGGCATTTATGTGTGGTATACGTGGCCCTGGGAGTGTTAGCCAGCGCCATTTAGAGCCGTGGTGGGCAGATGTGGAACATCTTTTTTTGCATGATGGTGTCGTGTAACACCTGAACTGAAGAGAGCAGGCATGTGGCTAATAAACCCATGCATGCTGTGGTTTCAGCATGCATGAGGTTTCATGTTATGAGGTTTCAGACCCTCGCAAGAATGAATGAGGAGGAAAACGGGTTTCATTTTTTTTAATCACGACCATATAAAGGCAGCAGGCTTTTCTTTGATAAAGGTGATTACTCTGCCATTTCACAGGAATTATTTGCTCATGTGTCTGTTTTTGATTGTCTTGGCGAGAATTCTGTTGTTGTGCAAATGTGGTCTCTTTTTAAAACAAAAGTTACAGAACTGACGGAAAAGTACGTACCAAGTGTCCATTCAATTGGGCTGAAAAACTAAGAAACCATGGTTGAAGCCTAGTATTCTGAGGTTAATAAGGAAAAGAAGAGTATATAATGCATTCAAAAGAACACAAAGCAGTTATCAGTTTAAGAAGCAGGTCGAAGTACCTAATGAATATAAAACTAAAATTCACATTGGAAAGGGTCAGTATTCAATCGACTTAATGATAATTAGAAAACAAATCCAAAGCTTTTTGCAAATACGTAAAAGGATGCGGTTCTGACTCAAAGGGAGTAAATGAAATTGTTCACCATAATAAGGTCCTATCCGACGATACAGCTAAGGCAGCTTGCCTTAATGATTTTTTCATTCTGCATTCTTGCCTAAAACAAACTTTGGAAAATTTCATGTGAGAGCTGAGCCAATAATGCAACCTGTCGAATTCAGTGTTGGTGGTATCGAATCATTGTTACAAAGTATAGATGAAACTAATGCCCCCGGGCCAGATGGTATTTCTCCCAGCATATTGAAGCGCTGTGCCTGGCCAATCGCGTCTACCTCTACCTAATCTACACTAAATCTCTTTCTACTGGAGTGCTGCCGGATGACTGGAAAATGGCCCATGTAGTTATGGTTCATAAGGGTAGTCCAAAAAAATATGTAAATAATTATAGGCCTATCTCTTTAAAATCCATTTCCTGTAAAATATTAGAGCAGATTTTGTACAAAGAAATAATGAATCATTTATTACAACACAGATTAATAATTGATAATCAACATGGTTTTCGCAAGGGGCTGTCCTGTACAACACAGCTAATTGAATTCTATCACGACTCAGTGGCTCAGGTGGATGAGAACGGGCAAACAGATTGTGCCTTCTTAGATTTTCGAAAGGTGATTGACATGGTTTGTCACTCATTGCTCCTTCAAAAACTTCATGAGGCAAATTTTAATCAAGAAGTGTGTAACTGGATTGCCAATTACTTGTTACAGTATCGGTAATGCGTAATTCTGAACGGTGCTACTTCTCCTTGAGTCGAGGTCACATCGGGAGTTCCTCAAGGGTCTGTTTTAGGGCCGCTATTGTTCTTAGTTTATATTAACGATATTCCTGCCGGGATATCTTCGCGATTACACTTGTTTGCCGACGACTGCGTAGTGTATAGAAAAAAAAATGAACAGGACTCCATCAATGTGCAGGTTGATCTTACTAACATTGTCCCATGGTGTGAGAAGTGGAAAATCCAGCTAAATACAAAAAAATGCGTTCATCTGTCTTTCACGAAAAAAAAAAAAATTATAGAAACCCGTTATTTTTTAACACAGATATTATTGACCAGCAATATATGTATAAATATTTGGGTGTGACATTTTCAAGTGATTGTTCTTGGAATGCACATGTGAGTAATGTATTTGCAAATGCTGCCAGAGCGCTAAATTTTATTCAGCAAAATTTGAAATCTTCACCTTTTGCCCTAAAAAATACTGCTTAAATTTCATTCGTTGATCCGATCTTGAAGTATGCGTGTTGTGTTTGGGACCCTCGTCAGAAAACCGTGATCGACCAAATCGAGCGAATACAATATAGAGCGGCAAGGTTCGTTCATGGGCGATACAAGCGAGAGGAGAGCTGCACTGCAATGAAAAGTGAGCTCGGATGGGAAGCGCTCTCGTCTCGCTGAAGGAAACTGCAACTAAAATTGCTATTTAGCACATATAATAACAAAACCGGAATTAATAGAGACACTTATTTTAAACCACCGCCCCATGTTTCTAAAAGAACAGATCATGACTTTAAATTCGAGAATGCCGAACTAGAACGAACCTTTATGCTATCATGTTTTGCCCTAACTGCAACAGAGTGGAATCGATTATTTTCTGACCAATTCTGCTGTGCGAATGAAGATGTGTTTTTTTTTTCGAAGTTGTAACCCCCCTGCTTGCACACCCCCAGGGAAAGCGGGACATCTCTGAATAAAGAATAAAGGCACTGAAGCCAAGAAAAGCATAGGGGTAACTAGCTGTGGTTAAAACTGAAATGTTGAATTGGCTCTGCGGCCATCTATCAAAATTCACCGCAATGCATTATCGTAACTCAATGGGCAGAGCGTTTAAAAATTATAATTCAGAAGACTGCCGGAATTTCAACAAATCATCAGTTAGCAAGAATGAGAGTGCACACCTTTCTAATATTCTGCGTATTTATGGAACTTATTCGTAACCTTTCTGCTGTGGTATATCAGTGTTTTAATTCGGACCAAAACCGTGCTGTAATGTAGCAAAGAGGTTATGGTCTAGTGGCGTAAATGTGCATGTTAATGAGAGGGCAAATTGTCTTGACGTTGTTAACTTAGAGTTGTTTAAACTTGGGCAGCCTTCCGAAGTCTACTTCTTTTCAAGTTGCTGCCCATTGAGTTACGCTGGTGCACTGTGTCGTGTGAGCTACTGCAATGAGATGGTGCTATGTACACGGTCATGTAAGATGCAGAACTATGCCTCGGGGAGAGTGGACCGAACCGTGTAAGCCGAGCCGGCATGTAGCCGTGCGTGTTTTGCATATGCAACCTAATAAACAGTCCCCAGTTAACTTTTGTTTTGTCAATTACGTATGCTCGTAATCCGACCACGACGTGGAGGCAGTGGTGGGATACTCGACAGCGCTGTGAGAAATGCACCACGCAAGTAGAAGTCTACACCTGCAGTGCAGTGCGGTGAATACGAAACTTTGCTACCCATGGCTTCACCTACAGTGTCCACAGCCCAGCACACAGCTCCGCTCAACTTGTTCGTCGTTGAACTGCCGAAAAAACTTGATTTTTGGCGACCCGAGGAGTGGAAACAGTGGTTCACGAGATGGGAGTGCTATAGAGCCATCTCCAGACTAAAGAAGCAATACGACAAGACGCAGGTGAACACACTCATTTATGCCATGGGTCGTGAAGCCGAAGACGTCCTAGCCCGGCTCAGGCTCTGTGATGCTGAGAAACTCGACAACAACACAGTAATACAAGTGTCCATAAAAAATTTTCTGCCAGGGATGAACGTGTTATATGAGTGTGCAAGGTTCAACAGGTGGAAGCAAGACGCGCACGAGACTGCCACCAATATGTTCATCAGCGAGCTCTTCAGACTAGCTGAAACCTCTGAGTACAGCGCCCTGAAAGAAGAACTGATCTATGATAGACTCGTGGTCGGTCCCACAGACACGCAGGTAAGTGAGAAGCTGCAACTTAACGCCGAGCTTACTCTGGAAGCCGCTGTCAACGCTGCTCACAACATGGTGACAATCAAACAGCAGCAAAAGGACCTACGGCCACAGCTACAGTAACTTGAAGCTGTAGACACCATGCACAGCTTCTCAAAGAGCAAAGAAAAGTTAAATAATCATCGAAAAAACCAGCGTGACCAAATTACACAGACATGCAAGTCCATAGGGTTCATAGGGTTCAACAGAACACCATGGTTCACCATCACACACTATGTGCCCAGGAAATGGCAAAACATGCAGTGCCTGCAGTAAAAAGGAACACTGCTGCCGTATGCTTTTCTGCTTCCAAAAAGCAGAACAAAAAGCACGTACCAAGCTGTTTTGGAAGAGGTTTACTTGGACAATTAACTGACCAACAGGATCCTGGGCCATGAAAAATCTATTTGATGGTCAATGGCTTGCCAATGAAGTTCAAGGTAGACACTGGCGCAAATGTAACTGCCATGCCAACAAGCCTCTACGACAAACATTTCATGGCTGCTCAAACCCGCTAGGACCAAAATAGCAACGGTTGGAGTCTTCACTGCGACCCTGTGCTGAAATGGCTGGTTGTGTCAAGAAGAAACTTATGTAATCGACTAGCTGCATGACGCACTTTTTGACATCCCGCAATCAAATCCTTCAATGTCCTCCAAGTCTCCTAGAAGTAGCAGAGTCAGCAGGCAAGGTCAGCGACCCAGCCGACATTTTGTGCCGCTACCTCTACCTGGCTACAGACCTGGGCCTTCTCAAGACCGACTACAAAATATCGCTACTCCTTGATGCCATGCAGTGTGCTATTATGTACTCGAGGCGAGTACCTCTGTCCATGTAGCCGAGTGTCCAATGTGAGTTGGAGAGAATGGAGAGCCTGGGTGCCATCATAAAGGTAGAAGAGACCACAGAGTGGCGTGCACCTATGGTAGTTGCGAAAAATAAAGGAGGCGAGCTGCACATATGCAGTGACTTTGGAAGGTTGAAATAGAACGAGTCTTAGTGCCTACCATCGATGATTGGCTGGCCAAACTCACCGGAGCTGCCTGGTTTAGCAAACTTGACGCAAGGGCCGGTTATTGGTTACTGGTCACCTGTGTCCTAGAGGTACAACACTTTCCTGACGCCAACTGGCCATTTAGGTACCTCCGATTGCCCTTCGGAATTTCCACAGCAACTGCATTTTTCCATAGGGAAATGGTAAGACCGCTAGAAGGCCTGGGTGGCCAAGCATGTCTGCAAGACTACATAATACTGTTTGGCCGCACGAAGGCAGAACATGATGCATGACTGCACAAAGCACTTCAGCGCCTGCAGGAAGCTGGTATCACCCTAAACGCAGGAGAGTGTGTCCTACACCAGCAGTAAAAAAATCAGGCCCCTTTGTGAACCCCCTTGTTCATTACATAATGAGGGTCTCGAATCTGGCAACTTTGGTGCCTTCAGGTAGCATGTGTGGGTTTATTGACCAGTTGCCTTCACCCAAAAAGATCACATACTCGTGATGTCTGCGGCAGAAAGGATGCTCTACATGTCCGCCAAGGTTTGTGAGTGGTGGCACTGGCTAACAATTCCAGGGTTAGTTTTAGTAGTAACATAAATACCCCAGAAAATGGATGGGAAGACTGTGCTGTGGTAGCTCAATCAGTAGAGCATCACACGCGTAATGTGAAGATGTGGAATCGTTTCTGAACTGCGAGAAGTTGTTTCTTCATCCGCTTTCAATTCCATTAATTTATAATTTCTTCATTTCATTTATTAAGTACAAGTAATTTCTCCTGTGTTGTCCTTGGTGTCTTTGTTTGTTGGCATCTTATATAATTAATAAAAATCAGGCCCCTCAGTTAACCTGCTTTCTTCTCATTCAATACATAACAAGGGTCTTGAATCCGGCACCATTGATACCTTCAATTGGCATGTGGGGCTTCACTGACCAGTTGCCTTCACCCAAAAAGATCACGTACTTGTGACGCCCGCAGCAGAAAGCATGTTCCACATCCATCACCAATGTATGTGAGTGGTGGTGCTGGTTAACACTCCCAGGGTTAGTTCTAGTAGTAACACATAAATACCCCAGAAAGTAGATGAGAAGACGGCGCTGCTGTAGCTGAATTGGTAGAGTATCGCATGCGTAATGCTTAGACGTGAGATCGTTCCCTACCTGCGGCAAGCTGTTTTTTCATCCACTTTCAATTCCATCAATTTATAATTTATTTCAATTAGTAAGTATAAGTAATTACTGCTGTGTTGTCCTTGGTGTCTTCGTTGGCTTCTTATGATATGATTACTAAAAATCAGGCCCCTTGGTTAACCCCCTTTCTTCTCATTCACCAGCAGCCGGTGGAATTCCTTGGACACATTGTATTGGCAAACGGTATCAGTGCTGACCCTGAAAAGGTCTATGTGCTGCGTCAGGTAGCAGAGCCAACAGACGAAGGATGTAGAAGTGAGGTCCTTCTTGGGATGGCCCGCCACCTGGTCTATTTTTTCCAAGGCTCTCACAGCTCACAAAACCATTACGTGTTCTGCTTCACTGTGGTGCTTAATCCATCAAAAAACCATTGGCGACGATACCGGTGCTCACCCAGTACAACCGTCAGTCTTCTCACTGTGTCTGCTTATGCATCATCCTACAGTCTTGGGGCAGCCCTACAAGAGACAGAAGGTCGTAGGCTTGTAGTTGATTGTGCCTTAAGGTCCCTCTCTGACACAGAGACATAATATGCTTGTATAGAGAAAGAAGCACTGGCAGTTACATGGGCCTGCAAGCATTTCCGCTGCTACCTGGTAGGTCTGCAGTTTCATGTAGAAAGAGACCATAAGCCGCTAGTGCTGCTGCTGTCATCAAACTGCCTGGGTGAACTGAGGCCACATCTGCAACGGGTCCGAATGAGACTGCTGGAGTTTGATTACCCCATTTCCCACATCTTTGGCAAGGAAATATGCCCTGCCGACGTGCTCTCAAGGAAACTGCAGAAAGAAACAGACAATAGCAGCCCAGGGACCCTCAGCGAGGCCATCATAGAACACAAAATTCTTACAATGGAACTGGCGTCTGCCTCCCAAGACTTGTTAGAGAGGATAAAGGCCGCAAAAATGAATGATCCCGTTTTAGCAAGGGTCAGGGACTATTGTACATCGTGGCCTAAAAACAAGTTGCTTCTCCCAGAAGTGCAGAGGTACGCAGAATTTGCCCACGAACTGACACTGGTGGATGGCACTTTACTCAAAGGCAGTTACGTTTTCATCCCGCTGAATGTGCAATGTGATGCGCTTGAGCGCTTGCATACTGGTCATCAGGGTGCTGGAAGATGTAAGGCTTGAGCCACTCAGTCAGTCTGGTGGCCAGATATTAACCAACACATCCAGAGTTATGTGTCAAAATGTCCTGTCTGTCAATAGCACTGTAAACCAGACACAGCCCGTGATACACACCCCTATTTCAGAACACCCGTGGGAAGTGATTGGAATTGATCTCTTCTGTGAGAATGGAGAGAATTACCTCGTAGTGGTGGACTAATACTCGAGCTTTTTTGAACAGGTGAAGTTGAGGCGTACTACCACACAGAACATAACTCAAGCACTGAGCCAGATCTTCGCTCACTTTGAGACACCAGCTATTATATGACAGGACAACGGTCCTCAGTTCGCTTTGGCACAATTCACCATGTTTGTCAAGCAATGGGAATCATGTGATGTAACCAGTAGCACCTACTTACACCAGAGCACTGGCGCTGCAGAAAGAACTGTACAGATGGCTAAGCAGTTGCTCAAGAAGTCATCCAACATTCACAAGTCTCTGATTGCTCATCATGACCTCCAGGCAAAGAAGGGCTCACACTTGCTGAACTCGTAGGAAGATGCCTCAGAACCGATGTGCCGGTGGCACCAAGAATGCTGATGCCACTGGGGAACACAGGGACATTCAAGAAAAGAAATGAAGCATATACGGTCAAGCAGCGCAAGTAATGCGACTGGCAACGCAGGACTTTAAAAAAAGACTCTATTCAACCACAGACTGCCGTCCGTATCCTGTCCGATGCTGCAACAGGGACAGTAGTTTGGCCAGCTCACACTTAACGTTCATATGTGGTGAGCACAGCTAGTGGTATTACTCGATGCACCAGTAAGCATTTATAGCCGTTGCAACCTGGAGCATTCACAAGAAGTGGACGTAGGATTTCGAAGAGCACGTGAGAAGTAAGAGCTCCAAGTCGGTTCAACTTGTGACTGGGGCCACTTTAAAGAAAGGGAGGTGTGTGCGCCGCCGCAACGAGATGGCACTACGTGCACCATCATATGAGATGTGGAACGATGCCTTTGGGAGAGCGGCCCAGACCATGTGAGCAAAGCCGGCATGTAGCCTTGCATGTGTTGCATATGTAACCTATTATACAGTTGTCAGTTAAAAAAAAGGTTTGTTTCTCGTCACTTGATCACGACACATAGCAGTGAAGATAGACAAATAGCGGAAGGGGCATTGTCCAAAATTTCTTTACATGCTTGTGCCACCTCCTCCTTCAATACATATGACAACAGAATTTTTTAAAATAAAAATCGATGCGACATAAAATGAGCAAAAATCCGTATAAGCCAGTTTGTTGTGTAGAGTAGTGGACGTCAAATCAGGAAAAAAAAGACAGACTGTAAATGGAAGGGATTGACAAAGTGAGGTTTTGAGTTGTGGTAGAAGGGGATAGGAAAGGGGCTACTCATGTTCGGTTCTTTCAGGAGTTGAGATAAAAACCAGAAACACAAAAGAATTTGCATGCAGTGGTAGGCACTGCCAATCCAGTGTGCCATGTTTTCTAAGAAAGCAGGACCTATTCATATAATCTCTCTGGAAGCTCATAAGAGAGGGGGAGGGATGAAGGATTGTAAAGAAGGGAACAGGGCCAAACAAGCTGAGGTGTAGCAACCTGTGTAAACCGAAAGCGAAAAACATTCATACACATAGTTGTGAGAAATAGAAAAAAAAAAGAAAATGAATAATTACACTCACTCCCACTCTTTGATATTAGAAGAGCTTATGATATCAGTTGTGCATTCATGTTTCTACTCCTCCCAAAAATATATATGAAGTTAGGGATGACAAGTGCATGTGTTACAATGCTCACCTACATTGGTCTTCCTTTGTTTTTATATTCTGCAAATGTTCTCTTACCCTTTCATCAGTGCAGCGTCCAATTTGGCTTGTGTAGAGCTTACCAGAAGTAAGAGGTTATTTGGTAAACCATTCAAGTGGCACAATTCATGAACGGTGTTGCATGCCTTTTGTTAAAAGCAGCTGTATTTTTACACTCAAGCATGGTAACAAAGCTTAGATGGCTTCTTCGGAACCAGCGGCACAAATGGGGCCCTATATTTGTCATCAAACTTCTTCAGTCAGTGCAACTGTTGTGCACATGAGGCAGTGCCTCTGGCTGCTTCAAACTATGCGCTTTTGTCTTTTGCTGCTTTCAACTCCTGAAGTTTTCACAGTAGGGATGCTGAGATTCCGATGTTGAGAGTGAGGGAGGCCAGCTGCTATGAACCTGCCAACCTGAGCACAAAAGCTATTGCACCTTGTGTGAATACACATCTTTAGAGCCTATTCAAGGCACATTGGGGCAAGAGTGGGTTTAACATGGGTGTAGGCTGGTTCATACAGTAGCTAACCATTCTTTGCTCTTGGTTGGTAACTTTGGGAAACATGCTTTAGGGTGACCATCAAATGTTTACCTAAGATATGCAGCGCATTGTCAATGAATTAATGAAGGTGAGTCTGACAAATTCTTGTCCGGTTAGGAAGAGTTAAGGGAAAGAACAGAACTGACACTGACCAAGGTGAAAAATTATTTAAAAACACGTGGGAGCCTTGCTAACAATGATTTCGCCATGCGTGTCTCAGGTGTAAAGGTTAGTCCTTTTCCATGCCCGTTAAAAAGATTTCAAATGTAATCTACTGTATTCTCATGTGTCATATTAGAGTTAGGTTGTAAAAAAATTTAGATATCGATGTATCTAAAAACACTTAGAACCATGGCCTTGTCAAATATGTAGTGATGTAATGTCACAAAGCACAGGAGCATTGTGATCATCCCATCTCAATACCCCTACTGCAGAAGCTTAAATTCCAAATGCAATGAAATTTCACTTTTGCTAAATTGGTAATAAATGAGTAGTAAATACTACTGTAGTAATCTTGGCAAAGCTGCGTGGCTGGTAACTGTGTAATTTTCTTTTTGGTATTCTTTTAATAGTGTATTAGCAGATGACGCATGAACCTGGTGGTTAGTGGCGATGACGGGAGTCCACATCGCCTCGAGGTTTTTTATCGCACTGCAGGCAGCTGCAGGTGGTCCCTTATCTCGTAGGCCGCACTAAGGAGCCTTGCAATCTGTCATGCCTCACTGCCAGTTACTGGCAATTGTGGCATTCATTTCAGTATTGCTATCAAGAATGCTAGAAGGCTGTTTTGTATTTACACTGTATGAATCATTTTTTACGCAGCCGTAACTTTTGTTGTAGTTGGGCTTTAAGGGCTGTAAAACAGCAAAAGCCAGCAGTGCACACACTTAAAAGCAGCTGAAGCAGCTGGATGTACTGCCTCATGAGCACCAAGTGACGCACTCACTGCAGAAGGTTGCTGACAAGCATGGGATCTGAGTTGGGTTGTTTGATGTTGCGCTGCCAAGCCTGAGGGCGGATGATCAAATTGTAGGTGTGGCAGCTGCATTTTGATAGGTGTTCAATGCAAAAATGCATGTGTGCTGTGCATTGTATGCACAGTAGAGTAACCAAGGCGGTCAAAATTAATCCAGATTTCGTCGTACTTCACGCCTCATAATCATATTGTGGTTTTGGCACATAAAACTACAGAATTTGGTTCAATTTATTGGTTGGTGCTCTTTGATTTTCCAGTTGTCTAATTTTCTTGCTTAGAAAAGCTCATCTTGCTACAAATGATGAAGTTATTATTACGAAAGGCTAACCTTCAATGTAACTTAACTTATTATTTTCCTTCAGTGTCGCTTTACCGTACAACAAAAGCATGGAACACTAATACTTTCGCATTTGTTTTTATTTGACTCGTGCTCAACAGCTAGATGGCATAGAAGCTGAACTACTACTGTGGGCTTCAAGTTGATAGGTTGCCATATAAAAGCTTGTCTTTTCTTTTAGAGATAAAACACCTGAGCCTATTTTTCTGTCTTTCGATAGACTACTGAGAAAGGCAAACATTGCTTGCATGATAGATAAGTGATTAGTTAATTATGCTCAGTTTTTGCCCGCGCCCCAAGAAAGGAAAGTGAGCATAATTGTATATTTTAGTTGCAGAACTCGAAACTAGGAAGCGAAATGCCCTTAACCATTTCCCTACTGAGGATGAGCAAGGCTTGTCATTGAAATTTTTGCCTGTACAACTGAGGCTGCGCTGGGTCCATCAGAAGTAAAACCACAAAGTTCTGCTTTCCCGTCCATAGGTTTGGCTCCACTACACACTTCTTTTTAATGCATGATAGATGATACCACAGAGCAGCATGTTTCTGTACTGGCAGCCAGCTTTTCAAAATGATATCATCTTGTAGAAGCTCTGATTGAGAACTCCCGGAGTCAACCTCACAAAATAAAGAATGCAAATCCCTAGCTACTCACGTCATGACTTAGAAATAAAAATAAATTCGAGGGTTTTGTATGCCAGAACTACAATTTCATCTTAAGACATGCTGTAGTGAGGGACTTCAGATTAATTTTGACCATCTGGGCTTCCTTAACATGTACCCAATGCATGGTACACAGGTATTTTTGCATTTCACCCCCATTAGAATGTGGCGGCGCTGTGGCTGGGCTTAGTAGCGCCGCACCACAGCCACTATGCCGCCACAGCAGGTATGTTATGGCTGGTCACATGCCAGTTCTTCATGTGCATTCTTCTAACTGCTAAAAGTCAAAAGCCAACAAGGATACACTTCGTGTGCTAAAAGCATCCCTCAGGTGATCGAAAGCGATGCACTTGAAGGTAAATCAAGACATGGTGTCAAGACTGCTGCATGGCATTGTGCAATATTCATTGCTTCGGTCTTCAGAACAGTCAAAGCCAAATTACACGGGCATTCATCAGTTATAGTATTGCTGTTTTGGAGCAAAGAACACAACGCTAAGCTATTTCCTTCGCTTCTAGTAACCCACCTGAACCAGTAGAAGTGTGCTATATGCGACAAAGATAAAATATATAAAAGATACAACGAACTTTTAGTCCCTCTTATGTAGCTCACATTGTATTACCAGCATAGTTTGGGTTAATAAAATTACAGTGGGCAACATATATTATAGCAGAGCTTCTGCTTAAGCTACTAAGTCAGACATACTAGTAGACATATAGCACGAAGAAATGGGCACGAAGAAACACGTTGAAAGTGCTCGCACCAAGTACCACCCGATTTTATTCTTGGAGGGAGTGCAATTATAACCACATTCACTCTTTTTGGGATAGTGATGAGTCTGACTGGTCCAGTGATTTCATTTTACCGACTCAGTGCCATGTACAAGCAGCAATGTTTTCATCAGTTTGGTGTGAGTGATGTCAGTTTCTGAGCAAAATGATATCTGAGGGTGCAGTGAGAATAAATTGTGCAGAAGTTGGTTTCCCTGGGTTTTAAAAATGACCGTGCAAAGTGAGGTGGCTGCAGTGACAAAGGTTGCCTGTCCAGTGCAAGAATCCATATCATATCAAAATATGTCATGTATTTGTTCATCTGAAGTAAAGAATTGAAGCTGCAAAGCTAACAACTCATGTTTGGAGCTTCAACTTAATACTAATGAGTGGGAGGAATATGTGGGCCCCTAGTGACCTGTTTAGAAAAAAGCACCTTTTTTGCTTACTACTCTGCGGTTTGCTTATCGTGCCGCACCTGCAATAACATATAAGAAGCCAACAAACACTGGCACCGAGAACAACATAGGGGAACTTACTTCAGGTTAAATGAAGTAACGAAACAAATTATTAGAAATGAAAGTGGATGTAAAAACAACTTGCCGCAGGTGGGGAACGATCCCACAACCTTCGCATTTCGCGTGCGATTCTCTACCAATAGAGCTACCACGGCGCCGTTTTCCGTCCACTTTCTTGAGTATTTATGTTTCCATGTAGAACCCTGTGAGTGTTATCCAAGCCACCACTCACAGACCTTGGCAGCGGACGTGAAACACCCTTTCTGCCGCAGGCGTCACGAGAACGTGATCTTTTTTGGGTGAAGGCAGCCGGTCAAGAAACCCACACATGCTACCTGATGGCATCAATGTTGCCGGATTTGAGACCCTGATTACGTAATAAATGAGAAGAAAGGGGGTTAACCGTGGGACCAATCTGTATTAGTCATATCATAAGAAGCAAACAAACACTGACACCAAGGACAACATAGGGGAAAATACTTGAGCTTAATGAATGAAATAACGAAAGGATAAATTAATGGAAATGAAAGTGGATCAAAAAACAACTTGCCGCAACTTTGGGATCGTTCCCCACCTGCGGCAAGTTGTTTTTTCATCCACTTTCATTTGGATTGATTTTTTGTTTAGTTTAGATTTTTGTTTAGTCCCGCCTGGCCTTCAAGCCAGGCGGGACTTCGGCGTCGACGAGAAAAACTTCTGTCATTGGAGGGGACAACGACAGCAGAGTTTTGTGTGCACTGCAACGAGGATGGCATTTAGCGGACCAAAGAAAGGCCATTACCACGAAGTGCAGACAGTTTTGGCCAACTTTGTTCGGACGCAGAGAGCAGCTGCCCTTCGGGTGACAACAGAAGTGCTCCATGTGAAAGCTAGGGAGCTTTCGAGGGAGCGAGGCCTAATGCCAAAGGATTTCAAAGCCAGCCGGAGCTGGCTTCAGAAATTCATGAAGTGCTTTGGCTTCAGCCTCCGACGTCGCACTTCAATCACCCAGAAGATGCCAAGCGATTTCGAAGAAAAGCTGATAGCTTTTCAGCGCCTTGTGCTGCGAAAGGTAGTAGCGGCAGGCTACAAACTTGGGCAAATCGGCAACGTTGACCAGACGGCTGTGTATTTTGATATGCCAGTGGCGTACACCGTGAATGAAAAGGGTGCCAAAGAGGTGAATGTGTGCTATGCGGGCTACGACAGGCAGTGCGCAACTGCGATGCTGTGCTGCACAGCTGACGGACATAAACTCCCTCCTTATATGATATTTAAAAGGAAGACCGTGCCTGCTCGAGAAACTTTCCCAAGAAATGTCATTGTGCAGGTAAATGAGAGTAGATGGATGACGGGTGCGATTGTGGAAGAGTGGGTTAAGATTGTGTGGCGATGGCGTCCAGGAGCCCTTTTGACAAAGAACTTGCTCCTTGTTGTCGACTCTTACCATGGGCACTTGACCGACAACGTGAAGGCTGCACTCGCACAAGCGAACACGGACCTCGCTGTCATACCGGGCGGCATGACGGGCCAGTTGCAGCCACTTGATGTCTGCATCAACAAACCTTTCAAGGATCGTCTGCGGGAATATTACACGGACTGGTTGACTGACGAAGACCACATGCTAATGGCAACGGCCTCATCAAACGTGCATCGCTATCGCAGCTGGCGGGCTGGGTAGCTCAGCCTGGGACGACATCCCATGTACATTGATCGTGCACACCTTTAAAAAGTGCAGCATATCTAATGCGCTTGACGGTACCGAAGATAGTGCACTGTTTGAAGGTGACAGGGACAAGGAACACAGCGAGGAGTCTAGCAGTGACGACGACATTGGATGAGTTCTGCACGTTCAGATTCAATAAATGCTGTTTGCATTTTGTGAATGCTGTCTTCGCTTTTTTTCTTCGGCCTACATTTGAGGTAATATATTTTTTTTGTTGGCTTCGGACTTTAGGGGGTCGGCTAGAATCGGGGTCGGCCTAGATTCGAGTAAGTACGGTACTCACCTAACGCAATGTGTGTAATGAATCGAGGGTAAATGCTCTATAAAAAATTACATGTTTTTGACGAGATATGGTGATAATTTTCTGACACATGTCGATCTTTGTTTGCTAATGTGGAAAACCTCAATCACATCCTTCTCAGCTCTGTCAGGGCTCTTTGCAACTAACCTCACGTGCTGGAAGATAGGGAAACACCCATGGCTCATATGTGCAGCCAGATGGCTACTGTAGTTATTCTTCATGCAAGTTCTGGCTTCACCCACTCCCTCATTGATACACTGATAATGGTTATGGTTACTAATACTCGTTTCCATGCAGGAGCAAAATCAGCGTGTAGTTGGTGCTGGTCCGGTTGATAGGTCTTTCTCCTTGTTTTTTAATGCTACCATACTTCTAAGAATAAATAATCTTGCATACTATTGCTGAACGCTGGGAGAGTTGGTTATTGGCATTAGGAAACAGTTACTACACTATAAGATGAAGCACATGAAATGCACAGGATGAGCACTGCACATGAACTTGTTTTAGTACACGAGTGCGATTATATGCATGCATGAAAGGCTCACATTTACAGCAAAATTTGACTATAACTAACACATAAGATACATCACTCATTCTATTTTACGTGTACCATACATCTTTTTCAAGTAATCAATTTTTCTATTCGAGATTTCTATTCGAGATTCGAGATTACATTTTCTGAGTATTTTGTGCTGTTGTATTTTGCCATGTATTGACATCTTTTACAATGTCCTGCAAGTTTTTCAGACCTTGCTAAGCTGCGCAGAATGCTCAGCCTGTCTTTGGGGCACCTTTGAGTACCTTTAATGCCTTCAGCAGCAAGTGTTACGTAGGATGGACCAGGGTTTGTAGCAGCGGCAGGCTGCAGGAGCATCTTGCACAGATGTAGGTGGTAACAGCATGTGGATATCTCACAAAACATTGCAAAAGGTGCCAACCTGTGCCAAAATTTGTCTGTACACATGCACTTTGCAAATATAATGCAGGGAAATGCAGATTTGCATACTAGGCCTTTTCCATCCAAGAAACCAATAACTGCATTAACAAACCTTCTACAGGGGTCTTGAATAAAGAAGTTGGTTACTTGAACAATATGATGTATGACATGGGTGCATCATGAATCACAGTTTATATATGTCGTGTATTGTGAAATTTTCTGCGAATGTGTCGTTTTTATATATGTAGTCATTGTTTAGTGAGGTCATTTCATTTCCAGCACCCATTCTCTGCATATCATGTTGGTATTTTGTTTTGTCTTAGAACTGTAATTATGTTTTATAAAACCTTACTTTGCTAAAATTTGACTTTGGGGCAGTTCGGTCTTTTCATCCACGTTCTTGTTTTTGTCATTTCCCTTACCATGTAAGCATTTTTCGGGAGCGCTTGCAGTATTTCCTCATGCTCTTGCGTTTACAAGCCAGATGTCTGTCTCTGAGCAGCCCAAACCACTTGAAGCATGCAAATCTAATGCATGCTTAATAGAACTCCATAATGAACGTATTGCTAAAAATATTTTTCAGGGGATGAAGCACTTCTGTAAATGCCGAGTTTTGCAGCAGCAAAAAGAAGCAGAATGCTTGCATCTGTGTAAACTATATTTAACTTTCTTTGTATTATCTTTTATCTGACTGTCTGTCAGCATGGTAACATTGCATATTGTCTTCTTTCTTGACATTCATAGGTTCCAAATTGCTCCTATAATGTTTTTGTCCTCACATTTTTTGCAATAATTCACCAGAAGGACAACTAGCAGTTCACCTGATTTACCACTTTTACAGGCAATTAATTAACCATAATAGTAGTGTCATGCCCATTGCTTAAAAGCTCCTAAGCAATTTTGCACATCTGAAAGTTCCTTGAATTCATGCAAGCAGGTGCTGTTTATGATATGGCTGAATGCTCATGTGATTGGTTTTTTAGGCCATTGTGCAAGAAAAACCCCAGTAACTGTGTTGCTTTATGATGTTGACCTGTATTTATTATGACGTTGGTTAACTGTGTGTGCACTCTAAAGATACGCGCATTACTGCTGGTGTTTTGTATAATCTGTGTATAATAAGACAACGCATTTTATTATCAAGAACACATTCATTTTATTAGTTTCCTAATGTGTTGTCATGATTTCCTTTCACTGTCAGTGCTGCTAGGCATCCTAATACCTAATTAAAGAGCTTCTGCAGATATAAAGTTGATTCACAATTTCAGAAACTTTTAATCATGCAGCTATAGGTTCTTTTAATGATAAGCTCTTTCTTCAATACAAAGTAGGGGTTCCCAAATTGGTTATTCGTACCTATAGACCACCCTAGCTGGATGAAAATACTTTTCAGAAATTGCTCGGTCTATTATACCTAATGAAGTCGGAATAAGAAGGTACTCTTTGCAGATACAAAACATTAATGGTCCATCTCAATTAATGAAACATTCTGGAAAGCCTTGTGGTCATTCATAGAAACACTTGTTTGTAGCTTTGTCAGTGCTGTGATGTTTCAGCCTTAGTCTACAAGATAACGATGCTCACACGATGTGAAATTTTTGCGAAGTATTCTGTGTGTGCGTTCTGCAACTTAAAACGAAGAGGTCCGAACACTGGCCAAAATGGTTTAAAATAGTTGTTTGCATTTTGGCTCCCCCTGGGAGTCTTGTTCACAAGGCTGCCATGGGGGAGCAAAAACGTAAAAAAACTATCTTAAGCCATTTTGGTCGGTGTCTGGTCCTCTTCCTTTTAGTATGCATCATCCCGACCAGACGGGCTTTTTTCATACTCTTGACTTCATCCAGTCTGCAACTGTACAATGCGTTCGTGTTGTCCACTTCTCTACTCTTGTGTCGTGTCTGCACACCTCACCTTTTTTGCATAATGAATCCTTAGCAACTAGCTCAGCTTTCTGTCCTAATGTATAATGGGCTGTAATTTTTCCTAAAATCCTAGGTGGCCAAGATACACTTGGCGTGGTAGCATTGACTGGCCCAGCACTGTTGAATAATTCGTGATGCTATGTTTAAATATTCATGTGGTGTCAGTTTGCAATACAATAGTACATATTCTATTTACGTTTGGTTTTTCAGGATGCTCCCTATCATGCACTGCCACCTCAACAGTACCATGACTTTTTGTGTGGATTCCTTCCATTTTGAAGGCCACCACTGCTTGCACAGCATCACAGCCTGCCTGCCTTGATCTTGCGGAAGAAAATACAAAATGCATATTTTTTGAAATGCGTGCGTGGCTCCACGCAAGACACCACCTGCCGTCGGGGTGTTAGGGCTTTTTGCAGAGAAAATGTTTGTACTGATGCGTTGTGTGTGCCCTGGTGGCTAAATGTTGGCCTCTTTGCTTGTGTAAAAATTTCACACGTATGGATACTGTTAAGGGTTCCTGTATAATTGTTATTACTTACAGGTTCCTGTTAAGGATTCCTGCATTAGAAATTTTTGTTTCATTATAAAAATAAAATTTAGTTGAATTGCTGCTTTGTGTGACATGCAATATTCAGCTGAAGGTGATCAGCAGAGGTCGAACAATCGTTATATCAGGTGGAGAAATGTTTTTGAGAAGGGGACTTCTTCGTTAGTGTAACAACTGTTTTCCTTGGCAGTATTCATATAGTTCACTTTTGTCCACTTCATGGATATCCAGCAAAATGACTGAGCGCATAGGGAGGGTGCGGAAAGTTTAAATGCTCAACATAAGGATTCAGTTGAGATAGCAAGGTGTGTAGAAGTAGGGCAGTTTGGCAGGTTGCTGACACCGATTTCAATGAGTGATCTTGTTATTTGTGTCAATGTCGGTTATATACTGTGAGGCGTATTCTGAGGCAAGAAATTTTGAAAAAACTCCTTATAGTTGTGGAAATTCAGTACGTGCCCCATGGGGCTACCATGGGTATGTGTCACTGTGCCCATTGGTTATAAGCACTTGGGGCCACTGGGTAGATGCAGCTCTTAAATGAACTTTTTTGACACAAACTTGTGTATGTACACTGGGTGTGTGCCACTGCATATGTGCCACTCTTTAATGAACCTCTTTGATGCAGACTTAGGTCATGGGGCATCACAACAAGAACCTACGTAGTGACATCTGTGTATGCGTCTAAGTGTGAGCTGAAATTGTCTGCTTGGATTTTCTTCCCCTGACGAGTAGTCCCCTTGTTGAATTTACTTCAGCCTGAGATATCGCCTGCTTGACTACTGTTATCACCTTATGCCCATTTCACTGTGAACTTGTCATGTTCTCTAGCTGGCAAGCTTGAATTTCAGGCACTGTACAGTGTTAAGGAAATTGATTCAGAGTGGGTGGTACTACCTCGGCTTTTCTTTGCAGCTGCGTGTTTCATGAGAGAATAAGTTGTACGTAGATGCCGATTAGTTAGTTAATTCGGGTTTAATGGCGCAAAAGCGACCAAGGCCATGCTGCGCCAGTCACAGGACAGTATAAGATCCAATGTTAAGGTAGTTATAGCTGTGTTACCTTAAAGTCGATGTAGATAATCGGTCTCACCTAAAAACTGGAACAGGTTAGTGAATGGCACTAGTGGGTCATCGCCCAATATTAAGGCAGGGTGCAGAGGTATATGTAAGTGATACAAATTTTTGAAATGTTTCCTTCTCTGTGTTTCAGTGTGTTGGCATGATATAATGATGTGGGTTACTGTGAGTGTTTCGTGACATTTCTCGCACGTTGGTGGACTTTCGTCTCGAAGTAAAAAATTGTGTGTTAGATGCGTGTGTCCAATTCGAAGTCGACATAACATTAGCTCATAGAACCGTTCTTGGTGAGTACATGATTTCCACTCGTGAAGCAGGGGTTTAGTTATATGTAACTTGTTATTTACGCACGAGTTCCATTCTTGTGGCCATTTTGATGCTAGGGCCTTACGAACCACTCTGATGCTGTCTTTGTATGGAAGTGTTATGTGTGTGATGCTTTTGTGCGCTGCCATGGATGCGCTTCTATCTGCAGCTTCATTCCCTGCTATCCCAACATGGCTTGGGACCCAGCAGAATCGTATGGTTCCTTCGTATTTCTTGGTAAACACTATGTTTAAGATATCGCCAAGCAGGGGTTCCGACGCGGAGTTTAAGTTAAGGGCTCTTAGGGCACTTAACGAGTCGGTATAAATAATAGCATTCTTCTGCTTGTCGGAAGTGATTTTCTTAACTGCCATCCAAATCGCATAAACTTCGGCGGTAAAGACTGAAGAAAAATTATTTATGCGAATGCTATTTTCCCAATTTTTTGTTACGATCCCGACACCTAAGTATTCTTGTGTTTTAGAGCCGTCAGTGTAAAATTCTGTGTAATTTTTATATTTTTCTTGGATAGCTCGGAACTCTTGTATTATGTGCTCTTGTGGAATGTCTTTTTTCTTTATATGTGTTAACGTCCAGTCACACAGCTGTGTAAAATTGCACCATGGGGGCAATCTTGGTGGCCTTTCGGCAACCTGCAGGGCTTCAGGAGGGATATCATAAGTCTGACAGTATTGTTCGTGTCTTAAGATGAGTGGCCGAATCATGTTTGGTTTATTTGTGTAGTGTATTCGTGATTGGCACTGTGTTACGATGTTGTAGCATATACGTTGTGGCGATGACCGAATTCTTAGTACATAGCAAAGTGTAAGTTGTGCTCTGCGGTGCTGTAATGAAGGCTCATTAGCGTCAACGTATAAACTTTGTACAGGCGATGTCCTGTAGGCACCGCTCGCCAGTCGTAGGCCAAGATTGTGAACTGGATCAAGTCGCTTAATGTAGGACTGCCTAGCTGCACCATAAACTACACTACCGTAGTCGAGGATACTACGTACAAGGGATCGGTATATACGTAGCAGACATGTACGGTCAGATCCCCAGTGCTTATGTGATAAAACCTTGAGGATATTTAGTGCTTTTTTTGCTTTAATTTTGGTTGCGTTAATGTGGGCCAGGAAGTTCAGTTTAGTGTCAAACGTTACGCCTAGAAATTTATGGTGTTCTTTGACCGGTAGCGTTATACCATGCAATGTGAGACCTGGAGTACAGTGTAACCCTCGCTTCTGGGAAAAGAGAACTGTAACAGTTTTGTGTGTTGAGAACCGGAAACCATTTTTGTTAGCCCATTGTGTAAGATTATTTATCGTTATTTGTAGTTGTCGTTCACAGGTGGGTAGGCTTGAGGCGCGGCAAGCCATTTGCAAATCGTCGACATATATTGAGTGCATAACAGATGATGGGATGATCTTATTCACAGAGCTCATTTTGACTATGAAGAGCGTTGTGCTCAGAATGCAACCTTGTGGAACGCCATTTTCTTGTGTGAATGTGCGCGAGAGTATTGTGCCGAGACGTACTTGAAATGTTCGGTTTGACATGAAATCGCGTAGACAATTTAGCATTCTTCCGCGAATTCCCATGTCAGCCAGGTCTCTCAAAATTCCGTATCGCCATGTGGTATCATATGCCTTTTCAAAATCAAAGAAAACCGCGAGGCAGTATTGCTTGTGAAGAAACGCGTCACGTATTTCATGCTCTAGTCGCACGAGATGGTCAGTGGTGGAACAGCCCTTTTTGTATCCGCACTGGTGTTTGTCTATTAGGTTTCTTGTTTCTAGGATGAATGTGAGTCTTATGTTTATAATGGTCTCATAAGATTTGGCTAGACAACTTGTTAGTGCAATGGGTCTGTAGCTGCTAGGGGATGTAGCGGGTTTACTAGGTTTTAGAAAAGGTACTACTACCGCTTTTTTCCAATCTGTGGGCATTACCCCAGACTCCAATATATTATTAAAAAATTTAAGGAGTGCCCCTACCAACGCTTGGGATAGGTGTGCCAGCATTGTGTAGTGCACACGGTCAAGACCTGTTGCCATTTTTTTGCCAGCAGAGAGAACTCTGTTCAATTCATGTATTGTGAGGGGTTTATTGTACATTTCAGCTGAAGCCCCAGTGGTAGGCAGCCTCTCTTTCTCAGCCGATTCTTTATATTTTAAAAATGTATTTGAATAGTTTGCTGAGCGGGATATGTTATGAAAGTGTTCACCTAATAAGTTGGCCTGGTCCTGTAGTGTTGTTTGTGTGCCTGGACATGTAAGTAGTGGTATAGTGTATGATGAGTACTCTCCTCTAAATTTCCTCACCTGGTCCCACATTCGTTTTGATGTCATTGTGCTATTGATTGAAGATATGTATTTTCGCCATGATAATTTTTCTGCATTTCTTCGAATATATCGTGCTTTGGCTTTGGCCTGTTTGAAATTTAGAAGATTGGTATAAGTGGGGTACCTTCGTAGGTTTCCCCAGGCGTTATTTTGTTCTTTTTTGGCTTTAGTACATTCGTTTGTCCACCAAGGATTTAGCTTTTTGCGCATAATACCGGAAGACTGCGGTATCGCCTTTTCTGCCGCTGTGATTATAACTTCAGTGATTTTTTTATTAAGATCATCAATACTGAGCTCTGGCGAAAAGACATTTTCCAGTTTCGCGTTCTGCATAAAAACCTGCCAGTCAGCGAGCTGTAATTTCCATCGGCGTGGTCTAGTTAGTAGGGTTTGTGGTGATGATAGGTGTTTGATGAGTGCGGGTAAGTGGTCGCTACCATATGACGTGTCGAGAGCTTCCCATTTAAAATCAGTAAAAAGAGAGGGTGAACAAAAAGCTAAATCTAAACAACTAAATGTGCGAGAAGTTGGTGAGAAGTAAGTTGGCGCACCTGAGTTTAAAAGACAAATATTATTTGACAGGATAAAATTTTCAACGAGTTGCCCCCTTTGGTCAGTTTTGACACTGCCCCAAAGAGTACAATGAGCGTTAAAATCTCCTACCAAGATAAATGGCTCCGGTAACTGTTCTGTTAGATTTTCTAAGTCTTTGATAGTAAAATGTGTGTGGGGTGGGATATATAGTGAGCAAATGGTGATTGTTTTGTAGGATAGAATGGTGACAGCTACGGCCTCTAAAGATGTATTTAATGGGACATTTCGGGTAGGAGTGCCGCCCTGCACGACTATAGCCACTCCACCTGACAACCGGTTGGAACATTCGCGGTCCTTTCGGACAACGGTGAAACCTCTAAGGAATTGACTGTGTTTAGGGCCTAAGTTTGTTTCCTGTAGGCAAAATGCGATTGGCGAAAAGTTATTTATTATGTCCTTAATGTCACCTAAATTGCGAATCAGTCCTCTACAATTCCAATGCACTATAAAAGCCATAGTGGCAGAATTGAGAATGGTAATTTACATATATGTACTAAGTAACTGTAGGTGACATTTGTTAGTCGGAATGTGCTATTGGAAGAACGGTAACCGTTCAGGTTACCGGTCCCTTTGTTCGCGTAGTTATTGTGAGCTTGTCTTTCTTAGTGCGCTCCAGAGAGCGCTGATGTTTTGGCGTCGATGACGCCGGCGTTTTGGTGTCGACATCCATAACCTTCTCCGAGGCGCTGGATGATCGAGAACCAGGCGCTGAGCCGCGCGTCTCAGGCCTGGGAGTTCGATTTAGCCTGGGGCCCTGTGGAACCGGGGTCTGCAGGCCAGTCTGTGATGATGATGATGATGGAGCAGGACTGGCTGCTGCCACCAAGGGGACGGATGGAGTTACTACTGGGCCACTGACTGCGGTCCCTGTAGACTCCTGAGACCACTGCGGCGCTGTCCCCTGTCGCACCGCACTGGCGTAGGTTGTTTGAGGTAAGTGTGCTAGTTTCTTTCTTGCTTCATAAAAGGAAATCTTCTCTTTCACTGTAAGTGCAATTATCTCTTTCTCTTTCTTCCAGCAGGGGAAAAATCGTGAATATGCTGGATGATCTCCTTTGCAGTTTGTACAGTGTGGAGCAGCATTACAGTTTTCCGACTGATGGTCATCGGCACTACACTTTGCACATGTCGATTTACCTCTGCATGATTGCGATGCATGTCCGAATCTCTGGCACTTGAAACACCGCCTCGGGTTTGGGATATACGGTCTTACGTTGATCTTTAGATAGCCTGCATCAAGTGTAGTAGGTACAATACTGGTACCAAAGGTAAGTATAACGTGTTTGGTCGGGATTTGTTCATCATTTCTTCGGAGAGTTATTCTTTGAACTTTGATTACATTTTGTTCTTGGAAACCTTCTAGGAGTTCTTCATCGCTTAGGTTTAAGAAGTCTTCTTCTGATATTACACCTCTGCTTGTGTTGAGAGAACGGTGTGCTGAGATTGTGACTTTGATGTTACCGACACTGGTTAGATCAGCGAGCTTTGCAACTTGGTCTTTGGTTTTGAGTTCAAGGAGGAGGTCCCCACTTGACATCTTTGAAGCTTTGTATTGCTTTCCGATTTTTTCAACTAGGCATTTTGCTATTAGGAATGGCGATAGTTTTCTCATTGGCAGAGATCCTTCACTCACATGGTAGCGTGGGAACGTTTCTGCGTTGGTTTTCAAAGTGAAATCAAAAATTGCTTCGGTGCGCCCTCTTTTGATAGGACGATCTGCAAGGAGGGGGAATGCATTTGCCATGTATTCTTGGAATATTTAGCGGCGATGGTAGGCACCCACCACCGAGCCCAACAAGGGGACGCTACGAGGTTAGGAACATATTTGTATGCGTCAGCTATACAACGCCGCTATAACCTAATATATGTACCCAAGGTTGGGTAGATACACACGGTTAACCCTTGCTGCCTGGAAAATGAGAAGTAAACTGAAGTGAGTAGAAGACAGGAAACATTCAAAGTGAGAGAGAAAGACGAAGAGTGGAGAGGGCACAGGAAGAGGCAACTGCCGATTTCCCCCGGGTGGGTCAGTCCGGGGGTGCCGTCTATGTGAAGCAGAGGCCAAAGAGGTGTGTTGCCTCCGCCGGGGGGCCTTAAAGGTCCAAACACCCAGCATCGGCTCAACCTCCAGGATCCCCCTTTCCCCAGACACGGCTAAGCCGCGCACGGCTACACGCGGGAGGGTCCAACCCTCGTGTGCTCGGGTACGTGGTGTCGCAACACACCAAACGCCTGCTGACGCAGACGCCCCTGCGGGGAGATGCCGATTAGAAATAGCATAGGTGTTCAAAGGTACTTTTATAATGTTCTAGGTCATTGGTGCTGTCTGGGCTTGCATCATTCTTTGTAGCATGCGCGTTTACGTGTAAAAACAAATGTGGCCTGTTCTAATGCATGCAAGGACTGCCCAATAGCTCGTGATGTATTGAGCCATTCAATTTCATTCTTGGCTACACTTGTGGATTTTCAACTGAACTGAAGCTTGCAAAGTGCTTGAATTTCCTGTCAAACTGGTTTGCTTGTTTCTATCCAATTTATTGAATTATTCCACTTTCATTATGCTAATAGTCGTTGAGTGTACAGTCATGCTGGCACTTTTGATTCTGGAACTGGAATAAATTTCCAGACATTTTATTGCTTTGTCATAATTTTTGCACCTCGTTAGACACAATCTACTAAACACACAGAAAAACTCCCTTCAACCTCGTGAAATTCCCAGAAGGCGCATAATAAACTCCCAGACCTACCTGTAAAAGCTCTAATAAAGAGCTAAAATGCACTCCCAAAACATCTGTTTAAAACTCCCTTAATAAAACAGCTCCCTAAAGCTGTAAAAATTAACTCCCGAACATTCTCTTATATACTCCCATAAAAAGGAAAATTCAACTCTCAAAATTAACCATAATTGCTCCCTATAAGCAAAGCTCCGAAAATATGGGAACAGTTGCTCCCATGTTTACACCTAAGCCCTCCTGCAAGGAGGCAAAATAATTTCCCAAACGTCTCCTTCAACACTCCCTTAAGAAGCCAAACGTTTCCGAAAATGTACGTAAGAGCTCCCATCGCTTCTCCTGTAAATTCCCATAAGCAGTAAAATGAAATACCCATGTCAACTTGTAAAAGCTCCCAACGCTCCTCATAAAAACTTCCATAGTGCTGGTGTTCAAAGGAGGAATAAAAAACTCCCAACGTTCCCCATAAAGACTCCTGCAACCGCTCAGGGGTTGGTGTTCAAAGGAGAATTGAAAAACTCCCATAATTACCCATAAAACCACCAAACACAAGGGTGTGGAAAAAAACTCCGTTCGAATAGAGGACATTGTCTTCCCTTAAGGGCTTGAGTTATGCAATGAGGCCAAAACTCCCTAAAAGGGTCAAACCTGTTTACAGTGTAGCGTTGATAGTAACCGACAAGTCCCAAAAATGAACGAATGTCTGTTTTAGTGCGCGGCTGTGAACAATCTCCATTCGTACCTGTTTTCAGCTCGGCCGGCCGTCTCGTGCCCTGGCCGACAATGTGGCTCAGATAAGTAACTTGCGAAGAGCCAAACCTACACTTTTCCGCCTTCATCGTTAAGCCAGCTTCCCTCAACCGCGAGAACACCTGTTCGAGGTGCGATACGTGCTGTTTCCAGCTCTCCCAAAAAATTGCTACATCATCAAGATATGGCAAGGTGAAGTCCTGCAAGTCTTTTAGGATAATTTTCATTAACTTTAAGAAGCTAAACGGTGCGTTCTTCAGCACGAAGCTGGGGGCGAGAGGGCGAAAAGCGCCTGCAAATGAGATAAATGTGGCGTAGCGGTTGGCCCTTTCAGAAAGAAGAACTTGCCAGTATCCCCGCTCGAGATCCATAGCTGAAATGTATTTAGCATTCCTAACTCTTTCGATTTGTACCTCAATGTTGGGTATTGGGTGCAGCTTATCCCCATTGATGGCATTTACCTTCCTGTAGTCCACAAACGGGCGAGGGTTCTTGTTAGGGGTTTGTACAAGTATTAGCGGTGACTGGTAGTCAATCTCACCGGGCACAATAACTCCCAACTCTAGCATGCGCTGTATCTCTGCCTCTCTCATTTCTCTCTGTCGTGGCGACACCCTGTGAGGCTTTGATCTTACGGGTTCGGTTGACGTCAGCTCTACTTCATGCGTTATTAGTTTGGTTCTACCTGGCCGATCGCTGAATCTATGAAGATATTCCCCTAACAGCCCTCTTAGCTCATCTAGGTGCCCGGGTCCAAGAGCGTTTGAGCTTACCGAATGTTTTACCGCTCGTCCATGGCTTATTTCAAAGTTGGAGGTCGCCTTATACTCATTAAATTCGGTACTGGTGTCGCCCTGATCCTTGATAGTAAAGTTAACGACTCCGCTCCGCTCTACGTACGGCTTTATTAAATTGTAGTGGTATGTCTTCACCTCGCTACTGCGACCAGTCATTTTCAGGGCATAGTTAGTGTCTGAAACTTTGTGCAACGCTTTAAAGGGTCCGTCCCAGTGAATTTCAAGCTTGTTCTTTCTTGAAGGTTTGAAGATCATTATTTGGCCTCCGGCGTTTAACGTACGAAGCCTCGCATTCTTTTCGTAATAGAACTTGGCGTTCTTTTGAGCTACTGCCATGTTCTTTTTGACTAGTTGCTCGTTTCACTTAGCCGTTCCAGCAGATTTAGCACGTAATCTACCACTGTTGCACTCTCTCCTCTTTCCGCCCACATCTCTCTTAACATTCGCAGTGGAGAACGGCGGGTCTCCCCATACACTAGTTCTGCTGGCGAGAACCCTGTAGCCTCGCGAGGAACCGTTCGCAAAGCAAACAAAGTGGCCGGAAGACAATTCTCCCAGTCCTACTTGTGCTCTTAACAGAGCGCCTGCGAAAGTCGCTTCAGCACTACATGCCACCTCTCTATTTGACTGAGGATTCTAGATGAAACTGTGTAGCACCTTTACCCCGCGCGTTTGTAAGAATGTTGAAGTCAGCGAGCTCGTAAATACTGATCCTTAATCAGCCTGAATTTCGGCCGCAAACCCAACTCGTGCAACTACTGTCAAAAGCGCGTCTACTACTTCGGTGTAACTGAGCTTTTTAAGAGGGATTGCTTCTGGAAACATTGTAGCCGGACACAGCATGGTAAACAAGTACCTGTAACAAGACTTTGCCTTTGGTAGAGACCATGTCTATCACAAGTCGTTTGAAAGGTTCTGTAATTAAGGGCACTACCTTTAGTGGAGTTTTCCAGGTTTATCCTAGTTTACCCGAGCGCTGGCAGGCGTCGCATGATCTTACAAAATTTTCTACATCTTTGAAACAGCCAGGCCAGTAGTATTTCATAAGCAATCTTTCCTTGGATTTGTTTATGCCTAGGTGGCTAGACAATTCATTTCCATGACAGAGACCCAAAAGGTCATCCCTGTACTTAGTAGTTAGGACTAACCGATCTATAACCCTGCCCTTTCGGTCGCTGTAGTGCCGATACAACAATCCTTCTCTCTCTTGTACCGTCACGTTGCGCCTAGCAATGCCTTCTTTGGCTGTGTGATGCAATTTAGCTAAGCTGTCAATATTCTTTTGCTTGGCTGCCAGCGACTCTCTGTCCATACGTAAGAGTTGATCAAAGTTCTTTGAGGCTGGTGATAGGAACTACCCTGTCCCGCTTGCGACTGCGTTAGATGGCTCTTCCTGCAGGCGTGAACTTTGACACCCTAGTGATACGCTCTCACTGAGCTGGTCTGCTGGTAGGCTTTCCTCAACCGTTTTTTCGTCCATCGAGACTAGCTCGGATTCGGCTATTGAAATTACCTCTTTTGCTACTACCGCTGGAGCAGCTTTTGCATTTTCAGCCAGAAGCGCCCTCTCCCAGGTTAAGCCCCTTGTCCCGCAGTAACTGATCCGACCGATTCGAAAATTTGTAAGGGTACTGCAGCGACCTGAATTTGGAAACTGCAGCCTCGGCCACGAGATACCCGAACGGTCCATTGATTTTGACTTTGGCCATGGGCAGACACACGCTGTGTTCTTCTACAACCTGTGTAATCCATGCTACTTCTCCCGTGAAGTCATCTACCGTCACGTAAGAGGGATAGACAATGTCCATAGTGGCGGCACACTCTCGCAGAGCCCGGCATGGTTTCCGATTAACTTGCAGGTCGTGAAGATATGGGCTTCAAAGTTCCATATCCTCGTCTTTTTCACCCACGTAGGAGAAAACTACGCTAGGCTTCTCGCAGTTTACAGCGATATGTCCGAGTTTGTGGCACTTATAGCAGCGGTTAGGTCTAAAAGATTCGAATTTTCTTTTCTGCTCTTTTTGGACGATTTCCCCATTTTATTTCTCCTCGCTCTTTTCTGAGGGCTTTTGCTCCACGTGTACAGGATCAGGTCGTCTAGTCTGGGAACCTTTTTTGAACGGAAATGGTTTCCGCGGTCCATTTCGACCGTCCCAATTTCCGTCCTCGGCATTCAACTTTCCACGCGTTAAGTACTTTTTCGGCTAATTCAGCCGCCCTTTCCACAGTGTTTACATTTCCTCTGTCTTGCACCCACAGCTTCACAGATTGCAGGATGCTTTTGTAAAACTGCTCTAGACACATGCACTCAATAATCATGTCTCTGCTCTCGTAAGCTTCCGCGCTTTTCAACCACTGGACTAGGTTGGCCTCTAAGCTATATGCACACTCTGGATATCCCTCGCTATCCTTTTTGTCCGTTATTTTAAACCTTTGCCGAAAAGATTCGGCTGAAAGGCGGTGCTTCTTCAAAAGGCTAGTCTTAACCTTCGCATAATCATATGCATCTTGCGCCATGAGTATGGCGAATACTACAGGAGTCTCACACGGCAACATAGAAAGCAGCCACTGTGGCCATGTACTCGGACCGAAGTTCGTTTTCTCGCAAGTCCTTTTAAAATTTCCTAGGAACAAGCCTATGTCGTTCCCGACCTGAAATGGCTTTAACAGCATGACCATGCGGTATAATTCTGTCTCACTTGATCGTTCCAGAGCCCCTTCATTTCCTTGAGACAACTCCAAACGTTTGCTTTCAAGTTCAAGTTGCATTTTTCTTAACGGGCGATCTTTCTCGCGTTCCTCTCTGTCCTGTTCTTCTCTCTCTCTCTCTACGTCCCGTTTCTCTCTTTTCCTAAAAAGTTCTAACTCAATTTCAATGTCCTCCTCAGTGGCCCGTTCGGAAATCAGCTGCAATATTTCCGAGTTTAGCATTGCCTTGCGTACCTCTGGGCCCAGTTCTTCACCAACAATCAACAATTCGTCTCTCAGCAGTTTCCTTAACTCCATGATTGCTGCTTTCTTGCCTTGGTCCTGCTCGCTAAACATACCTTGGTAAACACAACCTAGCTAACAATCAACAATCCTGCTTCCCCACTGTTCTAAACAGAACAACCATAAAATGTTGTCTAGAAAGTACAATCAATAACCAAGCACTCATCGCAGACAAAGCACCACGTCGTAAAATCTGTTTCACCACTGCCAGCCAGTTGTAAGGGTTGGGGTCGGGCATGAAGTAGATGGTAGCTGGTCCATGCCGTCTTCCGAATCATCCACGCTAAGGAGTTGTTGAAGGGAGGGACTTGTTCTCATCGAGAACGAGGAGTATTGGATTTGTTTACAATATTAACATGAAGGGTGGAGAACGTTACAGTTCATCAGTCTAGCATGACTGAAAGAGCATCCACACTGAGCAGCCGCCAATGGCTGCTTAAAAACACTCTGTCTTCTCTAGATCCCTAAGGGAGGGAAAACTGCCTTTCAAGCTTCGACCAATGGGAGCATCCAAAGTCATCGGAGTCTTTGAGGGGGAGGGCTCGCACACTCACTTCCGGTCCTGACCCGAGCAGGCGCATCTTGATCCCAAAGCTCAGCCCGCAGTCAGTAGCTGCCGCGTCTGTCCATTGACAGTGAGGACATTTGAGGCCCGTGAGAACGCACCGCAAAACACCCTGTTCCAGGAGTTCTCTTGCTCCAAGCCAACCGTCAAAGCGGCAGCGAATCGACCAACAATACACGGTCCGCCGTACGCGGTTAGACATGGCGGCGCCGTGGGGCCGTTGAGGCGGCGCATTGTTGTCTTTACAAAACGAATCGTCGCAGCGGGACGAAAAAAATTTGCAGGTCAGTACCCCACAGGCCGATTGTAACAGGGCTGCGGTCGTTTTGACGATTCCTTGGATTGATTTGACGAATGATGTGTCTGCCGGCACTTCTCGCGCGAGAAATAAGTGCCGGCGGCCACGCGCTCGTACTATCACGTTTCAAGTGTTTCAATCGCTGGGCACTGTTCGTTGGCCTGCAAACCTCCAGCATAACATTTGTTTCTTTCCAGGCAGGGTGGAATCAATCGTCGATAAACTCGATGTCGATCTGCCTCGGTCCCCGAAAATTCAGCGTGTGGCAACCATATAAGATTCCCGTAGATAGCATAATTCTCACAGGCTGAAAGGAGTCCTTCCAACCCGGTCCCACCTGTTCAGCTATTCTTTTACTCTCCCGCTGGGTCCTGTAGCCTCTCTTTAGCCAAGTCCGACAACGAAGAGGCAGGGTTCGCATGAACAGCTTATCTGTAAAAGGTGAGTCTTCATGCGATCGCCGTGGTACTAGCGTCGTCGCCGTCTTGTTGGCGTCATCACGCTCACGCTCGCGTCACGCACACATACACACACACACACGCGCACGCATGCACACACACTTGATTAGTGTATGCAGATAATCGTATGTACACACACACATCGACTATTTCACAGTACCGCGCGAGAGGCCTGTCAGGGGCTTCTAATTGCGCGAAGCGACGAGTTGATGACGGCTTCCAGTGGACTTGGTGCGCATGCTCTAGGAATACGTCTTAATTTACGTGAAGCGAAGCAATAGTAAAGGGATTCAATAAATTCCACACATGTGATAACCTCGGGCACAGCGTTTTGCAATGTAGGCATACGTAAATGTACAGCAACGCGTCGTGACATCAAATACAGGCCCGCGGATTGCACTACCTCCCGGATTGGGCCAACATAGCTATGACACCTACGATGGCCCTTGTCTCCAGCTACCTACTTTATTATTGCACAATCTCCAGAACCGGCCCTCTTGGCGACAAACCGACTCCGAGTACACTCACCAAAACCCGGGGCGGAATGCATAGTAGGATTCGCTTTAATAAAAGAATTATAGCCTTGAAGAAGGTAAGTTTGTTGCAGTGAGCATATTTAGGTATCGTATGTTGTTTCACCGTGTAATTCAGTAAAAAGTAAAAATAGCTCTATAGGCACATGTGTATAGGTAGTATAAATGGTACTGCGTATAAACCGATTCAATAAACAAGAGCTGTCATGTGTGAGTTAATCGACGAGACAGCATCAGCAGCTCCAGCCGTATCCGAGTTTAGAAAATGTCCCGGAGCGTTAACAAAGAAAGTTTCACTTTAAAAATGCTGTTGTTCGATGTGGTGACGCTCGGCAGATCTATAAACGGTGCGAAGTAGCTGGCTACACCTGCAAAATGCTTCGCGTAATATTGATTGCCACAGTTCTCGGCATCTGCACAACTTATCTGCTTTCATAAAAAGCAAGGAATCATCAGTGACCTTACATTTTTTAACCACTCCTGACGCGCTATGAATGTTCCACATTGCAGATTATGGACGGGACCAACCTGCTCATTGTTTTCGTTCACGCTGCCTGGATGCTCGTGGCACCATCTCACGGAGCAGGGACTCTGTGCCCTCCGAATTACTGCGCCAACGTCACGTGCACGCCGATCAAGTCCAGCGAGTGTGACGGAAAGGTGGAGGTCAGAGCCAGCGACTGCGGCTGCTGCGAGCAGTGCGTCAAGCAGCTCAGTAAGTTGGGGGCGGGGGCTAGGATGTAGTTCCGCTATTTTCCAGTGCGGCGTCAAGAAGGTGGAGGCAGGGAGGGGAGCGAGGGGAGGGGAGCAGGTTTAAACAGATAAAACAATGACAGAACGTTCACTATCGAGTGATGCTTATCGTTGGAGTCTTGGGAATAAATATACAGAATTTCCTCCTCTGACTACGGTTGTTACGGGTTGCGCTTTTTATCGCTGACAAAATTTCTAAATATTTTCCGTGGCAGGTAGCACTATTCTACTGCTTGAGCAAGATTACTCTCAGAAGTGGACATTATTTGGCGTACAAATTATAATGAATATTTGACTAATTAGCGATTCTTCGCTAATTCTCAAACGAAATACGTTATGAGATATATATCAGTTTACGAATTGCAGTCGGCGACTTCGAAAGTCACATCGATTTACAATGAATTACGAGGATGACACTGGTTTCGAGACATGTGTTCCATAACATCGCGATGAAATGCATTGGCGTTGCAGTAATCTTCGAGAGTTAATGAATGAAAACGTGTTTTGTTAAAAAGTTAAGTGCAAGAACATGAAGTGCATTTTTACCGCAAGTTTAGCTGCGCTTAAAAATGGATCTTAGTTTCAACATTCTTTCCAAGTGGATGTGCCCTGTGCAATCTCTGGCTTCAGTTCGTGTATTGCAATATGCAGGCTAAGGCAATTAATCAAAAAATTGATTAGGGGCACATTGCTAATTATCCAGATAGGCATTTTTATTTCCAATCTAAGCAAGTTCAGTCTCTTCGGGTAGTCCATCTCAATCATTAGATTAATGCGATAAGCCACAGGCAATAACGTTAAAATAAAGCGAATGGTTGGTATGGGAGAATACAATAAACAACGCACATTAAACATGCAGTGAACATCAGCGTATAGCCCGCTCTTTTTCGTTTAGAATGATTAGAATGATTTGCCGTATAATATTGCCGCAGAAACGCCATCTTTATACGGTGATTTATTGTCATGACATTTCTTAATTTCATGCAAACATCGTTTACTTGAGATAGCTGAGCCTCAATTTACGCACTAAATACATTAGCACCCTTAAGGGGCCCCTTATCAGGCATCTTAAATTGCGGTTACACGCTGGAAGTTGTTACGAGCCCTCTAGCGAGCGTTTGACCACAATAATTTTTCTCTTTGGTTCATTAATACCAGAGATAGAAATAGTTTAGGCGCCGCGAATGCATGATTTCAGAAGAATTTCCCGGCCAACATACATACTCTCTCCACTTGCGCCCATCTGCCCTCTGCAAACGAAATTCCTTCCCTGTGTTCTCCCATACCGGAGCCAGAGGTTCGCGTGACCCATACGTCATGGGCCCCGCCTTTTCACTTTTTTTTAAAGCGAAAGGTTTACTGGCCGCGAACTTGCGATTTCGCCGTGGCAGTGCTCCGAGGAGTCAGATGACGTCACAACGCGCGCCTCGTCGCGGATATTTCTCTCTCTCGCTCCTTAGTCACTACTGCGCATGCACCCCTAGTAGCCCGGGCCACCGGTGTTCCGCCACTGCCACGGAGGAAGGAAACTAAGGAGAGGCCCTGACGTCACTCTTTGTAAAGCTAAAGTGAAGCCGGAAGTTGGCGTTGCTTATGGCGTTGCTCCGCCTCTCGCGCCAGCTCTCCTCTCTTGTTTACATTTCTCGCAAAACCACGCCGCGCTGCGCGCAACCATGCTGCTCGGACGCGCGCGCTCCACAGCAATACTAAGCAGTCGTTAGCAAGTTAGCATGATTCCGCGAACAAGGGCGAAATTTCCCGCGGATGTTCCTTCGTCCGTAGCCATTGCCGTGGAGCGGTACATTGTGCACAGCGTTGCATGCACGTTCATTTCACGAACTTTAGTTCCTCCTGTCCTACCTGGCCGCAGCAACATCCGCGAGAGCACAGTCCAGATAACGCAGCGCAACAAAACACGGAGACCAACGCAAGCCTGCCCGCACGGCGGCTTTGCCACGGTACGAAACCGACGGAGGAACACGTGTGAGCGCACAGAACAAAAAAAAAAAAAATAATTGGAGGACGCTTAAGCTTCGCCGTCAAGAGTGGAACGCGACAGCGTTCCCGTCGACCCGCGAAGGGGTGTAAGACAATGGGCTACGGCGCAGCGACTACGCGCCCCGCATTGGACGCGGTGAGCGTCGAGCAACGCAGCGTTCGGCGCGGCAACAAAATGTGCGCCTGAGCAAGCGACGCACGCCTGAGCCTTAGAAACAACTTGTCTCTAAGGCAACACCGCGTTCACTAGAGGCGCTTTTGTACCGCTTTGAAGCATCGAACTCGTGGCTCAGTGGTAGCGTCTCCATCTCACACTCCGGAGACCTTGGTTCTATTCCCACCCAGCCCATCTTGCAAGAGTTGAGCCAAAGACCGAACCATTTTCTTTTCGGAAATTAAGAAGCATCTCAATGTCACGAAACAACTGGTTTTGCTAGGGGATTTCAATTGCGTATTGAGTGGGAGGGATAGAGCTACAAAAAAGAGACCGAACGACAAGAGCACCGTATTGTTAAAAGAACTGATAGACGAGCATGATATTGCCGACGTTGCCGAATGTCTAGAAGGGGAACGCGAAGTGCAGTACACGCATTTTCAGGGCTCTAGCCATGCTCGGCTAGACAGGATTTACGTGTCCCTTCAAATCATACCTGCATGTAACATTTACACTGTACTACCCGTCTCTTTCTCGGACCATTGCTTAGTGAAATGCAATGTGGGTGGAAAAAAAAGATGTAATAGTTTTAACTGGGATCTGTGGAAATTCAACGCAACGCTACTACGTGACGAGCACTTTGTCCGTTTTGTGTCAGAAGCAATAAACGAGGTTAAACTGGATGGTAATAAGCAGATAGGTGTTGATTTGGAATTACTAAAACAAAGTTTTAAAGTAAAGGCCATCGAAAGAAGCAGCGTCTTGAAATACCGTGGAAAAATGAGAGAGAACGGGCTGAAGGAAACATTGCGGAAACTAATTGCGCTGGAAAGCAAACAGCCAGGTCTTTTTAAAGAAGACCTACTTAGGATAAAACAACAGCTGGAACAATTCGAGGAGAACCGATATCGCGCGGCGCTCGTTCGAGCCAGAGCACATTCATGGGCCGTGGGTGAAACGCCCACGAAACGGGCGCTAGGTATCGAGAAGACGCGTGCGCGGCAAAACGAAATAGAAGTGATTGAAGAGAATGGCCAAGAACTGAATGACCGGGAGAACATCGCAGGTGCTTTTCACCGGCATTACGAGCGGCTCTTTGCATACCAGCCAGTCGATATCGAGGCATACAGAGCAAACTATCTTTCTCGTATGCCTCAACTATCAGCGGAAACGAAGTCACTTCTAGAAGCACCCATTACGCATGCTGAAATAGAAAGTGCTATAGATAACCTGAGCCCTAATAAGTCGCCAGGCCCGGACGGTCTTGGCGCGGCCTTTTACAAAGCGTTCAAGAACGAGTTGGTGCCTTTGTTGAAAGCGTTGTTTGACGAAGTTTTTGCTATCAACAGATTACCACCGTCTTTCTCTGAAGCCCATACCGTCCTTATTCCTAAGACGAACCAAAAAGCAATACTGAGGCTAGTCACAGCATACAGACCCATTTCATTGACCAACACGGATTACAAAGTTTTAATGAAAGTTCTTGCTAGCCGATTACAGTCAATAATTAAGGATCTTGTAGGACCGCACCAGACTTGTGGTATAAAGGGACGCACTATTGCGACAAATGTACACACGATGAGAGGCATCTTTGAATGCTGTGACGATTTTCGATATGCCGTTGCGATCCTGCAGATAGATTTAGAAAAAGCCTTTGATTTTGTCCCACACGAAATTTTGTTATTAGTTCTTGAGCTCGTGAATGTAGGATCCATCATCGCTGATGGGGTAGCTCTGGCGTACCGGAACTGCTCAACACGGCTGATTATTAATAAGACACTGGGGGCCCCCATTAAAATAGAGCGTTCCGTGCGCCAGGGGTGTCCTCTCAGCCCGCTTTTGTTTGCCATCTATCTAGAAAGCTTTTGTTTGGCAATCATTCAAAATAGTAGCATAAAGGGCTTAAAACTCATGGAAGCCGAAGTGAACCTCCTGGCATATGCAGACGATGTAGCGGTGTGCTGTACAACAAAAGAAAGCATTACAGAGGTAACAACCATTGTTAAACATTTCGGAAACACAACAGGGAGCTTCGCAAATTGGAATAAGTGTCTCGGTTTTTGGCATGGTGAATGGCAGTACACACCGGAAATGTTCGCCAACATTAGATGGATTAAAGCGCCAGCTAAATACTTGGGCGTTCCGCTCGAACATTACCGGCGGAATGAGGACTACTGGCTAGAAGAGGCCAAACGACTCAAGGAAGAAACGACGAATTGGAAAGGTGCTCATCTCTCGATGTTTGCGAGAGCTACTGTATGTAACTTGTTTTTAATAAGCAAAATTTGGTACGTTATGCAAGTTTTCTGTTGCTCTCGTTTAAATGTGCAAAGGTTCCATAGAGTTTTTGCTGTGTTCATTTGGGCATCAGAATGGGAGAGGTGCAGCCGCACGAACTTATTTAGGAGAGTCAAGGACGGGGGCTTAGGCCTGTCACATCTTTTTGTGAAGCAGCTAGTGAACCGGTTTTCTTTTTTTCGAGGCGTGCATGACCCCTTTCTGCGCACAATGTGCGAGTTACGACTGAACAAGCATCTGCCGATGTACGTGGTCTCCAATTTAAGTATGCCTGGTGCTCTTCGAGGGTACCTAAGGGAAGTCGTTGACAGTGTCCGTTTTCTGTCCGTACGTTTTTGTAATGATTATCTCTTTTCGGTGTCGCGGAAAAAATTGTACAGGGATGTAGTTTACATAATTATGCCGGTTCCGATGTACAGAGCCATAAACAGTGGAGGACAAGGAAACGACGTGTTAAAGCGTGTTAAGAAAATGCAGGTGCAGCCAAGCACTAAATCCTTTTTCTTTAAGTTGCATACCGGAACTTTGCCGGTACGGGCCTTTTTACAAGAGAAGGGTTTTTATTTACCATGGGGAGCAAATTGCCTTATATGTAAACAATTAGAAACAATTGACCATGTTTTTTTGCATTGTTGGGCAGGGGTTTTCTTTTGGGACGTTCTTCAAAGAACACTACAGAAAGAATTGTCTTTAAGTCCATTAGGTATTAGATTTCTGACAGTAGAAAATGAGGACGGCTTGCCTTTGGACCTAATCATGCTAATGGGCCTCCACTGTTTATGGAGGGCTCGAATGGCCGGTTTCTTTTGTGAGCCTGACAGCCGGCCTGCGCGGCTGCTCTTCCGGGACGATATTTCCAAGTTCATTGATGTAATTAAACAACAAGAATGTCCTCCGGATTGGCTGGCGAGGATTGAGCCCCTCGCCACATTAAAGGAATTTTAAACTGGACATGGCCAGCCACAATGTGACAGACCGCACAATATGCATGCGCACAAAGTTGAATGTGTGTTTGTGTATGTTTATGTATCACTTACCTTATTTCAAGAAATGATGCCCTTTGTGTTAGCTTGGTGAAACTTCCGGCAATAAAGAAAAAAAAAACTCGTGGCTCAGTGGTAACGTCTCCGACTCCCACTCCGGAGACCCTCGTTCGAGTCCCACCCTGCCCATCTTGCAAGTTGTTTTTTATTCATGAAGTGCCTGCTGGGATTTATCGCTCACGGCCGACGCCGCCGACACCGACACCGACGCCGACGACACCGGGTTTTCTGCGACACGAGCTCCTTAACGCTGTCGCGCTAAAAGGGCTGTGGCTTAGCTAAGGTTAATCCCAGGATGCGAAGCATACTAGCGTTTATTTTAGTTGTTGAACCACTGTTTAGCCTGGTGAACTGCTGTTGCTTGGCTATATTTGGTTCGGCTAGACGAAGAAACAACTCATGCGTTACTCTGCTTCGCCTTCAAGATTGGAACGGACAGTGTTCCCGTCTACCTGCCAAGGGGTGTAAGACAATGGGCTACGGCGCAGCGACTACGCGCCCCGCATTGGACGCGGTGAGCGTCGAGCAACGCAGCGTTCGGCGCGGCAACGAAATGTGCGCCTGAGCAAGCGACGCACGCCTGAGCCTTAGAAACAGCTCGTTTCTAAGGCAACACCGCATTCACTAGAGGCGCTTTTGTACCGCTTTGAAGCATCGTACTCGTGGCTCAGTGGTAGCGTCTCCGTCTCACACTCCGGAGACCCTGGTTCGATTCCCACCTAGCCCATCTTGCAAGAGTTGAGCCAAAGCCACCTAGAAAAAAATGTAAGGCCTCCGCATCACCTCCTCTCCCCTGTCAATACGTCATGAGAGTCGGATGGTACGATGGTAGCGGTGGATGGGGGAGCGATGCGTTTCTAGAACGCGGCGCGCGTTCTGAAAACAAATTTTCTCCGTGGCTGCAACGCTAGAGCGGCAACGCGTGGAGCATTTGCTTGGTGGTATGGCGGGGCATGCTGCACCGCAAACGCGATTGCTTTTCTTCGATTGTGCGTGGTTCGTCGTACACGGAAGCGCAACGATGCCTGGCTGTTGTAGCGCACCAAACTGCAAGTCCAATTATGACGGAGGAGAAAGTGCACAAGTTCCCATCTGACCGAGCCACTCGGGAAGCATGTACGAGAGCAGTTCCTCGGAAGGACGTCTCGCCAACGAAGTACACAGTGGTAAGTATTTCTTCTCTCTATTGTTATTCTGGGTTTCCAGACACATAAGTTTCGTCAGCATATTGCGCAATGCATTCATGCACGCGTGCACAATAGATGGGTCTCTGCACCTGACAACGCGTTTGTAAATTCAACGTTTTCGTCGAGCTTCATACCTGTAATGGCTTGTTTTTTCTTTTTTATTTCAGCTCTGTGAAAAGCATTTCTTGCCATCGGATTACTTTGAAGACGACATCTTACACGGACGTCAAGACAGGAAAAGTGGTCGAATGTCCATGAAAAACGTCCGTCTGAAGAAAACTGCAGTTCCGAGCTTGTTTCCCTAATGCCCTGCCTATTTATCGCGTCCGCAAGTGTGCGTTCGAGAAGCGCCGGCTGCCAAAAGAGCCACATATGAAAGCCACATATTGCATTGGAAGCAAACCCACATTGGAAGCCACATATGTGCAAAAAGCAATAATGCTTTCTCAGCAAACCCAAGCAGAAGAAGACGCCAAAAATCTGGTTGGTAGCTTTGCGGACTTGCTGAAGGCCTTGCCAAGCTTTCAGTGTTCGGACTACTGGACAGTGTTGAACAAGGGCTCCAAGGTTTTCTTTTTGGACTTGTCACTTCAATCTGCTCCTGCAGTCCGCACTTCGGTGATCGTGTCCACAGACCTGCGCGTCGAAGTATTTTTTGGTGAAACGGGCGTGAGGAAGTGTGGTGATGTTTTAGTTCCTGAAAAGCTGTGCGACTTGAGAGGTTTGAAAAGTGTGTTACACATGATCGAACAGACACGTAAGGATATCAGCACTGAGCGTTCTGAAAAGGCCCGTCATCTACTGACATTGGTTTTGACATTGCTAGAGGAAGTAAGTGGAAAACATTTCGCATGCGAGTTGCAAGAATGGGATTTGGAAGTGCTTAAATTCTTGAAGAGTCAAGTTGATCTTGTTTTGAATGATGTTGGTCGATATACCCCCGATTTATTGGTTTTTGCTAGCCTTTTGTTCACAATTTCACCTCATGCATATAGGTTCCTGAGAAGTTCGATGAAGCTTAGGATGCCGCATCCTGATACGATCAGAAGACTGTGTTCATCGTACGATGTACGCCCTGAAACGGAGCAGCAAGAATGTAGCTTTCTCTCCTATGCAAAGCGTATTGTAAGCACATAAAGAGCATGAAAAGACTGTAACGTTAATGATTGATGAGATTCACCTTCAATCATTTTTTTGATTACAAAGCTGGGTTGGTTAATGGTGCTGCAGTAAATTCACCGACTGCAGCAAAAACTGCCCACGTATTTATGATACAGAGCCTGCTTTCTTCAAACAAGGATGTTGTACACATCATTCCTGTGGCACAAATCGATGCTAAGGCGCTGCACGACTTCCTTCGGAAGATTGTTCTTGATCTAGAGGCATCTGGGTTTAGAATAATCACAGTGATCTCGGACAATAACTCCATAAACAGAAAAACCATGTCCTACTTCGCTAAGCCGGCATCTGTCAGCATTGTTTACCAGCATCCTGCTGACCCATCACGACCCCTGTTTTTTGTGGTGGACCCAGTTCACATACTAAAGTGTATCAGAAATAACTGGCTGAATCAAAGAAACATTGGCAAATGCATGTACTTTCCTGAACCGAAGAGCGATGAGGCTGAACGAAAGATACTTACAGCATCTTTCAAGGTATTATGCCAGCTGCACGAAGCTGAAAAGCATGAGCTCTTGAAGCTAGCACCAACGCTCACTTTGAAGGCACTGAACCCCTCAAACATGGAACGGCAGAACGTTAAACTGGCCTTAAAGATTTTTAACTCGTCTACTGTTGCTGCTCTCAGTGTTGCAACGTTCCAGCATGCAAAGGAAACTTCTCAATATGTCGACACCATTTTGACATGGTGGAGCATTGTTAACGTCATGACGCCAAGGAAAGGACAGCGGTTGCGAGATCAATTGCAAGGTCCAATAGTTTCATCGTCATGTCCTCAACTAGGATTCTTAGAGAGAATAGTTCAATGGCTTGATCACTGGAGAAGCCTCGAACATGACAATGGCCGCTTGACACGTGAAAGGCACATAGCTTTCAGCCACACTACCCATGCCTTGCACGAACTTGCCATATACTGTCTCAAAGGGCTTCATTTCGAGTATGTTCTTTTGGGCAAATTTCAAACTGATAGCTTAGAGTATCGCTTTGGAAAGTACCGGCAATTGTCTGGTGCCAATTACCACGTGTCTATAAGGCAGATATATTAATCTGAAAACAAATTGCGTTTGCAGACGGTTCTGGACCTGCCAGATTTGGACATTCTACTACCACCGAGCGCGAACACGTTGGAGACAAGTGTAGATTCAGGAAACGGCCAGTTTCAAGTCACTGTGACGGACTCCAACATTGAGAAAAAAACGTCAAGGCTACCGGCACTAACCTATGTTACCGGCTATTGTGCCCATGTAGCTCTAAAAAAGCTGACATGCGCATCTTGCAGTGAAAGCCTTCTGATGCAAGACGTCGATCTAGATCACCCTGAGAATTCATTAATCACGATGATGACAAGGGGTGGCCTGAAGTTTCCTCGAGCAGTTGTAGTTAATGCTGTACTCTTTACTGAAATTATATTGGACAAGCTCAGGACACCAGAATATACCGTACGATTTTTCAGCCTTCCTAGGCAGAAAGATACTCTTGTCGGCCTTTTGTACGCTACCCTTCATGACTTTGAGGATGTCGATGTGTGTGATTTCGATCATGCTGCACAGGAGGTAATGGGGCATGTTGTAAGTGCTGCAGCGAAACAACAAATTACGAACGACAAATTAGAACGACAAATTACGCAACGCCAAGAACGACCGAAAATTGCAGACCTTGAAGGCCTGAGATGTTTCTCATTATTTTTTTATTCATCAAGCTCTGTTTTGTTGAACATCTACGTATGTTTGGGTTGACAGAACCCTTCTAAAAAGAAACCTGTGGCGTAACTAGGACTTATTTGCCTACATTATTAAAATTTAAACCCTGCATTTTGGCAAATTCAGATGTTATTTGAGTGCATTGTGCTGCCTGTTTATGATTCGAACTTTCCATGCTACCGCAATCCATTAATTGCATGTTTTCCTTTAGGGCTGAGAGTAGGCCTCTCGTTTTTTACTTACTTTTCACAATTATCTCAGTATTTTATAAAGACCAATAAGGCCTGCAAACAAGGCGGGTGGAAATAAAATAACCACAAGAAATGCTACAACAAAGACGGAAGCTTATTCTATTTGAGAATTGGTTGTGCGTGACTCTATAATAATAAAATTTTAACAATAAAATGAACCTCGATATTCGTGTGTCCAGTCCAGTGAGGACTGTTTTACCCAATGCAAGAGTGAGAATGACAATTGTATATGGAAGATTTAAAATGTTTGTTTCTGAATGCAGTTCTTATCATTTGCGAATAAAGTATATTCTGTGTCTTCAATATGCAGTTTTCCTCTTTCTTTCTTTCCGTCTAAGGTTAAAGTGACTAAGCTGCATGCAGTTTGCTTGTCTTAGTCCCGACCAAACATCACAAGCACAATAAGGCAGGTCGTGTTGCGATACACGCAAAAAAGAAATGTCTCCAGGCAAGTAATCTAAGGAAGGTATGAAATAATGTTGCTTTCTATGGTGGTGTTGACTGCGGTGAACCAGCGGCTCCCCCTTATTTTTTGCGTCAGCTATACGTGTCTTGCTTTCGAACCGAAGCATATGCATTTATAAGGTGCTGGCACTTTAAGGACCGCACTAATTTTCCCATGCCATAGTATCCGCGACGCGCAAAGAGACACCCTGCAAGCGCAACGAACCTAGGCGCGGAGACGCCGACGGCGTCGACTGCCCGGCACATCTGACTAGCGTGACGTCACACCAGCCGCACCGAGGACGCTGCGGTGGAAAGAGGAGGGGTGTTATTGGAAAAGGGGAAGGGTAAGGCTGCCTCCGTTTTATTAATGAACGTCCTGGAGGCAGCTAAGTGGGGGCGGCATGACGCTTGTGGCTGTCGCGGAGTCGATCACCGACGGGTGGTGCTGCAGGGTCCTGAAGGAACAGCAGCAGTGCTTGCCAGAGCTCGATGGCATGGTGCGGAGACGTGGTATCCGGGCAAGCCCAAGACCGGAGAGAAGAAGGCCAGAGTCCCCGCTGTATGGTGGCCAGGGCACGAAGCCTTGGTGGGATGTAGAGGGGGCACTCCCAACAAAGGTGGTTTAGATCAGCACGACATGTGCACATGGAACAGAACCCACTTACGGGTGGTGGTGTGCCACCCTTGTGGAAACGGTTCAATAAGTGAGGAGTAAGGAGGGTGCTTGTCTGGATTCTCCGAAGTAAGACTGACTCTCGCCGTGTCAATACCTTCGGTGGAAGTGACGGTATAGAGAGTGGATTGCCCACTGCTGCGAGGTAGGCGGCACGCCATTTCATAGATTACGAAAAGGCATTTGTTTCAATAGAGATACCAACCGTCATAGCGGCATTACGTAATATAGCTATACAGAAGGCTTACGCAAATACCTTGGAAATATCTACAGATTTTCTACAGCTACCTTAATTCTACACAAGAAAAGCAGGAGGATACCTATAAAGAAAGGGGTTTTAGCACGTAAACCCCATGATTTTCTTTTTCGCTCCGCATTGCACTCCCCTTCCGTCAGACGCAATAAGTCAGTGCCAAACGAGCACTGAGGCAGGCGGAAGCGGATCAAAAATTTGGAGGACGCTTAAGCCTCGCCTTCAAGAGTGGAACGCGATAGCGTAAACGCACCCCGTTCGCACCACCCACTCATTCGGTCGGCATGCTCTTGAGTCACGCAGAGACACACGGTAAGCGCTGAGCAATGCAGCGTTCGGCGCGGCAACGAAACTTGCGCCTGAGCAAGCGGAACGAACCAAACAACTCGGTGTCACGGAGGGAGAAACGATCTACGCGAGCCAAACATCGTGATCGGCACGTACAGCCGGACCGCGACGCGCCATTAAGGCGGACGCGATCATGAGGCTGATGCCTCGATAGGATTATCCTCTATCTCGCTTGGGAGCCCCACGCAGGCGCATGACTCCTCGCTAGGAGCACGGCACACATCGCACGAGACGCTTTCCCTCCAGACGCGCTACGGCGGAGCGATCACGTCAGAGACATCCCGCTTGGGACGCTGCACCTAAGAATCGCGCTGTGAGCGGCAGGATCATCATCATCATCATTATTATTATCATCAGCATCATCAGCCTGGTTACGCCCACTACAGGGCAAAGGCCCCTCCCATACTTCTACAACTATCCCGGTCATGTACTGAGTGTGGCCATGTCATCCCTCCAAACCTCTTAATCTCATCCGCCCACCTAACTTGCTGCCATCCCCTGCTACGCGTCTCTTCCCTTGGAATCCAGTCCATAACCCTTAATGCCCATCGGTTATCATCCCTCCTCATTACATGCCCTGCACATGCCCATTTCTTTTTCTACATTTTAACTAAGATGTCATTAAGTCGCTTTTTCCCTCACCCAATCTGCTCTTTTCTTATCCCTTAACGTTACACCTATCATTCTTCTTTCCATAGCTCGTTGCGTTGTCCTCAATTTAAGTAGAACCCTCTTAGTAAGCCGCCAGGTTTCTGCCCCGTACGTGAGTACTGGTAAGACACAGCTGTTATTCACTTTTCTCTTGAGGGATAATGGCAACCTGCTGTCCATGATCTGAGAAAGCCTGCCAAATGCACTCAAGCCCATTCCTATTCTTCTGATTACTTCAGTCTCATGGCCTGGATACGCGGTCACTACCTCCCCTAAGTAGATGTAATCCCTTACCACTTCCAGTGCCTCGCTACCTATTGTAAATTGCTTTTCTCTTCCGAGACTGTTAAACATTACTTTAGTTTCCTGCAGATTAATTTTTAGACCCACTCTTCTGCTTTGCCTCTCCAGGTCAGTGAGCATGCATTGCAATTAGTCCCCTGAGTTACTAAGCAAGGCAATGTCATCAGCGAAGCTCTAGTTACTAAGGTATTCTCCATTTACTCTAATCCCCAATTCTTCCCAATCCAGGTCTCTGAATACCTCATGTAAACACGCTGTGAATAGCATTGGAGAGATCGTATCTCCCGGCCTGACGCCTTTCTTTATTCGGATTTTGTTGCTTTCTTTATGGAGGACTACGGTGGCTCCGGAGGCGCTATAGATATCTTTCAGTATTTTTACATGCGGCTCGTCTAAACCCTGATTCCGTAATGCCTCCATTACTGCTGAGGTTTTGACTGAATGAAACACTTTCTCGTAATAAATGAAAGCTATATATAAGCATTGGTTAAATTCCGCACATTTCTCTATCACCTGAATGATAGCGTGAATACGGTCTATTGTTGAGTAGCGTTTATGGAATCCTGTATCGTCCTTTGGTTGGGAGATGTTTAAGGCGTTCCTGATTCTATTTGCGATTACCTTAATAAACACATTGTAGGCAACGGACACTAAGCTGATCGGTCTATAATTTTTCATGTCTTTGGCGCCAACTTTCTTATGGATTAGGATTATGTTAGCATTTTTCCAAGATTCCGGTACGCTAGTTTTTCTAGAACAATCTGCCCGCCTTCCTTTTGCAAATCTGCTGTTACCTGATACTCCCTAGCTGCCTTACCCCTATGCATAGCTGCCAAGGCTTTCTTTACTTCTTCCGGCGTTACTTGTGGGATTTGAAATTTCTCTAGGCAATTCTCTGTGCCATTATCGTCGTGGGTGCCACTTGTACTGTACAAATCTATGCATAAATTCTCAGCCACTTGAACTATCTCATCCATATTAGTAATGATATTGCCGGCTTTGTCTCTTAACGCATATATCTGATTCTTGCCAATTCCTAGTTTCTTCTTCACTGCTTGTAGGCTTCCTCCGTTCTTGAGAGCATGCTTAATTCTATCCATATTATACTCGCTTATGTCAGCTGTCTTACGCTTGCTGATTAACTTCGAAAGTTCTGCCAGTTCTATCCTAGCTGTAGGGCTAGTGGCTTTCATACATTGGCGTTTCTTGATCAGATGTTTCCTCTCCTGCGATAGCTTACTGGTATCCTGTTTAACGGAGTTAACACCGGCTTCTATTGCACACTCCTTAATGATGCCCATTAGACTGTCGTTGATTGTGTCAACACAAACGTCTTCTACCTGAGTTAAAGCCGAGTTGTTGTTCTGTAGCTTGATCCGGAATTCCTCTACTTTCCCTCTTACCGCCAACTCATTAATCGGCTTCTTATGCACCAGTTTCTTCCGTACCCTCCAGAAGTCTAGGCTAATTCGATTTCCTACCATCGTATGGTCACTGCAGTGCACCTTGCTGAGTACGTCCGCATCTTGTAAGTGCCAGGGTTAGCGCAGAGTATAAACTCTATTCCACTTCTACTCTCGTCATTCGGGCTCATTCACATCCACTTTCGGCTATCCCGCTTGTGGAAGAAGGCATTCGTTATCAGCCTATTATTCTGTTCTGGAAAGTCTACTAATAACTCTGCCCTGCTTTTCGTGGTGCCTATGCCACTTGTCTCCAGTCTGCTTCTTTCCTACCTTGACATTGAAGTCGCTCACCAGTATGGTGTATTTTGCATTGACTTTACCCATCGCCGATTCCCCGCCTTCATAGAAGCGTTCGACTTCCTGGTCATCATGACTGGATGTAGGGGGTATACCTGTAAGACCTTCAATTTGTACCTCTTAAGTTTCACAACAAGACCTGCCACCCTCTCGTTAATACTATAGAATTCCTGTATGTTACCAGCTATTTTCTCATTAATCAGGAATCCGACTATTATAGTTCTCGTCTCTCCACTAAGCCCCGGTAGCAAAGGACGTGCCCACTTATTTTAGCACTGTATATGCTTCATTTGTCCTCCTAATTTCACTGAGCCCTATTATATCCCATTTACTGCCCTCTGATTCCTCCAATAGCACTGCTAGATTCGCCTCACCAGATAACGTTCTAGCGTTCAACGTTGGCAGGTTCAGATTGAAATAGTGGTCTGTCCGGATCCAGGGATTCTTAGCACCCTCTGCTGCGTCACAAGTCTAACCGCCGCCGTGGTCAGTTGCTTCACAGCTGCTGGGGACTGAGGGCCGGGGTTTGATTGTTGTATTCATATAAGAGGTTGTGGCCAAGTACCGCACCAGGGTGGCCAATCCTGCTTTGGTGAGAGTGCGTTACCGGTTCTGGTCACCGTGATCAGGCCTGTTTATGGAATTTTACCAACACGCGGATTTTTTTTTAATACGGTGGAAAATTGCACGGCACCGGGATTCGAAGACCCGTCCTCTTGCACGCGAGGCGGATGCTCTACTCTACGCCACCGCTGCACCGCGCCACCGCAGGAGGGAAGAGTGGCGTCGCCTAAACACGAGGGTTTGAGGGACGCACGCTGGAAGTTGGAAGGGGAGTGAGCAAGAAAACTTATTAAACGCTCAACGTGTGCGCAGAGCGTTTAAGGGTTCAGCGTGTGCGCCAAGCGCAGGAGAAATTTACCGGAAGCGTACTTTGCTATTCGTTTAACTGCCTCTTCTGTAATTTACATGCTCATAATTACCAATATGCACTGTAGTAGAACTTTCTACGGCACGTTTCTAAGGCAACACCGCATTCACTAGAGGCGCTTTTGTCCCATTTCAACCATCGAACTCATGGCTGAGTGGTAGCGTCTCCGTCGCTCACTGCAAAGATCCTGGTTCGATTCCCACCCAGCCTATTTTGCAAGTTCTTTTTATTTATGAATTGCCTTCCACCATTTTTCGCTCACGGCCAACGTCGCCGACGCCAACGACAGCGCCTTTCCTGCGATACGAGCTCCTTAACGCTGTCGGCAGATAGTTTCATTTTCTGAACGCGCTAGTGCATGACGTGGTTAGCAAGCAGGCGAAACGGATGTAACGTCCCTCTCTGCTACTGCAAAAAGTAAAGGATTCGGTATGAGGGCATGGTTGTCTCCCTAAACATCATATTGTCTAGTGGAGCAATAGTTGAAACAAAAACTAATACAGCCTTGAATAATTCTCGAAGTGTCGAGGGGAGTGTTGTTTCAGCAATGAGAATTACGTAAGCGCACTAGTTTCCTAGCTTGAAGTCAACTCTCCGACTGGAGGGCGGCTCCCTTAGAAGAAAGGCGCGAGGGTTTAGGTTGAAATTTCAGCGGCTTTCGCGGCGCGCAGTGGTGTAGTATACTCTTTAGATACGATCGTCAGCGCTCATTGTATACATTGCGCTTGTCTTTTTAAAATGGCCAAACCTGGTGGGGGGCGCTATATAAAGACGTTTTCTTGTGACTATAACTCCCACCCTTACATCCTTAGTAAAATGTGTTTGAGGAAACTAATATACCTGTAGGTGAGATATTTTTTTTTTGAATTGCACCTTTCCACTCCGGTGGGTGTTTTGACAGAATGCACACTACCTTTTCTTATTACAGTGACATCCGTTATTCTATCACCACCCTCGTCATTTGGATGTCCATCAAAGCGATACCGATGTGTTTTCCGAGACGTTTATAAAGATTGGTTGACACTTCCTTCAAAGGAATCAGTCATAACACGATGAAACGCGTATTATGAGGATTAGTGGCAGCTTTCTTGCACATTCAAAAATACAAGTCTCCGTAAAAATACACAATCCTTTATTAATTATGGTTTCGCTCGCGAAGGCAAAAGTAGGGACGGCGATAGCAAACACGCCAGGCATGTGCTACTGCGCAGGGTAAACAGAACCCCGGAAGCTACCGGGCGCCGTATGTTGTACATCCGACGCGACGGTCAGTGCGTGTGTGGCCAAACTGTGTCGTTAGAGCACGGAGTCCACGGCTAAAGCTCCGGCGGCAGTACGCGTGCGCGCCCATGCATTTCTTTAAAAGGTGCGTTAGGCGAGCGCGCTCATCATAGGGAATATCTGGCTGAAGGCGTGCATGCGTGCAAAAGCGACCGACCGGTGGTGCGAGCACACCGTTTTCCTCCGCATCCCCTTTCCGACCGCTCTGTTTTTTTTTCTCCTATTTTCCGGAGTTGGACATTCAACACACAAATGTACAGGCTGGCATCTAGGGGTTTAGTAGATAGCCACTTCGCCGAAGCTGCCGCAGATTATAATAAAGCGGTGGTGCGCATACATAGCAGTTAGGATAGACTGACGTCATGTTCCTTGATGAGCCACACAAACAGAATAATTAAAAGGGACCACATGCCCAGGGGCTCAAGTAGGCGTCAAACTTAATTGAAGAACGATACGTAACCAGTGTTCCGACTGTAAGCTGATCCGACCATTGGTTTCGAACCCAGTTTCGTTAGCAGTGTATGCCGATGCGCCGTCCATTGAACAGTGGACTACCCAGTGATCCAAGTTGGCGGGAGAACGGTTCGAGAGTGATCCTCAGAGTATCCTCATCACGATAATCGCATTAAAAATTATTTGCCGCAATTGACCTGTTCTCAATATTTCAGTGAAGATACATCAGACCTCTTCAATTATTGTTGCTGCTGCCATAGCAAAATAACTGAGGGGACCTGTGATGCGTCTCTGCAGATACTTATGCGAAGACACTGCCAAGGAGCCCCTCTCCCCTCTAAATAATAAAAAATCAAGAAAAAAACGTTTTTACTTGACGCAACTGATCATTTCTTCAATACCTTATTGCGTTTCCTCAAAAAGCTTGACAAAACTGAGGAATATTCAAACAGCTAGGCAAAATAGCTGCTTTTGCGTAGGCGCAAGGAATTGCACACCGCCGAAATGGAACACTTAGTGAAGAGCCTGTGAGAACATAAATGACTACTCGTACCTTGTCTCAAGCAATGAAATATACGTGAGTCTGCGTGCCTTCTGGTTTCAGTGCTGTTTCATTTCTTACGTTATGCCGCGGATATATAAATGCAGCAAGAATATCAAATGCCGAGTTTCCGTAAATCGCTTCTCTAAAGACGAACCTTTCGCGAGGCAAACGAATGTCAGCGGTCCTTCCGAGTTCGTCAAAGAAAGTGTAGTTGAGCGCCTTCGTAGTGCAGGGTTAACATGGGCTCTGAACGAGCCATCGCGGCCCCCCCCCCCCCCCCCCGGACCGCTTCTCTTCATTTCATTCTCTTTTATACTTTCAGATGAAGGCGACGTGTGCTTTGATTTCACCGTGTACGGTCTCCGAAAGTGGGGGGAGTGCCAGAAGGGCTTAAAGTGCAACAGAGCGATTTCCAAGTGCGAGAGAACCCGCAATCTGCCCTTCAAGCACGACGACGACGAAGACAATACGGCAGTCATACTTGCCTATTTGTAACACTCGTTTCCTGTCCTATAACGGCGCCTCGACCATGTGTTGTAGTAACACACGTTCACGCATGCGCGGAACCAGCGCAACTACTGTACACAAGACCCTTACAGACGCGCAGGTCCGTACAGATGTGTTTATGACATATACAGAGGTGCGCAAGACGCTCCAACGTTTTTGTCAACTGCAACAGCCAACCATATTTAGTGCCTGTTGAGGCTGTCTCACTAATGTCCAGAATTAGTTAGCGCTAATAAGCGTATGTCCGATAGAAGCACGGAGGCGCCCTTTGCAGCAGCATCACAGAAGCAAAAGAACACGGCTACGCGTTTTGAATAAACGCTGCCATATAAGCCAATATTACTTAGCCTTTAGTCATTTAAACAGCGGGAGACCTGAACGGGGAGAGAAATAGTTCAGTAAATTGTGACAGAAGTAAATAAAAACGAAGAAACGAAATGAATATCTGAATGTACCACTTCTTATTTCGCTGTTGTGTGTGCACGAAGAAACCCTTTGGAGGACTGCTGAAGGTCATTCAGAATTTTTAAATAAAGCTTACTTCATTTATGTTCGAAAAGAAACAAAAAGCTTTGGAGGACGCCTAAACTTCGTCTTTAAGAGTGGAACGCGGTAGCCTTGGAAGACCTACTGCTTTTCATGCTTCCCGGCAACTGCAGCTTATATAACCGTAACGTTTACGGAGAAACGCTGGCTGCGAACGCTATGCACGCCGCGGAACATTCAGGTTGAAACGCGGCCTCTAGCATGGGCCCATCTCCTGTTATTGTTTCGCACTTTTAATATTGAAGTGTGAGAAAATCTAACATAAAGGATACGCTGTAGGCGTTCTTTTTTCATTACATTTGTTTGTGGCCTGCCGCTCTCAAAATTTCGAGAAATAACAATGTAAACAATGAAAGACTAGATATTAGCAACATTGGTGGCAGAAGAGTGGTTTTGTTTGCATGGTTCAGAATTTGGCTTTTCCTTTGACCAGTCGACAGCAGTTTCTGCATGCGACCTTCACATAGATTACGTGACACAGCGGTTCCAAATGTTGTATGGAAGTCTTCTGAACATCAGCAAATTTTTAGAGTCAGCGGAGCAGAGAAAACGAACGCGATCCAGCAGGTAAGGTGACCGTGTAAACTTTGCTAGAACAGAGCAATTTGCGAAAACAAGGGCTCGGCTTTTGATAAATTGTGAACGTGAACTGGAAGGTTTGCAAACTAATCGCAGCATCCCTCTGAACCTGGTTTTTGCATGTCGCCTTATTCTTCGTTGAATGCTTCGTTTATTCTTTACGATGAAGCTGTTAAGGGCTACTTCCCGCACTATTGTGTCCGCGTGTAGAAAATAAGAAATCCCCAAGATGGTGGAATTTGTGGCCGACCCGCGGCGGAGGTACAGTTCGCCATTAAGGGGCCTACATACAGAGCTTCGCTGGCCATCCTTCCTCACAGAGTGTAAGGGCACTAATAATTTTTTTTTGTCGCACGTAAGAGTACAGGAGGAGCCAGCGTTTGCAAAGGGCGCCAACAACTTCTTGCATACATTTAGTGAAAAAATACATCTTCCTTAAAACTTCTTCGCTTCGTGTCCTATAAGTGGGTCTGTCACTGTGTCCTTACTTAATTTGCCGTACTGGCATGAAAGCCACCTACATTTTCCTGTATTTCCCACTTTTCTTTTCACCAATGAGGAGTAGCAGGCTAGGGATACGCTTTCCGGGCCAACCTCTCCTCCTTTCTCTCATTGAAGACTACTCCCTGCTGGCATGAAATCAATTGCCAAATAAAATTATGTGCAAGCAACCTGCAGCACGCCACGTGGCATATGTGCACAATGCTACTAACAGACAGCTCGAGTTTTATATAATGACGCAGATTCGGTGCAGACACACTACAAACTTTGCTTCGAATTCCTTAAGCGTTGCCATATCATAAGAAGCCAACAAACACTGACACCAAGGATAACATAGAGGAAATTACTTGTGCTTAACAAATGAAATAAAGAAACGATAAATTATCGTTTTGTTATCGATAAATTTATCGTTTCTTTATTTCATTTATTAAGCACAAGTAATTTCCCCTATGTTATCCTTGGTGTCAGTGTTTGTTGGCTTCTTATGATATGACTAATAAAAATCGGGCCCCTCGGTTAACGCCCTTTCTTCTCGTTAAACGTTGCCAGTGTGATGAAAACCGCAGCGGCGGGTGTGGTGTAACTGCGTGTCTATCTATTGATTTAATGGAATTGAAATCAATTGAATTGCCTTTATTTTCATATAGGTACAAATTATGGGGAATTTAAGGAAGAAGTTGAACACGACAATATGACGGGCCTTAAGCGTCTGAGGGTAGCAGCGGCAGGCACTGTTTCAGGACCGACAGCACAGACAATACATTACAGTACAATACAATGTTGGCACAACTTGTGCCTGCAAAAAAAGAAAATTTGAATTTATGACGAAACACTGCAAAAGACCGAGCAATCCGCAGTTTACACATAAGAAAAAAGCTAGGAAATTCCAATAAGCAGCCTAAAACAGTAAATACGGTCATGGTCAAATTTCCTTGAAAAACTCACACAAACGCGAAACAGGGCAGGAGGTAACATCGATATTATTGCGCATGAGTGCGTTTAACAGGCGTGGTAAGCGATGATGTAGCATTCGAAAAGCGTAGTTGTTCGACGACGTGGCACATGTCCGGGTGATCATGTGCGGTTTCTGTTTCTAACTGCGTTAGGGACAGTTCTAACAACTGCGTCGTTGAAGTTTCCGTTTCGTGACGTACGCACTTATACACGCTACTTGCAAAGTATACGGGCAATGATCTCAGCCAGATCATCGCTCGTATACATGTTTAATTCCTCATCAATTACACCATACAATTTAAAATGTACAGGTACCTCGGGCTCCATATTGCTTTTTTAGGGATAATTTTATTATTTGTGAGACAAACGGGACTCCAGCGACACGTTTTTTTGTTTGTTTGAGCACACATCACAAGCCATCCCGAATTTAGCGGGACATTGCCGACGTTTGAGTATACGTCCCGAGTCCCGGCTTGACACAGTCGGTGACGGACAAATTTCTAGATTTTAACTTTTGCTGCTACTGAAAAAAACACACAAAGTTCCTTTTAATAACGCCTTACAGCTATGTTACACGTAGTCCGGTTTTGTCTTTTGTTGGGTCGTCATGAGTTACCTAAAGATGGTGTCGCTTTTGTCGTGGTTCTACCTGTGTTGTAGGCTCTAACCGTTTACAGCGTACCTCTGTGAACGTATTGACAGCTGTGCTAGCCACGCAGCTACTGCACCTTTGTTACTGTCGGCTGCAACATCGTATAGGACAAAAATATACGTGCGACTATTTTGCACGTATACGAACTGATGTTAACGGATTCTGTGGTCACCGTACTTATACGGCCCTCTCGCTCGCCATCCTGACAACGAGCAAAAATTGATACTCATAATAAGCGCGTCTATTCTGTGTCGTCACGTTTTAGGGATACAGAAAGCTCGCGTTTGCGCACAGGGAAAGGCTCCTCTTAAACCTGCCCCAGTACCCATATACACAAGCGCTTTTGTACTTCACTCCCATCAAATCTTCGAGCTCATGCTCAGCCTTACAATGGCAATGGAAGGTCTGTATCGAAAACACGCTAAGTAAAAATAAAAGGAGGCTCAGTAAGAAACTGAACTTATTGTGTAGGTGCGTTTGTTTACTCTTAATAGCTTACAGGCGTCACTGACACAAAAACACATATGCGCACCCTGTATTCTGGATTGGCTAAGGATTGAAGCGACTTGGGTTCTTTGAAGTGCCCCAGGTAGACCTCACCAGAAAGAGGCAGCAGTATATGTGGCGTGAAAAACACGGTATTTAAAAACCTCCACTTCACAAATCAGCTAGCACGGACTGCGCGGCATAGAACACGAATTTAACACTACTCGTGAAACTTTTCCGCGCTCTTCTGCAGTTGTGGCTGATAACTAACCGATTAACCTGAGCTCCATGCGGGTCCCACGACATCAGGCACATACGCTGGCTGCGATGGGCATTGTATAGTGGAGATTTCCTTGCTTTACCTTTAGTAGACTTGGTGTTCTGTTCTGTTCCCTTGGGAGCACTTACTCCCAGATGCGCAAGACATCACTGGATCCGGCAGCTGTGGCCGTCGATGTAACATCATCATGTAGTATCGGCTGCTGAACAACCGTTCCAATCGGCAATCAACGACACCTCGATTATCCCAACACCTAGTCAAAGCCATCAACAATCGAATGCTGTCAGTAGGCGTGTACCGCTTGGCTTTCGAGGAAGAAACCGCACTTGATGATGGGCCGCATGACGTTCTGAGTTGGGAGTCGGGACATCGTCGGGGCAGCACAACTTTTGTGCGCAAACATGGTCACGTTCGGGATAAGGCCTAATCCTACATTGTGCGTTTGTTTTTAACGTCCGTTAGCCTGAGTACGCGTCTACGAAGGGTGTTATGGTAGTTCTGATTTCACAACGCTGATTCCGGCTGCATTATATGCCTTTTTTTTCTTTTTTCGCGTTGTGATCTCAGTGTTGTGAGCGCACACGTGACTAGTTGTGCGTGTAAATATTGTGTTGCTTTCATAAAGTTGCAGGCCAGGTTCCCAGTGCCTGCTCCGTCGTTGCCTTTCTTTGTTTTTATCACCTGTCTGTACTGTGTGCCTCAAAACTCCGCAATAACATTTGATATAATCTGGTATACGAACCCTCATTTGGCATCACGTAGCCTTGACCACGCACGTAAGGTATTCGATCTCTCAGGCAAGACTGCTAACTTTTCAAATTCATTTTCCTTAAAAAATTTTAATGAATGGAAGCAGGTTCCACTTTGTATTTCGAGTACCGCGGATGAGTTAGCCAAGTGTTTTGCATCAGAATAAAGAAATTAGACATATATATATATATATATATATATATATATATATATATATATATATATATATATATTATGGCAAAGAAGTCCGACACGGCCGTGGACGACACGAAGGACGCGGACAAGAAGACGCAGCAGCGGAGGCTTAGCCAGTCACACACCAGGAACAGCGTCTAGCCCGAGCCCCACTTCAGTAGCGCTGGCGATCCGGCTGCGGAGCTCGGCACGGCGCACTTCTTCTTCCTTACAACTTCCCCCCTCGCTGAAGACGGAGCTGCACAGGAGGCCTAAGGCGTCGTGAGGACGAAGGGCTCGTGATACGGCTTGAGCCGATCTGCGTGCACAATTTCACGGCCTCGGCGACGCAGGTCCGTAGGGGGCGTCAGAGGTTCGATAACGTAGTTCACCGGAGAAGTTTGGCGTAGAACCCGGTAAGGTCCATGGTATCGGGATACAAACTTGGAAGGGACACCTTGTGTCGAAGTAGGAGGCACCCACAACCAAACAAGAGCGTCAGGCGAAAACTGGTGGTGGGGGCACCCGTCGTCATGACGAAATTTCTGGAGCGCTTGTTCTTGTGTTGTAAGGGAGCGAGCTAGTTGCCGTCATTCTTCTGCATACCGGGCGGCTTCGGAAACCGGTGTACCTTCTGATAAGTCGGGACGGTAAGGGAGAATAGTGTCAATGGGAAATGATGGTTCGCGGCCATATAGAAGAAAGAAGGGAGAAAAGCCCGTCGTTGACTGGGGTGCCGTGTTGTAGGCGTACGTGACATAGGGAAGGATGAGGTCCCAGTTGGTGTGGTTGGAGGCGACATACATCGAAAGCATGTCGCCAAGAGTTCGGTTAAAGCGCTCTGTCAATCCGTTTGTTTGCGGGTGATATGCGGTGGTACAGCGATGAATAATGCGGCATTCAGCGAGAAGTTCTTGAATGACATCGGCGAGAAAGACGCGGCCACGGTCGCTCAGGAGTTCGCGGGGAGCGCCGTGACGTAGAACGAAGCGTTGAAGGAGAAAGGAGGCAACGTCACGAGCCGTCGCGGCTGGCAGAGCGGCCGTTTCTGCATACCTCGTGAGATGGTCTACAGCTACAATGACCCAGCGATTGCCAGCAGCTGTGTATGGCAGAGGCCCGTAGAGGTCTATCCCAACCCGGTCAAAGGGTCGCGAAGGGCACGGCAAAGGTTGCATTGGTCCAGAAGGGCGGCAAGGATCAGGCTTCCGGCGTTGACATTCTGTGCAAGAGCGAATGTACTTTTGCACAAATGTGTACATACCACGCCAATAAAACCTATGACGTAGTCTGGTGTAGGTCTTGAAGAGACCAGCGTGCGCGCACTGAGGGTCGGCGTGGAAAGCGGCGCATACATCAGTGCGGAGCTGCCGAGGTATTACAAGCAGCCATTTGCGGCCGTCGGAACTGTAGTTACGGCGATAGACAATTCCGTCGCGGATGGCGAAGTGCGAAGCTTGTCGGCGTAACGCTCGGGATGGTGGGCGTGTAGGTGAATTAGAGATGTAATCAATCAAAGATGAAATCCAGGAGTCCTTGCGCTGCTCCAAAGCCATGTCGACAGAAGCGAATGGGAGAAGTGGGTCGTCTAGGACGGACACACTGACAGTGTCGGCGTGGACAGGCGAGCGCGAAAGAGCATCGGCATCGGCGTGCTTCTTGCCTGAGCGGTAGACAACCCGGATATCGTACTCTTGGAGCCTCAGTGCCCACCGGGCTAGGCGGCCGCAGGGATCCTTGAGAGACGACAACCAGCAAAGTGCGTGGTGATCGGTAACGACATCGAAGGGCCGGCCGTACAGGTATGGGCGAAATTTTGTGATGGCCCAGATGATCGCGAGACATTCTTTTTCCGTGACGGAATAGTTGGCTTCAGCTTTCGTCAGAGTGCGGCTCGCGTAAGCAACAACATATTCTTGGCAGCCGGGCTTTCGCTGGGCGAGCACAGCGCCAAGACCAACACCGCTAGCATCCGTATGGAGTTCTGTGGGAGCAGTTGGGTCGAAATGGCGTAGTATCGGTGGTGTTGTGAGGAGGCGACGTAGCGTCGCAAAGGCATGATCGCAAGCCGGGGACCATGAGGAAAGATTGGGGTCTCCTCGAAGAAGCTCTGTCAGTGGTGCCATAATCGAAGCGAAATTTCGAATAAAGCGGCGGAAATACGAGCAGAGGCCAATGAAACTGCGCAAGTCTTTTAGTGACGTTGGCCTCGGGAATTCTGTAACAGCACGGAGCTTAGCGGCATCAGGGAGAACGCCGTCCTTCGACACGACATGTCCGAGAATTGTCAGCTTGCGTGCGCCAAAGTGGCATTTCTTCAGGTTTAGTTGGAGGCCAGCGTCACTGAGACAGCGTAAAACCTGCTCCAAGCGATGAAGGTGAGTAGGAAAATCGGGTGCAAACACGACTACATCATCCAAATAACACAGGCACGTGTTCCATTTGAGGCCTCGGAGAATAGTGTCCATCATCCGCTCAAAAGTCGCGGGCGCGTTGCAAAGTCCGAATGGCATCACACGAAATTCGTATAGGCCATCTGGTGTGATGAAAGCAGTTTTAGGCTTATCGTCTGCAGCCATAGGCACCTGCCAATAACCAGAGCGCAGATCGAGGGAGGAAAAGAACTCTGCGCCTTGTAAGCAGTCTAGGGCGTCGTCGATCCGCGGCAATGGATAAACATCCTTTCGGGTTATTTTGTTTAGGCAACGGTAATCTACACAAAAGCGGATCGAGCCATCTTTCTTTTTAACTAAGACTACTGGCGATGCCCATGGGCTGTCGGATGGTTCAATGACGCCACGCTTTAGCATGTCACCTACTTGCTCGTCAATGACGCGCCGTTCGGTCGACGATACGCGGTATGGTCGCTGCCGTAGCGGTGACTGAGAACCGGTGTCAATCCGGTGACATACAGTCGTCGTTCGGCCCAGAGAAGTGGTATGGCTGTCAAAAGCAGGACGAAATTTCTCGAGGAGACGAAGAAGGTCATGGCGTTGCTTGGGGTTTAAGGCATTGTCGATGACATGGTTGAAAACGTCCTCAGGCGATGTGGCAGTCACGGGACTACAGTAGAGGGTGCTGACTTCTGACGATCCAATAGGAAGTTGCAACGTGGTAATCGTGTCGTAAGGCTCCACAGTGCCGAGAGATTCACCGCGAAGCAACGTAATCGGGAACGGGAAGTAATTGTATACAGGAAGGTGAGTCGCGCCAGCTTGAAGGCCAAGCAGCGCAGTTGGGAGTGGTGAGAGGTGGCGATGAACGAAAGCAGTTGAAGGTATAAAGAGTACGGTGGCGTCGGAGGCAACGGAACAGGATACAGATGCCAGAACGGATGCGTGTGGAGGTATTAGGATATCGTCAGTGAGGGACAACTTGGTGCAGGAAAGCGAAACGTCATCAAATATGGCATTGCCAAGCGAAGAGAAGGCGACTTCTGCACGGGAGCAATCAATAACAGCTTGGTGACGGGAGAGAAAGTCCCAACCTAAAATAATATCGTGGGAACAGTGGGGAAGAACGACGAACTCGACTGTGTAGAGCACACCTTGAATTTCAAGTCTGGCGGTACACGCAGCCACCGGCTGGACGTGCTGTGCTGTGGCCGTGCGGAGTAAAGGACCGAAGAAAGGCGTCGTGACTTTTCGTATTGAGCGGCAAAGTTTTTCGGCCATTACAGATATGGCGGCACCTGTGTCAATGAGGGCAAGCACAGAGACACCTTCAACAGCGACATCAATAACGTTAGGCGGCGAAAGAAGAGGGCTTAAGCGTTGCGGCGATGACGCAGTTCTTGCCTCAGGAACTGCGCCACTTAGTTTTCCGTGTCAGCAGGAGAGGGACGTCGACGCATCGGGGAGGGCGAGCGACGACGAGGAGAAGGAGAACGGCGGTCAGAAACTTGACGAAGGCTTTGGCGGGGAAGGGGTAAATCGCGGTCAGGAGCGTAAGGCAACGGATGGTCGTGCGCGGCTGTGCGTGGGTCGTCACGTGGATGAAGTGGACGGCGGCGGCACAGGCGTGCAACGTGACCGGGAATACCGCACGAATAGCAGATGGGCCGATTGTCCGCTGTACGCCAGGGATTCATTACTCGATGGACTGGAGGTCGTGGCGGCGTGGGGGCAAAAACAGGGCTAGGCATTGGAGGCGGAGCCCGGAAGGTCGGTGGTCGTGGTCGTGCGACGACGTCGGCGTAAGTCAATGGGGCGGTGAGTTGAGGCGCCCGTTCCTGAGGAAGGGCCTCGGACACTTGTTCTTCTATAACGTGTCGTAGGGTCGGACTAAGGGACGAACTTGACTCCGGTGGATTGGAGATGAGGGAGAGCTGGCGAGCAACTTCTTCCCGGACGAAAGCCTTGATTTGCGAGAGGAGGGTGGCATCAGGAAAAGGAGAGGTCAAGCCGGACAACGATTCCTGATGGGGAACAGGACGGCGGGTGAGGAGGCGTTGACGGCGGAGCTCGTCATAGCTTTGGCACAGTTCAATAACTTGGGCAACAGTAGAGGGGCTCTTTGAGATGAGCATCTGAAACGCGTCCTCGTCGATACCCTTCATAATATGCTTGATTTTATTGCACTCAGTCATGGATGCATCGACGCGTTTACAGAGATCGATGACATCTTCGATGTAGCTGGTAAAGTTCTCACCAGGCTGCTGAGAGCGCGACTGCAGACGCTGTTCGGCACGAAGCTTTTGAACAGCAGGGCGGCCGAAGACCTCGCTGAACTTTGTCTTAAACATCGCCCAGCTTGGGACTTCACTTTCGTGGTTCCGAAACCACAAGTGGGCAATTCCGGTGAGGTAGAAAGGGACGGTGGTCAATTTAGTAATGTCATCCCATTTGTTGTTCCGACTGACGCGTTCGTATGATGAGAGCCAGTCATCAACGTCATGGTCGTCAGTGCCGCTGAAGATAGGAGGGTCCCGCTGGCGGAACGTGCCGGGGCATACGGTATACTGGGGAGCAGGTGGTGGTAAGCTCGTGGCGCTTTCGGTGGTCATGATGGCAGGGAGAGTCCGGCTGCGCAATTCCAGGATTGCAGGCTACCCAGCACCTCCACCAATTATGGCAAAGAAGTCCGACACGGCCGTGGACGACACGAAGGACGCGGACAAGAAGACGCAGCAGCGTAGGCTTAGCCAGTCACACACCAGGAACAGCGTCTAGCCCGAGCCCCACTTCAGTAGCGCTGGCGATCCGGCTGCGGAGCTCGGCACGGCGCACTTCTTCTTCCTTACAATATATATATATATATATATATATATATATACATATATGTATATATATATATATATATATATATATATATATATATATATATATATATAGCCTCACAGAACTTTGAAATTTATGCATAAAATGAATATATGTGCACAGTTATATTACTGTGCGTTAATTTGTCATGAGGGGCACTGTGATGCTAACGGCAAAAGTTTGTACATAAATGTCTATTTATGCCCTCTGGCTTTCGTCTCTGTCTTCCTCCGTAATGTCTAAAGGCCTGAACCGTAAAATAGATAAGACGGAATGATGATCTGCCCTTTTCACTTTTTACCTTTCCGTCCCTCCTTGACTAAATCATCATCATCATCATCAGCCTGGCTACGCCCACTGCAGGGCAAAGGCCTCTCCCATACTTCTCCAACAACTCCGGTCATGTACTAATTGTCGCCATGTCGTCCCTGCAAACTTCTTAATCTCATCCGCCCACCTAACTTTCTGCCACCCCCTGCTACGCTTCGCTTCCCTTGGAATCCAGTCCGTAACCCTTAATGACCATCGGTTATGTTCCCTCCTCATTACATGTCCTGCCCATGCCCGTTTCTTTTTCTTGATGTCAACTAAGATGTCATTAACTCGCGCTTGTTCCCTCACCCAATCTGCTCTCTTCTTATCCCTTAACGTTACACCTATCATTCTTCTTTCCATAGCTCGTTGCGTCGTCCTTAATTTAAGTAGAACCCTTTTCGTAGGCCTCCAGGTTTCTGCCCCGTACGTGAGTACTGGTAAGACACAGCTATTATACACTTTTCTCTTGATGGATAATGGCAGCCCAATGATGGGCCCATGTTCATGAGCCAAGTTCATGATCTGACAATGCCTGCCAAACACACCCCAGCCCATTCTTATTCTTCTGATTATTTCAGTCTCATGATCTGAATCCGCGGTCACTATCTGTCCTAAGTAGATGTATTCCCTTACTACTTCCAGTGCCTCGTTACCTATCCTAAACTGCTGTTCTCCTCCGACACTGTTGCATGTCGGTTAATGAACCCCAAATTGTTAGGGCTACTCCACCATTCCCTATTAGAGCATGCCTCATATTCATATCATCATCATCATCCTGGTTACGCCCACTGCAGGGCAAAGGCCTCTCCCATACTGCTCCAACTACCCAGGTCATGTACTAATTGTGGCCATGTTGTCCCTGCAAACTTCCTAATCTCATCCACCCACCTAACTTTCTGCCGCCCTCTACTACGCTTCCCTTCCCTAGGAATCCATTCCGTAACTCTTAATGACCATCGGTTATCTTCCCTCCTCATTACGTGTCCTGCCCATGCCCATTTCTTTTTCTTGATTTCAACAAAGATATCATTAACTCGCGTTTGTTCCCTCACCCAATCAGGTCTTTTCTTATCCCTTAACATTACACCTATCATTCTTCTTTCCATAGCTCGTTGCGTCGTCCTCAGTTTAAGTAGAACCCTTTTCGTAAGCCTCCAGGTTTCTGCCCCGTACGTGAGTACTGGTAAGACACAGCTATTATACACTTTTCTCTTGAGGGATAATGGCAACCTGCTGTTCATGATCTGAGAATGCCTGCCAAACCCACCCCAGCCCATTCTTATTGTTCTGATTATTTCCGTCTGATGATCCGGATCCGCCGTCACTACCTGCCCTAAGTACCTGCCCCGTACCTACCTGCCCCTTACCACTTCCAGTGCCTCGCTACCAATTGTAAATTGCTGTCCTCTTCCGAGACTGTTAAACATTACTTTAGTTTTCTGCAGAATAATTTTTAGACCCACTCTTCTGCTTTGACTCTCCAGGTCAGTGAGCATGCATTGCAATTGATCCCCTGAGTTACTAAGCAAGGCAATATCATCAGCGAATCGCAAGTTACTAAGGTATTCTCCATTAACTTTTATCCCCAATTCTTCCCAATCCAGCTCTCTGAATACCTCCTGTAAACACCTTGCCCAAATATAATCACCTACTTCGTGCATGCAGACCTCGCAGCACCCGCAGAGGCTGCCTTCAGTGTTGAGTCGACCGTGGTAGGTCTCCACAGATACATTGGGGCACTTGGTGTTTTCGCACATGTTTGGAGGACATACGAAACGTGTCCCCGTCTGTGCGATCAGAAGCACCAGCCACGGCATTGTCGTCATAGCGCTACTCCTGCAGTACTGCACGGTTGACAGAAAATTTCACTCGAACAACCACGAAAGCGCAACATTACGCATACACGCATGTACGAATTTCTTTCCAGCAAGCATGTTGCCTATCTGTCCCCATTTTTCTGGTCATTATTATTCAGAGCTAACTATATTCATACTCATTGCTTGCCCATTTGGCAAGTTTTCCTCGACTATTGCAACTATATTGGTGAGTTCAGCGTTCACAGTTGCACTGTGGATTGTTCGTTCCTTGCTCACTTTCCCAAAAACATATCCGATTTTTAAAATTATGTGTTTTGTCTGTTGCTTATGCTGTTACATCCTTCCTCATCAATGATTATTTCTATCAACGCATCACAAACTCCTTCAGTCATCAGAGACCTGCACCCTGCCAGATATTTCGGCGGTCACCCTTTTATTTCATCCTCCGTTGTTGTTTTTCTTTTCTTACTTTCACTCTCTTCTTCCGTCATTACATTCTTTATCAAATACTCACCGACAGATTCCAAAGTCCCACAAGCCACAATACATTTTTCGGCGCATGGAACACACAGGCTGTCGCCATTTCTGCATACTGCGGTGACGATGCCTACGTTGAACTACTATACTAAAGTTAATCTCCCATGATAGACCAAGCCGCTGCCTTCCAGCTACCCCATCCATTGCCCCCCACACCTTCTCAACACCTTCGAAATTACCCGACACACTGCTGCTACGCCTAAATCATTCTTTGAAGTAATTTGAAGTAAACAACGAACGGATGTACCCTGCAACAACCATGGCTTCTGTTCGGTTTTCTGAATGTTGCGTAATCTCTCCGTCCTCCAAAAGCCCTTCTATGTCCTTCTTTTTCTGTGTCTTCGTATTCTCCTTTTTTTCTCTCCTGCCTTCCCAGTCTCCTGCTATTCTCCCCTCTTCTTAGATATCACGCCTGGAGGCGCCAAGTGACAGCGCTTATTTTCTTCAGTTTCTGCTTTACAGCCAGCTACCACCAACAACAATCACAGATGACATCACTCTATAACCTGTTAATACCAAACCTGCCAAGAATAACAAAGCCGCTTTGACGAAGTCCTCCTACTTAAACGGTCGCAAGGCTTTCTCGGACAGCTTTTCTTGCTGTTTCCTTTTAAACCACACTCTTCATGTTTCAAATAACTTTTAAGAGCACACTCTACGTAGTAGCCATTCCTGTGAATCCTGTGAGTCTGAAACGTTGCTTTCCTGTAGAAAAATGGGACTACATAATACTCTCAACCCCTTCTTCCATAATCTAAGATACGGTTACAGCACGTCAACTTTAAAGCAACTTTTTCCCAAACATTCACTTTATTTCTGAGTGTTTCTTGGTTGTCGATTTCATGCAAGAAATTTGCCTTCAAAGACACCTACACAATGCCAGCAATTTCCTAGTAAGCTGTACATACCAAGTATCCAGTAAACAGTAAAGCTTATTGCAATAATTACTAGGGTGCCAGCTTCTACGGGAGCTGCAATGGGGGTGGTTCAGCCAGCATGGAGATTGTGCGAAGTGCATGGGTTTGACTAGACTTCGGCCTTCTGCCTTCAAACGACTCCGTCACTTTGTAAGCTCGTCAGTTTTAATAATGTGTTGCATGATAAATTATTAAATCAACATTATCAAAATTGTCCAACCACTTGATTCGAACACAGGACCTCAAGCGCAGACGCCTGATAATCAAACTATTACGTCACCCACGCACGCATCAACATGAATTTATAGGGGACAAGCTAGTGCCTTAATATTCCTTGGCGCGTTTCGATTCGGCTATCTCGACAAGCTTAACCATTGCAATCAGTAGCGATTGTCCGTCTTCGCAGCATCTTCTCCACTTAGAGAAGAATAGATTGCTCTGAAATTTATGATAATGAAGGCATACGAAGCATAATAAACGAATTCTCAAGATAGTCTGAATCCCAAAGCACCATGAACAGACAAATCCATGTACATCCCTTCCCACTGTGGCTCAACCACTACCGCGGCCGAGTTCCCTCCAGTACATTGAAGGAGACTGTATTGAATAAACCCAGCTTGTTTCATTATGCGAAAGAACGCACGCAAGCGCAATTTTGAAAAATTCTTTTCTCGTCAGCCACTGTCCAATCTAGTGAATCAACACGAAGCTCAACACAAGACAATGCAACTTCCAGTGCAAGAAGGACGATCCGCACCAGTATTACTCTGACAGGTTACGATACAGCTTTTGTAGAACAAGAAATTCTAGTATAAAAAAAACTGTAATTCGCTTATCTCCTGTTTGCCCAAATTATGCACCTGGGTTTAGGATGTAATAAGCCGCGAATTTCTTTCACGTTAATGTGGTAATAATGGTTACACCGAACTTTCTCATGGCAATAAACTTGGTTCCGGTCATCCTGTCTCTGTAGCCTGTGTGTTAGGACCCCGCTTTCAATTTACTTCTAGGAGGGTTGCAGTAACAAAGGAATGCCAAGAAGACCAGTAATGGGCCTGCGACCTGTGGATAAGAGTTTGCTTCCGTTCCTCGGACTTGCAAATACATCTTGTCGCGTGCTTCGCCAAGAGGACTTGAGTATGCGAGCAATGCGATGGACCGTTCGCCTCGCGTACGATGACGATCATCGCACATACCGCAACAGCGTCTGACGCTTGCGAAGAATGTTCGAAGCCTAAAGCCTGCACATGGGTAAGAGGCAATATCAGTGCCGGGATCGTGCCTCTTATTCGTGGCGGAAAAATAGCCTATAACCAGACATTCCCATTTAAAGCGTCGTAACTATGTTTGCTGTGCTGCTGCTTTTCTTCATAACATGCCCCTAGTGCGCATCTTTCTGAGCACAAAATAAATAGGCGTTTACGCCATGATCGATGCATGCAAGAGTTAGCTCGTCAACAGTTCCTGCAGCACTTACAGCAACGTGAGAAAGGAATCAGGGCCGCCATGGCGCGCCTGTATTTTAATGCTAAGCATTCTTGTAGAGCGTAGCGCAGTGTTTACTGCCATGTGCCTAACCTTCTCGTGTACAAAGCCACACCTTCAACATATAACTGAAAGTCTGCTTGCTTTTCGCTCGTGATGTCACGAGCGTGACTTTTCGTACTGCGCCGGAAGTAGGCGAAGCGCCGCCGGCTTGGGAACACGACTTTTTGGGAACGTCATATGTCGTGCCGGCAGTATACTTTAACCCTTCCTTAAGCGATAAATACAGACGCAATTGCCTACATAAAATGATAAATAAATTAAAAATATTAATTAGTGAGCTTTTCAGCGCATGCACATGATGCAAATACATAAGCATTACCAGAGCTGTAAGCATTTTCAAATCGCGTATTGATGCTAACTATACTGCATTTGTAATAGAGTATCGGGTAGCTGCTACCAATAGAAATGGCACGCTAAATGCTGTAGAACAAGTTTGAAATTATCAAAGTCTCATCTTAGCTCGATTTGTTCTCAAGATACATTCATGCTTTATACGGTGGCAATTCTTCTATACCGCCACCATTTTCATATTGCTGTGAAAGTTGGAGTAAGTGAAGTAAGTGAGCGTGGTAAGTTAAGTAAGTGAGTGTGGTTCAAACGACGGCGTGAGCAGTAGGTTTGAATGCGCGCACGGCGAGAGCGCAGGGAAAAATGAGTCGACTACCGACTCGGCTTGTTTGTGTTAGCGGCTCCATCATTATGCCGCATCATATTCGGAACGTGATAAAGCGCTCACGCTTGGTTCGGTGCATCTCATATTTGGTTTAATGTGCGACACAAATCTATGAGGTTCAGAGTGGGCAGCAGCACATTTAATCTAACGACCCCAGCGCTCATCGTAATGGGCTATAAACGCAATATTTGACTGTGGTCTAAACAGTGGCCGGGACGCGAAACTGTTCCTAGTGTTTGAGGCCTGACTGAGCTACGGCTACTCACGACGCATCAGCGTTCGTCACCGAAGAAGTGCAGAAAGTGCGAAGCATATGCACTTCTATACTGGAGGGGGGGGGGGGGGGGGGGGGGAAGGCAGCACTGGAATTTGTAGACAATGGAACCAAGGGAGTTTCCCTCATCAGGCGACAAGCGCTATCTGCTTCATTAGAACAGAGCGAGCTAGTCAGCAGAATTGTCGCCTCTAGTAACCATAAGCTTGTTAGGTATAACTAAACTTGTATACCTCCTAAAATTTCATGAGTCCTTACAAGAGCAACAATTTCTCCTCTGCCAACTGTGCATTTAACTTTCATAAGAGCATGAAAAAGGGCAATGATGTCGTCACATGAACGCTTTTTTTTTTTAAATGAGGGTTAGTTTGGTTAGATGATTTGGCAGAACGATAGCCAGTTTTATAGCGGTGCCTCCGTTAGCATTCAAAAAATTCTACTTTAACGTCAAGCTAGCGGCGCACTCTATCGTCTCGTTTTTCCCAGACATACACTCTCAATTTATTCTACATCTCGCAGTTCGAAAAGCTGTAATTGCTTCCGTTTGTATTGGGCATTGAGTGCGCATGCGCGGAGATTCAACATCGCGCATACCTGAGTAGACGCCAGTTCGTTCCCATCGAAACATCAGGCATGGCTGAAGAAAGAAGCAACGAATACACGCCTCCTGTGTTCAGCTTCATGGACGAAGCAACCATAAGTTCAAGCCGTGAAAACACCCAGGCCGCTTCGTCTTCTTTGAGCGCCTACCCAACGTGAGCTTTTACCGCTTGTCCATTTTTCATTGAATACTGTTATCCTTAGGCATGAACCCGGTAATAGACTTTTACATCTGTACAGATGTTCCCACCTATACCGAGTCTTTGTTGACGGCCAACTTGAGCTCATAAATCGGGGACTTTCTTATAGACGCGTCGATGCACGGGCGGGGTGGGAGCATTGTTATGTTCAGCGCAGATGTTTCGCGCTCGGGTTAAAACTTATCACAACGAAAAATGAATTTACTTAACGAAGGTAATATTTTTCGCTTATGTATGATGATTGCACTCCACACGCGGCACTGGGTGCTGTAGCTCGAAGTCCTGGGTACCATTCCGGATGTGACCACTGTATTTCGATAAAAGCGCATTGTATAAAGACTCGTGTTTATCTGTATTTAGGTGCTCGTTACAGAAGCCCCGGTGGTAAAAGACTAAATGCAGTTTCCACAGTAAGATGCATTTTATCAGCTCCCGGTTCTGGCGCAGAAATGTAGGGATTTATTAGTTTTAAGCGCACTGCCTCACTAGATATGCCACATTGGTGTGTTCTATCACGAGCAATATGAACGGGCAAAGAAGAATAGCTGCCGAATAGCTGCCGATTAGGTGCCAAATAGCCTCGAAACCCAGCTACAGCGATACAAGAATGGCGCTGTCCCAAACAGGGGAGACAGGAGGGCGCTCATGCTCTGTTGGCGCTCCCGCTGCACCTGATTCTTTTTTTCGAGAACGGTAGCAGACGGCACTTCACTTCACCGCCGCCGTCAGCCGTTAAGACGGTTATGTGTCGCACTCACTTACAGCTGGTCATATTTTTCTTCATGCTTTTGATATTTTTAGAGCGCCGCTCTTAGACTCTCGTTCGTGTGTTTTGCGTAACGTACTTTCGCATATACCCCCTAGGAGCTGATGCATACATAATAATAATAATAATAATAATAATAATAATAATAATCTTTATTACATGGAGTGATGTCATGGTTACACATCCAGCCCGCATAAGCAACATTGCTTGTGTGCGAGGCTGGGCAGTCAACTGGTAGCACTGATATGTGTACAAATAAGTAAATTATTAAAAAAATATATGAACAAATGATATTGCAAAAAGTGCACAAAAGATATTATTTGAACAAAATATATTATTGCATCAACAGGGAAAAAAAACACATTGACATTAGAGATGACTTCGCAATCAGGTTCGCATGCTTCAAATCCCGAAGAAAACTTCAAAGAATATGGACTATTTTATTTGTTTAAGTGTTCCCGCGATATCATTCTCATTCAATTTATTAAAATTAGCCGGCACGTAGAAAGCACGAGTTCTCTTGCCGTAGTTTGTGTACACACGAGTTACCACATATTTTTTCTGTCTGACATAAGCTGCGAGAATTCACGTTGAAGTTTTTGAATTTAGTAGAAAAATAACTTTTACACATGGCGTTGAACAAAACGTGTTGCTCGACAAACATGTCTGACTGGTACATGCTCAGCAAGACATCTTCCTCATGACCAAGTGTGGCATACGAGAGGCTATTGGCAATTTTTTTAGGATGCGGTTAATTATCCTAAGTCTACTAGAAGAAGCAAATCCATAAATTGGTATTCCGTACTTTATGATCGATTTCCCAAGTGCTTGGTAAACCATTTTGCGAACATTTACATCACATAAAGATTTTAGGGCATACAAATGAGCGCACACAGCACGTAAGCGCTTTGCGAGCTCTTAAATGTGGGCATTCCATGACAACGTGTCGTCGAAGTGTAGCCCCAGGTATTTTGTGCTATTTAGCAGAGTTACCGGAGGACATGAGCATGCAAGGCAGTCAATGGTGTGGAGATAAACAGGGGAAATATCCGCGACTGCTTTATATGGGCTGTCAAAACATATCGTATTAGTCTTCCATTTATTAATGAAGATTTTGTTATTAATGAACCAATCAAGTAGTTTACAGACATCATACTGTAACACTCTAGCGGCTTCGTTCGAAAGTTTGTTCGATACAACCAAAGCCGTGTCATCAGCGTACAAATAAGTTTTTAATTTTAGTGGTAAGCAAGCAAGATCATTCATTTAAATGTTAAACAAAAGCGGTCCCAATACGGACTCTGGCGGTACCACTGATTTAACACGCAACAAAGAACTATAGGTCTCCGCCACACGGACACACTGCTGCCTGCCTGTTAAATCATTTTTAAAAGATGAGTAATACGGGCCTCTGAAACCACATCTGCTTAGTTTTGATAGTAACTGTTCATGATCTAATGTGTCAAATGTTCGTTCTAAATCAACGAAAAGAGTCAAAACAACATTGTTTTTATCGATTTGGTTACAGATATAGTCGTTAAAATCTTCCAACAGACCCACAGTACTCTGACCTGAGCTAAAGCCAAACTACGCTGGTTTAATAAGGCTAAACTTTTCACAGAATGAGGCCATATTAACGTAGAGTATTTTTTTCAATATGCTTGCCAAAGACGAAAGAATTGAAATTGGTCGGTAATTCTCGTAAAGTTTTCGAGATCCTTTCTTATAAAGAGGTCTCACAATGCTAACTTTCATGTTTTCATGTATCTGACCGGTTTTTAATGTTTCATTTAGGATGTAGAGTAGTGTTGATTTGAGCACATGGAAATTCGTTGCTATATCTCTTATCTTAATTTTATCAAAACCTGGGGATTTTTTTAAACTCATGGATCGTATAATATCCCACAATTCTGCTTCATCAACAGTAGGCAAAAAATCAGAATGAATGTTAGACAACGTACCATTATTTCGAAAATTTGCTGGTATGCACCCATTTGTAATGGTGTTTACTGATTCGATAAAGTATTTGTTAAAATCATTCGCTATCTGTAGAGCAGGTGACTCAAGAAAGGCGTCCACAAGAGTATTATCAATACTCTTTTTTGCAGGTCTCCCTATTAGGGTGTTAACCAAGTTCCACGTTTTACCGGCATTACGACTGCAAGCTGCAAACTTGCCTGAGTGGTAGCGCTTCTTAGCTAGTCTTATTTTACCGTTTACTTTGTTTCTCATCTGCCTAAATTTTTCTCTTGCAAGAGCGTCCCCGGGTTTATCTTGGCATTTTATGAGGAGTTTCTTTTAACGCTGCAAAGCTCCAATATTTTATCAATCCAGGGGCTATTTTTATTTCTTCTTTTAAGCTTTATTTTCTTTTCGGAGCAAAGGTAAATCTCTCTAAAGGCCTCTACAAACAGTTCGTAAGCCTTTAGGTGGCTGTGCCGCGTTAAAGAATCCCAGTTGAATGTTCTCACACGTTTATCTACCTCATTAGAATTCAAAACATATTTCTCTACAGTCTTTGTTTCAGTCAGAGCAACAGCATTTCCTGAAACTGCTGTAGCGATAAAGTAGTGGTCCGCTACTTTTCCCTAATAACACAGCCAAAAAATATTTGCACATTTTTGTGCTGATATGGTCTACACACGACCTTGTTCAACGATGACCGAGAATTTCCTCTCGTGCATAACTATGAATTTTGTTTTCGAGTCCGTAGCTTGCCAAAAGTGTTAAGTATTCAGATGTTGCAGGCTTATTTGCTGTAAAAATGTCTATATTAAAATCACCGGCCAAAATAATGCTGCTTCTGTCTGCGTACTTTTTAAGGAAGCTTGCCAAATCGTCTAAAAATATATTTAGGTTTGTGCTTGGTGGCCTATAAACAGCACATACTGTAAACTTCAGGTGTGCTTTAGTCATTAGTACAGTAACTACTTCAGCATATTGAAAATCAAAGGACACTCGTTCACAGTGCCAATCACTTCTTACATAGACCGCTATGCCACCCCCTCTTTTGTTATCACTGCGCAAAAAGAAAGACTGAAAATCATACAGCGCAAAATGAGCGCATTTGTCTTTTGAAATATTGATTACGGTTAAAATTAAAACATGTAATGATGGCAGTGTTTCAGCTAGGTGAATCTTTAACATGTCTCAGTGTTTGCGCAGGCTCCTCACATTCACATGGATTAGCTGAAGCAATAAGCTGCTAGAAACATCTGACGCCCACTCGTCTTTCATTGATAGCCATTGTTCAGTTGAGTGTATTTGGTCAATCATTTCAGATTATTTTATTTAAGCCTTGTTCATTGTCAATGCGTAACACTGACGTTCCTTCGCGTTTTCTTAAAAGTATTCTGCCATTGCGCACCCAGACGAAGCGATATTGTTTATCTTTCGCCAGATTTTTTGTCATCCATAGCAGTTTCTTCATTCGGGAAGTTAGATTATCGTTGAAGTATATCTTTTCACCCTTCAGTCTGTTCCGCTTTTCAATCCAACACTCTTTTATTTCACTCCTTGAAAATCGAACCAGAACAGGTGGGACGGAGATAGCTTTGCCTTTGATTTTGTGCAAGGCTTCAATGTCGTCGTGACTAGGCCTAGGAAGTTCGAGTTTGGTTGCAATAGATTCCACCAGCTTTCGTGGGTCGTCGTTATCACTCACTTTGGCCACTGAAGCGCATCGTGTGACGAGTTACAGGCGCAGGCTTATTTCCCAGGGAAGTAGCTCTGGAATGTTTACGCGTCAGAAAAGTGCTGCTATTGGCCACGCTTCGGTGAAAAGTTATCAGTAACCGCAATATGAAACAGCTGCATCAATGTGCGTTGGTGACGTGTGAAGTTCTGCACTTTGTATAGAGAGACCAATGGTGGGAGTGCCAACAGTAATTACAACAGCGTCCTCCTCTCCACTTTGTTTCCGACCACGGCCGTCGCGTATCGCCCATAGCACGGTTCGAGGCTGTCTGACACGCGCTCCTCTGTTCTCGCTAAAATTGCTCACGATAGTACTTTCCGGCCGGACGTCAAAGTCTACAAAAATGCTGTAATTTGCCTCATAAAATTGAAGCCTCACGAAGTGGGTAGTTCCCGCTGAACACTTTATTTTTAGAAAACATAAGCCCTGTGGAGGAAAAGGCATAAGTTCCTTTAAAAGGATTGCGTGTCCGTTTGCCTGTGTTGCCTAAGCGCCACGAATACGTGTTAAAGAAGATACGCACAGTTGCGCAAGCTGACCCATTTGCCGCTCGGAGTAGTTTGGTCGATGAGCCCACTTCTGGTTTTATGTGAGCGTACTTTTACCACTGAAATTTAGATTACAGGGCTCCAAATCGTTTCTAGTAGAGCAAGCTTGGGTGGCTTTGCACTACAGCGATAAACAAGTGGAACGTCATAGTATTCTACGGTACCTTTTTGCTTTTGTGAAAAATCGCAGTAGCACGTCATGTTTCAGCTACACTCATGCTGTGCATCGCATCTGGCATCGGACACTTTTAAGGTGAAAGCATTAGATCTGTTTCGAGATCGCGTTGTGATTGTACAGAATGCGTCGTTTTATTCCACGTCGCTGCCCCATCTCTGCCGCTAATCATGCCATAAAAATCACAGGTAATCAATATAGAGTTAATTCAAACACTCGAACTCACTACCGAAGACGACAGGGAAAGCTACCCGTGGAAAAATTATGCTTGTACTCATTTTTCGGTGGCGTGCTAGCACTGATGCCTGGAACTACGACTGCATCAGCACATTGGAGCATTCTACCGGTGGCGTTTGGGTTGGCATACCTAATAGTTGCAAGACGGCGACTCGACACGGACAGAGTAAAAAAAGGTTAGGCAGCATGTTGCACTCCTGTGACACGTGAAAGCAAACTTTAAGGTTGGTTACGTGGTTACTCACTCCCCCTTATGGAATATATCAAGATAATGAGGAGAAAGGTGCTCATTTAAAAGAATGGGCATAAAATAAATCTGAGGATGTCTTAGTTTACCGAGACAATATAGCGTGGGTACTGATGTAGAAAGCCAAGCCGACGAAATTAATCCGTACTCCTACACTACAGCATACATAATCAATAGACAACATGAAATATATCAGAATGTCAAGGCATGTATTGCGTAATCCTACATTTTTTTTGTGGCAAATAGCCCTTCCCTATAGTTGATAATCTCGTCGTACGATTTTATTTAAATGTACCCTGTCGTACTTCCGCGTGTCATTGAGGTGGTTCTCAGTTTGCTTGGTATGTAACTGTGGTAGGTCAAACTCTAGGCCGACTGCACATGCGACCCTTGTACATATAAGACGGCAACGTGCAATGCATATGTGAAAAAGAGGCAGCACACTGGCTATCCCAGAGCGCCCACTTTGATCACATTTCGCGCTTTCTTCTTTCGTTCCACTGAGAGGGCAAGGAATAAATGGTAAAAGGACAGCCTGACGGAGGACACTTGCTCTGGGCAACCCCTTGCGCATGCGCCAGCACGTTCTCGATTGTTCCACTGATTCACTCAGTTAAACAGCGCTCAGTTACACTCAGTTACACAGGACTTTCGCCGAATATTATGAAACTGTGCAGGTGTGCCCTGTACCAGAATTCTTCAAAGGCTTAGGCGTCCATTACTCTGGCATTGAAGGCGATGGTCTGATTTCAAAGACGTGTGTGGCCTGTGACATGCACGCACGCTTTTACTCGCACATACAGTGTTGGGGGACTGGAGATGGCGTTATGCACCTTGTTTATACGGAACATCCCGGTGACGTCAGCAGCACAACTGCGTCTGGAGAGTCCCCATACTTGCTATCGCAATAAAAAAATAAAAAAAACAAGCCTCCCATAGAGCGGCAGAACAAGCCTTGACAGGTCGGTCGGGACGCGTTGACAAATGAAGCTTCTGTTTCCAAGATTGCTATAGATGGGTGCGCATGACTCCGGTATGAACAATCGCTAAATAGCAAGCGCCACTGCGTTCTTTCGAGAGGTTTAGATCATCGGTGGAATATTGCAATTAGCCTCTCAAGTTGCAGGTGAGGGATCTATATCCAGTGTTACATTCTTGGCTAATTGCTGCGTGCCGAGGAATATTATTTGGCTTCCCTGATGCAACCGTCAATCAGTACACATTGCTGCGGTTCGCTCACCGAATGGAAAGAGGGTTCCCGTGCACCTTCCGCAAAGGCGGCTGTCTTGACGCGACTCTACGATATACATCAGTTTTTACCTTCGGGCACACATCCACGGAATATGTACAGCCTTAAAAGCACCTGCGTGGGCAAGTGCTCCCGTATGCGCGTGTTGTGTAAATGGACTATCTTAGCGGGATACAATTCGCAGTAGGCGCTTATAACATAGCGTTCTCTATTGCTTGTAAATACAGGAGCTATGTCAGTTTTTTCTACATTACGTAGAATATCTCCCCCCCCCCCCCGCCCTTTAGTGTTGCATGCATGGGAAATCTGGATGTGGAGACTTAGGACCGGCATCGCTCTCACAGAGCCAGGAAACCTCGAAGGCGCTAGTGTCCAGCACTGCAATTGCACGTAATGAACAGTTTTTTCTTTATTGTTACAATTGTTTTTATATTCAGTCATGAGGGCTTCTGCTTCGAATACAATTATATGAAATGCATATGGTGCCTGCAAGACACTGAAGTTGGAGAACGGACATGATTTGCGTACGCAGTGCAACATTTTGTTAGCGTATGCTAATCTACTCTAGGCGAGTAAACTTTAGCAGAAGATGTTGTGCCAGTCAATGAAAACATTTTGCGAATATTTCGTTTTAATAAATTTGTGCCTAAAAAGTCTCCACCATGTTTCCAGCCATGCCACTTTAGAGACCGTGCCTCGGACACCCATATCTCGGCATTACCATCGCAGCACGATGCCTGTCAGGAAACTGGCATAGACGGTGGTGCCAGATTTCTTTCTAGGGGATATTATGGGAAACATAATGATAGGAACTCTCGAGGCCTGCTTGCATCATCGCTACCAGCGTTCTATCCTAAGTGTCACGGCACATATGCGGCCCGGGAAAATTTGGAAGTCACGTGAGCTTCCGCACGGGGAGGGTGGCCACGAGACGGTGGCCAGAAATGTCTTGTGCATTAATACCCATTAGCTTCCTGCTACCCTGTACTCTGCTTTGGAAACCACGTGTTAAGGGGAGCGGTATCTGGGAACGTTCGCCTTGGGAAGAGCACCTATAGTCTCTTTTGCCCGTCCTCCCCATCACACCATCTTTCGGCCGCGCATGTTAGAGGTCATTAGGTTACGTTTTATGCGTGTGATTGGGCACGTGGTACAACCTGTGTTCAGTAAATAAGCGAGCCTTTATTGGAGTATACAGTGTCTAAATACAACTCGCCTTACTTTTGTTATTGTTCTAATATACTATAGACGTATCAGCTTCGCCCCTCCGCAAAGACTGCGCGTATATTGGCACAAGAAATCTTTCATTCCAATCTTGAAGCTCGCGGCATTTTGTTTCAGTGCAATATGCCTGCGTGCCTGAAGGATTTTGGAGGCAAACGTATCCACAAGGGAGCTTCTCCAGATGTATCCACTAGTCGAAACATTGGCTTCAGCTACAATCTTTGTCTAACCACTGTTGAATCGGTGCTCATGAGAACAGGTGTTGTGTTGCAGAATTCCTGAGACCACCGGCGTTGACGAATGGAACACGCAGTACCACCCGGCTGGTGCGGTATCGACCGTCTCCGGTAGGTGCACGAAGCCTTTCGGCCGTTAGTGTACCAGCACTCCCCTTCAAGGAGATTGAGGAAGCTCACGTTTGCTATCGCATACGACACATTTAAACAACACGAATAAGTGAATTGTGGTCTGTTACGTGTCAAAACCACGGTCTGATTATGAGGCACACCGTAGTGGAAGACTCTCAATTTATTTTGACCACCAGAGGACATTTAACGTGCCACCAAAGCTAAATACAATCGCTGCTGGCTTTTCTTGCTTCCCCTAAGTCATTTTACTGCTAAAAATTATTTGGCTCATTCAATATACTGTGACGACATAAGAGTTGAGTCGAAGCTCCTCCTTCTGGTAGCCCGGAGTGTAACCGCCCTTATCCTGAGAAAACCAAGCCACCTGGAATCCGCACGCGCGTTAATCACCTTGCTCTCCTAAAGTAAATGTAAATCTAATCGGAGGACAAAAGCTCGTTATTTCAAGTCAAAGTATTACCTTTACCCCAGCGCTGAGATGAGAATCACCCATAAATTTGTCAAGAGGCTCAGGTTTCGTTATAGCGTACGGTTCCAGGTTCCATCGTAACAAATTACAATTTTCTCTTTCGTCAATCATTCACCACTTTTCAGGGTTAACAGATTTTTTCGTAAGCCCGATTTTGTTCTAGCGATATTAAAGGTAAAAGATCGAAAGTTTACTTTATTTTTCAATAACAGCAGCAAACTAGTTTGCCGCGATGCTTCAATACATGCATTTGCATATTCCTTTTTCTTTTATGACATGCAGCACCGGCGTGTGGCACTGAGTCGCTTACCACAGAGCACAAGCATTATCAAAGCACGACAAGAAGCGAGAGAGCAAAAATCAGACATTTCAAAGTCAACAAAGTTCCGCTCTAGGCAGAAAAGACGAAGGAATTCAGCAATAAACAACTCCCTAAACACATGTGGGTCTTTTTAGTAGCATCACGTTGTGGCTTCCCACTTCTGTTGGTTGAACTTAGAGCATCACTTCAGACGGTCGCACTGCTGTCAGGGTTTCCTCTTGCTTCCTGCACGTTCCTATCAAGGAAGACTCCAGCCTCGCCACACAATGGTAAATCGGGACCTCTGCTTTCAGGGCATACACACAGCACAGAAATCGGAAGCACAAATTCCACACTTCTGGCTTACAGCAGCAGTGGCGGCGTCTACAATGCAGAGGCCAGCACAAGCTATGCGCGCATGTAGGAGCCATCCGGCATTTTCGGAAACGACGCTTGGTGAGCCATACTTTTGTATGAATTCCTTTCGATGAATCAACTCACTCAGACGACACGTAAAGCTAGCTATGGTTAAATTATACTTAAACTGACTAGCTAGTGCGATGGAGGGAAATGTTGTTGCCTGAAATGCGAAACGTCATGGGCAGTTCAAACAATATGGCGCTGGCGTAAACAGGAAGCTTTAGCTCAGGACCGAAGTGCATGGGTAATGAGAAACCAAATTGCTGGACAACACACTGCGCCAACCTTTAAGTTTCTGGCATTAAAAAAATGTGAATATATTGTAATTGAAGGAGCTGCGTTTTCGATTTGTGACATATTCCTAAGAAAAATACAGAAAGAATTCAGCCAAAAATACAGCGCCACCATTCTCTAAACTGCACCTAATGACACATATGAAGTGCACAAAATTGATGTCTTACACAGCGCACTGAAATCTTATGAGCAGATCTTTTGAAAACCCAGGCAAACGCACACTTCACGCAAACTGCAAATGGATACAAAGAACAGTCCGCTTCGGATCCTGTCAGAGATTCTGCTAATATAACTGCGGTATATTTTTTTTAGTGTAGTTAACTTAGTACAATTTGTGTTCTTTTTTCGTAACTTGGCGATTTCAATTTTTTTCCAAGTTGACGACCCAGATGAAAATTGTGCTTGATACAGCTGCTGGAATTGGAATGCTTGAATCAAATACCATAATTTATTTTGAATTCATACGGAAGGCATTGTATACCTCTTTTCTTCAGCCTACACCGGTTCTCCAAAAATGCTGCTGTGGCCATTTATTCCTGTTCCTGTAAATATTTATTTATTTGTTTACCTAATTAAGTTTTACAATGTAATAATTAAGTACGTAAACTGGTCTAGATACGGGCCAAGCACTCCATAACATTCCAGTAGTCATGTGAACAATCACTAGCATATACAAAAGCAAACAAATAAATAGCATATCAACAGCAATATACCAAACGTTGTTCATCCAGTGCATATAGGGCAGTAATTTGGAAAAAAAAAAAACAGGCAGGGAAGAACACACACACGAGGCACTTCTGCATGTGTCCTATTCTGTCTATACTTGTTTGTTTTTGCATTTCTGGCCATAAACGGTAGGAACGATGGTGCGCCAACAATGCCGAAACCCCTCGCATACGAACTTCATGACATTAACGCACAAAAAATATTCTGGCCAAGAAATCAAGAGAAAGAAAATACAGGTGTTTAATGTTACATTGACGAACATTGCCATAAGCATTGTTTTATATTTCTGCAATAGGATCTTTAAAGAAACTCTCCGGCAGCAGATTTTAGCCATTGTGCTTGAATGCTCTGAAATATTTCATATTTTTCGATATCTATTTGATATGTGTGTATTGACATATGTCCGACGAGGCGTCAACCCCCCCCCCCCCCCCCCTGTATTTGACAGAGATAACGTGAGTAGTACAGTACACCTTTGAAGCATTTCCAATTATGTTACTCCTCCTCACGTACAAAGGGTCCTCTAAAATAGCCAATGTATTTTATCTCAGCCAATACGACCTGTTTCAGTGCCGAACGTCTCACTTCCGAGGGCATGTTTCTGGACCTTTGCCTGCAAGTTAGCGCTTAGATTGTGCAAACAGCCTTGGCATAAAGGAGCGATTTAGTTTGTCGAACTCTTAATTGGCAAAAATTTATTTCTGTCGTACCGTAACGAGAGTCGCCCATATTGAACCCCATTGACCGTCTGCTTTCAGGAATTCTACAGGAAGCGGAGGAAAGGAAGAACAAGAGTTGTTCGGTGTCTGTGGCAATGTTTCGAGCGGACAGGACGCCTTACATGGACACGCCAACGAACGCACGGGCGATACAGCCCCCACTTGCGAAACAAGCGATGTAACCTTTGTCAAGGATTCGAAATTCTTAAAACATTGCCGGAATAGAACAGGCAAACCACACAAATGCGAATCTTGTGGCAAATCGTCCGGCCAGGCTGCTAATCTCGCTGCACATTGCCGCAGACATACATGCATGAAACCCTACATTTTCATTATATGTGATCAATCGTTCCGGCAGTCTGTCCACCTAGATAACCATATGTGTACGCATACAGGCGAGAAACCCTACGTTTGCAATATCTGTGATAAATCGTACCGGCAGTCTGTCCACCTAGATAACCATATGCGCAGACATATAGGCGAGAAACCCTACGTTTGCAATATATGTGATAAATCGTTCCGGCAGTCTGTCCACCTAGATAACCATATGCGCACACATACAGGCGAGAAACCCTACGTTTGCAATATATATGATCAATCGTTCCGGCAGTCTACTCATCTAGATAACCACATGCGCACGCATACAGGCGATACACCCTACATTTGCAAAACATGTCGTAAATCATTAACGCGGTTGGCGAGTCTCCGTAGACACCAGCAGACTCACACAGACGGAAAACCCCGTGTCTGTCAAACATGCTGGAAACCATTCAAACTCTACTGGCAAAGTAGTGATAAAGCTTTCGTTTGCGAAATATGTCACCGACAAAGGAAGCACGGAGATAAAACGCCGTATGAGTGTACGCAGGGTGGATTTATTTTCGCAGAGAAACACTCGATGAGCATCTGTGGCACAGTAATACGTGCTACTTATGTGGAGATTCATTTGGTGACGAAGTTCAACTGCTTACGCACCTCGTGACACATAGGGATGTGCAGCCGCGATATTCTGTCTAATGCGCGAGTTAGATAAATCGCCCGCGGCATTCGCATAACAACGTGAGAGTGAATTAGCGCAAGCTCTTGGGCCAGTTGCTGCATGATGAACTTGAAGGGTACCAGCGAAACGTAAAGTACGCGCACACAAGGAAAAGGCGTTAGACATGGACGGACGCTGGACTTTCAGCTGTACTTTATTGAAATCTACATCGCTGCACATAACCTCCGACGCATGCGCATCTTCAATACCTCGAAAGACATGCGCAAAGATCACATTTCGGCGATACGTTACCGTGTGAAAACAGCCGACGCATGCGAACTCCAACTCCTCCCAAGACCTGTGTATGAATGTCAGTTTTTGATCAATCATGTTTTGCCTACTCAATAGGTAAGCCTATATAAGCCTCGATAGGCGCTTACCTATCGAGTAGGTAAAATGTTATTAATAAAAAACTGACATTTATGCGCAGGTCTTGGGAGGACTAGAAGTTGCGCATGCGTCGGCTGTTTTCACACAGTAATGGATATTCGAAATGTTATCTTTGCACATGTCTTGGAAGGAGTTGAAGATGCGCATGCGTCGGAGGTTATGTGAGGCGATGTAGGTTTCAATAAAATACAGTTGAAAGTCCAGCGTCCGTCCGCGTCTAATGCCTTTTCCTTGTGTGCGCGTCCTTTCTATTTCACTGGTAGCCGTTTTAAAGTTAGTGAAGCCGTCCAGGGAAACACTGATATTTTTCACACGAGTGAGCAACTAAATGCATCGTGTGCAGAGACCGACTTCTTGTGACATTTAGACGGCTGAGTAAAATGTTGGTTTAAGAAATTACTAGACAAGACGTCCTCGCCAGAAGTACTTGTGGAGCTTGAATGCCAAAGTACATTGCAGGCCCTCGCCAGCGCTTACTGTATGTAGGACTACATTGTTCGCGAACGAAGCTTTAGCAAACTCATATCAAGACAATCCCCAATGGGCTGATAAGTATGTGTTTTGTACAACTAGAATGCCTAAATGTCCGCAGAAGTTCCTTGACACCTCGTTTGATTAGAGAAGTATCTTGTGCAAGCGTTTTGACTGTGTACTAGAAGACAAGCTTTGATTGCCCATGATTTTAATGTTTCTGCTGTATGAGTAGAACAAAACCCTTTTAATTGGCATCCGTTTAAAAAGCGAGGAATGTTTCTTTGTCAACTGAAAAGTAATCTCTGCCATTATTTGAGGTTCTTCAGCCCTGTTGTTTTCGGCAGACAATCATTGTAGGTATTCTTAAAAAAAATGATCATCTTAGGTATAGCAAAATTTATTTCATTGAAATTTTGTTCAATGCATTGGATATTCTGGTTATCTCGTTGGCTCTTGTATTCTCACGGAATACCTTTCTTCGGCACCATAAACTAAGTGATGACATTAATAAGACTCTTAAGTTCAAGTTCAAATGATTTGGTGCTTCACTATATGATGTTCTCCCTCTACAAAATTTTAGTTTTTGTTGTTTAATATGGAAGACCCTCTGTTTGTTTTAAAAAGTTGTTTCACACCCTACGAAGTCGCATGTTTTGACTCGGCTTGCTATCAAGTCATAGGTGTAAAATCTTAGTGTGATGTGACAAACGCATCCGTGCGAGCAATGACATGAAAGCAAGATAAACGTTTTATGCATATTGACGCGGGTACTTCTATATCTCTTTACTTTGAACGTCTTTCAACCGTTAGCTAATGTGAAGTCACTGCTCAGCGCATGACGCGCATGCATGTATCAGAACATTCTAGAACTTTCTCGCCCGTTATATATCTCGTCTACGTTGTATTTAAACCTTGTGTAATCAACGTGCACGGACGACGCGAACAGAGATGTGCATTCTTAAACGCGAGCGAGACGCAGCGATGATGGTGGAATCTACAACGAATCATGCGGGAATACCCGAAGCCCATTAGGCACAATGTAAATTTCATATCCCCAACATATGTGCTAAAGCGTCGCAAACGCGGGGTTACTTACGTCGAAATATGCCTCATTGCTCAGCTCATGCACGCAAATTGGCATATTTAACCTTCGTCCGCCCACAGCTTGAATTTGCTTCATACTTATGGTCACCTCATCAAGAGCATCTAATCTCAATGCTAGGAGCCGTACAAAATATAGCAGCTCGATTCATTTCATGTAACTATAACCGCCATTCCAGCATAAAAAAAATTAAGCTAGGCATTCCGCTCCAGACATTAAGTGTTCGTCGTTCTGTTGCTCTATTATGCGTATTACACAAATATATTCACAGCGTAACGCCATCCCCACTGCCACTTGAAAAACCATTACGTATGTCCAGGCTCCTCCATTATCACCTCAGCATCAAACGCATATTTGGTAACACTAAAGCTTTCAATTCCTCCTCTTTCCCACAAGCCATCGCACTTTTGAACGATCTTCCAGATGCCATTGTTTCAATCACTCACCGCGAACATTTCTATGAGCGCTTATACACACATTTTACAGACTGAGACTGTATAATGATGCATTCTTTTGTTCTGCTTACTGTTACTTTTCTTCGTTCTTGTTCATGCTCATCACGTATTTGTTTAATCCCCCATCACTGAATGCTCCGACCAGAGCCTGTGATGTACCTTTAAATAAACAACTTTCTGGGTGATGGACGCATGTGCCCGACATCATCTTTCTGCGCATAACTTGTGTTGCGAGTTCAGCTCTTGCTAACTTCTTGCGAGTTCTTGCTGCTGTGCTGATCCGCATTACAACATATCTTTTAGATTTGCTTCGTTGTGACCGGATACACCCTGCAAGAGCCGTGACTACACCTTGCAAGCCCAATTCTAACTAGCAACAAGAAAGTTATGGTCTTTCGCGACCCGCACACTGTATCCTAAGGACGCAACACTAACTTCAAAGTAATCCTTGTACGTGCTAAATTAAGGACAACGACGAAGCCAACATCCGGTGCGTGTGGCAACATGAGGTGCTCAAAATGCAAACATAATCAATTACCTTAACAAGCTAGCTTTAAATTTCACCTCCAGATCAAGCAACGTAGATTACTGTCTTGAATATACCAATTCTAAAACACAGTGCATATACAAACATCTTGGCGTACACCTAACCCCTAACTTTACGTGGAATAATCACATTGACCATAGCCTCACATCTGCAAACCGTTCGCTTGGTTGTTAAACGCAACCTCAAACATGGCCCCATACACTTAAGCAAATTGATATACACAACACTAATATGCCCTAAAGTAGAGTAACCGTCAGCCATATGGGTGTCAGTTATAAGACATACCTTATAAATGACTTAGAATCCCGGTAAAACGGTGCTGTATGCGTCATCTTTACAGATTATTCACCGCGAACCAGGCTATCAGCCTTAAAAATTCGTGCCAAGCTTGAAGCCTCGTCCGTTCATTGTAATATATCGCGTTTAACACTATTCCTTAAGCTTTACTATCACGTATCTCTTCATAACGAGTAATGTTTGAACCCTCAGCCATTTTTTCGCGTCGGGATCATTCTTGCAAACCCAAATGCATCATGTGTCGCTCCCTGGCATTTAGTTAGTCACTTATTCCTTGCATCGCTATAGAGTGGAATAATCTGCCATCGCACATTGTTACGGAAACAAATGCCTCGAAATTTCCAGGCGCTATACGCACTACCATTGCATGCCTAATATATACCGTTTCACTCTCCGATGTGTAAACTGAATTTGTTTTCATGCGCGGATAAACAGTCTCCGTACCGTTTTCATATTTTGCGCAAATCATTTAAAGTTGCTGTACTGATAAATATCTTAAGTTTTTCTTTTTTCTGTGTTTTCACTTGATGCACTGTAATTATATTTGTCGCAGTTTTGTTTTGGTGTTGTATTTACATTTACGCACTGTTTGCCTCATCGATGTAACCATTACGCCATGCAATACATTCCCTAGAGGGCCCTTAGAGTTGTTGTGAAATAAATTATGAAATAAATTTGTTACTGAGGACAACAAACTTATACCAGTCTCCACGGCCATCGCGCACCTACAAATCACAATTTACATAAAGAAGTAGCCAACCGCTTAAGTGAACATGTCCATACAGTCCACATAGCAAGGCTATATGAATCGTAAACTAATTTCTGTTCCCCTCGTGAGAGTAAATAAATGGAATTATACATCATACACAAGTTCAAATGTCTACACTCGATAGGAATCAATTTTGTGCGTGGCGACTTAGAATCGCTAGAAGCTTTAACGCGAACCTGCAAGCCTCAGGTCACTAAATGCATAAAACAAATTTTTCCACCAGCTAACCTCGATTCGTAATGTCAGCTATTCCTCCGTTTCCAGTTGTTCTTTGCTTCTCCCGTACCACTCGATTTCATGTTCTCTTCCAAGCTATTGCTCGGATATCAAACATACCAGCTCCCTTCCCATGTACACATGCCCCCTGCCAGATATTTCTGCCGTCACCCTTTCCTTTTTTTCCTCCGTTGTATTTGTTTTCTCATTTTTACTCTTTTCTTCTTTCCTTTTTTTAATAAATACTGACCGACACATTGCAAAGTCCAACCTGCCACAATACCTTTTCGGCACCTCGACCCCACAGGCGGTCGCCATTTCTGTGTACGGGCGGGACGATGCCTACGCTGAACTACTATACTAAGGCTAACGTCCCATGAAAGACCAGCTACCCCATTTTTGCCCGCAGCACCTTCTCAACACATTCAAAATTGCCCAACGCACTGCTGCTGCGCTTAAATAATTCTTTCAAGTAATTTCTTTTAGTTACTCGTTCTGTGACTAGTTGACCAGCTTTTCTGAAACCACGAACGGATGCAGCCTGCGACACCAATGGCTTCTGTTCGGTTTTAGCGCCTCAAAGGACCGCCTTCGGCACTAAGCTACCGCGGCAGGTATCACGCTAGAAACTTTGCAACAATTAGTCATAGATTTACAATGACCAACTCTACAGAAAAAAAGCTTCTCATAGCGCGAATGCATTGAAATCAGCAGCTGCAAGGCCGCCGCCATATTGCTACGTTGCACCGGTGCGCAGGCGCCGACGACGAGATACAGTTCAGACGAGACGCGCAATCAGCGTGATACGGCGCCTCCTTTAGTACGGTGGCGCGATCCAGTTCAGGCGCCTGCAATCGCATCCTTTAACGCAGTATAAAAATTAGATAAAATTGTATTTTAAAGGCCTTGCGACGTTCCTGGAAAAAAAAGAAAGAATTTGGAAGTCGCCTAAACTTTGGCTTTAAGTGTGGAACGCGGTAGCATTGAAAAGTATCCGACTGCTTCTAACGCTTGCCGTCAGCTGCAGCATATGTAACCCTAATGTTTACCGGCAAACGCTGACGCTGAATGCTATGCGCGAAGGCAAGATTTCTGTAGAAACGCGGCCTCTTGCATGGGCCGGGACGCGGTTGAGTGGAGCGCCATCTGGAGGTTTTGGAAGGAAACAGGCGCGCCACTCGTGACGTCAGAGATTTGCGCCCCCGGCGCGCGGAAATTTTGGATGTCGTTGCCGGTCTATCTATGGTAGAAATGCTGGAAGAGGGGATTGTGTTTCATTTTTCGCGTAGGAAAATTGTGTTTTCTCAAACATTCAATTTACAATTCCACGCTGTCATGTCCGTAGCTTATGTGCAAGACGTACTGTACAATTTTTTACCATATTTTACATTCAGAAATTCAATTACTTCAGTACTTTCTTAACGCTAGACGGAAGGTGTGCGTAGTTGGGTAAGCCTGATCGGGTTTGCATGGTTCGGAGTGATTGTTGCCGAAAATATGGCGGACGAGGAACGCGTGACGGCGATGCTAGATTTTCTACGACATGGGACTGTACCGATATCTCGTCAATAGCCCTACCCAGCTTTCCCCATTGTACGTACGTAAGTGCAACTCGTAACTGATTGTTTTTGAATCATATTTTTAAGGCGAAAGCATGAATTCGGTTTCAAGGCCGCGTGATGAAGTACAGAAAGTATCACTCGACCCAAGGAAGGCCAGGTGTGAACCAATGTCCAGCCATGTACAAATTAACGATTATTAGAATTATTAAGGATTGATTAGTGAATGTATTGAGGTGGATTCTGACGGATTGAAGTAGATTAAGGTGTACTAACGGGGCTAAAGGTGAATTAGGGTGGAATAATGTCAAACATTGGGGATTAAGGTGGATGAAGGATGATTAACGTGGAGTTGGGCAGATGAGGATGATATGAAGGTGAATTAGGGTGTAATAATTCAGAATAATGTGAATTCAGGTCTATTACGGTGGAAGAAAGCGGACCAACGTGGATTAAGGCTTATGACAGTAGGCTTTACAAGGCTTTTGTCTTCACCTCTCTTACAGAATAGCTAAGGACACCTGGGAATATACATCCCCGTGTTCAGAACTGCAACTTAAGTCGAAGCCCATGCTCGACTTTATTTAGATGACGCCTGACGTTAACGTGCCCAAAGGGGCTCCCTGCGTTTCCTTCGGCGCGTTCGCGATAGGTGCCACTTGGATCAAGTCAAGGGTGGGCTTCAACTTAATTTGCATTTCTGAATACGGGGGTTAGTGTTCCAAAATTTAGGGACATATGGCGGTGCCTTAAGAGCTGCCGTTTTGTAGCACAGATTTTTCAAGCGAAAAGCTTCACTACGCTAGTCAACAGCGCGCTTCGCGCGAGCCGGCGTCTGTCGGAATTGGCTTCGTAAGCGTGTTCGGAGTCGGCGCAGGTGGCGCCGCCGGCTCCGTCGCCTGACATTTCGCCGCTGCCGCAGGTAACGTCACGCGCGGTGCAGGTGGCCACTGTCGCGTGCTATGCGTTATCGTTTGACGTTCGCCGCAAGCGCGTGTTTATCAAGAAGGCCGACTGTATAACAGCTTGCCAGAGAATAGGCGTGCGCATTTAACATGGAAGGAGAAGAGAGAGATACTAACGATACAGAGAGCTGTGTTTATGGCTGTACAGAAATCGCAGGAGAATGTGCCCAACAATGATGAATAAAGAAGTTTCATAATCCTGCATAACTTATGGCATATATCAGTGATAAGCAATTTGGATAACTACACAAGGCACACGTATAGCCTAACCATAAGCTAACCAAAGCATATCCATAAGTTAAACTGTAAGCACAACCATAGGCTAAATCATAAAGCTTAACCATAAGCTAAACCGTAAGCATACCCATAACTTAAACCATAAGCATATCCATAAGTTAAACCGTAAGCATATCCATAGACTAAAAAATGGAGCATAACCATAAGCCAAACCATAAGCATCACAGAACCTTTTCCCTTCGAGATATACAGGCTTAACGTTAGCTAAGCAACAGCCAATTTTTTCTCTTGTGCATTTATATTTAAAATTTTTATGATGTCATAACTTAGTGCGGTGTAAAGCTAGAACTAGTAGGAAGGAAATACACTTTGTAAAGAAAAAAAAGAGACGACCAGCATTCTTTCAATAGCAGTAAAGAAAATCTTCAGTGTAAAGATACTCGTTGCACGAATTTCAAGTAAGTATTATTTCATAACCCTTTGCATTTGCCTAGTACGTTCGGGGTATGAAGAGAAACTTTGTCTCCCTTTCTTCCTATCTCCCCCTTCCACTCTGTTTCTCTTTTTATCCCTCTTAACCCTTCCCCCTCCGCAAGGTAGCCAACCGGAACTACCTCTGGTTAACCTCCCTGCCTTTCTCTGCATTATTTTCTCTCTCTCTCTCTACCTAAGGTTCCAAGGGCACCCATAGAGTATGTGTATCGTAGAAAGAGTGCTCTTTTCATTTGGCTGTCAACTCCATTCGCAGGCACACTGCACCGTTCCGCGTCCATCTAGCGTGAAAATAAAACAAAAAACTCGACACAGGGGACGTAATTGCTTTCGCCTTATGACATTCAGTGCGCGCAAATTTAACCCCATGAGCAAAACCGGATGATCTGATTGGCTTGTTGAGCACTCCTTCACGCAAAGCCAAGAGTATCTGCGAAAGTGATTGTCCGAGCTTACGTTTGCAGGACGAAAGGCCGGATGCTTCTGCTTGCACTGCTTACAAAAGGAAATCGTTCAATTACAGGTTGGGTGCCGCAAAACTATTCGTAAATTAAATATACCGGAACTATGTGTGCTCTGTCTGCCTCCTAGCACCTAATCCGCCCTGATCTGTAGTTTATTAAAGCGTTAGGTCGCACAGCGCATCATTTTTTCCCACAATTAGTAGACAAAAAGGAAACCTTCTTCAAATATATGCGTGTGTGTACATCCACTAAAATCGACCTACGCGAATACATTCTCGAGTTTTCTAGTTATCATTTCTCGCGAAGCCTATCCCAACAACATGAATGTAATGAGGTTTGATCTTTCAATCTGAGAAAGGACCCCAGTTGTTGAAGTTTGCAAAGTTATCAATGCATTGTTTCTGCCATAAGTAAATAATAGCTTTTCTCGCACAAGTGTACTATTAGTAATTTCCTATTTTCTAGAGAAAAAACAAATACGCAGTAATTGGTTCTCGCTTATTCGCTTTTTCCTCGTGCCTGAATTGCAGAAGATAATACGGTCACCGCCAATGCAGGTCCCCTTAGCAGGAATTGTATGACTAGCGATAGTTATTGTGTATTTGTCCTCAAAATCTATCAAAAATTTCACAGGTGTTCCACTTTGCTCTGCATTTCTCGACGCAGGCTTCTTCGAGCATTGCATTGTTAAGTGCAGTTATTTCCCAGCAAGGTTTGGTGTAGAATACCGCGTAAATGCGGCTAGTCACTGGTTGAACTTTATGTCGGGACATGTGCCATAATTGTTTGATGAAGAATCTATTTGACAGAGATGCCTAATAAATTATTCAATGCTTACCACACATTCATTGATATGTGCTATACGAGGTGCCTTCATGTCTTTACCTACAACGTAAAAACGTTTACACCCTTAAGGGTGTTTTCTTGTCGCACGCGTAACACCAGTACTTTAGGACCTTAACAAAATTCAGAGGACAACGACGGAGCTCTAATTATACGTGTGATCACAAATGCATAGTTGAAAATTTTGTAATCTTTCTGATAGCCTTGGGCGCACAGAAACATTCTAAAGAAGAGTTTCATACCCATCCGTGTGAAAGACTCCTGTCGGATATTTCTGTGTGCCGAAGGCTGTCAGAACGATTACATTGCTTCCAAGTATGGCTTTTGTTATCGCACGTCTAGTTAAATATCTGTTGTCGTCCTCTATAAATATTTGTTATACACTAATGGTATGTGTGTTCCCCAGTCGACAAGAAGACACCCTTAGGGTGTAAACTTTTTTAGCGTGCATATGGTATAGGAGAAATCACATGCAATGCTTCAGGCTGTTTACCTCTCTCACTGTGCACTTTGTTCGTTCTGTATCTGCAGTGCATCTTGAAATAGCTGACGCAAGGCTTTAACGAAAAAAAGGAAAACATCATTATGCTATAGTTGCTATATGCGTTAAGGATACCGCCACTGCTCAACATTGAACTTCACTGATTCGTCTTGACTGAACCACAGACCTTGAAATGCAAACTGCGGAAATTTTTCGAGTTCCACGGATGTTTGAATAAAAGTGCAGATGTTCCTCTTCACATGAAGGTCGGCCATGTCTGTAAAACAGCTGCGTTGAGAGTTGTGCAGATTTTTTACAAATTAATTTTATCAAACCCACATAACTTGCCTTGTCTTCAGTTTTAGGGAACATTCTCGGTTAAGATAAATAAGTTGTAAACGCAGATCATGGTGGCAAATAATGGCAGACGGCAAGGACTAGAAGTCCTTAATCGTGAGCTAGAGTTTCAAGTGAGACGTTGCGGTCGCGATAAGTTATGTTCCCTCTGAACGGCGAGAAATGGTTGAAAATGGTGATGCATTGTTGTATACACAAGAGGCAGTCTTCGTAAGTCGCAAACACAGTTTGAGTAAACGTTGATCGCATTGATCCTAATTGGTTAGCCCTCGCACAGTGCCCGAGTTTGTGCACCTGCTATTGGCAGACCTGACCTGAACAATAAGCCATGCGGTTGAAAAAATATTGCTTTCATATAGTTGCTTTGATCATACGGATGTGAAATCTACCAGTCTTCATTGCGTAGAGAACACAATCAAATAGTGACAAGTGGTGACACGGCGCACCGTAAACATCGGTGTAAGTTTAACAACACTGTAAACAACAAGCAGTGACAGAAGCATGCAACAACCGTGCAATACAGAAACGTGCAACAACCGCCTCGTTCAGCTGTCAACTACTTCACTTTTGGTACCGGCGCGCCTTCTTGCGGAGAAACTATGCGTTCCCTAAATGAGACATCATAGTCCAAAAGTCTTAACCGAATAAAAATCTTCCGTGGAATAAGAGAGCTGTGCGCACAATTTTTTGTGCAACGCATATACCACGCAGTCTGTCCAAGACGACGGCACTAAATGCAACAGTAATGAAAACCGGAACACTTATTACGCATGACCAGGTCTTCATACCACGCACAACTGGCACAATGCGAATCTGCGCCAGCAGCTGCCTAGTGATTAACAGCACGTAAACTGCATAACGCCGAAGCATCAAAAGGCGCTTTACGCTTTTCATATAGCCCGAAAGATAACTTCTGCTGCTAAACTGTTTATAAAACAGACAAAAAGAAATAATCTTCACACTACATTGAAACGAAATGCTTTCGGTTTGAAACTTGTAAAGGTACTTCCCGAAGCGACTAATTTCTTGTTCTTTCAGTTTTTCGGCTAAGTTGCGAAGCTTCGAGTGACTGAGCTTATAGCAGGCTTCATGCTCCAAAAGCGCTTGTGGTTGAATATATTTAGATTGGGTGAATCTAGATATTTCTTCAAGTATCGTGTTTTGCTTGCGTTAACTTCCCAAAATTATTTAGATTGGTTACCAGGAGCCATAAAAATACAGCTACTTTTAAACTATACGAAAACGGCAGCGCACACACTGCTCATGCACGCCCCGCAAACACGGCCTTTCATCCGAGTACGCTAGCAGTTATTCAACTATACATCTCTGTTTGAAAATTCTTCATGCTAACAGAATTTCGAGATATATACATAAAATGTGTCACGAGGATTTCACTACACATGCGGAGCAGCTTTCATCGCGGCCGGATCGAGCGCCCCGAAATGAGATCTACCACACTGGCTGCCCAACACACATATCCCGCTTAGTGGCAGCTCAGTATCTAGGTAAAACATGGTTCACGTCTTTTTTTACGCATATCAACTATGACGCTAAAATCAACCAGCGTGAGCAATCGCTTGCCGTAAAACATTCTGTATAGTAGAAGTGAGAACAAGAGCGTGTTATCAAATCATGAAAACGACAAACCGATATTATGCCCGAGACCCTGCGCTATATGCAGCCGGTTCGCGCTACGAAATGCGCTCCTCTTATCATGAGCTATTGACGCAAAACAGCTTTGATAAAACTTACCGTTCAATATAGTTGACGTATGATGCCACAAAGAAGACACGCATACACAGACACCAACGTTCAGGCAGACACCGCACACAGCTACAAGCGTTTACCTGCCTGGCGCACTCGTTGAGAATTCAAATTAACGCGGACAGATGGCGCTCGTTGCGCAGGCGCGGTAAAGCGTCATTACCGTCATTACGCCGCCATCGATCTAAATAGGCGCTAACAGAGGTGAAATTAGAATGTTGGAATACCTATAAGAACAAACTTCACCGACTATTACCATACTGCCTAATGCGAAATTTGAGCGCAGCTCTATTGTGTTGTCATTTCTCCATTTATTGGCTAGCCCGGACAGCCTGCGGTGTGCGGCACGTTGAAAACGAAGCGAAGCATTGCAACTAAAAATGAAGCACAGTGATAGCGGCGAGAAGAGTCAGTGATCATCGAAAATGTTTTCTGTACGTCAAGCGTGTTGGCTTTTATGCATGACTCGTTGAAAATATCAGTGTAATCACTGGTGCCTTCGTTGCGTGCAGAAAGTTCTACGCAACTCGCGTCGCTCGTACAATCAAATTACAACTGGTATGGCGCCATCTCATAGTCTCGTGCGGTACTCCACTTTCCTTCTCACTCTTTCGCCATACTCTCCTCCTCCGCTTTCCGTCCTATGCCTTCACTGTAGGCTCCTCCTCCACTTTCCTCCTCGCTCCCCCTTCTTCCAATCTCCACTGCGCTCCACGTTCGCTTTCATCATTCGCTGTGTTCGTTCACCTGGTTATGGGGGACAACGCTGACTGTCGGCGCATTAACGAGCGCGGAAGAGCGGCGCTCTAAAAAAGAAAGCCTGTTGAACACGTTACCTTAACCGAGGGCAATGCTATTGCGATGCGGTACGACACACGTACGGAGAAGTCCACTATCCGATGTCACCTAGCGCGCAGAACCACTTTCCATTGCATCGCACCGCTCATTGCAAACATCGTCATCTTAAGATGCCTTCTATGATACTGTGCTGGTCATCATTCTATGGCCCTGCATGCTGTGCTCGGCACCAGTTCAACGATAAAGACAAACCAGGCAAAGCATATCCTACTGCGTATAATACCTAGGCAAAGGTATGTTCGGAGAAACAACAGTCTCACATTTCTCTCCCACACCTCACACAAGGGCACAAGAATCACGTAACTGCGGGATACAGGTACACGTACTGGTGACTGCACATTTTCTGTCTTCCCGCGCGAATCATTCTGAATGGCACGTTATTTGATGTTTCGGAGAGGTCTTGAAGCAACAGGCCGCAGGAGCGTTCGCTCCCCATAATTTGCGCTTTTCCTGGTGCCAGCGTTGTGGCAGCTAGGATTACGCTCATCGAGTGCGGCTTCTTCATGTCTATGTGCACGCGCGTAACACCACGCTTGTTTGATGAATCATCAAGCGAGTAGTTATTGCGATATACACAGCCGATAAAAAGCGCAAACCTTATTTTGTATAGTTGTGTAGTACTTTCCTGTCGCTATCAATTATTCGCCTTTCGGTTGAAATTGTGACTTTTCTTGCTGTGTCTGACCGTGGTCAAATGAAGGAACACGGCACTTAGATTTTGTGACGATTTCTTTGAACTTTGAAACATAAACATCTGCCGTAAATTTCGCAACCACGATAAAATTGATGTATATAATTAATTTTTTACTATTGAGTCAACACTTTGCCAAATGATGCCCGCATGCGCAGTTTATTCGTCTATGGTGATGCAACTAGAGCAAATTTTGTAGGCTCAGAAAAATATTTAAAAAACGATTCCACTCTATGTTTGTGTATTTTTCTTGTAGGATGCACACCAGATGCAGAAGTAACCGTTTACGCTTCGTGATCTTTTTATCTTAGAGCATGTGTAGGCTCTAATGCTATGCGTCTCACAGCTGCGCAGTAAAGACATGAATCGCTTGATTCGTGGAGAAAGATAGGAAACAAAATGCAATATAATGAAAAACATTCTTATTTCGACGAATCAGTTATACAAAGTTACAAAAACTGCAGTTTACGAAAAATATCCATGAGATAATATATTCTATTCTGTTGTCTATGACTGCGCAACGTTCGAAGTACTCATATATAGCGTGAATAATATCATCGACATCATTCCGCAAGATGACAGGGATTGTGACAGAAAACGCCCAATCCTCCTTAACTTAGAATCCAAATAAGATGGTGTTTATGGGAGCTATACGCAGGCAAGAGCTTGATATGCAGGTATCCTTGTAGTATAAAACTTATTTCTAAAAATAAAGCAGCTGGTTTCACCACTTTCGGCGCCTCAGAAAGAAAAATAATAAAGGCTAATTATTTCTTACGGCTTTGAAACGGGTGCTGTATCGTTACACCAGAATCACATTTCTTGAAATACAAAGTCATTCTCAGCGAATTACCACTACTTTTGGGTATAATGTATGTTTCTTGACTCTTATCATGGTATTACCCTGCCGAATGTACCACCTAAATATCGGAACTCATATGTGCTACTGGGACCGCTAAAGCCACCATGATGTTGTGAATATAGAGGGGGTCCTAACCATCATGCCCCAAGATTTAGAGGTACGCAAATGCCACGTGGCTGAACAAAACGAAGGTGGTACTGTTTACCGTCGCCTGCAGATGCTCGGGTTATTTTTGCATCGCGCCGCATCGCATTAATAATCTTAATTAACCCATTTCTCATTTCTGTAATTCGATGAAAAGCGTCAATGAGAAAATTGTAGAGCGACATGAAACAATTCCATGCAGCTTTCCATTGCTCAACAAGCGCTACGCATAAAAGTGTTTTTGCGCGCATGAGAGGAGCCCGCCGATGCACACAAACTTCCTCGAGGGGCGAGTCGCGCGGCAACGTTGCTTGTGTTCGCGGCCTACTTTCACGCTAAGAAAAGAAATATTTATGTAGAAAGTATTGAGCAACACAAACTGTATCCATAGTTTTTCTTGTTGCTCTCCAATTTTCTCATTGACACTTTTCGTCTGGTTATATTATTTGAAATGTTGATGGTGTAATTAATTGGGATGATATACATAGTTATCCGCAACGCAAAAAGTAATCTCAGTATCTCCAACTGACGGCAAAAAATATTACCTCATTCTGTCCATCTAATTGACATTTGCATAACTTCACATCTTGGTGCGTGATAGTTGGGACAACCTGTATATATAGGGAGAGATATAATAAGCAAAGGAAACTATCCGATGGCTGCTGGATTCGAGCAGAGGACCCCTAGGCACACAAGCCTGCTGCTCTAGCTATTACACGACGGGCGCATGCCCCGATAGCGGTATAGAATATCGTTAAGCATTCCGCACGTGTAAGCCAGCGCGTTGACGTGCTAGGCGCATTATGCTGCAATATCAATTATATGTTAAAATAGACTATTTCTTAAATAGTCTGCCGCAAAACGGACTTTAATTACTACAGTAAACTCTTAGTTGTACGAACGTCGGTTTATCAAATATTTCAGAATAACGAAATTTTTAAAGATCCCCGGCAGTTTTTTTATATATTCTATGGAAAAATGTTTCACTTAAACGAATTTCGGAACAGTCAATATTTCAGTTTACCGTACTCGCTCAGAGGACCAATGCTTATTTTTACGATCAGAACCGATGCCTGCCCTCATCAAGCCACCGCTCCAGCGGCAATGTAACGCCGCAGGCGCTACAGCGCCCCTGAAAAGGCGAGGAAGACGAAGAAGAGACGAAGAAGAGGCAACTGCCGAGCCAGTTTCAAGCCCTATAACTCTGGCTGAGGTCGTATTGTACATTGGAAAGCAGAGTTTGTGTCTCAACAGCAAGCTGTGCCAGAAGAAGCGTACAAAAACATTGACTCTTGGGACAGTTTTCTTACTTCCTGTGCTTTAAAAGTACAAGTGCAAAAGAAGATTACAGATTTTTTTTTCCAAGTGAGAAAGGCAGAATTATACCTGTTATGAACCTTGTACTTGTTGATATGTACAAATTCCATTTCACACAATTCTAACACTATGGATGCCTTATCTTTTGCGCCATGAATTCCACTTCAAACTTTTGACTCTGTATGCCATGCCTTATGTTGGTCTAGTGAATATTCAGTTTAGTGAACTTTCAGTTAAGTGAACTATTTCTTTCGGTCCCTTGAAGTTCACTCAAGTGAGAATTCCCTGTATTAGTATTCTGATGCCGAGTGTATCCGATCTGATGATCGCTTTCTGCTGCTGCTTCCTTGCCCACAAAGTCTTGTATGCTGCTGCTCGCATGCATTGTATTGCGCAAGTTGTCGCCTATGGAGCGGAGATGGGGAAATCAACCCTGGCCCGGGCCCTCTGTCTAAGTCTAGGCGTGGATCCCGTTCAGCTCTCGATGAGAATGATGATGCTCGCCCTTCTTTTGATAGCCATGACCACAACAGCCCTTTGGTATCCGAAATGTTCTGTAAATTATTGGAGGGTTAGACTCAGTCTGCACGAGATGTTGCGGAAATTAAGTCATTTCAACAGTCAGTTGCGCGTCGCCTTGATGTTTTAGAGTGACGTGTTCACGCATTAGAATCCTCTCCAATGTCCAAAGGTTGTAGTTTACTGTGTGATTTACGCGCTGAAATAAATGCCTTAACTACTAAGGTAACGGACTTGGTCTTAAAAAATGACAGTCATGAAAATCATTCTCGTAGAAATAATCTAATAATACACAGTATTCTTGAAGTCCCGGATGAGAACGCTACCATCCTGATGACTGCAGTTTCATCAGTATTTACTGAGCACTTGAAGACTAGCTGCCCTCATGTTGAGCGCTGCCACAGGCTCGGTAGAGCACGCACTGGTTACATTCGTCCCGTCATTCTAAAGCTTTCCAACTTCAACGACAGAACCGAGGTTCTTAGGAACATCTCAAAACTCAGGGGCTCAAATTTCGTCATTAAAGAAGATTTTTCTTCTAGGGTTCGGTTGATTCGCTGAAAAATTTGGGACGCATCCGCCTCTTTTTGGGACAGCGGTTTTATTGGGAAGTTGAGATATGATCATGCTTTCATTAACAAGGTTCGCTATAACTGGGATGACAGTTCAAACTCATTAGTAATGGCACTCGCTCAACGTGTTTCTTCTGAACCTGGCCATTTTACTTCCGTTCCATCCACTTCCTCAATTCATCCTGGCCGTTTTGAGAACCTGCTTGTCTTCAACATAAACGCTCGTAGTATTGTGAAAAAGTTTCCCGATTTATTTTCCCTTATATCTGTTCCTTCCCCCCATGCTATCGGACTTGGCTGCACAATGGTATTTACGATAGTATCAATCGTCACTTACAGCGCATACATAGACGGAGGACAAAAAAGGACGACGTAGACAAGCGCTGACTTCCAACTGATTTTTACTTTCCGAAACAAACGTATATACCCTGAAACACCAAGACAAAAGCGCCCTCTACAAGCAGCAACCCGACATGAGAATGCATTCAGAATTTATTACCTAAGATGAACGAGGGCGCATGTGCGACCTCAGGAAAACCAGTTCTTTTTCTCTTAGTGCGATTGATGGCTTGCTAACCGAGTCGCCATCGGCAATGGCTGCTGCTTCAATGATAATTCTGGTACTTTCATTGGAATGCCTAGCTAAGATAGTCGTCTCCTAAAAAATTGGGACGCAGACGCATTGTGCGCAGTGAACACCTAGGAAGCTTTCCCGCCATTTGCGCACTTTATTGCTGTGTTCTTGTAACCTAACGTTAAGACATCTACCAGTCTGTCCTATATAAGACCTACCGCATATCAGGGGTATCTTATACACTACACCTTTCGAACGACCCGTAAACTTCTTCCTATGATTAATGCTGCAAATACTACGTTTCTTAGCAGCAGGATTGGTTCTGACACAAAGCTGGGCAAGTTTTTTTGGAGCAGAGAAAACAACGTCGATACCTGCTCTTTGTCCTGTTTTCTTTAGTTTGTGGGATATCCCATGGATGAACGGGATAACAGCTGCTTTTTTTACTTCGTTCATGTACCTGAGACTCAAAGCTGTGAGGATCGGTGCTAAACTTATTGCGCAGGCTTTCCGAAACTGAGACGAGAAGCTTGCTCGGGTACCCTGCAGCACTCAACCGAGCTATCTGCGCACTGAAACTGGGTTCTATGAAATGATAACATGATTTCGTTAGTTCATTATGCAAGCAAGCCTGAACGATACCTCTCAATGATTTTTGAATGGGCAGATGCATAGGATAACAAAGGCTTGTCAGCTCGCGGCTCGTACATCCAGCATACATGTTGCCGGGTAAAAGATAACTTCAAATCGAAACACCTAAGTGACCCAGTATCCTGAAGCTCATGAGTGAGTGTGAGGGGAGATAAGCATCCTTCGAATAGGTCTAACACTTGACGAACACAGGCCGCTACACAGCTCTCCTTACAATTAAACAGAACCAAAAAATCGTCGACATCGCGAAAGGCTGTTTTGATTTTTATATTGCCCATCCGTGACATGACGTTCCTGCCTAGGTAAGCCAAAAATAAATCGCTCAACAAGGGGGCGATACATGACTCTATACATATCCCACTTTTTTGAAGGAAAACATTTCCATTCCATTCGGCGAAAGTTGAGGAAAGGTAAAGTTGAAGAAATTTAATAAAGTCTGAAACAGACACACCACTTTCATTCTGGAACACAATGTCACCAAAACTACTAATGGCTTCTTCGATAAAATAGAACAAGTCTTTTATATCTATGGACATAGCCTTAAATGGGACATCAGAATGTTGTGACAGGTCTCAGTTTTGGAAAGCCTGCGTAATAAGTTTAGCACCGATTCTCACAGCTTTGAGTCTCAGGTACATGAACGAAGTAAAAAAACAGCTGTTATCCCGTACATCCATGGGATATCCCACAAACTTAAGAAAATAGGACAAAGAGCAGGTATCAATGTTGTTTTCTCTGCTCGAAAAAAACTTGCCCAGCTTTGTGTCAGAACCAATCCTGCTGTTAAGAAACGTAGTATTTGCAGCATTGATCATAGGAAGAAGTTTATGGGTTGTTCGGAAGGTGTAGTGTATAAGATACCCCTGATAGGTGGTAGGTCTTATGTAGGACAGACGTGTAGATGTCTTAACGTTAGGTTACAAGAACACAGCAATAAAGTGCGCAAAGGGCGGGAAGGCTTCCTAGGTGTTCACTGCGCACAATGCGGCTGCATCCCAATTGTTTAGGAGACGACTATCTTAGCTAGGCATTCCAATGAAAGTACCAGAATTATCAATGTAGCAGCAGCGATTGCCGATGACTCGGTTAGTAAGCCATCAATCGCACTAACCGACAAAGAACTGGTTTTCCTGAGGTCGCACGTGCGCTCTCGTTCATCTTAGGTAATAAATTCTGAATGCATTCTCATGTCGAGTCGCTGCTTATAGAAGGCGCTTTTGTCTTGGTGTTTCTGGGTATATACGTTTGTTTCTGAAAATAAAAATCAGTTGGAAGTCAGCGCTTGTCTACGTCGTCTTTTTTTGTCCTCCGCCTATGTATGCGTTGTAAGTGACGACTGATGCCATGGAATACCAACTAGGCCGTACTCAAACCTTGATTCGGTATTTACGAATCTGAGTTCCCTCCACCCGGTTTTGTTGCCGTGCGCTTAGACAGGAATTGTGGTACTGGTGGTGGCTTGGCACTGCTTATCCGGTCGGGTCTACGATTTTCAGTGTTGCCTTCTCCTCCAGAAACATAATCCTTGTGGCGTAAAATTCACTTACATAATCGGTGTATTGTGATTAGTGTTATATATCGTCCCCCCGGCTCTACTCCTGAAGTCCTTCGTGCTGTTGCAAATTACATGAGCGAGATTAACATTGCTTCGTCGAGTTTTATCTGTATGGGCGACTTCAACGCCCCTGGCATCCACTGGCCATCACTATCTGCAGTCGGTCGCGACACGGCTATTTGTAAAGAACTAATAAACATTTCCTTGTCCTTTGGTCTCACCCAGGTTGTTCCTAGCGCAACTAGATTAAATTCCGTCCTTGACTTAGTTTTTCTAAGCGATAACCTAGCCGAACGTGACTTTTCTTGCGAGGTAATTGATGCTATTTCAGACCATAAAGGCGTTTTATTGTCACTCTCTTGTCCAATTTCTAAATCCACCTACACGTTTATAGTAGTTTCCCTGATTTCACTCGTGCGGACGACAACTTCATTACTGATGTCTTATCTGATCATTTCGATACCTTTAGTGCATTTTCAGATAACCAGCTCGTCAACTGCCTTGCTAATTACTTTGAGCGTCTTATCAAATCATGTATCGAATGTGTTGTGCCCATAAACTAAGAAAAAAAATTCTAACATTCCATGGATGACTCATGATATCTTGCAATTGTCCCGTCGCGTTCGAAGGTTAAGGGGTTCCAGAAGTGGCAGTGATCCCATGGCGTTGGATAGATTTGTTAAGGCAAAGAAAGAACTCAATCTTAATTTGCAGAAGGCCAAGGATTTCTTTTTTTGCATTCGCCTGCCCAATTTGTTAAGAACTAGCGCACGAAAATTTTTGTCTTCTATTTTACCTCGCGATGCTTCATCCACTTCTTTCAGAATAGATAGCGACGTCATCAACGACCCGGCGGTGATATCCGATGCTTTCAACAAGTATTTCCAGTCCGTGTTTGTTTCCGATACACACTTTATCCCGACACTTACTAATATAGTTTCTTCTGAAGCAATCAGTGACGTTGAGATAAACTGCGAAGGCATCCTCAACCATATAATAAACCTGGATGTTAAGAAATGCCCCGGTCCACACGGGATACACAACGCGTTCCTTGTTGGTTATTCGTTGTGGTCATCGAAATATCTGTCAGTCATATTCAGAAAGTCCTTATGATCCGCTACTGTACCTTCTTCATGGAAGTTAGCCAAAATGCTCCCTCTTTATAAATCTGGAAATAAGCAATGTTTGTCGAACTACGGGCGAATTTCACTGACGTCACATTCATGCAAAATGCTGGAACACGTCATTCATAAGCACATCATGCTCTTCCTGGAATGAAATAATTTACTGTCTAACATGGAGCATGGCTTTAGGCGCGGTTTTAGCACGGTAACGCAGCTAGCTGAGTTGACGCATGACATTTCATTTAATCTTGATGTAGGCAACCAGATTGATGACATTTATATAGATTTCTCGAAAGCATTTCACACCGTTTTACATTCTAAACTTATTGCTAAACTTAATGCTGTACTGAATAATCCTCATTTCGTGAACTGGATTTTAAGCTTTCTCTCATTTCGCTCCCAGTTCGTCTCTTACAGTTCGACTGACTCCGCTACTGCTAATGTGACATCAGGTGTGCCCCAAGACTACGGCCTTGGACCGCTTCGTTCTTTATTATATATAAACGATTTGTCACTTCACTGCTCTTCTAACATCCGGCTTTATGCTGATGACTGCGTTCTATATGAAGTGATTAACTCCTCTAATGATCATTATCGCCTTCAAGAGTCGTTTTCTAGGTTTTGCGATTGGTGTAATAGTTGGCAAATGAACATTAATTTCAATAAAACCGTTCTGATCTCTTTCTGCAACAAATATTCCCCCTTCCTCTTTCGTTAGTATTTCAATGGCCGTGCTGTTGATAAAGTTTCTGAGTATAAGTATCTTGGCGTCATATTTACGCACAACATGTCATGGTCTAAACACATTCATTTCATGTGTAGTAAAGAACTAAAAAAATTAGGTTACTTGAGGCGAACGCTAACTCGATCTCCTAAAGACACAAAGTTACTAATGTCGAAGTCTCTAATCCGCCCTCTTCTTGATTATGGATCTGTAGTTTGGAGCCTGCATGAGCAGTTAGAGATTAATAAGCTAGAAGCAATACAGAAGAAAGCTGTGCGATTTATATGTCATCGTTACTATCACGACTTTTCGCCCTCTTCAACACTTTCTTCCTTGAACCTTAACAAGCTCTCTTCTCGTCACCATGTCGAATCAATAAAATTCTTGCATTGCATTGTCCATTCTTCGGTTAGGCTCTCGAATGATAATTACATTAACTTCGCACCAGGATCATCAACGAGAAGACATCTTCACCTAAACTTGATACCCTACTACGCACGTACTAACATGTTCGAACTCAGGTTTTTTCCCCGCTCACTCGAAGGCTGGAATTCATTACCTGGGTCCATTCGCTCATGCTCATCCCGAATTTTCGCAGCCGCCATCCTAGATGCATAATCGTGCTCACCCATGCCCCGCAGCATTTGTAAAAGTTGTTGTGTGTTTTCCTTTCACCAGTGCTCTTTTGTAAAAGTGTTCACTTGTGTTTACCGCTGTATACTCCAATGCATTTTCTGTACCTTTTCTCAACCCACTCCTGCTATAGCGCAAATTGCGCTGCAGTATGTATAAATAAATAAATGAATAAATAAATAAATAAATAAATAAATAGTGTGCAGCATGACGGCAGTTATTAGCAATAACAAATCCCTCCACGGCGCTTCCGCTCACTCGATAACGCATTGCGAAGACTACGGCGTAGCTGGCCGTGCCCACAACCTTCCGGCTACTGAACGCCACCGTGGCGCACAGTTCAAGTTTGATTTTGGATGTCCGCTTTGACACTACTACTCGTTTTGGCGCCTACCGCGTGCGAAACGCAGTTGTCCTCAATGAGCCTCAGTGCACTTAGCCAGTGGCCCCGTCGCCGCACCCCGCGGCGGTCGCGGTATGTAGTCTACGTAGGAGACCACAGCTACATGCAATTGTATTGCCTAAGCGCAGCATTTGCTTTCCGCACGACAAGGCCTGAGTGTGCAGGTCACGTAGGGTGCAGGTACGTAGGGTGGACTGGCTTTGTTTTGCACCAGTTTGACCCGTGAATGGCCCGCACCAGTTTGACCAAGGAGAGGCCAGGAGCGAGCGAGCGCAGGCAAGCGTGCAAGTGGCCTCACCTTATGTTTCGCGTGGTTCGAGGCTAGTGGTGGGTTCACAACTAAACGAAATTAGCAAGATCCAATGGCTACGACACCAGTGCGCGGTCAGTGGGTGGGGAGGGGTCAACGTTTAATTCCTAAGCTAGTGGCCACGGCCGTGCGTGAGCAGACGATAATCGGCTTCTTCTATGAGTTTGTAACCAATATCGAAATTCGAAAGCAGCTTTTCGCTTACATCAGCTTGTTTATTAAACTGCGTCAACAAATGTGCACTGTAACAGCAGGAAGAAGCGCACTGATCCAAACACCATTCATGAATGATGTCAGCTATTAGCCAATAGCACGAGTATGTGAACCTGCTATGTTAAGAAATAAAGCGTACAGAAAACAATGAGGAGCAGGGTTCTGTTTAAAAGGGAGCGTTGGAGAAATATGTAACTTCGCACTTCGCTTGCGAGCTCGCCGCCTCTGCAAAATTAGGCCAAAATGTTCACAGCGGCGTCTACTTGCCGAGGACTGCGCTTTTTTGCCAAGTTTCAGGGCTGGTTTAGCACTAATCTTGAAGACCGGAATTTCCTAAACACCTTTACTCACATTACCTGCACGCTTTCTCTTTGAATCAGAGTTTGAACTCCAGGTGGTACACGTTCCAATCGCACAGACTTGTGCACAGAAGTAGCTGTGCTCTAAGACCTTAAGCAGAACGGCGTTGCTTGCTGGAATGAATTGTAGCGCAGCCGTAGAGACGCCCCTAGCTTGTGCCATCGTCTTCGTGCACTTACACTCTAAAAAAGTTTACACCCTTTGGGGTGTGTATGTGCAACACAACAATAATTGTTTTGTGCCATGCTTGCGTTTCCTTTCTTGAAAACGCCACGCCCCCTACTTTCCTGTCCGCAATGCTATGCCATGCTGATAACGCGCATGCCATTCGCTACTGGAAAGTACCACGCTCGCAGCGTTAAAGAAAGGTAATGTGGACATAACAGATGATGTTTATTGTTCTGTGGCAACATACGGCTCAGAGTGTAAACTTTTCTTTCAAAGGGTGTAAACATTTCTTATAGCAAATGTTTACACCATTTGAGTCGCATCTTACCACAGAAGAATAAGCATCATTCGTCTTGTCCGCATTTCCTTTCCTTAACGCTGCGAGCCCGGTACTTTCCAGTAGCGGACGGCATGCGCGTCATCAGCGTGACAGATCATTGTCGACAGGAAAGTAACGAGCACAACGTTTTCATGAAAGGAAATGCGGGCAGGACAGATGACGATTATTGTTGCGTGGCAAATATACACCCCAAAGGGTGTAAACGTTTCTTACAGTGTAGTAGCACCAGTCGGTAGGGTATTTCTGCAGGGAAGCACCATGTCTCTCACATCGCGCAAACATGTCCCCACGTGTTAATAGCCAAAAGGCTAGCCGAGAAGCTCCTGTGAAACGCTGATCCATCTGTAGCACGGAGTGCCCGCATACGTGCCAAGAACGCCCTGCATGTCGTTCGCACGCAGGAACAACGTGCTGCTGCATGTGCGGTGCTTGCTGGAGCTCAACGCCGGAAGCCCCAGGACGTGACGCTGCCGAAACATGAGGCTTACGCCGCTGGAAAAACACTGTCGTTCAAAAGCGCAAAATAGATTTCATGCCTGCCGTGAGCATGCCGCTGTACAGGACGACGAGACGGACGAAAGGCTACAACACCGACAAGGCCCTCTACTTCTAGCCGTTATGGCTCGCCTTTATCGACATCTTTCTGTTCATGTGCGTCTGCGCACTTCACGTCATACGTGTTTACTTTCCGAGCATATGTTTACTGCAACACATAGTGCAACTAAAGTTGCAAACGTTGCTTCGTGTTATACCCTAACATATTGCTATGGAATTCTTACGACTTTTTTACGCAGTCGATATAAGTATCGAAACGGCTGATCTCGGCCGCGCATGACTGAACAAATCGCTTTCGTTTGCCACGGCTTTTGACCCAATTAATAGTTAATGGTGGCTTTCAATTAGGTCAAAGGCGAAAATGTAGTATTTATACCTCTACAAAGTTCCGGCAATTGTAATCACCGTCTTACCAGCATGTGGCCAAGCGCATTACAATGAATCTAAGGGTTAATAGGTAGACAAAGGACATTTTAATGCTTAGAAAGGTGCGTCAAATGGGTCCTTTTGGATCGTGCTGTAATTGTAAATTTCGAATCTGACGATAACAAAAAATTTACGCAGTCGTAATAAGCTATTTAAATATTAGAATAACGCCATCAAATACCGACGTCTTCGTACATGAAAAGTAATTATGGAATATGGATCCCAAGAGACAAACACAGACATATATTTCTACAGCAGCAATATTTATTTCGGTATAATTAGGAAGACGCTTGTACTTAATACAGAGTTAACTATCACGGACAACGGAGGTCGTTTGAAATGCCACATCACTACAACCTTGATGAAAAGAATTCCACGAATATAGCCGCTTCCCACCTTCAGAGCCTGGGGACGAAGAAGCTTTCAAAGAATGACAAGATGTTGTATTATTAACCTTTCCAAAACGCAATATAATATTTGTTTGCATATTTGCGTGTACAAAAAGTTCTCGAATGTTATCGAGAGTTTTATCTGCTGCCTGTTGTCAGACGGGAACTAGCTATTACTCTGGAACCTTCGACGAGTCGTGTAGAAAAGCCGAAGCGCTTGACTCGCATATCGTATTTTCGATTATCGCCGACTCGGCTCCCCGCCATCTTTTTGCTTGAGTGTCACTTGTTTTGTAACGATTCCCTCCGTTTGTAAGGCGCCGTACGGGACATATTGTCCGCCCCCGCCGATAAATGGTGGAAACACATAAAGAGCTGCGCTCACATTTCACACTTGGGAGTACCGTAAGCGTCGGTAATTTTTCTTTCTTCCCCAGAAGTAAAAAGGAGTCACCACACACTATAGTCACGCTCACGTTCGCTTAACAATGTATAATCGGTCGAACCCATTTCCCGTCAAGGAAAATTATAACAACTTGTTCACCTTCATTTGAAGTCATACAGAGCACATTTGTACTTAAAAAACTAATGAAATGGTACTTCAGTTCAGCTTCATTAGCATATTTGTCATATCGTAATTGGCGTGCTCAAGTGTCTATCAATGAAAACACGCTTAAGGTTATGAAAAGCACTACTGTAGGGCACGCGCCAAGTTTCCGGCTTTCAATTTATAAGTTTAGATTATAGACTAGACGTATCTTGCTTTTATAAAATGCCAGTGGATGTAACGAACATGGCGTTTTTGCAAATGAGTTTCGGAATTTAAAAAGTTGGTATTTGGTTTTTTGTTAAAATCGTAGTTACTTAGCAACTATGGTGCTAGGCTGTGAACACGAGGTCGAGGGATTGAATTCCGGTCACGGCGGCTGCTTTCGATGGGTCGAATTGCGAAAACGCCAGTGTACTTAGACTTAGGCGGACGTTAAAGAACCCCATCTGGTCCAAATTTCCGGAATCCTCCACTGCGGTATGTCTCATAATCAGATGGTAGTTTCGGCACCTAAAACCCCGTAATTTAATACGGAGTCAAAGACGTTTTGATGTATGCTCATTTTATTTTTAAAATTGGACAACAAAATGGCTACAAATCGGGCAATATCGAAACGGCACGCTCCCCTCTGCTACGCCACACGGAACCCCTCGTGACGAGGTGTGTCACGAAGTTTGAAGGATAGCGTGTTGGTGTCAGATGCTTGCTAGAGAAAACTGGCCGTGTCGCCGTGTCAAATTTCCGTTGTCCCCCGCTGCGGCATGCCTCATAATTAGATCGTGGTTCTGACATGTAAAACCCCATAATTTAATATTCAGTCACTAACGTACTTTTTTTCATAAAATCCTGGGGAACTCTCGCCAAATTGGTTATTATCGAAACAGACCGCTCTCCTCCGTTACGCCACACAGGAGCGCCTCGTGACGAGTAGTGTGAGAACATTTCAATGATAGCGTGTCGCGTTTTCTAGAGAAAACTTGCCGTATCAGTATCTGTCACGACTCGCCATGGCGTTCAGTTTCGAAATTCGTCCCGCGGTTCGTAATGTCGTGACCCGGCGTTTCCGTCTGGTGTGATGCTAGGAGGGCCTTTGGTGCTAAGAGGGCCTTTCGATGTCTCAGAGCTGCAATTCTACGATAGATATATCGAATGAGGTCCGATTGTCAAGCTTTAAAAAATGTGTTTGCATTTAAATGTTATTCCCTCATAAATTTGTCACACAAACAACTGGTCCCAAACCTCAAATGACAAGTTCAAGAATATTCGTTAATTAGCCTTCGGTCACATTATTAGTGGCAAATATGTGCGCCTGACCTAGGAAATGTGAGGAAAGAAACGCAGAGGGCGCTACATTGATATTGATAAAAAATCTCCGTAGCTTAAAAAGAGGAGAGAGAAGACTCTGTATCCGCACCTAAGGTAGGTGTTCGCGCTGACGCCGAGCTCAGAGCTGCGCTCTTTTGGGGCCCTACTTCGGGCAGTTTAGGATGGTGTGCTCCGTGGACTCGCGCAGCTGCAAGTTGCCGAATAGCGGCTGCGACTTCTCGGACGTCCCGAGCGCCGAGTCGGTGAAGTGACGCTTTACGTTCTGCTCGTTGTCGGGAAATAACTTTCTCCTATTAAATTGAGAATGGCGTGGTATAAGTATTATCACTAGCTTGACACTCTGAAGAGAGGCAAACCTAGAGGTAGGGGTGTATGAGGTGTACTTCGAAGTGACGTCTACGATTCAGTACACCGAGTGTTTCGGATTACCACCGAGTCACCCGCCCCGGTGACCCAATGGTCAGAGCCTTGTCGCAAATCTCAAGGCCATGGTTCAGATTAGCCGCTGCATTGGGTATCTTTGGAAGAGGGATAGAAAATTGTGCTCGCACACTTAGTTTTGGAATGTTGAATAGCCAAGGGTTGTCGGAGTTAGCCGCGAGCTCTTGTCACTAAGGCGCCTATCATAGCCATGTTGTCCTTTCCGGCTGTTAGACCCATTCAGTAAGTCAGTCAATCAATGAACCAATGAATCATACAAGCAATCGATCAATCAGTGAATTCTTGCTGACAAAAATATTTAGTCATGACGTAGAACGACAAAGCTTGCGAACTAATTACGCCCAACAAGCGCTAATTTGACCTGCTAAGTAACTTTTGTACCTTTATACTATCTTTCCAAAAAAATTTCTTAGTTGTTTGTTTAGTTCGTGACTCACCTAATGAATAATACTGCGAAGGCCTTGCTCAGGTCTCGGGAAATGCTTAGTCCGGGGCCTCCCATACGAAAGAGTAAATAATTTATTCAGTCGATCAAATCAATCAACAAAAAAAATCGACCAGTTCAAATTAGCGAATAAGTCAATCAGCCTGGCATGTCGTTTGCTTCCTATGCAATGTGCATAAGGAGATATTGGTGCCTCATATAGTCGATATATATATATATATATATATATATATATATTTATATATATATATTAATTGTTGCGTGTGGAAAGACACAGACAGAATAGGCTATTTACAGGCCATTTACACTGGAGCCAGGCGGACACTCGCTCGCGCCAAGCGCACCGACCAACCTCGTCGTCGTTCTCGCGGCGGCTCATTTCTTGAGCATCGCTTGAGCATATCGTAATACTACCCCCCGGCGGCAAAAGCACCGTCACGGTGCTGTTAAATATCCAAGGCGCGTGGAGAGTTGTAGGGCTTGAGTCGGGCGACGTGGACGATGTCCCTGGTTGTCACAGCGGAGGACGTAGTGGGCGTGGCTAAAACGGTTTCATAGGTGACATCGGTCACTTTGCGGAGCACGCGATATGGGCCTGTGTAACAAGAAAGGAGTTTTTCACATAGGCCAACTTTACACGAAGGTGACCAAAGCAACACGAGGCTGCCGGGCGCAAAATGGACATCACGGTGACGGAGGTCGTAGCGTTGCTTCTGCTTGTCTTGAGACACTTGTAGACGACGGCGCGCAAGTTGGCGAGCGTGGTTAGCATGAGCGATTGCATCACGGGCATAAGCGCTAGTTTAAGCTGTGGCGGACGGAAGTACAGTGTCCAGTGGTAGCGTTGGTTCGCGGCCATACAAGAGGTAAAACGGGGAAAAGCCAGCAGTTTCGAGACGGGAAGAGTTATATGCAAAGGCAATGTAAGGTAGAGCCAGGTCCCAGTCACGGTGGTCGTCGGAAACGTATTTGGATAGCATGTCTGTAAGGGTGCGGTTCAAGCGCTCAGGGAGGCCGTTCGTTTAGGGATGGTAGGAGGTGGTAAATCGTAATAATATATTAGTTGTAAAAGCTGAGTAAGTTGTTCTCTTTTATATCTCAAATACGTTCAACATCGAAAAATTATGTCGCTTGCCATGACAGTGAAATCGAACCAGCCCCTAGAGCCACTTACGTGTCGCCTCGCACCAAACTTCCCTAGGAATTACCCTGAGTGGCCCTTAACCATGCGAAAAGAAGCTTGTGACAAGTAGGCATGAGAAAGTGGAACACCTTTGTACTTTCTCACAGATGTTGAGGAAGAATACAACAGAAGTGGCGCTCATCTACCAATTACTACTAAGGGCACCGGCGTTGACGCTAATCGTGCAATTATTTTCAAATGAGGGACGAGACAACGTGCGAATATATAGGGATCATTTACCTCATATTTGATATTTCTCTAGTCAATCAGAAAAAACTAATAGTACCTTTCGGCAAGAAGAGATAATATCTCCATGGCATTATTTCGGAAAATTTTAGTTCTTTCTGCTTGAACCATGTGGAATATGGACAGGCGATGGTCCACATTTAAAGGCGTCAGATAACAGCAATGTTACGCCCTCAGTTTGCTCATTGATGGCAGAAATATTATATTCATGTCTTTGTTGATTTGAGCAACCGTGTTTCAATCACTCCCCCCCCCCCCCCCCCTTGTCAAAGAATAGACCTCGTAATTTCCGTTACAATACTACATGCTAGGTATGTCATTAGATAACTGATATATGTATTAGTTTATGTATATTTCAGTGGATGTACATACATTCACGTGTTTGCGCAAGCTTTTCTTTTATTCACTAATGTTTAAAAAAAAATGTGCCTTGCGCTGGAGAGTTATTGCTTCAAAAGAAACCAACTACAATCAGACCGAGCTCAGTGTTAAAAGATAGCCACAGCACATATATTTGACGTCCTATACTTTTATGGGTAGATTCGCTACTGTAAGCGAATGTCCGCACCGTTGATAAAATTCTGTATATGAGGGCAGGCGAAAGAATCATTGTACAAATGAACGTGCAAGTGTAAATGCAGCGAATACTTCAATGAAAACTCCACTCTTGCTGTGTTTCAACACCTGCGAAGGTAGATTGGGATTTTTACATTACTGTCTCTTAATTTCCCAACAGGTTCTAGTTATATGCAAACGGTGCTCCGATGGTACTTATGTAAAACATCCTCTGCTCATGTCTTTATTCCAGCATGCTCCATTTTGCCAGAGAAAAGTGCCACATTTCTTGTTTATGCCTGCAAAATATACTTCTTTAAGCGCTACGTAGTTTGAGAGAACAATAACAGAGGACATAGTAATGGATTTTACCGCTAAACGCATTAGAGAATAAGCCGGGTTGAAAAAGCAGCAACTGCAAAGGTGGCGGCATTTCCTACGACTGTTTTGTAAGGCTTTAAAAGATTCGAAATATTAATAAAAATATTCATATATTGGTATGTACTTGCGGAAAACGTTTAAAAATGTCCGGCGATTATTCGGAGAGATCGGATGGTCATTCATAAAATTCTCAGGAGTGATTGAAACCTTTTCAGAAAGGATAACCTTTGGCCTAACGCTCGGGTAAATGATCGCGTGAAAGGAACGACGCCTGCCTCCTTTGCGAAGGACAGCAAAGCCTTAATTCTTCGGGTGGCGCCTTCTTGCGGTGCGAGTCACTCCGCGTACAGCGCTTCCCTTAGAGGTGCGGTGTGCTAGTCTCTGAGGCTCGCTGTGGCAGGACAGGACGAGTTCAGATGCATTTGGTCGATGTTGATCGCAGGGAAGCTTGGGGCATCTACGGGCTAAGAACAATTGGTATATTGGATGCTTAAGCTCTTGCCTTCAGGAGGGTAGCCTCGGCTGCTCTAGGAAGGCGACCGCAAATGAGAGGAAGGATGCTAGAAATGGACTGCCGAACGTTATTCTCGCGCTACATTTGGGTAATCTGGTTGTTGACTTACGTATAGATGTAGGGGAGCTATAGGTGTGGTCCGGTCATGGTGGGCTCACTTCAAAGCTGTCGTGGCGGTCCTCGCTAATTTTCTCGAATGTAGTCTCGTAAGCATACCAATTTTCCTCTCCCCTCGTGCTGCGGCAATGTTTCCAGTGCACGAGAATGCGCACACGTCTATCATCCCGCAATCGTCGGCAGGCTGGCTTTATGCGGTGCGCTGTGGCAGTCGCGAAGCATCTGGAGTTCATCTGCTAGGGAGCCTCTTGAGTGTCTGTGGAAGTGGGAACAGTGTCTTCTCGGTGCCTATCATGGCGTGTAATGACTTCATCGATGGTTTGCAGTTCAAGCTCTCTTGTTGTGAACTGAGCATAGCCGCTGGGGATCATTGCATGTGCCAGCCATTGGGATGTGCCAGCCATTGGCATGTGCCAGCCATTGGCATGTGCCAGCCATTGGTATGTGCGAGCCATTGGCATGTGCCAGCCAGGCGTAGCGTTATACATTTTGCCGGAAGCTTTATGGTATTGTAAGACGTCGGGCGAAGATTCAACGAGCCAGGCGCCTTACAGGTACGACATTTAGTTTTGAGGACCTGGCTATTACCCTGCCGCTACGGTGGTCGGAAGCCGAGAACATCGTCAGGAGCCTTATACTCGTCCAAACGTAGCAAGCCACATGAATGATGCTACGGGCCGTAATGAAAAGCCTGGGGCCTTGCAAGCGTCACAAAGCTTCATAAAGCCGGCACGTTTGGTTCTCCACAACTCGGCATCAACTTCAGCGAATTCAGGAATAATGGCTGACGGTGAAGCCGAGAGCAAGAAGCCTCGCCTAGAAGACAGCAAGTACGATGACACAACATCGAATTATGAGCTAAGTGATGAAGAAGAGATGGGTGACGATGCACCATTTACTTTGGTCACGTACAAGAAAAAGCGAGCCGAAGGCATTCCGGTTGTCTTCCGCCCAACAAGGGAAGTACTACTTTTTGGCAAGTAAATCCAAACCGAGTGTCTGCCGAAATAGTTTCCGCTGCGAAAGAAAAAGTACAGTCTTTCAGGACGAACAGAGATGGAAGCTTCAGTGTCAGCGTTGCTTCCTTAGCGTCGGCGAAACGCCTTTTCATGCTCTCAAGTGTAGGCTGCCTGGAAGTCAAGCCCTTCATCCCTGAGCCATACACGCGAAACGTTGGGAAAGTAAAACATGTGCCTCTGCAGTATACAGACGAACAACTCCTAGACTTCTTGAAAGACGCAGGAGTTATATCGGCACGCAGACAGATAAGATATTCACGCCAAGAAGATGGAGCAGTAAAGGCAGGTCCACTTCACACGGTAATTCTGACTTTCAGAGACGATCGCCCTATTCCAGGAAGAATTTACTTGGGTTTCACCAGTCACCCTGTCGAGGAATTCCTAGGACCAGCACTTCGCTGTTATAACTGCGGACTTTCCGGACTTTCCCACACGTCAGAAGAGCGACTTCAAAGACTTTTAGCTAAAGGACTACGCCTATGCCTAGGAGTTCCACGAGTGACTTCTAGTTCTCTTGTAATAGCGGAGGCTCGCCAATCACCATTTCCAGTTATGCGAACTACAGAAACATGCCGGCATTATTTCCGTCTTCAAACCCAGCATAAAAACCACCCATTGGCTCTAGACATAATGAAACGAGATAGAAGTTATGTTCATGTAGAAATTCAAGAAAATCTTCACATATTGCCAAGAAATAAATTTTGGGACTCAGACATCGAATATCCTCCATGGCTGCTTACAGTTCCAAAAATCGAATTGTCAGTAGATGGGATATTCAGCAAAAGAGACATGTTCATTCGAGCTGCTCAACAACTAGGGCTGTACAAGATATATATGCGGTATTCAGGATACACACACGTCTATACAGATGGCTCCAGTACAGCAACCTCTTCAACTTCATCATTCATTATACCGCACCTCAACAAACAAGGATTATTTAAGTTATCTCGTGCGACTTCGTCCACAACGGCTGAACTGTTCACAATCTTATGTGCCATAAAATTTATACTGTCAGTAAGAGATGTGCAAAAATGGGTAATTTTCAGCGATTCCCAGGCGGCTCTAACATCACTCTGCAACACAAAGGGGAAAACATTCAGTGACAGTATAATGTATGAAACACTTAAAAACCTCACAAAGGCAAGCGAAGCGAAACATTCAATAGCATTCCAGTGGATACCACGGCATTGCGACATTCCTGGCAACACAGCAGCCGATGAAGCAGCACGACAAGCGCACCTCAAAGATGATACGGCTCCGCTCCCAATATCAAAGGATTAATTACGCTGCATTATAAGGACAACGTCTCTCAAAATGTCTAGAAACACTTGGTTTGACCAGAATTCTAAGAGCTTGGACTTTATCCATTGATATTGATCCATTTATTGAATTCAAATTTTCATTGCCATTAGATCTAAATATGGAAACCCCTATTCATCGATTAAGGCTAGGCACTGCCTACACAAAGCATTTCTTACACAGAATTGGCCGTGCGGAAACCCCCGAATGTGATTGTGGATTTGTAGACGAAGATATATATCACCTCCTTCTAGATTGCCCACATCACGACACACCAAGAAGCCGACTTAAATCAGGGCTAATCAAATTAGACCGCAGACCTTTAAGTTTAAGGAAACTTTTGGGCCTTTGGCAAACAACGGCCTTACAGAAGAGTGCTTTAAAAGCACTAAAGACTTTTCTTGAAGACAGCGGCCTTGCTGGTCGTTTTTAGCGCTTTCATTGTTCCCTTCATTTCATTGTCACTGTATATATTCATCTGTTTGTGAATTATGTTACGTTGACTGTTCTGTTGTGACTGTATGTGATAATGCATTTAGACGAAGTATGTACCACCCGCTGACTAGACAATGTGTTATTAGGCGACAATATCTTTTGTACTTTTGAGACTTTCATCTACATAAGTGTGGAGACATTTACATTGTATATTGTATGTACCAAGTGTTCCTTACGTCATAGTCTTCCTGTGGAAACGTTGCGTGATGAGTCCTGGTGCTTGTGTGAAAAGACTATTTGATATGTCACATTGAACCCTGTGCGATGTATGACGGAACCACTGAAGAGATGAGGAGTAGCCGGCGCCTTAAACTGTGCGCCAACATCTCCTTATATCATATCAATAAAACAAAGGCAGCGTCAGTTTATATTATTCTTACTTGGCGATTTATTTTGCGCGTTCATATATAAAACAGCGCCAAAAAACACGGACAAGGGAGGACACAGGACAAGCGCTGACTACCAACAACACCTTTATTGGAGCCTGCGCAAATATATACAGTTTGAAACAATTCAATTTGCGCGTGTAATGCTCTTTGTTATCGATGTGCCCTGCCTTCCACTTTGGTTTTCATGGGGATCGGTCTGGGTTTCGTAACACGAAAACCAGCAATATATTAGACCTCACCTTCTTAAGCGACAATATTCCCGACAACGCAATCTCTTGGGAAACAGTCAATGGCATTGCAGATCACAAAGCAACCATATGTTCATTAAGAATACACAACCGGCCGCGAGCGCGAAAGAAAAAGACTCAAATATACGACTGGACAAATGCCGATGACGTCGGTGTTCTTGACTTCCTAGAAGAATCTTACCCAGAATTCCTTCGTTGTTTCCACGATGGAAGCATACCAACTGATAACCTATGGGTGCTTTTCAGGGCCAATGTTGATCACTGTCTCAGAAAATTCATTCCTAAGAAAATAAAAACCGTACGCAAAACGAACCCATGGATATCAAGAGAGATTATACATTTAAAACGAAGAATTGCAAGACTCAGAAAACTTAGAAACAAAAGAACTTCTTTCATCAATTGTACAAGAAAAATTAGCGAGCTTTCTCACGCGTTGAAGACAGCAGCGAAAACTGCCAAACAAAAGTACTTAGATGCAACCTTAAATAACTTCATTAAAAAATCCCCTCATAAATTTTGGCGCTATCTCAAATCTAGGGTTCCGAAGAAGAGTAACTTATTGCCAACAGAAGCCTTAACCAAGGCTACCCAATTTAATCAATTTTTCCAATCAGTTTTCACAGTAGACAATAACACTATCCCAGACAAGATCGCACAGAGAAGTGACATAGGTGAAGTACCATGTGAGCTAAATATAACGGAAGCGGGAATTCTTTCTTTATTACTTAATCTTGATATAAAAACTTCCAGCGGCCCAGATAACATTCCAAATACATTTCTCAGAAGGTACGCTGAATGGGTTTCCAAATACTTATTGCTAATTTTTACAAAATCATTGAAAACTTCTGAGGTTCCTCAAGAATGGAAAATTGCAAAAATTATTCCGATACATAAATCAGGTGACGCTACAAATCCCTCCAACTTCCATCCTATTTCACTCACTTGTACAGCAGGGAAAATTTTTGAGCATTTAATATTAAAACACATCGTAACTTTTGTTGAAAGTCATTCTCTAATTAACCCTAACCAACATAGATTTAGGAGTGGTTTGTCTACAACAACTCAATTAATAGAGACTATTCATGACCTAGCATTAACAATCGATAAGCAAGGCCAGGTAGACATAATTTTTCTAGACCTATCAAAAGCTTTTGATCGGGTATCGCATCCAAAACTAATCCACAAGCTGCAAGGAATTCTGGGACACGGTATTCTTACAAAATGGTTAAAAGAATATTTGTCAGGACGTCAAGAATTCGTTCATTTCGAAGGCCAATCCTCAGACTACGTTGAAGTTTTATCCGGTGTGCCCCAGGGCACAGTTTTAGCTCCCATTCTCTTCCTTCTTTTTATTAACGACATCGCAAATGGCATTGACGCAACGGTACGCATGTTCGCAGATGACTGCATTATTTATAAACAAATACAGACCAAGGATGATCAGGTTGTTCTGAATGACGCACTTAAAAATATAACAAAATGGTGTCAAGACTGGCAGATGACGCTAAATGCAGAAAAAACTGTCTGCATGACAGTAACGAGAAAGAAAGAACCACTAACCTTTCCATACGAAATTCAACAAAGAGAACTAAATAGGGTAGAAGAATACAAGCATTTAGGTATAATTATTTCTTCTGATCTAAAATGGAACAAACACGTGTCATACGTGGCAACAAAATCTCTCTCAGCGCTTTTTTCCCTCAAACGGTCCCTCAGATATGCTTCACCCAACACCAAACTACTTGCGTACACGTCACTCATTCGCTCCGTTATAGAATACGGCGTCATATGCTGGTTTCCATACACTAAATGTGCCATAGCGAAGTTAGAGAACGTACAAAGAAAAGCACTAAGATTCATTTATAATAAATACCGTCGTCAAGATTCCCCAACTGAACTTCTACGCTTAGCCGGACTCCCAACAATTAGCGATCGTGCTAGATATCTCCGACTAAAATTCCTGTTTATTCTCCAGAGCAATGCCCTAAAAATAGACAAAAATAAGTTTTTAGTACACTCTAACACCAGAATTACAAGAACGAAACACAATAAACAATTATCTGAGTATAGGTTTCACAATGACACTTTCAGGTATTCATACTTCCCGCAAGCTATCAGAGAATGGAATATGTTACCACAAGAAGTTGTCGATTGTACAACCCTCGATTCTTTCTTGTCCAAGCTGTCTAACCATATCTTTCTTGCTACATGATGAAATGTGGTTTTTAGATTATGTTCTATTATCACCATGAATGTGCATTGTCTATATCGCTGTACGTGAGTATGTATAAGCTTGTTTTCAAACCAAAGCCAAGGCCTCTTGTAAAGGATTATCATTGAACCCTGTGTGAATGATGTATTTTCCCTTTTATGAATGTACCCTTTCCTGCCAAAGCCTTCTTTAAGGCTAGCAGTATGTACCAAATAAATAAAATAAATAAATAAAACATTCCAGGTTGGAAGGAGGTGGTCTACCTTTTGCAGGTGAAGCCTCACGCCATGCAATCTCCGTAACAGTCGCTCATCATTCCACTGCGTAACCAGCGTCGATTCAGTTACGCTGCGTTAGATGATGTGTTTCCAGACGGCTGGATTAGATAGCGCCGTTTTACTGAGGGAGGCTCATTATTGCGTTGATTGCCCGTCTCAGCTGAATTACATCTCGTCATCTGCGCAGGTGTGCCTGCGAAGAGTAGCAGCATGGCGGCAGCTTTGCAGTTGCCGATTCCATTGCATGGGCGCTATGGAGTTATAACTGAATTCATTAAACGAAATAATTTTATGAATATTGTGCTGGAGTCTCTTATTGAATTCAATATTCTAAATAAATTCACGAAGCCTGCTCAACTCCTCTGGAGTTGAGTAACGACCTCGATGGTTGCAATAAATGTTTTCTCTCTGTCTCTTGTGCACTTCATTATATACACATTATCCCTAAATGTTTCAAACTTCCTGTTTTCATACCCGCCTTGGTAGCTTAGTGGCTAAGGCGTTGCACTTCTGAGATCAAAATCACTCATTTAATTGCAGCCACTGCTACCAAATTTCGGTAACAGCACATTGCCAATAAACAAAGAAAAGAAACACTCGAGTATCTATTTAGATTCACGTTGAACAACCCTGAATGGTTAAGGTTACTCCATAATTTCCAATTATAGCGCGCCTAGCAATGAATTGGGGATGTCTGCACGTAAACTTCAAAATTCAATTTCAGCCGTGAGGCACTAGCCAAGTTTCAAGTTCAAGTTCATTTTCAAGCTTACTCACATTTTTTTGCGTACTTGACCACATCAATAGTGACGTTATTACATTCGGTGATGCAGTAATTATGAAACTGTCAGATGAATCATCTAATACTATACGTATCAGTTAAATGGTGAAGCCTGATATAAGAGGAATGCATAAGTCATGAATTATAACAGAAAAGCTAGGCGGAACGGCATAGTACAAGAGCAAAAGGAAATAAATGAAGTATAATCATTATATAAATTTATCACAATATACAACATCAGAGTAAGCTAGAAAACATATGCGAGTGAAAAATAGCGCAACTTTTATAAAATTGTTTAGTATAATGAATTCAATAACAGCTAATAATAAAACCACTGCACAAAGCAATGCCACAATAAACGAAAGCAACATTGGTGCTTCCAGGAACAGTAGAAACAAGTGCAATACACTTTACATGATTTACACATGGAGAGTATTGAAAGAGGAAACAAATAACGTAAGCAACAACCACTATAAACAACATATAATTGTCATAATTATTAATTATAGTGCTATTCAAGATATAACTTGTCTAGTAGACGTTTCTACTGGAGGCGTAGAAACAAATGAACCGTTGATCATGATTTATTTCAGTATAGTACAGAATTCTAGGATAGGATAGGGATAACTTTAATAACATGCCGGCAAACGACGGTTTAACGCGTCGTGACGCTGGCCAGGTGTCGACCCGGGGTCATACCTATCCCAGTTGGATAGTATGACCCGGGGTGATACTATCCCAGTTGGGCCCGTTTGTAGTGGGTCATGAGGCTTGTGCTTTTCGAGCGCACCCCGGGCCTGCTGGATGGCCCATAGTTGTGAGTCCTTGTCTGCAGACTGCAGTGCACCTTGAAGTTCGGGTGGGTAAGTCCTGGAGGTAGCTGCCGTCGGGAACCTGGCACAGTCCCACATGATGTGCCATTGGTCCGCCGGACTCGCTGCACAAACACCGCACAGCCCACTCGGATAGAGCTCTGGGTGAAGCATGTGCAGCATTGGGGGGGGGGGGGGGGGGTGGAGTGACGCGGTCTGTATTTGCCTTAGGATTACGGCCTCCTCCCGACTGAGTGCCGGGTGGGGAGGCGGCACTGTCCTTCGAGCTAAGCGGTAACACTTGGTTACTTCGGAATAACTAGTCAATCTGTCCGTGGTTTCGAACCACCATACGGAACGGTCACTCTCGGGGGCGCGGAAAGTAAGCGGTCGCGCCGCCGAATGGGCCGTCTCGTGGTTCGGTGAGGAAGCACACTCACCGGCGTGCTCCGGGAACCACTTGATACGGATGGTGCCGCCGCGGTCTTGAAGTTGGAGCTTGCCGATGATGGCGGCCGCCGGCGCGCATATTCGCCCCTTGGCAAAGTTGCGCACGGCATTCCTCGAGTCGCTGAGCACGGTGCGACACTCGGCCTCGGTGATCGCCAAAGCGATGGCAACCTCCTCAGTGTCTGTGGCGTTCATGCACCGCACGCTCGCTGCCGTTGTCTCTGTGCCGGTAGCCACCGCATCGACCACTGCCGCGAAGCCTTCGTGCTTGTATTTCGCGGCGTCCACATACCGGGCGTGCGGGTCTTGGGCGTGTTGTTCAGTGAGGGCCATGGCCCCCGCCTGCCGCCATTCTTGGTTTTACTCAGGGTGCATGTTCTTCGGGATGGGGTCCACGTAAATGTGGGCCGGCGTTTCATCTGTGATCTCGCACGGTTGCCGGCTGGGAGCTTGGGCATTGTAACCCAGGGACGTCAGTAAACTGCGGCCCGTCTTCGTGGTAGAGAGGCGCTCAGATTGCGGGGTGAGCTGCGCCTTGGCTATTTGGTTCCGGGAGAGCAGTTCATTTTCCGCAGTTTTTTCGAACGCGGGGACGAAGTAAATTATTATTTGTAGAAAAGCTGGTAATCTTTGTATTTTTGAGAAACTAAGAGAACGTCAGTTGCATTCGTTGCAAATATTGCGTGATGAAGTACTCGAACTCGTTCCACGGCATTTTTCAGCCACTTTCCCAGTATATTGAGAAATTTCTTTGTCACTCCAAGTTTACATGTCGCGAAAATGAGATTGATGTTATTTTGGTTGTAATGTGAAAATTTAATTTCAGAGCTCTTGTTAGACTTGCACAGAAAAGTCGGCCTACGTATTATCCTACTTTTCGTTTTTTATGCACTGTTTGTACAATTACAAATTTTTTTTGAACAACTGAGCATGGCCTTTAGGGAACACTGCTTTGAAATAAGAGCTCATTGCGTTAATTGCGCGAACAACGGTAAACTTGTCGAACTTGACTACAGCTTCTATAGAAAATATGTAATACAGCACTGCAAAATTGTGTTTTGAATGTGTTTCCAAAACGCGGGCTGCAGAATTTCGTACCATCTTCTGGAATAAGTAATAATGCCACCGAAACACATTCAGTTGAAAAGAGGGGGAAAGTGTGCGAGAATTAGGGGCCCTGCTTAACTAGCAGCATTTGTGAAAATGAAGTAACAATTTCGTCTATAAGTCGATACACTTCATTGAGTCAGCTAGGTAATAAAAATTACAGAAAGTACAGCACAAAGCTATATCGGCTGCATATCGCACTAAACATTCGCTTTGTAATTAAATTATCAAGCACAGTGTTACGCCCGCCAACGCAAACGTCGACAGCGCTGGCATGATGAAAAACGTCGATATTACCAAGCGAACGTCGCGGCTGCCTCTCGTTTCAAATCCACTCCGAGACGTGGAATTACGCAATCAGCAAGACTATACGCACAAGGAGACAGCGCACATAATGGGATCAGCCATCTCTGCTCGCCTACTGTATGCACCCGCCACAGATTACCTCCAAGACAGAGAGCACGGCCAGAGTATGCGCTCGAGCTCGCGGAGCCTTTAACTTAAAGAGTGATGAACCCACTGGAACAAAAAAAAAGAAAGTAGCAGAATCCTTGGACTCTACAGCGGTGAACCAGGTGATACATAATATTTTAACTCGAAGCTAACTCAGTGTTGCTCAGTTAGAGCGGAGAAGTCTGAGAGTTCCAGTATTTGTGTCCGTGGTGGTATTTCGAACGTTACAAGTTGACCTAACATCTCCGGTATACAGAATTTTGGCTATGACTTATATAAGACAGTCATATCACATTTATTCGTTGAAGAGATGGCTTTCTCTAATTTGTGAGAATTTATAGTTTTACCTTATACACAAAGCGTCGTTCAAAGCCTATTAAATTCCTAATTACTTCAAATTTTTTATATTTTGTATGACCTCACACCTCCCGTCAATCAAACTTTCTAACTACTAGCTCCTTGTTGAGTTCCCCGTGGTAGGTGAAAGTGTTACTGAAGCACACAGCAGGAAAACGAAAATGAAATGGTGTCGGGAGAATGGTGCTGCCGGAATGCATGAGTTTAGATGAAAGCGATAGCATTTGCATTTATTCAGTGCTGGTATATTCCAGATCTTGTCCATAGATTTAATAACCTTTTAGTCTCAGGCAGAGCTAGTGTTTAGCATTCAGCGATATCTTTGTTGACCTAAATGAACGATTGACAATATTCAAATGGCATATATAAGTTAGAAAGGTTGATTGAAAAATGGTCTTCGAGAACGCAATATGTTACGACGCATAAACTGCGGGTATATGATGAACAGATGGTTGCGGCCGGTTTGGTAGCCTTGATATTTTAATTGTGTTTCGCAACAAAGCTTTCATTATAACCTTCACATGTTGTTCACAAAATAAAAGTTTCTTGAGATAGATCATTTGCAAAATCTATTTGAATGCGTTTAAACACTGCAGCTGCAGTGGTGTCACTTAATCCATTCGATTGGTAGACGTGCGTAAGCCGGTCAGGGAGATAGTTTACGAAAACCAACTTGAATAAATTTTGCGTTCAAATTTAGAACGCGCCACGTAGATAAGACATATGACTGCCTAAAAAGAAACGTAGGTTTTGATAGGATGGAGCTCGGCCCCGCACGACTGAACAAATCGCTTTCGTTTCTCACGGCTTTCGAAACAATCCGTAGTTAAAGGTGGCTTTCAAGTAGATCAAAGGCGAAACTATAGCTTGTGGACCTGTACAAAGCTCCGGTAATTGTCATCACCGTCTTACCAGCATGCGGCCAAGCGCATACCACAAAATTTAGGGTGTGTAAGTAGACTGAGAGCACTTTTGTGCTGGAAAACTACGTTATTTGTGTCGTTTGGAATCGTGCTGTATTTGTAAATTTCCAATCTGACGGTAACGAAAACTTTGAGCTGTCATAATAGGTTGCCTAAATAGTAGAGGTAGGCCATCGTATATAGGCTTTTCCAATACGAATAGTAATTATGAAGTATTGAATGGAATAGAAGAATGGAGACATGTATATTTACAGGGAGAGTGACAGTGACAAGAACTTTGTTAGAATGTCCTGAGGAACTCGATTGGGAGGAAATGAAGGCTCCCGTTCAAGCTGTTGGCTCCGCCCGCGATGGGACAGGGAGGTGGTGACTCTCCCCGACGCCGCGGGCCCTCTGGACGGCCTGTAGTTGGTTTGTGAAATCCGAGCTCTTCAGTAAGGCGTCCCACTTGGACTTGATATGAAAGTCGGAGCCCACGTTGTACGGGCACAGCCAGAGCATGTGGTCGAAGGAGCAGCATGCGTGACCGCATTTGGAGCACGATACCACGAAGTTCGGGTCATCCAACTAAGAGCTCTTGGGGTGAGGTAGGATCTCGTCTGTAAAAGCCTGAAAGTAACAGCCTGAGCCCTGTTCAGTTTCGGGCAGGGGGGAGGGAATTTCGGGCAGGGGGGGAGGGAATAGCAATACGAAAGGATATGTTGACGATGTCGGCTGCGTGTTTACAAAGTAGAGCGGACGAGAAAGCCCTGACCACCGTGTGCGAGTCGGAGAAAATGGTCGCCGGGTCTTTTGCGGCTGCAAGCGCCAAGGCTTTCGCGGTTTCCTCCACATCGTTCGCGTGTTTAAGCGTGAATAGATGCGGCGCTAAGTGTTCCGCGCGCGTCAACGAGCGCGATTGCAAAGCTGTCTTCGCTGTCATATTTGGCAGCGTCAGCGAAGAATGCATCTGCCCCGTAAGGATCGATTCGTCGAAGGATTGTTCTAGCCCGCGCTCTTCTGCGACCTTCGTTATACATTGGGTGGATGTTCCTCGGTACGGGCTCTCAACCTTTATACTTTCAGGGGCTAATTTAGACAGGCGGTGCCTATCGAGTGGTGCCTGTATAGGGAGTAGACCAGCTTCATCAAGAATTTTGATTCCTGGCTGAGTTGACGAAAGCCTGCAGATCTGTGAAATAAACAGTGCTTGAATTAATTCGTCTGTGGTATTGTGAATTCCGTGTTCAAGTAGTTTTACTGCGCTAGCGCATTGTGGAATCCCGAGTATTCTTTTGACGCCGGACCTGATGAGCGTGTCGAGTTTGTTCTTTTCAATTTTGCTCCATTTGAGGTACGCTACCGTGTAAGTAATGTGACTGATAAAGAAAGCTTGGAAGACCCTGAGTAAAATGTCCTCCTGGAGTCCCCCCCCCCCCTTTTGCTTGCAATTCTAGTTATGAGTCTTAGTATATTTTTCGCCTGCGTACCCAGCTTGCTTAGCGCGTCTGCATTACAGCCTTTGGCGCTGATTAAAAGTCCTAAAATTTTGATGGAGTTCACCCTGAGAATGGGGTGCCCTTCTCGTGTTGTAATTCCGACTGGCAGCGTTTCTAGGGGCTCGAGGTTCCTAACGCCCTGCCTCTACTGTCTGTAGGGGAGGAGTTCGAATTTGGTCGGTGACAGCCGGAGACCCATGCATGTAAGAAATTCTCCCATTACATCTATGGCCGCCTGGAGAGATTGCTCTAGATCGACCCGAGATCCCCCGGGGACAGATTGTGATATCGACTGTGCAGATTGCGTGGCCTATTTTTGGGGAGTGCGGCCAGCCTTTCGGAGAGTTTATGCATGGCGATATTAAATAGTAGTGGGCATAGGACCGAGCCCTCAGGGGTACCGCAGTTGCCCATTTCGTAAGGAGCGCCCGAGATCGTGCCCAGTCGAAGGAACGCTTTCCTTTCCGATAGGAACGAGAGAGTGAAAGCAAAGAATTTCCGCCCTTGGCTGTGATGGGAAATTTCGTTCAAGCTGTGTTCGTGAGCCACCTTATCAAAGGCCTTAGCGAGGTCGAGTGCAATGATACCTCGTACGTCCCACGTCTCGTTATCCAATACAGATCTTTTCAGGAGGAGCATTGCGTCCGGTGTGGAGAGTCCCTTACTAAAACCTATTAGATTATGCCTAAATAGTTCGTCGTTTTCTATGTGTTCGACGATTCGATTGTGTACTGCATGTTCTGCCACTTTGCAAATGCACGATGTTAGAGGGTTGGTACGTAGGTTATTTATGTGTGGAGGCTTCCCCGGTTTGGAGATGAGCCCCAACGTGCACAAAAACGGACGGTCGCATGAGAAGTGGTAGTAAGTGGAATCTGCTTAAAAGTCTCCTAAACGACAAACAGTCCCGGAATGCGCTAAATCTCGCTGTCGATAGGCTCACACATAAGCAGGTCACCTCGGGCCTCACAAACGATGTAATTGTCAACGACCTGTCATGAACTTACCTACCCGTCAAGGAAGGAGATTCGAAAGGCATAAGCACGAGAGCGGTTTACACGGGGCTAGACAGGCCATAATAAGCCGAACCTTTTACGATGTCAGAAATCAGACACGTACTAAATGGAAGATCGGAACCGGGGCCAGACGGGGTCACCAACAAGCTCCCCCGTGACCTGGCCGACAAGGCCATCGAAATCCTAACGGCAGAGATAAATGAGGTGGGGAGCTCGGGGCAGGTCCAGTCGTAATGGCGCACTGCCAAGGTGGCATATTTACAGCAGGAATATTTTTTGGTATATTTACGAACGCGCGTGTACTTCATAAAGAGCTAGCTATCACGGACAACTACGATAGTTTTAAATGCAAGATCACTAGAACCATCATGAAAGAACTCCGCGAATAGAGCCGCTTCCCACCTTCTGATCCTGAGGGCAAAGAAGCTTTCCAAGAATGACAGGATGTTGTATTACAAACTTTCCAAAAACTCAAAATTAGTCTTTGTTTGCACATTTGCATGTATTAGGAGTTCTCGAATGTTATCAATAGTTCTATCCGCTGGCTTTTGACACCCGGTTACCAGCTATTACTCAGGAACCTTCGACGAGTTGTGCAGAAAAGCCGACGCGCTTGACCTGGAGATCATATTTTCGATGATCACCGACTCGGCTCGCCGCTATCCTTTTGCTTGAGTGTTACTTGTTGTGCAACGCTTCTCTCCGTTTCTAAGGTGCCGCATGGTACAGACTGAACTCGCCACACAATGAATCGTGAAAACCCGTGTACAGCTGCGCTAAAATTTCACACTAGGGAGCATCGTAATCGCCAGTAAATTGTTTTTTCTGTTACAGAGGTGACAAGAAATCGCTGCACTCAATAGTCACACCCACGTTCACATAACACTGCATAATATCCCGAAGACAGTTTGATGAAAAGGAAAATTGTAACAACCTGTTCACTTTCAGTCGCGGCCATGCAAAGTAAATTTATAAAAAGAACTAATGAAATGGTATTTCAGTTCAACTTCATTAGCATAGTAATTAGGCATCTGGCAATAGGGTTACTCAAGTAACTGTCAATGAAAACTAGCTCAAAGTTATCAAAAGTGCTACTGTGGGCCACGCGGTAAGTTTTCCGCTTTCAAATTACAAGTTTCCTTGATAAACCTTACAAATTTTGTTTTTACAAAATGCCGGTTGGTGTAACGAACGTGGCGTTGTTGCAGAGGAGATTCGGAAATAAAAAAAGTTGTTAATTGGTTTCTTAGAAAAGCCGTGGTTGCTTAGTGGCTATCCTGTTAGCCTGAGAGGACAAGGTCATGGGATCGAATCACGGTCACGGCGATGGCAATATGACAGTAGGAATTGCGAAAGCACGGGTGTACTTACATTTAGGTGGACGTTAAAAAACCGCATCTGGTCCAAATTTCCGGAGTCCCCCGCTGCGGCATGCCTCATAATGAGATCGTGGTTTCGGCACGTGAAACCCCATAATTTATTATGGAGTCAATCACGTTTGGTTGTACCCTTATTTTTTCTTTAAATCGTCAAAAAATCACGGCAAATCGGGAAACAGAGAATCAGACCGCTCCCCTATCTTACGCCACACATAAATTCCACGTGGCGAGGTCTTTCACTAAGTTTGAATGAAGGCGTGTCGCGTCAGATGCTTCCTAGAGAAAACTCGCCGTGTCAGTATGTGTTAGTAACTGGCCGCGACGTTCACTTTCCAAATTCGTCGCGCGTTTCGCAACCAGCCGTTTCCGTCTGGGGTGATGTTAAGAGGGCCTGTCAGGGGCTCCTGGTGCACTCCAGTTCTTCGATGACTGAGAGTTGCAATTCTATGATGGATATATCATACGAGGTTCCATTTTCAAGTTTGAAAAAACGTGTTTGCATCTAAATACGGCTACCTCTTACATTTTCATATGTACAACTGGCCCCTAAGCTGAAAGCACAAGCTAAATTATTTTTCTTAATTATCTTTCGGTCTCGCGTTATTAGTATCAAATATGTGCGCCTCACCTACGAACACCGGTGCAAGAAATGCTGCGTGTGCCACACTGATAAACTTTTTATGAAGTATGTCCACAGCAAAAAAAAAAAAAAAACAAAAAAAGGACAGAGAAGTTTCCTTACGCGTACCTGAGGTATGTGTTGACCTTGACGCCGGGCTTAGAGCAGCGCTCTTTTGGGGCTATACTTCGGACGGATTAGTACGGTGTGCATCGCGGACTCGCGCAGATTCAAGTTGCCGAAATGCGGCCGGGACTTCTCGGATGTCCTCATCGTCCAATTCGTTAAGTCATAGTTCTGGCTCAGCTCGTTGTGGGAAATAAATTTCTCCAAGTAAATTGAGAATGGCGTGATATAAGTATTATATCTAGCCTGACACTCTGCAGAGATGGAAACGTGGAGGTAGGGGTGTATGAGGTGTACTTCGAAGTGAAGTCCACGATTCAGTCCACCGATTCCATCGTATGACCTCCGAGTCACACGCCAAAGTGGCCGAATGGTCAGAGCCCCGTTGCAGATCGCGAGGGTGTGCTTCAGATTAGCCGGTGTGGTGGGTATATTTTGAAGTGGAACAGAGAAATGTCCTAGTGCACTTAAACTTATGTGCAATGTTGAATAGCACAAGGATGTCAGAATTAGTCGGCAGCTTTCGGCACTTCGGCACCTATCGTAGCCACGTTGTCGCTTCGGGCTGGTAGATCCCACAAAAAATTCAGTCAATCTATGAACCACTCAATGAACAAATCACTCAATCAATCAATAAATTCTCACTGACAAAATTATTTATTCATGACGTAGAAAGACAAAGGTCGTGAACTAGCTACGGTCAGCAAATGGTAATTTCACATCTAAGTCAGTTTCATGCCTTTATATTGTCTTTCCGAAACAAATATTTGAGCAGTTTGCTTAGTTCGTCACTCACCTAATGAATAATACAGCGAAGGCCTTGCTCAGGTCCAGGGAAATAGTTTAGTCTGGGGCCTTCCATACGAAAGAGTAAATGAATTTATTGAATCAATCAACAAATGAGTTATACGGTCGAATCAAATCAGCGAATAAAGCAATAGCCCTGCCATATCGTTTCTTTCCTATCAAATGTACAGTCGCGGTCAAAAATACGCGGTCCACGGCTCCAGTCGGCGGAGCGGCCGCGAGCCGCACCGCGGCGCTCGCGTCGGCGCTGCGAGAGTTTGCGCTCTGACGACAGGTATCTCCCTCGCTCTCGGGCGGATACGTAACGGACGATACGTAACGGGCGGATACGTAACGGATACGGACGATACGTAGGGAGATACCTGTCGTCAGAGCGCAAACTCTCGCAGCGCCGACGCGAGCGCCGCGGTGCGGCTCGCGGCCGCTCCGCCGACTGGAGCCGTGGGCCGCGTATTTTTGACCGCGACTGTACGTAAGATAATTGCGCCTCGTATAGTCGATATATATAAATGAGTGGTAAAAGTTGAATAATTTATCATCTTTATATCTTAAATACGTTCTTCATCAAACTACTATTTTGAAATGAGGGACGAGCCAATGTGCTTATATGTGAACAAATTACAAAATATTTGTTATTTCTCTAGTTATTCAGAAAAAAACTAATAGTACATTTTAGCAAGAAAAAAAATTTTTATCTTCATGACATTGTTACGGAAAACTTTCGTTCTTCCTGCTTGAACCATGTGGAATATAAACATATGGTCCAGATTTAAAGGCAACGGATAACACCAGTGTTACGTGCTTACTTTGTTCATTTACGACAGAAACAGTATTTGATAGCTTTGTACATTTGAGAAACCGTGTTCCTCTGCGAATGTCAAAGAATAGACCACATAATTTGCATTAAAATACTATTTACGAAATATTGTCATTATATAACTGAAGTATGTATTAGTTTATGTATATTACAGTGGATGTACATACATTCACGTGTTTGGGCAAGCTTTCCTTTTATTCACTAAAGTGGTGGAAAAAATAATGTGCTTGCGCTTGAGTTTTGCTTCAAAAGAAACAAACTACAAGCCGGGCCCAGTTCAGTTTTAGGAGATAGCCATAGCACATATATTTGACGTCTTATTCATTTATGGATAGATTCGGTTTTGTAAGTGCGCACCGTTGGTAAAGTTCCGTCCACAACACTGAAGACGGGGAGTGTCTATGGAGCCAACACTTCAATGAAAACTTCTCTCGTGCTATGTTTCAAAGCCTGCAAAGCTGTATTGGGATTGTTACGTAACATTCTGCAAAATTCCCGAAAGGTTTTAGATGTATGCAAATAGCGATTAGATTGTACTTGTGCAAAACATCCTCTACTCATGCCTTTATTCCGCCATACTCCATTTCGCCACTGAAAAGTGCTGATCTTCTTGTTTATGCCTGCAAAATATATTTCCTTAACCACTACGTAGCTTGAGAGAACAATAACACCGGATATTCTAGTGAATGTTACCGCTAAACGCATTAGAGAAAAGGCTGGGTTAAAAAAAGCAGCTACTCCAAAGGTGGCGGCATTTCCTACGACTATGCTTTGTAGTGCTTTAAAAGATTGGAAATATTATTCAAAAGCAATGATATACAGGTAGTACGTATTTGCGGAAAACGTATAAAAATGTCCGGCGATTTTTCAGAGAGATCGGATGGTCATTCATAAATTTCTCTGTAGTCTTTACCATTGATTGAGTGAGTTAGTGATTGAAACCTTTCTAGAAAGGATAACCTGTGGCTTAAGATGTGGGTAAGAGATCAGGTGAACGGAAGGACGCCTGCCTACTTTGCGCAGGACAGCAAAGCCTTACTTCTTGTGGTGGCGTCTCCTTGCAGTGCGACTCACTCCGCGTACAACGCTTCTCTTAGAGGTGCGGCGTGCTAGTCTCTAAGGCTGGCTGTGGCAGGACAGGACGAGCTCAGATGCTTTTGATCGCTGTTGATCACAGGGCAGTTTGGGGCATCTAGTGGTTAAGAAGAAGTGCTGTAATGGATGCTTTAGCTCTTGCATTTAGGAGGGTAGTCTGGGCTGCTCTAGGAAGGCGACCGCAAATGAGAGGAACGATGCTAGAAATGGAATGCCGCACTTCACTCTCGTGCCACAGTAGGGTAATCTGGTTGTCTGGCACAAGTACGGATGCAGGAGACGTATAGGTGTGGTCCAGCAATGGTGGGCTCACTTCAAGGCTGTCGTGGCGGTCCTCGCTAATTTCCTCATTGCTGCCTCCTAGGCATACCAGATCCTCTCTCCCCTCGCGCTGCGGCAAGGTTTCCAGTGCACAAGAATGCGCACACGTCTATGATCCCGCAGGTGTCGGCAGGCTGGGCTTTATGCGTTGCGTTGTGGTAGTCGTGAAGGATCTGGAGTTCATCTGGTAGACGCACTCTTGAGTGTCTGTGGACGTATGACCAGGGTCTTCTCTCTGTCCATCATGGAGTATGTTGGCTTTGTCGATGGTTTCTTGTTCAAGCTCGCTTGCTGTCAAAACAGCATAGCCGCTGTGGGTCATGGCGTGAGCTTGCCATTTTTCTGTGTAATAAGGCGTAGAGTAATACATTTTGCTGAAAGCTTTGTCGTATTGTAAAGCAGCGTTAGTTTTATTATTCTTACTTGGTGATTTTTTTCGCGTGTAATCCTCTTTGTTGCCGATGTGCCCTGCCTTCGACTTTGGTTTTTGTGGGAATTTTCTGGGTTTCTAAGCGATTATTACACCCCAGGGCGGAAGGAGGTGGTCTTCTTCTTGCAGGTGAAGACTTCACCATGCAATCTTGGTAACAGTCACTCACCATTCCACTGCATAGCCAGCCTCGATTTAGTTACGGTGCGTTACATGATGTGTTTCCAGACGGCTGGATTACATATCGCCATTTTACGGAGGGAGGCTCATTATTGCGTTGATTGCGCGTCCCAGCCGAATTACATCTCGTCATCTGCGCATGTGTGCCTGCGCAGAGTAGCAGCATGGCGGCACCTTTGCAGTGGCCGATTCCATTGCATGGGCGATCTGGAGCTATAATTGAATTCATTATTCGAACTAATTTTATGAAGCCTGCGCTGGAGTCTGTTATTGAATTCATTATTCTAAATTATTTTATGAAGCCTGCTCAACTCCTCTAGAGTTGAGCAACGACTTCGATGGTCAAAAAAAAAATGTTTTCTCTCTGTGTCTGTTTCCTGTGGAGTTGAATATATTCACTCTATCCCTAAATGTTTCAAACTTCCTGGTGTCATACCCACCTTGGTAGCTTAGTGGCTAAGGCGTAGCACTTCTGAGATCAAAATCACCCATTTAATAGCAGCCACTCCTACCAAATTTCGCTAATAGCACAGTGCCAAAAAAGGAGAAAGAAACACTCGAGTATCTGTTTGGATTCACGTTGAACAACCCTAAATTGTTAACGTTATTCCGTAATTTCCAATTATAGCGTGCCTAACAATGAAGTCGGCATGTTTGCACGTAAACTTCACAATTCAATTTCAACCGTGAGGCCATAGGAAAGTTTCATGTTCAAGTTCATTTGCCAGGTAACTCAAATTTTTTTCTGTACTTGACCACATCTATAGTGACGTTATTACATTCGGCGATGCAGTAATTAAGAAACTCTCATATGAATCATTTATTACTGTACCAATCAGTTAAAGAATGAAGCCTGATATAAGAGGAATGCATAAGTCATGAATTATAACAGAAAAGCTAGGCAGAACGGCATAGAACAAGAGCTAAAGGAAATAAATGAATACATTATACAAATTTGTCACAATGCACAACATCAGAGTCAGCTAGGAAACATACGCGGCTGAAAAACAGTGCAGCTTTTATAAAATTGTTTAGGATAATAAATTTAATAACAGCGAAGAATAAAACCATTCCACAAAGCGGCGTCGCAATAAACGAAATGAACATGGATGCTTTTAGTAACAGTAGAAACACATGCAATACACTTTACATGATTTAAACATGCAGAGTAATGAAAAAGGAAAAAAAAAACGTAGGCAACAAGCACTCTAAACAACATAAGAGTGTTACAATTATTAATTATAGTGTCATTCATCATATAAGTTGTCTAGTAGACGTTTCTAGTGGAGGCGTAGAAACATGAACCGATGATCATGATTTAATTCAGTATGGTACAGAATCCTAAGATTGGTTCCGGCACTGTAGTTATTTTCCCCAGTTTGTTCGAACGCGGGGAAGAAGTACTATATTATTTGCATAAACGCTGGTAGTGTTAGTATTTTTTGAGAAACTGAGAGAACGTAAGTTGCTTATGTTGCGTGTGATGAAGTGCTCGAACTCGTTTTACGTTATTTTTCAGGCACTCTCCCAATATGTTGAGAAATTTCTATCTCACTCCAAGTTTGCATGCCGCGAAAATGGGCCTAATGTTATTTTGGTTGCAAGGGCAAAATGTTTAATTTCGTAGCTCTTGCTAGACTTGCACAGAAAACGCGGCCCACGTATTATCCCTCCTTTCATTCTTTATGCACAGTTTGTACAATTACACAATTTTTTGTGGACAACTGAGCATGGCCCTTAGAAAAGTTTGCTTCAAAATAATAGCTTACTGTGTTAATTGCGCAAGCAACGGTAAATTTGTGGAACTTTACTACAGCCTCTATAGCAAATAAGGTATTACTGCACCACAAGAGTGTTTTGAATGTGTTTCGCAAACGGGGGCTGGAGAATTTAGTACGCTCTCCTTGATTACGTATTAATGACACCGAAACACATTTAGTTTAAAGGAGGGTGAATGTGCGCGAGAATTAAGGTTCCTTGCTTAACTAGGCGCATTTGTAAAAATAAAGTCACAGTTTCGTCTAAAAGTCGGTGAACTTCATTGAGTCAGCTAGGTATTAAACAATCACAGAAAGTATAGCTCAAAGCCTTATCGGCTGCATAAGTCGCACTAACAGTCGCTGAGTAATTGAATTACCAAGCACAGTGTTACGCACACCAACGAAACGTGGACAGCGCTGGCGTGATGAAGAACGTCGATATTACGAAACGAACGTCGCGGCGGCCTCTCGCGTCAACTCCTCTCCGACACGTGGAATTACGCAATGAGCATTACTAGGCGGCATGAGAAGACAGCGTACGCGATGAGGCCGGCCATCTCTACTCGCCTACTTTATGCTCCCGCCACCTATTACCTCCTAGATAGAGAGCGCGGCCAGAGTACGCGCTGAAGATCGCGAACCATTAAACCTAAAAAATGGTGAACGCTCTCGAACAAAAAAAAGTACCAGAATCCTTAGACTCTACAGTGGTGAAACAGGTGATACATAATATTTCAAATTCAAACTAATTCATTGTTGCTCAGTTAGACAAGAGAAGTCTCAGAGTTCCAGTATTTGTGTCCGTGGTGGTATTTCGAACAATACAAGTTGACCTTCCATCTCCGATATACAGAATTTTGGCTGCGACCTATATAAGGCAGTGACATCTCATGTATTCGTTGAAGAAATCGCTTTCTATAATTTGTCAGAATTTATAGTTTTGCTTATATACAAAGCGTCCTTCAAAGCTTATTCAAATTCTTTATTACTTTTAAATTTTTATATTTTGTACGACCTCACACCTCCCGTCAATCAAACTCTCTAACTACTAGCTCCTTGTTGAGTTCCCCGTAGTAGGTGAACATATTACTGAAGCACACAGCAGGCAAACATAATGAAATGGCGTCGGGAGAAAGGCGCTGTCGGAATACATGAGTTTAGATGAAAGCAATAGCATTCAGTGCTGCTATATTAGAGATCTTGTCACTACATTTACTAACCTTTTTAGTCTGTTTAAGGCAGAGTTAGAGTTTAGCAATCAGCGATATCTTTGTTGACCTAAATGAACGATCGACGATATGCAAATGACATATAGGTTAGAAAGGTTGGTTGAAAAATTGCCATCTAGAAGGCAATATGTTATTAAAAAGCTACTTATAGGGACTAGAAGATACTCTTTTTATGACGCATAAACTCCGTGAACATGATTAACAGATGGTTGCCTTCTCATTGGTAGCATTGACATATTGTGTTTCGCAGCAAATCAGTCATTATAGCCTTCACATGGTGTTCACAAAATAATAGTTTCTTCATCATTTGCAAAATCTATTTAAATGCATTTAAACACTGCGGATTCAACGGTGTCACTAAATCCATTCGAATGGTACACGTGCGCAAGCCGGTCAGGGAGATAAGTTACGAAATCAACTGGAATAAATTTTACGTTCCAATTTAGAATGCACCACGTTAGTAAGACATATCGACTGCCTAAAAATAAACGTCGGAGCTCGGGCACGCATGACTGAACACATCGCTTTCGTTTCTCACGGCTTTCGAAACAATCCGTAGTTAATGGTGACTTACAAGTACATCAAAGGCGACACTATAGCTTTTGGACATGTACAAAGCTCCGGTAATTGTTATCACCAACTTACCAGCATGCGGCGAAGCGCATTCAACAGAATTTAGGGTTTATATGTAGACTGAGAGCATTTTTGTGCTGGAAAACTACGTTATTTGTGTCCATTTGAATCGTGCTGTATTTGTAAATTTCCAATCTGACGGTAGCGAAAACATTAAGCTGTCATAATAGGTTGCCTAAATAGTAGAGGTAGGCCATCGAATATAGATTTTTTGAATAGGAATAGTAATTATGAAATATTTAATCAAATAGAAAAAAACGGAGATATGCATATATACAGCAGGAATATTTTTTCGGTATATTTAGGAACGCGGTTGTACATTATAAAGACGTAACTATCACGGACAACTAGGATCGTTATAAATGCAGGATCACTACAACCGTCATTAAAAGAACTCCACGAATATAGCCGCTTCCCACCTTATGAGCCTGATGGCAAAGAAGCTTTCCAAGAATGACAGGATGTTGTATTACCAACTTTCCAAAAATGCAAAATTATTATTTGTTTACACACTTGCATGTATCAGGAGTTCACGAATGTTATCGATAGTTCTATCCACTGGCTTTTGTCGCCCGGGTGCCAGCTATTACTCTGTAACCTTCGAGGAGTCGTTTAGGAAAGCCGGCGCGCTTGACCCGCCGATCATATTAGCGATGATCGCCGACTCAGCTGGCCGCCATCTTTTTTCTTGAGTATTAGTTGTTTTGCAACAGTTCTCTGTTTTAAGTTGCCGCACGAGACAGATTGTCCGCGCCAGCCAATGACAAGTGAAAGCACGTATAGTGCTGCGCTGAAATTTCACGCCAGGCTGTATGGTAATCGTTGGTAATTTTCTTTTTCTGTCAGAGAGGTAAAAAGAAATCACCACATCCTATTGTCACGCTCTCGTTCACTTAAGACTGTATAATGGACCGAACAAAGTTCCACGTTAAGGAAAATTATAATGACTTGTTCACTTTCATTATTTGCCATGTAGAGTTCAATTTATTACGGAGTCAATCAGGTTTTGTTGTTCCCTCATTTTCTTTATAAACGCTAAATAAATATCGCGACAAATTTCACAAATTGGCCCCTGTGTTACGCCACATGGGAACCCCTCGTGATGAGGTGCGTGACGAAGTTTGAATTATAGCGTGTTCCGTCAGATGCTCGCTAGACACAACTGGCCGTGTCAGTATCTGTCCCGACTTGCAGAGACGTTCAGTTTCGAACTTCGTCGTTCGTTTCGTAACCTGCCACTTTGGTCTGGTTTGAAGTTAAGAAGGCCTTTCATGCGCTCCCGGCATGCTCTGTTTCGAGGACTGATAGTTGCGATTCGATGATAGATATGTCGAATTATGCTGTGTTGTCAAGCTTAAAGAACGTGGTTGCACCTAAATGCGACTACCTCTTAAATTTTCATATGAACAATTGGTCCTACAGCTCCAACGACAAGTTAAACAATTTTTGTTGATTAGCCTTTGGTCTCACAGTTTTAGCGGCAAACTTATGCGCCTCACCTAGGATCTCCGATGCAGGAAACGCTGCATTCGTTACACCCATATTATTTTGATAAAAAAATTTGCATTAAAAGAAACGACGCGTACTTGAAGTAGGTGTTGACGTTGACGCTGAGCTCAGAGCTGCGCTCTTGAGGGGCGTACTTGGGGCGATTGTAGTGCAATTGTAGTGCAATTCTTCATATAGCTTGTCTAGGAGACGTTCCTTTTGGAGGTGTACGAACGTATGTTCCTATAATGATGATTTCATTTAGTATGGTATAGAATTCTGAAATTGGTTCCATCTACGTCTATGTCTAATCTATGTCTACTATAGAGGACAAGTGAACTGTTCGTATTAAAGTGTGTTAAGAAGATGAATCGACAGTACGTGTGTATCCTGCTCTGTTCTTTCGATGGTTACAGAAATAAACTAAATAATCAAAATGGCTTCATTAAAAAAAGATGACGTTGTTTGATTACTCTTATGAATAACATCCAGACAAAAATAGTTGAGTCATTTTTTTTCACTTTTCTTTCCGCTGCCTCACTGCCCATATACGGTAAATAGAACGAGCTCGCTTGGTTTTTTCCACGCGGCTTCTGGAACCCTTGAAAGGTTTTTTTTTTTTTTTCAATATAGGTGCCTTTCAAATTTTCTTTGTAATCATCCCTCGCTTATTTCTTTTCGTGAACACACCTGCAACGAAGCGAAAAACTCCCTCAATGTGCGATATTAGTGAAGGGCTGTGTTGTAAAGCACGAACACCGTACATACAAGGTTGTGGGTACTCAATGTGCACGATGCTCAGATAGGGGTCATGTATGGAACGTAATGTTTAGTTTTTTGTGGGGCTAAGACAAGGCGTTGCCGATAATGCCACTCAGAAAGTGCAATGTTAATCATAGCAGATTTCGTTGGACCAACGTCTTAAGTGGTAATCGCTATGTAGAACCATTGTTTGAATTCCTTGGCCAACATCTGATGGAACTTATTCCATAGGCAAATCTACGGGGAGGGGGGTGGGCAACGTAGGCCATTTCCCCCCCCCCCTTTTTTGAAAGCTGGGAATACGTCGCCTGTAGATCCGACCATGTTCATTCGAGTTTACAGACAGCCACTTGAAGCCTTGAAAATGGGGTCTTTGCGCTCGACCAGCTCTAGGCGGTGTCTCGGCCCCTTTGATTCTGCAAGTTACTTATAGCCGCTCTGCGCATAGGTCAAAATGTCTACTCGCTCCCAGGTGGTAAATATTCACGGCTCTATAAGTCTGCAGTTGTCTTTAAAGGCTTTATCAAGGCATTGATTCGGGCTAATTGATCTGTTGTAGATTGAGCCTCAAAACTGCAGTTGAGGTTCCCGATACTTTCAAAACTGCTTTCATTTATTTGTCCATGAAATGCGTTCTCTTGCTGAAGCTAGAAGCAGCACGAAGCATTCGCTGCTTGTGGCCAATGCTCTTAATAACGCCACCGTTGTTAACAGCGAGTGCTTGTGGTCATCGATTGAGATGTGTTTATATTTGCTTTTCCGTGCACGACACCGTGCTTGTCACAGGCCTATCTACCGGTGCCCGGGCGGGGGAGACATGCCCCTTCCCCCCCTTTACACGCACGCACACACACAAACTTTTGTGAAAGTGGGCGCAGTCGGTTGTACACCGACAAATCCAACATAGGTACGATCTCTATTTCGTGTCCCCGGCTGGGGCAGCTAGGATTGTCTTTCGGCTGCCCGGCTGATCGTACTAAGCAGTTAAGGCTTACCGTGCTTTGCGGTACGAGATGCCTGGAGGACGTGCTTGGCAAACCAGCATTGGTGAGACAGCTGTCACTGGGCAGTCTAAAACAAGTCTAATCTGCCAGCACTAGCGTTATCTCGTGTTTCTTGTGGGCGTCTCATCTAACCATCGTTGAAAACAGAAAATCAGATTTGCGCTATTTTTACCGGTATTTATACAATGCTGCCATATTGGCAATTTTTTAAATAGAATTAGCTACCTGTTTGTATGTTTATGGCAGAGTTTTCTGTTTAGCAATATGTAATATGTTTATTGACCTAATGAACAAGTGATGATATTCAAACACCTTATACTTTATAAAGGTTGCTTGAAAAAATGCCTTCCACAATGCAATATAATATTCAAAAGCTAGATATAGAAAGTAAAAGAAACTCGCTGTGTGACGCATAAACTTCGTGAACATGACGAAGAGATGTTTGCCTTCACATTGGTAGCCTTGACATTTTCATTTGTTTCGTAGCACAGTGGTCGTCATACCATTCACATGATGCTCACAAAAGAGAAGTTTATCATATAGAAAACTTATTTGAATGTGTTCAAACGCTGCGGATTCAGCAGTGTCACTAAATCGTGCGCAAGCGTTTGAGAGAGATAATTTACGAAAACCAACTGGAATAAATTTTCTGTAAAAATGCAGCACGTGAATAAGACATATCGACTGCGTAAAAAAAAGGCGTAAATATCGAATCGGCTGAGCTCATCCACGCTAGACTGAACAAATCGCTTATTTTTCTCAAGGCTTTCAAACCAAACAGTAGTGGTTCAAGTAGATCGAGGGCGGAAATGCGGTATTTCGATTTGTACAAATTTTCAGTGACTGTCATCACCGTCTTAATAGCATGCGTTCTTCATCGTTTTAACAGCATGCAGCTAAGCGTCCGCAGAATTTAGGGTTAATATGTAGTATAATAGCAAGTTAATGGTAGGAAAACAATGTTAATTGTTTTCATTCGTATCATGCTGTATATGTAACCTTCCAATCTGACGGTATTTAAATTATTAGACTGTCATAATAGATTATCTTAATATTAGAGATAGGCCATGGAATATAGAATTTTTCGAATTCGGAAAGCAATTATAAAATTTCGAGTCGAAGCGAGAAACGCAGACATGTATACTTATAGCAGGAATACTTCTTTTGGTATAATCAGGAACACGCTTGTACTTAATAGACTGTTAACTATCACGGACAACTAAGATCGTTTTAAATCCAAGGTCAATACAACCGTCATGGAAAGAACTCCATGAATGTAGCCGCTTCACACCTTAAGAGCTTGGGGGCAAACAAACTTTCCAAGAATGACAGGATGTTTTATTAACAGCTTTCCCAAAACGCAAAAAAAAATATTTTTTGCGTATTTGCATGAAGAAGAAGTTCATCGAATGTTATCGATAGTTCTATCCGCTAGCTTTTGCCACGCAGGTATCAGCTAAAACTCGGGAATCTTCGATGAGCCGTGCAAGAAAGCCGACGCGAATGACCCGCAGATCATATTATCGATTATCGCCCATTCTGCTCCCCGCTATACATTTGCTTGAGTGTTACTTGTTTTGCAACGCTTCCCTCCCTTTCTAAGGTGCTGCTTGGGACAGACTGTCCTCGACAGCCAATGAATCGTGAAAACACGTGTAGAGCTGGGCTCAAATTTCCCACTAGGGAGCATCTTAATAGCCGGTAAACTTTGTTTTCTGTCACAGAGATAAAAAAAATCGCTACGCTCTATAGTTACCCCCAGGTTCACATAACACTGCATAATATGCCGAAGACAGGTCCATGACAAGGAAAGTTGTAACAATTTGTTCACTTTCAGTCGCGGCAATACAGAGCACATATATAAAGAGAACTAATGAAATGGTATTTCAGTTCCAGAACAGGTATTCGGCTTTAACTCAGGAAGAGGACCTTAGTGCTGAAGCAATGAACGACAATCTTGTGGGCATCATTAAGGAGTGTGCAACAGAAGTCGGCGGCAACTCTCTTAGACAGGATACCAGTGAGCTATCGCAGGAGACGAAAGATCTGATCAAGAAACGCCAATGTATGAACGCCTCTAACCCTACAGCTAGAATAGAACTGGCAGAACTTTCGAAGTTAATCAACAAGCGTAAGACAGCTGACATAAGGAAGTATAATATGGATAGAATTGAACAAGCTCTCAGGAACGGAGGAAGCCTAAAAGCAGAGAAGAAGAAACTAGGAATTGGCAAGAAACAGATGTATGCGTTGAGAGACAAAGCCGGCAATATCATTACTAATATGGATGAGATAGTTCAAGTGGCTGAGGAGTTCTATAGAGATTTATACAGTACGAGTGGAACCCACGATGATAATGGAAGAGAGAATAGTCTAGAGGAATTCGAAATCCCACAAGTAACACCGGAAGAAGTAAGGAAAGCCTTGGGAGCTATGCAAAGGGGGAAGGCAGCTGGGGAGGATCAGGTAACAGCAGATCTTTTGAAGGACGGTGGGCAGATTGTTCTAGATAAACTGGCCACCCTGTATACACAATGCCTCATGACCTCGAGCGTACCGGAATCTTGGAAGAACGCTAACATAATCCTAATCCATAAGAAAGGGGACGCCAAAGACTCGAAAAATTATAGCCCGATCAGCTTACTGTCCGTTGCATACAAAGTATTTACTAAGGTAATTGCAAATAGAATCAGGAACACCTTAGACTTCCGTCAACCAAAGGACCAGGCAGGATTCCGTAAAGGCTACTCAACAATAGATCATATTCACACTATCAATCAGGCGATAGAGAAATGTGCGGAATATAACCAACCATTATATATAGCTTTCATTGATTATGAGAAAGCGTTTGATTCAGTCGAAACCTCAGAAGTCATGGAGGCATTGCGGAATCAGGGTGTAGACGAGCCGTACGTAAAAATACTGAAAGATATATACAGCGGCTCCACAGCCGCTGTAGTCCTCCATAACGATAGCAACAAAATCCCTATAAAGGAAGGCGTCAGGCAGGAAGATACGATCTCTCCAATGCTATTCACAGCATGTATACAGGAGGTATTCAGAGACCTGGACTGGGAAGAATTGGGGATAAGAGTAAATGGAGAATACCTTAATAACTTGCGCTTCGCTGAGGATATTGCCTTGCTTTGTAACTCAGGGGACCAATTGCAATGCATGCTCACTGACCTGGAGAGGCAGAGCAGAAGGGTGGGACTAAACATTAATCTGCAGAAAACTAAAGTAATGTTTAACAGTCTAGGAAGTGAACAGCAGTTTAAGATAGGTAGCGAGGCACTGGAAGTGGTAAGGGAATACATCTACTTAGGACAGGTAGCGACTGCTGATCCGGATCATGAGAGTGAAATAATCAGAAGAATAAGAATGGGCTGGGGTGCGTTTGGCAGGCATTCAGAGATCATGAACAGCAGGTTGCCATTATCCCTCAAGAGAAAAGTTTATAACAGCTGTGTCTTACCAGTACTCACGTACGGGGCAGAAACCTGGAGGCTTACGAAAAGGGTTCTACTTAAATTGAGGACGACGCAACGAGCTATGGAAAGAAGAATGATAGGTGTAACATTAAGGAATAAGAAAAGAGCAGATTGGGTGAGGGAACAAACGCGCGTTAATGACATCTTAGTTGAAATCAAGAAAAAGAAATGGGCATGGGCAGGACATCTAATGAGGAGTGAAGATAACCGATGGTCATTAAGGGTTACAGACTGGATTCCGAGGGAAGGGAAGCGTAGCAGGGGGCGACAGATAGTTAGGTGGGCCGATGAGATTAGGAAGTTTGAAGGTCAACATGACCACAATTAGTACATGACCGGGGCAGTTGGAGAAGTATGGGAGAGGCCTTTGCCCTGCAGAGGGCGTAACCAGGCTGATGATGATGATGATGATGATGATGATGATGATGATTTCAGTTCCACTTCGTTAGCATAGTAATTCGGCATATCCTAATTGGTTTGCTCAAATAGCTGTCAATGAAAACACGCTGAAGGTTATCAAAAGCGCTACTGTAGGCCACGCGGTAAGTTTTCTGATTTCAAATTACAAGTTTCGTTGATAAACTATGCAAATTTTGTTTTTACAAAGTGCCGGTCGGTGTAGCCAACGTGGCGTTCTCGCAGACGAGATTCGGAAATAAAAAAGTTGTTAATTAGTTTCTTATTAGAACCGTGGTTGCTTAGTTGCTATCGTGTTAGCCTCGGAGCACGAGTTCATGGGATCGAATCCCGGTCACACGATGGCATTACGACGGGAGGAATTGCGAAACACGGGTGTACTTCCATTTAGGTGGACGTCAAAGAACCCCATCTGGTCCACATTTCCGGAGTCCCCGCTGCCGCATGCCTCATAATCAGATCGTGGTTTCGGCACGTAAAACCCCATAATTTATCATGGAGTCAATCCCATTTGGTTGTACACTTCTTTTCTTTTTAAATCCTAAAAAAATCGCGCCAAATGTGGCAATACGGAATCAGACCGCTCCCCTCTGTTACGTCACACAGAAACTCCACGTGACGAGGTCTGTGACGAAGTTTGAATGAAGTCGTGTCGTGTCAGATGCTTCCTAGTGAAAACTCGCCGTATCAGTATCTGTCAGTAACTGGCCGCATATTCATGGCGCATTTCGCAACCTGACGTTTCTGTCTGGTGTGATGTTAAGAGGGCCTTTCATGGGCTCCTGCTGCGCTTGGTTTCGATGACTGAGAGTTGCAATTCTATCATAGATATATCGAATAAGGCTCGATTTTCAAGCTTAAAAAACGTTAGCAGTGTTAGCAGTGTGTATTTTAGAAAACGTGTTTCCATCTAAACGCGGCTACCCCTTAAATTTATCATATAAACAGCTGGCCCCAAAGCTCAAACGACAAGTTAAATATTTTTTCTTGATAACCCTTTGGTCTCACGTTATAAGTGGCAAGTATGTGTGCCTCACCTAGGAACTCCGATGCAAGAAATGTTGCGTGCACTACACTGATAACCTTTCTGTAAAGTATGTCTGCCGCAAAATAAAAGAAGAAATGGACAGAGAAGATTCTGTATCCGCACCTGAGGTATGTGTTGACGTTGAGGTCGAGCTCAGAGGTGCGCTCTTTTGGGCCCGTACTTCGGACGGATTAGTATGGTGTGCACCGTGGACTCGCGCTCGTGCAAGTTGCCGAACGGCGGCTGGACTTCTCGGACTTCCCGATCATCGAGTCGACGAAATTCTGGCTTTGCTCGTCGAGGGAAATAAATTTCTCCAAGTAAATTAAGAATGACGCGATATAAGTATTATCACTAGCCTGACACTCTGCAGAGATGGAAACATAGAGGTAGGGGTGTATGAGGAGTACTTCGAAGTGAAGTCTACGATTCAAACCCCCGAGTGTATTGGATGACCACCGATTCACCCGCCACGGTGACCCAATGCTCAGAGCCTTGTTGCAGATCTCGAGGCCGTGGTTCAGATTAGCCATTGTGGTGGGTTTATTTGGAAGTGGAACAGAGAAATGTACTAGTGCACTTAAATTTAAGTGCAATGTTGAATAGCACAAAGTTGCCAGAATTAGTCGACCGCTGTCGACACTACGCACTTATCGTAGCCACGTTGTAGCTTTGGGCTCGTAGACCAAATGAGAAATTCAGTCGATCTATGAACCAATCAATGAATAAATCAATCGATCAATCAATAAATTCTTACTTACAAAGTTATTTATTCATGACTTAGAACGACATAGGTCGCGAATTAGCTGTGGTCAGCAAACGTTCATTTCACATCTAAGTCAGTTTCATGCCTTTATATCGTCTTTCCGAAACAATTATTTGAGCAGTTTGCTTAGTTCGTCACTCACCTAATGAATAATACAGAGAAGGCCTTGCTCAGGTCCAGGGAAATAGATTAGTCTGGGGCCTTCCATACGAAAGAGTAAATAAATTTATTGAATCAATCAACAAATGAGTTATACGATCGAATCAAATCAGCGAATAAAGCAATAGCCCTGGCATATCGTTTCTTTCCTATCAAATGTACGTAAGATAATTACGCCTCGTATAGTCGATATATATAAATGAGTGGTAAAAGTTGAATAATTTATTATCTTTATATCTTAAACATGTTCTTCATCAAACTACTATTTTGAAATGAGGGACGAGCCGATGTGCTTATATGTGAACAGATTACAAAATATTTGTTATTTCTCTAGTTAATCAGAAAAAAAACTAATAGTACGTTTTAGCAAGAAAAAAAATTTTATCTTCATGACATTGTTACGGAAAACTTTCGTTCTTCCTGCTTGAACCATGTGGAATATAAACACATGGTCCAGATTTCAAGGCACCACATAACACCAGTGTTACGTGCTTACTTTGTTCATTTACGACAGAAACAGTATTTGATAGCTTTGTACATTTGAGAAACCGTGTTCCTCTGCGAATGTCAAAGAATAGACCACATAATTTGCATTAGAATACTATTTACGAAATATTGTCATTATATAACTGAAGTATGTATTAGTTTATGTATATTACAGTGGATGTACATACATTCACGTGTTTGGGCAAGCTTTCCTTTTATTCACTAAAGTGTTGGAAAAAATAATGTGCCTTGCGCTTGAGTTTTGCTTCAAAAGAAACAAACTACAAGCCGGGCCCAGGTCAGATTTAAGGGATAGCCATAGCACATATATTTTATGTCTTATTCATGACAGATTCGCTTTTGTAAGTGCTCACCGTTGGTAAAGTTCCGTCCACCACACCCGGGTTGCGAACTGTCTATGGAGCCAACATTTCATTGAAAACTTCTCTCTTGCTATGTTTCAAAGCCTGCAAAGCTGTATTGGGATTGTTACGTAACATTCTGCTAAATTCCCGAAAGGTTTTAGATGTATGCAAACAGCGATTAAATTGTACTTGTGTAAAACATCCTCTACTCATGCCTTTATTCCGTCATACTCCATTTCGCCACTGAAAAGTGCTGATCTTCTTGTTTATGCCTGCAAAATATATTTCCTTAACCACTACGTAGCTTGAGAGAACAATAACACCGGACATTCTAATGAATGTTACCGCTAAACGCATTAGAGAAAAGGCTGAGTTAAAAAAAGCAGCTACTGCAAAGGTGGCGGCATTTCCTACGACTATGCTTTGTAAGGCTTTAAAAGATTGGAAATATTCAAAAGCAATGATATACAGGTAGTACGTATTTGCGGAAAACGTATAAAAATGTCCGGCGATTTTTCAGAGAGATCGGATGGTAATTTATAAATTTCTCTGTAGTCTTTACCATTGATTGAGTGAATTAGTGGTTGAAACCTTTTTAAAAAGGATAACCTGTGGCTTAAGATGTGGGTAAGAGATCCGGTGAATGGAAGGATGCCTGCCTACTTTGCGCAGGACAGCAAAGCCTTACTTCTTGTGGTGGCGTCTCCTTGCAGTGCGAGTCACTCCGCGTACAACGCTTCTCTTAGAGGTGCGGCGTGCTATTCTCTAAGGCTGGCTGTGGCAGGACAGGACGAGCTCAGATGCTTTTCATCGGTGTTGATCACGGGGGAGTTTGGGGCATCTAGTGGTTAAGAAGAAGTGCTGTAATGGATGCTTTAGCCTTGCCTTTAGGAGGGTAGTCTGGGCTGCTCTAGGAAGGCGACCGCAAATGAGAGAAAGGATGCTAGAAAAGGACTGCCGCACTTTACTATCGTGCTACAGTTGGGTAATCTGGTTGTCTGGCACACGTATGGATGTAGGGAAGCTATTGGTTTGGTCCAGCAATGGTGGGCTCACTTTAAGGCTGTCGTGGTGGTGCTCGCGGATTTCTTCACCTGCTGCCTCATAAGCATGCCAGTTTCCCTCTCGCCTCGTACTGCGTCAAGGTTTTCAGTGCACGAAAGTGCGCCACAGGTGTTGGCAGGCTGGCTTTATTTGGTGCGCTGTGGCAGTCGTGAAGGATCTGGAGTTCATCTGCTAGAGGGCCTCTTGAGTGTCTGTGGCGGTGGGAACAGTGTCTTGTTGGTGCCCATCACGGCGTGTAATGATTTCTTCGATGGTTTGTAGTTCAATCTCGCTTGCTGTCAAGTGGATATTGCCGCTGTTGGTCATGGCATGTGCTTGCCATATTTCTTGCGTAATAAGGCGTAGCGTTATAGAATTTGCCAAAACCTTTATCGTATTATAAAGCAGCGTTAGTTTACATTATTCTTACTTGATGATTTTTTGCGCGTGTAATGCTCTTTGTTGTCGATGTGCCCATGCCTTCGACCTTAGGTATCGTGGGGATTTGTCTGGGTTTCGTAACGGCTATTACATCCCAGGTCGGAAGGAGGTGGTCTAGCTCTTGAAGGTGAAGGCTCATGCCATGCAATCTTGGTAGCAGTCGCTCATCATTCCACCACATTGCCAGCCTCGATTCAGTTACGGTGCGTTAAACGATGTGTTTCCAGACGGCTGAAATAGACTTTCATATGGAGCATATGTTACCTCATAAAATACAGGAATCATGGAATCACGACTGGCGTAGAAGCAGGGTCCGTCAATACTTTTCACTCTAGTACACGCTTCATAAATAATGGTTCCGAATAATCCTATGCACTGCATCACAATTCCCCAGACCGGAGTTTCTTCTCATTTTTTATCGCGTGGCTCGTGAAAGCTTCCCTTTAGCGTTAGATTGCTGCGTCAATTGTGATCATTCATGGTAACTACGAGCCGTATGTAAAAATACTGAAATATATCTATAGCGGCTCCACAGCCACCGTAGTCCTCCATAAAGAAAGCAACAAAACCCCAATAGAGAAAGGCGTCAGGCAGGGTGATACGATCTCTCCGATGTTATTCACAGAGTGTTTACAGGAGGTATTCAGAGACCTGAATTGGGAAGAATTGGGGATAAGAGTTAATGGAGAATACCTTAGTAACTTGCGATTCGCTGATGATATTGCCTTGCTTAGTAACTCAGGGGACCAACTGCAATGCATGCTCACTGACCTGGAGAGGCAAAGCCGAAGGGTGGGTCTAAAAAATTTATCTCCAGAAAACTAAAGTAATGTTTAACAGTCTCGGAATAGAACAGCAGTTTACGATAGGTAGTGAGGCACTGGAAGTGGTAAGGGAATACATCTACTTAGGACAGGTAGTGACAGCGGATCCGGATCATGAGACTAATATAATCAGAATAAGAATGGGCTGAGGTGCGCTTGGCAGGCATTCTCAGATCATGAACAGCAGGTTGCCATTATCCCTCAAGAGAAAAGCTTATAACAGCTGTTTCTTACCAGTACTCACGTACGGGGCAGAAACGTGGAGGCTTACGAAAAGGGTTCTACTTAAATTGAGGATGACGCAACGAGCTGTGGAAAGAAGAGTGATAGGTGTAACGTTAAGGGATAAGAAAAGAACAGATTGGGTGAGGGAACAAACGCGAGTTAATGATATTTTAGTTGAAATCAAGAAAAAGAAATGGGCATGGGCAGGACACGTGATGAGGAAGGAAGATAACCGATGGTCATTAAGAGTTACAGAACGGATTCCAAGGGAAGGAAAGCGTAGCAGAGGGCGGCAGAAAGTTAGGTGGGCGGATGGGATTAAGAAGTTTTCAGGGACAACATAGCCACAACTAGTACATGACCTGGGTAGTTGGAGAAGTACGAGAGAGGCCTTTGCCCTGCAGTGAGCATAACCAGGCTGATCATGATGATGGTGATGATGATGGTGATGATGATGGTGGTAACTACGGCGCTAATTGCTGCTGGATTTGACAAAGGGGAGGGGTGATGTTTGTGGCGTGCCGTCGTCTAGCTTTCTATCAAACATAACAGAACTGGTAGAAAGAGGCGCGACTAAACATTTGATATTACCGCCAAAATGGGCAATAGATACGCCGACTCGGGAACCCCTGACCCCGACCGGCATTCTATCCTCGAGGCAATAACCCCAATCGCTTCTGCGTCTATCCCATTTATTAACAAGGTAACTTCGTTTCAAGCTTGAGCCTTGTCACGTACCAGAATTCTTTGCTCAAACGGCATCTACAGAAAGAGCAGTGCAATACTCTCGTGGTTTCGCGTCCGCGTCAATTTACGAAGCTGATTTTACGTAAAGCAACTCTTAAGTTATTTGTAAGAAACAAAGTGCGCAAACAAAAATGGAGAAGAATGTAAGAAAACGTGGAAAACCAGGGTAAAAGTTAGCAATACATAAAGTATTTACAATACTGACTAGTAGTGCTATTTATTCAAATATTTCCCCTGCCAATTTGGATACAGTAAGGAATGCGTGCATCAATGGCACATTGAGCCAATCACTGTAGATAGAAGGAGCTTGCCGAACCGTGTGGGGCATTTGCAGGCCCGATCTTTGTTCATGGGCCAGCGTTGGTGTATCTTTAAAGTGTAAGCGCAATTTCCCGCCGGCCAAGTACGTTCGCGATGTCTGGCATACGCAGACCAGTGCTAGACTCGCACCTCTTCTCTTGCGAGACGAGCGTAACAGGCGCGCATGCTGTGTACGGCAAAGTAATACTTTGTAGAGTGAAATTCAACTCTGTGGAAACAATAGAGCTGTGCATGACACATTAGAGTATGCACAGCGCCGTCCTGCCCGATTTTAAAACAGATGTCCTTTACTCTACCCTCGAATTTTCCACTGTAGCTGCTGCTGCACAGCTGTCGCTGTCTTGCTAGCCGCGTCGGATGAGTGTTCGTGAACGTATGTAATGTACATAGTAAAGACGCGGGGGGAGGCTGGTGCGAAGCCTTTTAACCAGAAGTTCCTGGCCATCGCTACAATGCTCTCTGGAGCTCTTTGCTAGTTAACGCAATGCTCAATGAAACTAGCTGGCCATCGGCACAATTCCCTCTGGACGACTGTAATTAAGCGTTAGCCCCTCGCAACAGCATTGCAGAAGCAGCAGCGCTTACTTTTGTACTTTTGTACTCGAGGGAAGGTAGGATAATAATGAGTGGAGACAAGGGAATGCGTAAACCCAACGCCCATAAGAAATAGATGAGTAACAACCCGCTCTTCGCTCGTGGCCGCTTGCATACATGGGGGGATCGCCGGAGCAGGGATGGGCGAGGTCAGAAATCCTGCTTCGTTTAGGGTTTCTTCAATAAGAGGAACACTACTAATAGAAAGACAGTAATAATTTGAATTCCAGGTATGATACGGCACGTCACCTGTATCTGTGAAAAATAAACACGTAAAAGCTTGTAGACAACTTACGCAAGCCGTGTAGCGGCAAAGCACCGCAGCGCCAAGACGACAACATGCAATCAGCCGTTCACCAAATCAACACTTCAATCGCAATGCGATGCGTCCATGTGAGGGAATGAGAGTGTTAACCTCTCGAAAGCTACAAATAATAGCTCACAACGACGCCTAGCTCTAGCAATCACATCTCGCTGTGTGTTAACATTTAACATCACGTCATGACGGCCATCAACATCAACGCCGAATATCGTAAATGAACGCAAATAAAAGAGAAAGCTTTGCTTACACAATGCGTGGCGTCTGCTTATTTTTTGACTGATAGTAATAGATGTTCTGTTGCTCAAAAGGACATTTCAGAAAAAAAAACGTGCTTGTCTTGCTAGGACCGCATGTAAGAAGTACACAGTATGTGAACGAGAGTTTTCGTTTGGAGTTCCAAGTGGAGGGCGTTGTTGGAGTTATTCATATCAAGGGAGGGAGAGGGAGCACAAAGACTTTTCGCGCATAGCTCTATTTCAGTCATCACAGTTCGCACTGTTTGGCAAAAAAATGCTATTGCGTTCATATAAACTTATGTATTCCAAGAGCGCCTTTCTTCCGACGCCATTTCATTATGTTTGCCTGCTGTGTGCTTCAGTAATACGTTCACTTACTACGGGGAACTCAACAAGGAGCTAGTAGTTAGAGAGTTTTATTGACGGGGGGTGTGAGGTGGTACAAGATATAAAAATTTTCAAGTAATAAAGAATTTGAATAAGCTTTGAATGACGCTTTGTATATAAGCAAAAACTATAAATTCTGACAAATTACAGAAAGCAATCTTTTCAACGAATAAATGAGATGTGACTGTCTTATATGAGTCGTAGCCAAAATTATGTATATCTGAGATGGTAGGTCAACTTGGAACGTTTGAAATACCACCACGGACACATATACTGGTACTCTCAGACTTCTCCTGTCTAACTGAGCGTCATTGTGTTAGTTTGAATTAAAGGTATGATGTAACACCTGGTTCACCGCTGTAGAGTCCAAGGATTCTGCTACTTTCTTTTTTTTTGTTCCAGTGGGATCATCATTTTTTAAGTTTATTGCTCCGCGAGCTTGAGCGCATACTCTGGACTTGCTTCATATCTTCGAGGTAATCTGTGGCGGGTGCGTATAGTAGGCGAGCAGAGATGGCCGGGAATTTGTTTCGGTGGCTATAATGCTTCTTCCAGGAGATCGTACTAAATTATCCAGCCAACGTTTGCGAAAGACATTCAAAAAACTCTTGCGGTGCTGTAATAACTCATTTGCTATAGAGGCTGTAGTTAAGTTTTACAATTTTGCCATTGTTTGCACAATTCACAGATAACCTCTTATTTTGAAGCAATTTTTTTCTAAGGGCCATGCTCAGTTGTCAAAAAAAAAATGTTTAATTGTACAAACAGTGCATAAAGAATGAAAAGAGAGATAATACGTGGGTCGAATTTTCTGTGCAAGTCTACAAAGAGCTACGAATTTAAATTTTGACATTGCAACCAAAATAACATCAAGCCCATTTTCGCGACATGACAACGTGGAGTGACATAGAAATTTCTCAAGATACTGTGAAAGTGGGTAAAAAATACCGTAAAACGAGTTCCATAACTTCATCACGTACTATTTGCAATGAATGCAACTTACGTTCTCTTAGTCTCTCTAATGTACTAACATTACCAGCTTTTCTGCAAATAGTCATTTGCTTTTTCCCCGCGTTTGAAGAAACTGCGGAAAATTAACTGCTGTCCCGGAACAAATTTTAGAATTCGGTACCATACTGAAATAAATCATGACCATTGGTTCATGTGTGTCTACGCCTCCACTAGAAACGTCTACTAGTCAAGTTATATGATCAATGGCGCTATAATGATTAATTCTGACATTCTTTTGTTGTTTACAGCGCTTGTTGCTTAGCTTATTTTTTCCTCATTCAATACTCTCCTTGTGTAAATCATGTAAAGTGTATTGTATTTGTTTCTACTGATCCTGGAAGCACCAATGTTCCTTTCGTTTATTGCGGCACTGCTTTGTGCTGTGGTTTTATTCTTCGCTGTTATTGAATTCATTATTCTAAAAAAAATTTATAAAAGCTGCCCTATTTTTCAGTCGCCTGTGTTTTCTAGCGTACTCTGATGTTGTATATTATGATAAATTTATATAGTGATTTCATTTCATTAATTTTATTTAGCTCTTGTACTATGCCGTTCCGCCTAGCTTTTCTGTTATAATTGATAACTTATGCATTCCTCTTATATCAGGCTTCACCCTTTAACTGATAGGTATAGTATTAGATTATTCATATGACAGCTTCATAATTACTGCATCACCGAATGTAATAACGTCACTATAGATGTGGTCAAGTACAAAAAAATGTGAATTAGCTTGAACATGAACATGAACTTGAAATTTTGCTAGGGCCTCACGGTTGAAATTGAATTTTGAGGTTTACGTGCAGACATGCCGACTTCATTGTTAGGCACGCTATAATTGGAAATGATGGAGTAACGTTAACAATTTAGGGTTGCTCGACGTGAATCCAAATAGATACTCCAGTGTCTCTATATCTTTTTTGGCACTGTGCTATTTCCGAAATTTGGTAGCAGTGGCTGCAATTAAATGGGTGATTTTGATCTCAGAAGTGCAACGCCTTAGCCACTAAGCTACGAAGGCAGGTATGCAACCAGGAAGTTTGAAACGTTTAGGGATAGAATGAATATATTCAAATCCACAGGAGACAGAGACAGAGAGAAAACGTTTTATTTGGACCATCCAAGTCGTTACTCAACTCTACATAAGTTGAGCAGGCTTCATACATTTATTTAGAACAATGAATTCAATACCAGACTCCAGCGCAGGCTTCATAAAATTATTTCGAATAATGAATTCAATTATAACTCTAGAGCGCCCATGCAATGAAATCGGCAAATGCGAAGGTGCCGCCATGCTGCTTCTCTGCGCAGGCACACATGCGCAGACGGCGGCACGTAATTCAGCTGAGACGCGCAATCAACGCAATAATGAGCCTCCCTCAGTAAAACGGCGATATATAATCCAGCCGTCTAAGAACAAATCATGTAACGCACTGTAACTGAATCGACGCTAGCTATGCAGTGGAATGTTGAGCGTCTGCTACCAAGATTGCATGGCATGACGTTTCACCTGCGAGAGGTAGACCCCCTCCTTCCGCTCAGGGATGCAATAAGTGTTACGAAACCCAGACCAATCCCGACGAAAACCAAAGTCGAAGGCACGGCACATCCACAACAAAGAGCATTACATCCGCAAAAAAAAATCGCCAAGTAAGAATATTATAAACTAACGATGCTTTACAATACGATAAAGCTTCCGGCAAAATGTATAACGCTATGCCTTATTACACAAAAAAATGACAAGCACTTGCCATGACCCACTGCGTCTATGCTCACTTGACAGCAAGCGAGCTTGAACAACAAACCATCGACAAAGCCAACATACTCCATGATGGACACCGAGAAGACACTGTTCACACCTGCACAGAAACTCAAGAGGCCCTCTCGCAGATGAACTCCAGATCCTGCACGACGGCCACAGCGCACCGCATAAAGCCAGCCTGCCAACACCTGCGGGATGATAGATGTGTGCGCATTCTCGTGCACTGAAATCCTTGCCGCAGCATTAGGGGAGAGCGAAACTGGTATGACTATGAGGCTGCAGGCGAGGAAATTAGCGAAGACTGCCACGACAGCCTTGAAGTGAGCACACCATTGCTAGACCACACCTATAGCTCCCCTACATCCATACGTGTGTGCCAGACAACCAGATTACCCAACTTCAGCACGAGAGTAAAGTGCGGCAGTCCATTTGTAGCATCCTTCCACTCATTTGCCGTCGCCTTCCTAGAGCAGCCCAGGCTGCCCTCCTGAAGGCAAGAGCTAAAGCATCCATTACACCAATTGTTCTTAGCCAGTAGATGCCCCAAACTGCCCGGCGATCAACATCGATCTGAAACATCTGGACACGTCCAGTCCTACCAGAACCAGCCTCAGAGACTAGCACACCGCACTTCTAAGGGAAGCGTTGTACGCGGAGTGACTCGCACCGCAAGGAGGCGCCAGCAGAAAAATTAACGCTTTGCGGTCCTTCGCAAAAGAAGCAGGCGTCCTTCGTTTCACGTGATCATTTACCCGCATGTTAGGCCACAGGTTATCTTTATTCAATAACTAACTCACTCAATCAATGTTAAATACTACTGCGAAATTCATGAATGATCATCCGATCTCTCCGAAAAATCACCGGGCATTTTTCAACGTTTTTAGCAAGTACGTGCTACCTGTATATGATTGTTTTTGATTAATATTTCGAATCTTTTAGAGCCTTGCAAAACACAGTCGTAGGAAATGCCGCCACTTTTGCAGTTGCTGCTTTTTTAACCCACCTTTTTCTCTAATGCGTTTAGCGGTAAAATCCATTACTACGTCCTGTGTTATTGTTCTCTCAAGCTATGTAGTGGTTAAAAAAATATATTTTGCAGGTATAGACAAGAAGAGTCGCACTTTGCAGTGGCAAAATGCAGCATGACGGAATCAAGACATGAGCAGTGGATGTTTTTCTTAAGTACCATCGGAGCGCTGTTTGCATATACCTCGAACCTGTTGGGAAATTAAGAGACAGTGATGTAAAAATCCCAATCCAGCTTCGCAGATTTTGAAACATAGCAAGGAAGGCGTTTTCTTTGTTATGTTGGCTCCATTGACACCCCATGGTTCCTCTGTACAATGATTCTTTCGCCTGCCCTCATAAACACAACTTTATCAAGGGTGCGGACTTTAACTTACAAAAGCGAATCTATCCATAAAAGAATGGGACGTCAAATAGTTGTGCGATGGCTATCTCTTAACACTGAACTCGGCCTGATTTCTAGTTTGCTTGTTTTGAAGCAAAAACTCCGCAGCTCAAGGCACTTTATTTTTTCCGACACTTAGTGAATAAAAGAAAAGCTTGCGTAAACACGTGAGTGTATGTACATCCACTGATATTTACAGAAACAAATACATATTTGAGTTATGTAATGACAATATTTCGCAAATAGTATTCTAATGGAAATAACGAGGTCTATTAAGTGACAAGCGCAGGTGGGGGGAGCACAGAAACACGGTTGCTCAAATCTACAAAGAGATCAATATACTGTTTCTGGCGTAAATGAGTCAAGTGAGGACATAACACTGTTGTAACCTGGCGCATTTAAATCAGGACCATCGCCTGTCCATATTCCACGTGGTTCAAGCAGAAAGAACTAAAATTTTCCGAAACAATGCCATGGAGATACTATATGTTCTTGCCGAAATGTACTATTAGTTTTTTTTTTCTGATTTGTTAGAGAAATATCAAATATGTATTAATTAGTTCCTATATATTCGCACGTTGACTCGTCCCTCGTTTGCAAAAATTTGTGTGGTCAGGGTCAATGGCCGTGCCCTTAGCAGGAATTTAGAGATGAGCAGCACTTCCGTTGTATTGGTCCTCTAAATCTGTCAGAAACTACAAAGGTGTTCCACTTTCTCATGCATTACTTGTCACAGGCTTTTTGTCGCATGGTTAAGGGTGACTCAGGGTAATTCCTAGGGAAGTTTGGTGCGATACGACACGTAAGTGGCGCTAGGGGCTGGTTCGATTTCACTGTCATGGCAAGCGACATAATTTTTTTATGTGGAACGAGTTTGTGATGTAAAGATAATAACTTATTCAGCTTCTACAACTAATTCATAGATATCGACTATACGAGGCGCCAATATCTCCAAACGCACATTTGATAGGAAGGAAACGACATGCCAGGCGGGTTGAGTTATTCGCTGATTTGATCTGGTCGATTTTCTTGTTTGTTTAATGATTTGATTTGATTGAATTATTTACTTTTTCGTATGGAAGGCCCCGGACTTAACCATTTCCCGAGACCTGAGCAAGGCCTTCGCAGTAGTATTCACTAAGTGAGTGACGAACTAGACAAACAACTCAGAAAATGTTTTCGGAAAGATTGTTTAAATGTACGAAAGTGACTTAGAAAGTCAAATTCGCGCTTGTTGAGCGTAATTAGTTCGCGACCTATGTCGTTCTAAATCATGACTAAATAATTTTGTCAGTAAGAATTCATTGATTGATCGATTGCTTGATTGAATCATTGGTTCATTGATTGACTGACTTTCTGAGTGGGTCTAACAGACGGAAGGGACAACATGGCTATGATAGCTGTCTTAGTGACAAGCGCTTCCGGCTAACTCCGACAAACCTTCGCTATTCAACATTACACTGAAAACTAAGTGCGCGAGCACATTTCTGTATTTCCCTTCCAAAGATGCCCACCGCAGCGGCTAATCTTAACCACGGCCTCGCGATCTGCAACAAGGCTCTGACCATTGGGTCCCCGTGGCGGGTGACTCGGTGGTCATCCGATACACTCGGTGTACTGAATCGTAGACTTCACTTTGAAGTACAGCTCCTACACCCCTACCTCTATGTTTTCATATCTGCAGAGTGTCAGGCTAGTGATAACAATTATATCCCAGCATTCTCAATTGGAGAAATTTCTTTCTCCTCAACGAGCAGAACCTAAACTCTGACTTCGCTGACTCGGCGCTCGGGAAGTCCGAGATGTCGCAGCCGCTGTTCGGCAACTTGCAGTTACGAGAGTCCACAGTGCACACCATCCTAAACCGCCCGAAGTACGGCCCCCAAGCGCGCAGCTCTGAGCTCGGCGTCCAGGCGAACACCGACCTCAGGTGCGGATACAGAATCTTCTCTCTCATTTTTTGATCTATGCAGTATTTTTTATTAATATCAGTGTGGCGCCCTCAGCGTTTCTTTCATCGGAGTTCCTAGCTGAGGTGCACATATTTGCCGCTAATAATGTAACCAAAGGCTAAATAACAAAAATATTTACCATGACATGTGATCTTTGGGGCAGTTCTTCATATGACAAACAGAAGAGGGAGTCAGACTTAAGTGCAAATGCGTTTTTTAAACTTGCAAATCGAACCAAATTTGATATATCTATCACAGAAGTTCAACTCTCAGTCATCGAAACCTAGCGCGCCGGGGCGCATGAAAGGCACCCTTAGCATCAAACCAGACGGAGATGCCGGGTTACGAAACGCGCGACGAATTCTGAAACTGAACGTTGATGCGAGTCGTGGCAGATGCTGATACGGCAACCCGCCGTGGTTGCTTTCCTTGACGTGCAAATGTGTTCGATATATAGTGTTAAGCGAACGGGAGCGTGACTATAGAGAGTGGCGATTCCTTTTTACCTCTGAGGAAGAAAAATTACCGACGAATACGATGCAACCTAGTATGAAATTTGAGCGCTGCTCTAGACGTGCTTTCATGATTTATTGGCTGGCGCGGACAATCTGTCTCGCGCGGCACATTACAAACGGGACGACGCGTTGCAAAACAAGTAACACGCAAGCAAAAGGACTGCGGCGAGCCGAGTCGGCGATCATCGAAATTTTATCTGCGGGTTAAGCGCCTAGGCTTTTCTACACGACTCGCCGAAGGTTCCAGAGTAATAGCTGACACCCGCGTGACAACAGCCAGTGGATAGAACTATCCAGAACATTCGAGAAACTTCTAATACATGCAGATATGCAAACAAATATTAATTTTGCGTTTCGTAAAGGTTGCTAATACAACATCCTGTCGTACTTGGAAAGCTTCTATGCCCCCAGGCTCTGAAGCAGTCAAGCGACCATATTCATGGTGTTCTTTTTATGACTGTTGTAGTCATATTGCATATAAAACGATCCCAGTTATCCGTGATAGTTAACTCGGTATTCAGTACAAGCGTGTTCCTAATTATACCGAAATAAATGTTCCTTCTGTAGATATATATGTCTGCGTTTCTCTCCTCGGTTCCATATTTCATAATTACTTTTCGTATACGAAGAAATCGATATTCAATGACGTACCTCTAATATTTAGATAACCTATTATGACAGCTTAAATTTTTCTTTACCATCAGATTCGAAATTTTCAACTACAGCACGATGCGAAAGGAAACAATTGACATACCTTTCCTAGCATAAAAATGTCATTAGTTTGCATATTAACCCTTAGATTCAGTGTAATGCGCTTGGCCGCATGCTGTTAAGACGGCGATTACAATTGTCAGAGCTTTGTAAAAGTCTAAATACTGCATTTTCGCCTTTGATCTAATTGAAAGCCACCATGAACTACGGATTTGTTCGAAAGCCATGAGAAACGAGAGCGATTTGTTCTGTCATGCGTGGCCGGGCTGAGCGGTTTCCATACTTATATCGATTGCATAAAAATAAACCCGTAATAATGCAATAGGAACATGTTAGGATATTACACAAAGCAAGGTTTGCAACTTTAGTTGCACTATGTGTTCCAGTAAACGTATGCTCGGAAAGCAAACACGTATGAGGTGAAGTGCGCAGACGCACATTAACAGAAAGAGCTCGATAAGCGCGAGCCACATCGGCTAGATATAGAGGGTCTTGTTGACGTTGTAGCCTTTCGTCAGCCTCGTCGTCCTGTACAGCGGCATGCGCATGGCAGGCATGATGCTCTTATTGCGCTTTTGAAAGACAGTGTTTTTTCGGCAGCGTTGGCCTCATGTTTCCGCAGAGTCACGTCCTGGGGCTTCCAGCGTTGAGCTCCACCAAGCACCGCACATGCAGCAGCATGTTGTTCCTGCATGCGAACGACATGCAGGGACATCTTGGCACGTATGCGGGCAATTCGTGCTACAGATCGATTAGCGTTTCACTGGAGCTTCTCGGCTGGCGTTTATCTAAATCTTGGTGCATGATGATTGAGAAACCCTGTATATTTAGAACATCACGGCGGCTACAGTGGTCCCAGTATCACATATGAGTTCTGATATTTAGGATTTACATTTTCCAGAATAATACCATGATAAGAGGTAAGAAACTTACATTATACGGAAATGTAGCGCTAATTCTCTGAGAAAGACTGTCTTTCAAGAAATGTGATTCTGGTGTAACGGTACAGCGCCCGTTTCAACGCCATAAAAAATAATAAGCCTTTATTATTTTTGTTTCTGAGGCGCCGAAAGTGTTGAAACCAGCAGCCTTATTTTTAGAAATAAGTTTTGTACTACAACGATACCTGCAAATCAAGTACTTGCCTGCCTATAGCTCCCATAAACACCATCTTATTTGGATTCGAAGTTAAGCAGGATTGCGGGTGTTCTGTCACAATCCCTGTCATCTTGCGGAATGATGTCCATGATAATAGTCACGCTATATATGAGTACCTTTAACGTTGCGCAGTCATAGATAGTAGAATAAAATATATTATCTCACGAATATTTTTCGTGAACTGCAGTTTTTGTAACTTTGTATAACTGACTAGTCGAAATGAGAATGAGAAATGAATGAATAGACAATAAATACTACGCAGGGCGGCATCATGAATAAATGGCTTTACTAGCACAATGAAAGATAAGCTATAAAATTGAACATATTAGTAACAGGTGTGGAATTATTCTATTAGAATCTAGCCATTTTCTGCTATTTCGTGCCCGAAAGCATTGTACAAATAGATGAGCACCGCAACGTGGCCAGCATACATGGCGGGCCCATGGATTGACTTCAGAAATTTCTACGTACAAATTGCTTAGAAAGCTCTAGTTCCTGGTCACAATGGCGGTTACGAGACATAAGTCACGTGGCAGTGTGGGCAACCCTGAACACTGAAATGCGGCGCTGAAGCCGGGAAGCGCGTGCATCATCACGGAGGCCGTGTTCAACACATTGGTGGAAGCCATGCTGCCGCACATGCTGCGCGAGTAAAAGAGGTCGTAGAATATCTGCGCAGGCCGCACTGTCCACGTACTCCAGTGCATGACGACGCCGTCCCACCAACCGAGTTCGGCCACCCGCTGCACTACGCGCACCGAAAGCGACGGGTAACTGATAATGCGAACTTGTGAATGCAATGAGTCGACGGATCGACGATGGCACAGCAAGCAGTTCTTTACCAGTCAGTTACCTCGGTCATTCTTGCGACAGAGCAAGTAGTCCAGCCACTCGAAAGAGTGGTCAGCTATGGTGCCGCCCGTGGTCAACGCGTCAAGTATCCTCCGCTCTTTCTCGTCTTGGCACTGGCTGTTGAGCAACGAGTAGAAAGTGGGCAAAAACACGACGTCTCTTCCGTGGATTATAACCGGGTCCTGCGTACGCGTCCCAGCGGAAACATTCAGTACGGAGAACCCGCGTATGTTGTCCACCAGTTAGGCCTTTCACTGCAGTTGCCTCAACAAGAACGCATTGCTCCAGTAGTTCCTGGTGAGACCGGGCAGCTGCCCCGGATACGTGCTTGTCAAGTGACATGGCAGCACGAGCTGGAAGCTGGAGATGTTACCATTGAAGTCGAGTATAGTCACGTTACGGGAATATACTTCCTCGAAGATATCCTCCATCTCTGTGAACGCGGAAGCGATGACGATCTTGTAGAGGCCCGCTATGAGGGCGTCGTGCTGCGGTTGTCGAAGCTTGTCCACTGCAACACTGGCCCACAGGAATCTGAAGTGCAGAGTGTTCCTCTGGCACACGGTAGCGTACTCCGCTGCACTCTTTTTTGCCTCCAGGTTATTCTCCTCAAACGCGCCAGGTAGGCCAATGCTACGAATCGTTGTTGCGGGAGTGCCTAGAGCTGGAGGAGCTTGTCGTTCGTCGCGATGTAGTAAAACGTACGCAAGCTTGTGACAGTCAAGTTCGCTTGTATTTTTGTCTGCGCGACCCTGACGAAGCGTTCTACGATCGGTCTAAGGCGTCTTGTAAATAAGAACACAGGTGTTGATATTGGTTTGATAGGCGCGAGGCCCACATATGCATAACCGTCTTCTTTATTCACTCCGGCATACACGTGAAGAGGCACGTTGGGTCCGAGCTGAATACAAAGCATACCGATCAGCCTTATGACGTCACTCTCTGTATTGAGATCGTATTCTGAGTGAAACAATTTAAGCATATTCTGGGTGGCTTCCTTGACGTTCACTTTGCCAGTAGCAGCTTTCTCTACGCAACTCGAGTAGTAAGCATATGGAAATTGACTCCTTTCATCCTTAAGGTGACCGTGCGAATAAAGGGTTGGTAGTAATTTTTAATTTGCACTTAGTGTTCATGAGAACAAGGATCTCAACTAAAGCATGCTTATATTTCTGTGAGGGCTTTAGATTTGCCATGGGGGTCAATTTGGCAATGTAATGGATGTGTAAATTATGGACATATGTACGAGTTGTATGTATTAAATAAAATAAATTAAATTGTATGTACTAAATAAAATAGAGTGACAAGAATGTTTTTCAACATTTTGCATTTTGCTTGCTATCTTTCTCCACGAATCAACCGAGTCGTGTCTTTATTGCACAGCTGCGAGAACGCGCATTATTAGAGCCTACACTTGCTCTAAGATAAAAAGATCACCAAGGGTCAACGGTCACTTCTGCCTCTGGTGTGCATCCTACAAGAAAAAGAAACAAACATGCAGGGAAATCGTTTCTTTTTTGTATATTTTTCTGAGCCTACAAAGTTTGCTCGAGTTGCAACACCGTAGACGAATAAACTGTGCAAGCGCGCATCATTCGGCAAAGTGGTGATTCTTTGGTAAAAAACTAATCGCGTACATCGATTCTATCGTGGTTGCGAAATTTACGGCACATCTTTATGTTGCAAAGTTCAAAGAAATCGTCATCAAATCTAAGTGCCGCGTTGCTTCATTTGAACATGGTCAGGCAAAGCAAGAAAAGTCACAATTTCAACCGAATGGCGAATCATTGATAACCACAGGAAACTATTATACAACTATACGAAATAAGGTTGGCGGTTTTTATCGGCTGTGTATATCGCAGTCACTACTCGCTTAATGATTCATCAAACACGCGTGGTGTTACGTGCGCGCACATAGACATGAAGAAACCTCATTCGATGAGCGTAGCCCTAGCTGCCACAACGCTGGCACCAGGAAAAGCGCAAATTAAGGGGCGCGAACGCTCCTGCTGCCTGTTGCTTCAAGACGTCTCCGAAACATCAAATAATGTGACATTCAGGATGATTCGCGCGGGAAGACATAACACGTGCAGTCACCAGCACGAGAACCTGTTTCCCACAGTTGCGCGATTCTTGAGCCCATGCGTGAGGTGTGAGAGAGAAATGTACGGACTGTTGCTTCTCGAAATATACGTTTGCTAAGGTATTGTACGTAGTAGGATATGCTTTGCCCGGTTTGTCCCTATATTTGAACTGGTGCCAAGCACAGCTAAGCTACCATAGAATAGTGATCATCACAGAATCATAGAAAGCCTCTTAAGATGACGATGCTTGCAATGTGCGGTGCGCTGCAATGGAAAGTGGTTCTGCGCACAAGGCGACATCGGATAGTGGACTTCTCCTTACATGTCTCGTGCCGCATCGCAATAGCATTGCCCCGGTTAAGCAAAGGTGTTGAACAGGCTTTCTTTTTTAGAGCGCGGCTCTTCCGTGCTCGTTACGGCGCCGACAGTCGGCGTTGTCCCTCATAACCAAGTGAACGAACACAGCGAACGACGAAAGCGAACGTGGAGCGCAGTGAAAGATGAAAGAAGAGGGAGCGAGGATGAAACTGCCGGAGCAGCCTAAAGTGAAGGCATAGGACGGAAAGCGGAGGAGGAGAGTATGATGAAGCAGTGAGAAGGAATGCATAGTACCGCACGAGACTACTAGATCGCGTCATACCAGTCGTAATCACATTGTATGTGCGACGCGATTTGTGTACATCTTTCTGGACGCCACGCTGGTGCAAGCCATTACACTGAAACTTTCAAGGAGCCATGAATAAAAGCCAATACACTTGACCTACAGACAACATTTTCGATGATTGCTGACTCTGCTCGCCGCCATTATTGTGCTTGATTTTTGCTTGTCGTCAATGCTTCGCTCCATTTGCAATGTGCCGCACGCGACAGGCTGTCTGGGCCAGCCAATATATGGCGAAATGAAAACACATATAGAGCTGCGCTAATATTTCGCATTTGGGAGTGCGGTAATCGTCAGTGAATATTGTTCTTATAGATATTCCAACATTCTAATTTTGCCTCTGTTTGCACCTTTTTAGGTCTATGACGGCGTAATTACGTTTTCATAAGCTCAGGTTACGACCACCCTGACATTGGCAGTGGGGCTCTGTCTACGCAGTAAAAGAACCTGAGGTGCACACCGAAGAGCCAAATCCTATGTTATGTCCGCTCCAGTTAGATAGGCGCCGTTATGACAAATATCTGCTGCTTCGCCATTTATTAAAAAAAAAACGGATAAACCACGTGCTGCTCCGTAATACCTAGGCCACGGCAGATCTTAAGAAGCAAAAGTTCATACATTCCTTTCTCGCAACTCGTACAGACGCATGCAGCGCACAACTGTCGGGCAAACGCGACAAATAGGCTCTCGTGCCAACAGCCATCCCAGCTCGCCCAAACTTTGCAGCGGCCTCAGATTACATTCAAGATAGGGAGCGGATAGACATATGCAGCCCCGGCGGAACCAACGAAATTGACGAGTGCTCTTCTGCAGCCCGTGGCGCTTGCTTGCTCATAGTACTGTACAATTAACCCCACCCCCTCCCGTCGCATGGCACGTGCTTTATCACGCGACCTACAGCGTTAGGCCGGCATCAAGCCACCGTGCTTCTCCGCACACTCTCGCAAGCCGTCTCTCACACTCTCAGAATACGACGCGCGGGGTGCATTCGGATCTTAGGACCCTTGCACTACATACGAAACCTCACGGCGACGCTGACTCCGACAGCTACGACAAGTTTGCCTGGAGTTCTCATACTACTTGCAAACTAATTGTACGTTAGTATGAATGTGGCCGTGGAAACGTAAGCGTAACTCGTTGTTTAACGCCTGTGTGATGGAGAACGGTGACATATAAAAAGCTGTGCCATGCCACGCGATTTGCGCCACGCTCCATCCTTTCTGCTTAAGCGATTATTCGTGTTACAAGTCGTTAGACGTAGCTTTTGTAATTGTGAACTTAAGCGATACAAGTAGCTTATTAATGAATAAATGACTTCATTTTTTTTTCGTCAGTATAACGACTGGGCAGTCATTTCTTTAGGAATGTCCCTCAAGCAAACGTTTCAACAAGAGGAGTTGTCTTCGTCAACGCAGCAAATACTTTGTAGGGTTTTTATGTACGTGTAGCTGTCTCTCCCCCACCTTCAATGGGGAAGAAGGAGGATAATAGGCCGGTGCGCCCAGTAAGCGTAAGTCAAGTTGTTCAAGAACGGCCGGAAAAGAGAAAAGAAAACTAGGGGAACGAGGGGGGAGAGTTTAGTTGTTATAGTCGAGAAATATTGTATATATGAAACTATAAACTTCATCGGGGTGACATATTAGATTTCCAAGACGGCTTCTAAGACATAAGTTGTACGAAAATAATCAATTTACGTAATAAATTCGGTATGGGGATTCATCAGCTGTGGTTTGATCAAGCGTAAGAACGCAATTAATTAGGAGGTCCTGGTTACATGCATGCCGTTGGTGCAACAAATACATTCGAGAGCTCATTTTAGAACATTTTATCCAGTGGATGGCAATGTATTCAACTTGTGAATGAGATACGATTTTCACTATTTACTGTTCCTTGGCGAACGAAAGTGTGACTGCAGGTATGAAGTTCATGGAAATTGTGACCTGCCAGGTTGAATTGTTTTGCGATTTCTTGTGGGAGTTTCTCAGACGTGCCTATTCGAGGTCCGTTAAATCTAACATGTATTGGCTATCCTTTTCCAACAATATAGTGTTTGTGGAAAAATGAATATTCTTGCAAATAAATGACGCTTTCTAAGCTTAGCAAACTATCTAATCTTATCCTGGGCTAACGTCCATCGAGAGTACCTGCAAGATGGGACTGATGACTTCTTCTGAGAACTGCTGGAGGACGGCACTGCGGGCGTCGTGGTTGCCGCTCTTGTGGCAGACATACTCGCGGAAGTCGGTGCACGGGTTCTTGTTGGTGTCGATGTAATTGGCCAGCTCCCTCAAGGCACCCGTGAGGCAATTCACTGACTTCTGCACTGGCCAAGGTGTCGGGTGCTCCTTTCGCCGCACCGCTGTAGCAAGTAACCATACACCAGGTCCTGCAGCGACCAGCAGCGCGCAGATTGATGCCGCCACAAACAGTGGAAAGCAGTGATGCTGTTTCACTCAGCGAGTTTTGCGAGCAGAGACCAACACTTCTGCTACGGTTGCCTTAACACTTGCTTCTTCTTCATCGTCATTACTGCTCGTGCCGTCTGGAGGCTTGCGCCTCCTGTTGGAGGTGAACCCACTACATTGCCTGGTGAATATTGGCGAAGAAGGAGACAACACGTTATCAAATAATAAAAACAACATGAATATGCCTACTCAGACAAGTGTGTGGGGGGAGGGGGGGCGGGTTGCCTGTACTGTTTTAATAAAAGTAGCGCATCTTGTTATTGATTTTTCGTCTCAGGAGTTTCCTCCTCCGTCTCAATATTGATCAACGTTTCAAGATTAGGTCAGTCAGAAAACTTTGCGGTCTCGCTATAGTATAGAGGTTGCCCCTCGCGCTCTCATAAAAAGTGGCGGCGCTGTGATCGAGATGTGCCCGGTTGACATGACTGGGACTAAACGTGTCGTCTGCCCGTCTGCAGTCGGCAGCATTCAACTCGCGTTAACCGCCGCAGCCGTTACGGAACGCCTCCAGCTCTACGAATTTGATTATCGGGATTTATTGGGAGATGAATGTGTCGCCTTCTCACGCGCAAACTAACTTTCTAGCTCAAGTGTAAGACATCTGAGCTGATTTAGGGCAAGAGGAGCTCTCGACATGTAGGATGTGACTAATACAATGTTCTGAGCGATCCCAGTGCTGCTTAGGTACGGTGTTTATGTTTAATAAGTGCTCGTGAACGCACAGTTTGTAAATTGTCTATTGAACTTCTTATATTACTATGAAAATTGCTTGATCGCCTGTCCCACTATTGCGATCAAACAATAAATAAATTATGCGTCTAACACGAACACAATTTGTAAATTTAAGAGGATTGCAAGTGACGCCGCTAGTTTAGGGCTGACATGATGACACCAACATAAACGTTTCGCCACCTCCAGTTTTAAAACGCCCGGGCCCGGACGGTGTCGTATTTTTGTCGTGTATTCATTACCTGTAAACATCCTGTTTGCAAAAACAAGCCTTAAGGAACTTTGAGAAATGTAGGATGAGGGAGCAATATTAGGAAAAAGCTGAAAAATATGGAAGGTACACACGATTGAGCTCGAATGAAACGCGAATATATTCGCCTTCTCACAAAAGGTTTTTTTTTAAATACCGCTGGCCCCACCTGGCCCAGTGCACCGCAACATTGCAGCTTTTTGCTCAAAATGAGCCACGAGCAGCGATATCCACTCGCACTCGCTCATCGTCTGTGTCTGATCAAAATAGCAAAACCGCACCAAAAAGTCATCTTCTCAACTTCTGTTGGGTGTGAAAGGGTTGAACGCATTCAGGAGAATCGCACCACGGCTTTTCTTCAAGTTCTTCTTCAATGCAGATTTTTGTTCGCTCACAAAGAGTAGAGGCCTTTATTTGCACCCGAAAGAGCATGTCTGAAGGCACACGGTAACCACGCTTTGTCGTCTGCTGCACGGACGACGCCACGTCACCTCGTCGCCTGTCGTTGGTAGCGACACCCTCGGAAGGGTGACAGGTTGTAGCCATCTGTCCGAGCGAGTCAACTGATCGCATCTAGTAACGTTGATATTGATCATTCGTTGCCTTAGGTTATTCGATCAAGTCAAAAAAAAAAAGAAATGTTGGGTACATCTCTTACAAAAATGACTTTAGACTTGCCTATAGAAAGTCTATGGACATTTTATAGACGACCTTGCCCTTCTATAGGTTTTAGATTTTTGTAGACGTTAGTATACGCATAGTGTATACCTCCGCGTTTGTTGACCACATGATATGATATACGTAGCCGATCTCGGCAATCCCAAGACAGTCTTCACAGTTGTCATAGCTTGAATTTTGCGGCAGTAGAATAACGAAAGCAAAACGACATTCCAGTTGTGGTAATAGATGTTATGAACGCCAACTTTAGCTACAAGTTGATTCCAATCAGGCATCAAGCTAACAGCACAATCACTCGTAATGTTTCTAGCCGACAACGCGGACTTTGTGAGTGTGCGTTGAAACGATGTCGCGCATGTGGTGTGTGCGTTGTGTGTCGTCCGAATGTCAGATACTTTTCAGATTTTCTTCATATCTTGCCTGCATCACTAACATCGGGCGGTTTTTCGTTGACTGATATCCTGCACTGTAAACTCATCAATGTGTCTCATCCAGTTAAAATATGCGCCAATTTCTTTGAGCACACCCAGTATTTTGCAGGCGGTATGCCTGCGTGGCCACGCATATGAGTACCTCATTGCTGTACTGATTGCTTTGACCTATCATTGGAACGGAAAATTAGCACCAACATACGTGCGGGCATCACATTTGGCGGTACATTGGAAGATACGCTACAAATGCGCTGTATTACTCATCGTCGCTGGCGGTAATGCAAGCGTCTGAAGGGTCCTGTTACGGCTTTTACAAGCAGCGCATTCATTCATGTGTGCGTTCCAGTCTCATACGATAGCCCACAGCATTTGTAATGCAACCTGTCAGCGCATTTCCTTCGTTCATAAAAAAAGGATGAAAAATAAAAAAAAAGCAACCCGTTCCGGCGCGAATGGGGCGCAGAGAGAGAGAGAAAGAGACCAAAAAAAAGGCACACAGACTTCTCGGAGCACGCGCGCCCTAGCGCGCGGAGCTCCCGCTCCTGCGCAATGAGCGCCATCTGTCCGTGTCAATTAGAATTCTCAACGAGTGTGCCAGGCACGTAAACGCTTGTAGCGGTGTGCGGTGTCTGGCTGAACGTTGGTGTCTGTGTATGCGTGTCTTCTTTGGGGCAGCACACGACAACTACACTGAACGGTAAGCTTTAGGAAAGATCTTTTGCGTCAATAGCTCATGATTATGTGAGCGCATTTCGAAGCGCGAACCGGCTGCATGTAGCGTAGGCGACACGGGTATAGTGTCGGTTTGTCGTTGACATGATTTGATAACGCGCTGTTGTTCTCGCTTCTACTATACGGAATGTTTTACGGGGAGCGATCGCTTGGTCTTGTTGATTTTAGCGTTATAGTTCAGGTGCGTAGAAAAGAAAGTACACCATGTTTTAACTTGATACTGAGCGGCCGCTAAGTGGATTGTGTGTGTTTAGCCGCCAGTGTGGTAGATCTCATTTCGTGGTGCTCGATCCGGCGGCGATGAATGCTGCGCCACAAGTGTAGTGAAATTCTCGTTACACGCTTTTCGTATATATCTCGAAATATTGTTAGCATGAAAAATTTTCAGACATGTATAGTTGAATAACTGCTAGCATACTCAAATGAAAGGTCGTGTTTGCGGGGCATGCATCAGCAGTGTGTGCGCTGCCGTTTTCTTATAGCTTAAAAGTAGCAGTATGTTTAAGGTTCCTGGCAACCAATCTAAATAATTTTGGGAGGTTGCCGCAAGCAAAACACGAGACTTGAAGAAATATCTAGCAGAAATAGCTACATTGACCCAATTTAATTATATGCAACCCCAAACGCATTTGGAGCATGAAACCTGCGATAAGCTCAGTCTCTCACAGCTTCGCAACTTAGGCTAGAAAGTTAGATAACACTAAATTAGTCGCTCCGGGAAGCGCCTTTACACGTTTCAAACTGAAGGCATTGCATTTGACGGTAGTTAAAAGGTTGTTTTTTTTCTCTTTTATAAACAGTTTAGCAGCAGAAGTTATCTTTCGGTCTATATGAAAAGCGTTAAACGCCTTTCGATGATTCGGCGTTATGAAGTTTACGTGCTGTCAATCACTAGGCAGCTGCTGGCGCAGATTCGCCTTGTGCCAGTCGTGCATGGTATGAAGCCCTTGTCGTGCGTAATAAGTGTTCCGGTTTTCCTTACTGTTGCATTTAGTGCCGCCGTCTTGGACAGACTATAATATATGCGCTGTACAAAAGAAAAAAAAAAGCGAGATTATTCATTTGGTGCTGTTTTCTTAGTAGATATTGTATGGTATTGTGAAACTTTAAAGAAGTCCTGTAGATCATGAGTCTTCACGAAGCGGGCCGCTCCCACGTTTGAACCGGAAGGCCGAGCCTCTCGGCCGCATCGTGGGCCTGCTGGACAGCCCAGAGTTGGTCAGCCAAAAGAGGGCTGTGGGGAATCGCCTCCCATCTGGCCGAGCTGTTAGCGATGATAGAGCGTGACCGGGCACACCACCAGGGCATGTGGTCTAACATGGCTATATCTCCACAATCGTGGCATGTAGCGTTGGTGTAAGTATCCGGATATATCTTATGTAAGAGCGACGTATTCGGATAGGTATTCGTTTGTAGTAGATGGAGCGTTAATGCTTGAGTTCTATTGAGGCGCGGATGAGGAACAAAGGAGGTTCTACGACTGAAATACTAGTGTTTAGTAATCCCGTTGTAGGTGGAGGGCGTGTCCCTGTTCTCTGGGGAGACGGCTTCCGATTGGTCAAGGGTAGCGCGGTGGGCAAGTTCACGCGCAGCCCCGTGAGCCGACTCGTTGAGGTTCGGAGGAGCACCCTTTATCTGACCCTGATGTGCCGGAAACCAATAAATGAAGTGGTGCGTGATTGCCTTGCCCCCAATAAGTCTGAGGGCCTGTTTGGAAACGGTGCCTTTTTCAAATGCTCTGACTGCAGATCTTGAATTACTATAGATGACATCCCGTGAGGTATACAGCAGGGCTAGTGCAATAGCCATTTCTTCAGCTATTTCGGAGTCCCTCGTCCGAGCCGAGGCAGCTTTGCCGACCATCAACAGTGACAATGATGAACGCCCGACATTCCTTACAAGAAGCGGCATCCACAATGCTGACCTGTCGCTGATCACTGTGTATTTGCCTAAGGAGGTTGGCCGCCCTTGCCCTCCTTATACCGCGATTATGATCGGGGCGCATGTTCGTAGGCATTGGCGCTACCGTAATGTTCTCACGAATCGATGGTGGAACGTCAGAGAACTCCTCCGCTACTCTATCGGGGGGATATCCGAGTTCCTGCAAGATGGATCTCCCTGCCTTCGTTGTTGTGAGGCGAGTACGCTGTGCGCGCTCGTGTGCCTCTGCAATCTCTTCAAGAGTGTTATCAATGCCAAGCTGCATTAAGCACTCTGTACAAGTTTTTACGGGTATCCCGAGAACCCGCTTGGAAATCTTCCTAAGCTGTGCATTCAATTTATCCCGATCTGCCCGTTTCCATCGATGCATGGCTGCCACGTATCTAAAGTGGCACAGAACGAAGGCATGCATTAGCCGAATGAGGTTATCCTCCTTGAGTCCATGATGCCAATTTGATACCCTCCGAACTAAACGAACAGCACATTCAGTTTTAGCAATTAGCTTGGGTATAGTCTTGCGATTTGTACCCCCTGACTCAACGATCATGCCCAAGACCTTGATTGAATCGACTCTGGGTATACGGCAACCGTTTCTTGTATTTAACTTAATGTCTCTGTCTTCTAACGATGTCCATCTCTTGGGCCTTGGACCACGTTTCTTGGGACTATACAGCAAAAGTTCCGACTTCAAGGGGGAGCATCTGAGACCGGTGGGTTCGAGATAGGTTTCAGGAGTGTCTATTGCCTCCTGTAAGGCTCCCTCAACTTGACCGTCATTGCCTCCTGTGCACCATATAGTTATATCGTCAGCATACATAGTGTGATGCCTTCAATCTCGAGAAGCTTTCTGCTTAGGTCAACCATGGCTATATTGAATAAACAAGGGGAAATGACTGACTCCTGTGGGGTGCCCCTCTCACCAAGTTCATGCAGTTGTGATTCGAGATCGGCCACCCGGAGGGTAGCCTTCCTATTCGAGAGGAACGATCTAACACAGTTATAAAATCTCTCACCCAGATTGAGCCGAGATATCGAGGCTAGGATATGCGAATGTAAGACGCTGTCGGAGGCCTTCTCAAGATCAAGTCCCAAAACGGCACGAGTGTCGCTAGAGTCATTGACTATGATTTGATGCTTCATCAGTTTCATGGTATCTTGTGTGGATAGGCCTGGTCTGAAGCCTATCATACTATGGGGGTAAATGTCGCTATTCTCCAGGAACCGGGATAGTCGATTCAGGACCGCGTGCTCCGCTACCTTACCCACACAGTATGTAAGCGCGATGGGCTTCAAGTTGTCAGCCGTAGGTGTTTTGCCAGGTTTGGGGATGAGTACTGCGAGAGCAGTCTTCCAAGGTGATGGGACGGTTCCATTCCTCCAAATTTCATTAATGTCCTCTGTGAGGTATGCGATTGATTTTTCATTAAGATTTCGCAACGCCTTGTTGAAGATGCCATCCGGCCCTGGTGCGGATCTACCATTGAGTCCATGTAGAACCCTATGAATCTCCTCAACGCCAAACTCTGCGTCCCGGTAGGAATTGGCCTGGCCCTGGTAATCGAGATGTACGGGAGACCGCCCTGAACAGACTGGGAGATATTTGTTAGCAAGTGTGCGGATTAATTCGTCCCCAGAGGTCATCTGTGCGGCCTCATGTATGGTTCTACCAATGACAAGCCTCTGATTAGATTTAGTATTGGTCTAATTAAGCAGATGTTTAGGCAAGCTCCAAGTTTTACCATTGCGCATTTGGCCACCTATCGAATTGCAAACTTCGTCCCACTGCTGTTTAGAGAGGGTTACACAAAGCTCCTCAACGTGTTTGTTAATCTCAGATATCTTTGTACGTAACCTACGATTAAGTCGTTGACACTTCCATCTGTTGAGAATGGACTGTTTGGCCTCTAACAGATGGGCTAACCTGCTGTCAATTTTCTCAACAGGGAGGTTGGTGCAGACCTTAGACGTTGCACGCCGAACATCCTCTTGGACCTGAACCATCAATTGCTCTATTGTAGGTCGGGAATCTGAGGGAGGCCTCTCCTCCCGAAGCTTGCGGAATTTATCCCAGTGCGTGTAAGAGAATTCGCGCTGTTTTTTACCCACGATAGGAAGCTGGGCCTCACAAATATAGCGTCACTACCAAGGTTCTCAGTCAAGATACTCCATTTGGCCTTAGTCACGTTCTTGACGAAGATGAGATCGGGGGTAGAGTCTCTGCACGTGGATGTCCCGATTCGGGTTGGAAAGTTAGGGTCAGTAATCAGCGTCAGGTCCAGATCCATGGCATTCTGCCAGAGATGCTTACCCTTATTGGTATCATATTTATAACCACAGACATGAAGCGGGCCATTAAAGTCCCCTGCGACAATAGGAGGGCTTGAGCCTGCCATATCTACGGCCTTGCAGAGCAGAGTGTTAAATCGTTTCCTTTTCTCGTTGGGACTACTATATATGTTAAGAGCATATATGCTGCCTTGGTTGACCCGACCAGGTATGATCTCTACCATAATATACTCAATATTACTACCAGCCAATTTGAGATCATGTGTCACATGAGTGAGTTTCTTACTAACGAGAGTACATACCCCTCCCCCTCGACTGCAGGGTGAGCGAGCGAAACCCAGTCATCGAGATGCCAGGCGAGAGGGTTTCCTGTAATAAGATGACCTGGGGCATCTTTTCAAAACTGCGTAGATATTGCTGTAGGGGAGCCTTCTTCCTAGAGGAGCCCCTGCAGTTCCATTGCCCAATTCGGAATCTCTGAAGGGGCGGTGCCATCTCTTACGAGCTGAACGCCGACCCTAGGTGGGGCTAGAATCGGGGCTACGTTGCTAGCTGTTGGTTAAGAAAGACGTATCGGTGGGTTCGGTGGCGTTACCGGGCCCATAACAAACTCGAGAAAGGATTCCATTTTGGCCAACCGTTGGTTGGTTTTTGCTTCTAAGGTCGTCATCTTGCTTTGCATCTCAGTGATCCTATCACCTAAATGTTTCACACTTTCGCTGAGAGCGGTAAACATCTCGCGCACCTCTGATTTAGCTTTACGTGACATGTTCTCCTGATCACAAGCTATTGCCCTCTTCTTCGGTGGTCGTGACCCGTCGCTACCCTCGGCCATGGCGACTTCCAGAATTTCCGCGTTGAAGGTAGCGGTGGGTTGCGAGTTCCTAGCGTCCTTAATCCATGCTATCTCAGCCATTAGCCTTATAATGTTCTCTCTCATGGCCGCATTCTCGCGCCCTAATCTCGTGATTTTTTTCCAAACTATCATCACTCTGGCAGCGACCTCGACATCACCTCTGATGGTCCTCCACGGACACGACCTGCCCAAGTGGGGCGGCCCTCCTTGTGGACCACCTGATGCTGATGATCCTGACCCCAAGCTCTGGATCTTGACCTGGACCGGCTCCTCGGCTTGAAGCGAACCATGGAAGCAGATCGTCTCCTGGAGCGACCACGGGAATGGCTCCGGGATAAACTCCAGGAACGGTCGCGACCCCTAGACCGCGATCTGGAGTGACGGCGAGCTCCCTCGGGGGCTGTATGCTGGGACCGATGCCGGTCGAGCTCCGCAAGCTGGAGCTCGGCACCGCGGTAATCCGCGGTAAGGCTTCTCATCCGGCTCCTTTTGGCTCTGGCTCGTTCTCTTCGACGACGTCGAACGACGAACGTGATTTTAAAGTGTTGTCTGCATTCCTTTCCTGCCGTGACATGGCCCTCGCCGCACAAGTTGCACTTAGGCATGCACTGATGCTGCTCGTCTGGGTTCGAGGCTCCACATCCTCTGCATACGGCTTCGCTGGGTGTCGGGCATACGTCGGCACGATGGCCAAGCCTTCCGCAAACGTAGCAGATGTCGATCTGCTTACAATATAAAGTACATCTGACCAGTGCATTGTCGTACCTGACGTAGTTCGGTACCCGGTAACCGTGAAAGGCAACCATGACGGTACCGTTGTCCTTGATCCTCTTGGCTGCCAGTGCCAGGGCGTTTCTTGAATTAACAATCTTGCGCTGCAACACCTCTAGCTCGTCACAACGGGCAACGCCTCGTATTACACCTTTGCACGTAGCATGTGGTCTCGTGCGGTATGCCGCTACCTCGTGCAGACAACCCGCCACCAAAAAATTCTTGATTCTAACATATTTGGTTGTGTTATCTTTGGGGGTACTCACCACGACGATATTCTGTTGATAGGTAGGACAGATTATGTCGGCTTCACGCTTCGAATCTTCGATGTAAGCAGCGGTATTGATTGCCTCTGCCACGACAGTCGTGCCTATCCTGGATATATTCAGACCACCCATCACTCTGATCACAATTTTGACGTCCTCCCTGGGAAGCGGCGGCATTCTTCCACGACGAATAATGTGGCTCTTGACAACAGCTCCGGTCCCGCCACAATCGTTCTGCCCGGACATCGCATTAGGCCTGGCTCCATTGCCAGCCTAACTACTACTGAAGCGTAAAAATAACTCATTGAATAGTTTTCCCTTAACTCGTTGCATTTGCTTTACGTGTGTGTCTCTGTGTCCTTGTCTTCCATGCTGCACTCGTGTGGCCATCAATTACGAACTTGCCCAAGCCCTTGTCAGCTTAATTAAACAAGGGATTCAAGTCAGTTGGATCTAATATTGCATGTCAACTGACTGACGTGTTATTCGTTTTATCTAAATATTATGGACCGGGAGATTAGGAAATTTTAAAATAACCACATAGGTATGCTGTCTTGTTATATGTCATAGAAAGTTTCCAGAGAATCTCTCTGGAAAATACATTTTTAAAACGTTTCACTTCATAAAAAGTTCAGGGAGATTTGCCCATTTATTGAAAAAAAAATGAAAGTCAACCATACTGACATGGCATTTCTTACTGAATTTATCTTTTTTTTTCGCATTAACTAAAAGTCCTGAACGTCGAAACCGTAGAAAAAACTTTCAACTTTGAAAGCACCTAAAATAATTTACTGTGATAGAATTCATTCGAACTATAGTATCAGTTCTGTTTCCTAGGAGGTTCATGTCTATAGTGCCATGACACAAAGTGCTCGCGTGGTATTTCGGGTGCTCATGTGGTATACCTTGCTTGGAAACCTGTTAGCATGCCCAAGAGGCCTCATTAGCTGTAAGAAACTAAGTGACCATGTCAATGCAGTCAATCCATCTGCCTTCTGTTGAAGTTTTACCCAATGACCCATTCATTTAAGAGTAGGAGAAAGACATTCAAATGTGTATTAAGGAAAATAAATCACAATCTTTGGCTCGATACTGTAAATACTCCAGTCACGTCTTCTGAGCATATCCCTCTGCACGGGCATACTTAACTACCAGCCAAAAAAATTGTACAGACAGTCCAACTGGGTAACGTTTCAGCTATAAATATAGAGATCATTTAGGATAAGTGCATTAATGCATCATATACGAACTTGTCATAAAAGGGAACATACTGTTGCTGGCACGAGCAGCAGCTGTGACTGTTTAATTGTTCACCATACCATAAAATAAAACATTGTATAATGGTACTGACTTGTATTGACAAGCAGCCATTAGTGATAGTTAAACGACATGAAGTATTGACTTATATGGTTTGAGCAAATATATTAAGCTGCTTAATGAAAATACAAAGAATACACACTTGCTATTTTTGTCTCTTATTGCTGCATCTACCTGTTTGCAGCATACACCTGCATCACCTTTGGGTCTAATGACACAAAGGTCAAGGCCAGTCTGGCGACCATGCTTGCCAAGGGGAAGTAGTGTAAATATTTTCTCTTTTAATAATATCATAAGACATGTACTTTAAGAAATTGATCTATTATATCGTGCAATAAAAACAGATAGTTCATTGCCGGTGCATTTGTTTTCTTTCTTGCATTGCATGATTCAGCACTCAATTCTTTCTGTTTAAGCAACATATATAGAAGTACAGCTGGTTCAGGAGCATTATTCATCTAGAAACGTTACAGCATAAGTGCAGATGAAAAGCAACAGGTGCACATACATAAATACAGTCGAAATTTTTCGCTACCAGATGTAAACAAAAATGTAAGCTAACTTGTAGATAGCAGATAGCTATGGACCTATGGCATTATACACTCTTTGTAGACTTGTCTATGAAAGGCCTTTGTCGATAGGCGGCCTATAGAATAATGAAAATTGATGTTTGTTAACAAGTGTATGCACAATGTCATAGAAAAATGTGTATAGGATTATAAAGCTCTGTTTTTGTAGACTGAAGTCTACATAATGTCTATAGACTATCTATAGACATTAGTCTATAGACATTCAGTGCAGTTCAGTGTGCTAAAGTAGAACTATATGTAGTTCTACTTTTTAGACTGAAGTGTTTAAAATGTCTACAGAAAAATCTCTATAGATAGCCTATAGACATTCTATAGACTTCAGTCTACAATAATGGAACTTTGTAACGCTATACACTTCTGATTAAAAACATTCTGCGGGCATTTGTCTAGAAACGTGAATGTTCATTGATCTATACACAATCTATAGACTCAGACATTTTATAGATTAGTCTATAAAAAGTGTATGGCAATAAGTCTATAGACTCGTCTATAAGAATAGTCTGTAGATAGTCTATAGACATTCTATAGACTTCATTCTACAAATGTAGAACTATAAGCCTGCACTTGTCTGTAGACATGGTGCAGACAGTTGTCTGCAAACAAGCATTTTCATTAATCTATAGGCAGTCTGTAGACAGTATATAGACAGTCTATAGACTCAGACTTTTTATAGACGAGTCTATAAAAAGCGTATGGCCATAAGTCTATCGGCTGTCTATAGACAGTCTATAGAAAGTCAACAGACATAGACTTTTAATAGACTAGTCTATAAAAAGTGTATGGTGATAATTCTATAGACTGTCTATAGACTAGTCTAAAGAAATGTCTATACACAGTCTATAGACTGTATAAACAAATGTCTATAGACAGTCTATAGGCTTTCATAAAAATCTTTGTAAGGGAACAACACCTGATATTTGGAATTTCGGGCATCAGAACTTCAATTCCTCGCAAAGTTCGTCAGTGCTAGCATAACCAAGCCATAGAGAGCGTTCCGTCACGTCTTAATGAGTTGCTCTATTGAAAGCAATTTTTACAGAAGTTTGGCTCACCTAGCATTGTTTCCCGAAATGCCCGATGCATCGTCCATGCCCCCGTGGCTTGTACTGGCCACTTCGCCGTCCCCGCGGCCACCGCTACTGCTGTAGACCGGAAGCGTGTAGTCGGTGCCTCCATTTTCTGTCTTTTCCATGTGCTCTGAAATCAAAGGTGCTGATTCCCCACTGCACGACATTCCATGCTTGAAACGCGTTGCATGCAATAAGTTTTTGTAGAGCCTTGATGCGATAAACCCTGGCAGCACAGTTGCAGTTTGAAGTGGTTCTCTAAATGCATGCAAGTAAAGCTGGAAGCCAGAACATTATGATACGAACAAGACAAGTTTGCATTTTGGGGGTCTTTCTTTATTTTATTCCTTGGTCCTTTATGCCTATACGAGAGCTTGGTTGATCTTGCAAAGCCTTATTTTTCCTTTGTTTGCCTCTTTTGCTTCGATAATATATTGGCTCTGCGATAGGCTACTCGGCGTGAGCCGTCACTACATGTGGTTTGTCATACGACAAGATAGAACCAGGCATGCATGGACAAATGACTGCTTACTATTTCGCTGCTGTTAGTGAAAAATTTCATGACAAGAAAACCTTATGGTTCTGTCGTAATTTGTTCCACTCATATTGGCTGCTCATTCCCGCAGTTTTTTCTCGCTAAATTCAAAAGCCTTTCGAAAGAGCATTGAGTGTGGCTTAGGCAGGGGGTGAATTTAATGTAAACTCTCCACCTTCTACCTTCGGAAATCCGCCATTTGACACATGAGCGGACCCCGTTTTGGCATTGAAAGCTCCATGAAAGGAAAAATTGTCATCAGCCTGGCCAAGAAAAATTCGCGCTTATCATACATGCTGTAAAAAAAAAACGATTTTTAATGTACTGCAATAAAGCTCCTATTGAGCGAATTACATGCTGTAAAAAACGATTTATTATTGTACTGAAATGCTCCCACTCAGAGAATCACACATATATTTTTTTCGAACACGTCTGCTATACGCGGGTAGAGCACGATTCTCCCTTTCGAAACATTGGCTTGGCTTGAGGCATCTCGCCATGTCAAGGACGGATCCAGGGCAGCCTCCAGATTTGTAGTGGCCATTTTATCTGCTTAAAACAATGTGCAAATATCACGCACCGCGCGAGTCCTCGTGACGCAAAAGATTTTGCCGGCATCTAGCCCCCGGCATATTTGGGGGCTCCATGATAGCTTACATTTTACCTAAATCGAGTGGTTCAGTGTGTGACAAAAGCAGCACAACGACCACGTTGAAGACAACCGTAGGGTGGCATGCGCATGATTTCTGCAGGCGCGTAATTAAAATTTAAAAATGCCAATTTTTGGGTTCTACTAAAGTACTAAACGGCCGTTTACCGAGAGAAACACGTATCATAACTTAATCTGCGCTTAGTGTTAGCGTTATGCAATTGTACACACTGTGTACTGATGTTTCTATCACGCCGTCTATGGCAAAACAATCCCGACATTTATAATGAAGCAGTGAAACATAATAACCCATTCGACATAGGCAGATCGCGAAATCAGGACAAGGTCACACAGTTTGTATGAAGCGTCGGCTGCTACTACGAAATCACTGATGAATGCCTAAGCTCGAAAGTCTAAACTCGACTCAACACGCGATCTTTCAATAACAAATAAGAGGAGACAGGGGTACGTGAAGCACGCACCATACGTTTCAAAGAGCTGGGTGGATTTTGAACGATAGATGTATGCGTACAGTGGCGGTCTGATTGTGTTTCTTGTATAAAGCATGCTCAAATGGGCCACTGGGCTGCTGTGCTCGAAGGTAGATGTTTGAGTCAGCTGCAGGTGACGCAATAACGTACCTGTCCTGCTTATACCTACTCAAATACCTACCTACCGCAAAGGGAAAGCAAACCTGAACCGAAACCTGAACCTCTTGACACCGGTGCTTAGCGAGAGGTAATATTTCAGGTTGAAACAGCAAGCTTTTGTTGTTCTATTAGCTTTGAATTTACGTTAGCTTTCATTAGCAGAACGAAGTCATTATGCGGTGAGTGGATTCCAGCTGGCTTGGCTGTCTTTGAGACAGGAAGGGCAGGGGTATCACATGTTTGTGTGCGGAGCTTGGGCTCCATTCTTCCGTTGTCAGTGATTGTAGAATGAGGCAAAGCATGCTAATTAATAAAAGGACTGAGCGGAAGCAAGAAAACTTTAGATGAAACGAATAACTAAAAGAAGGATTAGGGACAACTCCTAAACTGCACCTGACCGTCCATATTCCCTGCAATGCACCATGTTTGTCAGCAAAATTGGTTGGTTTAAGAGCCGCGTTATTTTCTTTCCGCATGGGCGAACCTTCTACTGTGCTTCGGGTACAAAATCGCACACAAAATTTAAGCGACGAAGTTACAAGATAGCGCCGGGAAACAACTGCAGAGTTGAACCGGGGCAATATATGAACTCCCAGTGGTGGTTCTTCTCACAAGTCATTCATTTTTCGCTGTATGAGAATGTGAAGTTTCTATATTGAAAACTGCATGAGAGGGTAGAATTGAATCAAGCTTAATGTTCCTATGCCACACAAAAATTACTCAGATTAGTAAGGAAAGGTCACAAGATTATCACAAAGTGTTTTAATAATTGGGACGTATGAACAAAATAATAGCGACGGTTTAATTCAGAGGGACCTACGTGCATTGTTCGTCTATCTAACTCCTTCGATTTGTTGGCGCATGGCAAAATACCCACTGAAAATGTTCTAGTTAGCTTTATTTCTAAAAAAAGATATATCAAATTTTTCTTTGCGTGAAAGTCAATAGCCAGAGGGAGGGATCTTCCAGCCCTCTACGTCGACCACGTTCAATTATCCTTACATGCCGAAACAAACAAACTTGGGTAGTTAAGTGCGCGCGGAGTATGATAACATTATTCGTTGGTTTGAATCATGCGATATGACACTTGTTGAGGATTTGTAGCTTCGTTGGGGATCCGCAACTGAATATTGCAACGGCACCGCCACTTAGATAAGGACAAATAGAATGCCTATCAGGACAAGTACAACCAGCGCTATATCGAATGCGAACGGCGGAGCGCGTGGCTTAATCACCAAAAAAAGGTGCAGCGTGCGCCATTCACTCATCACGATTGAAAGGTACAGACAGCCAGTTTGACTGCACTGCACGTTGACACTCACTCCGTACTGCAATCTCGTCGTTCTTTTATATGGTTGCCCTATTTTAAAGCGAGAAAGGAAAAATGAAAAAAAAAATCAGGAGCTAGACTATTGAAGTATAGAACGAGTATTATCGCACAGTGCGGTGAAGCGGGATGCGCTATATCGACGTCAAATCAAACAGCGGTGCATGTGCTATTCACATTGCGCCGCCATCCATACTGCGCAGTCATCTTTTCTCACACTAAAATGAAAGAAGCGCAAGACGAAAGAAATTATGACAGCATAGGGGAAGCATCGCGCAGTGCGGTCAAACCGGATGTGCGTGCCTGTCAATGGTGATGTCTGCACAGCGCGCACTATACCTTCCCGTGTAAGCATTGCTGGTCACGTTTCGTTGACGCAGACCGTACATTTACTGTCACGCGTCGTATTCGTCCGCCTGTGTTCTCAGTTCCAATCAATCATTACAACTTTGTCATGGCGCTCTTTGGCCATACCTGGTCCTTGCGCCATAAAACACCACACATCATCAATCATTACGACTATTTCCCAGCACGTTTTTTTTTTACCGTCTGAGGTCAAGACAACAAGCGCCGCTCCTTTGAATTTGTCATGTAGTAAATACACATCCCCAAGAAAAAGCATTTCTACTAATGACAAAGTTTTACGGGCCTTATAGCTGTTTTTCTTTTCCTCGCTAAGTCGAGCTAAGTCGACGTAATATCTTGAACAGCAAACTGCAATTACTTGCTTCGCAGTTATGATTATCACCTCTCATATAGCCAGAAAAAATGTCTTCTGGCGCTTGTTACATTCTGCCTTTTTTGTCTCCGCTTCTCTATAAATGCAAATGTTACTTTCTTACAGCTTAAAAGCGCTTCAAAAATTTTTTCCGCATAATCTGCCAAACATCTTCAGGACGGGTACAGGATCGTACACGCGCCAGTAGCTTCATCGTCACAGCGGTTAAGCTGCCAGATATTGTCACACGTGAGCCTAAGTGCTTGCGACGAGAGTCAAATTTGGGAATACGAAACCATAGAGAATGTACAGCGCAGATTAAATGGCGCAGAACCATGCATCTGAGAGGCTGCAGCAATGCTGTTTAAACGTGTCACATACAAACGCGTTAGCTTCCTCAATCACCCAAAAGGCAAGTCGTGGTATAATAGCGGCCGAAAATCTTCTCCCACCTACCTTGGACAGTAGATGTGCCTAGAGTCGGGTAGTACTGCGTGTTCTATTGGTGAATCCAGGTGCTCTCAGCAATTCTACAACGCAAGACAGATGTTCACATTAACACTAGGTCTGATGTGGTTAACAGTGGTAGGAGGAAGACGAGGGAACGCAACTCATCAGCAGAAGTCCCCTTGTTGAAACGTTTCTTCCCTGAAAACATCACGTACACAGATATGATGGCACCTGAGGCAATATAGTGTCAGCTATAAGATCAAAATGAAAAATATTTTGCCGAGACGAAGTGCGAAGCTAGCAAGGCAATCACATTACCAAACAAATTAACGCTCGTCGTATTAGAGACATTGTAAATTCGATTAATTACTCGCTTATTAACCAAACACTTATTTCGTCATGTGTGCCAAAACACGAAAAATCCTTAACCTAACGACAACGAACACTCGTGGTCCCAACGATAACTTTATGAGGAGAACCAGCAAAGGACACTACATGGGGCTTGTTCCAAAGCGAACGTTCCCTGATGCCGCTCACTTTGACACGTGATTTCGGAAGCACAAATCAGGCTACCTACCACACTCGGTCAGAGGGAAGCCCGTACGTACCAAGGCCTTGTCTGCTCGCCGTCTCTTGGTCAGAAGGTCACCGCTAGCCGTCTTCATAATTTTATACCCCCACCCTAGGGAGTTGGAGAGTTTTTGTTACAAGAAAAGGTGATGTCATTGAGACTGTCGTTTATGTCATGTCACTGTGGACTATATAATATCTGGGGAATGTTTTCTTTTCGGTTGCCAAAGAACTGGAAAACATTGATGCGTCCACTTTTCTGAGAGTACCAGGGAAGTATGGTAAATTGTTCTGCCATAAATGTATGCCTGCGTTCAGGCATGCATGCTTAAACTAAACGTGGGCTAGTCTCAAGGATCTGGCTATACGATGCATGTATTTACCGACTTCCGTAGATCGAGTTCCTAAAAAAGCACTTACACTGAGCAGTGAATATTCAACAGCTCAATACGAACAGCTTTGACCATCTACATCCCCCTGCACACCTTCGATACCTATGAAACTGTTTAAAATAGGTTGCCCACTGCGCATATGTAAGAATGATGTGTTACATTAAGCAAGATGTGTGAGAGATAAGATTGATGTGGCCGTTTATCCGTAAATCAGCGAGCAAAGCGCCTTAAAAGGCCCCTCACCAAGTTTCGCTGTCGTAAAGAACAGCGCGGTTCCTAAATGAAGTGGTGGCAACCGTGTCTACAAATTGGCTGCTTGCAAGGAAACAGTTGCAATTTGCATTGTTGCAAACTGTTGCGCCCATCCTCTTGAATGCACCGCCCATAGCACGTGAATTTGGTCGATCATCCAAAGACGGAACACACAAGGAGAAATGCCATGCGGCAATCAACATATATATATATATATATATATATATATATATATATATATATATATATATATATAGGGTGTCCCAGCTCACTTGGACAAAGATTTGGAAAATACACAAGAGTTCTAGAGAATTGGCAATGTTGCCAGGTAATGGGCCCTTTAACGACACGCTCCGCAAGCATGCAACGTGTAGAATAAAACATGCAGCTGTCTTGCTACGCATTGCAAGGCTCGCGACTATGATCCCATTCCAAGGTCATATCCAAGAAATATTGCCTAGTGTTTATTGCATTTACGAATTCATTTCCTTGAAAATAAATTCATTCGAAAACTTGAGGCGCGTAGATTATGTGTAGTGTTATCCCTCTTGGCACTAAATTATCCTACTTGCATTCCACACAGGCTGCACAAGCAGAAACCGACACGGTGACGCTGGTAAGGTGGCCTTATCAGCAATGGGTGCACCGCGTTCGTGATTGATGTAAATGTTCTTCTCTCTGTTGGTTGTTAAGCGTCTTCGCAAGTGGTGCCGATGGTAGAAGGCCATGGCTTACATACCACTCACGTTAGTGGCATCGCTCTGGCTGTTCAACACGTTGCATAGGTCGTCGAAGGAGTCGTCACAAATTCGGGAATTAGAGATGTGTATTGGACTCCGACGCTTCGCTTCCAGGTGATGAAGAATATACCTTAAGAATGTTTTTCAAAAGCGAATTTGGAATCATGAAACTGTCATTTTGTTAACGAACGCGACACCTTTAATGTTTCATTTTCTCTGAACGCTCAGTCGCCGACTGGCATTGGGTGAACAGCCTTCACGGCGATAAACCTGGAGCATAGAGCTTATCGACTTTAGTAGAAACGCCTCCTTAACATGCACGAAGAGTGTCAATGCTTTTTATTCACCTACTACCAGTCAGATTAGGGTTTGCGTTTACCTACATAAGTTGCGTTCTCCATTTTTCACAGCGTAAATAACTCGTGGGGCACAATCTTGTAGAACGTTAATTCCTAATAGGCTGCACGGAACAGTTTTAACCAATCCCTTGGCAAAATTGGTTAATGCTTAAAAGAAAAGATAGCGTGAACTGTGTGAGAAAGAAAATACTCTTTCGCACGTGCGTGTTGGGATTTGCTATCAGCCTGGTGGTATTAGAGTTTTCAATATGGATTCAACAACTGACGAATTCCAGATCCGCGGTAAAGGGATTGTATCTTACATAATATATTTAAAGTTACGGACAAAACCGGCTTCCACTGAAGAATATAGAAGCAACTCTTGTCTCCTAGGCAAGTCTAATTTTGAACATCTGAGCACAGAACCACGAAGTTGGATGAAACGAAGAAGGGGGCACGCTACCGCAACGAGCAGGGTCTCAAAGATGCCTATTCTGCTGTAGGTTTTCCTGCTTTGGATGTTCCCCTTGGAATTCAGCAATCTTCAGCCGACCGAGCCCACCTAGGCCCTACCTTTCTGCGACACGGACTGCCGGTTTCCCGAACACCGCCCGACGAACAGCAACGGCACTCCGCACGCACCTGGTCTTGGCATCGACAACTTCTTCGCCTGGCAACCGAGTGCTCTTCACATTGACAACTACTTCGCCTGACAACCGAGCGCTACTATCAGCGCTCGTGATCCGCCTGGCCTACATAAATGGCCGGAGTACGGAGGCCAGTTGGGGCACGCTACCGTGACGAGCAGGGTCTCAAAGATGCCTATTCTGCTGCAGGTTAGTTATCTCCCGAACGCGAAATGCATTCGATGTAATGATCCTTTCTTATTTGCGGTGTCGTGCCCCCTGGACGCCCTTGACAATTGGCGGTGGCTGTTAGGCCTGACGCTTTGTTCTTTCTGTATCAATAGCCATCTAGTTTTTGTTTTACTTGTTTTGTCTGGCGACATTGCATTGTACCCTGGACCCCCAACCCTTCAGTCTATATCAGAGGCCATTCCCCGAATGGAGCTCTCGCCCAACACCATATTGTCCGAACTTGCTTTGATCCGTTCTGCTCAGACAAATATATCAAACATTGTCAGTGGTCTTAGCAGCCGTGTTGATATACTAGAAAAAAAAGTTGGTCTTCCAATCCACACACTAACCCGTCGCTAATACTTTCCTCGAAAAGCTGTCCTCAGAAATCAAGGAGCTTGCCGGGAAATGGGACGATTCAAATTAACGCCTTCGCCGAAACAACCTGTTGTTTTTCGGAATTATAGATGTCAGTGGCGAAACGTGGGCAAAGTCTGAGTCGCATATCATATCATTCTGTGCGGACCACTTTGAAGGAACAATCTCTAGTTCTGATATCGAGCGAGCCCACAGGCTTGGTCGTTTTTGCGATAATAAACAACGTCCCGTTATAGTCAAACTAAGCAGCTTTCAAACGAAATCGAATATTTTGTTAGCTGGATCTAAACTGAAGGACACGTCATTTTCAATTCGAGAAGATTATTCTACACGTGTACGCAAAGCTCGAGCAAAGTTATACGCATATGGCCTCAATAGTAGGCTGCCTTTTAAGATCCGTTATGATAAACTAGTCATTGGTAACAAGCAATAAACTTACGATGCCGGATCGGATTCTGTACTCGAATCGAAAATATAGCGTTTACCGCGTATTCCAAGGCTTCCACAGCTAACATCGTACCGGCAGTAAATCGCCCTGTCAGCGCACCAGCAGACCAAACAATATTCGCTCTACTTACCAATATCCGTAGCTACTTTCCTAAAAGGGAACGTGTCGAAGCCATTCTTGAAGATAACCTTACTGACATCGCTGTTTTTACAGAAACATGGCTAACCCCTGATATCTCATCCGATGAGCTACTGACCAATATGCCATTTTCTTTGCACAGACGTGTCAGGGTCGGACGGAAAGGCGGTGGTGTTCTAGTTCTTGTGAATCCCTACCTACCTTCCTCTGCACTCTATATTGAATGCAATCACGAAATTCTCTGCGTCAACATATCTCTCCCTGGAAGCACTAACATACTCATCGCTTGCTATCGTGGGCCTGACTGTGACATTTCCTTTGTAGGAGAACTACACACTGTCCTTCTCGGTTTGCACAACCGCTTTCCTAGAGCCAACGTTATTCTCTGCGGTGATTTCAATTACCCTGGTGTAATCTGGGATACTTTATGCGCTGTTTCTGGCCAATCCAAATAATTCCTCGATCTTGTACCTATGTATAATCTTACACAGACAGTCAATATGCCAACTAGGATCAACAGCACCCTTGATCTAGTTTTTGTTTCGCACCCAAAAATGGTCCACTCAATGTCTCGCGCTCACGGTCTCAGCGATCGCAATACAATATTATTTAACCTATCAGTATCGAAGCCTCCCCGTAACCCTTCCACTAAAGTTATCCGTGATCATAACAAAGCAGATTTCACTACTATGAACGCTGAACTCGCGAATTTTTATCACACCTTTAAACAGCTCCTTCCTTCCAGGACTGTCAACCATAACTGGTTAATATTCAAGCGCAAACTCATGGCACTAATTGAAGCCTGTGTTCCAGTCATATGCATTCGTGGCGACGCTGGCAAACCCTTGTTCAGTAGTGTCCTAACTAAGCTATCCCGGAAGAAAAAACGTCTTTTTCGCATAGCTAGGCGTTCTAGTTCAGCCCTCAGGTGGGAAAAATACTTCACATGTCTGAGAGAGTATACAAGCCTCTTGAAGACCTCCAAAAATAAGTTCTTTCATCAGGATCTACCGAACATGATGAGCAAAAATCCACAAAAATTCTGGAATCTGATTTCCCCTTCTAGCTATCAATCGCACAACATATCTCTTTCCAACCCGGATGGTTCGCATGTGTCGCCTGACGAACGTCCTGATGTTACGAACTCTTACTTTTCTTCGATATTCACTCATGAACCGCATCATAACATCCCGAACTTTTCTGATCCCAAATTTTCTCAGATGCTGTCCATTACAGTTACGCCGGAAGGCATCGCAAAGCTGATCAACAAGTTGAAATTATCAAGCAGTCCCGGCCCGGATAACATATCTGCTAAAGTGCTCAAAGCAACCATAGTCCCATCAAGTCGTTTACTACAAATAATCTTTACGCAATCCCTCAATGAAGGCTCGCTTCCAGATGACTGGAAGGTCAGCAAAGTAGTTCCAGTATTCAAAAGTGGTAACCGGTCTGATCTTTCAAATTATCGTCCAATCTCTTTAACATGCATTGCATGCAAACTAATGGAACATATAATTTATTCTCAAGTCGCCCTACACCTTGATAACAACGGGTTCTTTTTCGCCAATCAACACGGCTTCAGGTCTGGTCTTTCTCGCGAAACGCAACTTTTTGAATTTACCACCCAGTTTTATTTAAACCTATATTCATTATTTCAGACTGATGTAATATTCTTAGACTTCTCAAAGGTATTCGATCGTGTTCCCCATCTACGACTAATCTGCAACCTCTCTTCTCTCAGCCTACACCCGCAAGTTCTAGCCTGGATTAAATGCTTCCTCACCGACCGCCTTCAGTACACCGTTATAGGTGGATGTTCTTCAGCCTCAAGCAAGGTATTTTCTGGAGTTCCACAAGGATCAGTCCTTAGTCCCCTTCTCTTTCTCATCTACAATAATGACCTCCCTGCTGGTATTTCATCATCCATACGCCTCTTCGCGGACGACTGTGTCCTTTATCATCGAATTTCCACTGAGTCTGACCAGGCCCTTCAGAACGACCTGCATTTAATAGATAACTGGTGTACCAAATGGTTGATGCAGCTTAACATTTCTAAATGCAAATTTATTCAAGTTTCCCGCAAGCACACTAACATCACCCATGAGTACTCATTACGCACAGTCAACATCTCGCAAGTACAAACGTATATACAAACGTACAAACGTATAACAGGTCGAAACACATCACGAAACTGATCGCCGACAGCTCTAAAACACTAGGCTTCATCAGAAGAACATTATCGTTGTCACCCCCTTCCGTCCGTAAATTGGCATACGAAACTTTTGTTCGAACAAAACATGAATACGCTTCCGCGATTTGGTGTCTACATTAAACATATCTAATCAATGCAATAGAATCGGTTCAGAACCGTGCTGCTCGATTCATATCTTCAAGATATGACTACAAAACTAGTATCAGTAGTATTAAGTCATCGCTCAATTTACCCACATTAGTCTATCGACGCAAGATAGCCGGTCTAAGCTTATTCCACAAGTAGTACTACCATTTTCAACATCTGCGCGTATCACGTCTGCCACCAGCACGTTCGTCACGACGCCTGTTCAATTCACTCAGTTTACAGCGCCTGTATGGATCAACTGCTGTCTTCAATAAATCGTTTTTACCCAAAGAAATCCAGGAATGAAATGCACTCCCAGATGCAATTGTCAGGGAGCAAGATCCTGAAGAATTTAAAGAGCGGTTGCTTTCACATTTTGGAAACTACAATTGAACGATTTCTCTTTTCATTCCAAGTGTTGTTGCATTTGAAGTTGCCTGTACTCCGATTTTGTTTTGCTGCATTACTTAACCTGCGTTATTTCAATTCATTCTTGATGTAACATCTTTGACTTATGTACATCTATGACTCACCCTCTTATGTAATACTCTGTAAAGGGTCCTTGAGGGTCCAATAAATGATGAAAAAATAAATGATATAGTGCAGAAATATGCCGTCGAAGAGGACGCTAGCTGTCTACATATGTATCACCCGCAGGGGCCTTTCCTAAAGACCCAGTTTATTGTTATAATGGTATAAAGAAGTCGCAGTTGAAGACAGGAGGCCCAGAAAGACTAGTTGTACGGGTCGTGCTTACGCAATTGTTCGCAAATGGTAACGAGTGCCTAAAGAATTATAAAATGAATGCCTATAAGTTCGCACACGTTGGTATTCCATTTTAGCCTTTAGTGCACGAAAGACACAAAGACACAGGCACAGTGTAGACAAACGTAGACGAAGCGCAGACATGCATAATCGCTTATATTCATAAACATCAGACACGTTTACAGGACACAAACAAGTGCCTGGAGAACGCGCATTTGTGAAGTTTGGGTATTCATGATATGAAGCATGAAATGTAGGAAAGCTACAAATGGATGCTAGAACGAAGTAAGGAACGTACCAAGTGGCAAGTTAATGAAAGTATTCTGTACCGCCATTCCCTCCCGAGCCGCTCTTTGCGTGTGGTTAAGCTAATCTAATTCGTTTTCAGAACGCTCAAGAAATGGTGCACTGCGAACACAACCCCCCGGCTAGCAATCCTCGCCGCTTCTATGACCTCGTATGTCGCCTGCAAGGTCGATACGAATAGGTCGCGATGCTTCGGAAGAAAAGCGGTCCACCATAAATGACCACCGACAACAGCAAGGGCAGTTAAAAGGGAATAGCGATTGAAGCGCGGCTGTGTAAGGTGGAACAACGATTCGGAAAGAAAAAGCTTCTTTAAGTAAAAAGATAAATTATCGGCTTTTACGTGCCAAAACCACTTTCTGATTATGATGCACGCCGTAGTCGCGGACTCCAGAAATGTCGACCCGCTGGGGTTCTTTAACGTGCACTTAAACTTGAGTGCACCGGCGTTTTAGATTAAAAAAACTCGCTGTTTCATTTAACTCAACAAAAATATAATTCCTCATATATGTTAAGCACTTGCAGTGACAGAACGAGAGAAAACTTTTTTTTACTTTTTTATAAACAATAAATGACTCGATTACAGTGCCCTCTATAAAAACGCGGTGCTAATAGAGCAATCAAATGCAATGCAAAGCAGCATTTTAAGGCGCGCACGCAAAATTCACCTGCTACTACACGCCCCCTAACACGTTGTGCTGCATTGCCTCTGACTGTTTGTCTAAATTGCGATGGCGCGGTGTTTGCGAGGCGGGTGTTATGGTTCTTCAACGTGGTCAATCAAAAGTAGTGAGTTACAACCTCCTGACAATTGTTTACTTTAGCTGTCTTCGTGCGATTTTCCTGACCAAGGGCCTTGGCGCCCTGCAACGTGACCAGCACTCAATACTCAAAGCTAACTTCCGCCTGTAAAGCGCCATTTCGGCACCCGTGGGCTCGCGTTATGCTTCATGGCTTTCAGCGCTTTCGGGCCAGCGAAGGAAACTTCGCGGCTTTGACAGCAAAAATGACGCCACTTCTGTTTTGGAAGAAAATGGCGTCACATTTTTTTTTATTCCGCGGGATTTCTTTTCTCATGACGTAAGCTTCGTGAACTGCCAATGAGCCGCCTTGTTTGCAGGTATGAGTGTCTGTGGAAGCTTCGCTAACACAAGTTAAGCTCTGTCCGACCTCTCTTCCTTTGTGCAAATAAATTTCTGACCCGCTCTCTGGCTACCAGGTGTGGTGTGGCAGGCGTGTGTGAAAGATCTCAGCAAGCGACCATAAGCCCAGCGCGAAGCAGAGAGGGGGCACAGAAAAAGTACATCACACTGAAGAACACAGATCTTCTGTGGGCTGTGCCTATCGTCATGAATAAACTCGAAACCGCAGTTTTCGAACGTTTGAGCAATGCTTCTGTCACTGAGGTGACCAGTGAGTGCGGAAACCTGCCATTTTAAAGCCGTCAGATTGTGCACTAAAACTCCTGAAAAACTTGTCAAAACAGGAGCGACGAAGTGCATTATAAAAAAGTCGGCTTGGCGATGACCAGTTTTACGAGCTCAGACTGACCCGACAAAAAAGGCAGAAATGACTCATTGGATAGAGGCTCAAACGCCAAGCATACATGGTTGCTTATGAAACACAACCGTTTATCCAGAAATGTTAAAAAAAATTGCTCTCTAGCGTTTCATGAGTGATAAGCACCATAGACACGTACGACGGAAGCGGCTGGAAGGGCATGGAATTACATTCTAATCTCATGATCTTGGAACTTAGCACTTCGTTAACTTGTCTTTGGCATAAATAATTGCTTATATAGATTTCATTCTTCATGTTATGATTCATAAAATTCTACAAATGTGTTTGAGAAAGCTGACTGTTTGCCTCCTCTATATGTATGTGATGCTTGCTAAATCAACCATTGTGAATGTGATCGCTTCGTGTGCTGCTGTCTCCACTGTTTACTAGTTTATTGTTTCACAAGTTGGCTTCATGCTTTGCCTGATGTGGAATACAAAAGGAGGCGCCATAATCAAAGACTGCATTGGGACCCCTGCTTAGACTGAGGTGGAGAATGGAATGACTATACCGCAGCAAACTAAAGCAGAATCAAGGTGTTAGCATAGTAGTCATATAAATTTCGATCAATTATAGGACAGGAAAAGAAAGACGTACACCAATGGGAGTAAAATAAATTAAAAGACATTTTGCGACTATTTTTAAAAAACTAACTATGTTGTGTTGCACTGATAACCGGACGGATTTCCAGAACGGGATGCAAGAAAAATGAAATGTTGGTTTTCAGCCATTAAAGCATACCTTGGGTGAGATTACATTTTTATTAGAAGCAAATCTTCTGTTACCATGTAGTGAAGATGATATTGCTATTAGGTCAACTAGAAGTTGCTTGCTTAGCAGCTTTTAAAAGTAGCTGTCCACATTATTTATTTATTTATTTATTTATTTATTTATTTATTTATTTATTTATGTATTTATTTATTTATTTATTTATTTACTTCAGTACACTCAGGGCCAGAGGTAAGAGAAATACGGTGACGATGTTACTAGTTCTGAGCGATTGTGTAGCATTGCATAGTAAGACCTTAAGTTAGTACTTGTAAAACATTGATTTGAATGATTTGACGCCAGCCGATAAGACAAATTTGTTTCCACCGACGGGCCAGAGCATAGTTATGTGAAATAATAAATGCTGAATGGAGCGATATAGTGCGTTATGGCGGAAATGGGAACGGGCGCTGATGAGGGCTCTCATGCCGTTGGCATTTTTTTTTGCATGCAGCGTAATGATGGTATTGAAAATTCCGGTCTAACTTGACTCCCAGGTATTTTGCATAGTTCGCAGAAAATAGGTACTGCCAAATGGGTACAGGAGGAATACTCCCAAGGAGACATTTGCCACAGTTGCAAACGACTAATTTTGAGTTTAGAGGGCACATTTGAAGTTTATTTTATTTGCACTGTTCTTGAAGGTTTACCTGTCAAAGTTCAGTTGGGACTCGAATGCTGAAGTGCAATAAGGTTAACATATCGTATCAGGAGGAGTCGTTGGGAGTCATTAAAACAGCTAGCCATATCATTTATAAATATTAGAACCAGAAGAAGACCAAGAATAAACCGTTGAAGTACTCCTAAAATAATTGTTTTGATATTCCAGACAGCATAAGCATTGATGACAATTTGAATTCGTTTGTATGAGTAACTCTTCAAGAGTAGCAGGCAAGCACCACCAATTCCAATTATTTCAAGCTTTTTAAAGAGTATGAACTGGTCTATTGTGTCGAACAGTTTGTAGATATCGAGAAATACCTAAGCTAGTAAAATTACCCTCATCACTTATTTTCCACAAAATATGTCCTTCGTCTGCTAAAGGCTTCAATAAGAACTAAAACAAGTTTCAACTTCTCTATCGTTGTACTGAAAAATTATCAAATTTCATTCTTTGAACACGATTGAGTAGTATCTATACTTATAACATTTAGTTCCGCGGGTAAAAGAACATACACCTTAAAGATACAAGTAAAAATAATGTGCTTTCTTCAATGAAACTCCTAAATGCTGAGTTCCTGCTGCAACAGTGTAAGCTTGCACAAAGGCTCATTTTTTTGTTTAACACGCATTTTAGTACTTAGACAACACCACCAAATGAAGAAGCATTCATACGTATGTATAACTCTACAACGTCAGGCCAGCCAACAGGAAAGAGCTCGCTCTATATACATTTGACGCGACATCGCCATGGGCAGCGCGTGTGAACGGTGCACGAGAGCTTAAGGTTATGCGTTAGCTAAGGCAAGGTTAGGTGAGCTTACGCTACGTTAGGTTAGCTCTCCTACAGGGCGGCGCCGAGTGCCGTCCGAAACAGCTCTGCAAGTAAGCGACCACGCTCTTAAGATTTGCAGTCGGCAACTGTTATCGCCATTCCACGATTAGATTCGCACATTCTGCCAACGCGGCTCTTCGCAGTTGCGCCAAAATGACGCGGCTGTCGCGACGTCCATGTCGTACTTTCCGATTTATCCGAACATGCCGTAAAAATAAACACAGATTTCATTTCACAGCCAAAGGTGTTTTTATTCAAGCGCAAATAATAACTTTTCTGAAAAACAAGCAACATCAACAATTTCATATGAAACGTACCCACTTGATCACACATTCCTTGCAGGATGTATGAATGAATAACTATCTTGAGGTCCGTCGGTGCACGCGATTACTGCGCAGCGGGCCGCTCCCACATTCCTTAAGTTTTTGGCAAATTGTGCTATTTTTGTGCTAGTTAGTGAGCCTCCCGGAGAATGCTCACTCAGTCACCAAAGGAAGTGTGAGGTACTGTTATAATTATTTATATCGGGGTGTTTCACATTTCGAAACCAACATCTCGTTATGACCGCATCTTGGAGGCGTCTTAAAATTAAATTTCACCACCTCTGTTTCTTTAATGTGTGCGTAAATCCAAGTAATTTCACTATCACTGGTGATATACCAGTGCGCCTGGAACATTATCCGTGATGTCGAGCTCAGCAGCGCAATTTTCCAGCCACTGGACTACTACTACAGCTCTGCGATGCGGTGATAACATACAAGCGACAAATGTAGACTTCAATACAAATATTTGCATCCTGCAGTGGCACTTGTTACCATGACCATAAACAGCCGCAGCTGGGCTGCCTGTAAATTGTCAGCGAAAACGCCTACTTTGCAGGCGTAAATCTGTAGCTGTCGAAGCATGTATTCCTGGTTGGTTTTACGGGTGACAATATGCAATGAAACGTACAAGCGAGAATACTCACGTAGTGTAATCGTCTAATATGGCTGAAGCACCCTCGTCGCCTTCATGGTTTGTATTCGGGGTTGCTTCGTCGCTGAAGGTGAAGGCATCAGGCATGCGTCCACCCTTTCTTTCTTCAGTCATGTCTGATGCTGACCGTCTGGAGTGCTAGCGTCTGTCTGAGAAAGAACGATGTTGAATGATCACACATGCGCAGTCAGTGTCAATGATTGAAGAATACCAATAACACGTTGGTAATTTGGGCAACTTGAAGGAAGCCGTAAAGCACATCTGAAAAAAAGAAAAGCTATAGAATGCGCCACTATGTCGACGTTAAAGTGTTTATGTTCGAATGCTAGAAGAGGCGCCCCAATGTGCGTGCTATATTTAGACCAAGCCCGATCTGCGCATGAAAGTGGTCAACGAGTCTTTATTCCGCTTTCGCGAACAGACGCGGCGGCTGGGCTGTGTTTAATGTCCCGTCATTGTACTTTGCCCCTGTAGGACTCGAACATTTTCACCATATGTGGTTTGCGTTCATTTTCTCCGGACATACGGATGCACCTCCCGCCTGGGTTACGACGACGTGAACAGACCATGCTGTACAGTTTGTGGCTAGGCTTTGCCTTTACGAACTCATGCTTTCCTTATTGGAAGGGCCAAGCGCCCCACGTGCGACACATGTAACAGCGAAGAGATGCTCACACATATCTGTGTCTGCCCACGATATAGTGCCCAGAGACAAGTGATGTGCAGAGTACTGGACCAGTTGGACAATCGTCCACTTTCAGAACTCAAAGCTCCGGAAGAACATCCGCGCTGAAGGCTTTACTCGCGTTATTAAGGTTACTTGCGGTCTATGGGGCTTCACAATAGACAATAAAGGGACAATAAAGCCAACAACAAATCAGTTTAAACTAATAGGGCATTGTTTGAGAACCCTGCAAGCAGTCATTTAAAAATAATAGATCCATTATTAGATGAGAAAATGAAGGTCGAAGTATCAGTATGTAAATTTCGCGCAGAAACCCCAACGCCGGTATGTCAGTGTGACCTCCGAATTTTCAACGTATGTTTTCGCATTTCGGCCCCATTGGCCGTCTAAAGGTACCCGAAACCTGCTATGTTTAATATTTGGTTCCCTTAGAATACAATGTAGTCAATCAAAGAGGCGCTCGTTCAGCCTTGCGGGTAAGAAGAACCTCAGCTTCTGAGCCTGTGGTAGTGGGTTTGACACTCCCTACCTGGAATGATTTCCTTACTAATTTATTTTCTGTATTTTATAGATTAATTCCTTAATAGCCATTGCTAAGGCGTAGTGCGGATGCGGACGAGAACTTGCGCGCTCAATGAACGCGCGGGTAATGGAGGCACCCGAGAGCGAGGGTGACGTGGCGTCACAGCGAATCGAAATTTAGGGGTCGTTTCGCTTCTACAGACAGCGAATATTTTGCCCATTGAGCCATTTGATGCTTTCACGTCAAAATGCGACCAACCTGGCCAAGCTAGCTTCGACAGAGGGACAAGCGGAAAAGAGGCGAATTGCTGCATTGGAGTAAAAGCTACAGGGAAGGTATCCTTTCTAAATGAATGTATTAACATTCAATTCCAAGTTTGGGAGAAGAGTGGCTTCCCAATCCGTAAATAAATAAAATAGGACACAATGCAATAGGTGGCCTCCTCCTTATTTGATAAGCACGCACCGGAACGCACAAAAACATCTTCCATGTCCAATGGGTGGCCAATAGGTGTTCCAATAGGTGGCCTGTCCCATCGCACCCGAGACTCTCCCCCCAAATTGTTGAGCGTTGAACTCGCGAGCCATGAATTTCTATATTTATTAATATGCAATTTCATTTCATTCCAATGTTAAGAGAATAAATTGCAACCAATCTATCTATCCGAATTACTCTTATCGACGATGTTTCGAGGAGCCTTGAAGTTATAGGTGAGAAGTTACAGACTTGTCTATAGAACGATGCAACACCTTTGTCATGGTGTTTTAGGAAGATGACATCTTACAGTTGGAAGTTTTATTGCTCGGAGTTTAAAAGCGTTTCCTGGACTCAAAACACATTTGGCTTAAAGAAAAACAGTACTCTTGGTAAGTTCATGAAGGTTGCGAATCCGTCCTCTCGATTTGAATACATTATCCGTAGACCCATAGTAGTGCTAATAAAATAAATGTGTCCCATGCATCAGGGAGGAGATTAGGTTTTTTTTTTCATTTTCTTTTACCTTGACCGATGTTTTTTTTTTCCGTGGTCAAGTGAACCAAACCAAGCGCCTTATCAGGGCTTACATCAACATATCTTGTTTTATTCTTAGGGCGATGAATTTTTTTTTTTCAGTTTGCACATAATCGTGAATATGCGGCGTAGTCGTCATTCCGGTTCACGTCGTACAATAGGGTCACGAGCACCAATCGCTGGGGCTCGCCTTCATCAGAATGCGCAGCTCTCTTCACCTCACGCGTGATATTTGAATAGAAATGGCTTGGCTACGACATAGTCAAAATATGGAATTGGCGAAAATGATCGAGAATGTCCTGATAAATGCAGGCGCCTCATGCGCGCTGATCGGCAACTTAACATTTGTTAGCCGGTAACACGCGTTCACAGGAAAAAAAATACAAGTACGCGCGTCAACATACAAGAAACCTACTTGTCATGTCAAACCTTAATTGTCATGTCATTGGTTGCACCGATACCTTTGTCACAACAGGCTAAAAAGATTCGACAGGTGCAACTAGAGCAGTGGAAGTAAAAGCGGACTACATCCAAATGGCTAAAAAGTTCCGTTTCAATGTGACAGATGTTCCACCCCAATAAAACAGGAATTGCTAAAAATTTTCTTTGAGGGATTCATTTCGCAGACGCTCAGTCATCTCTCCATTACTATTTACCATACCGATGAAGGAACTCGCAGACAAACTACGAAACATCCCGAACGTAAACTGCGCTCAATACGCAGATGACATCACCATCTGGAGCCCGGGAGGCTCCCTGGCAGTCATGCATCAGGCATTACAGCACGCCCTAGATGCCACGAAAGAGTACCTACTAGACACAGGAATGAAACTATCCCCCAAGAAATCAGAAGTCTTGGTATTTCGCAAGTCTAGCCAAGGAACCCGCTACCTAAGTGCTCTAGACGAATTCCCGATCGCACTGCACACAAGAGACGGACAACAGATTCCGCGAGTGAACCACATACGCATTCTTGGGTTCCTAATAGAAGCCACCGGATGCCACGGACACACGATCAAACACTTAACCGCCAAAACTGAAAACATGATCAGACTCATCCATGGAGTCTCGAGGCGCAGGAAGGCTCTCTGCGAAGATATTCTTCTGCGCGTATACCACGCGTTCCTTATGAGCCAGAATATTTACGTCGCCTCTGTCCACAACTGGACGAAAATAGAAAAGGCGAAACTAAACACATTCATGCGCAAGAGCATCAAACAGGTCTTGGGCATTCCACATAGAGCAAGTACAACAAAGGTAGATCAGCTAGGCATGCACAACAACATCGAAGAAGCGATCGATGCTGAGACTATGGAGCAAATACTCCGCCTATCCTCGTTCAAAGCCGGTAGATAGATCCTAAACGAAGCTAATGTCTCCCCAACTTCTTATCTCGAGCACGCGGTTACCCTACCGAGCGAAATTATAGACAACTACAATGTCTCACCGATTCCCAGAAACGTCCACGCACAACCTTGTGGGTATGCGCCGGGCCCATGCCCACGCGATTCTCGACCGCACCGACGCGGACCGTGAAGCCACCGCATTTGTGGACATGGCCCAGTACGGCAACACATCTACTTTGGCGATGGAAGTCGTGGACGGCAATGGAACGTTACGATTATCCGCATCAGTTAAAACGACCACCAGCGCTAAAGCAGAACAGATAACCGTAGCCGTCGCTAAGGCAGACCCCACATTTACTCTTGTCCTCACGGACCCGCGTGCCGCACGTCGGGCCTACTGAAGCGGCAACGTAACTAAAGAAGTGGCGTATACTGCTAGCGAGCTCAAAAGAGAGCAAATGATGCCTCCTCGGATTCACCGCTCACATGTGGAAAGACATTCACCCGCAAATAACAAACCTCAATGAAACGGCCCACCACCGTGCACGAGAGCTTGCCCGTCGCGACGGTCTCACGACCTCCGAGGGGCTGGACATTGTTTAATGACCCGCTACTTACTTACCAAGAAATCACATCACACTATCGAAAAGGCAGAATCAAATACCCGCACCCGCATGCCAAACTCGAACGCGTGTTACAAATGCTACAAACGTACTCGTATCCGTCACGAGCCTACTATGCCACTACAACTCAGACATCCCGGCAGATTGTCCAGACTGCCCAGAATTTATTTGTCACTCTCGCACATGCCATGGCAATGTGTTTCGGTACCAAAGGGCCCTCTTTCCAGTGGGCCCGAATGGGAAGAAGCCCTAAAAAGCCCGGTCCTCCAACTCCAACTCAAGGCCGTCCAGATGTCCCAAGAACTGTCGAAGCGTCACACGTTCCCGTCCCGACTTGGGCGAGTCTACGGTTTCGGTCCGAGCAGCTACCCGCGTGGGACCTCCAATGGCATAAAAACTCCTTAGGACGTCAATAAAGTTCTTGACTGATTGAGTGAGAGGGATGTCATAGTGTATAGTGAATCTCCAAACATTTGAATCTAACACACTCTCATTACTGTCATCAGCTTAGGTTATCGTACAGAACGAAGATCTTCGGTATGAATAAAGGAGCCAAAGAAAGAAAATAAACAGCCAATGCATTGAGTAAAATTTAAAAGAAATAAGTTTTCCAGCGCGTAAAACGTGGCGGTATACTTTAAAAACATCTGCAAGTCCTGTCTCTGGAAGGAAACAAGGCCTTTTGACCTCGATGAATGGACGGAAAAGCATTTTAGTAAATAATACTGTCCCTTCTTTTTTGAGTACTTCCGAAAGACTGTTGTTATCTTTTGCTCACAATGAGAAGTCACTACGATAATACTTCAATAGAGCTTGTTCCTAGTAGAGCGTGAAAACGTTTGCACAAATTGTTTTTCCATCTAGACGAGCAGTCTAGGATACTGTGTGGACATTTCAACCTTCTATTTGCACAAAAGACAAACTTGCGGCCCATTAGGCTTTTTCCTGCAATTTCCCTGATGTCACATAGAAAGCCCACGGATGCTCATTAGGTGCTACAAGCACAGTCGAGTAATTAATTTCTTGCTACTGCCATATACTTGCTTTATTTTTGGTTTTCGTTACCTGTCGGTGATGACATACGTAACAGCGTTCGGCCTTCCTACAGGAATATGTGCTCCAAATGCAAAACGGAACGGCATTTATTTCCCTGCTTAGTATATCCAAAACGTTCTAAGTAAATTTTTCAATAAACATTGACATCAAATGCAAGCATAGATGGACATTGTTCACGTAATTAACTCAACTTAGGCAACACTTTTGCCGTTGCGTGATACTCTCTCTAAATACCTATATTTATACCATATGTTACTTGAAAGTGAATTATTACAGTGTTACCAATTGCTTGCGACAAAGTTGATGCTTGCTAAGCGTGTTAAATACAGGTACCTAATAGAAATCTAGGGAAAAAAATTATGGCCACGAAAAGATGTACCGCACAAAAAGTTGCCATTACGAGGACCTGCTTGACTGAGCTAAAATGACTTCCTATCAACCTTCGCTTTTGACACCTCCCTCAATTTTTGACAACAGCCTACGATTCTGTCGGCCTATTCTGTGACTTAACATTCTAATTTGGTGATATTTTCTGTGATAGGGTATCGGCGACGTATGCCCGATGCTTTGCATTGTTTCGTTCGCGTATTTTTGCAATGCTCATTCAGCCACGGGACCCGTTTTCTGCATGTATTGCCATTCGTTTGTGGAACGAACGTTTTTAATGCGATAGCGTTGAGAGCCCCGTGTTGTACGACATGCGGTGTCGGCGTCCGGCACCGGCGTCCCCTGAAGCTAAAGCTCCCACGCATATAATAGTGTATGTCTATATGTCATGCCTGGTTCTTTGGTATGCTGCACATGCGGATTACATTACAGCATCATTCTATTACAGAAGTTGATCGTACCTTCTCTCCCATTTTTCACAAGGCATTTCCTCGTAATTTTGAGAATGCCAGCCCACAAACAAGGGTCATGAAGTAAAACATCTGCGCCGCATGCCTTTTGTGGTAAATCTTTTCAATTAAATGTAAGTACAAAACAGCAACTGAAACCATAAAGTTATGCAATTTCTTTTTTTTTTTTTTTTGGCGCGGCTCTGTGGTATCTCCTGGATCGGCCCACGCAGGAGGTCGCACTTCTACCAGAATGCTCTCCTTCGTTCGTAGTGTTCGACAGCAGAGTTTCTCGGTAAAAATTTCGGTTATATAATCTGCAGTTGCCGAGAAGCATGAGAAGAATTTAGGGATCTTTCAATTTTATTGCGTTCCACTCGTAAAGGCGAAGCTTAAACGTCATGCAAGCTTTTACTGGAACAATAATAAAAGCGCTAAAGTATGGTATGGCGTTGCCTATACTAAGCTCGAATATATAATATCGCGTTAGTTATGGCGATTCTTTAAAAATATGAGAACACCTAAGCACTCTTCGCGAGTTCTTAACGCAAAATCATTAATGTCCAATTGAACGCCTTTGAGTGAGCCTTCGGGTTATGAACTGCTCTCCCGCAAGAAAGGGCGTTTTGATGCTTGCCCGACGCTTCTGAGCTAACACAGTGCAGGTGTATTTCGACCTGTGACGTCTTCCTACGCTCTTTGACTGCCGTAGAATGTAATGGGGACGCTCCTGAGCAAGATATGACGATTCGGACGTCACTGCTTTCGTCAATGGAAATTCCGGTTCAACGAGCCGCATGTCACAAAGCTCAGTGCACAGGTCTGCCATCTACGAGGCGCTAATTTAGCCCTGTTTGTAAGACACCCTGCTTCTAAGTGTGGGGTCGCAGTCTTGAAACCCGCTACCTCTAAAGTTTTGATTTCAATTATCTTCCGTTCACTATGTAGTAATTTAGATGGTTTTCGATTTTAGATTGTGTGGTACTGCGCGAAGCAGGGCCAAAGGACGCAAGAAAACGCAAGTGCTTGTCCTCATTTTTCTTGCGTCCTTTGGCCCTGCTTCGCGCTGCACTACACAATCCTACATTCTTTAGAGCGATTACTGAGGCATAGTTAGGATGCAGGCGAGAGCTTGCGCGGGCAAGCAATGCGCGGGGTAAGGAGGCACCCGAGAGCGACGGTGACGTGGCGTCGCATCGGGGCATTCTCCCCTCACGTAACACGGGGAGCAACAGCGGCAAGTAGGTGTTCCCTTTGCTTTCTCTGCTTCGTCGAGGCGTTCATATGATGTGCATTTTTGATTGACAGACAATTTGATGCTTTCGCATCAAAATGCAACCAATCGGGCGAAGTTAGCTCCTAGGTAGGGATATGCGGAAAAAAGGTGTGTTGCTAGAGCAATTAAATGCTTCTGTTAAGTGGTCATTTCTCGACGAATGAAATAACGTTCCATTTCAAGTTGAGCAGGAGCGCTGCTTCACAATTGCTAAATCGTTGGGAGAGTATGAAATACGTGACATATCGCAATAGGTGGCCACTTTTATGTCTAATACGTACGCACCTCAGGTTACCAGAACATGTTCAACGAGCCGATCTGTTACATCCCTCCGAGAGCCTTCTCACGCATTTTTGATCGCTGTACGCAACAGTGAAATCCAATTGATAATAATATGAAATTAGATTAAACGTGAAGAGAAGAAATTGTAACCAATCAATCAATATGGATTGCTCGCATGGACGCTGTCCCGAGAGATATATTAAGTTGTAGATGTCAAGTGGCAGACTTGTCCAAAAATTGAATGTCAGACCATCAAATGATGGAGCACGGTCGTCCCGGTGTTTCCAGACGATGGCATATCAGCGGAAGAAGTTTGATTACTGCGAGTTTAAATGCCTCTCTTGAGCTCGAAACACCTTACGCTTGAAGTAAAATAATTGTTTGTGTAGGTTCATGAAGGTTTGGAATTATTCCTCTCAATTTGAATACGTTATCCGTAATGACATAGTAGTACTAATAAAAGGAAATCGTTGCATGTACCTGGGAGAAATTAAAGTTTTTGTACACTTTCCTTAGGTGTGACAGATAATTTTTCCCTTTTTGCCGCGGTCAAGTGAACAATACTGAACACCTTCCTTATACGGGCTTTCTTGAATATATTTGGTTTGACTCTTAAGAAGATGACATCTTGTTTCCTTTTTTATTTCCAGTTGGTCCATGATCGTGAATATGCGGCGTGGTCGCCATCGCAGTTTGCTTCGTGCAATGGGTGGTGTCAGCACACTGCTCGAACTGGTGGGCTTGGACACCACGATCCGCACAGGTGAGCTGGCCACGGGAGCTGGGTGAACCATGGTCATACATTTTACATTGAAAACATCGTCGCGTGTTTGGAATGCAGGGCCTTATAATTTCCAAGTATACCTCGCTTCTATAGTTTGTGGCAGAACGCTAAATGGGAAGCTGAGTATGATAAGCACAGTGGGAATTTATTTTTATTACCACCAGAGCACCACATCGAATGTGTATGCTGGGTTGAGCAGAGCTTCAACACCCGATACTGAAGCTCTGTGCATTAGTCACCTACCGTTTTCAGTCCTCGAAGAGCTATGTTATCGATAAGATCATCCTCAGATATTACTCCTCGCGTGCTACTCAGACATCAGTGGAGTATGACGTTGATTGGAATTACCTATGAATTACCTCCCAATTTCGCAAGATTGATTGGCTCTTCGTACTGCTATATGTAACTAACCTTGAGCAGGTCGTCTCCGCTGACAATTGTTATTACGTAATAGCCAACGTCTAGGGTCTCAGTCAAGTTATTGCCAGCAGTAAAAGAAGGTATTCTAGCTTCGTTTTCAGTTTTCTCGTAGTTTTCTGGTAGCCCCTGTGGAGAAAACGGTGTGCAATCTGCACCATCGTGTATATGCAGCGGAATGGTCATTAAACTTCACGTTAATGTAATTGAATAATGTAATTCAATATCCCGCACTTCCACCAGATATGTTACGTAGGAAGACGCTAACGAAAAGAGTAGATTTACAACGTAAGACGCCGCACTTGGCAAAGAGGCAACAGCCCGCGCTAGCCTCTAATCGTCGTTGTCGTCTTCACACAGCTCGCCTCTTCGCCATTGCAAATAAAAATATAAATTATGGGGTTTTACGTGCCAAAACCACTTTCACATTATGAGGCACGCCGTAGTGGAGGAGTACGGAACTTTCGACCACCTGGGGTTCTTTAACGTGCACCTAAATCGAAGTACACGGGTGTTTTCGCATTTCACCCGCATCGAAATGCGGCCGCCGGGGGCGGGATTCCATCCCGCGACTTTTTTCAATTTCAATTCAATTTTATTTCCAGAATTACAAGTGTTCTGGTGGATACCAAAGGCTAAAAGCTGTTGGTAAACAGCTTGACTAGGCCGATGGTCCATTACAAAGCATACATGGTGGTTGCATCAAAATTGTAACATTGTTAGACACTCAGAATAAATTAATTTAAAAAATGCACAATAACAAGACCGAAAATAATAGAAAGACTAAGAGAAAAGACATAATTGATACATCAGACAAATGGAAGTATGTGTGTAAGGGTTACTAACAAAACTAATACAAGTCGCTCTGATATAGACAGTAGATAATACAGACTAAAAAAAAAAAAAGCATTCGATACACCAGAAGATAGAAATACATGTGTATGGGTTACAAAATTAGTAATACGTACAGTTATCTCTGAAAGAACGATAAACAATCACTGATCACATGTTTACAAAATGCATTCGCAGTTCCTTCGATGAAGAGGTATATGTACCTTTATATTTATTTAATATATGTGGTAGATTATGTTGTAATGACTGTAGGCTATATTTGTTACGAAACCACGGGACATACCATATATCACTATTTCTTGTATTGGAAGAATTGAATTTTGGTGCGAAAGATGCAGTAGACAGGAGGAAATTTTTGAAGGCAGTATTTGAGAAATAAAATGAATTTAGAAGGCGAGACGTGTAGCCTAACACCATAACCACTGAGCAACCACGGCGGGTGTCATTGGAAATACTGTTCCTTAGTAATATATTTGAATGATATAATTGAAGCCAGTGAGGACCAATCGGCAAGCAATGGTATGTTTCTCTTATTTTTGAGTACGTTGATTAGCAAGGAAAGAAGCACTTCCGTGTGGCAGTCTCCAACCTATGGTGTTCTGCCTGGGACTCGAAATGACGTTATATAATTCAGCAGTAGTATTTTTCGCATTTCAATAGGCAGCTGTCATAAACTTGCGGGCGTCGGAAGCACGTGTTGCGCAGAAAAATATTTAAACGTGAAATGCCGCGTGAACGGTAGCCTCAAAAATGTTTTTCTTGGTATGAACGCCTCCAACTAGCAACCTAAAGTCACATACGCGAGATAAAGCTCGTTTCCTGCATTATTACGAGAATGAACATGCTTACAGCATCTCCGTGTGTAGTGTAGGAAACTGCAGAAAACCTACGTAATCACCTCGTTGCCTTTGTTGTCTTCCTCCCCCCATGTTGCCTCTTGTTACAATGGGCTGAATTATTCTGCTGTCGGGGCCAAATCAGACGAGAAGACCTAAGAGCTTTTCCTTCTGCCATTCATCAGCATTGAGAGGCAGTCACGTCTGGTTTGAGCTCAATGATCGATGATGCTTGCCCTATACTGCGATATTTTCTCTTCTGTTTTGTTTCGCTGTTTTTAAAACGGAGAAAACAAAAATAAAACAAGTGTGTGGGTGTGGAAGCCTGTCCATGGCGATGACTAGCCGACGGCACCCACATTACGCCCAGTTATGCTTCGGTCACGGGAACCACTGCTCATGTTTCATTTGACACAAATAGTAAATTTCAGAGTAAAGCAATGCGAATGAAAGCAGATACCGTCCACTTCGATCAGTGGTTTTTCATTCACTATCGAAATAAGGTTCCGCTAAGATTTTTTTACGCATGCATCAGAGCGAAGGTGTTAAGCCGAGACCACACGTACGCTTGCGGACGCGCGCTAGCTCGCGTCCGCGCACCTAGCGCCTGCCGCTCCTCGCGAGTAATGGTGGTTTGCATCCACAAAGACGCGCGACAGCGCGCGCTCACTGGGCTCACTCACAGACGCCTCGGCAGGCGCCGCTTCGTACTTTGTTACTGACAGCGTTTCAAGATGCTTCGATATGTCGGCACGGCTAGATGACGGCTAGAGATGCTTTTATGTCGGCACGGCTAGATGACGCAGCGTGTGCTGTGGAAGCGCTGGATAGGAGTGTGGTGCATTTCAGGATGCGTCACCACCCAACTGTCGTCATGCCGATTGTCGTCATGAATAATAACGCAAAAGGCATTGCCTGACTACTTGGGACCCGAGCTGGCTGCCTGGGGACATAACGTACTGGAGGTAATATGCACTACAGGATCAGGCAACGACTCGGCACATAGTAAAGGAATGCGACCCGGCGACACCCGTAGAGAGCATCCACCTGGAACAATCGTTGAGATTCAAAGAACATGGAAAGAATAACTGGTGGGCAGTCAAGTATGAAAGGACTATTGTATTGGTGGAAGAAAAGAAGGAAAGAGTTTGAAACAACTGGAGTCATTACAAGTGTAGGTAATGGTACAGTAAGGTGTTGAAGGTTTTAAATAAGAAAGGTAAGATAGAGATCAGACAACGAAATACTTTAGGCTTTCGTTATCTACAGTTGTAGTAAAACGTGATTAAATCAAGCAGGCTTTGGGACTATTTGCCCCCCGCCCTATTTTGCAGGGATATGGTTTGTCGATGCACGCTTTCAATGTTAATCTCATTATGTCGACATTCATTGTGACATTGGCTCTTGTAATTTTTTCAATTTTCATTAGCCTTCTCGTGACAACGCTATTTTCGGGTATACTTTTGGGTTTTCATAGACGTCTACTTATCTATATCGCCAACCCTTTTGCCGGAACCCTCAGTCTTAGGTAGTCCATGGTAGAATGAGCCGTGCGTTGGACCGCTTTGCTGAGTGAACAGGATTCGAAACCAACCGTTGGATCAATTTGGTTCACTTCGTGTGTGGCACCATGCACCTATGCACGCTATTTCAACAAACCTGTTTGAGCCCACATAGTGCACTGGAGGTGGGGGACTGCGTATATGTGGCTCTTGAAATTATCTCTTTGACGCTGACTTCTAACAATCTGTGTGATTCGGCCTGTGCTGCTCATCAATGGACCTCTTTGATACCAACTTGGGTCACTGAGGTTGTAGCCGTGGGTGCGTGCATTTCTCCATAAACGTCGTTGACGCCAACTTGGGTAACTAGGAGCCCTATAACGTAAAACTATTCCAATCTGTTTTTATTCCAATCTCGTGACATCAAATTTATGTAAGCACCAACGCAAGCATCGGGTGGTAACCCGCAGCGTTGTTTGGAAAGCCCAATCAAAACCCCTTCTCGTTTATAGGATGTCGCTTTCGTTTGCTTTCAAATCGAGTAGCACAGCCTACTTTGAGCAGTTTTTCGCACCTAATTGGCTGAGAAGAGGCGAGGAGCATGCTCAAACTAAGTATTTCGATGGGGCCGAGCAAGCGCCGTGAAAATAGATAGCCGGATGAAGAGGGTGCTGCCGGCGTCTGCGATTGGTCCGCTTCTCCTTGCTTAGCTTGCAGTGGCTGGTCGAAATTCGCGGCGGTGTGCAACGGGAGGTTAAAAGTACCATTGAAACGGATCCTCAACAAGGTAAAGTCGAAAGAGCTATGTCGTATACGTGCCAAAAGGTCTAGATAACGCTATACTAACACACAAAATTTTATACGGAAATAAATTCATGCTCCCCGCCAGATCTGAGCAGCCAGTGCCACAGCGATCGGCAGGCAGCCAACTTATATTCCTTTTGGAACGGGGCAGTGTCCGGCTATTCAGAGAAACTTTCAGTTTTGTTCGTCATATTAATGCGTCTGCCAGGCGTACACGTCAGTTTTACGTGATGAGTTTTTATGGTTTTGTGATGTCGCGTGACAGACAGGTACATTGCGCATAGCCCGAAAACATTTGCCCAATAGCAATTGCTCCAACGGTGCTTTTTTTGGTAATGGCGAAGAAAGGAGTCAAATCAGAAATTACTTTTCTTTCGTTCGGCCTCATCATGCTTAATCAGTGTACTGATATCCTGTCATGTGGGACGTTTTCGCAGTTTTCGTGACGTCGTGTGACAGGCGCAGTGGGTGGTGACTCTGAAACATTTTTTGACCAATCGTGGGGGGCTGATTGCAGAATTGGATAAGTTTCGAATAGCTTTACGTTATAGCGTCCCAGGCCACTTGGGAAGTAGAAATGGGAGACTAGGAATATGTCGTTTTGCAATGATAAAAAAGACTATTTTGTTTCTCCGATGCTTGGCGGAATCAATCCTGCTCCCAGCGTGAACTTTACGGCGGCACTGCTAGATGGCGCAGCGTGTGCAGTGGAAGCGCTGGATAGGAGTGTGGCTCCAGTTCAAAGTGCGTCACCACCCGATTGTCGTCATTGCGCTGCCATATCTTTGCAGGGTAATGATCCCATTGCTGTTATGCTGCGGCCGGCGCTCCGTCGCTGTCTTTCCTGCTTGGTCATTTCATTCTCGTGATGCCGTCAGAGTCCTTAATAGTTGTCACTTTGTCGTAGTCATTTCGGTATCTTTACGCCGTTGTCTTCATCCCATCGTTATCGCGTAACTGTCGGCACGCTGTTGTCGTCCCACGTACGTCGACATACGCGGGATTCTCATGTTTGAGCACCAGATCTTTGACGCAGGCGTTTTTCTTTTGTGGAAATTTGTCCAACTTGGTCATTTCATCTATGCTTGGAAAAAGTAGCTATACAAGAGCAGCCTTCTTTTCAAGCACCCAATGAAAGCTTCGCGTTGACGTTTTCCTACAGTGCGTGTGATCTCCTTCTTTTGCTGTATGCTGTGGCTTCTTTAATACAACAGAAATCAACATTGTTTTGTTATTAGCGCATGCGTTTTCTGGTGTACGGGATCTCATGTAATATATTTTGTAAAGTTCAACTCTCACTGTCTGCCGTGTAAACGAGGGATCAAAAATTGTCAATTAGATTGGCACGATTTTTTGCGTGTTTGCTTCGTACAAAAATTTGTGGATCGAATAAAATTGAAATTGCTATATAAATTATTGTCACAATTCAAGACGCCAATAAATTTGCGACTGGTTGCACTGGTAACTAGTAATAATTTGCTTTGAGAATTTTTTTTCATCATCCGCATTTACATTTACTTCCATTCAATTCGCAGGCACAATTTTGTGCCGCATTCTTCACACTTCCTATACAATACTCTCTCTGGAATGTCGGTTGACTAGGATTGCGTAACTACAAAATAAGTTAACAAATGAATGGCTAGATAAATAAATATCTATAAGTTGATCAAGTGGTGTACGTAGAATTAAAAAAAATGGCAGAGACAACACGGGGACAATATCGTTTAGTTTATTTTTATAAGATTGTTGGTCCGTTGGTTATCGTAGAAAGCAGATGAATATCACCATGAAATTGTTTAGACAGGATCATTGACCCACACTTCGGTGCTTCTGAGCAGCTGCGGCTCCTCGACGGTAAACGTTTAGAGAAACCAAAGTTAATTAAAGCGCATTTTGATACGTATAGACCAGGCCTACTGCAGCGGCAGCCACAGAAGTGCAGAAATGCACATCTTTATTCCCTTGTGGAAACGTATACCTCTACAGAAATATTAAATGGTAGTAATATTTTCGCCAAACTAACGAACCACGACATCGCAATCGTGCGCAAACTATTTCTTGGTGTATGTTTTCTGTTTTCTTTCGTTTTTTTAACTCTAGTGTTCAAGGAAAGACCAAGTGCACAGAGTTTGCAAAGTAATGAAGCCTTTTAATCTAAGGCACGCTAAATGTTCCTGCGCATACAAGAAGTAGCTTGCAGAGAACAGGTATGCACAGAACATTTTTATTATGTTTAGTGTATGAAAATTAACTCGACTGGCATAGCTAATTATTTAGAAGGGTTCTTCCCTGAAATGAGGTTTATTGCAGCCATAAGTGACACGCTGCCGTCAGGCATGTCGGATATCGTCATTGAACATTGTATTGTATTGTATTTGGTTGGGTTTTATGGCGCATAAGCAACTCAGGCTATCATGCGCCAAACACATGGTATAATTTATTTCAAAAATTGGATATCCTCAGCGAAAGTCCTTGTCTCTGAGGAGGACAAGGACTCTGAGGAGCCCAACAAATCAAATGGAGACCTCAGCTTTCTTCTCAGGTTTGAGAAAATGGGGGAGGTGCATCATAAGATGCATGAAAAAACTAGGTAAGAATTTTTAGAATTAGTAGTTCTGTAATATATTATATCACTTCGGTTTCTTTTCTCATGTCACATCTGGATATGATGATCTCATGGAATTAATGACACCAGCTAGCCGAAGAATTGGGAAGCTACGCTCTATTTTGGCGCCATCTCTGTATGTTCGCTTCAGGGGCACTCTCCTTGAACAGGTGCATCTAAATGGCTATCATTATTTGCAATTAAGAGTAACTTCCGTTCGTGCAGGCGTCATCGAAACGACTTAGCCGTAGAGATTGATGATGAACATCACGGTCGCTAAAATTGCCCAGCGCTAGTTTTGTGGGCATTGGTTGGCACACTAAGGCGTGAAGTCAAATAGTGACGAAATTTACTCATGTAGCAATCACACCGCGGACATTTTAAGCATAATCTTGGTGCCAGAAAATTTTCAATCAATATCATTTCTTGATCTACGTAGTTCACGTAGGTTAGTGCACGGATCTTCTGACTGGACTGAAAAGCTCACCTCATCTTCCAATCCTCCTTTTGCAAGAGACAACACTACTTGCACGAAATAGCTGTTTCCCCTTTGCAAATTTTGCCTTTCAGGAGCAATTTCTTGACGCGATATATATCTAAGCTGAGTTGTCACTGACGGCGTCCTTGCCACTCCGTATGCTCTTACAAGCAAAAGCATTTGTACTGTCAAGAAATTTCAGAAAAAGTATTATTTAGGTGCATGTTTCATGAATGTCAAAAATACCTTCGCTTGAAGGAGCACCACGTTATACCAATGAGTTCAAGCAACGCCAGCACTCAAGAAGTAATAGAGTCGTTTTCCCCTGAAAGTTATAAGAAACCGTCACCATGCCATTCATGGTTGCCCCTCATGAGTGTCCAGCTGAGCAGCAAAGAGCTTGCCAAGTCAAGAATCAGCTGCAAGCAAGCACCGATGACAATCCAATTAGTATGACATCCCGGAAACAATTTTCATTTGGTTTCTCAAACGTGAACGTATTGTACCATCATGTTGCAGGTAGCTGCGCAATGTGACGAGACGGAGAAATATCATAAAACTGGATAGAAACGACCGATTGAAAATTAGCGACAGTCAAAATTATTCTGCGCTTGAGACAGAAGGAAGGCTAGGCATGTGTACTGTATTCGGTAGTGGCTGCAACGCACGTACGCATATGTGGTTTTCTGTAACAACTTCAGCTTCTCATAGTGGTGTCACAATCTGCGCAGATTAACATGACCGTACAAGCTGATCACAATGACTTAAGCACCGACCCACTCACGAGTTGCTTCGGCACAAACAACCGTGACAGATTTAGCATGAACACGTTCAGGAGCGAAACGTTTAAATGACGCCGCTTTTCAGACTGAGGTATATCTCTTTGGACAGCAAACCATATTAGAAGAGAAGCAGGTGGCAGCGTGCCTGCGTGATGATAAGGCATTCTCTTTCACACTGCTTGCACTCAGTTTCTTTTGTCCACAACTTACAACTGGGAATGTAGAATAACGATGGAATAAGCTCATCACGAAGATATCTTCCGTCCGAGAGACTAAGAAAGAAAGGTCTTCTTAGGTGACTTCGCGACTGAGCGATAAGGAGGCCTCCATCGGCGCCACGCATTCGTATTCTTCCTTTGGATGCCGAGTGAGGGGGGTAGGGGGGCTGCATCGACGTCGTAAAAATAGGAGCGAGAATGAAGGTCAAGAACACGAGGACGGTGGTCTCCCATAGGGCGACATGATCTCCCTGAGGCCTAGTTGGCAGTCGAGGAGCGCGCGGAAAGCGGCGTACTTGGCATCGTGGAACCGCCGCTCGCTCGAACGCGGCACCAACACTTTGCCCGAGCCGCCCATGCGGAGCATAGCCTCCGTGACACTGGAGTAGCGACCACTTGCGCTGGCCGCCAGGATGGCGCCACCGAGCAGGAACGACTCTGTCTCTGGGGGTAGTAACACCAGCAACCCTGCGTAGAGAGGGCAGCCACGTTGTTAGAGAATTTTTGTGCGTTCAGTATTCCGGCAAGCGGGGGCGGTTTGCCGGATGAGCGGGGGCGTAAACGTGAGTGGCCAGATTGGTGGCTCCAGCTGGTGGCACAAAGGTCAGCCACATAAACACAGAGCTAATTACCATACTCTGCTTAGCTGCTGGTGTATATTTTAGAAAGCGACGCAATCGTCTTGCTGAAAATTTGCACCAGCTGTGAAACAGAATATAGCAGGTTATTGCAAGTTTAACTGAGCTCTACGTTACCAGGCGGCTGCACCGCTCGGCCGCTCACGTTTACACCCCCGACCATCAGGCAATCCGCCCAAACTACCCCCGTTTGCCGGAATAGTGGACACGCTATGAGTCTCTATTACTTTGGACGTCTAAACAGCGTGCACAAGTAAACTTGCGCTGATGGCTACGGCCATTGTCAGTATGGAAGTTTAGCCGCCATTCTGGCAGTTGCCTCTAGCATTCGATGTGGGCCTAGAAGCTGCCGTAGTGCCACCACAACACGTGATACTATAGTTAAGCGTACAGGAAGCATGGGCAAATCAACCGCTGCTCTTTTGATTGCCCATTGAATCCACTGAACATTTCTGCAACATATGTTATTCATCAGGGCAAGTATTCCGCTCTACCAGTGTTGGCTATGAATTTTTTATGCAGAATAAAGGGGGAAAATAAGCATGTTTATTAATTCGTAAGCATTCTTAGGCATGTACCCTAGCAATCTTGTAAGCTAAATCGTATCCGCAACTCGCAAAGCATGACACTTTACCACTAGCGATGCGTACGGATGCCTCCAAAATGCATGGGGAAGCCTATAGTATGGGCGGGCCGACTAAAATTTGGGGGCGGGTCAGCTTTAAATTTGGGAGAGAACGAACTTAAATGTTAAGGTGGAGTAATTTAAAGTTTTCGGGTAGGGCAACTGAAATTTCGGAAACAAAAGCAAATGCTAGGTAACAGCCGAACAAAAGAGCGCTCAGGCATTAGCGGACAAACCTCACAATTTGTGTATAATTTTTAACGTCGGAATCCTTATTATTCGTGTAGCTGAAAGCAATAGCCGTGGCCGATAGAGTAGTTGCGCTTTCCACGGATTCACTAAGGCAACCCAAACATAGTGCAGTACCTATGGAGCTTGTAGCCCTTGTGATGCAAGGTCCATAGAGCCAAGTACTGCCCATCTGTACTTTTCTTCCGGGTAATGTGAAAGTTCTTCAGAGACAGAACCCTGCATAACATCCTATACGTTCGCTAATCTTTACAAACGCTAACATTCAAATAGCCGACTTTCATGACTGATTTTCTTTGGGTGCCGATTTAAGCCCCGCAGATTGCCTCCTCCTATCATGGCACGGTAAAGTAAAAATATACATCAAGGCACTCTAGAATGGCACACAATAGAGACGATTATTTTAATGGTGAGCTGGAAATGCTTGTCTGCCCATCCACCTAGCACGCTTACCGAGAGGTTGGGCAAAAGTTAGAATATACACAAAGGACGTAGAAATGTAAACAGCACACCCAATTCACGAACACACACACACATGAAAGCTATGATCAGTCTCTTTTACATTTGCAAATAAAGCAGTTGGCTCACAGGAAAATAAAGGCGACGTTATTAACACAGGATAAACAAGGGAATCCTCAGACACCAGTAATGCACATTGGTTGAAGTCCTGGACCCATAGGCCCGGTTCCGGTTTGGACAAGCTGAAGTATCTACGCCAACTATACAAAAGTACGGCCGCAAATTATGCGGAAAAAAATATAATTTGTAAAGTTATTTGTGTTGATACGACCATTGTAAACACGTTTTGCAAATGAGGCATTTTGCGAAAATATCTTAAACGTTGGCTCATTTGACTACCACGGCGAAAATGTGCAGTAGTAAATGTCGCAGAAGTTTCGCGGACAAAGTTCTTGAGGCGAGCTCACACATAATGCAGTGCCAGTGTGCTCCTTGTGTGAGTGGTGGATTCATTTTATGAGGGTCTCCATGTCCCTAAACGTATCACAGAGAAATAGAAACATCGCCTTAGAGCACGGCATCCGGTACACAGCAATGTGTAGGAGCTCGTCGCGGGTGGTTCGGCCTGGGAACTCCTGCTAAATATGACTCGAGATTCAATTCATGCCACATCAGCTATATATGAAGTGGTATCACCAGGTCGTCAGCCCGCCAGTGGAATGAACGTGCTGACTTAGGGCGACAACACTCTGCAAATATGTGACTAATATATGATTATACTTGTTATTGCTAATACAAATCAAATACTATGGTTTGAAAACTAACATATAGATTCAAAAAATACGTTGCGCGTGCAAACAGGTGGTTGTCCAGACCAGAACGCCCTTTTATTATTCTTGCACATGACGTAAATGATCGCCAATGTTGCTTCTTTCACTCTTTGTTTTTCATGCGAAGGTAGGATGTTTCGTAACTCTGACAATCTGATGTGTTGGAGCTAGCTGGTGTCTTCTCGCGTATTTTTCTATCAACTGCCCCGGCTTTCTCTCTGCAATGTTCAATGTCGGAAATAAACAAAGTAATCAAAACGCGACATTCGCCTCCTTTGAGAGTCTGTTTATGTACCTGCCTAATGCAAAAAGGCAGGATTAGGCTACTTTGCTAGCCACTGAAAAAGCATGACATGAAGATAGTTGCTCGTAAGCCAACCACGAAATAGTTGACGCCTCATATTTTCCAAATCTACAGGCAGTCCTCAATTAAATGACGGCGGAGAAGCGCGGCGCATAACAAAGGAAATAAAACAGTTACATATTTCGCACCTTTGACTACCTTTCTACATACAAAGCTTGCATCGTTCGAAAAACTCAGTATAGAAACAGTATTCTGTGGACATTCAAACAGATCCTAAATTTTTCGGACGTACTTCCCAAAGCGCCACACTGAAATAATATAGACGCAGTAATGGGGTTCTTCCGATTCATTGCAATTGTTTGGTTTATTTAACGTGCACTGAAAACGCGGTGCAAAGACGTTTTTCTTTACTCACCTCCCTCCCTTCCACAGTGGGAGGTGGTAGGTATGGACAAGAACGAAACGGCTACCGCGGGCTGAGCAGGAGGTGGTCGTAGTGGCTGGGACGCCTCGGAGAGTACCGGGATTCTCCAGGATCGTAATTCTTCATTCGACAGAAATCGGAAATTTCTCGCTCCTCGGAACAGCTACAGGAAACATGTTGAATGTACTAAACGCTTAGCGTCACCTTTAGCATCACCTTTCTTGTCGAACACCTCCCACGAGCGTATGAACGAGCGCTGTTGAAAGTTGCGCGTTGCGCAACTTGCAACAGCACTCATTAACATAAAATATGATGATGATGATGATGATGACGATGATGATGATGATGATGATGATGATGATGCAAATGCATTCATGTCTTCCACTCACCCGTGGCATCTGCGTGCAGCTCAACGTAAAGCGAATTCTTGGCCACGCCCCCGCACATGAGCAGGCTGGACACTGAGTGACCGGTGCCGGTCAGTGCGTCCATGACGTGGCGTGTCCCGTACTGCAAACGAGCCACATTTCGAAGTAAAGAAAAGTGGCACTCTATTCGGACACAGTGCCCTTTGAAAGATAACGAACGCGAATAACACAACGCGGGATGAAATGCCGGACGCGGCGGTCGCATTCGCATGGGGGCGAAGTGCAATAACCTTCCGCCAAAGATCCCCTGGTGGTCACAATTATTCCGGAGTCGTCCGCTGCGGCGTGGTTAGTAATCAAATCGTAAAACACCAGAATTTTGAATTCAATTCAGCTACAGGCGTTACAGTTAACAATGAGGCTGCTTGAAGAACAAATTCGCATGGTCAACAATGTGATAGCGAAGCCGTCCAGCAGGTATCAGGAAATGTTCGTGGAACGTTCAATTCTAAAGAACTACGTTGAAACAAATTATTCATTTACAGCTATGTTCGGACAAATATGGCTCATTAAAGCAGGAGACAGGTCTTCGAAGAAAGCGAGAGAAATCGATCCGTGTTACAGTTTGCCCTGGCCTCGTAAACGGCACTGCGAAAAGGAGACGGGAAGGGAAGGCACTGGTCGAGGTGCACGCCAAATGTCCAACATATTGAAGTTTTTGTACTGCCGCGTTTACAATGCAGGGTAACGTTCTAGGTCTTGAAAAGACCACAGCTTTGGAGAATATTGATCATGCGAAGGGCTCAAGATGAAGTTACAGGCGCCGTAATTGCAGGAACCGCCATTGGCCCTTTTCCCGTATTCGGGAGACTACGCGAAACAGATCCTCCAGCTAGGAACACAACGTTTCGATTTCGAATGCCGTTGCTACAACGGATAGGATGTCGACAGCGCCTGCTGAACGCGACGCAGAGCAAATGCAATGCGCCACACTTGTTCGCTCGTACTTGCACTCGGGAGGCGGCCGGAGTTTGATTTAACGATTCAAATGAGGTACATCACATGGCACTCCAGGGAACTTGTATACAGTCGAGAAAAGCCATCCACCATTCACAGGAATCATCAAAATTATGCTTGCTTATGCGTCTACCGGCTCATTATCGATCATCCCACGGTGCGTAGGTATTAAGTGAGGGATTCCTTGTTGGGAATTTTTCTTGTGCGTATCGTCAAGCTGTGTTCAAAGATAAATATGAGTGTCGTCACAAAAGCCAATAATGCAATAAATAGCCGGCTGGCTAGCTCCACGCGCATAGCGGCTCGTCGCAGAGAAAACGAACAGCTTCCCGGATAGCGAGTAGCCTTTAAGCAGTGAAACAGATGTGTTCAATCATGAAGTGCTGTATCTTCATGAACTCAAAGGAAGAAGGAAGACGAAAATCGCAGTTCAGGCAGACAGTATGACAAGCCCATCAATTAAGACCTCAATGCTAACATCGAACATCATCGCGATGTGAAACAGTGCATGTAGAGGACTGAACGCAGGACTTGTTTGCAAGTGCAGGTATCAGAATCCTCTCTAAACTTCCATGCAGTACACATGCGGAAGCGTTCTGAGAAGGTCAACGAGAGCAATGCGCTAAGCTCCTATGGTTTTGTATACGGAGATGTGCGGGCACTAAAGACGCCGTTTCTAACGGAGAGCGGCATCCTGGCGCGTTTGCCAAAGACACTCGGGAGCACGGAGGCTGAAACGACCATGGGAGCGTGCATGCCGGAGCACAGGACGAATTCATGACACCGCCGCTACCAAAGACTTCCTTTCCAAAGCACGGCTTGTGCCTACAAACAAAGCAGAGCAGCCCAACAGAAGCGTCGCGTGGGACTGTGCATGTGCAGCGTGGCTCGTGATGAGCTGGTAGTGAAGCTGGTAGTAAAGTGAAGTGGTAGCAGAGGTTGTGGTGCTCGTGATGGTTCCATACCAGAGTTGCAGGGCCGTGTGATCTTCCTGATAGACCGGCGTGAACCGACTAAGTGCAACAATACGTCGGGTTCCCTTCAGTGAGGGGCCGCTGCGGCAACAAGCACAAACCACGGTAGTGTGGATGTAGTAGTTTTATTGAAGACATTTTGGCGTGCAGGAGCGCGCGCAGTTGTTTGCCTGGGAGATGTGGTGGCAATAAAAAAAAATTATGCATTTTCGGCCTAAAGGCGAAGCATCGATTGCGAGAGCAAATTATCAGACAGCTATACGAAGAAAGGATAGTTTTATAGGCCATCCAAGCGTCTTACGTTCGCTTACTAACTTGAATAAGAAGCATGGTGTCATGTGTACACAGGCAAACATGAACGTATCTTACTCGACGACCACGGCCGCTAGCTGCCTAAGCACTGACGTCAGGAAGAGCGCAGCAGCGAATTGCCCTTGGTGCTGCACCTTGTTTTAACGCGAAAAAAGCGGCGAGAAGACTGCGCACACAAGCCGTCAGCCCTCGGCACGCCTAGACTGCACCCACCGCAGATCGCTTTCGCTTGCCGCGCAGTATGCAGCCGCAGCCGTAGCAGATGTGCGTGGCGGAAGACGCTGCACTTTCTCCGCGCTTTTGTCCCATGCGTGCGCGAAGTCGAGCCACCATCCTTCTCAGTTCACTCTCGCAAGCTTTCACTCTCACCCACAGCATATGGCGCACGAACGCGGCGTTATCGCACTTCAATTTTATACAGAGGCTCAAGGTGACGGCGACGATCGAAATGTGCCTGAATTGTCTATACACCAGAACACCGTGAATTCAAAGCGCGCCGCCATATTGATGAGCGCCGGTCGCGCCATCTATCCCAAGCGCCGCGAAGTAGCAGGCCTGGGCTGCCACGCCGGGAGATGCGACCCGGCGCGAAAGCGAAACTTGGGCTTTTTAGCTGGGCGGAAGGCGTGTGTCGCGTTTTTTCTAGCCTGTCATTTTCGCTGTCTCGATTCAATCAAACTTGAAGACCTCATGCAAGTCCGCAATGGCCACACTGAGTGATGTGCAGACTGCAGAAGCGAATACATCGGGTAACCACGTAAGCACGTAACCTGTGAAGGATTTTACAGCACTGTGTTGGTGCCACATTTTATTAAAGCATGCAGAACATTGTCCTCTGCACTTTCAGTTTGGTCTTGTTTGTCATGGTCACTACTGGGTTGGCCACGTTTGGCAACCAACTGGCGAGGTCGTTTGACTGCCTGATTAGCAGACGCCTGCCCTTCACCACCTGCACATTGAAAACAATGTATATGTTATAGTAGGAAGGGCTGTAGTTCTTTCCCATGCCATCACTGTTGCGAAGACATAAAGTCCTCTCAAAATGAAATAGAAAATGCACCAGGCCAATTGTATCGTGCAACCCTTTAAGATTACAACATTAAGAAGACAAGCCTACAGTACTCGAACAAGCAGCATGTGATGCTAAACCTGCACTCATTGGAAAATGAGGAACTACAGTAGTTATAATGTTCAAGTACATGTGCAGTCAAAGCCCATATAACAGGGCGAGCATGGCGGATGCAGGTTTTGTACAGTTGCACAAACCATGACAGGGCACATAAAATTACCATCCCTACTTAAAGCTGCATCATCAGGGAAGCCTTTGGTACATGACAACAACCGCACCTGCATTCCAAAAAATTAGCCCCACCAACTGCAGCTACCTGGTATCAGATCGGTTTCGCTTGTGCGAGGCCATATCGGATTGTTAGCGCTCCCTTAGAAAACAGTAAAAGAAACTGGTGAGAACGAGCAAAATTTTGTTTCAAAATACTACAATAATTAAGCACCTTATTTTCCTCGCCTTATGAACGGAAAAATTTTGCGCTTTGCCCTGCATAACAGCCCGCACGCAGTTTAGAGCTCAGGATGCTCAAATGAATTCGTTACGAATGACACCTGCAACACCAGCTCGTAAAGACGGGCGCGCTGCAAGAACGCCTTCGGCGACGAGCAGTCGTTGTTTACGTTTTTGTCGACGCATGCTACGTGACGAGCAGACTTCGTTTTACTTTCATTAGCAATAACGCTCACCAGCAGTGCAACATACTATCGTTTACAACTTGTCGTTCACGCTTAATGGTCATGCCGTGCAGCAGCTGCAAGTATCGCTAACCGCAAACTCAACTGTTCCGCTTAACCGTCGGGAGCTCTGCCTGAATGAAAACACGAAAAGGCTTGCCTTCTTGTTATAGCCAAGGCGAAGCACCGGCGCTGGATTCTGCTCTGTGGGCTTGTCCAGAAAGTGCTCGGAGCAAACCTGCGTGTTACACATATTACGTTCGTAGGGCGCAAAGTTGAACGTGGCACCAAAATATACACAGATCGAACACTCACTCGTGCATTTTCACTGGGTTGGTAGTTCTTCCTATTCACTGCAGCTATCCACCGGTGGCGCAGCTTGTCATTCTTCGTTGCGGATGGAAATCGGTGCAGGCTGAAACACCGCACCGGCACGAATCTCTACGTGTATTGTGCTCTTCGCAAACAGCGCTAGCAACCTGCTCCTTTTCCGCTGGTTATTTTGGCATCCAAACACGACGCAACGATGCCCAGATGACTTCTTGTACTTTGGATTCGCGTGAACGGGCACATTTCCGCACTTTGGAGTCCTAGAGCTAGCGCTAGCCATGTCTGCTGGTCGCCGGCGAACACGCTTTGGCAGCCCAGAACAAAATGGCGCTGGTCGACCGGGCAATCCGGGTGCGAGAGTATGCGTTCGATTAGCCTGGGTGCGAGGCTAGCGTGTTCTGGTCTATATAGTTGCTGTCGCAATGAGAGCCTTCGCAAGTGTATGACATTCAGGGTAACTGAGGTGTCAAGTAGAGCGCAGCTGGGTCTCAAGTTAATAGAACTCATTTATTTCTGCCACGCCAGTATAAAGCCTGCTCCGTTCTAGCCCAATCATACAGCACTTCTTTTTAGATTTTGTCACATCAGAAACATAATAACGCGGCTGAATTCCGTTTCCGTATCAGTGGTCATCCGCAGGCGAATATCAGAAGCGCCATCAGTTCCGCAGCACCATGGCAGGCCCCATCACCCACACGCCGTCTAGCACCGCACTCGAGTGTCATGTAAATGCGCATGCAACCAGACGCCACAAACATAGAAAAACAAAAAACGCGTCCCCCTTAGAGGAAAGCCACCTGCAAAAGTTAGACATGCGCTTAACGCGTGTTGATCGCCTCGAAACCACGACCTAATGTTGCTCCCGGGGCATCTGTGCTCGGTTTAGCTGCGAGTCGAAGTCTATACCCGACGAAAGGTTCGGCGTTGGCTCGATTTCTGCCTGTTGAATCACCTCGGTACATCTTTAGTCGATTCAGAGGTCGTCTACAGGTGGTTGTGCCACACTTCACGTGCCATGATCGGCGACCTAAAGGATTCAAGAGAAGATCCGGGCGCCAGTAAGCACTGTTTCCGAATTGCTTTACGAATACAAGTCATCTGCCTGAAAACTTGTTCTTGGGCAGCTATTCCTTTTCGTCGGCAGTTCTAACTTCCGGCGCGAGGAGATTAATGAGTGTCGGTAGTTCGCGGCCAAACATAGATCCAACTGGTGTAGCTCCAGTTGTTTGATGAACCATAGTATGCGGCCGAAATAAGAATCGCGAAACTCGAATGTTAAGGAATCGTGATCTTTCTCTCGGCCCAGTGCTTTCTTCAGCTCACCAGCACATATTGCACCTTGAGGGTTGGTTGCGGGCTGATGAATTGCAGAGGTGACGGCTTGCATTCCTTTTTTTTGTACAAATCTTAGATTTATCACAGAACTAAATGAGCAATGGCTCGTTACCTCACACTACCTTGCGAGGCCAGATAAAACGCGACAATGCGGGAGATAGAAATTCAAGAAGATGGGCAACCCGAGAACAAGGCGGGAGCAGTAGCGAACGTTTCGACAAGTTAACTTCTCGAAACGTTGGCTCCTGTTCTCACGTTGTTCTCGTGTTGCTTCCTACCTTTCGAGGTAGTTCCGTCACAAAAAGTGATCGCAGCTCCCAAATGAGCGCTACTGAAGTCGGGTGGTTAATTTTCTGACTTCCACCCACTTGGTAAAGACGTACACAACTACGAAAAAGGTGTGTCCTTCTATAGGTCCTTCAAAATGTATGTGCACAGTGTGCAACGACGTTGGTGGCTGTGTCCAGTGAGGAATCGGAATTTTGGCTGGATCTTCTTCTCTGCGCTGGCACAGCGCAAGCTCGAACGTCTACTTTAAGGCTCGGCCACCACAAGTAACTAAGTGCACAGGCTTTCATCGCAGTTTCTCCGCGATAACCTGCATGAATAAGATCCATTGCTTGCTTTCGTGCGGCTTCTGGTACAAGAACCCTAGTGTCCAAGGCAATGCAACCGTTGTGAACAGCGAACTGTGCGGCTCTTCCTCGATACGGGGCAAAGTCGTCCCCTTCCATCTGTGTGTGGTTTAGCGTGTCTTATTCAAGAGCAGTATGGCTCTCGAGAGAACTTCTTCATCCTCAGTCAAGGTGGCTAATTGCTCCGAAGTAAGACGTGGTGCTGGAAGAACCTTGAATGTCGCCATGGGCATGCAGTTCTTCAAAGCACGCTGGAAATGGTAGGCTACTGAGGCCATTTAAATTCTGATGACGTTTCCCTGATCAATATTTATGCTCATAATCGTACGTTGCAAGTTTGAGACACCACAGAGTCATGCACTAAAACAACAAAACTGGTTTCCAAGGGCCAACTATTCCAAGAAAGGGCTGTTGGTCCGTGAAGAATCTGAGTTTCCGCATTGCGATGAACGCGTGAAAATGAGTTCACGATTGCTAGTCCATTAGAAGACATTAATTAAGAAGACATTAAGAAGACAAGCCTACAGTACTCGAACAAGCAGCATGTGATGCTAAACCTGCACTCATTGGAAAATGAGGAACTACAGTAGTTATAATGTTCAAGTACATGTGCAGTCGAAGCCCATATAACAGGGCGAGCATGGCGGATGCAGGTTTTGTACAGTTGCACAAACCATGACAGGGCACATAAAATTACCATCCCTACTTAAAGCTGCATCATCAGGGAAGCCTTTGGTACAAGACAACAACCGCACCTGCATTCCAAAAAATTAGCCCCACCAACTGCAGCTACCTGGTATCAGATCTGTTTCGCTTGTGCGAGGCCATATCGGATTGTTAGCGCTCCCTTAGAAAACAGTAAAAGAAACTGGTGAGAACGAGCAAAATTTTGTTTCAAAATACTACAATAATTAAGCACCTTATTTTCCTCGCCTTATGAACGGAAAAATTTTGCGCTTTGCCCTGCATAACAGCCCGCACGCAGTTTAGAGCTCAGGATGCTCAAATGAATTCGTTACGAATGACACCTGCAACACCAGCTCGTAAAGACGGGCGCGCTGCAAGAACGCCTTCGGCGACGAGCAGTCGTTGTTTACGTTTTTGTCGACGCATGCTACGTGACGAGCAGACTTCGTTTTACTTTCATTAGCAATAACGCTCACCAGCAGTGCAACATACTATCGTTTACAACTTGTCGTTCGCGCTTAATGGTCATGCCGTGCAGCAGCTGCAAGTATCGCTAACCGCAAACTCAACTGTTCCGCTTAACCGTCGGGAGCTCTGCCTCAATGAAAACACGAAAAGGCTTGCCTTCTTGTTATAGCCAAGGCGAAGCACCGGCGCGGGATTCTGCTCTGTGGGCTTGTCCAGAAAGTGCTCGGAGCAAACCTGCGTGTTACACATATTACGTTCGTAGGGCGCAAAGTTGAACGTGGCACCAAAATATACACAGATCGAACACTCACTCGTGCATTTTCACTGGGTTGGTAGTTCTTCCTATTCACTGCAGCTATCCACCGGTGGCGCAGCTTGTCATTCTTCGTTGCGGATGGAAATCGGTGCAGGCTGAAACACCGCACCGGCACGAATCCCTACGTGTATTGTGCTCTTCGCAAACAGCGCTAGCAACCTGCTCCTTTTCCGCTGGTTATTTTGGCATCCAAACACGACGCAACGATGCCCAGATGACTTCTTGTACTTTGGATTCGCGTGAACGGGCACATTTCCGCACTTTGGAGTCCTAGAGCTAGCGCTAGCCATGTCTGCTGGTCGCCGGCGAACACGCTTTGGCAGCCCAGAACAAAATGGCGCTGGTCGACCGGGCAATCCGGGTGCGAGAGTATGCGTTCGATTAGCCTGGGTGCGAGGCTAGCGTGTTCTGGTCTATATAGTTGCTGTCGCAATGAGAGCCTTCGCAAGTGTATGACATTCAGGGTAACTGAGGTGTCAAGTAGAGCGCAGCTGGGTCTCAAGTTAATAGAACTCCTTCATTTCTGCCACGCCAGTATAAAGCCTGCTCCGTTCTAGCCCAATCATACAGCACTTCTTTTTAGATTTTGTCACATCAGAAACATAACAACGCGGCTGAATTCCGTTTCCGTATCAGTGGTCATCCGCAGGCGAATATCAGAAGCGCCATCAGTTCCGCAGCACCATGGCAGGCCCCATCACCCACACGCCGTCTAGCACCGCACTCGAGTGTCATGTAAATGCGCATGCAACCAGACGCCACAAACACAGAAAAACAAAAAACGCGTCCCCCTTAGAGGAAAGCCACCTGCAAAAGTTAGACATGCGCTTAACGCGTGTTGATCGCCTCGAAACCACGACCTAATGTTGCTCCCGGGGCATCTGTGCTCGGTTTAGCTGCGAGTCGAAGTCTATACCCGACGAAAGGTTCGGCGTTGGCTCGATTTCTGCCTGTTGAATCACCTCGGTACATCTTTAGTCGATTCAGAGGTCGTCTACAGGTGGTTGTGCCACACTTCACGTGCCATGATCGGCGACCTAAAGGATTCAAGAGAAGATCCGGGCGCCAGTAAGCACTGTTTCCGAATTGCTTTACGAATACAAGTCATCTGCCTGAAAACTTGTTCTTGGGCAGCTATTCCTTTTCGTCGGCAGTTCTAACTTCCGGCGCGAGGAGATTAATGAGTGTCGGTAGTTCGCGGCCAAACATAGATCCAACTGGTGTAGCTCCAGTTGTTTGATGAACCATAGTATGCGGCCGAAATAAGAATCGCGAAACTCGAATGTTAAGGAATCGTGATCTTTCTCTCGGCCCAGTGCTTTCTTCAGCTCACCAGCACATATTGCACCTTGAGGGTTGGTTGCGGGCTGATGAATTGCAGAGGTGACGGCTTGCATTCCTTTTTTTTTGTACAACTCTTAGATTTATCACAGAACTAAATGAGCAATGGCTCGTTACCTCACACTACCTTGCGAGGCCAGATAAAACGCGACAATGCGGGAGATAGAAATTCAAGAAGATGGGCAACCCGAGAACAAGGCGGGAGCAGTAGCGAACGTTTCGACAAGTTAACTTTTCGAAACGTTGGCTCCTGTTCTCACGTTGTTCTCGTGTTGCTTCCTACCTTTCGAGGTAGTTCCGTCACAAAAAGTGATCGCAGCTCCCAAATGAGCGCTACTGAAGTCGGGTGGTTAATTTTCTGACTTCCACCCACTTGGTAAAGACGTACACAACTACGAAAAAGGTGTGTCCTTCTATAGGTCCTTCAAAATGTATGTGCACAGTGTGCAACGACGTTGGTGGCTGTGTCCAGTGAGGAATCGGAATTTTGGCTGGATCTTCTTCTCTGCGCTGGCACAGCGCAAGCTCGAACGTCTACTTTAAGGCTCGGCCACCACAAGTAACTAAGTGCACAGGCTTTCATCGCAGTTTCTCCGCGATAACCTGCATGAATAAGATCCATTGCTTGCTTTCGTGCGGCTGCTGGTACAAGAACCCTAGTGTCCAAGGCAATGCAACCGTTGTGAACAGCGAACTGTGCGGCTCTTCCTCGATACGGGGCAAAGTCGTCAGCTTCCATCTGTGTGTGGTTTAGCGTGTCTTGTTCAAGAGCAGTATGGCTCTCGAGAGAACTTCTTCATCCTCAGTCAAGGTGGCTAATTGCTCCGAAGTAAGACGTGGTGCTGGAAGAACCTTGAATGTCGCCATGGGCATGCAGTTCTTCAAAGCACGCTGGAAATGGTAGGCTACTGAGGCCATTTAAATTCTGATGACGTTTCCCTGATCAATATTTATGCTCATAATCGTACGTTGCAAGTTTGAGACACCACAGAGTCATGCACTAAAACAACAAAACTGGTTTCCAAGGGCCAACTATTCCAAGAAAGGGCTGTTGGTCCGTGAAGAATCTGAGTTTCCGCATTGCGATGAACGCGTGAAAATGAGTTCACGATTGCTAGTCCACGATTTATTTGAGCGTAATTTGGTTCTGCAGCACCCAAGGTTCGCAAGGCGAAGGCGTAAACAATCGTTGCCTTCCTACCCAGAACGTTCACGTGAGGTGACACTGTTCCAATATGGTAGGGTGAGGCATGAGAAGAAATGAATAGCGGCTTGTACTAATGATACGCAGGGAGAGCAGTTCGTTTCAATAAGGGTTACTTCGATTCACTGAAAGCCTCTTGGTGTCTTGGCTCGAGAGCCATGGTACGTCCTTCTGTAGCAACTCGCATTGCGGGAATTCCACCACTGCTTTTCCTTCTAAAGAATGATCATAGAAGGCGAGCACCCCATAAATGACTCGATTGTATGATTACTTGTAGGATCAGGCGCCTTCAACTGTCGAGCATATGGTAAATGGAACAAAGTGTGCCTCGAAGAGCTTGGGCTTCTGATTTTCCAGTCAGTTACAGGTTACACTGCTGCTCCCTATGTGTCCTGTGATTTCTTCAGAAAACACAGACTGATATTTCTGAAGCATCTGTGTCAGGTCGACACTAAGGCTTTTGAGTTGTGTGCCCCTCACTTCAATTCCCAGCGTTTCAAACAAAGTTGCCTCCCACTAGGTCGCAACCACTTCCTTGGTTTACGAGCAATCACAACTTGCTTGACTAATGCTTGAGGCATTCAGTCATCAACATAGATCCGGGTACTCTGAAAGATTTTGCTGACCATTTGCAAAAGATGAACGCCCTCCCTTTCAAGCTGTGGTGAGTTCGTGGGCCAGGTAGCGCGATATGTGTTATGGCTGACCACACAGCAAGCCGCGCGTGAACCAACCTAAAAATCACCGATTCACTACTCACACAGCCTGACCGCAATCGTCTGGGAAGTCCACTCGCAATTTATAGCATTCGGTCATGAAGCGTAGACAGCTGTTGCTCGATCGGGCGTTCTTCCAGTGGCTCCACAGAAATATTGCGCTGCGAGTTTATCTTCGTAGTTTTGTTCTTCCTTTTTATTGTATGCCTTCTCGATCTGTGCTTTTCTTTGACTGTGGCCACACGCGGCTTTCACACGCGGCACATATTCGGACTGTGCCAATCATTACAGCGCCAACAGCGCTCACGCAACTTCAACAGGCTTGGCTGGGGAACTTTTGCAGCATTTCCGTGTGTTCCGCTCCTCGCAACCTTGCTTATTCCGGTACTACTGTCCTCTCTTGTCGCTGAACAGCGCGCTCTGCGCTGACAGCGGCATCAAATACCTTGTTGAGTTGAGTTGAGTGGTTGTAGGCTACTGGTGGGATTAGCCTTGCAGTAACTGCCGGCAATTGCTCCACCGTAGCGACACTTAAAATACATAAATCATATAAATCAGACACAGACCTCACAACTACACATAGTCACTCCTAAGGTCACCATGTGGAGGCCAAATCCGTGTCCTGCAGGTAATATAAAAAAGGCGAGAAACCTCCTTTCTATCTAACTGGTTCCCGTGCGGGAAAGCAATGTCCTGAAGAGAACTGTGGGGAATTCCTGTCTTTTTCAGGGACCCGAATAACACGCTCATTTCCGCGTTATACAGAGTACAGCACATAAGGTAATGTTCTATGTCACCGCACACACCACACGTTGAACATAATGGATACAACGCCAGGCCAGTCTTACACATCCACGCAGGGGTACGAGCAGAGCCCGTGCGAATGCGGAGCAGTAAAGTGGCTTGGTTTCTTTTGAAACCCTTATTCACACATTTCTTGTGAGGTGAGCTCCACAAAGAGCTGAAGTGGCACGACACTGCTTCTCTGAAGAGTCTCTTGTCCTCTTGAGGCACTTTTCTCAAAGGATTCCCAGGTAGCGCTCTATGGGCGAGGCTGTCCGCCATCTCGTTACCCATGATACCTATGTGCGAGGGCACCCATTGGAATCGTATGGAGAAGCCTTTGATATGGAGATTGTGCACCGAGCGCAGGGAGCTTACACATAAAGCATCAGTAGGGATCCCATGCTCTAACCTTTGAAGGGCGGATTTCGAATCTGTAAGAATAACAACGGGTTGAGGCGTACAAAACCGTAGCTTCTTTAGAGCTGCCTCAATGGCAACGCTTTCGGCCGTTGTGGAGGACACGACTGCTGTGAAGCGAACCACCGATCATACTTCAAAGAGGGAATGTGAAAAGCAGCTGCACTAGATCCTCTGACCTTGTCCACAGAGCCATCAGTAAAAATTTTAAGATGGCGTGCGTATTCACTTTCAAGATGTTCCAGTACGAGCGAACGCGTTGCCGCCAAAGGAGAACTCCGCTTAGCACGAACGGGAGGAATTGTCGACGAACAATCGAGGCTCGCGAAAGACCAAGGTGGTTTCAACCTCTCCGTTCGACCTCTAGGGTCAAGACCCAGGTAACCAAGAGTATTAAGGGCCAAGTACACTCGGGACTTGGATCTCCTTCGAAGGCTCTGTAGAAGGGCTCGACCGGCTATCGTCTGTTTGAGGCGCCGAATTTGCATCAATAACCTTTGTGAAGCGACTAGGCTAAGAGGTCTCGATAGAGACTCAAAAAGTACTGCATTGTTAGGAGCAGTCTGCGGAACGCCAAGTGCCCTCCTTAGGCCCTTTCTGTGCAAAACCTCAAGTCGTTCCAGCTGCGATAGTGAGGGGGAAATTAAAGGGAGCTGGTACATTATTCGACTCGTCACTAGTGCATCGTGCAGGTGACATCTTCTTCCGCGAGTTACCATCGCTGGAAATTTGCGCCACGTAGGCACACACAAACCCATCGCGGATGAATTCCTTTCAATTCTAAAATTGCTGAAGTCCCCACCGAAGGCGCTGGTGTAGCTGTTGATATAAACGCTGACTCAGCAGTACGGCCTACAGTAGGCGTTGCCTTATCGAAACCGCCATCGTTACTATCATCTGTGGTCGAATACCGAAGTTGCAGAGCGTAGCTAGCTTACATAGCGATGTTATGTAGTCGCTTACAGATTTATCCGGCGGCTGTTCACATTTATGGAATATCGTTGTGCTATAAAACTTTGACGGCACGCGGTAGGAGTGTTCATCAAGTACGTCGTACCTTACGGCGGCTGGCGTTCTTGGCTTACTAGAGCATACACAATGCTGTAGCTCTCCTGACACCAAACACGAGTTTCACGTAACCACGCTCATTCACACCGGTGACGGAGCGGTTATACTGAAACTGAACCATATACTGAAACTTTATTGCTTAGAGCGTATCGTAATCCTATTCATCAGGGTACGCAAGCTTTCTGGTATATGGAAACTCCACGTGCCTTTTCAAGGTGGCGCAGATCCCTCCCCTTGGCTTTGGTATAGGAACCTTGTCCAGTCGTACCTGCTCGCGTTAATTTGAGCATCACAAATATTGGACGTAGCAACTTGGCGGCCCCTTTGCAGTTGACGGTTTTTATACGCCCAGGTTTATTAAAATAGTTTAGCGATAAGATCATTACGATGTCGCAGCTTGTAGCGCGACCAAGCTACGTAGTGGGTAGCGAATACTTTCAAAATAAAAATAGAACACTAGCATTTTTCAATGGCAAAAAACATTGTCCATGTAAAGATATACGCTGCGGGTATTTTACATAAATGCTATTTAATGACGTATTTCCCATGTACCTAACTTTCTGAATAATAAATATACATTTATGTAAAGATTCCAGGCCATGAATGGATTTTGTGTAACGTAGCACGAGTGTGAATATCATGAAGGTATGGCTCCATCGACACTCCTGCAGCCCAACCAGTTTTCCAGTGTCTCGCCATCGGCATTGCTACAGTGTCTCTGAAGTGCACTTCTTTGAAAATGAGGTTTGTCGCATGTGACAGCATGTATTAAAGCTTACCGAATAGGAAATGTACCTTCGGATGATCGCTTTCCGCCGTATGACTTTCAGGGGCCCTTATAGGTACCGGGCGGCCATCAAAACGCGCCAGCGACGCGTTGGCGAACAGCAGAAGTCGGAGCACAGGTATGTGAAGCAGACGACGGGATGACAGCGCTCACGGTATGGTATGGAATGATGAAATTTATTCACGACCTCAAGATCAACCCAAAGGTTGACACAGGCGGCTGCTATGTCGGGACAGTAAGGTTTAACGTTATCGCCATATCGTGGGCCTTCTGGAGGGCCTGTAGATGATTTAAAAGAACTCCTCTGTGAAGGACTGGTCGTCAGCAGTCTCTTGCGCTCACGGTGCTTTCAGTGATTTCGCACTGCGGGTTTTAAGGCCTGACGTTACAGAAAACGCACTTTCATGTGCCCGCTTGTGCGAAAGGTGCCCAATTATACGGAGCAGGCCAGATTCATGGTATCACCTAATATATAGCAGATTTATGCAAATAGCGAAGCAAATGCACCCCGTCGACAGAGCTCAACGCGGCAAGCTCCGGCATGGAGCACTAAAATTTATATTCCACGTGGTATTTTGTTGTGCACAGTAACATTGTCACGTCATTGTCAAAAGGGCACAACAGTATGCGCCCACGAAGTATCAAAAATGTATAACACATTTCACTGGCTATGAAGCCATGAGGCCAATGGTTATGTGCCCGAGGGACAAACAGGGAATCTGCCGCTGTTCAGGAAACCTTTGTTGACATCAACGTGGGCCATGGTTAAAAGGTAAACAAAAACCCGTGGCACTTCGCCGACCAAATAAAGATTTAAAAGAAAAGAAGACGTTTCGGCTCCCACACGGGAGCCTTGTTCACAGCCTTGTTCAACGTGGGTCACTGCAAGTATCACATCACACCTACATGGTGACATTCACGTAAAGCGATTTTTCTTGCAAATGAAGGTCGGCGTCTACGGTGACCTGTTCCGGCTCTGAAAAAACACGATTTTCCTAAAGATGTGCCGCTGCCTCTTCCATCATTTCCTCAGGCCTCTTCGAGCATCCCAGAGATGGAACAGATGTCTGTCCACCTTCGGTGTCTCCGTTGTTGATGCAAGTTGCTTAGTGGCTGCTTTAAAATCTTCTAGCTGTTGTGTCCACTCGTGTAGAGATGACGGGTCGTGTTGTTAAGATTAGGTTCTGTTGCGCTGAAAGAAATACCGTAGGCTGAAACAAAGAATTGCCCGAATAATAGCAGAAGTTGAAGAAAACGCCACCAGCCTCACTAATAGCAATTGGCACAACCTTTGCGACCACCTTAATGGCACATTAAGTAATTCCAAAACGTGGTCCCTCGTCGGAGCACTACTCAACCCAACGCACGCAAAAACGCACAAAGGAACCCAGTGTGCACTATCATCCGCAAACAACAAATGAATGATGACGCGCTCCTCCAAACACTGCAACAGGGATACATTGCTGCAAGCCACCGACCGGAGTACCAAGACTATCCAGACGAGGAAGAAACCCAATTGGACGGCGATATTACAGAGACAGAAGTGAGGGCAGGACTACCCGGTATAAGACGAAACACGGTGCCCGTAGCAGACGGCATTCACTATGCACTGCTACGCAACCTCGAAGACCAGGTCATACGGCATCTCACTGCATACTACAACGACAACGGCTTGCACAGGCATGGCGGCACGCCGATATCACCTTAATTCCGAAACCTGGGGAACCGCTGCCCCTCCAAAATCTCAGACCCATTTCCCAGACTTCGTGTATTGGCATACTCTTCGAGCACGTAGTTCTAAATCGCCTCCAGCCTCACCTCGAAGAGAACCACTTCTTCCCCAATACCTTATTCGGCTATCGACCAGGTCTGTCTGCGCAGGACATACTCATACAACTTAAGGAGGATGTTGTGGATAGTGCAAGTTAATCTCAAACAAGAACTATTCTGGCGTAGAACCCCAAAGGAGCCTTCGATAACGTCTCACATGACCTCATTCTAAACAATTTTCCATTCTCCTGATGCGGAAAATGCATCTATAATTATGTCCGAGCCTTTTCATCTGGCCGCACAGCCACCATCGGCCTAGGTGGTATTCGGTCGGATATCATAAAGCTTTCCAGCAGAGGGGCTCCCCAGGGTGCGGTTCTCTCACCAACCTTGTTCAACGTGGCGATGGCAAAGCTACGACCGCTCCTCGACAAACTTCCGAACGTGCAGCACGCCATGTACGCCGATGATGTTACAATCTGGGTGACCACAGGGTCAGACGGCGCCATTCAAGACACACTACAGGAAGCCTTAAATATAGTTCAAGAGTATGCAACAGGCGGAGGACTCACATGCGCAGCTGAGAAGTCGGAGCTCCTGCTTGTATGCAAAAGACGGAACAAGATCGGTATTCCACCAGCAATCACATTGCGTCTCAATGGCAACGTTATTCCAAGGGTAGACAGACTACGTGTACTAGGCGTTCAGATACAACACAACGGGAAGGCCACACATACCCTATACGGGCTCCGCCAACAACTTACCCAAGTAACGCACATGATAAAGCGCATTACAAACCGCCCACAAGGACTCGAAGAAAATGACGTACTCCGAATTGTGCAATCCCTCATAATTAGCCGATTGACCTACCACCTCTCCTATCATAATCTGACTCAGACTGAGATGCACCACATGGACACCCTCCTCCGTACGGACATGCGTCCTCCCCAACATGCGTCTACGCAGCTCCTACTAGGACTGGGGGTGCAGAACACCATCCGCGAACTAGTCGAAGGTCATCCTAACAGCCAATTTCCACGTCTTCAACGAACAATGCAAGGGTGCCACATTATATTCCGGCTAGGATACCAAACACCAAGAAAACCACAACAGGAAAACCACACACTTCATCCGCTCGGCATTCGCAAAGAAATTCACGTGGCCCCAATTCCCCGGAATATGCAACCTGACCGTCATAAAGGTCGAAGAAAGGCAAGGACACAAGCCCTGGCTCTACTCTTTGGCGATGACACATCAAACACACCAGTCCTATACACCGACGTTGCCCGCTACCCAAAGAAACGTTCCCTATGTCTAGTCGTGCATGATAGTGCAGACATTCTAAGGGTTTCGGCCACGCTCAACACTGTGGAGAGTGGCACGGCGGAAGAGGCTGCTATCGCCCTAGCCATCGTACTTGCTTCAATCATGCCGGTGCCGGATGGACCTATCACAATGGTCACTGATGCTTAGACCGCTTGCAGGACTTTGGCACAAGGGAGGGCGACAACCTACACACACCGCATCCTTACATCATTACACCGCAAAGTGTTGTACAGGGTGCGTATCGTCTGGAAACATGGACACGCCTCTCTCCATGGTAATGAACGCGCTAATGCGGTAGCCTGAGAGCTTGCAAAGCGGGCGCCATTGGAAGAGCTGTCCAACCCAGGCGACGCACCGACAGAACCACTGAACTACACTGAAACTCTACAATATTACAGAGATACCAGGAGAAAACTCACTGCACCACCTAATTCCCTAATTGAGAAGATGCCGTCGCGTGGCGACGGCTTCCAACAAATTCGTTTCCCTGCCTCTTTATCTTCACCTCTTCCAACCCACACAGTATTCATCATACTGTCCTTATTGTGGAGCAAAGCCCACAGTATATCATTGCAGCTGGGAGTGCCCACTCCCTCCAGGCTACTGCCCTATTCCTGCACCTTCACCTTCCTCCTGGGAGACTGCGCTAACCAGCTCAGACCCGCAAGAACAGCGACGACTGATCCGGTAGGCACACGCAGTGGCGCGAGGCAATGGGGCCCTGAACTAAGCCCTCCACCCTGCGAGGAAGTCGCCCAATCTCATGACAAATAAGTAATTTCTCTCTCTCTCTCTTCCTAATGATGGCTTTCCGCATCGCATTTGTGATATTTACAGGTTTTGCTCAGCAGATATAGAGAACATTTCGCTGCTACCGGAGCTTTTCAATAAGATGGTTCCGATTTTCTCGCTAATCACATCATAACAAAGTATTTGTCAGAACACTACAAAGGTTACCAGAGTGGATGCATGGGTATGAACGATAACACGTAGGATTGTACGTCTATTACTCGGCTCCAATATCAGTAGAATTCATATCATGTACCTTAGCAAAGATGGTTGGACCGAACCGCTGATGCCGTAGGCGTGCATCTCTCATACCTATGCTAACTTCACTCTAGCACCTCTATAACGAACGTCTCTAGAACAGGATGACTTGTAAAACGAAGGAATAACTGTGTCCCTGTTCTTGTGCGCGTTGTGCGCTGCGAGAACTTGACAATGTAGTGACCGGTATAACGAAGGATTCCGGAGGACCCAAGCACTCCCATTTAAAGGAGTTCAACTGCAATACAGTTCTCTGACACGACTGGCCCGTATACGTGACGTCTCACATAGCACGAGCTGGAGCAGTTGTGCGCGCTGTAGCTTCCATTCAACTACTAGAAATAATTATTTTCTGCCTTGACCGCCGAGTGGGAGCTATAAGTTTGTCCTATCCTCACCTCGTGGCAGCTAAGCCTTTAGGACGCTGAGTTAAACTGCAACGCCACCTTTTGGGTTGCAGCTGCAGTCAGAGCTCACTGCCCAGTCATTTCCTCGCAGCATAATGCTACGAAGCCGCTGCGAGACATTGAACCGCCTTCTGGTTCGGTCCAGGTTGTACCATTTTTCTGGGGCAAAATATTCACCGACGATTACGGTACTCCCTAAAGCGAATTATATGGGTGTTTTCACATCGCGGTATATTCGCTGGCGCGGACAATCTGTCTCGTGCGAGAAATTACAAACGGAACGAAGTGTAGCGGGACTGCCTCGCTAATCGGGGCACTACGAGAGGCAGGATGGGGTTGACGCTTAGGCGCGATTCACAGCAGCCGCGGCATACAGACCTGCGCTCATGCAGCGCATTGTTTCCATATATTGTTTCCATATATTGTATCGGCGTACGTGGTCTCAGCATGCGATCGCTAAACACATCTCTTTGAGGGTCTTATGTACTCCTAGAGTCATGATCTTTGCCGTTGGTGTGGAGTTTTATATCCCCAGTGTCGTCTTGTAGGCTTTCCTGATCAGTGTCTCCAACTTTTCAATATCGCACATGGAGATGTCAAGGAATTCCGTCCCGTACATTATCTCAGAGATCACGAAAGCTTGCACTAAGCCGATGGCGCCCTTTCCTTCTTGCCATGGTGCTTATTCTGATACGATGTATCATCCGCAGGATTTTCTCGGTGGATGTTATAATCTTCTTCATAGTGGAGGTGTTCTGTCACCCCTGAGGGATATACAGCCCTAGGATCTTGATCTCCATGGGTTTCGATACTGAGTCGTTGTCTGTGCATCGTCATCATCAGCCTGGTCACGCCCGCTGCAGGGCAAAGGCCTCTACCATACTTCTCCAGCTACCCTGGTCATGTACTAATTGTGGCCATGTCGTCCCTGCAAGCTTGCTAATCTCATCCGCCCACCTTACTTTCTACCGCCCCCTGCTACGCTTCCCTTCCCTTGGAATCCAGTCCGTCACCCTTAAAGACCATCGGTTATCTTTCCTCCTCAATTCATATCCTGCCCATGCCCGCTTTTTTTTCTTGATTTGAACTAAGAGGTCATTAACTCGCGTTTGTTCGCTCACCCAACCTTCTCTTTTCTTATCCCTTAACTTTACAGCCATCATTCTTCTTTCCATAGCTCGTTGCGTCGTCCTCAATTTAAGTAGAACCCTTTTCGTAAGCCTCCAGGTTTCTTCCCCGTAGGTGAGTACTGCTAAAACATAGCTGGTATACCCTTTTCTTTTGATCTGAGAATGCCTGCCAAACGCACCCCAGCCCATTGTTATTCTGATTATTTCAGTCTCATGATCCGGATACGCGGTCACTACCTGCCCTAAATAGATATATTGCCTTACCACTTCCAGTGCCTCGCTACATATCGCAAACTGCTGTTCTCTTCTAGACTGTTAAACATTAGTTTTCTGCAGAATAATTTGTAGACCCACCCTTCTGCTTTGCCTGTCCAGGTCACTGAACTTGAATTGCAATTGGTCCCCTGCCTTACTAAGCAAGGCAATATCATCAGTGAATCGGAAGTTACTAATGTATTTATTCTCCAATAATTCTTATCCCCAATTCTTCCCAATCCAGGTCTCTGAATACATCCTGTAAACGCGCTGTGAATAGTATTGGAGAGATCGTATCTCCCTGCCTGGACGTTTTCTTTATTGGAATTCTGTTGCTTTCTTTAGGGAGGACAACGGTGTCTGTGGAGCCGCTATAGATATCTTTCAGTATTTTTACATACGGCTCGTCTACACCATGCTTCCGTAATGCCTCCATGATTGCTGTGATTTCGACAGAATCAAACGCTTTCTTGTAATCAACGAAAGCTATAGATAAGGGTTAGTTATATTCCGCACATGTTGTCTATACACGCCTTGTCTATATACACCGCACTGTTCTGCGCCAGGTGTGTCCTCGGGTTCTTCAGGATGAGCAACTCGGACTTTTCCGGCGCACATTGGAGGCCTCTCTCCCTGGCGTACAAGCCCACTGTTTCAGCTGATGCTTGAAGACGCTCCTCGATCCCGTCGTCACTCCCCGAGTTGAACCAGACAGTGATATCATCCGCATACAATGTGTGTTTGATACCCGGGATTTCGGAGAGAAGGCGTGGGAGATCTTTCATAGCCAAATTGAACAAAAGGGGTGACAGTACCGCCCCTTGCGGAGTTCGTCTCGCGCCTAGAGTGATGGGGTCGGATTTTATTCCACCCACGTTTATAAAGGCTTGGCTTGCTGATAAGGAGTTTTAGATATAGTTGTAGGTTCTGGCGCCACAGTTGGTGTCGGCGAGGTTTTGCAGAATATTTTTATGCAGAAGGTTATCAAACGCTCCTTTCAAGTAAAGTGCCGGGACGGCCCTTGGCTGTGACTTGGGAGGTGTCTCAAGGAAGTATTTGTACAGGTACAATAGGACATCCTGCGCCGATAGGTCAGGGCGAAAGCCTAATTGAGTGTTAGGTAGCAAGTTGTTGACTTCTAAGTATCTACTGAGTGTTCCCTTTCTTTCTCTTGATATTCCCCGTAGTCGTGAAAGTGTTAGCTGCTTCTCCGGAACGTGACTGTGCTAGATGATACGAATATTTTCATTGAGCACACATCATTATTTTTTCATTACCAGGCGGCGCCTTATGACAGGAAATACAGCTGTCATCTTCTCCCATTGTACTTAGCAAACTAGTTAGATAATATAAATATATGCATATATGCAAGAGCCAGGAAACTAGTCTACAAAACAGGCGTCAGAAGGAGGAAAACAGTTAATTGAAGGAATTCTTGTCGAAACCCACACAAAGTATCGCTCACCAGGCGAAGCGCAGAAATCGCTCATGGCGCGCCGCAACTGTCACTAGAACAGTCATCATGTGTTGTCGCCTCGCAGCGAGCATGCCCAAATCGACTACTATGACGAGCAGGGGGCGAGGCCGACACTTTTGCGTTGAGTGGCAGCCCGCAGCAAGTAGCCACACACGCGCACTAGCGTTGACCGGGGGTAGCTGACTGCTGCGGTAGTCCTGGCGAAATTAAGCGGTGCGAACGCTTACTGGGCGACACGGAGAGGACGTCGTCCAAGTCCCGCAGCAACTGACGTCGTAGCTGCCCGTTGTGTTGTCGCCTCATAGAAGCAATAATAATAATAATAATAATAATAATAATAATAATAATAATAATAATAATAATAATAATAATAATAATAATAATAATAATAATAATAATAATAATAATAATAATAATCATAATAATAATAATGGTAATAATAATAATAATAATAATAATAATAATAATAATAAAGGCGCGGACGCTGTCGTTTAGGATGATTGTGTCTCCAGAGATCTATAACATTTGTTTGTCGATGCACCAAGGTACTTGTATTCTCTTGCCCGACGTAATTGCCGGCACTGTATTAACACTGTACGTTGACTGTTTTCATTTATTGCCATAAAACTTTACTTTGAACGCTAAACTTTATTCATAAATTCTCACCTTCTCGTCGACAGATATCAGCCCGACGTTGCATATAATTTTACTTGTTAGCAAGCAACACAATGTCGTCCGCATAGAATAATTCTGGAACCTGCTGCTCCACTGTTCTTCCTTCATGATTGCGTCAGTGGCTAATACCAATAGTCATTCCTTCTAGCGTACTTTGCATCCGTACCATGTACACCATGAAGAACAGTGCTGATGGAGGGCGCCCTGTCTATGTGCCTTGCTGATATCAACTTCCTGCTTGCTCCTCATCTCCTCTAATTCAGAGGTAACGGCATTTTCTTGCTAAATCTCCCTCAAAAGCTCTAGACAGTTGAGGCCTTCACCTTCTCCTTCCAGATTATAACAAAGAATGTGGCGGCCTACATTGTGATACGCTTCGGCAATGTAGAAAAAAATCCACACGTTATGGTCTTCGTAGTACTCTCGATATTTCAATACACGGATGGAGAACAAATAAATTATCTTGCACACGCCAACCGATTTTCAAGCGATCCTTTAGTTCTCCCAATACACCATTTTGTTTTGCCCGTGCTTGCAGTTTTTATCTGTTGGCCTGCATTGCCAACCTGCATACTACCGATGTAATTGATTTTTGTTTTGCCCTTAGCTCTATATATTAAATTCATTCTACTTCGTCGCAAACATCCAGTTATTTGCCTATTATGTAAGCTTTCTTTTCTACCGCTTTCAAGAAAGCTTCCTTACTTTTTGGTCCTAGCTCATTAATTAGCCTAAAGGGAAGCTAGTCTAAACATGGGGCTGTGGGTTTAGCAATTTTCTCCTCACCTTCCTTCCAGTTCTTCACCACCAGCTCCTTTAAATTCTGGTTCTCGCTCCTTCTCTTACTTTCCTCACAAATGAGCTCGCCATGGCCTTCAAATGATTCGGCTGTTCTTTTTTTTCAAATTAAATTTAAATCGGCATCCCCATCCAGTTCGTTGCCATGCTCGTCCAGGTAATGTTCTACTGCACCCGACTTTCTCGCTAGTAAGTTAGTGTGATTCCGAAATAGCCAAGGTGCGGCATTCTATTTATCGCGCATTTCTCACAACCAACTTCCACTTTCACATTTTGCTTAAAATACTGTTTAAACCATCTTCTTTGTTTTATCCTGGTATATTTCCCATTCACTGTCTGGTTCATTCTGCAGCAACTGTGCGTTTTTTGCCTCCCTATACTCTCGTGATCCTTTCTGTCATTCGTCGATCGCTTTCCGTGTGACCCCATTCCGCCAATGTTGCGGTTTTTTTTCGTTTTCCAGCAAACATGTAGCGTCTCTTTTCTCATTTCCTTGGTCATTACACATCAAAGCTAACTACATTCCTACTCATTGTTTGGTCATCTGGCAAGTTTTCCTCGACTATTGCAACTATATTTGTTAGTTCAGAGTTCACACTTGGACTGGAAATTCTTCATTCCTTGCTCTTTTCCCCAATAACATATACCATTTGCAAAATTATGCGTTATTGTTTACTCCCTATGCTGCTACACCCTTCCTCGACAATGATCATTCCTCTCCAAGTATCACAATCTCCTTCAGTCATCAGAGAGTAACCGAAGGCCAAGTGCCTAAATCCGCCGTCCTGTGTGATCTGGACATCACATTCAGGCCACGCATTTATGATAACGAGGTTCCGTTGCTCTCATAAACCTAACATAAATATCACGTTGTTGTCGGTATAACCGTATAGATCCAGTAAGTGAGCAATTATATGAACAGGATTACTCCAGTATCATTCCCTAAACTCTTAATATCACCGCTTGGGCATTGCACTAACGGTCGATTCTATTCTTGGCAATTTTGACGCGCCAAAAATGATCTTGCTAGTTTGACTTTTGTCTTTCTCACTTGGCAACAGCACGTATAAAGATACGGGCTCCCCCTCCCTTTCTTTCCCAATTTGTTGTCTTATAACGTGCCCAAACACAATTATGAATCATCAGTTGCTCTTGCAGGTCTCTAACGTGCGCTTCCATAATCACATACCCAGCTTTTTATTCTCTATTTAAGGGCTCCTCAATTCCTAACCACTTTTGTTCAGCTACATTACATGGTTGAGTAACCTATCGCAAGTCGAGCTTTTTTCTTTCTTTTTTTCTAGTTTTTCGGCTGCGAGTGATGCTGGGCTGAAGTGGCCTTAGGGCGCCTTCTTTATTACTACTTACACTGGCGTCCTGTGCGCCCCCCCCCCAAAAAAAAAGAAAGAAAAAAAGAATGCATGACCTGCAAATCGCCCGCAACTTCTCGTCAAATCGGTGAGTGAAGTGCATTCCACCTCTTTGAAAGCCGTGATACCTTTTGACTTCCTGTTGACTTATACAACCTAGAAACCTTTCACTCACCTCACTTTGCAAATCTCCTGATTAGTCGCCCAACTGGTCTTTGTACGTTGGTGTCAAGTACACGGAGCTCCGGCACTTTGCCCATCACAATCTGCCGCAGAAGGTACATGATGCTCAGGTCGTCTAATCCTTTCGCGAAACCCTGTTTTAGCCCCGCCGGTTTCCTGTTTCACACGTCATTCAGGCCACCCGCTACTACTACAAAGGTTTGTCCCTGTGTATTCCCACAACATTTTCTCTAGCTAGCTTTATCACATAACCCAATGTACGCCCTAGAAAGGTCACTACTGCAAGTCCTTTCTCGCTTTTTACACACTTCACAACTACCACCGATCACGTAAACAGAATTAGCCACCGGCGATAATTACCTCTTTAATCTTTCCTATTGGCGTGACCTCTTCTTGTTTCCCTTTGTCAACAATTTCCGCGTGATTCGGATTTGACATCGAGCATTGACCCTTGCGTTCCCGCTTTTCTTTTCTGCTACCTTCAATATAGGTAACCCTCCTTCCAGTTGCCCACGGCGCATGTTCCTCACATTCCACGCACTTTGTCGGCACAACCGGTGTACCACCATCACGTCCATTTTCATTCGTGTTAACGGCCCAGTTCACTTTTTCGTCGGCTGCTTGGAGTCTACCTTCTATCGTCTTCCGTACATCACACCACATATCGAGCTCATTTTTCAGCTCTTCGATCCGCTTCACAAGCTCATCCTGGACATCCTCCATTTTCTTTAGCCTAGCATGGAGATCACAGTGTCTGCCTATTGACTCAATTTGCTCGCCATTCTCATTGTTCCTCACGTATACCTTGAGTGACTCCCCGCAATTCTGACGCATGAGTGCCATACTTGCCATATATTGAATTTGGCTTTTTCTGGTGCAAACACCAACAGTTTCAAACCGCCTACCAACAAGCGAAGGCCGATGACTTTTCTAGAGCGTTTTTTTTTTCAATTGGCGCGCGTGTTAAAATGTACTTTCTAGGCTTCGAAAGGCTTCTTCAAACTTCGCGCAGTCACTAAAGAAACCTGAGGCTATCGACCAGCTTCGAAGCAATCCAGAGATCGTCATTCTTCTGGCTGATAAAGGAAACGCAACTGCTTTGCTTGATTACGGCAATTCCACCAAGAAGACGCTGAAACTGGTTAGTGAGGCCGCCACCTACACTGGCCTGACGCTTGATGCCACAGGAAAACTGCAACTTTAAGCTGACGCCTACCGTTAGGACCCGCCCAACCCAAACACTTTATTACTGATGGCTTTGCCAAAATGAATGAGCTCTTGCACTTCATGACCTACCAAAGATACAGAAGCCAGGTGTTACTCTGCGACCCATTGTCGACTCCGCTCGCTCACTTCTGTAAAAGATTTCCGGTTTCGTACACCAGATTATTTCGGCAGTCGTTATGAAAAGCAGCCTCCACGTGCTCAACCCTGGTGATATTATTGAAAATGTACGACGCGTTGTTCCTGTTCATGATGACATCATGATCTCATTTTATGTTGATTCACTATTCAAAATTTTCCTGGTAGAACTGGCTGTAGAGGTTTCCACCACTGGCCCCGAGTCTGACGTTTCCCTGCTCGACAGGTCGCACACTTCTTCGAGAAAAGGGTAACTTAACGCTCCGTTAGTGAACCGCGCGAGTTGCACACGGGCACAAAATCCGGCTGAGATGTTCAGCACAGCTTATGCTATCCCTGGCGTGTTTCTTTTTACCAATGCCGGCGGCTGGTTCTGCTATCCTGTTAGTCTTGCAAGCGTGAGCAAGGCTTAGTCGTTTTCACGGGCACCTATATATACAGCCCTGTAAAGTACCATGCTTTCTTTTTTCCTAGCTACCACACCCAAGCGAACTTAATAAGCATATTTGAATGTTCGAAGGGTTGTCTCGCTCTGCTGCTAGATGCGCTGTGGTGTGATGCGCAGTGATGTGGAATTCGGGGAATTAGGTTTAAATGAAGTGTCAAAAATGAAAAGCAGTTATTGTTAGACTCGGAATTAAGGCGCAGCTGCCACTGCCTAGTAGGAACATCCCCCCTATCGGAATATACCGAAACTTCATTGCTTCGAGCATATCGTAATGCTATAAATAAGGGTACGCAAGATTTGTTGTATTTGGAAACTCGTCCTGCCTTCTCAAAGTGCCGCGGAACCCTCCCCTTGGCTTCGGTATAGGCACCTTCTCCAATCGTACCTGCTCGTGCGAATGCTAGCTCTCGCATGACATTTTCGCAAAATTTCAGGATAACAAATATAGGAGCTAGGAACTTGGCGGTCCCTTTGTGGTTGAAGGTTTTTATTCGTCCAGGTTTATTATAATAGGTTTAGCGATAAGATCATGACGATGTCGCACCTTCTTGCGCGATCAAGCTACGTAGTGGATAGCAAAGAATGCTTTCCAAATGAAAAAGAGGATACTAGCATTTTTCAATGTCAAAAAACGCTCTTCATATAAAGATATACGCTGCAAATATTTTACATAAATATTATTTAATGGCCGTTTGCCCATGTACCTCTCTTTCTGAGAAAAAGAGATACATTTATGTAAAGATCTCACGCAATGAATGGAATTTGTGTAACGTAGCACAGGTGCGAATATCATGAAGGGCGGGCTCCATCGACACCAACGGAGCCTGTTTCCCTGTCTCTCGCCATCGGCATTGCTACAGTAGTGCACTTCTCTGAAAACAAGATTTGTCTAATGTGACTGCATGTATTAAAGCTTACCGAATAGGAAATGTACTCTCGTATGATCGCTTTCGCCCGTATGACTTTCAGGGGCGTTTATAGGTACCGGGCGGCCGTCTAAACGCGCCAGCGACACGTTGGCGAACAGCAGAAGTCGGAGCACAGGTATGTGAAGCAGACGACAGGATGACAGCGCTCACGGTATGGTATTGTATGATGAAATTTATTCATGTTCATCAGATGAATATCAGCAAATAAATATCACCATGAAATTGTTTAGACAGGATCATTGACCCATACTTCGGTGCTTCTGAGCAGCTGCGGATTCTCGACGGTAAACGTTCAGAGAAACCAAAGTTCATAAAAGCGCTTTTCATACGTATAGACCAGGCATACTGTGGCGGCAGCCGCAGAACTGCAGAAATGCACATCTTTATGCCCTTGTGGAAATGTATACCTCTACAGAAATAGTAAATAGTACTAATATTGTCGCGTATACTCTGCTGAAGTATACACACTGAATGGGGATCCAGGCGTTTGTCCTTCACGAAACGAAACCGTTGATGCTCGATGCCGAGACTAACCTCGTTCTCTTCTTCTTTAGTTCCCTTGCTGTGCCACTGCTTGTGGCACTACCCCTTCTTCAAAAAATAATAATAAAAGAATGAAAACATACATAGGCTTGACGTGAGAGCGCCGAGATGGCCTAGGACGAACACATAGGCTATAGTCACAATCACTGTGGTGTGCGATATAGTCACAAGGCACTGAGGGACGAGCAACAACAAAAACTAACCTAAGCGGCTGAAGAAGTCGGATTTTAGCGGCTACGATACGGTTTCAACCGCACAACATGCACAATCTCAGATTGCGGTTGTCGACGTCGGGGAGGCTGGCTTCCGTCAGGAATGACTTCGTAATTCACGTCGCTAATCCGCTGCAACACTTTGTAAGGTCCGAAGTAGCGACTCAAAAGCTTCTCGGATAGTCCTTTTCGGCGTACGGGAGTCCAGACCAAAACTTGATCGCCAGGTTGGAACTCGACTTGTCGATGGCGGAGATTGTAACGTTGTGCATCGATGCTCTGTTGTTTCTTTATGTGCACTCGGGCAAGCTGACGGACTTCTTCCGCTCGTTGCACGAAGAGTTCGGCATCTTGGGCGCGATCGAGGTGATCGATGTTGTCGCATGGCAGCATTGCTTCTAACATAGTCTGCACTTCACGGCCGTAAACGAGGTAAAACGGCGTGAAGCGTGTTGTTTCTTGCGTAGCAGTATTATACGCAAACGTTACGTATTGGAGCATCTCGTCCCACGTCTTGTGCTGTACGTCTACGTACATAGACAGCATGTCAGTCATCGTTTTGTTCAGTCGTTCGGTCAAGCCGTTTGTCTGCGGATGATAGGCAGTTGTCCGTCGATGGGTTGTGCAGCTGAGTTTAAGAACGTCTTCAATGAGCTGCGCTGTAAAGGCTTTGCCTCGGTCTGTGATGACGTGCGATGGGGCGCCATGCCGTAGGACGATGTTCTGTATGAAAAACTGGGTAACCTCGGAAGCTGTGCCTCGAGGCAACGCCTTTGTCTCAGCATATCGCGTTAAATCATCTGCGGTGACGATCATCCGCCTGTTGCCAGAAGATGACAGTGGAAACGGGCCCAGAAGATCCATGCCGACCTGGTCGAAAGGTTTGCCAGGTGGGTCAGTCGGATTCAGCAATCCCGCAGGCTTCACAGCTGGCGACTTTCGGCACTGGCATTCACGGCAGGCTTGGACGTATCGCTTAACGCACTCGGCAAGTTTCGGCCAGTAGTAGGATTTGCGCACTCTATCAAGCGTTCGCGTAAAACCCAAATGGCCAGACAGAGGCTCGTCATGACAGGCGAATAAAACTTCGGCACGGCGGTCTGCTGGAACGACCAAAAGGTATGTCTTGTTGGTGGCAGCGGAGTTCTTCTTATAAAAGACGCCATGTCGTAAACAAAAAGACGACGATCCTCGAGCGATGTGCCGGGGTATTGATGGGTTTCGTCCTTCCAGATGTTCGAATATAGGTCGTGGTGAGTTGTCTGCGCTGCCGTGTGGACAAATCAGTAACGCTTACGGCCCCAAGGAAAACGCCGTCGTCCTCAATGTCTTGGTCGGTAGTGTCAATAGGGGCGCGCGATAGTGCGTCAGCGTCTTCGTGTATGCGGCCTAACTTGCACACGATGGTCACGTCGTACTCCTGCAAACGTAGACTCCACCGTGCCAGTCGCCCAGAAGGGTCCCGCAGATTTGCAAGCCAACATAACGAGTGATGATCGGTTACAACTTCGAATGGGCGGCCGCAGTGGTAAGGTCGAAATTTGGCATCGCCCATACGACGGCAAGACACTCTTTCTCCGTAGTGGTGTAGTTGGTCTCTGCACGCGATAGTGTGCGACTTGCGTTGGCGATCACTCTTTCAATACCTTCCTGCCGTTGTACAAGTACCGCGCCAAGACCAACGTTACCGGCGTCTGTATGAACTTCCGTGTCCGCCTCCTCGTCAAAGTAGGCCAAAACTGGTACTGACACCAGACGCTGTCAAAGTTCAGTGAAAGCAGTCTCTTGCTCTGAGGCCCAGACGAACGATACATCGTCCCTCGTGAGTCGATTCAGCGGCTCCGCCATCTTCGAAAAATTTTCGATGAAACGCCGGTAGTATGCGCAAAGGCCCAGTAAGCGTCGGACACCTTTCTTGTCGGTCGGTGTTGGAAATGTGGCTACAGCGCCAGTTTTCGCGGGATCGGGGCTAACGCCTTCCGCGCTGACCACGTGTCCCAGAAACATAAGCTCCTTGTAGCCGAAATGACACTTCTGAGGCTTAAGGGTGAAGTTAGCCAATCTGATGGCCTCGAGAACTTGCCGCAGTCGTTTCAGGTGGTCGTCAAATGTCGCCGAAAAAACAACCACGTCGTCGAGGTAGACGAGGCAGGTTTGCCACTTCAGACCAGCGAGAACGGTGTCCATCATTCGCTGGAAAGTTGCTGGTGCCGAACAGAGCCCGAAAGGAAGTACCCTGAATTCGTACAGGCCATCTGGAGTGACGGAAGCAGTTTTTTCGCGGTCTCGTTCATGTACCTCAATTTGCCAGTAACCGCTCTTTAGATCGAGCGACGAAAAATACTTAGCTCGCCACAACCTGTCTAAAGAGTGATCGATACGTGGTAGTGGGTACACGTCCTTCTTAGTGACATCGTTGAGGCGTCGATAATCAATACAGAAACGAAGCGTTGCGTCTTTTTTCTTGACCAGAACGGCCGGAGACGACTACGGACTGTGCGAAGGCTGAATGACACCCTCATCTAGCATCTCCTTGACTTTGGCTTGAATTGCCTCACGTTCTTTCGGCAAGACACGATAAGGTTGTTGTTTGATGGGGCGTGCGTCGGCGGATGTCGTGATTCGCTGCTTCGTGATTGGCGTTTGGCCCACCTTAGTAGACCGAGCGAAGCACGTGCGGAATTCGTTCAAGAGTTCCTGCAGTGCGCTCTTTTGGTCGTCCGTAAGCTCGGAGTCTACATCGACGTCTCTGAGCGAACCGTCGTTTGTGTCCACTTAAGAAGCAAAGCGCTCGACGATATCCGTTGATGGTTCGGCGTAGGCGACGGCAGTGCCACGAAAAATGTGCCCATGCTCAAAGCTAAAGTTGGTAGCGAGGACCGCTGTCTGGCTATCACGAAGTTCCACAAGGCTTCGTGCTACACAAATACCTTGGGCCAGCCACATAGAAATGTTGCCTTCTACAATGGCTTCACCGTCTCGTAGCTCGTCGGACTTGACCGGGACCATAACACTCGCACCCGGCGGTATCGTGATGCTGTCGTCCGAAACGCGAAGTGCGGATCTGGGTCCAACGGCGTCGGTCTGTGTTGTTTCCCTTTGTGTCGAGAAAATGATGCAGCGCTCGCGGAGGTTAATAATGGCGTCATATTCCCGGAGAAAGTCCATCCCAAGAATTAAATCGCGGGAACACTCGCGTAGAACCATACAAGTGGCGAGAAAAGCAGCACCGTGAATTTCTACTCTCGCCGTGCATAAGCCAAGCGATGTGACGACGTGGCCACCTGCCGTACGAACTGGTGCCCCATTCCTGGGCAACGTAACTTTTTTCAGAACGCTCGCCAGTTTGCCACTAGGAATGGAGTAATCGGCGCCGGTATCTACAAGTGCACTCATTTTTCTGGCGTCGATCAACACAGGTGTGTCCAGTGAAATTTTGTTGGCGGGAACTGGTTCTGGCGTCGTCGTGTTGTCGTTGTTCTGCGGTCGGCACGATACGAGGTCTTCAGCGCGTCGAGTATCAGCGGCCCCGCCTCGGAAAGTCGCTGACGTCAGTTTTCCCGGCGTGGACTTGGTGAGCGCCCTTGCGTAGTCCTCGAGGTGGTATCACGAGCAGGGAAATATCGCCGCGGTGAGGGTGAGCGTGACTGCCGCTGCGATGCACCCGGCCTGCGCTGCTGTTCGATGAATTCTGCGATGTCGGGAGGCCTCTGGCCAATCCTAGGTCGAGGCGAATCGATGGACAAACCCCGCAGGCCGAGTCGTCGATAGGGGCACTCCCGATGCACATGACCAGCTTCGCCGCAGTGGTAGCACAGCGGTCGTCGGTTGGGTGCTCGCCAAACCTCTGATTTCCTCGCAGGTGTTCGGCGGTCGTCGAAGTACGGTAGCGGAGTTGTCGGAGCGGCTTGCGCCGATTGCAACGCAACTGGCGACGCAACATAAGTAGGTGCGAAAGCTTGGGCGGGGCTCAGTAACGTTTCTGCATAAGTCTTGCGCCCGGATTCACTTGGCAGAGGTGGCGCTTCACTGCTGGAAAGAGATGCCTGCAGTGCCTGCTGTACTTCGTTGCGTACGACGCTGGCAAGGGAGCTGACTGGCGGCGGCGACGTACCGTGGTGCTTCTGCAGCTCGTCGCGAACCACTGAGCGAATCAGCTCGCAAAGCAAGGCGACGTCGCACCCGAAGCCTACGGGCGTATCCGGAATGCAGGCGGAATTTACTTGTCGGTTGTACATGTTTGACCGTTGCTGAAGCGTCTTCTCCATTGCGGTGGCTTCGGTGAGGAACTCCGCGACAGTCTTGGGCGTATTGCGAACAAGACCGCCAAAGAGCTGTTCCTTTACGCCTCTCATCAGATGACGCACCTTCTTCTCTTCCGACATGCTCGGATCGGCACGCTGAAAGAGACGCGTCATGTCCTCCATGTACATCGTGACGCTCTCGTTGGGCTTTTGGACGCGTGACTGAAGGGCTCGCTCCGCTTTTTCCCGGCGATCGGGGCTGGAGTAAGTCTCCAGTAGCTTGCGCTGGAATTCAGGCCAGGATGACAGGGCACTTTCGCGGTTCACAAACCACGTGCGAGCACCATCTTGGAGGCTGAAGTAGACGTTCCTGAGTTTAGCGTTGTTGTCCCACTCGTTAAACGCAGCCACGCGCTCGAACTCCGCCAGCCAGTCTTCCACGTCTTCAAATATGTCGCCATGAAAAGCCGTCGGCACTTGGGGGTTCAGCAGCGTTAGGTAAGTCGGTGTCACCCTTTCCGTAGACGTCACAGTGGTCGTAGTCATCACTTTTTCTGGGAGGTTTCCAAATTCTGGGGTGAGGCCTCGGATTCGCCGGCTTGTGCGGTGAACTGGAGTCAACTCCAATTGTGCGAGGTTCTTGCTGCCCAGTGAGGTCTCCTGCATAAGTTGGGTGTACCCAGTAAGCTCCACCAAATTGTCGTGTATACTCTGCTGAAGTATACACACTGAATGGGGATCCAGGCATTTGTACTTCACGAAACGAAACCGTTGATGCGCTATGCCGAGACGAACCTCGGTCTCTTCTTCTTTAGTCCCCTTGCTGTGCCGCTACATGTGGCAATATTTTCGCCAAACTAACGAACCATAACATCGCAATCGTGCGCAAACTATTTCTTGGTGTATGTTTTGTGTTTTATTTCGTTTTTTAAACTGTAGTGTTCAAGACCAAGTGCACAGAGTTTGCAAAGTAATGAACCCTTTTGATCTAAGGCACGCTAAATGTTTCTGCGCACATATTTTATTATGTGTAGTGTATGGAAATTAACCCGACTGGCATAGCTATTTATTTAAAGGGGTTCTTCCCTGAAATGAAGTTTATTGTAGCCATAAGAGACACGCTGCTTTAAGCATGTCGGACATCGTCATTGATCACTTCAATTTGTTTTCTTATGTCACATCTGGATATGATGATCTCATGAAATTAATGACACCAGCTAGCCAAATAATTGGGAAGCTACGCTCTATTTTGGCACCATCTCTGTATGTTCACTTCAGGGGCACTCTCCTTCAACAAGCGCATGTAAATTGCTATCATTATTTTCAATAGTGAGTAACTTCTGTTCGTGCAGGCGTCATCGAAACGACTTAGCCGCAGAGATTCATGATGAACATCACCGTCGCTAAAATTGCCCAGCGCTAGTTTTGTGGGCATTGGCTGGCACACTATGGCGTGAAGTCAAATAGTGACGAAATTTACTCACGTAGCAAATACATCGCGGACATTTAAAGGATAATCTTGGTGCCAAAAAATTGTCAAGCTATATCATTTCTTGATCTACGTAGTTCACGTAGGTTAGTGCATGGATCTTCTGACTGCGCTGAAAACCTCACCTTATCTTCCAATCCACCTTTTGCAAGAGACGACACTACTTGCACGAAATGGCTGTTTCCCCGTTGCAAATCTTGGCTTTCAGGAGCAATTTCTTGACGCCGATACATATCTAAGCTGATTTGTCACTGAGGGCGCCCCACCACTGCGTATGGTCTTATAAGAAAAAGCATTTGCACTGCCAAAAAATTTGAGAAAAAGTATTTAGGCGCATGTTTCAGGAACGTCAAGAATATCTTCTCTTCAAGGAGCAACCTTCTAAAGAATGATCATAGAAGGCGAGCATCCCCATAAATGACTGGATTGTGTGATTACTTGTAGGAGCAGGCGCCTTCAACTGTTGAGAATATGGTAAATGGAACAAAGTGTGCCTCCAAGAGCTTGGGCTTCTGATTTTTCAGTCAGTTACAGGTTACACGGCTGCTCCCTATGTGTCCTGTGATTTCTTCAGAGAGCACAGACTGATATTTCTGAAGCATATGTGTCAGGTAAACACTAAGGCTTGTCAGTTGTGTGCCCCTCACTTCGGTTCCCAGCGTTTCAAACAAAGTTGCCTCCCACTAGGTCGCAACCACTTCCTTGGTTTACGAGCAATCACAACTTGCTTGACTAATGCTTGAGGCATTCAATCATCAACATAGATCCCGGTACTCTGAAAGATTTTGCTGACCATTTGCGAAGATGAACGCCCTCCCTTTCAAGCTGGGGTGAGTTCGTGGGCCAGGTAGCACAATATGTGTTATGGCTGACCACACAGCAAGCCGCGCGTGAACCAACCTAAAAATCACCGATTCACTATTCACAAAGCCTGACCGCAATCTTCTGGGCAGTCCACTCGCATTTTATAGCATTCGATCATGAAGCGTAGACAGCTGTTGCTCGATCGGGCGTTCTTCGAGTGGCCCCACAGAAATATTGCGCTGCGAATTTATCTTCGTAGTTTTTTTTTTCCTTTTTATTGTATGCCTTCTCGATGTGTGCTTTTCTTTGACTGTGGCCACACGCGGCATTCAGACGCGGCACATATTCGAACTGTGTCAATCATTACAGCGCCAACAGCGCTCACGCAACTTCAACTGGCTTGGTCGGGGAACTTTTGCAGCATTTCCGTGTGTTCCGCTCCTCGCAACCTTGCTTATTCCGGTAGTACTGTCCTCTCTTGTCGCTGAACAGCGCGCTCTACGCTGACAGCGGCATCTCAGACCTTGTCACAGGTGACATCTTCTTCCGCAAGTAACCATCACTGGAGATTTGCGCCACGTAGGCCACACACAAAGCCATCGCGGAGGAATTCCTTTAAATTGTAAAATTGTCGAAGTCCCCACCGAAAGCGCTGGTGTAGCTGTTGATATAAACGCTGACTCAGCAGCACGGCCTACATTCGGCGTTGTCTTATCGAAACCGCCATCGTTACTATCATCTGTGGTCGAATACCGAAGTTGCAGAGCGTAGCTAGCTTACATAGCGCTGTTATGTAGTCGCACAGATTTATCCGGCGGCTGTTCACACTTATGGAATATCGCTCTGCTATAAAACTTTGACGGCATACGGTAGGAGTGTTCATCAAGTACGTCGTACCTTAGGGCGGCTGGCGTTCTTGGCTTACTAGAGCATACACAGTGCTGTAGCTCTCCTGACACCACACTCGAGTTTCACGTAACAACGCTTGCAACCACACGCCAGGAACACAAACGGGAGAACCCTTGCCCTGCCTAGGCAAGGGCTCATTCACACCACTGACGGAGCGGTTATACTGAAACTGAACCATATACTGAAACTTCATTGCTTAGAGCGTATCGTAATCCTATTCATCAGGGTACGCAAGCTTTCTGGTATATGGAAACTCCACGTGCCTTTTCAAGGTGCCGCAGATCCCTCCCCTTGGGTTTGGTATAGGAACCTTGTCCAGTCGTACCTGCTCGTGTAAATGATAGCTCTCGCATATGATTTTCGCAAAATTTGAGCATCACAAATATTGGACGTAGCAACTTGGCGGCCCCTTTGCAGTTGACGGTTTTTATACGCCCAGGTTTATTAAAATAGTTTAGCGATAAGATCGTGACGATGTCGCAGCTTGTAGCGCGACCAAGCTACGTAGTGGGTAGCGAATACTTTCCAAATAAAAAAAGAAAACTAGCATTTTTCAATGGCAAAAACATTGCCCATATGAAGATATGCGCTGCGGATGTTTTACATAAATGCTATTTAATGATCTTTTGCCCATGTACCTCTCTTTCTGAATAATAAATATAGATTTATGTAAAGATCCCAGGCCATGAATGGAGTTTGTGTAACGTAGCATGGATGCGAATATCAGGAAGGGCTGGCTCCATCGACAGTATAGCATCCGAACTACGTTCTTGTCTCTCGCCATCGGCTTTGCTACAGGGTCTCTGTAACGCTCTTCTTCGAAAACGAGCTTTGTCGCATGTGACAGCATGTATTAAAGCTTACCGATAGTCTTGCAGCCTAGCCCGTTTTCCTTTATCCTGTCCATCGGCATTGCTACAGTGTCTCTTAGTGCACTTCTCTGAAAACGAGGTTTGTCGCATGGGACAGCATGTATTAAAGCTTACCGACAATCTTGCAGCCAAGCCCGTTTTCCCGTCTCTCGCCATCGGCATTGCTAAAGTGTCTCTGTAGTGCACTATTTTGAAAACGAGGTTTCTCGCATGTGACAGCATGTATTAAAGCTTACCGAATAGGAAATGCACCTTCGGATGACCGCTTTCCGCTGTATGACTTTAAGGGGGCGCTTTAGGTACCGGGCGGCCGTCGAAACGCACCAGCGACGCGTTGGCGAACAGCAGAAGTCGGAGCACAGGTATGTGAAGCAGACGACGTGATGACAGCGCTCACGGTATGGTATGGAATGATGAAATTTATTCAAGACCTCAAGATCAACCCAAAGGTTGACACAGGCACCTGCTATGTCGGCACAGTAAGGTTTAACGTTATCGCCATATCGTGGGCCTTCTGGAGGGCCTGTAGATGATTTCAAAGAACTCCTCTGTGAAGGACTGGTCGTTAGCAGTCTCTTGCGCTCACGGCGCTTTCAGTGATTTCACACTGCGGGTTTTCAGGCGTGACGTTACAGAAAACGCACTTTCATGTGTCCGCTTGTGCGAAAGGTGCCCACTTATACGAAGCAGGCCAGATTCATGGTATCACGTAATATATAACAGATTTATGCAAATAGCGAAGCAAATGCACTCCGTCGACAGAGCTCAACGCGGCAAGCATGGAGCACAAAAATTTATATTCCATGTGTTATTTTGTTCTGCACAGTAACATTGTCACATTCCTAATCACGCAAATGGGAAAAGAGCACAAGCGAATTCGCCCACGATGTATCAAAAATTTACTGGCTATGAAGCCATGAGGCCAATGGTTATGTGCCCCAGGGACAAACAGGGAATCTGCCGCTCTTCAGGAAACCTTTGTTGGCATCAACGTGGGTCACTGCAAGTATCACATCACACCTACATGGTGACATTCACGTAAAGCGATTTTTCTTGCAAATGAAGGTCGGCGTCTATGGTTGATAAAATTGCATAAACAGGCCTGGAGTGTGGCCTGATCCCGGTCACCAGAACCGGTAACGCACTCCCTCACCAGAGCAGGATTGGCCACCCTGGTGGAGAACTTGGCCACAACCTCCTATAAGAACACAACAATCAAACCCCGGCCCTCAGTCCCCAGCAGCTGCGAAGCAACTGACCACGGCGGCGGTCAGACCTGCGACGCTGCAGAGGTTGCTAAGAATCCCTGGCTCCGGACAGGGCGCCATTGAAATATGAACCTGGCAACGTTTAACGCTAGAACGTTATCTAGTGAGGCGAGTGTAGCAGTGCTATTGGAGGAATTGGAGGCAGTAAATGGGATATAATAGGGCTCAGTGAAGATAGGAGGACAAAAGAAGCATATACAGTGCTGAAAAGCGGTCACGTCTTGTGCTACCGGGGCTTAGCGGAGAAGCGAGAACTAGGAGGCGGATTCCTGATTAATAAGAACATAGCTGGTAACATACAGGAATTCTATAGCATTAACGAGAGGGTGGCAGGTCTTGTTGTGAAACCTAATAAGAGGTACAAAATGAAGGTTGCACAGGTCTACGCCCCTACATCCAGTCATGATGACCAGGAAGTCGAAAGCTTCTATGAAGACGTGGAATCGGCGATGGGTAGAGTGAAAACAAAATACACTATACTGATGGGCGATTTCAATGCCAAGGTAGGCAAGAAGCAGGCTGGAGACAAGGCAGTGGGGGAATATGGCATAGGCACTAGGAATAGCAGGGGAGAGTTATTAGCAGAGCTAACGGAACAGAATAATATGCGGATAATGAATACCTTCTTCCACAGGCGAGATCGCCGAAAGTGGACGTGAAAGAGCCCGAATGACGAGACTAGAAATGAAATAGACATCATACTCTGCGCTAACCCTGGCATCATACAAGATGTGGACGTGCTCAGCAAGGTGCGCTGCAGTGACCATAGGATGGTAAGAACTCGAATTAGCCTAGACCTGAGGAGGGAACGGAAGGAACTGGTACATAAGAAGTCGATCAATGAGTTAGCAGTAAGAGGGAAAATAGAGGAATTCCAGATCAAGCTACAGAACAGGTATTCGGCTTTAACTCAGGAAGAGGACCTTAGTGTTGAAGCAATGAACGACAATCTTGCGTGCATCACTAAGCAGTGTGTAATAGAAGTCGGTGGTAACTCTGTCAGACAGGATACCAGTAAGCTATCGCAGGAGACGAAAGATCTGATCAAGAAACGCCAATGTGTGAAAGCCTCTAATCCTACAGCTAGAGTAGAACTGGCAGAACTTTCGAAGTTAATCAACAAGCGTAAGACAGCTGACCTAAGGAAGTATAATATGGATAGAATTGAACATGCTCTCAGGAACGGAGGAAGCCTAAAAGCAGTGAAGAAGAAACTAGGAATTGGCAAGAATCAGATGTATGCGTAAAGAGACAAAGCCGGCAATATCATTACTAATATGGATGAGATAGTTCAAGTGGCTGAGGAGTTCTATAGAGATTTATACAGTACCAGTAGCACCCACGACGATAATGGAAGAGAGAATAGTCTAGAGGAATTCGAAATCCCACAGGTAAAACCGGAAGAAGTAAAGAAAGCATTGGGAGCTATGCAAAGGTGGAAGGCAGCTGGGGAGGATCAGGTGACAGCAGATTTGTTGAAGGATGGTGGGCAGATTGTTCTAGAGAAACTGGCCACCCTGTATACGCAATGCCTCATGACTTCGAGCGTACCGGAATCTTGGAAAAGCGCTAACATAATCCTAATCCATAAGAAAGGGGACGCCAAAGACTTGAAAAATTATAGACCGATCAGTTTACTGTCCGTTGCCTACGAAGTATTTACTAAGGTAATTGCAAATAGAATCAGGAACACCTTAGACTTCTGTCAACCAAAGGACCAGGCAGGATTCCGTAAAGGCTACTCAACAATAGACCATATTCACACTATCAATCAGGTGAGAGAAAAATGTGCGGAATATAACCAACCTCTATATGTAGCTTTCATTGATTACAAGAAAGCGTTTGATTCAGTCGAAACCTCAGCAGTCATGGAGGCATAGCGGAATCAGCGTGTAGACGAGCCGTATGTAAAAATACTGAAATATCTCTATAGCGGCTCCAAATCCACCGTAGTCCTCCATAAAGAAATCAACACAATCCCAATAAAGAAAGGCGTCAGACAGGGAGATACGATCTCTCCGATGCTATTCATAGCGTGTTTACAGGAGGTATTCAGAGACCTGGATTGGGAAGAATTGGGGATAAGAGTTAATGGAGAATACCTTAGTAACTTGCGATTCTCTGATGATATTGCCTTGCTTAGTAACTCAGGGGACCAACTGCAATGCATGCTCACTGACCTGGAGAAGCAAAGCCGAAGGGCGGGTCTAAAAATATAATCTTCAGAAAACTAAAGTAATGTTTAACATTCTCGGAAGGGAACAGCAGTTTACAATAGGGAGTGAGGCACTGGAAGTGGTAAGTGAATACATCTACTTAGGACAGCTAGTGACTGCGGATCCGGATCATGAGACTGAAATAATCAGAAGAATAAGAATGGGCTGGGGTGCGTTTGGCAAGCATTCTCAGATCATGAACAGCAGGTTGACATTATCCTTCAAGAGAAAAGTTTATAACAGCTGTGTCTTACCAGTACTCACGTACGGGGCAGAAACCTGGAGGCTTAGGAAAAGAAGAATTATAGGTGTAACGTTAAGGGATAAGAAAAGAGCAGATTATGTGAGGGAACAAACGCGAGTTAATGATATCTTAGTTGAAATCAAGAAAAAGAAATGGGCATGGGCAGGACACGTAATAAGGAGGGTAGACAACCGATGGTCATTAAGAGTTGCGGAATGGATTCCGAGGGACGAAATGCGCAGCAGAGGGCGGCAGAAAGTTAGGTGGGTGGATGAGATTAAGAAGTTTGCAGGGACAACATGGCCACAATTAGTGCATGACCGGGGTAGTTGGAGAAGTATGGGAGAGGCCTTTGCCCTGCAGTGGGCATAACCAGGCTGATGATGATGATGTGCCACTGCCTCTTCCATCATTTGCTCAGGCCTCTTCGAGCATCCCAGAGATGCAACAGATGTCTGTCCACATTCGGTGTCTCCGTTGTTGATGTAAGTTGCTTAGTGGGTGCTTTAAGATCTTCTTCTCGCTGTTGTGTCCACTCGTGTAGAGATGGCGGGTCGTGTTGTTCAGATTTGGTTCTGTTGCGTTGTAGGCTGAAACAAATACCGTAGGCTGAAACAAAGAATCGTCCGAGTCATAACAGAAGCTGAAGAATACACCACCAGCCTCACTAATAACAATTGGCACAACCTGTGAGACCGCCTTAAAGGAACACTAAGTAGTTCCAAAACGTGGTCCCTCCTCGGAGCACTACTCAAACCGACGCACACAAAAACGCAACGAATGAACACACCCCGCACTATTATCTGCAAACCACAAATGGATTATGACGCACTCCTCCAAACACTGCAACATGAATACATTGCTACAGGCCACCGACCGGAGTACAAAGACTATCCACACGAGGAAGAAACCCAATTGGACGGCGATATTACAGAGACAGATTGAGGGCAGGACCACACGGCATAAGACGAAACACGGCGCCCGGAGCAGACGGCATTCACTATGCACTGCTACGCAACCTGGAAGACCAGGCCATACGGCAACTCACTGCATACTACAACGACAATTGGAAAAACGGAACGCTTCCACAGGACTGGCTGCATGCCAATATCACCTTAATTCCGAAACCCGGGAAACCACTGTCCCTCCAAAATCTCAGACCCATTTCCCTGACTTCGTGTATTGGCAAACTCTTCGAGCACGTAGTTCTAGGTCGCCTCCAGCCTCACCTCGAAGCGAACCAATTCTTCCCCAATACCTCATTCGGCTATCGACCAGGTCTGTCTGCGCAGGACATAGTCCTACAACTTAAGGAGGCTGTTGTGGATAGTCCAAGTTAAACTCAAACAAGAACCATTCTGGCGTTGGACCTCAAAGGAGCCTTCGATAACGTCTCACATGACCTCATTCTAAACAATTTTGCATTCTCCCGATGCGGAAAATGCATCTATAATTATGTCCGAGCCTTTTCATCTGGCCGCACAGCCACCATCGACCTAGGTGGTATTTGGTCGGATATCATAAAACTTTCCAGCAGAGGGACTCCCCGGGGTTCGGTTCTCTCACAAACCCTGTTCAACATGGCGATGGCAAAGCTACGACCGCTCCTCGACAAACTTCCGAACGTGCAGCACGTCCTGTACGCCGATGATGTTACAATCCGGGTGACCACGGGGTCAGACGGCGCCATTCAACACGCACTACATGAAGCCGTAAATATAGTTCAAGAGTATGCAACAGGCGGCGGACTCACATGCGCAGCTGAGAAGTCGGAGCTCCTGCTTGTATTCAAAAAACAGAACAAGGCCGATATTCCACCAGCTATCACCAGCTATCTCAATGGCAACGTTATTCCAAGGGTAGACAGACTACGTGTACTAGGCGTTCAGATACAACACAACGGGAAGGCCACACATACCCTACACGGGCTCCGCCAACAACTTACCCAAGTAACGCACATGATAAAGCGCATTACAAACCGCCCACAAGGACTCCAAGAAAATGACGTACTCCGAATTGTGCAAGCCCTCATAATTAGCCGATTGACCTACCACCTCTCCTATCATAATCTGACTCAGACTGAGATGCACCAGATGGGCACCCTCCTCCGTACGGACATGCGTCCTCCCCAACATGCGTCTACGCAGCTCCTACTAGGACTGGGGGTGCAAAACACCATCCGCGAACTAGTCGAAGGTCATCTTAACAGCCAATTTCCACGTCTTCAACGAAAAATGCAAGGGTGCCACATTCTATTCCGGCTAGGATACCAAACACCAAGAAAACCACAACAGGAAAACCGCACACTTCTTCCGCTTAGCATTCGCAACAAAATTCACGTGGCCCCAATTCCCCGGAATATGCAACCTGACCGTCATAAAGGTCGAAGAAAGGCAAGAGCACAAGCCCTGACTCGACTCTTTGGCGATGACGCATCAAACACACCAGTCCTATACACCGACGTTGCCCGCTACCCAAAGAAACGTTCCCTATGTCTAGTCGTGCAAGATAGTGCAGACATTCTAAGGTCTTCGGCCACGCTCAACACTGTGGACGGTGGCACGGCGGAAGAGGCTGCTATCGCCCTAGCTATCGTACAAGCTTCAATCATGCCGGCGCCGGATGGACCTATCACAATGGTCACTGATTCTTAGACCGCTTACAGGACCTTGACACAAGGGAGGGTGACAACCTACACACACCGCATCCTTACATCATTACACCGCAAAGTGTGGCACAGGGTGCATATCGTCTGGAAACATGGACACGCCTCTCTCCATGTTAATGAACGCGCTAATGCGGTAGCCCGAGAGCTGGCAATGCGGGCGCCATTGGAACAGCTAACTATACTGAAACTCTACAATATTACAGAGATACCAGGAGACAATGCACTGTACCACATAATTCCCTTAATTGAGAAGATGCCGTCGCGTGGTGACGGCTTCCAACAAATTCGTTTCCCTGCCTTTTTATCTTCACCTCTTCCACCCCACACAATATCCCTCATACTGTCCTTATTGTGGAGCAAAGCCCACAGTATATCAATGCAGCTGGGAGTGCCCACTCCCTCCAGGCTACTGCCCTATTCCTGCACATTCACCTTCTACCTGGGAGACTGCGCTGACCAGCTCAGACCCGCAAGAGCAGCGACGACTGATTCGGCGGGCACGCGCAGTGGCGCGAGCCAATAGGGCCCTGAACTAAGCCCTCCACCCTGCGAGGAAGTCGCCCAATCTCATGACAAGTAATTTTTCTCTCTTTCTATTCCTAAAGGTGGCTTTCAACATCGCATTTGTGATATTTACAGGCTTTGCTCAGCATATGTAGAGAACATTTCGCTGCTATCGAAGCTTTTCAATAAGACTGTTCCGATTTTCTCGCTAATCACATCATAAGAAAGTATTTGTCAGAACACTACAAATGTTACCAGAGTGGATGTATGGGTACGAACGATAACACGTAGGATTGTGCGTCTATTACTCGGCTCCAATATAAGTAGAATTCATATCTTGTACCTTAGCAAAGATGGTTGGACCGAACCGCTGATGCCGTAGACATGCATCTCTCATACCTATGCCAACTTCACTCTAGCACCTCTACAACGAACGTCTCTAGAACAGGATGACTAGTAAAACGAAGGAATAACTGTGTCCCTGTTCTTGTGTGCGTTGTGCGCTGCGAGAACTTGACAATGTAGTGACCGGTACAACTAAGGATTCCGGAGGACCCAAGCACTCCCATTTAAAGGAGTTCAACTGAATACAGTTCTCTGACACGACTGGCCCGTATACGTGACGTCTCATATAGCACGAGCTGGAGCAGTTGTGCGTCCTGTAGCTTCCATTCAGCTACTTGACATAATTATATTCTGCCTTGACCGACGAGTGGGAGCTATAAGTTTGTCCTATCCTCACCTCGTGGCAGCTAAGCCTTAAGGACGCTGAGCTAAACTGCAACGCCAACTTTTGCGTTGCAGCTACAGTCAGCGCTCACTGCCCAGTCATTCCCTCGTAGCATAATGCTACGAAGCCGCTGCGAGACATTGAACCGCCTTCTGGTTCGGTCCAGGTTGTACTATTTTTCTGGGGCAAAATATTCACCGACGATTACGGTACTCCCTAAAGCGAATTATATGGGTGTTTTCACATCGCGGTATATTCGCTGGCGCGGACAATCTGTCTCGTGCGAGAAATTACAAACGAAGCGAAGTGTAGCGGGACTGCCTCGCTAATCGTGACAGTGCGAGAGGCAGGATGGGGGTGACGCTTAGGCGCGATTCACAGCAGCCGCGGCATACAGACCTGCGCTCATGCAGCGCATTGTTTGCATATATTGTTTCCATACATTGTATCGGTGTACGTTGTCTCAGCATGCGATCTGTAAACACATCTCTTTGAGGGTCTTATGTACTCCTAGAGCCATGATCATGGCCGTTGGTGTGGAGTTTTATATCCCCAGTGTCGTCTTGTAGCCATGTCGTCCCTGCAAGCTTCCTAATCTCATCCGCCCACCTAACTTTTCGCTGCCCCCTGCTACGCTTCCCTTCCCTTGGAATCCAGTCGGTCACCCTTAAAGACCATCGGTTGTCTTTCCTCCTAAATTCATATCCTGCCCATGCCCGCTTCTTTTTCTTGATTTCAACTAAGAGGTCATAAACTCGCGTTTGTTCCTTCACCCAACCTTCTCGTTTCTTATCCCTTAACGTTACAAACATCATTCTTCTTTCCATAGCTCGTTGCGTCGTCCTCAATTTAAGTAGAACCCTTTTCGTAAGCCTCCAGGTTTCTTCCCCGTAGGTGAGTACTGCTAAAACACAGCTGTTATACCCTTTTATTTTGATCTGAGAATGCCTGCCAAACGCACCCCAGCCCATTGTTATTCTGATTACTTCAGTCTCATGATCCGGATACGCGGTCACTACCTGCTAATTAATTAATTATGGTGTTTTACGTGCCAAAACCACTTTCTGATTATGAGGCACGCCGTAGTGGGGGACTCCGGAAATTTTGACCACCTGGGGTTCTTTAACGTGCACCTAAATCTAAGTACACGGGTGTTTTCGCATTTCGCCCCCATCGAAATGTGGCCGCCGAGGCCGGGATTCGATCCCGCGACCTCGTGTTCAGCAGCCTAACACCATAGCCACTCAGCAACCACGGCGGCTTACCTGCTCTAAACCGATGTATTGCCTTACCACTTCCAGTGCCTCGCTACCTATCGCAAACTGCCGTTCTCTTCTGAGACTGTTAAACATTAGTTTTCTGCAGATTAATTTTTAGACCCACCCTGCTGCTTTGCCTGTCGAGGCCAGTGAACATGCATTGCAATTGGTCCCCTGAGTTACAAAGCTAGGCAATATCACCAGTGAATCGCAAGTTACTAATGTATTTATTCTCCAATAACTCTTATACCGAATTCTTCCCAAGTCTCTGAATACCTCCTGTAAACACGCTGTGAATAGCATTCGAGAGATCGTATCTCCCTGACTGAAGCCTTTCTTTATTGGAATTTTGTTGCTTTCTTTAGGGAGGACAACGGTGGCTGTGGAGCCGCTATAGATATCTTTCAGTATTTTTTACATACGGCTCGTCTACACCCTGCTTCCGTAATGCCTCCATGACTGCTGAGGTTTCGACAGAATCAAACGCTTTCTTGTAATCAACGAAAGCTATATATAAGGGTTAGTTATATTCCGCACATATTGTCTATACACGCCTTGTCTACATACACCGTAATGTTCTGCGCCAGGTGTGTCCTCGGGTTCTTCAGGATGAGCAACTCGGACTTTTCCGGCGCACATTGGAGGCCTCTCTCCCTGGCGTACAAGCTCACTGTTTCAGCTGATGCTTGAAGACGCTCCTCGATCTCGTCGTCACTCCACGGGTTGCACCAGACAGTGATATTATCCGCATACAATGTGTGTTTGATACCCGGGATTTCGGAGAGAAGGCCTGGGAGATCTTTCATAGCCAACTTGAACAAAAGGGGTGACAGTACCGCCCCTTGCGGAGTTCCCCTGGGGCCTAGAGTGATGTGATCTCATTTTATTCCACCTAAGTTTATAAAGGCTTGCCTTGCTGATAAGAAGCTTTAGATATAGTTGTAGGTTCTGGCGCCACAGTTGGTGTCGGCGAGGTTTTGCAGAATATTTTTATGCAGAAGGTTATCTAACGCTCCTTTCAAATCAAGTGCCGGGATGGCCCTCAGCTGTGACTTGGTAGGTGTCTCAAGGAGGTATTTGTACAGGTACAATAATAGGACATCCTGCGTCGATAGGTGAGGGCGAAAGCCGAATTGAGTGTTAGGTAGCAGGTTGTTCACTTCTAAGTATCTACTGAATGTTCCCTTTCTTTCTCTTGATATTCCCCATAGTCGTGAAAGTGTTAGCTTCTATTCCGGAACGTGGCTGTGCTAGATGATACGAATATTTTCATTGAGCACACATCATTATTTTTCCACCACTAAGCAGCGCCTTATGACAGGAAGTGCAGCTGTCATCTTCTCTCATTGTACTTAGCAAGCTAGTTAGATAATATATATATATATGCATATATACAAGAGCCGGGGAACTACTGTACGAAACAGGCGTCAGAAGGAGGAAAACCGTTCATTGAAGGAATTCTTGTCGAAACCCACACAGCTAGTATCGCTCACCAGGCGAAGCGCAAAATCGCTGATGGCGCGCCGCAACTGTCACTAGAACTGTCATCATGTGTTGTCGCCTCGCAGCGAGCATGCCCAAAGAGACTACTATGACGAACAGGGGGCGAGGCCGACACTTTTGCGTTGAGCGGCAGCCCGTAGCAAGCAGCCACACACGCGCACTGGCGTTGACCGGGGGCAGCTGACTGCTGCGGTAGTCCTGGCGAAATAATGCGGTGCGAACGCTTACTGGGCAACACGGAGAGGACGTCGGCCAAGTCCCGCAGCAACTGCCGTTGTAGCTGCCCGTTGTGTTCTCGCCTCGCAGAAGCAATAATAGTAATAATAATAATAATAATAATAATATAAATAATAATAATAATAATAATAATAATAATAATAATAATATTATGGATTGCTAAGCAAATATTCCCACATTCTTCATTGACAGCTAGAGGCACGTGATGCTGTCGATGAAACGCTGCGTCTCAGGTCGAAGACGCGGACGCTGTCGTTTAGGATGATTGTGTCTCCAGATAATGTCACATTTGTTTGTCGATGCACCAAGGTACTTGTATTCTCTTGCCCGACTTAATTGCCTGCACCGTATTAACACTGTACGTTGACAGTTTTCATATAATGCCATAAAACTTTACTTTGGACGCTAAACTTTAGTCATGAATTCTCACCTTCTCGTCGACAGATATCAGCCCGACGTTGCATATCATTTTACTTGTTAGCAAGCAACACAATGTCGTCTGCATAGAATAAATCGGGAACCTGCTGCTCCACTATTCTTCCTTCATGGTTGCGTCAGTGGCTAATACCAATAGTCATTGCTTCTAGCGTACTTTGCATCCTTACCATTTACACCATGAAGAACAGTGCTGATGGAGGGCGCCCCTGTCTATGTCCCTTGCTGATATCAATTTCCTGCTTGCTCCTCATCTCCTCTAATTAAGAAGAAACGGCATTTTCTTGCTAAATCTCCCTCAAAAGCTCTAGACAGTTGAGGTCTACACCTTCTCCTTCTAGAATATAACAAAGAATGTGGCGGCCTACATTGTGATATGCTCCGGCAATGTAGAAAAAAATCCACATGTTATGGTCTTCGTAGTACTCGGATATTTCAATACACGGATGGAGAACAAATAAGTTATCTTGCACACGCCAACCGATTTCCAAGCCGTCCTGTAGTTCTCCCAATACACCATTTTGTTTTGCCCGTGCTTGCAGTTTTTATCGGTTGGCATGCGTTGCCAACCTGCATACTACAGATGTAATTGATTTTTGTTTAGCTCTTAGCTCTATATAATAAATTCATTCTACTTCGTCGCAAACATCCAGTTATTTGCCTATAATGTAAGCTTTCTATTCTACCGCTTTCAAGAAAGGTTCCTTAGTTTTTGGTCCTAGCTCATTAATTAGCCTAAAGAGAAGCTCGTATAAAGCTCGTATGAGGCCAGTGGTTATGTGTCCCAGGTGCAAACAGGGAATCTGCCACTCTTCAGGAAACCTTTGTGGACGTCAACATGGGTCACTGCGGGTATCACATCACACCTACACGGTGATATTCATGTAAATCGATTTTTCTTGAATATAAAGGTCGGCGTCTACAGTGACCTTTTTTGGCTCTGAAAAAGCGCGATCTTCCTAAAGATGTGCCGCTGCCTCTTCCATGGTTTGGTCAGGGCTCTGCGAGCATCCCAGGGATGGAGCAGATGTCTGTCCGCATCAGGTGTCTCCGTTGTTGCAGTAAGTTGCTTAGTGGCTGCTTTAAAATCTGCTTGTAGCTGTTGTGTCCACTCGTGTAGAGATGGCGGGTTGCGTTGTTCAGATTTGGTTCTGTTGCGCCGTAGGCTGAAACAAATAGCGTAGGCTGAAACAAAGAATCGCCGGGACCATAGCAGAAGCTCAAGAATACGCCACCAGCCTCACTAATCACAATCGACACAACCTCTGCGACCGCCTTAATGGCACACTAAGTAGTTCCAAAACGTGGTCCCTCCTCGGAGCACAGCTCAACCCAACGCACACAAAAACGCACACAACGAACACAGTCCCCACTATCATCCGCAATCAACAAGTGGTTGATGACGTGCTCCCATAAACACTGCAACAGAGATACATTGCTACAGGCCACCGAGCGGATTACAAAGACTATCCACACAGCACAAGACGAAACACTGCGCCCGGAGCAGAAGGCATTCACTATGCACCGCTACGCAACCTCGACGACAAGGCCATACGGCAACTCACTGCATACTGCAACGACAATTGGAAAAACAACGCTTCCACAGGAATGGCGGCACACCGATACCACCTTAATGCCGAAACCCGGGAAACCACTGTCCCTCCAAAATGTCAGAGCGATTTCCCTGACTTTGTGTATTGGCAAACTGTTCGGGCACGTAGTTCTATATCACCTCCAACCTCACCTCGAAGCCAACCCATTCTTCCCCAATACCTTATTCGGCTATCGACCAGGTCTGTCTGCGCAGGACATACTCCTACAACTTATCGAGGATGTTGTCGATAGTCCAAGTTAAGCTCAAACAAGAGCCATTCTGGCGTTGGACCACAAACAAGCCTTTCATAACGTCTCACATAACTTCATTCTACACAATCTTGCATACTCCCGATGCGGAAAACGCATCTATGATTATGTCCGAGCCTTTTTATTTGACCACACAGCCACCATCGGCCTAGGTGATATTCGGCCGGATATCATAAAGCTTTCCGGCAGAGGGACTCCCCAGGGTTCGGTTCTCTCACCCACGCTGTTCAACGTGGTGATGGCAAAGCTACCACCGCTCCTCGACAAACTTTCGAACGTGCAGCACGTCCTGTACGCCGATGATGTTACAATCTGGGTGACCACGGCGTCAGACGGCGCCATTCAACACGCACTACAGGAAGCCGTAAATATAGTTCAAGAGTATGCAACAGCCGGAGGTCTCACATGCGCAGCTGAGAAGTCAGAGCTCCTGCTTGTATTCAAAAAACGGAACAAGGCCTATATTCCACCAGCCATCACTTTGCATCTCAATGGCAACGTTATTCCAAGGGTAGACAGACTACGTGTACTAGGCCTTCACATACAACACAGCGGGAAGGCCACAGATACCCTACACGTGCTCCGCCAACAACTTACCCAAGTAACGCACATGATAAAGAGCATTACAAACCGCCGACAAGGACTCCAAGAAAACGACGTACTCCGAATTGTGCAAGCCCTCATAATTAGCCGATTGACCTACCACCTCTCCTATCATAATCTGACTCAGACTGAGATGCACCAGATGGGCACCCTCCTCCGTACGGACCAACGTCCTCCCCAACATGCGTCTACGCAGCTCCTACTAGGACTGGGGGTGCACAACACCATCCGCGAACTAGTCGAAGGTCATCCTAACAGCCACTTTCCACGTCTTCAACGAACAATGCAAGGGTGCCACATTATATTCCGGCTAGGATACCAAATACCAAGAAAACCACAACAGGAAAACGATACACTTCATCCGCTCAGCATTCGCAAAGAAATTCACGTGGCCCCAATTCCCCGGAATATGCAACCTGACCGTCATAAAGGTCGAAGAAAGGCAAGGACACAAGCCCTGCCTCGACCCTTTGGCGATGACACATCAAACACACCAGTCTTATACACCGACGTGGCCCGCTACCCACAGAAACCTGCCCTATGTCTAGTCGTGCTAGATAGTGCAGACATTCTGAGCGCTTCGGCCACGCTCAACAGTGTGGACAATAGCACGGGGGAAGAGGATGCTATCGGCCTAGCCACCGTACACGCTCAACCATGGCGGCACCGGATGGACCCATCACAGTGGTCACTGATTCTCAGACCGCCTGCAGGACTTTGGCGCAAGGGAGGGTGACACCCTATATACACCGCATCCTTACATCACTACACCCCACAGCGTTAAACAGGGTGCGTATCGTCTGGACACCTTGACTCGCCTCTCTCCGTGGTAATGAACGCGCTAATGCGGTAGCCCGAGAGCTCGCTAACCGGGCGCCATTCGAAGAGCTGTCCCACCCAGACGACGCACCGACAGAACCACTCAACTACACTGAAACTCTACAATATTACAGTGATACCAGGAGACACTTCCCTCTACAACATAATTCCCTTAATCGAGAAGATGCCGTCGCGTGGCGGCAGCTTCAAACTAAATCATTTCCCTGCCTCTTTTATCTTCACCTCTTCCGCCCCACACAATATCTCTCATACTGTCCTTATTGTTGAGCAAAGCCCACAGTATATCATTGCACCTTGGAGTGCCCACGCCCTCCGGGCTACTCCCCTATTCCTCCACATTCACCTTCCTCCTGGGAGACTGCGCTGACCAGTTCAGAGCCGCAAGAGCAGCGACGGCTGATCCGGCGGGCACCCGGAGTGGCGCGAGCCAATGGGGCTTGGAACTAAGGCCTCCACCCTGCAAGGAGGTCGCCCAATCCCATGAAAAATAAATGTTCTCTCTCTCTATTCCTAAAGGTGACTTTCAACATCGCATTTGTGATGTTTACATGCTTTGCTTACCAGATATAAAGAACCTTTCGCTGCTACTGAAGCTGTTCAAGAAGACTGTTCCGATTTTCTCGATAATCACACCATAACAAAGTATTTGTCAGAAGACAACAAAGGTTGCCAGAGTGGATGCATGTGTATGAGCGATAACACGCGGGACTGTGCGTCTATTATTCGGCTCCAATATTAGTAGAATTCATATCTTGTGCCTTAGGAAAGATGGTTGGATCGAACCGCTGATGCCGCAGGCATACCAACGCGATGTTCAAACCGTAGGCATTCATCTCTCATACCAACGCCAACTACGCTCTAGATCCTCTATAACGAACGTTTTTAAAACACGACGACTTGTGAAACGAAGGAATAACTCTATCCCTGTTCTTGTGTGCGTTGTGCGCTGCGGGAACTTGACAATGTAGTGACCGGTATAACGAAGGCTTCCGGAGGACCCAAGCACTCCCATTTACAGGAGTTCAATTGCATTACAGTTCTCTCACACGACTAGTCTGTATATGCGACGTCTCACATAGCCCGAGCTGGAGAGCAGTTGTGCGTGCTGTAGCTTCCGTTCAGCTACTAGAAATAATTGTTTTGTGCCTTGACCGACGAGTGGGAGCTATAAGTTTGTCCAATCCTCACCTCGTGGCAGCTAAGGCTTTAGGACGCTGTATTAAACTACAACGCCGCCTTTTGTATTACAGCTGCAGTCAGCGCTCATTGCCCAGTCATTTCCTCGTAGCATAATGCTACGAAGCCGCTGCGAGACATTGAACCGCCTTCTGGTTCGGTCCAGGTTGTACCATTTTTCTGAGGCTGAAACTTCACTGACGATTACTGTACTTCCTAATGTGAGATATATGCGTGTTTTCACTTCGCGGTACATTCGTTGGCGCGGACAATCTGTCTCGTGCGAGATGTTACAAGCGGAATGAAGTGTAGCGGGACTGCCTCGCTAATCGGTACATTGCGAGAGGCATGACGTGGGTGACACGTAGGCGCAACTCACAGCAGCCGCGGCATACAGACCTCCGCTCATGCAGCGCATTGTTTCCATATATTGTATCGGTGTACGTGGTCTCCGCATGTGATCGGTAAACAGAAGATAGCGCGCTATTTTAGAGCCATCTCGTAGCAGTCGTCGCTGCCGAGCCCGTCTTGCGTGGCACTACGCTTTCTTTCTCACCGTTTCGCCATACCATTCTCCTCCGCTTTCTGCCTCATGGTTTCGTTGCACTCGCCTCCTTGCACTCTCTCCGCTATCGCCGTCTTTCATACCCTGCTGCCCTTCGCGTTCGCTCTTTATCCTTCGCTGTGCTCGTTTGCTCGGTAACGCTGATGCTCAACGCAGGAACGGGCGCCGCAGAGCACTGCGCTAAAGTTACGGACAAAGAAGCGAGAACTACGACTCTTTCTTTTCTTTCTTGAGCTGCTTAGGCGATCGCACATGCGTTGGTAAGTTTCCGCTCGCTGTTCGCTATGATTATTTGATACTTTAGGCTTCGTAATTCTTAAAGTCGTACAAACTAGCCCAATCTTCAGTCATGAGCCATTTCACACAGCTTAGCGCGACGACAGCCGCCTGTGGCTCCAAGTTTGAACACGCCACTGCGTTTGCATTCGCCACCAATGCACAGTAAATAATCATTTGCCGGACGCAGCTACAGTTCGGAAGCAATTCAAAGAGAATCTGCCTAAAAGGAAGACTGATGCACTGATGAGACGGCAAAACGGCGACTATAATCTGGGTTTCGTTGTGAGGTTCGTTAAAGCGCAACACAAGACAAGGACGAAAGAAGGTCTGAAATACATCTTGTCCTTGTCATGTGTTGCGCTGTAACGAACCTAACTCTGCATCCCAACCAACTGATCGAACCGTCTTGATAAAATCTGAATGTTCGGCTTTGGAGACCTAGCTTCGGAGCCGTTACAGATGTGACGGCGAAGACACCTAATTCTCATGGGAGACGAAGCTCTTCCACATTAACGGCTGTTTTAATAATGCTAGAACAGCAAGATCATAGCAAAGCAGCGTCAGATCTATTGAAAGGTAAACTCGAAGAGCACGGATGCCACCGTTTCTGGGCAAAACAAGCGCGTTAAGACCCTTGAGACCTGGCGCTTGAGACTCTTCGTGGGCAAACAAGCGCGTTAAGACCCTTGAGACCTGGCGCTTGAGACTCTTCGTGGGCAAACAAGCGCGTTAAGACCCTTGAGACCTGGCGCTTGAGACTCTTCGTGGGCAAACAAGCGCGTTAAGACCCTTGAGACCTGGTGCTTGAGACTCTTCGTGGGCAAACAAGCGCGTTAAGACCCTTGAGACCTGGCGCTTGAGACTCTTCGTGGGCAAACAAGCGTGTTAAGACCCTTGAGACCTGGCGTTTGAGACTCTTCGTGGGCAAACAAGCGCGTTAAGAGCCTTGAGACCTGGCGCTTGAGACTCTTCGTGGGCAAACAAGCGCGTTAAGACCCTTGAGACCTGGCACTTGAGACTCTTCGTGGGCAAACAAGCGCGTTAAGACCCTTGAGACCTGGCGCTTGAGACTCTTCGTGGGCAAACAAGCGCGTTAAGACCCTTGAGACCTGGCGCTTGAGACTCTTCGTCGGCAAACAAGCGCGTAAGGACCCTTGATACCTGGCGCTTGAGACTCTTCGTGGGGCAACAAGCGCGTTAAGACCCTTGAGACCTGGCGCTTGAGACTCTTCGTGGGGCAACAAGCGCGTTAAGACCCTTGAGACCTGGCGCTTGAGACTCTTCGTGGGCAAACAAGCGCGTTAAGACCCTTGAGACCTGGCGCTTGAGACTCTTCGTGGGCAAACAAGCGCGTTAAGACCCTTGAGACCTGGCGCTTGAGACTCTTCGTGGGCAAACAAGCGCGTTAAGACCCTTGAGACCTGGCGCTTGAGACTCTTCGTGGGGCAACAAGCGCGTTAAGACCCTTGAGACCTGGCGCTTGAGACTCTTCGTGGGCAAACAAGCGCGTTAAGACCCATGAGACCTGGCGCTTGAGACTCTTCGTGGGCAAACAAGTGCATTAAGACCCTTGAGACCTGGCGCTTGAGACTCTTCGTGGGCAAACAAGCGCGTTAAGACCCTTGAGACCTGGCGCTTGAGACTCTTCGTGGGCAAATAAGCACGTTAAGACCCTTGAGACCTGGCGCTTGAGACTCTTCGTGGGCAAACAAGCGCGTTAAGACGCTTGAGACCTGGCGCTTGAGACTCTTCGTGGGCAAACAAGCGCGTTAAGACCCTTGAGACCTGGCGCTTGAGACTCTTTGTGGGCAAACAAGCGCGTTAAGACCCTTGAGACCTGGCGCTTGAGACTCTTCGTGGGCAAACAAGCGCGTTAAGACCCTTGAGACCTGGCGCTTGAGACTCTTCGTGGGCAAACAAGCGCGTTAAGACCCTTGAGACCTGGCGCTTGAGACTCTTCGTGGGCAAACAAGCGCGTTAAGACCCTTGAGAACTGGCGCTTGAGACTCTTCGTGGGCAAACAATCGCGTTAAGACCCTTGAGACCTGGCGCTTGAGAATCTTCGTGGGCCAACAAGCGCGTTAAGACCCTTGAGACCTGGCGCTTGAGACTCTTCGTGGGCAAACAAGCGCGTTAAGCCCCTTGAGACCTGGCGCTTGAGACTCTTCGTGGGCAAACAAGCGCGTTAAGACCCTTGAGACCTGGCGCTTGAGACTCTTCGTGGGCAAACAAGCGCGTTAAGACCCTTGAGACCTGGCGCTTCAGACTCTTCGTGGGCCGACAAGCGCGTTAAGACCCTTGAGACCTGGCGCTTGAGACTCTTCGTGGGCAAACAAGCGCGTTAAGACCCTGGAGACCTGGCGCTTGAGACTCTTCGTGGGCAAACAAGCGCGTTAAGACCCTTGAGACCTGGCGCTTGAGACTCTTTGTGGGCAAACAAGCGCGTTAAGACCCTTGAGACATGGCACTTGAGACTCTTCGTGGGCAAACAAGCGCGTTAAGACCCTTGAGACCTGGCGCTTAAGACTCTTCGTGGGCAAACAAGCGCGTTAAGACCCTTGAGACCTGGCGCTTGAGACTCTTCGTCGGCAAACAAGCGCGTAAGGACCCTTGATACCTGGCGCTTGAGACTCTTCGTGGGGCAACAAGCGCGTTAAGACCCTTGAGACCTGGCGCTTGAGACTCTTCGTGGGGCAACAAGCGCGTTAAGACCCTTGAGACATGGCGCTTGAGACTCTTCGTGGGCAAACAAGCGCGTTAAGACCCTTGAGACCTGGCGCTTGAGACTCTTCGTGGGCAAACAAGCGCGTTAAGACCCTTGAGACCTGGCGCTTGAGACTCTTCGTGGGCAAACAAGCGCGTTAAGACCCTTGAGAACTGGCGCTTGAGACTCTTCGTGGGCAAACAATCGCGTTAAGACCCTTGAGACCTGGCGCTTGAGAATCTTCGTGGGCCAACAAGCGCGTTAAGACCCTTGAGACCTGGCGCTTGAGACTCTTCGTGGGCAAACAAGCGCGTTAAGACCCTTGAGACCTGGCGCTTGAGACTCTTCGTGGGCAAACAAGCGCGTTAAGACCCTTGAGACCTGGCGCTTCAGACTCTTCGTGGGCCGACAAGCGCGTTAAGACCCTTGAGACCTGGCGCTTGAGACTCTTCGTGGGCAAACAAGCGCGTTAAGACCCTTGAGACCTGGCGCTTGAGACTCTTCGTGGGCAAACAAGCGCGTTAAGACCCTTGAGACCTGGCGCTTGAGACTCTTTGTGGGCAAACAAGCGCGTTAAGACCCTTGAGACATGGCGCATGTGGTTTAGCCTTACCGAGACGCATTTTGAACGCAGGCTAGAGCTTGCGCGGGCAAGAAACACCAGGACAAAGAGATCTCGAAACAGGGAATATAGTGCGGTTGCATTCTCAACCGTAATCACTGTTTAGCCTTTCTGCTGATTTTTTTTTTCGCACAAGAGTACATGCCCCGTCTGTCAAATGTGCGAAATTATGATTCTCGCTGCGAGTGATGCCTGTGCCGGAGGGAAAAGGCATCTGGAGGTGCAGAATAGAATAGCCGCGTTCGTGCCCGTTCTGTTTCTGCTTCGATGCCGCGGCGGTCGCTGTGCATGTTCTAGCGTCTCTTTTTTGCCTGTGTAGAACTATGCGCTAGCCTCGTAGCACACCACCCTTTGCACCTTCGAGATCAATGCAGCGTACGCGACCGCGTTGGCGCTCTTTTCGTTTATGCTTCGATGCCGTGGTGCTTTCTCTGCACGTTCGCTGCGCCCATAAACTTGCGCGTAACTAGCGTTCTGAAAGTCAAGCGTCATTGTAATTTGTTTGCTTCGATCGCCTTTCGTCGAATGCAATCTATCTTGTGTTGCTGATATCCACTTTAGGCCCGCTATCTAAAGCGGTAACTAAATGTTCCCTCATTCTTCGCTCGTGACAGCTACAGATTTGAGATGCTGTCGATGAGAAGCTGCGCCTCGAGTGGGCGCCTTTGCCACAACACAGTTGATGAATCCTGCTTTCTTCATCATGCAGAGGCCATTGTATGTCTTCACTTGCCTTCTGCTGGCCGTGTTGCTCGACACCCTCTGGACACTGGGCACTCGCTGGGCTCCAGTCGATTTTTCTTGGAACCCCCCGACTTGCTTCTACCTTTCTACAGTGCTGCCGAAGCCTCTGCCCACTCAGCGCGTTCGGTCTTCTTCATTCAGCCAGCTACCTAGAAACGACCGCTAATCACCTTTCTCGATCTGTTGGCTCGGCGCCTTTTCCATGGTACAGTGATCAAATCCGGCTTTCTTCATCATGCCGTTTACTCAAGCGCACAGCTTTTTAGCTAAAAAATCCTGTAATAATTTCCTTATACAGCTGCCGAACCCTTCATGTTTTATTGCTGCTGCTACCGAATGCTGTCACAGAGTACAGTTTCACTACTACTCGCACGTGACATCAAAGCAAACCCTGATTCTGACATGTTCGAAAATGCTCTGGATGAATGGAAAAAGATGTCTGCTGGCCAGATAACACTAATCCATGAATTCGATGCAATAAAGGTACGCATGTTTTCCGTAGTCAGAGCGATATCTTACTTTAACACTCGCCTCACCGATATTAAAGAACATTGCCAGGTTCTACTCAAAATTAAGACAGAGAATGAAACATTTCAATCTACCGCTAATCAGACAGCGCGTTTGGCTCACGACCTAGAGCTTCGTCGTCACGATGCTGAAAACAGCTCAGACAAAAATAGCCATATTTTTATGGTATCCTTCCCTAATCCCTCCGGAAGCATTTTCAGAATCTGAAAACCTTATCATGCATAATTGGGACAATGCCATCAAGGGAGAGGTACAATAGGCGGGCGCGATTCTACGTAAAGCCTACAAAACCGCACTCCACCTTCCCCACAACACATCAACCGAAAAGCTCCTAGCCTTAGGACTACACAACACCTTCGAGGAATTGAAACAAGCGCAACTAGTCTCCCAACAGCACAGACTACAGCAGACCCCATCTGGCAGGGAGCTCCTGAAGAAAGTAGGCTGCGCCGATCAACTTCAAGAGACACAGAGGACCGACACAATTCCAGATAGGCATCGCAACACGCTAAAAGTAGCACCATACCCCGGAACATGGATCCCAACCTACACAAAGCACGCAGAGAGGCGAGAGCTGAATACCTAAAAAGACACTAGCACCCCAAGAAACGACGACATATGTTGACGCAGCCACATACGCCAGAGCAGCGGGGCAGAGCAACAGCAACGCGGTAGCAACGGTGATTGATTCGACCCTACGCGAGATCACCAGCGCATCACTACAAGGCTGTACGATAGTCGAGGCTGAAGAAACGGCCGTTGCGCTAGCGGCAGCGGAGGGATATTGGTCTAAACGGTCTCTCACAATCCTTACAGACTCAAGAACGGCGTGCCGCAACTACCTACGCAGCAGAATAGGGCACGGAGCGCTCCGCATACTCCGCTCCCGAGACCGCATAATACAACGACAACCAAAAGAAAAACCAATTAGGCATATGATAGTATGGACGCCGGTACACACGGGAGTGGCAGGGAACCAAGAGGTGGACAGGATGGCTCGAGGGTACACTTATTACCGAGCATCCAACGTAGGCCACCTCGAGGGGACCGAACGTGTACCCCAAGACTATTCGGCGATACTAAATTACTACAAGGGCTGCAGAAACGGTATCCACCACCACACAACTCCCTTAGCAGAGAGGCCTCTATCACGTGGAGGTAGCTACAAACGGGCTCGTACCCAAACCTAAACGTACTCAGCAAAATGTATCCCACACAATACAATGAAAAATGCCCCTTGTGCCACGAAACACCCATGTTGTATCACATAAGGTGGGCATGCCAGAAGATAGACCTGGTACCCGTTATACCAAACCCGAGTGCAGAGCAATGGGAGAGAGTGCTCTCAAGCGATCGCCAGGTCGACCAAGAAGGTCTGATTCAGTGAGCACAACTGGCAGCAGCATCCAGCGGAGCCCTGGAGTAAGGGCAACCGACCCCTGTATTAGAAGATGGACGAAGCCATCTGAAGACCGCAGAAGACCAGCGAATCTAGAGCTGATAAAGTTTTTCACTCATTCACTCACTCACACTCAGAACATTGAAGTCACTTTGGATCCTAAAGATATCGAGCACACTCACCGACTCGGTCGTCACAACCCGCACGGCCAACGCCCTGTTATCTTCTGATTCACATCCTTCAAGACCAAAGAAGCTGTTCTTTCCAATGGGCCAAAATTTAAAAATGAAACCGATTTCAGTGTTGGCGAAGATCTTTCCCCCCAAAGTTCATTTGCAGGGGATTCTCGTGGCTGTGGATGTTAAACAGGCTTTTCATTCAATCTGCTACAAGCATTTGTAGGCTCCGTCCAGGATGTAGCCCTCATAACCCACGCTGTCCATTTTTTATATGTAATCACACTTTTAAATTAGGAATTTCTGGCGGTGATAATCTCTCTGGCTTAAAAAAAGTTGTCGGTGTTTCACAGGGGTCAGTTCTACCATCGATATTAATCAATCTTGTAATATCGAATCTAGTACGTCGCCTAGACAAGTAAAATACCTAAAATTCACTCTCTACGCCGATGATACAACACTCTGGACATCGAAGGGTGCAGAGCATAAACAACAGCAAGTTATCAAATCAGGACTATATTGTCACGTGGTGGTGACGTTCAAGGACACAGTAGCAATACTGTGAACCACAAAACAAACTTTTATTGGGCGAACCTGTGCCCACAAAAACAGGCTACACTTATAGCAGAACGATAGCGGCGAACACTGTCGGCGATCGTCGAAAATCTGATCAGCGGGTCAAGCGCGTCGGCTTTTATAGAGCAGTCGTCGAATGTTCCAGACTAATCGTTTGGACCCGCGTGCCTTCCACAAAGTTCTACACCATTCGCGTTACGCGATGAAATCACATAACACAAGGTTCGGCGACAACAGACAGCCGGGTAGAAGCATCGATAACTTTCCAGAAACGTCGGATACATGCAGGCGCGTCCGTCGCTGTGCGATTACAGTTGTTAAGCGGCGAAACGTGGTCGCCCGATAAAGATAAGTACATGTGTCAATACGCCCCTCTTAAAAAGCATCGACCCGATGCTGCAAACAAACGAAGTTAATAAACAAAAGCACTCGTAGCAAAGAAAAGAACAAAAATGACGAAGTTCGTCAGCGTCCGTAAAAGGGTTTAAGGCGCACCACGTGGACCAGTTCAGATCGTGCGCGGCGCCGCTGTGAATGCGAAATGCCGTCTGGCACGACCTCATAGTCCCGAGCGCCAATACGTCGGATGACCTTGTAGGGTCCGAAATAGCGTCGGAGTAGCTTCTCACAGAGTCCTCGTCGGCGTATCGGGGTCCAGACCCAAACACGGTCGCCAGGCTGGTACTCGATGAAGCGTCGTCGGAGGTTGTAGTGTCGGCTGTCGATCCTCTACTGGCTCTTGATTCGCAGGCGGGCGAGCTGTCGGGCTTCTTCGGCGCGCTGGAGATAGCTAGCGACGTCAACATTCTCTTCGTCAGTTACGTGCGGCAGCATGGCGTCAAGCGTCGTCGTCGGGTTCCTGCCGTAGACCAGCTTGAACGGCGTGATCTGTGTTGTTTCTTGCACCGCCGTGTTGTACGCAAAGGTTACGTACGGCAGGACCGCGTCCCACGTCTTGTGTTCAACGTCGACGTACATTGCTAGCATGTCGGCGAGGGTCTTGTTCAGGCGCTCCGTGAGACCATTCGCCTGTGGATGGTAGGCAGTTGTCCTCCTGTGGCTTGTCTGGCGGTACTGCAGAATGGCTTGGGTGAGCTCTGCTGTAAAAGCCGTTCCTCTGTCCATGATGAAGACTTCTGGGGCACCATGTCGCAGCAGGATGTTTTCGACGAAAAATTTCGCCACTTCGGCTGCGCTGCCTTTTGGTAGAGCTTTAGTTTCAGCAAATCGGGTGAGATAGTCCGTCGCCACGACGATCCACTTATTCACGGATGTTGATATCGGAAACGGCCCCAACAAATCCATCCCAATCTGCTGGAATGGTCGGCGAGGAGGTTCGATCGGCTGTAGTAATCCAGCTGGCCTTGTCGATGGTGTCTTGCGTCGTTGACAATCTCGGCATGTCTTGACGTAACGAGCGACGTCGGCAGTCAGACGTGGCCAGTAATACCTTTCCTGTATCCTCGACAGCGTCCGGGAGAATCCAAGGTGCCCAGCGGTTGGATCGTCGTGTAGGGCGTGCAGTACTTCTGGACGCAGCGCTGACGGTACAACAAGAAGGTAGCTGGCGCGGACTGGTGAGAAATTCTTCTTCACGAGCAGGTTGTTTTGTAGCGTGAACGAAGATAATCCACGCTTAAATGCCCTAGGGACAACGTCGGTGTGCCCTTCCAAATACTCGACTAAGGCTTTTAGGTCCGGGTCCCCTCGTTGTTGTTCGGCGAAGTCTTCCGCGCTTATTATGCCAAGGAAGGCGTCGTCATCCTCGTCATCTTGCGGCGGTGGGTCAATGGGGGCGCGGGATAGGCAATCGGCATCTGAGTGTTTTCTTTCGGACTTGTGTGTTACAGTGATGTCGTATTCTTGTAGTCTGAAGCTCCACCGCGCCAGCCGTCCTGAAGGGTCCTTTAAGTTAGCTAGCCAACACAACGCGTGATGGTCGCTGACCACTTTGAATGGCCTGCCATAGAGGTAAGGGCGAAATGTCGCTGTAGCCAAAATGATGGCGAGGCATTCCTTTTCGGTTGTAGAATAATTGCCTTCCGCTTTTGACAACGACCGGCTAGCGTAAGCTATCACGTGTTCATGTCCATCTTTTCTCTGGACTAGGACGGCACCGAGGCCTAGGCTACTGGCGTCAGTGTGGATTTCAGTATCGGCGTCTTCGTCGAAGTGTGCAAGTACCGGCGGCGACTGCATGCGTCGTTTCAGTTCTTGAAATGCGTCGGCCTGCGGCGTTTCCCACTTGAACTCCACATCACATTTCGTTAGATGTGTTAGCGGCTCTGCGATGCGTGAAAAATCCTTGACAAAGCGCCTGTAGTAGGCACACATGCCAAGGAATCTGCGCACTGCCTTCTTGTCGATTGGCTGCGGGAACTTTGCGATGGCAGCTGTCTTCTGTGGGTCGGGGCGTACTCCAGATTTGCTGATGACGTGGCCTAGGAATAGAAGCTCATCATAAGCGAACCGACACCTTTCCGGCTTCAGAGTGAGCCCTGATGACTTGATGACCTCTAATACCGTCCCAAGCCGCTTAAGGTGATCGTCGAAATTTCCGGCGAAGACGACGACGTCATCCAAGTAAACAAGACAGGTCTGCCACTTCAATCCTGCTAAAACCGTGTCCATAACGCGCTGGAACGTTGCAGGCGCCGAGCACAGTCCAAATGGCATAACCTTGAACTCATAGAGGCCGTCTGGCGTGATGAAGGCGTTCTTTTCGCGATCACTTTCGTCGACTTCTATTTGCCAGTAGCCAGACTTGAGGTCCATTGACGAGAAGTATTTAGCATTGCAGAGCCGATCTAATGCGTCGTCTATCCGTGGAAGGGGGTATACGTCTTTCTTCGGGATTTTGTTCAGTCGACGATAATCGACGCAGAAACGTAGAGTTCCGTCCTTTTTCTTCACTAAAACAACTGGGGACGCCCACGGGCTTTTCGACGGCTGGATGATGTCGTCGCGCAGCATTTCGTCGACTTGTTGTCTTATAGCTTCGCGTTCTCGCGTCGAAACTCGGTAAGGGCTCTGGCGGAGTGGTCGAGCGCACTCTTCGGTTATTGTGCGATGCTTTGCGACTGGTGTTTGTCGAATCCTCGACGACGTCGAAAAGCAGTCTTTGTATCGTCGAAGCAGACTTCTGAGCTGTTGCTGCTTAATCACGGGGAGACTTGGATTTATGTCGAAGTCTGGCTCGGGAACTACGGCCGCCGGGGTAGATGTGACAGAATCGGAGAGGACAAACGCATCGCTGGTTTCCTGAATGTCCTCGATGTATGCGATCGTCGTGCCCTTGTTGATGTGCTTGAACTCCTGGCTGAAGTTTGTCAGCAACACTTTCGTGCTTCCTCCGTGCAGTCGAACGATCCCTCTTGCGACGCAAATTTCACGGTCGAGCAGTAGACGTTGGTCGCCTTCGATGACGCCTTCTACGTCAGCGGGTGTTTCGGTGCCGACCGAAATAACAATGCTGGAGCGAGGCGGGATGCTCACTTCATCTTCGAGCACACTCAAGGCGTGGTGACTACGAGGGCTCTCCGGCGGTATCGCTTGATCTTCCGACAGCGTTATTGACTTCGACTTCAGGTCGATGATTGCGCCGTGTTGGTTCAGGAAGTCCATGCCGAGAATGACGTCTCGTGAACACTGTTGCAGGATAACGAAGGTGGCAGGGTAAGTCCGGTCATGAATAGTAATTCTTGCCGCGCAGATTCCACTCGGCGTGATGAGGTGTCCTCCAGCGGTCCGAATTAACGGGCCTCCCCATGCAGTCTTAACTTTCTTCAATTGGGCTGCAATGGGTCCACTCATGACGGAGTAATCGGCTCCTGTGTCTACTAACGCGGTGACTGCGTGGCCGTCGAGAAGCACGTCGAGGTCGGTGGTTCTTTCTCTTGCGTTACAGTTAGGCCTTGGCGTCGGATCACGGCTGTGTCGCGTGGACCTGAGGTTGGTACATGGCGTCGTCAGGTGGTCTTTCGTCAGCGTGTTCTTTCCTGCCAGACTTCGTCGGGACGGCGGTGTGTCGCCGTTGTTATGTCGTGGAGATAGTCTTTTCGGCGTCTTCGTCGGCGGCGGAGGATCTTCTTCAGTTCGACGAACAGCAACCGCACCTCCATCGGTTGCTGCTTTTAGTTTTCCGGATATGGGCTGACGGATGGTCGGCCCATATGGTGTATTGTCGGCGCTGCGGCGACAGGTAGCGGCCTGGTGACGGCGAACGGGACGGTCGTCGAGGGCTCCACTTAGTAGCGGCGAGGTAGTCGGCGATGTCACGAGGGCGTTCACCTTCCCTCGGGCGCTGTGCGTTGACGGCGAAGCCTCGCAGTCCCATCTCCCGGTATGGGCATCGGCGATACACATGGCCGGCTTCTCCGCAGTGATAGCAGAGCGGGCGGTGGTCGGGGGCTCCCCAAATGTCCGTCTTCCTCGCGTAGGTACGCTGGGTGACGGGTGGGCGTGCTGGCGGCGGCGGCGGCGGACGACGGAATTGCGTCGTTGCAGGGCCCTGGCGTGGTCGCGGAGGGGGACCTTGACGGCGTGCGACGGCGGCGTATGTCATCGCTTCTGGCTGGGGCTGTGGTAATTGTGGTTGCAGCTCAGGAACTCCAAGCGATCGGTGCACCTCTTCTTTGACGATGTCGGCGATCGATGACACTTGGGGCTGCGACGAAGGCAGGACCTTGCGCAGTTCTTCGCGCACAATGACCCTGATGGTCTCCTGAAGGTCGCCGGAATCCAGTCCTTGGATGGCGTACAGCCGCGTGAGCCCCTGGCGGTTATATTGCCGGGTGCGCATCTCCAGAGTTTTCTCGATCGTCGATGCCTCTGCCGAAAACTCAGCTACGGTCTTCGGCGGGTTACGAATAAGTCCTGCGAAAAGTCCTTGCTTGACGCCCCGGATAAGGAAGCGGACTTTTTTCTCTTCTGACATTTCCGGGTCGGCGTGCCGGAAAAGACGGGCCATCTCTTCCGTGAAGATCGCGATCGTCTCGTTTGGCAGCTGCACTCTGGTTTCTAATAGTGCTTGGGCTCGCTCTTTTCGCACGACGCTTGTAAACGTTTGCAAGAAGCCGCTTCGGAACAGGTCCCACGTCATTAAGGTGGCTTCTCAATTCTCGAACCAGGTCCTGGCGGCGTCTTCCAGTGCGAAATAGACATGCCGCAGCTTGTCGTCGCTGTCCCAACTGTTAAACGTAGCGACCCTCTCATACGTCTCTAGCCAGGTTTCCGGGTCCTCAAATGTTGATCCGCGGAACGTCGGAGGTTCCCTGGGCTGCTGCAGCACGATGGGGGACGCTGGGGCTGCCATTGGGGTTGCCTTGTCCACAATCTTCTTGGTCTTCTCAGGTAGAAGTCCGTGCTCCGGGGGCAGCTGTTGAAGACGGCGGCTTGCTCGATGCTCCGGGACTACGTTGGTGTTCTCTTTGCGGTCCGGGCTTGGATCACGGCTTGTCGGGGGCGTGCGGTACATGAACGAAAAGCACCTCCACCAGATGTCACCAGGTGGTGACGTTCAAGAACGCAGTAGCAATACTGTGAACGACAAAACAAACTTTTATTGGGCGAACCTGTGCCCACAAAAACAGGCTACGCTTATAGCACAACGATAGCGGCGAACACTGTCGGCGATCGTCGAAAATCTGATCAGCCGGTCAAGCGCGTCGGCTTTTATAGAGCAGTCGTCGAATGTTCCAGACTAATCGTTTGGACCCGCGTGCCTTCCACAAAGTTCTACACCATTCGCGTTACCCGATGAAATCACATAACACAAGGTTCGGCGACAACAGACAGCCGGGTAGAAGCATCGATAACTTTCCAGAAACGTCGGATACATGCAGGCGCGTCCGTCGCTGTGCGATTACAGTTGTTAAGCGGCGAAACGTGGTCGCCCGATAAAGATAAGTACACGTGTCAATATGTCAACGGCACATTCGAATAGAGGGATGTTGCCATCTACTGAAAACAGTTAAAGCGACATTTCACTTCGTTAACGCGGATAACGTGCAAGCGTATGTGTGCTTAGCGCACACGAAGCTATCGGTCCTCGGTGCGCTTAGACGCCTAAACTCTCCACACTGCAGATCGTTTACAAGAGAGGGCCCACGTGGTCGCGCCATGTGCAGCAGCCGCCGGAGTAGACCGTCCCGCCTCCGCATCCCAGTGGGAAGACGGCGCGCTTCTTCCCGCTTTCCTGCCACACGAACGCGACATTGTGTCGCCATCGCCGGCTTACCGTCACACGCTTTCACTCGCACTAACAGCGCACGGCGTGCGAGAACGATGTTATCAGGAGAGGAACCCGGTACGACAGTATAGCAAACAAAACCTGTAGCAACCAACAGAGGAGTTAAACCCAGTGCGCATCCACCTGCCTTTGTATTCCGTGAAGCTTCGCCGCGTTTCTCGTCCCCCCACCCCCTCTTCACTCGCGTCACCTAGACTTTCCTCTAGGTGGCATTGCTTCGCCGTGCGCGATTCTCTTCACCTCAAGGTGCCTTCCTCTTCCGCTTCATTCGCAGCTTCCAACAAGCATTTGTCGATAGCGCTGGCGCGTAAAAAGTCACAATCCTGCACGCTGCATGTAGCACAGTCATATCGTAAGCTCTGGAAGCAGCACCATAGGAGCTCCATTTTCGTGAGGACGCACTGGAGGGTCTTCGCGCTGAAGTCTATTTGCGTCGCTTACACGAGAGTAAACTGAACTGTCCGACCAGTGTGTACGGCGAGCTGCGGCTTGCGGCTCTGCTGAGCGGTCTGCCGAGCCCTACGTTGCCTGATTGCAGCTGCGCGCGTAGCACTTCGAGTAGCTTCTTCAGCAGCGGTTCGTACACGTTGTGCGGAGGCGGCAGATCATGCACCGAAAATCACAGCTATCTTGACTACGCATCTCACATATCCTGTCCCTTGACATGTGGCAGGATAGGATGCAACTGCTACATGTCGTGACACTTGGTGAAATACAATGCAACTGCAATGCAAAGTGTTCACGTATCGTGGCGACGCATCGCGCATCTCACATTGCGTGGCAAGTGGCACAACACTATGATGCCCTGTTGGTGCTGCTGTAGATAATGATGATGATGATGATGATGATGATGATTGTCATCCCCACTGGAACGGCGTGGTGATAAACAGCCACCTAGAATGTTTGATTATATCAGGTACGCAATACTAGCTTTTCTTTCTGGGATATTTGTATAAAGCACATTAATATTCTTTTACTTCCTCGAAGCATCTCTGTATAATTGGTACCGCTCCTGATGCAAATGTAGCTTGGTTGTTATAATACGCAACTGCAATGAAAAGTTTGTACATATTGGCCCTAGGCGGCGCGCCTCTCACAAAGTGTGACTCTTTGCGCGCTGGGATGCACGCATAGGGCATGTTTACGCAGCCACTAGCAGTGCTGGCGTTATGCAATGGTAGAGTACCTGACCTCCGCGCACCCATTAGAATAATCGGGGCTGTCTTCCATCGCGAAGGCTCAGACGATGCATAGTTCAATTCAATTCAATTTAATTCTTTATTTGCAGACATGGAACATACAGAAATACCAGAACTGGTTGGACCCATAGCCACAGGCTAATTGCGGGTTCAATGAAAAATGAATAACAATTGCAAGTACAAAGCAAATAAGATACATCACGTGCATACACATATTTGTCGCATACCATTAAGTTGCACGAGCGTACACAATGAAATGCGAAACAGAGAAAATTGCTTATACTATTAAACATTTCTAAGTAAACACAATACACTATAGTTAGGAAGATTGCAGGCAAGTTTCGGCATTATTATGAACACACATTATTAATCTCGACAGAATCGACACACTAAGATATATTCAGCAGGTGTCAGCGAGTTACTATAGAAAAGAAAGACATCATGATTGTAACCATTGAAAAGGATTATTGAGGCTAAGCAAGTATTTCTTAAGTACCGATAAAAAATTATTAGCTTGTTTTATTTATGCTGGTAGTTTATTCCAAATTTTTGACCCTGAAAACTGAAGCAAGCGTTGTCCGTTAATATTTTTAGTTGGAGGAAGATTAAAACTACAACAGGCATGATTTCTGGTCGCACGATAAGATGAGTAAAATAAAGAAACATGAAAAGGCAGGTTGTGTTTAAAGATGTTGAAGACAGACGTGGCAATTTTTAATTCGTGTATCTTATCATAAGGCAACACATTAATTCTAATAAATAAAGTCAGAGTTGGTTTATCGTAACGTGAATGGGTTATTATTCTCAGGGCGCGGTTTTGAAGTTTGCGTACAGGTTCAAGATGAGTTTTGTATGTCGTACCCTATAATTCATTACAATATGCTATATGGCTATGGTTGAGTGCAAAATATAAAATACGCTATGTGCTAGTATCGAGACTATGCCGTGCATGTGAGAGTGCATAGCATCCTGATGCGAGCTTTTTACAAACCGCGCTTATTTTTTCTTTCCAGTGCAGATTACTTTCGAAAATCACGCCAAGATATAGAAATGAGTTTACTTCGTCTAATGGAAAATCGTTTATTTGTAAATCTAATGATTTAGCAGGAAATGTATTGTTACGCGTTCGAAATCCCACATATTTGGTTTTATTAACGTTAATCGTAAGTTTGTGCATTGAAAACCATTCACTTGCTTTTTTCAACTCTTAGTTTGCTTTAGTTTCCAGATCGCAAGTGTTATTGGCTGTTACTACATTACAAGTGCCGTCGGCGTAAATAAAGGTTTCACTTGTACCAAAAATAAGTGGGAAGTCGTTAATGTATAAGGAACATAAAAAGGGGTTCAAGGGAGGATTCTCGAGGAACTCCAGTGCGCGTACGCTTAGGCGATGATGTAATATTGTTCATTCTTAGTACTTGTACTGGTTCATGAAGGTAGGCAGTAAGAAGCTCCAATGAGCTACCGCGGAAACCATGATGGTGTAGTTTATGTAGGAGTATGTTGTAATCAACTGTATATAATGCTTTTTTTAGGTCCAGGAATATGACATACACAAGTATATTATTTTGCAAAGCTACATTAATCATTTGTGTTAACGTTAACACTGGTGACGAAATTGAATGATTCGGACGAAAGCCATGTTGCTGTGGGCACATAACCTTGTACTTATCGATAAGTTTGTGGAACCGATGCGTTAGAATTTTTTCAAATATAGTATTAATGGTACTGAGCAGGGATATCGGCCTGTAATTGCAAGGGTCATTTCGGTCTCCATCTTTGAAGATAGGGACAACCTTATCAGTCTTCAGCTGAGACGGATATATAGAACAGTTCACGAAGCGGTTAAAGAAGTGGCACAATACTGCCCCTAACATATCCATATTTTTTTTTATCATTCGAATAGAAATACCATCTAGTCCGGAGGCTTTAGAGGCTGTCATCTTATTGAAGCAAGTCATGGCGCTGCATGCTACGTTTGATCCGCCGTATCGCAAATAGAACTGGAGGAGCAGGAGCCGGAATCGCAAAACTTTTCAGGGAGTCTTTACTCCTGTCTAGAGTGGGGTACGTGGCCTAGTACAACGTAAAGAAGAGGGAAGTTCTAGAAACTGTTCACAGGAAGCACTGAGGACCATTACATGAATACCTAAGCATCATTCACGCGGTTGAGCTATACGGATATAGTTGTTTGGCTCCGGTGCGAGCCCTGATTGATCAGTGTAGGACCGTGGCACGACGGCCGAATTACAGATACTAAACCTCTACCGAGGAACATGGGACCAAAGCATCTGTACAGTCGTAAGTCACACGCACCACAGCACGGCAAGCAATTTAGGCAAGCAACATCCACATGTATGGGGACTCCTCGGTCTCACAACCATCGACACGCAACGCCACGGCAGTAAAAATAGAAGGCAATGTGCACTGTACCATGAAAAGTTGCGTAGAAGCCACTAGGGATTAGAACTCCACAACTGGCACATCAATTAGCGACCTGCTCTACCTTAGCCAAACTACCTCCGTCATTGAAGCCTAGCTAATGGCTACCTGCTGATGCATGAAATACGTAAATGATGTGTATCCCAATCCTGGGAATAACACCTACATTTATATAGACTTACAAGCGGCATTGAGTTCAAGAGCGACAGCGTATAAACAGCTTGGTTCATTGAATGGGGAAAGAATGTGCCACATACAAGCTTGCAGAGAAGGATTATGGAGATTTCCTTATGTGTATACCATGGACAGCAGGACACGTGGTCATCGAGTGATATGGGAGGGCACACGAGCTGGTGGTGCATGAAAGTCATAAAATCCGCCTCCCACCCTAAGGAAATACAAACGCATGACTATCGCTGAGCAATGCGGAAGCTTGTTCAAGAACGCAAGGCTGCTGTTTGTGGACTAGTACCCGTCCATGACTATCCGCTTCATCGATATTACCAATAGCCGCACAGGCGCTTCTTCGCAGCCTACTATCGGGCTTTGCCCTAACCCCTGTTTTTAGTTACAGCTGGAGGTCGTATATTCGCAAGGGAAGAAGAGGTCCCCACAACGATGTTGAGGATACACCGATGCAATTCGACCATAAGTGCTCCAGCTGCAGCTCACCAGGCCACTCCACCGCCCAGCACCTCTTCTGGGAAGGTCGGGCTAGGAACGCCACAAATGCCTACAGAAGACCACAATTCCAAAGTACAAGGCCTGGATCCGACCAGCGGATCAACTCGATCACCTTGCCGTGTACAAATCACTTCTGACCTTCGCTGACGAGTCTGGTTTGCTGCTGAGACTGTGAGGCCCACGCAGAGAGCTGACTCATAATCTCCGCCTTTGCGCTCCCTCTCCCTCATTCCAACATCTCAGTTGCGTAAGCTCTGCAAGAAAAGCCAAAGCGCCACCCATTCTAGTAAAGATTATGGTATTGATTCGTAGTATTGAACCACTTGCTAAAATTTGTTTGCAATTATGATTAAAAAAACGTGCCGACTAAAAATGACCATTGCCAGAGCAATTTGAATACTTGAAATGATCGTCACCTTGAGTAACTGATTGTTGAGGCACAATGTACCGTAGGACGAGTTTCATTATGGCACTTTAAAAAGTTTATTTGATTACATTTACACAATTTTTTGTATCGTTTGGGACGAACATTTAGTAACCAAATCTTACGGTTAATTTTTGATTTCTACGACATCCTGGTATGCACCACTTACCGGGAACAAGAGCATCGCACTTCGTTGTTGTGGATGGCACAATACGAGTACGGCCAGCACATTCGCAAATCGTTATGCATTTACAAAACAGGCGTGCTCATTACTCTAGCCTTGTCGCCATGACATCCGAACACACCGCATCAAAGGAGCCATAATGAACGTCGCACTTCATGGTTGGGCATATCAGAACACGAAAGCGAAGAGACGGTAAAACAGTAAAACTCGTTGTGGGGCCAGTTGGTGCATAGCTTTCAATAGGTGAAGCACCAATAGTGACGACACACAAGAAGGAATACAGACAGACAGATGGATATGGTTCCAACTTACCGCTTCGTTGCAAGGCCTGCGGGAATAAGAATAAACAAGTATGTCAAGCAAGGCATCGTGACACAACAATCATGTTTAAAAGTAAAGATTCTGTGACGCGTGAATTGCTGGAGGCCAAAGCGATTAAGAAAAAAAGAAATTCAAATTATGGGGCTTTGCGTGCCAAAACCACTTTCTGATTATGAGGCACGCCGTAGAGGAGGACCCCGGAAATTTCGACCACCTGGGGATCTTTACCCTGCACCTAAATCTAAGTACACGGGTGTTTTCGCATTTCGCCCCCATCGACATGCGGCCGCAGTGTCTGCCTATTGACTCAATTTGCTCGCCATTCTCATCGTTCCGCTCGTCTACCTTGGGGGACTCCCCGCAATCTCCACGCATGACCGCCATGCTTGCTATATATTGAATTTGCTTTTTCTGGTGCAATCACCAAAACATTCAAACCACCTACCTACAAGCGAAGGCCGATGACATTTCTCTAACGTATTTCCAACTGGAACGCGTGTTATTAATGTACTTTCTAGGCTTCAAAACGCTTCTTCAAATTCCAGGCAGTCGCTAGAGGAACCTGAGGCTATCGACCATATTCGAAGCAATCCAGGCTTCGTCATTCTTTCGGCTGATAAAGGAAGCGGAACTGTTGTTGCAACATCGCAACTGGAAATGCTCGTCTGTGGTATTTGTTTCCTTCTGTCCTTGTTTTATTCACGCTGCTTAACCTCAGTTCTAAATATGAACAAACTAGCCCTCAGCAAGATCTCACTTACCGTTTTGCTTGATTACGGCAACTGCACTAAGACGACGCGACAATTGGTTAGTGACGCCACCATCTATACTGGCCAGACACTTGATACCACCGGAAAACTGCAAATTTGAGCTCACGCTTCCGTTAGGTCCCACTTCAGGCCAAATACTTTATTACTGACCGCTCTGTGACAAAGAATTAGCTCCTCAACTTCATGGCGTACCAAAGATACACAAACCAGGTGTTACTATACGACCCATTGTCGACTCCGGTCGCTCACTTCTGGAAAAGATTTCCGGTTTCATACACCAGATTATTTCGGCAGCCGTCAGAAAAAGAGGCGTCCACGTGCGCACCTCTGGTGACGTCATTGAAATTGTACGACGCGTTGTTCCTGTGTTTGATAACGTCATGGTCTGACGTGATGTTGTATCGCTATTCACATTTTTCCCGGTAGAACTGGCTGTAAAGGTTTCCACCACTGACCCCGAGTCTGCCCGCTGGTCGCACGCTACTTCGAGAAAAAGGGTGACTTAAAGCCCCGTTAGGGGCCCCCGCGCGCTGCGCACATGTACGAAATCCAGCTTAGATGCTCACGATAGCTTATGCTATCCCGGCGTGCTTCTTTTTACGAATGCCGGTGGCTGTTTCAGGTATCCTGTAAGTCTTGCAAGCGTGAGCAAGGCTTAGTCGTGTTTACGGGCACCTATATGTACAGCCCGCTAGAGTACCATGATTTCTTCTTAACTAGTTACCACAGCCAGCGAGCTTATTAAACATATTTGAATTTTCGGAGGCTTGTCTCGCTCTACTGTTAGATGCGCTGTGGTGTGATGTTCAGCGATGTGGAAATTGTGGAAGATTGTTTAAATGAAGTATCAAAATTGAAAAGTAGTTATAGGTAGGCTCGGAATTAGGGCGCAGCTGCCGCCGCCTACTAGGAACATCCCCCTTATATGATTATATTGAAATTTCATTGCGTGGAGCGTATCGTAATGCTATAAATTAGGGTAGGCAAGCTTTCTGGTATTTCGAAACTCCACCTGCCTTCTTAAAGTGCCGCGGAACCCTCCCCTTGGCTTCGCTATAGGCCCCTTCTGCAATCGTACCTGCTCGTGCAAATGCTATCTCTCGCATAACATTTTTGCAAAATTTGAGCATCGCAAGTTTGGGAGGAAGCAACTTGACGGCACCTTTGCGGTTGAAGGTTTTTATTCGTCCAGGTTTATTATAATAGGTTTAGCGATAAGAACATGACGATGTCGCACCTTCTTGCGCGATGAAGCTACGCAGTGGATAGCGAAGAATGCTTTCCAAATGATAAAGAGGATACTAGCATTTTTCAATGTCAGAAAACGCTCTTCATATAAAGATATACGCTGCAAATACATAATTTTTGAATTCATATAAAATATACGCTGGTGGTGGCGTTGAAGAACACAGTATCAATACTCTGAAAGACAAAACTAACTTTTATTGGGCGAATCTGTGCCCACAAAAATAGGCTACACTTGCAGGAGAACGATAGCGGCGAACACGGTCGGCGATCGTCGAAAATTTGATCAGCGGGTCAAGCGCGTCGGCTTTTATACAGCAGTCGTCGAATATTCCAGACTAATCGTTCGGACCCGCGTGCCTTCGACAAAGTTCTACACCATTCGCCTCAGGCGATGAAATCAGATAACACAAGGTTCGGCGACAACAGACAGCCGGATAGAAGCATCGATAACTTTCCAGAAACTTCGGATACATGCAGTTGTGTCCCGCGCTGTGTGATTGCATTTGTTAGGTGGCAAAACGTGGTCGCCCGATAAAGATAAGTACACGTGTCAATACACGTGTCAATATAAGCATATACGCTGCGGATATTTTACGTAAATACTATTTGATGAACCTTTGCACATGTACAGCACTTTTTGAGAAATAAAGATAAAGTTATTTTAAGATTCCCGGTCATGAATGGAGTTTGTGTAACGTAGCACGAGTGCGAATATCATAAGGAGATTGCTCCATCGACAGCAGCAGGGTGAGATTTGAGGCATCACGTATAGTATAACAGAATAATGCACATTGCGATGCAAACGCATCCCGCCAGCAGAGCTCAGCGCGGCAAGCTCAGACATGTAGCACCAACATGTACATTGCACGTGTTACTTTGCTTTGCACGGTTACACTGTCAGGCGCCTAATCACCAAAATAGGTAAAGTGCACAAAAGAATTTGCCCACGTCGTATCAAAAATGTACAACATAGATTTCACTGATTATGTAGCCATGAGGCAAATGAGTATGTACCACAGGGACAAACGAGCATCTGTCGCTCTTCAGTAAACCTTCTTTATTTTTTGTCAACTTTGGTCACTGCGAGTTTCACATCACACCGTCACGGTGACATTCACGTAAAGCGATTTTTCTTGCTAATGAATGTCGGCATCTAGGGTGATTTATTTTCGCCTCTCAAAAAGCGCGTTTTCGCTAAATATTACTTTGAACTTCGCATTTGTGATCTTTACAGCCTTTGTGCAGGAAATATAAAGAAGCTTTCGCTGCTACCGAAGCTGTTCAAGAAGACTGTTCCGATTTTCTCTATAATCACATCATAACAAAGTATTTGTCGGAAGACTACAAAGGTTACCAGAATGGACGCATGGGTATGAGCGATAACACGTAGGATTGTGCGTCTAACATTTGGCTCCAACATCAGTAGAATTCATAACCCGTACCATTGCATAGATGGTCGATTCGAACCGCTGATGCCGCAGGCATAACAACGCGATGTTCAAACCGTACGCATGCACTACTCATGCCTACGCCAAATACAGTCTAGCACATCTATAACGAACGTCTCTAGAACAGGATGACCTATCACATCACATCACTTTATTACCTTAAAGACCCCGGTTAGGGGGTATTACATAAGGGGTGGGTTTACAAATCAATGTTAGAGAGTGATCTTCATGAGAAACAAATGTAGTTAACTTGTCCGCAAAAGTTGATGAACACGTGATGGCTGCAATGTTCCGGGGAAGGCCATTCCAGTCCACTGCTGTGCGAAGAAAAAATGAGGCTGCAAAAGTAGTGGTGCGAGCACGTGCGCGTGCGATTGAGTAAGGATGGGACGTACGGGGGGATATGCGTGACCTATAAAACGAAGGAATAACTCTGTCCCAGTTCTGGTGTGAGTTGCGCGCTGCGCGACCTTTACAATGAAGTGACCGGTATAACGAAGGACTCCAGGCCCCAAGCACTCCGTTGTAAAGGCGTTCAGCTGCATTACACATCTCAGACACCACTGGCAAGTATATGTGACGTCCCACATAGCACGAGCTCGTGCAGTTGTGTGCACTGTAGATTCCGTTCGGCCACTGGAATGAATGGTTTGCTTCTTCGCGCGACGAGTGGGAGCTATGAGTTTGCCCCATTCTCACCTCATCGTAGCTACTCCGCGCATTATTAAACAATACGCAAACCAAAATACACACTATGAACAGAGTCCGCACCATCCTCCACAAATCAGGCCTCGATGACACTACTCTACTTCACACTCTACAGCAACGCTACATTGCTACAGGCACCCGCCCTACCTACAGAGACTACCCACACATAGACGCCACCTCCCTAGACGCCGATATTACAGAAGCCGAGGTTAGGGCGGCCTTACAGGCTATTGGGCGCAACACTGCACCCGGGGCTGAGGGGATTCAGTACACACTCCTACGCAACCTAGATGATGGGGCCATTAAAGACTTAACTGCATTCTACAATGACCACTGGAGGAATGGCACGCTTCCACAGGAATGGCGCCATGCGGACATCATGCTAATTCCTAAGCAAGGCAAGCCACTGTCCCTCCAGAATCTCCAACCTATATCCTTAACTTCATGTGTAGGTAAACTATTCGAGCGCGTTGTACTTTCGCGGCTACAACCCTTCCTCGAAGACAGCCAATTCTTTCCGGATACACTCTTCGGCTACCGCCCTAACCTCTCTGCGCAAGACATTTTGCTGCAGCTTAAGGAGGACGTTGTGGATGGCCCCACTACGGCACAAACCAGAGCTATTCTGGCCCTGGACCTCAAAGGGGCTTTCGACAACGTCTCCCACGATCTAATTCTCGACAATCTGGCTTCTTCGCAATGCGGCAGACGTACCTATAACTATATCAGAGCTTTCCTGTTGGACCGCACAGCCACTATTGGCATAGGAGAGTTCCGGTCGGACGTCATCGCACTCACAGGTACAGGAACACCACAGGGCTCGATCTTATCGCCCACCCTCTTCAACGTGGCTATGGCTAAGCAGCCCCCCTCACTAGACCAGATACCCACCATCCGGCACGCTCTCTATGCCGACGACATTACAATCTGGGCAACCCAGGGATCCGACGGGGCCATCCAGGATGCTCTCCAGGAAGCTGTACGTGTCGTGCAGAACTATGCAGCCACGGGAGGCCTTTCCTGTGCAGCCGAAAAGTCCGAATTGCTCCTCGTGCACAGGCGGCGCCGCAGAACCGACGAATTCCCTAATATCTCCCTGTTCTTACACGGCAGCCCATCCCTCAGGTAGCTAGACTCCGCATCTTGGGCCTCCACATTCAGTCGGATGGCAAAGCCTCGCACACTACGCACCTTTTGGTTCAGCAGATAGCACAAGTCACACATATGATAAACCGCATTACTAATCGTAGAAGAGGCCTTCGCGAGAAAGACGTCCTCCACATAGCACAGGCTCTGATAATCAGCCGGCTATCATATCACCTCCCCTATCACAATCTCACCCTCACTCAAACTCAGAAGATGGGCGCCCTTCTGCGGAAGGCAGTGAAAGCTGCTCTTGGGCTGCCTCCACATGCTTCCACAAAACGGCTTCTTCAGCTTCGTATCCACAACACCGTAGGCGAGCTTTTGGAGGCTCATCGCAATGGTCAGCTCCAACGTCTCAGGCGCAGCCGTCAGGGCTGCGCTATACTTCCTCGCCTTGGCTACCCTGTCCCTGAGACACCGACACACGTCCCACAGTATCGCCTCGCTCCTGCTCTACGCGCTAGCATACAAGTAGCTCCGATTCCCCGCAATGTGCATCCCGAGCGACACGCCGGCCGTAGACGCGCCCGAACCGGTTTTGTACACGGACGCGGCCCGCTACGCAGAGAGGCGGGCCATGTGTTTAGCTGTAACTGACAATACAGACGCGCTTAGGGTGCGTGCCACAGTTCTAACAACGCACAGCTGCTCAGCAGAGGAAGGGGCAATAGCCCTGGCCATTGTCCATGCCTCGACCCTCTCCGCACAAGACACCCCCATCACCATAGTGACAGACTCGCAGGCTGCCTGCCGGGCCTTCGCGCAAGGACTCGTGACTGCACATACACATCGAATTTTCTCCTCTGTCCCCCCTCCCACGTTACACAGGGTGCGTATCGTCTGGACTCCTGGACACGCCTCTCTCCATGGTAATGAACGCATTAATGCGGTAGCCCGAGGTCTGACTGGCCGGGCACCACTGGAAGAGCTGTCCAACCCAGACGACCAACCGCCAGAGCCCCTACAGTACACTGACACGCTCGAGTACTACCGACAAAGTCGCCATAACTATCCCCCTCCTCATCCTTCGCTTAATACATGATGCCGATGTCTGGCGGCAACTGCAGACCAATTTATTTCCTTGCCTCCACATGCTACATATCTTTCATCCCACCCTGTACCCTTCCTATTGTCCCCACGGTGGGGCCAAACCCACGGTGTATCACTCCATATGGGAATGCCGTAACCCTTCAGGTGTTCCTCCTATACCCAACCCTATCCTTTCCTCTTGGGAGTCTGCGCTGCTCAGCACAAGCCAGCAGGAACAGCAACGGCTGATCCAGCGGGCTCGCGAAGTCGCGCATGGCAATGGAGCCCTGGACTGAGGGGCCCACTCATCGAGGAAATTTCTACTCGCTTTATGAAATAAATGTTTATTCTCTCTTCCTAGTAGCAGAATGCGACGAAGCCACTCCTAGTTATTGAACCGCCTTCTAGTTCGGTCCTGGTTGTACGTTCTTCTGGGGTAAAATATTCACCGACGATTACGGTACTCCCTAATGTGAAGCATATGCATGTTTTCATTTCGCAGTATATTCGCTGACGCGGACAATCTGCCTCTTGCGTGAAATTACAAATGGAGCGAAGCCTAGCAATACTGCTCGCTAATCGGGAGCTTGCGAGAGGCAACACGTGGATGACGCTTAGTCGCGATTCACAGCAGCCGTCGCATACAGACTTCCGCTCAAGCAGCGCTTTGTTCCCACATATGGTACCGGTGTACGCGCTCTCAGCATGCCATCGGTAAACTGACAATAGCGTGCTATTTTAGAGCCATCTCGTAGCAGTCCTCGCTGCTGAGCCCGTTTTCCGCGGCACTACGCTTTTTTTTTTACTCGCGCTTTCGCCATACCATCCTCCTCCGCTTTCTGCCTCATCGTGCTGTTGCACTCTCCTCCTCCCGCACTTTCTGCAATCACCGTCTTTCACACCCTGCTGCGCTTTGCGTTCGCTCTTGCACCCTCCCCTGTGCTCGTTTGCTCGGTAACGCCGATGGTCAACGCAGGAACGGCCGCTGAAAAGCACTGCACTAAAGTATACGACAAAGAAGTGAGAAGTACGTCCCCCTCTTTTCTTTCTTGAGCTGCTTCGCCGATCGCACATGAGTTGGTTAGTTATCTTTCGCTGTTGGCTGTAATTATACTCATTTTTCTTTCGTAATTCTTAATGTCTTGGAAACTAGCCCAGTCTTCAGTCATGAGCCATTTCACACAGCTCAGAGTGACGACAGTGGTCGTTGGCGCCAAGTGGGAACACACTACTGCGTTTGCATTCACCATCGATGCACAGCAAACAATCATGTGCCGGACGCAAGTAGAGCTCGGAAGCGCCGCGAAAGAGAATATACCTTAAAAGGAAGACTGATGTACTGATAAGACGGCAAAACTGCGACTACAATTATGAGTATTCGGCTGCGTAGCCCAAGCTTCGGAGCCATTACAGATACGTAGTCAAAGACAGCTAGTTCTCACGGGACACGAAGCTCTTCCATATGAACGGCTCTTTTATTAATGTTAGAACTACAAGATCATTGCAAAGCAGGGTCAGAGCTATTGAAACGCAAACTCGGAGCGCACAGATACCACAGTTTTTTCCTTTCGGTTCATGCGTCACAGGTGAGCTGTGTGTGAACTGCGTGGAACCAAATCAATTCACAATGCGTCACAAAGGTACTCATTGAAGTACTAAATCGCCAAACAGACGACACAAGAAGAGACACGGACGAGCTCTCGTCCGTGTCTCTTCTTGAGTCGTCTGTTTGGCGCTTTAGTACTTCAGTAACATGCACCAACTTGCCCAGCAAAAACGTCTGTTGGAACAAAGGCACTCGCTGTCATTGTATACCACGGTGCATCAGCTCGGTGTCCCCAGGTGTTACAGTCGGTGCAAAAAGCGTCGGCAAGCATGCCCTTCGTGTATCGCGTTTGCATTTCTAGTCACTGTACGTACTGTCACCTACAGAAGGCGCGTATCCCGTCTTTCCTCCTATCTAGTGAGTCCGCGATGAAAAACGGCGATTGAAGTAAAAGGCCTAAGCAGCTGCAGGCATGTTTCGGTATTGTTCGTGCACCCAAAAACGCAACATGTTTGATCGGATTTGTTTTCACACGGTACTTCGGCAACGCAAAACAGAAAGAAGACGACGTAACATATTAAATCAACATGGGTGGCGGCAACGCCTGGACGTCACAATGCGATAACACTCGTTGCAACGCCTCATAAAGGCGACACCGGTCCAAGCTCATCTCGTGCCCAATCCCTATTGGATGGCAGAGCACTGCATCACTCGAAGGTTATAATATCGCCGAAAGGTTGGTTGGTTGGATAGTTTGGGTTTAATGGCACAAAGGCAACTAAGGCCATGGTGCGCCAGTCACAAGACAAAAGGAAACGCAACGTTAAAGCAGGTAAACCTGCATTACATTATAGTTGGTGTAAATAAACAGATTTCACTAAAAAGTCGAACAGGTTACTAATTGGCACTACGGGTTCATCTGCTACTAATAGGGCAGGGTGTAACGGAGCACGTAAATTATACATGCTGCATAAAAAACTCGGTATCTGTGTGTCGATGTGTGGACATGTTACTAGGATGTGTATGACTATGAGGTTCCTGGCGTTTTTCGCAAGTTGGCGGGTTTTCTTTTCGGAGGAGGAAATTGTGCGTCAGACTATATCGCCGAAAGTGATTGTCCGAGAGCACGTGCATATTCCGGGAACCCAGTTTTTCCGGGTCGTGCTATATGACTTGCACTTGTTTCAAAAGCAAATCATTTAGTTATGCAGTGAGTGCCGAAAAGCTAACCTAATATCAACAGGACGTGATCTATCAATGCCATAGTCCTTAGCAAGTGCCGAGCGCGGCCTCATTTGTACTTTTTGACTATACAAGGAAATCATATTAAGGCACAAAGCGCATTTTTCATTCGAAAGAAATATGTGCCTATTAACACCAAAATCCACAGTATCCCGCGGCTTGACCAACAAGCAGTGAAAAACACCAAAAGTCCTCGCATTGAGGTCGTTTCTCAGGGAGGTTCCTGAGAATCCTTCTGAAAAGGAAATTCAGTAAACTTTGGTATTGGTGATAGTGAAAACCGTGCCTACGTGATGGGAGATGACCATGCTTTCCCGACTCCATGGTGGCACCACGGTTCACGTTAACTAAACGTGTGCCTAGTGCGTGCGTCATTGCAGCCATCACGTCGCAGTCATCTGGCTGCCTAAACGTGTCACTTAGTGGGTTCGTCATTAGACACGTGATGGCGCAGCCAATGGGCAGGAGGTGGCGCCATGCGATAAGCGTGTAAAATACAAAGCATTATATCAAACAGAACGCCGCTGAGCGGTCCTTCGAGTGATGAAATGTTCCCTCCTTGTGGGCTAACGAGCGCGTTGAGACCCTTGGCGTAATTGGTTTGGCCTGAATAAAGAGAAAATCACGTTTGAAAAGCAAATTATTTAGTATTTAGCAAATCATTTAGGACACATGCGTCTCGCCTGTGTCCTCAGCGAGACGCATTGTGGACACAGGCGAGAGCTTGCGCTGACAAGAAACAACTGGACAAAGAAGTCTAGCCAGAGGAACTATAGCTTTTTTGCATTCCCAGCCGTAAGCAGTGTTTAACGTGTCTGCCAACTTTTCGTACCCCCAAGCGTGGATGCCCCATCTGTAAAATCCTCGAAATAATGTTTCTCGTTGCGAGGAAAGCAAGCGGCGAAGTGGGAAGGCGCGTGTGGGTGGAGAATAGAATCGCCGCGTTCGTGCCCTTTTCCTTTCTGCCTCGACGCCGCGGTGCTCTTTGTGCATGTTCGCGCCATCCTACGCTTGCGCGTAACCTGCGTTCTGAAATTGAAGCATCATTGTAACATTTTGTATTCTGCGAAAGGCCCCCCGAGCAACCTAGTCTTGTGTTGCTGTATATCCACTGTAGGCGCGCTCTCTAAAGTGGTAAGGAAATGTTCTCTCATTCTTCGCTCGTGAGAGCTAAAGATTTGAGACGCTGTCGATGAGACGCTATGAGCCTGGTCGGCGCCTTTGCCGTGGCATAGGTGATGAATCCGACTTTCTTCATAATGAAGATGCCGTTCCCTGCCTTCTGCTGGCCGTGTTCCTCGACACCCTCTAGACAATGGGCACTCCCTGGGCTCTAGTCACCCGCGGTGGTTGCTCAGTGGCTATGGCGTTGGGCTGCTGAGCACGAGTTCGCGGGATCGAATCCCGGCCACGGTCGCCGCATTTCGATGGAGGCGAAATGCGAAAACACACATGTACTTAGATTTAGGTGCACGTTAAAGAACCTCAGGTGGTCTTCCACTACAGCGTGCCTCATAATCAGAAAGTGGTTTTGGCACGAAAAACTCCATATTTTTTTGGGTGGGGCTCTAGTTGAGTTTTCTTGGAATGCTACCGGCTTGCATTTACTTTCTACAGTGCCGCCAATGCCTCTGCCTACTCAGCGCGCACGATCTGCTGGACCCTTGACACGGATTCGGAAGTGCTATCGACAACGTCACTCAGCCAGCTACCTAGAAACCGCCGGCAATCACCTGGTGAGCCGCCTCAGTTTCCTCTTTTGCCGGAGCAGACTATAATAGCAGCAGCCGACAATACTGATGTACTGAAGGCACTGGGCAGTGAGCATAGTGCTTGTGAAAGTGAAGACGACGAGAATTGCTGGCTTACCCGTTTCGTCATAGTACCGACCTGTTCAAGCCTACCGCTACAACCTAGAACTAGTGCTGCTAGGCAGACACCCCCGTTGTATTTGGTGGATCTGCTGGGTTTCTCTTCGACATCCTGGAACTCCGCAGTTGGACTCTACCACTAGCTCTTTCAATGGATGAACCGGGACCGTCACAGGCTGCTGCTCCCGCGCCCCGCCCATCGTTTGCTCTTGTGTCATCCGGCAGCGCGATCCGGCCATATTTACCGGCACAGAAGACCATGACGTGGAAGACTGGCTCGCCAAATATGACCGTCTAAGAGCCTATAACAAGTGGGACGACGCGCCAAGCTCACAGATGTCATCTTTTACTTGGCGGACGTGGCAAATCAATGGTTCCGCGATCATGAAGCCGTTTTTACCACCTGGTCGGCTTTCACGACAACTTTGGCAGAGGTCTTCGGCCGTCCCGCCGTTCGCCGGCTTCGCGCTGAGCAGCGCTTGCGTGGCCGAATTCAACGCCAGGACGAGACTTTCACCAGTTATATTGAAGATGTGCTTTCGCTTTGCAAGCGCGTCAACACATCTATGCATGAAGCAGACAAGATTGAGCACGTCATGAAAGGCATCGATGACCATGCCATACAGATGCTTGTCCCGAAGAGTCTCCGGACGATTGCCGAGGTCATACAGAGCCCTGGTTCTAGATCGGCGGCTTACGCCGAAGAATGTCGCCAGCTCGCTCGTTCGTTCACATAAAAAGCATCGCCACGATTCGTCCACTACGGCTACGTGCTCTGCTCCTGGCTCGCTGGTCTGGTTGTGTGTGCCCTCTACCCCTCCAGGCCTTTCCTCTAAGCTGCTCTCCAAGTACCACGGTCCTTATCGGGTACTGAAACAAACATCCGCGGTCAACTACCTCATCGAGCCAATGGAAGCGCCTTCCGACCGGCGTCGTCGCGGTCAGGAAATTGTCCATGTCTCCCGGCTCAAGCAGTGCTATGGCGCCCCTAAGGTTCTCCTACCCTTAGGTCGCCAGGATGGCTCCTCTTTCGGCGGGGAGTGATTGTACTGAAGGCACTGGGCAGTGGGCATAGTGCTTGTGAAAGTGAAGACAACGAGAATTGCTGGATTCCCCGTTTCGCCATAGTACCGACCTACCGCTACAACCTAGAACTAGCGCTGCTAGGCAAACACCCCCGTTGCACTGAAATGACATCCCAGACAGCCTCAACCCACATTGTTGTTGATCAGCCGCGAACGCCCGAGCCTTTTTACGGTGACGCCTTCGAAGACGCCGAGTACTGGTTAGAAGGCTTCGAGCGTGTCGCTTACTAAAATGGATGGGACGAAAACCGGAAGCTCCGCAACGTTTACTTCGCGTTGCAAGACTGTGCGCGAATGTGGTTTGAAAACCACGAAGCTGTCCTCCGATCGTGGGATGGCTTCCGACGGGAGCTGTTGGCCACGTATCCGAGCACAGACCGCCGGGAAAGAGCTGAAGCCGCTTTGCAAGCAGGAAGCCAGCGAAACAACGAAAGCGTGGCAATGTATCTCGAAGATATGTCCCTCTTATTCTGCCGGGCCAACCCGAGCATGAGCGAGGACAAGAAGCTTCGGCACCTGATGCGCGGTGTGAAGCACGAGCTTTTTGCTGGTTTGGTTCGCTACCCTCCACGCACCGTCGCTGAATTTCACTCCGAGGCGACAACTTTGGAAAGGACTCTTCAACAGCGTGCGAGAATCTATAACCGCGATATGAACGTCGCCTCTATGCATGCGATGTCGGCAATGTTCGGGAACAGCATCGTGGTCTTACGAGAACTCATAAGATCTGTGGTTTGAGAAGAGCTCCAGAGGCAACAGCTGAACAACGGCCCCACAGCGGTCTCTTCGTTAGCAGAAGTGGTTCGCGAAGAAGTGAGACAAGCAGTCCGCGAACAGCACCCGCCAGCACAGCCGCAAGAGTCGTCACCGGTACGGCTGACGGTATCGTATGCCGAGGTACTCAGAGGACCTCCAGGACGTACTTTCGTCGCGGCAACTGCGCATGTATCCGAACCTCGGTTCTTGCCGTCTCCAACGGAGAGGAGGTTCCGAAAGGCTCACATATGGGGCACTCCTGATAGAATCCCGCTGTGCTACCACTGCGGCGAAGCTGGTCATCTCTACAGGATGTGCGAATACCGCAGAGTGCGGCTTCGGGAGTTTTCCGTAAACGCGCCAAAGCCCCCAGACTTCACAGCAACAACAACCTCGGTCAACAGTGCCGCTGAGGTATCGAACACCGAGCACGCGTCCATCCTCAAGCTCCCCAAGGCGAAGCCCCCAAAGCCCACGTCGGGAAAACTAATACCGGCGACCTGTGGAGGTGATGCCGCTGTCGACGCAAGAACAGAGCCTCCAGAGCTGATTGTGGAATATAACGACGGACGCGAGAGCAGTTGCGAAAAGAGTGACGTAGCTTCCGATTTATGTGTCTTTATAGACGGCTGCGAAATTACTGCTTTAGTAGACACAGGCGCAGACCATTCCGTTATGAGTAAAGTACTGGCCAGAAGACTTGAAAAAGGGCTGACTCCTTGGAGAGGACCGCAACTTTGAACCGCCGGTGGACACCTTATGAACCAGGTGGGCAGGTGCATTTCTAGAATCGGAAAACGCGGCTTTACATACGTCACCAGTTTAATTGTCCTATCAGAATGCTCAAGGGATTCAATTATTGGAATGGACTTTTTGCAGGCGAACGGTGCAGTTATCAATCCTGTGTGTCGTTCTCAACGAAGCATGCCATCGCGACGTTCGAGTGTGAAGAACAATTCGATGCGCTTCAGATTATAGACGACGACGTCACCATACCCCCAAGGTCCACCATAACTGTCGCCGTAAGAAGCACCGTAATCAGCGACTATGAAGGAGTAGCAGACAGCAACACCGGGCTCTTACTCGAAAAAGGGATCTGTATGGCAAGGGGACTTGTTCGGCTGCGTGACGGGCGGTCAAATGTCTTCCTGACTAATTTTGGGAATGAATTCCAGCATGTTGCGAAGGAAACCGTCATTGCCCGCATTAACGATTATGAACAGATTACGAATTTGAGCCCTTTCGATGCTGCACTACTGGAGTCTGACAACGTAGAGAGAGAGTAAGACTCATCTTTTGTACTGAGCCCTTAGTGACGGTTGGTGCGCGCTGGCACCAGATGGGGTGGAACCTTCTTCTCAGGTTCCATATGCGTCCAGCAGTTCCTGGCCCCTAGCCGCCAGCGCGAGCTTGGTCGGTAGGTCGGGGCTGCACAACAAGGTCTCCCATCGCTCGGGGGGGCGGGGGTTGGGGCTGGGGAGGGTGGGGGGTTCTTGAGCTTAGTGCACTCTGCAAGGATGTGTGCTAAAGTGCATTTTCACCGTCTGCAAAAAAAGGCATGAAGTGTCATGCTCCGTTGGGAACATCTTGTGCAAGAGCACCGGATGCGCTAGCGACCCCGCTTGCATGCGTCGCACGATCCTTTTCTGCATTCGGCTGAGCTGCGGATGCGGACGGGGCAGCCTACATCTGCCGCTTCTGTACATTTGTGCGATTTCTTTGTAACTTTTCACGGGGTGCGGTAGCTCTGGCTCGCTCTCGGCCCGGATTGACAGTTCTCGGGCATAGTGGTCGGCGAGGGCGTTGCCTTCCACTTGCGAGTGAGCCGGAACCCACACGAGCTACACGGCCCGTCCCGGTGATTTCCATTTGGTGAGGATCGCTAGTGCCGCAGGAGAGATGTTCCCCTTCCGGTAGCTCGCGTAGGAGGTCTGGGATTCTGTGACAACGGTCCTCACTCCCGGTTGTGCGAGTGCGAGGGCCATGGCCACTTCTGCTTCGGCTGTATTCGCCGTCCGTATCGACGCGCCTGTGACCAATTTATCGATGGTGGTGACGACCGCCGTTGCTCTGGTTCCGTGCTTGGGAAGCGAAGCGTCCGCGTAGAGAACCTCGGGATCCTCTTCCAGCTATCGAGCCAGTGCCTTGGCCCGCGCAGAGCGTCTCTCGTTGTTCCTCCCCGGCTGCATGTTCCGGGGCAGGGGCTTGGCCTTAATAATGTCTCTCCACGTTTTGGGAAGCGGCTCCCTTGTCGGTTGCTGTTCAATTTGCCATCTTTGCCATTTGCTATCTTGCGTAGGACGGCCAGACCGTGCTCTGTCCGGCTCAGCCTTATTCTCTGGTGGGATAGGTCTGCTTCCACCAGCTCTTCCGGCGTGTTGTGGGCACCCATTTCCAGCAGCTTCTGCGTTGACGAGTAGACTGGGATGCCCATGGCGAGTTTGACTGCTTTCCTGATCGTCTTGTTCAGCGTCTCGCGGTTCACCTTCGCAAGCTGGAGGTACGGGGCAGAGTGCGTTACGTGTGACACGACGAATGCCTGCACCAGGCGCAGTGCGTCTTCTTCTTTGATTCCTCTGTTCCGGTTCGTGACTCTTGGGATCATGCTCAGGACTTGCTCTGATGTTGTCTTGATTTTGTTGACGGCGGCGTGTGCCTTGCCATCGCTGCGCAAGAGCAGGCCCAGTATCCGCATCTGCTGCGTTGGTTTGATCTCTGTGCCGTCGATGGTGATGATTATGTTCGGCGGCGGCTCTTTCTTTGGTCTTCCGGGCTGTACCATGAGCATCTACGATTTCTGTGAAGCGCAGCTCAGACCGCAGGTCATGGCATACTCGTGGACGGTCGCTGCCGCTCTCTGCAGGGCTTCCTCCGCCCAGGCATCGGACCCCACGCGGTTCGTCCACGTAGACTCCATACTCGCATCCGTCAACATCGAAGCAGCACTCTCACCGAGAAGGAAGCAGCAAATAGAGAAATCGAAAGTCCAGAGAACATCCACCGCCAAGCACCGTATCATTGTCGACGAAGCTGTGAGGCTTATTTCCCAGGATCCCTACCGAGTGTCAACGAAGGAGAGAGAGATCATCAGCAAACAAGTCGAAGAAATGCTTAGAGACGCCGTAATTCAACCCTCGTCCAGCCCGTGGGCTTCGCCTGTGGTGCTGCTAAAGAAAAAGGATCAGACCTTGCGCTTCTGCGTTGATTATCGGAAGCTAAACGTCGTCACAAAGCGGGATGTCTATCCACTTCCCAGGATCGATGACACCCTCGATAGACTACGGAATGTGAAATTCTTTTCCTCTCTCGACCTCAAGAGCGGATACTGGCAAAGAGAAGTGGACGTATGGGATCATGAGAAGACAGCGTTCGTGACACCAGACGGACTATACGAATTCAAGGTACTTCCGTTCGGCCTCAGTTCCGCACCGGCCCCCTTTCAGCGGATGATGGACACTGTGCTCTCCGGGTTAAAGTGGCCGTCCTGTCTGGTTTATCTTGACGACCAGCTTTGCTCAGCATGTGCAACGACTAAGGACTGTGCTCAAAGCTATTAGTTCAGCAGGGCTGACGATAAACCCGCAAAAATGTCACCTCGGCTTCCGTGAGCTCCTTTTCCTCGGCCATGTGATTAGCTCCGAAGGCATCCATCCGGACTCTGAGAAGATCGCACCAGTAGAAAATTTTCCTATACCAACCGACAAAAAGGCCGTGAGGTGATTGCTAGGACTTTGTGCCTACTACAGGCATTTCGTCAACTATTTTTCGACGATTACCGAGCCGTTAACGCGATTAACGAAAGAAGATATGCCTTTCGTATGGCACAGTGAACAAGAAGATGCATTCAATGAGCTGCGACGGCGACTTCAAAACCACCCGGTCCTTGCGCTTTTGATGAGGAAGCGGAGACAGATATCCACGCAGACGCCAGCACTTTAGGACTCGGTGCCGTCCCTTTCAATGGCAAACCGGACAGGAAAGATTGATTGCATACGCTTGCCGCACTCTTTCGAGGGCGGAAAGCAACTATTCAGCCACAGAAAAAGAATGCCTCGCAGTAATATGGGCCATAGGAAAATTCCGACCATACTTATACGGTAGACCGTTCCGAGCAATCAGCGACCATCACTCATTGTGCTGGCTTGCAAACCTGAAAGATCCTGAAAGATCGTGCCTGTCACCACGGGCACTCATCAGTGAACCTCGTGGGGTGTGTATTCGTCTGCAGACGACGCCAGTCCCTCTCCTGTTGGCTGTTTAATTCGGAGTGGGGATATGCAAGGCGTCTCCGCTCCTGCCTTTGCCGTAGGAGGATGTCACGCGAATTCGGTGTAAGGTCGTCGCTTGGCCATGCCGTTGCTCGGACGTTTATTCATCGAGCAATACGATCTGCCTTCACATTTCCTGCCAGTCCCTCCTGTGCCGGAAACCAAATTTTAACTATTGATTGGGGTGCCGTTTCCTTTAGAAACAGGCGGCAAGCCGCTTGTGAGTCGCATAATATGACAGCCGAACTTGTGTGGCGCTCGGCGTCTGAATGGCCAAGGCGATGGCTGAAGCCTCTGCCGCGCATGCCGAGGCGGTTTTTAACGATGCCGTTCTTATGTTGTTCTGACACGTAGAGACTGTGGTGAAGGTGCCCAAGCTGGTTCGACTGGCATCCTTATATTACACTCCCGGTCCCATGCCAAAACGTTTGGCAAGAGGTTTTACCCTTCCTCTGCGTCGTCCGGGAGGGTACTTGGGGTGCATGTTTTTGGGAATTGGGGCCACCGCGATATGCAATCCAACGTTGCAGTCTATCTGTGCCGTTTTCTCTCCACAGCACTGGGGCCTCCGGGGAAAGCCTACCCTCGCCAATCTTTCCTTGCCCTGAGTTGAAGAACAAAGTCGTTCTTTCTGAGCACTATCATCATCAGCTTGTTTTATGTCCACTGCAGGACGAAGGCATGTCCCTGCGATCTCCAAATACCCTTGTCCTGCGTCAAGCGATTCCTACTAGCACCCGCGAATTGCCTAATTTCATCGCTACACCTAGTCTTCTGTCGTCCTCGATAGCGTTTTCCTTCTCTTGGTGCCCATTCTGTAACCCCAATGGTCCAACGGTTATCTAAGTAGCGCATTGCCTAACCTGCCCAGCTCTATTTCTTTCTCTTGATGTCATTTAAAATATCGTCTATACGCGTTTTCTCTGTGATTGAAACTGCTCTCTTTCTGTCTCTTAACGTTATGCTTATAATCGTCGGTTCATCGCTCTTTGCGCAGTCCTTAACTTGTTCTCAAGCTTTGTCAGTCTTCATGTCTCTGCACCATATGTCAGCACGTGTAAAATGCACTGACTGTACATCTTCCGTTTGAATGCTAATGGCAAGCTTCCAGTGAGGAGCTGGTGAGGTCTGCCATATGCGATCCAGCCCATTTTTATTATTCTGTGAATTTCCTTCTCATGATCAGGGTTCCCTGTGATTAAATGGCTTAGGTAAATGCAGTCCTTCCCAGACTCTAGAAGCTAACTGGCGATCCTGAACTCTTGTTCCTTTGCCCGGCTATTCATCATTATCTTTCTCTTCTGCATATTATTCTTCAACCCTACTGTTACACTTTCTTTGTTAAAGTCCTCAATAATTTGTTGTAACTCGCCTGCATTGTTGCTGAATAGAATAATGTTATCGGCAAACTGAAGGTTGCTCTTTATTGATCTTTTCTCCATAGCCTTCACATTTTAGTAGCTTGAATACTTCTCCTAAGCACGCAGTGAATAGCATTGCAGAGATTGTGTCTCCCTGTCTGACCCCTTTCTTTATAGGTAACTTCCTGCTTTTCTTGTGTAGAATTAAGGCAGCTGTGGAACATCAGTAGATATTTTTCAAGGTATTTACGTAAGCGTTCTGTATTCCTTTAATACGTAATGCCGCTATCAATGTTGGTGTCTCTACTGAATCAAATTCCTTTTCGTAATTCATGAAAGCCATATAGAAGGGCGTATAATACTCTGCTAAATTCTCGATAACGTGATTTATGTCATATATGTGATCCATGGTAGAGTATCCATTCCGGAAGCCACCCTGTTCTCTTGCTTGACTCCAGTCCAGTGTTTCCTTTATTCTATTGGAGATTATTTTGTTAATATTGCTACTGAACAACATGTGCGATCACTAAAAGGGGAGCAGTGCAAAGACGACGACGACGATGAGAAGCTAGCGCGGGCTGTTTCCTCTTGGCCAAGCGCAGCGTTTTTTCTTGTAAATATACTTGTACATAGCTTTTCGTCTGCGTCTTCCTACGTAACCTATATTATATAATACTGGAAGTAAGGTAATGGGCCTATACTTTTTCAATTCCTTAACGCCTCACTTTTTGCGGATTTACTATAATGTTTGCGTTCTTCCAGTTTTCTGGCACCCTTGCCGTCGATAAACATTTCGTATAAAGAGCCGTCAGTTTTCCAAGCATTATGTCTCCTCCATCTTGGAATAACTCGACTGTTATTCCATCTTCTTCTGCCACTCTTCCTCGTTTCATGTCTTGTAAGGCCCTCCTGACCTCATCGCTAGTTATAGGTGGAGTTCCTGTATAGTGTTCATTATCGTTCCGAATGGAGTTCTCCTGAGTCCTCTGGGTACTGTACAGGTCAGTATAGGATTCTTCCGTAGATTTTACTATATCTTTGCGATTGCTGATGATATTACCCTGCTTATCTTTCAGTGCATACATCTTGGTTTGTCCTATCCCAAGTTTCTTTCTCACTGACTTCAGGCTGCGTTCATTTTTTACGGCTTCCTCAATCTTTCTCACGTTACAGTGTCGAATATCTCTTATTTTCATCTTGTTCATCACTTTTGACAGTTCCGTGAATTTTATCCTATCTTTTGAGTTGGAAACATTCATTTTTTGTCCTTTCTTTATCAGGAGCTTTGTTTCTTTGGAGAGCTTGCGTACTGGTTGCCTTAGTGCCTTGCCTCCCACTTCAGTTGCTGCCTCTGATGCCAAACTAGTTACGGTTTCATTCATTAGCTCTATGTCATCATCATCTCTCTGTTCTATGGCTGCATATTTGTTTGCAAGCACCAGCCTAAATTTGTCTGCTTTTACCCTTACTGCCTCTAGGTTCACCTGTTTCGTGTTGACCAATTTTGCGTTTTCTCTCTTCAAATTGAGGTAAATTCTAGCCCTCAAAAAGCTATGATCACTGAACTTTACCCTACGTAGCGCTTGTCCATCCTGCACTATGCTGGGATCAGCAGAAAGTGTGAAGTCAATTTCATTTCTTGTTTCACCATTAGGGCCTTTCAAGGTTCATTTTCTGTTGCTACGCTTTCTGAAAAAAGTGTTCGTTATTCGAAGCTTATTCGTTTCTGCGAATTCTACCAGCATCTCTCCTCTAGCGTTCCTAGAATCGACGCTGTAGTTTCTAATTGCTTGTTCAACAGCCTTATTTTTCACTACTTTTGCATTGAAGTCGCCCATTACTACAGTATACTGAGTTTTCACTTTTCTAATCGCTAATTCAGCATATTCATAAAACTGATTCACTTCCTCATCATCCTGCCCGGAAGTTGGAGCGCAGCCTTGTACTACCTTTAGTCTAAACCCCCATTAAGTTTGATTACGACTACAGCTAAGGTCTCGTTAATGCTGTAGAATTCGTCAGTGTTGCGCGCTATGTCCTTATCGATTAGTAATCCTACCCCGTATTGCTTCTTATCTAGGAGACCTCTATAGGAGAGGTCATAACGCATATACCATCGCAACTGCGTACTCGTCAAAAGTGTTGTGCAGAACCTGTCCCTCGAATCTCTCTGTGCTAGCGCATTCGAGGAGACCAAGGGCAGCTTTGAAGACTTTTCTCATTATTGTGTTTGCCTGTGTAATCTCATGCTTTGTCAAGGCCTGATACGGATGGGCGTATGTGATGCGCCTAATTACGAATGCGTGAACCAGGTTGATGGTCTCTCCCTCAGTTAGGCCGTCTCTGCTTCTTGCCAATCTACGCGTAATTCTGGCAACGTTTACTGCGACCCCCCTTTGTTTTGGAAGGACGTTGGATGTCCCAGCGTTCTGCTGTGTCCACATCCCCAATATTCTTAGTGTCTCCCCTTCACAAATCGGCGCCCGCTCGAGAGTCAGAGTGATTGACACCCAGTCCTTCTTTCTTGCATATTTCGCACGCTCCAAAATTATTTGCGATTTTTCGGGTGCGCATGTAATGTCCGCCACCTTCGCGTATTCCATGACTGCGTCTATGGCATTTAGAAGAGTTTCTTCCTTGTCCCCATAGGACCCCTGGTGAGCGCAGACCGTGGTGTCATCGGCATATATCGCACAGCAAGGATTCCGTTGTTTATCTAGCTGCAAGGCTTGCTTTCTCATCCCCATATTAAATAGTAGGGGCGATAGTATAGCTCCCTGAGGGGTGCTTCTGTCGGGAAAGTTGAAAGTGTCGCACCCATTGGAGCATAATCCGATTGTGGCCATGTGGTCACTGAAGAACGAGTGCACGTAGTCTTAAAGTCGTTTTCCGCCGTTCACCACTTCGAATCCTTCCAGAATAGTGTGGTGGGCGATGATGTCGAAGGCCTTTTTGATCTACAATGTCAGTACAAATTTATCGTCAGACCCTCTGTTGGGGTGCAGGACCTCGTACTTTAGGGGCAGAAAAACGTCCTGCGCCGACACATAGGGCCCAAAACCGAACTTGCTGGAGTGGAATATGTTTAGTTCAATGTGGTTCGAGAGCCAGACCTGCACAATCGTTTCAAATAGTTTGCCCGCGCATGACGTTAGGGATATGGGTCGCAGATTGTCGATGTTGAGAGGCTTACTCTGTGCAGGAATGAGATATATTTTTGCTTCCGTCCATTCTTTTGGAAGGACGCCGTCCTCTGTCCAGACCATATCGTTAAAGACTTTGTTCAAGCTCTTTATCGTGTCGTCACTGAGATTACGAATCATTGTGTTGGTAACTTGATCTACCCCTGGGGCCATGTTTTACCTGGAGGAGTGTGCCGCTGCATAAGCCTCATCAAAATTTGTGGGGCCGTCCGATTCCGGTTGGTCCTGACCTTCGTGAACTGGTTTTGTGGATTGCCAGGTCGGAACAGTTCCTACGTATATCTGTTTAATATTGCTAGCATGTCGGCTTCCCGACCTTCAAACTCATTTTCCAGCAGCTTGAGTGCGCGATTTATGACTGTTTTTGTTCCTCCCGAGTCAATCATATTTTGAAACATGCACCATGTTTTTTCTCTTTTTTTGTAGTCAGCGTGCCCCGAAGCGAGTGGCTGAACTGACGCCAATTGCGGTTGCTTAGCTTTTGTGCGTATTCGTTAGCTTGCTGCGCTAGCTGAGCTCTCGGTATCCTGAGTTTTCGGTTAAGCTTCTGCCTTTTCCATCTTTCTGTGAGGCCTCTCCGGGCTTTCCATAGATGCATGAGGTGACAGTCAACGGCTTGAGCGTCCGTTGTCGTTTTAATTGTTATTGTGACTCCAGCGTTAATAGTTCTGACCCGCTCGGCCCATTCTCCTACGTCTCTTATGCTTCCGATCGTTTACTGTTTTTCAGGAAATTTGGTACAGTCGGATAGCCTTGCCTTGCCGATAGCGCTTCAAATCGTGGTTGCATTACCAATATGCTTAAAATATACTGATCGCTTTCTTGGTTTTCACCTAGATTTGTCCATCGCGTCTCACTTTCATTGTTGGTGAACGTGAGGTCGGGGGAAGTGTCCTTGGACACGCTGTTTCTGATTCGCGATGGGAGATCCGGTTGGTTTATCTGGAAAAGTCCGTAGCGCTCATCGATTTCTGCTAACAAGATGCGCTTGGGATTGCTTCTACTGTAGCCCCAGTTTGAGTATTCTTCGTTGGTCTCCTAACAATATTAATTTGTCCCTACCTTGAACGACTCGGATCGTGGTGGACACCACGTTTTTGAAATCCACCTGTTTTTCACTGGGAGAACTATAAACGTTGAAAATAATCGTTTGAGGTTCGGCCCTTTTCTGCGGCCAAATCGTGATTATATGGTGCTGAATACGTTCCCAAAAAATAAATTACGCTAATCGCGACATCCTTCTTGGCAAAGGTGGCTACTTGAGGGTAATCTGGGTGAGCATAAAGCTCGTATCCTATGACTTTTTGATTTTGTTTCTCTATCTTCTAAATACAGATAACAGCGGGAGGGATTGGAGCCGATTCGATATAGTACGTGAAATTAGCCAATTTCTTGCGTAGCGTGCAACAATTCCATTGCAAGATTTCAATGTGTTTATGTTGTTTTCCACCTTATGTATGGATAATAATGTCCCCATCAGTGTACTCTATAGCTTTCGGTGTCCTGGTAGGAGCTCCCGGACTTTGACTGACACTTTACGCGAGACGGCTGAGCCTTTTGTTTGCACTTCCTCTACTATCCGCTTGAGTTTGTGTACATCTGCGAACGTTAGTCGCATCTTGTGTGCCAACTGTTCCAGCGTTACCGATGGAGCGCTGGAGCTGGTACTTTGTTGCAGTGATGTCTGCGGTGGTCATTTCGAAGTGAGGTCTACAATTTGTATGGGTTGCTGTGATGTGCTGCTGTTTGCCATGCTCTTAAAAGCTTCAAACTCGGCTCGTAGCTCGGCTAACTGGTTACGAATTATATTGTTTTCTTCTACTATTTTCTTGTACTCTGGGTTTTGTGTGATTGGTGTAGGTGTATTCTTAGCATTGGCAGTGGGAGATGCGACTTGCGCATACATCGCCTGATCATTTTGAGGGGTTCTCCATGCCAGTAGGACCGCTGGAGACTTGCTTCTTGGGACTTGCTTCTTTTTTGTCTGATCTTGTTGCTGCTTGGGCACCTTGGGTCGGACTGTCGATTGTCTTCTCAGACCCGGCTGCCCGGAATAAGTCGTGCTCCGCGACAGCGAGGGGGTTCTGGAGCGACTGCGACGGTCCATCTCCGGACGGAACTGCAGCTCTGAGTCCTCGTCTTCGGTAGCGAACCAGCGCTGCTGTGTCTTTATTGGTTTCTTGGGCCGTGGTCTTGATATCTGCCTGGCTGGCTTTAGTCTTCTGGGACATGTGCAGTTACCCATTGGATGATCATCACCACAAACGGCGCATTTGGGGGCGCACGTGTGTCAATCGGCAGGCTCCCACACACCACACGAGTGGCACACCTGTACGTCGGGCTGTGGACATACGTCGCTGCGGTGTCCCACGAAGCCACAAATACGACAGAATCGCGCCGCATTTCGGTAGGGTGTGCAGATTTTATTCCCCCTCGAAGTAATAAACACACCTTAGCACTTGGCTGCCGTAGAAGGTTAGCAAATCACTTTGTCAGTCACCCAGCATTCTTGTGTGGATCAACTGCAGTCCCTGCGTTCGGATACGTAGCTTCGGTCGCAGCACGTCAGAAGGGGTGTGTGCTTCTATCCCGTGGTTTACTCCCCGCGTCGTGTCTTCTCCTGCCGTAACGTACGCAATGACCGGGTGTGGTCGTCAGTTGATGTTCAAGGAATAAATGGCTTGCGTGACCTTGGCCATATCCCAATTTGGGGTGGACATCACTGCGATGTTGGAACCTGACTTGATTCTTCGAATAAAATTATTGTAGGTGGTTCTCTCCAGGCATGCCTCCATGACCGCTCTTGCCAGGGCCCGGCTGGTAACATTCTTTTGTGGTATTCCTTGTTGTGGTCTGAGGACCATCTTCAGGTCACTCTTCGGTAGCGGCGGAAGACGCTTGCGTCGTGGGCCCCCGCGATGCACCATACGATTGGATGAGTTGGTAATCAGACCTGATGGCAGTGCGTTTCCTTTCGCGGATTGTCGCTCCTGAGCGAGATTTTTATTTTCCTTCAGGGAAAGAACACGCTCCCGTCCGGCTTCTGCTTTCGTTTCGTCGACGATGGTAACGGGTTGCATGTTTTTGTTCGTCTTAGGTGCCATATATTGCAGTCGTGGTGGGGCGTTGCATAACACACCTGCTATGCAGTGAAATCCATCTCCTCTTTCCGTCGAAATGTTGTGATAAGTTGCGGATTCGATGCCGCAGCCGGAGTTCTTAAGGCCGCTATGCACGAGTGCGCCCCCGCCCACCGGCGCCGGCGCTGCTCTCCTACTCGAAGTTAGGGTTAGCAGCCCGCCACATTTTGAAGGTAGAAAATCGGCCGTAAAATACCGCAATATGCCCCGGCTGACCTGCAGTTAGTCTCCACAGGTGCCGGACCACTTCTTGGAGATGGTAATTGTTTCGGGCCGGTCTGAGAAGGTGGTCCAACCGAAAAACCAAATATGCGAAGCCCGATGTTGACGCGCTTGAATGTTACATCACTCGCTGATATTTCATAGTAGTCTATTCATAACTCGCAGAGCGTAACACTTTTCTAGGGCGTGGAGGAGAAGAATGTAATTTGGTGTCATAAATGCGCAACGGTGCGCATGAGACCACGTTTTTTTCACGTAAATTTGTCATTTCGGCATGGGCTGTCGGCTGTGCCACCTGCGATATTGATGTTTCCCAAGTGCTCAAAACGGGGTAAAGTGCGCTCAATATATCAGCCCACGCACAAAACACAAGTTGTCTCAGGCCTGGGCGCAGTCCAATTATCCGGTTGACTGTTGCCGTCTCTCTGCTGTAGGCAAGGTGTTATAGGTTGCCCATTGATTGTAATCAATTGAAATGTCGAGCAGACACACAAAGGCTCTGGTGACCGGAAAACGTGCGGACAGGGACGTCGCCATAGAGAGCATGCTCATATGCAAGCTTTGAAAACTTGACAACCAGTTTAATGGAGTCAGAGGGAACCACACCACACACATTAGCACAGTTTTGTGCATTTTATGACGATACCAAGTATCCGTTCACAACGTCCTATTTCCTCCGCCCTAAGGTAGTTACAATCAGTATTGCACGAATGGACATTTCTCTCACCCCTTCCATCAAGCAAATTCCTATGAACTAATCGAGCCACTTCCGTTTTTCATTTCACTGTTGAAGTTGAGTAAACCACAATTTGGAAGTAATAGTCAGCCCTTATTGGAGGGACATAATTGAAATATGTGAAAATGATTTAGGAAATATTGAGGCATTTCTTGTTTTTAACAGGAAAGATAGTTAGCTTGGCAACTATATGCTTCTGTACTACTCCAACACCATTGAACACCTGTCTACATTAACAAGAGATTATACGTATGTAATAATACGATGGCTATTTTCCTAACCCTCGCATAAAATTTGATTGTTCATATTCCGAGACACGTATGGGTTCCTTGTACCACTCGTTTATTTTCTCACCGTCCAGCCGACTGAAGGAGGCGACGGGCCAGTCGGCCCGTTTTCTACTGCTCCCATTTTAGGAGTATTTTTGCATGCTTTCGGGAGACGCCGTTCTCGAGACCTTCGGCGATGGAATCGGCGTCCGCTAGACGTACGGAGGAGACAGACGTCACAGCGTCAAGTGCTCCTAGGAAGCGCAATGACCTCATGAAGGACACAGGTAGAGCGAACACCATGCTGTACTACTCTGCTCGAGACGAGTATTTATCGGATGACGGTGATTACTACTCCAAAACAAGGCTTAATAAAACAAGGTGCGAGTCAAAGAGCGAAAGACGTCAGAAACGTTCTGAGCGACGACGGTAGCCGTAAATTTACTTTTTTTTTAAACTCTGCTTCCATCTTCTTCGGAACAAGCAGCATGATGCACGAGACACACGTGCCCGCGCCGAATATGAAAGCCGGCAGAAGAAGATGGCGGCTGCTAGGCAAAAAAAATAACAGTTTTCTAACCGCCCTGTTCATGACCGATCCCTTAGAGTGTCTATTTCACTTAGGAACAAAAACAAGAACGAAAGCTAGTAGGCGCAGAAAGCAGCGCGATGGGCCGTGCTAAAAAAAATACACACCGCAGAACTATCACTTAATGACTGCAAAAGTTTTTCTTGGAGACACCATCGTAAGTGATGCTTTACGTCCTAAAGACTTTAGGTCCTAAACACTGTTTTAAGCCTAACATAAAACCCGTGGACGTTTTAAGCATACTGCGTTGCATAAACAGGTTCGTCTTGGAAGAAGAACGCGCGTGCTGTATTTCAGATTGCATTGCCAGCATTAAACAATCCAGTTCTCATTTTAAGATGTCTGACCGTGTCTGACCATTAGTTACCTTGTGGAGCATAAACTTTGACCAGTAATATCTGAGAAGGAAGGTTATTTCGTAATTATAACAGATGACATATCTTCAGAAAAAGCGATTTCAGCCATAGAAAAGAATTTGCAGCCCATAAAATTCAAGCCTTCGGCAGTTAAGCAATGTGCGGTTGACCTCCTGTCAAGATATAATTTTGATAGGGTTGTATCTAATGTCAAGAAAGCAAAATCCCTCACCTTAGAACTGTTTTTCTCGGCGAAGGCCCATAAGCAAGAAATTTCCTTTCGTGCTATAGTGTCAGAGAAAGGAACGTGGTAGCTCTGTGTCGCGAGTTATCTACAGAACTGCTCAGCTTCACTAGCTTTTTTCAGACCCCTTTTGTTTGCGTAATTCTCAGGCACTGGTTCAGTATTTCAGAGAGGAAAATCCTGGTGATTGTACAGCTTTTAGTATGGATATCGAAGACCTGTATTATTCCTTGCCGCATGACGGTTTGCTAAATTCAGTAAATTAGTGCATTAAAGAAGTTCAAGAGTCGGCTTTTATTGACAGATGCGGTGTTTCCACGGGAGCTTTTCTATAGAAATTATTTCAATGTACATGAAGTCGACGCTGATTGGGTGGAGAGATGGCGTTTTTCAGCAGAAATGGGGCATTTGTACTGGCTCAAAGGTTGCCCCTATTCTTATGGCGTTTTTCACTGGTCGATTCGGAGCAGAATTTATTGCTCCACGGCAACGAATCCGAATTTCACTGGTTGATCTGGAGCGGGTTCGCGCGTTCCGCTGGTCGTTTCGGATCAACTCGCTCCGAGCCGGATCACTCTCACTTGCTCCGCCGCCGAGGCGCGGATTCGTGCGGAAATAGCTCGCATCACTTCCGTCTTCAAGCGAAATCGGTACCCGATTGGTACGCACAACATCGTGTTGCTTCGCAAGATGGCTGCGTTCGGTGCTGCGGCAGAGCTAGCGTTTAGCGATGAGAGCTCGGACGACACCGATTACGAGGTGACGCAGGTGCTGTACGAAACCTTCTATGCACGTTGTCCATGCACAATCCTTGCGGGCGCGACATGGAAATGACGGACTCTGCGACTATAAGGGTCAATTTACGCACAGGGGACGGCGACTTTAGTTGCCATGGAAACGTACAGAGCGGAAGTTGGGCATGGTTTGCGGAACCGGTTTGGATCATGCGTATGCCTACTTCCTGTGTGATCCTCCCCGGAACGTTTTTGCGCTCCGCTGACCGATTCGGATTTGTGAAACCCGAGCGCTCGCTCGAGGATTTCGGCGGCCGCTCCAGATCGACCAGTTAAACACGCCATTAGCAATATTTACCTGAGTAAGGTTTACAGCGGCTTAGAGAAACCCTTAGGTGATTGCATCATCAAGATATTTCGTTACGTTGATGATTATGTGATTTTCTGCAATAGAGAAGAATTTGATTCCGCGGCTACCTCAGTAAGAGAACAATTTAAACTTTATTGAGGAGGATTAAAGTTTACCCAGAAATTTTCTCAGCGAGGAGTAATTCAGTTTCTAGACATTTCCTTGGTCTTCCAACAAAATCGCGTTTGTTGGCAGTACTCCCCAAGATCTTCCAAAGCCATTGTTAAACTTTCATTCCAAGCATTCGAAAATAGCAAAAAACCGAATTGCCCATGTCATGCCTTAAGCCTTCTCTCACCCGATACTGTGTAAACAAAATGATTGCCAGTTTTAATGTGCAGGACGGGCGCCTATTAGAAGCAGGTTAGGCTAGTGTAGAAGTGGCCACTGCGGCTGAACGGCAAAAGATGTCGGTTTCGAGGGGGACGGACGTGATTACAGAAAGCAGTAATAGTGTAAAAAGAGTAATGGATATTCCATACATTCATTCAGTCTCGCACAGGCTTAAAAAAGTTGCTAGTAGATGTGACGTCAATATTGGTTTCACTGCTCCCAATAAGCTAGGTAAGATATGCGCTGCCATGCAGAGGAAAAAGGAGCAGGTAAAAAGCAAAAAAAGAACAGATATTTGTCCAGTGAAGCACAATAAGAATACAGTTTTACTCACTGTCGTATGGGTGTGGTCGTACCGGTGGAACGCCTTGCCACCTTTCTCTACATTGCCAAGATTGTAACTGCACGCCAGAATTAGGAGTACGCGCGATATTGTACAGGCATAAGAATGAAAATACGCGTCCTATGGTAGAGGCATGTCATATCTATAATGGTGGAAGTGCGTGCATGAGTCAGCCTTCGATTACTTTACATAAGGAAGAGATTAAGTGCCTTAACAATTATCTCTCACGTAGACCGGCACATGTACCCGACTGACACATGGTGACACCATTCCAGAGCTTGCGCAGATGTGTTTTGTGTCTCCTTTCTTTTTTCGCCTGAGTGCTCCCTTCAGTTGATAGTCGGCGTTCGTGTTGTCCACTTGTCTACTTTTGTGTCCTGTCTGCATGCCTCACCTCCTTTTTGCATAATAAATCCTTACCAACTAGATCAACTTTCTGTCGTTCTGAGCCATTTAAACTTTGCCTAAAGAAGTCTGAGGCATTGAGCATCAAGATTGACTGACTCGCCCAAATGAAGTTGCAGAAACTAGAACATGGTCTATTTAACAATATTCACGGTGTTTGACGTAATAATCGCTCCTTTTCTTTCCGGCGTGCCACCCAGCGCCTGCATACCACAACAAAAAAAAAGCTATTAATTTGGAGATGAAGTTATTGGTCACGGCGCCGACTTTGGAATGGTAAACTCCTTCACAGTGAGACTTAATTTTCTTTGTCAGTTTATGGCTTAGTGGAAATGCACATGGCGTCGAGACGCATCGGCTTCTCCTACATAAAACAAAGCAGAGTAGCCTTATTTTTGTTGACTTACCTTTGCATAGTCGAATTACGATACTTTTTGCGCCAAAAAAGCAGGAAGTGCTGTAAGCAGTTACTGGTGCCGAAGCTACCTAAAGGTCCTACGAATGTTTTTTATGGTTGTCGGGAAATGCAATTGAAGTTAAATGTAATGTTTTAAAGATACCTAGGAACAAGAAAAACTGCAACGAGCTCAATAGAAGACGGCTTTTGCCAATCGGAGATCACTTGCGATTATCTGCACAGTGCCCCCGCTGCTTCTTCGATGACTTGCGCAGCTACAGCAGAATGGGATACTGCCCGCGACGCGCCGCCTAGTGAAGCGTACCGTGGCATGCAGAGTAAACTTGATTTTCGATGTTCACACAGGTGCCGCTAATTTAGATTTTGGCACCTGGGACCTGCAATACGCCGAAGCTGTCCCTCAACTTATCGTTGTGGCCCCGATCTTTAATCTATTTCCTGTGCTTCACTGTACCAGATAGCTACACGCGCCTGTTTTCTCGCAGAAATTGGCATGAGTAACCTATTTCCTTCTTCTCTAATGATTACGGCAAGTGCGCAACTACCGAGAGTTGAACGTAGTGTGTTCGTTATACTCACCCGTGTGAGTGCATTGGAACGCGCGCAACAGCTTAGCAATAGATGCCGCACTCCGGGCTCGCCTTGAAAGGGGTCCTAACGTAACGAGTTTCGAACATTACTGCGTCGCACCTCGAAGGTGTGAAACTCGGGAATCATACAACCGGTTCCATTCAGATGTTGGCCCTCGATCAAGTTTCCAGCTCCCCTATCCTATATATCCACGTCACCCATAGACGTCAATCAGAGCTCATGGTTGTACTCTGTAATCCAGAGAGATGGTTCGAACCGGCACCAGCGTGAAATCCGTTAGCGACGCTACGTGGGAGACGCAGCTACATGCACCAGTTGTAGCTAACTATAGTGCGTAATGTCTGCTATGTGCGCGACAGGGCTGGAGGGTGAGCTCGCGCTCATGTGGTAAAATCTGGCTACGCTAGTGTGGCCTTGCTACACGGTGCGAACAGGCTGTGACATACACCAGCTTGATGGACGGACAGTAGTCACATCTAAAGTGGACAGTTTCAGGCGCCAGCAATAAGAAGTGGTTTTTGCCAAGGTGTCTAGACGGGAGCGGCCTGGAGGGAGCATGGGCTGGAAACGCACGAGTAGTCTGAGTTGAAGTTTCACGTTGTTCGAGCAAGCTTAGGGTTCAAAATTATCAGGAATTAGCATGACCCGAAGTCTATGACTCCAGTAAGCAGTGTGCCCAAAATTTCATTATAACGGTGATCGGGCGCTGCCGAGCGTGAGCAGATGACTTCCTTCGTAAATACGTAAGCATTATCGAAATTCGGAACGCATATTTTCACTTACTTCGTCCTGATTAGTAAACTGCGTGAAATATTATACTCAATATTTTATTGCGAAAAAGGCTGTCTCTTTCGCTTTAGTGTTAGATGCGCTGCAGTGTGATGTGTAGCGATGTAGAAATAGTGAAAGTATGTTTAAATAAAGTATTAAAAATACTAAAAAGTAGATATTGGTCGGCGTGGAATGAAGATGCAGTTACCGCCGCGTAGTAGAAACGGCCGCCTTAGCATTTATGAAAATTAGGAGGACACTTAAACTTCGCCTTTAAGAGTGGTACGGGATAGCATAAAAACATCGCTGAATGCTACTTACGCTTCCTGTGAACCGCAGCTTACGTAACCGCAATGTTTACTAGGAAACGCTGGCGGCGTGCTATACGCTAAGGCGAGAGTAGTGCGGGTGTGTTTGTTTTTATATTTTTTTATGGTCTGAGGAACGGAAGGGGCGGCGCCGTTCTTAGTATACTCGCGGACAACTTTCTGTTCCTGTGAACTGAAAGCTACGGAGACAAAGCGTGTGCAAATGAGGGCACTTCTGACTAGAGACCCGCGTTGTAATACACGTAAATTTAGGCTCATCATCAGCAGCCTGGTTACGCCTACTGCAGGGCAAAGGCCTCTCCCATACTTCTCCAACAACTCCGGTCATGTACTAATTGTGGCCATGTCGTCCCTGCACACTTCTTAATCTCATCCGCCCACCTAACTTTTTTCCGCCCCCGGCTACGCTTCCCTTCCCTTGAAATTCAGTCCGTAACCCTTAATGACCATCGGTTATCTTCCCTCCTCATTACATGTCCTGCCCATGCCCATTTCTTTTTCTTGATTTTAACTAAGATGTCATTCACTCGCGTTTGTTCCCTCACCCAATCTGCTCTTTTCTTATCCCTTAACGTTACACCCATCATTCTTCTTTCCATAGGTCGTTGCGTCGTCCTGAATTTGAGTAGAACCCTTTTCTTAAGCCTCCAGGTTTCTGCCCCGTAGGTGAGTACTGGTAAGACACAGCTATTATACACTTTTATCTTGAGGGATAATGGCATACTGCTGTTCATGATCTGAGAATGCCTGCCGAACGCACCCCAGCCCATTCTCATTCTTCTGATTATTTCTGTCTGATGATCCGGATCCGCCTTCACTACCTGCCCTTACCACTTTTTTAGGCTAAGGGAAATTTAGGCTAAGGAAGACAAAACATAGGCACCTTATTAGCAACAGTTCAATAGTACGGAACAGGCCACTGCGCGTGAAGGTCTACTTATATTGCGGCTTTTCCCTTCCGCGTCCGGGAAAACGTGAAACCGTCCCATGTGGAAGCTTGGTCGATTTAGCGTCTGTTCCGAGCAAACTAAAGCACTGTCAAACACTACGGGACTACTTTGTGCGAACACACATGCGCAGCAGCCACGCGCTCGTAGCTTACCCTTCATTGCCACAGAAAGTTGCCCGTGAGTAGAAGACAAACCTCAAATGGCCGCGGGAAAACGCTACCAAGTGAAAAGGGCTTAGTGTTTTTAGTTTGCGCGTAACAGATTTATGTTTTCTCTAATATTAAAAAAAAAAGAATCAGACGCCATCATGTCTGTAGACTGTGTGTAGGTTGTACTTTACGATTTTTCTGACGCATTTTACCTGAAGAAACTCAGTTAGATTATAAGCTTGTTTGCGCAACACGGAGGGCCTGTGTTGTTGGGATCACGTGGTTGGGTGTGAGTGATTCGGAATGCATATTCCTGCAAGGGCCGTCGACACTGGTCGCGGGTCGCCGAAGATGAAACGCCAACGTCTGATTTTCTGCGACACGGCGCCATTAACGCAATGGCAGTGAAAGATTAAACTTAATTTCTCCGAGCGTATTGTAATGGTGTAGATCAGGAGTTTGGAAATGTTCTGGTCTTTAGAAATCCCACCTGCTTTCTCATAGTGCCACGGAACCCTCCCGCTGGCATGGGTATAGGCACATTGCGAATTCGTACGTGCTTGTGTAAATGTTAGTTTTTGCATATTGGTGTCGTCTTGCTTAGCTTGACAAAACATCGGAGGTAGCAATTTGACGGGGACTTTGTGGTTGCCTCTTTTTTTTCGCCCTGGTTTACTATAATGTGTTTAACAGTAAAATTGTTACGATGTCACATCTTAGTGTGCGATAACACTCTGTGGTGGTTTCCGAAATAGACTTCGCAAATAAAGAAAGACAAGACTCGATATTCAATAGGGAAAACGAAGAACTCCATACAAAGGCAAACGCTGGGAACGTTTTACGTACATATTGTGTGATCACCTTTTGTATTTTCCCAGTGACTTTTAGGACGAAAGGAGAAATTTACGTAGGGATCCCAGGGCATCGATGGAGCTTCTGTAGCATAGCACTAGTGCGCTTGCTGTAAGGTTATGGCTCCACTGACAGTGGATGCGGTCCGGCCTCTATGACATCCGTTCCATACATAGCTGTGAATGCTGTGGTTTCGTTCACACTCGAACCGTTCAATCAGACTTACTCCATTGCCATCCGTGCCATGCACAGCGCAGCTCGCTGTTTTTCGAATGCAATTATGCGCAACCTCTCTTTTTATATCGGCGAAGTCTTGAATAAAACAAGTGTTATTCCTTAGAAAGAAGCACACTGAGTTATATGGCTGCTAATGCGTAGTTTTTGATCATTTTTACTTTTCTTGGTATGTTCGGGTTTTTTTATCTGCAAGCCCTTGCGAGTAGAGCTCAGTAGAGATCAAGCATTAACGCTCCGTCTACTACAAACACATATATATCCCAATCAGTCGCTCTTACATAATATCTATCCGGATACTTACACCGATGCTACCTGCCACGATTGTATAGAAATAGCCACGTAAGACCACATGCTCTGCCGGTGTGCCCGGTCACGCTCTATCATCGCTAACAGCTCGGCCAGATGGAAGGCGGTTCTCCGCAGCCCTCTTCTGGCTGACCAACTCTGGGCTGTCCAGCAGGCCCACAATGCGGCTGAGAGGCTCGGCCTTCCGTTTCCCACGTGGCAGCTACCCGCTTCGTGAAGACTCACGATCTGCAGGACTTCATTAAAGTTTTACCATACCATACCAAGCCTTTGCGAGGAGCCTCACGTATGTGCTTCGCTGCGCGCAAATCACATTCGCTCGCGTGAGCATGTACGTGAGGCTCCTCACAACAAATTGCAGAGAGATCCTCGCCTCAGTGGCCCAATTAGTCTCACCCGTGTGTTTCTTGTACGCACTCCTGGTAGTCGTATTTCCTTTCTTTTTCTCAACTTTCTCCCACCTTGATGTAATATCTTCAGGCAAAAAGTTCTCGGCACACTTTTAGTGCTTCAAGATAATTCCACGGGCCATACTAAGCGCTAAAGGTAGTTATGTGTCGGTTTAGGTACCGCCAACTTTTTATCCTTGCGTATAGCTATATTTTATCATGACTTGCTGTTTTACGTCTACCTGCTTTCTTCCTTATATACGCCACAAGGGCAGTCTGAGCTACAGAATGAGCGCCTGACTATAGCGGGTTTGCAGCGAATGTTTCAGCCGATTTTTAAAGGTCACGCGCGGGAGATTGCACATTTCCAGTCTTTGAGCAGGATATCACAAACAGGCGGGTATTATCTGAACGAGAAAACTACAGGCATATTCGACTAATTGACGTTGTAGTTGTAGACTAACAACAACAAATACTTACATGTTACTTTGACTTCGGCTTTCTCGTGGACCATGCACATTAATTGTATGTCCTCTGCTTTCCGAAGACTGTTTCCTGAGACACAAAGTGAAAAATGGCCCTTTCAGTGTAAAATTACTATGTTATTTTTCATTTATTGCACCAAACGTAGAGTATGCATGTAAATAATTGGATCCTATGCTAAGTCAAATATCTCACATCTTGAAGAAATATAAAGGTAGTCAGGTTTATATTTCATAAATTCACAAGGTTTGACTCTCCCTCTGAAATTATGTTAAAGCATTCTATACCTACTCCAAAAAATTCCTTTCCTTCGATCTCAACAAGAAGCCTGAAATTAAATCACTCATTTACATAGGGCCTGCACTAACATGGCACACAAGACAGTATCATCCTGACTCACAACTCCCTATTATGCTCTCAGTGATACGTCTAAATTTTGTTTTTTTTTCCCGAAAAATATCAGACTGGAACGATGATTTACAAAGACTGACAAAAATATGTACATTATACCTGCTTGTTCTTCATTTGTTCGCTATTTTTGTATACATTCTATTGCTCCTCTACTTGGACCGAAGGGTATGCAGTATGTACTAAATCAATAGATAAGCAAAAAAGAAATCACTAGTGAGACTTGTGATTAATTACTTTATGGCACATATTGCTATTTACTTATTGCAGCTGGTGATTTTGCAAGCTGTACCAAATTAACTAAGAACGACGGTCCAAAATCACAGCTGTTCCATAATATACCACGGCGACGAAAGCTATGGACGCCCCAATCGCTTTTCTGTTTCTATGCATAATACGACGGTTTCATAAAAAAATTTATGGCAAGAGTGCATTTTCACCTTAAGTTCGACTGCACATATCTGGACAGCTGCGCCATCCTTGGTATTTGCTCCAAGCACATATGCCTTTCAAGCTCACTGGATGCAATTCACAATTTGCAAATATACCGTCGATATAAATATAAATATAATTAGTGAAATTTTGTTATTTACTAGATTAGGCATTTCGATTTCTTGGGCGAGTAATGCTCACCGCTTCGAGTAGACAAGCTCACGGATTCTAATTGCTCTATGAGCCACAGGTGATTTTTTTTTAATATTTTTAGCCTCTTCGCATGAAAGCGTGGTATATATACGCTGTAAGATATTAAGCCTTAAGGACTATAAGCTACATGTAGTCGTTTCGAAAGCGATTGCTATAGGGTGGCGCTACATCTTTGGTCCAGATTCGAGACAAACTTTAAGCTCTTCGCTACAGCCCTATCGTGTGGTTGAAAGTGTGGCCAGCCTTGAATTCTTTTTCGCTTGTATTTAGCCGCTACATAGACCAGTGAACAACACAGGTCGGGCTTTTCTAAAAGACAAAACCAACATTATCTGGATGGTTCATTACTATTGTTTCACAGATGGTGTTTGATGAGCGAAAATCGCAAGAAAAAAATGACGAAACTGTGACAGCTGAATCTACAGAGCGTAACGTTAACTCATAATGCGTAATCTTTTTTTCAATTCTCTGCTTTGTTTTGGTGTGTCTTCTTGGTCCCTGGTACTAAACCAATTATACATTTGACAGACAGACAGACAACGAACTTTATTTAATCCTGAGGAGCTACTGTCAGGACCTCCTAACGGGAGGCCATTGTAGCCGCTGGCCGCGCCCACGTAAAGGAAAGACCGCCGCGACGCTCCGCTCTTTCCTGGGCCCTCTGGATAGCCTGGGCTTGATTTCGGAGTACCGTGCTTCTGATGGCCTCCTTACATTTGGCTTCGCTGGAGAGGAAGTCGTTAGGCAACTCGGGACATCGCCAGAGCATGTGAGCCATTGAGCAAAAGGTTTCAGTGCAGTCGGTACAACTAGCGTCCACATCCGAGTACATCCTACTGAGGAATCCCCGCGATGGGAAAGATCCCGTCTGCAGCATTCTAAGTGTAGCTGACTGACCTCTACTGAGCTTCTGGTGAGGCAGAGGATAAATTCTCCGACCAAGTTGGTAATGTTTGGTAATTTCATTAAACGTGAGGAGTGGATCGTTCTGCTGAGTCCCTTCCTGCCCCTCCGGAGACTCCAGACCATCGCGGCGCGTGAGTTCTCGCGCACGGTCGTGGGCATGCTCGTTGAGGTTTGGGAAGCCCTCGAGAACGTTCGTTCCCATGTGTGCGGGGAACCACGCGATATAATGAAAACCGGGGCAAGTCCTTTTCTCTAAAATAGAGGCCGCTTCTCGTGCGAGGTTACCCGACTCAAAAGCTCTAATTGCGTCTCTCGAGTCAGTGTAAATGTAGGAACGCTCTGGGTCACACAAGGCCAGCGCAACCGCAATTTGCTCTGCTATACTCGCGGTGGCCGCTGTGACCGAGGCCGAGGAGCGAAGCCCCCCCCCCCCCCCCCCCGTCCGTCTATAACCGACAACGCGAACACTCTCCTGTTCCCGTACTGCGCCGCATCCACAAAGACCGCGGAGTCTCTCTCATCTCTAACTTTCTTCAATATGGCTCGAGCACGGGCTTTGCGTCTACCCTCGTTATGCTGCGGATGTACGTTCCGCGGGAAGGGCCTCACTAGGTAGGTCGCCCTCGTTTCTCGTGTCAATGTTATACGCCGGTCCTCCATTATCCTAGGAGCCATGCCAACATCGTCGAGAATTCACCTGCCAGCTTGGGTCGCCGATAGCCTAACCACCTGGGCAGTGACCTGGGCCTCTCTAATCTCGTCTATGCTACTGTGCATACCGAGTGGATCGACCCTGTCGGAGCCGGAGCTCGTGGCAATAGGCAAGCCTAGCACTTTCTTAATGCTCTTGTGCACGAGTGTATTTAATTTGGTCTTTTCCGTTTTTGTCCACGCTAGAGCTCAGGCCACATAGTTAATACGGCTCATAAGGAACGCGTTGTACATCCGAAGGAGGTTGTCTTCACCTAACCCCTTCTTTCGGTTGGACACCCTAGCAATTAGCCGCAATATATTCTCCGTTTTGGCTGTAACGTGGGTAATTGTTCTGGCATTACAGCCCCTCGCGTCTATGAGCAGACCTAGTATCTTAACTGAGTCGACTCTAGGAATTTTCTGCCCACTATTCGCGTATAATGCCAGGGGTAGCTGGTTGAGGGGTGTCAGACCCCGAACCCCTTGCCTTGCGGGTCTGTAAAGCAACAGCTCCGATTTACTCGTAGACAGCTTGAGCCCCGTGTACGCGAGGTAAGCCTCCGTCTCGTCCAAGGCCGCTTGCAGAGCTTGCTCCATTTCAGCTAGGGAGCCCCCTGGGCACCAAATCGTGATGTCATCTACGTAAAGTGCGTGACCTATGCCCTGGAGGCCGCCCAGCCTATCTGATAGACCCTTCATGACTATATTGAAGAGCAGTGGCGACATGACTGATCCCTGAGGCGTACCCCGAGCACCCATTTCCGTGTACGCTCGACTGATACGGCCCCACCTGAATAGTACCAGTTTTATTCATGAGAAAGGGCCTTACAAAGGCCTGGAATTTGACTCCTGGGCCTATCCCGACCGTGGCTTGCAGAATGTATCTATGAAACACTGTGTCGAACGCCTTAGTGAGATCTAGGGCGAGAATCTCTCTCACGTCCCGGGTGCCGCTATCAAAGATTTGCTTCCTTAGCATTAGCATAACCTCCTGCGTCGAGAGGCCGGGCCGGAAACCAACCATATTATGAGGGAAGAGGTTTCTGCGCTCTATGTACCCGGAAACCCTGTTCAAGATCGCGTGCTCCGCTACCTCGCCTATGCACGAGCTTAGTGATATTGGCCTCATGTTGTCCAAATGAAGGGGTTTTTCTGCTTTAGGGATGAGTGTCACTATAGCTGACCGCCATCAGTCAGGCACCTGTCCTGTCTCCCATACCCTGTTTACCTCCTTAGTTAGTAGTTCCACTGCTTTATCGTCCAGGCTTCGTAATAGCCTGTTAGAAATTTTATCCGGACCCAGAGCCGATCTGCTGTTTAAATTGTAGATCACCGCCCTGATCTCCGATTCTGTGAAAGGCGCGTCCAGTTCCTCTACCGTCGCGCACTCGATCTGCGGATAATGCTCTTCCTGCGTCGGCCCTATAGGAAGGCATCTATCCGCGATCGCATTGAAAAGTGACTCTTCAGTACCTCCCTCCTCGTTGTGCCGCTGTATAACCTTACTAAGTGTTTGCCTTTGATTATGCTTTGTCTGTGCGTCTCCCAGGAGGTGCTTGAGGAGGTTCCACTTGCCTCCTGAGCGCATGGACACGTCTACTGCCGCGCAGACCTCGTCCCATTGTAGCATTTTGAGCTCCGCCCAATATCTCTCGATCTCTCTATTAAGCTCCGCAACCTTTTTCCTCAGCCTACGATTTAACCTTTGTGTATTCCACCTCATCAGAATTGACGATTTCGCCTCCAACAGATGCGCAAGGTGCGGATCCATTCTTAGGACCTCCGCTTCTGTTTCTACTACCTTAGTAGCCCTCTCGACGTCCTCCGTTAGCGATTCGATAGACTCGTCGAACGAGGAAAATCTGCTCGTTCGCTCCTTCCGAAGTTTCCTGAACTCCTCCCAGTCCGTGACTCGAAATGCCCTAGCCGGTCGGGCGACCAGCGTTAATGTTACCGCTACTATGAAGTGGTCACTGCCCAGGTTCTCCTGCTTATTGGCCCACGTTACGTTACCTACGTTCCTTACACAGGCCTAATCAGGCGTTGTGTCTCGCGCAACTGACGTGCCCAGCCTAGTGGGGAACCTTGGGTCCGTGATTACCGAAAACGCAAGATCATCCAGGATCCTCGCCAGGTTCTCTCCTTTTACAGTCCGTCTGATGGAGCCCCATGTATTATGAGGGGCGTTAAAGTCCCCAGCAACTATCAGAGGAGAGTGTTTGGCTATCGACGTCGCCTTCCTAAGCAGGGAGTTAAACATCTGTCTCTGGTCTGACGGCGGGCTATAGACATTAAGCACAAAGACGCTCTGCTTGAGACGCCCGTGCGGTATAACCTCCACGAAAAGGGCCTCCATCTTGCCCCGTCCAGATTGGATTCGATGTTTAATACAAGCTAGATTTTTTTTGATCATCGTAGCTAGTCCTCTGCCTCCCTCGTTCCTGACCGACACAGTGTTGAAGCAAGGGTGGGTTGGGTCGTCACATAGTGTCTCCTGTAATAACAAAATCTGCGGTTTTTCCACCACATTCGCCAAAAGTTGCCGTAACGGAGCCTTGCGCCTTTGAAAACTAGCGCAGTTCCACTGCCATATTACCAGCTCTTTATGATCGCCCGCCATGATGCTACAACAACATACCTTGCTCCACCACCGGAGCAACCTCGGAGTGATTCACTGCCTTGCTTTGCACTCGGACCTTCGATTTGACCTTAATCGGCGCCTTTTTTTCTAGTACAGTCACTCTTTGGATCAAAAGCTTTACGCTTTCCTGATTTTCTCTACTTATCCTAAGTAGTTCTTCCAACATCTTTCTTTGCTGGACCTCTCCCTCAGGCGTTTCCGAGTCGCTCTCGTCGTTAGGAAGGGGGGCCTTACGCTTTGCTTTAGTGAGTCCTACGCGGGGTATATGTTCGACTACCTGTGGCGTCTGGTCGCTCGCCTCTATTTCGATGGACTTTGGGTTTGCCTTGGCGGCTTTAAGTCGTCGTACCTCCTCTCTAAGCTCCTTAACTTCCTTAAGTAATGCGTCCACGTGCGACCTACTACCATGCTCTGGCGAAGCCGACCGCGTTACCTCCGTGGGTCTCTGTGGCTCCTTCTTCTTCCCTTTGACACGATCCGCCCAGGTAGGCTCCTCCTGGATCCGCACGCTGGACACCGAGCGTCCTCTTGATCTGGAGCGGTGCCTGATTGCACCGCGCTTCTGCGCAGCTGCCGTGCGAGAGCGGCTTCTTTCGGTGCTGCGCTCCTGCACAGCTGGCGTACGCGAGCGGCTCCTGCTGCCAGCCGTGATGACGTCGGTCCCCAGCTTCAGCTGCTCGGCGCGTCGACGCCGCTGCCGCAGTCTTCTTCTGACGATATATGGAACTTGAAATTTGTCCCTACACTCGTTGGCCGCTGATGGGTGCGGGCCACCGCACAACGTGCATTGCGGATCGCACTGGTGATCTTCCGCCGGCGATCGTTTGCCGCAGGTGCGACACCACTTGATTCCCGGGTTGGGACACACGTCAACCCGGTGTCCCAGTCCTCCGCAACCGTAGCAGACTTCCGTGTGGCGTCGGTAGAGCGCGCAGCGAAACATGCTCGCGCCGCATGCCACGTAGTTGGGCACCCTCCTTCCCTCGAAAAGTACCACCACCGCTGTAGTGTTCTTGAGCCGCCTGGCCTCCAAAGCGCCCGGATTCCGATTATTTACAATGCTCGCTCTGAGTTGAGCCTCACTGACTTCAACGTCGACTCCTCTTATGACTCCTCTACACGTATTCTCGGGTGGGGCCAGGTACGCCGCCACCCCAAACGTACCTTCACCGAGCCTGATTTGCTGCACTCGGGCGTACGCGTCCGCGTTTTTCTCGTGAGGAGTACACACGACAAAAAAGCACTGAACTCCGTTGGGACACATCGTGTCCTCTTCGATTGCGGCTGGAGCCAAGGATGCCGCCATGGCCAAGGCTTGCTCAAAGCGTATTTTACGGACCTTGTAGACATTCAGGCCGTCGCGTGGTCTGACAATGATGCGAAAAGTGTCCCTCTGCAGTCGAGGCAGCCTCGAAGCAGCGGTGACGCGTCGTATCGCGTCGCGTGGTGCGGCGGTGCTGCCGCCGTCCCTCCGTCTGCCACTTGTAATTCCACCGTCTTGACCCGAAGAATATTGTTCCCTGCGCCTGCCGGGCCGGTGGCCATACGCCACCTTCCATCCCGCGTCGCATGCCTCTTCCTGAGTAATCTCTTCTCCTTCCACAACGTCCATCCTGGATTCAAAGTCCCACATGCGCGGGAGTAGGCCTAAGCGTACCCTCGCCGTGTTTCAAACACTCGCAGAACGGCAAAATGTTCTTCCACCGACAAAAATCCGGTATGGGCAGGGTCCTTTTGACGTGCCACGTCGATTAAGGCATAACTCGCCCGGTTTCGCAGGGAGACCCACTCGAGAACATTGATGAAAGCTGGAGCCGATGTCAAAGCGTCCGCAGTAGTGGACTTCTTCTTCTTTCTCCCCTACATTTGACACAAAGAAAACGAAATACATTTGACCCAATTTCATTTTTTTTACTTACCCGCCGTGGTTGCTCAGTGGCTATGGTGTTTGGCTGCTAAGCACGAGGTCGCGGGATCGAATCTCGGCCACGGCGGCCGCATTTCGATGGGGGCGAAATGCGGAAACACCCGTGTTTAGGTGAAGGTTAAAGAACACCAGCTGGTCGATATTTCCGGAGTCCTCCACAACGGCGTGCCTCATAATGAAGAAGTGGCTTTGGCACATGAAACACCACAATTTCTTCGTTTTCTTTACCTTTTTTTCTTCAGTGTCACACCTTTGAGTGAATAAATGTTTTCGGTGGTCGTTCTAGAGACGCATTAGGCAACGTGTGCGCCAAATTTGCAAATAAGCTGAAGGAATAAAGCAGCAGAAACAGGCAGAACATTTCAGTCTGAACCATATACTTTCAGGTGTTTTCAATGGCTTTAGACGGCACCAATCACTCCATGAAGTAGGCAAAGAGATAATGTTTAAAAATTATGGCAATATCCACAGAAGAAGAGGCTCGAATCTGGCATCTCCTATGAAATCATCTGGTTATTAGATGGCAGTTCTTTCCTGGAAATGTGAATTTATTTTTACACAGTCACTCTGGCTAGAGTTTCTTGTAGCACAATCATCGCTTGTGCTGAAATTTGGCAAAGGAAACAAAATTCCCCGAAATGTGGTACTTATCGGTAAGCGCATTTGCATCGCGAAGAGCATGAGAAGCAAGCCTATGATGCCTTCCCAGGGGAAGTATCAGAAATTTCTTTCGCCTATTCATTAAGCTTCCGCATGGACAAAAGAAATTACGGTAATTCGCTGCTTCGGAATGGATAATGACTGAGTTGAAACGGGCACAGATGTCGCAGCGAGCTGTCAGCCAATAGGCCTAACGACTTCCGTGTACCGTTGGTGTCTCGGTTCATGGTGCTCTTAAACTCGAATCTGCCTTGTTCTTTGCTTTTTCCAGTGAATGACCGCTGTCATGACAAGCCTGCTGTGCTCAGTGGCGTTCCTCCTTGCGCTAGCAGAGTGTGATGGTGATTAGCTTGCTTATGTACAAAACCCTCAGCCTTGTGATTTTATCTATCAACATTCAACATACGTTGTATTGACATCACCCACGTGTCTACCCGGCTCGTTTGTCCATCCTTGGTTTCAGCATCGTTCACAAGCGTTACCAGGAATTTATTGCAGGTTAAGATTTTAGTCTTGTCACGTTTTACATGCGAAGGTTACTCCAAACACACTGTCAGCAGCCCTAAGTATCTAGATTCGCAAATCATTAGTGATGACGTGTCTACGTACGGAATTACTAGTGACGTATACCAATAACTCCACCGTCATGACAGTTAGGCTCTTAAGTGTTTAGTTGTAGACAATGCCCACGATTAAAGATGGATACGAAGAGTAGTACTTACGCATCGATAAAGATGGGGTGGCATGCCCTCGCAAACAGTGATTGGGGACGTGAGAAGCTCGCGCATTGTCTCGTTTGTCAGCAGTGGTGAGCTAAACACCGAATTTTCTTGCTTCTACAAGAAATAAATGTAAACCAAAGAAAGCCCATAATTCACATTTGTTGCCACGTTTCTTATGTAGAGTATCATCGAAACCTAAAAGTACCTAACCGTAATTAATAAATACACTATAGCTTGAATATTCTCTTATGCCTTCTTTACGATATTATTGTAGAACGGAGCTGAATTTGGTTGAAAAACGCAAGCTTGGGTGCTACTGTCAAGAGTTGATCATAAATGCACCCGCTCTGACAGACCTTTGTACTTCTCTGATTCTGTTACATTTCTGAAAAGATTGGGTTACAATTAATCTTCCGTTTAAGCGCAGTAGACGACGCTGGTAGTGAATATTCGATTTCATGTATCTCCACTACACAAGAACATTTGTTGTGAAAAATAGCACAGCCCAAATAACGGACATTTGAAAACCATTAGAATGTGAGATTGCGAAGGTGTTCGAACAAATTCTAGTTGCATTGAGGAAATGAACGGGAAGGAAATGAAATGAAATATTAAGGGTGGCATACGGAAAGAGATCACCTCAGAATCTCACTCCGCCGATCTTATCCTCTTTCTGGAAGCTGAAGCTACGAATAATTCGTTCCGAACGCCAGGAACAGCCGTCACCTTTGGTGCCTAACGCATAATGTTTCAATTGTGTGGCCATTTCTTCTTGAATTTTTTTGTTACTTTGCTTTGTGTACGACCGCTGATTACACCTGTGTTAGATTTTATTCACAAGGTGCTTAGCAGAAACCAAACTAAAGCATAAGTGAATGAGTACAAGGCAGGAAAAAAATCTGTACTGCAAAACGCTCATGTAGTTGATACATACGCAGTCTTTTTTTTTTCTTCATCGTGCTCTGCAACCTACAAAAAATAAGCGAAAGGCTGATACGTAACCAATCTAAAGTCAAGCAGTAATGTGGCCCCCGAAACTATGGAAGAAAATTTAAACAAATCAGCATCGCTGCTGAGCAACTTTCACTTCTGTGCCAAACGTTTCCGGACCCTGAACGTAAACTCAGGGTGCCGAAATTGCCGAGAAAAAAAAGCTCGTAAGGCGATATTGGGGACGCAGCCGCATGTGAAAGAAATGTAGATGAGGCAGTAGATAGATAGAAGACAAATCACGCAAACGCCAACGAAGGACTTGTTCTTTTAAGTAACCAGACATTCCTGCTTTTTTATCTGATGTGAATACGGAAAACTCCCGATTCACAAATTGCCGCTGTTAGAACAGAGGGCTCCTATAAAACATAGCTACTTTCACCTAGAATCTATATTCACGTTTAAGAACGATGGTGGCGTCAAGTTAAACTTTCGCTGCTTCCCTTTCTTCTTTATCCCACAATATTCAGAAAGATACACCCTTAATCACTTAGCGTATTTGACGAAGAGAGGGCCGCAAAGCTGCACGTTTCGTTTTTCAATGCGACGATTAATGCAACAGGGCATAAAGGGGTATGGGATGGGGGGAATAAGGAGGATTAAATAAATGAAAAAAGATTTGCGGATCTAATGAAGTCCAGGAGAGATTGATATTGTGGTTCCTGCGTCCAATTAGACTAGTGGCTGGGATTATGCGGTGAAAGTTCCGCAGCTGCGAGGTGCGGGAGCCTCAATGGTTTCAACGCAGTGCCGATCGACAGCACTTGTGCAGCCCTTGATATTGATGCTGCGCTTCAATATCCTGGGCTTCCCAGGTGCTAACAGAATGTTGAATTCCTGTCTGCATGTCTTTCTCTTCACATCATTATTTCATCCGTACAAATTTTTACAGTTAATGATAGCCCTTCGGCCTACCTGTTGTAACAAAGGCAGTGTCATTCAAGAAAAAATAAAATCTATTGGCACGTACCTTTGCGTGTTGAAATTTCGCGAAGGATGTTGATGACGCAGAAAAAAAGACTATTGTGCCATGTGTGTCGGATGCTTTATTCTGTTGTCTAGTGTACGTTTTTAGCGCTGTTTTTAAACATTATAGAAAACCATCAACTTGCCCAATCTGTGGTTCTTCTACAGAAATCAAGTTGTGACCAAGGTTTGCGCTTTTTTGTTGATAGATTGAATTCAATTCAATTCAGTCCTCATTTTCTTTTAGAGAGAGAAAGAAACAGGACTAAGACCTCGTAAGCTTGACCGAGGTCCTGCCCCCTTTATCGTCTTGGCAGTACAGTACACAGGCAGCGATTTTCATTTCTCCAAATAAACACTAAAACAAAATAACAAAACACTTTGAAAAAAGTCCTTAATATGGACACGTGTACATGTTTGTCTTTATCGGGCGACACGTTTCACCGTCTAACAAATGGTATCGCACAGCGCAGGACGCACCTGCATGTATGGGAAGTTCCTGGAATGTTATCGATAGTTCCATCCGCTGTCTGTCACCAAACATTGTGTAATCTGATTGCATGTATGTGCGACGCGAATAGTGCAGAACTTTGTGGAAGACGCGCGGGTTCCAGCGATTAGTCTGGAACATTCGACGATTTATGCATAAAAGCCTACGCGCTTGACCCGTAGATCAGATTTTCGACGATCGCCGACTGGGTTCGCCGCTCTCGTGCTTTAGGTGTAGCCTGTTTTGTGGGCACAGGTTCGCCCAATAAAATATAGTTTTGCCTTTCACAGTATAGCTACTGTGCTCTTGGGTGTCATGACCACGTGACAATATTATCTGTTTCGATGCTGGTATCTGACAAAAAGGTTTTGTACATTTTCAAGGCATTTGTTCTGAAATCAGGCGCACATAGACACACACAAACATACATACATGCATACATGCATACATGCACATACATACATACATACATACATACATACATACATACATACATACATACATTTAGTAAAGCAATTAATGGGGCTACCTGGTGAACGTTCATGATTATGTTACGCTTATAAGTGTGACATCAGTGTAATTAGTGTTATAAGTGTAACATGAAGCGCAATATAATCATGTACATACATACACACATACATACATACATGCATACATACATAAATACTGTGTCGGACATACACTTCACACATGACAATATTGAAAAATTAAGAAAAAGCAGCTTTAATCAAAGTCAAGAAACTATGAATCACGTGTTAGTCACACGTCTAGCACTAGAGAAAAAAGGCAAAATTACATTTATGAACTTTAGAAGACACTAACACCCCTTCATCCCTCCCTGATCTTAGGTGAAAACGCAATAGTATCTCAAGCCCATTTATATCTATGTTTCTAGAACAAATACCTTTCTTAAACAAAGTGTACAGTAGTAATTTTTGTTGCTTGAAGCATTTTAATCAATATATATATTCTCATCCTGGCATCTCACATCATAGACATAGTTGCTTTCGCACCATAAAGCCTTACATGGCTATCCGAAGATATGAGAAAACAACTATGTTACGCGGAACCAGAAATCCAAAGCCGTTTTTCAGCTGCCGCTTGACGTCTGAGTGTATGAAGCGACTGGATGGTGGTACTGTTTTAGAGCCCACCTCGTGGCGCCTCTTAAGCGAGCGTGGGCATTATCTTTCGTAAACTAGCGTACAAGCGCAGCGAAAGATCAAAACAAACGCGAACTGCCGCGGGAAATGAAAGACGGCCATAACGAAGGGAGCGCTAGGAGGAAAGCGGAGAAGGAGGGTATGGCGAAAGCGTGAGAATAAAAGCGTAATGCCGAGCAAGGTGGCCTTGGCAGCAACAATGGCTACGAGATGGCGCGCAAGTAGCGCGGCACGTCTGTATGGTCACATAGCGCTGCATGAGCGGCAGTCTGTTTGCGGCGGCGGCTGTAAATCAAGGCCATGAGTCACCCACGCGCTGTCTCTCGTGATCTCCTAATTTGCGAGGCACTTGCTTCACACATCGCTACGTTTCAAACGTGCCGAAGCAAACAGGTTGTCCACGCCAGCCAATATATCGATAAATAAAAACATTGATGGACCTGCGCTTAAATTTCGTATTAGGGAGAATCGTAATCGTCGGTAAATATTTTACAGAGTTTATCAGAAGGTCAATTACGGTCGCAGCACACACTATCCGACCGATTAAATAGGCAGAGCACCCACATATTCAGGGCAATATAAAAAAATATTATTTCAACAAGAGACGATACGAACGTTGAGTCACAATCACGGCAGAATTACACTAGGACGATAACATATACAAAGTACGAGCATTGCATACATGACCCATGTTCAAAGAAGTGTCCGAGTCCTCACTCACTGACTTACAAGCACAGATCGAACGAAGCGCACACTTGTAAAATAAAAACAAATGGTAAAATTATAATGAATGATGCTCATTATATAGAGTCCATGCAACGGTTGACTACACTCATGATATGACAGAGAAATTATACATAATTTTGCAGTGAGCCTATGAGATGTGTATATACAGAAGTTATCACGTATATAAGAGCAGGCACAGATGTCGTGGGCACCTGCGTTCTATGTACATTCAATGAATACTTTTGATGGTCTGGCTACAAGAACCAGGAGAGTCGAAAATTAAGCCACACGCATCCATCAGTCACCGACAGGAAACGACATTACCACTGTCGAAGCAAATCATTTTTCCCATACAAGAACAAGTCTGACAGTATCAGTATCTCAAAGTTGAGCCTCTCCAGAAGTGAAAACAGAGCGGGGTGACGATGTCCTTCAAGTGCCGCACAACGTATGCCTTACAGAAAAGGCACCTGCAGCAATCAAAAGTCGCGTGATGCGTCCACGTGAGCAGCTGCCGGATGGAATAAAGTGCTTAACTCGAAGGTTATGCAAACCAGCTCACCTCTACATCGCGCAGACATGGAAATGCAGCATACATCTTAGTTCCTGCAGGCCTTCTGCAGAGCTGACATGCGTTATTAAACTGCATTTCTCAAAATAAGTGCGTCGGAAAGTTAGTAAAGTGGGACTTATATGCAAACTGCCGAAAAGACATCATCAGGTTGTACTTTGACCAAAAGAGAACACATAATTATGTTACGCGGAAACTATATACATGAAGCGCTGAACCTGCCGTTTGTTTATGTCTGGGCACAGATGGAAAATTCCCGACCAACTAGAGGCTAACAACATCACAATAAAAGTCTGCTCCAATCTACGCTTCGAAGGCAGTTGTCCAGCGAAGCTTTCGTATCGCCTGATTCGATTGAGGAAAGTGACGTAGCCTTACACTGCGTCCTAGTACGGCTGGCGTGTAGCACCCCGGAAAAACGGGATGCTCGACCACCATGCTTCATTGAAACAAAGGGTGAATTCCTAATTCGCTATAGTTATCTAGAGTGGAGGCCGGTCTGGCTGACGCCAGACAGGCTCACATGTTCATGTTCATGTTCACAGGCTCCTTTGTGTGCGTGCACCCTTTCCGCGAAATAGAGAGGTCCCTGGGCTGCCGCCAGCGGAGACACGCTCGTGAAGACGTCAAGTGGAACAATGCCTATCCACCTATCCACAGCCAGATGCCCTTTCCACGAACTGTCAAGCTCTTCAGCAAAACTTCCGTGTATCAACGTCGCCTAGAAGAAAGGATCAAGCCGCCCCTCCCGGACCTACAGGGTCACTGAAAGTGAGAGCAGCTGCAAAGCGACGACGAGAGCTTACCAAGTAAACTGGGAGGATGGACCAGGCGCCCGTTCTGCGAACGAACGACGCCTAGAAGAAAAGATAAGCGCCTCCAATCCCGGACCTGCGGGTTGGTACCTGCTGAGTCGGGGCCGTACCGGCTCACTGAAAGTGGGAGACGCCCATCCACAAACCAGACTCAGTGCTGTGACGATGACGTGAGGAAGTTCTCGCCCACGATTTCAGAGAGCCTATTTAAAGGGGCTCCGCAATTTACTTTCTCACTTCATTCTCTTCTCATCTTTCACCAACCATTGAATAAACCATGCAAGTTTCGCACTACAAGTCGTCTCGTCCTTGCCTGGCCGCCATGGTCTACCAGACGCCTGCAGCCTGCCGACAACGCCACGTAACCGCTAGTAACAACCCCATAGTAACGTCGGTCGAGCTTCGATAAACCGGCGTCGCAACAACTTGGCAGCAGTGCGATGCGCTACCCTGGAGGACGCAACAGTCCTGCCGAGCCTTAGCAGGACGCCATCGCGTATATTGACATGGCTGTTCCACTCGCAAGTCATGTGTTCATGCTACTCTATGGGAGTCCTAACTATGGGTAACCTTTGCATAGTGATATCACAAAAGAAATGAAATAGTTGCTGGTCAGGTTCTTCCTATATATATGAAAGTGTAGTTACGTCCCTCGGTGCTTCGTAATAGAGAATTGCCGCTTACCGGAAAACGCTTGCGGTCTACGCTGTGCATGAAGGCGAGCTTGTTCGTATCTACTTGCGATAGGTATTATATGGACACTCCAGCAGCACTCCTGCCATCGCCACGGGCGTTGCAGAGTGGTTCCGTTAAAGTCCGATGGGGATAACATCTTAGCCACGCGCCCTCTGCTGTGTCTCCGAGTGAAAGTGTGCGAGGGTGAGCAGACCATGGCGGCTCAATATCGTGCGTACAAATCACGAAAGCGGGGTGGAAGCACTTAATTTCGTTGCGTGCAAGCAAGCGGGGGGAAAGCAAAGAAGAGAGTGCGTTCTACAAAGGCGGCCGGTGCGTTCGGCGCGGCCGCGAGATCGCTTTGTTTCGAGTGGCATAGTTCGAGCGAGCGGCAGCAAGAAGCCCTAATCGCTCGCTGCGGCTGCCACGCTTACTCACTCCAGAGTCTTGACAGCGCGTTTGTTAGAACATCGAGTGAGATTTTTAAAGCGAAAGCTTTATTGGCCGCGAACTTGCGATTTCGTCATGGCGGAGCTCAGAGGAGGCACATGACGTCACAACACGCACGTCGCCCAGGATATTTCTCTCTCTCGCTCCCTAGTCACTACTGCACATGCACAACTATTAACACCGATCCACAGGTGTTCGGTCGCTGCGCAGCGCTGCACCTCTCCACCGCCGCCGTTTGGCATGACGTCACAGAACGTTCCTCATCGTTGCACTCGCCTCCGCTCGCTTCGCCAGCTGCGTAGCATGCCTGATAACACGTTGGAGGACTGAAAAGGAGATCTCGCGCATGCCGCAACCACAGTTGAGGCGGCAGTATGGACGGCGACAATTTTGATAATCAGGAGGAGGCCTGGAATCGACATGGGCACGACCAGAAGAGGAAACGAAACATCTAGGAAACAGAAGAACAGCGCGCCGACTGACTGGCTAAACGCCGCCACATAGCTAGACAACCAGACTAACCTGGACTTGCAATCAAGATTAACCAAGGCTAACCATGCTGTGCCTTAGCTTTCGCTACGTATATTCTTGCATAGCCGAGCTAAGCCACTGCCAATATTTTTTTTTTTTGCGTTTGCTTGTGTGCGCGTGATACCATGCTTGTTCTTTTGTTAGTAAGCGAATGTTTACAACTATATACGGCTGATAAAACTGCCATTCTCAATTCCTATAGATTTCTAGCAATTTAGTATCGCAATCGAGTCTTCGCCTTCCGTGAGCAACTGCGACTCTCCTCTTCTACCCCGCAATGCTGGAGCCGCCGTTACCGCGCAACGGTGGATGAATGGATACAGTAAGCGTCCTCTTTGAAGCTGGCTCGTTGTTTGCGCCATCTAGTTCTTGTACTGTAAATTTTTGAGAAAACACACAAAGCAAATAATGGAAAGCTTCAAGCTTTCTCAACTGTTATTCGGAGCCTGGATTTTTTCTCTCTCTGTAGTTCGTGGTCTCACCATGTTCATTCAACCAAACCTCAATTGCCTTTTACTGATGTACATGGCCGACATGTTTACTTTCCCCCTTGCTATACTTGAATCTAAGAGCTTGAAGGCGGTCAGCAAAACTTAGACCGATTGCGGGGTAGGTTTCTTTGCATTCCATACTTGGCGATAACATTCCGGGCACTGCAGGGAAGGGAACGTAGGCGAAGCCTATGCAATGTATTACTACTCCATGTGATCTGAAACCACCACTAGAGGTTTCGGTTTTTGGTTGAGGCTTTTGGTTGCACCGGCGCTTTCCGCAAATGACGTTTTCGATGACTACTTTCGTGCATGCTGGTGGTAGATATATATTAGCCGTGTTAAGGCACTGGAAAGATTTCTAATACGTATATCGCCACATGTGTATGGCAAGCTGGTATATATATTTTATATATTATTACTCGAAAATTGTTTGTTTCGCAAGCAGCCATGAACAGTGAGAAATCGCCGTTGTAGCTAAGTACGAAGTCAATTTCAGTTAAACTCTTATGCAAAATAAGCCATTTCTGTAACTTTTGGAATATGCCTCCGACTACGCGCTTTGCCGCGCATTTTACGTTTACAATGCATGGGATGCGGTGCTGCGACATTCCATGTCATGTGTTTCATCGCAAGGCGCAAAGTCAACCTGTTTATTTAGACAAAATTTCTGCACAGATGATTCCTGCATTCCAGAAATATTCATTACTATTTCCACAACCATTATCCTACAAACATAACATCCAAGAACCATGTCCTGCACCCACTACGACAGCTTAGCAGCTATGTGCTGCTGCTCAAATTTGCAGGTGCGATCCCCTCCCCCCCCACCCCCCACTGCGGCCAAATTTCCATGTGGGCAAAACATCAAAGTGCCCGTTCATTAAGTTTATGTGCACGTCAAAGAACGCAGTTCGCGTATTTTTCACACCCGCTTGGTTAAGCCTAAGGAGGAGCTTTCAAATTTAAATGGAAAAGCAAAGTTGTAAACAATGCTTCATGGTGGAGCTGTACGCTGTTCCTTCGGGCCATACTATGGGTTTGGCTAGTAAAACTTCAGAGCCAGTTATTTCATATGCCGCGTGATTAGTAAAACCGTGAAGCAGAAGCTCAAGCATAATACACAATGTTGCAAGGCTTCTGCGACCATACCTGCATTCACAGCGACTCTTCCATTCCGCCCATCTCACTCTCACTCGCATCACTCTCCCTGCTCGTATCTGATGCCGTCACGCTGGCAGAATTCCACAGCGATCCTCTGAATATGAGAACAGGCCTAAGCCACTTGTCTGCCGTTATAGAATTGATGCTTTCCTGCAGCAATTTTTCGACAGCTGCAAGGGGTGACTGTGGTATTGTTAGCCGCTGCATCACCTTTAAACCTACGCATAATCAGTTTGATCGGAACCAACTCGCAGTGGTATGGAGGAAGCCACACGACGTCGTGGCCAGCAGCCTTAGCAACCACATCCAAGCGATGGGCCGAAAACAACTTTTGTGTTCGTTGACCAGCTCCAGCAAAACTGGCTTCTAATGACCCTGAGAAAATGTGATGACTTTCTAGGCTAGCTAAGACTGAATGTCAACCTTTTCTTGTTGATGCTGTCGGTACTATCGCGGGATGCACATTGTTGTAGGGCGCCTTGTCCGTTACTATAACGCTGCCTAGTTTTATGTCTGGTAGAAGGTGCTCAGAGAAACAGTTCTCTACCAGTGGCCCATCCATTTCTTTGTGGTAGTCACAACCTCACTTCGCTGCTCGGAAAACGAGGTAAGCACTATTTACGAAACCATCCTCGTTACCGGCGTGCAATAAGGTCAGTCTGCCACCTTTGCCGCTTTGTGCGTAAAGGCCTGTTGTCGGACTTTCCCGAAAAGAATCCACTGGTGTAACGACGTTCACGTCCTCCCAGACCTTCTTCTTGGTATGTCCATTATTGACTCAAATTGCATCCAGGTAGTATATGTGCCTGCAAAAAAAGAACAAACGAAAAGATTTTAATCATGTCGCCAAGCATACGCAGCTCGCAATTTCTCAAGACGTGCGAAGGACTGAGTGAATTCGCACCACCCAGCTATTATGATCATGGAATATCCAGAAACCGCATGTTCGTGAGGCGCAATAAGCCAAGCACATTATTCTGCACTGCATACAAACACTGGCCAAGTGATTGGCGTGAGCTTGGCGTGACGCGGCTTTTCGCTAGTTCTCTTCGTCAACCTTGTCTGCTTGATGGGGATTTGATACTGCACATTGGCCCTCTGCATTGCTGGTTTCTCTTTCTGGTAGTTTCAAAGTAGGTGACCATCCATCCTGCTGCCCAAGGTGCATGTTCCGCGCATTCCAAGCGCTTTGAAGGCACTTCAAGTCCTGTCATTTCGGGAACGGGTGTTCCATCGTCACTAGCACTTTCATGCGTGATTGCGTCCCTGTTCAGTTTCTCCTGGGCTGCTTGGAGTCTTTCTTCTACCGTCTTCCATGCATCACACAACATCTTCAGCTCATTTTCAGCCCTTCGATCCATTTCACAAGCTCATCCTGGACATCCTCCATTTTCCTTCGTCTAGCATCTACATCGCAAGTGCTTCCGATTGACTCAATTTCCTCTCCATTCCCATCGTTCGCTTCGACCATCTCGAGGGACCCCCCGCACGATGGCAGCTTTGCCGCCTTTCTTGAAATGTGTGAAACTTGGATTTTGTCTCATGCAGACACCGAAACTTTCAGAGCACGTTCTTGCAAGCGAAGGCGCATGACTTTGGCTACAACGATTTTTGCAACAGCCACAACGCCATGCCAATCACCATACGAATCAATTCATTCCGATATTTTTTATTACTCTACGCACTGACAAGGCCCTCAGCGTCTACGCATACGTATACCCAGTTGCGCCACCTTTGCAGCTATAATAATATAATGGGGATTAGTTTATTGATCCATGCGTGCATATCGGGCAGCAGTCCAAAAAGCAGACAATCTTCTCCGTTATCTCTGTTGATGCCGAAAAGCTCAAATTTAAGAAGCCCTGCAGCAGGTTCATATTTCTTTACGAGTACTCACATATAAAGGCCTGATCTATGCAATACTTTCTTCTTTGGAAATCTAGCTGTTTTTCTTTCTCTTCCTTTACGAAGGCCACTTTAATAACCTATGTCTTTGCACGTTGATGTTTTGTTGTGGTTTTGCGAGTGGCATTAAAGTGAAGTGCACTTATGATAAAATATGATGACTATCTTTAAATACAAGCTTGAAGAACTAGGAGTGCTTACTGATGAATATATAATAAAGCCGCAGTTAATTCCCCCTAGAAAATCCGCGGGCCGAGATACCATGTCAAACACACTTCATCAATACTTCGTGTGTATCCTCATACCTTAAATTTGAAAGTATTTAACCTTGATGTTTTGTTCTTAATCCCTCTAATGGTACTTGTCAACAATTGTCATCTCTGTCCTCGTTCTAAAGAGCCATGTTCTACAAAGCTTGCCCACTTGGCGAAGCTACCCGTGCCACGTACTTCAGAGACTAGCTTGCGGAAACAGTAAACGGGTGACAGGTGAAGTGGTCGGCGCAGGTGTCCAAGCTGCGTAGACATTACTTTCTTACAAGGAAACGTGTCAAATTGTATGTCTGGTCGACCTGGTTTTGCTGCCGCCAGTTGGGCGTCTTCATTCCCCTATCCACAACCCTGGAATTGTCCCGAAAAACGTGTAAAATGGGAAATAGAATACGCCAATGTTTTTTAAGAAAGAAAGCGGTGGAAGGACAAGCATGGAATATCATAAAACAGCGAGCACCAAAACGTGGAACGGACATTTTACCCACAAGTATTGTTACCGCTACTTTTATTCAGCGACGGTGACATGGAGAGCGTGCCTCGCCACACAACACTACACCACAGCACGACAACGCTAACGCACGCACGAACGCACACACACACACGCACGCACGCGCACACACACAAACACACACACTCACACACACACACAAACACGCACGCACACACACACACAAACACACACACACACACACACACACACACACACACACACACACGCACACACACACACACACACACACGCGCGCGCGCGCGCGCGCGCGCATGCGCTCCACCAACATGAGGTAACTTGGTTTACTGTAATGCGTTTAACGATAAATAATTACATTGACGTTCTTTAGTGCGGGGTCAAGCTAGAGAGAGAGAGAGAGAGAGAGACATTTATTAACAGAAAGGCAGAGAGGCCGGCCTGAGCTATAATTTGCTCTGGCGGTCAAGCTAAATAGTGCATAAAAACTATACTTTATAAAGAAAAAGGATATCAGTAGCATTCTGCAATAGCATATAGGAAAATGTCCATGTAAAGACAAACGCTGCGGATATTTTACGTAAATACTATTGGATCGCCGTTTGTATTTGCGCAGTGCTTTTGGGGAAATAAAGAGAAAGTTAAAGGGCCCAGGGCAAGGATGGAGGTTGTGCAGATTAGCAAGAGTGCAATTTTCGTTCGGCATTGAGCTCCATGGAGAACTGCTCTCGCGTGGTTCCTTCCATACTTGCATTCAATACCATATTGCACTCAGTGGAAAATACGTATGAAAGTTAACCAAAAAGGGAACATATACTGAGACGATCGCCTTCGGCAATATAACATTCATTGTGAGGTCATCAGCTGGACGACCAGAACTGTTGACCTGATTGGCTGGTTGGGCACTGCGTCACGCGCAGGCGATAATACCGTCGTAAGTGAACATCCGACAACACGTCCCCAGTACGGGAAGCCAGATCCTTCTGCTTATACTCTGACTTGCGCTACTTACATAAGCAAACCATTCAATTAGAATGTGTGCCGCAAAGCTCTCCGTAAATGAACAGGACGTGAACTATCTACGCTGTATCTGTCTCCGAGCACCGAACGCGGCCTGATCTGTGGTTTGTTCCTTTAGAAGGAAAAAGTGTTACAAGGAAAAGTGAATGAAAAATTATATGCCTCATTACGCGAAAAATCTGTCCTAATTAGTGGCGTGACCTAAAACATGGCGGAGGGTGCAAAGAGTAAAACACGGAAGAAATGCTTCGACTCACGTCAAGTTTTATGGGATGATCCTGTAAACAAAGTAAATAAATGTCTTTGAAAATAAATTGAGGTTAACTGTTGTGGATGTGAATCGAACCGGGCTCTCCGTGATGTGAGAGGAGCACGCTTCACCGACGCAACGGCGCCTCTACGGTTCTGTATGGATAATGGTGCGCCTAGTGCGTGCGTAATTGCATACGTCATGTTGAAGGCATCTGGCTGACCATACGCGGGGCTAGTGCGTTCATCGTTGGGCATGTTCGGGCGCCGCCAATGGGGAGGAGGTCGCGCCACGTCATCGGTGCATGAAATGAATGTATGAAAGAGAAATAATTTATGCACAACTGAACGTCTCGGCGCGATCCTTCAAGGTATGTTCTGCTCGCGGGTGAACGAGCGCGTTGAGGCGCTTGGAGCGTTTTGATTTCGCCTTTCCAAGGCGCAGTTAGAACGAAGGCGAGAGTTTACTTGGAGCAAGAATGCGTGAAAAGAATAATTTCACCAAACGGACTCAATGTTTCTGCTTTCCTACCTGCAGGCAGTCTTAAGTGTCTCCGCCGAATTGTTTTACGCGCAAGTGCAGTCTGTGAAATCATTAAAATTATCTTTGTTTCAGCGAGGAAAGAGAGCAACGTAGGAGGCAGGCGCCTGGAAGTGGAGAAGAGATGCGTCGCATTCATGCCTTTTGCTTTTGTGCTTAAACGCAGCAGGGCTCGCTGTGTATGTTTGCGGCGTCCACACGTTTGCCAGTAGCCTGCGTTCAGGAAGTGAAAGGTCACCAACTTTCTTAAATTCATTAAATACAGCTTCGTACAATGTTGCAATACACCCGTTATCGGCTATCAGAGACTATTGCTTCTGTTTGGACGTTATTTATTAGCTTGACCTGCACTGACCGGCGCTATTGTGTGTGCCCTGCTCTGTATTTATGCTGCTTAATCATTCAATATTTTTCGTCTGGCTTGTTCTTTTCCCTTCCCTCCTCTCCTTCCTCCGTTTCATTTCCATATTTCTGTCTCCTGCTTTCTGAAGAGTAGGCAAGCGTTGTGCCCCTTCCGATGGCAGTTACCAGCCCGATCGTCGCTTTCTCTTTCATGTCTAGTTTTAACGACTCAACCAGAGACGACTAGTCCGATTTCTTACATAGAAGCATTTAGTGAACACAAACTCCTTAATTTCCAAGTTATTTTACCCTTACCTTTTACACGTTCAGCCACTATAACTATTCGGGGTTATAACCGTGGTAATTACGACAGATTCAACAACGAACTAGAAGCTTTTCATAACAAACCCTTTTTGCCGCCGTCTGAATCGCGGACCGTGAAGGACCATTGGGGTCTTTTTAAGGAAAAAATATTAGAATTAGTTTGCAAATATGTGCCGCTAATCTCTATATCGAACGATAAAAGTAACCGTTGGTTTACTAAACAACTTAGAGCTTTACAAAATAGAAAGAAACGCTTCTATAATACTGCAAAACGTAAGGATGCTGCCTCCTACTGGGATATGTACAATGATTGCTTACAAGTTTATTGTGAAGCATTTGGCGCAGCCAAGAAGAAATATTGTTCGCAGGACTTGCCTTCACTCATTAGGGATTATCCTAAAAAGTTGTGGCAAATAATATCTCCATATAATAAGTCTACTAATCGCGTTACAATACACAATTCTAAACAATCTCCATTTTCTGATGAAGGTTCTGTGGTTGCTTTCAATGCACATTTCACACCGATTTTAAACAAGTAGATTGTTCCAATGTACAATTTGTTCCTGAGCCACCCTTCCTCCCTTTGGTGATTCCAATCACCGTCACTGCCGAACGAATCGGGAACCCCATCACGACGCTTAAAATTTCCACTTCATTTGGCATTGATCATCTCAACTCTAAAATGCTGAAAAATAATACTGATATTTCCAGTCGCTTTCTGTGTCTCCTCTTTAACCAGTCGGTATCATCAGGTGAGCTGCCTAAGGAATGGAAGATTGGTAATGTAGTTCGCGTATTTAAACACAGTGACAAGCACTCGTCCTGTAATTATCGACCCATTTCAGTAACATGCATATGCTGCGAATTACTTGAACATATTATAGCTTCTCATATCTAGGTCACCTTGAATCAAATAGTTTTTTTTTTGTAATCAGCATGACTTCAAAAAACACTACTCATGTTACACTCAGTAATCTGAAGGCATGACTGGCCTTTACTTTAACATGAAATCCAACGATCAAACAGATTGGCTCTTTCTTGCTTTTGCGAATTCCTTCGATACTGTACATGATTGCCGTTTAATTTGCAAATTGTCTGCCCTTTGTATTGACTCAACAACATTCTCTTGGCTAAGTAAGTTCTTCTCTTCACGCTAGCAATTTAGAGTGGTCAAAAATATGTCGTGTAACATTTGCGACGTCATATCCGGTGTCCCATAAGACCATTGCTCTTTTTAATATTAATCAGCGACTTGCTCTTTTGCTGGCTAACAGCGTCACCTACCGCAATATTAAATGTTTCATGATTAACTTACTCTCCAAAATGACCTTGAACTAACCTTTAGATGGTGCGTAAGTTGGCAGATGTCCGTTAACGCCTCCAGATGCAGGTTAATCTCGTCTAGTAGAAAGCGCGCTAACCGAGTGTTCCACTTTTCGATTAATCATAGCGCAGTTTCGACTGCTCCATCGTACAAATATCTCGGCGTTTATCTTTCATCAAACTTATCCTGGCCAACGCATGTAACAGCTGTTTCATCCAAAGCTTCTCAATCTCTCATCTACCTGCTTAGAAAATTGCGTAACGCACCTTCGAATGTATGAAAGCTAGCATATCTTACCTATGTTCGCCCCCAATAGAATGCGCTTCATCCACATGGTCACCATATCAAGATTATTTAATCTGTTTGTTGGAAGCCAATCAGCATATGGCAGCCAGATTTATCTCTGCCAACTACGGCTATTATTCGAGCATTCCCCGAATAAAACAAGCCCTTGCAATTCAGTCCTCAGAAGATCGCCGCGTCATTGCTCTTGCATGTCTCTTTCGCTGGTATATTTACAGTAATAACTTTCACCGTTTGCCACTTCATGCTCCGGTGCGCACATCTCGTCGCATTTACAACAACGAACTTAGTTTCTTGCGCATTCGTGGTGAAACGCAGGCATTTAACTCATCACCACTACCAAGAGTCATTGCAGATTGGAACAGTCTCCGGGATCACATTGTATCCATCTCCAATCGTAAAACATTTAGTGATAATCTGAATATTGTATAACGACATTGCTCTTTGCAATTTTTGGTCATGTAATTACGGTTGCCCCCTTTACTGAATGCCCGTCAATGGGGCCGTAAGGTAAAGTGAATAAATAAATAAATAAGTAAAAATAAATATAAATGAATAAATTATTAAACAATAAATAAACAGCAGGGCAAATGAAAATGAAATCCCGTTGGAAGAACGGTGTTGTCGCAAATAAAAGTTTGAATGCCGAAAAAATCATGAAATCAATCTTTTTTTGTCATCTGTAAACATACGCCAACATCCCAGGTTCGCCCTCCTACCGAACATGTTTTGAATTTTGTCTGCACATCACCTTCACCCTTACTTTCCCAAATATCAGAAAAGTTCAAACAAGGCGATTCATTTACCAAGGACATCACGTGGTCGCCTCGTATAACCCAGCGTATGTACAATAGATTCTAGGGTGCTGAAATTATTTGCAACCCTAATATTTAGCCCCAAACAAATATCTATCCTAATAGATTGCTCAAAACAATGCTGCTATTTTTAGTATAATGTGAACTTTGTGTCGCATATAGTTCTTATATATCAGTGGAAGCCAACAAACAAAGACACGGAGCAAAGCGCAGGGCAAATTACTTGTACTTGCCAAGTGCATTAAAGAAATGGTAAATTATTGGCAATGAAAGTGGAGGAAGAAACAACTTGCCGCAGGTGGGGAATGATCCTACGTCTTCCAATTACGCGTGCGATGCTCTAACCAATGGAGTTCACGCGGCGCGGTTTTCCTATCCTCGTTCTTGGGTATTTACGTGTAGCTACTGGAGCTGACCTGGGGAGTGTTAGCCAGCGCCACCACTCACAAACCATGGCGGCAGAGGTGGAACATCATTTCCACCGCCAGCGTCACGAGTACATGATCTTTTTGGGTGAAGGAAACTGGTCAAAAAGCCTGCACTTGCTACCTGAAGGCATCAATGTTGCCGGATTCGAGACCCTCGTTATGTAAGAACGAGAACAAAGTGGGTTAGGCAAAGGGTCTGATTTTATTAATCACATCATGAAAAGCGAACAAACAAAGACTTGTTAAGGACAAGTAATTTCCCGTATGTATTCCTTGTTGTCTATGTTTGTTGGCTTTTCATGATATGACATCGTTCTTTTAATCATTTTAATTATTTGGTTTTACGCGCCAAAACCACTTTCTGATTATTAGGCACACCATAGTGGGGGACTCCGGAAATTCGGACTACCTGGGGTTCTTTAATGAGCACCTAAATAAGCACACGGGTGTTTGCGCATTTCACTCCCGACGAAATGCGGCCGCTCTGGCCGGCATTTGATCCCGCTACCTCGTGCCAGTGATAGTTAACTTATTGACGCTGGGGGACACTTAAAATAATGGCAGTAAAACGTTTTAAAGAGCTTGTTAATCACCTTAAAGGCTCCAGCTTCTAGAAACGCAGACAACTTCAGTTACACTATAGGGACTATGACACACCCATTTTTATAATATTCGATCTCAATCACTCCCGTAGTTCTCTCATTATGGAGACGACAAATTCTGCATTGTTAGTACAAGCCATCTATAAGGATCCAGAACGCTTGCAGACGTAATACATTGCAAATGCTCTAATTACTTCAAACACTTCGAACTTTGCCGCGCATATTACCAATCAGATAATTCCGAACCCGCCGTGGCTGCTTAGTGGCTATGGTGTTGGGCTGCGAAGCACGAGGACACGGGATCGAATCCCGGCCACGGCGGACGCATTTCAATGGCAGCGAAATGCGAAAACACCCGTGCGCTTAGATTGAGGTGCACGTTAAGGAACACCAGGTGGTCCAAATTTCCGAAGTCCCCACTACGGCGTCACTCATAATCACAATGTAGCTTTGGCACGTAAAACCTCATAAATTTCAGATGCCCATTATACTTGCACAATATATATTCAGCCTGACTTATTCATGTAGAACAGCACGGGCGCCTTGTCTAACGCATAAAAACAGTATGAAAGCAACAGTTCAGCAAACATTCGTAAAGCTCAGAATTACTTCAGAAGCGTTAAAATTTTCGTAGATGTCACACAAAGCATATCCTCAATTTTTACTAATACACTAGAATCTCAGAAAATAGAAATCGTGTAAAAAAATGACCACTGAAAAGGAACGGCGTTAGAGTTGGTTGATTTGTCTTTAGGGAATTAATAAAACAAGTTTCTCACACGGAAAAGAACTCCATCTCCAGGTAAGGGGAACTACACGTGCAACCGAAAACGACGCTGAGGCGCCAATCTGAGTGGCATAACAACAGGCTTTACTGCTTGTCGCTTTCCCGATATAGATTTCCGTGTTTTTCTCGATAGTTCTCCACAATCTCACCAATCGTCTCAAAGATCCATTTCGGGTCTCTTTTGCGGTGCCGTGTTAATTTTGTGACTTTGCTGTGGACAATACCATTTAAGCGCGGCTAAACTTATAGAGGATTTGAAAAGTCGTTCCTTTAAGAAAACGGCTAATTTTTGTTGGAAGAATTGCTCGTTTCATTTCATTCTAAGATTCGGTGCTAACTGTTGTACTAACGGCTTCGTGTACCTAGATACTTTCGAGGAAGCTACACGTATTAGCGTTTGTTGGCACTGAAGCATCCGTCCCTCATAAAGCAGCATCTTTTGAAGTTTTGAGCTCAAAATCTCTCAAAATGGAGCTCTTGATAAAGGGACTTATTTTCTTTTATTCAAGTACCCTAAATGCCCATGCGGGCATTACATCAGGGTGTTGCAATGAATTAGTGATATATACAGTATACGCATTTAAACAGATAGTGCATGCTACAATAAAAGGAACACAAGCGGAAAAACAGGAAAACAAACAAATAGAATCCGATTTTCGACACGTCCTAAACGCTGAAGATACAAATAGATTTAAACTGGGTGTTACACAAAATCAACGTAACTTGGTCACTTTATAGAAGGAAAAATAGTTGATAAAGACGTACACATACCATGAGATACTGCATGAAACAACGAAAAGCACAAGCAGACCAAATTTTATGCAGTAGAAGTGACCCTGCGCTAACCCAGAACAAAACCATTTGCGCAAGGAACATCAAAATATGGTGAGGGAAAAAAAATTCAAGGTGCGCAATAACACAGTGAAGCCTATAACAAATGAGCAAGAGAATACTATGTTAGTACGGTAAAATACTGTTTTAGTTTTGCTAGAAAATCATCGTGACTTAGAGCTGATACGATTTCATGTGGTAGCATATTCCAATTATATATCGCGAGAAAGAGGGGCGAGTGCCTCAAGAAGTTAGTGCGCGCAAGAACGAGCTGCACTTTAAAGGAATGATCAAGGCGCGGGAAGGTACGATTGGCGGGCCTGATGTGGCATGCGCTGAAAGACGACCTGCAGTAATATAGCTTGAGAAGATGGGAAAGAAGTCCTATCAACCTTCGATTTTCTAGCGAGGGGAGATTTAGAGATATTTTTATGTTAGGGATGCTAGAAGTTCGTGAGTAATTTTTCGTCATGAAGCGGGCTGCTCTGTTTTGGACCGACTCGAGCTTGTTTATGAGGTACGATTGATGAGGATTGCAATTAAAATACGCGTACTCCATTTTCTAATGAACTAGTGTCACTTAGGCTAATAATTTAATGGACTTGTTTGCCGAGTAAAGGTTACGCCTAATGTAGCCAAGGGTTTTACAAGCGCTGCTAGTAATCGCATCGATGTGATGATTCCATGAAACGTTTGAAGATAAATTATTTCCCAAATATTTTATTGTTTGCGCATGTGCAATACTAATGTCGTTCATTGCGTAACGGGTAACCCTAGGGTTACTGGATCTAGTAAAGGCTATAGCCTTAGTTTTTGAAACATTTATTTCCATTTACCACTGTTTACACAAGTCGGTAATTTTCGCGAGGTCAGATTGCAAAATGTCAGTGTCGAAAGAGTTAATTATTCGTCTATAAATTACGCAATCATCTGCAAATATTCTTATTGTAGATTTAATATTATTGCTGATGTCGTTGACGTATAGCAGGAATAAAATTGGTCCCAGTACAGATCCGTGCGGCACTCCGAATTTAACTAGTGATCGCGGAGCAGAAAATTCATTAGTAGTTACAAATTGGTACCGGTTAGTTAAAAAGTTGCTAATCCAATTTGTAATCCTACTATTTATGTTAAAATGGCGAAGTTTTAATAATAAACGGTTATGAGCTACCTTATCAAAAGCCTTCGCAATATCAATAAATATGGCGTCTATTTGTGAGGAGTCGTTGATAGCTTGGTGGAGGTCAGAGACTAGCTCGAATAACTGCGTCTCACATGACCGACCCCGTTGGAAACCGTGTTGAATAATGAAGAGGAGATTGAGAACGGTTAGGTATTTCATGTTTGCTGATGATATAATGTGTTCTAAAAGTTTACATGGAATACGGGTCAGAGAAATAGGTCTGTAGATTGAGACAGATGACGCGTCACCGGACTTAACGATTGGAATTATTTTAGCTATTTTCCATTCTTTAGGAACACATCCTGAATCAATAGATTGTTGAAAAAGAGCGGCGAAAATGCGAGATATCACTGGTTTAGTCATTTTTAGTAGTTTTGGACAAATTCCGTCTGGACCGAGAGCCGAGCTGTTACAAAGACGATCAATAACAGCTTCAATGCCCTTTTGGGTGATAACGATATATCTTATGATGGAGGTAACAGAACCGAGTTCAATGTTAGCGGGAATGGGAAGTTCACTTGTAAAAACAGAACAGCAGAAATAATTTAATGCAGTAGCGACCTCCGATGATGGAAGGAATTCACTGTCTTTCTTTATGGAAATGAAGTCTGATGATGATGGTTTGGGTTTTATTACCTTCCAGAATTTTTTTGTGTTGTGGACTAACATGTTCGAAATATCATGGTTGAAAAATTTGTCTTTGGCTGCTTAAATTTCAGTTTTGCATAACTTGTATTGTTCCCGATAACACTTCCAGGTATCATCAGATGTCGAATTTTTAGCTTTTATATGCGCGCTTTTTTATTAATACAGCGCCTTACGTGAGAGGTGAACCACGCACTTCCAGTAGACAGAGTTATTTGTATTTTTGGTATGTACTTTTCTTCCAGTTTAGTCAGCTTGTTACAAACAATCATCCAGTTATCATTGCTATCATGATAATGCATCCCGCTCAAGAATTCTACACAAAAAACCGAGAGCTCGCTGGTGATCATTTCAACATTTCCTCGCGCATAATCATAAATGGTTTTCTTTTCCTGTACACTGGTTTTGCGCTTTATATCGTATTCACAGTGAAGGACGTTGTGGTCACTAATACAATCTAACACATGAACAGACACGTTGAGAGGTTCAGTGGTCAACACAAAATCCAAGGTAGCATCCCCCCGTGTTGGTCAGGAAACTATTTGGCTTAATGCGTACTAAGAAATGACGTCAAGAAAATCCTTACATTCTGCTTTCCTTGGGCTGCCTTCAGCTGTAACCATCCGCCAGTTAATTCCAGGGTAGTTAAAGTCAGCAGCAAGAATAATAGATGAGCCGGGACATTTGTTACTTACAAAGCTAAGCGATTCGTTAAGGCATTTAATGAACGTGTCCTGCGAATCTGGAGGACGGTAACAAACACCAACGGCACAAGTTACACATGAGATCTGAAGCATGACCCACAAAATTTCAATAAAGAAACCCGTGTAAAGTAGGCGTGCTTGGAAATATTTTTTTACTGCAATTATAACACCACCGCCTCGTGTTACTACCCTGTCTTTTCGAAACAAAATGAAGTTTTTAGAAAGAGATAATTGATTGTCGGACACGTCGCAAGACAGCCATGTCTCTGTTCCTAGTATTATATCAGCTGAGCAGGACTCGACAAAAGCACAAAGGTGATCCTGTTTTCTGAAAATACTTCTGAAATTTGCCACAATAATAGACAGTTCTTTTGTCATCTGCTTTGAAACGTCAATTGCCCTTCGCGGGAGCCTCGTGTCTAGGGATGGCGACCACTTCATTGTTTGAAGGGTCGACTGTGAAAGTTCCGTTGCCCATTATAAGCTTATCAAACTGCAATTTATGTTTTTCGTTCTGCAGGCGCTTCGCGCTTGCGAAATCACGGAGCGTTTTTCCGATTAGTTGCATTCGCGGTGAAAAATCTTCATCGATCCAGACTCGAGGGGTGGCGAGGTCTGTTAGTTTGGAAGAGTTTTTCAAGATATTGCTTTTGTCTTTGAAGTTCAGAAATTTAACCTCAATGGGCCGGGTGCGATCGGGTTTACGTTGACCGACTCGATGGCCTCGCTCTATTTCACCTGCTTGGATACCCAGGTTTGCCGTGACAAATTCAGAAATAAGCTTTTCCGTATCGCTCCACTTTTCAGCAGCTTGTTTGGGAATACCCTTCAATACGAGATTATTTCACCTCATTCGATTATTCAAGTCATCCACAACGATGTTTGCTTGTTTAATCTGTTTCTGCTCTATGTTCTTCAACTGCACTTTAGATTCTTGAAGAACAGAACCGACAGCCGTAACGCTTTCACTCAAGTTGTCAACGGTCTCATGTCGCTCTTCTATTTTCGAGAGTCGCCTTTTGACGTCTGTCACAGTATTGTGGATATCTTTAAGTTTATTGGTCACTTCCTTGTGAAATCGCTCGTTTGACACTGTAAGTTCTTTCATTAATGTAACAAGTTTGTCAGTCTTATCCGGACCCGGATTAACCTCAACATCTCCCGCACAGATAAGTAAATGAACAAGAGAAAAAAGTAAAAGTACTAGGCGTCCACCCACGAAGTAGCACCTACCAAAGGAACATGACTGGAGCCACACAAGGCTGCATGGCTCCGCAATTCTTCTCAGTTGAACGAAACAGCCAATGCGGGCGCGGTAAGTGCACAAATCCATACCCATAACTAGTCAGTCAATAACAGTGGACACAATGGGGAATTGCAGCCAGCTAGCGATTCAAAAGTCCTTAAAGAGGCACATTGCTGCACACTCACCTAGAAAAACAGCACACTGTTAGCTCGAAGCTCTGGGCTGCAAATCCCGCTCGGTCGGCGTAGGCGATCCTTTTTACAGAACAGAACAGCCGACTAGAGGGTGCTGCAGGCGACGAGCAGTAACAGGACCGGTGAACTGGTGATTGTACCGAATTAGATGGCAATTTCAATACACGGCACGAGGTAGTAGGGCACGTGTCTCGTTGATCAGCAATCCGCAGGAACCAATACGATTCAGCCGACGCCGTTAAACCCAGTGCTGCGCACCCTCAGGGCAGTCAGAGCCTAGAAAATCAGACTAATGACGGCGATTCCTTTAGTTTCCGTCAAACGTGAGTAGCATGACGTAAAGCGCTCTCGAGAAAATTGGAAACCGTGGATATCGGCTTTGCACTACTCTCGCAAACTTGCTGGATAAAGTTTACCATAGCGATACCATTTGCATGGAAACACTAGGTGAATTTTCGCTGTCGACGTCGAAGTGAGGTTCCACATAATGAACAAGTGTAAAAAGTCACGGCTCGAACTCCGTGCGCTGTGGGTGCGAAAGAAAGCTTGCCAGGATTAGTGGATAAGTACAGGAGCCTAATGCGCGCCGTCCTACTGCGTTCTCAATGTTTGACGCCTTGTGGTGCAAGGCACCCTAAAGGGGCGGAGGTGGGAAGGGGTCGCGGAGGCTGGCTTTCGTACCTGCTCATTGTTATCTTATCCCCCTTTGGCAAAGGCAGGCCGCGCTGTATCTTGGAGGAAACCTGCGATCAGGCATTGTTCATGGTAGAGCCGTCATGGCGGTTCGCTTGCCGTGCGCTGTCGTCTGGCGTCTCTAGTCATGGAGATCACGTAATCTCTTGTGTCGCAAAGCGTTCAAGCGAGAGCGAGCACTAAGGGTTCGCTTCGCATGCACAAAGGCTATAGTATTCCGTCATTCGCCAGCAAATTTTACTTCAGTGCAAGTAATAGTTGTGCCAGGAGAGGGTACTAAATTCCGCAGCCCCCTGTTCCCGAAACAGGCTTAAAACACACGTGCGCCGCTCAAGTGCATAATTTAATACAAAGACTGCAGTTAACTGAGACTCTGAGTTTGCGTATATATGCCCTACCTTTCTAACGATGTAACCAAAGTGGCTTCTTTAGTTCACAAATGAATATGGGAAATGCTACAGTCCTTGCATAAAGAATGAAAATTGGGAGAACTTGTGGCGCCAGGGGGCCACGTATTCTTTGCCAATCGATCCGCTTTATCATCGCGACACGTAAACTCGAAGTAACCAAGACATTTCTCGCGGTAGTGGGAAAAGTGAGTGGTAAACGCCGGATAACGAGTTAAGGCACATTCTCACTCAACTTTTGCAATCAATGAAACTGACGCTCTTGAAGCATTGCTAGCACATCACGCTAGGAATTTAATTGTGCTGCTTACGTGTCGGAACGCCGGTTTGCTTTATGAGGCGCGTTATAATATGAAATCGTGGATTGTGGATCTGGGGCTATTTAACGTGCATCTAAATTAAATTCGACTACATAAGTGTTCTTCTTTAACTTCGTTCCCACGGAAATTCAGCCGCCGTGGCTACGATTGAATTGGGTATCTTTAGTTGAGCAGTGCAACGCCCGAACCACAGAGCTACTTGGTGAGTATAACACTAGCAAGTCTGAAACCTTTAGCCATAGAGTTAATAAAATAAACTCCAGAAAAAAAAAAACCGCATATTGCCCATGCATTGGAATCGCAACTGCAAGGGAGTCACCATGTTGCTACTCTGCGCAGGAGCACATGCGCAGACGATGAGATGTGATTCAGAGGAGACGGGCAACCAACGCCATACACAGCCTCGCTAAGTAAGGTGGCGCTAAATTGTTCAGACGTATGCAAACACATCCTTTATCGAATCGACACTGAAGAGTACGTGGAATGGCCAACGACTGTTGTCTACATTGCATGTAGGAACCTGCATCTGCCAGAGGTGGGCAAACTCCTTCGGCCCTCGTATGTAATATATGCGTGGCTCTGCTGTCGCAAAAGCCGGAGACAACCGGAACTAGGGGAAGTTGAGGCTTCATAAAAATTCATGCCGTCTTCGTCTGTGACGGGTTTCGATTGGGATATGCGCACAATTTGGGGCGGCCGCCGCATCAGAAGCGATTTGTTGGGACGCCATATACGTCGGTGTGTTGTGCCAGAAGGTGAACCAACGCGATGACGCGGCGGTAGGTCTGACGCACGCTAGCTCGGACGCAGTGTACTTGGTAAGTTCTTGAAATTTTGCGGAGTGAGCGCGCCTTGCTTTGGTGCGCTCTTCCTTGAATTGATTGATGTCATGTATGGGCGGGCTTGACGCTGTATGTTTTCGAGCAGTCGCGGGCCGGCATCGTTTTGTCGGCGACGTCGAGCGTACAGACGCGGGCTCTCGCGTTCCCTGGAGTGAAACTCGAGATCCTCGATTCGGCGTCGCCTCTTCTCAGCCCCAGCTTCGGCGGCGACGCATCGCTTCCCGCTTGGCAGTACGGCGCTCAACCTGGCAAGACGCTCCTTCTTCGTCGGCCGGACTGTCTTTGGTCTTCTCATAGGAGTAGCACGTACAAACGGAGTAGAGGAGCCTGGACGTGTGTCGCCGCTTCTGTTGCGAGCTTTTACTCGCCTCTGACGGCACGATTCTGCCCTAAACGCGTGGTATGGGAGGAGGTTAAATGTCTCGGTGCGCTCGCAGGTGGTTGCTAGGCAACGCGAGAAACCGAGCAGCGGTTCACCTGGTAAATGCTCCTCGGCGGAACTGAAAGCATAAACAGCTGCGTTGTTCTAAGGGATAGGGAACCCAGATCAATCCACACGAACACCAAAGGTGAATGCAGGGGACACCGACAAGAGAGAGAAATATAGACGCGCGAGGAAATCGCCAATAAATAAACCGGTACACTGACGTTGCCTTACAATACGATGCAGGTTCTGGTATTATTTATGTCAACTACTGGTTAAGCCGTGCCCATCAGCGACGCTGCTTACTGGACAGCCATCATGCTTGAAATACACGCCATTGAAGAACCAATTCAAATCTGTGATGCGCATACGGAAGCCACAGTTCACATCTACACTGACAGTCGAGGGGTCCTCAAGCAACTGAACTCCCCATACAACACGGCTATAATAGCGCACCGCATAAAACGAGCCAGCGACACCTGCGGGGTAATAAACGTGTGCGTTTTCTCGTATAATGGAGAACAGGCATCATCATGAGAAAAGGAGGAAACGGAGGGGCCAATGAAGGTGCATGCGATATAATTGCAGACGCCCGCCATCGCAGCCTTGAAGGGAGCCTGCCATTGCTGAAACACACCCCGTCATCCCTCACTGTGCGAGACCACCGATTGTTTCACTGAACCAGGACAGTAAGGCTCTTCTACGGCAGTCCACTCAAAGCATGCTTCCACCCATTCGCACTCGCCTCGCCAGAGGAGCGCATCTTCTCTTCCTCAAGGCAAGAGCTAAAGCACCCGTTCAACCGGATGTTCTGAGCAAGTAGATAGGAACACAAGTCGGATAGTCCAAAAGTCTCGCAATCAACATCGACATGAAACATCTCATCTCGCCGTGTCCTGGCACAGCCAGGCTCAGGGACAAGCACACGCGACCTCTAAGGGTGGCGTCGTACAACGATCCGGTCGCACCGCAAGGAGATGCCACCAGAAGAATTAACGCTTTGCTGTTTTAGCTAAAGAGGCGCACGTCCTTCCTTTTACCTGGTCCTTTGCCGAGATGCCAGGCCACTGGCCACCCTAGCTAATAAACGTTTCAATCAATCTATGTCAATGAAGAAATTGTAAATCTCACGTGAGGATTTTATAAATGACCCTCCGATCTCTCCGAGATTTAGACGGCCGTGTATACACGTTTTTGCGCACTTAAGTGATCCTGTAAACGATTGCTGTTGAATAGAGTCTTTTTTATTATTTTTGGCATTACGAAGATAAGTCATACAAAAATGGCGGTGTGTTTGCTGTGGCGACGTTTTTCGGGGGCAAACCTTTTGCTCTGAGTTTAGCGGTAAACACATAAGGACGTCATACCTTGGTGCTCCATGTAGCTACGTAGGAGAACGAAATATATTTTGCAAAAGAAAAAAGATACTGGAATGTTCGATGGCAAAAACCAAAATTTGAAAATAAAGCCATGAGCGGCGGTTATGTTACCTAATTATAGTTTCGTCGCCACTCACATATGCACACGACCCTTTGAAAAATAAAAGAAAGCTTTTTGGGGAAACCAGCGCACCCTCAGCGGCTTTTTGACGTTGTAACAATGCAGTTTTCATTAGAACTGCGGCTTCATTGGCGATAGGGTATCTTGGAGGTGGTCGTACACTCGTTGCTTCACGTCAAGACGAGTATATAAATATACGGAACAATGCGCTGCTTTAAATGCAAAGTAGTATATTACAGATAGGTGTCGCAAATATGAAGGCCGTCAACTATCTGGATCATGGCTGTCTCCTAGCACCCAACGTGGCCTTAATTGTTGTTTGTACTATATGAAGGAAAAGCACTAAGGCCCACAGCGCAATACATTTTTCGGAGATTTAGTGGATGAAAGGAAAATTTGCGCAAACACAGGTATGTTTGTGCCGCCTATAGAATTTCTTTACACCCGCATTGACAAACCGACCTTGTCTTAAAGCTAAAACGCCCCTCTGTGAGGGTAAGGAAAGTATCATGTTGATAAAAAGGTAAGGTATGAGAAAGAAACGTGCCTTCTTGGGGTGAAAAGGCACCCTTACGAGAGTTGGTCTTATCATCTCAAGAAATGAGCATGGGAGCGAGGCTTCGAAATTTTCATAGTTTTGAAGAGCTGATTTACAAAAAAGAATCACATTTTGTTTCTCAAACAAGAAGTACAAAAAAGAAATGCCCGTTTTTACACGCCGTGAGAAATGCAGTCTAAGAACTTCAAGTTGTTGCTGTCGTACATATGTCATGTAGTAACACGTGTCTGCGGGTTTCTTTGCTTACCGCGTCGATCCGAGTTTAGCCATCGACCTTCATTTGACCGCAGCTGGGCTGTAGCCTTGGCAACGCGTCATGTGACACGTCGCTCCGAGCTCCCGAGCTGGCGCTGGCTTGGCACATGCGCTCTCCACACCGGGGTCACCACCTAAACACGTGACTCGCTCCGGGCCTGCCTAAGAAGAGGCTGGGCCGTTTTCTCTGAGCGTTGCTGGTGGGGCGGCAGGCTTTGAGCCGTCGTCGCCAAGCGTAGTCTGGCCACTCCGCGGATATCGCGCGGCGATCTGCTTCACTGGCGTAGGGTCCAGAATGCAACATGCGTCACACCGTCATGATCAATGTAGCAACCGCGTTTGCGCCCTCTCTGTTTGAACTTGGACGCTGCGCATGTTCACGGTGTCTCTTTGGATGTCTAGCATTGGGCTTTTTATGAGGCGTCGCACTGTCGAACGATGCGTGTCTATTGATGCCTAATCACAGTCATGTCTAGCCACCGACCTAGGTACAGCCGTTAGCTGGCTTAACAATGATTGTTCAATTAAGTATAATCATCATAATCAGCCTGGTTACGCCCAATGCAGGGCAAAGGCCTCTCCCATACTTCTCCAGCTACCCCGGTCATGCACTAATTGTGGCCATGTTGTCCCTGCCAACTTCTTAATCTCATCTGCCCACCTAACTTTCTGCCGCCCTCTGCTACGCTTCCCTTCCCTTGGAATCCATTCCGTAACTCTCAATGACCATCGGTTGTCTACCCTCCTCATTACATGTCCTGCCCATGCCCATTTCTTTTCCTTGATTTCAACTAAGATGTCAATAACTCGCGTTTGTTCCCTCACGCAATCTGCTCTTTTCTTATCTCTTAACGTTACACCCATCATTCTTCTTTCCATAGCTCGTTGCCTCGTCCTCACTTTAAGTAGAACCCTTTTCGTAAGCCTCCAGGTTTCTGCCCCGTACGTGAGTACTGGTAAGACACAGCTGTTATAAACTTTTTCCTTGTGGGATAATGGCAACCTGCTGTTCATTATCTCAGAATGCCTGCCAAACAACCCCAGCCCATTCTTATTCTTCTGATTATTTCAGTCTCATGATCCGGATCCGCAGTCACTGCCTGTCCTAAGTAGATGTATTCCCTTACCACTTCCAATGCCTCACTGCCTATCGTAAACTGCTGTTCACTTCCGAGACTGTTAAACTTTACTTTAGTTTTCTGCAGATTAATTTTTAGACCCACGCTTCCGCTTTCCCTCTTCAGGTTAGTGAGCATGCCTTCCAATTGGTCCCCAGAGCTACTAAGCAAGGCAATATCATCAGCGAATCTCAAGTTACTAAGATATTCTCCATTAACTCTTATCCCCAATTCCTCCCATTCCAGGTCTCCGAATACCTCCTGTAAACACGCTGTGAATAGCATTGGAGAGATCGTATCTCCCTGCCTGACGCCTTTCTTTATTGGGATGTTGTTGCTTTCTTTATGGGGGACTATGGTGGCTGTAGAACCGCTATGGATATCTTTAGCATTTTTACATATGGCTCGTCTACACCCTGATTCCATAGTGCCTCCATGACTGCTGAAGTTCGACCGAATCGAACGCTTTTTCGTTATCAATGAAATCTATATATAAGGGTTGGTTATATTTCGCACATTTCTCTATCACCTGACTGATAATGTGAATATGGTTTGTTGTTGAGTAGCCTTTACGGAATCCTGCCTGGTCCTTTGGTTGACTAAAGTCTAAGGTGTTCCTGATTCTATTTCCGATTACCTTAGTAAATACCTTGTAGGCAACGGACAGTAAGCTGACCGGTCTATAATTTTTCAAGTCTTTGGCATCCCCTTTCTTATGGATTACGATTATGTTAGCGTTCTTCCAAGATTCCAGTACACCCGAGGTCATGGGGCATCGTGTATACAGGGTGGCCAGTTTTTTCTAGAACAATGTGCCCACTATCCTCCAAGGAATGTGCTGTTACCTGATCCTCCCCAGTTGCCTTCCCCCTTTGCATAGCTCCCAAGGCGTTCTTTACTTCTTCCAGTGTTACTTATGGAATTTCAAATTCCTCTAGACTATTCTCTCTTCAGTTATCGTCGTGGGTGCCACTGGTGCTGTATAAATCTCTATAGAACTCCTCAGCCACTTGAACTATCTCATCCATATTAGTAATAATATTGCCGGCTTTTTCTCTTAACGTATACATGTGATTCTTGCCAATTCCTAGTTTCTTCCTCACTGCTTTGAGGCTTCCTCCGTTCCAGAGAGAATGTTCAATTCTATCCATAGTATACTCCCTGATGTCAGCTGTCTTACGCTTGTTGATAAACTTTCAAGGTTCTGCAAGTTCTATTCTATACGTAGGGTTAGTGGCTTTCATGCATTGACGTTTCTTGATCAGATCTTTCGTCTTCTGCGATAGCTTACTGGTATCCTGTCTGACCGAGTTACTACCGACTTCTATTGCACACTCCTTAATGATGCCCATACGATTGTCGTTCAATGCTGCAAAACTAATGTCCTCTTCCTGAGTTAAAGCAGAATACCTGTTATGTAGCTTGATCTGGAATTCCTCTATTCCCTCTCCTGCGGCTAACTCATTGATCGGCTTCTTATGTGCAAGTTTCTTCCGTTCCCTCCTCAAGTCTAAGCTAATTCGAGTTCTTACCATCCTATGGTCACTGCAGCGCACCTTGCTGAGCACGTCCACATGTTGTATGATGCCAGGGTTAGCGCAGAATATGGAGTCTATTTCATTTCTAGTCTGGCCATTCGGGCTCCTCCATGTCCACTTTCGGCTATCTCGCTTGCGGAAGAAGGTATTCCTAATCCTGCATATTATTCTGTTCTGCAAACTCTACTAACAACTCTCCCCTGCTATTCCTAGAGCCCATGCCATATTCCCTCACTGAATTGTCTCCAGCCTGCTTCTTGCTTGCCCTGGCATTGAAGTCGCCGATCAGTATGGTGTATTTGTTTTGACTTTACCCATCAGCGATTTCACGTCTTCATAGAAGCTTTCGAGTTCCTAGTCATCATGAGTGGATGTTTAGGCGTAGACCTGTACGACCTCCAATTTGTACCTCTTATTAAGTTTCACAGCAAGACGTGCCACCCTCTTGTTAATGCGATAGAATTCTTGTATATTACCAGCTATATCCTTATTAATCAGGAATCCGACTCCTAGTTCTCGTCTCTCCGCTAAGCGCATGTAGCACAGGACGTGTCCGCTTTTCAGCGCTGTATATTCTTCGTTTATCCTCCTAACCTCACTGAGCCCTATTATATCCCTTTTACTACCCTCTAATTACTCCAATAACACTGCTAGACTCTCCTCACTAGGTAACGTTCTAACGTTAAACGTTGCCAGGTTCAGATTCCAATGGTGGCCTGTCCGGTATAATAACTACAACTACAACTAATAACCATAACTACAACTAAATGAAAGAATAACTAAGTGAAACCAAGGCTTAATCAGGGGTGATATAAGGTAAAGCGATTCGAAACATTTCTATTTCAATTCTGCCATCAGCCCTCCGCTATTGGTCAAAAGCTTTTTGAACCACCCCCACTTCGCCTGTCCGTCACGCAACGTCACGAAAACCGTGATAGCTTCCCATCTGACATGACGCGTACATACTGATTATGCAGGATTGGACCGAACAAGAGAGACATAGCTATTTCCGATTAGACGCCTTTTTGCCATTAGACTTCAGCGATTGGTCAAAAGTTTTAGTGCTCCACCCACGTCACCTGGCTGTCACGCGACGTCACGAAACCGCACAAACTCACCGCCTCCAAGTGACTCGTACGAGCTACAGATGCATTATTATATCGAACAGAACTGATTTCTTTTTCTGAATAGCCGCTGGCTGCCCCGTTCCGAAAGTAATAAAATATGGCTGCCGACGATCGCTCAGGCACAGTCTACTCACACCTGCTGGCGAGCATGAGTTTATTCGCGTAGAATAAAACTTTTCGCGTGGGCATGTAATGTTTTCGAGCCCTTTCGGAGTGTTTACGACCTCGGGCTGCGAACACTTCTTTGCTGAGGATCCGTTTTAGCAGCATTCTCAACCTTCCATTGAATGCCGCCACGATTTTCGACCAGCCACCGCAAGCTAAGTAAGGGAAAGCGCACCAAACGCGAAAGCCAGCACCACCCTCTTCATTCTGTTATCGATTTTCAATGCACTTTCACGGCCCCATGGAATCCCTATTGAGCTTGAGCGTGTTCCTCACCTCTTGTCAGCCAATGACATAAGATAAGCCGCTCAGTGTAGGCAATGTTATTGGTCTTTAAAGCAAGCCAAATTGACCTCCTATAAATCCGTTCAGCTTTTGATTGGTCTCTTCATACAACCCGGCCGGTTACCGCCCGATGCTTGCGTCGGCAGTTACGCAAATTTGACGTCAAGAGATTGGAATAAAACATACTGGAATTGTTTTCCGTTATAGGGCCCCAGGCTAAACCAAGCTTTCGATTTGCATAACCAGCGTTAGCTGAGCTGAGCCGTAGCCAATTCTTTTTTCGTTTTCTATTTTTGGGGATGCGGCGAGATATGTTTCCATATCCTGTTGCACGATTCCGGTAAATTTGGATCTTGTAAAAATGACGCTTATTTATCTCTTTGTAAACCTATTTACGTATATAAATGTATATGCATGCACACACACACTCACACACACACACACACACAAACACACACACACACAAACACACATATATATATATATATATATATATATATATTGTAAGGAAGATGAGGAACGTGCGCGCAGTCAGCAGCATCGGTAGCATCAAGCGCGCAGCAGAGGGTCGAGCTCGGGGACTGTGCTCGGTGCATCGTAGAACCGGCGGTGGCTACGAACCCCAATAAACCTCCTTTTATAAGTGGTGGAGCCATGCGGGGTAACGTTCCACTCTACTATCCTGGAACTCCGTTCTCGGACGCTACCCTCTGCCATGCCGGACGCCGACCAGCAGACTCTTCCATCGCCACCCGCCCCTTGCGCTGGCACCGTTCGCCAGCGGGAGCCTCCCATCTTCAGCGGAACCGACGACGACGACGTTGAAGAGTGGCTGCCGTCCTACGAACGGGTGAGCGTTCACAACAAATGAATGACTCGGACAAGCTGGCTTACGTGTCATTCTACCTCGCGGGCGTGCCCAGTCTCTGGCTCAGAAATCATGAAAGGGATATCCGAACGTGGTCGGCGCTCAAGACGTCGATTACAGAAGTATTTGACCGACCCGCCGTCAGGAAACTCCTAGCCGAGCAGCGTTTGCGTACACGCGCACAGGACACGGGTGAGACATTCACCAGCTATACAGAAGACGTTCTCGATTTGTGCAGGCGCGTGAACGCTGCCATGACGGAAGCGGAGAAGATCAAGCACGTCATGAAGGGAATCGACGATGACGCGTTCCAAATGCTTCTGGCCAAGGACCCGCGCACTGTTGGCGACGTCATCAGGTTGTGCCAGAGCTATGATGAATTGCGTAAGCAGCGAGCTCTGACAAGGCGACATCCCACACCAAATGCGGCATCACTCTGCAGCCTTACCACCGGCCCAGAACAAGCCTCCCTGATAACGCAAATAAAGGATTTCGTCCGCGAAGAAGTCGCACGACAGCTATCTCTGGTGTCCGTCACTCAGGTGTCTGCCAGCACTTTGCCGTCTCATATCCGTAACGTGATCCATGAAGAGGTCGCGGAAGCGCTGCCGGCTGTTCACCAGCAGGATGTCGTGGCTACACCAGTCACTTATGCTACGGTTGCTGCAATGGCCCCTCGCACTGTGCCCGTGCGTCGCTTCCAGCAGCCTGTGCACCGCCCTCCACCTCCCGTCCCCTGGACCACCACTGCCGTCGCTAACCCGTGGCGTACGCCGGACAATCGCCCTATATGCTTCGCATGTAGGTGTCCCGGTCATGTCGCAAGGTTCTGCCGCCGCCGGTCGCAGGCGTTCGATGACGATCGCCGAGCGCCCTATGTGCCGCCTGATTCAAATTCGCCTTACGGACCATTCGACCCATTACCAGCTCGCTCCCAGACTGATCGCCGTCCTCGCTTCGAACGCCTCCGGTCACCCTCCCCACGTCGTCGATCGCTTTCCCCTATGCGTCGACGACCCGTCTCTAACGAAGAGGGAAACTAGACGCAGTATCTGAGGCAAGACTGCGCAAGTGTCGACATGCCGAAGTCCTCCTCCTTTCCCTGCCAATGTCATTGATGTGCTTATCGAAGATGTCGCTACAGTCGCCTTAGTCGATACCGGTGCCGCTATTTCAGTTATGGATGCCAGGTTTTGCCGTTCGCTTCGTAAAGTGACGACGTCTCTGTCTGGATTGTCGCTCCGAACGGCGAGTGCTCAACCCATTCACCCTACCGCTGCTTGTACTGCCCGTGTGATCATACAGGACGTTTTGTACACGATTGAATTCATAGTTCTTTCATCGTGCTCCCACGCCGTTATTCTAGGATGGGATTTTCTGTCACGTCACAATGCCATCATCAATTGCGCTCGGGCTGAGATTGAACTTTTCCACCTTGGTGACCTGGCCTCGGTCGATGCTCATCCTGCCGCTAAAATTGTCGTGAAAGAAGACACCTGTATCCCCCCCTGCTCATCAGCATTCGTACCAGTCTTCTGTAGTACCATATCCGATGGGACGGTCTTCTTCATGCCCTCTCATCACTTTGTTACACGAAAAGCGCTTCCTTTGCCCTTTGAAGCTCTTGACCTTGCCGCCGGTGTGAGCACGATGCCCATTTACAATCATCTTTCATCGCCGCTATCACTGCTCCTCCGCGAATGCCTTGGTTACGTCGAGTCGGTCGATTCAACACGAATTGTCTCCGTCCTCGACGAAGTGTCTTCTACTGCCGCCCATGAACTGAGTGTCCTCTCCGTACCAGACTCCACATCGACTGGTGTGTTCAGCCCATTCATCGCTGAAGATCTGACGCCTTCGCAGCGATCTCAACTTGTCGCAATCCTTCAGCACTTCCGCCTTTCTTTCGACGTTGCGCAAACCTCTCTTGGCCGTGCATCGACAGTCAAGCATTACATCGACACTGGCACTCACTCACCCCTGCGACAAAGACCATATCGCGTGTCCGCTACGGAACGTCGCGTCATTGCAGACCAGGTCGATGACATGCTCCGTCGAGGCGTCAATCAGCCTTCCCAAAGCCCATGGGCCTCTCCCGTGGTCCTCGTCACAAAGAAACACGGTTACATCCGCTTCTGTGTTGACTTTTGGCGGTTGAACAAGATCACGCTGAAGGACGTCTACCCATTACCACGCATCGATGATGCTCTTGACTGTTTGCAGGGAGCCGAGTTCTTTTCTTCACTGGATTCTTCACTGGCTACTGGCAGGTTCCGACGGCAGAGACCGATCGCCCGAAAACTGCCTTTGTTACACCAGACGGCTTGTATGAATTCACCGTCATGCCTTTCGGACTTTGCAACGCACCTGCTACGTTCGAAAGAATGATGGATAATGTTCTGCGTGGCCTCAAATGGAAAATATGTCTTTCCTATCTTGACGACATTGTGGTGTTCGCCCCTGATTTCCCAACACACCTGCTCCGCCTCCAGCACGTACTCACTTGCTTGACCAACGCCGGGTTGCAACTTAACTTGAAGAAGTGTAGATTTTCTGTTCGTCAGCTAACAATTTTAGGCCATGTCGTGTCAAAGGCGGGCATTCGCCCGGATCCCGAGAAGCTACGTGCTGTTACTGCGTTCCCAAAACCTACTACTATGAAAGAGCTACGCAGTTTTATCGGTCTCTGCTCTTACTTCCGGCGATTCGTTCGAAACTTTGTGTCAATTATATCGCCTCTCACGCAGCTCCTTGGTGGCGCTAGAGATCTCTCATCATGGTCTCCAGAGTGTGACGACGCCTTCACAACCTTGCGCCGTCATCTCACGACGCCACCCATTCTTCGCCATTTTGACCCACAAGCGCCAACCGAAATCCATACCGATGCAAGCGGTGTAGGCCTTGGCGCTATGTTGGCACAGCGTCAACCTGGCCACCCAGAATACGTCGTCGCATACGCGAGTCGCACGTTAACCAAGGTGAAGACCAATTACAGCGTTACAGAAAAGGAGTGTTTGGCCATTGTGTGGGCGCTTGGCAAGTTACACGGCCGATACGGCCCATATTTATACGGCCGATCTTTTGACGTAGTGACCGACCACCACGCACGATGTTCGCTGTCGACGCTCAAAGATCCATCGGGCCGCCTTGCCCGCTGGGCATTGAGAATCCAAGAATACGACATCAGCGTGGTGTACCGTTCCGGGCGAAAGCACTCCGACACTGACGCGCTATACCGATCACCGCTTCCCCCGAAGGCCAGTGACGACTCCCCTGCGAGTGCACATTATCCTCTCTGGACGTTGACACTATCGCTGCTGCACAGCGTAATGATCCCTGGACTGCATCTCTGCTCGACCTTCTCTCGGATACGTCGAAAGTTCCAGCGTCACGTACGCTTCGGCGCCAAGTGCCTCATTTTGCGATTCGCGACGAGCTACTGTATCGACGTAACTATGCCCCAGAGGGACGCACTTGGTTACTCGTCATTCCGAGAATCTTGCGAGCAGAGCTCTGCTCCTCGTTCCACGTCGACCCTCAGTGTGGCCATGCGGGAGTCTTCAAGACCTACGAAAGACTTCGCCACCGCTATTACTGGCGGGGAACGTATAATTTTGTTCGAAAGTTCGTCCGCTCTTGTCATGAGTGCCAACGCCGGAAAGCGCCACCGCACAATACCGCCGGTGAACTCAAGCCTTTACAATGCCCATCCCGACCCTTTGATCGCGTGGGCATAGATCTCTACGGGCCGCTTCCGTTGACTCCTGCCGGGAAGAGGTGGATAATCGTTGCGGTAGACCACTTAACCCGTTATTCGGAGACTGCTGCTCTACCAAGTGCTACAGCGCAGGAGGTCGCCAATTTCCTACTTCGTCGTTTTCTCCTTTGTCATGGAGGTCCACGTGAACTTTTAAGCGATCGAGGCCGCGCCTTCTTATCTGAAGTCATCGAACAACTGCTTGCTGAATGCGCTATTGTTCATCGTAAATGCACTGCTTATCATCCACAGACTAACGGTACCACGGAACATGCTCGCCATGTATGTCTCACCTGATAACTCTAATTGGGACATAGTTCTTCCGTTTGTCACCTACGCCTACAACACCGCGACTCAGGCCACTACCGGGTTCTCACCCTTTTACCTTCTTTACGGCCGTCATCCTTCGCACACCATTGACACCATTCTGCCCTACCGGCCGGACCAATCTGAATGCCTGCAGATCTTGGAAGCCGCCAGACAAGCAGAGGAATGTCGCCAGCTTGCCCGCCGATTCACGTCGGACGACCAGAACCGCCAAAAAGCCGTTCACGATGCCCAGAACTCGACTCCCACTTTTCTTTCGGGAGCTCTCGTCTGGTTGTTAGTGCCACACCGCACGCCTGGGCTCGCTTCAAAACTCCTTCCGAAGTACGGCGGTCCATACCGCTTTCTCGAGAGAACATCACCCGTTAATTGTCTGGTTGAGCCGCTAACGCCACCGTCCGACATGCGACGTCGTAACCGCGAAGTCGTTCACGTTCAGCGTCTCAAGCCGTATCACAATTCTACCATCCTTCCAGAAAACTAAGTCGCCGGGATAGCTCCTTTATTTCCGCGGGGCCATTGTAAGGAAGATGAGGAACGTGCGCGCAGTCAGCAGCATCGGCAGCATCAAGTGCGCAGCAGAGGCTCGAGCTCGGGGACTGTGCTCGGTGCATTGTAGAACCGGCGGTTGCTACGAACCCCAATAAACCTCCTTTTTAATGTATATATATGTTTGTTTGTTCAAGTATTCGCTTGTTTTTTGATTGATTTGTTGGTGGTACGTTGCCGATAATAACAATAATCTTTAATGCGGAGGAGCGGTCTATTTTGATATACCTCGTGGCGAGACACTGCCACGTGGTAGAAAACAAGCGTGCTGATGCAGTGTCCCTAAGGAAGAAGAAAAAGTAACGAACAGACACAAGGAAAGTTCACATGTATAAGCGGAGTCCGCCCCAGCGCCGAGCAGCAGCTACGCAAGTGTTGGGACAACTTGAACACAGAAAGGGTGCAGGGGGACAGCCACCGACACAAAAAAGGTGCTCCAAACCGGTAAGTTATATTCCTTGTCATCTCACGCTTGTCAAAACGCAAAACAAACAAAAAACGTTAGAATGCAACGACACCGCCGGGCGTGGTCGCAAAATTTGTTATCGCCGCGGCGTGCATTCAGCCCAAATGGCTGAATGCCCGCCGTTTCTGTTTTCCCCCATCTTAAGCTGCTGCGGCCCAGCACGCCCAAGGCTGCGGAACACTTATCAGGAAACAGAAAGAAAAGCCATAGTGTCGCCTGGTTTTCTCACGCCTCTTATTCGGGAAGCAACATATTGTATGGAACAACTTTATTGCAGCCGAGGTCGTGCTGCTGCCAGCATCACCAGCTGAGCAGCTGGTGATGATATATACAGATGAAGATGACGTACAATGGAAGATGATGTGTACAGATGATGAAGTTGAAAGTTAGGTATGTGTTGCGCTCGCACTAATGCCCTCTCGCTTTGGTAGTGGCCGCCTGGCCGCGCGGAAATATCAGTAAAAGCGTCGAGTATATGTCGTTAAACGATAGACATGCACTATCTCTGTCCGACGGGAAAGGTGTTCTAAATCCTAGGCGCGGTATTTGACAGGGGATGTCTGAGCATTGGCCGTGCAAGGTCCAATAAAACGCGTGAGAAATTTATCGCATAGCCAGGGACGCGCACAGGAGTGCAGAGAACTTCGTAACCTGGAGAAAAAGTCACAGCGCGGTGAGTCGAGTCGCAACGAGACTTGCGAGCGTCCTCGGAGATGCCGGTGTCAAGGCGGGCGAGGTGACGGCAGTCCGCGACACGAGTCAGAAACTATTCCGAGAAAGGAGCTCCCGGGGGTACAGGAGTCGAAAGGAACGATGCATCAAGAACAAATCTTGGTGAGCGGCCATAGGCGAGGAATAAAGGTGAAAGCCGGTGGTGCGTTGCGTAGCCGTGTTAAAGGCGATAGTCAAGAACGGCAGGAATACATCCCACTTCTTGTAGTCGGGGCGGATGTACGTCGCGATCATGGCGGAGAGAGTACGAGTTAAACAATCTGTCAAGCCGTTGGTCTGCGTATGGTAATTGGAAGTCGTCTTGTGATTTGTGTTCGAGGCACGCAGAACATCGGCCAGGACAGAAGAGAGGAAGACTTTGTTATGGTTGCAGAGGAGAACGGGCGGAACGCCACGGCGTAAGAAAATGTTGCGTAGAAAGAAATCGGCGAGTCCTCGATGGCGGAGAGGCTGTCTCCGTGTAGCGTTTTAGATGATTCACCGCCGTCACAATCCAGCGATGTCGGGGGTCGAGGAGCGCGCAAGTCTCTTCCAACTACCTCGAAAGGCAAAGCGGGACAAGGCAGAGGGTGTAAAGAGGCAGAAGGGGCCGTTGTCGGTAGTATGCGGCTTTGACAATGAATGCAGGATGCAACATACATCACAACGGCTTAAGACAAACCAGGCCAGGAGCAGCGAATTTCGAATTCTGTCGTAAGTCTTGCCGTAAGATGATCAGAGAAGGCTTCGAGCGCCTCACGTTGCAGAGAACCCGGTATGACCAGGGCCCATTTGTTGCCATCTACGTGATAAATGTAGCGATGTAAAGCCCCATTGTGCAGATTCAGTTAAGCTGTCGACAAAGTAGGGCATGCGGAGGTGACGAAGAACCTTTTATACGTTTGAGAATAGTTCGGCAGAATGGGTTGATACGTTGGGGGGGGGGGGGGGGGGCGGTTGTCCCTTAGCCAATCGAGGGTTGCGATGAGTAAAGCCGATGAAGAGGACATGGGGCGTACGCTAATTCGCAACGGTCGCACGACCACCTGAAATAAGGGCACTGCCCTTGGATCACCTCCCAGGTGTGGCCACAGTGTTGATGGTGAATCCACTTCGCTTGGTGGTGTTAACAGCAACCCACCGTGGTGGCGTAGTGGCTATAGCTTTGCGCTGACAAGGCCGATGGTGCGGGAGCTAATCCAGCCAGGGCGGCCGCATTTCTATGAGGCCGATATTCAGAAACGGCCCCGGGCAATGCATTGCGTGAACAATAAAGAACGCCAAGTGGCCAAAATTTATTCCGAATCTTCATCTATAGCGTGCCTCATAATCATATCGGTGTTTTGGCAGGCAACACAAAAGAGGCAAGACATTGCAATACAACTTGGTACAACACGTATGGTGAGAATTTGAACGCAAAAGTTGCATCATGAACCAAATCGAATATAGAAACATGCATATACCGGAGAGCCAAAGCACGTCCATGTGAATCTCACCGCACCGGTAATGGTTATCCCGCTTTTCGGAAAAACCCATTACAGGGCGAGGCTCCCATCTAAATCTAAATGAAGGGGCCGGGGCCTAGTATTTGGCATTTCTAAACATCACGGAATCGTCACCACCGTACTATAATTAAACGAGCAACCGCATGTCCAATAAATTAGTTCTTTCAAAAACGTATGGAGAAAGTGAATTTTAAGTGATAATCCGGTCAAGGAGCCGAATTTTTTTGGGTAATAAAATCACACCACGCACGTTTATTCAATCATTCTAAATTTATTAACGTACAATCTGAAGGCGAAGTCCAGATTCCAGCTTGCCTCATTCATTGATAGGCAGATATAAAAGTAGATGAAAACCATTACAGACATTGCAAGTTAATATACCGTTCATCCCCCTGCTGCCCATGCCCCAGACAAATACAAATCGCTTCTGTAACTAACTTGCGCTATATTAGCTTATAGAATTTTCCTCAACAGTGATAGTGACAACTGATTAGAAATTCTGGGAGTTTTATGTCGCAGTTAGGGAAACATTGCGATTCATATACCGCGACTTCCACTAACACTACATAAAAGAAGACGAAAGACTAACCATACCGAAAAGGTGCACTGAACCACCACACACATCATGCTTAAATCGATGCCCATTTCAAGAAAGAGTGTCTGCACACATTCTACTGATACTTCTGAGAGAGAGAGAAAGAAAATAGGTTGTTGAACGCTAGCTGCTGATTCTTCAGCGTATGCCTCTTGGGGAGCTGTGCTGCATAGCCGCAAAACATACCAAAAATTAGCAAATTAGCGTTCTACGTGAATTGTGTATACAATACATCTCTTTTGTTCACTTTAGACTTATCATTTGCAATTTTAGAAAATACGCACTCATTTTTATATTTGCGTTGCAGGGAAATGAATTAGGTCGGAGTTCTTTCACTTTTAGCGGTTTTCGATAATATTTCTGCAAACACTTCCCCATCTAAATAAAACGTCGACTTCTACAGTAACTACGTTTTAACTTTTTCTAAGGCAACAAGCCTCATCGGAATAGGCGCAGTGATTTCTCAGAAAAACATTTTTTTTGCACAATTCCTTAACTATTCAAACTCCCGAGCTATTTCTTCCTTCTAATTATCCCCTTCCTGTCGTACATCTGTCTGCATGCAACTCTTCCAGCCATTCCTTCCTATACAGTGTGCCTTCGCATGAACTGCTGTTTGAATTTCGTCATAGCTTGTGAATGGTGTCGTTCATAAGCATAACCAACATACGACATTATAGTTGTGACCTGTGCCGAGAATAAATATAAATATATCACGAAATCGCACATTCCATAGGAGGAAAATAAATGAATTGTAAGCACGCAGTTTACTTTGATAAAATTTATTTAACCATGCCATCAAAGCTTCTCGTTGATCCAACATGCACAATCTACATGCAGAATGTTCACTTCAAAACAGACACGAGGCTTACCTACCACGAAACGCCTTATATAATGCCAAGAATACTTTGCGCTTATAATGAAGACGCATTAAAAACACGGTACCATTTCAGCTTTACATTTACAATCGCCCATGTTACCTTAGAGAACGCATGGGTAAACACCTTGTTTACGACCTCGCCAGCGCCACTGATTAGACGATTTTTACTGTACCGCATTCGCAAACATCATGGGTCCGGTATAGCCATACTGCAAATTTAGGCGGGAAAAATATCTGCTGAAATCTCTATCTGGAACCTCATAATCTAGCTCGCGATGTCTCTTCTAGTAGAAGTTCTATCCTCAGAATCAATTAATCCCCAAACATTGCCTTCAATGCCGATCATCGATCCCGAAAAGCAAGCAGTCTTTAATACAACTGCCTCAAAACTGTGGCTTAAACATTCATTTAAAATTTAAATTTGAAAATTTGTGCAACGAAAGTTTATGCTCGAAGGTAGGCCCAAATGCCACGCTGCCGAGATGTTGTTCGGGTAGTTAGTTAGAGGCTGTCCTAAAGGAAATATAAATAGAAACAGAAAATATGGCTGCATTATACAAGTTCTCAAAATTTTTAACAGTTGCCAAGCAGCAACTTCATCATTTAAAAGCAGCCAAGAAGAAAAATACAAGGTGCAGCAAAATTTCGGAGAAGAGTATATTTCAATTCTGAATTGCTCGACCCACTCAAATACAATGAAATGTATCATAAACCTTGGGCCAGAGAATTGAGGAGAAAGTGTTCCAAAATGCTCTAAATTCCAAGTAAATCAGGGCGGGTAAGTTAGACAATGTGAGTGTGGGAGCGCCAGTGTGTTCATTTTGGTATATCGAATTTCACATCACCTTATATATCGTATGAAGAAAGTTGGCTATGCCATGAATGATAGTCAAATCTCGTTGATTCATTTTACAATTTGATTCATAGTTGTCGTTTGTCTACTAAGCATCATTGAATAACTTTTCAAATTAATTAATAATTTATGTTATCACACTTTTCTACGCCCTCACGCCTCCTAACAATCAACCACTCCGTAACTGCTGGCACCTTGTACAGTTCCTCCTAGTAAGAGAGATTTCGTGTGTCAGGAAATATCAGACAAACAAAAATTAAATGGCGTTGGGAGCATGTTGTCGCAAAAGATGAGTTGCGAGCCGGAGCAATCATGAAATCTATCTCCTTTTTGTTTCATCATGTGTAAACGTGCGCCAACATGCCGAAGTTTCCCTGCTACCGCACACACTTTTAAAGGGAAGCTGAAGAGTCTGTCGAATTCACTAAGACGCGCATATACGGATGCGGGAACCTTATAAACCATGTAGGTAAAATTTGGGGGTTTTTTTTCAATTAGGAGCGGCGTAATCGGCGGTTGAAATTGTTCTGTAGCTCCGCCCCCCATCGAAAGCCGCGCGCTGCTGCTGACGCTGACGATGCGAGCGGAGACCGGAAACCACGGTGTTGTGACGTCAACTCTAGTGTTTCGTTCCTTCGCAGCGTCCGCGACGGTGCCTGGCCGCGCTTGTTTCTGCGTGCGTGCCATCGTAATCTGCTTCGATCGACCCTGCATTCCTCTGTTGGTGCGTCTGCGTGTATGTAGAGTGGTAGTCAACGTGCGTGGTAGTCAACGTGAGTGGTAATCAACGTGGTAGTCAACAGATGAAGGTCACTACACGTACTGCATGAACCGGGAAGCTTTTCACGCGTTTAAACCGTCTTCGTAGATTGCCGAAAGCTTTGGACAGCGCACAAATGCCGACGATTGCATCCCCGCTTACGTTCCACGAGGAGGCATGCAGGAACACAACACTACAGTTCTTTGACCGGAAACGAGTTCACTAGATCGGCGAAAGATCGGCGAGATCACTAGATCGCTTTGCAAAAAATATACTCACCAAAGAGCACTTCCAACACGAGGAGATCCCAAGACTTTGCTTTCGTTCGCGTCGAAAGCACTGCTCCCACCAGCATCGTTTGCTTCTTCGAGAGGCCGGCTCTTCGCAATCGGCTCGTACATGTAGGGAGTAACGCCGAACTCCTCAGAAAAACGCAGTCTCTCTAAATTTTCCATTACCGTCTCAGAAAAACAGCACCAAACTACCTGGCACTGCGCTTCATGTGTAGCGGCAGCGGTCGGTTACTAGTGTTGACGTCACGAGGCGCCCGACCAATCACAGGCGGAAACGAGACGCGCGAGCTGGGCGTGTCCGCTGCTGCACTTTTCGTCAAAATAAAATATATTTGCGCTTTCTTTCGCTCAATTTCGATACGGTATTCGAATTCGGAGGGTTGAAAACCATTATGTACAGATGTTCACTCATTTTTTCTGGAAAACCTTTCAGCTTTCCTTTAACTTAGTCGACACAAGACCACGCTCTTACTATCGTCTGTATCCCCAAAATATGAGCAAGGTGTCTCAGTCTTGGAGGACATCATGTGGTCGCTCCGTGTAACCCACAAATGAACGGGAGATTCGAGAGTTCTGTAGTTATGTGCAACCATAACATTCAGCTACAAACAAGCCTATCCCAGACATTATTCATAACGATGCTTCTATATCTACATAATGTGATTTTTCGTCACGCATAGTTCTTTATGTAACGCTGGGAAACAGTGGAAACTGGGAAACTCGTAGTAAACTGCAGAAGTATTCGCAACAAGACCGACGACTTTTTGAGTCTTCTGGAAATTGCGAAGCCAACTGCAGTAATTGGAACCCAGTCGTGGCTGGATGGCGATATAGGTGATAGTGAAGTATTTCCCGAGGGCTACGTCTGTTATAGGGAGGATCGCGGTCGTCATGGAAGAGGTGCTTTTATTTTATTTCGTGAGACAGTCCACTCCCGGAAGCTATACGTTGATGTTGGCCAAAATGAGTCAGTATGGGTTCAAATTAGGTTACAGAATGGGAAATCTCTTGCAATGTGTTCGTTTTATCGCCCACCTGGAAGCCCGGTTAAAGTGCTTTGTGACCTGTCTGATACCGTGGAGGCAATAGACGCCCATATCTTATTCGTAGGTGGCGACTTTAAATTACCTGAAATTGATTGGTCCCGACCAAGTCTTACAGGTAACTTAGGAAATGCGTCAAGTAAAGAAATGCTAAGAATATGCCACTCCTTCGCATTATCTCAGCTGGTGCTAGAACCTACTAGAGGAAATAATATATTAGATTTGCTGTTCACTAACCTTCCCATGGTAGTGCACTCTACAATGATAGTACCTGTAATAGGGGATCACCACGCTGTCGTTTGTAGCATGAACCTCACATACGCTACAACTGTTAATTGCGACCAGCGACGCATATATGGTGACAAAAAAGCCCGTACACTTGGCATATGTCGAGCACTCCACGTATATTACGATGTTTTTGAAACCTTATCAAAATCTAATGATGTGCATGAACTATGGCGCATATTTAAAAGCGAAATCTGAATTGCGGGAAGGGAATGATACGTTCCATCGTGGTTGATGACGTCACGGCGTGGCAAAAGTAAGCCATGGTATGCGAAGGAAGTACGCAAAATCGCCAAGCGAATGCAGTATGCTTACGCTAGCTACAAAATGAACCGGTCGGCCACAAGAAAAGTTAAATTGCATCAACTTAGAAAAAAAATGAAAATTGCAGTGAAACAGGCTAAGGATAATTTTTTCGGCTCTTTCCCCTCGCGAATTAAAAACCAGCCTTAAATATTCTGGAAGCTTATCAAAATGAATAGGAAGGACGACTTATCTATTTCCCCCTTACACGATGCTGGCACCGTTGTTCACGAAAATCTGGCCAAAGCAAAATCCTTCAACTCATTCTTTGCTTCGGTGTTCTCTACACGTGGAAACAGCAGCAAAATGAATACGAATTTTGGCAAAATGGGTGGTGAACCCACGGAAGCAATTACAATTGATCAGAAAGGAATTGAACTGTTACTAAAGCAGCTGGGCGTTGGTAAGGCTCGCGGTCCTGGTGGCTTAATTGTTGCATTACTATCATCGTGTGCTCCCTGAGTTTCAAAATATTTTCGAGTTGTTTTTGATAAATCATTATAAGAAAGTGCCTTACCTGATGATTGGAAATGTGCAAATGTTGTCCCTGTGCACAAGTCTGGACCGCGTAACAGTGTATTCAATTATCGACCCATTTCTTTGACATGTATTGTTTGCAAAGTGTTTGAGCATATCTTTTTTACTAGCATTATAAACCACTTAAACAGATACTCACTGCTAAACCCTCGGTAACACGGATTTCGTACAGGTTTTTCCTGCGTTATGCAGCTAACAAAACAAACACATGATATAGCAAGTGCATTAGATAACGGCTGCTATATTGAGTCGGTTTTTCGCGATTTTGAGAAAGCTTTTGATGTTGTTCCCCACGATTTATTGATAGAGAAGTTATCATGGTATCATTTAAATGCATAAGTTATTGCTTGGATTATTGAATGTTTAAGCTCAAGGCACCAGAAAGTAGTTTTAAGCAGCCAACACTCGGATGACATTGAGGTCATATCAGGAGTACCACAGGGATGCGTCCTGGGCCCTCTCTAATTTTTAATCTACATGAATGACATATGTGTTGATATTTCATCTCCTATACGTTTATTCGCAGATGATTGTGTGTTATATAGAGTTATTCATAACGAAAATGATTGTCTTGCCCTGCCAGAGGATCTGAACAAGGTTACGGATTGGAGCAAAAGCTGGGGCATGCGTATAAATTTGCAGAAAACTGTTCACCTCTCTTTTACAAGAAAAAGTACTCCTCAATAATTGAAATGCAAAATAAGCACTCAACAGCTGTCATCTGTGTCCGAATTCAAATATCTTGGTGTTTTTTCTTTACCTCCAAACTGTCATGGCACCGTAATATTGAATACGTTTCCGCCAAGGCGTGTAGGCTACTAGGTTTCTTGCGACGAAATGCAAAACCTTTTCCTTCGGAAACTAAGCAACTCCTGTATATAACGAATGTTAGATGTGTCCTCGATTATGTTTGCATTGTGTGGGACCCTTGGCTAAAGGTTGATATACAAAAGTTAGAAAGCGTGCAAAATTGAGCGGCTTGTTTTGTGTTCCGAAATTGCTATAGGCATTTTAGCGTATCACGTGCGAAAGAGAATCTTGGCTGGGAACTACTAGAGGCACGAAGAAAATCATTCAGGTCAAAGTTCTTTCACAACATATTTCATTCGAGAACTGGTATTGAACGCGATAAGTACATATTTAAGCCCGATTATGTATCTTTACGTCGAAATCATGTGAATAAGGTAAGAGAAATAAAATGCAAAACCGAGATGCTAACAATGTCTTTTTTCTCCAGGACGATTTCGAACTGGAACAGGTTACCGCAGGACCCTGTAACAGTTCCGTCTAATGATGCATTTTGTTCTTCATTGTTATAACATGCCCTTTTCATGAATGAAGTTGTGCTCTCAGGATCAATGCTGTCTAACGATGTATCTTTCCTTTTCTTCATTAGTATAACATATTCTGTTAATGACTGAAGTTGTGTTTCTCAGGATGTATATGTTGTGCCGTAAATTACTTTGCATTTATTATGAAATGATTTGTACTTTTTGTTGTATATATTGCTACGGAACAGCCGCCACAGTGTGGCTGCACTGAGGAGAAGGAAGACGACGTGGCCACCGTTTGTCGTACGTCAGCTACACGTAACATTAATTTGGTGGAGGTGGACGTTCCCCGTACCCGTCATGGAGCTTCGCAGCGGTCGCAACGGCGACAGTGCAACATCGGCTGCTGCTGGCGGCACTTCATCTACGCAACCGTCTCCACTTGCAGCCCCGACCTACGTCGCCATTTCCCCACCTTGGGATCCTGGTGTTTTCAACGGAGTCGGCAGTCCTGATGTTGACGACTGGCTCCGCTTATACGAACGTGTCAGTACCAGTCACAGGTGGGATTCGACTATTATGCTCGCGAACGTTCTTTTCAACCTCGACGGAGCTCCACTTGCATGGTTCCAGACTCACGAAGAGGAGATCTCTAGCTGGGATCTCTTCAAAGAGAAGCTCCACGACCTTTTTGGCAATCCTTTCGGCCGTGAAGTCAATGCCAAGAAAGCCCTAGCCACACGTGTACAGACGTCGACCGAGTTCTACGTGTCCTACATTCTCGACGTCTTGGCTCTTTGTGCCAAGGCTGACCCGACCATGTCTGAGGACGATAAGGTAAATCACGTCCTCAAAGGGATTGCTGACGACGCCTTCAATTTACTGGTGTTTACCAACGTCACCAGCATCGATACGATCCTCAAGGAGTACCGCCGTCTTGAGCATGCTAAAAGCCGCCGGGTATCCCAGCACATCACGCGACTTCCCAACACAGTTGCTACGTCATCCTGTCACCACCTCTTCCACGAGCCGTCGCGATGTGACAACTTGACCCGCATCATTCGTCGTGAGGTCGAAGCGGCACAACCGGCGGCCCCTTAATTTCCGTCACCTGATCATTCTCCGGTGACAATCTCCTTGATCCAGGCCATCGTCCGTCAAGAGTTATCCAACGTCGGCCTGCACTCCATTCGTTCCGCATGCTCGGAACCTCTCTCTCCACGCACGGCCCCACCGCGCCCTTCTTACTCTTATGGACAGCGCAACCCCTCCGAATGGCGAACCGTGGACGACAAGCCGTGGACCCTGAACCGTGGACGACAAGTTTTAACTGCCGACGCATTGGACATGTCGCTTGCCACTGCCGCAGCCGCTGGACTTCCCCGACACGCTATTCTCCTAATTACCACCCTCGCCCCTCTAGTGCGTCCTTTTCCTTCGCCCCTTCTATGCCCACCCCATCACCTGACCCTGCGACGCCTTTGACAGGACCCCGCTACTCCCGCTCGCCTTCTCCCTCCCGTCGTCAATCTCGCTCGCCCCCGTCTCGCCGTGCTCCTTCTCCGACCTACTCGCCGCACCCCCGACCGGAAAACTAGACAGCGCAGCTTCTGGAGGTGAAGCTGCAAAGACGACATTGGCTCAAAATCCTCGCTTCACCTTACCGACGAACAAGAATCTTTTGGACGTTCTCGTCGACAATGTTCCTGTGTGCGCGTTGATTGACACCGGGGCGCATGTGTCCATTATGAGTGCTGCTCGTCGCCGTCGGCTCAAGGAAGTTCTGACGCCTGCCCCGAACCGATTTGTAGAAGTCGCCGGCGGAGGGACTGTCGCTATTGTTGGCATGTGCTGTGCCCGACTCACCATTGCTGAGAGACACACCGTCGTTCTCTTCACCGTCATCGAGCATTGCCCTCACGAACTCATTCTCGGTCTGGATTTTCTTGCCCATCATTCTGCCCTCATTGACTGTTCGGCCGGCTCACTTCGCCTTGACTTGCCTCTGCTTGCCGACCCTGTGGACCCGCCTCCAAGCCATGTGACCTGCATAGATTTTATTCGCCTACCACCTCACTCTATGACACACGTAGACTTGTTGTCCTCACCAGCTGTACCTGACGGCAATACGTGGCCGCACCAATTCCGGCCGTTATGCTTACACATTATGTTATAGTGCCGCACACTGTGCTGAAAATTACTGGCAACCGCACCTGCCTTCCACTCGTCAATTTCGCGCTAACCGCGCAAGTTCTGCCTCAGGGGATCTCCTTGGCTATAATTCGCGCTTCGCAGGATGATGAGGTCAAGCCATTCCTTACAGCTCAGCCCATACCGTGACGTCATCGCACAGTACTGACGTCGACATTAAGAAGATGGTCTCCTCTGACCTTACACCTGCTCAAGCTGCAGCCCTTTGCCGCGTTCTTGAAGGCTATCGCGTCATTTTTGACTTTGACAATCGACCCTTAGGTCAAACGTCCGTCGTGACCCATCGCATAAACACTGGCGATGCGAACCCTATTCACCGACGTCCATATCGTGTTTCTGCGTCAGAACGAGCTGTTATCCAACATGAAATCAAAAATATGCTTGCAAAGGACATTATCGAGCCTTCCTGTAGTCCCTGGGCTTCTCCCGTCGTACTTGTCAAAAAGAAGGATGAAACGTGGCGTTTTTGTGTAGATTATCGCCACCTGAACAAAATCACAAAAAAGGACGTGTACCCTTTGCCACGTATTGATGACGCTCTAGACTGCCTGTACGGTGCCACTTATTTTTCTTCTATCGACTTACGGTCCGGATACTGGCAGATATCCGTCGATGGCATGGACAGAGAGAAGACTGCATTTGTTACCCCTAACGGCCTTTATCAGTTCAAGGTGATGCCTTTCGGTCTCTGTAACGCGCCCGCCGCCTTCGAACGCATGATGGACTCTTGGCTTCTGGGGGTTCAAGTGGTCCACCTGTTTGTGCTATCTGGACGACGGCATCGTTTATTCACCCACATTTGACACGCATCTAGACCGCCTTTCAGCGATTCTTGACGTGTTCCGCCACGCCGGTCTCCAGTTGAACTCGTCAAAATGTCACTTCGCTCGCCGCCAAATCAACGTCCTTGGACACCTCGTGGACGCCAGAGGCATGCGACCTGACCCGGACAAAATTCGCGCCGTTACGAACTTTCCTGTTCCGAAGTCTATCAAGGACGTTCGTAGTTTCGTAGGGTTGTGCTCATATTCCCGACGCTTTGTGAAGGATTTTGCGACCATCGCCCGTCCCCTACCGACCTCTTGAAGAAAGACGCCCTATTTTCTTGGGGACCTGACCATGCCGCATCTTTTTCGCAGCTCACTACTCTCCTTACCACGCCTCCGATTCTGGCCCATTTTGACCCGTCTGCTTCAACGGAAGTTCGAACTGATGCCAGTGGTCACGGCATAGGAGCAGTATTAGCACAACACCAGCGTGGACATGATCGCGTTATAGCCTATGCCAGCCGACTTCTATCACCCGCCGAGCGCAATTATTCAATCACAGAGCGCGAGTGCCTCGCTCTTGTGTGACTGTTGGCAAGTTTCGTCCATACTTGTACGGATGCCCCTTCTGTGTCATCACTGACCACCACGCGCTCTGCTGGCCATCCTCGCTCAAGGACCCCACGGGACGACTCGCTCGCTTGGCGTTACGCCTGCAAGAATATACCTTCTCCGTGGTATACAAGACGGGACGCTTGCACCAGGATGCCGATTGTTTGTCCCGCTACCCCGTCGACGACCCGGCTGATGCGGACACCATCCCTTGCGTTTTCTCTGTGCCTCAGTTGCTCGAAATTGGCAATGAGCAACGCCGCGATCCTTCATTACGAGCCCTCATCGACCATCTGGAGTCAACGCCTGGCGACGCCTCTCTCCGGATGTTTCTCCTTAAGGAAGGGACACTATACCGCCGCAATCTCGATCCACACGGCCATGACCTTCTGCTCGTAATTCCATCACACTTGCGTTCGACTGTCCTCCAACAACTTCACGACGCTCCCGTGGCTGGACACTTGGGTGTCTCGCGCACATACGACCGTGTACGCCGTCGATTCTTTTGGCCGGGTCTCGCCCGCTCCGTGCGGCGCTACGTTGCCGCTTGTGAGCCCTGTCAGCGCCGGAAGAAGCCCTCCACACCTCCAGCTGGATGTCTTCAGCCGATCGACATCCCACCGGAACCCTTTTTCCGTGTTGGTCTAGACCTTCTTGGACCGTTTCCTCTCTCGGGCTCCGGAAATAAATGGGTCGCCGTCGCTACTGATTATGCTACGCGGTACACAATCACCAGAGCCCTCCCGACAAGTTGTGCTACTGACGTTGCTGACTTTCTGCTCTATGACATCATTTTAGTGCACGGTGCCCCGCGCCAATTACTCACTGACCATGGCCGCAGCTTTCTGTCGGTAGTCGTCGAGGACATCCTCCGCTCCTGCTCGACTAAGCACAAGTTCAGCACGTCCTACCACCCACAGACCAACGGCCTCACGGAGCGCCTCAACCGGACCATCACCGACATGCTATCCAAGTACGTCGCGACCGACCACCACGACTGGGATCTTCACTTATCATATGTCACGTTCGCGTATAATTCATCGCGTCACGATACGGCCGGCTAGTCACCATTCTATCTCCTATATGGCCGAGAACCCGCGTTGCCCTTGGACACTTTGTTGCCCTCGGCCACACGTTCAACCGCTGAATACGCCCGCGAAGCGATCGCACACGCCGACCACGCGCGCCAGCTCGCCCGCACCCGTCTCGAGGCCTCGCAGGGGCATCAGAGACGCCTCTATGATTGCCACCATCGCGACGTACAATTTACTCCGCGTTCTCTGGTGCTTCTCTGGTCCCCCATTCGACGTGTGGGCCTTTCCGAAAAGCTGCTGTCGCGCTACACTGGCCCATACCGTGTGGCGCGACAAGTGACCGATCTCATGTATGAAGTCATCCCCACCAGCCTCTCAGCGTCATCGTCGGCTGCAAGTGACATCGTTCACGTGGCGAGACTCAAGCCATATCACACACCTTTCACCGCGGATGTGTAGATTGAGCACCGGGACGGCGCTTCTACTGCCGAGGGTGATGCTACGGAACAGCCGCCACAGTGTGGCTGCACTGAGGAGAAGGAAGACGACGTGGCCACCGCTTGATATAGCGTCGCCATCATTGCCACCGTTTGTCTACGTGTAAATGAATTGTAAATAGACACGTACGTCAGCTACACGTAACAATATTATTTGAACACCCCCCCCCCCCCACACACACACTGTATTGCCACACTGGCGCTGTGGGTTCGGGAAAAATAAATAAATAAATAAATAAATAAATAAATAAATAAAGGTAAAGCCAGTAAAACGTTTTAAAGCACTTGCCTATCAGTGCCAATCATCACTTTGAAGGTTTCAGTTTCTACAAATGCAGTCAAATTCTGTGCCCTCACTTTTATTACATGCGACCTCGATGACTCTTAGTTTTCTCAGGATAGAGCGGGTAAATTGTGCATTGCTCATAGAAGGCGCCTATTATGATGTAGAACGCTTGCAGAGTTAATACACTGCAAACACACTAATTAGCTCAGACACCTAGAAATTTCCCGCCCCCATTATCGATAAATTGCTCTAACTTCTACGAAATATACTCAACCTGACTTCCCGTAGTAAAGCGCGCGCGCCTCGTTTATTGCTTAAGAATGAGTAGAAAGCAAATGTTCGGTAAACGTTCTTAACGCTCAGATCTGTATGAGAAGCGTTAAAATTCTCGTACACATTACACATACCATGACCTCAATTTTCACCAAATATTTTAGATTCTCACTAAATGTAAATCGTTTAGACAAAAATAGCCGTTGAAAAGTAATAGCAGCCTTAAAATAGCTTGATCTTCCATTAGAAAACCGCTAGCAAAAGTTCGTTGCAGGAGACAACGTTCTTTCTTCATCTTCGGGCCAACGGAACTACATATACCACAGAAAACGAAGATGAGCAATGGATCCCAGTGGCATCGCAGTAGGCATCACCGTTAGCGGCTTTCCCGCCATTATTTGTCAGGTTTTGCCGATAGTTCTCCACGTTCTCGCCCAAAGTGTCAAAGCTACATTTCATGTCTCTTTCATGGTGCCCTGTTTATTTTGCGACCTTGCAGTGGTCGAAGTTGGTGCTGTGGTCTCTTTCGGCTGACAATGTAAATCAGCTGCGAGTTTGCTTAGCGATTCTCATAGCGGTGACAAATCGACCGCACAATACCCTCAAACTACGGCAGAAGTTATAGACGATTTCCAAAATGGTTGCTTTAAGAAAACAGCTACGTTTTGTTGAAAAAATTGCTCTATATATTTCCTTTCATTATAAGATTCTGTGCTAGCTGTTCCAGTCACTGGCTTCGTACACGTAGAAACGGCTCCGTGCAGCTGAGCGCATACTCTGGCCGTGCTGTATCTCGGAGGTAATCAGTGGCGGGGACGTAGTTTATAGCCGAGCCGAGATGGCGGGTTGATTCACGTGCGCCGTTGTCTCGCGTGCCTTGTCATGGAGATTGCGTAATCTCATTTGTCGCAAAGGGTTTGAAGCGAGATGCAGCCTAAGCATCCGCTATCTGATATCAACGCTCATTATTATTTCATTTAATTAGCTATAATAACAAATTCGTGGTAATACATTAGTGATGGTTAACACGCACACATAAGAAAAGGCAGGTGTTGCGGTGAAATGCAAGTGTGAACAGTTTCCCGAAATTCTGAATAACATGTGATGGCAGCGACATCGTAGCGTAGGTCGCTCCAGTCTTTGGCAGCCCGAGGAAAATTGAAGCTTGAAAAGTGACACTTCGTGTTCGAGGACCAGAAACTTGTAGTCGACGGCTTGTGCGCTGTGACATGCGTGAAGATGATGTTGTGATGTAAGGTGGGTGGCCTCGCGAGCTGTAAAAAAATTGTGATATAGAGAGAGCGCGGGGTGATGACATCGAAAAGAAAGACATGTCAAGCTATATTCTGCATATAGGAGTGGAATGGCCATGTTGTATGAATATGAAGAATGGGCGAATCTAGTCACCCGATTCTGAACTGATTTAAATACTTTGATGGTATATGTTTGGTGAGCGTTCCAGATGGTGGTGCCATATTCCAGATGTGGTCTGATAAACGATTTGCATCCGAGTAGTTTCCCGTGTTGTCGAGCATGACGAAGGTGATGTTTCATGACTTCTAGGGTCTAGTTCTTCAACAAAATTAGATAATTTGCATGCGCATTCCAGGTATACTCGAGAGACAGGGTTAAACCCATAGAGTTTCCTACACTATACTGGAGGGAACTCTGGCGCTGCAGTCATTACCCACCATGGGAATGATGGGAAGTCCATAGATTTTTCTGGTCTTCGTGCTTGTGGATTCAGACGTCCTTGTGGCTTTGTATATTTAAGGCTTTATATGCCTTTATTTTCGGAAACTTCACAGCAATCTATACTCTTCGTAGTGCAGTGGACGCTGCGTCTCAGCAAGCGCCTCAAGACACTGGCATGTCCGCGATAAACTCAAATGGGCGTTTCACGTCGCTTGTCGATGCATACGTCCGTGCCTTAATGGCTTCGATGTCAGGCCTCTGTGCTAGAGGTCCTGTGTTCGAATCCTGCCGTCGGGCAATTTTCACAATGTTTAATAACTTTTTATGCAACACATTGTGCAAATGCAAATAGGTGAACTTGCGAATAGGTCAAGGTAGATACAGCGTACGGTCACAAATGTATAGTATGAAAAGAAGCGGTCCTAAGACTGAGCCTCGAAACAAGTCTGATGTGATAAGGAGGGATTTGGAAGTGAAGTTATTGAGAACGACGAACGGGAAACGATTAGTAAGGAATTCCTTTAACCATTGTAGTACGTGATGACCTAAATTCACTTTCGATAATTTTATTAGTAAGAGGTTATGAGGCACTGTGTCAGAAGCTTTACAGTAGTCTAAATAAAAGGCATCGGTTTAAACATTCATATCAAGATTAACGTGCCTATCATCAAAGACAGAATCTAGTTGTGTTTCACATCAAAGCCCCTTATGAAAACCATGTTGAGAAGCTCGAAAGAAGTTTACCGAGTCTAAAAAGTTCATGACATGCGAGTATATGACATTTTCGATGATTGTGCAAGGGACACTAGTTAATGAAATGGGGTGGCAGTTTAACGGAGAGTTTCTTGCTTTGAATACAGGAACGACCTTGTTCATCCGGTGAAACACCTGAATAATATGACTGCGAGAACAAGAGTGAAACATACCGCAGTTATATGCGTAATATGCATCAGGATCTTTGAGCTAAATTCGTCTACACCATAAGGAGTACATAATTTGTTTTATTTGCAATAACTGACGCTATACCATCTATCGAAAACATAATTGGTCGTATGCGCGATGTTATGTTAGTAGGTAGCGGAATGTTTATAGTGGCAGCATGTTTAGTAAACACGGGAAAAAATCGTGTATTGAAAATATCACTGGACTCGGCATCCGTGGCGGGGTGACCAGCTGCATTCATCACGCTCATAGTACGACCTTCTTGAGTATTGAAAATGCGCCAGAATTATCGAGGATTTCGAGTAAGTGCTGCGGTAGGTGGACATTACAAAATATTTTTTTATCAGTGAAAACGGCGCCCTGGCAGGCGTTCTCTGCTAAGTTGCAGTTCTCGCCCATGCCAGCGTTCTTCACGTTGGCGTTTGCCGGCGCGACGTTGCGCTCGCTAATTTAAAAGGTAAGTGAATAGTTAGTCCCCCTTATGTGGCCAATAAAGCTATGAACTATATACGTGAACTTGTTCAATACTTTCATATGATAATGAAATGCTTCACCTTCTCTACGAAACTGCGACTTGTTTTTCAAAAAAAGTCATACTTGAGCACGCACAATGAAATTCGCATGCACAAAAGCTATAGTATTACTTCTATTTTCAGCAAATTTAATTTTGGTGCTTATAATAGTTGTGCAAAGAGAGAGCACAGAATTCCGCAGCCTCTCTTTGTTAAAAGAGGGGTTGTGTCTTTCCACACGTGTCTTTCCATATGTGTCTTTCCACACGTAACATTCTGCTGGAGGTCAGCTATCCCCGTCCTCACCACGGAACTCCGGAGTGGTCGGTACATCGAGCTTGTCACCATGCCTCTCGGTGACGAGACCGCCTCTGCAACGGCTTCGGCTTGTCCGACTGCTCCAATCATCACGGTTGCCCAACATCGCGAGCCTGGTGTGTTCTCTGGCCTGGAGGGAGACGATGTTGACGAATAGATCAAGCTCTATGAACACGCCAGTGCTAATAACAGGTGGGACCCAACGATCATGCTCACCAATGTCGTCTTTTATCTCGGTGGCACTCCACCCGTGTGGCACCAAGCGCATGACGACGAGATAAACAGTTGGGACAGTTTCAAAGAAAAGCTCAGGGAACTGTTCGGCGACCCCATTGGGCGCAAGGCTGCCACGAGAAAGGCTCTTGCGTCTCGTGTTCAGACATCTACAGAGCCGTACGTTTCATACATCCTTGACGTCTTGGCTCTCTGCCGCAAAGCTGATGATACTATGTCTGAACCAGATAAAGTATCGCATGTGCTAAAAAGCATCGCCGACGATGCTTTCATTTGCTTGTTTTCGGCCATGTCTCGACTATCGACGCCATCATCAAAGAATGCCGTCGCCTTGAACAATCTAAGAGCCGCCGTATCACACATCACATCACGCGGCTACCCAACAGTGCTGTTACGGTGACATGTGAGGGTCGACCGCGTCAGGCCACGCCCTGTGACGACGTAACCCGTATTGTTCGCCACGAGCTCGAAGCCGCCTGTTTGCCACCTTTCTACGCGACGCCTTCCGATCCACCAGCAACCACGATTGCGAGGGCTTAGGCCGTCGTCAGACAGGAAGTTGAGAATATGGGTCTCAAGTCCGTGTGTTCACCGTCTCCAGCCACGGTTCCCCAGTTCTCAAACAGCCCTCCTCGTCCCTGGCAGTCCTTTTCTGCCACATCTCCCTGCGACCCGTCCGAATGGCGTACCCCTGATGACAGGACGGTCTCCTTCCACTGCTATCGCATCGGCCACGTCACTCGTCACTGCCGCAACCGATGGCCACCACCTCTTCAGACATACACCACCGCTCATTCCCGCCCTTTTGGGCCTTCTGTTCCCTATGCTACCTGCCATGAACCAATTTCCGCTCAATTACCAATTGCCACGAACCAATTGCCATGAACCAATTACCAACCTCCGCTACAGCCGCTCTCCCTCACCTCGACGCCATCAGTCTCGTTCGCCCCAACCCCGTCGCTTCTCTCCGTCGCCTATTGCCTCCCGGATCCAGCCGGAAAACTAGGCACTGCAGCTTCTGGAGGTGAAGCTGCGTTGTCGACCCTGCCCTCAAATCCTCTGCTCACGTTACCCACGAACCGAAAGCTTCTAGACGTTGACGTGGATGGATATCCTGTCCCGGCACTCATCGATACAGGAGCACATCTTTCTATTATGAGTGCTGCCTTCCGACGACGACTGAACAAGCTTCTCACCCCAGCATCGGCACGCGTCGTCCGCGTTGCGGATGGTGGTAACGTGCCTATCATCGGCATGTGTTCGGCATGTGTTATCATCGCCGGCCGCAACACTCCTGTCCTCTTCACCATGAGTACTCATTGCCGGTACGACCTCATTCTCGGCCTCGATTTTCTCTCCGCGCATTCTGCTCTTATTGACTGCTCTGCAAGTACCCTTCGCCTTAAGTTGCCGATTCTCGCAGAACCTTCTGAAGCACCTCAGTGCCGCCTACGCTCCACCGGCTTTATTCGCCGGCCGCCAAAATCAATAGCCTATATATAACTCTTGTCTTCCCCACCAGTCCCTGATGGCGAGTACCTCGTCACTCCTCTGCCCGAGACTCCACTACACTATGACGTTACCGTGCCTCACAGTATACTTACTATTACAGCGAACCGCACTTTCGTGCCTATCTTTAAATTTGGACTGGCAAAGCAAATTTTACAGCAAGGTATTTGCCTTGCCAACGTTGATTGTCTCGACGAACATCACGTGGCAACTTTATCGACCGATGCTTCTTGCGAGCTTAGCAGGCCCATCGTGCCAGCCTCGGCCGCCGATCCGAAGATACAGAAAATGGTTGCGACGGACCAGTCTTCTGCGTAGGCTGAAGACCTTTGCCAAGTATTATCGTCCTACAGAGATATTTTTGACTTCGATGATCGCCTTTTACGTCAGACGCTCGCGGTCAAGCATCAGATTCTTACTGGCGATGGTACTCCTATTCACCTACGACCGTATCGAGTTTCTGCGTCGGAACGCCAAGTAATTCAAAATGAAGTGAACAAAATTCTAGACAAAAACATCATTGAGGCTTCGTCGAGTGCCTGGGCGTCACCTGTAGTTTTGGTTAAGAAGGATGGCATGTGGCGCTTCTTTGTAGACTACCGTCATCTGAACAACATTACTAAGAAGGACGTCTACCTGCTCCCACGTATAGACGACGCCCTTGACTGCGTCCACGGTTCCAGCTATTTCTCTTCTATTGATCTTCGTTCTGGATTTTTGCAGATTGCTGTTGACGATATTGGCAGAGAAAAAACCGCGTTCATCACACCTGATGGCCTATACCAACTTAAAGTAGTGCCGTTTAGATTATGCAACGCCCCTGCCACGTTTGAGCTTATGATGGACTCCTTGCTCCGAGGTTTCAAATGGTCCCCATGTCTCTGCTACCTCGACGACGTCATCGTCTTCTCGCCCACGTTCGACACTCACCTTGAGCGTCTAACAGCTATACTTGTGTTATTTCGAAAGGTGAAGCTGTAACTTAACTCGTCCAAATGTCGTTTCGGCCGCCACGAAATTACTGTACTGGGTCACCTCGTTGACGCTTCCGGAGTACAGCCTGATCCCGGCAAAACTCGCGCTGTCCGAGACTTTCAGGTTCCGAAGGCAGCCGCAGACGTTGGAAGTTTTGTAGGGCTATGCTTGTACTTTCGTCGTTTAGTACAATATATTGGGGCAATCGATAGATCACTCACTAATCTTTTGAAGAAAGGCGTACAATTCTCGTGGGGTACTCCAGAAGCCGCCACCTTCTCTCGTCTCGTTACTCTTTTCTCCTCACCGCCCATTCTCGCCCACTTCGACCCTGATGCCCCTACAGAATTGCGTACAGATGCCAGCGGTAATGGAGTAATGGCGTAGCCCAGCGTCAGCGTGGCCAGGATCGCGTTATTGCTTATGCGAGCCGCCTCTTCACACCATCCGAGCGCCACTATTCCATTACGGAACGCGAATGCCTTGCTGAATGCCTTGCTCTACCTTTGCGTACAACTCTTCCCGTCTCGACACTGCTGGCTTTTCTCCTTTTTACCGCTTGTATGACCCTGAACCGACGCTACCACTGAACACTGTGCTTCCGTCCACCACAGCTTCAACTAGCGCTTATGCCCGTGGTGCTATTGCCCATGCTGACCATGCTCGCCAACTTGCGTGCGCTCGTCTACAAGTCTCTCGAGGCAAATAAAAGCAACGCTACGACCTCCGTCACCGTGATGTCCATTTTGTGCCCGCCACCCTCGCGTTGCTTTGGTCATACTCGCGTACAGTTGGCCTTTGTGAAAAACTGCTTTCCTCTACACGGGCCCATATTGTGTGCTTTGCCAAGTGACCGATGTCTCCTACGAAATTGTTCTAGTCACACCCACTACGTCCTCTGCTGTGACAACTAGTGACATTGTCCACGTCGCCCGACAGAAACCTTACAACTCTCTACGCGCCTTGGATATTTAACAGCACCGTGAGGGCGCTTTTGCCGCCGGGGGGGTAGTAAACGATATCATCGAGCGATGCTCAAGGGACGAGCCTCCGCGAGAACGACGACGAAGTGGGTTTGTGCCCTTGGCGCGAGCCAGTGTCGGCCTGGCGGTCTGTCTCCAGCGTAAATACCCTGTATATAGCCTCTTTCATCTGTGTTACTAGATGCAATCAGTTGACTCGCTCGGAGAGATGGCGACAACCTGTCGCCCATCCGAGGGTGTCGCTACCATCGGCAGGCGCCCAGCTCACGTGGCATCGTCCGTGCAGCAGACGGCGAAGCGGGGTTACCTGCGCCTTCAGACAAGCTCTTTTCGGGTGCAAATAAAAGCCTCGGCTGTTTATAAGCGAACAATTCTGCATTGAATAAGAATTTGCAGAAAAGCCGTCGTGCGATGCTTCCACACGCGTTCAACCTTTTCATACCCAACAGAGGTTGAGAAGATGACTTTTTGATGTGGTTTTGGTCTTTTGACCAGACACAGACGATGCGCAAATGCGAGTGGATATCGCTGCTCGTGGATCACTTTGAGCGAAAAGCTGCCATGTTGAGGTGCACCGGGCCAGGCGGGGGGTAGCGTCACAGAAAAAAAAATAACTTTTCTGAGAAGGCAAATATAGTCGCGTTTCATTCGAACACAAACGTATGAACCTTCCATATTTTTCTGCCTTAGTATTGCTAGCTCATGCTATATTTCTCAAAGTTCCTTAAGGCTTGTTTTCGCCTACCGAGAATTTACAGTTAATAAATACACGAAAAAAATTTGATACGGTGCGGACCCGGGCATTTCAAAACTACAGGTGGCGAAACTTTTATGTTGTTGCCATTATGTCAGCACTAAACTAGTTGCGTCACTTGTAATGCTCTTACATTTACAAATTGGGTTCGTGTAAACACACAATTTATTTATTCATTATTCGGAAAAGTGGGGCACGCGAGCAAGCAATCTAAATAGTACCACACGCAGTAGTAGTACTACACGCAGAGACAAAGCAACAGCGCGCGCATTAGATCCCATAGATGAGATGAATATTTACAATTATTATTAGGGTTATAATTATATTCGAGTGCTGATTGCCGTGTTATAGTTTGTTAACGAAGCTTTCCCCTCAAGTCTAAATATTTTAAGGCAGTTTGTCGTGTGCGTATCATGGCCACGCACGCTTATATCGCCTTCCGTTTCTCTACCACGGTTGCGCTTTAAAACCACGACGCTGCAAGTTTGCTTCAGAGACTATCCTTTCCTTCCCACTTCTCCGCCCCTAAACTGGCTCTCTCAAGTACTACACGCAGAGACAAAGCAACAGCGCGCGCATTAGATCCCATAGATGAGATGAATATTTACAATTATTATTAGGGTTATAATTATATTCGAGTGCTGATTGCCGTGTTATAGTTTGTTAACGAAGCTTTCCCCTCAAGTCTAAATATTTTAAGGCAGTTTGTCGTGTGCGTATCATGGCCACGCACGCTTATATCGCCTTCCGTTTCTCTACCACGGTTGCGCTTTAAAACCACGACGCTGCAAGTTTGCTTCAGAGACTATCCTGTCCTTCCCACTTCTCCGCCCTTAAACTGGCTCTCTCAAGTACTACACGCAGAGACAAAGCAACAGCGCGCGCATTAGATCCCATAGATGAGATGAATATTTACAATTATTATTAGGGTTATAATTATATTCGAGTGCTGATTGCCGTGCTATCGTTTGCTAACGAAACTTTCCCTCAAGTCTAAATATTTTAAGGCAGTTTGTCGTGTGCGTATCATGGCCACGCACGCTTATATCGCCTTCCGTTTCTCTACCACGGTTGCGCTTTAAAACCACGACGCTGCAAGTTTGCTTCAGAGACTATCCTTTCCTTCCCACTTCTCCGCCCTTAAACTGGCTCTCTCAACTACTACACGCAGAGACAAAGCAATAGCACGCGCATTAGATCCCATAGATGAGATGAATATTTACAATTATTATTAGGGTTATAATTATATTCGAGTGCTGATTGCCATGCTATCGTTTGCTAACAAAGCTTTCCCTCAAGTCTAAATATTTTAAGGCAGTTTGTCGTGTGCGTATCATGGCCACGCACGCTTATATCGCCTTCCGTTTCTCTACCACGGGATGCGCTTTAAAACCACGGCGCTGCAGTTTTTGCTTTTCTTTTCTTTCTTCTTCTCCGCCCTTAAACTGGCTCTCTTAACTATACTACACGCAGAGACAAAGCAACAGCGCGCGCATGCGATCCCATAGATGAGATGAATATATATATATATATAGAAAACTATCAGTCATAGCTCTCGTCGTATAGCCCTCTGGGCCGTTTCCTTTTTTTTTTTTTCGAAAGTAGTCCTATTAGGGTTATTATAATTACACGAAGGTATTTCGCCCTCATCAGCAGCAGATTGTTTTTCAAGGGAATTTTCCACGTCTCAGTAATTTCTCTCGTCGTATTCGAGTGCTGATTGCCGTGCTATAGTTTGTTAACGAAGCTTTCCCCTCAAGTCTAAATATTTTAGGGCAGTTTTCCTAGCCTCTAAAGCCGCTCGAGTTCGCTCTTCTCCTCGAGCGGCCATTTTTCCTAGAAAGTATGCCTTCCAACTACCGACTATCGCGGACAACGTGAGTCTCTTTCCACGTAAGTGTGAGGCTCGGAGCAGGAGCTGTGGCGCTTGAAAGTAGCCTGGGGCCTGACGAACCAACCGACTGAGCTATCTTTCCGGGCAACATCGAAGGGTCCCGAGTTCAAATCACCTGTTATGTTCCTTTTTTTTTTTTTTCTTCGCCCCCCCTTTTTTTTTTTCTTTCTTTTAATGTCTTTTCCTTTATTTTATTACTATACGGGAACCCTCCTAAAAAAAAAAAAGAAAAAAAAGAACGATCTATATCTTCAAATATGTACGGCCTCACACTCACATGTGCAGGTCATAAATACCAGGTTCTGTAGCCGAGTGCCAACCATGCGGTATAACCGAGCTCAGATTGGTCCACCTTGACTGACCAAATAGGGCACCACTGTAGGTTAAATGAGGCGTACAACTCCTGCGGGACCCGCCGTGGTTGCTCAGTGGTTATGGTGTTAGACTGCTGAGCACGAGGTCGCGGGATCGGACCCCGACCACGGCGGCCGCATTTCGATGGGGGCGAAATGCGAAAACACCCGTGTACTTAGAATTAGGTGCACGTTAAAGAACCCCACGTGGTCGAAATTTTCGGAGTCCTCCACTACGGCGTGCATAATCAGAAAGTGGTTTTGTCACGTACAACCCCATAAATTAATTTTTAATTTAACTCCTACGGGGACGGTAGAGTATCCGTCTCCAGTGCAAGAGGACCGTGATTCAAATCCCGGTGCCGCGCTATTCTCCACCGGAAAATACAAAAAAAAACAGTGTGTTGAGAAAGTTGCACAAACAGGCCTGGAGTGCGGCCTGATCCCGGTGACCAGAACCGGTAACGCACTCTCTCACCAGAGCAGGATTGGCCACCCTGGTGCAGTACTTGGCCACAACCTCCTATATGAATACAACAATCGAACCCCGGCCCTCAGTCCCCAGCAGCCGCGAAGCAACTGACCACGGCGGCGGTCAGATCTGTGACGCTGCAGAGGGTGCTAAGAATACCTGGCTCCGGACAGGCCGCCATTGGAATCTGAACCTGGCAACGTTTAACGTTAGAACGCTATCTAGTGAGGCGAGTCTAGCAGTGTTATTGGAGGAATTAGAGGGTAGTAAATGGGATATAATAGGGCTCATTGAGGTTAGGAGGACAAAAGAAGCATATACAGTGCTAAAAAGCGGGCATGTACTGTGTTACCGGGGCTTAGCGGAGAGACGAGAACTAGGAGTCGGATTCCTGATTAATAAGGAAATAGCTGGTAACATACAGGAATTCTATAGCATTAACGAGAGGATGGCATGTCTTGTTGTGAAACTTAATAAGAGGTACAAAATGAAGGTTGTACAGGTCTACGCTCCTACATCTAGTCATGATGACCAGGAAGTCGAAAGCTTTTATGAAGACGTAGAATCGCCGATGAGTAAAGTCAAAACAAAATACACTATACTGATGGGCGACTTCAATGCCAGGGTAGGCAAGAAGCAGGCTGGAGACAAGTCAGTGGGGGAATATGGCATAGGCTCTAGGAATAGCAGAGGAGAATTATTAGTAGAGTTTGCAGAACAGAATAATATGCGGATAATGAATACCTTTTTCCGCAAGCGGGTTAACCGAAAGTGGACGTGGAGGAGCCCGAATGGTGAGACTAGAAATGAAATCGACTTCATACTCTGCGCGAACCCTGGCATCATTCAAGATGTAGACGTGCTCGGCAAGGTACGCTGCAGTGACCACAGGATGGTAAGAACTCGAATTAGCCTAGACTTGAGGAGGGAACGAAAGAAACTGGTACACAAGAAGCCAATCAATGAGTTAGCGGTAAGAGAGAAACTAGAGGAATTCCGGATCAAACTACAGAACAGGTATTCGGCTTTAACTCAGGAAGAGGACCTTAGTGTTGAAGCAATGAACGACAACCTCATGGGCATCATTAAGGAGTGCGCAATAGAAGTCGGTGGTAACGCCGTTAGACAGGAAACCAGTAAGCTATCGCAGGAGACGAAAGATCTGATCAAGAAACGCCAATGTATGAAAGCCTCTAATCCTACAGCTAGAATAGAACTGGCAGAACTTGCTAAGTTAATCAACAAGCGTAAGACAGCGGACATCAGGAACTATAATATGGATAGAATTGAACAGGCTCTCAGGAACGGAGGAAGCCTAAAAACAGTGAAGAAGAAACTAGGAATAGGCAAGAATCAGATGTGTGCGTTAAGAGACAAAGCCGGCAATATCATTACTAATATGGATGAGATAGTTCAAGTGGCTGAGGAGTTCTATAGAGATTTATACAGTACCAGTGGCACACACGACGATAGTGGAAGAGAGAATAGCCTAGAGCAATTCGAAATCCCACAGGTAACGCCAGAAGAAGTAAAGAAAGCCTTAGGAGCTATGCAAAGGGGGAAGGCAGCTGGGGAGGATCAGGTAACAGCAGATTTGTTGAAGGATGGTGGTCAGATTGTTCTAGAGAAACTGGCCACCCTGTATACGCAATGCCTCATAACCTCGAGCGTACCGGAATCTTGGAAGAACGCTAACATAATCCTAATCCATAAGAAAGGGGACGCCAAAGACTTGAAAAATTATAGACCGATCAGCTTACTGTCCGTTGCCTACAAAGTATTTACTAAGGTAATCGCAAATAGAATCAGGAACACCTTAGACTTCTGTCAACCAAAGGACCAGGCAGGATTCCGTAAAGGCTACTCAACAATAGACCATATTCACACTATCAATCAAGTGATAGAGAAATGTGCAGAATATAACCAACCCTTATATATAGCTTTCATTGATTACGAGAAAGCGTTTGATTCAGTCGAAACCTCAGCAGTCATGGAGGCATTACGGAATCAGGGTGTAGATGAGCCATATGTAAAAATACCGGAAGATATCTATAGCGGCTCCACAGCCACCGTAGTCCTCCACAAAGAAAGCAACAAAATCCCTATAAAGAAAGGAGTCAGACAGGGAGATACGATATCTCCAATGCTATTCACAGCATGTTTACAGGAGGTATTCAGAGGCCTGGAGTGGGAAGAATAGGGGATAAAAGTTGATGGAGAATACCTTAGCAACTTGCGATTCGCTGATGATATTGCCTTGCTTAGTAACTCAGGAGACCAATTGCAATGCATGCTCACTGACCTGGAGAGGCAAAGCAGAAGGGTGGGTCTGAATATTAATCTGCAGAAAACTAAAGTACTGTTTAACAGTCTCGGAAGAGAACAGCAGTTTACGATAGGTAGCGAAACACTGGAAGTGGTAAGGGAATACATCTACTTAGGGCAGGTAGTGACCACGGATCCGGATCATGAGACTGAAATAACCAGAAGAATAAGAATGGGTTGGGGTGCGTTTGGCAGGCATTCTCAAATCATGAACAGTAAAAAATTATGGGGTTTTACGTGCCAAAACCACTTTCTGATTATGAGGCACGCCGTAGTGGAGGACTCCGGAAATTTCGACCACCTGGGGTTCTTTAACGTGCACCTAAATTTAAGTACACGGGATCATGAACAGTAGGTTGCCACTATCCCTCAAAAGGAAAGTGTACAACAGCTGTGTGTTACCAGTACTCACATATGGGGCAGAAACCTGGAGGCTTACGAAAAGGGTTCTGCTGAAATTGAGGACGACGCAACGAGCTATGGAAAGAAGAATGATGGGTGTAACGCTATGGGATAAGAAAAGAGCAGATTGGGTGAGGCAACAAACTCGGGTAAACGACATCTTAGTTGAAATCAAGAAAAAGAAATGGGCATGGGCCGGACATGTAATGAGGAGGGAAGATAACCGATGGTCACTAAGAGCTACGGACTGGATTCCAAGGGAAGGGAAGCGTAGCAGGGGGCGGCAGAAAGTTAGGTGGGCAGATGACATTAAGACGTTTGCAGGGACAACATGGCCACAATTAGTACATGACCGGGGTAGTTGGAGAAGTATGGGAGAGGCCTTTGCCCTGCAGTGGGCGTAACTAGGCTGATGATGATGATGATGAAGAAGTTCAATTGAAAATTTACAAATTGTGTGTTCACGAGCACTTATTAAATACAAACACCATACCTAAGCAGCACTACAATGGCTCAAAACTTTGTAATAGCCACAGCCCGCACGTCGATAGCTCCTCTTGCCGTAGATCAGCTCAGACGTTTATACTTGAGCTAGAAAGTTACTGTGCGCGTGACAAAGTGACACATTCCTCTCCCAATATGGCCCGATAATCAAATTCGGAGAGCTGGAGGAGTTCCGTAACGGCTGCGGCGGTTAACGCGAGTTGAATGCTGGCAACTGCAGTCAAGCAGACGACACGTTAATCACAGTCATGACAACAGGGCACATCTCGATCACAGCGCCACCACTATTTGTGATAGAGTCAGGGGCAACCACTCTACTGTGGTGAGACCGCGAAGTTTTCCGACTGACCTTATCTAGCCACGCTGATCAATATGGAGAGGGAGGAGGAAAATGCCGAGATCAAAATATGAACAAGGATATGCACAACTTTTATTAAAACACTAGAGGGACTCCCCTCCAACCCCAAAATTCTTTGAGTACGCCCATTCTTATTTAGAAATTATTCGATAACGTGTAGTCTCCTTCCTTGCGAGAATTCACCAGTCAATGTAGTGGGTGCACCTCAAACAAGAAGCGCCAGCCTCCATACGGCATGAGCAGTAATGACGATGAAGAAGAAGCAATTGTTATGGCGACCGTAGCAGAAACGTTGGTGTCTGCTCACAAAACTCGCGGAGTGAATCAGCATCACAGCTTCCCGCAGTTTGTGGCGGCCTCAATCTGCGCACTGTTGGTCGTTGCAGGTATTGGTGTATGGTTAATTGCTACAGCGCACTGGCGAAAGGAGCAGCCGACACCTGGGCCAGCGCAGAAGTCCGTGCATTGCCTCACGGGCGCCTTGAAGGAGCTGGCCAACTACATCGACACCGACAGCAACCCGTGCACCGACTTCCACGAGTATGTCTGCAACAAGAGCGGCTACCCCGACGCCCGCAGTGCCGTCCGCCAGAAGTTCTCAAAGGACGTCATCAGTCCGATCTTGCAGGTACTCTCGAAGGACGTTAGCCTGGGATAAGATTAGATAGCTGTAGCTAAGCTTAGATAGATGGAATTAGGAACATACAGTTTTACATGCACGCGTTCTAGCGTCATTTACTTGCAAGGATATTCATTCTGCCAGAGACAATGTATTGTTGAAACAGGAGAGACAATGAATGTTAGATTTATCGGACCTCGAAGAGACGTGGCTGAGAAACTCCCAAGAGCAATCGCATAGCATTTTAAACTGGCAGGTCACAATTTCGATGAACTTCCTACCTACAGTCACACTTTCGTTCGCCCAGGGAACTGTAAATACAGAATCTCATATCTCGTTGACACGTTCAATACGCTGCCATAAACTGGCTAAAATGTACCAAAATGAGCTTTTGAATCTGTTTGTTGCACCGACGGCATGTATATAACCAGGACCACCTAATTATTTGCGTCCTTACGCTTGATCAGCCCACAGCTGACGAATCCCCATTCCCAATTTATTACTTCAATTGTTTATTTTTGTACAACTTATCTTCTAGAAGCCGTGTCTTGGAAATCTATTAGGTAACCCTGTTTAAGTTTATAGTTTCATTTGTTCAATATTTCCTTACTACAACAACTATGCCCCCCCCCCCCTCTCTTTCTCCTAGTTTTTCTTTTCTCATCTCTGGCCTTTTTTGAACAACTCGACTTCCGCTAACCATGCGCACCGGCCTATTTATGTATTTATATAGTTTCTTTCTTACCCATTTAGGGCTGGGGGAGAGATAACTACACCTGCATAAAAACCCTACTAATTATTTGCTGCGTTCCCGAAGACAACTCCTCTTGTTGAAATGTTTGCTTCAGCGACATTCGTAAACAAATGCCTCCCGAATCGTTATATTCACGAAAGAAAAAAAACAAAGTCGTTTATTGATTAATCAGCTACTTCCAACACTTACGTTCACAATTAGAAAAGTTACGTCTAACGACTGTCAACACGAATATTCGCTTAAACAGAAAGGATGGAGCGTGGCCCTAATCGCGCGGCATGACGCAGCTTCATTTATGTCACCGTTCTCCATCACACAGGTGTTAAACCACACGTTACGCTTCGCGTTTCCACGGCTGTATTCATACTAATGTAGAATTAGTTTGCAAGTAGATTGATAACTCCAGTTGAACTTGTCGTAGCCGTCGGCGTCACCGTCACCGTGTGGTGTCGTATGTAGTGCAAGGGTACTAATATCCGAATGCACCCCGCGAGTCGTATTCTATCGGCGTGAGAGAAAGCTTGCGAGAGTGTGCGGAGAAGCACGGTGGCTTGATGCCGGCCCAACGTTGTAGGTCGTATGATAAACACGTGCCAAGCGACGGGAGGGGGTGGTGGTGACTTTGCGGTACTATGAGCAAGCAATTGCCACGGGCTGCAGAAGATTGCTCGTAACTTCCGCTTTTTCATCCGGGGCAGCACATGTCTATCCGCTCCCTAGCTTGAATGTTATCTGAGGCAGCTCCAAAGTTTGGGTGAGCTGGAATGGCTGCTAGCACGAGAACCTCTTTGTCGCATTTGCCTGACACTTGCGCCCTGCATGACTCTGCATAAGTTGCGAGAGAGGAACGTTGGAACATTTGATTCTTAAAATCTGCTGTAACCTAGGTACTACGGAGGAGGACGCGCTTTTATCCATTTCATTTTTCTAAATGGCGAAGCAGCGGATGTTTGTCGTAACGGCACCAAACTCACTGGGGCGGACATAACACAAGAGTTAGCTCTTCAGGGCGCACCTCCGGTTCTTATACTATTTAGACAGAGCCCTACTGCCAATGTAAGGGTGGTCGTCACCTACGCTTTTGAAAAAGTAATTACGCCACCATCGACCTAAAAAGCTGCAAACAGAGGCAACATTAGAATGTGGGAATATATATAAGAACAAATTTGCTGACGATTAGCGCACTCCCTAATGCGAAATTTGAGCGCAGCTCTATATGTGCTTTCATTTCCCCATATATTGGCTAGCCCGGACAGCCTGTCGCGTGCGGCACGTTGCAAACGGAGCGAAGCATGGCAAAACAATAAAAATCAAGCACAATGATAGCGGCGATAAGAGTCAGCGATCACCGAAAATCGGATCTGTAGGTCAAGCGCGTCGGCTTTTATGCATGATTCGTTCAAAATTTCAGTGTAATCGCGGGTGCCTGCGTGGCGTCCCGAAAGTTCTATGCAATTCGCGTCGCACACACAATCAGATACAGCTACTATGGTGTGATCTCGTAGTCTCGTGCGGTACCCTGCTTTCCTCCTCACTCTTTCGTCATAAACTCCTCCTCCGCTTTCCGTCTTACGCGATTCACTGTAGGCTCCTCCTCCACTTTCGTCCTCGCACCCTCTTTTTTCATCAGCCGCTGCGCTCCACGTTCGCTTTCATTGTTCGCTGCGTTCGTTCACTTGTTTATGAGGGACAACGCCGACTGTCGGCGCAGCAACGAGCGCGGAAGAGCTGCGCTCTAAAAGAAGAAAGCCCGCTTAACACGTTAGCTTAACCGAGGGCAATGCTATTGCGATGTGGCACGAGACACGTACGGATAAGTTCATTATCCAATGTCGCCTAGTGCGCAGAACCACTTTCCATTGCAGCGCACCGCGCATTGCAAACATCGTCATCTGAGGAGGTTTTCTACGATGCTATGATTATCATATTCTATTGCCGCGCATGTTGTGCTCTGCACCATTTCAAATATTGGGACAAACCGGGAAATCGTATCATACTGCATATAATACCTTGGCAAATGTACATTTGGAGAAGCAACAGTCCGCTCAATTCTCTGTCGCACCTCAAGCATAGGCATTAGAATCACGTAACTGAGGAATACAGGTTCTCCTGCTGGTGACGGCACGTCTTCTGTATTCCCGCGCGCATCTTCCTGAATGTCACGTTGTTTGATGTTTTGGAGACGTTTTGAAGCAACAGGCAGCAGGAGCGATCGCTCCCCTTAATTTGCGCTCTTCGTCGCGCCAGCGTTGTGGCAGCTAGCGTTACGCTCATCGAGCGAGGTTTCTATTTGTGCGCGCGTAACACCACGCTTGTTTGATGAATCATTAAGCGAGTACTTACTGCGATATACACAGCCGATAAAAACCGCCGACCTCATTTCACATAGGTGTTGAATACTTTCCTATCCCTATCAATGATTAGGTTTTCGGGTAAAATTGGAACTATTCTTGCTGTGTCTGGCCATGTTCAAATGAAGCAAGACGGAACTTAGATTTTATGAAGATTTCTTAAAACTTTGCAACATAAACATGGGCCGTAAACTTCGCAACGACAATAGAATTGATGTATACAATTAGTTTTTTACTAATGAATCTCCACTTTGGCAAATGATGCCCGCATGCGCCGTTTATTCGTCTACAGTGATGCAACTCGAGTAAATTTGGTAGGCTCAGAAAAGTATTCAAAGGACGATTCCACTCTATGTTTGTTTATTTTTCTTGTAGGATGCACACCAGAGGCAGAAGTGACCGTTGACGCTTTGTGATCTTTTTACCTTAGAGCAAATGTATGCTCTAATGCTACGCATTCTCGCAGCTGCGCAGTAAAGAAATGAATCAGTTGTTTTGTGGAGAAATATCGGAAACAAAATGCAAGATATTGAAAAAGAAACAATGCTGTCACTCTTTTTTTATCTAAAACAGATTCGGAGCTTCAACTCGTACCTATGTACACAGTTTACACATCCAAGGCATTGCCAAATTGACCCCCATGCCAAACCTAAACCCCTCACAAAATTATGAGCATGTATTAGTTGAGATCCTTGTTCTAATGAACATTAAGTGCAACTTAAAAATTACAACCATCCCTTTATTTGCAGGGTCGCCTTAAGGATGAAAGGAGTCAACTTCTCAGTGCTTACTACTCGAGTTGCGTAGAGAAAGCTGCTACTGGCAAAGCGAACGTCGAGGAAGCCATTCAGAATATGTTTAAATTGCTTCACTCAGAATACGATCTAAATACTGAGAGTGACGTCATAAGGCATATCGGTATGCTTTGTATTCAGCTCGGACTCAAGATGCCTATTTACGTGTATGCCGGAGTGGATGAAGGAGACGGTTATGCATATGTGGGCCTCGCGCCTGCCGAACCACGTTCAACACCTGCGTTCTTCGTTGCAAGACGCTTTAGACGAATTGTAGAAAGCTTCGTCAGGGTTGTGCAGACAAAAATACAAGCGAACTTCACTGTTGAAAGTTTCCGTAAGTTTGACTACCTCGCGAGGAACGTGGCAGATGGCAACAGCGAGGGCTCCCTGAAGGGAAACTTGTCAGTTTTGGATGCACTCAAACCCAATGTCAGTTTTGACCAATGGAAGGCCTACCTACTCGAAATTTTCGCTTCGTGGGCTGGAAAAATCCAGGGTGCCAGTAAGGACTTACGCGTCATATTAAAGGGCCCCGCAAAGATCGACAAGCTCCTACAGCTCTACGCACTCCCGCAACGACGCTTCGAAGCATTGGCCCACCTGGCGCTTTTGAGCGTCTATAAGTTCTTTAAGGAGGAGATTAACCTCGGGGCAAAGAAGAGTGCAGCGCAGTACACTCCCATGTGCCAGAGGAACATTCTCCACTACCGATTCTTGTGGGCCAGTGTTGCAGTGGACAAGCTTCGACAGCCGCAGCACGACGCCCTCATAGCGGGCCTCTACAAAATCGTCATGGGTTCCGTGTTCACAGAGATGGACGATATCTTCAAGGAAGTATATTCACGAAACCTGACTACATTCGACTTCAAGGGCAACATCTCCAGTTTCCAGCTCGTGCTGCCGGGTGACTTGACAAACGCGTATCCGGAGCAGCTACCCCGTCTCACCAGTGACTACTGGAGCAATACATTCCTGATGAAGCAGCTGCAGTGGAAGGCCGAACTGGTGGATGACGTACGCGGGTTCTCAGGGCTGAATACTATCCGCTGGGACGCGTACGCGGACCCGGTTATAATTTACGGAAGCAACGTCGTGTTTTTGCCCACTTTCTACTCGTTGCTCAACAGCCAGTGCCAAGACGAGAAGGAGCGGAGGCTACTTGACGCGTTGTCCACGGGCGTGACCATAGCCGACCACTTGTTCGAGTGGCTGTTTTTCTTGGTCTGGCGCAAGAATGACCGAGGTAACCTACTGGTAAAGAACTGGTTGCTGTGCCATCGTCAATCCCGCCTACCAGGGCATTCACAAGGTCGGATGATCCGTTACCCATGGCTTTCTGTGCGCGTAGTGCAGCGGGTGGCCGAACTCGATTGGTGGAACGGCGTCGTCATGCACTGGAGTACGTGGACAGTGCGGCCTGCGCAGATATTCTACGCCCTCTTTTACTCGAGCTACATGTGCGGCCGCGTGGCTTCCACCGATGTGCGGAACACGAACTCCGTAATGATGCACGCGCTTCCCGGTTTCAGCGCCGCATTTCAGTGTCCAGGTTTGCCTACAGTTCCACGTGATTTATGTCTCGTAACCGCCACTGCAACCATTAACTAGAGGCAATTTGTCCGCAGAAATTTCTTTTACTCAATCCATGGGCCCGCCAGGTATACTGGCCACATTGCCGGTGCTCATCTATTTGTTCAATGCTTCCGGCCACGAAATAGCAGAAAATGGCTCCATGTTAGAGAATAATTCCAGCGCGGTTACTAATATAATCAATTTTATAGCTGATCTTTCATTGTGCTAGTAAAGCCATTGATTCGCTATGCGTTCCTGCGTAGTATTGTCTATTCATCCACTTGTAATTCTCATTTCGACGAGTCAGCTATACAAACTTAAAAAAACTACAGTTTACAAAAAATATCCGTGAGGTAATATATTTTATTGTACTATCTATGACTGATCTACGTTAAAATACTCACATATAGTGTGACTAGTATCATCGACATTATTCGGCAAGATGACAGGGATTGTGGCAGAATAATCCCAATTCCAACGTATCCATCCTGCTTAACTTTGAATCCAAACTTCATGGTGTTTATTGGAGCTATTGGTAGGCAAGAGCTTGATATCCAGGTATGCTTGTAGAATAATGCTTATTTCTAAAGATAAGGCCGCTAGTTTCATCACTCTCGGCGCCTCAGAAAGAAAAATAATAAAGGCGCATGAACATAATTGTTTTCAAAAGAACAGTACCACGGCTTTCAAGCGGGTGCTGTTCCGTTACGCCACAATCGCATTTCTTTAAAGACGAAGTCTTTCTCAACGAATTACCACTACTTTTCCGTATAATGTATGTTTCTAGCCTCATATTATGGTATTATCCTGGAGAATGTACAGCCTAAATATAGGAGTTCATAAGTGCTATTGGGACCACTGTAGCCCCCATGATGTTGTGAATATACAGGGTGTCCCAATCATCGTGCACCAAGATTTAAAGAAACGCAAATGCCACGTGGCTGCACAAAACGAAGGTAGTATTGTTTACTGTCGCTTGGAGATGTTAGAATTATTTTTTTGCATTGAGCCCAATCACATTAATAATCTTAGTCAATTTCTAATTTCTGTAATTCGATGAAAACTGTGAATGAGAAAATTGCAGCGCGACATAAAACGCTTCCTATGCAGCTTTGCGTTGCTTAGCATGCGCTACACATAAAAATCTTTTTGCACCCATGAGAGGAGCACGCAGATGCACGCAGAGTTCCTTGAGGGGCAAGTCATGCGGCAATTTTCTCATTGAAACTTTTCATCTGGTCATAATATTTGAAAAGTTGATTAATTAATTGGATTATTTATATGGTTAGGGGGAATGCAAAAAGTAATTTGAGTATCTCCAAGCGACAGCAAGGTACTGTAGCTCATTCTGTTCGTGTACGTGGCATTTGCGTATCCTCAAATGTTTGGGCATAGTAGTTGGGAAACCCTGCATATATATATATATATATAACGTCCACTGCGGGCTCAGTGGCCTTTGCGGGATTATCTCGCGTGTTCTGGCGTGTCCATGAGAGCGCATTTTTTGATATCACTCTTGCCGAATATATGACTCCGGCTTGTGGTTTGAGTTCCTGGCGGCTGATAGTGGCTACACACTTTCAGAAGGTGGCATATGGCGGCGCTGAGTTGCACACTACTGGTTCCTACGCGTGCATGTCAGCAATCCACTTGTAAGCTTTTGCATTCGGCCAACTATTGCCGTGTCCTGCGCGCACGCTGCGCTGCGCACAGACAGCCTCGTGTCCTGCGCACGTGGGTGGTTGCGGACCCGCAACTAAATCTCCCTAATTTCTACGGTCTTCCGTGGCCGTCCGCCTGCATGAGCCCTTTCATCCTGTCGCGCCTGCATCATTGCTTGTCATTATCCCACTGATCAGGTGTTCTCGTGCACAGTGTGCAAAATTTTCTGCTGTGCGAAACGAGACTAACGCAGCAGCTAGCACACCAGACTGTCACCGGAAGTGCACCACTCCCCAAAAACACGACGGAGAGAGAGGAAAAAAATATAGAAGGCGGGGCCCGTGACATATTTTTCACGCCATCCTCCGGCTTCGGTATGAGAGAACGCTGAGGAGGAATTTGGCTTGGGGAGTAATTGGAGCGAGTGCATATGTTGGCGGGGACACCCGTCTCCTGAAATCAGAGGTTCGCGCCACTTCAAATATTTCTATCTCTGATATTAATCAACTAATTTGAAAAATTCTTACAAGGTACGTTACAACTTCCAGCGTATTATCAAATTTGCTATGTGGCTTGGTGATTGGTGCTGGGGAAAAGTATTCCGTACTCCCACACTATAGCGTGCCTCATAATGATATCCTCGTTTTGTCACGTAAACTACTGGAATTTAATTTAAATTATTGGTAGGAGATGTAAACGCCCTAGAAGGGGCAGGGGTCGAGGGGAGAGGCTTAGGTTAGCGTTGCGTCGCCGTTCTACTATCACTGCCGCTGACCATTTTAGCGTAAGCGAGTGGCCGCGTGGGTCCTATATTAGAAATAACCTCGGGTGGGTTCGAAGGCTAGCTCACCCGAGAAAGCTGATGGCTTCGTGTGCGCCCCGATCTCGCGCGCATCTAGTTCGCCTTAAACCGAGAGGCAGCACAAAGTGGAATTCGCTCGCCGCTGCTGCCGCCCTTCATCGAGCTTGCATTCTGACGGCGAATGTTGGCAGTCATCTGGTGGGATGCCATCATGTTTGCTTGGGCGCGCGTGACACTGCGCTTGCTAATTTAGTTAGCAAGTGAACATTCACAGCAGTGTTTACAGCTGATGAATCTACTAACCCAACTGTGTATAGCTGTGTAATAATTTCTATCGCGATCAATGCTTCGCCTGTCGGGCGAAACCGCGACCTCTCTTCTTTTTTACCAAACCACAGCTCACGGTCACAGAAGATTTTTTTTTCTGTTCCAGAAAGATAGCTTTTATTAGTGCTCAGGTAATATTTATATGTGGTGTCTCTTGAATTTATATTCGTGTGACATTTCCTACAGTCCCTCTAGTAGGCAGGCCTGCAGTGAAAAAGACGCTTGTAAATAGCGTTCTAAAAACTGGGTAAAGAAAGTCAAAGGTAAATTCAAGAGACCGCCTACGCGCATTAGAATTGTCAATATTAGGTGCCTGGTCAGAAAATTTATCTAAACTTCTGACCTTCCTCGCAGTAGCCATGACCTGTACTTGCTGCGCGGCATATTCACCTGTATATATTGTTACGTGGTAGTAACGGTGAAGAAAGCAGCAATACGGTGGAATACAAAACTAGCTTTTATTGGGCGAACCTGTGCCCACAAAACCGGCTACACTTATAGCACAACGATAGCGGCGAACATGGTCGGCGATCGTTGAAAATCTGATGAGTGGGTCAAGCGCGTCGGCTTTTAAAGAACAGTCGTCGAATGTTCCAGACTAATCGTTCGGACCCGCGTGCCTTCCATAAAGTTCTACACCATTCGCGTCAAGTGATGAAATCAGATAACATAAGGTTCGGCGACAACAGCCAGCGGATAGAAGCATCGATAACTTTCCGGAAACTTCGGATACATGCAGGCGCGTCCCACGCTGTGCGATTACATTTGTTAGGCGGCGAAACGTGGTTGCCCGATAAAGATAAGTACACGTGTCAATACCCCCCTCTTAAAATGCATCGTCCCGATGCTACAAATATAAGAGAGTGAAACACAAAAGGACACTTATTAAACATAAGTAACAAAACAACGAAAAGAAAGTCCAAAGGTCAGTTACGCGAAGCCCCAAAGTTAATTAACGCTGGTAGTACGCCTTGAGTCGCACAACGTGGACTATTTGAGGTCGTGAGCGGCGCCGCTGTGATAGCGAAATGCCGTCTGGCACGACCTCATAGTCCAGTGCGCCAATACGTCGGATGATCTTGTACGGTCCGAAATAGCGACGCAAAAGATTCTCGTTCAGTCCTCGTCAGCGTATAGGGGTCCAAACCTAAACACGGTCACCGGGCTGGTACTCGACCAAGCGTCGTCTGAGGCTGTAGTGTCGGCTGTCGGTCCTCTGCTGATTCTTTATTCGCAGGCGGGCGACCTGTCGGGCTTCTTCGGCGTGCTGGAGATAGGTAGCGACGTCAAGATTTTCCTCGTCAGTGACGTGCGGCAGCATGGCATCGAGCGTCGTCGTCGGGTTCCTGCCGTAAACCAGCTTAAATGGCGTGATCTGTGTTGTGTCTTGCACCGCCGTGTTGTAAGCGAACGTTACGTATGACAGGACCGCATCCCACGTCTTGTGCTCTACGTCGACGTACATTGCTAGCATGTCGGCGAGGGTCTCGTTCAGGCGCTCCGTGAGACCATTCGTCTGCGAATGGTAGGCAGTTGTCCTCCTGTGACTTGTCTGGCTGTATTGCAGAATCGCTTGCGTGAGCTCTGCTGTAAAAGCCGTTCCTCCGTCGGTGATGAGGACTTCTGGAGCACCATGTCGCAGCAGGATGTTTTCGACGAAAAATTTCTCCACTTCGACTGCGCTACCTTTCGGCAGTGCTTTACTAGAACTGGCTGTATTGCAGAATGGCTTGCATGAGCTCTGCTGTAAAAACCGTTCCTCTGTCGGTGATGAGGACTTCTGGAGCACCATGTCGCAGCAAGATGTTCTCGACGAAAAATTCTGCCACTTCGGCTGCGCTGCCTTTCGGTAGAGCTTTAGTTTCAGCGAAGCGGGTGAGATAGTCCGTCGCCACGACAATCCACTTATTTCCGGAAGTTGATGTCGGAAACGGTCCCAACAAGTCCATCCCGATCTACTGAAAAGGTCGGTAAGAAAGCTTGAATGGATGTAGTAATCCCGCTGGTCTTTTCTGTGGTCTATTGCGTCGTTGACAGTCTCGGCATGTCTTGACGTAACGGGCGACATCGGCGGTTAGGTGCGGCTAGTAATACCTGTCTTGTATCCTCGATAGCGTCCGGGAGAAACCGAGGTGCCCAGCGGTCGGATCGTCATGTAGGGCGTGCAGTACTTCTGGACGCAGCGCCCACGGAACAACAAGAAGGTAGTTGGCGCGGACTGGTGAGAAGTTCTTCACGAGTAGGTTGTTTTGAAGTGTGAACGAAGATAATCCGCGCTTAAATGCCCTAGGGACAACGTCAGTGTGCCCTTCCAAATACTCGACTAGGGCTTTTAGCTCCGGGTCCCCTCGTTGTTGTTCGGCGAAATCTTCCACGCTTATTATGCCAAGGAAGGCGTCGTCATCGTCGTCATCTTGCGGCGGCGGGTCAATGGGGGCGCGTGATAGGCAATCGGCAGAAGGGCAGCGGATTGGGCGAGTTGGTGTTGCATGGTAACTATAAAAATTCAAACAGCGCTAAACGACAGGACCAGAATGAGGAGGAGACAAACACGGCGCTGACAAACACAGCGCCGTGTTTGTCTCCTCCTCATTCTGGTCCTGTCGTTTAGCGCTGTTTGAATTTTTATAGTTACCAGGCAATCGGCATCTGAGTGTTTTCGTCCGGACTTGTATGTTACAGTGACGTCGTATACTTGTAGTCGGAGGCGCCACCGTGCCAGCCGTCCTGAATGGTCCTTTAAGTTAGCTAGCCAACACAACGCGTGATGGTCGCTGACCACTTTGAATGGCCTACCATAGAGGTAAGGGCGAAATTTCGCTGTAGCCCAAACGATGGCGAGGCATTCCTTTTCGGTTGTACACAACGACCGGCTAGCGTAAGCCATCACTTGTTCATATCGATCTTTTCTCTGGGCTAGGACGGCACCGAACCGAAGCCTAGGCTACTGGCGTCAGTGTGTATTTTGGTATCGGCATGCTCGTCGAAGTGCGCAAGTACGGGCGGCGACTGCATGCGTCGTTTGAGTTTTTGAAATGCGTCGGCCTGCGGCGTTTCCCACTTGAATTCGACGTCACATTTAGTTAGCTTTGTCAGCGGCTCAGCGATGCGTGAAAAGTTCTTGACAAATCGCCTGTAGTATGCACACATGCCAAGAAATCTACGCACTGCCTTCTTGTCGATGGGCTGCGGGAACTTTGCAATGGCAGCTGCCTTCTGTGGGTCGCGACGGACTCCAGACTTGCTGATGACGTGGCCTAGGAACAGAAGCTCATATTAAGCGAAGCGGCACTTTTCTGGCTTCAGAGTAAGCCCTGATGACTTGATGGCCTCTAGTACTGTCGCAAGCCGCCTCAGGTGATCGTCGAAATTTCCGGTGAAGACGACGACGTCATCCAAGTAAACGAAACAGGTCTGCCACTTCAATCCTGCTAAAACCGTGTCCATCACGCGCTGGAACGTTGCAGGCGCCGAGCACAATCCGAATGGCATAACCTTGAACTCGTAGAGGCCGTCTGGGGTCATGAAGGCCGTCTTTTCGCGATATCTTTCGTCGACTTCTATTTGCCAATAGCCAGACTTGAGGTCCATTGATGAGAAGTATTTAGCGTTGCAGAGCCGATCCAATGCGTCGTCTATCCGTGGGAGGGGGCATACGTCCTTCTTCGTGATCTTGTTCAGACGACGATAATCGTCGCAGAAACGTGGGGTTCCGTCCTTTTTCTTCACCAGGAGAACAGGGGATGCCCACGGGCTTTTCGACGGCTGGATGATGTCGTCGCGCAGCATTTCGTCGACTCGTTCTCTTATAGCTTTACTTTCTCGCGGCTAAACTCGGTAAGGGCTCTGGCGGAGTGGTCGAGCACACACCTCGGTGATGATGCGATGCTTGGCGTCTGGTGTTTGTCGAATCCTCGATGACGTCGAAAAGCAGCCTTTGTATCGTCGGAGCAGACTTCTCAGCTGCTGCTGCTTAATCACGGGGAGACTTGGATTAATGTCGTAGTCTGGTTCGGGAACCATGGTCATCGGGATAGATGCGACGGAATCCGTGAGGACAAACGCATTACTGGTTTCCAAAATTTCCTCGATGTACGCGATCGTCGTGCCCTTGTTGATGTGCCTGAACTCCCGGGTGAAGTTTGTCAGCAACACTTCGGTTTTCCCTCCATGCAGTCGAGCGATCCCTCTTGCGACGCAAATTTCACGGTCTAGCGGTTGGTCGCCTTCGATGACGCCTTCTACATCAGCGGGTGTTTTGGTGCCGACCGAAATAATGCTGGAGCGAGGCGGGATGCTCACTTGATCTTCGAGCACACTCAAGGCATGGTGACTACGAGGGCTCTCCGGCTGCATCACTTTATCTTCCGACAGCGTTATTGACTTCGATTTCAGGTCGATGATTGCACCGTGTTCGTTCAGGAAGGCCATAGCGAGAATGACGTCTCGTGAACACTGTTGGATGATAACGAAGGTGGCAGGGTAAGTCCGGTCATGAATGGTTATTCTTGCCGTGAAGATTCCAGTCGGCGTGATGAGGTGTCCTCCAGCTGTCCGAAATTGAGGGCCTTCCCATGCAGTTTTATCTTTCTTCAACTGCGCGGCGATGGGTCCACTCATGACGGAGTAATCGGCTCCTGTGTCCACTAAAGCAGTGACTGCGTGGCCGTCGAGAAGCACGTCGAGGTCGGTGGTTCTTTGTCTGGCATTGCAATTAGGTCTTGGCGTCGGATCACGGCTGTGTCTCGTTGACCTGTGGCTGGTATGGGACGTCGTCAGGTCGTCTTTCATCGTCGTATTCTTTGCTTTCACACTTCGTCGGGACGGCGGCGTGTCGTTGTGTCGTCGAGGTAGTTTCTTCGGCGTCTCCAGCGTCTTCGTCGGCGGCGGAGGATCTTCGTCAGTTCGACGAACAGCAACCGCACCTCCATCGGTTGCTGCTTTTAGTTTTCCGGATATGGGCTCGCTGACCGGCCCCGGGCTGGGCCAGTGTATGTTCGGCGCTGCGGCGACAGGTAGCGGCCTGGTGACGGCGAACGGGACGGTCTTCGAGGGCTTCACTGAGTAGCGGCGAGGTAGTCGGCGATGTCACGAGAGCGTTCACCTTCCCGAGGGCGCGGTGCGTCGACGGCGAACCCTCGCAATCCCAGGTAGCGGTATGGGCATCGGTGGTACACATGGCCGGCTTCGCCGCAGTGATAGCAGAGCGGGCGGTGGTCGGGGGCTCGCCAAATGTCCGTCTTCCTCGCGTAGCTGCGCTGGGCGACGGGTGGGCGTGCTCGTGGCGGCGGTGGTGGACGACGGAATTCAGGCGTTACAGAGCCCTGGCGTTGTCGCGGAGGGGGACCTTGACGGCGGGCGACGGCGGCGTAGGTCATTGCTTCCGGCTGAGGTTGCGGTGATCGTGATTGCACCTCAAGGACTCCAAGCGATCGCTGAACCTCTTCTTTGACGATTTCTGCGATTGGATCCGCTTGGAACTGCGTCCTTGGGTAGAACTTCTGCAGCTCCTCCCGCACGACCGCTGCTCCCGTGCGAGAGGTACTGGGATCGATACCGAGCACCTCCACCAGATGTCACGTGGTAGTGACGGTGAAGAAAGCAGCAATACGGTGGAATACAAAACTAGCTTTTATTGGGCGAACCTGTGCCCACAAAACAGGCTACACTTATAGCACAACGATAGCGGCGAACACGGTCGGCGATCGTCGAAAATCTGATCAGCGGGTCAAGCGCGTCGGCTGTTAAAGAACAGTCGTCGAATGTTCCAGACTAATCATTCGGACCCGTGTGCCTTCCACAAAGTTCTACACCATTCGCGTCAAGTGATGAAATCAGATAACATAAGGTTCGGCGACAACAGACAGCGGATAGAAGCATCGATAACTTTCCAGAAACTTCGGATACATGCAGGCACGTCCCACGCTGTGCGATTACATTTGTTAGGCGGTGAAACGTGGTTGCCCGATAAAGATAAGTACACGTGTCAATATGAAGAAGCCTTCGTACGCCATTCTGTTCTCACGGGGTCTTTGATCACACAAATTTGCGCATATAGATTTCCTTAAAGCTTCTATTTTTGTCGCCTCAGTTTTTTCTGACCTAGACCCATACCCCAGTGCTGTGTAGCCGGCCTGAAAGTTATCTGATTAATATACCTGCTCGTAAACACTTATTTTTTCTCTATCTCCCTCGCGTTTATCAGGAAGCATGCGTCTTTTGGAATATATAGAGAAGTGCATCCTGAGTATTTTCCGTGATGTCTGCCCGAGGGAGCAGTACATTTGTAGGCTCAAAAAAAAATAATTCGTAGGTTTAAAAAGCACGCTGCTTTGCATACAGTCGGTGTGCTGAAAAACGTTTCCAGGACGTTTATATCTAAACAGAAAGAAAAGCGGGCGGGTGCTTCACCGCTCATTCCTTTTTACATTACTCACGACACTCAACGTATACCTATATGGTCCCCTGAGGCCACCTGAGCTGGAACTATCAGCTGTTTTGTTTGTTCTTTTTTGAAGCGCAGCTGTTTCCACTCCTGCGGCGAGCGTCGGCGTCCAAGCTCGTAAACGCGCGAACCAAGACAACGAAAGATGAGTCCGAACGTCGAGCGCAGCAGGGGATGCAAAAAAAGCGGCGAGAGTGAAGAAATCTCGAGGAGGAAAGCGGAGGAGGAAGCTGCAGCGCAAGCATGAGCGGAAAGTGGAGGAGGAGGGTATGGCGAAAGCGTGAGAAGAAAGGCGTAGTTCCGCGCAAGACAAGCACTGCGGCGACGATGGCTACGAGATGGGTGGCGCGAGAGTTGCGCGAATCATCTGTTCGCCGATGGCATGCGGCGAGAGCGTCCAATGATACAATAACGAGCGTTATGGTAAGCTTTATGGTTTTCTTAAAGTTAGGCACTGGGGCACACGTGAAGGCAACGTGTGCAAATAAGTTATGTGGCCAGAGGGGCACAATGTTAGATCATTATTGCCGTCAGCAGCCCTATTAATTATAATTGATATTTAGTTTTTGTTGACTACAGTGAGTGGGTATGTTGTATTGAAAAGTTAGAGGCAGTCGTGTTTCCACAGAGTATCACTTGGAAGAATTCTTCTAGCGTGTCTGTGTTCCAAGATATCCGATTCCAAATTTTTACTGTCTTTCGCAAGAGTACGCAGGCAAGAAAGTGAGGATCAGCGCAAAGCTCCTCCCATATGTGACGCGGCTGTGTCGCGCGGCGTTTAGTCTTACAAGGGAGCGGACGCATTGGCAAACATTAGAACTGTTTTCCTTCCCTTCTCTGCTGGAGAAATAAAGGCATGACCGCGTGGTGTGCCATGCAGTTGTTGCCATTGATTTCAATAAAACCTAAAATACTTAGAAACCAGCACTGACTTTTTTTACCCAGCCCAGGCAAGGACCATGCCCGCTCGTCTAAGGACCATAGTGCACTATCCGGCTTCTCCGCTCGTGCCATTATTACGGCATGGCAGCTGCCGCCGTCATTACAGGCTGCGCGGTCGCGTGTTGCAACAATGGCTCCGGGATCTTTGATTTTTTTTTATTTCGTCATCCGAGAGGGGAAGGGAGACAGCTATCTTTGACAATGCCTCCGTCCTGTTGTTAGACTAAACACCCCACTCAACAGCCGCGTTACATCAGGGGGGACCTTTGCGCCGATCCTAATTCTCTTGCATGCGTAATCATGCGAAAGACGACTAAAATTTGGAGTCGGATATCTCGGAGCAGAGACGCGCTAGAAGAATTCCTCCAACTGATACTGTGTAAAAAACGACTGCCTCTAACTTTTTCAAACAAACATACCCGCTTACTGCACTCAACAGAAAGTTAATTATTAATTTTTAGTTCATTGAGCTGATGACTGCGATAATTATAATCTCACTTTGTGCACCCTGGTCACATAACTTATTTGCACAGGTGATTTTCTGATGACTCCCAGTGCCTAATTTTAAGAAACCCAAAAATACTTTTGAACACCCTCTATATAAAAAGAAAGCGCTGTATTAGCGGAGGTCTGTCTGCGGCGGCTGCACTGGATCGCGCCCACGCGTCACCCACGCGCCTTCTCTCGCGATCTTCCAGTTAGCCAGGCAGTCGCGCCACACTTCGCTTAGTTTGCAGCGTTACGCACGACGCAGACTGTCCGCGCCAGCCAATCGATCGCGAAAGAAAAACGCGTATAGAGGTGCGCTCAAACTTCGCATTACGGAATACCATAACCGTCAACGATTTTTTTTGTTGCTGTTACAATACATTTATTTTACCATGATATGTAAAGTTTACGTATAACTCACTATGCGTACAGCAAACGTATAGACTACGGGAAACGTATAGTTTACGATGAATCGTATATAGTTAGGTGCCGATGATAAAAAGAAGTGAAAATACAGAGGAACATGATTAGCTGGTATTAATGAAAAGTCACTGCGGCCAGAAAGGTGCACCCGAACGCATTCTTCCTGCATCTGAAGGTTGGCACTGCTAGTTCTTTAGCGTTTGCATTCAAGTGAAGTGTTGGGCTGTTAAGCACGACGTCGCGGCACTGAATCCCGGCCACAGCGGCCGCATTTCGATAGGGGCTCAATGCGAAAACACCCATGTACTTGGATTGAGGTGCATGTTAAAGATCCCCAGGTGCTCCAAATTTCTGCAGTCCCCCACTACGGAATGCCTTATAATCAGATTGTGGTTTTGGCCTGTCACACCCCTCAGTTTAGTCAATTAATTTTACTTTAAAGTGCATAATATCAAGTTGGCCTAGCCAGACAACAAGGAAAGAGAAGAAGACCCTGAGATAGTTACTGACAAGCGAGTTATTTGCACTTTGTTGGTCCCTCAACAAAGAGCACAAGCGCCAGGGCATCGAAAAATTTCACAGCTCCTGATATTTATTTTCCTGTTTATGATAGAGAAGGTCGCTTAGGCAATTAGTAACATTTTTTGACAGCACAAAATATACCTCTGCAATTCGTCGTCCTGTACTTCAGGTCCTCCCTTAGTTGGCAATTCGTCCGTCCCCCTCCCCCCCCCCTCCCCCCCCCCCCGCGCCAAAAGAAGACAGTCAAAGCTGTAGCACAGACATTGCACCCGTTAATTACACGCTCCTTATTTCTTATCGGCAATTCATACTCTTCTCCACGGGGATTTGCACAGTGGTTGCTTTAGCTGACGCATGGTTTTCCGTATGAGGAAATTATTTCGATATAACTGCAATGGCGCACCTTATGTTGAGAAATTCGCATGCTTCTTCCGGGCAACACATGTCTTAACTGCAAGAAAGCATGAAGGAAAATTGTGGAAGTTTTGCAGGTGCGCAAATATTTGTTGTCCTAGCTCATAGCCATCTTTATATATTCCTAAAGAATGCCTCAACCAGCTCAGCAATCAGTCTTAAGCAGTCGACGGTAGCAGGTGGACCGCGTGATGATATACGGTATTTTTTTTCTACAAGGGAGTCTAAGGCACCAGAGATAAATAAATGTCCACGACGCAGCATTCTTCAAACTTAAGGATGTTTGCTTTATGCGTAAAATGCCATAATAATGTATGGTGGTGGGTTGCCCTGTTATGTTCTAATAAAATAAATTCGAGAGGCAATTAAAGGTGCCACTAAACAGGTTTAAGGTAATGCAAGTTTAAATAAAACTGCGGAAACTGCACTAAGCTGCAAAGCTCTGTGGAACATCGCTCCGATTTCGTGCTACACGTGAGGAACGCCAGCTTTCACTGCAGTTTCCGTCATGGCTATGTGTATAAATTTTGCAACCGGCCACCCATGCATAATCGCAACAAATGGGCGGCCGTTTAGACATTACGAGCACAACGCCGCTAAAAAGCGTCTTCTAATTGACTTCACAACATCACTGAGAGTTTACTTGCAATAAACTGATGGAGCAATATGTTTAATAATATACTTCCAAGAAGGCACTTCAGAAAACCAGTGAAAATATTTAAACGCAAGCACGTCAAAAAGAAAAGACACCACAACGCTGGAGTGCGATGCAGGATGCGCCAAGTTTATCAAAACTCAGGATCTTCACGAGCTCTGGCGACACCCGAAGATGAAAGCAAAAATGGTACCAAGACACAGTTTATCTTCTTCAAGCGTCCAGTTTCATTGGTTTATCTAGATTAACTCTGGGTGGCTATCATTCCTTGGGCGCTGCCTTCTGGCCGGTCGACAAACTGGGGTTCACGTAATCATACCGTCGGTGCATGGTCATGCCTTCTTTCACTTGTTTGTCGTTCCACCTAGTGCATTACATGCAGAAAAAAGTTATGCAACAAATGCATTTAATACAATATTATTAGTTGCTTTAACGTGGTTTAGAAGCATTTTAAAGCTGACAAGATGTACAGTGAATTAGTATTAGACGAATTTGTAATTTAGTACGCTTCGCATTATACCACGAGGGAACGCTGTGGTGGTCTCATCACATCCATTCACCGGGCGAGCATGGCGGCTAAACAACGGAGTGGCCCAGTGTAAACAAACTCGGACAACGAGCTTGCAGTGCGTGACGTAGTGATCAGGCTCGACGATGACCACTATTTCTTGGATAGTTCTGTTCCTCCGTTAGCAGTCTTTCCGTGCACCCTGTAAAACTGCCACTAGCTTCGGCGATTTTACAGATCGCAACAAGCTCGTACAGTTCACGCCGTAATGCTGAAGAAAGAACTTGTCCGGTGCTGCTTCTGTGTGTACGCCGAGTTCCTCCACTCTGCGTGATTGCGAGCGTCACGAATATTACATAGTGCGTGCAAAAGCAAGGCAGCCTTATTGGCCACGATGCGAAAAGTAGCTGGCGCCGACAATGGATCTCGCAACCAACACAGTGAAGGAGACATCGACAAACTGCAGATCACTATATTTGTACTGTTTCATATTTAGCATAATAGTAGTGCAGGGTTTAAGTCACTTTCGTAGTAACTAACTGAATGTCCAGGAGTTTAAATATGTCATTGAGAACCAATCAGTGTTCGTGCTTTTACATTCACGTGGGCCCGCGAAAATTTAAAAGTGATCGCGTTTGCCCGAGCTTCGAATCCATGCCATGCCATATTCATGCCATCAATCAGGGAATTGAAAAATCTGCAGAGCACAATAAACTTTTTACATGGCTTCATTTATAGCGAAAAGGACATTTGTATTTATTAGATATACATACAGTCATAAACGTTGTACATCACATAGCCCAAGAAGCACAATACCCTGGGAAATATCGAGACTACGTAGCCATATTAATTCGCCACTATCAAAGTGGAATAGCAATGAAAAAAAGGGGTCAGGTAAGCAGACAAAATCACCCAGGTGCTATTCACTGCACGGTTAGAAGTATTCGAACTATTACACTTAGGCAGACCTAGAGTGAGCATTGGAAGGTTGAATAATGTGGAAAAGATAAAGGTAACCTTCACTAACTTGGTGAGATAACAGGAATTCATGAGTGAAATTCAGCGTGAAGAATCTATGGAAGAGTATCTTTATCCAGGTGAAACATCAATAGCAGGTACTGATCTAAAGCAGGAAACGTATACGAAAATTCCATGGGTTGAACAGCAGATGGAAGGCATTACCGAATCGTTATCGCCAGGTTACCGATATTTTCAAAAAAAGTTTAGAGTCATTGCATTCTACCGTTTATGTAATATGGGACATAAACCTGGATGTTAACAAAGAAACTTGAGAAGTTGAGGATTGTGCAGAAAACGAAGTAACAAAAATTGTTGGAGATAGCATTAAGGCAGGAAGACAGTGGCGTTGTAAACCGTGGCAACTGATATGCTAGTTGAGATTTAAAAAAATTATTGGAGTCGGTGGGCAGGCCATGCACGTCTTCAATCACTTGTTTCCTATTCATAACAGGTGATTACATAAGCGTGACAGAGTGGATGTCAAGGAGAGAGAACTGCAGCCGAGGATGGCAGAAAATTGCGTAATGGGACACAAGTATGATGTTTGTAGGCATAGGATGCAATCACCTCGCAAAAGACGGGATTGCAGGGAGAGGCATTTGTTTTGCAGTCAACAAAAATAGGTTTGTGGTGCTGACAGTAGAGACTCGTGAAGGTGCGGGGTCACCTCAGCTGCTGGCACACTAATCAACACGACAATTGGCTCTGAAAAAGACAACCCCAGTTATGAAGGATAAAGCAACATTTTCCTGACACATTGTTTTATTATGCATACTACACTAAAGGATTCCGCAGTTAAGGGCGCTTAGTACCAATAGTGCAATGAGCATTTGTTCTTTGTAATTAATGGTTTATATGCGGTTGATTCATTCCAACAATCCATGTTTCTGCAGCAAAACATTCTGCTACTTGAGGCAGTCAACCGACAGGTGGCAGTAGGCGAGCGCCAGGCACGTGCTTTTGAGAGTGTGGCAAGGTCCAGAGGGCTGCTCTGCAACAGCCATATAGGTGCCCTCATTGCTCTCCAGCCGAGCCCCCAGAAAACACCTCATAACAGAGCTTTCAGTTTATTATTTTGTTTATTATTCAAGAGAATGAATAAAATTATTGCGGTAAATATTGTGCTGTGCATATTAGGACACTTGCAACATGCCCTTGGCGTCTTTTCAAAATGAGCAAAAACGTAATATAACCTGTGCCACTCTTAGACCATGTAAATGAAAAAAATACATTAATGTAGCATACACGTCATTGTGCTGTTTGTTCATTCTATGTGCAAGAATACAGTGCGTGTTGATTAAACGCAAGATGAATGGTGTGTGTAATAAGCAATGCAAAGACAGGAAACACAAGAGGAGCTTAATAATGCTATCACCTATAGGCTGTGCATATGAATTCAACACTCCCCGATTCAAACGTGCCATTGTATGCATGTTCGATACCACATATTCTTTAACAATGTCATATATTTGCATGTATTAATTTTCACACAGCTTAATTTCTTTCATAGCTCACATTGATGTATCCGTTTCATAGGCCAAATAATTGCACACTTTGTCCTTTTGTGTTGCATGAAAAGTGGCATCCTCTACAGTTGCATACAACTTCAGAAGACAGGAGAGGCCCCTCCCAGATGACCAAAGCACAGAAGCCGATTGCCTCCACGTCTAAAAACATAGTCCCTCTCCAACGAGCGGGTATAGTGCGTCCGGTGGCACGACGTCAGTCTAGAGTGCGTGCCCATTGGTGCAGGCTTGTGCTCACCTGCCTTTGAAGTGAAGTTGCCGCGGCCTCCTAAAGTTGTATCCGACTAAGAATCACGTAATGCCTATATAATCACTAATGCACAGACTTTAGCAACTTGATAGCACACAATGATCTTGAACAGAAATCTATAAAGGCATGCAAGCACAGCTGGCTGGCCACACTGCCATTATGAGGGTCTGTAAAAAGGTCTCGCCAAATATTCCCACGACTTCCTTGAAAAAGAGGTTGTGTTTGGCACCTCTTTAGAATGAAAAACAGATTACAGTGAATGTCGTGTACCACATCAAAACAAGCTGAACTTGGTTATCTGCACAGAATGTGACGGAAGCTTGCGCTTCACATAGGAAAGACACTGCTCTGTCCAGTACAATTGATGAGTCCGGTGTGGCGCCTAGTATGTCAACAGCGTCAATATAAAAATTACACTTTTCAAAGGCCAGTCATTTTACCATTATTTTTGTATAAAGTTTCTTTCAATCAGTGCGTTTATTACCTAAAGAGATGCATTTGAAAGCAAACTTTTGTTTGCAAACTTTCAGACTTCCATAATTGTGTGGCAAGGCACTGGCATGTTGTCGAATAGCTCACACTTCCTCGGTGCTGCACCAAAGAAGCCCAATGCTCTATTTGAATTTGGATCGCGCAATAATTCGACAGCACACAAAGAAGAGTAACACCCAAAGCAGAGCGTCCTGCTGTGTGTATTTCTCTTCTTTGTGTCCCGTCAAATTGTTGTGCAATTCGACGTCAAGCCTCTATAGCAATACACACAGTCTTCAACCTCACCAATGCTCTAGTTATTACGCCACAATGGCGCACGTCTTTGAAATGTCCCAACACAAATTAGCTCTCGAAAAAATCACAAATGTTAAATTTTGCAGCACAGGTGTATGCACGTGCCATATTCTTACCGCTAAACTCACAGGAATCAAAGCGGCAAGCATTGACCAGCCTTACTGCTGCCACACCATCATCATCATGACAGCAATGGAAAGACAGTGCCACGTTTCAGTAAAGGGAGTGCTGGAGGGAAAGGTGTGACAGCAAGGCTTACAATAAAAGTAGCAGTTGCAAGACATGTTTAATGCCAAAATATGCTGCATGTCGCCCATCCTACTTTGCCATTGCGGCAAGCTTTTACTCGTTTGAGCATATCGCGTTTTGCGTAATCAATGCTCTAAAGCTGTACAAAAGGTCTATTTGCTCTGCAATTTTTATTTTTATCATGGCGGGTGAAAAACCCACTTTTCGTTGGTATCTGCACCACATTTCTCCCGATATGTAATTTTGCCTTGGTGGTTCATGACATCTTCACGCACACCAAGTTCTGCAGAGCATTGGATATGCATTGTTCTACTGCTTAAGAGCCCCATTATGAGACGAAAATATATGATTTATCCATCCAGAATAACGCTGCCCCCCCCCCCCCCCCAGGAAAAAGAAAGATACACTGAACCTCTGGCACATGCATCAACAGTGAACAGAGCAAACAATCTGAAGTATTTCCTTCATGCAATCCAGCACACTAAGATTCTCAATGCATTTTCATTTCGCCACGAATGCATAGGTACAACCGGCTTGGCGCAACATTCACATCTCGCACTGCAACAAATTGTGCAATGCCTCACTGTTTCATAGTGTGGCCGATAGATGACGCATGACAAAAATTCAGCATTATGCATACTAAGTAACTTCACCAATGAAGTACCCCAAGTTCTTTATGAGATTAGCATTCATAGGTTACTTCACACAATTTCTGATATCCATTTATCTATTTATACTTAATTAACCTCTTTCCCAAGAAAGTGAGCCATTTCGAAGGCACCCTGACAGACAAGTAGAACAATCGGCAAAAAGTCAGCAACCAGCGAAAAAGTCAATATTAGGCAGTCGCATGCGAGATGTCGGTAACACAAAATTTAAGACCGCTACACGGAAGTGACAAATTTGGCAATATGGCGAGTATAAACATTGCTTCAATGCTAATCAAAGTAACGCTGACATTGAAGGCGCCTTATTCACCTACGTACTTTCCGTCGACACACCCGGCTACGTTCGTAACGTTCCCCTGAAGTAGCAAGCATTGTTCTATATATGTGTGCTCAGCCACAGCCATCGGGAAAGCTAGCCACCGCTTGCGCACTGCCGCCTCGATAAGCGCGTCAGACACATCTCTGACACAGCTGCTAACAGTAGTTTGATGACGTCCAATGTAACGCTCGGTGCCGACGTTTCCCTGAAAACTCCCAGTCCCGTAGAAACGGAGGGCGCAGAGGACTTGCTCTACGACGGGGAGCTAATGACGCCCGCCACGCTGTCTCCGCAGACGAGAGTCTTCGCCTAGCTCCTCACACAGCCAGCGCACTGATGTCTTCGACAGGCGAAAATGACGCTGAAACTCCACGTCGGTCATGTAGGTGAACGGGTCCGGACGGTCATACTGATGCTTGCTGCCGCTGAATGCAATGATACAGGCTGCTGATGCCGCCGCCATGCCCCCGAGTTGAACTCGTAGGGGCTTTCGCGATGTACGAGTTTAGCACGAGTTCGCCTGTCAATCAAAACAAGAGGTCACGCCCCGCGCGAGGCATGTAATTCTTGTTCGGGCACCCACCACAATAGGGCAACTTCCAACTTATCTTTCGCCAACAGCGACGCGGTGTCGAGCTGAGAGGCATCAACAATCTTGACCGCCGACATAAAACACGCGGAACGCACTGTCATCGGTGATGTACTGAGCACCACTATCAAACACAAACCGTTGACTGTGGCTGGCTTATACATACATCTCCTCGGGCTGAGATGGCCCCACAACACGGTTTCATTGCCTGCATTGTGGCGACATAGCGCACAGTAAATAATTATCGGCACGTCACTGTAGCTGCTTGCAAGGCGTCGATGCACCGAGGGGGACGACGATGGTAAGGAGCGCGTATCGTAGCAGTCGTTTGAGATGGCTGCTCTGTCATCGGTGATGTATCGCAGCCATAGCGTCGTGAACACGATCAGCGAGAATCGCTCGCTCTTCTAGACCCAGTGCAATGGCATTTCTTCATCAGAAGCACTGCGCACTCAACAGTTCCAACACCTTTCTCCGTTCGAAGTCTCATTTCACAACTGCACACAAGAGCCCTCACCAGCCAAAATTCGATTGCGGTGTCGTTACGATATCCATCTGCAATCGCTGCTGGCCCCAGCAGAGGTAATCCGCAAGCACCTTGGACTGCACAATACTCTCGAATACTGCGCACATGCGCTCAGAGGCATCTTCACTGCGCAAGCTCTGACAAGCGATGAATTGTGTCGCTGGGAAGCACGCACTTCTTCGCAATGTATCACACAGGCTTCGCGCACGAAGATAAACTGGTACATTTTCACTGAACTGCGTCACTATGGACCCTAAAATAACGTACCGCCATTTCGCAGCGACAGCCGTTGCATGTGTCGTTTTTAGTTGGTAAAGAGGGGGCCTTAATAGCCTAGTGAAACGCCTGGGGTGCGATTTTGTAGGAATTCTATTACTTTCTCTTGGCCTTTTGCCGCCATCACTGCGCAGCCATTGGTCGAAAATGACCGAGCCGCGCCCATTTTGTCTCTCAATCACGCGACGTCAGGAACCCGCAAAAACTGTAATCGTCATGGTGACGTTGACGCATTCATTATGCGGAGCATAAGGCACAGATTTTTGGCACGGCCAGAGGCAGGGTCGTTTCCGAAGGCATAAAAAAAATGGCCGCCCCTCTGATCGGTATGGCCGTGGCTCTTCGCCGCCGCCGACGTGAACATGGAGAGCCAGACGACGCGTTTGACATGCCGGATGAGGATTTTCGACGGCGTTTTCGCCTCTCGAAGGGAACGGTGCGGTTGTTGTGCGAGGAACTGGCGGGGGAACTAGAAGCTGAGCTAGCGACGGGACTGTCGGTGGAGCGGAAACTGTTGTGTGCGCTGCGCTTCTTTGCTACCGGGAGCTTCCAAGCGTCCGTTGGGAGCGAGGAGACGATCCGTGTTTCGCAGTCGACGGTGAGCGAGTGCGTGCGACGTGTTGCAGAGGCTGTTGTGAACGCAGGGGCCCGCAACAAGTGGGTCTATTTTCCAAAGACAGCCGAGAAAAAGGCAGCCGTGAAGGAGGGTTTCCTTCGGCGCGGCGTTATCCCCGGCGTCATGGGATGCGTAGACGGCAGTCTCATAGCCATTATCGAACCCAAGGGTGAGCGCAAGGCTGTGTTCATGTGCCGCAAGGGATACTACGCCCTCAACTGCATGTTCGTAAGTAAAACTCACGTTTTCTGCGATCCTTTTCGAAAGTTACGTTGCTCTCGTCAACGTAATCTTGGCCTTGGACCCTCGGCGACCGGGGTCGGACCACGACGCTTTCGTCTGGCGGACGACATGGTTGCGCCGGCGGTTCCAAGCGGGGCGCATCGTGAATCCCGGGGAATACTTCCTCGGTGAGAAAAAACTTTTTTTTTTGGGCGCGGTCACGCTTCAGCAGCGCAGAACTCCGTGTCCGCTCCAACCCAAACTTTCAACCAAACCACAAGAACATGAGTAAGTCCGGAGTAAAAAAAGAAAATGAAGACATTGACTGCCACCATTGGCAATGTTCGAAGTGTTAAGTTACAAGCAGATTATGTGTCTTGCGAGGAGCTGACGAAAGCAACACGTATTAGTGCTGACTGCACCCAGTGCCTGCCAGAAGCAGAAGAAATGAACACACATTGGTGCTACTACTACTTCTGTCATTGATAGCGCCAACAAGTGTTGATTTCTTGTTTGTGGCAGGCACCGAGTAGCGCACTTGTAAATTGGTTAAGAGTTTGTGTCGGGTATGGACATGGACAACTCATGCTTTTACTTGGGACTTGCAACCCTGAAGTCTACCTTTGTAGAATGATGCTGTAGCTTTCCTCAGTTCACTACTTGGCTCTCGTCAGCGGAGCACTTAATGTAATATTTCCATCATTGTGCAGGTGACAGTGGCTACCCCTTGGAGCCGTGGCTCCTGACGCCGGCTCCTGGCCATCCTCCAGTGCACACAGCCGAGGGGCAGTACAACACAGCACATGCCTCCATGCGTTCTGTAGTGGAGAGGTGCATTGGGCTCTTAAAGAGCCGTTTTCGCTGTCTTCAGCGATATCGCAACCTCCTCTACAAGCCGGAACGTGCAGCCAACATTGTCGTGGTATGTACTGTGTTGCACAACCTTCGCCTTTCTGAAGGCGACATAGAATCAGGCGATGAGCAGCAGCAGCAGCGCCAGTAGTAGTGAGCTTGACAATAACGGCGAGCCCATGCCACACAGTCTGCCCCGAAACACGGGGTCTAGAATGCACTACTTGAGAGGGCGGGCTGTTCGTGACAATGTGATTGGCATGTTTGGCACAACCCGTGCGCAGCACATGCGTTATCTGAGGAGTGTGCGGCGGCAGCTGCGACGTCAACAGCAGCGTCAGCATCGCTAGGTGCATGCGCACAGTTTTAAATAATTGCATTGGGCATTTCATGCTGTGAAATTGCAGGTACATTTCCTGTGCTAAATTGTAGTTGGTGTCTGCGTAATGCAAAGCATTCATGATTTGTTGAGAAATGTAAAAGTTGTTAAAAAAATTAATATATGGGGTTTTACGTGTCAAAACCACTTTCTGATTATGAGGCACGCCGAAGTCGAGGGCTCCGGAAATTTCGACTACCTGGAGTTCTTTGACGTGGACCCAAATCTAAGTACGCGGGTGTTTTCGCATTTCGCCCCTATCGAAATGCGGCCGCCGTGGCCGGGATTCAATCCCGCGACCTCGTGCTCAGCAGCCTAACACCATAGCCATTGAGTAACCACGGCGGGTACATAAAAGTTGTGTAGTGAAGGGTTATGTAAAGCCTGAATTTATAGCAAGTGAAACTGTATATTTAGTGGTGACATATGAGATTGAAAGCAAGGTAAAAATAAGTGCATTTTCAAAGTGTCTGCCACAATTTGCTTGTTGCTGCTGTCATCTAGATGCATGTAGCCTGCAGAATTTTTATTCGTACTCGTATCCCCTTACGCATTCATGGACATAAGCGCCTGTCTGCGCACTTTCTACTAGTACAGAGAAGCTCACAAAAGCCAAGATGTACAGTGCACGTCACACCTTCCGCTCCATGGAACGTGCTGTTGCACGCGCAGCTTCTAGGTCCTCCACGATTTTGTCTCGCAACAACGGCAAAGTTCCTTTCGAGTGACGAAAATACCGTCCAACTGGTCATCCGACATGTCAAACGCTGTGGCTCCCGCGAAGTGTGTGCACGCACGAGCAGTTGATAGATTTCAACAATGTGACCTCACTTGTATATAGCAGAACTCAGTAATGTTATACATTAATATTTGTACAGTGCAAGCTACCATTATAAATGTGGTTGCGATGGGTAAATAAAAGCACTAGAGGAAAACTGCACCTTTCTGTATTTAAGCCTTCAACATACACTTGTTTATGTACACATCACATGCGACAGTCTCTACATTGAAGAAGTGCGAGAATCATGAATACTCAGTAGTAGAGACATTATGCAACATATCACAGACACGTTGGAATAAATATTGGATCACATTGTTCTTGCATCATAATATATCACAGGTAACGGCATGCATCGTTTAAGAAAATTGTTGTACGCTGCACAAGTACACAGTAATAACAGCTAGCTTAAACTGCACCAGAAAAAGAAATGGGCAGGTGCTTAAATCGCACGACAACCGAATATTTATCACAGCGAAATGTATAGGTACATCACTACATGTGAAATGAACATGCTGTTGTGGCGCTCTGAAACTGAAAGAGCCATAACATCATACTTTGATATTCAGTAAGATAAACTGCATAAATATTGCACACAAATTGCACCACAAGGGCTAAACATACAATGTATCACAACCTGAACGATTACTGAATGACCACAAAATATTTCATAATGAGACAGATGTGCAAGAAAAGAGAAATTCCAGCTCAGTACGTAGTGACACAAACAAATATGCAACAAACAAAAAATAAACATTACAAATGAAAAGAAGGAGCATAGGCAAGGAATTTTCATAACATTTTCTTTCTTTTTTGCTGTGTATATTGACAGGTTGCTTTCGACATTATATTAAGGCCTGAAACTTTTACCATTCGATGACAAGAATTAAATCGTAGAACACTTGCAGTGTGGCGTTGTTTAATTGACATAACAATAACTAGCCACCTCAAAATTGCAGTGCCACAGTCGGAATGCCCGCACACACCAGGCCTACTGGCACATTTGCAGGTGAGCCTGATGGTGTGCACGCTCTTATTGCTGAAGTAAACCTTGAAGAAAAAATCCATGCTGCAATGGCTAAGCTACTTATGGTTGCATTAAAGGGTGGCTTCAGCAATTATTTATTTGCAAACTAGCAATATTTGCCCTTTATATCATTAATACATCAGCAAATTTTAAGATAAGTTACAAATTCCTTGCCTATGCTACCTTTGCTTCCTTTATTATGTGGGGCCTGAGAGGGGGGAGGGCCCTGTCTGCCACCCTGCCCCAGTGCAGCCAGCAGCAGCTGAAGCAGGCGCTCGTTGGTCTCGCTCGACCGACGCGCCACTTCGAGGCGCTGCCGCTGCACTTCGAGGCGCTGTGACTGCACTTCCCGCATTCCCACGACCTCCTCCCCGAGGTGCCGCAGGCTCTCCATGTGGGCCTCGTGGTGCTGCCGCAGGCTCTGCATGTGGGCCTCCTGGTGCTGTTAGCAAAGATATCTAATTAGTTTAATTACAGAAGCTCAGTAACAAGGCCTTCGTGTGTTGCATTCATCCGCATTTGCAGGCTATTGTCTTGTCATTGTATATTCAAACACTGGAAATATCTTTCTGGCCCATGAAACTTGTGCAGTCGCATTCCATTAAGATGTGTTACATTGCTATACCTGCTTCCTTCACTTAACGCCACTTTTTTCTTTTTGCCACATAATTGCGTAGATATTTACACATGTTATATCACGTGAATGTGTACAAGATATCACCACAGGACTACACTTATACCTTATGCTTGTTCACTGATTAATATAATATTTAGAGAGGTCATATGCTCATCAGTTTCATACGCGGAAAAATATGCATCTGTGGCCTTACACATACCTGCCGGTTTTGCTCCAGCAGTTGTTGGCTGAAGCGGGCGTCCTCTTGAGCTCTGGCTTCTACCAACTGGCTCTGGCGAACGTATTCCGCAGTAGCCGTCACCACGGCACCATCGAGTTCCTGCTGCCTGGGCTGTCTACGGGGTGCCCGTGGCTCTCGAGGGGGGTAGGCTGCGGCACCTGCGGGGTTGGCTGCGGCACCTGCGGGGTTGGCTGCGGCACCTGGGTGGTAGGCCGCGGCACCTGGGTGGTAGGCTAAGGTACCTGGGGGGGGGGGGGGTACGCCACGGCACCTGATGGGTAGCCGGCGGCTTTTCATGCCAGGCAATAGCAAAGACTGCTCATTCACTGTTATCCGACTTACACAGATTGATTATCCTAACCCGTCACTTTGAAATGTCATTATAGCTGCATAGCTACAATAACGATACACAAAACAGGTAGTTAGAGCAGAAGATGCCACGGAAAGTTGCTGGTAGTAGTAACCTATAAGAAGCACAAGGAATCTCTATTACAACATCATGTCATTTGTAGTCTTGCATTTCTCCTCCATGAATAAGAGCTGGATGCTGAACACAAAGGTAATAACAGCACAGTGACGTACTTTACTTCATAGCAAGATCGTACAGCAACTGCAAACAACAATGCTACTACAAAAGCTAGGTCACTGCCTTACGTGTAAGGCCACTTGGCCCAGCAACAGCTGCAGGGCCCGACACCACGAAGGCAGTTGTCGCTGGTGGATGTCTGCGGGAATCGCTTGGCCCTGCAGCTTCCTCTGAACTTGTGTCCTGCAGTCAGAGTAGTGTTCAGACATTGCGAGCAGTGTGTGCAATGCGCATCATGTACACAAGTTGCTGCTCAGAGTACATAACCTATATTGTCACTTGCACAAAAAAAGGGCTGAGAACATTTTGCAATATTATGTTACAATGTAATGCTGAAAATTTGTGAGGCCACAGCAAGTCACACAAACACTTTTTTCAATCCAATGTACGCACCTCACTATCGGTGAAGAACTGAGGGGGGAGACAAGGACCCCTCCTGTCCTCATAAGGCCGTCGAGGACGCGGCCGTCGATGCCACCCACTTTCCACCTCCAGTAGCCCTGCAAACACGGCAACAACAACGACAACGTGAAACGACGTTACTATCAGCATCATTAGAAGGTCACCTCTTCTCGCTCGCGGCCCTAGCCGCTTCTTTTTTCGCTTTATGGGCCATCTTGGCCGAATGGTTGCGCCAACGGCTGGTGGTCTTTACGGCTGGCCCCTGTGCGTTAAGGACCGCCGCCGCCTCCTCCCACAGTTCGTTTTTTCGAGCAGCAGTCATACGTGGCGAGAACTCTGTAAAAGCTCTCGCCAGGTATGGGTGCTGCTCGACGAACTGCACGAGAATAGCCGCCTGCGCTTTCGACACCCGCGGCCCTTTTGCTGCCATTTTCTCTTTGTCAACTTGGGAATTTCAGCCGGCCCGCAGCACAGTAAGAAATTTAGAGGCAAACATTCTGTCTAAGCTAAGCGCCTGCATAAAGTGCTCACTACGACTTATTTCTGCCTTTTTATACCACTAATGTAAAAAAAGGTGAAGTCACTACTCACATTTAACGTTGTAGCAGCTGCTTTCTCGGAGCGTATCAGTGCAGGAAGTATTACCGATGCAGCGATAACTTTGACGAAGCTATCGTTATGTCATGGCGGTTCCATATGGAAAATTCCTTGATAGTTCTCGATCCACTATGTTGCAAAGTTTGACCTTGGGGGCTACGGATAATTCTTCCTGGCCGTTCCGAAAGTAGAAATTATCACACGTCACACATGCAGCGAAAACGACACGACAATGGAAGCACTACACGAGCAATAGTTACTCACCTCAATCCTGTATCTGACGGGGGGGGGGGGGGGGGGCGCAATCACGGACACGCAAGGGGCTGTCAGCTGTTCAGACGGACACGCTAGCGGCTGTCAGCTGTTCAGACGGACACGCTAGGGGCTGTCAGCTGTTCAGGTAAAAAGAGGCTGCCATTTTGCGTGGGCTCAACGGCATGGAGTGGATGCACATCCGACTGCTATGTGGCTACGGCTTCAAAAATAGAGCACTTGCGTTTGCATTTCTTTGGACTGCGGCAGCTTTTGCGTTGTAAGGTAACAAAATGAATTTGCTTTACGCAGCATGGAAGTCCGCTTTTATTAAGTGCCGTTTTACAAAACAAATTTGCTATACAGCCCCGGAAAAAGAGAATAGAACACGAAAGAAGCATCCGGACAATGAAGAAAGCTTCTGATTGGACAATCCAGGAAACGTCGTGCCTACGTAACCACAAGTTCCAAAATCGATGACGTCACGCGAAAAGGCATCGGCATGAAAAAATGCATTTCTACAAAATCGCACCCCTGGGGCGCTATTCCGGACACGCATGGCGGCTGCGCGGCCGCTATTATCCGCCATGTTTACTCACTGATTGGCTGTCGAGAGGTCACGTGTTTTGAAATTTGTGCCGGGAAGCGGAAGTATTGCAAAATGCAATTTTGCGTTTTCATCAAGATGACGAAACCTGACGTGGAGCTGCAAATTTTATGGACTAATACATTTTTTCAGTCCTTGGCAGATATGTTATGATGCTAGCGCTTCAAAAAGAATGTGAGCCGTAGCGTGCAGAAGCCAGTGCAATGCATCTGCAATCGCGCGAATATGTGGCGGCGATCCAAGATATGCGCCATGCTAGCTTGCTGACTGGCTGAAGGAATATCTCGTGAGGAGCGTCACACGAAGGGCTGTTTCGTAAACGTTATTTTGACGATGCGTGTCGTTGCTCTGGGCCGCCATTGCTGAAATTTTTCGCCATAATTTTTGCTGCGACGAGCCGCGCGTACTATGCTAATGAGAAGCCATATGCAATGGCAGCCGAGAAGAATGCGTGTCGCCACATTTTCCCCGTCGTTTGGCGCCACGAAAATCTTTTGTTCATAACGCATGCTCATAGTATTTGCATCGTTCTCGGGTGGTGTTGGCATTTAAGTTTGGGACCATCATTTTTTAAACAACGCGTTTATACGACATAATATTGGTTGAACATAGGAAACTTTTGTCAATATTGTCCACTTTTCACTGCTGCATTTGTATTGTAATTAAGATTAATGCCTTTTCGCACAATCAAAAGTTATGACAACGGGCTCTTTCTAATTTATAAAAAGAAATGTACGGAAGGCGGCGCCTTGAAGTTTCCTCCCGCGGTGCGAGTAACCAGCGAAATGAACAAGAGATGGCAGCGCCGGCGCTTGCGTCCCGCTAGTGGATATCTCTTGCGCGCGCAATGCTATCGGTGATATTCGGCCGTTTCTCATAGCGTCCTCGATCACCTTGCCCCGGAGTTGCCCCGAAACCAGAATGGTGCGCTTTGCACCGCCGCGGTGGCGCACTGCAGAGCGTCAACATCGAGGACAAAACTGCACCCCGTGCAGGGTGCTTGCCTGCAGCGCTACATTGTCCCTGGCGCGAAAAACGTGCGCGAACACGCACGCGCGCGCACATTTTATTGTTTGCAGGTGCTGAGTATCTGCGGCAAGCACTCGAACCTTGTCAAACTGCGTGCTCCGACATACCTGGTTGCAAGCAAACACCAATGGATTTTATAATTAATCCTGACCACCCGTTCCTGACGACCCATTCAACGAACCTGTCCACTTTCGGCAGCTTTTCACCACATTGTTTTTGGACGGGGTCGATCAGCATGTCGTCTTCGCTGTCAGACGAACTAGAAAAAAGCTCATCGATTGCAGCAACTAGGAGCGCTTCCTTTCTCATTGCCGACATCTCCGCTAGCTAACTCCGTCAAATTCGTTGCAACCGCAGCTTGCGCAGCTATCGGGCCAGAGCGTCCGCGGTTCTGCAGTCGGCAGTGCGCGCGCGCGTCGCACTTCCCGCAGTGCTTGCTGGGATTGCACCCCGGCGCACCGTCGATTTTCTCGGTGCGAGACGGGGCAACGGAAAACCGCTCCAACAGGGTGCGCTTCCGGTGATCGAGGATGGTCGGTGCGCACCGGTGCGGTTGATCGAGGATGAAAGTGCGCACCAAGGCGCCCCGGCGCGCACCGGTGCGGGTGATCGAGGAAGCTATCAGCCAGCCGAGTCGGGCTGAGTCAATTGCGTTTCACGAGATAGCGATAACGTGGCCTAGAAAGTGCGCGCATCACCACTGGTAGGTCGTGAATGTTGTCTCAAGCAAGAAAACATGCGCGTTGGCGCCTACATGCGATGACTCATTCCATTTTCCGGTGGCACGCATCTTAGCTATTGAAGCAGATGACGGCTTGTACGCAGCAGACGACGGAAGCAAGAAGCGTTTTCTACGGAATAATCATACGTTTTGAGATAGCTGCTTTATTTTTACTGCGGAGGAAAACTGTTTTGCTTTACCGATAACGCTACATTCAATGCCTTCATTTCGGTTTCTTAGGCGAAACGTCAAGTTGGCGTCACGTTACGTAAACAAAACGGGTCCACCAGCGCCATTTTGTTTGCGTCGCGCCTACGTCACGCATTGCAGAAAATGGCGGAATGTCCAGAATAGCGTCCCTGTTCGCATTCGATGGAGGATAGAAAGATAGTGCCCGAAAGAGGAGGCACGCCCTCGACGCGCCCGAGAAAGGCGTGTCAAGCGGCTGACGGCAAGTGTGCAGAAAGGCAGCCGGACAGTCATGGTATTGCTAAGTTGCGATAATCCGTTGATAACAATACGCGGCGCTGGCGCGTTTCGTTGTGCAGCTGCGCTTGAAACGTGGAAGCAGCGTGCCGCGCAGGGTGCGCTCATGTTGTCATACGCGGCTTTTTGTCTACATAGTTTTTGCCTGTAGCTTTTGCACGTTCCGCGCTATCTCCCTTCACTGACTGCCGTCGAGCGAACTCGGGTAAAAGTCGGGTGAACGAGAAACTTGGCCCATCCTGCATAGCACCTCAGATTTCGGTTTTGAGGTGCAAACATTCTTAAATATGGACGAATGCCCTATTAGATGACTGCAAATCATATTCATTAACCAGCCTGCTTTATTCTTCGAAGTAGACTGCCCCTAGTTTCATATACTACCAGTTGTCTTTGTAGACACATCGATTAACCCCTTAAGTGTACGTATTTGGTAGGTGCGACATGCTCGTTATGTGCGCGAGAGTACGAAACACCTATGATGACGCCTACCCAAACAATGCAAAACTTATCTCTCTTATTATGTTAAATGGATTATTACAAGATCATTTATTCAGTTTCATACAAATACCATCATCGCAACAGACGCCTCACAGTGTGGAGAAAAATCTGGAATTGCCAATTTCGCTCCTGCTCTAGACTAGACATTCTCAATCTGAAATACGCACTACTTATCCGCATTTCTGGCTACATTTTTGGCTCTGGTCTTCGCCCTACATAAAGTCATTAATATCGATGGCAGTTACAATAATGGATTCTTTATATTCATGTACATTCCTCACAACAAATAGCGGTACTAACATTTTACGTACACTTCATTTTCCCGTGCCTGCCCAGATAGTTAAATAAATCACTTTGCGTGTCTCGTCATAGGGGAATATGCGTGAACGAAATGACTGACAGTCTCGCGAGAACTACTCTGAATAACCCTGTACTATCATTACATCCCCCATCAGCTTATCTACTTACTACTATATTACTAGATATTAGAGATATGCAAAAGCTCACACGTTCTGAACCTAGCGATAGCAAATTTTTCAGAATATCGAGACCTTCTATTGCCTTGGCACAAAAAGAAGACCAAAATTTTAAATGTGCGAAACAATAACGGATGTCATACCTCAATGTAACGTAACGTTGTTGCCGCGATTGTGAACTACCTCCGGTATCGGCCCGGGAAAAAGTTTTGAAACATATCCTGTACGAAAAAGGTTGTGGAAAAGTGTGTAGGAAAGACGTTTACTTTATCTAACATAAATGAAATTGTTTAATGGTAGGACTCAAACAGAGGGCTCTGAGCACAAACGCTCGTTTTTACCTGTACTCCGTTTCTGTACATAGCAGTCAACGCCGTGGAAACAACGCAAAAAGTTCGTTCAAATAAGCTTATCACTCCGCGCGTTCGGTCCACGCTTCGCTGCGCTTCAACAGCGTTCGCTCGGGCGAGCATGCAGTAAGGCTCCTCGCGACAGGTTGCAAATAAAAAACCCGGCTAGAACAACAAAGATTGGAAAGATTAAAAATAATGAATTAGCAACCGTATACCACGCCTGGTTGTTCCGCAGGAATAAAACTTGTTTTATTCAATACTTAGATAACATAAGAAACAGTTGCGCACAATTGCGCTCCATAAACACAGAACTCTATCCTATTTCGAACGAAGCCACCGCAAGAAGTCTCTCTATTCTCCACAGCGTTGACTGCTATGTATGAAACGCAGTGCAGACAGCTTACGTTTACATCAATTCATGCTGAAATTTCAAACCGAATGCCGTTTTCCCTTCTCGTCGCGGCCACCGCGCTTCAAGCCGAGTATGGCGTACACGTGCTAGTGCGCCTACGTACAATTGTTCGCGCTGTGACGTCGCTCGTAGTGACACTTGACTTCGAGAATTATTCGAGCCAACATCTCCTATGTGCTTAATATGCTGCTTTAACAAACAAATTAAAGCTTAGAGAAATATTCAAACACGGAAACCTAATGTCTACATGTTTTTGTTTTACTGCACACCCCAGCACGTGAGAGGCACTTCCGCTTCGTCTGCTTATTCCCACGTGGTGCAGTCATGCGCGGACACCGAAACTATGTCATTTTATATCGTGTTCCAGCGAGTTATGATACTCCGTGATCCGCTTGTGTGAGCCTCAGTATTCGTCTAGCACAAACTTATACCGCTAGTCAGGTTTGCTCGTGCACAGCGCGGAAAATCATGTGCTGCCCGAAACGAGACAATCGCGAGAGCTCGCACGCGACGCCGTCAGAAGACTGCGCGGCGCCGCAAAAAAGTGAGGAGAAAAAAAATGAAGGAGGGGCCCATGACTTATGCGTCACGTGATCATTGAGGACCGCTATGGGAGAACGCAGGGAAGTAATTTCACCTGCGGACGCTGGACGGGAAAAGCGGAGAGAGCGACTACGTTTGCGGTGAAGCTGCCTTCCTCAAATCGTGTGTTCGCGACACTATCTATATTTCTATCTTGGTTGTTAATGAGCCGATTTGAAACATTTTTTTTTGCGGCAGAACGCTCCCTAGAAGACACGTAGCAACTTCCAGCGTATAACCAAAGATCGCTATGGGGTGTGGTGAGGGATTCTTTAAAGGCCACTATTTAAATGGATGGTGTACGTATGTGTGCATGCGCATGTGTTTTTGTTGCTTTACAAATGTATTTGACCTTTTATTTCTCCCTCACCTCCTCCAACGTTGTAATCTTTAATGTTCGTCGGCTAGACCATCACACATATTAAAGAAACTAGGACAGACAAGCCAGCAAACTGGAACACTTGAGATGCCATTGCACTCCGTGCCAGTCAAATAGCACTATGTCATCAAGTAATGGCGACGTTTAGAAAGTGATGCTAAACGTTCCTACTCGTCATACAGTTAAGTGTCATAAGCCAACTTTAGATATAAGAGGAGTACCTCCTTCTGTAAAATCAAGTGCATCTCGCAAGTGCCCTTGATGATCGCTGCACCACTACCTTGCGCGCATCAAATCATAAGTCCCCCACTTTGAAACGGGTCACAAGTCCTTAACATAAAGATTCAGCTAAAGCTGGAACGCTCACGATAGCACATGGGACCCTATCTCAAGAAACAACGCACACTGTACACATGTATCGACACTGCTCACTTCTTGATAACGGCATGTAACATGAAACTTAGGCGCGTAAAACATCCATTTAAATGGCGCACCAACCACAAGTATAGCGCGTCAAGATTGTCACAGCCGCCTAGCCATTGTATACCGGAAAATATAGCCGGTATACCACCATTGAGTGCCCGAAGAGATGTACACTAATATCATTAGGATATTTTCCAGCGAAGTTGTATATAGCTAGCCGATTCCTCCCTTTGTCCGTCTTCGCCTGTACCCCAAAAACTCATCCGGCGCCACCCCATGTGCATGCGCAAAAAAAAAGGAAGAGAGGCACGCAATTGGCTGCACCGGTAGTTTCGTCATTGCTCCTTGTCGCAGCCTATCGCGCGCGCAGCAGTTACCGGCTCCGGCCACGCGCCGTACGTATTGCTGAGGAGTAGGCAGCTTTTGATCAACAACGTCGTTTACACCGTGACATTGTGCAGCCCTGGCACTAGAAAAGGTTCGCGCAACCGAGAGCAAACCACCACTGCGTATCGAGGATCTGGCAGCCTACCATTCCTTGTTTAATGAACCATCGGGGCTCACCCAGTGATAAACACCACGGCCGCACGTTTCAGCTTCGTTGGTTAACCTTCTGTACGGACTGCTTGGGCGGTGATTATTTTTGTCTCAGCACAATGTGGAGCACCTGCCATCTTTGCATCAGGTAATGGTTTCTGGAAACGGATGTTACATTACTGTGACGCAGCTGAGTCACGCCAGTCATACTGCTACACGAGTGTGGTATTTGTTTTAACGAGGCGTGTGGGCACCATCATTCGAGCAAAAAGGAGGAAGAACGGACTGCGCGTGCGCGGTGAATCTAACCGGTCAGCGCTGCAAGCATTGTTGCAAATATAACCTGTAAATAGTTGATCGTCTTACTAACTCGTCCTTCTCGTAACATTGCAGTAGAGGTGGAATGTTCCGCGTCCTCGCCGGGGGGTTTCGAAGCGGCCGCACAGTCGTCTTCTCAGCCATGGCTTCCGGTGGAACCACCCCGTCGCCATATACACATGCGGCGTCATCCACAAAGTACGTTACGGTTCCCTGTATCTGTGATCCTGGGACATTCTCCGCCCAAAATGGGGCTGACGTTGATGACTGGCTCAGCAGCGTGTTACTCAAAGCCACCGCTGGGACCCTACCATCATGCTTGCCAAAGTGTTCTTTTATCTGGACGGGGCACCGCGTGTCTGGTTTCAAACCCATGAAGTCGAGCTCTCCAGCTGGGACTTATTCAAAGAGAGTCTTCGTGGCCTATACGGCAACCCATCGGGTGCGCCAACGGGCTGCGCGAAAATAGCTTGCCACCCGTGTCCAGTCGTCGACCGGAAGTGCAGGACTAACTGGAAGTGCTCGCGCTTTCCCGGAACGTCGACGAGCACATGACCGAGGTTGACAAGGTGGGCCATATCCTAAAAGGCATCGCCGACGACGCCTTCAATTTGCTGGTCTATAACGACGACTCATATAGGAGGTTGTGGCCAAGTACTCAAACCCCGGCCCTCAGTCCCCAGCAGCTGCGAAGCAACTGACCACGGCGGCGGTCAGACCTGCGACGCTGCAGAGGGTGCTAATAATCCCTGGCTCCGGACAGGCCGCCATTGGAATATGAACCTGGCAACGTTTAACGCAAGAACATTATCTAGTGAGGCGAGTCTAGCAGTGCTATTGGAAGAATTAGAGGGCAGTAAATGGGATATAATAGGGCTCAGTGAAGTTAGGAGGCCAAAAGAAGCATATACAGTGTTAAGGAGCGGGCACGTCCTGTGCTACCGGGGCTTAGCGGAGAGACGAGAACTAGGAGTCGGATTCCTGATTAATAAGAATATAGCTGGTAACATACAGGAATTCTACAGCATTAACGAGAGGGTGGCATGTCTTGTTGTGAAACTTAATAAGAGGTACAAAATGAAGGTTGTACAGGTCTACGCCCCTACATCCAGTCATGATGACCAGGAAGTCGAAAGCTTCTACGAAGACGTGGAATCGGCGATGGGTAGAGTGAAAACAAAATACACTATACTGATGGGCGATTTCAATGCCAAGGTAGGCAAGAAGCATGCTGGAGACAAGGCAGTGGGGGAATATGGCATAGGCACTAGGAATAGCAGGGGGGAGGTATTAGTAGAGTTTGCAGAACAGAATAATATGAGGATAATGAATACCTTCTTCCGCAAGCGGAATAACCGAAAGTGGACATGGAGGAGCCCGAACGGCGAGACTAGAAATGAAATAGATTTCATACTCTGCGCTAACCCTGGCATCATACAAGATGTGGACGTGCTCGGTAAGGTGCGCTGCAGTGACCACAGGATGGTAAGAACTCGAATTAGCCTAGACCTGAGGAGGGAACGGAGGAAACTGGTACATAAGAAGCCGATCAATGAGTTAGCGCTAAGAGGGAAAATAGAGGAATTCCAGATCAAGCTACAGAACAGGTATTCGGCTTTAAGTCACGAAGAGGACCTTAGTGTTGAAGCAATGAACGACAATCTTGTGGGCATCATTAAAGAGTGTGCAATAGAAGTCGGTGGTAGCTCCGTTAGACAGGATACCAGTAAGCTATCGCAGGAGACGAAAGATCTGATCAAGAAACGCCAATGTATGAAAGCCTCTAACCCTACAGCTAGAATAGAACTGGCAGAACTTTCGAAGTTAATCAACAAGCGTAAGACAGCTGACATAAGGAAGTATAACGTGGATAGAATTGAACAAGCTCTCAGGAACGGAGGAAGCCTAAAAGCACTGAAGAAGAAACTAGGAATTGGCAAGAATCAGATGTATGCGCTAAGAGACAAAGCCGGCAATATCATTACTAATATGGATGAGATAGTTCAAGTGGCTGAGGAGTTCTATAGAGATTTATACAGTACGAGTGGCACCCACGATGATAATGGAAGAGAGAATAATCTAGAGGAATTCGATATCCCAGAAGTAACGCCGGAAGAAGTAAAGAAAGCCTTGGGAGCTATACAAAGGGGGAAGGCAGCTGGGGAGGATCAGGTAACAGCAGATTTGCTGAAGGATGGTGGGCAGATTGTTCTAGAAAAACTGGCCACCCTGTATACACAATGCCTCAAGACCTCGAGCGTACCGGAATCTTGGAAGAATGCTAACATAATCCTAATCCATAAGAAAGGCGACGCCAAAGACTTGAAAAATTATAGACCGATCAGCTTACTGTCCGTTGCCTACAAAGTATTTACTAAGGTAATTGCAAATAGAATCCGGAACACCTTAGACTTCCGTCAACCAAAGGACCAGGCAGGATTCCGTAAAGGCTACTCAACAATAGATCATATTCACACTATCAATCAGGTGATAGAGAAATGTGCGGAATATAGCCAACCATTATATATAGCTTTCATTGATTACGAGAAAGCGTTTGATTCAGTCGAAACCTCAGCAGTCATGGAGGCATTGCGGAATCAGGGTGTAGACGAGCCGTATGTAAAAATACTGAAAGATATCTATAGCGACTCCACAGCCACCATAGTCCTCCATAAAGAAAGCAACAAAATCCCAATAAAGAAAGGCGTCAGGCAGGGAGATACGATCTCTCCAATGCTATTCACAGCGTGTTTACAGGAGGTATTCAGAGACCTGGATTGGGAAGAATTGGGGATAAGAGTAAATGGAGAATACCTTAGTAACTTGCGCTTCGCTGATGATATTGCCTTGCTTAGTAACTCAGGGGACCAACTGCAATGCATGCTCACTGATCTGGAGAGGCAGAGCAGAAGGGTGGGACTAAAAATGAATCTGCAGAAAACTAAAGTAATGTTTAACAGTCTCGGAAGGGAACAGCAGTTTACGATAGGTAGCGAGGCACTGGAAGTGGTAAGAGAATACATCTACTTAGGACAGGTAGTGACTGCTGATCCAGATCATGAGAGTGAAATAATCAGAAGAATAAGAATGGGCTGGGGTGCGTTTGGCAGGCATTCGCAGATCATGAACAGCAGGTTGCCATTATCCCTCAAGAGAAAAGTGTATAACAGCTGTGTCTTACCAGTACTCACGTACGGGGCAGAAACCTGGAGGCTTACGAAAAGGGTTCTACTTAAATTGAGGACGACGCAACGAGCTATGGAAAGAAGAATGATAGGTGTAACGTTAAGGGATAAGAAAAGAGCAGATTGGGTGAGGGAACAAACGCGCGTTAATGACATCTTAGTTGAAATCAAGAAAAAGAAATGGGCATGGGCAGGACATGTGATGAGGAGGGAAGATAACCGATGGTCATTAAGGGTTACGGACTGGATTCCGAGGGAAGGGAAGCGTAGCAGGGGGCGACAGAAAGTTAGGTGGGCAGATGAGATTAGGAAGTTTGGAGGGTCAACATGGCCACAATTAGTACATGACCGGGGTAGTTGGAGAAGTATGGGAGAGGCCTTTGCCCTGCAGTGGGCGTAATCAGGCTGATGATGATGATGATGATGATGAACGACGACTCTACCATCGACTCCATCGTCAAAGAATGCCGCCGCTTCTAGGTAGCCAAAAGCCGCCGCGTCGTGACACAGTTTTCCAGGCTCCCAAACACCCCTGCCACGTCCTCTTGCTCCGCTCTTACCGCCGCACGACCATTTCAAGAGAATGTGACATGTATCGTTTGCCGTGAGATTGAAGCGGCAAGTCCAGCCCGCCTTATTTCACGACCCCTTCATGGTACCTATGACCAAGCAGCCCCCATTATTTACGTTATTCAAGCAGTTGTGTGGCAAGAAATTACAAACCTTGGTTCGCTACCGCCTGCTCTGACTCCCGACCTGATTCGGCACCCATTACTATGTCCACAACTTGTAATGACCAGCATTCGCAGCAGCCAACATGAGATGCGTCATTAGCTTTACAAACAAGGGAATCTGGATCCCCGACTAGTCTCGTAACAGCCACTGATGTTAGATAGCACTGGACCAAAGGAACGCGTGTAGAGTTCTACATGGTAGTCGCTTATTAAAATGTTCGTCCCATTCACATTGTCTTCTTTAAGGACACTGTGCTCAGGTAATAGACTGGTCGAATTGGTAACCCCAATATCGTAATTCAGAGTCAACGCTCGACAATACCCTCTCCTTTTCTGCAATGAATAGACGACACCTTCGTGCATCTTTAGCTTCTTCAGATTCTGCGTAAGTGACTACGTTTATTGAAGTAAATTTGCGGTTGTAATGAATGCCTACTCTACATACAATAGTTACAAAGTCGATTTCACCTTCTCCGCTCTCACTACTGTCACTTGATGAAGTACCCAGAATCATTGGGTCTGGCCCCGTGACTTCTGAGAGAAACAGAAGATGTTTTTCTAAGCAGGCTGGCTTAGAAACAGTGAACAGTGAGGGAGCTTCGCTTCCCGTATTACCCTTCGCATGCTTCTTCCGCAACACTTGATGCAACTTCAATCGCCGTTACGCAGATCATTGTCGACATTTTCTGAAGCCATCCTTTCAGTTGTCCTTCTGTGAGTCCCAATCTTATTCTTATTCGAGTCAACTCAACGGCATTCATATTTACGGTGGTGCCAGTTTTCGTTGCGCAATGAAAGTCCTTTATTTACAGTCGTCTAGTCCTGCCACGGACGCCATTTGTAACGAATTCGCTCATGTCTTATTTAACAGGCCGAGGTATTGCCTCGGTGCCAGGAAGAAACAAAGCCAGCTGCCAATTAGCGAACACAAAACACACTTCATATTGAACAAAAAGAAATATTTACGAGCAGTGGAGCGGTCATAATTCACCGAACTTCAATGCCAAATGAGTTTTGTCATAACACAGCCTTTGAGCTCAGCACAGTGGAAAATGATACTAAATATACAGTCATGGTTGTCATTGAAAAAAATGTAGGAGAGAAAGTTCAGCGGTTTTAAGTTTCTGCTGGTCTGGACGATGAAGGTAGAGCAGCGACGATCGCACACGCTCCAGTATGGCCGAGTACTGCAACGGTCTGCTTGTCGAAATGCGACACGCTTCGTCTTACAATGTGAGGGATGCTGCTGGTCTTCGGGGAGACAGGTTGCTCCGGGTGGAAGGCTTTACGAGCCGGGGTCCAGGCGCCCATCAAGAGCGTGCTCCTCTGCCCAACCTCCCGCACCCCCACAACCACCTTTCTCCCATGGTTCATATAGTGTAGTTGTCGGGAGGTGACAGGCCATCGGGAAGAGCTGAATAGACTGGGTAGAGGTCTCATGAGCTCGGGACCAAGCGCCTGACAAGCTCCAACCTATGCGCTCTCGCCGCCTTTCCGGATCGCAACCACGGACGCGTACCAGACACTCTCCTTCTTCTATTCTTCTTTTAAAGCGTAGGTTTCGTTGACTCTTCAGTCAACTTTCCCACTGGTGGTGCTGCTGTTGGTATTGTTGTTGTTGTACTTGTTGGCTGTGGCACATATGCTGCTGCTTCCACCACCGCCACCGCTGTCGTCGTCAAAGACGTCGTCTGGCACACCTCGTCGCGGGCTGGTTCAAACACTGTTTATACATGACAGGAGTGGGGTAGAGACGGTAGGTGGCGCGAGAAGCCCGTTTAGACCTTTGTACTGCGTCATATGTGCAGGATGCCCTCTGGAGCTACCTGAGTGTCACCACGTTAGCCTCTTGATAGCTGTAATTCTCCTTGACGCCCCGCAAGAGCTTTGCAGAAATTGCAGCGCTTACGTACCTACTACAGTGCAAGTCCAGAGGGAAGCTAGGGAAAATGGTAGAGAGGAGGGGAGAGAGGAGGCAGAGAATTGGTAGAACAGGCTCACTTGCGAATTGAGTGAATAACAGCTTGCAACTCCATTCTCGATTTTCCCATACAAGAGGGGTGACAGAAAAAACGTGACGTGAAAAGGCAAGGAAATGCCACTCGTAAGCGGTATGAGCTTAACTTCAAGGTACGGTACGGTGCGTCTGTGCTACTTCTAAAAAATAAACAAAATTGTAAATTTGTCACATGCACAACATACGTAGGGCGTGCAGAAACAGAGCTACATTAAAGTGGATTAAAGCCCCATTTAGGCCGACATAAGTTCTATGCGGCACTGCGGAAGTGGTCACACATCAAATCAACACTTCTTTGCCCGCCGCAACAGCTTTCCGGCTATGAAATTACTGTAGGTCGTAGGTATGATCTCGACCACTGCAGTCATATTTCGCCGCGGTAAAGTTAAGAACGCCGCAAACAACACCATTGCGCTACATTAATCTGGAGTCTTCAACTACGGCGCACGTCATATTCTGATTGTGATTTTATCATGTGTAGGCCCGTAATTCGGATTAAAGTTTATTACTTCTCCCACGATGCAGTGTGCCATGTGAGGCAATGAATACGCTGAACCCTCTCAGAAGATATGAAGTATGCCGCAAAACAAGGCCTTAAGCAAACACCTCCCCTTGTGTGTGCTGTGTACTAGGCACACATCAGTGGTTGACGTAGTAGTTCTGCGGAAACCCGTAAGGTGGAGAGAAGTAATTGATACAGGGGAAATCAGACATCCACCCGTTCCTAGCAATTGCTACAAAGGTGGATCAGTGGTGCACACACGATAACTTCACATCCAATCACCACTCTCGAGTTGTACTAAACGTTGAAGAAATTAAACATTAGACGACAACGCCACCGCTAAGTATCGTCGATCCAAGCAAACAGCACAGAAAGCAACGTTTGCATCGATTCCCACAGAGCATGGGATCCCTATAACATTATGTTAAAGTTTTATTTGCCTCCTCCTTCGACTTCCACGCTGCTGCAGCTGTTGCTGTAATGCCTGCCACGTCAGGACGTAGTTGAGACACACGCAACCAACGGTGGCTGGGTCGGGGCGTGGTCGTCACGTGGCCATGTCTCAAAATGACAAAAGGCATGCGCTGTCCGTTTTTTTTAATTACTTTTTTATATGAGCTCTCATTTTTCAAAATTCCGAGGCATAACCTTGTAACGAACCTAAGACAGTGCATGTGCCACCTGGAGGGCTTGCGCTGTTGCGGTTCAGAATGACTATTGCGAGGCCTGAGGCGTCCACAACGGATTTTCTGCGACACGGGGCCCGTAAGAGGAAGCTTTACCTCGGGCCCCAACTCCGACGTGGCCTATTCAAGTACATCGAAAACGCAAGAACATTTTTGTGAAGTGGTTCCTAGACCGATTTTAATGAAATGTGTCGCATTTGAAAGAGAAAGTTAAATTAAAGTGGCCGTTGGAAGCGGTAGTTCGATATAGAGCCTGAATTTCGTTAAAAATATTTTCTATACTTCGAAACTTGAAAAGAATAGAAACACGAATGTTACAAATTAATTTCTCGGCATCAAGAACAGATATCGCGGTTCTGTAAACGGCATCCACTAGATCAATGAAGGCAAACAAATTTACTTTGTCATTCTATATCTTACGTGAATTTGTTACGTTGTGTACAAGGGTTCTGCAAAAGCTGTATTTACATATGACTAATTTCTTTAGATTCAAGTGTGACATATCAACTTTGTCCGTTTTAGATGTGCTATTATATGCAGTTGATATTGTTACGGAGTTAAAAACAGTCGGACGTGTATATACAGGTTATTTACAATAATTATAGCAGCTCACGAGATGGTAGACAGCGCGCGAAGACCAGAACATCGTCTTCTTCCGACGATGGAAGGAAGGAAATCAACTTTATTCGAGGAGAGCTTTGGGCTCTCATGGAGTGGGCGTCTCCCACGACGGAACCGGGAGGTTGAGTTTCCTGGCAGCGTCGTGGACCTGCTGGACGGCCCAGAGTTGGGGAGCGAGGTCTTCGCTCCGGATTGCTTCTTCAAATTTGCGCTTGTCCTGTTCGTAGTTTATGTGAGCTTGCGAGAACTTTCACAGTAAATGATATACGTTAAGGGATCTATTGCAATTGATGCAATAAGACTTGTCGTAGAGCTCAGGCATGTAATGGTGTAGTTTGTTTTGCGTGGGGTATGTGTCTGTTTGTAGCATTCTGAGTGTAAGCGCTTGAGGTCGAGTGAGCGTGCGGTGTGGCGTGCTATACTCTCTACGTCGTAGGTAGTAGTGTTCAGTGATTTCATTGTATGTAGTGGAGGCGTCCTTGTTCTTCGAGTGGCCGGGTGGAGCAGCGCGGTCTGTAAGCGCGCGCGCAGCCTCGTGTGCCGCCTCGTTAAGGTAGGGTACGTCGCCGATCTTTGGTCCTAAGTGTGCCGAGAACCAGTCTATGACGTTTTTGTTAACCTCTTTCTATGTAACAATTCTGAGAGCCTGTGCGCAGACCGTGCCCTTTTGGAAAGCTCTGATAGCGGCTATGGAGTCGCTGTAGATATGGCTAAGTTTGTCGTCGGTTAACGCAACAGCGATCGCAACCTGTTCCGCCTGTTCAGGCTTCCTTGCGATTACCGCGGCTGCATGTCTTGTGGATCCGCGGCCGTCCACAACCGCCACTGCGAAAACTTTGTTTCCCGCGTATGCAGCCGCGTCCACAAAAGCTGAGCGTTTGCGGTTCGCCGAGGCTTGGTTAATGAGGAACTGTCCTCTCGCTTGTCGTCTGCCCTTGTTGTTTTCGTGGTGTACGTTTCTGGGCACAGGTCGTACCGTGGTCTTGGCACGGATGTCCCGTCGGAGGTCCGCAAAGTGTTTTTCTATGTGTCCTTGAGCAAAGCCTAGCTTCCGATGATGATTAAAACAGCGTGTAACATGACCCCCGGAGGCTGAAGCACCGGCTCAGGGCAGTTTAGGAGGCGGGCGAGTGATACAACATGAGACGCGCGACGTGGATCACGTCGGAGCGATGCTGAGACACGGTTGGTTCAAGAGGGGCAATTTCGTACGTGACGTCAGTTACTTGAGGCAAGACACGGTAAGGGCCGGAGTAGCCTGAAAGTAACTTCTCCGAGAGGCTAACGCGTCGCGACGGCGACAAAGGAGAACCAGGGCGCCCGGTGTGTAATGGACGCCACGATGGCGGGCTGTCACATATAAGAGGGAAGATAAAATAAAATGGTAGACGTAGAAAGGTTTCAAGAAGACGACGAGGATGGCGTTAAGAATGACGTGGATTAATCGAAGACGAAAGAAGATAAAGAAGAGGTTCGCAGTGAGGTGACAAGAGATGATTGGTGGAGAAGTATCCGGTGAGATGGAAAGCGATGATTGGTGGAGAAGAGAAGAAGACGAAGAGAAGGATTACGTGGACTAACGTCAAGGCTATAAAAGGGCGAGGAAGGGCGAGACACGGGAGGAGAAGAAAGCAGCGGAGACTCGGCGGGTGAGGGATGGTTCGACCGGAAGAGAGCGACGCTGGCTACTGCTCCGGTGTGCTCGTGTTCTACGGCTTTGCACCGCAGACTTCCTGCCGTTCCTGAGCCCGTCCCGGTGAGTCCACGGAGGACGCCACCACCTGCTACGGCCAGGGGTGTCTCTACCGCTGTTGCCACCCTTCCGGGTGGTGCCCCAACGCCAACATCATCGGCCACACCTCTACGGGCGTTTGGACCGGGAGTGTGTACGACGCAACCAACGACGCCTCCAGCGACGCCAGCCCTAGAACGTCGAACGCCACTCCGACGTCGGCTACGGGACCCGCACCACACCACATCCGCATCGAACCAGACGTGAGCACGAACGCCAACCACTATCAGTAGAACGCTAGTGTAGTGTTACTGGGACGTGTGTACTGACAGTCTTTGTATCTTGTGTGTTAGTTTTGTTAGGTTTGTGTGCTGCTGTTCGTGCCGCGTGGGTTGTATTATATGTGCGTCTGTGTGGGTACACCTGTCACCCCGTCCATTCTTTCGGCCAGTGTGTTCTCCGGAGGAGAACCGTGACAAAGACAAGTGGCGAGTCTGCCAGGATTCTTTTCCTTGTTTCTTTTTGATTTGTCTCGGATCTTTCCGATTGCTCGACGGCTGAAAGTATGGATTTGGCAAAAACGCTAGAACTTGCACTCAAGCTAGGGCTAAGCAAGGAAGAGGCGATGCGTCTCTGGGACGAGAAGAAAGAAGAAGCAAAAAGGCAGAGAGAGGAAAGGGCGCAAGCACGCGCAGATGCTCGCGAAGTAGCTCGCGAGGTAGAAGAGCGAGAGGCTAGAAAAGCTCGCGAGACTGAAGAGCGAGAGGCTAGAAGAGCTCGCGAGGCAGAAGAACAGGAGAAAAGAAGGATAGAACGAGAGAAGGAGTTCATTCTGTGGAAACAGGCGCATATCGCAGGATGATACGAGAGAATCACGGACGATGATCAGCGTTCCTTAGCGGGTACCGAATCTCCTAGACCGGCCAGCGTTTGTCCAAGAAAGTTAATGGCTCCTTTTGATGACAAAAGAGATGATTTGGACGCCTATCCGCAGCGATTCGAGCGGATAGGTCCGGGGCAGGACCAAGCTGCTTGCGTTGTCGACTTTCGGGCAGAAGTTGTCACACCACCTGAAGTTCCACCGCGGAAAGGAGAACAAACCCCGCTTGGAAATGAGGTGGTGAGTGGAGCACTCGAGTCAAAAGAAGCAATGCAGGTGTCTGGTGGGGCAGTCAGTTTATCGTCGGCAGTGGAGACAAGAGCTCAAGCGACAGGCAGAGCAACGCAGCGTTTGGAAAGAAAGAAAAAGGGTAAGGAGATGTCCAAAGACAAGAAGCGCACGAGCAAAGACAAGTCCAAAGACAAGAAGCGCACGAGCACTGACAAGTCCAAATACAAGAAGAGCAAGAGCAAAGACAAGAAAAGCAAAGGCAAGGATAGTAAAAAGGAGAGAAAGAAGGGTTTTTGTCCCTGGTTAAGCAGCAAAAGCAGCAAGAGCACCAAAGAGAAAGGGGTAGGCAAGCGCAAGTCCAAGAAGGCCAAGAAAGGCTCTTTTAGGAAGGCAGCTCGAGATCCAGAAGCAAAGAGAAGGCTGGCAAGGCTAAGTCTAGCAAGGAGAAGGTGGTCAAAGGAAGCAAGGAGAAGACGGACAAAGGCAGTAAGGAGAAGGCGAGCAAGAAGCGGGGCTCCAAGAGGCACAGCAAGGAAAAGAGCAGCAAGGATAAAGACAACAAGGATAAGCAAAGTAAAGAAAAGCAACAAAGCAAGGAGAAACACAACAAGGATAAGCACGGAAGCAAAGAAAAGCGTAGCAAGGACAAGCGGAGTAAGGAGTCCAGTAAGTCCAGTTTGGCCTTACAAGAATACTCATTTCAGGTGTAATATAATAAAGGAAGGGATAGCGTTGGAGCTGACTTCATGAGTAGAGCCAACTAAACAGCTCTACGTATCTCTGGGAGGTATCTTGTTGTTGCTGATGTGCTATGTATCTCAGGGATGTATCGTGTTGTTGTGGTTGTTACGTGATTATGCAAAGGAGTGTTGTGGACATTAACATGTTTATTAATATTAAGGACACCGTATGGACAATGGCAATGATGTGTTATTGTTCCGAAAACGCATTTTGATTGTGAACGTTAACATGTTTGCTTAGGACATTGTATGGACAACGGCAGTGATGTGTTAGTGATGTGCTTTTGGTGTGTGCTGGTCATCTGCGTTGTGTTGTGTGGTGTGCTGGGGCCAGAATCGCCACAGAAGATAGCCGGCTGGCTGGATGGCTTGAAAAGGAGGACGACTTGAGCAGTTTTTCAGGGAAAAACTCTTGAGTGAAGGGGCCCTTGTCACATATAAGAGGGAAGATAAAATAAAATGGTAGACGAAGAAAGGTTTCAAGAAGACGACGAGGATGGAGTTAAGAATGACGTGGATTAATCGAAGAGGAAAGAAGGTAAAGAAGAGGTTCGCAGTGAGGTGACAAGAGATGATTGGTGGAGAAGTATCCGGTGAGATGGAAAGCGATAATTGGTGGAGAAGAGAAGAAGACGAAGAGAAGGATTACGTGGACTAACGTCAAGGCTATAAAAGGGCGAAGAAGGGCGAGACACGGGGGGAGACGAAAGCAGCGGAGACTCGGCGGGTGAGGGACGGTTCGACCGGAAGAGAGCGACGCCGGCTACTGCTCCGGCGTGCTCGTGTTCTACGGCTTTGCACCGCAGACTTCCTGCCGTTCCTGAGCCCGTCCCGGGGAGTCCACGGAGGACGCCACCACCTGCTACGGCCAGGGGTGTCTCTACCGCTGTTGCCACCCTTCCGGGTGGTGCCCCAACGCCAACATCATCGGCCACACCTACACGGGCGTTTGGACCGGGAGTGTGTACGACGCAACCAATGACGCCTCCAGCGACGCCAGCCCTAGAACGTCGAACGCCACTCCGACGTCGGCTACGCGACCCGCACCACACCACATCCGCATCGAACCAGACGTGAGCACGAACGCCAACCACTATCAGTAGAACGCTAGTGTAGTGTTACTGGGACGTGTGTACTGACAGTCTTTGTATCTTGTGTGTTAGTTTTGTTAGGTTTGTGTGCTGCTGTTCGTGCCGCGTGGGTTGTAATAAATGTGCGTCTGTGTGGGTACACCTGTCGCCCCGTCCATTTTTTCGCCCAGAGTGTTTTCCGGAGGAGATCCGTGACAAGTGGCGAGCCTGCCAGGATTCATTTCCTTGTGTCTTTTTTCTTTGTCTCTGATCTTTCCGATCTCTCGATGGCAGAAAGTATGGATTTGGTGAAAACGCTACAACTTGCGCTCAAGCTAGGGTTAAGCAAGGAAGACGCGATGCGTCTCTGGGACGAGAAGAAAGAAGAATTAAAAAGGCAGAGAGAGGAAAGGGCGCAAGCACGCGCAGATGCTCGCGAAGTAGCTCGCGAGGCAGAAGAGCGAGAGGCTAGAAGAGCTCGCGAGGCAGAAGAACAGAAGAAAAGAAAGAACGGGAGAAGGAGTTCCTTTTGCGGAAACAGGCGCATATCGCAGGAGGCTATGAGGGGATCACGGGCGATGATCAGCGTTCTTTAGCCGGTACCGAATCCTCTAGACCAGCCAGGGTTTGTCCAAGAAAGTTGATCGCTCCTTTGATGGCAAAAGAGATGATGTGGACGCGTATCCGCAACGATTGGAGCAACAAGCTTGGAGGTGTGTCTCTACCGCTGTTGCCACTCTTCCGGGTGGTGCCCCAACGCCAACATCATTGGCCACACCTCCACGGGCGTTTGGACCGGGAGTTACCATCAGAACCATTCTTCCATGTAGGTGTTGATCTTTTAGGCCCTTTTCCTACGTCTGCTTCGGCAAACAAGTGGATTGCTTTAGAAACAGACTACGCCACCCGATATGCAATGACACGGGCTCTTCCGACAAGCTGTGCAACCAATGCCGCCGACTTCCTCCGGCAGTTTTTCACGTCTGGTTCGGTGCGGATGTGGCGTGGTGTGTGTGGGTCCCGTAGCCGGCGTCGGAGTGGCGTTCGACGTTCGAGGGCTGGCGTCGCTGGAGAGAGAGAGAGAAGGAGATTCTTGATGATGGGGAGGAAAGGTTGGGTCGCTGGAGGCGTCGTTTGTTGCGTCGTACACACTCCCGGTCCAAAAAGAAGAGAAAGGCAAAAAGTGACGGTGTCGAAAAGTAACGTGGGGTCGCGGCCAAGCAAGTGGAAGAATGGAGAGAAGCCTGCGGCATCATGGCGAGATGAATTAAAGCGAAAGTAACGAACGGTAGCGCAAGGTCCCAGTCGCGATGGTCATCGGAGATACATGGACAGCATGTCAGTAAGGGTGCGGTTAAGGCGCTCGGTTAGACCGTTTGTTTGTAGATGGTAAGCAGTAGCAAGTTTATGTTTAGTCGGGCACTAGTGTAGAATGTCATTGACAACTTTAGAAATAAAGTAGCAGCCTCGGTAGGCGAGGAGCTCTCGAGGGGTGCCGTGGTGAAGGATGACGTTTTCTAGGAGGAAGTCGGCGGCATCGGTTGCACAGCTTGTCGGAAGAGCCCGTGTCATTGCATATCGGGTGGCGTAGTCTGTTTCTAAAGCAATCCACTTGTTTGCCGAAGCAGACGTAGGAAAAGAGCCTAAAAGGTCAACACCTACATGGAAGAATGGTTCTGATGGTACATCAAGTGGTTGAAGGCGACCAGCAGGGAGTGTGGCCGGCTTTTTGCGTCGTTGGCTAAGATCACACGCAGCGATATAACGGCAGACGTCACGGTATAGACCAGGCCAAAAGAACCGCCGACGAGCGCGGTCATACGTCCGTGACACGCCAAGGTGACCTGCAGTCGGTACATCATGAAGCCGGGCGAGAACAGTCTGACGCAGATGCTCAGGCACAAGGAAGAGTCGGGCAGGGCCGTCCGGGTGCATGTTAGAGCGGTACAATATACCATTTGAAGTTCAAACATGCGAAGGAAAGGATCGGGCGTCGTTGAAGTGAGCCTTGAATAAGGTGTTGGAAGGAGGCGTCCCGACGTTGTTCAGCTCCAATGTCGCAAAAAGCAGCCAGAGAGAGAACGGTGACAGGTATGCCGGCCGCAGAAGCGTCACAGGCCGACAGGATGGCGCGACAAGCAGTCCGCATCTTGATGTAACCGGCCGGTCTTGTATACAACTGAATAGTTCTATTCTTAGAGGCGCAGAGCCCAGCAGCCAAGGCACCCTGAAGGATCTTTGAGGGAGAAAAGCCAACACAGAGCGTGATGATCAGTGATGACTGTGAATTGGCGGCCATAGAAATAGGGGCGGAATTTACCCACTGCCCAAACGAGAGTCAGGCACTCGCGTTCGGCGATAGAATAATTGCTCTCCCCAGAGGAGAGAAGGCGGCTGGCGTAGGCAATAACACGTTCTCGCTCTTGTTTTTTTCTGTGCCAAGATAGCTCGAATAGCGTGGCCACTGGCATCAGTACGGACTTCTGTTCGAGCTGAGGCATCAAAGTGAGCGAGAATGGGCGGCGACGTAAGCAGCTCAATCGGCACGGTGAAAGCACCAGCTTGCTCAGGGCCCCGAATGAGTGCAGCGTCTTTCTTGAGGAGCTGGTTGAGGGGGCGCGCAACGTTCGCAAAATTTCGGACAAACCGACGGAAGTAGGAGCAAATGCCCAAGAAGCTGCGAATATCCTTGGCACATGTTGGCACGGGAAAGTCTTTGACTGCCCGTATTTTATCTTCATCAGGGCGTACACCAGAAGTATCGACGAGATGCCCGAGCACAAAAATTTTACGACGACCGAAGTGGCACTTGGACGAATTTATTTGTAGCCCCGCCTGACGAAAAGCAGAGAGGATCGACGACAGGCGCTCGAGGTGTGTCGCAAAAGTCGGAAAAAAACGATCACGTCGTCCATGTAACAGAGAGAGATGGACCACTTGAAACCGTGTAGGAGGGCGTCCATCATTCGTTAAAATGTGGCCGGGGCATTACATAAACCGAAAGGCATCACTTTGAACTGATACAGTCCATCGGGAGTAATAAAAGCTGTCTTTTCGCGGTCCATGTCATCGACGGTGATTTGCCAGTAGCCGGAGCGGAGGTCGATGGACGAAAAATATTGTACTCCATGCAAGCAATCCAAGGTATCGTCAATGCGTGGTAGCGGATAGACGTCTTTCTTTGTTACCTTGTTGAGGTGTCGATTATCGACGCAAAATCGCCCACTGTTGTCCTTCTTTTTAACTAGTACAACGGGGGATGCCCATGGGCTGCAAGAAGATTCGATGATGTCTCGAGAAAGCATCTTGTCAACTTCGTGTTGGATGATATGCCGCTCAGTAGGCGAGACGCGGTAGGGTCGCCGATGGATCGGGCTCGCATCACCGGTGTTTATTCGATGCTTTACGACAGATGAACGTCCTAGAGGGCGTTCTCCAAGATAGAATATGTCCGAGTATGAGGCAAGGAGGCAACGTAGTTCTTGAGCACGCTTCGGAGCATGGTCGGGAGCAATCATTTTTGTTAGGACATTCAAGTCGGAAGGGACAGGGGGCGAAGCAAGAGTTGAACACGAGGAGCTGTCACAAGTTAAAGCCGAAATGTGGTAGTCTCTTGCTGACGTTATTTTCGCCCGGGATATTCCGCGCTAGAGTACTTGTGTACAGAGTCCAAAGTATACAAGCGGAAGGCAGGACGCGTTGTCAGAAATGGTAACGACTGTGTGAGGAAAAGCGACGTTACGCGAGAGCAGGACATCTGGATTAGTAGATACAATGTAGTCACCGTCTGGTATGGGTGAAACGGGGGACACACCTATGTAGATAACGGCACGGTGAAGGAGGCGAATATGCTCTGTGGAACTTAGCCGTATCGGATCACTATCGGGAGGGTCAATAGCAGCAGGTAGAGCGAGTTGCCCAACATCAGCAGAACATTCTAGCAGAGTGGAATGTGCAGACAGAAAGTCAAGGCCCAGGATTAGGTCGTGGGAGCCGCAGTGCTCTAGTACATAAAATAAAACAGAAGTATGATGTCCGGCGACACTCACGCGAGCCTGTCACATGCCAATAACGGCTGGTGTTCCACCATCGGCGACTTGGACCACAGGTGAAGGGGCAGGAGTGAGGGCTCTCTTGAGACGATTCCGAAGCTCAGCATTCATCACAGATACGTGCGCGCTAGTGTCAATCAGAGCCCTAACAGGTACGCCATCCACGTTCACGTTAATGAGGTTCCGATGTGTGGGCAAGGTCAAAAAAGGATTTTTGCGTCAGGTCGGTTTGGCAGCATCACCCGTTAGTTTTCCGGAAGGGTGCGCCGGAAGGAGCTAGGGGACGGTGATCGGCGATATGGGGGCGATTGGGAGAGACGGTGACGTAGCGAAGGAGAGTGGCTAGAGCGGGAAGGACGAGAAGTGTCGCGAGAATTTGCTGGCTGCGTTTGCAGGGCGAACCGAGGAGCAGCATGAGGGCTGTGGGATGGGTGGTAGGACCATGGGGTCGAATTCGACGAAGACCGTCAGTGACGTGAAATATATCTGATACGGCCACAAGTAAAGCATATAGGCCTGTCGTCTGGAGTGCGCCATTCGGCCGGGCTGCCATACCGCTTTGGTACATTCAGGCTGCGGGTGCGTATGACAGTGCTGGACGGAGTGTATGTAGCCAAGCCGATTAACTGAACAGACGTTGGTCAAGCCAACGTTGGCCAATTCTTGGAGCGCGACGGACTGTATCAATGAGACGGTCGCCTGGCAATTGTCGGGGCCATGGGTTGGGGTAGTGACAGGATATGCGTCTTCTATTTCACGTCGGATGACATGGAGGATGTCATCAGAGCGATTGGGTGTGGTCGGACTGCGGAGTTCTTCGCAGGTGGACGTAGCAGCATTGTTGGGAAGGCGGGGAAATGGCTGGGCAATGCGGGGACGCTGGCTTCTTCAAACCGCCGGGTTCGGTAATGATGGCTTACACAGTGGAAGAATTCTTGAAGACAAGGAGATAGAAGGCATCATCTGCTATGCACTTAATGACATGTGCAACCTTATCGGGTTCGCACAGCTTTGGATCTACTTTGCGGCACAGAGCGAGCAGGTCCTGGATGTACGTGAGATAGGATTCAGCGCACGTCTGGACACGCGAAGCGAGTTCTTTTTGGGCGGCGCGCTGACGTCATACAGGCTTGCAAAACAAATCTTTGAGTTTCTGTTTGCAAATCTCTCAGCTGGTAAGTTCTTCCTCGTGTGTCTGCAGCCACACGCGTGCCGTGCCCACGAGGTAAAACATCAGATTCGCGAGCATGATGGTCTGGTCCCAGTGGTTGCTGGCGCTCACCCGCCAATGTAGTTGAAGCCAGTCTTTAACATCAGTGTCGTTGGTGCCAGAAAAGGTTCCTGGGTCGCGGGGTTGTGCTAGAATGATGGTGGGCGTGGGTGCCGACGGGCCCGAAGCATCCTCTCCTTGAGCTGGCATTATAGATGCAGCCATGGAGCGCCCGCTGCATAAATCCATCTTGATAATGATCGCGCAACCTCCACCAAAATGTTACGGGGTTAAAACAACCAGACGTGTATGTACAGAATATTTACAATAATTAAAGCAGCTGACAAGATGTTAGACAGCACGCGAAGACCGGAACATCGTATCCTTCCGACGATGACTAAAACCTCTTTTTTCGTCAGCGTGTCACAATATAATTATGACACCATATTGCAGAGTTGTGAACTTAATAGTTTTGTTTTCTGAAAATTTTGGATTGTTGCTACTTTTTAATAAAAAATAGACTTCCTAAATCAAAATTTTGAAACCGGCAGTCAGTAAATTTAAATTGGTTCTTTTAAGTGCAACAAACCTCACCAAATTTGGTGCTGTTGCCGAGAAAACGAATTCCCCTTTTACATGTATTTAGAGAAGAACACCCGAGCTAAAGCTTCCTCTTAACGCTATCGCGTTAGTACACGACAGGAGTGTGGAGCAAAGAAAAGACTATCAAAGAAGCTCGTGTCAAGATTTACGCCGTGTCGCATCTGCACAATGTCTTCTGGGTGCCGTAACAAGCCGCGAGCCGTCACAAATGCTGTGCAGGAGCTGCCACGCTTGTCTCCGTGCTCACCCGCAACAGCAACGACATTATTTGGAGGAGGTGGGGAAAATTTTAGTGAGGGAATAGAGAGAGGGAGAAAGAGTAGACTGTTTTGTGAGCTACAGCGCTAGAACACAAAATGGCGCCGAAGCGTGCACTTAGTGCCGAAGAGACGAAGGCTCGCATAAAGAGTCGAGTGGAGCAGGCAAGCTAACATTTCACATCCCGTCACGACTGTCGTATGCCGTCGATTTATTGCCGCCAAATAACGTCAATGAACGCAAAAGCAGACAAAGCTTGGCTTACATCGATTCCTACAGTGCGTGGGATCTGTATATTTCTTCTTGCGTGTGGTCACCCGTGTACTTCTGTGATTGTATATTTATTTTTTTATCACGACGCTCCAGGTGCTCGTGCCACACTCACTCAGCAGGTGGTAGTTTTCATGTTCATCGCCCCAAAGCTAGCGCGGCGTCATGAACTCCCCAGTGTCCTTGATGATCGGTGCATGGATATTTTGCACACATCTTGACAATGCCTGAGCACCTAGAATATGTAACGAAACGGGCACTGTTTTAAAGACATATGCTCGTAGAGTTTCTCTTTAACATATAAGATCATCACTCACGATGCACGGAAAGGATGTTAAGAATTCTCTAAAAGTTCCATAAGACACCTGAACTTCTTCCGTGGCCATGTAGCATACAAGTTGCGAACCTTTTGGTCAAACAACTGGCTCCGTTGGCGCTACGAGGTGGCCGTACGATTCTACCGTGATTGCGACTTGGTTGGTGTTCGTATCGTCTCTTGTTAAACTTTTCTGAACGCATGTAGTCCGCATGTGTATCAGTAACCAACACAGCACCAAACAAAACATACAATCTATTCTTTCTTTTCTCAATAATGATTTCTTCTTCGTAATAACCAATAAACTTGCTGCGCTAAGCGCGGCTCTAAACATCTGAAAGGTCCACCTCGTTCGTTCCACTCATGAGAGTGGCTTGTTTTGCTAGTTGGTGCATGGTTATAATAGGAGAATGCCACCAAACTTGAAAGTAACTTCATTCATGAAAACGATGTCCCCCAAGTCCACACTGAACATGCGCAAGGCATGTTCAGTGCGTTCCTTTGCTCCAAAACAGTGCGAGGGGCTTTTCAAGGAAATGATAAGACGCTTGGTTTGACAAGAGTGCGTACTATACACATTCGCTGTGAAAAATATGTTAGCACTTGCCATGGAAACATACCGCAGTACACTGAGTGCATTCGCACACATAGAACAATACCACACGGCTAATGGTAAAATAGGGGTAGCCCCCGAAGTAATATGTTCTCGAGAACAGCTCTACTAATAAAACGAAAACTGAAACCCCTCGCAAAACAACGGAAGCACTTGGCGTAAGTACCCCAACAACGCTAGCTCGGCCAATGCACCTTTCTTTGGATGTGCTGCCACACAAGCATGTTACCTCGTATAGCTACTGCCGGGGCCCTGCGTTGCTGCTTCATGTACCTAGCGTTCCTGGTGGAGAAGTGGAAATAACTATCTTTTCTGTTTGTGATGTCCTACTGTGCATTTCGCTTTTTAGCACAGGCTTCGTTTAGGTTGTTTCAGGTCAGTGTTGCTTTATTGATTAGCGGCCAATGGTTAGCGAATCTCGATGTCGTAGCCAATCACAACTCCTAAAGCACGTGTGCTATCGTGTGTAGCATCGGAGCGGCGCATTACGAGCAGTAATTCTTGCTCTGTTTCATGCTCTACCGGTTCGAATCAAATAATTCGGAAGTGCTTGCGGAGCAACACAGCACTTATTGTCGAGGTGGCCCTCCTCGTCCTAAAAGCGGAAACACTACCTGACCTCTTTTCTTCTGCTTGCCTCTCATATGTTACTACTGGCTTGGGGTTATTCTTACCTTGAGGCTGAAATATATAAATTCAAGCACTGAATGCCGAGCGTTAGCCTTTCAAAGCAGGTAGAGGCGCTACAGATCTTTTAAAGTTCTGTTTCATTGTCTGATACTTTGTCGGCAGAGTGGTGGAGGTGACATGCCTCGTGTCTTATCTGTCGGCAGAATGCAAGCTCTATAAGCTTTAACGTTCACATGGCAAGACTGATGAGCATGCAAAGCCTCTGGAAAACAAGAATGACTGTTCCAAATGAACTTGCTGGTGCCCGACCTGCCTGAGAGTACGTCATAGAAAATGTCACGAACATAGGTAAAATCTACAGGAACGAAAACGGGCGTCCCGTTTTGATTAACATGCTGGATGACTTGGTGCCATTGAACTGCTTTTCATTTCAAGAGGACTGCTGAGAATTGCTGGCGTGCCTTAGGATTTCTTAGCATGTGCATCCATACTGTGTTTAGTGTCCACGAAAAACCGGCCACATAGAAGGAAAAAGAACAGAGTGGTATAGAGACGACAACACTTCCACCTTGCAATCTGCGGGTCCGCAGTTGGAATTCAGTTTGAGCTAACTGTTTCTTCATTTTAGTTTTCCGTAAATATATAGGACAGTTTTCTGATCCTGTTTTAGCGCAACCTAATTTGACATGAAGGAGAAACAGCGGACAGGTGACAGGATGAGCCCCAACTACCCACTGATCTTATTTCGTGATCCTAATGGGTATTGAACAGCCCGCTAAGAGCACACGTGACAGAAAAATCGAAACAGTATTACAAGGAGCACGAGACTACATTTCTCTGAAAACGCACTCACCGTCTGAAAAAGTCAAGTCCCTTGGCTGACAAAAAGATGGACCACGCGCTCCTTAGCGCATTTTGAAATGGCATCAGCCGCAAATATCTCGCGTGTCAGTTCATTGTAACGCTTCATATGATGGCGCAACTATCAAACCGTAGTTTGCATTCACAAGTTTTGCAAAGAGTGCCAAGGAACACGCTTGAGCAAATTTTGTTCGTAACATCGTAACCATGCTCACGCAAGCACTCATAGATCTGCCTTATGGTCTGTCCAATGTAGACACCTTTGCACGACAAGGGAAACTTGTATACCACTGCCAGATTGCAGTCAAGATATCTATTCACGTTACTGCAATTAAGAAATTTATTTCGTTTATTTCTTTAAGAACACCGTGTTGTAAAGAAGACTACAGAGCACTTTCGTTGTTGTGGAAGGAATTGCCATTTTTAAACGTTTCTTTTGCCAAAGAAACAAAATTGTTTTCTTTATGTTTTCATAAATGGCATACTACTCAACCTTTTAGTAGAATATTCATTTGGTAGGAGCGGAAACCCATTTGTAGAGATGAGCAAATTTTGAATTGTTCGTTGCCAGTAGCAGTTTGAGATATTCGTCAAAAGCGTTAAAGTCGTCTGTCCCGGTGCCAACCTCCGTAAGGGAACATTTCGGATCTTTAAGAAACACGTCTTGTTGTGCCGTGGATTCGCATTAAAACAAACGCGGCTGCACACCAGAACTCTGCAAGTTCTCTGTTCTGCAAGCAAGCAACGACCAAACAAAGTGTCAACTAACAGACGTGTTTTTTCATTGGGAAACCCAAATGCGCATGCATCAGTCAAGAACCACTATCCTTACACGACACGGTGTATTACTAGATTGATAATTTGTTAAAGACTGCTTGTGCCGATGGTGAGTGCGTCAGGTCTGCTGTTTTTGTATCTTCATTGATTGCTGCATGGTGGTTCGTTCTGTCTTTTTTTTTCTGTGCTCATTCCTCTGTTCTCTTTACCTCCTTTTGTATGTGTATATGTCCAGGGTAGATACGAAAGAAAATTCTGCTGTGAGACAGCGCTCTTGCCGTGCACTTCCTTCGTTGTCCCTTGCATTAGCGCGGATTTTTCCTAACTATGACTAATTCAATTATTCATTTGGCTCGAAGTGTTCCCAACAACAACGATTTCGCCACATTGCACTACACAAGTTACCCGTTCTAAATCATTAAAGCCCGATAACATCACTTTCACCAGCGGATTTCGGTATAAAACAGCAGCAAAGATTATCATAGCATAAACTCACAATGAGGAAAGAAGACAACCGTACCACGACAACGATACATTCTACCATTTCTATGACTGGACGCAGGTCACGGAAAGCGCCAGTAATAAAATTTTTAATCACTCAATGGCGAAACTACTTAACAATGCTAACAAAATTGAGAGCGTAGAAGGTACACGTGCATACGCGCATGTACATGTAGAATTGACAATCCAGAGTTGCTTCACCTGAGCACCGGGAAAGAAACCTAATTCTAAGCAAAATAAATCAATCTTTAAGTATGCTATCAAGAGGAATACAAAATTACATTTAAGTGAAAAATTACGGCTAGTAACATTGCTGCTGTTAAAAAGGCACGTCAGCAATTCTTAGCGGTCCTGTTAAAATGGAAAGCACTTCAATGGCACCAAGTCATCAAGCATAATAATCAATACGGGAGGTTCGTCTAGGTTCCTGCAAATTTCACCTATACTCGTGGCATTTTCGATAAAATACTCTCAGGCAGGTCGGGCACCAGCACGTGCATTTGGTACAGCCATTTACTTTTCCAGAGGCTGTGCATGCACATCAACATTGCCACGTGAACGTTTAAGAAATAATTGCCGGTCACTGCTTAGTAAACTTCCTTTCTGCAGACAGATAAGACATGAGCCATGCCACCTCCACCAGTCTGCCGATATGGTCTCAGGCAATAAAACAGAACCTTAAAAGATCTGTAGCGCCTCTACCTGCTTTGAAAGGCTGACGCTCGGCATTCAGAGCTTCAATTTATATATTTTAGCCTGAGGGTGAGACTAACCCCAAGCTAGTAGTAACATATGACGGGCAAGCAGAAGAAAAGAGGTCAAAGTAGTGGTTAGGCTTTTCGGATGAGGAGGGCCACCTCGACAGTAAGTGCTGTGTTGCGCAGCAAGCACTTGCGAATTATTTGATTCGAACTGGTAGAGCATGAAACAGAGCAAGAATTACTGCGCGTAATGCGCCACCCCGATGCTACACACGATAGGACACGAGGTTAAAGAGTAATGATTGGCTACGACAGTGAGATTCGCCTACGATTGGCCGCTGATTAATAAAGCAACACTGACCTGAAACAACCTAAACGAAGCCTGTGGTAAAAAGCGAAATGCACAGTAGGACATCAAAAACAGAAAAGCTATTTATTTCCACTTCTCCACCAAGAACACTAGGTACATGAAGCAGCAACGCAGGGCCCCGGCAGTAGGTATACGAGGTAGCAATCTTGTGTGGCAGCACATCCAAAGAAAGGTACACTGGCCGAGCTAGTGTGGTTGTGTTACTTACGCCAAGTGCTCCCATTGTTTTGCTAGGGGTTTCAGTTTTCGTTTTATTAGTAAAGCTGTTCTCGTGAACATATTACTTAGGGGGCTCCCCCTATTTAACCATTAGCCGAGCGGTTTTGATCTATGTGGGCGAATGCACTCAGTGTACTGCGGTACGTTTCTATGGCAAGTGCTAACATATTTTTCACAGCGAATGAGTGTAGTAAGTAGTGTTGTCAAAGCAAGCGTTTTACCATTTCCTTGAAAAACCCATCGCACTGTTTTGTAGTAAAGGAACACACTGAACATGCCTTGCGCATGTTCAGTGCGGACTTGGGGGACATCGTTTTCATGAATGAAGTTACTTTCAAGCTTGATGGCATTCTCTTATTATAACCATGCACAAACTAGCAAAACAAGCCACTCTCATGAGACCTTTCAGATGTTTAGAGCCGCGATTAGCGCAGCAACTTTCTTGGTTATTACGAAGAAGAAATCATTAGTGAGAAAAGAAAGAATAGATTGTATATTTTGTTTGATGCTGTGTTGCTTATGACACCCATGCGTCCAGAAAAGTTTGTATTAACAAGAGACGATACGAACACTAAGTCGCAGTCACGGTAAAAACGGATGGCCACCTTGTACCGCCAACGGAGACAGTTATTTGACCAAAAGGTTCGCAACTTGTATGCTACACGGCCACCGAAGAAGTTCAGGTGTACCTTACAACTTTTAGACAATTTTTCACACGCTTTCAGTGCAGTCGTGAGTGTGTTCAAATATGTTAAACAGAAACTCTATGAGCATACGTCTTTAAAACAACGCCCGTTTCAGTACACATTCTAGGTGCTTAGGCATTGTCAAGATGTGTGCAAAATATCCATACACCGATCATCAAGGACACTAGGGAGTTCATGACGCCGCGCTAGCTTTGCGGACAATGAACATGAAAACTACCACGTACTGAGTGATTGTGGCACTAACGCCTCGAGCGTCGCGATATCAAAATAAATAAAAATATCCAATCACAGAAGTACACGGGCGACTACATGGCAGAAGAAATATGCATATCCCACGCACTGTAGGAATCAATCTAAGCCAAGCTTTGTCTGCTGTTTGCGTCATTTGACGTTATTTGGCAGCGATATATCGACGGCATACGACAGTCGTGACGGGATGTGAAATGTTGCCGTGCCTGCTCTGCTCGAAGCTTTATGAGAGCCGTCGTCTCGTCGGCACTAAGTGCACGCTTCAGCGCCATTTTGTGTTCTAGCGCTGTAGCTCAGAAAACTGTCTACTCTCTCTCTCTATCTCCCTCTCTCTATTCCCTCGCTAAAATTCTCACCTCCTCCCTGTCATGTCGTTGCTGTTGCGGGTAAGCACGGAGACATGCGCGTCAGCTACTGCACAGAATTTGTGAGGGATCACGGCTCGTTACGGCACTCAGAAGGCATTGTGCAGATGGGATGCGGCGTAAATCTTGACACGAGCTTCTACGATAGTCGCTTCAGAAGCTCGCTTGACACGAGCTTCTCCGCCACACTCCTGTCATGTACTAACGCGATAGCGTTAAGAGGAAGCTTTAGCTTGGGTGTTCTTATCTAAATACATGTAAAAGGGGAATTCGTTTTTCTCGGCAACCACAGCACCAAATTTGGTAATGTTTGTTGCATTTGCAAAAATCAAATTTAGTGACTGCCAGTTTCAAATTTTTGATTTAGGACGTCTACTGTTTATTAAAAAGTCGCAAAAAAACAAAATTTTCAGAAAACAAGGCGAATAATTTCACAACTGTGCAAAACGACGTCATAATTATATCAGCTGCAAATAATAGTACATCTAAAACGGAAGAAATTCGTATGTTACACATGAATCTAAAAGAAGTTAGTCATATGGAAACACAGCTTTTGCAGAGCCCTTGTACATAACGTAAGAAATTCACGTAATATATGGAATGACAAAGCAAATTTGTCCACTTTCAATTACCTAGTGGACGCCGTTTACAGAACCGCGATATCTGTTATTGATGCCGATCAAATAATTTTTAAGCTTCGTGTTTCTATTCTTTTCAAGTTTCGAAATATAGAACATATTTTTAACAAAATTCAGGCTTTAAATCGAACTTCCGCTTCCAACGGCCAGTTTAATTTAACTTTCTCTTTGAAATGCGACACATCTCATTAAAATTGGTCCAGGAACCACTTCATAAAAATGTTCTTGCGTTTTTAATGTATTTGAATAGGCCACGTCGGAGTTGGGGCCCGAGGTAAACCTTCGTCTTACGGGCCCCGTGTCGCAGAAAATCCGTTGTGGACGCCTCAGGCCTCGCAATAGGAATTCTGAACCGAAACAGCGCAAGCCCTCCAGGTGGCACATGCACTGTCTTAGGTTCGTTACAAGGTTATGCCTCGGAATTTTGAAAAAAATGAGAGCTCATAAAGAAAAGTATGAAAGAAAACACCGACAGCGCATGCCTTTTGTCTTTTTGAGACATGGCCACGTGACGACCACGCCCCGACCCAGCCACCGTTGGTTGCGTGCGTCTCAACTACGTCCTGACGTGGCAGGCATTACAGCAACAGCTGCAGCAGTGCGAAAGTCGAAGGAGGTGGCAAAGGAAGCTTTAAATTGAAGTTATGCGGATCCTACGCTCTGTGGGAATCTATGCAAACGTTGCTATCTGTGCTGTTTGCTGGGATCGACGATAATTAGCGGTGGTGTTGTCGTCTAATGTTTAATTACTTCAACGTTTAGTTGAACTCCAGAGTGGTGATTCGATGTGAAGTTATCGTGCTTGCACCACTGATCCATCTTTGTAGCAATTGCTACGAACGGGTGGATGTCTGATTTCCCCTGTATCAATTACTTCTCTCCACCTTGCGGGTTTCCGCAGAACTACTACGTCAACCACTGATGTGTGCGTAGTACACAGCACACACAGGGGGAGGTGTTTGCTTAAGGCCTTGTTTTGCGGCATACTTCATATCTTCTGAGAGGGTTCAGCGTATTCATTGCCTCACTTGGCACACTGCATCGTGGGAGAAGTATTAAACTTTAATCCGAATTACGGGCCTACACATGATAAAATCACAATCAGAATATGACGTGCGCCGTAGTTGAAGACTCCGGATTTATGTAGCGCAATGGTGTTGTTTGCGGCGTTCTTAATTTTACTCCAGCGAAATGTGACTGCAGCGGTCGAGATCATACCCACGACCAACAGTAAGTTCATAGCCGGAAAGCTGTGGCGGCGGGCACAGAAGTGTTGATTTAATGTGTGACCACTTACGCAGTGCCGCCTACTCCTTATGTCGGCCTAAATGACGCTTTATTCCACTTTAACGCGGCTCTGTTTCTGCACGCCCTACGTATGTTGTGCATGTGACAAATTTACAATTTTGTTTATTTTTTGGAAGTAGCACACACGCACCGTACCGTACGTTAATGTAAAGCTCATACCGCTTACGAGTAGCATTTTCTTGCGTTCTCACGTCACGTTTTCCCTATCACCCTTCTTGTATGGGAACAGCGAGCGTGGATTGGCAATGCTGTTTTTCACTCGTTTCGTGACTGCGGCTGTTCTACCTCTTACTTCCTGCTTACGCTCTGCCTCCTCTCTACCCAAACCCAAACCAAGAATCAATAGCTGAGGTGTGATAAGAAGAGTCTGTTATAAATTGACAATTTTTTACAGATACGGGAAGGTATTAGCAAAATTTTGCTAGGACACCAACACACCTATCCAGGCGAGACATGACTGAGCTAACGTGAGGATGCCAGCTCGTGTTTTTATTGAAAGGTGTTGCTAGCGCTTGTACAGTATCATCTATTTCAATGTTTCAGTTGTCGCACTTTATCCCTGGTTTTACAATAAGCGAACTTTGACTCGCATGGAACACAGCTTTCTTTTCAGAATATATTAACAGACAAATTGCAGCGCTTCATGTGCTAAGATTTTTCATAGTTGCATTATTAACCAAGATCTGGTGCTGCATATCGCTTCTTTTAAATAGGAGGCTTGTGTAATCTACATACAAAATATAACTTAGATTTTTGCGAATAGTTGGTATACCATTATTATATAGCAAAAACAATAATGGGCCAAGGATACTTCCCTGAGGGACTCCTGTTGGGATATAATGGCAAGTAGACACGTGGTTTCCAATCGCAACCCACTAGCATCGGTAGTGTAGGTATGTTTTTAGGAGGAGCGCTGTGATTCCAGAAATACCAGATAATTCTAGTTTTTACGATAGTATTTCAATGAAGATCCGATCGAACGCCTTCGAGTAGTCCACAAATATTCTTTATAGAAGTATTCCTTACATATTCTTTAAGTGTCCGAAGTTGGGTTTTCTTGCTATGAAGATCCTCCCCCTACCCCACCTACTTCGTTATCCGTTCCCGTCTTTTAACTTCTGTGTTAAGTCTTACGGATAATTGCTTTAAGCTACGTGCATACTTCTGGAATGTCTTAGCACCAATGAAATCCAAAAAAGCACATTGACGCCTGCATTAGTAGAGCCTTAATTACGTGTTTGCCTCTCCATCCTTCTACAAGCTTTGCCTAAGTCAGTTCAATAACGTCACCTTCTGAAATAACCCTTCGAAAAGCCTTCATTGTGCGGTATTTTGTTACGATCGCTGGGATGTTCAAGAACTGAGGCTACGTTGGATGGCTTTCCGTACTGCTTCATGTCGCGTGGTTCCGACAGAATGCCACCGCTAGCCGTCTTCGTGATTTTATACTCTGGCTCTAGGGAGCTTAATGCGTTTTACTAGAAGAAATGCGAAATCATTCAGGCTGTATTTTTTGTCTTGTACTGTGCATTACATGATATCTGGTGAAGCTTGTCTTTTTCGCTGCCAAAGAACAGAAAAAGATCATCAGCCCTCCCGGCCTTGGGAGAGCGAGAGGAAAGTGAATTGTTCTGCCATAGATGTAGGCCTGTTTTCCGCAGAGATATGAGTTACGCACCACGGAGCCCTACAAGGGGTCACGAAAAGACCATGATCTGTGTGTACCAGTCCTACAGCTCTGATAGAACTCAATATGTGTAACCAAGGGTGGTTACGACACACAAGGTTATTAAATAAACTAAATTATGGGGTTTTACGTGCCCAAACCACTTTCTGATTATGAGGCACGCCGCAGTCGAGAGCTCCGGAAATTTCGACCACCTGGGGTTCTTAACCGTGTACCTAAATCTAAGTACACGGGTGTTTTCGCATTTTGCCCCCATCGAAATGCGGCCACCATCGCCGGGATTCGATCCCGCGACCTTGTGCTCAGCAGCCTAACACGATAGCCACTGAGCAACCACGGCGGGTACACAAGGTTATTAACCCTTAACGGCTGAAAAGTTGGAAGTGAGGAAAAGCGTATGGAAAGCAGGAAAGGAATAAAATGTGAGTGAAAGAAAAGAGTTGCTGAGTTGTGACAGTGAGAGGAGATCACTGATTTCGCTCAGATGGGTCGGTCCGGCGCTGCCGTCAATTTGACGCGGAGGCCAAGGGGTGTGCTGCCTCCACGGAAGCGCCATACAGGTGCAAACACCAGGCATTGGCTCCAAACTCAGGTTCGCCTTTTCCCTGGTCCCGGTGAAGCCGCGCATGGCTTATCGCCGTTTGGCCCGACCCTCATGTGCTCGGTTTCGTTCTGTCGCTACACGCCAAACGCATGCCGACGCATACGCCCCTGAGGGGCAGCACGCTATGAGCAATAGCTGAGATATTGCACTTTTCAGGCATCATCGCTCCCCTCCTCCGAGCATATTGGGGAGTGCAGTCATGATTGCACCATGGGAACCATTTCGCGCCGTATTTGGGTTGCTTTGTGTTAAGGACCATTTATAAATGTGGGCTGACCTCTCAATGTCTTCTGGGATCAACGCTGCTTTCTCCACGCCAGCAGGGCTTGCAGTAGGCGTGGCGGGATCGGCGCTGGTGCTAAACACCATGGACGGGTAACTGGTGCTTCAGCTGTCAGTGGCATCTGTATGGCCCGGAAAAGCAGCGGAGCTGTTTACTTAGCGCTCTTTAGAGGTCATTCATAGAGTATGAAAATTTCGCGCTGATATGGTGCCATGCAAATGGTTTGGTTAAGCGCTCTTCGGAAGGGAAACTTGGCTGCAGTGTTGCTGTTTGTGCGCTTTTTTTATATTCGGCATTCGATGCAAGGAGGAACTTTGTATCCAAGAAAGAATCAATCACGGTCAAATCCGTGGAATGTTGACTTTTCTAAATATAAATAAGCTGTGTGTAATGCAGGAGAATACAACATCACTGTGTTCTAAGCGAACGACGACAAGTAATTATTTTTAGTGCGCTGGAAAAGTTGTACATGCGCTTTTAATTTCCAGTAAAAAGCGCATTCCATGCTTCACTAAGGTGTCAATGGGTGAGATGGCAAGTTCAATGAGCTGGCTTTCGCATACACCAAACTTGCCGTAACCAAAAAGGACGCTTTCTGGTTATTGTAAAGCCTTATTTGGCAGTGCACAAACGAAGTTCCAGCTCGGAGGCTGTACGGATGAACAGAGATGTCGTTTCTCTCGGTCACCCCTGCCCCAACTTTCACGGCTCCTATCTAACATGCAAGAAAATAAAATCTGACCCGTGAAGCAAACTATATCCTTCTTTAGGCTGTGAGCATATTTATGAAAAATATTGGATGCGAAATGTTTTGTTGAAGAAACAGTATCAAGCTTACAGCTCTGTAATAGCGCTACAAAAATATATCACAATTCTCGAAACCTCATGTAGTTTTATTCTAAATGTACAACGTACTGGTATATCTAAATATACCGGTACGTTGTAGTTAGTACTTTTGCAAAACGCTCCTAAACATTTTTGTAATTTCTGTGTATTGTAAATTCATAAGTCGAAGTTGACCGGTAATAGGTATTCTAAGGCATGCAGTTTACGTAACTGTGATATTTGTTTGCGGAGCGGACATGCTGAATTGTAGAGGCTCTGTTCAAAGTCTTTTAGAACGCAGCTCTTAAACCTAGATTATACGTACGCTTCCAGAAGCGCGCAAGCTCCTGTATACGCGCCTTGCACCTGTCGCAGATCGCGAGGAAAGTGGTTTGCGTCCACAAAGGCAGTTGTAATAAACAGTTGCAATATTCCACAGATGGACCCGCGCTCATCCTCTTGAAGGAGCCGCGCTTTGAGAGAGGCACTGATGGTTCCACAAATGGATATCTGTGTGCGATGTGAACTGCTTGCCACGGCACAGCCCATAGCACGTGAGTTCAGTAGATCATCCAATGCCTGTACACGCAAGGAGATGTGTTGTGCGGCCAAAAAAGATACGGAATAAAATGGAGGATAGGCTCAGTACGTTAACGTGTCGAAGGCCCTCGGCTCCTGTGTGCGAGAGGGCGAAGAAGGAACACCGCTTGCAGACGCCAGTCCTAGTCGAGGAAAAAGCGTAGAGTGCCTGTACACGGTTACACTCGCCTCTTCGCGGCACACTAGCAGGACAGTTTCACGTCTATCGTCTCCGATAAAGAGATTGAAAAATTGTCTTAATAATACGCATCGTTGACGGCGGCTGACAATTTTCAGCGTATAAACAATGTTTGCAATGGCACCTGGGAAGGGGCGCTTTGACGACAAACTGCTCGAGAAAGCATACAACTTGAAGAATAAAACATGTGATTGGCCTGCTTTGCATTGCAACGCTCACGACTATGAGCCCATTCCAAGGGCATTTTCAAGACAAATCGCCAATCTTCTATTGCTTTTACGAACTCATTGCCTTCAAAATAAATTCATTCGGAAACTTGAGGCACGTAGATTGTGTGTAGTGTTATCTCTATTAGCACTCAATTAATCGGTATGCCTTTCACACTAAGGCTGCACAAGCAGAAACCGACACGAAGACGCTGGTAAGGTGTCCTTATTAGCAATAAGTGCACCGCCTTCGTGATCGATGTAAATGTTCTCTCCTCTGTGTGTTGTTTAATGTCTTCGCAAGTGGTAACGATGGTGGAAAGCCAGACCGTACTCACCTTTGACATCAGTGGCATCGGCCCGGCTGTTCAACGCGTTCCATAGGTCATCGAAGGAGACGTCACAAATCCTGGAATTAGACATATGTATTGGTCTCCCACTCTTCGCTTCCCGGTAAGGCAGAATATATCTGAAAAATGTTTTGGTCAAAACTAAATTTGGAATAACGAAACTGGTATTTTGTTTGCGAATGTGATGCATTTAATGTTTTATTTGACATAAACTCTCACTTTGCGGCTAGCATAGAGTGAATGACCCACTTGACGCAAAACCTGGAGTATGGAGTTCACCAACCTGAGTAGAAATGCCTGCTTGAGATGCAAGAACTGTGTCAACTTAACATTTTAGTTCACTTACAACGAGTTTGATTGGGACTTTGTATTTGCCTACATAAGTTGTGCTCTACGTTTGTCAGTGCGTCAATAAATCGTGCGGCACAACGAATAGGCTGCAGGGAATATTTGGGAATATTTTAAACCATTTCCTTAATAAAATGGGTTAAGGCCTCAAAGAATCGATAGAAGGAACTGTGCAGAACGGGAATGCTCTTTTATACGTGCCAGCAGGTATTTGCTAGCAGCATGCTGATATGAGCGTTTTCAATGTAAGTTCAACAACTGACAAATTCCGGATCTAGGATAAAGTGAATGTATCTTACATGAAATACGAATTGAAAAACAGCAAAAATGGCTTCCACTGAAGTATACAGAATCAATGGTTGTCTCCTAGGCAAGTCTCATTTTGAACGCTTGTGAACAGGGAGACGACGACGAATGGAATGAAGCCTGCAGCGCATAAATATATCGCTGAAAGGGACACTAAGTTTGCTTTACATATGCCACTTTCAGCTGCTTCTCAGAAAGAGCCAGTTTAGCGTTAAAGAGGGATGAACAAGGCGCAGTTGCTGATAAGAGGCTTAAAAAGAACGTAACTGTAAGGTACGCGCCAGCACAACTTTTCGCAAATGGTAAATACTACTGTAAAGTGTTATAATTAGAAAGAATATAAGTTCGAGTACGTTGGTATTGGGATTTAGCCTGCAGTGCACAAGAGACACCTAGAAAGTGTAGACAGACGCAGACGAAACGCTGACTTTCAGTGATCGTTTACTATCAAAGACATCTGACACATTTGCAGGACACAAACAAGCGCCTTGCGAAGGCGCATTTGCCCAATTTCATTATTCATGATATGAAGCATGATATGATTGAAGCTTGAATGGTCAAGCATGAATGAAATGAAGCGGCAAATGATTTTAGAACCAAGTAAGGAAAGTACTATGTTGCAAGGTAATCAGATTTTTCTGTACTGCCATCACACCCCCCGCCCGAGCTGCCCTTTGATGTGGTTAAGATAATCTAGTTCTTCAGAAAGCTCAACAGAAGGGAAGCTCAACACATCCCCCGAGTAGCAATCCTTGTTGCGTCTATGACATCATGTTTCGTTTGCAAGGTAGATCCAAAGCAGTCCAGAACAGAATGTCACCGACACTTCCAAGGGCAATCAGGGGAATAGCGATTGAAGCGCGGCTGTATAAGGATGAAACAAACATTCAGAAATAAAAACCAGTTTTGTGTAAAAAGTCTCGCTGCTTGATGTCATTCAACAAAAATAAAATTCCTGATAAATTTCAAGCATTTTTTCATTTCACTTGATTTATTTAACTTAAAGACCCCACTAGGGGGTATTACATAAGGGGTGGGTGCACACAACGAATAAATAAGACACTCAAATTTGCGACAACAGGTACTTAGTCACTTTGGCAGAAGAAGATGATAGACAGGTGAGAACGACGATATTGCGAAGAAGGCTGTTCCAGTTTCTGGCTGCACGAGGAAAAAAAAATTGTTGAAAAATTAACAGTTCTCACACGTGTACAGGAAACTTGCAGTTGCCGACCAGTGCGAGGAGATATGTACGCGGGTGGTGTGAGGTAAGGCGCACTGTTAAGTGATGAATAATAAAGCTTATGGAATAGACAAAGTGTTGCTATGCGTCGGCGGAGGGATAAAGCTTGCAGCCCAGATTCCGTTTTGAGAGCGGTGACACTAACGTAGTCAGAATAAGATGAGTGAACAAATCTGGCGGCACGATTCTGTACCGCTTCAAGGTGATCTACGAGGCATACTTGATGGGGGACTATATGGCTGACGCATACTCTAGTTTTGAACGGATAAATGACTTATAGGCTAGTAATTTGACGTGTTGGGGCGCGTTACGAAGGTGACATTTCAGAAAACCGAGAGTTCTATTTGCCAATGATATGAGGTTTGTAGTATGTGCATGCCATGAGAGATCATTGGACAAAGTAACGCCTAAGTATTTGAAAGATGTTACTGCTTGTATAGGTTCGTTAGCAATTTTGTACGGGAATGTAACGGGGTGCTTTTGGTGAGTAAAGGAAAGAAGTAATGGAAAGAAGTGCAGCGACGAAACGAATGAAAGCTCTCTTACTTTATCCTTAACAAGAAATGGCTCCATTACAGCGCCCACTACAAAAAGGGGGTGCTAACGCAGCCATCAAATGCAATGTAAAGCAGCTTTTGAAGGCGCGCATGAAAAAATTACCCTGCTATTACACGCCCCCCTAGCACTTTGCGTTGCTTTGCCCTCTTTTAATCTTTTCCTCACATTTTCCCTTTCCCCATTGTAGAGTAGCCAACCTGACTCAGTCCTGGCTATCCTCCCTGCCTATCATTTGTCATTTGCTATCCATCTCTCTTTTTTGCATTTGAGTGTTTGTCTGAATTTTCGCGGCGCGGGGTTTTCGAGGCGGGTTTCAGGGTTCTTCAAAGTTGTCAGTCAAGAGTAGTGAGTTGCAACCTCCTGACATTTGTTAGCTTTAACGGCCTTCGTACGGTTGTCCTGACCTACGGACTGTGCGTCCGACAGTGTTACCAGCACTCAACACTCAAAGCTACTTTGGCCTGTAAACAAGGTATGTTCTCTGCGTGGGTGTCATTTCGGCACTCGTAGCCTCGCGTTCTGCGGCATGGCTCTCAGTGCCAAAAGCTCGAAAAGCCCATCGATGTCGAACTGCGGGGCTTTAGAAATATAGCGCCAATTGCAGGCCACCTAAAGAAACATCGCGCCTTTAAAAGCAAGAATGACGTCACTCCTGTTTTTAACAAAAATGGAGTCAGATTTTCTTTTTACGCCTGATGTGTTCTCAATCATAAAGATGGCGCTGAGCCTCATGAACTGCCGATGCGCCACCATGTTTTGAACGTATGAGTGTCGGTAGAAGCTTCGCAAACAGAAGTTAGGCTCAGGCTTACCTGTCTGCCTTTTTGCAAATAATTTTCTCTCTCTCTCTGGCTAACAGATGTGGTGAGGCGGTCATGCTTGAAAGTTTCCAGCAAGCGACCATAGGCCCAGTGCAAAGTAGAGAGAGTACGTGTAGAAAAGATATATGACACTGAAGAGTACAGTAATTTTCTCTACTGTGGCTATATTCATAAATAACGAACAAAACCAACTCTCTGCACTATTTAGCAAAGGTTCTGTCACTGAGGTCGCCAGCGGCTGCGGAAACCCGGCATCTTCAAAGTCGTCAGACTGTGCACTAAAACTGCTGAGAAACTTGTGAAAGCTGGAGCGACGAAGTACATTCATTGAAGTTCACTTGTCGATGCACAGTTTCAAGAGCTCAGAGTGACCCCACGAAAGCGACAGCAATAGATAACTGAATCGGGGGTCAAACAGCTACTAAAAATGGTCGCTTATGAAGCACAGCCGTTTATTTAGGAATCTTAAACAATTTCACTCCAACGTTTCATGCATGATCAGTAGCGTAGACATGTACTAAGTGAAAAGATTATGCACTTGAAGCATCTGGATTGAAACTACCTGCAGTAGTATAGAATAGCATAAGCGCCTGCGATAGTGCACCATCTTTTGATCTTTTTAAAGAATAATTGGAAACACTCGCAGGGAGCTGCCGGCAGGGTACGGCAGTATAGTCTAAGATCATGATCTTGAAACTTAGCACTCCGTTAACTATGTTTTAGCATTACTGCTTGCTTTCATATTTTTATATATGCTTTCATATATCTTACGCTTCTCGTCATGTCTTATGAAACTGTACTAGCACTTGAGAAAGCTGGCTATTTGTCTCCTATATACGTATGTGATGCTTGTTAAATTAACGATTGCTGGAAGCGCTCGCATTGTTTATATCTCTCTCTACGCAGTTTAAGAGTTTATTGTTTCACAAAGTGGTTTCATGCTTTGACTGATATGGAATACAAAAGGAGCCGCCATAATCAAATACTGTATTGCGACCCCTGCTCAGAGTGAGGTGCAGATCGGTATGACTGTACGGCAGCAAACTTAACAGGATCATGCTATTTATATACTGGTCATATAAATGTAGAACAAATATAAGACACAACGAGAAATACGTAAACTAATTGGAGGAATATGATCAAAAAACATTTTAGGATATTTTTTTTATTCTATATGTTGTCTTGCACACCAAGCTTACGCCAAGGAGTTCCACAACAAAGTTCAAGAAAAATTAAATTAATATGTATCATCATCATTAGCGCACACTTTGTGCAAGATAAAATTTCTTGTTACGCGCAAATCTCCTAATGTTTGCATGCAGAGAAGACGATTCTGTAATTAGGTCAATTAGAAGCTGCTTGTTTAGCATCTCTTGAAAGATTATGTCCAAATTATCAAGAAAAAGCAGAGATACGGTGATGGTGTTACTATAGTTCTGAGAAGTTGTGTAGCACTGGCATTGTAGGAGCTTAAGTTAGTACCCGTGAGATTTGGTTTTGATTGAATTCAAGCGAGCCGATATCACATTTAAATTTCTTTCCCTCGATGGGCCACAGAATAGATATGTAAACGAATGAATGAGTCAATGAATGCTTAACATAGCGATATAGTGTGTTAAGGTTGAAATGAGAATGGACTCTGGTGAGGACTTTGGCATGCCGTAAGATATTTTCGTTTTCACATTCTATATGAGGGAATATAAAATTGCAGTGTAACCTGACTGAACGGTACCTGGCATAACCATTCGTGGAGAATGGATGGTGCCGAATTCGTACAGGAGGTGTGCTACTTATTAGACTTTAGTCACAGTTGAAAATAAAGAAATACAATTTTCGAGTATTTACGTGCAGTTAATTTTAATTGCACTGTTCTTAAAAGTTTGCAATATCAGAGTGAAGTTTCGACACGAATGCAGAAACGCAATAGAATTTATAGTATCATCAAGTAACCACTGTAGTGTTAGTTGGGCGTGATTTTGATAGTTACGTATATTATTTTTACAATGAGAACGAGCAGAGGACCTCGAATAAACTCAGTACACCTAAATCAGTTGTTGTCTTATCCGAGACAGGTTCAGCTAGGCTGACAATTTCAAATCCGTTATGTAAATCCAAGAGTAGCACAGCAGGATCACCAATTCCAATTAAACGTTTTCAAGGAGTATGAACTGGTATATTGTGTCGCATGGTTTAAAGAGATCGAGAAATATCGAGCCGGTAAAATTACGCTCATCGATAGTGTTCCTCAAAATATGAGCTCAAGAGACCAGAGCTAAAACAGTTGATCATTCCTGTCGGAATCGAAACATACTTTCCGCAATCCAAACTGAAGTTTGTGTGCTCTTTGTTTGCTAAGGTTTATATAATGATTAGTACAACTTCCGGCTTCTTTATCGCTGCAATGAAAAACATCTAAGTTTACTCTTTGAAAAACGATAGAGAACTATATATGCTTATGACATTGAGTTCCGCTGGTAAAAGAACAAGCTTCTTAAAAACACACGAACAAATAAAATGCTTTCTTCAGGCAATCGGATAAATAGTAAGTGCGAGCAAGTTCAGTGTCAGCTTCTACAAATGTGTGTTTTTTGTTTAACATGCATTTTTAGTACTTAGACAACACCGTCAAATGAAGCATTTATACGTCTGTACAACTACGACATCATGCCAGCCAATAGGAAAGAGCTCGCTCTATACTTGCGGACAACTTTTCTTGGCTATGAAGCGGTAGCTATTTCACCGCTACTGGAAGTACTGCCGCAGTTTTGTATACGTTTTCTTACGTGGGAAATAGAAAACAATATTATTTTTGTTTTCTACAGCACCTAATTTGAAACGATACATAACATTCGCCAGTCAAATATTGGTATTTCATTTATTTTTGTTCTTCTCTTTCGAGTTTTCGCACACCCCAAACCGTTGCACTGTTTGCACTTTAAGCAAATGCAAAATGGCGCCCATGTGTTCCGGCGAAACTCAGTCGCCTGCTGTCCAGCCAATCAACTCCCTGAAAGGCCGTTAACCAACTTCAGCTACAAAAGAGTGTTGAAGCACACACACAAAAAAGTGTTTGCAGCGTCTACACAGAAACCAAGCGTATCCATGTGGACATCGCAACTTTCCGCATGCACTACACAGGAGTGAGCGAGAGAGCTGACTGATGCGCCGGCTCTTCCGACGCCAGCGTCGGCTGCGTGTCCAAGTCCTAACCGACGCCATATGGCTGCTTCGCAGCTCTGACGCAGTCTGTGACAGGCTCGCTGTTAATAACTTAGCACATATCGGATGTGAAGAAACATTGATTCGCGCCGAGTTAATTGCATCTGTCTTCACAAAAGAAGTTATGAGAGGTTTGCGAAACCGAAACCAGTGCCGAGCCCGGACTACATTGCGTACGAATACAGTCATGTGCCGAAGCTCCGCCGCCGTCATTTTCCCTTCATAGCGAAGAAAAATTGTCCGCGAGTAAGCATCGCCATGAGCAGGGCGCGTGAATGGTGCCCGAGAGCTTAAGATTATGCGTTAAGTAAGGCAACCTAATGTTACGGTTAGCTACGTCAGATTAGCTCTCGTAGAGGAGCAGTGCCGGTCGGCCGAATTGGTCACCCAGTCATGTCCGAAACAGCTCTGAAAATATGCGGCCAGGCTTCCTGAAATTTGCGGTGGGCAACAGTTCTCGCCCTTTCACGATTAGGTCCGCACGCTCCGTTAAAGCGGCTGTTCGCATTTGCACCAAAGTGACGCGGGCGTCGAGGCGTCAAGGTAACACTTTCCGGCTGGCTTCACATGCCGCAAAAATAAACACATCATTCAATTAGGAGCCATATGATGTTTCTCTTCAATCACACCCATTAGATTTCCCGAAAAACAAGTAACATCAACAATTTTTAAATGAATATACTCAGTTCACCACACATTTTTTGCATTTTCGGCAAATCGGGATATTTGTGCGCTATTTAGCGAGCCTCCTAGATTATGCTCACTCGACCGCCGAAGGAAGCGTGAAGCACGGATATTATTATATCTTGGTGGTTTACGCTTCCAACCAAGGTCTTGTTATGACTACGTCTTGCAGGGACCTCAAATATAAATTTCGCCACCTTGGTTTCTATAAGGTACCCATGAATCCGAGTAACTGAAGATTCTTGCATTTCACACTCACTGGTGATAGACCAATGCGCGTGGAAGATTACCCGTGACGTCGAGCTCAGCAGCGCAACATCCTAGCCACTGGCCTAATGCTACAGCCAAGCGATGCGATGAACTGACGCAAGCAAAAACACATACTTGGATGAAAACATTTGCTTCAAGTAGTGGCACTCGTCTTTACTGTGATAACATGCAGCCGCAGCTGCGCTGCCTAGGAGTTGTCGGCGAAAGCGTCTACATTGATATGGGAGAACATGCATGGCTGTCAAAGCGTGCATTCCAGGTTCATTCTACAGGTCAGGCTATACATGAAAATTTTGCAACCGAGAATACTAACGTAGTGTAATTGTCGAATGTGCTTGCTCAAGAGAAGTACTATGGCTTCCGGTTTAGATATTCAAAGGTGCTGCGCAATAAGCGAATACGCAGAATGAGTGCAAGTCGAGACAACGTTTATTCATACATGTTCAGTTCCCGAAGTCCTCCTCGGAAAGCGGGCGTAGCTTGTTCCAGGTCTTTCAAGAGCCGCTACAGTCGACGGAAGTGTTGTCGCGTGTTGACGATGTTGCTGCGTGCATTTCGGCGTTTGTTGCTTGGCCAGTGTGTATAGTTGTCATCGCGTTTTTTTTAATTTTTTTCTGCTGGCTGTGCGAACAAGTAGTCACCACTGACAGTTCGGTGCATTCAGATAATCTAACACTGCTGGGCTCTGGACCATAGAATATTTCCTGTAGAACGATGCCTCCTTCCTTCGCAACAAAACGTACCAGCCACCTGGTGGCGATGCATGGAAGCGAGCGCTGATGAAGCGCGCCCCCTCCGCTGTGATTGGCTGGCCTATTTGGCTACCGGAAAGCCCCGCACCTCGCACGGTCGCGAAAACCCGGCGATTTTCGCAAATAAAGCCAACGCATTTGAACCTTCGCCCAGCTTCCTCACCAGCCTGTCATTGCGTCGGCCTACTCTGTGACGCATTTTTTTAGTTCGATAAAAGTTTCCGTGTCTGGGTACCGATGACGTAGGCCCGAGCTTTTATATAGTAGCGTACGTTTATAGAAACAGCGTGTATTTTTGCTCGTGACTTGCATTGCCTTCTGCAACCTATGGTGTTCTCTCTGTCATGCATAATGACGCTATTTATTTTGGCAGCACTTCGTTGTCTTTTGCAGTGCTGTCAGCTAAACCGATAAAAAGTGCTCAAACACCTAACAACGATGGCTTCACATCACGTACCTTGCAGCAATTGCCCGATTTGTCTTTTCTTGGTTTGGACAATGTGTTACTGACGTGACTCTTTTTTACAGCGAAGCTGTATACCTCTGCGGTGGAATGAAATTTTCGTGTCGTTGTTGGCGGGGTAAGCATAAAACTCCCCGTACGTGGACCGATCCCGGGTATGGTGCAATACCGGCCCGACACGCTGCGTAGGTGAAGCAGGCGTTAAGCAGTCCCCACACGTGGGCCGATTCCGAAGCTAGTGCAATGCCGGGCCGACTCGCGGCGGAGGTGGAGCAGGCGTTAAGCAGTCTCCATACGCGGGACGATCTCGAAGATATTGCAAAGCCGCGCTTACCCTGTGCAGTTCGCCATTAAGGGGCCTACATACACAGCTTCACTGGTCATCCTTCTTCACAATGTGCAAGGCACCGATGTTTGTGTTTGTTTATTCTTTATTTCCCATTTTCTGGGATGGAGGAGGTCGAGGTAAAAGTTCAATGCAAGCAGCTTGTGGGCCTTCGACCCCCGCACAAGCAACAACAGAGGGCAATTACAGAGGGAGACACATACAGATAGAATACGCAATATGATTGACAGTAGAGAGAAAAATTGTAACGAAGAAGAAGAGCTGGTTAGCCCGGCGCATCTCCAGCGTATGAAATGTTACGAAAAAGTGCCGGTCAGTCATGCGCTTGACGCACGGGTCCGGTTCTGACTGCTCGCAGGAATTTGACTACCGCACCGAGTTCGACCTCTCATTCCTTACGTAGCCCCAGTCAAAAAGCACCTTGACAAAATGTATTAACGAAAACATCAAAATGATCTGATGGCTTCAAGATAAAGTCATAGAGAAGTGCTGAAGCATTTTCGCAGAGCAACAGATCAATATGGATTGAAATACACTGGAAACAAATGTACATAATGGAAGCTTTTAGATGATATTGTAGCTTCAAAGAAAGCAGTTCAGGAGTACGTCAAATAACGTGACCCGCCGTGGCAGCTTTGTGGCTACGGTGTTGGGCTGCTGAGAACGAGGACATGGGATCGAATCCCGGCCATGGCGGCCACATTTCGGTGGGGGCGAAATGCGAAAACACTCGTATACTTATATTTAGGTGCATGTTAAAGAACCCCAGGTGGTCGAAATTCCCGCAGGCATGCACTACGGCGTGCCTCATAATCAGAAAGTGGTTTTGGCGCATAAAGCCCCATAAGTTTTTTTTTCTTCAAATAACGTGGTCATACTTTGCAGTGTTAGAATTTGTTAGGGAGTGGTGGAACATAACGACTAGGCTTGACGGTTCATGAGCAATTTGACATCTGACATAGTTTGGTTGCGAATTTCTAGGCGTCTATCGTGGAAACTATTGAAAAGTTTGGTAAGCGACACTGAAGCACTTCATTGCCATAATTAGTTTGGGACCGCAAAACTTTCCACATTTCTGTGTGACGAGTAAGTCGCGCAGGTTGACGTTGTTCTAAATGTGCTATTTCGGCGGATGTCTCGCACTGTCAGCGATGAATGAGATAAACATTATTTCATAGAGTTTGGGTATATAGTTGCTAACTTTAGAAAGGTTATGCTTTTCAAAGACAGGTTCCGTGGTCTCTGTATATGATAATTTTTCAATAATACGCAAAATTTTTTTTTAGTAGCAACAGTTCGTTGATGTTCTACTCATTTGTCGAACACCATACCAAATGGCAATAGTTTACACGGGAGGAGAATAATGCATAATAAATTAAGAGCGTTCGTGCGGCAGGAAAAGTATATGTATTTCGAACCAATATGCATACAATGCGGCTAACTTTGTGGACGATGAAGTTAACTTTGTCATCCCACAATTGATACACCAAGAATCTTAATAGTACTAACTATCTCAATCTGTGCTGAATTGAATGTTGCACTTACACGCGATTAAATACATGTACCCTTAGTATAGATAACAATGGCTTTCGCGTTGGTGACATTGATTTAGGGAAGTGCTGAATGGAGCACATGCTCAGCTTTCGAAAAACTTCATTTGCTTGGCGAACTAAATTGTGGGGCAGGTGGAGGATAGCGACGCGCTGAGAATGTCAGCGTACATTATGAGCTTTGTTCCTTCATGAATATATGCAACCTCATTTACCGAGAGGTTGAAGAGCAATGGGCCGAGTACACCTCCTTGAGGGACGCCTGAAACTATTTCCTTTAAATGTAACTTTAGTTCAGTTATTGACAAACTGTTTGATTGTGAGGTAGGACTAGACAAATTCTTGTGCGAGGCCTCTTATACCGTATCGATGAAGTTTTTGAAATAATGTGTGGTGTATAATAAAATCTAAAGCCTGGGCAAACTCTATAAATATGCCAATGGTAAGAAGACAGAGTCCAAGTTCACTGAGGACGCATTCTTTTTGGTCAAGAAGCGGAAGCTCCATTCACTTCCAGGGGGCAAGCTTTAGGAATCATAGGCATTCCCTAAGGTTGGCATCCAATATACGACTTCGCAGATTTTTACATCTTCCAATAAATAACGACTACAGTATGTGTTCATCACTGAAATGAAAGTGTGTCTGTACGCATACACTCCTTCCAGGATATATTGCATTATGCTCCATGGCACGTGAAATATAGTTTCTTTCATTTCGCTTTACGCTTGGCGATCAGAAATTGGCGGACATGGTAAGCACGTGTTGTGTAGAAACATTTACTTTAACCGTGACATACCGTGTGAAGGGTAGCCAGAAAAATGTTTCTTTTTCATGTCAACGCCTCTAAATAGCAACATAACGATTTCCGTATCCAAGAAAAATAATGTTTCCTGCGTTATTACTAGATTGAACGTGGTTTCCACATCTCCAAGTATAGTGTAGCAAACTTCGCAAAGCCCAGTTAAGCGTCTTGTTGCCTTTCATTGCATTGTGGGCACTGGCAGCAGAGGTAGTACCGGGGCCAGGGTGATCGGGAAAATCGTCGGACTCTCTCCCGATTTACAGTGAAGTAGTTAGGAATTTAACATGGTCGCGCGCTTCGCTATGGACGTGGAGAGTTAGCGTGCAATACATGCTAGTCCTATCTCACGGTATGGTTATCGACACTAGACGTGGCCTGCATTTCCGTTGTGTCAGCAGAGCGGGCGGTGGTCGGGTTCAGACCATACGTGTGTCTTTCTCGGGGAATTGAGCGAGCTGGTGGCCGGCTAGGTTGGTGGCTGCAACTGGCGACGGAATAAGAGTTCCAGCACTCTGGCGCTGGCATGGAGGGAGACGTCGACGTCGGACGACAGCGACGTAGGTCATGACGTCCTGCTTGAGCTGCGAAGACCCATGGACTCATAATGAACGCTGAATATGCCCTCGGACGATGTCCGGAATTAAGGCTGCTTGAGACAGCGTCGAACAAAACATTCTCCGTGCTAATTCGCTTACAACGGCTCCAATGAGTTTTGGGAGCATGTCGGAGCCTGTGCCTGTATTGTTCACTTCAGCGATAGAACTAGGTGGCTGTGTTGCCGAGTACGCCTTTCCAGCGTCTCATCGATGTGGCTTCTGTTAGAAATTTTGCGACGGTCTTGGCCGTTTGCGAATCAGTCCGGCGTAAAGCTCTTGCCTCAAAGCGCGCATGACGAAGCACACTTTCTTCGCGGACATGTTCGGGTCGGCGTGAATAACATACCGTTCACATCTTCCGTGAAGATTGCAATGTGCTCATTCGGTAGCTGCACACAGGTTTATAACACAGTTTTGACCGGCTCCTTGCGCACGGCCCTCGTGAATGCTTATAGGCAGCCCCTGCAAAACAGCTCCCACGCTGGTAACCTGCACCCTCGCTTTTCAAACCACGTCCTAGCAGTGTCTTTCATAGAAAAATAGTCCTGACACAGCTTTCAATTCTTACACGTGGCGATTCCTCCGTAGGTTTCCAGCCAGCTTTCCGGTTAATCGATCTCTGGAAGAACGGCGGCTCCATTGGCTGTTACAACGCGATCATTGCTGGCGACACAAGGATCGTCATTGGGACTGCTGACTGGGCCATGATCTTCCTAGTATTCTCGATCTGGCGACCGTACTCGGTCGGTAGTCCTGGGTTGCGCCAAGCTCGCTGGCCGTTGACAATACTTACGTTGTTTTCATGGTTTTCAGGCTGTATCCGGTCACAACGAAACACCTCGACGAGAAGCCACGTTGTAGCGACGCTGAACAATACACTAGCAAGAACCGTGAGTCACGAATCTAACTCTTTATTCGTGGACGGGAAAGCACAAAACGATTTGCACTCGCGCAGATAGTTCCGTGAGTATGCGCCGATCGTCCAATAAGTGATAGGCGGTAACGATCATGGGATATTCAAGCATGTTTCGTAGAAGATTCTAGCATAATCGCTGGTTCTTGCATGCCTTTAAGGATGCACAATTTTATTCGCATTGCGCATGAAATTTGGCTACAAAAGGTTCGACTGCAGCATTGAAAAAATGTACAATTGGTGAGAAAGATGGACAATATTCTGATACACGCAGGTGCGTCATGCGCTGAGCGGTGACCTACCATTTCTTTGCCGGTGAAACGCGTTCAAATAAAAAATATATTCAAGATAGCGTGTAAACGTATGTGAAAACACATTTGTCGAACCTTCATTGGTATTGCACAGAGATCTTTGTCACATCAGGCTAAAAAATAATCCACGGCTGCAACCAGAGAGCAGTGCGAGTCAAAACAGACGACTTCCGAGTGGATAAAAAACAGTCGCTTAAACTTCAAAGATTGCTCCACAACAGAATATGACTAATTAAAATTTTCTAGTGGGAAAGCATATCATATTCTGAAGATCTAAATGATTTGAATCTAATACGGTGTGACTGCCATCATCAGCTTAGTTTATGGTATAGAATAAAGATTTGCGGTATGAATACACGCACCAAAGAAAGAACAAAATTTCGAGGGAATAATTTTCATACGCGCACAATTTTGCTGTACCTTCTCGTAAAAGCATCTACAAGTGCTGCCTCTCGAAGGTAACTTGGCCTTTCGACCTCGAATAATGGTAAAAATTACTTTTTAATTGACAATAACACAGGAACTCCTTTCTCAAATGCTTCCTAATGAGAGATATTCCATTCTGTTTACTAAAATAACTAGGAATATGGTTCAAAAAACCTTGTTTGCTGGTACACTGTCAAAGCGCCTGCACAATAGTTTCCCTAACTGAATGTGGAGTCAATGATCTTTTGTTGACATTTAACCCACCAAGTTACAGAAAACAAAAAGATGCAGCCCATTAGGGTTTGTCTTGAAATCACTGATAAAAACGTTCACCAACAACAGTTCATGGAACAGTGAGCGCTGGCCAGGACCGGCATTATTTTTCGACATTGAAACACCCTGGCGATGACGTCTTGCCGCGAAATTTCAAAAAACCAGACAGCATTGTTCACATCTTGCATTCGTTCTGGCACACGTGCCTATCACGTGTTTCTTTGTCTGCAAAACGACATCCGCACTGCTTACACTTATACGGTCTTTTATCCACGTGCTTTGTTCGGCGGTGACGACAGATTTTTAATTCTTCTGAAAGGATCGATCAAAGATTTCTCCTACGAAAGCGTTGTTTCCACATTCCGAGTCTACATGTCTCTCTAGATCATATTTGTTTTTGAATGATTAGCACATTTTTGGCACACGCAACGTTTCTCCTCTTCTTGAGCCTGCTCATGTTTAAGGAGATTCGCCACCCGCGTGAATGATTTACCGCATGTTTTACAAATGTACACTTCCTCACCTGTGTGCGTGAGCTTGTGGTTGTCTAGATGAGTAGCCCGCCGGAACGCTTTATCACATGTTTCGCATTTGTAGGGTCTCTCGTCTGTATGTGTGCGGTAATGTTCAGCTAGATGACCAGCCCGGTGGAACAGTTTATCCCAGGTTAGGCATTTGTGTTTTCTGCTAGTAGGGTTGTGGCCATGATCTACAGACTTAGACACCTTCACAGACGACTGATCACATGCTTTGCAGAAGTGGGCTGTGTCGACCGTGTGTTCGTTAGCGTGCCCCTGTGAGGCGCCCCGTCTGCTCGAAGCATTGCCGCAGATACCGCACAACTATTGCTGTTTCCTTCCTCCTGCTGCAGTAGAGTTCCTGCAAGTAGACGGACAAAGGAGCTCAATATGGATGACTTGTTATGGGAGGATAAAAACACTTCTTGCCAATCGAGAGATTGACTAACTAAAACGCGCGCTAATGGTAAGGCGACTTTCTGAACCTGAGCGCAAACTTGCTGTATTTAATCTTGGCGATCGATTAGGGATCGAGCTAAACACAAATTCAACACTGCCGCTTTTAATGATGCGTGTGGCTAAACTTGAAAATAAGAACGATCTCAGTTGGAGTGGGAAGAAAGGGCACGGCAGCTGGGCTTGCGCAAAGATGAATAATCCGCTTGTCTTCCTCGTGCAGTTCATCGCCAGCCTGCTGGTGATACCGGCGGGAAACCAACAACCGTGTCAACACTTCCAAGCCTCCCATTTGCTTCTGCGCCAGAATGACAGTTGTTCGGCGCCTACGATACTACTATCTTCGGATGGTTTCCGTGAAGTACCATCGTCAACTCCTAGCGGCAGCAACAGTGCAGTCTACCAGTCGTGTGAAGCGGCGCTGCGGGCCACCTGGACTATAAAAGCTGTCAACGAGGCATCGCAACCCAAAGGGCACGGCAGCTGGGCTTGCGCACAGATGAATAATCCGCTTGCCTTCCTCGTGCAGTTCATCGCCAGCCTTCTGGTGATGCCGGCGGGAAACCAGCAACCGTGTCAACACTTCCAAGCCTCCCATTTGCTTCTGCGCCAGAATGACAGTTCTTTGGCGCCTACGATACTACTATCTTCGGATGGTTTCCGTGAAGTACCATCGTCAACTCCTAGCGGCAGCAACAGTGCAGTCTACCAGTCGTGTGAAGCGGCGCTGCGGGCCACCTGGACTATAAAAGCTGTCAACGAGGCATCGCAACCCAAAGGGCACGACAGCAGGGCTTGTGCACAGATGAATAATCCGCTTGTCTTCCTCGTGCAGTTCATCGCCAGCCTTCTGGTGATGCCGGCGGGAAACCAACAACCGTGTCAACACTTCCAAGCCTCCCATTTGCTTCTGCGCCAGAATGACAGTTCTTTGGCGCCTACGATACTACTATCTTCGGATGGTTTCCGTGAAGTACCATCGTCAACTCCTAGCGGCAGCAACAGTGCAGTCTACCAGTCGTGTGAAGCGGCGCTGCGGGCCACCTGGACTATAAAAGCTGTCAACGAGGCATCGCAACCCAAAGGGCACGGCAGCTGGGCTTGCGCACAGATGAATAATCCGCTTGTCTTCCTCGTGCAGGTAAGAAAGCGTTTTGGAAAGTGCTTTCGTTCTAGCGAGCGTTGTCGTGTCGCGCTGCCGTGCCCTGCGGTACTTCTCGATGCAATGTCTGACGTAGTGTACATAACAAAGTTACTACTGCTTGCCGGCGATGTTGAAACTAACCCTGGGTCCGATATGGCGGAACTTTCACGACAGCTGAAACAGATTGCAGAGGATATAAAAGAAATAACAGAAGAACGACTAACCGCAATCGACAACAAATTAGAGCACTTAAGTTTCCTAGAAGACAAGCTTTCCTCATGTACGGAACAGGTAACCAATTTACAGCAAGTGGTGTCATCCTTGGCACTAAGGCTAGACGACCTCGAGAATCGCTCCAGAAGGTCGAATCTCATAGTCTATGGCATACCAGAAGAAGAAGATGAAAATAACGAGTACCTGGAGCGCTCTGTGAATAAAAAGGTTGTCAAAGATTCCTTGAAATTGGATGAAGTCGTGGTCGAACGGATTCACAGGTTAGGTAGGCCGGAAGAAAACAAAACAAGGCCAATAATACTGAAGCTTCTAGATTTCAGGGACAAAGCAAAAGTTTTGCGAAATTGTCACAACCTAAAGGGGACTGCGTTTGCCATCAGTGAAGATTTTTCACCCCGCGTTCGCGACATTAGAAGAAACTTGTGGAAATACGGAAAACCAAAAAAAAAAAAATTCCGGCGATAAAGTCTCTCTGGTTTACGACAAACTAAAGATAAACGGGGAGCTATATTTTTGGGACGATGTAAAAAAAGACGTGTGCCTTGTTACAAGTGCTTCAAACCAAACAAAAAACCAGGACACAGAAGCACGAACCCTTCGCCCACGCCGCCAGCAACGTCCCAAATAACGTTCATGAACATAAATGCGCGTAGCATTGTCAACAAGCTCGGTCACCTTGAATCATTACTAGTGGGTTTCGAGCCGGACTTCCTAGCCATTACGGAAACCTGGCTAACAAAAGACATTAACAATTTTGAAATAACTCCCCCAAACTACGGTATAATTCGTAAGGACAGACCGACACGTGGTGGAGGCTTGGCTTTGTTAATAAAAGATAAAGTCCCTTTCCTTACAATGCGTGAAGTTGAAGGGGTGGAAGCGATTTTTTGCAAACTCTGTTTTTCTAGTGGCGATATCATAGTTGGATGCGTTTATCTCAGCCCTTGTTCCGATTCAGACATATTTCAATTATTATGTACTTATATACAACGTCATGTTAAGAGCACCAGACTAATACTTCTAGGAGACTTCAATCTTCCTGATATCGACTGGAGTACACTGCAACATCATTCACCTTGCGCGGAAGTTTTTTTCGATATGATGCTTTCCTTCAACCTCACGCAGATCGTAACAGAACCTACCCGTGTACAAGGAACTAGCTCTAACATATTGGATTTAGTGTTTTTGAGCAATCATTTCCCTTATCATGACGCGAATGTAGAAGTACTTGAAGGTCTGTCTGACCACAAACTAATAATGTGTTCCGTCCCGTTTCATTACACTACACCCTCATCCCGAACAATAACATTTCCTGACTACAGCCGAGCTGACGACACTAGCATACTTGACACATTATCTGAAGAGCTATCATTGTTCCGTCAACTCTCATATGACACTAATACCGATATGGAAATTCTTTGGCATAGGTTTAAAAATATTCTATCATATTGTATTACTAATTTCGTTCCTACTAAGACTAAAATAACGCGAAAGAATAATGCTTGGATTACTCGAACTGTAATTCATGCCAAACGGAAGGTCCGGCGACTGAAAAAAACGCAACGACGCCACCCATTAGAACGAACAGCCGAAAAATTAGCATTAGCCGCTGACGATTTAAAATCTAATATCAATATAGCTAAAGCATTCTATTTTTTCAAATACGCTCACAAATTTCCTAAAAGACTTTCCCAAGAAGTTCTGGCGTTACTTAAATCCTAAAGTACATAATGACAGTCACCCGTCCTCGGAAGAAAATCGAAATACTGCAACCAGACTGCATAACTACTTTTGTTCCATTTTTACTACAGACGATGGAAATGCACCCCGCAATAGCCCCTGCACCGGCAAGCAACTAGGGCCCCTTACTGTGACTGAAACTGGAGTCTTAAACCTACTACTAAATTTAGACACTAAAAAAGGATCGGGGCCTGATAACATTTCTAACACATTCCTGCGCAGATATGCCGAGTGGATTGCGAAGTTTTTAGTAATACTCTTTAACAAATCCCTGTCATCCTGCACCCTTCCTAAAGAATGGAAAACAGCGAAAATAACACCAATACATAAATCAGGAAGCAAATCAGACCCTTCAAACTTCAGACCAATCTCACTAACCAGCACAATATGCAAGCTACTTGAACACATCATCTTAAAGCACATAACAACCTATCTAGAAGATAACCAAATTCTGACGCCTTTCCAGCATGGCTTTCGAAAGGGACTTTCTACCGTTACTCAACTAATTGAACTCGTGCATGACGTAACCACCTCTATTGATCACCAAAAACAAATTCACCTTATTTTCCTAGACTTTTCGAAAGCCTTCGACCATGTGTCACACCCAAAACTTATTAGGAAGCTTGAACTAACTTTACGAACTGGCCCAATTTTAGACTGGATTACTGATTACCTCACTAACCGTACTCAGTTTGTCGAAATTAACAACGAGAAATCCGTAACAGCTGATGTCACATCAGGTGTACCACAAGGAAGCGACTTAGCCCCAGTGTTATTCCTAATTTTTATAAACGACCTTTCTGCTAACACCTTTAACAACATTAGACTTTTTGCCGATGACTGCGTGCTATATCAGGAAATTAACTCTGTCGCCGACCATATAGCTTTAAATAACGCCATAGCATCAGTAACCAAATGGTGTGAAGATTGGCAGATGACTATTAACGTTAATAAATCTGTTGTATTATCTGTAACTAGGAAAAAACATAGATCACTCTTTCAGTACACACTAAACAGCATCCCGCTCGTTTCTTTCTGTGAATACAAATACTTAGGCATATTACTAACCTCTGACCTCAGATGGGATGCTCACGTTAACAAAGTCACGGCAGCCGCACTAAAACAGTTATTTTTCATTAATAGACGCCTCAGACTAGCACCATCTGATATAAAGTTACTAGCATATAAAACATTTGTCAGACCGGTACTAGAGTATGCAAACGTAGTTTGGTTTCCTTTCACTAACAAGCTGATCAAAAAACTTGAAGGCGTTCAGAGAAAGGCGCTCAGAAACATATATAACAAACATAGGCTAGCAGACTCACCGACAGAGCTACTCAAACAAGCCGGGATGCTAACCCTCCAAAACAGAGCTAAACTAGCGCGCCTTAAAACCATTTACCAACTCATAAATAATCAATTAAATCTGGATACCTCACGATACATAACGAAATCTCAAACTAGGAAAACACGTCATAAGCCCCCCCACACACTAAACGAGTATTCATTCCGCACTGATACTTTCAGGTACTCATTCTTTCCACAGACTATACGCGATTGGAACGCTTTGAACGTGGGCTCTGTTAATAGTTCATCACCAACTGCTTTTATCACGCTTGTTGAGAACAATCTACTTACATCTCAGTAATTATTTTGTTTACTGTCAGTATCACTTGGTTACTACCTTTGTTTTGCATTTTAACACATTTATCTGTCCAACCCAAATCTTGCAGCGTGAACCTGATTGTATATTTTTTACTTCTACTGATGTAGAAGTTTATTCTGTGTATTAATGTGTATTTCCAAACCGTTATTATTGTCATGTTTGTATGTCAGTGTACTTTTTTGAATGCCCTTTCTGTTACGATCCCTGATGGGATTGACAGTATTGAATAAACAAATAAATACAAAAACCACACTCTAATTATTGGATTATGTATATCCTAAATAAAACAGGTACGTGTAAGAGGAAATGGCTATCAGTGATGGTTTGGTAAGGAGCTTAGCAAGTCTAAATATTTAAAATACACGTGCGTCTTCGACATGCCCAGATGGAAAAATCAGTCAAAAGAATAGACTGTTTTGCATCAGCTAAGATACGTCTGCGTTTTCAGGACATCTTGTATGTTAAGAAGAGTGGAAAAAAGTTCGACAGCATGTTAGGCTTCTGTAAGAAGTGAAGGCGAAAGCTTGCGGCACTCATGGTGATGCAGTTAGTTATGCGATCGGACGGTCAGACTTCTCTCAAAACATTACCAGTCACTGCGGCACATGACGCTGAATGTCGTCCTCATCAACGACACACGCGAGAAGCTAATGAGGTACCTAAAGGTTCTATCGTTGTTTCTCTCATTCTTTTTTTCTTTTCTTAACCAGCCATGGTTGCTTAATAACTATGGTGTTGGGCTGCTAAGCACGAGGTCGCGGGATTGAATCCCGGCCACGGTGGCTTCTTTTCAATGGGGGCGAATGCGAACACCCGTGAACTTATATTTAGGTGCACATTAAAGAAGCCGAGGTGCTCTAAATTTCTGGACTCCTCCACTACGGCGTGCCTCATATTCAGAAAGTGATGTTGCGCGTAAAACCATATAATTAAATTTTCCTTCCTTCCTTCGTTTCATTTTTGAATTATTATTCAGTCATTACATATTTGCTTGATTACGCAGATGAGCCTCATCATGATACATTTTGCGTCTCTGGACTAGCGCCGCTTTTTCCGGGTATATATCTACCCAGCTTCCATGTCAGGCTTTCGTCGGGGTCGTTCCCCAATTCGTAGCCCCATTGATGTAACAACGTTTGTGCAACACGAGAAAAACCGTTAGCGATATCAGTTGCGCTCTTTGTCGACGTGAAATGCACATATGGCAACGTTGCACGTGAGGCCGTCATCAACTCCCTGGAGACTATTGGAATTGGCGGCCGCATGTTTTGCTGGTTATCTGGCCATGTAACTCGCCGGTAGTTATTTGTGCAAAAAGAAGGTAGCCCCACAGCTGAATAATAAACTTAACACGAGGTGCTTCATGGAGGAGTTTTCAGTCCCACGTTGTTAAATGTTTGACTCATTGGGCTAGCTGAAATTTTACCTAAACAATGTACATCTCGATATACGCAGATATCTGCGTTTGGATTACTGCGGTAACTCACCTTCAGGTTCGCGTGCGATCGCAGCGGGCAGCAACTTTGACACCAGCATACCGTCAAACACAAGGCTTGACTTCGTCGACATAGAGATGTGAATTGATTTCATTCACACGTAAACCTATGACACCATACCCAGTGTCCATTAATGGACACATTATCACCTATGGAAATACCCATCGATTCTTCGGTGTAATAATGTACCGAACCATTTCCCGGAGCCCTCATTGCACGTACCTGAGAAAAAGCTGTTCTCGATTGATCAGGGTCTGAGAGTCATATGCAGGAAAACATGGGGCACATCTGTAAGCTCCATCCTTCAGCTGAACAGAGTTCTATTAAAAAGCTATTTACACCACAGCCTTCCAGTGTGGCCAGTACGTGCAAGTCAATTTCGCTCATTGTAGAGCTTACAGGGCCAAGCATTCCTCACTGTGCATCAACAGCTGCAACAATCGTGCTCGCCAAAGATCATTATATTCAAACATACGTTGCTGTGGATTGTCTCAGGATGCATATCCGCCATCTTTCCTGCGTCCCTGATCACCAGTTGGAGTTCTTGCCATCGCAGAGACCGCGTGCAACCTTTTCTGAAGTTATAATCAGCCATACTGATTGTCTTTCATTAGGATACATACCAGCAGGAAGAATTTCATTGTCCTTATAGTATCTCCAACAGCTTCGGGGTGCATCTAAGTATTACGGATGGGAAGAACAAAGCCAATCACCCAACAACAGCTCTGAAACAGATCACGCTGCTATAAGTCAATGAGACATACAGGTCACGAATACACACCTATAGTGATGGTTCGGTCTCACCTACCACCTCTTCATTTGTCGTTGGCATTCCGGCTAAGAAAACAGTCCACATGACAAACAGTCCCACATGACAACATCAACGGCAGCAGAGCTTGCGGCCCTGCCTGTTGCTGTCAAATATCTCCTGCAACAGACACCTAAGAAATGGGTCATTTTTTGCGACTCTAAGGCAGCACTTCAGTGCATTTTGCCATATATCATAGGACTCATGAGCAGCTGACGTATGAAATAAGAGAACATCACCATGAAATGATCGCTACAGGGCATGAAATTATATTTCAGTGGCTACCTGGACATACCGGCATTGCTGGTAATTACCTTGCCGAGGCAGCCAATCTGGATGCCCGACCAGTTCCAATCCCCTTATCAAGAACCGACGCTTGAAGAATGCTTCATATTGTCGCTAAAGATATGACATACAAATACTGGTCTTCTCCCAACCTCCCGAAGTGTCATCTTCATCGGCTGGATCCACCCTTAAAGCTACAAGTGCCATAAAAAATTTCGCGTATTGAGGCGACAGTATTGTGCCGTCTCTGGCTCGGGGTTGCATTTGCGAAGGCCTACTCGTACCGCGTTGGCATGACGGATACGCTCATGTGCAACTCTTGCGGAACCACAGATATGATCGAACACATCTGATGCATCTCTCCCCAATACGACGCCGAGTTCTCCGGGCAGCACTAAGCCAGCTGGAGACCAGACCATTTTCAGTAATGAAGATCCTTGGACCCTGGACGTTCGCATTTATGGGACAGAAAGCTACGAAAGTGCTCTTGAAATATCTCAAGTGCACAGGCCTTGTGAATCGTGTGTAGACTGTGAGAAGCTACCACTGTGCGCCAAACTGTGCTCTCTCCATCCCTATACCCCCTTTCCGCAGGGCAGGGTAGCAAACCAGACGTGCTTGTGGTTAACATCCTTGCCTTTTATTTCTCTCACTGTTTCAATATATTGCGCGAAAGTCGACCAGAGCGCCCATTAGCTGCGTATGATTAACTGAACCACTGAGGCAATCGAGAACGTGCGCGCATGCGCAGAGCGTAGCCCAGAGCAAGTGTCTTCGGTTAGACTTTCCTGCTATGAAAATCCTCCCCCTACACCTCCTACTGCGTTATCTGCTCCCGTCTTTTAATTTCTGTGTGAAGTCTTACAGATAATTACTTGAAGCTACATGTATAGTTGTGCAATGTCTTCGCACATGCGAAATCGAGACAAGCACATTGACGTCTGTATTCGTTGAGCATTAATTACGTTTTTTGTCTCTCCATCCTTCTAGAAGCTTTGCGTCAGTCAGTTCAATAACGTCATCTTCTGATGTGACACTTCGAAAAGCTTTCATTGTGCCTTGTTTCGTTACAGTCGATAGAATGTCCAAGAATGAGGGTACGTTGGATGGCTTTCCGTACAGACTTTGGCGTGCAGTTCCAACAGGATGTCACCGCTAGACGTCTTCGTGATCTTATACTGTGGCTCTAGAGAGCCTAATACATTTTGCTAGTAGAAATTGGAAATCATTGAGGCAGTATTTTCTTTCTTGTAACGCTGCATTACATGATATCTGGAAAAGCTTTTCTTTTTCGCTGCCAAAGAACCGCAAGACATCATCGATCAGCCCTGTATTGTTTGGGTGAGAGGAAAGTAAATGGCTCAGCCATAAATGTATGCCTGTTTTTTGCTGATATATCAGTTACGGAACACGGAGCCCAACAAGTGGTCGCGAAAGGACCATGATCTTTGTGCGCCAGTCCTACAGCTGTGCTACAACCCAATATGTGTAACCAAGGGCGTTTACGATCGACAAAACGAGAACGAGGGGAAAGCAGGAGCCAACGTTTCGAGACGTGAACTTGTATTCTTCAAGGCGACATATGTTTTCCTCGCCACAGTATATAGAAGTGGCGTTCTTCTAAAAGGGAGAGGGCATAAGGAGGGTGGGCACGGCAACGAGTGAAGGTGTGTCAGCGTGTCGAATTGCGAATAAAGCAGTGCAGTGGACAAGGCCAGGGACACGGCCATCTGACAATCATGCGTCAACGCCCGTATGTCAGCCGGCGTGTCAACGGCGTGCACAGCAGCCCTCTATAACCTGTTTGACTAGTGGTCGTAGGCTATCCAGTCTCTGGAAGAGATAACTGAAGGAGCGGCAGAAACCGGTGCTCGTAAAAAAAGAAAAAGAAACTACTGAAATGGTACAAATAAATACAGGCAAAAAACAGGAAGGAAAAAAAAGTAAGAAGGAAAAAGAGAAAAACAAGCAAGGAAACGCTAGGAAACCAAACTAAGTGTTGTTGCCTATTAATTGAAATTTAGCATATCGAATATGTAAAGCTCCCTTTGAAACGTTTATGCCTATTAGTTTCAATGTCTTAAACATATGGATAGGGTATGATTCGCTGTAATTTCTTTCTCGTTCATAGCGGAATATTTGACCGTAAGATGCACAGTTTAAGTTCAAAGTTATGACCTGGTTGGTAATGCTCGGCAACGTCTTTAGGAAGCTTTTTAGCTGTGTCCGTGCGATGTCCGCTTAATCGGACGTTCATTGGTTGTCCTGTTTCACCAATATATTTTTTCTTACAGAAGGAACATTGAAGCATATAATTCACATCCGTACTTGTACAAGTGAAGCTACATTTGACTTCGTGTGTACAACTATTTGTGGTGCTATCAATTTTAATGTCACTTTGAAGGTGCCTTGAGGTGTTGCTCCTGGGGCGACGAATGCTTTCATTACGGCGGAATGCTGTTGGCTGACTTTTGCGTGCACTAACATGTGTTTAATGTTCCTGTTGCGGCGATAGGTACCCTAGGTACATTTGGGAACGCGTTTCTTAGACGCTTGTTACTTGATAATGTTGGGTGGCATTTTCGTAGGAGGTTCTTTATGTTTGGGAGTGCATTAGAATATCTTGAAATAAAGGTCGGTGGTCTGTAAAATTCAGGTGTAGGCTGTTTCTTCGCCAACTCCGACTGTCTCTCCAATCTTGACGCGACCTCATAAGCTCTATCGAGAAAAACTTGGGGATAGTCGCTTTCTGCTAGCGTTTTAAGGTCATTTAGGTGGTGGATATAACCGTAGTCTTTGCTGGAAATACTTCGTATTCGTTTCGCTTGTCCGGCAAACATTCCTTGCTTGCAGTGTCGCGCATGATGACTGTTGTCTAAATATTGCCGGCTATCCGTAGGCTTCAGGTAAAGTGTCGTTCTCAGTTTTCCGTTTTCTATGTAGACCACCGTGTCCAGGAAGTTGGCCTAAGTACGAGAGGGCTGAGCAGTAAATTTATTGCTCGGGTGAAAGCAATTGAAATGGCTCATTAAGTCGGCTAACGTGATTGTGCCATGTTCCCATATTATAAATATGTCGTGAATATAACGAAGGTAGGTGTGGGGTTTCAAAGGGTAGAATTTCAACAAGTCTGCTTCAAGCTGTCCCATGAAAATGTTCGCATACGTGAGAGCGAATGGTGCCCCCATGCCAGCGCCGAAAGTTCGCAGGTAGTGAATAGAATCGATTTCGAGAAAGTTGAGCGTGAGAACTAACGTAAGCAGCGACAGGTAAACTTCAGGAGCGCGCGCTTGGGGATTGATTGCGAGGGATTTAGAAACAGCTTCGATTCCTTCAGTCATAGGTATATTGGTGTAAAGGGCAGAAACATCCGAAGTAACTAGAATAGCGTGGTCGGACAGAATTTGGTTGGCGTCGATGCCGCCAATAATTCGAAGAAAGTGCGTCGTGTCTTGAATAAAAGATGGGAGGGTGGTAGGTATGTTTGGCAGGTGGTGATTTAAGAACTTACTGGCTCAGTAGGTGTGTTGTTATTAGACACAATAGGCAGACCTGGGATTTCTGCTATAAATATTTTTTCGACTGGATATTTATGTATTTTAGGGAGGAGATAAAAGCGGTCTGCTTTTTTGTTCTTGGGCATCATGGAGCGATATTCAGATTGCGTGATTAGTTCCCTGGATAGGAGCTCCGCTATTTTGTTTTGCACAGTATTGCTGTAATCTGAAGTTGGGTTAGAGTCAAGTTTTGTGTAATGGGTGGGGTTGCTCAGTGGTTGGGCGCCACATTCTTGTACTTTTCTATAGGCCAGATTACGATATCACCGCCTTTGTCTGCTGGCTTTATTACAATAACATTCCTTTTCACAAGTTCTTTAAGGATTTGGTGTTGATCGTGGGACAAATTTTTGCGTTTCCGGCAATGCCGCGGTGACGAGACGTAAGGTTAGTAACCCTTGATGGCTAAAAAGCTGGAAGTGGCGAAAAGTGAATAGAAAACAGGAAAGATGTGAAATGTGTGTGAAAGAAAGGGTTGCAGAGGACGGACAGTAAAAGGTGATCACTGCTGTCGCTCAGATGTGTCGGTCCGGGGCTGCTGTCTATTTGAAGCGGGGGCAAAGAGGTGTGTTGCTTCCACCAAAGCGCCATGCCGGTCCAAACATCCGGCATTGGCTCCAATCTCAGGCTACCCTTTTCTCTGAACTCAGCGAAGCCGCGCACCGCTAATGGCGGGAGGGTTCAACCCACATCTGCTCGGTTTCGTGGTGTCGCAACACACCGAACGCATGCTGACGCAAACGCCCCCGAGAGGCAGCGTCCTGTGAGCAACAGCCGAGATATTGCACTTTCAGGCATCCGCGCATTTTTTTCCTAAGTAAATGACATAAACTGAAAATACAATTCCTTCAATACCTATATTATCACGTTTCTTTAAATTCCACTCACTTCCCCAAAGTTGATGCTATGTTTGCAGAACAAGACGGTTTCTCAGTTCGCATGTACTACCTAGGTAGTAGAGCCTGAGCTGAACGTTTCCGATTACGCGAGCGCCATATTGTCTGAACAGTAACTGACATTAGGCATTTCCATTATCAGAACTTGAATCACTCGAAAAATTTGTAAGTGCGAGCATATTTTTTCCTGGAATTTAGTAATAATGGCATTCTTAGAAAAATTTGTCTCACCTAGGGTCGCTTCACGAGATTCCCGATGCTTCTTCCATGCCAACGTAGCTTTCACTAGTCACTGCTTCGTCGCCGCCCCTGCTGTTCACCGGAATTGTGTAACCGGAGCTTCCGCTTTCTGGCTTGTCAGGTTGTCCTGAAATCAGAGGTGCCGATTCCTCACTGCGCGACATTCTCGGCTAGGAACGCGCGGGAAGCGAGAAGTTTTAGTAGTTTATTGATCATAAGAAACCCTAACACGCCTGCTGACGTCTGAAGTGCCTCTTCATGCAAGCAGGAAGCCACAAGGTGATGTGACGACGAAAACATGTATGCGTTTTGGGAGTTTATTGTTTATTTACTTGCTTTTTTTGTCTAGACAAGGACTTGGATGATTTTGCAATGCCCCATTTTTGCTTTGTCGCTTTTTGTCGCGTTGTGACTGTGGATAGGCTCTGATAGGCTACTCTGTGTTAGATGCCATATGCACGGACCATTCGGTACAAGCAGGTTCGCTACTGTTATTGAAAAATGTCATGGCGGAATTAATTTAACGACGGGGTTTTTTATCCGAATTTATTGTATACGAATGGCTGGTTTTGGTCTCTAGATGCCAAAGGTTTTCCGACAATTATCGGCTGTCATTTAGGTACAGGGGAAAAAATCAAAGTGCACTCTGCATTTTTTAAATTCTAAATCGCTTGATCAAAATTGCACTCTTGACAATTCAGTTGATCCCGAAAGGCGGTGAAAGTTTCGCAAGAGAAAATTGTCATCCGCCTGGACACGGAAAGTTCGTGCTTATCCGGCATGTTGTAAAAAGAGAAAAAAAAATATTTGCTGCAAAGCTCTTATTCTGAGAAGCCCACGGGGGTTCTCTATGGTTCTATAGACATTCGTGGAATGGGCGGAAGCACAAAAATTTTTTGTTTGGAAATTTCACCTTAGCTTCGGATAGCTGATCATGTCAAGTGCGGATCCAGGGTAGCATCCAGATTTGTAAAACAGGTTTTATCTCTACAAAAAAAAAAGCTAGCGCTACTTGCACTACTGGTGCAAGGCTATAGTCAGCAGCGGAGCTTTTGATCACCGAGCTTTTACGTACCTTGCCTAGGTTTATAGGCTCTGCGAGGTTAAGCGAGGTTTTGCTAAGTTGTTGGTAGGCTCGGCTAAGTCGTTTCTAGTGAAGAACGTACACGATAGCGCAGTGGAACATTCCGACACATTTGAGCCAGAGCAATCACTTTACTCTGACTGGTGATTATTTAGAATAGCTTTATCAATGCTACATAATATGAACCTGACATATTGCAGACTGTATGACAACGTGAAATTGTTAACGCCTAGTCACAAATCACACATTAGAACTGACGGACCAATGGACAAAGAAAACGCAAGTTCGAGCTTGCTGTTACGTGTGCCACTTGAAGATTGCTCAGATCGGTAAGGATAGGTCAAAGGTTAATTACAGGCTATTTTAATAATTCGCACATGTGCTCACATTATTAGCGATGGTTCGATGCAGATGGAATCACGAACATGGTTCGTTTTTTTACTCTGAATTTTTTCGTTCGTACTAAAATATCCTTTCGAAATTTTCGAGTACATTTACTCGTAAAAGCATATTTTTGATTTTCCTTTGGCTAAAATCAATTAGGCCGATGCGTACATTCTACATCACCTCTACCTGGAGCTCATTCAGTTCTCCCATACATACAGCAAGAAACTTAGATGGGAAAGTTCCACAATATAGGCCAAATGATTTGTTAATTTGAATTCAGTGACATGTACGATCTCCCAGCTAAACGCCAACAATGTTTTCAAAACCACGGAGTGTGCTAGGTGTGAAAGCACTGAGTTAGTTTCAAACCCATAGCTCGCTGGGTCATTTTTAAATCAGCGGTTGCTTTTAGCTGGGACACCCTGCATTTAAAACTTAGAGAATGTTTTGTTTCACTCGAGATTCGCGACTCACAATTACATGGCGCCAAACAGACGAACACAAATAATATGCCTGGCTCGCCAAGTTCCGCTGGCTTTAAAGGAAACGCGAACAGTGGAGCGCGTGGTCTAATAACAGAAGGTATGTTTCAGTCATCACGATTGAAAGGCGCAGGCAACCAGTTTGACAGCACTGCGGGAGGACACTCCCCCTATACTGCGATATTGTTGTTTATGTTCTGGTTCTCATATCTGATAGCGCGAAAGAAAAAAATGAAAGAAAACAGGACCTAGATTATTGAAGTATAGAACGAGTATGAGCCCACTTCGGTGACACCGTATGTGATGCAGGCGTCAAACGAAACGTTTACGCCTCCATCATTGCCATGTCCTCATATTTTTTTCTCGCATTCAAATAACAGATACCCATAACATGAAAGGAAGTACCGCCGTATAGGGGGAGCATCATCGTGCAGCGTCTCAAACCCGACGTGGCACCATGCCAATGGTAATGACAACGCGCGAAAAGTACGTTCAGTTACGCACCCTGTGGATCGCGTCTTTTATTTTTTTTCTTTGACGCCGACAGTACATACCCTGTCGTAAGTCGTCTTCGTTAGCGTCTGTTATTTTGCCGTTACGTTGAGTAATTACCACTATCTTCCAGCACATTTCTTTTTATGTACCGTCGAAGGTCAGGACAAGAAGCGCCACCCCATTGAATTTATTATGTAGTTATCCACTTCAATACAGATCCCCCCAGAAAGGTACTGCAACTAATGGCAAATGATTAAGAGCCTTACTACGGTTGATATTTTTTCTTGCAATGTCGACACGATATCTCTAATAGCACACTGCGACTACCTGCTTCTCAGGTATTACTTACGCTTTTCACATATCCAGAAAAAGGTGTTCTGAAACATGTTGCATTCTGGCTCTCATTTTTCGCCCTACTCTCCTAAATGCAACTATCGCTTTCTTATCCCCGTCAAATGTGCGAAAGGGAGTGCTCGCAGATAATCGGTGAACCGCCCTGGAGACTAGTAGGGAATCGCACACGGACGAGAAGCTTTATGGGCGCAGTGATTAACCTCTCTAATTCCGAGAGTCAACAGTTCAATGCTGTCAGTAAGAAGCCATCCAGAATGTACAGCGTATATTGGCCTCGTAGACTGTGTGTAGATTGGCTGTAGATACGGAAGCAGGCGTCAGCTTACTCCATAGCCTGCAACGCTAGGCGTACGCATACCAGTGCCTGAAATCCTACCTACACCTCCCGCAGACGGTGGATGTGCTATGAGCCGGGTGGTACTGCCTCCTCAGTGGGTCAACCAAGGTGGTCTCAGGAATTCTAGAACAAAGGAGAGATATCCGTGTGAACACTGAGGCCCCGGGTGGTTAATACTCGTAGAAGACATATTGTCTTCTACGACACGTTTGGGCAAGGGAACGCAACTTACAAGGACAAGTCCGTTTGACGAAACGCTTGCTTCCAGAATCCTTCAGGCATACCCAACTGTTGCTCTGAGGCACTTTACTACGAAGTATGAGATCAAAATTAAAAATATCTTACGCCACTATAGACGGAGGCTTCGCCGAAGGGCGTAGGTGATACACCTATCGCAAGACATTAGAACAATTAACAAAAGTAAGGCTCGCAGTATTATAGACACTGTATACTTGAGTAATAACCAGTATATTAAAAAAGCATTTGTTGTACGACGTGTCTAGTCACAGGCGTCAAACTTATCCTGATGGCCTCGAATACCCGCGGTCACAACGATGGCCTGATGGGGAGTATAGGCAAAGGAGACTAGAGCTGCTTGTCCCGAAGCGGTTGTTCCCGAGTGTGGCTCCATATTACAGGCGATTTCCCAAGCACACATCAGGCCACCTACAACACTGGGTGAGCTAGAAGCCAGTGTGTGCCAAGGTGTTCTCTGCTCGCCGTCTCTTGGTCAGCCTCCCACCCGCAGAAGTTCACGTGACTTCCGGGAGCTGCTTGGGCAACACATGTGTCGTGACAATCAAAGTGTCCCTATCATAAAGTTTCCCACATCACCTACTGGGAAATCTGGCTCCACCACCTATGCAAGTTTCCTAACGGGTGGTCTGCTGTTGAGAATGCCGGGATGTGGGAATCCGAGACGTGGCATGGCCTGAAACATGGTCATGGCTTCACATACAACAAGTTCTTAAAATAAATATTTGTAAAATGTTTTCATTGATCGGCATTACATACTTCCATAAAGTTTACTTAGGTGCAGTACATCAGCATACGCTAACAAGCTGTTGCAGTGCTTAAGCAAATCTCGTCTGTTCTCCAACTTGAGCGACTCGCCGGGGCTGTATGTTTTATTATAATTGTACATTCATGCAGAAGTCCCGATGATTGAATATTTTTTTTCTGTGTTATCAATAAAAACAGCTCTTGACGTGCTCATTTAGTACAAAAAAGGTAACCATCATGCAGGACGAAACTGTACCTGCCAGGCGGGCATAGATGCTGTCCTGGCTCTGCGAGAACGATGCCGATCCTAAATCACCACATCCCGCACTCCCTTGCATACAAGAAAACGGTGCAGCGCGAGTTTATTATATAGGTCAGAACCACTATGGCTCCTGTGTTTGCAAGGTACAAAGAGAACGGGCTTAAGCACCTACTACGATTTATCTCCGGAAAAATACTCGATATACAGAACTTGTGCTAGTACGGGAAAACTCGCCTGCGTATTCACTTTCAAGAATGAGACATTCCGTGAACGCATGCCCAAAGGTATACGTTCTCTACGATTCCTATCGCAGAGTCGCCTTAAGGCAGTCGAATTTCTTGATGGTGAATAAAAGGACTCTGAATGCTGTAAGCCAACGGCAGAAATGTGTAGAGAATGACGTTAAGAACAAGGAAGCCACTTAATATTCCGTGGCATGCAGCTGCCGCGTATGCCACGGAATTTGACCGCTATAACCCCACTGGTCGACCACTATAACGCACGCCATAGTGGTCGCCTTCAGATTAATTTCGAACACTCTGCTTACGGACGGCGTACCCATGCTGCATTGCCTCGGTAAACTTGGCATAACCCCGTTTCATATTATGAGCCTTAGTTGAGTATCCTTCCTGCACAATCTTTATATATTCCATAATGGTTAGTGAGTAAGCAGGTTACAGACTTGGAAGTGTGCCAAACATTCCAGCGTGTTAACAGGATGGAAAATCGCGCGAGCTTGTGTAGCTTCGTGGTTGCGCCATGGGTTGTGCACACTACCGTGTGATTTTCCCTCCTTACTCTGTCCGTGTCCGGCGGCGCTGTTGCAACGATGAAGCATGTCAAGACAGGCTGCGCCGTCAGAACGCTCAAAACTGCTAATGCAATACATGTTTCAGCCATCAGAGCTAGCCCTCCCAAGGAGAAATTACCGAATAGAGCCATAGCTGTTACACGGATAGCCATCCCTGTTGTCTCTGGGTTGCTTTCCAATGGAAGTTTTCTAAATGTGAACTTACGTGGCGCCGTCTTCAAAATTGGCTGATGCTGCATCCATGCCAGCTCGAATTGTGCTTGGCCTTGCGTTTTCGATGCTGCTGACGCACTCCAGTTCCTGGTAACTCGTCATGCCATTTTCAGTGTCACCTGAATGGCATAAAAGCATAGTAAAGGTGTTCGTTCACCGTAGTGCAAAGGAAATTCATGGGAAATGGATATTCCATTTCCATGCTTATTGTGCAAGGCAAGAAGGTTTCAGTGGTAAAGAAGCTTTACTGTTGGGCTTCCGTACGCGGTGCTTATTCTTTTTGCAACTTTCTTGTATGCATGCAAGAATTTTGTGGAGATGGGAAAGCGGAGCACTATCAAGATTGTGCAGTATTGGATTACTTTGAAGATTAGCATGTTTTATGTCAAACCGCGTGCAGAACACGATAGTGTTCGAAGTGAAAAACGACATGTCGGTCTCTTGTGCGTCGGACTCTTCACCCATTACATTTGCTGTGTTATTCAGAAATAAGCACACTAGATGCCTCACGAAGTTCTTCCTTGTTGTTCATCTCTTACAAGCAGCAGACATAGCCCGTCGCAGAGAACGACAAAGAAAAGTTGAGAGGACGCATTTTTGCCGAGAGATTTTAATTGTTTGTTTGACGCATGCCCTTAATTTGTTGGTCATCTAAGACAGATAGGTGTGCGATGCAACGACGTACTCGCCTTTCAGAAAATGGTTATCCGAAACCCGTTTGTTGACTCCGGTAGCTGAACGTCTTAAGCACCGGCGGTAAGCAATGCATGTTTAGGAGCTCATTCCGAACGCCAACATGGCACTTCTCGCCAATGTTCCTGTGTAGGCCATCAACAGACTATAGGACAACTGTCAAAATATTGCTCAATGCGTATATGTAATAATCGTATTGCAGACACCACATCAGCTTGCAGAGAAATGCGGAAGTATTAATTCATGGGGCAATGCCACTAAACGGTGCAAGGGAAAGCGTAAACGCGCGTTAAAGGTGCGGACTGTATGGATAGCGCTGCAAGTACTGCAGCTATGTAAACATCTTCCCTAAACTGTACAGAAATTGCGTGAAATTGAAAAAAAAAGAAAATGCAAGAGACCTAAAACAAAGGTGGAAATTACGGCAGAACCGTCGTCAGCATGACCATCGACGCGACTGAATTGGCATTAAAACTGCAGGAGCCCACCGCATTGTTGTACACCTCTATTTACAATGTTAACTGGCGGGAAGGGAGTTGGTTAAGAATTTTTATGTCATTTTTCAAGCCCCATACCTGAGTCTCTGCGCCTTCCTACATCACAGAAAAGATTAAACGCGGATTCCCAACCACCGGAACTAAAGATTTGAGTTTCATCATCTTGGACTTCGGAGGAACTACAGTGTGACTGCATAGGCGTAATTTAAGGAACTAACTTTTATTGTCTGGTATTCTAAATTTTATCAGTCGAGCCGTTAAAGTCGCAACGTTCATTAGGCTGGCGAAAGAGATGGCGACCATACTGGCAGAACGAATGATGCTTGATGTATGCAAGGAATGCTAATCGCCTAACAAAAAAGAACATTCAGTATGGAATGCCGTTGTTTCAGCTTGACGTAGATTGCCTTGTTAACAACTCGTTGCAATTTCGAAGAAGTGGCACACTCATAGGAAATCATTGTGTACTTAGATTTGTGCTCTGTAAACACAAATATTGTGGCAGAAGTCTCTATATAGACTTGATTTGAGCTATTTGTTAAAGATTTATGGCACCAAAGCGTGAACAACAACCCAGCAATTTTGTGTTTCGTTGCGTTACATTTTCATAAATTTGTGAAGGTTGTTTCTGCTGCGGATGCGACTTGGCATGCTTGGTATGAAAGAACCAAGAGCTCCAATATAAACTGTTTTCGGGTGCCCCATGTTGTATGCGGTAACTGCTGCATTCTGCCGCAGCGGGATATGTCGGCTGCCCGTAACACGCTATGTGTGAGCGAATATCGCACTGTGCCGAAAAAGGGACAGAGCACAGTTACGACCTTCCTGTATAGACATCTGAAGCGCCGTACTAATTGCACAATTTACAGTGAATTCACATCAAAACATTTTCTTTGTCTACTTAGTTTGGTTCAGGGGAAACATCAGGATGTGAGCAGGGCAAACCCACTGGGATTCTGCTTGGCAAATAAACTTGTAAAGCAATGGTCAAGTGATGATTCCATTTACGAGTGAATTAGTCACTGCATGGAATGAACAATCTCGGCTTCTGCCATTATCTAGGAGCGTCTTTTACCAGCTGACCGATAAAAGAAATTATTAATTGAAAATCTTCTACTGCATTAGTTATGTATGAGTTTGCATATATTCAGATAAACAACAATTTCCCAGCATGGAGAGTTTTATGCTGGCTCACGCGGAAACCATATTGACGGCGCTGGTCAAGTGCATTCTTATACGCAATAAACGTACCGCTACCACGGTAACCGTAGGCGCCATCTCCTGCGTTTGTTGTCAAATGCCTTCGCAAGTTCCACCGGTGGCAAATGGCCATCGCCTACGTACCTTCGACGCTGTAAGTCCCGTCGGTTATCGGCATGGGCTGTGTGTTCCAAGGGTACTTCCAGGCGTCATCAGGAATGCTGAAATTAATGAAGTATTGATCAGAAAACTACTAGCTGTGACAAAAATGGTTGAATTTATGTTTTAATAAAACAAAGTTCAAAAAAAATAAAGTCGGGTTTTGTAAACGCGCTATTTGCAATGGTTTCTTCTCATCAATGACTGCTGTCTGGCACAGGATGAACGGCACACTTTGCTAGAATCCTAACAATAATTTCGAAATAAACTCTTGATGCATGGAACATATTTTTTACCTCAATAAGTCAGTTACAATTATAAGAATGAGAGTGCGCAGATACAATCTGCAATTATTATTCAAATCTGCACTAATATTTTTAAAAGTTCGCATTTGTGCCCGCCTGATGTGATTCGGTATAGCCGTGATGAATTTCACCTTTTCAAGCCAATTACAATCACGACTCATAGATCCGGCAGCTATGAGTAATATGTCGCAGTGTGGTATTATTTAAAGTTATGAGCACAAAAGACTTGCTCTGAAGAATACAACCTGATTTCTGACATTGGGGCAAGTAATTTGAACACTTGGGAACGAAATGACGAGATCGAATGAAGTAATAATAAACTAGAATGGTGTTCAAAAATATTTGTTTTCGCGGGATCGAATCCCGGCCACGGCGGCCGCATTTCGATGGGGGCGAAATGCGAAAACACCCGTGTACTTAGATTTAGGTGCACGTTAAAGAACCACAGGTGGTCGAAATTTCCGGAGTCCTGCACTATGGCGTGCCTCATAATGAGAAAGTGGTTTTGGCACGTAAAACCCCATAATTTAAAAATTTTTTAAGATATTTGTTTTCAAGCGATGCTAACTTCTATGCCATTCGCCGGAGCCTACCTCAGCATTCTTTGAAAGATAAGGTTTGTTGTGAGAACAGCAAGAAAAGTGTCCTAATAACCATACAATGCTTAGCAAGAAAAGAGCTGAAATGCGACGTGCTACTGCATTTGTTCACAAATAGTAAAGGCTATACCGTAGAATACGATGACTTTCCACTTATTCATGGCTGTGCTTTAGGGTCACCCCCGTTTGCTATTTAAAAAAAAGCGATTTAAACCCCGTAATCTAAACTTCACTTGTCAAAAACACTAAAAACAAAGAAATGCCTTCATCGACCAAACAACTTAAAGCGGGAAAAGTATGTTTTTTCTTTAACGCACATTCGTTGCTCTTAAACAACACGTGGAAACGGAAGAGCAATCGTTTTGAACCAAGTTGTTGCCATTCATATACAGGTATTGTGTTTTCAAAAAATAAGGCTTTGAGCGGGCAGCACTCAAATCGTCACATTTTTTTTTTTTCAATTGAGAAATGGCATTATTATTGTTCAATTTGGCGAGTTGTCTAGAAAAGATGGTTCGGCACTGGAAGTGTTCGCTGCAGTTAAAACTAATTCCGCGGTTTTTCGGGCAAGAGTCACGACCTGATAAAACGCATGCCACATTAGTGGACTGAACATCAATTTTCACTACGGTGGCTTATGTAACGATCGCAAATGCAATTACCGGCCTTTTTGCAGTGTGCTTTCATCAAAATTCGGTGGTTGCACCTGGACTTGGAGCCGGGACTGCCAGATATAATATCCCAAGGCGGGTGTGCAGTGCAATATTCATCAATCATCGAAAAATATTTTCTTCTTTAAGTAGGTTACATTCATGTCCTGAGAAATATTATCCTGACCGCAAAACTGCTGACTTGCACTGAACATGCCAATATTTTCGCACCAGCCGTCCATCGGCGCGTCAAGATCTAAGAAAGCATCCGATTTAAAATTTCAAGTTTGCTGCCAAAAAGACCCGTTTTAGGTGGAAACAAATGTACAGATATAGAAGCCTATTATATAGGTCATGTTAAAGGGTAACTGTATTGAATGGAAAATTAACAAGCGCTAAAGCTCACGTGGTGTAGGCGTCCAAAGCAGATGAAGCGCCCGGGGTACCGTCACAGGTTGTGCTTGCAGTTGTCTCGTCCGTCATACTGAACTCAGAAGGCGTGTATTCGTAGCTTCTTTCATCAGCCATGCCCGATGTTTCGATGCCGTGTAACTGGCGTGTATTCAGGTATGCGCAGTGTCAAATCACCGCGCATGCGCACTCAATGCCAAGAAAGAACACTAATAAAGCTTTTGTCACTTCAGGATTTCGGTTAAAGTAATATCGCACAGCTGGAAAAAACGAGACATTTGAGTGCGCCACTAGCTTGACGCGACTGAAAATTTTCGAATGCTAGCAGAGGCGCCCCGATAAGCCTTGCTATCTTTCCACAGAATGATCTACCCTAACTAATCCTCACACAAAACAACAACAAAAAAAAACATTTATCTGACGATATCGCTACATTTTTCATGCTCCTCTCACACTCAAATACATATCCGACTGGTAAGAGCTTGTTGCTCGTGTAAGCACTCGCGGAAGTGCCGGGGGTTAACACGCTAAATTATATCATACTAGCGTATGACTACCAGATGCTGCAATTCTGCTGTGGCATTCTTTGGCCCAGTTGAAATGAGGCAGGTGGTTCTCTGCTGACGAGTGGCGCTCGCTTTCTTCTGTTGCCCACAAATTTCCGTGCTGTCTTCACCAGCCTCTAGCAATGCACAACTTCAACTGCTTCGCACTTCCCGCGCTCCTTCGGTAACGAACGCTCATGCGTCGTGCATAGCCGTAGCTCAATCATACCCCGCACATTGTCGACAGCTTTGCGTGATGGCTCCAATGTTGTAAATTGCATTTCAAACCAAGCATGACCAACGCTGATGTCGGTAAACAAAATACGTTGCTGCCCAATGCGCCCCTCGATAATGTTTGTTTTGGTCAAATTTTAACCGATAACTGATTACAAAGGACCAATTTCGCTACCTTTATAATAATTAGGAGTATGGAGCCAAAAGAAATAAGTGGCCGCGAGCACAAACAAGCCGAATCAGCAGTCGAATCAGTTTTTCCTGTATTCTCGCCGTGAGTGGATTCACGTCCATGTTTTCACCGTCGTTTGAATTACAAGGGGGCAAGGTGTCATTTACTCGTGCTTCCAGGGTTTCACGAAAATGCTTGTGGTACAAAAGCTTCCGCCGCTGCAAACACGAATGGATGTATTGAGAACAAATCCAGGAATGTTAAGACGTCTATCGTTGTTGAGCTTGTTCTACATCGTGCAGGTTTCAGTATGCTGTTTGTATTTGCTGTAGCTGAGCCAGTTGAAATTATATATACTGAGAATCAACTGGTGATTTTACGGAGCTAATAGTTCAGACAACGCAATTTGATGATGTAAATTTTGTCTGTTTTCATTGCTTGAAGAAGAATAAAAAGTCTCGCCAAAGGGGTGATTGCAGCACAAGAGCGGAAGCAGTCTTTCAGAAGGACAACAGTCTGCACTGACAATTTACTGGTTTCACATAGAAATCCTACAGATGCCTATTAGGTGATACAAGCGAAGTCCACTAATCGATTTCTTCAAGCGAACAGACAGGTGGGCTATAGCTGGTTCCACCAAACTTGAGGCAACGCGTGAAAAGGCATGCATGACAACAGAAGGGAAGTGCTGTCTTCGTTCACTTCTGTCGTCTTACGTATCTTTCTTGCGTTTTGCCTCAAGCAATTCATTTCTTGCTACTGCCTGATACGGGTATGTTTTTGGTTTTGAATTCCTTTCGGAAACTATGTACGTGACAGTGTGTTTCTTCGTAGAGTGATATCTGCTCCAAATACTAAACGGAACGGTATTGATTACCGTGCCTAGTTTTATTCAATACTTTCTTAGTAAATCTGTCAATGAACATTCCTATCAAGTGCAAGCATAGCTGGACATTGATCAAGTAATTACGTAAAGCTCACAAGTAAATCTCTAACTTGACCTATGCAACACCTTTGCCGCTGCGTGACACTGTCTAACAAATACTTTAATTGATGCGATATCTTACTTGAAAAATGAATGGTTGCAGGGTTTGTATTTCTTTGCCATGAAGTAGATGCTTGCAAAGCGTGTTAAACACAGTTTATACAAACCTGTGTAAAAAATATTTTTGGCTGTCAAGGAAAAGCATATCGCACCCATAGTTAACATCACGGTTACCTGCCCAACTCAACAAAAATATGAATTGCGATGAAGATTGGCTATTGGAACATTCACCAGCTTTCTCTTCAGCCTGCCCTTATGCAGTACTCAACAACTTACCTTTTTCATTCGATCAAAGTTTTAGTGCTCGGGTATCGACGAAGTAACGAAGTATGCGCAGTGTTTTGTTTTGTTCCTTTCGTGTCTTTCTGCAATCCTCATTCCCCCAGGAAACCCGTTTTTATTGTGCATTGTCTTTCGTTTCTGCATCTGGAAAGTTTAACAGGACAGAGTTAAGCGCCCCGTACGTATTACACAAAATCCGTCGTCGGCTTTCCGCGCCGGCGTCCCCCGTGATCGAAAATAGCCTCATATATTAGAGCACGGCACGCGTAATGCGAAGACGTGCGATCGTTCCCCACCTGCAGCAAGTTGCTTCTTCAGTCACTTTCAATTGCATTACTTTATTATTTCTTTAATTAACTTTCTTAACACAAGTAAATTTCTCTGTGTTTTCCTTGGCATCCTCGTTTGTTGGCTTCTTATGATATCACTCATAAAATTTAGGTACCTAGGTTAACCGCTTTTCTTTTCGTTCCTTTTATATTGAAGCACAAGTACATACCCCACCGTGCGGTATGACTTGTTGTGTGTGGGGATTAGGCTGCAACACTGTTATATCCCTTAGGTTGCTAATACCTTGTCTTACATTCTTGACAACGTTATTCCACGGAATTTTCAGAATGACAGCCGACAAACAAATGCCGTGAACTAAGCACCGACAGTGCGTGCCGTTCATGTTGAATTTTCTGTGACTGAAATAAGAAACATGCAAAAATTAGCGGAAATATAGAAATTGCGTTTTTCGTTTTTTTTTTCTTTTTTGGTGCTGCTGTGCCCAACCTCCAAGATCGGTCCACGCAAGAGGCGGCGTTTCTGGCAGAAGGCTCGTCTTCGCGCATAGCATTCGCCGCCAACGTTTCCCGGTAAACATTACGGTTGCATAAGTCGGGCTATGCGGGAAATCTAAGCCAAAAACGTGTGGTGCTTCTGACCAGGCGCCTTAAAGGCTCTGGCACTAAGCATGGGCTCAAGTGTCCTGATCGTCATTCCTCCGGACATGGCTGAGTCGTTCGCGATGAGGCAAGGAAAGGTCCGATCTCCATGAGCTGGAGTCCTTGGTGTGGTGGCACACCAAACACCGGCCGACACATAAGCACCTACGGAGCCAATTGTGCGGGTACCGCAGCATTGTGCACAAACAGCGGAATCTAAATTAAATGTCCCGCGAAATTATTGGAACAGTCTTTCTTGTTGTTCACTAGTATCGACATGTGACCACTGCATGGCCCTTGGCGGCGCTCTTCGTAATTCCAGCTTTCCAAGACGTCCTCAGCCAATTCTCCACCATGCGGTACCGTTACATGGTTCACCGACGAACGAAACTGCATATCCCTGGCGTATAGTTTTTTAACACTTAGAGGTATTTCGTAATCATGCGCAATCGCCACAGCTTTAGTTTTTTCGCACTAAGTGACGGTCCGCTACTCGCCTCTTTATCTTATTGCGCACAAACAGGAAGCACATGTCTGGGGGTGCCAGCTCCTATTTTGTTTAGGACGCCATTTATATTGCTCATCTCTTGTTTAAAGCATCTTTGATTGGTGCTTTCAAATAACCTAGCTTATGAGGCCCAATTGGAAATCCATGATTACTTATATTGTTCAGTGCGTTGATTAGTACGGACACAGGCACTTCCACGTTCACACACAGTGCGTTCAGACATTTTTCCTGGCGACTTATGCTGCAGTCTCCAACCTATCGTGTTGTTCCAGGCATGCGTAAGGACGTTATATATTTGCGCAGCAGTATGTTGTCTTTTACGTTGTTGTCATCTTAACCGACAAAAAAGTCTTCAAACACCGAACAGCGATCGCCCTACATCACCTAACTCGCAGCGATTCTCTGATTCGTCTTTCCGTGGTTTAGACTGTTGGGTATTCACATGACATCTCGGGGTAACCTTTAAGAAATGAATAGGTATTCCTCTCGGTTTGATTCCACGGTATGATATGGCAGATTTTTTTTACATTGACAAACAAAGCAACAACCGCAATACGGCTTCATCGCTGAAATAAAAATGTCTCTGTCCGCGCACCATTCCGTGCATTGCTGGTGGTATTGCACGTTCCAGGATATATATTGCACTATGTCCCTTGGCATGTGATATGTGTTTAGACATTCATTTTGGTTGCGAACTGGCAACAATCAGATAATTGAGGACATGGTAAGCACGTGTTGTGCAGAAAAATGTCCTTTAACCATGGACTTCCGTGTGAACGGTAGCCAGAAAAATGTTTATTCTTGATATTGTCACATGGTGCGAACCTGTGCCCACAAGACAGGCTGCACTTATAGCACAACGATAGCCGCGAACACGGTCTGCGATCGTTGAAAATCTGATCAACGGGTCAAGCACGTCGGCTTTTATACATCAATCGTCGAATGGTCCAGACTAATTGCTGGGACCCGCGTGTCTTCCGCAAAGTTCTACATTATTCGCGTCGCGCACACATGTAATCAGTTTGCGCAAGATTCGGTCACAGACAGTGGACAGAACCATCGATAACATTCCAGAAACTTCTTTTACATGTAGGCGCGTCCTGCGCTGTGTGATAACATTGATTAGGCGGTGAAACATGGCCGCCCGATAAAGATAAGTACACGTGTCAATATTAACGGCTCTAAATATGAACGTTACGGCTCACGTACCCAAGCGAAAATATGTTCCCTGCGTTATTTCTAGATGAAACATGATTTCTGCATATTCATGTATACTGTAGGAAACTGAAGCAAAACCTACGTAACCATCTCGTTGTCTTTCATTCCTTGCCAGCCACCCCTTTTGTCACTTGAAGAAATGCGCTAAAATGTTATCAAATGCGCTAAACGTTAAATCTGTTCTCGCTGCCAAATGAGACACGAGCAGCGGAGTGAGTGTCAGCAGCATAATTAAATCTTTAGTGTCCATCATCCAAAAGTCATCAGCATTCATAGGCGGACACGTCAGGTTCGTGAGCACCGAACTGTGATGTTCGCGTTATTTTTATTTTATTTCGTAATAGTGTCAGTCAATCTCTTCTTGGGATGTTTATAGGAGAAGGCAAAGCATACAAATTCCAGTTCCGTGCTAATATATTTTTTGAGAGTCAAAAATAAAGGCAAAACACGCAGTGGACACGACAGTAACAAATAAAACTGATGATGGCACTTGAATATAATAAATACACTGAGAGGAACACTGTAATATAATATTATCAAGAAGCTTATGCTGAGAGGAATGTAAGCACAGAGCTCTCAGCGAGGGTAATAAATTTGTCTATAGTGCGCTGGGCAGTGACTGATGGATGCAAGCGATTCCAATCATTGACAACTAGTGGAAAAAAGAATATCAGAAAGTATTATTGTGGACAGAAATATTTTTCAGGGGTGAGTGCATGCTTGTGACCTGTTAGTCTTGTAGTATTTATACGAACAAGGTCTGTGGGACAAATCTTTAATGCATTGTTAAGCCGTAAATACAAAAATTTAAGACGGGGTAATTTATCACGGCTGGACAACGTGTGACGCCCAGCCGTGCGTAAAAGATCTGTGGCTGAATGCATGCGCCCATAGCAGTTGAAGATAAAGCGCACGGCTTTCCTTTGAACCATTTTTTAAGAAAAAAGTTACTTGTTCATTGCTTTGCCAGCTATTCTTTAAGATGCGTAGTGCAGTTGAAGTCAGAAGTGATGACTAAACCCAAGTATCGATATTCAGTCACACTAATAACATTCATGTTACTGCAAGAGCATACATAATCTAATTTGCACTTTTTCCTTCTAATGGACATAGAGACCGTTTTTTCGAAATAAATTACCATCTGCCATTTATTACACCACTATGCAATTTTTTCTAGAGCATTGTTAAGTTTTTCCTGGTCATTAGTCTTTTATTTCTTGGTATAGCACGCAGTCATCCGCGAATAGTCGCATTTTTACATCAGTTTCATTTGATATCTCGTTAATAAAAAGTAGAAACCACAGCGGGGCTAAAACTGTACCTTTTGGTACTCCTGAAAGAACAGGTACTAACTTGGACGCATGATGGTCGTATTGCACAAATTGATAACAATCAGAGAGGTAACTGTAAATCCATCGTACCAGTGACCAATCGCCAAATATTGTTTTAATCTTAAAGTGGAGTTTAGTATATGAGACTCGGTCAAAAGCCTTCAATAGATCCAGGAAACGGGCATCGATTTGCGACTGATTGTCGAGGCTTTGTGCAAAATCATGCGTAATTTCTACTAGTTGCTTAGCGGTTGACAAGCCATTACGAAATCCATGTGGTCTTCTGTGGAGTATTTTATTGACTTCAGCAAAATTTGTCAGAAATTTAAAATTATGTGCTCCAGTAATTTGCACCATGTACATGTCAGTGATATTGCTCGATAATTAGCTGCCTATAAAACATTGCGAGATTTATGCACCGGAACTATTTTCGCTAGTTTCCACTCAGCAGGAAGGCTACACTCATCGATAGATTTTTTATATATCAGGCAGAGGTATTTACTTATAGGCTCGGCATACCGCTTGAGAAATTTGTTCGAGATTCCATCTGGTTCATCACATTTCTTGTCCTCCTTGTTTAACAACATCATAAGCACTCCCGGCTCGGATATTAATGGACTACTTGTCAGCGTGGTCTTACATTCGAGTTCCAGGGCAAGGTCAGAGCAGTCATTGTCATACGTGAACACTGTGGCTGAAACTGTCACACTGTGAACACTGTGACACTGTGTGACTGAAAGTGAGTGTTAAAGGTGTCAGCGTCAATTCCTTCAGAGGATATTGTCTTGCTTAGTGCGTTGGGAACTTAGGTATCTCCATAATTTCCTGGGTGCTGATTTAATGAAACCATTAGGTTTGCTAATACAATAAGTCGGTTTAGCAGTCTTAGTTTTACTTTTTTAATAAGCTAGTTAGACGGTGAAGCCGAGTAAGGTAGTTTGGAAACGCGCGTTTATTGTTTGATTTTCTGAGTCTTGATTTTATACTTGAGGTGAATAGCATCGCGTGTTATCCAAGGATTCTTTATCTTTGCGCATTTTATTACAGTGGGAATGAAATTGTCAATGCAATTCCTGACATTACCCTAAAACATGCCCATACCTGATCAACGGTTGACTAATCATCCATAGGCAGTTCAAGAAAATTGGCGTATTCATGAACAAGATATGTTTAATGGCTGCGTATTTTGCCTTTCCAAATGCTAATGTCGGGGAACTATCTTTTTTTGACAGCCATAGGAACAGGGCAAGGCAGAGTGCACAGCACAATTTTATGGTCTAACGAACATTCTAGTGTATCAGTGTGTACTGCGGTTGACTAAAAATAATCACTAACGAAAACCAAATCGAGTATCGAGCTTGACGACCCTAGAATGCGAGTAGGTGTGTGGACAAGTTGATTCAAGTTAAATGCAAGTATAATGTCCGAGAGAACATTATAAAGTGATCTCGAGATTCGAGAGCTCCAGTCCCATTCCGAAATATTAAAGTCCCCAAGCGAAATAGATTTGTCACCTGATATGTGCCGGTGCATGCAATCGAGTAAGGGAACCAGGTACTCTGGATGAGCGTTTGGTGGCCTATAGACAGCGCCTACGTGCAGGACGTATCCTTCTATGTTTAGTTTGCTTCAGATACTTTCGACGTTCGGTACATCAGGCATAGGCACGAAAGATTTCAAAAACCGGCTGTTCTTGCTCAGTGGCTATGCTGTTGGGCTGCTGATCACGAGGTCGTGGGATCGAATCCCGGCCTCGGCTGCCGAATTTCGATGGTGGCGAAATGCGAAAACACCCGTGTACTTAGATTCAGGTGCATGTTGCTGAAGCTAAGGTGGTCTAAATTTCAGGAGTCCCCCACTACGACGTGCCTCATAATCAGAAAGTCGTTTTGGCACATAAAACCCAATAATTTAAATAATTTAATTTAAATGAAAGATAAATCGTCCCTCAAGATAATAGCCACACCGCCGCCTCTTCATGCTCTATCTTTGCGCGAATAGCATAACCTGGCGGAACAACTTCATTATCTGAGACGTTAGAGTGAAGCCACGTTTCGGGTATAGTCACCACATCCGGACTCAGTGCTATCAATAAAGCTTCCAGACTTTCCACTTTGTTGACAAGACTTCGCGCATTTAAGTTCAAAAGGGTTACTTTTGATAAGATTGCGTTGATCTGCGATCTGAGCTGGATTTTTCGTCGGTTTTTGGTTTTATCTCAACCATATTGTCGCTATCTGAGTCCCATATAAAAAGGCGGCTAGCTATGCTAACGTTATCGTAAGTTAACAGTACCTTCTCTTTCCGGTCCCGATTTTCTTTAGTTTTATTCCAATGCTCTTTTGCTATCGTTGCTTGAAAAATCTTCACCAATAGAGTATCTGGCATTTTTCAGCTTCTTGCTATTTTGCAGGATTTTCCCTTTGTCTTTGTAGTCATGCAACTTAACCCATTAAAGACCAGCGTGACCATATGGTCACGTTAGTCTGCAAAGTGGATTTCATTTAATTAAGATTAACGAAACGGCACCAAAATCGCCTTTGACATGCCGTTAGACAGATGAGAGTTCCCTTTATGGATATCAAGTGGCAGCAGGTGTCAGTCGTGTTGTGAGAGCCCCTCGCAAAGGCGGGAATAAGCGTTGCTGTGCGAGTAGCGTCGCCATGCATCACTCCAAGGGGTAATGTGTTTTTTTTTTTCACTACTTGTTTAAGCAATAGTCCGATACCCTTACCTCCATATTGCTCTTCGAATATGTGACCTTCAATGAGCATTTTTGAAAGATTTATGTTTGATTTATCCATCAACGAGCGTGTTATCTTGCGCATTGCCATATGGTCACGCAAGGCCTTTAGGCTACCTAACTTCTTATTTTTTTTTTAAACTGCATTCTCATCTCTTGGACGGCTGCTGGCGCAGTCCCGCAGTGGTTATTTCTTGTTTTAATGTCTGAATAGGTTGATGTTGGAATAAATAGCGAAGATACTCGAAGAAGACGATGACGACATCTCAGTGATTTATATCGACGCGCGAGAGGCTAGAACCTATTCGGATGAAGAGTCGGCCGATGAAGACTCAGGCGGGCTCATTGACAATCTAATCTGGCGGCAGCTATGAGCCGCCGCTGAAACTGTTTTCTCTGACGGACGCCGTATTGGTGGATCCGACTCGGGCGATGACGACCCCAGGCAGGCAACGTGACGGAACATGAGAGGTTTCTTCTGCTGTAGTTGATGCGGCCATTCCTGCGAAATTATCCACTGCTTCTAAGTGGACGAACGGTGATCTCCAGAAAAGCCTTGGCATATTTCCCTACCCAAAGTTTGCTGCTTACAGGGGCTTTTCACATGTTGAGTTGTTCGAAATCTTTTTTGACGAAGCCGTCGTGGAGCTGCTAGTCGAACAAACAAGAAAGTATGCGTTATTTTTCAATATGCCAGATCCGGAGGATAGCAAGGAAGAATTAGGTTTTCTTGGAGTGCTGGTCTTCTCCGGCTAAAACCGCTTGCCAGGGAAAAAGTGCTATAGGGACAGCGGCTTGGATATGCGCCACACGATGGTCTACAATGCTATGCGAAGAAATCGCTTCGTACAGATAATGCGATTCCTGCACTGTGCGAAATGCAAGCCTAACGCTTACTGACAAGTTGGCAAAGCTGCATCCATTGATGGCACTATTGAAAGCAAGGATTCTGGAGCACTTTCAACCTGTGCGTCACCTGAGCTATGACGAAAGTATGATTGAGTATTATGGTCGTGATGGCTGTAAACAGTTTATACGCGGAAAGCCTATCCGCTTCGGGTATAAAGTATGCTTCCTAAGCGCCAAGAACGGATACCTTGTAAACTTCAAAGTGTATCAAGGCAAGCAGGGGATCCAAGAACATGTGAAAAATATGAAAAGGACTTCGGAAAAGCAGCCGCGCCACTTCTTCAAATGGTGGATGAACTCGCAGCAGAGACGCACAACCTTCTTTTCTTTTTCTATTTTGATAATTTATTCACAGGCATGCCGCTACTCAGGCATCTCAAGGCGCATGGCTACGAAGGCACGGGCACAGTGAAGCAGAACTGTGTTCCCAAAGAGTGCCTTATCGCTCAACCACAATTCGTCAAGCGCCAACATCGCGGGCACGAAGAGCCCGTGCTGAGCGACAATGGGATAATTGTTGTCCGCTGGACAACAATTCTGGACAATTCTGTAGTAACGATCGTAAGCACCATTCACGGCGTAGAGCCAATGTCATCTGCAGACTGGTACTTTCGTGTTAAGACGCAAATCGAGGTGGCCCGCAAGAAACTCTGTTGCTCAGTACAAGTTTTAAGAGAGGTACGGACCATATTGATGCACATGTAGGCGCCCACAGGATTGTAATCCGTGGCAAAAAGTGGTGGTGGCCAATTTTCACTTGACTTTGTGATGTATCTATCAGCAACGCTTGGGCGCTAATTCGTAGCAAAGGGTTCAACATCACGCAGGTGGAATTCCGCAGGCAAATTGCACAAAGCTACCTGATGCGATGGGCCAATAAGCATAGAGGACCTGGTCAACGCAGAATCCCAAAGATTGGTGATGTCCTGACTGGTACACGGTATGACCAAGTGGCCAACTTTGTTGCCCCAATACCTAATGGCAAGAGGTGGAGGTGTGCATGAGATAATTGCAACAGCGCAGTGCACACACAATGCGCAGAGTATGACGACGGCATGTGTGTTCCATGATTTAAACCATATCACACTAAATAAGTGCTCGACTATTCGCTATGTATGTTTTTTGTGATGTTTCATGGCTTCAAATAAATGTTTTTCACTTCGCGTATTTTGCTGTAGCGTAAGGGCCCAGTGTGACCATATGGTCACGGGCTATACTTAAAAAAGCTAATTAGGCAAGAGTAATAATTTTTTGCATGTGAATCATTAGTACAAAGATAAGTTAATATATAAGATATTTTTCAAGATATCAAGAAAAAAAGGAAACCGGTCCCTAATGGGTTAAAAGTGTCTGGTCTAATATAAGTCTCGTCTTCTGGTTTTCGTCTACCAAGTCGATGAATTCGATCTATTCCCGCAATGTCAAAATCAAGAATGTCTGAGAATTCCATCTACGACTGTCTCCTGAACCGTTTCAAAGGATTCTTCCTCAGGTTCACTCAAGCCAAAAACAATCAGATTGCACCGACCACTCTTACTTTCAATATCATCAAGTTCCTTGGTCATAGTGCCCACGCGTTGCTCAAGTATGGTCACCTTCTTCACACACTCTGAGACTTGCTGCTCAAGAACGCCAATCCTCTCACGTTTTTTGTCTTTCGCAGATATTTAGTTTTCGGTTGGTTACTGTTTTGCCCTTTTTAATTTTTTGTATGTCAGCAGCAATTGCTTTCAATTTGTCTTCTAGCGACGTGTCCCCAGGACCCAGATTTGATGCAACATCTCCTCCGAGCAGCAGTAAAAACCGCAGGTCACAAAACATTTCAAAAACAGGCACGAACGGGGGGGGGGGGGGGGAATTCAGTACCCAGTCCTGGCATAACTCGTACTGGCGCTGAAAGAAAATTTTCTAGAGATAGAGAGGGAATACTATAGCCTTCGCGCATTCCAGTCGAACGCATAGGGCTCACTCTCGCTGCAACCCTCTGAGATAAATGAGATTACACCATCTCCATGATTAGGCACGCCAGACGACAGCCCACATGAAGTGAAGCGCCATCACGGCTCGACTGTACACTATGCCCTCGCCGCACGTTGCCTCCAAGATGCAGCGCCCCCAGCGTGTGCCGTCAAGCACACGGATTATCATGCGCAGCTACAAAAGCCAGCCTCCCGAACCCCTTCCCAGCTCCCCCGCTTTAAGGTGCCTTGGACCATGAGTCCTCAAACGTTGAGAAGGCAGGAGGACGGTGCGCATTGAGCTGCGGTACTTATTCACTAATGCTGGCAAGCTTTCCTTTGCACCCACAGAACACATAGTTCGAGTCGTGACCTTATCGCACTTGTCCTTTCTGTGGAACCTCACTTCGACGCCGACGGCGAAAATTCACCTAGTGTGCGCATGCAAATGGTATCTCTGTAGTAAACATTACTGCGTCAAGTTCGCAAAAGTAGTGGAAAACCCTTTTCCAATGTTTCATATATTCTCGAGTGCACTTTACGTCACGCTTCTCGCATTTAACTGAATCTACAGGAACTGCGTTCGTAAGTCCACTTCATTATGAGTTCCATTTGCAGAAATTTTGAGGTCACAACTGCAGATAATACTGCTTTATGAGGGGCGGATGCTTTAGTGCCAACAAACACAAATATGCGCAGCTTCTTCGAAATTTCATAATTGCAAGAAACCATGCGTAGAGCACTTAGCACCGAATCGTACATGAAATGAAATAAAACAAACAATGCTTCCAACAAAAATTAGCCGTTTTCTTCAGGCAACCACTTTGGAAATCGTCTATAAGTTTAGCCGTGCTTTAAGGGTATTGTCCACGGCTAAATAACAAAATTAGCATGACACAACGAAAGAGACACGAAATGTACCTTTGACGCAATGGGCGAGATCGTGAGGAACTATCGCGAAAAACACGAAAAACAATGTCGGCCAATCCACAAGCAGTAAAGCGTGTTTTTATTCAGCTGAGGTCGTCGGCTCAAAGTCGTTTTCAGCATTAAATGTAGCTCTGGTAAACCAGAGATGGAGGAAAATATCGTGCCGTGTTAGAAAGTTCTTTTATTAGTTCCCTAATGGAAAATCAACCATCTACAAGGCTGTTGTTCAGTTTCAGCGGTTAGTTTTGTTTATGCAATTTGCATTTATTGAAATTATATTTTATTTGTTAAAACATTCAGAACATGGATTGTATAACGTGTACGAGAATTTTAATGCGTCTTAAATTATTCTGAGCTTTACGAATGCTTATTAAACCTCTGGGATCCTTTTATTTTTATGCCCTTGCCATAATACGTGATTAAGTCAGGTCAATCATATATCGTGGAAGTCGGAGGTATCTGATCGGTAATGTGCGCGGCAAAGTTTCAAGTGTTTGAGGAAATTAGCGCATTTGTAAAGTGTGATGTCTGCAAGCGTTCTGGGTCTTTATAGGTGTCTTCTACGAACAATGTGGAATTTAGCACCTCTATAATGAGAAATCTGTGAGAGTCATTGAGATCGATTATGATGAAGCCAAGTGCATCACTATTTTTTTCGGGTCACTGATGTTTTCAGCATTTGTGGAAACTGCAGCTGTTAAGGTGATTAACAAGTGTTTTAAGACGTTTTCCCACCATTAACTTCTGTGTTTCCCAGCGTCACTAAAAGGACTATCACTGGCACGAGGTATCAGGATCAAAACGCTGCCACGGTCGCCGCATTTCGATGGGGGGAAATGCGAAAACGCGCGTGTACTTAAATTTAGGCACCCGTTAAAGAACCCCAGATGGTCCGAATTGCCGGACTTCCCTACTATGGCGTGCCTCATAATCAGAAAGTGGTTTAGCCACGTAAAACCCCATAATTAAAATGATTGAAAGAACTATGTATGACACAAATTTCACATTATGGAAAAAAAAGAGTATTGTTTTGATTCATGTGTAGGGTTATACTATATAATATATACCTTGTGGGTACATATTATGGTAGTAACTAATTACGGCACCTGAAGATCTTCTGTACATTTATGGGTTATACAAAGCGACTACGTGATGCCCTCGGTTAATGAGTCGCCTTGTTTATAATTTTTGGGATATATGGCAAAGTAAGGGTGTGGGTGATGTGCAGACTAAGTTCCAAATATATGCGGTAGCAGGAAAACCTGAGGTGTTGGCACATGTGTACAGATGACAAAAAAGAGATTGATTTCATGATTCTTTCGGCATTCAACTCATTATTCGCAACAGCGCCATTCTCCGAACGCATTTCATTTTGCTTTGCCTGCTATTTTATTCCATAGTACGCTCCCCCACTACAGGTAAATGAACAAGGAGAAAGCGGTTATAACGAGCTTGATTATCGGGAGGCGCGAGGTCGTGGAAGAGAGTAGGGACATAAATATGATTGGGAATTTAAAATCTTATTTAATGATGCTTATAATTTAAAGCACAACTATGAATCAAAGTGTGGAATGAGTAAACAAGATGTGACTATAATTTATTGCGCAGCCAACTTTGTCTATATGACATATTAGGTCATGAGAAGTTCGAAATAAAAACATGAACAGGCTGGCATTCTGACTTCCCACGCACTAGTTGGAATTTTTTGCAACTTTGTTCGCAGTTGTGTGACCCAAAGATGATGCTACGTTTTTTTCTTTTTTTTGAGTCGGTTGAACAGTTTATAATTTGAATATGCTCTTTTCCGAACATCTTACTGCATCGTGTATTTTTTCTTCTTTGGTATGTAAACATGGTCAGTTTGCGTCACAGTAAGTTACAGCATTGAAACACTTCTGTAAAATTGTCATAATTGCAATTTCTAATTTATGTTTCTACTTATCAATAATTTTAGGAGAACGTCTAAGTAACCGCCCGGCCAATGTGTCGGCAGCGTTGCATTTGTGACTACATTCAACCATAAGCTTTTGTTGCACAATTATTGAAGTTTCTTCGTATTTTATATGAATGAATAAGCCACAGGCGATCAAACAGATGTCTTAAAGACGTCTTAGTTTTCAGGCTCCATGAGTTACATTGAAGTCCACGGTTGAAGGTTAATTAAAATTGAGGACAGAACTTCTACTTGAAGGGATTTCGAGTTAAAAACCACGAAGTTCCACATAGCGATTTGAGGGAAGGTATTCTTTCCCGCGTGGATTGACAGTATCGCTATACAGAACCCATAATGGATGTGTCCGGTACTGCGAATGTCATCAAAGCACGCGCGCCGCCTAAGTTCTAAACAACGTGGTCACCCGTGGATTCTCCAAGGTAACATGGACGATTGCAAATGTAAAAGCCAAATGCTACCATGTTTTATAATGGTACTTGAATATTAGTGCAAAGCATTCATGAATTTATATCAGGCGTTTCATGGAATGACCGCTTCATGTCTCGTTTCAGATGCAAATCGTGAAGGTACAGCGTGCATGTGGGATCAAGGGAAAAATTTGGCTGCACGCTTAAAAAAAATGTTATAAACCTAATGCGATGCCTATAATTCAGTTGTTTTCATCCTATGGAACGTGCAGTCTCAATGTATATTGTTTTATTGCTCCACATAGGTACAGCGTTATTGTCATAGAGTGGTTACGTTTATGCACAATATCGTTCACAGGCTATTAAGAAATTCAAAGAGCAGTTCATGCAAAGGCACACTGTCGATGGAAGAGTGGCGAGGAACACTGCATAGCGACAAATGTACGACGGGAAATGCATTGTTAGAAAGCAACCATAGCATGGGAGCCCCAAAAGATAAATAGTTGTGCATAGAAAAAGTTTTTCTCACTCACTTCTGCGCCAGTTTTCATGAGGTTTGTTGCCTTAGAAAAGTTAAAATTTCGTTACTCTCAGAGCAGACGTTACATTTAGGTTGTGAATATTTTTGCTCACACATTTTTGAAAACTGCTAAAGGTGAAAAAACTCTGACTAGTTCATTTTTTTGCTACGCAGTTACAAAAACGAGAGCACATTACCGCATAGTGCGAATGTCAAAAAGTCTAAAGGGGTCAAAAATGAATGTATTGTAAACATCATTGAAACACCGATAATTTGGAAACTTGTATATTTCCCCAGTCTGCTGCAGGGCACTGCAATAGGCATATGGTGAAAGTGGCATAGCTTGTGCTCAGCAATCGTTTTCTTTTCTTTCTCTGGAGTTTCAGTAAAGTTAGTGTCGACGCTATTACCGGGAATAGGCGTTGCTGAATGATGCGTATGGGAAGTGTTTCAGTGAACCATTTTCATATGATTAACATTTGGTTTTGTTTTATCAGAATATCGTGTCGTAAAATCTCACGGTATTTTATGTCACAAGGTTTCGCTAAAGTGAGATGAAAAAGTTCCTAAATTTCCACTCACTTGTCGGAGTGAAATTCCATAAGCTAACTTGGTGCAAGTCCACTACAGAAGAGGTTGGGCCAGTTGGTTGGTATTCATAGTAGGGTTCGTTAGAGCGCTACACAAGACAAGTACAAAAGCTGTCGTTTCAGACCTTCTCTTGTCCTTGTCTTGAATTGCGCTGTAACGAACCTTACCATGAAACTCAGATTGTAGTCGCCGTTTTGCCGTCTTATCAATGCGTCAGTCTTACGTTTCAGGTATATCCTCTTTCGCCGTGCTTCCCAACTCTGGTTGTGTCCAGCACATGATTGTTTGCTGCGTATCGACGGTGTATGCAAAGGCAGCGTCCTTTTCACACTTGGCGCCACAGACGGCTGTCGTCGCGCTAAGCTGTGTGAAATGGCTCATGACTGAAGACTGGGCTAGTTTAGAAGACATTAGGAGTCACTAAACATAAAGACTAGATACTTACAGCGAGCAGCGAAAGAGAACTTACCAACACATTTGCGATCGGCGAAGCAGCTCAAGAAACAAAACAGTGAGACGTACGTGTCACTTTTCTGTCTATAACTTTAGTACAGAGCTCTTCGGCGCCAGTTCCGGCGTTGAGGGTTGGTGTTACCGAGCAAACGAGCACAGGGAGGGATAAAAGAGCGAACGCGAAGCGCAGCTGGGTATGAAAGACAGCGATAGGGGTGAGAGTGCGATAATAAGAGTGCCACGTCACCATGAGGCAGAAAGTGGAGCATGATGGTACGGCGAAAGCGCGAGAAGAAAAGCGAAGGTCCGCGCGAGACGGGCTGAGCAGCGACGACTGCTACGAGATGGCTCTAAAATTGCGCGCTATCATCTGTTTCCTGATGGCATGCGGAGAGCGTGTCCACCGATACCAGATATGGAAACAAAGCACTGCATAAGCGGAGGTCTGTAAGCGGCGGCTGCTGAGAACGGCGCCTAAGCGTCACACATGCGCTGACTTTCGTAATCTCCAGATTAGCGAGGTAGTCCTGATGCACTTCGCTCCATTTGTAATTTCCCACACGAGACAGATTGTCCGCGTCAGCGAATGTACTGCAAAATGAAAACAAACATATTTCGCATTATGGAGTACCGTAATCGTTGGCGAATTTTTGGCCCCAGACAAACGGTACAACCCGGACCGAACCAGAAGGCAGTTCAATGTCTCCCAGCGGCTTCGTAGCATTTTGCTACGAGGAAATGACTGGGCTATGAGCGTCCACTGCAACTGCACCCCCGAAGGCGGCGTTGAAGTTTAACACAGCGTCCCTTAGGGTTAGCTGCCACGAGGTGTGGATGGGAATAACTTATAACTCCCACTCGTCGCTCAAGGAAGAACATCATTAATTCTAGTGGCTGAACGGAAGCTACATCGCACACAACTGCTCCAGCTCGTGCTATGTGGGACGTCACGCATACGTGCAAGTAATATCAGAGAAGACTAAAGCAGTTGAATGCCTTTAAAACAGAGTGCTTGGTTCTGCCGGAATCCTTCGTTATACCGGTCCGTTCACTGTAAAGGTCGCGCAGCGCACAACCTACACAAGAAGAGGGACAGAGTTATTCGTTCGTTATACAAGTCATCCTGTTCTGGAGACGTTCGTTATAGAAGTGCTAGACTGTAGCAGGCGTAGGCATGAAAGATGCTTGCGTACGGTTTGAACATTACGTTTCTATGCCTGCGGCATCAGCGGTTCGATTGAACCATCTTTGCGAAGGTACGGCATATGAATTTTACTCATATTGCAGCCGAATAATAGACTCGCAATTCTGCGTGATATTGCTCAGACCCATGCATCCACTCTGGTAGCCTTTGTATCTTCTGACAAATACTTTGTTACGGTGCGATTATCGAGAAAATCGGAACCGTCCTTTTGAAAAGCTTCGATAGTAGCGAAATGTTCTTTACATCTCCTACACAAAGCCTGTAAAGATCACAAATGCGATCTCGAAATTCATATTTAGCAAAAACGTGCTTTTTCAGAGCCGAAAAAAAAATATCACCGTAGACGCCAACATTCATTTGCAAGAAAAATCGCCTCACGGGAATGTCTCCGTGTAGGTGTGATGTGATACTCACAGTGACCCAAGTTGACGTCAAAAAAGGTTTACTGAAGAGTGGCACATTCCCATTTGTCCCATGGGCACATGCCCATTGGCCTCATGGCTACATAACCAGTGAAATGTACGTTATACATTTTTGATACGTCGAGGGCGAATTATTTTGTGCCCTTTCCCTATTTGCGTGATTAGGTACGGGACAGTGTTATTGTGCACAGCAAAATAACAAGCCGAATGTAAATTTGGTGCTCCATGCCTGAGCTTGCCACGTTGAGCTCTGTCAGCGGGGTGCATTTGCATAGCGATCTGCATTAATCAGTTATATATTACTTGATACCAGGAATATGGCCTGCCTCGTAGAAGTGGGGACCTTTCTCAGAATCGGACACACAAAAGTGCATTTTCCGGTAACTCAGGCCTTAAAACTCGCAGTGCGAAATCACTGAAAGCACCGTGAGCGCGAGACTGCTAGTGACCAGTCCTTCACAGCGGAGTTCTTTTAAATCATATACAGGCCCTCCAGAAGGCCCACGATATGGCGCTAAGGTCCAACCTTACTGTCCTGACATGGCAGTCGCCTCCTTCAACCTTAGGGTTGATCTTCAGGACGTGAATAAAGTTAATCATAACATACCATACCATGAGCGCTGTCGTCCCGTCGTCTGCTTCACATACCTGTGCTCCGACTTCTGCTGTTCGCCAACGCATCGCTGGCGCGTTTCGACGGCAGCCCGGTGCCTATAAGCTCCCGCTGAAAGTCATACGGCCGAAAGCGATCATCCGAGAGTACATTTCCTATTCCCTAAGCTTTAATACATGCTGCACCATGAGACAGAGTCTCTGTAGCAATGCCGATGGCGAGAAAGAGGAGCACAGACAGCTACACTGCGGATGGAGCCAGCCTTTCATTATATTCGCACTCGCGCTACGTTGCAGAAACTCCGTTCCTGGCCTGCAGTCTTTTCATAACTTTATATTTATTGCTGAGAAAGTGCTGTACATGTGCAAACATTCACCTAGCAGTATTTATGTAAAATATCCGCAGCCTACATCTTTATATGGACAGTTTTCTTGCTATTGAAAAATGCTAGTGTCCTCTTTTTTATTTGGAAAGTATTCTTCGCTGTCCACTACGTAGCTTGATCGCGCAACACGGTGCGACATCATTGATCTTATCGCTAAACTTTTATACTAGACCTGGGTGTACAAAAACCGTCAACTGCAAAGGGGCCGCAAAGTTGCTAGCTCCAATATTTGTGATGCTCAAATTTTGCGAAAATCCTATGCGAGAGCTAGCCCTTAAACGAGCAGGTACGACTGGAGATATACCAAAGCCAAGGGGAGGGATCCGCGGCAATTTGAAAAGGCACGTGGAGTTTCGAAATACCAGAAAGCTTGCGCACCCTGATTTATGGGATCACGATACGCTCTAAGCAATGAAGTTTCAGTATAATCCGATAGCGGGGATGTTCCTACTAGGCGGCGGCAGCTGCGCCTTAAGTCCGAGTCTAACAACAACTACTTTTCATTTTTGATAATTCATTTAAACATACTTCCCCGATTTTCACATCACTGCACATCACACCGCATCGCATCTAGCAACAGAGCGAGACAACCCTTAGAAAATTCAAAAATGTTTAATAAGTTCGCTTGCTGTGGTAACTAGCAAAAAAGAAATCGTGGTGCTCTAGAGGGCTGTATATATAGGTGGCCGTAAAAACGTCTAAGCCTTGCTCACGCTTCCAAGACTTACAGAATACCTGAACCAGCCGCCCGCATTGGTGAAAAAAGAACACGCCGGCGACACCATAAGCTGTAGTGAACATCTCAGCTGGAATTTGTACCCATGCGCAACGCGCGGGGGCCCCTAACCGAGCGTTAAGTCACCCTTTCCTCGAAGAAGCGTGCGACCTGTCAAATAGCGAAACATTAGATTTGGTGTCAGTGGTGGAAACCTTTACAGCCTGTTCTACCGGAAAAATTGTGAATAGCGAATTAACATCAAATTAGACCGTGACGTCATGAACAGGAACAACGCGTCGTACATTTTCAATGACGTCACCAGAGTTGCGCACGTGGACGCCGCTTTTTCTGACTGCTGAAATAATCTGGTGTGCGAAACCGCAAATATCTTACAGAAGTGAGCGAGCGGAGTCGACAATAAGTCGCATAGTAACACCTGGCTTGTGTATCTTTGGTAGGTCATAACTTGCAGGAGCTGATTCGTTCTGGCAAAGCCGTCAGTAATAAAGTGTTTGGGCTGGGGTCCAGGACGCCAGGGTAAGTAGCACTAAAGAAGGCGCCCTAAGGGCACTTCAGGCTAGAATTACCGGCAACAACAGAAAAACGACAAAAAAGAAAGAAACGACCTCGACTTGCAACAGTTTACTCAACAGGTAAATACAACAATCAAACCCGGCCCTCAGTCCCCAGCAGCCGCGAAGCAAATGACCATGGCGGCGGTCAGATCTGTGACGCGGCGGAGGGTTCTAAGAATCTCTGGCTCCGGACAGGCCGCTTTTGGAATTTGAACCTGGCAACGTTTAACGTTAGAACGTTATCTAGTAAGGCGAGTCTAGCAGTGTTATTGGAGAAATTAGAGGGTAGTAAATGGGATATAGTAGGGCTCAGTGAGGTTAGGATGACAGAAGAAGCATATACAGTGCTAAAAAGCGGACACGTACTCTGCTACCGGGGCTTAGCGGAGAGACGAGAACTAGGAGTCGGATTCCTGATTAATAAGGATATAGCTGGTAACATCATCATCATCATCAGCCTGGTTACGCCCACTGCAGGGCAAAGGCCTCTCCCATACTTCTCCAACAACCCCGGTCATGTACTAATTGCGGCCATGCTGTCCCTGCAAACTTCTTAATCTCATCCGCCCACCTAACTTTCTGCCGCCCCCTGCTACGCTTCCCTTTCCTTGAGATCCAGTCCGTAACCCTTAATGACCATCGGTTATCATCCTTCCTCATTACATGTCCTGCCCATGCCCATTTCTTTTTCTTGATTTCAACTAAGATGTCATTAACTCGCGTTTGTTCCCTCACCCAATCTGCTCTTTTCTTATCCTTTAACGTTACACCTATCATTCTTCTTTCCATAGCTCGTTGCGTCATCCTCAATTGGAGTAGAACCCTTTTCGTAAGCCTCCAGGTTTCTGCCCCGTAGGTGAGTACTGGTAAGACACTGTATTAACATACAGGAATTCTATAGCATTAGCGAGAGGGTGGCAGGTCTTGTTGTGAAACTTAAGAAGAGGCACAAATTGAAGGTAGTACAAGTCTACGCCTCCACATTCAGTCATGAGGAAGAGGCAGTCGAATGCTTATATGTAGACGTGAAATCGGAGATGGGTAAAGTGAAAACAAAATACACTATACTGATGGGCGACTTCAATGCCAAGGTAGGCAAGAATCCGGCTGGAGACAAGAGAGTGGGGGAATATGGCATAGGCTCTAGGAATAGCAGGGGAGAGTTATTAGTAGAATTTGCAGAACAGAATAATATGCGGATAATGAATACCTTCTTCCGCAAGCGGGTTAGACGAAAGTGGACGTGGAGGAGCCCGAATGGCGAGACTAGAAATGAAATAGTCTTCATACTCTGCGCTAACCCTGGCATCATACAACATGTGGACGTGCTCGGCAAGGTGCGGGGCAGTGACCATAGGATGGTAAGAACTCGCATTAGCCTAGAGTTGCGGAGGGAACGAAAGAAACTGGTACATCAGAAGCCAATCAATGAGTTAGCAGTAAGAGGGAAACTAGAGGAATTCCGGATCAAGCTACAGGACAGGCACTCGGCTTTAACTCTGGAAGAGGACCTAAGTGTTGAAGCAATGAACGACAATCTGATGGGCGCCATTATGGAGTGTGCAATAGAAGTCAGTGGTAACTCCGTTAGACAGGATACCAGTAAGCTATTGCAGGAGACGAAAGATCTGATCAAGAAACGCCAATGTATGAGAGCCTCTAACCCTACAGCTAGAATAGAACTTACAGAACTTTCTAAGTTAATCAACAAGCGTAAGACAGCTGACATAAGGAACTATAATATGAATAGAATTGAACGTGCTCTCAGGAACGGAGGAAGCCTAAAAGCAGTGAAGAAGAAACTAGCAATAGGCAAGAATCACATGTATGCGTTCAGAGACAAAGCCGGCACTATCGTTACTAATATGAATGAGATAGTTCAAGTGGCTGAATATTTCTATAGAGATTTATAACGTACCAGTAGCACCCACGACGATAATGTAAGAGAGAATAGTCTAGAGGAATTTGAAATCCCAGAAGTAACGCCGGAAGAAGTAAAGAACGCCTTGGGAGCTATGCAAAGGGGGAAGGCAGCTGGGGAGGATCAGGTAACAGCAGATTTGTTGAAAGATGGTGGGAACATTGTTCTAGAAAGACTGGCCACCCTATATACACAATGCCTCATAACCTCGAGCGAGTCGGCATCTTGGGAGAACGCTAGCATAATCCTAATCCATAAGAAAGGGGACGCCAAAGATATAAAAAATTGTACACCGATCAGCTTACTGTCCGTTGCCTACAAAGTCTTTACCAAGGTAATCGAAAATAGAATCAGGAACACCTTAGACGTCTGTCAACCAAAGAACCAGGCAGGATTCCGTAAAGGCTGCTCCATAATAGACCATATTCACACTATCAATCAGGTGATAGAGAAATGTGCGGAATATAACCAACCCTTATATATAGCTTTCATTGACTACGAAAATGCGTTTGATTTAGTCGAAACCTCAGCAGTCATGGATGCATTACGGAATCAGGTTCTAGAATAGCCATATGTAAAAATACTGAAAGATATTTATAGCAGCTCCACAGCCACCGTAGTCCTCCATAAAGAAAGTTACAAAATCCCAATAAAGAAAGGCGTCAGGTCGGGAGATACGATCTCTCTAATGCTATTCACAGCGTGTTTACAAGAGGTATTCAGAGACTTGAAGTGGGAAGAATTGGGGATAAAGGTCGATGAAGAATACCTTCACAACTTCAGATTCGCTGATGATATTGCCTTGTTTAGTAACTCAGGGGACCAATTGCAATGCATGCTCACTGACCTGGAGAGGCAAAGCAGAAGGTTGGGTCTGAAAATTAATCTGCAGAAAACTAATGTTTAAGAGTCTCGAAAGAGAACAGCAGTTTACGATAGGTAGCGAGGCACTGGTAGTGGTAAGAGAATACATCTACTTAGGGCAGGTGGTGACCACGGATCCGGATCATGAGACCAAAATAACCAGAAGAATAAGAATGGGCTGGGGTGCGTTTGGCAGGCATTCTGAAATCATAAACAGCAGGTTGCCACTATCCCTCAAGAGCAAAGTGTATAACAGCTGTGTCTTACCAGTACTCACGTATTGGGCAGAAACCTGGAGGCTGACGAAAAGAGTTCTGCTTAAATTGAGGGCGACGCAACGAGCTATGGAATGAGTAATGATGCGTGTAAGTTTAATGAATAAGAAAACAGCAGACTGGGCGAGAGAACAAACGCCAGTTAATGACATCTTAGTTGAAATCAAGGAAAAGAAATGGGCATGGGCAGGACATGAAATAAGGAAAGATAAGCGATGGTTATTAAGAGTTACGTACTGAATTCGAAGGGAAGGGAAGCGTAGCAGGGTGCGGCAGAGGGTTATGTGGGCGGATGACATTAGGAAGTTTCCAGGGACAACATGGTCACAATTAGTACATGACCGGGGTAGTCGGAGAAGTCTGGGAGAGGCATTTCCCTGCAGTGGGCGTAACCAGTCTGATGATGATGATGATGATGACTGAACTATGTAAGGCGGCTGAACAAAAGTGATTGCGGATTGAGGAGCAGTTAAATAGAGAACAAACAGGTGTGTATGCGATTACGGAAGCGCACGTTAGAGACCTGCAAGAGCAACCACTGATTCCAATCGTGTTTGGCCACGTTGTAAAAAAACGAATTGGGAAAGAAAAGGAGGGGGTGTCCAAAAGTTCATACATGCTGGAGCGAAGAGCAAAGACGAAACTCAAAGTGTCAAGACCATCTTTTATTATCAGGCACATTCAGCCGAAAAAACTTGTCTAGCCGTGACGTACTTATGAACGCGTAAAAATTCCCAAGACTAGAATCAGCAGTTAGTGCGATGCCTGAGTGGTGGTGGTGGTGGTAACTTTATTGCACACAGGGGAGTTGCGGACACGCAGGTCCTTGGGCCCCCGCACGGCCCCACTGCATTCAAACGTTCATGTCCCGGAGGCTCATTACGCTGGCAGCCCGGCCTGTGGCGATGGCTTGCTAGGCCGGGTCCTCGGAGCGCAGTAGGGTCTCCCAAGCCTCCCAAGAAGTAAGGTGCTCCAGGCACCGCGGGGGAGGATCCGCCGGGCAGAGGAAAAGAATGTGATCGAGAGTGGCTTTGGGGTGGTGGCAGAGGGTACAGGAGGGTCGGTGTGGACGTGGTGATAGCGCGAGTGTATATAAGGGGAGGGTAAGGTGCGTCTTTGGAGCCGCCTCCAAAGTGTCTGGGTGGTGATATCAGGAGTTTCAGGAATAATACTGGAGTTGTCCTGTTGGTTGGCATTAATGCTCACATGCTGCATCTAGACGGTTATACCGACAACGACGTGAATTTTATGCTAGGTTTACGTGAGGAACGTAACCTCGTTATCATGAATACGTGGCCTAAATATGATGGCCAGATCGCGCGAGAAGGGGGATTTAGGCAATTCACCATCGATTACACTCTGGTGATGGAGCAGTTTGTGATACGTTACGATATGATGATTGAGGAGGAAGGATGTAGCAGTATAGGAATTAAGCAAAAACGCATAATTTTGAAAATGGGATATGTTGTTGGAAAAGAGAGCAAGCAACGGAGAATTTCCAGTCCAACTGTGATCACTGAACTAACAAATGTTGTTGCAATAGTCGAGGAAAACTTGCCGCATGGAACAAGCAGTGAGTAGCAATATAGTTAGCTTTCAAATTTATTGACGAGAGAAATGAGGACAGAGATGGTGAGGGAACATGCTTGCTCGAAAGGAAAAAGGAAAGCGAAAAGTCAGCGGTACATCAAGATTTGGGAAGCGATCTACGTACAATAGAAACGATCACGAGGGCATAGGGAGGCAAAAAATGCACACTTGCCGCAGGATGAAACAGACCGTAAGTGAGAAATATACCGGGAGAAAAAACTATAATTTGGACACTGTTTCTAGCAAAAATAAGGGTAAAGTGAAAGTTGGTTTTGAGAAATGCGCTAGGAATAGAATGCCGCACCTTGGATATATTGGAATCACATTAACTTACTGGTGAGAAAGTTGGGTGCGGTCCATGATTTAGACTAGCACGGCAGCAAACTGGAAGGGGATGCCGAGTTAAATTTAGTGTGAAAGAGAACAGCCGAATCATTTGAAGGCCATGGCGAGGTGATTTGTGAGGAACGTAAGAGAATGAGCGAGAACAAGACAGGAAAGCAGCTGGTGTTGAGAAATTTAAACTGGAAGAATGCTGAAAGAAAACTCCTGAACGCACATCCACAAGTTTAGACGAGCTTCCCGTTAGGCTGTATAATAATCTGGGACCAAAAAGGAAGGAAGCTCTGTGGAAAGCGGTAGGAAATGAAGCTTACATCGCAGGGGAATACCTGACTGTTTGCAACGAAGGAGAGTGAAGTTAATCTATACAGGTAAGGTCGAAACAAAAATTACCCCTACAGACCGTTGACCACAACATCTTTAGTATACAGGTTGGTAATGCAGGCGATTAAATAAACACTGCAAGCATGCGCCGAACAAAATGGCGTATTGGGAGAACTACATGATGGCTTCAAAATTGAATGGCGTTCTGCATCGATGTATTGAAATATCGAGATTACAAAGAAGACCGTTACATGCGGCTCTTTTCTACATGGCCGGAGCGTATGAGAACGTAGACCGCCACATTCTGTATTATATTTTGGAAGGAGGATGTGTAGGCAACGACTGCATACAGCTTTTGAGGGAGATTCACCGAGAAAATACAGTTTGCTCTGAATTGTGAGCAATGAGGAGCCAGCAGGAAGTTGATATCACCAAGGGACTTAGACAGGGGTGCCCTCCATCACCGCTGCTGTTCATAGTGTACATGGTAAGGATGCAAGGGATGCTAGAAAGAATCACTCTCGGTATTAGCCACTCATGCAAATAAGAAGGAACAATAGTTGAGCAGCAGGTTCCTGATTTATTCTTTGCGGGAGACATTGTGTTGCTTCCTAGCAAGCAAAATGATATGCTGCGTTACGCTGATATCTGTCAACAAGAAGGTGAGAATTTAGGATTGAAATCTAGCTTCCAAAATCAGGTTTTATGGTAATAAACTAAAACACTCAACGGACAATGTTATTACACTGCCAGGAAATACTTCTGCCAAGAGAATACAAGTAGTTTGATGTATCGATAAACGAAAGTGATGCAGTTCCGCAGACACAATCATCCTAAACGACGGCGTCTGTGTCTTCGACCTGAGGCACAGCCTCTCATCGACAGCATCTCATATCCCTAACTGTCATGACGGAAGAATGTGGAAATTTTTCCTTAGCACTCTATCTTATTATTATTATTATTATTTGTTTCAAAAATATATACACAATAGACATAGAAAAGGGAAAGTGAGGGGTGGGCTATAGGTTCTATGGGGGACTAGTTTGTTCGTTTTGTATGCGTTTGTCCCTATAGTTTTGGCATTGCGGGGTTATGTCACGCGCTGGCCATGGCCATTCGCTAGTCTGTTTACGTTCCGACACTGGCTGCCGGCACGGTGACTCAAGTGAAGCAGTGGACACTGATGGGCCATTTCGTTATAGCTGTCGAATGGTATGTCGGAGGTACGCGAATTCTAGAATATAAAGGCAAGTCGGACCGGCTTTCTGGTTCCTACGGTGCTCGTGCTGAGTCAGTCATGCCGCATGATGCCTTTCTCGCGCTTTACGGTGCTCTACCTTCATAATAAACATCGCTGGTATTCCCGGAAGAGCAGTAGGAGCAGTAGTAGAGACCGGTCCTGCTCTCCTGGAGCAGTATCTTCGCTCGTTCCAGGCTAAACATATGTCGGACGCCGCTCCTTTGCTTCGGTTTCGCTAGCTCCGCGGGTCTCGCCTACCGACGTTTTGCACATGTTTCTGTGAAGAAGGTTTATTTACTCAAAGCGGGGTCAATAAAGAAATGCTTTTGAATATCACAGAGAGCAGCATTCGAAAAGCCTAGCGCGAGTGAAATTATGCTTCACCACCTGGGTTTCTCTAATGGGCACGTAGACTTTTGTACCCGTGCGTTTTTGCATTTCACTATCAGTGATGATAGGCCGTCGCTCCAGGAACGTTAGGGGTGAGCTTGAACTCGACAGCGCAGTGCCGTTGCCACTGGGCCACCGCTACAGGTGTGCGATACGGTGAGGAAACACGAATGAGAACTACGTTTTTCGATAAAATCGTTTGCTTCCCGCAGTGACATTCCTTTGCATCTGAAGCATAAATAGCCGCAGCTGTGCTTACGGTGATGATATTTTCGCATTACCCATACGTCACCCACGTAGTACGCAGGCTTAAGTTTTCTGCTAAAGGCCTGCTTTGAAGTAAGAACAAATGTGTAGCAATCAACGCCTGCGTTCCGGGTCATACCTTCGGGGGACAATATTCAGCCTGTACTTTTACAAGCGGCAAGACTCACGTATTGAAATAGTCGGAAAGGCGTGAAGCGCTTTCGAAGAATCCTTGGCTTGTGCTCGGGGTTGCATCGTCGCCGAAGGTAAACGCAGGAGGCGTGCGTTCACTGTTACTTTCTTCAGCCATGCCTGATGCGGCGCCTCTGCAGCACTAGCGTCTGTTTGGTGACAGAAGCACGCGGAATGAGAGCGCATGCGCATTGACTGCCGATGCTAAGAGGGAACAAATGAAACGTTTCGCTCTTTGGAAACTAGGAAGAAGCCATGGAAATCATCTGAAAAAATAAGACGATAGAGTGCGCCACTACCTCGACGCTAAAATGCTGATATTTTAACGGTAGAAGACGCGTTCAGATAACCTGCGCTGTCTTGCCACCAAATGATAAAAACAGTGTAATCCCCTCTCCCAGTAAAAAACCGTTGGCATGAAATGTCTTTATATAGGAAAAGCCTTAAATTTGACCGTCCGACGTTGTGGCGCCAAAATTCAAGCGCATGCGCCATTATATGTTTATCAATAATGAAAAAAAGTTCTCTAGCCTTTGTTCGCGTTGAACGGACACCCTTATAAACCATTGGGACCTTAAAAGTGTGTGCGTCTAGTTTGCCCGGTTTCTTCCTATTTGCCGAGCAATGTACACGTGTATTATGATGTTTTGAAGAGTATAAGTAAAAAAAAATCAAATTATGGGGTTTTACGTGCGAAAACCACTTTCTGATTATTAGGTACGCCGTAGTGGGGTCTTCCGGAAATGTGGACCACCTAGAGTTCTTTAATGTGCACCTCAATCTAAATACACAGGTGTTTTCGCATTTCCCCCTCATCGAAATGTGGCTGCCATGGCTGGGATTTAATCCCACAACCTCGTGCTTAGTAGCCCAGCACCATAGCCACTAAAAAGGAGTATAAGTATGTTTGCGTGAACTGGAAAGAGATATATAATTGAAAGTAAGCGCTGTCTGTTCGTTTAATTTCCCTTTCCGCGTCCTTCTCATTTTGCTTGCGCTACAATGAAGTAGAAGGGGCCATATATATAACACCGTCTGCTAAGAGTGCTAAGACAAAAAAAAGAAAGCTCATTCAGGGAACCAGCGTTTCTCTTAATGGTCTCCGTGGACTTTGGACTGCCGGTCTGACGTGTCTTTCACCATACAGAATCAGTCGCAATGCCTAGGTGACCGAAAAAGAGCACAAAAGAAAAACGAGTAAAGAGAAATCAAATGCTAATAGAAAGTAACAACGCATTCAAAAAACAATGTCAAATTAATCTAATCAATGTATTGTGAGTGCGCAGGCTTTCGTTTTCATCCTCTTTAGAGTATGTTAAAGTGACTGTAATCTTTTACTTTTTTCTTCCTTAAGTGAAGTGCTATCACTTCAAATTGAACATTGGGGCACGTTAAGCGATTCGTGTTTGTACCGGGTGTTAAAAATAAAGCTTTATGCTTGTCTTAAAATGAGGCACTGGGAGGCAGGCGAAGACCACCTGTGCAAAGAAGTTAAATGGCCAGAGGGATACAAAATAAGATGGTAGTTATTGCTGTGAGCAGTCCAATTAACCAAATTTGAATAATGACGTTTTAGTCTACTGCAGTAAGTGGGTGTGACTGTACTGATAAGTTAGAGGCAGTCGTGTTTTTACACACTGTGAATTGGGAGAATTCTTCTAGCGCGTCTGTACTCCGAGATATCTGACTCCAAACTGTAATTGTCGTTCCCATGATTACGCATGCAAGAGAGTCAGGATCGGCGCAAAGCTCCTCCCTGATGGGACGCAGATGTTGCGTGAGGCATTTAGTCTGACAACAGGGTGGAGGCATCGGCAAAGACGATAACTTCCCCTTTGCCCTCTCGGTTACCGGAATCACTATATGAGTTGTTCCTCTTAATTTCAATAAACTTGCCATACTTGGAAATCAGCAGTCACTTTATATGCGTAACCCAGGCAAGGACCATGCCTGCTCGTCTAGCGACTATTGCGCACGCGCATTGCCCTCTGTATTCTCTGCTCGCGGCTTTATCTCGGCATGGCAGCTGCCGCTATCGTAACAGGCGGCGCGGTCACGTGTCACGACCGCGGTTCCGGGTCCTTCGATATGTAATTTGACCAGCCGAGAGGAGAAGGGGGGCAGTTATCATATTTGGAGATGCCTCCGCCTCGTTGTCACACTAAACGCCTCAGGCAAGAACCGCGTCACATCAGGGAGAAGCTTTGCGCCGACCCTCATCCCTCGCATGCGTAAACATACGAACCACCCTAAAAATTTGGAGTCGGTTACCTCGGAACACAGACACGCTAGAAGAATCCTTCCAACTGATACTGTGTAGAAACACGACTGCCTCTAACTTCTTAATACAAGCATACCCACTTACCAGACCATCGAATTAACGACGGTGGCCTGCAAACTAAGCACCCCTATCCCTGCCTGTTTTTTTGTGTGTTTTTTTTTTTTGTGAAACGATGGCGACTTGCTTCGCGCCCGGCTGTAGCAGCGAAGCCTACGTGGCTTGTGATTAACGTTCTTTCACTGCTACTAGACGTCTGGTACGTGGATGCACCAATTATTTTTTCAGTCATGTAATAAGACACGAATGAAGAGCAGATGCCATGTCCCGGACCCTGAGGCCCATTTGGAGTTCTTTCCATAGATGGCGTCTCTGTTGCAAGAACAAAAAAATGCCGTGATACCTGCATCGAGAGTCTGAAAAAAGCGCTTCCATGAAATACGGAAATACAAAAAAAAAATTCTGCAGTAATTCTGAGAATTGTCTACTAATGTATGACCATTCTTGGACTACGCTTCTAGCTTGCTTTTGCCTACTTTCTTTTCATAGCTTATGTATGTCTGCCTACCCATCCCTAATCCGGTCCCTCCCCTCCCCCCTCCCTTCCTCCCCCTAAAAAAAGAATGCTTCCGCGTTAGTAGAAAATTATCAGAATTTCGGCAGCATCTTTGTTGTTTATTGTATCTGCTCTGCATAGACCACATCATGCTAGATGTTGAACCTCTTGAATTAGAACTGGTTCATCAAACCATGTTTCGGAAATAGCCAATGCCTCTACTAGGTTGAGAACTGTGTCGTGTTCAATGCCTGTAGAGTGAGCACTAAGTGATTGGGTGTTGGGGGACACCACTAACACCCCATCTTGTGCTTTGGCCTCAGGAACACACTGGTTAGCCTCACTGTAAATGGCCTGAAGTCTCACTTTGTTCTAGAGTTGCATTTCAGAAACGACAATCTCGTCGTTGCGCTTCCCTTTGTGTGATGAAAGGTGAAGATGTCCTTGACATTTGTTAGGTGGAGGCTTTCATAGCAGGTTGCCCTTGAAGACGCGACGATGACAAGTTGCAAAGGTAGAACATTTTTGAGGCTGCCTCGAGTCATCTACTAATACACTATTATCACATCTACCAGCCAGCTTTTCTGTCATGTTTTATATTCCGCAATACCAAAGCAGGCTTCTGTGCATCACCACCAGTAATGCGCAAAAGTAAGCTTTCAAGGGGCGTGAAGATAACGGTTTTTCTTTTTCGTTTTCCATTGCTTTTTTTAGCAATGGTAAAGCTACTAATTATGTAAATCTACACTATTTTAGTGCTGGAATGCTTTAACTTCGCCAATTAGGCATTTATTTTGCAGATAAACTTTTGGACACTTTCCTTGTTACCGACAGATATTGTTGGGGTAATGGCCAAGGAATACTTACGCATTAAACGAGAAGAGTGTGGTTAAGCGAATAAAACGGAGTTGTTGCTACACCTGTGCTCTCTCTCCAATCTTTCTAAGAATTTAGGCTTCAGGACTCGTGCACCTTTTGCTTCGGACCACGACCTGTGCCTCTTGAACGACGGCAACCCGACATTCTTGAGAAGCTTGTCGTACAGCAGCTGCCTGCATCTCCCTTCGCTACCACGATGCCTTATGATGAGCGTAGGCTTGCTGCACTACGTCGACACCCAGAGAAGAGATATAGACGCACAAATTGTTATCGTACCGATATCTATCTTATCGCACAAATCGTATCGTTTTTTTTTGTTTTTTTTGACGTGACGGGTGCTTATGATAACGTTTCTCGTGAAGCCATCGTTAAGGCTCTCGTGTCCACTGAAATCAGACGCCACCCTTTCGGTAAATTCGCAGCTACCTGACCCTAATAATTTTTTGTATTCGCCAATGGCGGTGAAACTACCTACTACTGCACCAGCCGTGGAGTTCCACAAGGTGGCGTTTTGAGAACCAATTTTGTTCAACCTAGCTCAGATGAGGCTAGCGGAATCCCTGCCGCAGTCGGTCAGGCTATCAGTCAACGCAGATGAGATTTGCATCTCACCATCACGACTAACTCGCCCGCAGGTTCACGCGACATTGCAAACAACTGGAACGCTGACGTCTGCTTATCTTAAGAGACAATGCCTCGGTGTCATAACAAGAAAACGCGCATTAGTGGCCTCCACAAGAAAATCAATGACTGCATACTCGGCGTATATTATTTCCCAGCCTATGTTGCACAAGAGAACTCTTCAATCTTTAAAGGTCATCGTCGAGCGCGACCTCTTCTGGAGCCCAGACGCATCTCAACCAAGGTGGGACTCCTCTCGATCAGTCACCGTTTAAAAAGCACCGCTAGGAAAACATGGGGGCCCTCGGATTCCTACCATTAACGCACTCCGCTGCTGTCAAGCACTCGGAAGACAAATTCGAGAGTGTTTGACAACATTCAAGCTGAACCGCTTAGAACCTGTCTAGGTCTACCGCGAGGCCCTTCAAGAGCTGCAAGAACTGCCATCGCGAGGGAACACCCATCAGTAGATTTGTCGCCATCAGTAGACGCCCTTAGAAATATTTGTCGACATCTTTGCCGGCTCCAGTCTCAATATATTGTTTCTCACTCCAAAAGTAGACCAGCAGCAGCTTTTTCCGGCTTTCTACACTCCTACCGATCCTGTTTTTCATCCGATTTCACGCTTTCAGCAAGCTCGCCGTGTCGTTTGCGGTGTGTCCGTCAGCCACAAGGACAGCTTTCCATTCCAGGAGTTGGAAAGGCGACCTACTGCCGAATTTCCGTCGTGAGGCACGCAACTCTACATCTAGTACATGATTCCTACACCATTCGAGTTGAAATTTCTACCAATGGTTCCAATGGTACCAATTATTCGTAGCTTCAGCTTCCATAAAGAGGATAAGATCGGCGGAGTGAGATTCTGAGGTGATCTCTTTCCGTATGCCACCCTTAATATTCCATTTCATTTCCTTCCCGTTCATTTCCTCAATGCAACTCTAATTTGTTCGAACACCTTCGCTATCTCACATTCTAATGGTTTTGGGCTGTGGGCGTCGTTTGGGCTGTGCTATTTTTCACAACAAATGTTCTTGTGTAGTGGAGATACATCAAATCAAATATTCACTACCAGCGTCGTTTACTGCGCTGAAACGGTAGATTAATAGTAACCCAATCTGTTCAGAAATGTAACAGAATCAGAGAAGTGCAAAGCTCTGTCAGAGTGGATGCACGTATGATCAACTCTTGACAGTAGCACCCAAGCTTGCGGTGTACAACCAAATTCAGCTCAGTTCTACGATAAAATCATAAAGAAGGCATAAGAGAATATTCAAGCTGTAGTGTACTTATTTATTATGGTTACGTACGTTTAGGTTTCGATGATACTCTACATAAGAAACGTGGAAACAAATGTGAATTATGGGTTTTCTTTGGCTTACATTTATTTCTTGTAGAAGCAAGAAAATTCAGTGTTTAGCTCACCACTTCTGACACACGAGAAAATGCGCGAGCTTCTCACGTGCCCAATCACTGTTTGCGTGGGCATGCCACCCCATATTTATCGATGCGTAAGTACTACTTTTCGTATCCCTCTTTAATCGTGGGCATTGTCTACAAGTAAACACTTAAGAGCCTAACTGCCATGACGGTGGAGTTATCGGTATACGTCACTAGTAATTCCGGACGTACACACGTCATCACTAATGATTTGCGAATCTAGATATTTTGGGCTGCTGATAGTGTGTTTGGAGTAACCTTTGCATGTAAAACGTGACAAGACTAAAAGCTTAGCCTGCGATAAATTCCTGGTAACGCTTGTGAACGAGGCTGAAACCAAGGATGGGCAAACGAGCCGGGTAGACACGTGGGTGATGTCAATACAAAGTATGTTGAAGGTTTATAGATACAATCACATGGCTGAAGATTTTGCATATCAGCAAGCTAATCACGATCACACTCTGCTAGCGCTAGGAGGAACGCCACTGAGCACAGCAGGCTAGTCATGACAGCGGTCATTCACTGGAAAAAGCAAAGGCAGAGGCAGATTCGAATTTAAAAGCACCAAGAACCGACACACGAACGGTACAGGGAAGTCATTACGCCTATTGGCTGACAGCTCGCTGCGACATCTGTTCCCGTTTCAACTCAGTCATTATCCATTCGGAAGCATCGAATTACCGTAATTTGTTTTCTCCATGCGGAAGCTTAACGAATAGGCGAAAAGATTTTCTGGTACTTCCCCTGGGAAATCATCATAGACTTGCTTCTCAAGCTCTTCGCGATGCAAATGTGCTTACCGATAAGTACCACATTTCGGGGAATTTTGTTTCCTTTGCGAAATTTCAGCACAAGCGATGATTGTGCTACAAGAAACTCTAGCCAGAGTGACTGTGTAAAAAATTCACATTTCCAGGAAAGGACTGCCATCTAATAGCCAGATGCTTTCATAGGAGATGCCAGATTCGAGCCTCTTTTTCTGTGGATATTGCCATAATTTTTAAACATTCTCTCTTTGTCTACTTCATGGAGTGATTGATGCAGTCTAAAGCCATTCAAAACACCAGAAAGTATATAGTTCAGACTGAAATGTTCTGCCGGTTTCTACAGTTTTATTCCTTCAGCTTATTTGTAAATTTGGCGCACACGTTGCCTAATGCATTTCAAGAACGACCACCGAAAACATTTGTTCACTCAAAGGTGTGACACTGAAGAAAAAAAGTAAAGAAAACGAAAAAATTGTGGTGTTTCACGTGCCAAAGCCACTTCTTCATTATGAGGCACGCCGTAGTGGAGGACTCCGGAAATTTCGACCACCTGGTGTTCTTTAACGTTCACCTAAATCTAAGTACACGGGTGTTTCCGCATTTCGCCCCCATCGAAATGCGGCCGCCGTAACCGAGGTCGATCTTGCGACCTCGTGCTCAGCAGCCCAACACCATAGCCATTGACCAAGCACGGCGGGTAAATAAAAAAAATTTGTGTCAAATGTAATGATGGGTTTAGTACCAGAGACCAAGAAGACACACAAAAGAAAGCAGAGAATTGAAAAAAAAAATTACGCATTACGAGTTAACGTTACGTTCTGTAGATTCGGCTGTCACAGTTTCTTCATTTTTTTTTCTTGTGATTTTCGCACCTCACGCACCATCTGTGAAAGAATAGTAATCAACCATCCAGATAATGTTGGTTTCGTCTTTTAGAAAAGCCTGACCTGTGTTGTTCACTGGTCTATGTAGTGGCACAAATACAAGCAAAAAAGAATTGAAGGCTGGCCACACTTTCAACCGCACGATAGGACTGTAGCGAAGAGCTTAATAAAGTTTGTCTCGAATATGGACCAAAGATGTGGCGCCACCCAATAGCAATCACTAGTGAAACGACTACATGTAGCTTATAGTCCTTAATGCTAATATCTTACAGCGTATATATACCAGGTTTTCGTGCGAAGGTGTTAAATATTATTTAAAAAAATCACCTGTGGCTCATAGAGCAATTAGAATCCGTGAGCTTGTCTACTCGAAGCGGTGAACATTACTCGCCCAAGAAATCGAAATGCCTAATCTAGTAAATGACGAAGTATCACTAATTATATTTATATTTATATCGACGGTATATTTGCAAATTGTGAATTGCATCCAGTGAGCTTGAAAGGCATATGTGCTTGGAGCAAATACCAAGGATGGCGCCGCTGTCCAGATATGTGCAGTGGAACTTAAGGTGAAAATGCACTCTTGCCATACATTTTTTTTTTATGAAACCGTCATAATATGCATAGAAACACAAAAGTGATTGGGGCGTCCATGGCTTTTGTCGCCATGGTATATTATGGAACTGCTGTGATTTTGGACCGTCGTTCCTTGTTAAGTTTGTACAGCTTGCAAAATCACCAGCTGCACTACGTAAATAGCAATATGGGCCATAAAGTAAATAATCACAAGTTTCATTAGTGATTTCTTTATTGCTTATCCATTGATGTAGTACATACTGCATACCCTTCGGTCCAAGTAGAGGAGCAATGGAATGTATACAAAGAATAGCTAACAAATGAAGAACAAGCAGGTATAACCTATATATTTTTGTCAGTGTTTGTAAATCATCGTTCCAGTCTGATATTTTTCGGGGAAAAAAACAAAATTTAGACGTATCACTTCGAGCATAATAGAGAGTTGTGAGTCAGGATGATACTGTCTTGTGTGCCATGTTAGTGCAGGCCTTATGTAAATGAGTGATTTATTTCAGGCTTCTTGCTGAGGACGAAGGAAAGGAACTTTTTGGAGTAGGTATAGAACGCTTTAACATAATTTCAGAGGGAGAGTCCTGCCTTGCGAATTTATGAAATATAAACCTGACTACCTTTATATTTCGTCAAGATGTGTGATATTTGACTTAGCATAGGATCCAATTATTTACATGCATACTGTACCTTTGGTGTAATAAATGAAAAATAACATAGTAATTTTACACTAAAAGGGGCGTTTTTGAGTTTGTCTGAGGAAACAGTCTCTGGAAAGAAGTACAAATACAATTAATGTGCATATTCCACGAGAAAGCCGAAGTCAAAGTAACCTGTAAGTATTTGTAGTTGTTAGTCTACAAAACAACGCAAATTAGTCGAATATACATGTAGTTTTCTCGTTCAGATAATACCCGCCTGTTTGTGAAATCCGGCTCAAAGACTGGAAATGTGCTTTCTCCCGCGGGTGATCTTTAAATATAGGCTGAAGCATTTGCTGCAAACCCGGTATAGTCAGGCGCTAATCCTGTAGCTCAGACTGTTGTTGTTCGGAAAAAGAAAAGAAATACGTCTACCAGGAGTACATACCCGAAACACACGGGTGAGACTAATTGGGCCACTGAGGCGAGGATCTCTTCGCAATTTGTTGGGAGGAGCCTCACGTACATGCTCACGCGAGCGAATGTGATTGGCGCGCAGCGAAGCACGTACCTGAGGCTCCTCGCCAAGGCTTGGTATGGTATGGTAAAACTTTATTGAAGTCCTGCAGATCGTGAGTCTTCACGAAGCGGGCCGCTCCCACGTGGGAAACGGAAGGCCGAGCCTCTCGGCCGCATCGTGGGCCTGCTGGACTGCCCAGAGTTGGTCAGCCAGACGAGGGCAGCGGAGAACCGCCTTCCATCTGGCCGAGCTGTTAGCGATGATAGAGCGTGACCGGGCACACCGGCAGAGCATGTGGTCTTACGTGGCTATTTCTATACAATCGTGGCAGGTAGCATCGGTGTAAGTATCCGGATAGATTTTATGTAAGAGCGACTGAATGGGATATGTACGCGTTTGTAGTAGACGGAGCGTTAATGCTTGAGCTCTACTGAGCTCTACTCGCAAGGGCTTGCAGACAAAAAAACCCGAAAATAACAAGAAAAGTAAAAATGATCACAAACTACGCATTAGCAGCCATATAACTCAGTGTGCTTCTTTCTAAGGAATAAAACTTGTTTTATTCAGGACTTCGCCGATATAAAAAGAGAGGTTGCGCATAATTGCATTCGAAAAACAGCGAGCTGCGCTGTGCATGGTGCGGATGGCAAAGGAGTAAGTCTGATTGAACGGTTCGAGTGCGAACGAAAGCACAGCATTCACAACTATGTATGGAACGCATGTGATAGAGGGAGGACGCCATCCACTGTCAGTGCAGCCACAACCTTACAGCAAGCGCACTAGTGCCACGTTACAGAAGTTCCATCGATGCCCTGGGATCGCTACGCAAATTTCTCCTTTCATCCTAAAAGTCACTGGGAAAATACAAAAGGTGATCACACAATATTTACGTAAAACGTTCGCAGCGTTTGCCTTTGTATGGAGTTCTTCGTTTTCCCTATTGAATATCTAGTCTTGTCTTTTTTTATTTGCGAAGTATATTTCGGAACCCACCACAGAGTTTTATCGCACACTAAGATGTGACATCGTAACAATTTTACTGTTAAACACATTATAGTGAACCTGGGCGAAAAAAAAGCGGGAACCACAAAGGCCCCGTCAAATTGCTACCTCCGATGTTTTGTCAAGCTAAACAAGACGAAAACAATGTGCGAGAACTGGCATTTACACAAGCACGTACGAATTGGGAATGCGCCTATACCCATGCCAGCGGGAGGGTTCCGTGGCACTATGAGAAAGCAGGTGGGATTTCTAAAGACCAGAACATTAGCAAACTCCTGTTCTACACCTTTACAATACGTTCGGAGAAATTAGGTTTAATTTTTCATGGCCATTGCGTTAATGGCGCCGTGTCGCAGAAAATCAGACGTCGGCGTTTCATCTTCGGCGACCCGCGCCCAGTGTCGACGGCCCTTTTAGGAATAATCATTCCGAATCACTCACACCCAACCACGCGATCTCAACACCACAGGCCCTCCGTGTTGCGCAAACAAGCTTATAATCTAACTGAATTTCTTCAGGTAAAATGCGTCAGAAAAATCGTAAAGTACCACTTACACTCAGTCTACAGACATGATGGCGTCGGATTCTTTTTTTTTAATATTAGAGAAAACATAAATCTGTTACGCGCAAAATTAAAACACTAACCCCTTTTCACTTGGTAGCGTTTTCCCGCGGCCATTTGAGGTTTGTCTTCTACTCACGGGCAACTGTCTGTGGCAATGAAGGGTAAGCTACCAGCGCGTGGCTGCTGCACATGCGTGTTTGCACAAAGTAGTCCCGTAGTGTTTGACCGTGTTTTAGTTTGCTCGGAACAGACGCTAAATCGACGCAGCTTCCACATGGGACGGTTTCTCATTTTGCCGGACGCGGTAGGGAAAAGCCGCAATATAAGTAGACCTTCACGCTCAGTGGCCTGTTCCGTACTATTTAACTGTTGCTAATAAGGTGTCTATGTTTTGTCTTCCTTAGCCTAAACTTCCCTTAGCCTGAAAAAGTGGTAAGGGAATACATCTACTTAGGGCAGGTAGTGAAGGCGGATCCGGATCATCAGACGGAAACAATCAGAAGAAAAAGAATGTGCTGGGGTACGTTTGGCAGGCATTCTCAGATCATGAACAGCAGTATGCCATTATCCCTCAAGATAAAAGTGTATAATAGCTGTGTCTTACCAGTACTCACCTACGGGGCAGAAACCTGGAGGCTTAAGAAAAGGGTTCTACTCAAATTGAGGACGACGCAACGAGCTATGGAAAGAAGAATGATGGGTGTAACGTTAAGGGATTAGAAAAGAGCAGATTGGGTGAGGGAACAAACGCGAGGTAATGACATCTTAGTTGAAATCAAGAAAAAGAAATGGGCATGGGCAGGACATGTAATGAGGAGGGAAGATAACCGATGGTCATTAAGGGTTACGGACTGGATTTCAAGGGAAGGGAAGCGTAGCCGGGGGCGGGAGAAAGTTAGGTGGGCGGATGAGATTAAGAAGTTTGCAGGGACGACATGGCCACAATTAGTACATGACCGGAGTTGTTGGAGAAGTATGGGAGAGGCCTTTGCCCTGCAGTGGGCGTAACCAGGCTGCTGATGATGAGCCTAAACTTACGTGTATTACAACGCGGGTCTCTAGTCAGAAGTGCTCTCATTTGCACACGCTTTGTCTCCGTAGCTGTCAGTTCACAGGAACAGAAAGTTGTCCGCGAGTATACTAGGAACGGCGCCGCCCCTTCCGTTCCTCAGACCATAAAAAATATAAAAACAAACACACCCACAGTACACTCGCCTTAGCGTATAGCACGCCGCCAGCGTTTCCTGGTAAACATTGCGGTTACGTAAGCTGCGGTTGACAGGAAGCGTAAGTAGCATTCAGCGATGTTTTTATGCTATCCCGCACCACTCTTAAAGGCGAAGTTTAAGTGTCCTCCTAATTTTCATAAATGCTAAGGCGGCCGTTTCTACTACGCGGCGGTAACTGCATCTTCATTCCACGCCGACCAATATCTACTTTTTATTTTTAATACTTTATTTAAACATACTTTCCCGATTTTTACATCGCTACACATCACACCGCAGCACATCTAACACTAAAGCGAAAGGGACAGCCTTTTTCACAATAAAATCTTCAGTATATTATTTCATGCAGTTTAGTAATCAGGACGAAGTAAACGAAAATGTGCGTTCTGAATTTCGATAACGCTTACGTATTTACGAAGGAAGCCATCTGCTCACGCTCGGCAGCGCCCGACCACCGTTATAATGAAATTTTGGGCACACTGCTTACTGGAGTCATGGACTTCGGGTCACGCTAATTCCTGATAATTTTGAACCCTAAGCTTGCCTCGAACAACGTGAAACTTCAACTCAAACTACTCGTGCGTTTCCAGCCCATGCTCCCTCCAGGCCGCTCCGGTCTAGACACCTTGGGAAAAACCACTTCGTATTGCTGGCGCCTGAAACTGCGCCCTTTAGATGTCACTACTATCCGTCCATCAAGCTGGTGCATGTCACAGCCTGTTCGCACCGCGTAGCACGGCCAAACTAGCTAGCCAGATTTTACCACATGAGCGCGAGCTCACCCTCCAGCCCTGTCGCGCACATAGCAGACATTGCGCACTATAGTTAGCTACAACTGGTGAATGTAGCTGCGTCTCCCACGTAGCGTCGCTAACGGATTTCACGCGGGTGCCGGTTCGAACCATCTCTCTGGACTACAGAGTACAACCGTGTGCTCTGAGTGACGTCTATGGGTGACGTGGATATATAGGAAAGGGGAGCTGGAAACTTGATCGAGGGCCAACATCTGAATGGAACCGGTTGTATGATTCCCGAGTTTCACACCTTCGAGGTGCGACGCCGTCATGTGCGAATCTCGTTACGTTAGGACCCCTTTCAAGCCGAGCCCGGAGTGCGGCATCTATTGCTAAGCCGTTGTGCGCGTTGCCAATGCACTCACACGGGTGAGTATAACGACGACACTACGTTCGACCCTCGGTAGTTGCGCACTTGCCGTAATAAACAAGTGACGTAATAATTAGAGAGGAAGGAAATAGGTTACTCATGCCAATTCCTGCGAGAAAACAGGCACGTGTAGCTATCTGGCACAGTGAAGCACAGGAAATAGATTAAAGACCGGGGCCACCACGATAAATTGAGGGACAGCTTCGGCGTATTGCAGGTCACAGGTGCCAAAATCTAAATTAGCGGCACCTGTGTGAACATCGAAAATCAAGTTTACTCTGCATGTCACGGTAAGCTTCATTAGGCGGCGCGTCGCGGGCAGTATCCCGTTCTGCTGTAGCTTTGCAAGTCATCGAAGAAGCAGCGGGGGCACTGTGCAGATGATCGCAAGTGATCTCCGATTGGCAAAAGCCGTCTTCTATTGAGCTCGTTGCAGTGTTTCTTGTTCCTAGGTGTCTTTAAAACATTACATTTAACGTCAAGTGCATTTCACGACAACCATAAAAACATTCGTAGGACCTTTAGGTAGCTTCGGCACCAGTAACTGCTTACAGCACTGCCTGTTTTTTTGGCGCAAAAGTATCATAATTTGACTATGCAAAGGTAAGTCAACAAAGATAAGGCTACTGTGCTTTGTTTTATGTAGGAGAAGCCGATGCGTCTCGACGCCATGGGCGTTTCCACTAAGCCATAAACTGAAAAAGAAAATTAAGTCTCACTGTGAAGGAGTTTACCATTCCAAAGTCGGCGCCATGACCAATAACTTGAACTCCAAATTAATAGCTTTCTTTATTGTGGTATGCAGGCGCTGGGTGGCATGCCGAAAAAGAAAAGGAGCGATTTTTACGTCAAACACCGTGAATACTGTTAAATAGACCATGTTCTAGTTTCTGCAACTTCATTTGGGCGAGTCAGTCAGTCTTGATTATCAATGCCCCAGCCTTCTTTAGGCAAAGTTTAAATGGCTGAGGACGACAGAAAGCTGAGCTAGTTGGTAAGGATTTATTATGCAAAAAGGAGGTGAGGCATGCAGACAGCACACAAAAGTAGACAAGTGGACAACACGAACGCCGACTATCAACTGAAGGGAGCACTCAGGCGAAAAAAGAAAGAAGACACAAAACACATCTGCGCAAGCTCTAGAATGGTGTCACCATGTGTCAGTCGGGTACATGTGCCGGTCTACGTGAGAGATAATTGTTAAGGCACTTAATCTCTTCCTTATGTAACGTAATCAAAGGCTGACTCATGCACGCACTTCCACGATTATAGATATGACATGCCTCTACCATAGCACGCGTATTTTCATTCTTATGCCTGTACAATATCGCACGTACTTCTAACTCTGGCGTGCAGTTACAATCTTGGCAATGTAGAGAAAGATGGCAAGGCGTTCCACCGGTTAACGACCTTCTATGTTCCATTACCCCTGATTGATACACTGCCCCGTTTGTCCTACGTAGAACTGGCCACAACTAAGGGGAATTTTAGAAACCACACCCATACGACAGTGAGTAAAACTGTATTCTTATTGTGCTTCACTGGACAAATATCTGTTCTTTTTTTGCTTTTTACCTGCTCCTATTTCCTCTGTATGGCAGCGCTTATCTTACCTAGCTTATTGGGAGCAGTGAAACCAACATTAACGTCATATCTACTTGCAACTTTTTTAAGCCTGTGCGAGACTGAATGAATGTACGGAATATCCATTACTCTTTTTACACTATTACTGCTTTCTGTAATCACGTCCGTCCCCCTCGAAACCGACATCTTTTGCCGTTCAGCCGCAGGGGCCACTGCTACACTAGCATAACCTGCTTCTAATAGGCGCCCGTCCTGCACATTAAAACTGGCAATCATTTTGTTTACACAGTATCGGGTGAGAGAAGGCTTAAGGCACGACATGGGCAATTCGGTTTTTTGCTATATTGGAATGCTTGGAATGAAAGTTTAACAATGGCTTTGGAAGATCTTGGGGAGTACTGCCAACAAACGCGATTTTGTTCGAAGACCAAGGAAATGTCTAGAAACTGAATTACTCCTCGCTGAGAAAATTTCTGGGTAAACTTTTATCCTCCTCAATAAAGTTTAAATTGCTCTCTTACTGAGGTAGCCGCGGAATCAAATTCTTCTCTATTGCAGAAAATCAGGTAATCATCAACGTAACGAAATATCTTGATGATGCAATCACCTAAGGGTTTCTCTAAGCCGCTGTAAACCTTACTCAGGTAAATATTGCTAATGGCATTTTTAACTGGTCGATCTGGAGTGGCCGCCGAAATCCTCGAGCGAGCGCTCGGGTTTCACAAATCCGAATCGGCCAGCGGAGCGCAAAAACGTTCCGCGGAGGATCACACAGGAAGTAGGCGTACGCATGATACAAACCGGTTCCGGAAACTATGCCCAACTTCCGCTCTGTACGTTTCAATGGCAACTAAAGTCGCCGTCCCCTGTGCGTAAATTCACCCTGATAGTCGCAGAGTGCGTCATTTGCATGTCGCGGCCGCAAGGATTGTGCATGGACAACGTGCATAGAAGGTTTCGTACAGCACCTGCGTCACCTCGTAATCGGTGTCGTCCGAGCTCTCATCGCTAAACGCTAGCCCTGCCGCAGCACCGAACGGAGCCATCTTGCGAAGCAACACGATGTTGTGCGTACCAATCGGGTACCGATTTCGCTTGAAGACGGAAGTGATGCGAGCTATTTCCGCACGAATCCGCGCCTCGGCGGCGGAGCAAGTGAGAGCGATCCGGCGCGGAGCGAGTTGATCCGAAACGACCAGCGGAACGCGCGAACCCGCTCCAGATCGACCAGTGAAATTCGTATTCGTTGCCGCGGAGCAATAAATCCTGCTCCGAATCGACCAGTGAAAAACGCCATAATAATAGGGTCAACCTTTGAGCCAGTACAAATGCCCGATTTCTGCAGAAAAACGCCATCTCTCCACCTAGTCAGCGTCGACTTCATGTACATTGAAATAATTTCTATAGAAAAGCTCCCGTGGAAACACCGCATCTGTCAATAAAAGCCGACTCTTGAACTTCTTCTTTAATGCACTCATTTACTGAATTTAGCAAACCGTCATGCGGCGAGGAATAATACAGGTCTTCGATATCCATACTAAAAGCTGTACAATCACCAGGATTTTCCTCTCTCAAATACTGAACCAGTGCCTGAGAATTACGCAAATAAAAGGGGTCTGAAAAAAAACTAATGCAGCTGAGCAGTTCTGTAGGTAACTCGCGACACAGAGCTGCCACGTCCCTTTCTCTGACACTATAGCACGAAGGGAAATTTCTTGCTTATGGGCCTTCGCCGAGAGAAACAGTTCTAAGGTGAGGGATTTTGCTTTCTTCACATTAGGTACAACCCTATCAAAATTATATCTTGACAGGAGGTCAACCGCACGTTGCTTAACTGCCGAAGGCTTGAATATTATGGGCTGCAAATTCTTTTCTATGGCTAAAATCGCTTTTTCTCAAGATATGTCATCTGTTATAATTACGAAATAACCTTCCTTGTCAGATATTACTGGTCAAAGTTTATGCTCCACAAGGTAATTAACGAATGGTCAGACAAGGTCAGACGTCTTAAAATGAGAACTGGATTGTTTAATGCTGGCAATGCAATCTGAAATACAGCACGCGCGTTCTCCTTCCAAGACGAACCTGTTTATGCAGCGCAGTATGCTTAAAATGTCCACGGGTTTTATGTTAGGCTTAAAACCGTGTTTAGGACCTAAAGTCTTTAGGACCTAAAGCATCACTTACGATGGTGTCTCCAAGAAAAACTTTTGCAGTCATTCAGTGATAGTTCTGCGGTGTGTATTTTTTTAGCACGGCCCATCGCGCTGCTTTCTGCACCTCCTAGCTTTCGTTCTTGTTTTTGTTCCTAAGTGACATAGACACTCTAAGGGATCGGTCGTGAACAGGGCGGTTAGAAAACTGTTATTTTTTTTTGCCTAGCAGCCGCCATCTTCTTCTGCCGGCTTTCATATACGGCGCGGGCACGTGTGTCTCGTGCATCATGCTGCTTGTTCAGAAGAAGATGGAAGCAGAGTTTAAAAAAAGTAAATTTACGGCTACCGTCATCGCTCAGAACGTTTCTGACGTCTTTCGCTCTTTGACTCGCACCTTGTTTTAGTAAGCCTCGTTTTAGAGTAGTAATCACCGTCATCCGATAGATACTCGTCTCGAGCAGAGCAGTACAGCATGGTGTTCGCGCTACCTGTGTCGGTCATGAGGTGATTGCGCTTCCTAGGAGCACTTGACGCTGTGACGTCTGTCTCCTCCGTACGTCTAGCGGACGCCGATTCCATCGCCGAAGGTCTCGAGAACGGCGTCTCCCGAAAGCACGCGAAAATACTCCTAAAATGGGAGCAGTAGGAAACGGGCCGACTGGCCCGTCGCCTCCTTCAGTCAGCTGGACGGTGAGAAAATAAACGAGTGGTACAAGGAACCCATACGTGTCTCGGAATATGAACAATCAAATTTTATGCGAGGCTTGGGAAAATAGCCATCGTATTATTACATACGTATAATCTCTTGTGAATGTAGACAGGTGTTCAATAGTGTTGGAGCAGTACAGAAGCATATAGTTGCTAAGCTAACTATCTTTCCTGTTAAAAACAAGAAAATGGCTCAATATTTCCTAGATCATTTTCACATATTTCAATTATGTCCCTCCAATAAGGGCTGACTATTACTTCCAAATTGCGGTTTACTCAACTTCAACAGTGAAATGAAAAACGGAAGTGGCTCGATTAGTTCATAGGAATTTGCTTGATGGGAGGGGTGAGAGAAATGTCCATTCGTGCAATACTGATTGTAAGTACGTTAGGGCGGAGGAAATAGGACGTTGTGAACGGATACTTGGTATCGTCATAAAATGCACAAAATTGTGCTAATGTGTGTGGTGTGGTTCCCTCTGACTCCATTAAACTGGTTGTCAAGTTTTCAATGTTTGCATATGAGCATGCTCTTTATGGCGACGCCCCTGTCCGCACATTTTCCGGTCACCAGTGCCTTTGTGTGTCTGCTCGACATTTCAATTGATTACAATCAATGGGCAACCTATAACGCCTTGCCTACAGCAGAGAGGCGGCAACAGTCAACCGGATAATTGGACTGCGCCCAGGCCTGAGACAACTTGTGTTTTGTGCGTGGCGTGATATATTGAGCGCACTTTACCCCGTTTTGAGCATTTGGGAAACATCAATATCGCAGGTGGCACAGCGGACAGCCCATGCCGAAATGAGAAATTTACGTGAAAAAAAACGTCATCTCATGCGCACCGTTGCGCATTTATGACACCAAATTACATTCTTCTCTTCCACGCCCTAGAAAAGTGTTACGCTCTGCGAGTTATGAATAGACTACCATGAAATATAAGCGAATGATGTAACATTCAAGCGCGTCAACATCGGGCTTCGCATATTTGGTTTTTCGGTTGGACCACCTTCCCAGACCGGCCCGAAACAATTACCATCTCCAAGAAGTGGTCCGGCACCTGTGGAGACTAACTGCAGGTCAGTCGGGGCATATTGCGGTGTTTTAGGCCGATTTTCGACCTTCAAAATGTGGCGGGCTGCTAACCCTAACTTCGAGTAGGAGAGCAGCGCCGGCGCCGGTGGGCGGGGGCGCACTCGTGCATAGCGGCCTTAAGAACTCTGGCTGCGGCATCGAATCCGCAACTTATCACAACATTTCGACGGAAAGAGGAGATGGATTTCACTGCATAGCAGGTGTGTGATGCAACGCCCTACCACGACTGCAATATATGGCACCTAAGACGAACAAAAACATGCAACCCGTTACCATCGTCGACGAAACGAAAGCAGAAGCCGGACCGGAGCGTGTTCTTTCCCTGAAGGAAAATAAAGATCTCGCTCAGGAGCGACAATCCGCGAAAGGAAGCACACTGCCATCAGGTCTGATTACCAACTCATCCAATCCTATGGTGCATCGCGGGGGCCCATGACGCAAGCGTCTTCCGCCGCTACCGAAGAGTGACCTGAAGATGGTCCTCAGACCACAGCAAGGAATACACAAAAGAATGTTACCAGCCGGGCCCTGGCAAGAGCGGTCATGGAGGCATGCCTGGAGAGAACCACCTACAATAATTTTATTCGAAGAATCAAGTCACGTTCCAACATCGCAGTGATGTCAACCCCAAATTGGGATATGGCCAAGGTCACGCAAGCCATTTAATCCTTGAACATCAACTGACGACCAAACCCGATCAATGCGTACGTTACGGCATGAGAAGACACGACGCGGGGAGTTAACCACGGGATAAAAGCACACACCCCTTCTGACGTGCTGTGACCGAACCTACGTATCCGAACGCAGGGACTGGAGTTGATCCACACAAGAATGCTGGGTGACTGACAAAGTGATTTGCTAACTTTCTACGGCAGCCAAGTGCCAAGGTGTGTTTATTACTTCGAGGGGGAATAAACTCTGCACACCCTACCGAAATGCGGTGCGATTCTGTCGTATCTGCGGCTTCGTGGGACACCGCACCGACGCATGTCCACAGCCCGACGTACAGGTGTGCCACTCGTAGGGTGTGTGGGAGCCTGCCGATTGACACACGTGCGCCCCCAAATGCGCCGTTTGTGGCGGTGATAATCCAATGGGTGACTGCACATGTCCCAGAAGACTAAAGCCAGCCAGGCAGATATCAAGACCACGGCCCAAGAAACCAATAAAGACACAGCAGCGCTGGTTCGCTACCGAAGACGAGGACTCAGAGCTGCGGTTCCGTCCGGAGATGGACCGTCGCAGCCGCTACAGAACCCCCTCGCCATCGCGGAGCAGGGCTTATTCCGGGCAGCCGGGTCTGAGAAGACAATCGACATTCCGACCCAAGGTGCCCCAGCAGCAACAAGATCAGACAAAAAAAGAAGGAAGTCCCAAGAAGCAAGTCTATAGCGGTCCTACTGGCATGGAGAACCCCTCAAAATGATCAGGTGATGTGGGCGTAAGTCGCATCTCCCACTGCCAATGCTAAGAATATACCTACACAAATCACACAGAACCCTGAGTACAAGAAAATAGTAGAAGAAAACAATATAATTCGTAACCAGTTAGCCGAGCTACGAGCCGAGTTTGAAGCTTTTAAGAGCATGGTAAACAGCAGCACATCACAGCAACCCATACAAATTGTAGACCTCACTTCGAAATCACCACCGCAGACATCACTGCAACAAAGTACTAGCTCCAGCGCTCAATCGGTAACGCTGGAACAGTTGGCACACAAGATGCAACTAATGTTCGCAGATGTACACAAACTCAAGCGGATGGTAGAGGAAGTGCAAACAAAAGGCTCAGCCGTCTCGCGAAAAAGGGTCAGTCAAAGTCCGGGAGCTCCTACCAGGACACCGAAAGCTATAGAGTACACTGATGGGGACATTATTATCCATACATAAGGTGGCAAACAACATAAACACATTGAAATCTGGCAATGGAATTGTTGCACGCTACGCAAGAAATTGGCTAATTTCACGTACTATACCGAATCGGCGCCAATCCCTCCCGCTGTTATCTGTATTTAGAAAATAGAGAAACAAAATCAAAAAGTCAAAGGATACGAGCTTTATGCTCACCCAGATTACCCTCAAGAAGCCACCTTTGCCAAGAAGGATGTCGCGATTAGCGTAAATTATTTTTTGGGAACCTATTGAGCACCATATAATCACGATTTGGCCGCAGGAAAGGGCCGAACCTCAAACGATTATTTTCAACGTTTATAGTTCTCCCAGTGAAAAACAGGTGGATTTCAAAAACGTGGTGTCCACCACGATCCGAGTCGTTCAAGGTAGGGACAAATTAATATTGATAGGAGACCAACGAAGAATACTCAAACTGGGGCTACAGTAGAAGCAATCCCAAACGCATCTTGTTAGCAGAAGTCGATGAGCGCTACGGACTTTTCCAGATATACCAACCGGATCTCCCATCGCGAATCAGAAACAGCGTGTCCAAGGACACTTCTCCCGACCTCACGTTCACCAACAATGAAAGTGAGACGTGATGGACAAATCTAGGTGAAAACCAAGAAAGCGATCAGTATATTTTAAGCATACTGGTAATGCAACCAGGATTTGAAGCGCTATCGGCAAGGCAAGGCTATCCGACTGGACCAAATTTCCTGAAAAACAGTAAACGATCGGCAGCATAAGAGACGTAGGAGAATGGGCCGAGCGGATCAGAACTATTAACGCTGGAGTCACAAAAACCATTAAAACGACAACGGACGCTCAAGCCGTTCACTGTCACCTCATGCATCTCTGGAAAGCCCGAAGAGGCCTCACAGAAAGATGGAAAAGGCAGAAGCTTAACCGAAAACTCAGGATACCGAGAGCTCAGCTAGCGCAGCAAGCTAACGAATACGCACAAAAGCTAAGCAACCGCAATTGGCGTCAGTTCAGCCACTCGCTTCGGGGCACGTTGACTACAAAAAAAAGAAAAAAAAAACATGGTGCATGTTTCAAAATATGATTGACTCGGGAGGAACACAAACAGTCATAAATCGCACACTCAAGCTGCTGGAAAATGAGTTTGAAGGTCGGGAAGCCGGCATGCTAGGCAATATTAAACAGATATACGTAGGAACTGTTCCGACCTGGCCATCCACAAAACCAGTTCACGAAGGTCAGGACCAACCGGAATCGGACGCCCCCACAAATTTTGATGAGGCTTATGCAGCGGCAAACTCCTCCAGGAAAAACATGGCCCCAGGGGTAGATCAAGTTACCAACACAATGGTTCATATTCTCAGTGACGACACAATAAAGAGCTTGAACAAATTATTTAACGATATGGTCTGGACAGAGGACAGCGTCCTTCCAAAAGAATGGACGGAAGCAAAAATATATCTCATTCCTGAACCGGGTAAGCCTCTTAACATTGACAACCTGTGACCCATATCCCTAACGTCATGCGCGGGGAAACTATTTGAAATGATTGTGCAGGTCTGGCTCTCGAACCACATTGAACTAAACATATTCCACTCCAGCAAGTTCGGTTTTGGGCCCCATGTGTCGGCGCAGGACGTTTTTCTGCCCCTAAAGTACGAGGTCCTGCACCCCAACAGAGGGTCTGACGATAAATTTGTACTGACATTGTAGATCAAAAAGGCCTTCGACATCATCGCCCACCACACTATTCTGGAAGGATTGGAAGCGGTGAACGGCGGAAAACGACTTTAAAACTACGTGCACTCGTTCCTCAGAGACCACCTGGCCACAATCGGATTATGCTCCAATGGGTGCGACACTTTCAACTGTCCCGACAGAAGCACCCCTCAGGGAGCTATACTATCGCCACTACTATTTAATATGGGGATGAGAAAGCAAGCCTAGCAGCTAGATAAACAACCGAATCTTGGCTGTGCGATATATGCCGATGACACCACGTTCTGCGCTCACCAGGGGTCCTATGGGGACAAGGAAGAAACTCTTCTAAATGCCATAGACGCAGTCATGGAATACGCGAAGGTGGCGGACATTACATGCGCAGACGAAAAATCGCAAATAAATTTGGAGCGTGCGAAATATGCAAGAAAGAAGGACTGGGTGTCAATCACTCTGACCCTCGACCGGGCGCCAATTTGTGAAGGGGAGACACTAAGAATATTGGGGATGTGGACACAGCAGAACGCTGGGACATCCCACACCCTTCCAAAACAAAGGGGGGTAGCAGTAAACGTGGCCAGAATTACCCGTAGATTGGCAAGAAGCAGAGACGGCCTAACTGAGGGACAGACCATCAACCTGGTTCACGCATTCGTAATTAGCCGCATCACATACGCCCATCCGTATCAGGCCTTGACAAAGCATGAGATTACACAGGCAAACACAATAATGAGAAAAGTCTTCAAAGCTGCCCTTGGTCTCCTCGAATGCGCTAGCACAGAGAGATTCGAGGGACAGGTTCTGCACAACACTTTTGACGAGTACGCAGTTGCGATGGTATATGCGTTATGACCTCTTCTATAGAGGTCTCCTAGATAAGAAGCAATACGGGGTAGGATTCCTAATCGATAAGGACATAGCGCGCAACATTGACGAATTCTACAGCATTAACGAGACCTTAGCTGTAGTCGTAATCAAACTTAATGGGGAGTATAGACTAAAGGTAGCACAAGCCTGCGCTCCAACTTCCAGGCAGGATGATGAGGAAGTAGATCAGTTTTATGAATAAGTTGAATTAGCGATTAGAAAAGTGAAAACTCAGTATACTGTAGTAATGGGCGACTTCAATGCAAAAGTAGTGAAAAAGAAGGCTGTTGAACAAGCAATTGGAAACTACAGCGTCGATTCTAGGAACGCTAGAGGAGAGATGCTGGTAGAATTCGCCGAAACGAATAAGCTTCGAATAACGAACACTTTTTTCAGAAAGCATAGCAACAGAAAGTGAACCTTGAAAGGCCCTAATGGTGAAACAAGAAATGAAATTGACTTCACACTTTCTGCTGTTTCCAGCATAGTGCAGGATGCAGAAGCGCTACGTAGGGTAATGTTCAGTGATCATAGCTTTTTGAGGGCTAGAATTTACCTCAATTTGAAGAGAGAAAGGGCAAAATTGGTCAACACGAAACAGGTGAACCTAGAGGCAGTAAGGGTAAAAGCAGAGAAATTCAGGCTGGTACTTGCAAACAAATATGCAGCCTTCGAACAGAGAGATGATGATGACATAGAGCTAATGAATGAAACCGTGACTAGGTTACCAGCAGAGGCAGCAACTGAAGTGCGAGGCAAGGCACTAAGGCAACCAGTACGCAAGCTCTCCAAAGAAACAAAGCTCTTGATAAAGAAAGGACAAAAAATGAAAGTTTCCAACTCAAAAGATAGGATAAAATTCGCGGAACGGTCAAAAGTGATGAACAAGATGAAAATAAGGGATATCCGACACTATAACGTGAGAAAGGTTGAGGAAGCCGTAAAAAATGAACGCAGCCTGAAATCAGTGAGAAAGAAACTTGGGATAGGACAAACCAAGATGTATGCACTGAAAGATAGGCAGGGTAATATCATCAGCAATCGCAAAGATATAGTAAAATCTACGGAAGAATTCTATACTGACCTGTACAGTACCCAGAGGACTCAGGAGAGCTCCATTCGGAACGATAATGAACACTATACAGGAACTCCTCCTATAACTAGCGATGAGGTCAGAAGGGCCTTAAAAGACATGAAACGAGGAAGAGTGGCAGAAGAAGAAGGAATAACAGTCGAGTTATTCAAAGATGGAGGAGACATTATGCTTGGAAAACTGGCGGCTCTTTATACGAAATGTTTATCGACTGGAAGGGTGCCAGAAAACTGGAAGAATGCAAACATTATAGTAAATCCGCAAAAAGGGAGTCGTTAAGGAATTGAAAAAGTATAGGCCCATTACCTTACTTCCAGTATTATATAGTACATTAACAAAATAATATCCAATAGAATAAAGGCAGCACTGGACTGGAGTCAAGCAACAGAACACGGTGGCTTCCGGAATGTATACTCTACCATGGATCACATCCATGAAATAAATCACGTTATCGAGAAATTAGCAGAGTATAATACGCCCTTCTATATGACTTTCATAGATTACGAAAAGGAATTTGATTCAGTAGAGATACCAACAGTGATAGCGGCATTACGTAATAACGGAATACAGAACGCTTACGTAAATACCTTGAAAAATATCTACTGATGTTCTGCAGCTACCTTAATTCTACACAAGAAAAGCAGGAAGTTACCTATAAAGAAAGGGGTCAGACAGGGAGACACAATCTCTGCAATGCTATTCACTGCGTGCTTAGGAGAAGTATTTAAGCAACTAAAATGTGAAGGCTATAGAGTAAAGATCAATAAGGAGCAAACTTCAGTTTGCCGATGATATTATTCTATTCAGTAGCAATGCAGGCGAGTTACAACAAATTATTGAGGACTTTAACCGAGAAAGTGTAAGAGTAGGGTTGAAGATTAGTATGCAGAAGACAAAGATAATGATGAATAGCCAGGTAAAGGAACAAGAGTTCAGGATCGCCAGTTAGCTTCTAGAGTCTAGGAAGGAGTGCATTTACCTAAGTCAATTAATCACAGGGAACCCTGATCATGAGAAGGGAATTCACAGAAAACAAAAATGGGCTGGATCGCATATGGCAGATCTTACCAGCTCCTCACTCGAAGCTTACCATTAGAATTCAAAAGGAAGATGTACAAACAGTGCAGTTTACACGTGCTGACATGTGGTGCAGAGACATGGAGACTGACAAAGCTTGAGAACAAGTTAAGAACCACGCAAAGAGCGATGAAACGACGATTATAAACATAACGTTAAGAGACAGAAAGAGAGCAGCTTCAATCACAGAGCAAACGCGTATATACGATATTTTAAATGACATCAAGAGAAACAAATGGAGCTGGGCAGGTTTGGTAATGCGCTGTTAGATAACCGTTGGACCATTGGGGTTGCAGAATGGGTACCAAGAAAAGGAAAACGCTATCGAGGGCGACAGAAGACCAGGTGTAGCGATGAAATTAGCCAAATCGCGGGCGCCAGTCGGAATCGCTTGGGGCAGGACAAGGGTATTTGGAGATCGCAGGGACAGGCTTTCGTCCTGCAGTGGACATATATCAAGCTGACGATGATAATGCTCAGAAAGAACGACTTTGTTCTTCAACTCAGGGCACGGAAGTATGGGAGAGGCTAGGCTTTCTCCTGAGGCCCCAGTGTTGTGGAGACAAAAGGGCACAGATAGACCGCATCGTTGGATCGCATATCGCGGTGGCCCCAATTCCCCAAAACATGCACCCCAAGTACCGTCCCGGACGCCGCAGAGGAAGGGTAAAAACTCTTGACAAACGTTTTGGCATGAGACCGGGAGTTTATTATAAGGATGCCAGTCGAACCAGCTTGGTCACCTTCACCACAGTCTCTACGTGTCAGAACAACATAACAACGGCATCGTTAAAAACCACCTCGGCTTGCGTGGCAGAGGCTTCAGCCATCGCCTTGGCCATTGAGACGCCGGGCGCCACACAAGTTCGGCTGTCATATTATGCGACTCACAAGCGGCTTGCCGCCTGTTTCTAAATGAAACGGCACCCCAATCAATACTTAAAATTTTAAGCAATCAACTAGAAGGGCACCACACTATCATTATATTTCCGGCACAGGAGGCACAGGCAGGAAATGTGAAGGCAGACCGTATTGCTCGATGATTAAACGTCCGAGCAACGGATTGGCCAAGCGACGACCTTACACCGAATTCTCGTGACATCCTCCTACGGCAAAGGCAGGAGCGGATACGCCTTGCATATCCTCACTCCGATTTAAACAGCCAACAGGAGATGGACTGGTCTGCAGACGAATACACACCCCATCCTGCACCGCCTACGCAGAATACACCCCACGAGGTTCACTGACGAGTGCCCGTGGTTACAGACACGATCTTTCATGATCTTTCAGGTTTGCAAGCCAGCACAATGAGTGATGGTCGCTGATTGCTCGGAACGGTCTACCGTATAAGTATGGTCGGAATTTTCCTATGGCCCATATTACTGCGAGGCATTCTTTTTCTGTGGCTGAATAGTTGCTTTCAGCCCTCGAAAGAGTGCGGCTAGCGTATGCAATCAATCTTTCCTCTCCGGTTTGCCATTGAACGAGGACGGCACCAAGCCCTAAATTGCTGGCGTCTGTGTGGATATCTGTCTCCGCTTCCTCATCAAAGTGCGCAAGGACCGGGTGGTTTTGAAGTCGCCGTCGCAGCTCATTGAATGCATCTTCTTGTTCACTGTGCCAGACGAAAGGCATATCTTCTTTCGTTAATTGCGTTAACGGCTCGGCAATCTTCGAAAACGTTTTGACGAAACGCCTGTAGTAGGCACAAAGTCCTAGGAATGGCCTCACGGCCTTTTTGTTGGTTGGTATAGGAACATTTTCTACTGCTGCGATCTTCTCAGGGTCCGGTCGGATGCCTTCGGAGCTAATCACATGGCCGAGGAAAAGGACCTCATGGAAGCCGTGGTGACATTTTTGGGGCTTTATCTTCAGTCCTGCTGAACTAATAGCTTTGAGCACAGTCCTTAGTCGTTCCACATGCTGAGCAAAGGTGGTCGTCAAGGTAAACCAGAGAGGACGGCCACTTTAACCCGGAGAGCACAGTGTCCATCATCTGCTGAAAGGTGGCCGGTGCGGAACAGAGGCCGAACGGTAGTACCTTGAATTCGTATAGTCCGTCTGGTGTCACGAATGCTGTCTTCTCATGATCCCATTCGTCCACTTCTATTTGCCAGTATCCGCTCTTGAGGTCGAGAGAGGAAAAAAATTTCGCATTCCGTAGTCTATCGAGGGTGTCATCGATCCTCGGAAGTGGATAGACATCCCGCTTTGTGACGACGTTTAGCTTCCGATAATCAACGCAGAAGCGCAATGTCTGATCCTTTTTCTTTATCAGCACCACAGGCGAAGCCCACGGGATGGTCGAAGGTTGAATTATGGCGTCTATAAGCATTTGTTCGACTTGTTTGCTGACGATCTCTCTCTCCTTCGTTGACACTCGGTAGGGATCCTGGCAAATAAGCCTCACAGCTTCGTCGACAATGATACGGTGTTTGGCGATGGATGTTCTCTGGACTTTCGACGTCGTTGAGAAACACGAGGCGAATTCTCGTACAAGGTTCTCTATTTGCTGCTTCCTTATCGGTGATAGTGCTGCTTCGATGTTGACGGATGCGAGTATGGAGTCTAAGTTGTCAGACTCCAGTAGTGCAGCATCGGAAGGGCTGAAATTCATAACCTGTTCATAATCGTTAATGCGGGCAATGACGGTTCCTTTCGCAACATGCTGGACTTCATTTCCAAAATTAGTCAGGAAGACATTTGAACACCCGTCACGCAGCCGAACAAGTCCCCTTGCCATACAGATCCCTTTTTCGAGTAAGAGCCCGGTGTTACTGTCTGCTACTCCTTCATAGTCGCTGAATACGGTGCTTCTTACGGCGACAGTTATACTGGATCTTGGGGGTATCGTGACGTCGTCGTCTATAATCTGAAAAGCATCAAATTGTTCTTCACACTCGAACGTCGGGATGGCGTGCTTCGTTGAGAACGACACACATGATTGATAACTGCACGGTTCGCCTGCAAAAAGCCCATTCCAATAATTAAATCCCTTGAGCATTCTGATAGGACAATGAAACTGGCGACGTATGTAAAGCTGTGTTTTCCGATTCTAGAAATGCACCTGCCCACCGGGTTGATAAGGTGTTTACCGGCGGTTCGAATTTGCGGTCCTCTCCAAGGAGTCAGCCCTTTTTCCAGTCTTCTGGCAAGTACTTTACTCATAACGGAATGGTCTGCGCCTCTGTCTACTAAAGCAGTAATTTCGCAGCCGTCTATAAACACACATAAATCGGAAGCTACGTCACTCTTTTCGCAACTGCTCTCGCGTCCGTCGTTATATTTCACAATCAGCTCTGGAGGCTCTGTTCTTGCGTCGACAGTGGCCTCACCTCCACAGGCCGTCGGTATTAGTTTTCGCGACGTGGGCTTTGGGGGCGTCGCCTTGGGGAGCTTGAGGATGAACGCGTGCTCGATGATCGATACCTCAGCGGCACTGTTGGCCGAGGTTGATGTTGCTGTGAAATGTGCGGGCTTTGGCGCGTTTACGGGAAAACCCCGAAGCCTCACTCTGCGGTATTCGCACATCCTGTAGAGATGACCAGCTTCGCCGCAGTGGTAGCACAGCGGGATTCTATCAGGAGTGCCCCATATGTGAGCGTTTCAGAATCTCGTCTCCGGTGGAGACGGCAAGAACCGAGGTTCGGCTACATGCGCAGTTGCCGCGACGAAAGTACGTCCTGGAGATCCTCTGAGTACCTCGGCATACGATACCGTCGGCCGTACCGGTGACGACGCTTGCGACTGTGCTGGCGGGTGCTGTTCGCAGACTGCTTGTCTCACTTCTTCGCGAACCACTTCTGCTAACGAAGAGACCGCTGCGGGGCCGTTGTTTAGCTGTTGCCTCTGAAGCTCTTCTCGAACCACAGATGTTATGAGTTCTCGTAAGACCTCGACGCTGTTCCCGAACATTGCCGACATCGCATCCATAGAGGCGACGTTCATATCGCGGTCACAGATTCTCACATGCAGTTGAAGAGTCCTTTTCATAGTTGTCGCCTCGGAGTGGAATTCGGCGACGGTGCGTGGAGGGCTGCGAACCAAACCAGCAAAAAGCTCGTGCTTCACACCGCGCATCAGGTGCCGAAGCTTCTTGTCCTCGCTCATGCTCGGGTCGGCCCGGCGGAATAAGCGGGACATATCTTCGAGATACATTGCAACGCTTTCGTTGTTTCGCTGGCTTCCTGCTTGCAAAGTGGCTTCAGCTCTTTCCCGGTGGTCTGTCCTCGTATACATGGCCAACAGCTCCCGTCGGAAGCCATCCCACGATCGGAGGACAGCTTCGTGGTTTTCAAACCACGTTCGTGCACAGTCTTGCAACGCGAAGTAAACCTTGCGGAGCTTCCGGTTTTCGTCCCATCCATTTTAGTCAGCAACGCGCTCGGAGCCTTCCAACCAGTCCTCGGCGTCTTCGAAGGCGTCGCAGTGAAAAGGCTCGGGCGTTCGCAGCTGATCAACAACAATGGGGGTTGAGGCTGTCTTGGATGTCATTTCAGTACAACGGGGGTGTTTGCCTAGCAGCGCTAGTTCTAGGTTGTAGCAGTAGGCTCGAACAGGTCGGTACTATGGCAAAACGGGGAATCCAGCAATTTTTGTCGTCTTCACTTTCACAAGCACTATGCCCACTGCCCAGTGCCTTCAGTACAATCACTCCCCGCCGAAAGAGGAGCCATTCTGGCGACCTAAGGGTAGGAGAACCTTAGGGGGGTCATGGCACTGCTTGAGCCGGGAGACATGGACAATTTCCTGGCCGCGACGGCGCTGGTTGCAAGGCGCTTCCATTGGATCGATAAGGTAGTTGACCACGGATGTTTGTTTCAGTACCCGATAAGGACCATGGTACTTGGAGAGCAGCTTAGAGGAAAGGCCTGAAGGAGTAGAGGGCACCCACAACCAGACCAGCGAGCCAGGAGCAGAGCACGTAGCCGTAGTGGACGAATCGAGGCGATGCTTTTGATGTGAACGAACGAGCGAGCTGGCGACATTCTTGGGCGTAAGCCGCCGATCTAGAACCAGTGGCTCTGTATAACCTCGGCAATCGTCCGGAGACTCTTCGCGACGAGCATCTGTATGGCATGGTCATCGATGCCTTTCATGACGTGCTTGATCTTGTCTGCTTCATCCATAGATGTGTTGACGCGCTTGGAAAGCGAGAGCACGTCTTCAATATACCTGGTGAAAGTCTCGTCCTAGGCGTTGAATTCGGCCACGCAAGCGCTGCTCAGCGCGAAGCCGGTGAACGGCGGGACGGCCGAAGACCTCTGCCAAAGTTGTCGTGAAGGCCGACCAGGTGGTAAAAACGACTTCATGATCGCGGAACCATAGATTTGCCACGTCAGTCAAGTAAAAGATGACATTTGTGAGCTTGGCGTGTCGTCACACTTATTATAGGCTCTTAGACGGTCATATTTGGCGAGCCAGTCGTCCACGTCATGGTCATATGTGCGGCTAAATATGGCCGGATCGCACTGCCGGATGACACAAGAGCAAACGATGGGCGGGGGTGCGGGTGCAGCAGCCTGTGACGGTCCCGGTTCATCCATTGAAAGAGCTGCTGGTAGCGTCCGACTGCGGAATTCCAGGATGTTGAAGAGAAACCCAGCAGCTCCACCAAATACAACGGGGGTGTCTGCCTTGCAGCACTACTTCTAGGTTGTAGCGGTAGGCTTGAGCAGGTCGGTACTATGACGAAACGGGTAAGCCAGCAATTCTCATCGTCTTCACTTTCACAAGCACTATGCCCACTGCCTAGTGCCTTCAGTACATCAGTATTGTCTGCTGCTGCTATTATAGTCTGCTCCGGCAAAAGAGGAAACTCAAACTCAGCAACCACGGCGAGTGATTAGTGCCCAGGAAGTGCCCATTGTCTAGAGGGTGTCGAGGAACACGGCCAGCAGAAGGCAGGGAACGGCATCTTCATGATGAAGAAAGTCGTATTCATCACCTATGCCACGGCAAAGGTGCCGACCAGACACGTAGCCTCTCATTGACAGCGTCTCAAATCTTTAGCTCTCACGAGCGAAGAATGAGAGAACATTTCCTTACCACTTTAGAGAGCGGGCCTACAGTTGATATACAGCAACACAAGACTAGGTTGCTTGGGTGGCCTTTCGCAGAATACAAAATGTTACAATGATGTTTCAATTTCAGAACGCTGGTTACACGCAAGCGTAAGGATGGCGCGAACATGCACAAGGAGCACCGCGGCTTCGAAGCAGAAATGAAAAAGGCACGAACGCGGCGTTTCTATTCTCCACCCCCACGCGCCTTCCCACTTCGCCGCTTGCTTTCCTTGCAACGAGAAACATTATTTCGCAGATTTGACAGATGGGGCATCTACGCTTGGTGCGAAAAGTTGGCAGAAACATTAAACACTGCTTGCGGCTGGGAATGCAAAAAAGCTATAGTCCCTCTGGCTAGATTTCTTTGTGCGGGTGTTTCTAGTCCGCGCAAGCTCTCGCCTGTGTCCTCAATGCGTCTCGCTGAAGATACAGGTGAGACGCATGTGTCCTAAATGATTTCCTAAATACTATATAATTTGCTTTTGAAACGTGATTTTCCCTTTATTCAGGCCAAACGAATTACGCCAAGGGTCTCAACGCGCTCGTTTGCCCACAAGGAGGGAACATTTCATCACTCGAACGACCGCTTAGCGACGTTCAGTTTGAGATAATGCTTTGTATTTTACGCACTTATCGCATGGCGCCACCTCCTGCCCGTTGGCTGCGCCATCACGTGTCTAACGACGAACCCACTGACTCGTTTAGGCAACTACATGACTGCGACGTGACGACTGCAATGACACACGCACTAGGCACACATTTAGTTAACGTGAAGCGTTGTGCCACCATGGAGTCGGGAAAGCATGGTCATCTCCCATCACGTAGGCACGGTTTTCATTATCACCAATACGAAAGGTTACTGAATACCCTTTTCAGAAGGATTCTCAGGAACCTCCCTGAGAAACGACCTCAATGCGAGGACTTTTGGTGTTTTTCACTGCTTGTTGGTCAAGCCGCGGGCTAATGTGGATTTTCGCGTTAATAGGCACATATTTCATTCGAATGAAGAATCCGCTGTGGTGCCCTAATATGATTTCCTTCTATAGTCATAAAGTACAAATGAGGCCGCGCTCGGCACATGCGAAGGACTGTGGCATTGATAGATCACGTCCTGTTCATATTTGGTTAGCTTTTCGGCACTCACTGCGTAACTAAATGATTTGCTTTTGAAACAAGTGCAAGTCACATAGCATGACCAGGAAAAACTGGGTTCCCGGAATATGCACGTATTCTCGGACAATCACTTTCGACGATATAATCTGACACAATTTCCTCCTCCGAAAAGAAAACCCGCCAACTTGCAAAAAATGCCATGAACCTCATATTGTCATACACATCCTAGTAACATGTCCACACATCGACACACAGATACCGAGTTTTTCATACATGTATAATTTACGTACTCCATTACACCCTGCCCTAATAGTAGCAGATGAACCCGTAGTGCCAATTAGTAATCTGTTCGACTTTTTAGAGAAATCTGTTTATTTACACCAACTATAATGTAATGCAGGTTTACCTGCTTTAACGTTGCGTTTCCTTTTGTCTTGTGACTGGCGCAACATGGCCTTAGTTGCCTTTGTGCCATTAAACCCAAACTATCCAACCAACCAAACTTTCGGTGATATTATAACTTTCGAGTGATGCAGTGCTCTGCCATCCAATAGGCATTGGGCACGGGATGAGCTTGGACCGGTGTCGCCTTTAGGAGGCGCTGCAACGAGTGTAATGGCATTGTCACGTGCAAGCCAGGCTCAGCAGGCGTTGCCGCCACCCATGTTGATTTCATATGTTCCGTCGTCTTCTTTCTGTTTCGCGTTGTCAAAGTACCGTGTGAAAACAAATACGATTAAACATGTTGCGTTTTTGGGTTCACGAACAGTACTGAAACATGCCTGCAGCTGCTTAGGCCTCTTACTTCAATCGTCCTTTTTCATCGCGGACTCACTAGATAGGAGGCAAGACGGGATACGCGCCTTCTGTAGGTGACAGTACGTACAGTGACTAGAAATTCAAACGCGATACACGAAGGGCATGCTTGCCGGCGCTTTTTGCACCGACTGTAACACCTGGGGACACCGAGCTGATGCACCGTGGTATACAATGAAAGCGAGTGCCTTTGTTCCAGCAGAAGCTTTTGTTGGGCTAGTTGGTGCATGTTACTGAAGTACTAAAGCGCAAAACAGACGACTCAAGAAGGGACACGGACGAGCACTCGTCCGCGTCTCTTCTTCTGTCGTCTGTTTGGCGATTTAGTACTTCAGTGAGTACCTTTGTGACGCATTGTGAATTGATTTGGTTCCACGCAGATCACACACAGCTCACCTGTGACGCAAGAAACGAAAGGAAAAAACTGTGGTATCTGTGCGCTCCGAGTTTGCGTTTCATTAGCTCTGACCCTGCTTTGCTATGATGCTGTAGTTCTAACATAAATAAAAGAGCCGTTCATGTGGAAGAGCTTCGTGTCCCGTGAGAACTAGCTGTCTTCGCCTACGTATCTGTAACGGCTCCGAAGCTTGGATTACGCAGCCGAATACTCGTAATTGTAGTCGTAGTTTAGCCGTCTTATCAGTGCATCAGTCTTCCTTTTAAGGTATATTTTCTTTCGCCGTGCTTCCGAGCTCTAGTTGCGTCCGGCACATGATTGTTTGCTGTGCATCGATGGTGAATGCAAACGCAGTGGCGTGTTCCCACTTGGCGCTAACGACCACTGTCGTCACTCTAAGCTGTGTGAAATGGCTCATGACTGAAGACTGGGCTAGTTGCGAAGACATTAAGAATTACGAAAGAAAAATGAGAATAATTACAGCCAACCGTGAAAGATAACTAACCAACTGATGTGCTATCGGCGAAGCAGCTCGAGAAAGAAAAGAGGGGGACGTACATCTCACTTCTTTGTCGACTACCTTAGTGCAGTGCTCTTCGGCAGCCGTTCCTGCGTTGACCATCGGCGTTACCGAGCAAACGAGCACAGAGGAGGGTACAAGAGCAAACGCGAAGCACAGCAGGGTGTGAAAGAGTGTGATTGCAGAGAGTGCGGGAGGAGGAGAGTGCAACAGCACCATGAGGCAGAACGCGGAGGAGGATGGTATGGCGAAAACGTTAGTAAAAAAAAAGCGTAGTGCCGCGGAAAACGGGCTCAGCAGCGAGGACTGCTACGAGATGGCTCTAAAATAGCACGGCATTGTCAGTTTACCGATGGCATGCTGAGAGCGCGTACACCGGTACCATATATGGAAACAAAGCGCTGCTTGAGCGGAGGTCTGTATGCGGCGGCTGCTGTGAATCGCGAATAAGCGTCACCCACGGGTTGCCTCTCGCAAGCTCCCGATTAGCGAGCAGTCTTGCTAGGCTTCGCTCCAATTGTAATTTCACGCAAGAGACAGATTGTCCGCGTCAGCGAATATACTGCGAAATGAAGACATGCATATGCTTCGCATTAGGGAGTACCTTGATGAAAAAAAGAGAGCGCTACGAAGACGAGGACGAAAGAACAACAAGTACGACGGACAAGGCGCTTGTCTGTCGTACTTGTTGTTCTTTCGTCCTCCTCTTCGTAGCGCTCTCTTTTTTTCATCAAGTATGCTCAACCAACTCGCCCACATCAAGCTTCTGCTGCTTAGGGAGTACCGTATACGTCGGTGAATATTTTGCGCCAGAAGAACGGTACAACCAGGACCGAACCAGAAGGCGGTTCAATGACTAGGAACGGCTCCGTCGCATTCTGCTACTAGGAAATGACTGCGCAATGAGCGCCGACTGCAACTGCAACCCCAAATGCGGTGTTGCAGTTTAACACAGCCTCCCGAAGCGTTAGCTAAGATGAGGTGAGAATGGGACAAACTCATAGCTCCCACTCGTCACGCAAAGAAGCAAATCATTAATTCCAGTGGCCGAACGGAAGCTACAGTGCACACAACTGCACCAGCTCGTGCTATGTGGGACGTCACATATACGTGCCAGCGGTGTCAGAAATGTGTAATGCAGCTGAACGCCTTTACAACGGAGTGCTTTGGGCCTTGAATCCTTCGTTATACCGGTCACTTCATTATAAAGGTCGTGCAGCGCACAACTCACACAAGAACTCGGACAGCGTTATTCCTTCCTTTTATAAGTCAACGTGTTCTAGAGACGTTCGTTATAGATGTGCTAGACTGTATTTGGCGTAGGCATGAGTAATGCATGCATACGGTTTGAACATCGCGTTGTTATGCCTGCGGCATCAGCGGTTCGAATCGACCATCTATGCAATGGTACGGCATATGAATTGTACTGATGTTTGAGCCGAATAATAGACGCACAATCCTACGTGTTATCGCTCATACCCATGCGTCTATTCTGGTAACCTTTGTAGTCTTCTGACAAATACTTTGTTAAGGTGTGATTATAAAGAAAATCAGAACAGTCTTTTCGAACAGCTTCGATAGCAGCGAAAGCTTCTTTTTATTTCCTGCACAAATGCTGTAAAGATTACAAATGCGAAGTTCAAAGTCATATTTAGCGAAAACGCGCTTTTTCAGAGGAGAAAATAAATCACCCTAGACGCCGAGATTCATTTGCAAGAAAAATCGCTTTACGTGAATGTCACCGTGACGGTGTGATGTGAAACTCGCAGTGACCCAAGTTGACAAAAATACAGAAAGGTTTACTGAAGAGCGGCAGATGCTCGTTTGTCCCTGGGGTACATACTCATTTCATAATCAGTGAAATGTATGTTGTACATTTTTGATACGACGTGGGCAAATTCTTTTGTGCACTTTTTCTATTTCGGTGATTAGACGCGTGCCAGTGTAACCGTGCAAAGCAAAATAACACGTGCAATGTACATGATGGCGCTACATGTCTGAGCTTTCCGCGTTGAGCTCTGCTGGCGGAGTGCCTTTGCATCGCAATTTGCATTAATCTGTTATACGTTACGTGATGCCTTAAATCTCGTTGTGCAGTTGTCGATGGAGCTATCCCCTTATGATATTCGCGTTCGTGCTACGTTACACACATTTCATTCATGACCTGGAATCTTTACATAACTTTATCTTTATTTTTCAAAAAGTGCTGTACATGTGCAAACGTTCATAATGTAAGGAAGTTTATTGAGCGAGTCCAACAAACGGGCGGTAGCTCGGAACAGTAAGCACGGAGAACAAGATGGTGGTGTTCGAACGCCAGTCTCGTGCCCTCCGCTCTTGATGATGATCGGTATGTCATTCTCTTCCTTTCTTCATTACAATTGCCCCCGTCGAGAAAGGTGGAGCCATCCTGGCGATATAACAGGTGGGTACAAGAGCGTCGAAGAACGGCTTGAGGCGGTATACGTGAACAACATCACGTCCACGTCGACGACGGTCGCCTTGCAGCGTAAGAGGCTCAATGACATAGTTTACGGGGGAAGTACGCTCGACGAGGCGGTAGGGACCATGATAATTTGGGAGCAGTTTGGACGACAAGCCAGGGGCGCAGGGTGGTACAAGCAGCCACACAAGTGCTCCAGGAGCGAATGTTGCGGCCGGAGAGTGATCATCATCGCGGGCGTTTTTCTGGCGTTCTTGGTCGGCTGTAGTAAAGCGCTTGGCTAGTTGTCGGCAATCTTCAGCGTAACGGGCCGCTGCTGACACGGGCGTGCACTCTGAAGTATCTGGTGCGTATGGCAGCGACGTGTCGATAGTGTGCGTCGGCTGGCGACCGTACAAAAGGAAGAAGGGGGAAAACCCGGTTGTGACTTTCGTAGCGGTGTTATACGCGTATGTCGCAAATGGAAGAACCAGGTCCCAGTTTGACTGATCAAATGCAACGTGTGTCGCAAGCATGTCGCCCAGAGTCCGATTAAACCGCTCAGTGAGACCGTTCGTCTGAGGGTGGTAGGCAGTACACGTCCGATGTACAATGTTGCACTGGTGGAGAAGTGCTTGAATTGCATCGGAGAGAAATACGCGGCCACGGTCACTGAGGAGTTCGCGAGGAGGACCATGCCGAAGCACAAAACGCTTGAGGATGAAAGAGGCGACGTCCTGTGCTGTCGCCGTGGGAAGAGCAGCGGTTTCGGCGTATCGTGTAAGGTGGTCGACAGCAATGATAGACCATCGGTTTCCGGCCGTGGTCAAAGGTAAAGGTCCATAAAGGTCAATTCCAACGCGGTCGAATGGGCGTTCTGGGCATGGAAGGGGCTGCAATGAACCTGCGGCAGGATGCGGTGGTTTTTTTCGTCGCTGACACTCGTGGGAGCCGCGAATGAACTTGCGGACAAAGCGAAACATTCCGCGCCAGTAGTACCTTTTCCGTAAGCGTTCATAGGTCTTGAAGACACCACCGTGAGCACACTGCGGGTCGGAGTGAAAGGAAGCGCAGATTGTAGAGCGAAGTGTTCGAGGGATAACTAGGAGCCACTTCCTACCATCTGGCGAGTAGTTGCGCCGGTACAAGAGGTCATCACGGATGCTGAAGTGCGAAGCTTGGCGTCGCAGAGTTCGAGTGGTCGAAAGAGTGGGTGCCCCGGATAAAACGTCAAGAAGCGAAGCGATCCAGGGATCGTGGCGCTGTGCAGAGGAGACGGTGGCGACGTCAAGAGCTGACAATGGAAGGGCTATAGTGGATATGGACACAGTTTCGGTGGATAGTGGTGACCGCGACAGTGCATCAGCATCGGCATGCTTGCGTCCGGAACGATATATAACGCGGATGTCAAACTCTTGAAGTCGAAGAGCCCAGCGGGCAAGGCGACCTGACGGATCCTTCAACGAAGACAACCAACATAATGCATGATGGTCCGTAACTACATCAAACGTGCGGCCATATAAGTAAGGGCGGAACTTGACAAGCGCCCAGACTATTGCGAAGCATTCTTTCTCGGTGACGCTATAGCTTGATTCAGCCTTGGTGAGCGTTCTGCTGGCGTATGCGACGACATACTCTGCGAACCCAGGCTTTCGTTGCGCGAGAACAGCACCGAGGCCGACACCGCTGGCGTCTGTGTGCACCGTAGGATCGTAGTGGCGCAGTATAAGTGGTGACGTCAGGAGACGGCGAAGGGTGGAGAAGGCTTGGTCACACTCAGAAGACCATGACGAGATATTGGAGGCGCTGCTTAGTAGTTGGGTCAAAGGCGCAATTATAGAGGCGAAGTTGCGCACAAATCGACGAAAGTAGGAACATAACCCTATGAAGCTTCGCAACTGCTTTAGAGTCGTCGGTTTGGGGAAGTCAGTCACGGCACGTAATTTAGCTGGGTCCAGAAGCACACCATCCTTTGATACAACGTGACCAAGAATTGTAAGTTTTCGCGCAGCAAAACGGCACTTCTTGAGATTTAGTTGCAGCTGAGCGGTTTTCAGACACGTCAGGGCATGGTTGAGGCGTTCGAGATGGGTTGCAAAATCTGGCGCTAAGACAACAATGTCGTCGAGATAGCAGAGACACATGTGCCACTTCAAACCCCGCAGAACCGAGTCCATCATGCGTTCGAAGGTGGCAGGCGCATTGCAGAGGCCGAAGGGCATGACATTGAATTCATATAGACCGTCAGGCGTGACGAAGGCTGTCTTTGAACGGTCTGCCTCTGCTAAAGGTACCTGCCAATACCCGGAACGCAAATCTAACGACGAAAAAAACTCGGCACCTTGCAGGCAATCAAGGGCATCGTCAATTCTGGGTAAAGGGTACACGTCTTTTCGAGTGACCTTGTTTAGGCGCCGGTAATCCACGCAGAAGCGAATCGATCCATCCTTTTTTTTAACGAGAACCAGAGGGGATGCCCACGGGCTTTGGGAAGGGCGAATAACGTCGCGTTTAAGCATATCGTCAACCTGGTCGGTAATAACTTGACGTTCCGCGGTGGAGACGCGGTAAGGGCGTTGTCGCACTGGCGAGTTGGAGCCGGTGTCGATGTTGTGAACAATGGTAGAAGTTCGGCCAAGGGCACGTTGGGCAACATCGAAGGAGTCGCGGAACTGGTAGAGCAGCTGCAGAAGAGCAGAGCGTTCAAATGGGGACAGTCCGTCTGCGATCGACGAATCGAATAGGTCAGCAGCTGGAACATCAGAAGGGGTAAGAGCACTGATGACGTCGAGGTCGCGTCGAGCTGAATCTTGCTGCACGGAAAAAATTTGGCCGATATCAATGGGTTGCACGCATCCAAGGGATTCACCTTTAAGCAGTCTGATGGGATATGGAAGAGAATTTGTGAGGCAGAGAGCGCTTGTTCCATTCGAAATAGAGAGGGTCGAATAAGGCAAAAGAAGTGGCTTCCGATTTAGAAGAAGGCGTGATGGTTCAAAGAATGCAGCTTCATCACGTATGCTGTTGCAGAATACGGGGAGCAAAACAGCTGCTGTCGGCGGTATTTCTGTGTCTTCTGTGACGACTATTTTGTGTGCGGCTTGATGAGCGGGGTGGCAGGACTGGTCACACAAGGGGAACAGGTCAAGTTCAGATCTGGCACAATCAATAACGGCGTGATTATACGATAGAAAGTCCCAGCCAAGTATAATGTCGTGCGAGCAAGAGGAAAGGACGATAAGCTCGACAATGTAGTGCTCTTTAGCTATAATATGTCGAGCAGTGCAGGCAGCTATAGGCCAAACAGGGTCTCCATTTGCTGTACGTAAGGGCATCATCTCAAGAGGCGTGGTCACCTTCCGAAGCTTGCGGCAAAATGTGGCGTCTATAACAGAAACGGCAGCACCGGTATCGACAAGAGCATATGCACGGATGCCTTCTACGAAAACTTCGACAATATTCGACGGCAAAGTTCGAGGACTTGAGCATTTCGACAGCGCAGTTCTTGCCTCACGAACTGCGGAGGCTAGTTTCCCTCATTTTCAGGGGCTGGTCGACGACGCATGGGCGACAAGGAGCGGCGACGGGGTGAAGGTGAGCGACGAGACGTGGGTTGCGGATAGTCACGTGAAGACGTGCTTGTTTGGGGACCGGGATCTTCATAACGAGAGCGTGGACGATCTATGTAGTTCGGTGAACGGACGTCTGAGTATCCTGGCGCCCGACGGCGGCAGAATCGGGCGATATGACCAGGGCCACCGCATGCAAAACAGATCGGCTGGTTGTCACGCGTTCGCCAGGGATTTGCAGGGATGGGAGCAGACCATGTCACGGACGGCTGAATCGAGGCTGCAGCATACGACACACCATGGGGTGGTGAGGGCTGTTGAAGCTGCTGCCACTTTACTACCTCAGCGTAACTAAGAGGCGAGGCGACAGGTTGCTGCTGAATGGGCACCGGCATGGCCTCGGAAATCTGCTCTTGAATGACGTGTCGAAGCACGGGAGCCAACGGGATTGGTCGCTGCAGTTCCTGCTGTTGTGGGAGCTCCTGACGCTGAGCAAACGGCAGGAGAGACAACTGACGGGCCACCTCCTCACGCACAAATTCTTTCATTTGTGCGATAAGGTATGACTGGTCAGGCATGATGTCCAGTGCAGCGAGCGGTTGATTGTACGTCTGAGATGAACGTCGGGTGAGAGCCCGCTGCCTTCTCAACTCGTCATAGCTGTGGTAAAGAGTTACAACTTCAGACACAGTGCCAGGAGACTTCGCAAGAAGCATCTGAAAGACATCGTCGTCGACGCCCTTCATAATGTGCTGTATTTTGGCACTTTCGCTCATTGAGGCATCGGCGCGCCTGCAGAGATCGAGTACGTCCTCAATATAGGCGGTAAATGTTTCATTCGGTTCCTGTGCCCGTGTGCGCAGCCGTTGCTCGGCGCGTAACTTCCGCACGGCAGGGCGACCGAAAACGGCAGATATTGCCTCCTTGAAAGCAGACCAGTTTTCAAATTCCGATTCGTGGTTCGTATACCACAGCTTCGCCACGCCAGCCAAGTAAAAGTTCGCGGTACTCAACTTAGCAGCGTCATCCCACTTGTTGGTTCCACTAACTTTTTTGTAGGACGACAGCCAGTCCTCGACGTCCTGGTCTTCCGTACCCGAAAATACCCGGGGGTCTCGCTGGCGAACGGGGCCGGGACAAACGGCGGCCGGGAGAGGTGGCGGCTGTTGGGCTGCGTCAGCTTGCATGGTCGAGTGCAACGTGCGGGATCGGAGTTCCAGGGTGCCGACGATGTGCGTACCCAGCACGATCCACCAAATGTAAGGAAGTTTATTGAGCGAGTCCAACAAACGGGCGGTAGCTCGGAACAGTGAGCACGGAGAACAAGATGGTGGTGTTCGAACGCCGGTCTCGTGCCCTCCGCTCTTGATGATGATCGGTATGTCTTTCTCTTCCTTTCTTCACTACAATAATATTATTTACGTAAAATATCCGTAGCGCATACGTTTATATTGACACGTGTACTTATCTTTATCGGGCGACCATTTTTTGCCGCCTAACAAATGTAATCACACAGCGCGGGACGCGCCTGCATGTATCCGAAGTTTCTGGAAAGTTATCGATGCTGTCTGTTGTCGCCGAATCTTGTGTTATCTGATTTCATTGCGTGACGCGAATGGTGTAGAACTTTGTGGAAGGCGCGCGGGTCCGAACGATTAGTCTGGAACATTCGACGACTGCTGTATAAAAGCCGACGCGCTTGACCCACAGATCACATTTTCGACGATCGCCGACCGTGTTCGCCGCTATCGTTCTGCTGCAAGTGTAGTCTGTTTTTGTGGGCACAGGCTCGCCCAATAAAAGTTAGTTTTGTCTTTCGCAGTATTGCTACTGTGTTCTTCAACGTCACCACCAAGTTACAATATGAAGAGTTTTTTTTTGCCATTGAAAAGTGTTAGTGTCCTATTTTTTATTTGGAATATATTCTCCGCTATCTACTCAATAGCTTGATCGCGCAACAAGGTGCGACATGGTCCTGATCTTATCGCTAAACCTATTATAATAAACCTGGGCGAATAAAAACCGTCAACCGCAAAGGTGCCGCCACGTTGCTTCCTTCCAAATTTGTGATGCTCAAGTTTTGCGAAAAGGTTATGCGAGAGGTAGCATTTGCACGAGGAGGTATGATTGGAGAAGGTGCTTATAGCGAAGCCAAGGGGAGGGTTCCGCAGCACTTCAAGAAGGCAGGTGGAGTTTCGAAATACCAGAAAGCTTGCCTACCCTTATTTATAGCATTACGATACGCTCGAAGCAATGAAATTTCAATATAATCAGATAAGGGGGATGTTCCTACTAGGCGGCGGCAGCTGCGCCGCAATTCCGTATCTAACAATAACTACTTTTCATTATCGACACTTCATTTAAACATACTTCCCCGCTTTCCACAACGCTGCATATCACACCACAGCGCATCTAGCAGCAGAGCGAGGCAAGCCTTCGAAAATTCAAATATGTTTAATAAGCTCGTTGGCTGTGGTAACTAGTTCAGAAGAAATCATGGTACTCTAGTGGACTGTACATATAGGTGCCCGTAAGAACGATTAAGCCTTGCTCACGCTGGCAAGACATACAGGATACCTGAAACAGCCGCCGGCATTCGTAAAAAGAAACACGCCGGGATAGCATAAGCTGTCGTGAGCATCTAAGCTGGATTTCGTACCTGTGCGCAGCGCGCGGGGTCCCCTAACGGGGCTTTAAGTCACCCTTTTTCTCGAAGAAGCGTGCGACCAGCGGGCAGGCTCGGGGTCAGTGGTGGAAACCTTTGCAGTCAGTTCTACCGCGAAAAATGTGAATAGTGATTCAACATCAAATCAGACCATGACGTTACCAAAAACAGGAACAACGCGTCGTACATTTTCAATGACGTCACCAGAGTTGCGCACGTGGACGCCACTTTTTCTGACGGCTGCCGAAATAATCTGGTGTACGAAACCGGAAATCTTTTCCAGAACTGAGCGACTGGAGTCGACAATGGGTCGCATAGTAACACCTGGTTTGTGTATCTTTGGTACGCGATGAAGTGCAGGAGCGGATTTTTTGTGACAGAGCCGTCAGTAATAAAGTATTTGGGATGAAGTGGGACCTAACGGAAGGCGTGAGCTCAAATTTGCAGTTTTGTTGTGGTATCAAGCGTATGGCCAGTATAGGTGGTGGCGTCACTAACGAATTGTCGCGTCGTCTTGGTGCAGTAGCCGTAATCAAGGAAAACGGTAAGTGAGATCTTGCTGAGGGATAGTTGGTTCATATTTAGAACTGTGGTTAAACAGCGCGAATAAAACAAGGACAGATGGAAACAAATACCACAGACAAGCGCTTCCAGTTGCGATGTTGCAACAACAGTTGCGCTTCCTTTATCAGCTAGAAGAATGACGAAGTCTGGATTGCTTCGAATATGGTCGATAGCCTCAGGTTCCTCTAGCGACTGCGTGGAATTTGAAGAAGCGTTTCGAAGCCTAGAAAGTACATTAATAACACGCGTTGCAGTTGAAAAAACGTTCAAGAAATGTCATCGACCTTCAGTTGTAGGTAGGTGGTTTCAAAGTTTTGGTGATTGCATCAGAAAAACCAAATTCAATATATAGCAAGCATGGCGGTAATGTGTGAAGATTGCGAGAGTCCCTTAAGGTAGACGAGGGGAACGATGAGAATGGTGAGCAAATTGAGTCAATAGGCAGACACTGTGGTCTGGATGCTAGGCTAAAGGAAATGTAGGATGTCAAGGATGAGCTAGTGAAGCGGATCGAAGAGCTGAAAAACGAGCTCACTATGTAGTGTAATGCACGGAAGACGGCAGAAGAAAGACTTCACATAGCCGACGAAAAAGTGAACAGGGCAGTCATCACGAACGAAAATTGAAGGGATGGTGTTACGCCTGTTGTGCCGACAAAGTGCGTGGAATGCGAGGAACATGAGCCACGGGCAGCTGGTAGGAGGGTTACCTATCTTGAAGGTACCACAAAAGGAAAGCGGGAACGCAAGGATCAATGCCCGATGTCAAATCCGAATCACACGGAAACGGTTGACACGGGGAAACAAGAACAGGTGTCGTCAATAGGAAAGATTGAAAGGGTCATTATCACGGGTGCCTCAATTCTGTCTACGTGATCAGAGGTAGTTGTGGAGTGTGTAAAAGGCGAGAAAGGTCTGGCAGTAGCGGCCTTTCTAGGGCGTAAATTGGGTTATGTGAAAAAGCTAGCTAGAGAAAATGTTGTGGGAATGCACAGGGACAAACCTTTGTAGTAGCAGCGGGCAGCCTGAATAACGTGCGAGACAGGAAAGGGGCGGGGCTAAAACAAGGTTTGGCGAAAGGTGTAGACGACCTGAGCGTCATGTACCTTCATGCCGCAGATTGTGATGGGCAAAGTGCCGGAGCTCCGTGTACTTGACACTAACGTACAATGAGCAGTTGGCCACTAATCAGGAGGTTTGCAGAGTGAGGTAAGTGAAAGGTTTCTAGGTTGTAGAAGTCAACAGGGAAGTGAAAAGGTATGACGGCTTACAAAGAGCTTGAATACACTTCACTCACTGGCTTGACGAGAAGTGGGCAGGCGACTAGCAGGTCGGGCATTTGCTTGCTTCTTTTATATTTTTTTTGGTGGGGTGGGGGGACGGGCGCACAGGACGCCAGTGTAAGTAGTAAAAACGAAGGCGCCCTAAGGGCACTTCAGGTTAGCATCACTCGCAACGTAAAAACTAGAAAAAAAGAAAGAAAAGAACTCGACTTGCAATAGGTTACTCAACCATGTAGGGCGGCTGAACAAAAGTGGTTTGGAATATAGGAGTAGTTAAATAGAGAATAAATGGCTGAGTATGTCGTTACGGAAGCGCACGTTAGAGACCGGCAAGAGCAACTGATGATTCATAATTGTGTTTGGGCGCGTTGTAAGACAACAAATTGGGAAAGAAAGAGAGGGGGAGTCCGAATCTTTATACGTGCTGGAGCTAATGAGAAAGACGAAAGTCAAAATTTCAAGATCATTTTTGGCGCGCAAAAATTGCCAAGAATAGAATCTGCAGTTAGTGCAATGCCTTCGCCGCGATATTAAGAGTTTGAGAAATGTAACTGGAGTTATCCTGTTCATATTAATGCTCACATACTGGATCTAGACGGTTATACCGACAACAACGTGAATTTTATGTTAGGTTTATGTGAGCAACGTAACCTAGTTATCATAAATGCGTGGCCTAAATGTGATGGCCAGATCACACTGGAAGGCGGATTCAGGCAATTGGCCTTCGATTACTCTCTGATTACTGAAGGAGTTTGTTGTACGTGGAGAGAAATGATCATTGTCGAGGAAGGATGTAGCAGCATAGGGAGTAGACAACAACGCATAATTTTGCAAATTGGATTTGTTGTTGGGAAAAAGAGCAAGGAATGAAGAATTTCCAGTCCAAGTGTGAACTCTGAACTAACAAATATAGTTGCAATAGTCGAGGAAAGCTTGCCAAATGACCAAGCAATTAGTAGGAATATAGTTAGCGTTGATGTGTAATGACCAAGGAAATGAGAAAAGAGACGCAATATCATTGCTGGAAAGCGAAAATAAAGCCGCAAAGTTGACGGAATAGAGACGCATGGGAAGCGATCGACGAATCACAGAAAGGATCACGAGAGCACAGGGAGGCAAAAAACGCCCAGTTGCTGCAGGATGAAAGAGACAATGAATGGGAAATATATCAGGATAAAACAAAGAACATGGTTTAAACAGTATTTCAAGCAAAATGTGAAAGTGGAAATTGGTTCTGAGAAATGCGCGAGAAATATAGAATGCCGCACCTTGGGTATTTTGCAATCACATTAACTTACTAGGGAGAAAGTCGGGTGCAGTAGAACATTACCTAGAGGAGTATGGCAACGAACTTTAAGGATATGCCGAGTTAAATTTAATTCGAAAAACAACAGCCGAATCATTTCAAGGCCATGGCGAGGTTGTTTGTGAGGACAGTAAGAGAAGAAGAGAGAACCAGAATTGAAAGGAGCTGGTGCTGAGAAACTGGAAGGAAGGTGAGGAAAATATTCGTAAACGCACAGCCACAGGTTTAGACGAGCTTCTCTTTAGGCTAATTAATGAGCTAGGATCAAAAAGCAAGGAAGCTTTCTTGAAAAAGGTAGAAAAGACAGCTTACATTATAGGCAAATACCTGGATGCTTGCGACGAAGTAGAATGAACTTAGTATAACGAGCTAAGGGCAAAACAAAAATGAATTACTTCTGTAGTATGCAGGTTGGCAATGCAGGCCAACAGATAAAAACTGCAAGCACGGACAAATCAAAATGGTGTATTGGGAGAACTACAGGATGGATTGAAAATCGGTTGGCGTCTGCAAAATAACTTATTTGTTCTCCATCCGTGTATTGAAGTATCGAGAGTACTACGATGACGATAACATGTGGCTTTTTTTCTACATTGCCGGAGCGTATCACAACGTAGACCGCCACAGTCTGTGTTATTTTCTGGAAGGAGAAGGTGTAGGCTTCAACTGTCTAGAGCTTTTGAGGGAGATTTAGCAAGAAAATGACGTTTCCTCTGAATTAGAGGCGATAAGGAGCAAGCAGGCAGTTGATACCAGCAAGGGACATAGACAGGGGCGCCCTCCATCAGCGCTGTTGTTTATGGTGTACATGGTAAGGATGCAAAGGACGCTAGAAGGAATGACTATTGGTATTAGCCACTGAAGTAATCATGAAGGATGAATAGTGGAGCAGCAGACAGACAGACAGACAATGAACTTTTTTTGAGGTCTTGAGGCACTAGCCGGCGGAGACCCGTTGGGGCCCCCGGCTCGCCGCTGGCTGCTCCCATGTCGGAATCGGGAGGCCAAGCCTCTCCGCTCTTCCATGGGTCCTCTGCACGGCCATGGACTGGAGCTTGAGTTCCGTACTTGATGTGGCCTCGTCCCAGTCCCGTTGGCTGGTGAAGGACGTATCCCGTAACGCAGGACACTGCCAGAGCATATGAGATAGAGTGCTAACCTCCTCCCCACAATCCGGGCACTGTGGGTCAATTTCTGGGTAAATCCTGCTTAAGAAACCTCGCGAGGAATATGACCTCGTCTGAAGCATCCTAAGCGTGATCGATATGGATCTGCATAGATTTGGATGTGGATGCGGGAAGCGCCGGCGTTCCTCTTTATAATGGGAGACAATCTCATGAAAGGTTAATAAGGGGTCGCTGTGGCCGAGCTCCTCCGGATCCAATGTAGCCCCACCGCCGTCGCGGCGCGTTAATTCTCGCGCACGGCGGTGAGCAATCTCATTGGGGTTCGGGCGGCCCGGCAGCACGTTGTCGCTTATGTGAGCGGGGAACCATACAATATAATGCACGGGGTCACAATTAGTTCTGGACTTGTTTTTAAGAATCGCCTCCACCTGTCTGTCAACCATTCCCGAAGCGAAAGCCCTGATGGCCGCGCGTGAGTCAGTGTAGATATACGGCCTTTTTGAATCCTGCATCGCCAGCGCCACCGCCACCGCCACCTGTTCTGCCCCGTCGGCCGTCGCAGCGCCTACCGAGGCCGCAGATAGGTTCCAGATTTATTCTATGCGGACGACATTGTGTTGCTTGCTAACAAGCAAAATCATATGCAACGTCGGGCTGATATATGTCGACTAGAAGGTGAAAATTTATGATTAAAATTTAGCGTTCAAAATCAGGTTTTGTGGTACTAAATAAAAACAGTCAACGTACAGTGTTAATACAGTGCCGGGAATTACGTTGGGCAAAAGAATACAAGTACCTTGGTGCATCGACAAACAAATGTGATAGATCTCTGAAGCACAATCATCCTAAACGACTGCGTCCGCGTCTTCGACCTGAGGCGCAGCGTTTCATCGACAGCCTCTCGTGCCTCTAGCTGTCAAGGAAGAATGTGGGAATATTTCCTTAGCACTCAGTATTATTATTATTATTATTATTATTATTAATATTATTATTATTATTACTTCTGCGAGGAGCCAACACAAGCGGGAAGTTACGACGGCAGCTGCTGCGGGCCTTGGACGACGTCCTTTCCGTGTCGCCCAGTAAGCATTCAATACGTGAAGCGCCAATAGTGATGGCACACAAGAAGAAATACAGACAGGACAAGGCGCCTTGGACAGCGCCTTGTCCTGTCTGTATTTCTTCTTGTGTGCCGTCACTATTGGCGCTTCACCTATTGAAAGCTATGCACCAACTAGCCCCACAGCGTGTTTTAGTCCAGTAAGCGTTCGCGCCACATTATTTCGCCAAGACTACTGCAGCAGTCAGCTACCCCCGGTCAACGCTAGTGCGCGTGCGTGGCTACTTGCTGCGGCCTGCCGCTCAACGCAAAAGTGTCGGCCTCGCCGCCCTGCTCGTCATAGTAGTCGCTTTGGGCATGCTCGCTGCGAGGCGACAACACATGAAGACAGTTCTAGTGACAGTTGCGGCGCGCCATGAGCGATTTCTGCGCTTCGCCTGGTGAGCGATACTAGCTGTGTGGGTTTCGACAAGAATTCCTTCAATTAACTGTTTTCCTTCTTGTGACGCCTGTTCTGTAGACTAGTTTCCCGGCTCTTGTATATATGCATCTATTTATATTATCTAATCAGTTTGCTGTGTACAATGGGAATAGGTGAGAGCTGCATTTCCGGTCATAAGGCGCTGCCTACAGATGGAATAATAATGATGTGTGCTCAATGAAAATATTCGTATCATCTAGGACAGTCACGTTCCTGAATAGCAGCTAACACTTTCACGACTATGGGGAATGTCAAGAGAAAGAACGGGAAAACTCAGTAGATACTTAGAAGGGAACAACCTGCTACGTAACACTGAATTCGGCTTTCGCTCTCATCTATCGACGCAGGATGCCCTATTGTACCCGTACAAAGACCTCCTTGAGACACATCCCAATTCACAGCCAAGGGCCATCCTGGCACTTGATTTGAAAGGAGCGCTTGATAACCTGCATAAAAATATTCTGCAACCCTCGCTGGCACCAACTGTGGCGCCAGAGCCTACAACTATATCTAAAACTCCTTATCAGCAAGCCAAGCCTTTATAAACTTGGGTGGAATAAAATCAGACCCCATCACTCTAGGCCCGAGAGGAACTCCGCAAGGGGCGGTACAGTCACCCCTTTTGTTCACTTTGGCGGTGAAAGATCTCCCAGGCATTCTCTCCGAAATTCCGGGTATCAAACACACATTGTATGCGGATAATATCACTGTCTGGTGCAACCCTGGTACGCCAGGGAGAGAAGCCTCTACTGTGCGCCGGAAAAGTCCGAATTGCTCATCCTGAAGAAACCGAGGGCACACCTGGGGCAAGAGTAACGCTGTATATAGACAATGCGTGTATAGACAATATGTGCGGTATAAAACTAACCCTTATATATAGCTTTCATTATACAAGAAAGCGTTTGATTCTGTCGGAACCTCCGTAGTCATGGAGGCATTACGGAAGCAGGGTGTAGATGAGCCGTATGTACGAATACTGAAAGATATCTATAGCGGCTCCACAGCCACTGTTGTCCTCCATAAAGAAAGCAACAAAATCCCAATAAAGAAAGGCTTCAGGCAGGCAGATGCAATCTCTCCAATGCTATTCACAGCGTGTTTACAGGATAACATATTGAAGGCAAATAAGACGGGGACAGAGGGAGAGAACACATAAACAGCACGGGAGGTAACTTTCAACTGTTTTATTCACAGCAGCCCGTGGGCATATATAGGCCAATAGAACATGCGCAGATCGCAGCAAACAAGAATATACATCAGCTTAGCGTGGCAACCAATTATCAAAAAAATCTATTTCCTATTGAAACAACCTAATGGAGGTATCGCTAACACAGTCGTGGCCTTTCTTTTTTATGTGATAAGCCTCCATCAGCTCACGTGCAGTCTGGTCATGGCTTCTCCGCAGAATATTTATCTCCTCAAAAAGAGGTACACAGCGACAGGCATTGGAGTGCGCAGGTAAGTGCGCCAATTCATCTTTCGTTAACTTTTGTTCATGTTCCCTGGTTTGATCATTTAGGCACCGTCCAGGCTGCCCTATGTAGGACTTGCCACACGCCAGGGGGATTTCGTACACAACTCCTACATTCCATTTTGCATACGGCTTGGTGTGGTTTTTGCCTCAACCTTGCCTTACCTTAGGATCACGGAAGGTGCTAGGGCAGAGCCGCGCCTGCTTAAAAGGGGCTGAAAAGACAATGGGGACTCCATACCTGCCTGCCACCTTCCTTACGTTGTGAGCGACCCTGTGAATATACGGCACCACTTCAGGTCTCACGGCCATAGTAGTCACCCTTGCTTTGCCCCTAGATCCTTTTACCTTCTGCAGGAGGGTTTCCACCACTGGCTTTACCATCGAGTCAGGGAACCCTGCCGTCTTAAGACGGGAAATCTTATTGTCAAAGGCAAGCTGCATCTTGTGCACACACGATTTGCGGAGAGCCGATTCTGTGTGTGCACAAGATGCAGCTTGCCTTTGACAATCAGATTTCCCGTCTTAAGACGGCAGGGTTCCCTGACTCGATGGTAACGCCAGTGGTGGAAACCCTCCTGCAGAGGGTAAAAGGATCTAGGGGCAAAGCAAGGGTGAGGACGACTACTATGGCCGTAAGACCTGAAGTGGTGCCGTATATTCACAGGGTCGCTCCCAACGTAAGGAAGGTGGCAGGCAGATTTGGAGTCCCCCTTGTCTTTTCAGCCCCTTGTAAGCAGGCGTGGGTATGTCCCCGCACCTTCCGTGATCCTAAAGGAAGGCAAGGTTGTGGCAAGAACCACACCAAGCCGTATGCAACATGCAATGTAGGAGTTGTGTACGAAATCCCCCTGGCGTATGTCAAGTCCTACATAGGGCAGACTGGACGGTGCCTAAATGATTGAGCCAGGGAACATGAACAAAAGATAACGAAAGATGAATTGGCGCACTTACCTGTGCACTGCAATGCCTGTCGCTGTGTACCTCTTTTTGAGGAGATAAAGATTCTGGGGAGAAGCCATGACCAGGCTGCACGTGAACTGATGGAGGCTTATCACATAAAAAAGAAAGGCCAAGACTGTGTTAGCGATACCTCCATTAGGTTGTTTCAATAGGAAATAGATTTTTTTGATAATTGGTTGCCACGCTAAGCTGATGTGTATTCCTATTTGCTACGATCTGCGCATGTTTTATTTGCCTATATATGCCCGCGGGCTGCTGTGAATAAAACAGTTGAAAGTTACCGCCCGTGCTGTTTATGGGTTCTCTCCCTCTGTCCCCGTCTTATTTGCGGTCAATATGATATACAGTAAATACCAGCTAGGCCAAAGTGAAGTTCTTCTGTGTTTACAGGAGGTATTCAGAGACCTGGATTGGGAAGAATTGGCTATAAGAGTTAATGGAGAATAAATACATTAGTAACTTGCGATTAACTGGTGATATTGCCTTGCTTAGTAACTCAGTGGACCAATTGCAATACATGCTCACTGACCTGGACAGGCAAAGCAGAAGGGTGGGTCTAAAAATTATACTGCAGAAAACTTATGTTTAACAGTCTCAGAAGAGAACAGCTGTTTGCGATAGGTAGCCAGGCATTGGAAGTGGTAAGTGAATACATTTAGGGCAGGTAGTGACCGCGTATCCGGATCATGAGACTGAAATAATCATAATAAGAAGGGACTGGGGTGCGTGTGGCAGGCATTCTCAGATCAAAATAAAAGGGTATAAGAGCTGTCTCTTAGCAGTACTCACCTACGGGGCAGAAACCTGGAGGCTTACGAAAAGGGTTCTACTTAAATTGAGGACGACACAACGAGCTATGGAAAGAAGAATGATGGGTGTAACGTTAAGGGAGAAGAAAAGATCACGTTGGGTGAGGGAACAAACGCGGGTTAATTACATCTTAGTTGATATCAAGACAAAGAAACGGCATTGGCAGGACTGAATTCAGGAAGGAAGATAACCGATGGTCTTTAAGGGTTAAGGACTGGATTCCAAGGGAAGGGAAGTGTAGCAGCAGAAAGTTAGGTAGGCGGATGAGACTAAGAAGTTTGCAGGGACGACATGGCCACAATCAGCACATGACCGGGGTAGTCGGAGAAGTATGGGAGAGGCCTTTGCCCTGCAGTGGGCGTAAGCAGGCTGATGCTGATGATGTATAGGCAACCACTCAGTATGGAAACCCATGGATATCAAGAGTCTAGGGTTGTATATCCCTCAGGGGCGACAGAACACCACCACTATGAAGAAGATTACAACATCCACCGAGAAAATGCTCCGGATGATACATCATCTCAGAGTAAGCACCATGGCAAGAAGGAAAGGGCGCCATCCGCTTAGTGCAAGCTTACGTGATCTCTCGGATAATGTACGGGACGGCCTTCCTTAACCTCTCCAGGTCGCAAATTGAAAAGTTGGAGCCACTGATAACGAAGGTCTACAAGACGGCACTGGGGCTATCAAACTCCACACCACCGGCAAAGATCATGGCTCTAGGAGTACATAATACCCTCAAAGAGATGTGGGAAGCACAATGCCTGTCACAACTCAATAGGCTCGCACTCACAAAACCAGGTAGAGATCTGCTCGAAAAGATCCATATTAATCGGCCCTATACGATCGACCAAAGGGACGAGGTACTACCTGATGTGAGGACAAGCATCAACGTGTACCCCATTCCGCGGAACATGCATCCTGCATATAACATCGAAAGTGGAAAAGCATGAGGGGAAGCCCTAAGAAGAAATGGGACGAGCAACCTAAGATCCTTTACGTGGACGCTGCACGACCAAAGAACAATGGAATGATGACTATTGTTGTCTCAACGCCTTCAGGATTTTAACGGCGCCTCGATGAAAACATCCAACCCTATCACGCAGAGGAAGCAGCTATTGCATTAGCTGTAGCATCTAACCCTGAAGCTGATGTGCTCACTGATTCCCCAGAACGGCTGTCGCCACTTCAATAATGGATTAATTCACAGGTCAGGGCTTTCATTGCTGATTCAGCATCCACCCAGCAAAGCCTCAGTCATCTGGTTTCCCGGTCACCTGGAACTACCAGGAGGAAATGAAGCCGCTCACAGGCATGCCCGAGCTCTTCTATACCGGGACTCTCCCCCTGATTACCTTGAAGGGTGCTGTGACCTAACTGCTTTAGCAGTGTATGCTGACCATCTCGCACCATACAAAACAGCCAAGAAGGGGTACCCAACACCACATAAATCTCTCAATAAGTTAGAAGACAACAAACCAATACAAACCAATACAGAGACTACAAACCAATACATACCCAACCAATGGCCACGCTGTGGAGAGGTAGTTAACTTCTACCACATTGTGGGGGCATGACAACTTAATCCCAAAGTTGACCCCATTCCAAATCCCAAAGAAGAGCAGTGGGAGGCTATTCTGCTCAGCGATGATCTTGACCGTCAGCACTGGCTGGTGGCGAGGACCAGCGCAGCAGCAATAACCAGTGGACTACTAGACTAGCGGCCCACCCGCGAGTTCAACGAATATTCACCAAATGAAGATGTTTTCAATTAAACTCTGCAGGAAGAATGTTCTAGCAGCTTTATCGCAAGACTCTTGGCGGGTTTGCCCGTAGGTACCTATTTGCCACAGTATTCCTTGAGCCTTTGGTCCGGCCTGTCATGGCTTTGTACGAAAATTGAAGATCGCGGAGGGCCGTACGATCGTTAAAGATGCAGTGTGATCTACACCTCTATCTGGTGTACTGCTTAGCGTGTCGGCATGCTTGTGCAGTGCGATACCATACGGTGATGAAGTTGTCGTATCGTCGTTCATTGGTTAGGCAGTTTTGCAGCTCCCTTCTATTACCAGAGCCATAATAATGGTAGGTGTGGAGCCGACTGTTCAGCTGCCACTTCAGTTTCTATTGTCGCTAATTTCTTAACTTGAGTGATTTGCTGGGTGACAGGCGTTGCTGCCGTTGATCGGCGCGCAGTCGTCATGGCCCCTCGATACTCGACACTTCAAGCGTAAATTGAGGGACAGCGTCGGAATTTCGCACGTCATAAGTGCCAAAATGAAAATAAGTGGCATCAACGTTAAAATTCAAAATCAAGTTTAAACTGCGTATTACGGTGACGTTCAGGAGGCGGAAAGTCGTGGCTATCACCCGGTTCTTCCGTAGCCTTGCACGGCATTGAAGAAAGAGTGGGAGCACGGCGCAGAGGATCACAATGACCTCAGACTGCCACGAACCCTCCTTTTTTTTACCCATTGAAGTGATTTCTGCTCCTAAGTGTTTGTGAAATATTCTCTACATCGATAAAAGTCCTCGCAGGGCACTCTTAAATACCTTCGGGAGTCGCAAGTCCTCACAGAGCATCCTCCTTTTTTGGCGCAATAGTAATAATAATTTTCTGTCTTTCTTTCCTTTATTTACACGTATATAATTTACACGTATATAAAAAGTATATAATTAAATCAAAGCTTTCTTTCTCTATTTACCCGTATATAATTTACACGTATATAAAGAGTATATAATTACATCAAAGCTCTTCTGAAAGAACGGACAGCCACAGTGGGGATAGGACACTTACGCTCTGAGAAATTCGACATACCGCAAAAGGGAACGCCACAAGGCTCCGTAATTTCGCCCATGCTATTCAATCTGGCGATGAGCTCACTACCCAAGCAACTGAAGCAAATAGAAGGGATTGGTCACGCAATATATGCTGACGACCTCACCATCTGGACTACGGGAGGGTCGACAGGTAAACAGCAAGACGCTCTGCAAGAAGCGGTTGACACTACGGAAAAGTACCTGGAAGCATGTGGACTGACGTGCGCACCTGAAAAATCGGAGCTCTTGGTGCTAAAAAAGCGCACAAGAGGCCGACAACCGCAGCAGATACCAGACCCGGTAGTAAATATGGGAGGCATCATGATTCCGCAGGTTACGACGCTCCGCATCCTCGGACTCCTGATTCAAAAGGACGGGGCTGGGGGAGCAGAGTTGGAACAAATTCAGAGAGCAGTGCTACAAATAACCCACCTTATCAAAAGAGTGACGAGCAAAAGCCACGGACTCAAGGAAGAAGACTGCATGAAAATGATACATGCGCTGCTCACGAGCATCGTCACGTGCGGGACCCCATACGCTGACATGAAGAACAGTCAATGAGACAAAGTAAACGCCCTGATCAGAAAATCAAACAAAATTGCCTTGGGCCTCTCCCCTTCCACGTCCACAGCGAAATTACTCAAAATGGGAGTCCACAACACGTGGGAAGAGCTCGAGGAAGCGCACAACGTCAACCATCTGGAGAGACTAAAGCTGACAAAGACGGGAAGAGCCCTGCTGGAAGATCTGGGCTACCAAGTCAAGGATGAAAGAATGAACCCACCTCAGCGTATCCCACACGAGATCAGAGACAAGCTACACATAAGTAGCATTCCCAGAAACATGCATCCCGAGTACGACAAGGAAATGAGACAGCCGAGAATACAGGCGCTCAAGCGCATGCTCGAACGCACGAACAGCAAAGAAGAAAACGTGAGATATACGGATGCAGCTGCGTACAGTACCAACGACCGATTCGCAATCAGCGTGGTCGACGAGAAGGGCGACCAACTTACAGCCACATCCATACGTGCCAAGGACGCGAGCACAGCGGAAGAGGTGGGCATAGCCCTGGCCATCGCAACGTGCAAGAAGGCCATGGTTACCGTCGTGACGGACTCGCAAGAAGCATGCAGAAGGTATATGAACGAAAGGATTGGAAAGGCAGCACTTCAGGTCTTGAACAACACCAAGATAGAAGCAGCACAAATCCTCTGGACGCCGGGACACGAGTCTCTCACGGTGAACCAGGCGGCGCACGCCGCGGCTCGATATCATGCATGCCGAGCCATCTCCGACGCGCAGAGAACACGTACCAACGACTGTGACGAGGGTGATGAACGGATATCTAAGAAGTACTCGGATATCTTGGCGCACTACAGGAAGCAGAGGCGTCGCTACCCGCCCGCTCATAAGACGATGAGTAGGGACCAAGCGGTAAGCTGGAGAAGACTACAGGCTGGAACCTACCCACACGGAACACTGCTGCAAGCCATGTGCCCCGGAATCTACGGGCGAGACTGCAAGTTCTGCCCGCCGGACACGCCCAACACCTTGCGCCATATGGTGCTTGGATGCAGGAATAATCGAGATGCACCACCATCATCATCACCACCAGGCGATAACATGCAGAAAGAGGCGGATTCAGAAGAAGAATTGGAAGACCAGTGGGAGGCTCTGCTGGTGACACAAGACCCTCACAGCCAGCTGCGGTTGGTGAACAGGGCTCGGACGGCGGCAGCGAGCCATGGCTACCAGGACTGAGGAGGCCACCCACCATTGGGCTCAAGAGGCCTGGTCTCACAATAAAGTTTATTTCTCTCTCTCTTTCTTTATTTGTTTCCATTGCTAAATATACAATGGCGGGGGAAAAGATAAAAGGTGCAATGAGGCAGCTTGAGGTGCCCTTAGCCCCCGCGTTATATGGTGGCAGTGAGTCGCACCATCAACCGTATACAGAAACGTTACATATAAATCTTAAGTACAAGAATTATTCAATCTAAGAGAATTTTCAATAGGGGAACAAGGAAATGGCAACCATGAACCATGCAGATAGTGCACACCACCACATCACATACACTTGGCAATACGTAAATAAAACGGAAAATTGTGCACAGGATGATCCATTTTAAAGGGGAAAAGAAATGATACTCGATTAATATTGGAATGGTTTGAAGAATGAATAGGATGAGGAAAAATTATGTCAAACATATAACACGCATGTGTAAATATGGATGAAAAAGAAATTACGCTTGATTCAATAATTATGAGAACGTTCGTATAAGTGACAACAGTTCTGACCGTGATGTAATAATGATTCCAATGCCGGCGTCATGGAATGCAGCAGTCTGGGTAATTTATTTTTCGTCATTTGCAAGGCATAGCTCGTTCTTGAAAGGGCTGTATGTCACTGTGGATGAACTTGCTGTTCCACAGTTAAGGCCGTGAAGAAGATATATCTAACCAACTTTTTAACCCGCCGTGGTTGCTCAGTGGCTATGGTGTTAGGCTGCTGAGCACGAGGTCGCGGGATCGAATCCCGGCCACGGCGGCCGCATTTTCATGGGGGCGAAATGCGAAAACACCCGTGTACTTAGACTTAGGTGCACGTTAAAGAAACCCAGGTGGTCTAAATCTGTGGAGTCCCCCCACTACGGCGTGCATCATAATCAGAAAGTGGTTTTGGCACGCAAAACCCCATAATTTACTAATAATCTAACCAATTTCATCGCTTGTTTTATTGCGGCATGCAAGTTCTAGGTGGCATGCCATTAAAAAAAAGGAACCAGTATTACGTCAAACATCGTGTATATTGTTGAATAGAAATATGTTATAGTTGCTGGGATCGGGTATAAATCGGGCAGTGGCAAAACTGTTAATACGATTTTTTTTGCGAGCAGCCATCGTTATCTTCCTCGGCCACCTTTCATATATGACGCGTTCCGGCACCTGTGTATCGTGCGTGACGCTGCAAGATTAGAAGAAGATGAAGGAAGAATAAAAAAGTGCTTCTTCAGCACCCACAGGTCTGACGTCTTTCACTCTCGGACTCACATCTTGTTGTAGTGGACCTAACCTCAGTCCCGATAACGTCTAGACCCGGGCATGCTTGTAAGGGTTGGAGAATGTCATAGACGAGGCGGTGAACGTGAGACCGACGACCACTGTAGAGGGCCTCACCACGCTGTAGATTAGCCCGCCGTATTTTGGCTACTGTATTCTGGAGCCTGGTTTACACAGTCGCAAGTGATCTTCGACCTTCAGCGCTTTACCTCGCAACGCCCGAGGTTCTTCCACGCTGTCTCTGCATATATACAAAGGTGCTTGAGGAGCTCCAAAATGTTGTGGATGACACCGCCCCTATGACCACTGCAAAACGACGGGGCTGCAACGCAAGTTCCTGCCTGTGCGCAGGCGCCTCCATCAGCTTCTTAACGAAGAGAAGCTTGGCGAACATCGACCGTCAGAACTTGTACGTCCTATGTGGCGGCTCTTCATTGACTGCAGCCTAGAAACAAACAGTACGCATCTTCTTGAACTGTTCCTTCAGCACCTGACGCTGAATCTGGTTATTGCCTTGGCTACCACAACAGAAAACACGTCCCTCGACATTATTTCAGAGCTGTCCGACCGCGCCGCTGACTATTCAGCGGGAGGTGCTGTGGCAACAACGACCGTTGCGCTGTCACCGCTCGAAGATCGCCAGTCTCGCCTTAACCTAATGGTAGACGAACTCACTGAGACGAATAATGTGCTACGGTCATCGCCCTATTGTTGTCATCGAGACCCCAGTAGCCATTCCCGATTTTCTTCTCGGTGCAGCTCCCGTTCTGTCCCTCGTCGCGGCTCATACTGGTGGCATCACAACACATTTGGTGCCAGTGCACGCCAGTGCCTTTCCCCTGCAAAGGAATAAAACCATGCAGTAGTAGCTGGTGGCCTAAATTGCGTACTGAACAGGAACGCGAAGGGACTAGTCCAGCGTTTGACGAAGGATGTAGACGGCTTGCTAAAGATGACGCCTCGGGTGCACGTTGTGGTATACACGGTGCCGGAGGTACTTGTATTTGACACTAACCTATGAAGAGCACCTGTGGGCACTAATGAGATTTGGAAACTGAGCCCACTGAAAAGATTAGAGTTTGTGGAAGCCAGTAGGGAGGAAAGAAGGTATGGTGGTTTTCTAAGATACGGAATCCACTTTATTCACAGGCTTGCAGGAGAAGTGGGCCGGTCACTTGCTCGTCGTCCAATTGTTTATTTAAAGCACCCCGGAGGTGATCAAGGGGCAAGGCTAATTAGTAATGAAGAAGATGCCCTAGGGGAGCCTCAAACTAGCATCACCCGGAACAATAGAAACAACTAAAAATATACGAGCTCGCAGTGCAATGGGTTGCATAAACATGCAAAGCGGCAGATATGAAGGAGTCAGAGATTGAGGAACGCATAAAGTGAAAAAATTTCGCAGTGCCGCCCGAAAGGCGAAGCACTGATTGCGATAGAAAATTAGTTGATAGCTGTACGAAGTAAGGATAGTATATTTGTTAACCGCATAAACTTGTGAGCATTAGCTTGCTAATTAAATAACAATGTTAAGATGTGTAAGCGTCGCTCAACTAGGACGTAGAAAGAAACACTCACCGAGACAGAGCTGTCTTTGTGTGTGGTTCTTTCTACGTCCTTATTCAGTCGCGCTTACGCATTCTATAATGGATTCAAACAAAGTATCCCGCCAACGTGTTTTCACTAAATTACCAAGCACGATGTCGCGCCCGCAAAGGTAAACACGAACACATCTCGCTCGATGAGCGCGATAACTCGCTGTCAAAGCGCTGGAGTGAGGAATCACGGCAGCACCAAGTGAATTTGAACCTCGCACACCTTTCGCTTCAACGCCAACAAAACGTCGCAAGCACAGCGCATACGAAGCTTCCGGCACTACACGCACTCTACAAGCATCGCAGATCGCTTTGAAGCTGAGGCCCTCCCGGCGGCGCACTTTGACCACGTCGCAGATTGCTTTCCAGATATACAAGCGCCGGCACCGCGTCCCTACGGCGTCCGCCAAAGGCGTCGACTACGGCGTCCGCGATTCGCATGGCCAATGCCATATTAGACCCCGCTGTTTTTTCCACTCTGTATGGAGCGTCGGGCGAGGAAGACATCGAGGCACCCTGGCCGCCGCGTCAGAAAAATGCCCCTGTTCCCTCGCCTGACATCGTTGCCTCGCGCAACACAGGAGAGGGCATGCATCTAGGCGGCGTTCCTTGCTCGCGTTCGCCTGCTGACCCTCCCTGAGGAACAACCTGAATCTGAGCATTTTTGGTGTTTTTCACTCTTTGTTCCATCGGCCATTTTTGGTACGATCTCGTCGTAGTCGGTCACGCCACTGACTGCGGCGGATTTTCGCGTTAATGGGCATTTATAATGCTTTCGCATGAATAATCTGCTCTGTGCTCTAATATTTTTTTTTTCCTTCTATAGACACAAATCACAAATCAGGTCATGTTAGGTGCTTAGTAAGACCGAGAGCATATATAGATCACGTCCTGTTCATATTTGGCTAGTTTTCGGCACCCACTCCCTAACTGAATGATTTGCTTTTGTAACTTGTAGCCAAATAGCACGAGTAGAGGCATCTCTATGGACGTATTCTCGGATAATCACTCTCGCCGATATTATAGCCTTCGAGTAACGCAGTGCTCCTCCATCCAATAGGCAGTGGGTGCAGGATGAGTTTGGACCGTTGGCGCCTTTATGTGGCGGCGCCACGAGTGCAATGGCATTGTGCCGTTCGGGCCGGGCTCAGCAAGTGTTGCCGCCAGCTATGTTGATTTAATGTGTTCCGTCACTTTGTTTATGATTTGCGTTGCCTAAATACCACGTGAAACCAAATCCAAACAAACATGTTGTGTTTTTGGGTGCACGAACAGTTCTGAAACATGAATGCAGCTGCTTCGGCCTTTTACTTTAATCGTCGTTTTTAATCGCGGCCTCACCAGATGAAATGGCGGAAGGACTGGATACGCGCCTCCTTTAGGTAACAGTACGTGCAGTGATTAACCATTCACACGCGATACTCGAAGGGCACGCTCGACAGCGCCTTGTGCATAGACTGTAAGTGTTGTGTACACCGAGCTGATGCATCGTGGTATAGAGTGAAAGCGAGAACCATTGTAACGCATTATGACTTAATTTTGTCCCGCGCAGATCACGACGAGCTCACCTGTGGCGCAAAAAAAAGAAATGAAAAAAAAAGCGGTGGCATCCGTGCGCTCCGAGTTTGTCTTTCAATAGATCTGACACTGCATTGCTACGATCTTGCTGTTCCAGCATTATTAAAAGAGCCGTTAAAGTGGAATAGCTCCATGTCCCGTGAGAATTAGAAGTCTTCCCCGTCGCATCTGTAAAGGCTCCGAAACTAGGGCTACGAAGGCGAACGCTCAGATTTTATCACGATGGTTGGGCGAGTTGGTTGGGATTCATAGTAAGCTTCGTTACACCGCAACACAAGACAAGGACAAAAGTTGTTTGAGACCTTCTTTCGTCCTTGTCTTGCGTTGCACTTTAACGAACCTCACAACGAAACTCAGACTGTAGTCGCCTTTTGCCGTCTTATCAGTACATCAGTCTTCCTGTTAGATAGATTCTCTTTGAAGTGCTTCCAAACTGTAGTTGCGTCCAGCAAATGATTACTTGCTGTGCATTGGTGGCGAATGCGAACGAAGTGGTGTATTCAAACTTGGAACCACAGGTGGCTGTCGTCGCGCTAAGCGTTTTGAAAGGGCTCATGACTGAAGATTGGGCTCGTATGTACGACATTAAGAAATACGAAGCTTAAAGATAAGAATAATCTTAGCGAACAGCGAGCGGGAACTTACCAACACATGTGCCATCGGCTAAGCAGCTCAAAAACCAAAAGAGAAAGTCGTACCGTCTCGCTTCTTTGTCCATAGCTTTAGTGCAGTGCTCTTCGGCGCCCGTTCCTGCGTTGAGCATCGGCGTTTCCGAGCAAACGAGCACAGCGAAGGATAAAAGAGCGAACGCGAAGGGCAGCTGGGTATCAAAGACGGCGATAGCCTAGAGAGTGCAAAGCGGGCATTGCAACGAAACCATGAGCCAGAAGGCGGAGGAGTATGGTATTGCGAAACGGTGAGAAATAAAGCGTAGTGCCACGCAAGACGGGCTCGGCAGAGATGACTGCTACGAGTTGGCTCTAAAATAGCTCGCTATCGTCTGTGTACCGATGGCAGGCGGAGACCGCGTACACCGATACAATATGTGGAAACAATGCGCTGCATGAGCGGAGGTCTGTATGCCACGGCTGCTGTCAATTGCGCCTAAGTTTCACCCACGTCCTGCCTCACGCAATGTACCGATTAGCGAGGCAGTCCCGCTACACTTCGCTTCGCTTGTAATTTCTCGCACGAGACAGATTGTCCGCGCCAACGAATAAACCGCGAAGTGAAAACACACATATATTTCGCATTAGGGCGTACCGTAATTGTCAGTGAATTTTCTGCCCCAGAAAAATGCTACAACCTGAACCGAACCAGAAGGCGGCTCAATGTCTCGCCGCGGCTTTGTAGCATTATGCTATAGTATACGAGGAAATGACTGGGCAATGAGTGCTGACTGCAGCTGCAACCCAAAATGCGGCGTTGTAGTTTAACACAGCGTCCTAAAGCCTTAGCTGCCACGAGGTGAGGATTGGAGAAACGTATAGCTCCCACTTGTTGGTCAAGGCAGAAAATAATTATTTCTAGTAGCTCAACGGAAGCTACCGCACGCACAACTGCGCCAGCTCGGGCTATGTGAGACGTCACGTATACGGGCCAGCCGTGTCACAGAACTATAATGCAGTTGAACTCCTTTAAATCGGAGTGCTTGGGTCCTCCGGAATCCTTCGGCATACCGGTCACTGCATTGTCAAGTTCCCGCAGCACACAACGCACACAAGAACAGGGACAGAATTATTCCTTCGTTTTACAAGTCATTCTATTCTAGAGACGTTCGTTACAGAGGTGCTAGAGTGTAGTTGGCGTAGGTATCAGAGATGCATGCCTACGGTTTGAATATCGCGTTGGTATGCCTGCGGCATCAGCGGTTCGATCCAATCATCTTTGCTAAGGTACAAGATATGAATTCTACTGATATTGGAGTCGAATAATAGACGCACAATCCTAAGTGTTATCGCTCGTACCCGTGCATCCACTTTGGTAAGCTTTGTAGTCTTCTGACAAATACTTTGTTATGATGTGATTATCGAGAAAATCGGAACAGTCTTCTTGAACAGCTTCGGTAGCAACGAAAGGTTCTCTATTTCTGCTACGCAAAGCCTGTAAATATCACAAATGCGATGTTGAAAGTCATCTTTAGGAAGAGAGAGAGAGAGAAAATACTTATTTGTCATGAGATTGGGCGACTTCCTCGCAGGATGGAGGGCTTAGTTCAGGGCCCCATTGCCTCGCGCCACTTCGCGTGCCCGCCGGATTAGTCATCGCTGCTCTTGCGGGTCTGAGATGGTCAGCGCAGTCAACCAGGAGGAAGGTGAAGGTGCAGAAATAGGGGAGTAGCCCGGAGGGTGTGGGCACTTCCAGATGCAATGATATACTGTGGGCTTTCCTCCACAATAAGGAGAGTATGAGGGATATTGTGTGGGGTGGAAGAGGTGAAGATAAAATAGGCAGGGAAACGAATTAGGTGGAAGCTGTCGCCACGTGACGGCATCTTCTAGATTAAGGGAATTATGTGGTGGAGGGAAGTGTCTCCTGGTATCTCTGTAATATTGTAGAGTTTCAGTGTAGTTTAGTGGTTCTGTCGGTGCATCGTCTGGGTTGGACAGCTGTTCTGCGCCCGGTTAGCGAGCTCTCGGGCTACCACATTAGCGCGTTCATTACCATGGAGAGAGGCGTGTCCAGGTTTCCAGACGATACACACCCTGTGTAACGCTGTAGGCTGTAATGATGTAAGGATGCGGTGTGTGTAGGTTGCCACCCTCGCTTGTGCTGAAGTCCTCCAGGCGGTCTGAGAATCAGTGACCACTGTGTTAGGTCCATCCGGCGCCGGTATGATTGAAGCGTGTACGATGGCTAGGGCGATAGCAGCCTCTTCCGCCGTGCCACTGTCCACAGTGTTGAGCGTGGCTGAAGCCCTCAGAATGTCTGCACTATCTAGCACGACTAGACATAGGTCACGTTTCTGTGGGTAGCGGGCCACGTCGGTGTATGTTTGATGTGCATTCGCCAAAGAGTCGAGCCAGGGCTTGTGCTCTTGCCTTTCTTCGACCTTTATGACGGTCAGGGTGCATATTCCGGGGAATTGGGGCCACGTAAATTTTGTTGCGAATACTAAGCGGAAGAAGTGTGCGATTTTGCTGTTGGGGTTTTCTTGGTGTTTGGTATCCTAGCCGGGATAGCATGTGGCACTCTTGCAATGTTCGTTGCAGACGTTGCAATTGGCTGTTAAGATGACCTTCGACTAGTTCGCAGATGGAGTTGTGCACCCCCAGTCGTAGTAGGAGCTGCGTAGACGCATGTTGGAGTACTCCCAGCGCTGCCTTTAGTGCCGTACGGAGGAGGGTGTCCATCTGGTGCACCTCAGTCTGAGTCAGATTATGATAGGAGAGGTGGTAGGTCAATCAGCTAATTATGAGGGCTTGCACAATTCGGAGTACGTCTTTTTCTTGGAGTCCTTGTCGGCGGTTTGTAATGCGCTTTATCATGTGTGTTACTTGGGTAAGTTGTTGGCGGAGCACGTGTGGGGTATGTGTGGCCTTCCCGTTGTGTTGTATGCGAAGGCCTAGTATACGTAGTCTGTCTACCCTTTGAATAACGTTGCCACTGAGATGCAGTGTGATGGCTGGTGGAATATTGACCTTGTTCCGTTTTTTTTAATACAGGCAAGAGCTCCGACTTCTCAGCTGTGCATGTCAGTCATCCGCCTGTTGCATACCCTTGAACTATATTTACGGCTTCCTGTCGTGCGTCTTGAATGGCGCCGTCTGACCCTGTGGTCACCCAGATTGTAGCATCATCGGCGTACAGGGCGTGCTGCACGTTCAGAAGTTTGTCGAGGAGCGGTGGTAGCTTTGCCATCGCCACGTTGAACAGGGTTGGTGAGAGAACCAAACCCAGGGGAGTCGCTCTGCCGGAAAGCTTTATGAAATCCGACCGAATATCACCTAGGCCGATGGTGGCTGTGGGGTCATATAGGAAGGCTCGGACATAATTATAGCTGCGTTTTCCGCATCGGGAGAATGCAAAGTTGTTTAGAATGAGGTCATGTGAGACGTTATCGAAGGCTCCTTTGAGGTCCAATGCCAGAATGGCTCTTGTTTGAGCTTAACTTGGACTACCCACAACATCCTCCTTAAGTTGTAGGAGTATGACCTGCGCAGACAGACCTGGTCGATAGCCGAATAAGGTATTGGGGAAGAATTGGTTTGCTTTCGGGGTGGGGCTGGAGGCGATATAGAACTACGTGCTCGAAGAGTTTGCCAGTACACGAAGTCAGGGAAATGGGTCTGAGATTTTGGAGGGACAGTGGTTTCCCGGGTTTCGGAATTAAGGTGATATTGGCAAGCCGGCAGCCCTGTGGAAGCGTTCCGTTTTTTCTAATTGTCGTCGTAGTATGCAGTGAGTTGCCGTATGGCCTGGTCTTCGAGGTTGCGTAGCAGTGCAGAGTGAATGCCGTCTGCTCCAGGCGCCGTGTTTCGTCTTATACCGTGTAGTCCTGCCCTCACTTCTGTCTCTGTAATATCGCCGTCCAATTGGGTTTCTTCCTCGTGTGGATAGTCTTTGTACTCCGGTCGGTGGCCTGTAGCAATGTATCTGTTTTGCAGTGTTTGGAGGAGCGCGTCATCATCCATTTATTGTTTGAGGATGATAGTGCACACTCTGTTCGTTGTGTGCGTTTTTGTGTGCGTTGAGTTAAGAAGTGCTCCGAGGAGGGACCGCGTTCTGGAATTACCTTGTGTGCCATTAGGGCGATCGCAGAGGTTGTGCCATTTGCTATTAGTGAGGCTGGTGGCGCATTCTTCAGCTTCTGCTATGATCCGCGCGATTCTTTGTTTCAGCGTAAGGTATTTATTTCAGCCTACGGCGCAGCAGAACCAAATCTCAACAGCACGACCCGCCATCTGTACAAGAGTGGACAGAACAGCTGCAAGATTTTAAAGCAGCCAATAAGCAACTTACATCAACAACGGACACAACGGATGTGGACACATATCTGCTCCATCTCTGGGATGCTCGAAGAGGCCTGAGCAAACGATAGAAGAGGCAGCGGCACATCTTTAGGAAAATCGTGCTTTTTCAGAGCCGAGAAAGATCACCGTAGACGCCGACCTTCATTTGCAAGAAAAATCGCTTTACGTGAATGTCACCGTGTAGGTGTGATGTGATACTTGCAGTGACCCATGTTGACGTCAACAAAGGTTTCCTGAAGAGCGGCAGATTCCCTGCTTCTCCCTGAGACACATAACCATTGGCCTCATGGCCTCATAGCCAGTGAAATGTAAGTTATACATTTTCGATACATCGTGGGCGAATTCTCTTGTGCCGTTTTCCCATTTGCGTGATTAGGTACATGACAATGTTACTGTGCACAACAAAATAACACGTGGAATATAAATTTTGGTGCTCCATGGCGGAGCTTGCCGCGCTGAGCTCTGTCGACGGGGTGCATTTGCTTCTCTATTTGCATAAATCTGTTATATTACCTGATACTATGAATTTGGCCTGCTTCGTATAAGTGGGCACGTTTCTCAGAAACGGACACATGAAAGTGTGTTTTCTGTAACGTCAGGCCTTAAAACCCCCAGTGCGAAATCACTGAAAGCACCGTGAGCGCAAGAGACTGCTGACGACCAGTCCTTCACAGCGGAGTTCTTTTAAATCATATACAGGCCCTCCAGAAGGCCCAGGATATGGCAATAATGTTAAACCTTACTGTCCCGACATAGCAGCCGCCTTTGTCAACCTTAGTGCTGATCTGGAGGACGTGAATAAATTTCATCATACCGTACCATACCATGGGCGCTGTCATCCCGTCGTCTGCTTCACATACCTGTGCTCCGACTTCTGCTGTTCGCCAACGCGTCGCTGGCGCGTTTCGACGGCCGCCTGGTACCTATAAGCGCCCCTGAAAGTCATACGGCCGAAAGCGATCATCCGAAAGTAAATTTGCTATTCGGTAAGCTTTAATACATGCTGTCGCATGCGACAAACCTCGTTTTCAAAGAAGTGCACTACAGAGACACTGTAGCGACGCCGATAGCGAGAGACAGGAAAACGGGCTAGGCTGCAGGACTGTCGATGACTGTCCCAACATAGCAGCCGCCTGTGTCAACCTTTGGGTTGATCTCGAGGACGTAAATAAATTCCATCATTCCATACAATACTGTGAGCGCTGTTATCCCGTCGTCTGCTTCACGTACCTGTGCTCCGACTTCTGCTGTTCGCCAACGCGTCGCTGGCGCGTTTTGGCGGCCGCCCGGTAACTATAAGCGCCCCTGAAAGTCATACGGCCGAAAGCGATCATCCGGAAGTAGATTTCCTATTCGGTAAGCTTTAATGCATGCTGTCAGAAGCGACAAACCTCGTTTTCAAAGAAGTGCACTACAGAGACACAAATGGCGCAACGATGTACGACTGTCAATGGAGCCAGCCCTTCATGATATTCGCACTCGTGCTACGTTACACAAGCTCCATTCATGGGCTGGGATCTTTACATAAATATACCTGTAATTTTCAGAAAGTAAGGTGCGTGGGCAAAAAGTCATTAAATAATATTTATGTAAAATATCCGCAGCGTATATCTTTATATGGACAATGTTCTTTGCCATTGAAAAATCCCAGTGTCCTTTTTTTATTTGGAAAGTATTCGCCACCTACTACATAGCTTGGTCGCGCGACAAGCTGCGACAGCGTCATCATCTTATCGCTAAACTATTTTAATAAACCTGGGCGTATAAGAACCGTCAACTGCAAAGGGGCCGCCAAGTTGCTACGTCCAATATTTGTGATGCTCAAATTTTGCGAAAATCATATGCGAGAGCTAGCATATACACGAGCAGGTACGACTGGACAAGGTGCCTATACCAAAGCGAAGGGGAGGGATCTGCGGGAACTTGAAAAGACACGTGGAGTTTCTATATACCAGAAAGCTTGCGTACCCTGATTTATAAGATTACGATACGCTCTAAGCAATGAAGTTTGAGTATAAGATTTCGGCCGGCTTGGGCGCGCAACTGCTCCGTCGCCGGGGTGAACCTTGCTTAGGCAGGGTTGTGTTCGCTCGTTTGTGTTCCTGGCGTGTGGTTGCAAGCGTATTTACGTGAAAGTCGAGTGTGGTGTCAGGAGAGTTACAGCATTGTGTATGCTCTAGTAAGCCAAGAACGCAATCCGCCGTAAGGTACGACGTACTCGTCGCAACACTTGATGAACACTCCTACCGCATGCCGTCAAAGTTTTATAGCAGAGCGATATTCCATAAATGTGAACAGCCGCCGGATAAATCTGTAAGCGACTACTAAACAGCGCTATGTAAGCTAGCTACGCTCTGCGACTTCGGTATTCGACCACAGATGATAGTAAGGATGGCGGTTGCGATAAGACAACGCCGAATGTAGGCCGTACTGCTGAGTCAGCGTTGATATCAACAGCTACACCAGCGCCTTCGGTGGGGACTTCGACAATTTTACAATTGAAAGAAATTCCTCCGCGATGGGTTTGTGTGAGGCCTACGTGGCGCAAGTCTCCAGCGATGGTTACTGGCGGAAGATGTCACCTGTGACAAGGTCTTTGATGCCACTGTCGGCGCAGAGCACGCTGTTCAGCGACAAGACAAGACAGTACTACCGGAATAAGCAAGGTTGCGATGAGCGGAACACACGGAAATGCTACAAAAGTTCCCCAACCAAGCCAGCTGAAATTGCGTGAGCGCTGTTGGCGCTGTAATGATTGGCACAGGCCGAATATGTGCCGCGTGTGAAAGCCGCGTTTGGCCACAGTCAAAGAAAAGCACAGATCGAGAAGGCATACAATAAAAAGAAAAAAAAAACTACGAAGATAAACTCGCAGCGCAATATTTCTGTGGAGCCACTAGAAGAACGCCCGATCTAGCAACAGCTGTCTACGCTTCATGACCGAACGCTATAAAAGGCGTGTGGACTGCCCGGAAGATTGCGGTCAGGCTGTGTGAATAGTGAATCGGTGATTTTTAGGTTGGTTCAGGCGCGGCTTGCTGTGTGGTCAGTCATAGCACATATTGCGCTACCTGGCCCACGAACTCACCCCAGCTTGAAAAGGAGGGCGTTCATCTTCGCAAATGGTCAGGAAAATCTTTGAGAGTACGCTGATCTATGTTGATGACTGAATGCCTCAAGCATTAGTCAAGCAAGTTGTCATTGCTTGTAAACCAAGGAAGTGGTTGCGACCTAGTGGGAGGCAACTTTCTTTAAAGCACTTGGAATCGCAGTGAGCGGCACACAACTGACAATCCTTAGTGTCGACCTGACACAGATGCTTCAGAAATATCATTCTGTGTTCTCTGAAGAAATCACAGGACACATAGGGAGCAGCAGTGTAACCTGTAACTGACTGAAAAATCAGAAGCCCAAGCTCTTGGAGGCACACTTTGTTCCATTTACCATATGCTCGACACTGAAGGCGCCTGCTCCTACAAGCAATCATACAATCGAGTCATTTATGGGGTGCTCGCCTTCTATGATCATTCTTTAGAAGGAAAAGCAGTGGTGGAATTCCCGCAATGCGAGTTGCTACAGAAGGACGTACCATGGCGCTCGAGCCAAGACACCAAGTAGCTTTCAGTGAATCGAAGTAACTCTTATTGAAATGAACTGTTCTCCCTGAGTATCATTAGTACAAGCCGCTATTCATTTCTTCTCATGCCTCACCCTACCATGTTGGAACAGTGTCTCCTCACGTGAACGGTCTGGGTAGGAAGGCAACGATTGCTTTCGCCTTCACCTTGCGAACCTTGGGTGCTGCAGAACCGAATTACGCTCAAGTAAATCGTGGACTGGCAATCGTGAACTCATTTTCACGCGTTCGTCGCAAGGCGGAAACTCGGATTCTTCACGGACCAATAGCCCTTTTTAGGAATAGTTGGCCCTTGGAAACCAGTGTTGTTGTCTTGGTGCATGATTCTGTGGTGTCTCAAACTTGCAACGTACGATTATGAGCATAAATATTGATCAGCGAAACGTCATCAGAATTTGGATGGTCTCAGTAGCCTGCCATTTCCAGCGTGATTTGAAAAATTGCATGCCCATGGCGACATTCAAAGTTCTTCCAGCACCACGTCGTACTTCGGAGCAATTAGCCATCTTGACTGAGAATGAAGAAGTTCTCTCCAGAGCCTACACTGCTCTTGAACAAGACACGCTAAACCACACACAGATGGAAAGGGACGACTTTGCCCCGTATCGAGGAAGATCCACACAGTTCGCCGTTCACAATGGTTGCATTGCCTTGGACCCTAGGGTTCTTGTACCAGCAGCCTCGCGAGAGCAAGCAATGGATCTTATTCATGCAGGTTATCGCGGAGAAACTGCGATGAAAGCCTGTGCACTTAGCTACTTGTGGTGGCCGAGCACTTAAACCAGACGTTCGAGCTTGAGCTGTGCCAGCGCAGAGAAGAAGATCCAGCCAAAATTCCGATTCCTCACTGGACACAGCCACCAACGTCGTTGCACACTGTGCACGTACATCTTGAAGGACCTATAGAAGGACGCCCCTTTTTTGTAGTTGTTTATGTCTTTACCAAGTGGGTGGAAGTGAAGAAATTAACCACCCGACTTCAGTAGCGCCCATTTGTGAGCTGCGATCACATTTTGCGACGTTGGAACTACCTCGAAAGGTAGTAAGCAACACGAGAACGTGAGACCAGGAGCCAACGTTTCGAGAAGTTAACTTGGCGAAACGTTCGCTAATGCTCCCCCCTTGTTCTCGGGTTGTCCATCTTCTTGAATTTCTATCTCCCGCATTGTCGCGTCTTATCTGGGCTCGCAAGGTAGTGCGAGATAACGAGCCATTGCTCATTTAGTTCTGTGATAAATCTAAGGTTTGTACAGAAAAAAGGAATGCAAGCCGTCACCTCTGCACTTCATCAGCCCGCAACCAACGGTCAAGGTGAAATATATGCTGGTGAGCTGAAGAAAGCACTAGGCCGAGAGAAAGATCACGATTCCTTAACCTTCGAGTTTCGCGATTCTTATTTCGGCTGCATACTATGGTTTATCAAACAACTGGAGCTACACCAGTTGGAGCTACGTTTGGCCGCGAACTACCGACACTCATTAATCTCCTCGTGCAGGAAGTTAGAACTGCCGACGAAAATGAATAGCTGCCCAAGAACAAGTTTTCGGGCAGATGAACTCGTATTCGTAAAGCAATTCGGAAAGAGTGCTTACTGGCGCCCGGATCTTCTCTTGAACCCTTTAGGTCGCCGATCATGGCACGTGAAGTGTGGCACAACCACCTGTAGACGAGCTCTGAATCGACTAAAGATGTACCGAGCTGATTCAACAGGCAGAAATCGAGTCAACGCCGAACCTTTCGTCGGGTATAAACTTCGACTCGCAGCTAACCCGAGCACAGATGCCTAGGGAGCAACATTAGGTCGTGGTTTCGAGGCGATCAACACGCGTTAAGCGGATGTCTAACTTTTGCAGGTGGCTTTCCTCTAAGGGGAAAGCGTTTTGTGTTTGTCTGTGTTTGTGGCGTCTGGTTGCATGCGCATTTACATGACACTCGAATGCGGTGCTAGACGGCGTGTGGGTGATGGGGTCTGCCATGGTGCTGCGGAACTGATGGCGCTTCTGATATTCGCCTGCGGATGACCACTGATACGGAAACGGAATTCAGCCGCAGTGTCATGTTTCTGGTGTGACAAAATCTAAAAAGAACTGCTGTATGATTGGGCTAGAACGGCGCAGGCTTTATACTGGCATGGCAGAAATAAAGGAGTTCTATTAACTTGAGACCCAGCTGCGCTCTACTTCACGCCTCAGTTACCCTGATTGTCATACACTTGCGAGGGCTCTTATTGCGACAGCAACTATATAGACAATCCAGGCACATTTCCATCGTCGCCGTCACCATGCGCCTCTGTATAAAATTTAAGTGCGATAACGCCGCGTTCGTACGCCGTATGCTGTGGGTGAGAGTGAAAGCTTGCGAGAGTGAACTGAGAAGGATGGTGGCTCGACTTCGCGCGCATGGGACAAAAGCGCGGAGGAAGCGCAGCGTCTTCCACCACGCACATCTACTCCGGCTGCGGCTGCATACTGCGTGGCAAGCGAAAGCGATCTGCGGTGAGTGCAGTCTAGGCGTGCCGAGGGCTGACGGCTTGTGTGCGCAGTGTTCTCGCCGCTTTGTTCGGGTTAAAACAAGGTGCAGCACCAAGGGCAATTCGCTGCTGCGCTCTTCCTGACGTCAGTGCTCAGACAGCTAGCGGCCGTGGTCGTCGAGTGAGATAGGTTCGTGTTTGCCTGTGTACACGTGACACCATGCTTCTTAGTTTAGTTAGTAAGCGAAATTAGGACGCTTGGACGGCCTATAAAACTATCCTTTCTTCCTATAGCTGTCTGATAATTTGCTATCGCAATCGATGCTTCGCCTTTAGGCAGAAAATGCACCATTTTTTTTTTTATTGCCACCACATCTCCCCGGCAAACAACTGCGTACGCTCCTGCACGCCAAAATGTCTTCAATAAAACTACTACATCCACACTACCGTGGTTTGTGCTTGTTGCCGCAGCGGCTCCTCACTGAAGGGAACCCGACGTATTGTCGCACTTATTCGGTTGACGCCGGTCTATCAGGAAGATCACACGGCCCTGCAACTCTGGTATGGAACCATCACGAGCACCACAACCTCTGCTACCACTTCACTTCACTACCAGCTTCACTACCAGCTCGTCACGAGCCACGCTGCACATGCACAGTCCCACGCGACGCTTCTCTTGGGCTGCTCTGCTTGGTTTGTACGCACAAGCCGTCCTTTGGAAAGGAAGTCTTTGGTAGTGGGGCGTCATGAATTCGTCCTGTGCTCCGGTATGCGCGCTCCCATGGCCGTTTCGGTCTCCGTGCTCCCGAGTGCCTTTGGCAAACTCGCCAGGATGCCGCTCTTACGTTAGAAACGGCGTCTTTAGTGCCCGCGAATCTCCGTATGAAAAACCATAGGAGCTTAACGTATTGCTCACGTGAACATTCCCAGAACGCTTCCGCACCTGTACTGCATGGAAGTTTGGAGAGGATTCTGATACTTGCAGTTGCAAACAAGTCCTGCGTTCAGCCCTCTACATGCACTGTTTCACGTCGCGATGACGTTCGATGTTAGCATTGAGGTAATAATTGATGGGCTTGTCATACTGTCTGGCTGAACTGCGATTTTCTTCTTCCTTCTTCCTTTGAGTTGATCAAGATACAGCGCTTCATGATTGAACACATCTGTTTCACTGCTTAAAGCCTACTAGCTATCCGGGAAGCTCTTCGTTTTCTCTGCGACGAGCCGCTATGCATATGGATTAAATTTGTTAAGCCAGCCAGCCGGCTATTTATTGCATTATTGGCTTTTGTGACGACACTCATATTTATCTTTGGACACAGCTGGATGATACGCACACAAAAAATTCCGAACAAGTAATCCCTCACTTAATACCTACGCACCGTGGGATGATCGATAATGAGCCGGTAGACGCATAAGCAAGCATAATTTTGATTATTCCTCTGAATGGTGGATGGCTTTTCTCGACTGTATACAAGTTCCCTGGAGCGCCATGTGATGTACCGCATTTGAATCGTTGAATCAAATTCCGGCCGCCTCCCGAGTGCAAGCACGAGCGAACAAGTGTGGCGCATTGCATTTGCTCTGCGTCGCGTTCACCAGGCGCTGTCGACATCCTAACCGTTGTAGTAATGGCATTCGAAATCGAAACATTGTGTTCCTAGCTGGAGCATCTGTTTCGCGTAGTCTCCCGAATACAGGAAAAGGGCCAATGGCGGTTCCTGCGATTACGGCCCCTGTAACTTCATCTTGAGTCCTTGGCATGATCAATAATCTGCAAAGCTGTGGTCTTTTCAAGACCTAGAACGTTACCCTGCACTGTAAACGCGGCAGTACAAAAAGTTCAATATGTTGGACATAGTGCGTTCCCTTCCCGTCTCCTTTTAGCAGTGCCGTTTACGAGGCCAGGGCAAACTGTAACTCGGATCGATTTCTCTCGCTTTCTTCGAAGACCTGTCTCCTGCTTTAATGGGCGAAATTTGTCCGAACATAGCTGTAAATGAATAATTTGTTTCAGCATAGTTCTTCAGAATTGAACGTTCCATCAACATTTCCTGATACCTGCTGGACGGCTTCGCTATCACATCGTTGACCATGCGAATTTGTTGTTCAAGCAGCCTCATTGTTAACTGTAACGCCTGTAGCTGAATTGAATTCAAAATTCTGGTGTTTTGCGATTTGATTATCAACCACGCCGCAGCGGACGACTCCGGAATAATTATGACCACCAGGGGATCTTTGGCGGAAGGTTATTGCACTTCGCCCCCATGCGAATGCGACCGCCGCGTCCGGCATTTCCTCCCGCGTTGTGTTATTCGCGTTCGTTATCTTTCAAAGGGCACTGTGCCCGAATAAAGGGCCAGTTTTCCTTACTTCGAAATGTGGCTCGTTTGCAGTACGGGACACGCCACGTCATAGACGCACTGGCCGGCACCGGTCACTCAGTGTCCAGCCTGCTCATGTGCGGGGGCGTGGCCAAGAATCCGCTTCACGTTGAGCTGCACGCAGACGCTACGGGTGAGTGGAAGACATGAATGCACTTGCATCATCATCATCATCATCATCATATTTTATGTTAATGAGTGCTGTTGCAAGTTGCGCAACGCGCAACTTTCAACAGCGCTCGTTCATACGCTAGTGGGAGGTGTTTGGCAAGAAAGGTGATGCTAAAGGTGACGCTAAGCGTTTAGTACATTCAACATGTTTCCAGTAGCTGTTCCGAGGAGCTAGAAATTTCCGATTTCTGTCGAATCAAGAATTACGATCCTGGATAATCCCAGTAATCTCCGAGGCATCCCAGCCACTACGACCACCTCCTGCTTAGCACGCGGTAGCCGTTTCGTTGCCTGCCCATAGCTACCGCCTCCCACTGTGGAAGGGAGGTTGGTGAGTAAAGAAAAAAAATCTTTGCACCGCGTTTTCAGTGCACGTTAAATAAACCAAACAATTCCAATGAATCGGAAGAACCCCATTACTGCGTCTATAATATTTCAGTGTGGCGCTTTGGGAAGTACGTCCGAAAAATTTAGGATCTGTTTGAATGTCCACAGAATACTGTTTCTATACTGAGTTTTTCGAACGATGCAAGCTTTGTATGTAGAAAGGTAGTCAAAGGTGCGAAATATGTGACTGTTTTATTTCGTTTGTTATGTGCCGCGCTTCTCTGCCGTCATTTAATTGAGGACTGCCTGTAGATTTCGAAAATAGGAGGCGTCAACAATTTCCTGGTTGGCTTACGAGCAACTATCTTCAAGTCAAGCTTTTTCAGTGGCTAGCAAAGTCGCCTAATCCTGCCTTTTTGCGTTAGGCAGGTACATAAACAGGCTCTCAAAGGAGGCGAATGTCGCATTTCGCTTACTTTGTTTATTTCCGACATTGAACATTGCAGAGAGAAAGCCGGGGGAGTTGATAGGAAAATATACGAGAAGACACCAGCTAGCTCCAACACAGGAGAGTGTCACAGTTACGAAACATCATGCCTTCGCATGAAAAACAAAGAGTGAAAGAAACAACATTTGCCATCATTTACGTCATGTGCAAGAATAATAAAAGGGCGTTCTGGCCTGGAAAACCACCTGCTTGCACGCGAAACGTATGTTTAGAATCTATATGTTAGATTTCAAGCCATAGTATTTGATTTGTATTAGCAATAACAAGTATAATCTTATATTAGTCACATATTTCCAGAGTGTTGTCGCCCTAAGTCAGCACGTTCATTCCACTGGCGGGCTGACGACCTGGTGATACCACTTTATATCTAGCTGATGTGGCATGAATTGAATCTACAGCCATATTTAGCAGATGTTCCCAGGCCGAACGACCCGCGACGAGCTCCTACACATTGCTGTGTAGCGCATGCCGTGCGCTACGGCGATGTTTCTATTTCTCTGTGACACTTTAGGGACATGGAGACCTTCATAAAATGAATCCACCACTCATACGCGGAACACACTGGCACTGCATTACGTGTAAGCTCGCCTCAAGAACTTCGTCCTCGAAACTTCTGCGACATTTACTACTGCACATTTTCGCCGTGGTAGTCAAACGAGCCAACGTTTAAGATATTTTCGCAAAATGCCTCATTTGCAAAACTTGTTTACAATGGTCGCATCGACGCAAATAACTTTACAAATAATTTTTTTACGCATAATTTGCGGCCGTACTTTTGTATAGTTGGCGTAGATACTTCAGCTTGTCCAAACCTGAACCGGGCCCATTGGTCCAGGACTTCAACCAATGTGCATTACTGGTGTCTGAGTATTCCCTTGTTTATCCTGTGTTAATAACATCGCCTTTATCTTCCTGTGAGCCAACTGCTTTCTTTGCAAATGTAAAAGAGACTGATCATAGCTTTCGTCTGTGTGTGTTCGTGAATTGGGTGTGCTGTTTACAGTTCTACGTCCTTTGTGTATATTATAACTTTTGCCCAACCTCTCGGTAAGCGTGCTAGGTGGATGGGCAGACAAGCATTTCCAGCTCACCATTAAAATAATCGTCTCTATTGTGTGTCATTCTAGTGTGCCTTGATGTATATTTTTACTTTACGGTGCCATGATAGGAGGAGGCAATCTGCGGGGCTTAAATCGGCACCCAAAGAGAATGAGTCATGAAAGCCTGCTATTTGAATGTTAGCGTTTGTAAAGATTAGCGAACGTATAGGATGGTATGCAGGGTTCTGTCCCTGAAGAACTTTCGCATTACCCGGAAGAAAAGTACAGATGGGCAGTACTTGGCTCTATGGACCTTGCATCACAAGGGCTACAAGCTCCATAGGTACTGCACTACGTTTGGGTTGCCTTATTGAATCCGTGGAAAGTGCAACTACTCTATCGGCCACAGCTATTGCTTTCAGCTACCAGAATAATAATGATTCCGACGTTAAAAATTATACACAAATTGTGAGGTTTGTCCGCTAATGCCTGAGCACTCTTTTGCTCGGTTGTTACTTAGCATTGGCTTTTGTTTCCTAAATTTCAGTTGCCCCACCCCAAAACTTTAAATTAGTCCACCTTAACATTTAAGTTCGTTCTCTCCCAAATTTAAAGCTGACCCACACCCAAATTTTAGTTGGCCCGCCCATACTAAAGGCTTCCCCGTGCATTTTGGAGGCAGCCGTACGCATCGCTAGTGGTAAACTGTCATGCTTTGCGCGTTGGGCATACGATTTAGCTTACGAAATTGCCAGGGTACATGCCTAAGAATGCTTACGAATTAATAAATATGCTTATTTTCTCCCTTTATTCTGCATGAAAAATTCATACCCAATACTGGTATAGCAGGATACTTGCCCTGATGAATAACATATGTTGCAGAAATCTTCAGTAGATTCAATGGGCAATCAAAAGAGCAGCAGTTGATTTGCCCATGCTTCGTGTACGCTTAACTATAGTATCACGTGTTGTGGTGACACTACGGCAGCTTCTAGACCCACATCGAATGCTAGAGGCAACTGCCAGAATGGCGGCTAAACTTCCATACTGACAATGGGCGTAGCCATCAGCGCAAGTTAACTTGTGCACGCTGTTTAGAGGTCCAAAGTAATAGAGACTCTTAGCGTGTCCACTATTCCGGCAAACGGGTGTAGTTTGGGCGGATTGCCTGATGGTCGGGGGTGTAAACGTGAGCGGCCGAGCGTGCAGCCGCCTGGTGGCGTAGAGCTCAGTTAAAGTTGCAATAGCCTACTATATTCTGTTTCACAGCTGGTGCAAATTTTCAGCAACACGATTGCGTCGCTTTCGAAAATTTACACCAGAAGCTAAGCAGAGATTAGTAATTGGCTCTGTGCTTATGTGGCTGACCTTTGCACCACCAGCTGGAACCACCAATCTGACCACTCACGTTTACGCCCCCGCTCATCCGGCAAACCGCCCCCGCTTGCCGGAATACCGAACGCACAAAAATTCTCTAACATGGCTGCCCTCTCTACGCAGGGTTGCCGGTGTTACTACCCCCAGAGACGGAGTCGATGCTGCTCGGTGGCGCCATCCTGGCGGCCAGCGCAAGTGGTCGCTACTCCAGCGTCACGGAGGCTATGCTCCGCATGGGCGGCTCGGGCAAAGTGTTGGCGCCGCGTTCGAGCGAGCGGCGGTTCCACGATGCCAAGTACGCCGCTTTCCGCGCGCTCCTCGACTGCCAACTAGGCCTCAGGGAGATCATGTCGCCCTATGGGAGACCACCGTCCTCGTGTCCTTGACCTTCATTCTCGCTCCTATTTTTACGACGTCGATGCAGCCCCCCTACCCCCCTCACTCGGCATCCAAAGGAAGAATACGAAGGCGTGGCGCCGATGGAGGCCTCCTTATCGCTCAGTCGCGAAGTCAACCAAGAAGTTCTTTTTTTCTTACTCTCTCGGACGGCGGATAGCTTCGTGATGAGCTTATTCCATCGTTATTCTACATTCCCATTTGTAAGTTGTGGACAAAAGAAACTTGAGTGCAAGCAGTGTGAAAGAGAATGCCTTATCATCATGCAGGCGCGCGCCCATCTGCTTCTCACCTTATATGGTTTGCTGTCCAAAGAGCTATACCTCAGTCTGAAAAGCGGCGTCATTTAAACGTTTCGCTCCGGAACGTGTTCATGCTAAATCTGTCACGGACGTTTGGGCCGAAGCAACCCGTGAGTGGGTCGGCGCTTAAGTCATTGTGATCAGCTTGTACTGTCATGTTAATCAGCGCAGATTGTGACACCACTATGAGAAGCTGAATTTGTTACAGAGTAACACATATGCGTACGTGCGTTGCAGCCACTACCGATTACAGTACACATGCCTAGCCTTCTTTCTGTCTCAAGCACAGATGGATTTTGATTGTCGTTAATTTTCAATTGGTCGTTTCTATTCAGTTTTTATGATATTCCTCCGTCTCGTCACATTGCGCAGCTATCTGCAACATGATGCTGCAATACGTTCACGTTTGCGAAACCGAATGAACATATTTTCCGGGATGTCATACTAATTGGATTGTCATCGGTGCTTGCTTGCAGCTGATTCTTGACTTGGGAAGCACTTTGCTGCTCAGCTGGACACTCATGAGGGGCAACCATGAATGGCATAGTGCCGCTTTCTCATAACTTTCAGGGAAAAACGGCTCTATTAGTTCTTGAGTGCTGGCGTTGCTTGACACTCATTGGCATAATGTGGTGCTCCTTGAAGAGAAGATATTTTTGACATTCATGAAACATGCGCCTAAGCAATACTTTTTCTGAAATTTATTGATAGTACAAATGCTTTTGCTTGTAAGAGCATACGGAGTGGCGGGGACGCCGTCAGTGACAACTCAGCTTAGATATATATCGCGTCAAGAAATTGCTCCTGAAAGACAAAATTTGCAAAGGGGAAACAGCTATTTCGTGCAAGTAGTGTTGTCTCTTGCAAAAGGAGGATTGGAAGATGAGGTGAGCTTTTCAGCGCAGTCAGAAGATCCGTGCACTAACCTACGTGAACTACGTAGATCAAGAAATGATATAAATTGACAATTTTCTGGCACCAAGATTATCATTAAAATGTCCGCGGTGTAATTGCTACATGAGTAAATTTTGTCACTATTTGACTTAACACCATAGCGTGCCAACCAATGCCCACCAAACTAGCGCTGGGCAATTTTAGCGACCGTGATGTTCATCATCAATCTCTGCGGCTAAGTCGTTTCGATGACGCCTGCACGAACGGAAGTTACTCTTAATTGCAAATAATGATAGCCATTTACATGCACCTGTTCAAGGAGAGTGCCCCTGAAGTGAACATACAGAGATGGTGCCAAAATAGAGCGTAGCTTCCCAATTGTTCGGCTAGCTGGAGTCATTAATTCCATGAAATCATCATATCCAGATGTGACATAAGAAAAGAAATTGAAGCGATATAATATATCACAGAAATACTAATTCTAAAAACTCTTACCTAGTTTTTTCACGCATCTTATGATGCACTTCACTCATTTTCTCAAACCTGAGAAGAAGGCTGAGGTCTCCATTTGATTTGTTGGGCTCCTCAGAGTCGTCGTCCTCCTCAGAGACAAGGACTTTCGCTGAGGATGTCCAATTTTTGAAATAAATTATACCATGTGTTTGGCGCATGATAGCCTGAGTTGCTTATGCGCCATAAAACCCAACCCAATACAATACAATACAATGTTCAATGACGATATCCGACATGCCTGACGGCAGTGTGTCGCTTATGGCTGCAATAAACCTCATTTCAGGGAAGAACCCCTCTAAATAATTAGCTATGCCAGTCGAGTTAATTTTCATACACTAATCATAATAAAAATGTTCCGTGCAAACTTGTTCTCTGCAAACTACTTCTTGTATGCGCAGAAACATTTAGCGTGCCTTAGATTAAAAGGGTTCATTACTTTGCAAACTCTGTGCACTTGGTCTTTACTTGAACACTAGAGTTAAAAGAACGAAAGAAAACAGAAAACATACACCAAGAAATAGTTTGCGCACGATTGCGATGTCGTGGTTCGTTAGTTTGGCGAAAATATTACTACTATTTACTATTTCTGTAGAGGTATACGTTTCCACAAGGGAATAAAGATGTGCATTTCTGCAGTTCTGCGGCTGCCGCCGCAGTAGGCCTGGTCTATACGTATCAAAAGGCGCTTTCATGAACTTTGGTTTCTCTAAGCGTTTACCGTCGAGGAGCCGCAGCTGCTCAGTAGCACCGAAGTGTGGGTCAATGATCCTGTCTAAACAATTTCATGGTGATATTGATCTGCTTTCTACGATAAGCAACGGGCCAACCATCTGATAAAAATAAACTGAACTATATTGTCCCGTGTTGTCTCTGCCCTTTTTTTTCTAATTATACGTGCACCACTTGATCAACTTATGGATATTTATTTATCTAGCCATTTATTTGTTAATTTATTTTGTAGTTACGCAATCCTAGTCAACCGACATTCCAGAGTGAGTATTGTATAGGAAGTGTGAAGAATTCGGCACAAAATTGTGCCTGCGAATTGAATGCAAGTAAATGTAAATGCGGATGATGAAAAAAAAATTTTCAAACCATATTATTACTAGTTACCAGTGCATCCAGTCCCAAATTTATTGGTGTCTTGAATTGTGACAATAATTTATATACCAATTACAATTTTATTCGATCCACAAATTTTTCTACAAAGCAAACATGTAAAACAATCGTGCCAATCTCATTGACAATTTCGATCCCTCGTTTACACAGCAGACACTTAGAGTTGAACTTTACAAAATATATTACATGAGATCCCGTACACCAGAAAACGCATGCGCTAATAACAAAACAATGTTGTTTTCTGTTGTATTAAAGAAGCCATAGCATACAGCAAAAGAAGGAGGTCACACGCAGTGTAGGAAAACGTCAACGCAAAGCTTTCATTGGGTGCTTGAAAAGAACGCTGCTCCTGTATAGCTCCTTTTTCCAAGCATAGATGAAATGACCAAGTTGGACAAATTTTCACAAAAGAAAAACGCCGGCGTCAAAGATCTGGTGCTCAAACATGAGAATCCCGCGTATTTTGACGTACGTGTGACGACAACAGCGTGCCGACATTTACGCGATAACGATGGCATGAAGACAATGGCGTAAAGATACCGAAATGACTACGTCAAAGTGACAACTATTAAGGACTGACGGCATCACGAGAATGAAATGACCAAGCAGTAAAGACGGCGACGGAGCGCCTGCCGCAGCATAACAGCAATGGAATGATTACCCTGCAAAGATATGGCAGCGGCATGACGACAATCAGGTGGTGACGCACATTGAAATGCTGCCCCACTCCTATCCAGCGCTTCCACTGCACACGCTGCGCTATCTAACAGTGCCGCCGTGAAGTTCACGCTTGGAGCAGGACTGATTCCGCCAAGCACCGGAGAAACAAAATGGTCTTTTTTATCATTGCAAAGCGACATATTCCCAGTCTCCCATTTCCACTTCCCAGTGGCCTGGGACGCTATAACGTAAAGCTATTCCAAACTTATCCAATTGTGCAGTCAGCCCTCCACGGTTGGTCAAAAATTCTTTCAGAGTCACCACGCACTGCGCCTATCACACGGCGTCACGAAAACTGCGAAAACATCCCACATGATAGGATATGTGTACACTGATTAAGCATGATGAGGCCGAACGAAAGAAAAATAATTTCTGGTTCGACTACTTTTTTCGCCATTACCAAAAAAAGCACCATTTGAGCAATTCCTCTTGGTCAAACGTTTTCGGGCAACGCGCATTGTACCTGTCTGTCACGCGACATCACAAAACCATGAAAACTCATCACGTAAAACTGGCGTGTACGCCTGGCAGACGCATTATTATGACGAACAAAAAAAGTTTCTCTGAATAGCCGGACACTGCCCCGTTCCAAAAGGAATATAAGTTGGCTGCCTGCCGATCGCTGTGGCACTGGCTGCTCAGATCTGGCGGGGAGCATGAATTTATTTCCGTATAAACTTTTTTGTGTTATTATGGCGTTATCTAGACCTTGTGGCACGTATACGACATAGCTATTTCGACTTTACCTTGTTGAGGATCCGTTTCAATGGTACTTTTATCCTCCCGTTACACACCGCCGCGAATTTCGACCAGCCACTGCAAGCTAAGCAAGGAGAAGCGGACCAATCGCAGACGCCGGTAGCACCCTCTTCATCCGGCTATCTATTTTCACGGCGCTTGCTCGGCCCCATCGAAATACTTAGTTTGAGCGTGCTCCTCGCCTCTTCTCAGCCAATTAGGTGCGAAAAACTGCTCAACGTAGGCTGTGCTATTCGATTTTAAAGCAAACGAAAGCGACATCCTATAAACGAGAATGGGTATTGATTGGGCTTTCCAAACAACGCTGCGGGTTACCACCCGATGCTTGCGTTGGTGCTTACATAAATTTGATGTCAGGAGATTGGAATAAAAACAGATTGGAATAGTTTTACGTTATATGGCTCCTAGTTACCAAAGTTGGCGTCAAGGACGTTTATGGAGAAATGCACGCACCCGCGACTACAACCTTAGTGACCCAAGTTGGTATCAAAGAGGCCCATTGATGAGCAGCACAGGCCGAGTCACACAAACAGATTGTAAGAGGTCAGCGTCAAAGAAAATTTCAAGAGCCTCATATAGGCAGTCGCCCACCTCCAGTGCACTATGTGGGCTCAAACAGGTTTGTTGAAACATTGTGCATAGGTGCATGGTGCCACACACGAAGTGAACCAAATTGATCCAACTGTTGGTTTCGAATCCTGTTCCCTCAGCAAAGCGGCCCAACGCACGGCCCATTCTACCATGGACTACCTAAGACTGAGGGTTCCGGGAAAACGGTTGGCGATATAGATAAGTAGACGTCTATGAAAACCCGAAAGTATACCCTAAAATAGCGTTGTCACGAGAAAGCTAATGAAAATTTAAGAAAATTACAAGAGCCAATGTCACGATCAATGTCGACATTATGAGATTAACATTGAAGGCGTGCATGGACAAACCATATTTCCACTGACGAAATGCGTCTTGTATATAAAGCTTGGGTCCTTTCTCGCGCTTCCGAAGGCGATGGTGATGTTTATTGACATTCCCTGCAAGATAGGGCGGGGGGCAAATTGTCCCAAAGCCTGCTTGACTTAATAACGTTTTACTACAACTGTCGATAACGAAAGACTAGAGTATTTCATTGTCTGATCTATATCTTACCTTTCTTATTTAAAACATTCAACACCCTACTGTTCCATTACCTACACCTGTAATGACTCCGGTTGTTTCAAACTCTTTCCTTCTTTTCTTCCACCAATACAACAGTTCTTTCTTACTTGACGGCCCACCAGTTATTCTTTCCATCTTCTTTGAATCCCAACGATTGTTCAAAGTGGATGCTCTCTACGGGTGTCGCCGGGTCGCATTCCTTTACTATGTGCCGAGTCGTTGCCTCATCATGTAGTGCATATTACCTCCAGTACGTTATGTCCCCAGGCAGCCAGCTCGGGTCCTAAGTAGTCAGGCAATGCCTTTTGCATTATTATTCATGACGACAATCGGCATGACGACAATTGGGTGGTGGCGCACGCTGAAATGTACCACACTCCTATCCAGCGCTTCCACAGCACACGCTGCGCCATCTAGCGGTGCCGCCGTAAAGTTTACGCTGGGAGCAGGATTGATTCCGCGAAGCATCGGAGAAACAAAATTATCTTTTTTATCATTGCAAAGCAACGTATTCCCAGTCTTCCATTTCCACTTCCCAGTGGCCTGGGGCATAGTTTGTATTGCATATTTGCTCCAGTACGTTATGTCCTCATCGAGCCAGCTTGGGTCTCAAGTAGTGAGGCAATGCCTTTTGCGTTATTATTAAGATTTTCCCTCCCGATCACTTTTTGCTACTTTTAGTAAATCTCTATCATTTTGTTTGTTTCCGTCCTTTGCATCCAGTTTACCGCCATTCTATCTGGTACGTATTTAATGACTTCTGGTTTTCTATACACACGTCTAGTTACCATGTACTTGGTTGCCAATTTTCTTGAGCTCTTACATCATTCCTTTTTACACTTTTCAGGTCCAGATATTCGTTCAATGTATCCGGCCATATATTTTTCATTCATATTGATTAGGATTTCTTCAAAACTAATCTTGCTCTGCGCTTCTCTAACGTCGAAAGAAGGACAGCCCTTGTTATCTTTCCAATGCCTCATTCCCGATCTTATCGTGGGTCCCAAGCAAAGCCTGTCGGCCCACCGCCCTCTGTTAAATATTTAACCCCGACAATATTTCCGATATATAGCACAGAATAGCATTTATGAATTATAGCGCTGGCAGCTTTACAGTTTTCCAAATTCTTCGCACCACCACGTATTTAAAGTAGCCGCAAAATGCAACTTATGGGCACGCTGTATTATCTAGCAGCCCCACCCACGAAGTCCGCGCATGCATACGCGGAATTCGTATAGAAAGACGCACCATAGTTCGTCCTTGTATCCATGTTAAGACAAATTCGTCTGAATATTTGTTTCACTGGTTTGATTCCGCCCAACACTGGAGACATATTAAACAAATGTTTCATGTCATTAAAGCATGGCTTGTACTAAACGGCACACACCAAGCGATGAAAAGAAGTTCATTGAAGAGTGGAACATAAATTCTACGTACCTAGTGACACGTTGTAATGAAAGAGGTCTATTGAAGTGCGACACATTGCCCAGTGACCAAAGTTAGGACAAAAGATGTTCATTGAACAGCGGTACATACTAAGTGTCACATAACCAGTGACACAAGTAGGACACTGCAATGAGTCTTTGAAAGCGTCTGCTGCACACTGTTTAAAAGTGCGGTCACAAATCACTGCGGAACAGCGGTAGCTCCAAATAACCTCGAGTGGCTCGCAAAGAAGGTGATGTTGGCGGGTGATGCACGAGACGACGGACGAGGGAGAAGGAACGTCACCCAATCAGGCGGCGGCACGAAACTAGCGGGATGTGGAAACAGGAGAAGCAAGGAGGACAGGCTGGAACGCTGGGAGAAGTGAACGCTCGAGAATGGGGCTCGAAGATCGCTGGGGTCGTTGTCTATTGCAGGGGTCCAGACTCGAACCCGAGAGCCTCAACAGAACCAGGATGACCCCGCCTGCTCCTGGAGAGTTCCGCCGAGCGTAGGGCTCAGCTGTTCCGGCTGCACCTGCTGCTGATCCTGATCCTGGTCGTGGTCCTGATCGTTAGCCGCCGAGCGGAGAGTGGAGCTTGCCTGAGGCAATGCTTGCGAGAGGTGCTCGGGAAGAACCGCGAGCCAAGGAACCGGTACAGGTACCACTCGAGACTGTAGCGGTCACACTTCGATGGCCTTGGGCTCCGACAGCCTTGGCCTTGGACTTTGGCCTTGGACTCGGAAATCCGGGGTTGGCGTTACAGTGTGTCCGCGTCCCTCGTTCGCCATTGCTCGCTACGGCGCTACCACCGTCAATGCAAGTGCAATCGCTGTCAACGCATCGCCACCCAAGTAAATAAGAGTGCCGATGCCGAGTTCCTATTCTTGTTTCGGACCGTGAGTAATTTGAACTCATAGCATGGACTAACGCGGCCAACTGTACTTTTGTTATCTTGTACTTATTGTGTGCTCTTTGTTATTCCCTTGTGTTCTTTTTTATCGTAGTGAATATTAAGTTTTGCTTTTGAGAAAAAAATTGTTTCGTCTTTCCTGGACTGATGCTCTGCCTCAGTTGAATAAATCGTACTCGAGGATCCTGTCATCACATACACATGCCCAATATAACGTACCAAGAGGGCCAATTTCGTCTGACCGTTGGTTTCGAGCTGGGAGCGTCGGCTGCAGCAGCCAGACGCTCTACCCATTAGGCCATGGGATCGAACTTACCCAGCGGCCCAAGTAGCCAAGAAAGAGGTCAGCCACCGAGACTGACACTGTAAACCCGAAAAATGTGTAAAGTACCCTCAAATGCTAATCTTATTATGAAAAGGTGTGGCTCGCCTTCGACGTCCGCAGAGATGGAAAGTGAGGATCTTTAAGTTAGCACTGTGTTGTTATTTTCGCATATTCATGGTCTCGTTGATTTATTTGAGCGTCGTCCGTTGGAATAAGCTTTATTTTTGACATTCGCAAGTCTTCAGTGACTCGGACCATCCTCCTTGATTTTGCGATAGGTGTATCTTGTATATCAAAGTAAACGATACTTCAGTTGATGTATTGATAATGCGTCTACTGATACACATATTTCCAAATACAGCGTGATACTGACACAAAACAACCGAATGGCATCTTTAGACATTGTTAAGATACATTTACCTTCAATACTGCCTAGCCCCTACACTGAGTTGCACACTTGGGCACTTAAAGGTCAAATCGCTGTTAGCCTAATAATAAAAGCAATGCCGTTGGTTGACATCGTGAGGGACCGCTTGTGAAGAGAGTAGCTACATTGGATTCAAAATTTCTAAAGGTTGTCCCAAGAGTCGCTACTCTAGAACGCCATTGCACGGAGGCGGTCATCGTAGCAGTCCTGCCTCAGTACATCAGATGGTCATTCTTCAACGTAGTTGAGTTGCAGTATTTTGTGAAGATGTTATACCACACCACTCAGCATATAGCCTGGTGGTCACGTGATGACGTCTGCCACTGTAAGAAGGACAATACAACGGGGCACGACATACACAAGCCAATGCTTGCGCTCGGAACCCGTTTTCATGACTACCTGGGCCAGGGCAGCAGGCCACTGACATGGGACCAACACAATGAATGGAATGCTTAATAAGTTCGCTAGCACGAAATAAGTCTACCATGATGTCATTAGCTTTTCGTAAACTGATGCTACGGCACAGAACAACGAGAATTATAGCAAATCATTAAGGGCGCTGTTCTTTTTTCTTAAATAGTAATAGAAGGGCTCATGGAAACAGGTGAGCAGTTCTTCCCTGCACCACATGCAAGGAAGAAGTACAAGTGCATGCGTCTTCGGATGGTGTCAACTTGGCAGACATCCCCGTTTGCCAATAAGACAATAGAAGGGCGCCCTACTTGCAGCACCGATAAATGTGAGCCGGCAGGCAGCAGGACACACTTCGTAAAAAGCCATGTGGTAGCGCTAATAGCGCTAGCGCAATAAGCGAACGCAAGAGTAGAGTGATGTCATAGGGTAAGGAACCGTAATACAGCTGTTACGCGGTATGGACGAGTCAAGATGGTTTCATCCTGTCGGGATGATGATGAAGATGATTTATTGGCATCCCTTTTGAAACGGGGCGATGACATATAGTCACCTAGCCTGAATGATTTAATGATGTATGCTATACATGTTTTTCAACGTATCATATTTGTATACATCTCCTTAATCTCTATTTTCGTGCTCAAAGTTTCTCTATCCACCTTGTACCGCTACCTACGAAGGTACACGATCCGGTCCTTTCAATCTCTTCCCCGATTTTTAGTGCGCAGCTCTTTGGCGGTAGTTCCTAGGTTAATGCCTTCTTGCTATTGAGGGAGGAAGTGCTTAACAACGTAACACCTGGAAAAGAAAACGTAAGACTAGCGCTGGATTTGAAAAGCGCATTTGACAGTCTCTCGCGAGGCCATTCTATGGGCGCTGGAGAATGTAAATTGTGGTGAACGTGTCTTCACGCAAATCCACAACTTCCTCACGGAAGAACTGCAGTGATAGGCCTAGGAACCATTAGGTCAGAAAATGTCGAGATGCCACGCATAGGAACCCAATCAGGGGGCCATCTTATCCGCTTTGCTTTTCGATTAAGCAAAGTTCGATATCTGTATACGACTAGATCAAATACCAGGCCTAGGCAACACCATATAAGGAAATGATATCTTATGTACTTCTAAAGGCTCGCTTGGAGACAAATAATGGACACTACATCAGGCCGCTGACGCAGTGTCTACATTTGCGCGTCAGAGTGGTCTGCAATTCGCACCCCAATACTGCGAATTCATCCGTACACGGCCCCCGCGAAGCAGTAATAAAAATACTAAGGAAATTGTGGAGATTTTCGTTGAAGGCCACCGCATACAGGAGGTACCCAAACTCGGAATACTGTACTTCTGGTTGCAGCAGAATGGGCGAGCCACTTATGCGATCGGGGCCATACGAACAGCGACCAATAACGTAGCGAAAATGATACCTCGAATTACCTATCACAAACAACGAATGAAGGAGGCAGACACCACCAAGCTGGTGCAGGCCTTAATAATCAACAGGTCATCTATAGCCTTCCCTATCACGCATCTAAGACGAAGAATCCCACAGGGACACCATAATCAGACCACCCTAAGAAAGACACAGCCTCCCCCAAAGCACATCAAGAGAAAACTTACTTGCGCAGGCCAATTACGATATTTACAGTTAACTCGCTGCGGCAACTCTGATCACTCAGCGCTAGCAACTCAGCCGGACCACAGCGGGCCGAGACATGTTAAAGGAGATTGGAATAACGCCATACCCACAGCACGTGCGAAAGGAGCTCGGGAAGCTTGGTCCCTCGACAGGGACCACTTATACTTGGCGCCTTCGCCGAGGAACACGTAGCCAGAGCGTCACAAAGATATATTTAGGGCTCGCACAGTGTAGCTACAAGCAATACTGTGCTGTCTGAATAGGGAGGAAGCCTACTAGATCGACATCGCCCCCAATACACAAGCTAATCGACAGAGGACACGCCAAGACTACCAACACTTAGTCGCTGTGGTGGTCAACGAACACGGTGAAACGGCAACTGCACCCTCCTTCAGAGTCCTCAGTGGTGGAAGCGAAGACAAGAGATATGGCTGGCCATACACACGGATGAAAGTAGAGGACCTGACAGTACCATCGTCACGGACTCTCAGGCCACATGTTGTCTTCTACTACGAGACACAATTCCCAAAGGCTGTAGCCCTGTTATGCAACGTCGCTGCCGCAACCACCAGTCGATCTTCTGGTAGCCGGGAAACCAGGAGTTGGAAGGAAATTAGAGGGCAGACGCCGCGGCTCACGTCTGAAATTTCCGAGCAGCAACATTGGCCTCCTCAGAACACTTCCAAACCACATCCCCTAACCAAGATTATAACAGCAGAATTGAAGGGATTTGATCAGCTATGAGAGTTTCACCCGAGAAGTACACACCCCTCCCCATAAATATCTAACAGAAGAGGACGCCATCAACTGGAGAAAAAAAAACTTTGGTTTATTCGTACTTAAAAAGAGTATGCCCAATGATCCCCACTTACAATTGAGGTTCCTCTCCCTGGTGCGAAGGCAGTCCTACACCTTATCAAATTACCTGGGGCTGCTCGAAACAGCCCCCCCCTGAAAGACACAGATTTGGCAGCACAATGCACGTTGGGCCTGTTGGAGGCGCGACTGTCCAGCTCTGACCTTGTCGAGCAGCAATAGCTGATAAACCGGGATGAATGGGCGGCTGAGGCCAGTGGGGCTTTCGACTACGGATACACCATGAGAATAATCTATTTTATGACTGAATAAAGTTTTTTCTTCTGTGTCTTTGTCGCTGATCAGCGACTCGCAGGTAGCAATCCGCGGCTTCGCGCGCGGTCGTGTCTCGCAGGAAGCGGTCCGCATACTCCAAATTTGTGACGACAGCGACTCGTCATCGCCCTCGCAACCCCAAAATTTTACGGTCTTCCTTCCACCGATGTCCCGCTCACGGGCAACGAGGCGGCCCACGCCACGGCTCGAGGTCTCACACGCCGAGCCGCCGCAGATTATGTGGCCGCCGCCCCCGCCCCCGAGAGCGGGGCATCGGATCCGCCGGATCGCGACACTACAACAGAAATGCCGCAACAAGAATCACAATGGGCGTGGGGCGATAGCCTGACCACGTTCAGAGACCTCAACCAACACTAAAGACTCCAAAGACACACATTCCCGCCACCACACGATAAGTTAAACAGGAATGAGGCCGTAACTTTACGCTTGCTCCAGAACCAGACCTACCCTAGCCCTGCAGTTCTACATCACTGCTACCTGTGTTTATATCCAACAGATGCCTGTGAAGCTTGCGGACAGAGAGCAACGCTCCGACACATGCTCTGGGAATGTGCCGGCAACCACGGTAATCAGACCACCTCCGTTCGCGACGCACCCGTAATCGCGGCCGTTACCACAGTACGGAAAGCCTCGAGCTCGCTTCTTCCCGACGCCGCTCTGGCTGCGGGGGCCGCCGGCGACCTTTTCCATCGGCGTCGCCGCCGCTGGGAGGCGGCTCTCAAAAGTTCCGAGTTGGCAGACCAGCTCTGGGCCGTCTGGCAAGCCGAAGATGCCACCCGAGTGCAAGGACTTCGAGCCGCCACCTGAGGCCACCGCAATGAAACTGCCGGCCACTCATTAATAAAGTTTCTTCTCTCTCTCTCTTTATCTGTTTCAGCGTCTGCATAACCGCGCAAACGCGCGTGTCACTGGTGGCGCGTTCGTCATCGTCGTCTACCACAGCGAAGACGCTGTAGTCACTGACGGCAGTGACCCACTACAACTTGGTGCGGTGATTTCAGTCTGAAAATATTTGCCTCAATATATTATACGAGTGCCGTGCAACTAAAAACTTTCTACCCCGGTATATACGCGATCCATACGCGCAAGCTATGCAAGTCTGTTTTAGCCACCGTTCAACACATGTTGTGGGGATGTGAAGTATACCGAAATAAAATGGCAGTCTCCCCAGAAAATTTACGGGTGACGTGGTCGGCCATGCTGCTCAGCTCAGAACTCCAACAGCAACTTTGGGCCATCCAGCGAGCCAAGGAAGCCGCAAGGAAGCAGCAGCTCCCAGTGGCCATCTAGGCGGCCCCAGGCCCGGGCCTCCCAATCGCCGGATTCCAAATAAAGTTATCACACCATCATCAATATATCACTCGCGCCTTCCTTATCCTCGTCTGCCCCAGATGGGTCCGGTGCCGCTTGTCGTGCCATCATTTCCCCACTGCCTCTCGCACCCGTGCCACTGCTGGCACCTTCGTCGTCGTCTTCTTCCACACATGGCTCCGATGCCACCCACCGCATCTAGAGCTGGCGTTGGCGCATTGGAGTTGCCCAACCAGTGTTAGGCAACGCCAGAGAAAGAGAGAGAGACAGAATAAGCTTTTATTTAGCCGGGTACTTATGTAGGGCCGGGGTACATTGCCCTACTAGATGGCGAGCAGGTGAAGCCTACTGGCGACCTCATAGGCGCGCTTGACGATCCGGTGTCGGATGCTCGGGTCCTAGCTGCGCAGCAGGGTCATCCAGTCATCTGGAAGCAGGATTTCCCCTAATTGTGGAGGTGGGGGATTTTCCTTGCATCCCGGGAGTATACGGTTGAGGGTGGCTGTCTCATCACACGGTATGCAATCAAAAGAAAAATGTGATGCAAAACATATGGGAGAGAACTACCCGGTTAGGAAAGGAGTTTGTTTGTAGTCTCCTCCAGGTGATTTCCTGCTCTTAATTGAGCTTATTATGTGGGGCGGAAACCTCCTTCGTTCAAGGGGGAAATGGTGGATTAGATCGTGAAATGAAATTAGACTGTCCTTGGCAGGGCCAGCCAGATAAAAGACGACGTATTTTAACTTAGCTGGGTCATTCAACTTGTTGTGCGCGCTCACCCGTTCGGAGGACGTATACCAGTTTTCAACGTCTTCGTCGTCTGCATCGCTGAAGATCTTGGGGTCCCGTTGTGGAACGCTGGAGCGGGTGACGGAATGTCGCGGCGGCGCCGTTTGGGAGGAGCTGTTGGTCCTGGCGGGCGGTATCGTTCTTCATCGCAGCTCCAGGGTTTCAAGTGACGGGGTTTGGAGCCCAGCACCTCGACTAATTGAGAAGAAATTTATTAGCAGCTCCATATGCAAAGGGCACGGCGACCAGGAGCAGCGAGGCAGCCCTGAAGCACCATCCAAAATGACACCAGAACCAGCAGCGTGACCAGAGCCGAGCCGCGCCTTGGTGATGCGGCTGTACAGCGAGTCGCTTCTTCTTCTTGACAATGCAATCAAGTTACCCGACGCTGTATGGCAAGACACACGACAAGTACAAGGACATTGAATATAAGAATCGAATATGGAAGAAAATAGCGCACGATCTTGGCGTTAATGGTAAGTCCACACGGCACCTCGTCCCTATACATGTTTTTGTTTGTCGCGTCGTCGCATAGATACGCTTTATCCGTGTGGTTAAGAGGTCGCTCATTGCATGCGTAGCCGTCAGCACAACCATCGACATTTTGGCTAAACCAGCACGCGCAGGCGCCTGTCTTTGTGCGACGCAACACGGTGAAGGTGTCTGTATATGCATGTCACCATGCGCCTCAAGACCACGTCAAAATCGGATGTCGTAACCTAATTGGCATGAGCGGCGGCGGCAGGCAGCTAGGCCGGCGGGCGGTCTAAACAACTCCGCGTGCACACTCCGTCGCGGCGCGTTTAAAAGCAACTTGGTTTGTGCCGCTCCCTGCTTTCCTGCTTTGCCGGTCCTGCATGCGAGCGTTTCTGGCCTAAGTGGGCGAACGAGCACAGCCAAAGATAAAAGATCGTACGTGGAGGCAAGCGGGTGATGAGATATGGCAAGAGCAAAGAAAGCGTGAGGAGGAAAGCGATGAAGGAGTTTGCAGCGGAAGCATGGGGAGAAAAGCGGAGGAGGCCTCTTTGAAGCACAACTAGATGGTGCTCCACAGCGCGCATCGAATATTCGCAATTAGATGAGGCATGTATATACTGAAAAAAAATCCGGAGACCTTTGAGCACATCCTAGTGGCATGCGACGGGATTCACCCAGCGAAACCAATACGGCAACGTAGTTTCCAGAACCACTTCAAACTAAAGTGGATGGAAGGATCAACCAGTTAGCAGCAGAGATAGGCATGAGACATTCAGAGAATTGGTGAAAAAAAAGCAGGGAAGAGATGATATGATAGGAACATGTACGGACATAAGTAGCGGCACATGGTCGATAGAGAAGTTTCCAGTAAGAAAGACATGAAGGAGATGTAATAAGAAATGCTACGATTAAAAGAAATGTATAGTTCACCTGACTAATTCAAGCAGGCTAGGTGACTATTTGTCACTGCCCCATTTCAAAGGGGATGCCAATAAATCATCATCATCGTCATCATTAGGACCGCGCCACCAGCAGCTCAGAAAATAAAAGAAGCAGAAAGTTCACCTTCGGACAGATTACGGCTACTGTGTGGCCGGTCTATATATTGGGCCGTGCGTAGTGGGTCCACTATTAGGTGCGGTAATCGGTGCGATGCTTCAGTACACTATATCGCGAAATGAAAACGCGTATAGAGCTGCGCTCAAATTTCGCATTAGCTCCATCGTAATTCTCGGGTTTTTGAGAGCGCAGCTCTCGGGCGCCCGTTCTTGCGGCGAGCGTCGGTGTCCTACCTCGTAACCGACCGAGCGAATGAGCACTGCGGAAGATGCGAACGAATCCGAAGCGCCGAAAGTAAGTAAAAGGCGAGGAGGAAAGCGGAGGGGGAGGGTATGGCGAAAGTGTCAGAAGAAAAGCGCACTGCCGCGCACGAGGCGCTTTGCGGCTACCATGGCTACGAGACGGCGCCAGAGTAGCGCGGGTCGTCTCCATGGAAACAAAAGCGCTGCAAGAGGGGAGGTTGTCTGCGGAGGCTGCTGTGATCGTGCCTACGCGTTACGTACGTGCTTCCTCTCGCGACCTCCCGATTAGCGAGGTAGTCGCGACACACTTCGCTCCCTTTGCAGCGTGCCCCACTTGACATATTGTCTGCGCCAGCCATTATATATCGCGAAATAGAAACAAGTATACAGCTGCGTTCGAATTTCACTTTAGGGTGTATTGTAATCATTGGTGAAGTTATTAGTCATGTTTCGTCGGCTTTCGTTCTTCCTGTGCGAACTTGTTTTGAACGCATATATACAATTAAGAAGAAAGGGAAAGCGAGGAGCAGGCTGGCAACTGGCACAGGAATGAGCACAACACTTGCCTACTCTTCAGAAGGTAGGTGACAGCAACACAGAAATGGAAGATAGAAAAGAGGGGAGGAAACAGGAAAGGAAGAGGAACAGGAAAAATCTAAAGAATAAAGTAGAACACAGTACGGATCACACAGTAGCGGCGGTCACTGAAGGTCACGCAACTACAGAAAGTTGAATAGAATAGTTTCGACGCTACAAACGTCAACGTCATAAGTTGGTTAACTCTAGAAAAAGTAAGTAGAGCGCGATGAGCCTGATCACGTTTAGACGCACAACCACAGGGATACAAACATTCGCCGAGTGTCGTACACCACAGGCCAAAGAGATGATAGCATCTCACTAGAGACATGCGCTGCGCATCGAAAGCGGGACACTCAAATATAAGGTGCGGAAGTGTCTCGCAGTAGCCACAAGATAAATACGATGGACTCGCCCCACGTCCTTGTCTGTATAAACGTTCATGCACGTTCACGCAGCCAACCCTCAGCTTGAGCAGTTGTGCTCTAGCGCGACGAGGCGTGCCTCGACCGCGAACACGCGGCCGGAACGTTACATTTGCGATGCGCTGGTGTGGATGCTGTTTGAATAGGTGGCGACGAATCAGCAGACGAGCGTCATTAAGCTTGCGAAAAACTTCTGGGCAGTCACAGTTGTTATGAGCGCAAGTTGAAGCGAGTAGATCAGCCTTTTCGTTTCTGGAGATTCTTGCGTGTGAAGGTATCCATTGAGCAACGAGGGATACCCCACTTGATGAAATTTTGCGTGCAGAGTCAGTAATGCTGCGCACAACAGGACAATCAATCTCACTGTGTTGTAACCTGCTAAGAGCATCGTGCGAGTCCCTAAAGATGGCAATCTTCGATGTAGTTAACACCTCTTGCACGTATTTCAGTGCAACATTAATCGCTGCTAGCTCCGCAGTTGTTGACGAAATTGGATGAGGTATTTGAACGATTCGCCGTACTTGAGTCCAAGGGCAGAACAAAGCTGCAGAGGCGCATTGACCGTCGCTGTGTACAGATGCATTTGTCAATACTTGAAGATAATCTGGAAACCTTGCGAACATGCGACACTTAGGCAATTGAAATATTGTCGAAACAGGCATATCAGACTTACCTCTGGAGGCCTATCCCTGCGAAAAGAAGCAGACAAACCTAAGCACATAAAATATATTTGAATCGGAGGCTATTTGAGGCTCTTTGAAACTTTATATTTGACGTGCTTGAGATTCAAGCAATAAGTGAAAAGTTGACCGAATAAAAAGAATTATTTAATATGCAGTGATCAAAAAATTGTACTTTTATGTGCACACGACTACCGGTAATACGTAGTCGGTACAATGTCTAAAGAGCTCTTGGTTCATTTCTATTTTTTTCTTTTTGAATCTTGCTCTAAGTTAGCTGCGACACCGGTATAGAAGAAATGTGGGGGTAATAGCTGTAATAGACAGAAAAATTTCGTGTGTTACTTCATTACTGGCTAAATAATGATAATTGAACTTTTGCTGTTTTGTTGTGGTTTATTTGGGGGTGTGTAGAGCTGTTATTCAAGTGCTCACAAAGTTTCCTGGGCACCCTAAAACACTCGAAGGCGTTGGAAATTCTACATTTGCACAGAATGGGTGCCATGGTATGGGGAGTATAGCTTTACACGCTCACTTTACGAACCACACAGAAAGTATGCCCAATACACTGAAAGAACTCAACGTGCCGCAAAGTTGACATTTTTAGGAAAAAGGGGAAGTGTTATGAGTAATCCACCGAGAAAGTTTAAATGCGTAAGTATTTCTATGCATGCCCAACTGGAAAAGCGTCCCTCCGTCCGTCCTGTAAGACGGCTGACTTAGAGATAGCGCTGAAGAATCGAGCGGATTCACCTTCGTGCAGCCGTTCGCTTCAACGCCAACAAAGTGGCGAGGACACAGCGCTCACACAGATATCAGCACGCGCCTCACTTTGCCACTTTCACAGGTCGCTTTCAAGGTACGAGCCCGCACGGCTCTCTTGAACGCTGAGAAAGCGTCGAGAACACAGTGCGAGAAGCTATCAGCACCCGGCACTCTTTGTCGGCAGCGCCAATCGCTTTCAACACTGTAAGAAGGTTTACACCCTTAAAGGTGTTTTTTTCTAGCACTGGTAACACCCTTGGCGTTAGGGCCTTACAAAAATGGTGGACATGGTGGAACCACTGTGACGTCCGGTTTCGTCTATTGACGTAGCACGCTTAATTTAGCTGACCACAAGCACAATGACAAACAGTAGTGCTGCAACAAAACAGAAGCACGCAGGTTTTCAACAAATTTGCAGAATGCCGAAAATCATAATTTCGCTAGTGGGTTTCTGTGCTAAGTTACAGGATAAGGTATTCATATTATTCTTGATTCAAGACGAGTCTTTCTTTTATTCGAAAAGGCAAAGGACAACTTCGCGTACATTCAACAAAATTCTAAATCTGCTTTTTTTTTTCCTTTGCCGGAATAGTGGACTTGTAAGATACGCGATCGCAACCGGTGATTGCTCGGTGCTGCTCGGTTATTACTGCAATGGGTGCATGCGAAAGCGCACCACAGACGATTCTATAGAGTTCTCCATAGTTCTACTCAAGCTATAGGGGATATACGAAATTGTGTAAATAGGATTTACACACCTATATCTTGTGCATACCAAGGTGGCTACATTTCCGTTAGAAGCGGAGTTAAAGCTGAGGCGCAAATTTAGAAAGCTTTAATGGTGCAGGGACACAAGGCGGACCGGCCGGCAAATCGACGCCATAGCCCCATGGCACTGCAACGCCATTCAAGCACGAGATCCACTATCTTGGTTAGGCCAGACAAGGTGTGTGTTGAAGCGCACTTGCAGAATTTCGCATATTTCTATAGCACGCCTTTGTTTCGATAACGTGAATACCTGCCCACTTGCTTAAGATTCAGGTGTTCTCCGCATTGAAGCAGTCGCCTTGGTAACTCGGTGGATATATAATTTGAGGTTTGATTTCTAGTAGCGGAAGCCGCATTACGACCGCAGCTGAACGCAAATACGCTCGTGCATCGCGCACTGAGTTATTGTTAAAAAGAACGCCATGATTTGCATGCGGAGTCCTCCACTACGGCATCATTGAATAGGCTGTGTTTTGTTTCAGGCCGCTGAATTCATTGCATGAATGAATGCATGAATCATTCAATGCTTGGTCCTCTACCCATGACTGACCGGAGCAAGCACGGTTGAATGCTCGGCCCTTGCTTTCACAGCAGATATTAGCTTATCGCCTGCGTCATTCGATCAGAAGAAAAGCAAGAACTATGGTGCACCTGAGCAATTCTTATGATGTGTAAATGTGAGAGCATTATTTGTCGTTGAGTCTGTGGCTGAGTTTGCTGCTAAGTGTAGCGTTGCGGCGAAATGTTGCTGAGTTTAGCGCCGCTTTGTTATGCTTCCGAGCGTAATGTTGCTGCTTAATTAAGAGGTCGCAACAGTGCAAGATGACAAACCAGCCGTATTGTGATCTCTCATCGGAATGTTGTTTGCGGGGTTCTGATTAAAGTAGTGTTGAACGCACACTGCTTTTGTGTTCTTTCACTATGACGCCACTTTTCAGCATGATGACATCACTGTGCCGAGCGATGGCAGTACTTTTCTGAGCGGCACCATTGGGTTCACACTACAGTTCTTCATCGGATTCTTAGGCGAAGTTCACCTGATACTCAGAGAAGTGGAGGAGGGAGGAGTCGTAGTCATCATCCGACGGGTTTCTGAAGTGCGTTGCACCTTATCGTCGCAACGACGGCATCTGCGAGTCCATGTTCATCAACTGTAGCATGACTCTGTGATCGTAGTAATATCGCTGCGTTGCGATGGTCTTGTACCTCGTCGGCAGTGAACTTGTGCTTCCGGCAAGGCTTTGCTGTCTCGCCTGATGATGTAGACACGAGCGATTCAAATTTGCACGGAGATGACTCCATAGCGCCGTACGACAGACGCCTAGAACGCATCATGGTTTCCGAGGCTCCATGCGCATACGTACGTAGTGCAATCCGCAAGAAGTGATTACCGCCCTCATTACCGTGCAACCGCGGATGCAGGAAGACAAGCTTTCTGGTTCTTTATGTGTCTGTCCCGCCGCACGGCTGACGCCGCCACTGCGGTGTTTGCGATGTGGGCGCGGAGGCGAGTGCCATGTAGTGGTTTTATTTTTCGCTAGATGAAGATGGTGTAATTTGTGTGTTGTTTTACGGCCATGGGTTTCTGACGATGGCAAGGCCACGCAGGGAGCCCAGTAAGGCTCTCGCATTGAAAGTTCGTGGACGTGCTCGCATTACGTCCTCCTCAGCTGCAGCCATGGTCTTTTGCCCTCATGCTGCAGTGATCAGGAAACAAACAAAACGCTAAAAAAACTTGAAAACGTGAATGAAAACCATCGTCCATTGAGACGATCATTCGGCATTGCCAAATAGCGCGTTTTATCCCACAATACATGTTTTAGCGCAGGTTTCTATTTCAGCGTTGAAAACAGCGCAGTAAAAATTAATTTTGCACCGACTTATTGCTCGACGCTGGCAAACAAGCAAAAATGTGCGATCGTCGCTAAATTGTTTGACTACTACGAAATAACACTTTCAAATTAGCTTTCATTATCTTACTTAAATTGTACCTAAGCTGGGAGCGCAAGATGGAAGCCTGTCATTGCTCTAGGGATAAACGCGCACTGTAGGAATCGGTTGGCTGGAGCAAGTTGCGGGAAAATCCGTGCGCGACAACAAATTGACATTTTCCGCAGCTATGTCGTGAGCTGGAGAGTAAGTAGACTTACTTAGAAAATTCGAAGTGACACTGCAACAATATACGGGGTGTTTTTCTTTTTTGGAGGATATACTTAAATAGCCTGTGGCAGATAGCGTAAGGGGTCTCCTTGAGTTAGATTTCTCGAATAGTCTCAGTATAAATGGAAATGTATAATCGACTAATAAACGATATTACTCTAGTTACTTTCTTAAGTGCTTTCTTTACAGCATACATTGTAATTTACATATTTTAGCCAATGAGTTTGCCAGACATATGCACTTGTAATGAATCCTAAGGATTGTGTGGGATTCGAGATATAGCCCGTGTCATCGCTGTAAAAATGCACTAGTGTTGAAGTTAGTTTTTTTTGTTATTGTCAATCTTTTTCATTCAAGCAAAGGTAACTCGAACGCCCATACCTCATCCTTGGAAATGAATATCTCGAAGCTTGTGCCATCCTGAAAATTCGTTCCAAGTGGATAAGTCTTGCTTGCGAACTCACCGGCTACATTGAGTAAAATCCAATATTTATCGTGAAGCAATTACTTAAAAAGAGATTTGGTGAATTTTTCGTGCGTGTGAGTCGATCGCGCAATTACATTTCTCGTGGAAATAATGTAAATAGCCCGCTCTGTTCGAGGGGTACGGTGTGCTACGCATACAGCAAAGTCATCTGTATAGCCAAGGATTTCGGAGGTCCTAAGTACTGCCTTATAAAGGCGTTTGACTTGTATTGCAGTGACACATGAACTTTGTTTCGCGTCATTTCCCCGCTTCTGTTGTTCTGTACCACGGTGATTCCTACCTGCCGCACTGCGCATATGCGAGAATTGTTTAAATCAACAGTGTCCGAGTTCTGAAAGAACTAAAGCAGTTGAAAGTTTTCCCGCCAGTTTGTTTTTGTCCATTGATTCATTCTCGCGATAATTTTTCCTTCGACACAATGAAAGAGGTAGCCCAGCAAGGCGCCTGCGCAATTTTGATGTGTTACCTAAATATTCGTCGTACCATCTGATGTACGTAAAAAGAAATTGTGGCCGTTTGTTATCAGGTATCATTGCTTACAAAATAAAAAGATGTCAGTATCTTATAAGTAGATTTCAGACGCAGCAGATGTGGCGCCTAAAATATATGCCATGAACATAGCTTGAAACTCGGAAAGAAACCAACTGCTCAGAACGCCTGTTACCCGTAAAAACATCATGGAAGCGCGGCTTCGAAACATGAAGTAGAACTACGTGTATGTTTTGCAGTGTCAGTTAGGCAAGTGTTACAAGCGCCGGCGAACCTGTAAACGGAAAGACGCATTGAAGTGGTTTCGGAATTGTTCGAGTTTGCATTTATGCTGATGCCACGTCACAATGACACTATCGCGCTATAAAACGGGCCAGCTACACTAAATGCCTATTCCCTTCACCTAAGCCGTTAGCGAGAAATTTGCTTGGGTCTCAACGTAACGAATTAACACATATATCACAGCATCTCAAAGATCGAAGAAAGCTTGAGCTCCGTATAATGCATTACCAACCACAGCCCTTTTTATAGCCGACATTGTTGTTGTTTTCTTTGCTCAACACGCGCACGAGCATACACCTAAAGGCCGGGGGCATTGGTTGCTTAACTTGATCTTATGAATGCGTAAGCACATTGATCAAGCGCGTTTCTACAAACACAAACCATACCGTTAGTTCCTGGCCTGCGCACGCCTTTTGGATTAGATTATCCATCAGACAGTGATTGACTTTGGTGCACATAGCAGAGTAACACACCCACACAGATCCTCAGCATCCTAGAACGCTCGCGCTACCTGTACATTGCCAGATCAGAGGCTGCGCTTTGGCTGGTTCAGAAAAACTGTTTGCTGGACTAGTTATCATTGAATTCGTGAGGCGAGCAGCACGAACATACTGTGTACGAACTGAGGAAGGCGAATGCTAGTTTACTAGTTGCCGTGTTTCTTTTTTTTGATTTTTTTATTGCGCATCACGCGCGTAAGCACGCACAACTAAAGGCCCCGGAAATTCACTTTAAGCCCACCCACACAAGCAGAAGCGATCCCGCACACAGAAGCGTGAACACACAAGAGACAAAGCTATCCCTCTGCTTCCGCACCAGGAGTCCCCGCTCACGGCAAAGAATAGGTATGAGGGCACGTCACAGGAGAGCGTGGGCGAGAGGAAACACTTTTGAACCGCCGGTGACATTACGTCCTGCACCCCCTCTCCTGTTTCTTCGATTTGCTATTCTAACAGTCTCGCCCTCTCCATTGCCTGTCGCGGAAAGATGCGGCGTATGACGGTGCTCTTCCCGCCAGTTACGATTTCAGTCTTCTTTAGGATCGCCATTTGCGCGCTTCTGGTTGTGCGCCCGTGCCGAGCTGTTTGGGTGCAGCATGCTAGCTTCCCGCGTTTCGCTTACTGTCCAGCGAAAGATGCGGGAATGATGGAGGGTACGCATTACGTCCTCACAGGCTTCGGCGACTTCTTGGAGCGACGGCGCATCGGCTTCGTTGACCCGCTGCCTCGCAGCTACGTGTGTTGTGCCTGCGGTTTCGTGTCGTCCCTGTCCGTGCGGCTACCGTGCAGTAACGTCTTGTGCCGGCTGTGCAAAAGTCAGATCGTGAGTGATGGTGCCAGGTGCCCCGTGGAAGGCACACAGTTCAAAGAAGACGACGTCACGTCCCAGACCGTCGAGCTGCCCGACTTGGAGCACCTCCGCGTCTTCTGTATCAATGGCGGTGGCAGCGGCCGACGCTGCGACTTCGTCGGCAAGCTGTCGGAGCTGCCCGCCCACGTGTGCGAGTGCGGCTACGACGAGGTGAAATGCGACAACTGCGACGGTTCCGTTTCTCAAAACGCGGCCGTCGATCTCCGCCGACAGTGCTCCGTCGATCTGCCGCTCGCGGGGACAGCAGGAAGAGCTGCTGAAGTCGCGGCGGCGGAGGAAGACTCGGGAGCCGTCGTGGATGACGTCGAGACGTTGCGCAATCACGCGTCGGGGGAAGAAGTCGACCGGGAGGGATTCGAGAAAGAAGCCGACAGCAGCTTGGCGGAATGTGCGACCGACCACAGAACACACTCTGCTCGCGTCAAAAGAACGTCCAGCGGCGAACTCAAGGTCCCCGACACGTCGTCTGCCGGGCCCGTTTCCAGCTATCTTACTCCCGGACCTCACCGCGCCGCTTCCAAGCAATGTGTATTCACCACGCGGTGCAGGTTCGACAACATATACGAGAAATACGAGGAGCTCCGATACAAGTACGCTGCGTCGGCTGTCGCAAAGGGTTGCGCGGCGGGCGCCTACCCGTTTTCGCTCAAGTGCACGCTCACCAAGGAAGAAGAGAACGGGGGTGTGGAGGTCTACTTTTCTCTCTATTTGCGCAGAGGGGAGTGGGACAGTTACTTCGAATGGCCCTTCAGTAAGGACGTGACGGTAATCCTTACACACCCTAGCAACAAGGAAAAGGACATGAGATTCCAGGTCTGGATATTCAAGAGGGACAGAGTTGAGAAACCTGCACCACTTGGTGCCACTTGCAACGAAGGTCACCCCATGATTGACGGCGAGAGTTGGGAACGCATTGAGTTCGAAGGTTTCATCCATAAGAACGCCCTTAACATCATTGTGGAGTTTGAATGACGGACAGATGACTTCGCACCACGAACATTACTTTCGAACGTTTTTACAAATGTTCAGTGCAAGTTGAAGACCACTTGATTTCGTAAGAAGATACTCACGTATGCTCGAAACTAACCCGCATCTTTGCGAGAACCACCCGCCGCCAATTAGATAACGCTGCATGTTTGTATTCGGTGTGTCCATTCATTCTCATTTTCTTTATTTTAGCGCCATGTATTGACGTCATGCTGGTTGCGTGCGTGTAAAAGTCCTCATTTATTGTTAGCACCATCTAGTCTTGCATATCTTCACTATCGTGCAATGATATCTTATTGCGGTTTTTTGTCAACCATGAAGCCTGTTAATTGCAAAGTGTTTTAGACGGTAGCAAATTTTCCAACGGATTACAGCAGTTTTGCGCAAGTTTACTCAGACTTTTCGGCGGCAGTATTATGCACCGCAGCCTGTTTACACCGACTTATTACCCAAACCGCAGCCTTTTGTTTCTGCAACCCTAAGCACTCAATGTAGCAGGTTATGCATATTCTAGAGTCTATACTCGCCTATGCAGCTCCCATTTACGTTTCTTTTGTAACAGAACATTGTTTAAATTGATGGTTGTCAGCCTTGAATTCACGTCGTGAGGGCTGCCGGGGTTGAGGGGCACCTTTCTCGTAATTGCCCCAGCGTCGTGCGCATGCATCAGCGGCGAGATAGACATTTGGCGACTTTCGTTTCCCAGAATCTGCATTTGCCTAGGTACTACGGCACAGCGGAGGAGAACGCGCTTTGATTTGTTTGTCCCTAGCCGAGCTTCACTAAGCGACAGCGTGTAAATAGCTCGGAGGGGCTCGCTCTCTGCGCGTCTTTCCTGGCGCCGCACGATAGCATTGCGCTAATTGCTGTAAGTTCCTAGGTTCGAATCGCGTTTACAAATAATATTTTTAATGCTGCATTCTACGCCATCCTCACCGTTTGACTTCTGCAGTACATGTTGATTCTTCCTATGCTTAACCACCGCGCCCGGCATGAGCGGCTCCTGCCAAGTGATAGTGTATAAGGAATATTTTGACCCGTCGTGGTTGCTTAGTGGCTATAGTGTTGGGCTGCTAAACATACGGTCGTGGGATCCAATCCCGGCCACGGCGGCCGCATTTCAATGGGGGCGAAATGCGAAAACACCCTTGTACTTGGATTCAGGTGCACGTTTAATAACCCCAGGTGGTCGAAATTTCCGGAGTCCCCTGCTACGGCGTCCCTCATAATGAGAAAGTGGTTTTGGCACATAAAACCGCACAATTTTTAAGGAATATTTTGAGAGAGTAGCCAGGGTTTCGGCTTCCGCTGGTGCGTTTTGAGTGAGCAGCCGTACAGCGGCAATCTCGAGGGCTGCCTGAGCTCGGTTAGCGTGCGGCCAAGCGGCGGCTGTACCCTAGAAGCTGTAATTCTTTGGTTCTTCTTGGTACGGAAACCTTTTGGAGGATATTTTTCCCTAATGATGCAGTATAAAATGGTACTTACCATTTCTGATGCATTGCTTCAGGGCTATCGCAGCAAGATGAGATATGAATGATGTGTCAAACAGCAGCTTGCACGGCCTCGCACCGATTCCACAACACGGGAACAGTTATGCACGATTTGACTACGGAGAGAAACGTTAAAAAAATTGACGCGTACAAGCATAGAAGGAAAACAAAATTAGTATCGGGAAAACGTGCGAAAAATTTAACCGTGCAAGAATAAAAGAAGTTCATTCACGCAAGTCGACAGAGTCAAAGTTTTAGAAGTGCATTGCTCACGCGCGGGGATGACTCCACTCACCGCCATTCGATTTTCGTTCACGGTCGTCAGTGCTTTGCTGCTATGGACGCAGAGCATGATTTTAACGAAACTTCTTAGCTCCGGCTAGCAGTCTACCAAGCGAAGTATGTAGAGTAGGGTGGTTTTGTGAGCCACTTGGTCCATGACGAGATTGTCAAGGTTCCAGCGCGTAAAAACGCGAGCATTTCGAAAGAAGAAACGCACAGGAAAACGCTGAAAACACACCTGAAGTTTATTGCGAGCGAATTCCGTAGATCGCCACCACGCATACCTGAAACAATGCTAAAAAAAGAAAAGAAACGGAAGAAAACTTCGTCATACAACCTCCTCCTTTCCACCCTTACCCCTGGATCTCGAGACGTGATAAGTGTGGCATGTTTAGAAGTAGATTTCGAAATTCAAGTGCCTTATCGATTCACTTACACATAACTTGGCGCCAAAATTTGTTATTTAGAAAGCTTCACATATCTGTCGTCCCGTTTTATCGCGCTCTCTGCTCGCTATCGAAGCCAAACTTTTTTCAAAGCAAGGGCAAGTATCCTCCTGTACCTGTTGGGAGCAAATAGCGGTGCTCACCCATGCGCTTATTGATGCACCGGCATGTTGGGCGAACTTCAAACTGACTGCAACAGAGAGGTGTCTCATAAATGACATAAGAAGCGCATTTCCTGAAAATGGTGGTGTGTTGTCTTTTTCCACAGCCACTGCTGGCTTCATTCTTCGATCCTGCCATGCCTTTGAACAACCCTTCTAGTTTTGTCGGCGCGTAAAGCACCAGTGTGATGCCATTCGTTGTGGTCACACGTTTTTGGTTGCGACATAAACCATGCAAATACGCCGTCACTCAAGCTTTCTTTTTTTTCTTTTCGAGGATTGGGTCTTTTCAGATGTCTTCACAGTTTCTCTTTTTTTCGTTTTCCTGAAAGAGATTTAAGCAACAGCCACCCAAAAATTTAAGTTTGGGGGTTTTACTTGCCAAACCCACGATCTGATTATGAGGCACGCCGTAGTGGGGACTCTGGACCACCTGGGATTCTTTAGCATGCACTTATATTTAAGTACACGGGTGTTTTCGCCCCCATCGAAAGGCGGCCATCATGGCCTGGATTAGATCCCGCTACCTCGTACTTAGCAGCCCAACACCATAGCCACAAAGGAACCACGGCGGGTAGCAACAGCCATCAAAAGTGACGGCGGGTAAAAAGTGATGTGGTCAGAAAGTGGCCGGGTAAGTATGCGAGGCCGGGGTAGTAAGCGGCGCATAAAGGAAACGAGAGAAAGCGTTGCGCAGCAAGGCCATGCGAGTTTATTTCGGGTCAAAGGTAGCGTGCGGCAAAGAGTTTCCAACGGTGTCCAAACAAACAACGATGGCTACGACATTCAGGGTCACGGTGGCTCTTTCTCTTGGTGCTGTGGTCACGTTTCTTTTTTGTGGCTTCGAATCGAGGTGTTTCGTGTAACACGAAGGGATTGCTGCCAATCGCTTTATTTATATCGGTGTCAGGAATTTCAGCGAGGAAATCATGGAAATAGTTGCAATGCGCGAGCTTCAGCCTGCCCAGTTAGCTGCGTCCGGTTTTTTTAAATAACAAAGCACCTTTCAAGCGAGCCGGAGTTCACAGACGATTACGATGCTCCACAAAGCGGACTTTGAGTGCAGCTGCGTGCGTGTTTTCACAAGAATTTAAGCGAGGCATGTAGCAGAGGCGGCAATCGTTGAAAATTTTATCTGAAGATGAAGCGCGTCGGCTTTTATACATGACTCAACGAAGGTTACTGGTGGCTATTGCCTTCCAGGAAGTACTTCAGAATTCACGTCGAGCATACCATCATATTACATACAATCGCAACCATTGCAATCGAAACAAGCGCGAACGAGACCAAACCATGCAAACCAGTCACATTAAACCACGCCCCCACCCCCCCCAAAAAAAAAAAAAGAACGCGCGGACAAGAAAGAGCACAGGACCAGCGCTGACTGCCAGCAACACCTTTATTGTAGCCCGCACAAAAATACACTATTCGCAACGTGCTGAAAGACAGAAAGGAATACAATGAAGGCGAGACATCGTCAGTCAACTCCTGCAGCGCATGCGTCACAAACGTAAAGCAATACAAATGTAAAATGCACAATATGGATACAATCGAAACGGATTCATTTCTAAGGAACTTAAATTCCTTATCGCAAAGAGCTATACAGAAGGGGCGCTTACGCAAGCGGCTCCTAACTCACAAATTTAAAAGGCCTCATACATTTTCCTGGCCGCTGTACCTTCTCCTTACACGTGTGTGTTTTAAGCGACTGCATCTGCACTTTGCACACTGAACAACTAGATTACTACCAGTCTTAATCTTGACATAGTGTGCATGCTCACGCAAACGTTCACTAAGGCAGCATCCCGTTCGCCCTATGTAAGTGCAGCCGCAAGAGATCGGAATGGCATAAACTACATTAGTAGTGCAACGTACGGGCATGGAAGTATGTCGTTTACTAGACAATTCAGGCGTTTGCCGGCTATCGTCTTTTTTGAATAACCTTCCCAACTTGTTAGTAGCGATAAGCACCACCTTAACACCGGCCCGACTCACGACTTTATTGATGCGGTGGGACACACAGTGTACATACGTGACCTAAACAGTCTAGGTTATGTACTTTAGCACTTCGCTCGGTTTCATGAGGGAACGACCCTCTTGCAATTAGACTTCCGTAAAGCATGACAGCAGTTGTGCTGGACGGCTACTTGCCGAAGCCAATGGACTTGGTTAGCAAAGCTGCTTGATATCAAGTGGGAGCAAGAGCGAACGACATCATTTCTGAGAGCTCGCAGGGCTATGAAGCGCTTCACCACTTCTGAATGATTAGAAGCGCAGGGGAGGCTTTGCGATAAGGAAATTATGTTCCCTAGAAGTTCATCAGTTTCGATTGTGACCATATTGCGTATTTTACACTTGTATTGTTTTACCTTTGTGACGCATGCTCAGTAGGAGTTGATTTACGATGCCTCGCCAACCCTTTCTTCCTTTCTCTCCTTCAGCCCGTTGCGAATAGTATATATTTCCGCAAGCTTGACTAAGAAGTCGTTGCCGGTCAGCGCTGCTCAAGTGCTCTTCCTTGTCCGTGTGTTTAGGCACTGTTTAAAATGAATGACCTGTACCAACTAGCTTGCACAGAAACCCTTTTAATTCATGCAAACCGAACAAGCACGAGTGAGAGCTGACGCGAGCAGAGGATAGTGCGAAACGAGTGGTCCGGCTGAGACCAGATACGAGTACGCATCGAGAGGCCGGGCGGGTCCGCATAAAACCAGTTTCCAAAGCACACATCATTGCAGGACCACTTCCATTGGTCTCCACCTTTCGCGGCTCACGTCTTTCCATCTGCCGCTCCGGGTTCGCTCTTTCATCTTTCGCTGCAGCGCTCGTTCGCGCGGCCAAGTCAAGGTAAATATACGTGGTAGCGAAGCTTCCATAGGAGCCCATACGTTCAAAACATGGCGGTCCATCGGCGGTTCATGGGGCTTAGCGCTATCTGTATGTGGTGGGAACACTTCCGGCGGAAGGAAAAATAACGCGACGCCATGTCCGTTAAAAGCAAAAGTGGCGTCATTTTGTTTTCGAAGGCGCGAAATTTGTTTTGTTGTCCTTCATTTGCAGCTATATATTCATATGCCCCGCCATTCGACTTGATGGGCGTTTCAAGCTTTCAGCGTGGAAAACGATGCAGGGAAAGGCTAGCCGTACGGTTGTCGAAATCGCATCCCTGCCCAGAACATACTTTCTTTGGAGACCGACGAAAGCTTTAGGTGTAGAGTGCTGATCCTATTGTCGGATGCCAAGCCCGTCGGCCAGCGCAGTCACACGAAAACAACTACACAATTATCTGGCGTTCGTAACTCACTACTTTTCACTGAACAGATTAAGAAGCGATGAAGCTACCCGCGTCACTAAATTCAGACAAACTTCGACAAGCAAGAAAGCACAAACTGTAAGGGGGGCGTATTTCAACAGGTGAACTTTACGAGTGCGCCTTTCTGCCCATTTCAAGACGTACATTGCATTGCGAGTGATAGCGGTGTCAACGCCCCCTGTAGCGATGAGCGCTGAAAAGAAATTAATAAATTAAACTTGTATGTTCTTAACTCGTCACGAATAAATAAATTGACTATGAATTTTATTTTCGTTGAATGAATCTGTGTCTCGTTTGAATTAAAAAACGAGTTTTTCTTTCCCAATGTTTGTTCCCTCCAAACATAGTCGCGCTTCAATCACTGCTCCCATAAATCCCGATGCTGATGTCGCTGACAGTCTGTACTGAACCGCTTTTCGCCCGAAGCTTCGCGACCTATTTGAATCGACCTTGGCCAAGCCGCCGCCGCCGCCACTCGCCGCAGAAACGGGCCATTAAGAGCAGCGCTCCTACAGAAAGGCAGTGCTTGTGCGTAGCAAGTCTCCGAAAGGTGGAAGCACTCATTCGCGGCGTTGCTCCACTGGCACAGGTACGATGCTTGACTATTTTCTACCTTCATAGGTAACTGCGCACTGCCGTTAGTGTTGTAGTCTATCGCATAAACATTTAGCAATATTCGTTAAAACTGATAGCGCTAAAAAGGACGAACACACGGTCGTGTCGTCTTGTCACCGTGTGTTCGTCCTTTTTAGCGCTACCATCAGTTTTGAAGAATGCACCACCAACTAGCCCTGCACAAAGTTTTATCGAAGAATTTAGCAATATATAGGCAGTAACGTCTGTCGTGCTCTCTGAAACTAAATATTGCTATTCTGCACTGATCTGAAAAGGCTATAAACTGTAAAGTTACATGGTGAGAGTGCATCCTGGTATATAAAGAAATCAGTATTCGTTTTTTTAAGTTAGGATGCACGTTCTTTTCATAGTTCGCTCATACGTGTGTTGAGGTCGCCTGCTTCCGGTCACTGACGCTTGTTCGTATTCACAGTAAAAACGCCAGCAATTCCGGGCATAGCGTTGACACCACCTGACGTACGGACCTTCAAGGTTCAAAATTCTAGTGATGGCACACGGAGCATACTAGACGAAAACAGATTACGCATAGCAAAAAAAAAAAAAAATCGGGACCGCGCCAGCAACTTTCACCACAGAGCCTGAATAAGTAATGTCTGATCTGATATCCGCCGCTCGCATCAGACGAGCGGCCTGATGTCTCGTGTAAACCAGCAGTTTTGTTGGAGCTGATAGGCGTACAAAGAGGTTCAGTCGCACTTGAATAACGCGGGTGCAGAATCTCAAAAAAGTGGTTTGCCCCCCTCGCCCCATCTAACTTTTTCACGCAATTGTATTGTCCGGCGGATCTGCAGGGTTTGTCTTTAAACCCGAGGCCGTCGTTTTCGCAAAACGCAATCTGAACAGCTGATTTTCATGAAAAAATACAAGCTTGCTAAATGGTGGTAATGGGCGCTAGAGGTTTTATTAGTTTGCTGCAGGAGCATACTGAACAAAGTAGTTGAGCTTATCGGTTTGATAGAGTCAGTAAAGTCAGATATCGTAAAGGGCACGGAATCTCAGCTAAATCCAACAATTTGTGATAGCGAAGTATTTCCGCGATGCTAGGTAATCTATGGCAAAGATATGCCTCGCCTCAGCGGAGGCGTTTTTCTTTTTGTTCATTCGGCATTACGCTCTAGTGCTCTGTATACGTGTCATGACGCTATTGAAACAGTCTGGTGAGCAATTGTGTTGTCTAACAGTTCTAGGTTTGTTGGTGGGGCGGTTTAACGAGCGCCGAACTCTGATTCGAGCACACCTGTCTAGTGAAGTCATGTTGTTCGGTGGTGATTTCAATCTGCGAAACCTGTACTGACGTGATAACCACTGTCACATCGAAACTCGTTGCACTGCAAACACTGAAACTAAAATAGGTAGCAGACACGTTTAGCCTTTTAGAGTCCGTCAACGTGCCAACACGCGGAGGCAATATCCTAGATTTGTTGTTTTCAAGCTCCCGTAACTTAAGTTCTCCTACAATTATACCAGCAATGAGCGATTATTGAGCTGTAGTCGCCACAGTTAAAACCAAATTTCAGCGATCGATCTCTTGTGACAACAGAAGGGCGTTTTTATACAAGGCAGACTACGAATGTATAAACAAAAAAAAAATCTTTTTGATTACCTGCCGGTTTTTGAGTGCCTGGCGGAAGAACATGATGTACATGTACCATGGAATACATTGGAATGTAACTTGGTTGAAATTACAAACAATTGTATAGCGAACGTACATCATTCCAAACTTAAAAACCTCAAAAAGCCTGAGGTGACGACAGCCACCTTATGGTTAATTAAAAAATGAAAAGGAATTTTCACGAACTGCAGGAGAACAAAGAGGGAGGCTCACTATGAGGAATTGGCACATATAACGCATGGTTATAAGCTGAAGAGTAAAATCGCAAGAGAGCACTACTTTAAAGGCCTAAATGATAGACTGACAACAAAGCCTACGCTTATTTTGTAAGTACCTAAAGGGTATGGATCAACTCATTTGGGTATTACGAAAATCTTCTGTAATAACCAAGTTGAAACAGATGAAGTAAAAGCGACGTGCGCAAATAAATCCTTTCAGTCTGTTTTTCGGTACGTGCGATACAGCTGGCGTAATGTGAACATTTTTTATAGGAAGCTTTCAATAGCTAAGATGAAGTATACCGAACCACAAGCTTTTCGGGGCAAGTTGCACGGAATTAACTAAATAAAGTCCAATATCCGCGAGCTACGGAACTCGTCTCAAAATTCGCGTGTGCAGTGCGGTGTTCTCTCGGGGCAATGTACATTGCACATTTTCATTAGGGTGGGAATGCGCTCAGAGCGCCAAAAATTCATTTTATTTCACAGATATTGTGCAACGCAAACTCATGAGGCAGGTGCATTCGCCGTTTACCGGATCGAAAGATAGTCTTTGAAGCGGCTCTTATGTTATGGCGTAATTCTTGGTCCCAGTTGAAAGTGGTAATCAATGCATAAACAAAGAAAATAGTACGTGAAGCATGTGTATTACAAAGGAACGGCACCGTAATTTATTTTCTAAATAAACGCGGCGTGTGAATCATTCACAAAAGACATAGTATCGGCGGGAATGGCGCAACAAAGCAAAGCCTTTAGGTAAAACAAAGGAAAAACGTCACATCTTGGAACAACAGAGAAATGCGTAGGAGTGTGCATCTTTTACGTCTTGGTGACACACTTTTGACTGCCTATATCAAAAACGTAGCCGTCGCGTATCTTTAGGCGTCGCATTTATCGGACGACATATTGAATGCACGACTACGGCAGTCTTTTTGCGTGAATCCCCATAGGAGCAGGTGTTCCAGCTTGCACAGGAGCTTAAGGCGGTAGTAGGGCCCACGCAGAGTGAGGAACACACAAGCGCTGGACCATGAAGCGTCGTAGTCAATGTCGTACGCTGCGATGTGGTAAGCGAGCGTCTTGGCGTTCGGTTTGGTGTCGCATATCTGCGACGAGAGAGAAAGTGAGGATGTTGCCTAGGCTTCTGTTTAAGAACGCAGAATTGCATTCAGGGCAACGGGTGCTTAAAAGCAATATCATCATAATAAGACTGGTACTCATAGATAGAAAAACTGATATGACTCACTAAAATATAAAAAAAGGTATTTAAAGATCTTCTGGGACAGTAGTCTCGCAGGCAGGGTGCCCGCATTTTAAATAGGGCTGCTCTCGAATAGTGTGTGCGGGTGAGCGTGCGTGTGAGCGTGCGTGTGTGCGTGCGTGAGTGAGTGCGTGCGTGTGTGTGGGGGGGGGGGGGGGGTGCGCGCTACTGCAGCATATGTAATCGTAATGTTTTCCTGGAAAAGCTCACGGACACTATGCATGAAGCCGAGCTTTCTGATTTCTTTTTTTTCTCCCCCACGGCGGGCGCCACCGCTCCCGCGGATGCGCGGAGACGAATGCCATCTAGATGGTGCTGAGAGGAATGGAGAGGAGCGCGCCGCAAGAAAGACTTCAAATGGCAACTGGAAAAGGGGACTAAGTTTCAGTTTTCGCGTAACAGGATTATGTTAATTCCCACGACAAATCGGCAATGTTGAAAAAAGGTTTTAAACTTAAAGGCTCAAAATTTCCATTGGGGAAGATTTTTCTCCTAAAATTCGGGACATTAGAAAGAAACTGTGGAACAATGCCAAAGAAAATCACGACAAACACGACATAGTCTCCCTTGCCTTCGACAAACTGTGCATTAACAGTCGCGCCTTTGTATCGGACGACGAAACCAATGACAAAGTACCTCTTAAAAAAAACGAAGCGGAATCGAGCAATATGAGCGGCCGCCAATGACGCGAGAAGAGCTAGATAAGATAACAATCATAAATGTAAATGCAAGAAGCTTACTACACAAAATAGAATCTTTCGAAAACCTGTTAGGTGATCAGGAAACAGATATAGTCGCCGTCACGGAAACGTGGCTTTCATCGGATGTTTCCAACCATGAAATCATTCCACCGAACTATTCAGTCATTCGCAAAGATCGGGGTGCCCGTGGTGGTGGCGTGGTTCTTGTGATAAAGAAAAACCTTCCATTTGTTTTACTGCCAGATGTGTCAGGTGCTGAAAGCGTGTTTTGCAGGATTCTTTGTAACAATACTACTATTTGTGTTGGTTGCTTCTATAGAAGCCCCTCTTCGGGTGATGACAGCATTTCTGCCATTCATGAGTTTCTACACCGATATGCTAAACACTCTGGAATAATCCTTATGGACACTTTAACCTTCCAGACGTAGACTGGGTAACTATGCATCACACATCATCTTCTACAGAAATTCTGTTTGACCTAATGTTATCATTTAACCTTCACCAAATAATCCTCGAACCGACGCGTAAGCATGGTTCAGCAAACAAGATCCTTGACCTGTTACTAAGCAGTGATCATTTTTCAGGGCACCAAGCACAGACAGAAATAGTGAAGGTATTTCAGATCACAACGTACCGCTATGGAGTGCTCGATAAGAACGCCATGTAGTATATATATAGCATCCAAATTCGAGAACGCAGATGACGCCAGCATACTAACCCACCTTGCGCACGAATTTCAAGCCTTTACTGAAATAATCTCCGACCCATCAATCGATGTGAACACAGCCTGGCTTCATTTTAAGGGTATGGTTTGCTACTGCGTAACTAACTATGTTGCGTTAAAAAACAAGCGACCACAAAGAATAAGCACATGGATAACTCGGGAAGTCATCCACGCAAAGCCTCATGTAAAAAGGATACGTAACTCTATTAAAGTGATGGATCATGCCCATTCAAAACTAACAAACTAGCATGCGCAGCAGCACATTTTCGACGGACAGCCAAAGAAGCTAAGGAATATTATTTTCATGTAACGCTCCCGAACTTTCTGACAAACAGCCCTCAGCGATTTTAGAAAAACTCCCATCCTACTAAAGACACGTTATCGGACTTGACTCCTGAAGAAAAAACTGACAACGCTAATGCGTAGAATAACCATTTTCACTCGAACTTCACAAAAGTAACGGTAACCTGTCGGACTTGAGTAGCAGTTTAACATCACGCATCGATCCTTTAAAAATATCTGACGCGGGTATTCTTAATATGTTGCTCACCCTTGACCCTAAACAATCATGCGGCCCAGATGACATTCCAAACCATTTTTAAAGAGATACGCAGAGTGGTGCTGCCGATACTTGGGCCTCATATTTCGAAAATACCTATTGCAATCATCCTTACCTGACGACTGGAAAAATTCGAAAATCATCTCAATACACAAAACAGGAGACACCTCATTGCCCCCTACTTATCGACCAATATCTCTCACTAGCACCGCTTGCAAGATGCTCGAGCATATCATCCTTAAACACATAACAAACTTTCTTGACAATCACAACTTTTTAACGCCACACCGGCGTGGATTCCGCCACGGATTGTCAACAATCACGTAGCTTACGGAATCTGTGCATGACCTCGCATTTAACATCGACAACTGGAACCAGACTGATATAATATTATTAGACCTATCGAAGGCATTTGATCGCGTATACCTCAGTATATTAACAAAATTGCAAGGTTTTATTGGGGATGGGGAAATATTAGACTGGGTAACAATTCTGGACACAATTCGTACTATTTCAGCATATGGAATCTGCGACACTGCCTGCCACATCAGGCGTCCCACAAGGATCCGTGTAGGGGCCACTGTTATTTTTAATTTTCATTACCGACATAACCAGAAATATTGACTGTAACATCAAGCGGTTTGCTGATGACTGCATCATATACCAAACAATTCACGCCTACGAAGATCATGCTTCGCTTAGCAACTCACTAGACCAGCTAAATAAATGGTGCAGAAAATGGCAAATGACGATAAACACAACTAAACTTTTTTCATGACGGTAACAAGAAAAAAACAACCTTACGAATTTCCGTACTTTATTAACGACACAATGCTAACGAAAGTTCACCAGCATAAATACTTAGGCATCACTCTAACTTCGGACCTGAGATGGGACGCGCACATTGTCAACGTGACCTCGAAGGCATTACGCAAGCTATTTGATCTCCTAAGATGTCTCCGCCTCGCACAAACGTCGACTAAGCTTCTCGCGTACACTACTTTCGTTAGACCTGTTTTAGAGTAGGCTAACACAGTTTGGTTTCCCCACTCAGTAACTAACATAAGGAAACTGGAAAAAGTACAGCGAAAAGCGCTGCTGTTTGCTTACAAGTATAAGGGAACAGATTCACCCACTAACCTTGCGGTTAAATCGGGTTTAGCGACGCGATCATCAAGAGGGAAGCAAGCACGGCTCAAATTTTTATTTAACTTGATTCACAACTATGATAAGATAGACCTAATCAAATACATATGCTTTTAGCCATAATGACCATCGAGACATAAACATGTACACGCTTTAAGAGAATACTCATGCCATAATTACACATTCGAGTACTCTTATTTCCCCCTCGTGATAAGGGAATGGATTCGCCTCCATCCTTCAGTCATTTCTGCAGACTCATCATCTCAGTTCACATCCCTGTTAGAATCCATATCAAGCAATCAGTAGCGCGGTCTTGTTCACATAATATGCTTTGCAACTCTTGTAAGCCATGCTGATTATCGTGAAGGTGTTTAATGTTATTTTTGTTCCTGTTTGCTGTACTTTTCAAGATGCATTCTCTGTATTGCTGCGCACGTCTCCTAGGTATGTGATATCTATATTTGTTTTTCTTTAATGTATTCTTACCTTGTTCCTTTGCGCTCCTTGTTTGGCTTAGAGACACGCAATTTGTATGTGCACGTTTATTACCATGTATTTCATTTTTGTATGTCCACCTACTATGGCCCTGATGGGACTGGCAGTATTGAAAATAAATAAATAAATAAATAAATGTTTTTTCGTATATTCAAACTGCAGATGGTATCATGTCTGCAGGTTGTTTGTACGTCCTACTTTGCAAATTTTCTGACGCGTTTTACTTTGAGAAATTCAGTTAGTTCAGTAACACCTCTGCGCCACGCGGAGAGTTTGCGTGGATCTGAAAGCGTCGTTCGGGATGATTTTTCTCATGCGGTCAACGTCGTTGACACCGTAGCCGCCACCAATGCCGTATACTCTGCGACATGGGATCCTTAATTCTATCGCATTAACATGAGGCTTTGCCATTTCGCAGTAGTTCCCTCCTTTTTATGGATGGCTCGCTGCAGTGTATCCGGATGCGCTCCGATCCATATATTATATTTTTGCATGCGGTATAATTTGCAAGCTTTCTGTATACGATTTTCGAATGGCCTCCTAGAGGTGCGCGCGCTGGCAGTTTTACTCCGGCCGTTCAGTCCACGTGGAGGGATCCTAGGTTCAGCGGTTATAGTGGATTGCTTGTTCTCCGCACCACGGCTCTGGCACCCGATAGCTTTGCATGCATCAAAGAGGCTTTCACCCGATCCGGTACTGTTGCTGGGGCTTTGATGAGGCGAGAAAAACATGATTTTGCAGTGCTATAGCACACCTTTCCAATTAACAAATGATGGCTGAAGGTATACGAGGCTCTAGCTCGTAGCTATTTATTCCCAAATGCGTAAGCTTGTTTGCCCACGCATACTCCTAATAGGTTCACGTGGCTATGTACAAGTAGTATATCTCTGAGACGCGTAGAAAGGATGAACAGCTACCAACTGTTACAATTCAGCAATCTTTTGAACTGCGTGTCAAGTGTTGACTATGTAAGCGAGCGAACAAACCTAACTCGCAAGACTAACCGTGCCAGTTGAAAGGCATACGTTCAAGGTGAATAGCCTCTGAAAGCGCTAACACACAATGAACGTTTCAGCTGAGGCTCAGCGAGGTTTCAGAAAGATTTCATTAGGGATTAAGGAAGATATGCGAGTTCTGCTGCGTGCGTTTCGGTGCCATTGCCTGCTGTGTGCGGAAGTTTGAAAGCTGGCTGGAGCGAGAAATTGCGCGCGAGACCTGAAATGCGAAAATACGCAATTATTTACTTGTTTAGTAGCACAGTATAGTTGCCGCAAAAGCAGGCACTAACATAACGAACTGCATTATTCAAGTATTTTTTACACCAAACTGTTAAATTCGCGTGTCTGATCTAATACGCGCGTCTGCTTACAGCATGTATATTTTGCTTACTTACAACCAAACTCGCTCACAATCAAGTAAAGGTGACTGAATGGCTCAAATATCAGCATTGAGTAAATGAATGCGCTTGTAATTGAGTGTGTCACGCACTGATACCAGAAATTTCCGCCACAAGCCGCAAGGCAAGCGAGTAACTAGGGATAATATGCATTTGCTAAGAGCTCGTGCAAACTCTGAAATACTACATGTTCTTAGAGCAAACCTATTCGAGCAGGGCACACCCACGACCGAATATTATATTATATTACTTATATTATATTATATTAATATATTACGAATATTATAAAAAGTGCATGTGTTCAGGTACTAACCCCACGATTACTCGAGCTAGTCTTCTAGAGATGCTGCTGTATGTGGCTGGTTCGTTCTGTTACGTTTGCATAGTGCCTAAGGTGGTAGCAATTCTTCTGATAATATTTGTTCGTCTAGCAGTGTCTACAAGACAAACGCGAGCATGTTAGTGTTCCCCGCAACGACGCCGTGTTGCTTTTTAATTTCACTTCGGTTTTACACCGTGCGAGGTCAACGGGCAGAAACGGAGCGAAACTCTCTCTCCAATTGTTACCCGATACTTTTGCTATTGTCCTTTCTGTGAGTTGGGGATCGTTTTTCTTTATTCACCTACATGGTTAGTTTTTCCCAATATAACGTCATGAAATGCTTGTTTTACTTACGGTGTTTATATTGATGATTTCGATTGGCATCTGCTTCGTAACGGGGCCGCAAGAAATGGGCACCTAAGCTATTGGATATCTTAGTGTATTATATTCATGCATAGCTGTCTAGCAATTTGCCTGTCTTTCTTTTATGCGAAGCATATTACTAGAGCTCAACCCAGCTCCTCAGGCGCGGCGGTGTCGCCTTCAATACCACGTGACACCGTGACGTCACGACAGAGGAGAAACGGGGCTCCAACTCGCGCCGTCGATCGCGGCGTCGCGGTGGTATATAAGCAGCTGCACTTTTTCTAGGTGGCTTTGGCTCAACTCTTGCAAGATGGGCTGGGTGGGAATCGAACCAGGGTCCCCGGAGTGTGAGACGGAGACGCTACCACTGAACCACGAGTACGATGCTTCGAAGCGGTACAAAAGCGCCTCTAGTGAATGCGGTGTTGCCTTAGAAACGAGCTGTTTCTAAGGCTCAGGCGTGCGTCGCTTGCTCAGGCGCACATTTCGTTGCCGCGCCGAACGCTGCGTTGCTCGACGCTCACCGCGTCCAATGCGGGGCGCGTAGTCGCTGCGCCGTAGCCCATTGTCTTAAACCCTTGGCGGGTCGACGGGAACGCTGTCGCGTTCCACTCTTGAAGGCGAAGCAGAGTAACGCATGAGTTGTTTCTTCTACTAGCCGAACCAAATATAGCCAAGCAACAGCAGTTCACCAGGCTAAACAGTGGTTCAACAACTAAAATAAAGGCTAGTATGCTTCGCATCCTGGGCTTAACCTTAGCTAAGCCACAGCCATTTTTTTTCTTTGTTCAATAAAACCACTACCTCGATATGGTACACTTACCTATGGCTGTAACGGCTGCAGTTATGTCAATCTCTTTCCTGCTTTTTTTCCGGCCAGTACTGTAAACACCTGTTACATATCCCGACGACTGAACAGGTAATGCTTCTATCTGCTTTGTATCCCAGTGCTTCTGGAAGGTGAACGTTCTGCACGCTCTCAGTGGGTGAACATCTTGGCATTCCATTAACATGTACTCAGTCGTTTTTTATCTTTTGCTACCGCAGATAAATACCAACCTTCGAACGCAGTGCCCTCTCGCTGTCAAAGGTCACGGTGACCTTGGACGTCTTGCTGTAGGTTAGGGATACGTGGAGGTTGCTGTCGTACAGATAGTTCCTGGACAGTTCTGCGTCAGAGCAAAACTTAAAAAATGAAAGACAGAGAAAACATTCTCAATAGCTGAGCGTGTTCTACAAGTGAAACTTCACGCTATGAAGAAATTTATAAGCCGCTGAAGGAATAGGAGAAGTTGCACTTTTTACAATAGGTGCTTGATTTCACGGGCAGATATTCGAATGAAATGAGCATGTGTCTTGCGCACCATATACGGGAGTCAGTGGTGCGCACTACCACAAGGTTCCCTTTATGCACGTACTTCGAGAAGGATGAGGGGTGTTTCAGCCTCACAAGGTTTGTGGCAAGGTCGATGGAGTGGTCTGCTCCAAGTTCAGTAGAAAGAAATAAGGTTTCATAACGTTTAAACACATTTCACCTGAGACAGTCGCGTCAAAATAATGTTAGACGGAATACAGAAGGTTAAAAAGTATAAATGCATAAGCCTATATAATGAAACAGAAAATAATCACATCCATAGGTAGCAACAAATACCAACTGCAGCAGGAATATTAACCGAGGACTGTAAGCTCTGTGTGCATGAAAAAAAAATGATCTGCAGTCTTTATTTAGGGTATTTCAAACGTTTCAAAAGCACTTGAATATTCTAACGCGCTCAGCTTCCTTTCTTCCCTCTCCTTCTCTCTCTCTCTTTACAATATTTAAGTGAAGTTTTCTCAGAAGTATCGCCAGCTGCAAGGTGCCTGTTATCTTGTGCGGCACATCGTTTTCACTAAAAGCAAAAAATAAGGGGGAAAAATCAGTCGACGTATAGATAACGTACATACCATACGTAAAATACGCACAGACGCCTTTGCGAATGTTAGCTTACGACATTTCTGGGAATAAATACAACCATGTTACGAAACTTGTGCTGCCACGTCGCGGCTTGCGCAGCATCAGTAAATTTTGTTTTATCGTTAAAGCCACCCTCCCCACTGCTAAGGAAGTAGCGCCGTGTCCACGACGTTGAATGTTATTAAATTAACTGATATACGTGAGGACCACCACTGGAAGCGGTGGTGCTACAATCTTTCTTGCGTAGAGTTGGATTACGCGACATCACTTTGCCTTTGCGAGAGCTCACGCAGCGTACAAAGGGTAAACCAGCATCTGAGTAGGTTTATCAAGTATGAAATGCTTCAAGCTCCCGTTGTCATTGACGTTCAAGAGACCTTGAGGCAGAATCCCGAGCCGTTATCCATGAAATCAAGACCAGAATGGAACGAGAACATCAGGGCATCATTACTTGAACAAAACGATATCATGAGGGCATCGAATCGAAATTTTAAAAATGCTTCCTTGGGCCCCCAATCCTTTGTACGGGACCTCATTACAAACGCTAGTTACTGCCTAAAGAAGCTGCAAAATGTATTGCTTACGAGTTCTTCCTAATGTTCGTTCGCAACATCACTGAAGCTGTTAGTTCTAGTGTTCTGAAGTTGTCATTTTCAATTGCGACGTTTACAATGAAGATATAGTACACATATGCTTGATTGTCATCACTTGGCGTCGAGACAGGATTTCTTGCGCTCTTTTTCAACGCCAGTGGTCCATGAGTTCCGCGTGCGTCCTGCGCGCCGCCGGTGCCTGTTTGTCTGAGACGAGACTTGCAACGAGGTTCTGTCTCTGACAGGAAACTATCGCGTCCATATGGACCAGTGCACAGTATGGCGTATTGCCGTGTGGGGTGGTGTGGTGTGGCGGGTTGTGCCGTTGGGAACATGCACTACACCCATTTTAACATTGTGGTTAGTATCATCTCCAGCCAATATGCTTAGCCGGTAGCCATTTCATTTTTACAGCTACTCTCGATTACGGGACAGCTACCATATTTTTTAACATTCAACACCTAGTACACAAAGACCATCCAACTCACTGCGGACAATCCCGAAGTCGACCCACACCTACTTCACCTCTGGGAGGCCAGGCGAGGACTTTTGAAAAGATGGAAGAAGCAGAAGAGAAACCGCAAACTCAAGATCCGCATTGCCGCACTCTCGCGGCAGGCGGAGGAGTATGCTGAAAAACTCGGACGTCAGAACTGGAATCAAGTGTGCGACCAGTTACAGGGAACCCTCAGCAACCGAAAGACCTGGATCATTCTCAAGACCCTTCTGGCGAAGACGGAATCGACAACTGTCATGGGGCAACACATACAAAGACTTATACACCACTTCCAGGGAACCGAAGAAGAAGTGCTCGAAGCCATCACCGGGAAATACATCGGAGACGAGCAACAACGGAAGACGCAGCCAGTCATTCATCCGGAGTACGAGGGGGAACCCAATCCGGATTTAGACCAACCTTTCACCAAGTCGGAGATCGTGGCAGCCTTAAGAAATCTCACAAGAAACACGATGCCCGGCAGGGATAAAATTAACAACACGACCCTCCGTAACCTGGACGACGGGGCAACGGAGAGTTTACTAAAGTATATCAATGAAAGCTGGGAGACCGGCAGTATACCGGCTTCCTGGAAGCACGCGGTCGTAACGATAATCCCGAAACCCGGCAAGCCCATCAACCTACAGAACCTGCATCCGATCTCTCTCACGTCATGCGCGGGAAAACTCTTCGAGCACATGGTCCACAATCGTCTCTCGCCCTACCTGGAAGAAGGTGGGCACCTCCCGAACACTATGTTCGGTTTCCGGCCTAACCTCTCCACCCTGGACATTCTACTTTAGCTTAAAAAAGAAGTCATCGACGGCCTCAGCACATGCCACAAGAGTGTCATTCTGGCACTCGACGTGAAGGGAGCCTTCGACAACGTCTCACACGAAGCAGTGCTAAACAGCCTACAACATACCAACTGCGGACGGCGGACATACAACTACGTCCGGGACTTCCCGACGGGTAGAACGGCGACCATAGGCCTGGGGAATCTCAGGACCGAGAAGGTCCGAATACGGCAGAAATGGACCCCCCAGGGGTCGGTGATCTCCCCGTTGCTGTTCAATATAGCGATGAAGGGATTGCCGAACCTCTTCGAGAGCATCAGGGGTATCGGTCACGCAATGTAGGCAGACGACCTGACCATGTGGACGTGCACGGGATCGGCAGGCGAACAACAAGACGCCCTGCAGGAAGCCATCGACAGGACCGAGCATTATCTACACCGCTGCGGTCTTTCATGAGCGCCGGAAAAGTTGTAACTCCTGATCCTCAAAAAGAGGACAAGAGGGCGGCCTCCGCAGGAGACACCTGACCCAACGTTGACACTAAATGGAGTCAACATACCCAAGGTGGACACACTCTGTATTCTGTGCCTCACTTTCCAGAAGGACGGTGCCGGTCTCACCGCCATTAAAAAACTGCAAGCGACAGTTACCCAAGTCGCGCACTTGGTGCGAAGAGTGACAAAAAAAAAAAGCACGGCCTGAAACAGCAGGACACAATCAGGTTAATACAAGCCCCGATAATCAGCAGAGTCACTTACGGCACCCCGTACCTGGGTCTCAATAACAGCGAGAGAGACAAATTGAACATAATAATACGAAAGACCTCAAGCTGGCACTGGGGCTTCCACCGATGACGTCGACGGAGAAGCTACTCAGCCTGGGCATCCACAATACTTGGGAGGAACTAGTAGAGGCCCACAAGACGAGCCAGATAGAGCTACTCAAGCTCACCAGCACGGGTAGGGACACGCTAATAAGACTGGGCCACCCGGTCGAATATGAGACCACAAAACAGCGGGTTCCTTTACCCCTGAGGGAGAAGATCCCGGTGGCCAGCATCCCGAGAAACATGCAACCTCAATACCACAGAGAAAGGAGGCGAGCTAGAGTGAAAGCTCTGCGTAAGGCCTACGAAGGACCAAAACAAGAAGTCCGATACACCGACGCGGCAAAGTACAAGAACAGAGCGGCCCACGCTATCAGCGTGATCAACGGCCAAAGACAAGAGGTAGCAGCGGCCTCGGTAAGCACTCCAGACATCGACTGCTCGGAAGAAATGGCGATAGCCCTGGCGGCCACTACGGGCCAGCGAGAGGACGATCTAATCACAATCATCACCGAGTCACAAACAGCATGTAGAAGTTACCAAAAGGGCCGCATTTCCAAACAAGCCCTGAGCATCCTCGAAAAACGAGACAATTTTCCAGAACTGTACATTGTCTGGTCCCCGGGACACGAGTCCCTGGCGGGTAATGTAGCGGCTAATGCCGCTGCCCGAGATCACATTCTCCGGGCTATCCCACCAGGTTCACGAGGGCCGGTAGACCAACAAGATAGCGTCCCGAAAAGATACGCCGATATCCTGAGCCACTACAGACTGGGTAGGAGGATCTATCCACCCCCGCATCCCCAGCTGAAAAGAGAAGAGGCGGTGATCTTCCGAAAACTACAGACTGGCACATTCCCGCACGGCGCCCTGCTACACGCCATGTATCCTACGAGCTATACTCACAAATGCGCCTTGTGCTCTTCGCCCAATACCCTCTACCACATGGTATGGCAATGTCAACAGAACCCATCGACACCGCCCATCACCGGACCAAGCGTCGAGCAGTGGGAGGCCCAGCTGACACGCTCGAGCCCTGAAGACCAGCATCGCCTGGTGAGCAGGGCCAAGCTATCAGCTCAGGCCCACGGCATCCTGGACTAAGGACGCCACCCACCTCGGATGATTTTACCGTCGGCTCATTTCTACTAATAAAGTTTATTCCTCCTCCTCCTTCAACACCCGCAAACGTTCCCACTTGCTGTGGGGTGGCATTGCCTTATTAGCAGCAAAAAAAGAGTTATTTATGGAATTCTTGGTACTTCTAATTACGTTCATCGCGGAATATATACAACAGGGCCGGCATTTGCTCATGTTTTTGCCGACTGTTCTTTGGCAGTGCCACGTCAAGCCACTGCCTACGCAAGCGTAAGCTGGTCAGAGCCTTTCTCGCCATCTTTAGGGGTTAAAAATCGGACCCTAAAATTTTGTAACGAAGAGGCAGTTTTTTGCCGAAGAATAAAAGCGTTCACTATGTGGCCGAGTTGCAATTGTCGATGGTATTAGGCTATATGAAAAAAATATATACATTTAAAAATATGTAATTTGTTTGACCAATAGCTAAAACAAAAGAAGGCATTGACTACTACTCCGTAAAAATCACAGATAACGTTTTTTGCTGTTTTTTCTTTTATTCCTATACGGCGTTTGTTTCAATATTAGCGGAAAATTGCCGCCGATTTCGTCATTTGTGCTATCACTGCCTGGGGGTGCCGTGCAAATGAGCATGATTACGTGTTTCGCACGCTTCTTATGGAGGATACTTAAAGTGGTCGCTGATTGTGAAGCCCTTGCATTCTATGGGCGATGGAGCTTAATAAATACGCCACGAAAAATTTTCCAGGAACGATATTGCCCGTGATTGCGCCATCAAGATGCTTTCATGATAGCGTTATGCGTAGCATGTAGCTGCATTTAGTTTTACGTAGTTGGCTTACGATAACGATACGAGTAAGCATAACAGCGCATGACAGGCGTGTGGGCCTGTTCGCAAAATGAGTAAAAGAAGAAGTGTAATGGTAAATGCCGAACCACTAAGGCAATCTCGAGCAATATGCGTTAGATGCTGAAACCGAAGACCCAAGATTCACGGGGTATGTCGCGGTACAACGTGCACTTTGTTGTGTATATCGCTTCATGTATTTTACTGCTTCACACTTGCTCATGAAGCCTGCCAATGCATACACATACCATTGACGCTCTAACGTAAACTGTTTCCATTTCGTTTCTGCAATAAACTTCCTCGATTGCTTAATCATCTATCGTCCCCGCCCCCCGCCCCTTTCGCCTTTCTGTAACGTGACCTCACGAAAACCGCGAAGACTCCCAGTCGAATTTCACGTGTACACATTGATTATCCATGATTAAACTGAGCAAAACAAAAATTGGTATTTACAGTTATGCACCCTTTATGCCGTTAGACCTCCGGTATGGGTAGCAAGTTCTCGGGCAACACCCATTTCACCTGTCTGTCACGCGACGGCACAAATCTGCGAAAACTCTCCTGATTGAAGTGGCTTGTAAGCCATAAAAGTGCATGAATCATCATTAGCGTATTTTATGTCCACTGCAAGACAAAAGCCTCTCCCTGCGTTCACCAATTACCTCTGCCCTGCACCAACCGATTCCACCTTGCGCCTGCGAATTTCCGAATTCAACACCCCACCGACTCTTTAGTTATCCTCCACTGCGCTTCCTTTCTCTTTGCAGCTATAATCCTAATGGTCGATCGGTTACCTAACCTACGCATTATGTGGTCTGCAAAGCTCCATTTTTATTTCTTCATGTCAAATTAGAATATCGGCTATTCCCGTTTGCTTTCTGATCCACACCGCTATCTTCCTGTCTCTTATCGTTCCGCCTATAATTTTTTTGTTCCATCGCTCTTTGTGCCATCCTTAATTTATTCTCGATCTTCTTTCTCTATCTCTAAGTTTCCGCCCCATATGTTAGCACCGGTAGAATGCATTGATTTTACACCTTTATTTTGCATGACAGTGGAAAGCTTAAAGATAGGATCTGACGATGTCTACCAAATGCACTCCAACACAATTTTATTCTTCTGTAAATTTCATTTTCATTATCAGGGTCCTTGCGAGTAATTAACCTAGGTAAACGTACTCCTTCACATTCTCTAGAGGCTGACAGACGATCTCCAACTTTTGTTCTATTACCAGGCTATTGATAATTATCTTTGTCTTCTGCATAATACTCAACCCCACTCTTACACTCTCTCTGTCCTCAATCATTTGTTGTAACTCGTCTGTATTTTTGCTGAACAGGACCATGTCAGCTGCCAACCGAAGGTTGCCAAGATATTTGCAGTTGATCCTCACTCCTAAGCCTTCCCAGTTTAATAGCTTGAATACCTCTTCCAAGCATACAGTACTGCAGCAGCATTCAAGGGAGTGTGTCTCTATGCCTGATCCCTCTCTTTAAAGTATATTTCTACTTATGCAAAATCTAGGTAGCTGTAGAGTCATTCTAGATATTTTAAAATATGTTTAGGTAAGCCTCCTGTACTCCATCACATAATGCCTCTATGACTGTTGGTATGTGTACTTAATCAAATGCCTTTCTGTAATCTATAAAAACCATATAGAGAGGCTGATTGTACTTTGTGGATTTGTCGATTACCTGATTGATGACATGAATGTGATCCATAGTAGAGTATCCCTCTCCGAAGCCAGCCTGTCCTTTTGGTTGATCTTGCTGAATATTTTATGCTATACTGGCAGTAAGCTAACGGGCCTATGTTTTTCCATTCTTTAACGTCTCCATTTTTGTGCATTAGTATAATTCTGGCATTCTTCCAGTTCTCTGGAACCTCTGAAGTCGTAAGATATTTCGCATAAGGGGCCGCAAGCTTTTCATGTATGATCTCCTCCATATTTTATTAATATATTGTGACGCAGCAGTAATCACGGCTTTTATTCCGCATCACAAGATTAGGCGAACCGACCACGCCCACAGCACGGAGCACACTCGAGAGCCAGCCCCACAAGCGATGATGAAGAAGAACCCCATATAAACCCCATATGATGATGATCGTGTACAGATGACAAAGAATAGCTTATAAATTCCCACACTAATGTCCCCTCGCGCGAGAGCGGCCATCCTGGCCGCAATTCAAAGGGGCGGTGAACGTCTCGTGAAAGGCTTCATACGGGAAACGTGGACAATCTCAGCGGCGCGGCAGCGGCGGTCATTTGGAATAACTGGTTCCACGCGATAGTTCACTGGAGAAGTCTGCTCCAAGACTTTGTAGGGGCCGATGAACCGAAGCTGAAACTTGTCACACAAGCCAGGAGTACGAACTGGTGTCCGGAGTAGCACTTCCTCGCCAGGGCGGAAGCACACGACGCGATGAGAGGCGTCGTAATGCTGCTTGCGGTCCTGTTGCCGTGCTTCGGTGTTGATGCGGGCGAGCTGGCGACAACGCAGAATGCGGGACACATATTCTTCGCAGGAGGAAGGACATTGATGGACAGTTGGCGCCGAGAAAGAGACGTCAAGACAGGAAGAGGGCGAACGACCATAGACAAGGTAGAATGGCGAGTAACCGGTCGTGCGTTGAACGGCGGTATTTTATGCAAAGGTCACGAATGGTAAAATTGCGTCCCAGTTTCTGTGATCCGGGTCAATGTACATGGCTAACATGTCTGACAGCATGCGATGAAATCGCTCTGTGAGGCCGTTGCTTTGCGGATGGTAACTGGAGGTAGGCTTGTGGGTGGTTCCGGAGGCTCTGAGTACTTCGTCTAGTAGTTGCGAGAGGAATGCTTTTCCACGGTCGCTCAGGAGGACGCGAGGAGCACCGTGACGCAGTATTAAGGATTGAAGTATGAATGCAGCAACTTCAGAGGCTGAGGCAGAACTCACACAAGTTGTTTCGGCGTAGCGTGTCAAGTGATCAACGGCTGTCACAATCCATCGTTTACCGGTGAGAGTCGCAGGAAGTGGGCCATATAGGTCAACTCCAACGACCTCAAATGGTTGCGACGTACAAGGAACCGGTTGCAGTTGTCCGCTAGGAGCTGATGTAGGGAGCTTTCGACGCTGACATAGAGCGCAGGAAGCGACATACCTCGCTACACTGGCGGACAATCCAGGCCAGTAGAAGCGCCCTTTGATGCGGTCATAGGTTTTCTGGAAACCAAGGTGACCAGCAGTCATGTCGTCGTGAGAAGCCCGCAGGACATAAGCACGTAGAGAGCGTGGCAGAACAGGAACCCAGCGTTGACCGTCAGGGTGATAGACATGACGGTATAGGACGCGGTTGTCAATCTTAAATTGCGTCAGCTGCCGACGAAGGCGGGCGTTAGGCGGGCGCGAAGCTCCTTGAAGGTGGTCGATGATGCGCCGACAGTAAGAGTCGGCAAGTTGATGAAATTGGAAGGATTTGTTGTCGTGTGGAGGCATCTCGTCGACAGTGGCCAACAAGAAAGCATCTGAGGAGGGATCGAGCGAAAGCTTGTCACGGATGGTAGTTGGAGCTCCATTGCATGGTGTCGTAGGAAGCGGACAGCGAGAAAGTGCGTCTGCATCTTGGTGTTTTTTTCCGCACTTGTAGGTAATGGTAAAGTCGTATTCTTGCAAACGAAGAATCCACCGACCAAGTCGTCCAGACAAGTTCTTCAGCGTCGAAAGCCAGCATAATGCATGATGGTCTGTAACGATCGTAAAGTGGTGGCCGTGAAGTTAAGGTCGAAACTTCTGCACAGACCAAATGATAGCTAGACATTCCTGCTCCGTGATGGTGTAATTCTTTTCGGCGTTTGTCAGAACGCGACTTGCGTATGCGACGACCCTCTCACCTAAAGTGTCGTCTCGCTGTAGGAGAATGCCACCAATTCCGTGACCACTAGCATCCGCATGCAGGAGGGTAGGAGCAGCTTCATCAAAATGGCGTAGTACTGGTTCAGATGTGAGAGCGCGCTTCAGATGGGTGAACGCAGATTCACATTCGGGAGACCACACAAAGGGAACATTAGAACCCAGTAATTTATGCAGAGGTGACGCTATTGAGGCGAAGCCCCGTATGAATCGCCGAAAATAGGAAGCGCGGCCTAAGAAACTACGCAAATCTTTGGTCTTTTCGGGACGAGGGAAGTGCTGAACTGCGGAAACCTTGTCAGGATCAGGACGAATGCCATCTTTGCTCACAATGTGACCTAGAACTTTGATTGTCTTGCTCGCAAAATGGCATTTCTTAGTGTTTAGCTGAAGTCCAGCGTTGGCAAGGCACGTGAGAACTTCATCCAGACGTTGCAGGTGCTGAGAGAAGGTTGACGAGAAAACAACAATATCGTCGAGATAGCACAGGCAAGTCTTCCACTTTAGGCCACGAAGAACGGTGTCAATCATGCGCTCGAACGTTGCGGGCGCATTGCAAAGGCTGAATGGCATGACATTAAACTCGTAGAGCCCATCGGGTGTTGAAAACGCTGTTTTCTCCTTATCGTCCTCATGCATAGGTATCTGCCAGTAGCCGGAACGCAGATCGATGCTGGAGAAGTACTCGGCACCCTGCAGGGAATCCAAGGCATCGTCTATTCGCGGCATAGGGTATACATCCTTGCGTGTGATCTTGTTAAGTGCTCGGTAGTCGACACAAAATAGAACAGAGCCGTCTTTTTTGCGAACCAAAACAACGGGGGAAGACCAAGGGCTAGCAGAGGGGCGTATTATGTTTCGTTGGAGCATGTCGGTGACGTTCTCGTCAATGACTTTCCTCTCGGCTAGCGATACGCGATATGGTCTACGGCGCACGATGGATGTACCATCTGTCTCTATCCGATGCGTCGTAATCGAAGTCTTTCCCAACGAAGATGAATGCGCGTCAAAGGAAGCTTCATGTTTTCGGAGCAAAGCAAGCAATTGTTGTGACTGCGAAGCTGTCAGGTCGGAACTGATGGCAGCTGCAAGAGCTGAAGGAGATGCGGCCCGTCCGGTACAAGGACCTTCAGAGGAAGCTGGTTTAAAGGAAATAACAGATATAGACTCTGATGCAGTGGCGCAAGCCATTGTAGTGCCTTTAGGGATGAGAATCTTTTCGGATGTCGGGTTTGTAGCGTAGAGAAGTGCAGCGCCATGATCAAACCTAACGAGCCCTGATGCAAAGGCTATCCCTCTTGCAAGACAGCGTGCAGATGGTAAGACGAGCACGTCGCCGCAGTCAATCACATCAGACGTGATAGTAACGATGCTTTGATGGCGAGGAGCTAACGCGGTATCTTCTGCAGCAACGAAGTGAAGGGGTGTGTCATCTGCATGAAGTGAATAGGTCGTGTCGGTCATGTGGAGAACGCGTTGTCCACAGCAGATGGAGGCGGAGGCCATAGAAAGAAAATCCCATCCCAATATGAGCTGCTGGGCACACGAACTTAGCACTGCAAATTGTACGTGATGTAGAAGTCCATCGATGGAAATACGAGCTGTGCACATAGCGATAGGTCGAATGGAGGCCCCTTGAGCAGCGAGTAGCGTAGTTCCATCACAGGGGGTCGTAACTTTCCTAAGTCGCGAACACAAATCACGGTGAATGACGGAAACACTAGCACCAGTGTCTATTAAAGCTTCTACTTGTACACCTTCTACTACAACCAATATCACATTGTACGGACGCGATGGAGGAATTTCTGTCCTGTCGTTCGATGCAGCTTTTCCTCCAAAAGCTGCATAATTCAGTTTTCCGGACGACGCTCGGCGAATTGAGAAGCAGGTCTCAGTGGGGCGTAGAGCGGCGTCTCGCAGGACGGTAAGCTGCCTCGGATGCTACAGTAGGCGATGGAGAGCGTCCGCGCGGTGGACCATAAGGACGGCGTTGGTCATGGAAGCTCCCTAGACATTGGAAAGTAGCTCCGGGCGAAAAGTCATCCCGTTCGTATACGTCATATCCGCGACGCTCGTCTTGCTGGCGCTTGCGGCAGAAACGCGCTATGTGGCCACGATAGCCGCAGTAGTAGCAGATGGGACGAGGAGGACGCCACTGCGGATAGCTGGTTTGGGTAGGTGCGCTGGTAGTCATGGAAGCGATGTGAGCCGGTGTTGGTTTTGGAAGCATCGGTGGGACGATGACTGGAGTAGCTGCGGCTACTTGTGCGTACGTCGATGGGGCCCTAGGTGTTAGAGGGTCCGTGTACGCTGCACCAGCCATGGATGCCAATTCCTCCTTGATGACATCTCGCAGATTGGTATCGGAGGCATGAGAAGGCATAGGTCCTGCTGCTAAGCCAAGATACTGAAGCTCTTCTCGAATTATTGCGCGTATCATTGCTCGTAACGTAGGGTCGTCGGCGCTAGTGTTTGCAGTGGTGTCCGGCTGCAACCGTACTGATTCGAGTTCGTCAAGGCGCTGGCAAGTAGCGACGATATCAGCGACGGTAGCGGGGTTCTGGATGGCTAAAGCATTGAAAGCAATAGCTCCGATGCCTTTGAGGATGTGGCGAACCCTGTCTGATTCGGTCATGGCCGTGTTCACGCGTCGACAAAGAGCAAGCACATCCTCGATGTACGACGTATAAGATTCACCGGGTTGTTGCTTGCGAGTGTCGAGCGTCTTTTTTGCGAGGGCAGAACGAACAGCCGGTGTACCGAAGATTTGGCGGAGCTGCTGTTTGAAAGCGCCCCAGTTCGTGAAATCAACCTCATGGTTGAAAAACCAAGTCTTCGCTACGCCTGTCAGATAAAAGGCGACGTGACGTTGCTTGGACGCATCGTCCCAACGGTTAGCCGAACTCACTCGGTCATAGTCGTCCAGCCAATCCTCGACGTCTTCACCGCGAAGTCCAGCAAACAGATGGGGATCACGCTGGTGCCCACTGACAACCCAATACGGAGAGGCTGGGGTAGTCGAGGCCGAGATGGTGGAAGTAGAAGTGCCTGTTGGCTCGTCCTGCGACATGTTGGCGGACAGCTGGCACAATCGGCGACCCGATCGAAGCTCCAGGAGGTTGAGCGGGGAGTCAGAGGACGGGGGACCGAAGAGCACACTCCACCACTTGTGACGCAGCAGTAATCACGGCTTTTATTCCGCGTCACAAGATTAGGCGAACCGACCACGCCCACAACACGGAGCACACTCGAGAGCCAGCCCCACAAGCGATGATGAAGAAGAACCCCATATAAACCCCATATGATGATGATCGTGTACAGATGACAAAGAATAGCTTATAAATTCCCACAATATTTATATATCTAGCAAGGCCCTTCTAACTTCATCGCTAGTTATAGAAGGAGCCCCTATAACCTTTTCGTTACTACTTCGAAGGCAGGTATTGTGGCTGCTCTGCGTATTGAACAGTTTGATATATATTTCCTTCCACTGCTTTTACTATACCTTCGAGATGACTGGTGATCTTACCCTGCTTATCTTTCAGCACACACATGTTGGCTTGTCGTATGCAAAATGTTCGTCTGACTGATTTCATGCTGCGTCCATTTTTTACTGCTTGTTCAGTCTTTCTTACGGTATAATTTCGAATATAGCCTACTTTCTCCTCGTCGATCAGTTTTGACAGTTCAGCGAATTACTCGTGCTTTGTTGTGGTGCCTGACGCCGGCAAAAAAGCCGAGATCCAGTTGAGGTATTCTAATCCAGGTACAGCAAAATTAGGGAAGCCCACTAAACTTCAGCAAAATACACTCCCTCCCCTGCACAGGTATTGGCCAGCCTGTTGCAGTATTCGGCCACTGCTTCCCTTATGAGTCTTTGGAGTGGTTGAATATCCCGACCAAAACTGAACTTTTTCAGGAATAGCCGGAGAGTGCTCTGTTTCGAAAAGAATAGATGTCTGCCTACCGATCCTTCGGACACTGGCTACTCGGAGCTGCCGGGGACCACGAAATTGTTGCGTGTAATAAACATTTTCGCATGACAGTGTAACGTTGTCAAGCCTCTTAGGCACGTTATGGACATTGCTCTGCAAACTCTTCTTAGCTGAGGATCCCTTTTAGCGGTATTCTTAACTTTCCGTTGCACGCCGCCGTGATTTTCTACCAGCCACTGCAAGCTACACAGTAAAAAATTTCCGTCAATATACGGAGGATTACCGTCATTATACGGAGAACTGCAGGTAAATATACGGAAAATATGTCATATTTCAAAAATACGCCAAAATCTGCCGTTAATATACGGAAAGTGCTCTCAGTTTTAAGCTTTACGGACATTTTCACTGTAATCATATAACGGCTATACACTGTTTTGGACGAAACATACAGAATTCCGTTTTTTTTTATGCGAACATCCGTATTATTGTGAGAAAATTTAAGCTGTCTATGAGCGCTCGTACTCATAAATTTTTATTTTATTTCGTGTCACAATATTTTATTGAACACGCAAACTGTGCGCATTATGAAGATGCGTACAAAATGTGAGAGCTAGCCTTCTACCAAAAGCCGTAATAACAGATCGTATAAATGTATACGCATCTTCTATTCCGGTAGCAGTTTTCCGCGCATGTGGGCCTTGTAACGCTGATCATATGCGCAAATATATGCCTGTTCTCGCAATGTTCTCAAGTTAAGCGCTTTGTAGTTAATAACACAGTATATATGTTTAAGTGAATAAAGAGCCGTGGACATACGTGCATACGTAAACAAGCTTGCAGCATTCAGGTGCTGGGGCACTGGGATTGACATTGGTGCTATATACGCCAAAACTTGTGCGCACTCTAAATGAGTACCGAAACGCAGGGAGTGGTATAATGACTGCAACTGCGTTTACATTTTGCAACAAATGGTCTCGAAGGGGGCTGGTGGCCTATAGATCCAAGTGCAACGGTCGGATGAAGATTTCGAATGCGGCAAGCAACTACCCCAAGTGTCAAAAGGCATTGCTGAACTGCAATGTAGTTGGTTTAACAAATTCCAATAATATTTACAAAATATCTCGTCTCTGACAATAACTGCCCATTCAATGAGACAAATCGATTACGCATAATCTTCACTGCTCATGTGTTAATTCTTGCGATAAGATGTAATCGCCAACATTTGGCGCTTCATCTTGAAACAAGACCGGTAAGCGCGCTCGTTCTTGTACGGTAGAATAAAGAACGCGAACATGCACCGACATGTGTGTAAACTACTGGAAGGTGACTGAAGATGAAGGACCTATTACCGTGCCATTACTGTGTGTACTGTCAAAAAGAAGAAAAAAAAATAATACGCAAAGAAAGAATGCCCAGTGCCGAGATGTAACGATTCAAGCTTTATTTCTTTTTGACCTAGAATGCAACACCATTAGTCCCATGTGCTTTATATATAGGTAACGTTATGACACAACTCATTATTTACCTGTTCATTACATGCACCAACCAGCCCAATTTATCCCTATACTAGAGCTTATGGACGCATTGCAGTGCACTGCTTTGCACTTCATTGCAGCACAGGGGTTTGCTATATCTCCAGTAGCGAACGCTTTGACTGACCTCCCTGCCTTTCTGCTTCTTGCATTCTCTCTCCCTTTGTATAAAACGCCCTAACTTGTGGGAGAGAAAGCGTTCTCCTCTTTTAGAATTCAATTAATTGTCAAGCAATCATATTGCAGTTCCAGTAACTAGAGCACAAATGCGAAAACGAAACCGATTCAGTTATATTCTCCGCGCTCACAGAGTGTGGCACCAGGAGGCAGCGCGCGCTACGCTTCCGTAGTGTTCCTGTATATGCTCCCACAGGGAGCAGAGTTGCGCATAGGTCCGCCGCCGTGATCCAGCTCTGCAGCGAAGCCACTCCTCACGCGCGCAGGAGCCAAATGCCGCGCGGTGTTCCGCCTTTTTCTCTAGTGGTCGCGAGCTACAAGCGCCAATTGTTCGCAGGCGCTTAGCAAAGGGCACTTCTTATTACAGGCTACGCTCGAACGAGTCATTCGTGCAACCGGAGGGGGTGGGCTTCCAACCAACCGAAACTTTGTATGTACCTATGTAGACACGCATATACAAACACACACACGAACGTACAAATAGGGGGTAGGATCGCCTTCGATTCCCCAAAATAAATACTCCCGTGGCTCGAACAGCTCCAAAGTTCGCTCGCAAACGCGCAGTACGTTGCCACAAAAAGCGGTGCAATGATTTTCAGCATGCATATGGAGTTGTCTTATCATGGTCAGAAAGCAAGAAATGTTTTAAAGAGTGTTTAAAACTTCACACACGTAAGGTGGACACTTAGCGCATTTTGGCTGCCCAAACCAGCCGAATAATGACCGTCGCCAAGAGAGCTATCGTGCCTGCAGTTATGTCAGTGACCGTTAACAGAGCGCCATTTATCACTAACCATCGTTCACAACAGCTGCACGTTTTCGATACATGCGGTGCAGACACAGAGTTAAGCGCATTTGAAATGTTGACATGCGATCATTTTAAGCAAAGCTTACTTTTATTTACTATTACTATTTAGTAGTACTTACTATTTAGTAGTACTTACTATTTAGTAGCAGCAAATCTGCAAGTAGAAAAAGATTCAAGATGCAAGAGCTTCTAGCTGCTGCTCTGAACGCACGATCGACGGTCCACTGATTGCAATGGCGATGGTACTGACGGAAACGACGGGTTCGCATGAGTCGGCGATGCGCCCATAAAGTTGGCTTCGCAGCGGCGCGGATCATTTGACGTCATTTTTCGCGCTCGGCCAATAGCGGTGTGAGCGGCGCCGGAAAAGCTATGCGCAACTCTGCTCCCTGCGGGAGCATATACAGGAACACTACGCTTCCGTTAGGAGTGGCAGTCGGAGCTGCACATGTGTAGTCAGCCGGCATTTATAGTGTCTTGTTGTAAAAGTTGTTAATTTGCCGTAAATATCTCTTGATTTGTACTCAAGAGTGCAGCAAGACCCCAAGGAAGAGTGACTGACGCATCGGGAGCGAAGAACAGAAACGATGGATGGTTACGCTGCTTGGGTCTCTGCGCGTTCGAATTGGCAAAGTTCCGAATTTGTCGCTGTGTGGTGTACGCTTGTGCGCTCGTCATTTGCCGTCATCGCGCGGGGATAATTGCGCTGGATGTCTTTCACTTCGTGTACAAGACTCTGCACGCTGCGGCATCGAAGAAGTTGTCCTGTGTTTGGGTGCACGTATGCGCTTGGACACGGATAGCCTGCTTGCTCTCAACGGATGTTCAAGTCTACGCGCGCTCGTAACTTGCTCACGAGGTAAGCCCATTTTAACCTTATTTTGTTTGCATAACGTAGGTGTTAAAATGATGTGTGGTAAGCCGGTGTCGCGAACAGAAATGTTGTTTCAGAAGACCACTATGCAACGTCTGAGGGCAAAAATCACGCATGAATTGGGAAAGGGATCACCCTATCTTTTCAGATCGATTCCAGTGGTAGCGCGATCGGCTCTATCACAATTTGCGTGTGGTACTACTAACCTTTTGCTCACTCGCGTTAAAAGAGTAGAATAAAACTGAGTTCAGTTGAGCACTTGTATTGACGCTTGTATTGGCTTGAGAGCATACTGTATCCGATACAAGAACTTCTGTTAGAATACGGAAATAAACGTTCGAGGCAATAGCAGTGGCTCACTACCTGTGACCCGCCGTGGTTGCTCGGGGGCTATGGTGTAAGGCTGCTGAGCACGAGGTCGCGGGATCGAATCCCGGCCATGGCGGCCGCATATTGATGGGGAGAAATGCGAAAACACCCGTGTACTTAGGTTTAGGTGCACGTTAAAGAACCCCAAGTGGTCAAAATTTTCGGAGTCCTCCACTACGGTGTGACTCATAATCAGAAAGTGGTCTTGGCACGTAAAAGCCCATAATTTTTAACCACCTGTGATCGTTACTTTCTTGCTTGGGTGCACGTTTTAATTGTTACCAGAAAAAAAAGTTCTTCGCTCTGGCTGCTCTGCTGTGTTTCCTTGGTGCAACTTTTTGCAGTGCAGCAAGACGTGTTGCTTCGAATGATGTCTGGGCAGTCAAGGCATTCGTGTCAGTAAGCAAGCAGTAAACGGTGTATCAGTGCGAAAAAATTTGGACATACAAGAGATGCGAATGGTATCATCATAGACTGTATTTTACGAATAATTCAGTTGTATTACTAAAGCGGAGAGTGGATATGCATAAAAGTCGGATATTATTGATACTCAGAAAAAACAAGGTAACTTATCATTACTAATTAATCTTTTTCTTTTACTGAAAGGCAAGTTGCTGCTGATCTGCTGGAGCTGAGAAGAGGTCTGCTGCCTGCAATGGGTCCATCTCTCTCAAGTTATCGCAGTATTCTAGCTCTCAAAGTGAGTGGATTTTTTTTTCTCTCTTGGCTATTTGCTAGCTGATTCATGACCATCTACTTAGCTGTGTAGGGGATCACTGTTAGTGACATTGGAGTGCTGGTGGACAAGCACTTCTTTATGATTGCAACGTATAAGACAGAATGCAGCTGTGGCAGTATGCGAAGGTGTTAATCTATAAGCCAAATTAGGTTCTTTGAGGTAATATGTTACTATATTGATGTCATTGGATTGTGGTCTACCAGGCAAAAATGGTAAACAAGAAGAATTAATCTTAATTTGCACTTAGTAAGATGTGCAAATCATTCAGGCTGTTATACATGAAATGGGACATTTGTAGATGTCTTCTACAATGATGCAGTCCTGAATAGCTTCAGAGTTAAGTGATACCACTATAATTTCTCTATAAAGCATGCAGCACAGTTTAGCATTGGGGGAGGCTCGCATCAACAGGTGTGTACTTACTGTGAAGTAAAAATGAGGTGTTACTGTGAGGGTCACTATACATAGTTTATGCTTTAATTCTGATTTTATATGAGGCAGACATAGTTTAACCACTTGGTTAAACAATAGTGATGTAATGTCTATGTATACAATTATTACCCATTAATTTCTGCCATTTGGACAATGGCAGAAATGCATGGGTAATACTTGTACACATAGAGATTACATCACTATTGTTTGACCAAGTGGTGCCCCTGCATGCTAAAATTTACAGGGCTATTATTATGTCAACTTTTGTTGTAACATTAGGGCACCTTGTATATTATTACAGATTACCACCATTGTGTACCATCATAGCATCATATTTGCACTAAATGTATTTGACTTTGCTGTGAAATCCTGCACAGTGGTGCATCATGAAATATTTTTTTTATAGTTTCTGGCCTCAGAATGCACTTCACGTTATATTCTTGTTTGCAATAAGACTATAATGCAGTTTTCTCCCCTTCAAACTGCGGCGAGCTCAACCACTGGGCAGCAATACTGGAATCGCTTCTGCATGTGGAGCTGTCTTCAAACACACACAAGAAATACATAATTACTTTTTTAGTGCAAAACAATGGACACAAGAAAGACGACCAGAACAAGGCACTACTCTCAACTGACGTCACTTTATTGCCTCACTCCTTTATAGACAGCAGATTCTAGAGGAAGATGCGCTGTGAACACCATGTGCAGGAACCACCAATATCCGATCACTAGAGCACACTCATGTGACAGAATCCAAAAAAACCATATTGAGCACTGTACAAGGTTAAGGAAGGCACACTAATGCACTGTAACCCCAATGAGTGTATGTAGAAAGCTTCCGATAACTCTCGGTTGGTGGCATCACGGTTCTTTTTCAAAATCGTAGTATCACGAAACATTGCGAACATGAGCAATCCATACCAACAGGCACAGGTTCCGATGTGGCTCAACATTCTAAAATATGGAAGTGCAAAGCCATGTTTCATGATACTACGATTTTGCAAAAGTGTTGTGATCCAACCGGCCGAGAGTTATCGGAAGCTTTCTTCATACAGTCATCGGGGTCACAGTGCATTAGTGTGCCTTCTTTAGCCTTGTGCAGTGCTCAATATGGTTTTCTGGATTCTGTCGCATGAGTGCGCTCCTGTGATCGGATGTTCGTTCCTGCACTTGGTGCTCACTGCGCATGTTCTTCTAGATTCTGCTATATATAAAGGAATGACGCAATAAAGTGATGTCAGTTAAGAGTAGCGCCTTGTGCTGGGGGGCGGGGTCGTCTTTCTTGTGTCCACTGTTTTGCGCTAACAAAGTATATATAGATTCACACCAACTAGCCTGCCAACGCATTGTGTTAAACGCAAGGAAATGCGACTTTGCCTTGTTTGACTGTGCTGCGGGCACTTCTGAAGTACTGTCTGGTTAATAACCTTGGTAACATGGAAGTGCCGTCCACTTCTACGCGTTGCTTTCTCTTTCATTGTGGCATCACATCACATTATAATCATAATGTGTATGTACTTTTTCTAAGAGACCCATATTCCTATTCTTGTACTATATTTGCCGACGCATTATTTATGTGCAAATGACCAGTGCTCCAAGTTCCATTTTATCGCAAAGGAAACTACTGGTACCTAAACAGTTCCGTGTATCAGAAAACCAAAGCCGAACTGCCGAACAGTACCAAACAGCAGCCTTAGTGCAGTGTCAAGTAGTCAGATTTTATCGGTCATGGAGAGGCGCACAGCGTACCTCTTTATTACTTACTGAACAATCAAGCTGTGCGAAAACTGAGTATTTATGTAGCTTCAACCACATGCTATTGCCCATTGCACCTGCCCTCAGTAAATGTAGAAGATTATCACGGCATTTCTTTTCTAACTCTTTTTCCTTATTACAGTGGGATAACCGCATGCGTAAGTAGGAAACGGCTCACATAGGCAATCGAAAGCCAACAATTTGTAAACTCGGAACACTTATTGTAGTTTGATGACCCAGAATAAGTAGAAATACACCATAAACGATTGGTAATTTACATTTACTTGACACAGGGCTAGAACATACAGTAAGCATACTGTATGCTCATACGGTGTCACATAAATTTAAATGTTAGTGTAGCTTTCCAATGTATGCTTCTACTGTTGCATTCTGTTAGAGGGATGGTAATGTTTCGCGTGTCTGGCAACTAGACTGTCTATATACAGTAGTAAAAATGTGCGAACTGTATTTTTTAATGATTTGATAGAATGTGTAGAAAAATAAAGCCATACAATCAACGCACAGTGATGTGACTTTTTCTGCACATGTTGCAGGTTCAAAAAAGTATGGTGGAAGCTGTTGCCATGGTTCCGACCAGAAAAGAAAGCCAGCATAAAAGGGTCCACACCACTGATCTCTACTACAGGAAATGGACAGCACATTGAGCGCCCTCGACTGAAGCCAACCTTGTCCCGGAAGTTGGTGCTTCACATCTTTGCAGCAGCACTTCGTCTGCACGGGTGTGTGGCGTTTCTTCCCCTAACATGCCTGCCTGATGTGCCATAAACTACCCAAGCAGTGTTTCGAGGTGTCCAGAATTTTTCCATTGCAGTGTCCACAGTGTCGCTAACATAAGTGACGTGCAATGGAAAACACTGGTAAATGAGAAAAAACTTGATGTAAGAGAACACTATTGTATACAGGTTCAGATTGTCATAAAAACGCTTACCAGACATGTAGAGACCTCCTAAAATGTGAAAAACCACAAAGAAAATTTGTTCGGCAGCAAGATTATCTGATCGCACGCACTAGTTAGTCCACCATTTGCCCTGCTTCCAGGACAAGCGACTGTATGACACCGCATTTCCACTGGCTTCACCTGCATCTGGTACAGTGTGCTGCATCCACCAAAACATATTAGAAATCAGTGGTGAACGGTGTTTTCTGTCCCCTTTCTCGACGCCTACTGAACACATGGTAAACTCTTTCCAAAGCAGAAAAACAGAGGGAAAGGGCTCTGAACACATGGCATTTTAAAGTGGCTGGTGCAGGGTAATGCAAGTACTGTGACATAGTAGATTTGCGCCAGGCAACCTAGGAGCCCAAAAAGACTGCTGGTTACTTGCATATGGCCAATGTATTGTGAGCATGTTGAAGGTTTTTTATTCTCATCACTTATTTAGCTAGTGGAGACAGCTTTCACAACTAGAGAAGAAGCCTTGGAAGCATGAAACACTTCACAAAACCAGCTTCAATATATCATGTGTCTGCATCACATAATTTCATGGCTGCATGAGTGAACCCTCTGGTTAACATGTAAGAGTGTTCATGATGTTTGCCATGCATTATCCACGTTATCGACAGGTCAACCCCATCTTGAGATTTAAGCTGATGTTGCGTTTAGAGTTGCATGCGAGTTGCACCTGATGTTGCATTGCGGAATCAGGGTGTAGACGTGCCGTATGTAAAAATACTGAAAGATATCTATAGCGACTCCATAGCCACCGTAGTCCTCCATAAAGAAAGCAACAAAATCCGAATAAAGAAAGGCGTCAGGCAGGGAGATACGATCTCTCCGATGCTATTCACAGCGTGTTTACAGGAGGTATTCAGAGACCTGGATTGGGAAGAATTGGGGATAAGAGTTAATGGAGAATACCTTAGTAACTTGCGATTCGCTGATGACATTGCCGTGCTTAGTAACTCAGGGGGCCAACTGCAATGCATGCTCACTGACCTGGAGAGGCAAAGCCGAAGGGTGGGTCTAAAAATTAATCTGCAGAAAACTAAAGTAATCTTTAACAGTCTCGGACGGGAACAGCAATTTACAATAGGTAGCGAGGCACTGGAAGTGGTAAATGAATACATCTACTTAGGGAAGGTAGTGACGGCGGATCCGGATCATGAGACTGAAATAATCAGAAGAATAAGAATGGGCTGGGGTGCGTTTGGCAAGCATTCTCAGATCATGAACAGCAGGTTGCCATTATCCCTCAAGAGAAAAGTTTGTAACAGCTGTGTCTTACCAGTACTCACGTACGGGGCAGAAACCTGGAGGCTCACGAAAAGGTTTCTACTTAAATTGAGGATGGAAAGAAGCTAAACGAGCTATGGAAAGAAGAATGATAGGTGTAACGTTAAGGGATAAGAAAAGAGCAGGTTGGGTGAGGGAACAAACGGGAGGTAATATCTTTGTTGAAATCAAGAAAAAGAAATGGGCATGGGCAGGACACGTAATGAGGAGGGAAGATAACCGATGGTCATTAAGAGTTACGGAATGGATTCCAAGGGAAGGAAAGCGCAGCAGAGGGCGGCAGAAAGTTAGGTGGGCGGATGAGATTAAGAAGTTTGCAGGGACAACATGGCCACAATTAGTACATGACCGGGGTAGTTTTAGTAGTATGGGAGAGGCCTTTGCCCTGCAGTGGGCATAGCCAGGCTGATGATGATGATGATGATGCGTTTAGAGAAATTATGGCCGAGAGCCAGCTTTTGAGAATGCACACTGAGCTCGACGCATTAAACGCCAGAAGAAGTCGTTGAGGATTTCAGATGAAGAATCTAAGCCTGGCGTGCATGCTGCCCTCTAGTCTCATCAGCAAGTTTCTGGATCTCATCTACATGGTTTCTTATGATGAATGTAAAAGCCAGTTCATTTAGTGGTGTTAATGTTCTGCTCAAAGCTGTTGATTGTTACGTTCATATGGTGCCCAAGCATTGTGGTAACGACTTCACTTGGAGTCATAGCAAGGGTGTACTCAATGTAAGCTGGTGGATTTTTTCTGCGTTTTCAAAAACTGGTTTCTTGTTCAGTTGAGATTTTCGAATTTCGCATTGTTTATTAGGTGTTGTGTCCTGTTTCCTTTTCCTGCAGCTTCTTAGTTAAACATCTGCAGAGTGAACAAAACTTTACCTTTTGCTTGATTTTCTAGATTACACGCCCTTGATGGAAAACAATCTTATTCAAAACTGCTTGTACCGTACTGAAAGAATAACTTGAAGCAGCCATAGCCACCAATACCATGCAAGAGATGATTATGAAAATTGCAATATTGTTTTTTGATCTACAGGGTGTCCTAACTATCGTGAACCATGATTTAGAAATATGTAAATGCGATGTAACTAAACAGAACGAAGGTAATGTTGTTTGCCATCGCTTGGAGATACTCGGATTATTTTTTGCATTCTGCCTAATTACATAATTCTTAATTAGTTATTAAACATCTCAAATAATTAAATGGCAAGTGCCAATGAAAAGTTGTAGAGCAGTATGAAAGCCTCTCGATACACTTTTCTGTTGTTGTTACGCATTGTGTGCTACATATATGTGTTTTTCCAAGGAATAAGCTAGCGAATACACGTAAAGTGTCTTGAGTAGATAGTCAAGTGTCACTTTTGTGGCGCAAAGCCATGAATACCACTTGAATAGGTTCTTTTAAGAAAAAGACTTAGCTCAGCACATTATCCTTCTTTATGCAGCCTGTGGAGACAAGGTTTCTTAGACATCGCCATGGCCCTCAAGGAAGATGCCGAGGCCACATGAAGTTCCTCCAGTGGCCGTGAAAAGGTCCCCTGGGGCACAAGTCTAATTTGGCACACCTACCTTTCTCCTGCAGCTTTTCTGCCTACTTAGCTAACCAGGTAGGTCAAAGATGGCAAAGGAAAAAAGAATCAACAGCTTAAAACATAGAACTTGCTCAAGCTCAATACATTTTTGGTGTAAGTCTTTCCCTCATCATTTATCAAGAAATGGGTAATAAGTATACGATATGGTCTTCATACGGACACCTCTTTCCCACAGAGAATTAGCAGTAAAAAAATCAGCTTATGAAGGCTTGAATTTGGCTAGGATGATGTGGCATAGACATAATGATTATCAATGTTTCTGGTGAAGATAGTGGTAGTAGAGTGAATAATCAGAACTGATATATAGATTGAAAGACATTTCGTTCCAATGCCACAATTTTAAATCGTCCCAAATAATTCTTGTGTTTGATAGTCTATGCACATTGAACGAAAGTGCTTCTTGATGCTTGCTTCTTTCTGACATCATTCTTATGCTGCATAATTCACCTGTTTAAATTCCCTATTTCTCCCATTCAAGCAACTTTACATTCATCATAAGAAACCTTGTAGATGAGTACCAGAAACTTGCTGATGAGATTAGCGGGTGGCGTGCACCCCAGGCTTAGATATGCATTCAAGAGCCTCATATTTTACAGATGTTAGAAATACTCCTGCTAAGCAAGCTCTTGGTGTCATACAAGGTTATTTGCAAATACGAATTTGCCTAAATTGGGAAACAGTCAATCTAAAACATGTCAAGCGATATCGCTGACAATGCACACACATTCCAACTGAACTAAATACAAATGAATATAGCACCAAATGCAGAATAATTGGCATGATGCCATTCTTTCAGTGGAATAAAATCTGTCCTGAATTGTAAACCAGGAATACTTTATAAATACAGACAACTAAATACCTCATGAGGGTTGTGGCGTGAAATATACATGTTGTATTTATTCCTCATTTTTTTTTACTTTAAGACCAGATAATGCTTAAACGGCACTGAAAAAACTGAGGTCACAGTACTTAATACTTTATATTGCTCCAGAAATCCGTTTCTCTGCCAATCGAAGCATCTGACACTAACACTTTTTGACAGAAAATGTGACACAGAAGGCACATAACATTTAGGGTGGTGCTATTCACTTTGGTTGTTTGGGAATGAAACCCATAATGTACATGTTATGGCCCTACATGTCATTACCTTTGAACAACAAAAAGGTAGGGGGTTTGCGTTTTGCAAAACTGCATGGAGGTTTTTACTGTGTGCAATTAAAATGAGAAACTTTCACAGCTGATACTAAATGCATTCTCCACAGCTTTAGGCTATACAGTGCACTACTTTACAAACAACACACTCTTTTACCTCGTCACTGCCCAGGTGGTGATTCAGATTCTTCAAAGGTGTTTCATTGTATGGGATGACACATCACGCTTGACTTATTTGCAGAATATTGCATTCCAATTGTGTCATATGAAATAAATCCATTAGAGAGCTTTAACTTGCCCTCAATGTATTACAGCTGCTTACTGGTAAACTGGCAGCAGCTTGCAGTGCTTGTGGAAAAACAATTGTAACTGCCATATTATATGTAACTGCTAGTGCGCAGGCATCGGCAACAGCAATGGTTAGGGTACACTTGTTTCTTCTACTCTGGGGTATGCATCCTCCACCAGAAAATAGTTTTTTTCGTCTTCCTCGTCTACCACATTGGAATGTGAAATGGGGTGTAATTTGTAGGGTATACTCTTGCATAATCTTCATGAGCATTTCTTGTCTGTGCCACAGATCATTGGCGCTACGACTAAAAGCAGGGTGCCTGTTTACAGCACCCGTAGGGAACAGTCTGTGAATCTTTAACGAACAGTTTGGATAATGAATAATCTAACAATTTTTAGTAATCTTCAACAAATTTAGCACTCTTTCCTTTCCACGGTGGTGTTTTTCAAACTCTAATGTTGGTAGAAGGTTTGACTGCAGGATGTCATTTTGTCTGAAAGAGTCCACTTGTGCGCATAACACCTCATCGGCAACATACTGCTGCATGTCATTAGCTTTCGTATACATTGGTCACTATCTCATAAACCAGCTGCTGCTCTGTTAGTTGGAATGTAGCATTAATGTAAAGAACATACGATGTTCTAACAAAAAGAATTGAACCCTCTTATCCCCTAATTCTCCTCACTTGATGGCTAGTGTTATAATAGCATGGTTGATACCATGAGAGTCAGAGCGGTGTATAATTTTGCCTATGGTGCGGGGGGGGGGGTACAATAACTTAAGCAACTTTTCCAGACGACTGGAATCAGTATTGTGGAATGCTGGTTTTTTTGCACTCACTGTTGCCAAGTTTCGCTTTGGTTGTTGCAACAAGTATTATGTAGTTCGCTAGCGCTCCTGCCAATACATCTAATGTGCAGGCATCTGTGTTGAAAAAAAGAGCAGCTAATGGTTTGCCGGGAGCTAAGGTCCATTTAGACCATTAAATTTTGAGCTTACACCACTGGAAATAACTGGTGAATGCAAGCACATTGAGGAGAACTGCACATAATATTTTCTATCATTATAATAATGCTGAAGCTTTGAACAGCATTTGAACTGACTTGTTTAAAAAATGACCCATTTCCTTGTTCAAGTGAGAAAAAGGTTCCACAGGAAGACAGAAACTTGAAGCCGTCAACAGCAGCATGAATATAAACAGCACTCGACGTTATGCAATCTCGCACTTCCTTATCATAGAGTCCATCCCATCTTTACCACAGGCTGTTCTTTACTGTCTTATCGTCATACCCTAGTTTAATTTTAATGTCCCAATTTTTTATTATTTGGTTAAGATATGTTTTCTTCATCGGTTTTCAACAAAATATGTATTAATAATGTGCCTTCATTTACCATTTACAGTGATCTTAACCAGAGGCATTTTGATAAAAAATTTATTTTCCTTAATTCTCCTTTCCTTTTTCCAAAAGTGATAACTGTTTTTCTTAATACCTATTTTGTCTTCTGGGATGATTAGGTCTACTGGATTAATGACTGCTTACATGTGTACATCATTTTCTGTTTTAGTCACCCCTACTCTTAGCAAGAACTGACAGCAATGCTCATACCCGCTCCATCACACTCACCACTGCTAAGCACACCCTTCCTTCCTTCATTTTAACACTTTGTCTTCTCTTGACCAAATATAGGCACAAGCTTTTTCTTCCCCAATGAGGCTAGGGGCCAGTGAGCTATGCAGAATTCAAAACAACAAAGCCGAGGAAAACATTTGCTACCTTGATGACAAGCACCCATGTCGAAATGTTGGCTACAGCAACATCCCTTGTTCCAACAATGTTGGTCTACTTACATGTTTTTCTAACACCGAAGTTACTGCTTTGTCGTGTTCTGTGATTATACTTTCTTGCCGCTTTCTTTAGTATGGATATTGACGAATACTATTTGTTTCTCCTAACAGCAGCAAGTTTATCCTTGCAAGCGTTTGGGGTCAAGAACAACTTTCACCAGGAAAAAGTGCAAGACGAGTGATTGAAGAAAATAAAGTTGCTTCTTTGATCTAAGAATTTGAGGACTGAAATGTTGCACCTTCTTGTATATATGCTATGCAATGCATTCATATCACAAAGCGCAAAGTGTTTTATCTCTGCAGCCATGTCAGTGTATTGGCAAGACAATTTTCTCAATGGTGACCTGCTGCTTCGGCTATGAGCTGCCTTCATGACATTTGCATCAAATGATATGTACTGTCGAGGACAAAAGTACCCTGGAAGTGCGAGCATTGACCAAATTGCATTTCTGTTGAAGACCGCTGAAAACAGTGTGTCACGTACGCACATTCCGAACGCAGATGTTAGCATGGCTGATCCCAGCAAATAGTGCACCATAAAATTCGGTCGACTCTCGCACGTCCTGGGCAATTTTGTCCCCGATGGCACATTCTCCGAACAATGGATATACTCCGCAAGAGGAAATACAGGTAACACCTGTATTTTAACGGATATTGTAGAGATTAAGCATACGGAGTCTTTCGTTATCTGAATATGGCAAGCACCTGTATTTTAACGGTTATAGTACAGATTCAGCATACAGTGTGTTCCGTTTTTTGATTACGAGAAGCACCGTACTTTAACGGTTACAGTACAGATTCAGAATACAGAGTCTGCCGTTTTCTAGATACAGAAGCACTCGTATCTTGTATTACGGTCTCTCTCTTACAGTTGTCCGTTCTACGGAAATGACCGTTCTTAAATTACGGAAAAGTGTTCGGTCACAAATTACCAGCAAATGTTCTGTAAAGTAAGGAAATTTTTTTTACAGTGTAGGGAAGAGGAACCGGGCTAATTGCGGATGCCATCTCCACCCTCCTATTCATGTTATCTAGTTACACTGCTCTAGCTCGGCGAAACCGGAACCCACTACACTGTTTGGTGCTCCTGCACTTCTGTCAGACAAGGAGGTAAAAAAAAAAAAGCCTGTCAAGGTAGGCAATGATATTCGATTCGAAAGCAAATAAGTTCACCCCCTATAAACGAAGAGAGCGTGGTTCGCTCAAATAACGCTGCGGGTCACTGAGTGATGCTTGCGTCGGCGGTTCCGTTAATTTGACAAATGTAGCTTGGAATAAACACGTATTGGAATAGTTTTGTGTTATTGGGCCCCATATGTAAGCAATAATGTTTTCCGCTGTAATTTCACCACCGTAAACCTTGTGTAGAAGTTGCTTTGCTTTGAAACCTGAGTGTCAGCTAATGTTGGCGAAGCTGTTCAAAGAAAAATGATATTAACAGAAGTGTGATACAAGATACCATATATATTTCATTGAGCAGCTTGGCTAACGTTATTTGGGACGCCCTAAGGGTCAGCGATAGTGCGTGGTGTGGTATTTGGCCGGCATTTACAGAAAGGAACACGAAATAATCACATATAGCTCATAAAACCTTAAAATTGAATCAAGGAACAATCGATCTCTGTAATAATTCTACAACTGACCGGAAAGTCGCGGCTGTCGGACGAGACATTCACCGACCATTGCGATACTCCCTGATGCAAAATTTCAGCGCACCTTTAAACGTGTTTCCATTTCGCAATATATTGACTGACACGGATAACCTGTCTCGTGTGGCACATTGCAAACAGAGCGAAGTTTGGCGCGGCGTCCTCGCTAGTGCTGAGATTGCCAGAGGCAGCGCGTGGTTGACACGTGGACACGATTCACAGCAGCCGCCCCAAACAACGCTCCCAGACGACTCGCGCAACTTTGGGGTCACCTAGTAGCTGTGGCAATCGCACTACGCTTTTCGTTTCGCGTTTTTGCCATACCCTCCTCCTCCGCTTTCCACCTCAAGGTTCCGATGCACCGTCGTCCTCCGCTTTTCTACTCGCGTCTTTCATTCGTCGCTGCGCTCTGCGTTCGCTCTTCGACAATCGTTATGCTAGTTCGCTCAGTTACGCCGATGCCGAAGCTCGGCTGAGGAAAACATGCCAAAGAGCTGTGCTTTAAAATGAAGCTCGCGCCATGGCACCACATCGAACCCTCTGGTACGTCATCCATCTTTTCAGGTCGTTCTTGCACTGGCACCAGGCGGTGCCTCGGTATGTCCTCTAGACCAACACTAATCAGAAAACTCACCGACGCTGGTGGCCGGAACTGCGACAAATAATTTGGCTTGCAGGGCTTGAATGCGCTGTAATTGCCGATCCGTACATTTCGCGGATCTGGATTCTCCGGCTCGTATAGATGTGCTCGAAGAGTGAACGCCAGTGCCAGTGAAGGAACGGTGGTGGCGTTAGCGACTTGCTGCAGCAGTTGAATAGAGTCATTCTGGAAAATTGTAGAGCGGTGCCGTGCTTTCATGAAATATGTTTTCATGTTTCCTTGTGATTCGACGATTCATGACTTATTTATTATTGCGATAGCAGTTATATAGACACTCCAGGCACATTTCTGGCGCTGCAGCCCAGATGTTCCGCATAGAGTCCAAGGACGATGACACCATCGCCGTGCGCCCTACGCTGTATGTGCCAGTGGAAGCGTGCGAGGGGAGTCGATGGTAGGGCGGCTCAATCTCGTCCGCTTGAAAGGGAAACAAGCGACGAGGAAGCGCGCCGTCTTCCATCAGGCGCGAGGCATCGGGGGAAAGGGAAGGGGGCAGCGTTCTGCTCCGGCTGCAACTGCGCATGTGATAGTTGCGCGCGGTCACCCGGCCGTATCTTGAGAGCGATCACCATTGGGCGAAGAGTCTAGGTGCGTCAGCGGCTCGTAACCCTGTGCTTGCTGTGTTTCCTAAGCGCTCAGTTAGCGCTGAAGCGATAGACAGCACAGAGGTGACTCAGCTCGCTTTTGCTAACTATTTTCTCAAGCCAGCCTTTGACAGCGAGTGCGCAGGGTCATCGAGTGTGATGCGTTTGTTAGCTGATCGCGCTGACACCATGCTCGTTAATTTTGTTAGCAAGCGAATGTTTACAAGTTTATACGGCCTACAATTGTACTATGCTAATTTCATGTGGTTGTCAGTTAATTTGCTATCGCATTCTACGCTTCGCCTTTCCGGCGAAATTTCGAGTTTTTCTTCGTGGACAATCTGTAATCTATGGTCCAGGCGATAGTTCACCATTTTACCGTGTAACGTGCCGCCTTGTCGACGCATCGCCTTCGTTATTTGCGTTCGTCCATGTGCGCCTATCGGCACTCGGCATTTGTGAGTAAAATCCGCCATGTCTATTGTGCATTAACGCTGTCCTGTTTGATGCTGCTAACTGGAAACAGCAAGCTATATTCACAACGACACTGGCAAGACAATCCTCATTTAGAATTTATTGCTGAATGCGGCTGCCCTGTAGGAAGAATGTCACTAGACTCCTTTATGGGGTTTATTGTTCAAAGCGATACCGAGCCTATGACACACGTGACAGTGCAGACATCCGAAGTATGATGTCCGCATAGAGACATGATAGCGTCAGTTTGTGACTTGCATATACCACAAAACAATTCTGTTATGTGGGAACTTAGAAACCCTTTTTGCAGCGTTTCTGCCATTTATAGAGCGCCAACTTCCTTGCAGGAACATGATCTAGATTTCGCTCGCCTCTACGGCCCACGCAAGAGTCCTCGTTTCTGCCAGAAAGCTCCCCGCTCGCCCTCGAGCATAGCGTTTGCCGCCAGTGTTTCCCGGTAAACATTACGGTTAGACAAGCTGCAGCTGCCGGGACAATTAGAAGCAGTCAGCAACCTTTGAATAATATTGCGTTTCACTCTTCCGTAGAAACCACATACAAGCGATCTTGGGCGCCGGCGACTTTGATAGACGTCTCTCCGGAGTTGCCGGTATTAGGGCAACAAGTATGCTCTGGAACTGGCGTGACGCTTGCCTTCTTAACTTATGTTGATGTGCTATACTGTATAGAGCAGCATGAACTATTTATGATCTTTCAGTAGGTCCTTGTCTTTGCACGTATCAGAATTTAGTCGTTTGCTCGTTCCGTGCGACAATCGGTCGTACTTCACTGACGTACGTCCATTTCTGGTTTCGCACTATTGGCTAGTCGCTCATAATACTTCTGGGTGACGAGTGACGAAATCTAGATTTAGACAACCTAGAGATCGAGCGACAAGAAGGAGCGATCTGTTCGCGCAACGTGCGACGGCCCGTTTCATCGCTCGTCACCGTCGCCAATAATATCGCTCTCATGGGTTTTGGGATTTAAAGGCGACGAATAAGCGTCATCCATATTTTTTGTTCTGCATGTGCGAAAACCGTTGGCCGATCCCGGAGATAGCGCAATAACGGGCCGACCTGCAGCGGAGGTGAAGCAGCCTTCAAGTGCTCCGTCAACTTGCAAAAGCGTGTATACCACCTTGGGTCCAAATAGAACCCGTGTACGATATCAAGCTGATCAGAACAGATGCGGCATATTGATCCGCGTTGGCCATGTCTACACGCTCGCACCGCACTCTCTTTTTCGGCGTTCCAAGCAGTTGAGTATCTTCATTCCTTTCCTTCCGCTCTCCCGTGGTGGCGATCCCGTCTAAATGTCACGGGTGTTTAGTTTTCTACTGCTCATCGGGGCGGCGGTTCCGTCGTCTGCACGAATGTGTATAAAAATTTATGGTAAATGAGTTGGTAACTTTGTTCAAAATGTAGTGTTACCTGCGTCTCGTGTGCTACTCAGCTTCGCTGGTCATCCAGCTTCACAGAGTAGAATGGCTCACAATTATTTTTTGTCTAGAATTTTTTAACTTGCAGCAAAATTCAAGTAAATAAGCGCTTTTCTTGCCCTTCTAAATGCGGCTGTAACGGCCGGGAATCCCCACATCATACTGAGCGGCAGAAATTTATAGGCACTGAGACATTGGAGTGGAGGATCCCTTCGTACTACAGTTTTCCAATAAAAAGGCACAATTTATTTGTTGTGGATTGAACTTGAACGTCCCTCATGATCTGTCAGCAGCTATTTAGCTTAGCGAAAGCAGGGAAGGTTGTTAACCAAACACGTTCTACTTTTTTGCTTTTGAAATGATTTAACAGTTGCGTCCATCACGGTGGATGCCCGTCTATAAGATTATGCCATTCGCATAATATATATTATATAATCACGACATCAACCGTCAGGTTATGGTTTACGCGTACAATGACGCTCTCGGTACGGTCGGCCATATTGTGCACCACTTAGTTACGAAAGCCGGCGCTTGCAGCAACAAAATGGCACCTAAATTCCCATTGACGGCGATGCCTCGCCACGTGTGCTCCTCAACCTGCTGGCAAGCCAGTTGCTGCCTGAGGGGAGAGGGCATCACCGCAATGCCATGTTACCCTCGCTCATGCGCTCTCGGAAGCCTGCGTTATCAGCTTGTGCCTTGGCCGCGCAAGTTCTAGCCTGCGTTCTAACTTCGCCTCGGTAATCGTTATGAAGAAATAATGTAATAAAAATAGCATAAATCCGAAAGGAAAACGCTGGCAGTTGTGCGTTTCTAACGTACGACTCCACGCTCAGAAGTCGAGTGTCTTATCCACTGGGCTAAATCAGTGTATCCTAGATAGTAGACCTGTTCACTCTGCTTCATGACATTCAGCTATTTAGACCGAAATGTCCATTGCCAAGTCAGGTGTGACGTCAATATCACCACGAGAAGCTCACGAGCATACTCGTTAGCTTCTATGGCAGTCGGGCAAGGCAGCATGACGTCACAGATGAATGCGCGCTGGCCTTGTGCTATCTAAGAAGCGTTGCCCAAGCGTCTGAATGCGTTCGCTTGCCCACGAGGAATACATACCTCGGAGGACCACTGAGAGGCATTCAATTGGACATTATTGCTTTCGCATTCACAAGTCACAATAAGGGGCTATAGGTGTCTACGCATTTTTATTGCACAATTGCACTAGAAACTATCGGCGTACCTAAGTTGCTATTTCGGCGCATGTTCGCACAATTATCACTTTTCTTGGCAAATAACCTCTAAGCGGCTTCTCGCAAGTGTCTACTTCCACTTGACGACGATAATGCTGTGCCTAGGAGGAAACCATTCGCAACTGCACAAAAATTGAGTGTCGGTTTCTGTACTGTCCTTGTTACAAAATGCCGCGTTGGATACTGATCTTTTGTGCTGCTGTAGGGGAGGACCCAAAGGACGGTGCTAAAACAATTTCAGAGTGCTGCAATGTGCGAGCACTTCTCGGTGTCGATGAAGAAACGTTGTATGGACGACTTAACTGCTACGGAAAATCAGGCTAATGTGCGCTGATACCGATAATGTCCTCAAGTCAAAACTTCTCATTGCCTCTGCAAGTATTGGTTGAAAGAAGAAAGCTGAATTCTTCTTGGGAGAATTGCTGTATGTTAGGAGATATATCGTTACGTCTTTAGTGCGGATATGAATTTTTGTGCATGAAATTATATCATGAGATTTTTGTACGCCACGCATAAATATATGCTTAAACAAGAAGGAAACTACTTAGCAGTACACGTAGCTGGGCTTGCTGGTGCATACTCCGCAAACCTAAAGGAGTGCAACCTGGAACGCGGACGAAGAGGACAGGACGTGCCTTGTACTGTTAACAAGATTTATCTGATGAAGGACGGACATACACATGCATCATTTCTCATGCGCTGCAGGACCCATTGAAAGTGACTCGTCTTTAAAGACAAGAAAGCATTTCTCCTTTTTCCATGATGTAAAGTGCTTCGACTAGCTCTCGAACTGTTTTATTGCGATTCATGAGCAGCCCTTTGCAGTCGTTTAATATTGTACCACAGGTGACACGTGCTTCCTTCGAGCAGTCTTGCGAGTGATCACCAAATAAATCTTGGCGACAGTACAGCGTTCGTGCCGTCCTCGTTCTTCGAGCATGTTTCATGTTGTGATCCTTTATAAATATTGAAGGACAATACTCACCACCGTATGGGGGTAAGAAGGGTGCACTCCTGGCGGAACAATGAAGACGGACGGCGGCAGAATGAGACATTCTGAGGACGAAGTGTCGACGCCGGCAATGTGCGCTATCGACAGGAAGAGGTGGGGAACATATTCCGTCCTGCACGTAGATGGGACAAGAGTATTATCCGGCCTTTAGATACTGCACTCGACGTCAAAATTGTGGGGACGAGTAAAGTAGAACGGTAATGCCGGTTTCCTGTTTTTCAGAAGGTCCAACATTTTGAAAAGAAGCTAACTGTACATTTATTTTAGCCCTGGGGCTATATGAGGGGCTACGGCCGGCACCACGCGAGAGGCAGACTGCTTTAATTAGTTTGGTAATCCACTCCATATGTTAATTAAATTTTATAATCTTCATTTGAGGGGTATGCTGTATTAGCATGATAGGAGATTGTCTTGGAAATAGTGCAGGGACAAAAAAGAAGGCAATTTGATTAGGAAATGTTTAGCTCGCGTTACGAGGTAATGAAGAAGTCACAATTTCGCACGAAAGGTCAAGGCGCGATTTCGATAGCAAATTGGTGGACATCTATACGAAGTGGTTTTATTCGCCGTATAAACTTCTAAACAGAGCCATACTAATTAAATTAGCAATCATATTGTCACGCGCGCACAAGCAAGCATGAACACATCTCACTCGAAATCTGCGGGAACTCGCTGAGAATCGCTCGAGTGAGCCAGCGCGATAGCCGCAGCGAGCGAATTGACCTTTGTCCTTAATGGCGTATCAACGCGAACTAAGCCGCCAAGACACAGCGGACGGCTGACTCGGTCGGCGTCACAGATGGCTTTCCAAATAGAACAGTGCCGTGGCGGGCACAAGCGGCCGTTCGGGTGTGCGGGCCACCAGTTTACCTACCCACGCGCGCCCTGGAGCACTCCGCGCGGCGGAAGATGGCGCGCTTCTTCCCCGCTTTCCTAGCTTGCGTGTGAGTGGTTGAGCCCCGATTGTCTGCTAACGCTCGCACGCTTTCATTGTCATCTAGAGCGTACGTTGCGCGGCGATGATTTTATTGCCCTTGGATTTTATACTGTACCTCACGGCAACGGCCACGGCAGATATGCGCCTGGAGTGTCCCTATAATAGCTGTCAGAATTAAGTCACCCTGGGAGGCAGCTTCACACTGCACCACAGCGTTGGTGAGTGCACCGTACGGACGTAGTTGGCTCCGCCCTGTCTTTTGCGTCAAACGGCTGACGGCACCGGAGGCCCGGATGGGCAGCCGGCCGGTGGTATCACTGGTTGTTTCGCTTCGATGAACGCACTACAATTCGGCTTGCGATCCGACCTCAGGATGACTTAGGAGCTGTTGTCGTTTGTGGAAGCAGCAAAAAGGAAGGCTAACGCTATTCGCGCTCGTGGCATGTGGCAGCTTCAGCCTCGGAATGACGTAGCGGACTAAAGGAATGTGATCCAAGGAAAAAAACGTGCACATTGTTGTCCAATATGAAATGTTGGAGAAGAATACGCGTCTGGCGGCGCAGTTCTACGTTCCATGATTATGATGATGATTCACCTGCATCCCCTTCAGGTCAGCTATACATGATTATTATCTGGCATATTTGTATACAAATTCTTGATATTTTTTCACTTCAACATATACATTGTACCTCTTGCTATGACTGTCAGAGATCCGGTTGTACTAATCACTTCCTTGCTTTCTCACCACTAATACTCCAAACGACTCTTGCGTATCTCGACTGCTGACCGGCTGACACTTCCATGCACACAAAACCCAAGCACTTCTGGAAGGTATACCTTACCTACGGTTTTCATTAGGTCAGTCCCTTCGCCTTTCCTCAAAATGTGCTCAGTGGTCTCAGGAGCTTTGTCGCAGCCTACATATGTGTGATCTAGTTTCTAATATTAGTTACAGTATGTTTTTTTTTCCTCAGACAACCGGCTAGAACGTTAAAGAGCAAGGTACGGCTCTTGTGTTATGGTACGAATCTTCCCTTCTAATTTCTTTGGTCTCATTCTTGTGAGGGTCCATGCGCTTCTGTGTTTCCTTTCTTTACATCTAATTAATTGTCTCTGTTTCTCTGATTCTCTTACTGATGAACCTTAATTGTCTATTTACCTTTACTGTTGTCCAGTACTTCGTTGCCAACTTTCTGTTTCTCTTCCTCCATTCTTTGTCCACGCTTTTCAAGTACAGAAATCTGTGCACTTTAGCTGGCGATTACTTTTCATCCATGTTCCTGAATCTTTCTTGAAAACTAATTTTGCTCTGTGCTTCTCTGACTTCAAAAGAAGCCAAAGCCATGCCATCCTACAATGCTTCATTTCTAGTTTTACCGTAGGCTCTCAAAGCCAACCGACCTACCTACCTTTGGTTAGCTTCAGACCCCCACGAGAGATTCGATTTTATGCACAGAATGGCGTTTGCGAACGTTAGCGCGCCCACCGTTACTCCTTTCGAGATTCCACGCAACACTTCGTACTCGTTGTGGACCCCTATGCTCTGTGTTTCACTACTGCAGCATTTCGCCTCCCTTTGATTTTCACATTCTGTTGGTGGTTGCTTCAGTAAGTCTTTCGTTTTTTTTTTTTTTTAAATACGACTAGGTATTTATATTGCTTGACTATGAGTGCGAATTGTTGATGAATGTGCACCACGCAATTGCTGGTCCCTTCATTAAAGATCATGGTTCCGAATTTCGGTGCGCTAAACTTGAGGCCTAGATTTGTGGCTGCATTCTCAGAGATATTCGCAAGTGCGTGTAAATCTTTTACTGTTCGCTAGCAGCACTATGTGGTCCGCATACATGAGTCGAGGGCACTTCTGTTGCACCGTTTGTCCAATACACATGTAGGGTAGATCAAAGCATAATTCGCTGTTTTCCAGTCGCCTTTCTATGCCCATAACATAAAACATGAAGAACAAAGGAGACAGAGGACATCCTTCTTCCACTCCTTCATGAATTCCGACCACTTCATTACTTTTTCGAGGTTCCTGTACAACTCGTTCTCGGTTGCCTCCATGTATCTCCCTCAGCAGCAGCATAAAACCATCCTCTATGGCTTTGAGATTAAGAATATCCCATACTGATTCCATGTCTACGTTGTCGCAGACTCCTTCAATACCTAGAACTGCTGTCAATAAAGGTCTAATGTAAGCTACTGAAATCTCTATGCATTGAGTTAGTACAAACATATCATAAAAGCGCCTGCCTGGCCCGGGTTCCAAGCACCCGCGACGCCCCCTTGTTGCAGAGATATCGCTTGAGTGAATTTTTAACCAATTTCCTTGCAGGGGTTACGTGGCGCCCGCGAGGGGGCCCAAAGAGTATGCTCTGGACGAAGGGATTGAAATGGACGTGTTTGCGTTTGTAATAGTGAAGCCAAAAGCCAGCATTAGTCATTAGCCAGCATTAGCCAGCCCAGTGGGCCGGTGTTTGTGTTTCTTTTTTTTTTTGTTACGCGCTGATAATCAATGAGCGGTCTTTCAAAGGGAGGAAGACTAGGCAACTGGAATGCTTGGAGACTTTTTTATAACGGTGCATGCGATACGCCATGCTTGCGCACAACTGTTTACACAGCTGCACTCTGGCATTTGTTTATCCGTCCCTTCAGCTGAATACGATATTCTACATTGGGGTCTCATTGGGTCCCTTATGCGGCCCATATTAGATGGTTTTGTGAATCATGTTATACCGTACTCCACGAGATACTCACACGTAGACTTCCTGTTCACCACGAGAACGTTTTCGCAGTTATTACAGCGACACCCAAGAAATAAAGAGGCATTTTTGTTTAGTGTTCCTAAATATCGGCTCCAATGACAAAGCGCAGCTACCAATCTCGGTGCGACAAGAAATCGGCTCTGGATTGAATTTATTTCCCGTGGTTGGAAACGTGCGTCCTTTAGGCGCGAAGAAATCTGCAGCATTGTATGGTCGGAATTGACCAGTTTCATACAGATCATAAATAATAATATACCTCGTAGAGAGTGACGAATTTATTCATTCATTCTTTTTTTTTCGTCGTCATCTTTTTGTCGGATTTGCATAATCTCCAGTGAACTGCGGTTTGCGTTCGCTAAAGGTTATCGTTTCATCTTAGTACTTGAGATGGTACTTACATCATAAGCTGCGGAAGATGCGCTAGCGCGCTGATGTTGTCTGGCGCGACACCGAGTGCCGTCGTCGGACTACGAATCGTACTTGCTTTCGGGATAAGGTGGCCATATATGGACTGCGGGAAAAGTGCAATATAAGAAGGTCATATGTATAGAGAGACCGCGGCTTGTGCGAGTAACATAGGAATGAAAGGTCTTGAAGAAAATACAATCGCCATTTTTTTTTTTTTTTTACAAACACGATATACGCAGGGCATCTAAGATTACTACAAGCCTCTGGTTGCAAACAATGCTGCTTGAACTGGCTAACCAAGAAGATAGCTAGGACTATTTCAATGTCCTGTTGCAAGATAGTTTGAAGTTACGTTTGAATATACAACGTGACAACACCAACTGTCAACTGAAACCTTTATCGTACGCAAGCGGATATATATACACTTAGGACCAATTTGTGAGGAAAGGACAGAAGCATGTCATGAACTCCAGTGATGTTCGTTTAGCTAAAACCTTGGCTTGATAACATTAGGGGGAATTAAACTAAAAGTAGAAAAAAAAGAAATAGAATAAATAAATGCCTAAAACCACGCAGGATCCACAAAACCTTTAGCGGTGTGATACGTGTATCCTGTTGATAAAGGACGTGCTTCCTAGGTGGCGAAGCGCCCGGTTTCTTTAACGCAGTGGAAATGGCTTACATTGGACGCCATATATCCTCAATATTCGTCAGTGTGTGTTGTCCTAACATGAGTTTTTTTTTACGGTTCGTGTCTTTTCTTTTTCATCGTAGCCTTTACGCTCGCTGTGAGTGTTATCGAGGAATCATTTTTTTCTTATTACGGCGATTTCAATATTTCTTTCCATGATGCGATTCCGTTTTTCTTCCCGTTGTGCTGCTAGGTGTGCATAGAGCTTGCCGAGTTTTTCGATTCGAACCCCAGAAGAAGCATGTCTACAAATTTTACTAGAATGATGTTGCAGCAGATACCTGCCGTGGTTACTTAGTGGCTATGATGTAGGGCTGCTAAGCACCAGGTTCCGGGATCGAATCCCGGTCACGGCTGCCGCATTTCGACGGGGGCGATAACACTCGTGCACTTAATTTGAGGTGCAGGTTAAAGAGCCCCCCGCTGGTTCAAATTATTCTGGAGTCCCACGCTGCGGGGTGCCTCATAATCAGATCGTGGTTCTGGCGCGTAAAACCCCATATTTTAATTTTTTTCTAGAGATAAATTACCTGCCCCGGCAGCAATTATCGCAAGTCATAGCATTCCATTCATGAAAGAAGTGCATAGTAACTTTAACTAAAAATTTTAACTCCGCACTAACATTACGCTAAACGTTAATACTATACGGTTGAAGGGAATCGCCGTAAATCTCTGGCTACGTGTTTCTACGTCAGGTTTCTCGTTCAATTTACATGGTTACGTTGGAGCTTCTGCTCGCGGCGCAACCACTTTTGACTTTGAACTACTCCGTAAAATAAGGCTGCACTGTATGACGCCATCAAGCGGCTTGTCTTGTATGTCTACTGCTGAAGTGATCATGCCTAAAACTCGACAAGCTATACCCTATCGGAAGCAGGGCCATGCTGTGCTGTTAGCATAGGGACGCGGCAAGTGGGAAATAATGAGCGGCATGAATTGTGGTACACGACTCTTCGAAGGGAACGCCGATTTTAAAGATGTTGACCACTCAGGGAAACAATCATTTCTAAAGTCTACGACACCAAGTAAATGCACTGCACCTTTCAAAAATTGTCCTCAAGGTGGCATCAAAGGAGACTATTAAATTTTGCGACTATAATACGAGATGCCCTGATTGGTTGAGGCGTTATTTACATATATGCTAATGATAGAAGTAGGTGTTATAGAGGTTATATAGGTTACTATAGCAAAAAAAAGATGCAGCAGTTACTGTGAGAAAGCTACTTTTGAAGTAAGGGCCCCATGTCTAGCTTCTCTTAAATGCATGAGGCAGCTTCAAACAAGTATGACCAGAAATGCCGCGCGATTTGAACATTCTCGCCTTTGGGCTCATATGCAATGTTTCAGTGACTTTAAATTATCTGAATATTTTGTGCGGAAGCTTGTGAAAGAAGCTTTCTTTGCAATGACGCGTTCGCTGACATTGCATGCTCTCGCCTGCTGCAACTTGCAGGTATTGTGTTTCGACATCCCGCCACCAGGACAGCACCACTATCTTGTCGCATAGTGACTGCGATATAGGTCTCTTGCGCTGGACTCCTGATCAGTGCCCATGGCTTGGGTTCAAGGGTCTTGGGCTCAAGGTAGTACTCTACAGAGGTTGAAACAAACTGACGAGGATAGCCACGTAGTCGACTACCGCAGTCGGGCTAGCATTACGATTTTGTCAATATTCTCGCGCATTATGGTACTGCGCGCCATCACCTGGCTCAGACGTAGTACCTGCGCCACCGCGATATTGTGGTAAAACGTTGGACACATGATGCAGGCGCTTGCCGACACAGCTACGGCTACTACCTTCAGTGCTTGCAGCACTCTCCGTAAGACGTCAAACTCAACAAGGTCTCCGTATATGCTGAGAGCGCCGAAGTGCGTGATCTTGTTCTGCCACCGAGCGTCCAGTGCCTTCTGGAAGTCGGCATCCAAGAAAGAGTTCATGAACTCGCCGTCACTCCTGCAACAAAAGATCGAACGTCGAAAAATACGGTTGAATGCATGTTCTCTTATCATCGTCTTTCTAGCTGAGGAAGCGTTCAGTGGTTTTTGTATATGGCGGCTCAACAATGAAATATAACTAAAACGAAGATTTCTGTGCGCCGTAGTAGATAGAGTACAACGTTAGAATATTCTGAAAATTACGGAAAATTGTGTTTAGATTTGGCTTAAAGAGATAATACAAGTTAAAATTGGAAGTCGGTATTATTCAACACCGTCAAACACATTCAATTGTTTCGCCCCCTGAGTGACGTTCTCGTGATGAGCCGCTATTTTCACAGTTATCGACGACTGCCGCCGCTTTACGAGAAAAGTGGACATTTTATTATAGCCTGATATAGAATTTACATATAAGAAAAACGTGGCATTGGAAGTATTATGGCGAATTAATCTTATTCAAAATTTTTTTGGTGTTGTGTACTTGTAAATCACGATTTCTCTAACGCTGATAAGTAAATTGGTCATCCCATATTATAACAGTGTAGCCGATCTCTTGGGCGCCTGGTACACAGTGTTCTCGTTTAAGGGCTGGAACCTCTAGACAATCTTTTCGCGTCCTGGGTGATTTCGTACCCAGAATATGCTGGGTGAAGTGTGATGATTGCTCCTACTGACGCTTCGTCTGAGCAGTTCTGACCTTGGGTAGAACGAGATGCCGAATTTCGTGCTCGAGTGCGTTTTTGCCAGATCGACGAATTTCCTCGCGGGACCCAAATCACCCATGATGCCTGTGGCGCCGTCTTCCCCCACGGACTCGTAAAACACGTAGCGGCACAATTTCTCGTCAGGCAACTGGATGTACGTGGATATTTCGCCACCCACCGTGCACAACAGCAGGCCCGTCGCTGCCACTGGGAGGAGTCATTCGACGAATTTGAGCCGGATGCTTCTACGTTATAGTGCTAATGAAAAAGAACTCATGCAGAAATTATCGAAGATGGCTAGGTAAACAAGCCAAAAGCCGGGCCTGCGGTCATCGCGAGTGTGGGTGGGATGCATCGGCATTTCTCGTCCCTGTTATTAAGCATTGCGGCGCTGATGTTCGCTGTAGTAAACGGAATGTTCGTAACCGATGTGGTAACGCAGTGCCTCTGGGGTTGCGCTTCCGAGCTCGAGGAAATGGGCTTAATCCCGGCCGAGGCGGCTGTGCTACAATGGCAACGCAATGCAAAAACGCTTCAGCACCACGCTTTGGATACACGGTAAAGAATCCGAGGTGGTCAAAGTTACTGCGCTCTCCTCCACTGCGGCGTTCAGCATAATCGTCTTGTCATGTAAAGCCGCTAAATCTCTGTTGCAACGTTCTTGCAAATGCGGCCAAAGCTTGTCCTCACACAAGAAGAATTGAAAGAATTCTGCCATTTACTGTCTAGAAAGCACGCCAACGCTATGCCGCACAGAGCACTGCACGTCGGACGCTAAATGTCGCTCAAGGGTTCTCGCTCACTCGTGGCAAAACCACGTGACCTCGCACCCACAGCAATGGAAAGCGGAACTTTTTATTTCTGGCCTCGGGCGAAGGAGCTGCACTTGAATAGCGTCTAGATCTCAACAACTGATCACGTCAAAACCACTTGGCCATTATTGTTTCCTTATGTGAACGCAAAACGAGAGCTGGAGGGAAGCAGAAGAGAAGACTTAAGCGTTCTTCCAGGACGAACTTCCAGTGTACGTCAAATGAACACGCATAAAACGTGAGGATATAGGCCGGGAAGACGTCGCAGAGGCAGTACTCATCATGTAATTAATAACTATTGCCAACAATTTTGTAAATAACAGACGAGTTCTATCTTGCGGGGCAAAACTAAAGCTTAAACATTTTGCAATTAGTGAGGATCTTAGTGTCACTGTTCGTCTCTCGAATTTGGAACTTGTCAAAATACGGACGCAAGGATGACAAGCCACTCAATGTCCGAGGAAATGCGCCGCATGTTAAAGGTAGGTGATGTGGATGTGATAAAAAAAAGCGCCATCGAGTCTGCAAGACGGACATCACCGAATAACCGACATCGCCAAAGCACGTGCTCTCGCCTATACACAGTGTGCACTTGTTTGAATGAGCTTGCTGCTTCAACTCTAAACTACCGTTTTGCTAATATAAAAAGTAACAATTTTCATTTTTTTACCTTTTTTGTCAATCCATATGAGATTTTGGTGCTGACTTATGGGTCCCCGACGAACTTCAGAATACCCATTCCTGCAGTCTGGTGTTAATGAACGTCACAAAGTATGTAATGCTACTTAGGTCTAGCCAGAACTCCAATATGTTGGTAGTCACCACCGGTATGCTCTGAATATACATGGTGTGTCCAGTTGCACAGTGGTCGAATACTTAATAAGCGATGTTTTTTAACATTTTTCAAGCTTTCTTATTTCACAGGTTCTAAACGATATTTCTATTTTCTAGTTTCCACTCCCCACTAACACTGACATCGTGCTTAGTGGCAACTTTAACGTGCCGCACATAGCAAAATAGACTGGTGTAAAGCTAGCGCTTTTAATATAGTACTTTATGAATTGCTTGTGCTTATCTCATTGCTCCACATGGCTTACCTCAGTTTGTATGTGAAAATACGAGGCTTAAACCTAGTCATGAGGAGTAGCCTAGGGAGATGCGGCCGCCCTCCGTGATATGAAAATCTTAGCGCGTTTTCGCCAGCAGAAGTGCAAACAGACACGCAGGAATTTCTTGCAGGCACGGAATACGCACGTGGTCGTACACAAAGAAAATCATTTCTGCACCGTGTAGTCTTGGGCAGGCAAGTAAACGATACTTTGATGAATACTTTTTCCTCACGGACACAGAAAGGTACACACACTAGTGCTAGGTGACAAAGATTTCTTCAAGTATGAAGCCTGTAACGTACTAACATTGGCTGGAGAACGTTTGCACCTGTTGGGACTCACGCGTGGAGTTCCGCCTGACGATGGACCAATGAGGTTCCTAGGTGTAAGTTTTCATTTTCATGCAAATCGCCCGAACTGGTCTTATGAAGCTAGAGGAGAGAAACCATTGTTGCCATTTAGCACCTCTGGCTCGAAATTGGTTAACTCGAGCATCGTCAGACACTGCCTTGATAATGCTCTCAAAAAGTCCTCTTCTCTTTTAGTAGGACCAAGCATCGCCTCACGGTTGCAACTTATCCCGGCCACTTTCTTGTATCCGTTGCGTAAGCACTTCTCAGGAAACGGCCCAGCAGCTGTAAGGCCTACAAAAACACTGCAGCTGCCTTCGATGGCCGAATAAAGTTTGCCACTTTGCCATACTTGCACAAAATATTCCACAACATTCAAAAAGATGGGTTCTTGGGCAAACTTCAACCCCGTTTTCAAGGCCCCGAAGACGCTCAGCAAAATATGCAAGAGCCGCAGACCAGTAGCTGAAGAAAAGGTAGGCCGTGACAAGAACCATAGAACCCGGTTCGTATCCTGCAAAGAAGGCGTCCTATACCAGATACCACTATCGTGTGGTAGATACTACGTCGGGCAAACGGGGCGATGTCTAAATGATGGGCTCAGAGAGTGCTGCAGCAATGTAAAGAAAGGGGGTGTGATTGGATAGCAGCCAATGCAGCACGCGTGATTGCTCGCCTCACTTCTAAGACTGTTTTCTTGTGCGCAAGCAAAATAAAAAAAATAATCATGTGTGCAAGCACAATAAAAAAATAACCATGTGGCAAGCACAATAAAAAAATAACAAGATTAATAATTTAAAGTGCAACACTTGAGAAGCTAGGCCAAGATTGTGTTAGCCTGACTTCACTATCCTTAACAAGCAACGAATTATCGTATCTGAATTCATCTTTGTGTGCGCTTACCGGAGTAGTTGCATGACAAATATGAAATGCTGATCTGGCTTCCAGTAAACATTTTGTTTAAGTAAGCACTAGTGTGTGTCCTTTCCTGAAACCGTGTAAAAAGAATTATTCGTGGTAAGATGCTATATCAAACATGTCACACCAACAAGGCCAGAAGTACATTGTTCAACAATATTATCGCTAAGGTATTCGCCCTGACTGGGGTAGGTGCAATTGGTGTCGGTTTCGTGGTATAGTTTTCTCCTCAACACGAGGTGGGGAATCTCTTTTGGAGTAAACTGCGAAGTACCAAGGTGTGCACGTTGGAGACAGACAAATATTCGGTCAGTGATTGTTCTTGTTTTACAGAGGAGTGCTACAGGGGAGCTACGTTCATTCGCTGTGACCACGATGTGAGGGCCTCTGTCGAGCACCGCTTTGCCACCCATCGGACAACGTTGGAAAGCTTGCAACTACTTCTACTGAGATACCCGCCGTAGTTTCTCAGTGGCTATGCTGTTAGGCTGCTGAGCACGAGGTCGCGGGATCGAATCCCGGCCACTGCGGCCGCATTGCGATGGGGGCGAAATGCGAAAACACCCGTGTACTTAGATTTAGGTGCACGTTAAAGAACCCCAGGTGGTCTAAATTTCCGGAGTCCTCCACTACGGTGTGCCTCATTATCAGAAAGTGGTTTTGGCACGTAAAACCCCATAATCTAACTAGTCTTCTACTGAGATACGCCGTCAAAGATACCAATTATACCAGCGCAGCCCGTCTTCCAATTTTGTATCAAGGATATGAGAACGCCAGTGTCCCTAATCTCTTAATGATACCGTTTGTAAGTAGTTAGTAAATGCATGCGTTTCCTCTTTATTTACTTCCTTCTTACCATCTCTGTTCTAGCGAGCAGCTAGTAAAGCTAGGAAGTGCCGCTGTTATGAGCCAGAAAAATTCGTTTAGTGTTTTTGCTAGGTAAGTTCGAAGCTACAGCGGAAGTTAGTAAAGTGTGCGACCTTATCCGACCGTGGCCTATTATGATTTGACTGTCATAGGTTTAGGCAAAATTTAGATAAACTGGATTTCCAGTTACGTGCGACGTTGTAGGACACATACAAGGTGTTCCAAATTAAGCTTTGTGGTGTTCTTCAAATTAGGCAGTGGGGACGTGTGCAAATAAGTTATGTGGGGAAGGGAACTCAAAGTGAGATGATAATTATCGCTCTCAGCAGTCCAATTGACTAAAATGGAACAATTTACTTTTGGTTCAGTGCAGTAAGTGGGTATGTTTGTATCAAATGTTAGAGGCACTCGTGTTTGTACACTGTATCAGTTCGAAGAATTTTAGCATTTCTTTGCTCCCAGATATCCGACTCCAATGTCGTTCGCATGATTACGCATGCAAGAGAGTGAAGATCGGCGCAAAGCGCCTTCCTGATGTGACGCTGCTGTTGCGTGTGGTGTTTAGTCTGACAACGGGGCGGAAGCATTGGTAAATATGATAACTGTCCTCCGTCCCCTCTCGGCTGGCGAAATAAAAATCCAAGAACCCGGGGCCGCTGTCGTAAAATGCGACCGCGCAGTCTGTAGCGATGGTGACAGCTGCCGTGTCGAAATAATGGCGCGAGCGAAGAAGCAGGAGGGCAGTGCGCGTGTGTAATGGCGACTCGACGAGCGGGCATGTCCTTCACTGGGCAACGCAAATAAAGTTACTGCTGATTTCCAAGTATTGTTTTATTGAAATCAAGAGTTGCGACTGCACGGCACACCGTACTGTCATATCTTGATTTCGCCAGCCGAGAGGAGGAAGGGAACAGTTATCATCTTTGCTTATGCCTCCGCCCAGTTTTCGGACTGAACACCGCACGCAACAGTCGCGTCACAGCAGGGATGAGCTTTGCGTCCACCCTCACTATCTTGCATGCGTAAACATGCGAACGACAATTAAAAATTGGAGTCGGATATCTCGTAGCAAAGACACGCTAGAAGAATTCTTCCTACTGATACTGTGTGGAAACGCTACTGCCTCTAACCTTTCAATACAGACATACCCATTTAATGCACTCAACAAAAGCGTAATAATTCAATTTTACTTAATTGGGATGTTGACAGCGATAATTACCATGTCACTTTGTGTCGCCCAGGTCAAATAACATATTTGCACAGGTGTACCTTGCGTGCCTCTTAATGCCAAACTTCAAGAACACCAAAACGCTTAATTTTGAACACCCGGTATGTGTGCCCAGTAAGCAATCGTAATTCGGGATGAAAGCTTTGATACGGTGCTCACCATCACGTACGTGCTCCCTCAATACATACGTGCTCACCATCGCGACATGTGCTCCCTCAAAGCAGGGCTATGGATACTCTTGAAGATGCTGCTACAGTACATGTCATGTAGCACCTTTCTTCTTGTTATTCATGAGCGTTGTGTTTTCATTTATCGCTCGTTCATGGATTTATTGCATTTTTCTCCGAAGTCAATCAGCCGTAATGTTCGGTATCAGTGTTTTGGAAGCGTTACGCATACCAATAATAAACCCCGAAGAAGCTTAACCACGAGATTCAGTTTCCTTTCTTTATTTTCATTATATTACCTTGTGATGATTTTGCAGTTGCATCTACTTCATGAGAATGGAAGCGAAACTTTTGAAGCCAATAGTCCCTGCTGCGTTTTTGGTAATTGTAATTCAGTTGCATTAGTAAGTGTATAACCGACGTAGTGAGTATAACTACGAATGGCTATTAATATATATATTAGTAGTTACAACTATTTCTTGAATAAAGGTGTGATTCTTTGGATTAGTATTATTACGTAACTTCAGCAGGTTGTGAATACTACTGTCGTTTCAGTTACTAAGAAGTATGGGCTTTTTGTGAAGAGCAAACTGCTAGAATTCGGTTAGTGAATCTGATGACCTTGTTTTAAAGGGAATGCTATTAGGGGAGTGGGACATCTGGAAGTAAAACTGGCAGGACTTGCAAGTAGGACAGCTGCTTGGTACCACATGTGCAAACTGAATCCTAAACATAGTCCTTCAGAGCGAATCAAACACTATGCCTCCACATACGTACATTTGCTATGCATTACAAGTTCAACGAGGCAACTGATATGTTTAGCTTCGGCGCGTTGTTGTATCGGGCGGCTTACCGGCAGCCGTCGTTGTCACGTATGTCGTAGACGTCTCTAATGTCACCAAGGGTGCTGAAGTCGTGGGCATCGTGGATGTGGGTTTTTTCATCCTGGTTGACGCCGGTGTTGGCGCGTTTCTGGTCGTTTGCGTCACAAGATCTCTGTCCGTGTGGGTCGTAGTGGTGGCGGTGGGGCTGATGTATGAAATCCGGCGTGGTAGAGCGGGCACCACCATCGCGGTGTCGGTGGTAAAGACCTCTGGCTGTATTCTTGAAAACGTCCTAATCTTGCTAGCGTCGATGGTTGCTGCCTTGTTGCTCTCGTAGACCCCTGAATAACGCATGGAAAGAGGCACAGCTCGCTAGCTTTTCCGTAAATCCGCGTGGGAACACTCGAAGTTATGATACCGATATAATCATGGACTAAAAGGCCGAAATTGATGATACCTTGCTGATGACTACGATCAGTCAGTGTAAAAACCTCTCTAACGGAGCATAAGTATCTCTTGCAAGGATGAGATAAATATTTGCGTGATAATTCGCACAAATATTTAAGTAGTTTGGTATTTGTCCACACAAAAACGAAGCCCTAACAGCGTCGTCTAAACTTTCGATAAATAAAAGAAAATCTCGAGAGCGAGAAGTTCCCGTAATCTCTGACGTCATGCAAGGATGCGACCCATTACCTCGTTTCTGTGAAATACAACCTTAAACAAGTAAGCTAGGAATGCAGTCCCGGTTGCCAATTCCGTTGTTTTTTTGTGTTGAACATGTTGAACATGTTGTAAAATACTACGGGCCGAATTCTGAATCCTTACTTTCCTTAGGCGCGAGCCAGCCAGCCACCGGAAAGTTATTGCGCGTGCGTGAACGAGCATCACGTGGGCAAACATTGCCAAGAAGCCCCCCTTTAGTGAATGCGGCGATGAAAGGCATTTCCGAGAAGGTCACATAGTGAAAAAAAAAAATAATGGAAAGGAAGTTTGAGGTAGCTTCGGTGCTGCGTTACGGTCACGGAGCGCCAAAGAAGGCTGTATTAAGTACGCCTCAAGACGTAAGCTTTCGCAGTTGATATGAGGCCGCCTAGCCGCAATCAAGGCTTCATTACTAATGTGAGGAATGCTTCGGAGTTAGGACTTGAAGGCCTTGTCCTGCCAGATGCATATCAAGTATTTCCCGTAACTTTAATCGAACAAAAGAAGGCTTGTACACCTCGGACGAACGAGTCCAGCGGTATATCTTTTTTGTATTCGTCTCGAGTTACTAAGACTGATTTTAGATGTGTCGTTACTTAGCAAAGTAGTTGAATCTATTGATGGAAACTCTTATGTATCGTCTCTTAGAGCATAAGTCGAACTTGAAAATTTGTATAGCGAGCACAGAAACACGCAATCAGCCTGTTTCGACGACATCATCCTTTAAGTGCTTTTTTATGGCGTTTTAATGAAAGGTACGGAAGAAATGGACGTAAATGCGCTCTTGCGCGTGTCGATGGCACCCCTAGCAATCGTGTTTTGACGGAACAAAACTGCTCTCCCATCAAAAAGAAAAAAAAATACGACGAGTGTGCTTCCATACGCATTCAGTGCCTGCTTATCATCGTTTTGAACTGTGGCGGCTTTCCATCTTCACAATAAATACGCTAATGCGCTAGCGTCTACTGCAAGCCATGGCTGATCGTTTTTTTTTTCTATAAGCACATGGGTTTTGTTCTGTTCGGATATCATTTGGGGCTCTACTATTCAGGCACGGAAGACTGGAGTTGCTATTCTTTTTTTGGTGATCCGCAAGCTTTTTCCAATGTCCGGAAAGTAGAAATATGTTAAGAGCAAAGGCACGCTAAAGTCAAGTACATATTAAGCTAAAGCGATGCAGTAACGCTCGAAAAGGTTTAAGGCGTAGCTATAATCGCGAACAGAGCTTTAGTAATCAAGGAATTCATGTAAACGGAGGATAACACTTGAGACTCCCGCGGAACATTCAAGTAGTAGCCCGATGGCGCAGGTACTCCTTATTGTAATTCTGTCACAAGTAACCAATCTTTTGTTATAAAACGATCATTTCATTGCATTGTAAGATAGAATAAAGTGCTCCTTGGTTACTTCTATCCGGTTCTTAGAGAAAAGAACTCATTGGCCCTTGACAACGAGGCTGGGGGCCAAAAGCTTTCGTTTTTGTTCGATTCTGCACCGCTAGCGCTTTCGCGTTTAAGCAGTTTCGTTATCGTGTACTGTTGCACTGGATTTGTTGGCTCGCAAACTCGCACAAACTGCCAGTAGCAGCGAATGCCACGTTTGCATGATGTCACGGGATGGCAGAGCAGTCCACGCCACTTGACCAGCATAGGCTGCAGCGGTGAATTCAAGTCTTTGTCCTGGGGTGCTATGCAGGATGCGCCGAGTTTCTCGTTCACCCGAGTTTTACCCGAGTTTGCTCGACGGCAGTCAGTGAACGGAGATAGCGTGAAACGCGCAAAGGCTGCAGGCAAAAAAATATGTAGACAAAAAGCCGCGTATGACAACATGAGCGCACCCTGCGCGGCACGCTGCTTCCACGTTTCAAGCACAGACGGCTGCACAACGAAATGCGCCAGCGCCGCGTATTGTTATCAACGGATTATCGCAACTAAGCAATACCGTGACTGCCCCGCTCTCGGTCTGCACACTTGCCGTGAGCCGCTTGCCACACCTTTCCCGGGCGCGTCAAGGGCGTGCCTCATCTTTCGGCAACTATCTTTCTATCCTCCATCGAATGCGAACAGGGTACATGCGGCGCATTCTTGCAGCTACGCTTTCGCTCAAACGAATACGTTATGATACAACAAATAAAATAACGAACATTTTTATTTCTTTGTGTCTGTTTTTCGTTTTGAATGCTAGAAATTTCTGATGACAAACGGAGATCGAGCAAATTATTAAATTTTGCACTTCTTGCCGCGAGTGGCGACAGTGAGGCGAAAGCTTAGAAGCGGCTACATTGAAGCGGGTCACACGCACGAGGCAGTTCATACGGTGAGAAGTCGCCTAGGGGCGCTACAGTGCTATTCTCAATAATGTCAGTGATCACCACTCTTTCTCTACTAGGGGAATAGAAACGCAGCGCCGTGGTACGGCTGTTCATCGCAGGAGCCTTAAGGCCCCCGCTTTACCAACTAAAAACGGCACACTAGTCATAAATACGGGAGCAACGGCTGTCGCTGAAAAATGGCGGTCCGTAGTGCCCGTAGTGACGCAGTTTAGTGAAAATGTACCAGTTTATCTTTGTGCACGAAGCCTCGGCGATGCATTGCGAAGAAGTGCGTGCTTCCAATCGACACAATTCATCGCTTGTCATCGCTTGCCCAGTGAAAGTGCGTCTGAGCGCATGTACGCAGTATATGAGTGTTTTGTGCCCACCAAGGTGCTTGCGGATTACTTATGCTGGAGCCAGCAGCGATCGCAGAAGGATATCGTAACGACACCGCAGCAATCGCATTTTGGCAGGTGAGGGCTCTTGTGTGCCGTTATGAAATGAGACTTCGAACTGAGGAAGGTGTTGTAACTGTTGAGTGCGCAGTGCTTGTGATGAAAAAATGCCATTGCACTGGGTCTAGAAGAGCGAGCGATTCTCGGACGCTGATCGTGTTTACGACGTTGTGGCTCCGATACATCACCGATGATAGAGCAGCCATCTCAAACGACTACTGCGATACGCACTCCTCAGCATCCTCGTCACCCTCGGCGCGTCGACGCCTTTCAAGCAGCTACAGTGACGTGCCGATAATTATTTACTGTGCGCTACGTTGCCACAATGCAGGCAATGAAACCGTGCTGTGGGGCCATCTCAGCCCGAGAAGATATATGCATAAGCCAGCGACAGTCAACGCTTTGTTTTTGATAGTAGTGCACAGTACTACATCACCGATGACAGTGTGTTGTTCGTGTTTTATGTCGGTGGTGAACATTGTTGGTGCCTCTCAGCTCGGCACCGCGTCACTGTTGCCGAAAGATAAGTTGGGCGTGGCCCAACCATGGTGGGTGTGCGCACAAGAGTTACATGCCTCGCGCGGGGCGTGGCCTCTGGCTTTGATTGACCGGCGAACTCGTGCTAAACTCGTACATCGCGAAACCCCCTCCGAGTTCAACTCGGGAACATGGCGGCGGCAGCAGCAGCCTGTGTTATTGCAGCCAGCGGCAGCAAGCGTCAGTATGACCGTCTGGACCCGTTCGCGTACATGACTGCCGTGGAGTTTCAGCGTCATTTTGGCCTGTCGAAGACATCAGTGCTCTGGCTGTGTGACGAGCTAGGCGAAGACTCTCGTCTGTGGAGACAGCGTGGCGGGCTTCATTCGCTCACCGTTGAAGAGCAAGTCGTCTGCGCCCTCCGTTTCTACGGGACTGGGAGTTTTCAGGGGAGCGTCGGCGCCGAGCGTTACATTGGACGTCATCAAACTACTGTGAGCCTTGGTGTCAGAGATGTCTGATGCGCTTATCGATGCGGCAGTGCGGAAGCGGTGGCTGGCTTTCCCGAAGACTGCGGCTGAGCGGACATTTCTTCGCGGAAACATTACGAACGTAGTTGGGTGTGTCGACGGAACGTACGTAGGAATTAAGGTGCCTTCGATGTCAGCGTTACTGCGATTAGCATTGAAGCAATGTCTAGACGCACCATATTGCCAAATTTGTCACTTCTCTGTAGCCGACTTAAAGTTTGTGTTTTCGACGTCACACATGGGGCAGCCTATGATACTGTTATTTCGCTGGTTGCTGACGTTTTACCGATTGTTCTACTTGTGTATCAGGGTGCCTTCGAAATGGCTCACTTTTTGGGGGAAAGAGGTTAATGAATTATAAATAGATAAATGGATATCATAAATTGTGTGAAGTACCCTGTGAATGCTAATCTCATAAAGAACTTGGTTTTTTTTTTTATGAGATTACTTAGTACAAGTTACTTAGTATGCATAATGCTAAATTTTGGTTATGCGTCATCTATCGGCCGCACTATGAAATAGCAAGGCATTGCACGATTCGTTGCAGTGCGAGATGCGGATGTCGCGCCAAGACGGTTGTGCCTATGCATTTACGGCAAAATGAAAATGCATTGAGAATCTTAGTGTGCTGGCTTGCATGAAGAAAATACTTCAGAGTGTTTGCTGTGTTCACTGTTGGTGCATGTGCCAGTGGTTCAGTGTATTTTCTTTTGAGGGGGGCAGCGTTATTCTGTATGGACAAATCGTATATTTTCGTCTCATAATGGGGCTCTAATTCTTCAGCAGTAGAACAATGCAGATCCAATGCTCTGCAGAACTCGGTGTGCTTGAAGATGTCGTGAACCACCGAGGCAAAATTACATATCGGGAGAAATGTGGTGCAGATGCCCATGCAAAGTGGGTCTTTAACCCGCCATGATAAAAATAAAGATTGCACAGTGAATAGACCTTTTGTACAGCTTTAGAGCAATGATTACACGAACTGTGACATGCTCAAACGTGTAAAAGCTTGCCGCAATGCCTAAGTAGGATGAGCGATATACAGCATATTTTGGCATTGAACATGTCTTGTAAATGCTATTTTTATAGTGAGCCTCAAGCCTCGCTGTCACACCTTTCCTTCCGGCACTCCCTTTACTGAAACGCAGCACTGTCTTTCTATTGGTGTCATGATGATGGTAACGGCAGCAGTAAGGCTTGTTAATGCTTGCCCCTTTGATTCCTGCGAGTTTAGTGGTACAGAATATGGCACGTGCATACACCTGTGCAGGAAAATTTTATGCTTGCGGTGATTTGTTGGAGAGCTAATTCGTGTTGGGACATTTCAAAGATACGTGCCATTGTGGCTTAATAACTAGATCATTGGTGAGGTTGAAGACTTATTGTATCCGTATAGAAGCTTGAAGCTGAATTGCACCACAATTCAACGGGACACAAAGAAGAGAAATACACACAGCCGAACGCTCTGCTGTGTGTGTTACACTTCTTTGTGTGCCGTCGAATTGTTGCGCGATCCAACTTCAAATGCATTGGGCCTCTTTGGTGCAGGACCAAGGAAGTGTGAGCTATCAGACACCATGCCAGTGCCTTGCCACACAATTATGGAAGTCTGAAGGTTTGCAAACAAAGCTTCGCTTTCAAATCCACCTGCTCATGTATTACAAGCACTAATTGAAACAATCATCATACAAAAATAATGGTGAAATGAATGGCCTTTGAAAATTTGTATGTTGACACTGATGACATAATAGGTGCCACAGCGAACTCGACAATTGTACTGGACAGAGCACTTTGTTTCTTATGTGAAGCACAAGCTTTCATTACATGCTGTGCAGCTAACCAAGCTCAGTTTGTTTTAACGTGGTGCACAACATTAACTGTAATCTGTTTTTGATTCTAAAGTGCCAAACACCACCTCTTTTTCAAGGATGTCATGGGAATATTTGGCGAGAACTGTTTACAGCCCCTCATAATGGAAGTGTGGCCAGCCAGCTTTGCTTGGGTGCCTTTATAGATTTCTGTTCCTGATCATTGTGTGCTGTCAAGTTGCTAAAGTCTATGCAACCAGTGCAAGGCATTACATGATTCTATAGTCGGATACAACTTTAGGAGGCCGCAGAATCTGCATTTCAATGGCAGATGAACACAAGCCTGCACCAATGGGCACACACTCTACACTGACGTCGTGCCGCTGGACGCACTAATACCCACTCATTGGAGAGGGACTATTTCTTTAGACGTGGAGGCAATCGGCTGCTGTGCTTTGGTCATCTGGGCGGGGCCTCTCCTGTCTTCTGAAGTTGTATCCGACTAGCGGATGCCGCTTTTCATACAACACAAAAGGACAAAGTGTACAATTATTTGGCCTATGAAATGGATACATCACAAGTGAGCTATGCATGCGCTTAAGCTGTGTGAAAATTAGTACATGCAACTATATGACATTGTTGAAGAATATGTGGTATCGAACATGCATGTAATGGCACGTCTAAATCGGGGAGTGTTGCATTCATGTGCACAGTCTATAGGTGATAGCATTATTAAGGTCATGCCGTTTCCTGTCTTTTCATTGTGAAATACACACACCGTTCATCTTGTGGCTAATCAACACCCACTGTATTCTTGCACATAGAAAGAACAAACAGCACAATGACGTATATGCTGCATTAGTGTCTTTTTCATATACACGGTCCAGGTTGTCTTACGTGTTTGACCATTTTGAAGAGACATCAAGTGCATGTTACAAGTGTCCCAATATGCACAGCACAATGTTTACTGCAATAATTTTATTCATGCTCTTGAATAATAAACAAAATAATAAACTGAAATCTCCTTTATAAGGTGTGTTCTGGGGGCTCGACTGGAGAGCAGTGAGGGCACTAATCCTACTGTTGCAGAGCAGCCCTCTGGCCCTTGCCACACTCTCAAGAGCACGTGCCTGGCGCTCGCCTACTGCCACCAGGCGGTTGAGTGCCTCCAGCAGCAGAATGTTTTGCTGCAAAAAAAGTTGATTGTTGGAATAAGTCAACCGCATATAAACCATTATTTACAAATAAAAATGCTCATTGCACTATTGGCACTAACTGCCCTTAACTGTGGAAGCCTTTAGTGTATGCATAATAAAACAATTTGTCGGGACAACGTTGCTTTATTTTTCATAACGAGTTGTTTTTTTCAGAGCCAATTGTAATGTTTATTAGTGTGCCAACAGCTGTGTCCTCAAACCATCACGAGTCTCTACTGTCAGCACCACAAACCTATTTTTGTCCACTGCAGAATCAATGGCGCTCCCTACAATCCCGTCTTATGCGAGCTGATTGCATCCTATGCCTACAAACATCATATTTTTGTCCCATTACGCAATTTTCTACCATCCTCGGCTGCAGTTCTCTCTCCTTGACATCCATTCTGTCACGCTTATGTGACAGAATGGATGACAGAATGGAATGGATAAATTGGCAACAAGTGATTGAAGACGTGCATGGCCTGCCCACCGATTCAATTTTTTTTTCTTAATCTCAACTAGCATATCAATTGCCACGGTTTACTACGCCACTGTCTTCCTGCCTTAATGCTATCTCCAACAATTTTTCTTACTTCGCTTTCTGCACAGTCCTCGACTTCTCAAGTTTCCTTTTTAACCTCCAGGTTTATGTCCCATATTGCATAACCGGTAGAATGCAACGATTCTAAACATTTTTCAAGGATGTCGGTAACGTGGCGATCACGATTCGGGAATGCCTCCCATCTGCTGTTCAACCCATGAAATTTTTGTATAAGTTTCCTGCTTCATATCAGTACCTGTTATTGATATTTCACCTGGATAAAGATCTCTTCCATAGATTCTGCGGGCTGAATGTCACTGATGAATTTCTGTTATATCACGAAGTTAGTGAAGGTTACCTTTATCTTTTCCATATTTTCGCGGGCCCACGTACATGTAAAAGCACGAACACTCATTGGCTCTCAATGCCTTTTTTAAACTGCTGGACATTCAGTTCGTTACTACGAAAGTGACTTAATCCGTGCGCTATTATTATGATAAATATTAAACAGTAGAAATATACTTATCTGCAGTTTGTCGGTGCCTCCGTCACTGTGTTGGTTGCGAGATCCATCGTCGGCACCACCTCCTTGTCGCATCGTAGCTATATCGGCTGTCTTCCTTTTGCACGCACTATGCAATATTCGTGACGCTCGCAGTCACGCAGAGTGGAGGAACTCAGCGCACTCACAGAAGCACCACCGGATTTGTTGTTTATTCGGGATTGTGCCGTGAACAGTAGGTACGCGTTGAGATCTGTCAAATCGCCTAAGCTATTCGCAGTCTTTCGGGGTGCACGGAAAGATTGCTCACGGAGGAACAGAACTATCCAAGAAGTAGTGGTCATCGTCGAGCCTGATCACTACGTCGCGCACTGCAAGCTCGTTGTACGAGTTTGTTTACACTGGGCTTCTTCGATGTTTAGCCGCCATGCTCGCCCGATGAATGTATGTGATGACGCCACCACAGCGTTCCCTCGTGGTATAATGCGAAGCGTACTAGATTACAAATTAGTCGAATACACATTCAGTGTACATCTTGTAAGCTTTAAAATGCTTTTAAACCACGTTAAACTAACTAATAATATTGTATCAAATGCATTTGTTTTATAACTCGCTTGTGCGTGTAATGCACTCGGTGGAACGACAAACAAGTGAAAGAAGGCGTGACCATGCACCGACGGTATGATCACGCGAGCCCCAGTTTGTCGACCGCCCAGAAGGCAACGCCCAAGGAATGATAGCCACCCAGAGTGAATCTAGATAAACCAATGAAACTGGAGGCTTGTCGAAAGATAAACTGTGTGTCGGTACCATTCGTGCTTTCATCTTGGGGTGTCGCCAGAGCTCGTGAAGATCCCGAGTTTCGCCGAACTCGGCGCATCCTGCATAGCACCCCTGGCTCCGTTTTTACATCTTGGGGCCTTTGTGCGTGGCGTAAAGAGCTGTTGCGCCGTCTGTCTGGCGCCATTTTAGTCCCCAGTGTTACCAGTCCCCTCTCCCGAGTGGGTGATTTCCATTTCACTAAAGGTATGTGGACCTCTCAGACACAATTTTCTCTTCAACAACTGTTACATTTCGCCTACGACGCGCGGTATAGCCGGCGCGGATGCAACGGACGCCGGGGCTTCATTCAAAGCGGCGGACATTTTGGCCCGTTCAGCGCTGCCGCAACGCCTCCCCGCCAAGCGCGTCCAGGCATGTTTCAATGCCACGTGTCTTCGTGTGCGCGCGTGTGTGTGTGTGCATGTTGGTGCCCACGCTTGTCAAAGCGCGGCAGCCGGGGAGAGGAGCTCCCCCAACTGTGAAGCGAGGAGGTCTGACCGGCGCCGGCCCGGCGGATGCGTCACCTACTCGTTTCAACGTGCCCGAGCGGCGCTGTCACGTGCGCCTCTATCGAGGCGTTCCTTCTTGCCCTCAACGCCGAGATCATAAAAGCAGCTGCCCCCGGACGCCAAGAGAGAGGCTCCGATTTCTTCTGTCGAGTAACGTGCTCTCCCGTCTCTCCACTTCGGTCGACCTGACCGCCCGCTCTTTTGCGATGCTAAAATAAACAAGTTGTTCTGTTATCAGTCGACTCTGCTTTGCCAGGACCTTCGGATGCTTCCAGTTGTGCCCCCGGCCGCCAGGCCAACGCTACCCTTGGCGCTTGCGACCCATATGCAACAACTCGTGCCAGCGGTGAGATTGCAACACAACATCTTTTGTTGACACAAAATAAGTGCTACGTGGTTTATTAAATGGTATTTTGACAGTTCCTAACTTATTTGCTCTATCATCCCTCTGATCGCATGGAAAGAACAACTTCATTAGGTGGTTCCGAGCATGTTCTGTATCTTTTGAAATATCACACGTGCCCTCAAGCCAACAATCAAAATGTTCTATTAATAAACGTAACTAATTAGCTCAGTAATGACACTTTCAAGAATTCTTGCAGAATCGATCTCACTTTGACTCCCTACAGTAATCCATCAGCATTGATGCAATATAGCGACACAACTTGCGGAACCGTCGAAACGGATTATGTATAATGCGTGTATTGCCAGCGGGACTCCTATTTCGTGCTTCCCAAAGAACACTAGGTGCCATCTAGCGCCGCCTCCGCGAAACAAAGGCGTTGTTTCACAAATGCACGGCACGCCGGTGCGTGCGAACGACAAGAAACGCGTTATATACTTTCCTCGCGCTTTTTCCCAGACTCGCTGGGCTATCTAGTGGCAATGCCGATAAGACTTCGCGTGGCCTTCGAGACGATAAGCGTTATTCACCGGTGCCTGAATAAGGCTGAGAATCGTTCCCCCGCTTGCCGCACACGCAGTGGCACAGACTCTGTGATCTATGTTGGCTAGAGCTTCATCGAAGAGCGGCACATACCCCGTGCATTTGTAGCGCAGCCTTTTAGTGCTTCCATAGTTTCTAGAACAACTACTCGAGGCAATTCTGGCTCGGCCATCGCCTAACATTCCTGGGAATGATGGGTAGTGCGAGAATTTGTCTGATCTTCGTGTTTGTGGATTCAGACGTCCTTGCCACTTTATTTAAACACTCTACTTGCCGTCATTGTCACAAATTTCAATGAAATCTAAGCTTTTTCTAAGTAAGGAAGACTGTGCGAACACACACGATCACGACTTGTCGCTGTGGTTTAGCCTGTCGAGGAGGCTAAATCGAAACGCGCCAAACGTCTATACACCCTGGCCTACCCGCCAAAATTCATTGGGGTGCTCTGGGCCGCTTGTCGATGGACACGCCCTTGGATCCATAGTTTTAATATCATGTTTTTTGCTAGAAGCCTTTTGTTCGAATACTGCCATCGGGCAATTTTAATAATGTGTATTTAAATATTTAGTACACAGTACCTTGTTGAAAATCACGTGCTCGCGAATTCATTTGAAGCCAGAACGACGAAGTTTAAGCAACTCCATGCACTAACCACCATTTCCATAATGGGTGAACTGCCCCCTCCCCCCGCCCCTTGCAGCTCCCGTAGATACTAGGGTCAGAGTTCCCTTTAGTGAATATTGCCTGAAACTCCATGGCAAGAACGCTCAAGTGCTTAAATTCAGGTACACGTTAACGAATTCCAGCTAGCCAAAATGATTGGGTATTTCACCACTACGGGGTGTCTCATAAACAGGTCGCGGTTTTGGTACGTAAAATCGCGTATTCTTTTTGCATAGTGAGAGTTTTTCTCCCCAATTCACGAGCGTTGATTTTAGTTTCGCACTGAGCGACAGTCTGAGTGCTATATTTATTGCGTAATGAGAACTAGTGATAGGCTGTCGAGCCGCAATGTGGTGAGCGATAACAGCCTTGGCTTTACGCGGCCGCATAGACCGGGAAATGTTTACACACCTTTGGGGTTAAATTTTACACCCAAAGGATAATGGGCACCTGCCTTGCATGCTCGCGTTTGCTCTCATTGCCACTCTGCGCTTGCTACTTTCTTGTAAAGAACGTTCTGTCACGCTGATATGTGCGAGCCGTTCGTGATCTGTGACTACCGAGCTCCCCGCTTTGAAGAAACATCGGCAGTTGTGCCCGAAACGCGAAGCAGCGATTGCACTAGAAAATTTTTAGACAGCTACACGAAGTAAGAAAAGTACTTTTATCGGCACTATAAACTTGTAACCATTCGCTTACTAAGAAACTAACAAGCATGGTCTCGCACGTGCAAAGGCAAACAGGAACAAACTCACTTGACGATGGTGGACACGCGCTGTCGAAACAATGGCGCGAGGCAGGGTGTGGCCGCAGCAGCGAGCTAATTGAACATTTCTCTCAAAAATTACCTTCATGCTGCTTCTCGTTTCAACGCGAACTAAGGGGCCGAGAAAACAGCGCGCACGAAGCTTTCAGACCTTGCGCACTCTGTACCTATCGCAGATCGCTTTCGAGATAGGCCCCACACGTCCGCGCTAATGGCAACTCCAGAATCCGCTACTTGTGCTCACAAAACTGCAAAAATAAACCAAGATAACTTCGACAACCAAATTCACTGCAGCCATTATGGCGGCTTCTCGCGTGGTGCTGTGCCTAAAATTATTATTTTCGCTGTAGAATCGATATGTTTCAGAGAGCCTGAAAGTGTCGTTGCTGCATATTACCATAATTTGATCGGTCTGGAGAATTTAAGCAATGAAACTATGGAAATAGTTGCGCTATGCATGAAAACGTTCGGCCTGCTTACGGAGCCGCATCAGCTAACTTAGAAAAGACAGAGCCTTTCAAGTGAACCCGAAGATAAAAAAGGGAACGATTGGGGCGTAGAGGGTTTTTAAAGGCTTTCCTTCAGTGATCACTCCGCATTGCGACTCGTGTTGTAGTGTATCACATAGCCACACACATTTTAAAGACAGTAGCGTCTGTCGTGCCTTCTGGCGCTAAATACGGATATTGTGTACTGACAGAAGAAGGCAAAAAACTCAAGTTACCCGGTCAGTGTCTCTTGCGAAAAAAACAATGAGAGTCAAGTTTGTGAGTCAGGGTGTACTATTCTCTTTACAGCTAGCTAATTGACGTGATAAGGTAGACTGCGTCTGATTCTCCAGTACGCAGTGTTCAGGCTTGGGAGCACAGCGGACATCCACCGCCCATAGGATTCATCAAACACCGGTGAAACACGAGAAGTAAATAAAACAAACAATGGAACTTAGTTGCGTTTCTTCCAACAGGATTCCTAAACTAAGCGAGCCTTCTTTTTTTCTGAGCACTATTATTTGTATTAGTGGAAATGCAAAGGTTGGAAAGAAATAGAACCAGTTGTAATTTAATTTAGCTGTGCTTACAGAGTAGTAAAGCAAAGTAGCGGTGCTATGGCCAGGTCAAATGCTAAAAATTTAGAACAAGCGTTGTTTGCAGTTGCTTGTAAATCTTTTGCGGGCTTATGAACCCATAACTTATCGCGTTGAATAGGAAAACAGTATCTTTTGTTTACACTGCTAAACTAAGGAATGCTATCAAAACGATATGTCGCCTGGTGGCATAACATGTGCCATGGTCAACTTCAAACCTTCCGAGCTGGTTATCGTTCCTGCTACCTGTACCTGCAGGCAAAAGTACAGTAGCTCGAATATCGTTGCTGCTTAATGCATTACTAACACTAATGCAGGGACTGACAACTAAGCAAACAAAATTAACTGAAGCTTAAAATATATCGCTAGTTTATTTAGGCGCTAGGCTAAACAAAGCCCACTTCACGATTTTATACGCCGGAAACATAAATAAATTATATAAAGAAAGGAATGGCCCACTCGCCGGGAACAAAGAAGTCTTCCAGAGGGAAGTGCTTCGAAGAAGCCAGCATGCTATCAGCCACCTTTTGTCAGTGCGTAATAGTCTAATTCTTGTCGGTCTCCGATGCGCGTCGTCTGCTTCTCTATAGAAACGATAAAATCATGCAGTGGTGTATTTCCACCGCGATCACACGCACTATGGTACGCATCGAAATTCTTTCGACATCCATTTTATTTATTTTTCAGGCTTGTGCGCGGCGGCATCACAACTATTTCAGAACTGCTAGGCAATGTTGCAGCGCAAGCTGCGAGAACCTGAAATTTAACCTAGATTGGCTAGTTCTCGGCACGGTCATTAGGGAACGAGAAATGAGCTGAAGCCGGTGCAATCAGAAAGAAGTTACAAGGGAAAATCTGTGCGATAACACAAAGAGCTCAGCAGTGCTACGTCAAGCTCGAGCTGGTTGTCTAAGGACAAAAGCATATCGCAGCAAATTTCGCAACAGTATGTGGCATGTGTATTGTGCAGAAAAAATCCGGAGACCACTCAGCACATCCCGATGGAATGCGAAGAAATTAAGCCAGTGAGACCCTTATGTAACGCCACCTTCCATAAGCGGTTGCATTTAAAGTGGTCGGAAGTATCATCCGGTCAGCAATCGTGATAAGCAAGAGACGTTTTGAGTACTGGTGAAAAAATTGCAGCGAAGAGATTGATACGACGGGATCCGTTACATGCATAGGCAGCGGTACATGGTAGATAGAGAAGATTTGAGGAACAAAAAAAAAAAAGGTTAAGGTGATGTATACAAAAAATGCAAGAATGAAAGACATGTATGGTTTGCCTGCAGACTAGGCGACTATCTCTCACCGCCCCCTTCCAAGAGGGATGCCAAAGAATCATTATTATCACCATCATCATCATCGCGAATACGCAGGTGCCGCCAGAGCAGAACCTCCTCTCCCCCGACCTTGGTGCCTTACGCACGATGGAAGACGGCGATCTTCCACCTCGCATTCCTGCTTCACGTGCGCGCGATCGATTCCGTACCATCCCTGAATCCTCGTACGCTTTCATTAGCGCATACCGCAAACGGCGCGGGGACGATGTTATCGCAGTCGCTCTTTATACGGTACTATATGGCGAAGGCGACATTGACGGTAGAAATCTGCCTAGAGTGCCCTTGTAACTGCTCTCACAATAAAAGAAACACCTGCACTGTAGAAGACCCTACTTGTTTGGGGACAGGACAAGCCACTACGGGTGCAGCAGCTTTTCTTGGAGTGTAGTCAGACTGCCTTTGCACCAGCGAAAACGCGTTATAACGCATTAGGAACCGACTCACAATTCATATACGTCAAGAGAAAAAGCACGGACCTCCGCAAACAACCGCTACCTGAATATCTGTAGCTCAGTTTGATAGCGTTCTCACCGGAATTTTCGCTTCATGCATCTACTGAAAGCAAACTCGACCTTGAATTCAATGAACATATGTATATCCCAGTGCAAACATTGATATCCGCTTCTATGGGAGCATCTCTTTAAAACATTTAAAAAAATGGAGAAGCATTAGCGTTTCACTTGCTGCTGCCTGCAACATTAAGCAGAGTCATTGTCCGGAAAGAATTAGAACGGTGGCATTTGCATGTAGATATGTTTAAACGCATTTGCAAAGGCAATAATCTCGCAGACTGAAACTTATTCAAATTTGCATTTACAACTAAATCCTCATAATGAGATTTCATAGATCTTAAGCAGTGATGGATATCTGCAAAATGTTGTGTCATAATGGCTTGCATTATTAGTCGTGGTATAGACGTGCGTTGGTGTGCAGATTTCAGTTTATTATAATTTAAACGGTACTCCTAGGAAATTATTTATTTCAATTTGCGATGCTGATTTTATCGCAATTATGGACCCTACAGCGTAAAACTATTCCAATATGTTTGTATTACAATCTCCTGACGTTAAATGTACGTAACCACCGACGCAAGCATCGGACGATGACCCCCAGGGTTTGTCTGAACAGACCAATGTAATGCGCTCCTCGTTTAGAGGAGGTCACTTTCGTTGGCTTTAAAAGCGAATAATACTGCCCAGAGTGAGTGGCTTGTCTTGTGTAATTGGCTTACAAGAGGCGAGAAGCACACTCCGGTGGAAAAGAATTCGATAGTACTGAGACAGCGCACTGATAATAGATAACCGGATGAAGAGAGTGGGGCGGGCGTCTGCAGTTAGTCCGCTTTTCCTTATTTAGCTTGTTGTGGCTGGCCCGAAATCACTGCAGCGTGCGATGGAAGGTTAACAATGCCGCTAGAACGGATCCTCAGCAAGGAGCAGTTGGCATAGCGATGTTGTAAACGTGCTGAGTATGCTTCAACACGTTACAGGGCTACGCAAAAAGGTTGATTACACGCAAATAAAACCATGCTCTCCAGCAGGTGTGAGTAGCCAGTGCCTGAGCGATCGGCAGCAATAAGCTTTTAACCTTTTCGGAACGGGGCAGCCAGTGGCTATTCAGAAGAAAATTCAGTTTTGTCGGACATATTAATGCATTTTTTAACACGTACACGTCGCTTTGACGCGTGAGTTTTCGAGGTTTTAGATGTCGCGTGACATCTAACAGGGCGTTAAGTATTTCGCGATCAATCGCAAAGGCAAGTGACCTTCGCGACTGAATCTCGCGCGCGAAAGGGAGGAAAATGGGGAAGCAGCGCGGGAGGTGGGGGGCGGCTTCTACTGTGCCAGCAACTGCATACTTTGCGCGGTCGCACCCACCGTATCTTAAAATCAATCTCCCGATGGCTCGTACCCTTGGACTTGCTGCGTTCTCGCCGCTCAGTTTGCGTTGAAGTGATAGACAACACGAAGGTCACGTCGCTCGCTGCTTCTTCCACGCTTGCTCCCGCCAGCGTTTTGACAGCTAGTGTTCGCGGTCACCGAGTGTGATGTGTTCAGGCTTGTCTGTGTGCGCTGACACCATGCTTTTTAATTCAGTTTGCAAGCGAATGATTCCGATTTTATATGGCCGATAAAAATTCTGTTCTTACTTTGTACACCTGTCTATTAATTCGCTATCCCAAACGATGCTTTGTCTTTCGGGCGAAACTATGACATTTTTTTTAGTAATGCGCCTAAGGAAGTCATAAAAATTACGAGGCTCATCAGTGTTGCGTCGTTTAGGAATCATGAATGCTACCGAAGGCTTCCAGGCGCGTAGCTAGACCCAGATAATTGTTTTCATGCCTTTGAAGCTGTATATTCCGAGGTGTCTGCAGAGACAACAAAATGCAGATCTAAGGAATATCACGTCCCATTTTTAGATTATCTATGAGTCATTGAGAAGGAAAGTTAAGAGGGAAGCGACTTAGCAGATGCCCTTAAGCAAATCAGGTCATGCAAAGTAAATACTTTTCCGGACAAATGCTTCCGCAGGATAGCTTGTGTTTCTTCACGGAAATCTCATTAGCGGCTCTTATTTTAACTCTTTGCGCAGCAGTGTTGCGGCGAGTGCCAGGAAGTTACTTTGCAAAAGGTGCCATGCAGACGCTTGTCGCCGTATAACAAAATCCGAAGTTTAGCTCACAAGAGGGAGCAGTTCGTAGGCGTCAGAATTAAAATTCTTGCAGCTACCCAATACACCTCCTGGCGTGATGGCCTTTTGTAGTTTCGTTGTCATATTCCTGTATATGTCTCAACAGACATCGAACCATGACAAACACAATAATTAGGGCGCTTGTAGCAGAAGACTGTGTGATAAATGATCCTTTCACTAATAGTTAGTTTGGTGTTCCTTACAATATTAGAGCCCCATGTGCCTAATTTCCAACCGAAATAGCGAGCCTAAGCGGGTGCACCGGCCGCCTGCTTTTTAACATTGCGTCTCGATCCAGCATGGCAGACGGATCCCCACGGGAACAAGTTTGATCGAACAGGCGCTGTGATAGTGTGATACTTGCGAACAGTAGCAAAGCTGTCAACTCAAATACCTTCTATTTTTTCAAAATTTGCTAAAGGGAACATGGTAGGGACACAACCTAGAGAATTTTAAATCTAATATAGAGACAGAAAACAACGACACCCCACACCACACATCGTATCGAAGCACACATGGCGCCTGCAATTGCTAAACAAATCCAAGGCATCAATCATGGCAAAAAACTCAACTATACAGCTGGTAGTGTGGCAGTGGAATAGCTCTAGCTTCAAAAAGCGCAAGGCTCCGCTGCTAAGTTCGTTGCCTCACAGGCGGGCAAACCGCCACGTCATAATCTTACACGAAACTTTGGGTAGCGAGGCGACCCTGCCCGGCTACCGGGTCGCCTCGCCCAAACTCGAACAGGGTAAGCGCGGAGTGGCGACCCTCGTCGCGAACAAATGCTGTTTCCAAGAATGAGATTTGAAATTAGGCAACGCGAAAGCGGAGGTAACTGTGATCGAAATCATACCGAACAGTTGGCTGAAAAATAGCGTATTCGTAGTGAACGTCTACAGCCCGCCCTCTGACCACAGACAGTCGTTCACATCGGTAATAACGAAGGCGGCCTCAATGGCCAAGCACCCCACTAATAGTGGCAGGAGATATTAACCTGCCCCACGGAGCCTGGAGTTACGCAAGGCCAGCGCCTAAGGGAGAGCGGCTATTGGAGGTAGTCACTACGTGCTCGCTAGAGCTGGTGACGGACCCCCGCTATCCGACTCGACTAGGCACGTCGGTGGCGCCGGACACGACGCCCGACCTGACCTTCGTCAAGAACGTGCAAGGGGCCGAGTGGCGCAACCTGCACGAGAACCTCGGCAGCGACCACTACATACTGGCGGTCACGATCCCCATCAGGGCGGCACCACCGAGATACCTTAAGGTCACCGACTGGGACGCCTTCCAGAAAATAAGGAAGGAAGACACAAACAAATACGTGGATCTAGACAGTCTTTTTAGAAGGCTCAAAGAGGACGTTATCACCGCGACGAGGGTTGTCCAAACTGAACTGAACGTGGAAAGGATGGACGCGAGATTGGCACACCTATTAGTGGCAAAGAATTCCATCAAGACCAGGTGGAAAACGCAAAGACTGAATCGCAGACTGCGAAAGAAAGTAGCGGCACTAAACCGGGAAATCGAAGCGCACTCGATCGAGCTTTCCAAGCAAGAGTGGAACTAGGTGTGCGCGGCGGTAGACGGACAAATGAGAACCGGGCGCAAATGGAACCTCCTAAAGCAACTGCTAGACGACAGGCAATTCAAAGGCAATCAGAGATTGGCAATCGATAGGATTTCACAAAAGCAAAAGGAGCAGGGCGAAACGGAAAGCGAGTTCCTAAAGGAGCTGGCGGACACGTATCTCCCACTGGGCCCGTCAGGCGAGGGCGACTATCCACAATACGCCGGGGCAGAGGTCGAAGAACTCGACGCGCCCTTCACGCAATCGGAAATTTGGGATGCCTTACAAAGCCTCAACGGACGCTCCGCTACGGGCCCGGACGGGGTCTCGAGCAAACTGTCGGGGAACCTAGACGGACAGTCGGTCGAGAAGCTCACCGAAGAAATCAAGAGAGTGTGGGAAACGGGACAAGTACCAGAGGTCTGGAAAGAAGCCTCGGTCATACTAATACCAAAACCCGGTAAACCACTTGCGGCGGAGAACATGCGGCCAGTTTCGCTCCCCTCGTGCATAGGCAGGACGGCCGAACATGCCATACATAACCGAGTATCGCGGTACATAGAGAGAGAGGTCCTCTTCCCACATAACATGGTGGGCTTCAGACCGGGCCTCTACACAGAGGACGTAATGTTACTACTCAAGAAGCATATAATTGACGGCATGACCAGAGACACCAGGGGCATACTGGCCCTGGACCTAACGAAGCCGTTCGACATGGTCAAACACAGATTTCTAATGGAAACGGTCTCGGTGATGGGGCTCGGCCGGAAATTCCACTCTTACATAGGCTCCTTCCTCAGAGATAGGAAAGCCACGATCAAAATTGGACAGGCCACGTCCGATTGGTACACGCTGGGCGCGAGGGGCACCCCCTAAGGGGCGGTGCTCTCCCAGCTATTATTCAATCTGGCAATGAAAGGGCTCTCCGACCGGCTGACGAGAGTGACCAACGTCATTCACGCCCTGTACGCAGACGACATTGCGGTGTGGTGCCCGGGAGGGTCGGACGCAGAAGTTGAGCAGGCTCTTCAAGAGGCGCTGGACACAACGAAAGGGTACCTGAAGGAAACGGGACTCCGTCTGTCACCCAGCAAATTGGAACTGTTGCTGTACAGGCCCTCAAAACAAGGCATGAGGAATTTGACGCCGATCGATCAAATACCGATCAAATTACACACGAGTGCCGGCCAGCCGATTCCCAGAGTGGACACTATAAGAATCCTGGGGCTGCTACTTGAGGCGAAAGGCGGTGAAACACAAACTGTCATGAAACTCACGTCCGAAACGGAGAATATGCTCCGGCTGATCCTCAGGGTGACGAACCGCAGGGGAGGGCTCAGCGAGAGCAATCTCACCAGACTTTACCACGTCTTCCTCATGAGTCACGTAAATTACGTAGCCTCGGCGCTAAAATGGACCAAGAGAGACGCGGCCAAGATAGAGACACTGATGCGCAAGAGCATCAAAAGGGTGCTAGGTCTCCCGATCACTACAAGCACGGAGCGGCTCGATCGGTTAGGGTCCACAATTCACTATCAGAAATCATCGAAGCGCAGGCCAAGGCACAGGTCCTGCGGCTGTCGACCACCAGGGCCGGCAGGCGCATCCTAGAAGAAGCAGGGATAAATGCCGAGGCAGAGTGCAACGCACGCAAGATTGCGCTCAGCACGGCGGTCAGGGGCACTTCCAAGGTAGAACTGCTTCCGAGAAACGTCCACCCGCAATTCAACGAGGGGCGCCGAAATGCGAGGGCCCGAGCACTGCTGAAATCGACCGCCAACTGCCCGGGCCTGGCGGCATTTGTAGACGCGGCACAGTACGGGCGCAGCGACCGGTACGCGACCGTCTCGGTACGCTGGGATGGCACGATAATTAACGCAGCATCGGTCAAGGGGGTAACGTCTGAAGTGGCCGAACAGGTGGCAATAGCCATGGCAATGAGAGACCCCGAAAGTCCTTACGTCTACACAGATTCGCGATCGGCGGCAAGAGTATTCGCCTCGGGCTCGATATACCGGGAAGCGGTGGCCGTCCTCGGCAGCGAGGGAGCCGCGGGTCAGCACATCGTCAAATGGTTTCTAGCCCACATGGGGGCCGACGTGCACCCCGAATTTCGCAACGCCAACGAGCTGGCGCACGGACGCGCACGAGGACTCACGCACCGCGGCGATCGTGGCGGGGAGGGAGGGGAGCACCAAGACCCGCTGCTCACCTTCAACGAAATAACAACACACTATCAGCTGTCGAGGAGGACCTTCCCACTCCCCCACGCTAAACTCACTAGACCACAGTTATCGATATTCAGAATGCTTCCGACAGGGTCGTTCCCCTCGAAAGGCAGACTGAGCCGTTATTCACCACACGTAGAGCCACAATGTCCGGATTGTGGCGAATCGTACTGCTCGCTATCGCACATGCTGTGGCAATGCTCCGCGTTAAGCGGCACCGTGTTCACTAAAGAAAAAGACTGGGTGGACGCCCTGCAAAGCGACGACCACCAGAGCGAGCTCCGGGCCGTCCAGAGGGCTCACGAAAGGGCGAAGGCTCACGGGCTTCCCGTCCCAACGTGGGTGCGGCCCGCGACCCCTGCCGGCCACTAAACCAAGAGTGGGTGGGGTGGGGTTCCTCACGACACAATAAAGTTATTTCCTCCTCCACACCACACATGTAATCTATACAATACATAAGCTCAGAAGGAGATGGAGGCTTGATTTGGTCAACAATTGTCCAACAAGAGATGTCGAGCTTCAAACAATATGTCGGCAAAGAAGCCTTGCCTTCGACAATGTGTGAACCGAAAGAACTTTTTCAAACGGAGGTCCTAACTAGTGGATAACCTGAAGATGGATATATCCGTTTCGTGGAATTTAAGCTAACCTTCTTGGATTCATGCGTTTGTATTAAATACGAGCCACGAGCGGATAAGCCTCTGCTGCCCTGCTGTTCAAGCCATTCGAAACTAAAGATTGCCCTGCAAAAGTGTTGCCACCATGTAGTGGAAAGTAGCTTTCAGAGTCAGGTTGGGACGGCTCCAGCAGGCAGTATAACCAAATGATGTCATTGGATCTGCTGCGCACTCTTTTTGGCGAGCTATCAGCCGGTCTCGGCGAAGTACCGAACCAAGACGATCTGAGGCTGAGAAGAGTCGGACACGGGGACCGCTGTAATACCGTACTTCCATGACGTCTCCCACCGTCTAAAAAAAAAATTGGACGCCGTGTCGGTGTAAAGGTAGTCTTCACGGCTCCACGAAAGTTAGCATCGCTATGTAAAGAAAGGGGGGAAAGCAGTACAAGGAAGACAAAGAGACAGGAACTGTACGTAGACTTGCGCAGAAAAAGTTTATTCGAGATCCCGCTTTGACTGTGGGATAAGTACATATACCAAACGGGCAGACGGCTGAACGATAGGCTTCGGGAACACAACAATAATGGACATAGGACGGTCCAAGGGCCCCTGGGTTGGCACTGTCGGCATTGCGGTTGTAAGCCGTTGTTTAATGGCTACAAGGCTGTCACCAAGCACAATAATCAGAGGACACGTGAGATTATTGAAGCGGCAGAGATTAATCGCATTGAGAAAAGCTGCGTCAGTGTGTCTTCATTGGAACTTTCACAGTAAGAAATTAGTTATTATAACGGGGCCGGCACTTCGCAAAAGCTGAGAGAAAGATGCGCAGACCATCGACATGCGCGCCTTGGGAATGATGCTTATTATTATTTATAACTTATCTTACTATTGCGAATGCACGTGTGCAAGTCTGTTTTGTTGATTGCACACGGGCATTTTATGCTGTCTTTCATGTTACGTCTGATATATGTGTGTATAAGAGAACTGGACTTTCTACTATTAAAGCTAGGTGACAGTTTTCGCTTGTGTCTGTCGTTCTACAGTCCTCGTTTCAAGCGGTGCTCAAATAACACTGATCATGATAAGTACAGCTTGAACATACACGTGGCAGTAAAAATGATGATGCCAACGCAGCAGATGCAGCACAGCACGCTGGAAATGCCCATGAACCAGGTGTAATACTCTCTGGAGTTTCTTCTGTTGATATGGAGAAAAAAGAAAGCGCAGAAAAATCAAGCGATGAGTTTTCTGCAAAAAAAAAACATGTAGCAATATCAAACAATTTGATCTCCACTGACTAATAAAATATCGTCGGCAATTACGATACTCCCTAATTTAAGCGCAGCTGTACACGTGTTTTCATTTCGAGATATATTTGCTGGCGCGGACAGTCCGTCTCGTGTGGCACATTGTAGACTGTGCGAATTGTGGCGCAACTGATGCGCTAATCAAGAGATCGTGAGAGGCAGCGCGTGGCTGACGCGTGGGCGCGATTCACAGCAGCCGCCACCCCAGACAGATCTCGGCTCATGCCGTGTTTTCTCACTACCTATGGTATCGGTAAATGCGCTCGCCGCATGCCATTAATGAAGAGACGACGACGCGCTACTCTGGCGCCATCTCGTAGCAGTCGTCGTAGCAGAGCCCGTCTTGCGTGGCTTTTCTTCTGACGCTTTCGCCATACATTCCTCCTCCGTATTTGCTCGAAGTTCTCTATTCGCTGAGGTTATGGAATTAAGTTATGAAAGTTATGAAACCTCAGTTATGGAATACCAATACGCCTTAACCTACGCTCTTTCAAGTTACATCTCTATTCGCTGTCGCAGTCCATCCAGCCGTGCGCTCCGCGTTCACTCTGTCATCTTTCGATGTGCTCCTTCGGTCGGTTACGCTGAAGGATGACGCCGAGAGACGCAAACTCGAAACGCCAGGACGGGCGCCTGAGAGCTGCGCTAGACAATTGATTTTGGACGCCTTGATTCCTGTCTCTCTCTCTCTCCTCTCTCTCTCTCTCTATAAATATATATATATATATATATATATATATATATATATATATATATATATATATATATATATATATATATATATATATATATAAATATATATATATATATTTTGTGTGTGTGAATTGTGAGCATTGTATTTCCGCTTCATCTACATCATCTGAATATATTCAGCATCATGTGCTTGAGCGTGTGACCTGCTGAATAAACTTTCAGGTTTAAGAGCTGTCGCGCAAATGGTAGAGGTTGCTCTCGATGCCTTCGTCCTCTTCGCCTGCCAGTATCACTGAAGCTTCGTTCAGGGCGCACCTTGCTCCGCCTTTCCACCGCCATCGCCCAAAAAGCGCCAGCAGGAGCCTCCTGCGTCACGGTCTCTGCCATACCGGCCGCTCCCTCCCTCTTTGACCGCCACCACTCGCGGAGCACAACCGCACAATGCTCGGTGGCCTCCGTGGTGATGCCATTGACGATTGGCTGGCCAATTACGACCAAGTGAGTGACTTTAATCAGTGGGATAAGTTTCACAAGCTTCGAAACGTCGTCTTCTACCTCATTGACGTTGCCAAGACCTGGTTGCTTAACCATGAGAGGCACTTACCACACCGGGCAGCGTTCAAATATAAGCTTCGGCAGATTTGCGGCACTGCAAACGTTCCCCTTAGGTCGCCAATAAAAAGTTCGTTGGGCGCATGTACCTTCCTGGTGGCACTCGTCTGTCATACTTGGCCCTTTCGCCACAAAACACTATATTCCTTACCAACTTCAACGCGAAACATACACTTCTTATGTTGAAGACGTTCTTGCACTTTTCCGTCGTCTTGACGCCGCTATGAAACAATCGGATCGTGTTCGTTATACCCTAAAGGACATTGTACATGTCGCATTGAACGCAGTCGCGATCAAGGATCAAACGACCATTGACGATGTCATCGCGACTTACCAACACCTGGACGCACTGCAGACTTTCGTTTTGCACACTGACGCCTGTTATACACGTCATTCCTCGGGCACCGACCTGCGTATACCGCTTCGCGCTCTCATCCGCGAAGAGCTCCAAGCGCATGGTATGCCCTCTCCTCTCGTCACTTACACTCAGTCATCTGTCCCTGAGCTGCGCGCCATCATCAAATAGGAGCTCTCCTTCATGTCCTGCGCTGCGAGCTGTGCCCCTCACACACAATTGACCTCGTATACTTAGGTTGCGGCCATGCAACCACCTTTCATTCAGCCAGCGCCTCCTGCCCCTGGTACTGACCCGGGTAGGGTAAGCCCGCCCCTGCTGTTTACCATAGCGGTGCCGCTTCGTCTACTCCTTCCATCTGGAGCTCCATACATACGGTGGGACCAATTCCAAACTGCTTTTGACACCCCCAACCATGCACTCACGTCGGAAGCTGTGTTTTCACATTTCGGCTGCACCGCGCTCACTCTTCTACATACTGACTCCAAGGGCCACGGTATCGGCTTTGTTCTACTGCAACGTCAGAAAAAAATATTAAGAACGTGTGGTCGCATATGCAAGTCGTACGTTGACAGCTGCAGTGAAAATTTATACGAATACGGAACAAGAGTGTCTTGCCCTTGTTTTTTTCATCCCGAAATTCCGGCCTTATCCGCACCCTCGCCACTGTATGGCTGTTAATGATCACGGCGCCTGGGGCTGTTTGGCGACGCTTAAGAACTTATCGGGACACCGTGGCCGTTGGATACTCAGTTTACAATATTACGACTTGAACGTCACCTACTAGTCTGATAAAAAAACACCAGGATGCCGACGCTCTCATTATTACTTACCCCGTTCTTCAAGCGCTGCTTGCTTACCATTAACCATGAGCAAATCTCATAACGCGCTTTCTATGGTTCCTTCGCTCGCAGCTTTCAACAGACGCACGTCTAGCCATGCTCATCCATTTGTATCTTGCCGAAGCAGTGACTTCTGTTGTACTTCCATTATGAAGCTTCGCGATCAGATACTGGAGGCCTTTCACGACGATCCCACAACCGGTCGGTGTGGTTACCATAAAAGCTATCAATGCATCCGCAGTCGCTTCTCCTGGCCTGGACTTGCAACTAGCGTTCCGATGTGGCTTCCTCCTTCCGTTGCCACACCGCTAACAACTGAGCTCACCTCTGGTGGGAATCCTTTAGCCTCAACCATGTCATGAGGCTGCTTTTGCAGTCGATAGTATCGACCTGTATGGATCACCTGTAGGTAACCAATGTTTTGTCATAGCTGTCAACCTCTTGACACGGTACGCAGAAATAGCCGCACTACCTACAGAATCCGCAGCGGAGGTTGCGTACTTTTTCTTGGAAGCCATCGTTTTACGTCACGGAGCCCCGCGTGTCCTTATTAGTGACAATGGCAGGATCTTTCTGTCGAGACTCCTCGACGATCTGCTCCGTGCGTGTAACACCATCCATATGACGACTTCCAGCTGCCACCCTCAAACGAATGGCCTCAAAGAACGTTTTCATCGCACACTGTCCGACATGATATCAGTGTACTTCAACCCCAACCTCCCCAATCGGGATGTCGTTTTGCCGTTCGTCACTTTCACATTAAATACCTCCGTACAATGTACTACGGAGTACTCACCATTTTCACTCGTCTACAGCCGTCAATCGGTAACTCGATCTGCTCGACGTCTCTTTATTTGGTGTCCCGGTGCCCACGTCAACATTAGCGTGTGAGCAGTTCGTTTCGCACGTAACCCAGTGTCGCCACCGGACCCGCCTTAACACCGACTGTCATCAACAAGATCGATGAACTCGCTATGATGCATTCAATCGTGCCATTTGCTTCCTTCCTGGAGACGAAGTGTTGCCGTGGACTCCATGGCGCTGCTGGATTGTTGGAAATGTTTTAATCCCGTTTCATCGGGCCCTACATTGTCCAGGAACAATGTTCGCCTGCGAACTGTCGCGTCACTCCCGTTGTCATGCCTCTTGACGACCGCCGCCGTTCCACAGCGATTGTGCATGTGTCGCGTTTAAAGCCTTTACACGTCTTTAACCGCAATAACCAACGGCCAGGCTGGCCGCTAACGCGCGCGGGGAAGTACTGGGAATATCATATTTCCCCTTCGTCTTCTTTATCTGCATTAGTCATCATCGTGGTCAGCATTTGGCGCTTGAGCGCGTGGCCTGCTAAATAAAGTGTTGAGGTTGAGATTGCCAGAGAATGTTCTTGTAAGTCCGCAGGACGCTTGAGGAAAGGCCAATAAATCTGACGTGGACAGCGATCGAGCGCGCACTACTAGTTCGTGCATTTTCTCTTCCACATTTCACCGTGCCGGTGCCGATAATCTCCAGTTCAATATATGTACATCAATATATATGAAATACAAGAAGGGAAATAAAAGGTATCAATTTTTGTTGACCTATACCATAGACACCAAGGCAGAATGAAGCCAAGGAAAGTACATGGAAGCATAGGTGCGGCTAAAACTAATATGAATGAAATAACGACGGAGAGGGTACTGAATGTGGATGAAAAGACAATTTACCGCTGGTGTGATTCTAACTGCAATCTCTTCATACATATATATATATATATATATAAATATTGCAACGGGGGGTGTTCGTTTAGCAGCACTAGCTCTAGGTTGCAGCGGTAGGCTTAAAACAGGTCGGTGCTATCTCGAAACGGGGAAGCAGGCACACCTCGTCGTCTTCTTCTGATTCACTAGCACCATGCCCACTGTCCATTGCCTTTAGTACAACCACTCCCCACCGAAAGAGTAGCCATCCTGGCGACCTAAGGGCAGGAAAACACAGAAGGGTCACGGCACTGCTTGAGCCGGGAGACGTGCACAATTTCCAGGCCGCGACGACGCTGGTTGGAAGGCGCTTCCGTTGGCTCGATGAGGTAGTTCACCGCGGATGTTTTTTTCAGTACCCGGTAAGGACCGTGGTACTTGGAGAGCGGCTTAGAGGAAAGGCCTGGAGGAGTAGAGGGCACCCACAACCAGACCAGCGAGCCAGGCGCAAAGCACGTAGCCGTAGTGGATGAATCGTGGCGAAGCTTTTGGCGCCACAGGTCCTGGGATGTGAACGAACGAGCGAGCTGGCGACATTCTTCGGCGTAAGCAGCCGCTCTAGAAACAGTCGTCCACTCCGAGGCATCTGGCCGGTAAGGTAGAATCGTGTCCATAGTGCATGAAGGTTCGTGTCCGTAAAGGAGAAAGAAAGAGGAGAACCCAGTGGTGCTTTGCGTGGCGGTATTGTAAGCGTAGGTGACGAAAGGTAGAATGCGATCCCAATTCGAGTGGTCAGATGAAGCATACATGGCCATCATGTCACCAAGGGTGCGGTTGAAATGTTCTGTCATCCCATTAGTTTGAGGATGATATGCCGTGGTAGTGCGGTGAATGGTGCGACACTCCTTTAGCAATGCTGCAATGACGTCCGAGAGGAAAACGCGACCGCGGTCACTCAGTAATTCGCGAGGTGCTCCATGGCGTAAAATGAGGTTTTGAAGGATAAAACTGGCGACGTCTTTTGCTGTGGCAGATGCTAGGGCTGATGTTTCAGCGTACCGCGTGAGGTGGTCGATAGCAACAATAACCCAGCGGGTGCCGCTTGGAGTGTTGGGAAGCGGACCGTATAGGTCAATGCCGACGTGGTCGAACGCGCGCGGGGCATGGTAAAGGTTGCAAGGGGCCGGTGGCATGTTGAGGTGGCGTCTTGCGTCGTTGCCCTATGAGGCAGGACCGGACGTACTGGCGAACGAAGCGGTACATACCGCGCCAGTAGTACCGAAGCTGGATGCGAGAGTATGTCTTTAAGTCACCAGCGTGGCCGCATTGGGGATCGTCGTGGAACGTGGCGCAGATGTCAGGGCGCAGGTGTCGGGGTATAACAAACAACCACTTGCGACCGCTCGAATTGTAGTTGCGGCGGTACAGCTGGTTATCCCGAATGATAAAGTGCGTGGCTTCACGACGGAGCGTCCGAGAAATTGGCGCTGGCGACTGGTTAGACAGGAAGTCAATAAGCGAAGAGATCGGTGGGTCCTTGCGCTGCTCTGATGGCATGTCGGTAATGTTGAGGGCGAAGGCTCCATGTGCGGAAATAGACGAGTGGACAGGACCGGAGGGCAGGGGTGACCGGGATAGAGCGCCTGCGTCTGAATGTTTTCGGCCGGAGCGATAAACAACGCGGATGTCGTACTCTTGTAGGCGCAATGCCCAACGGGCGAGCCGACCAGTTGGATCTTTTAATGAAGATAACCAGCATAGGGCATGCTGGTCGGTGACGATGTCAAATGGACGCCCGTACAGATAAGGACGAAATTTTCCGATTGCCCAAATGATCGCCAGACATTCCTTTTCAGTAACCGAGTAGTTCGCCTCGGCTTTGGTAAGGGTGCGGCTGGCATACGCGACGACGTACTCTTCGAAGCCATCCTTGCGTTGTGCAAGAACAGCGCCGAGCCGGACATCGCTAGCGTCCGTATGGTACTCAGTTGGTGCAGAGGGATCGAAGTGTCGCAGTACTGGAGGAGAGGTGAGAACGCGTCGCAGTTCTTGGAATGCGTCGTCGCATGCCGGGGACCTCACTTATTATAGGCGCTTACACGGTCATATTCGGCGTGCCAGTCTTCCACGTCGTGGTCGTCTGTGCCGCTAAATATAGCCGGATCGCGCTGGCGGATAACACCAGAGCAGACGATGGCGGGGGGCATGGGAGCAGCAGCCTGGGACGGTCCCGGTTCATCCATTGTAAGAGCTGGTGGTAGCGTCCGACTGCGGAGTTCCAGGATCTTGAAGAGAAACCCAGCACCTCCACCAAATGCAACGGGGGGTGTTCGCCTAGCAGCACTAGCTCTAGGTTGCAGCGGTAGGCTTAAAACAGGTCGGTGCTATCTCGAAACGGGGAAGCAAGCAGACCTCGTCGTCTTCTTCTGATTCACTAGCACCATGCCCACTGCCCAGTGCCTGCAGTACAAGCTTTATATGTATATATATATATATATATGTGTGTGTGTGTGTGTTTGTTACCGAAGCTTTCCCTAAAGTGTAAATATTTTAAGGCAGTTTGTCGTGTGCGTATCATGGCCACGCACGCTTATATCGCCTTCCGTTTCTCTACCACGGGTGCGCTTTAAAACCACGGCGCTGCAATTTTGCTTCAGAGACTTTCCTTTCCTTCCTTCTTCTCCGCCCTTAAACTGCCTCTCTTAACTACTACACGCAGAGACAAAGCAACAGCGCGCGCATTAGATCCCATAGATGAGATGAATATTTACAATTATTATTAGGGTTATAATTATATTCGAGTGCTGATTGCTGTGCTATTGTTTGTTACCGAAGCTTTCCCTCAAGTCTAAATATTTTAAGGCAGTTTGTCGTGTGCATATCATGGCTACGCACGCTTATATCACCTTCCGTTTTTCTACCACGGGTGCGCTTTAAAACCACGGCGCTGCAGTTCTTGCTTTCCTTTCCTTCCTTCTTCTCCGCCCTTAAACTGGCTCTCTTAACTACTACTCGCAGAGACAAAGCAATAGCGCGCGCATGCGATCCCATGGACGAGGTGAATATATATATATATATATATATATATATATATAAAGAGAGAGAGAGAGAGAGAAAACTATCAGTCATAGCTCTCGTAGTATAGCCCTCTGGGCCGTTTCCTTTTTTTTTATTTCGAAAGTAGTCCCATTACGGTTATTATAATTACACGAAGGTATTTCGCCCTCGTCAGCAGCAGTCCTTGAGATAGTTATTCTGGCGGCTAGGTTCCCACGCTATGCGTGCCGCCATCGCACCTGGTTAGGCTTCTCCTAGACGCTAGAGTTATACTGTGTCCGCGCAACCTTGAGCGATCGGAAAGCGCGTTTCCCCCTCTTGGCCGGCGGGGACGGGACGCTTTGTTCCGGCCGCGAAGCCCTCCACGTCTCAGTAAGGTGCCTGGTGGTGGTCTCGTACGGACGATGCCCTCTCGGTGAGCGCAAATTTGCCCTCATTTTTTAAGAGGTTTGATACTTACAAGCATTTGTCTCGCAAACCATATTTATTTCAAGGAAATTTTCCACGTCTCAATAATTCCTCTCGTCGTATTCGAGTGCTCATTGCCGTGTTATAGATTGTTAACGAAGCTTTCCCTCAAGTCTAAATATATTAGGGCAGGTTTCCTTGTCTCTAAAGCCGCTCGAGTTCGCTCTTCTCCTCGAGCGGCCATTTTTCCTAGAAAGTATGCCTTCCGACTTCGCCGACTATCGCGGACAACATGAGTCTCTTTCCACGTAAGTGTGAGGCTCGGAGCAGGAGCTGTGGGGCTTGAAAGTAGCCTGGGACCTAACGAACCAACCGACTGAGCTATCTTTCCGGGCAACATCGAAGGGTCACGAGTTCAAATCACCTGTTATGTTCCTTTCTTTTTCGCCCCTTTTTCTTTCTTTTTTTTCTTTCTTTCAATGTCTTATCCTTTATTTTATCACTGTACGGGAACCCTCCTGAAAAAAAAAAAGAAAGGTATATATCTTCAAATATGTATGGCCTCACATGTGCAGGTCATAAATACCAGGTTCTCTAGCCGAGTGCAATCCATGCGGTATAACCGAGCTCAGATTGGTCCACCTTCACTGATCAAATAGGGCACCACTGTAGGTTAAATGAGGCGTACAACTCCTGCGGGACCCGCCGTGGTTGCTCAGTGGTTATGGTGTTAGACTGCTGAGCACGAAGTCGCGGGATCGGACCCCGACCACGGCGGCCGCATTTCGATGGGGGCGAAATGCGAAAACATCCGTGTACTTAGAATTAGGTGCACATTAAAGAACCCCAGCAGGTCGAAATTTTCGGAGTCCTCCACTACGGCGTGCATAATCAGAAAGTGGTTTTGTCACGTAAAACCCCGTAAATTAATTTTTAATTTAACTCCTGCGGGGACGGTAGAGTATCCGCCTCCCGTGCAAGAGGACCGTGATTCAAATCCCGGTCCGCACAATTCTCCACCGGAAAATACCAGAAAAAGAAAACAACCGCGTGTTGAGAAAATTGCACAAACAGGCCTGGAGTGCGGCCTGATCCCGGGGACCAGAACCGGTAACGCACGCTGTCACCAGAGCAGGATTGGCCACTCTGGTGCAGTACTTGGCCACAACCTCCTATATGAACACAACAATCAAACCCCGGCCCTCAGTCCCCAGCAGCTGCGAAGCAACTGACCACGGCGGCGGTCAGACCTGCGACGCTGCAGAGGGTGCTAAGAATCCCTGGCTCCGGACAGGCCGCCATTGGAATATGAACCTGGCAACGTTTAACGCTAGAACGTTATCTAGTGAGGCGAGTCTAGCAGTGCTATTGGAGGAATTAGAGGGCCGTAAATGGGATATAATAGGGCTCAGTGAAGTTAGGAGGCCAAAAGAAGCATATACAGTGCTAAAAAACGGGCACGTCCTGTGCTACCGGGGCTTAACAGAGAGACGAGAACTAATAGTCGGATTCCTGATTAATAAGAACGTAGCTGGTAACATACAGGAATTCTATAGCATTAACGAGAGGGTGGCATGTCTTGTTGTGAAACTTAATAAGAGGTACAAAATGAAGGTTGTACAGGTCTACGCCCCTACATCTAGTCATGATGACCAGGAAGTCGAAAGCTTCTATGATGACGTGGAATCGGCGATGGGTAAAGTCAAAACAAAATACAGTGTACTGATGGGCGATTTCAATGCCAGGGTAGGCAAGAAGCAGGTCGGAGACAAGTCAGTGGGGGAATATGGCATAGGCTCTAGGAATAGCAGAGGAGAGTTATTAGTAGAGTTTGCAGAACAGAATATTATGCGGATAATTAATACCTTTTTCCGCAAGCGGGTTAGCCGAAAGTGGACGTGGAGGAGCCCGAATGGTGAGACTAGAATTGAAATCGACTTTATACTCTGCGCGAACCCTGGCATCATACAAAATGTAGACGTGCTCGGTAAGGTGCACTGCAGTGACCATAGGATGGTAAGAACTCGAATTAGCCTTGACTTGAGGAGGGAACGGGAGAAACTGGTACATAAGAAAACAATCAATGAGTTAGCGGTAAGAGGGAAAATAGAGGAATTCTGGATCAAGCTACAGAACAGGTATTCGGCTTTAAACCATGAAGACGACCATAGTGTTGAAGCAATGAACGACAATCTTATGGGCATTATTAAGGAGTGCGCAATAGAAGTCGGTGGTACCGCCGTTAAACAGGAAACCAGTAAGCTATCGCTGGAGACGAAAGATCTGATCAAGAAACGCCAATGTATGAAAGCCTCTAACCCTACAGCTAGAATAGAACTGGCAGAACTTTCTAAGTTAATCAACGAGCGTAAGACAGCGGACATAAAGAACTATAATATGGATAGAATTGAACAGGCTCTCAGGAACGGAGGAAGCCTAAAAGCAGTAAAGAAGAAACTAGGAATGGGCAAGAATCAGATGTGTGCGTTAAGAGACAAAGCAAGCAATATCGTTACTAATATGGATGAGATAGTTCAAGTGGCTGAAGAGTTTTATAGAGATTTATACAGTACCAGTAACACCCACGACGATAAGGTGAGAGAGAATAGTCTAAAGGAACTTGAAATCCCACAAGTAACACCTGAATAGGTAAAGAACGCCTTGGGAGCTATGCAAAGGGGGAAGGCAGCTGGGGAGGATCAGGTAACAGCAGATTTGTTGAAGGATGGTGGGAACACTGTCCGAGAAAGGTTGGCCGCCCTCTATACACAGTGCCTGATGACCTCGAACATAACTGAATCATGGAAGAACGCTAACATAATCCTAATCCATAAGAAAGGGGACGCCAAAGACTTGAAAAATTATAGACCGATCAGCTTACTGTCCGTTGCCTACAAAGTATTTACTAAGGTAATCGCAAATAGAATCAGGAATACCTTAGACTTCTGTCAACCAAAGGACCAGGCAGGATTCCGTAAAGGCTACTCAACAATAGACCATATTCACACTATCAATCAGGTGATAGAGAAATGTGCGGAATATAACCAACCGGTATATATAGCCTTCATTGATTACGAAAAAGCATTTGATTCAGTCGAAACCTCAGCAGTCATGGAGGCACTACGGAATCAGGGTGTAGATGAGCCATATGTAAAGATACTGGAAGCTATCTATAGCGGTTCCACAGCCACCGTAATCCTCCACAAAGAAAGCAACAAAATCCCAATAAAGAAAGGCGTCAGACAGGGAGACACGATATTTCCAATGCTATTCACAGCGTGTTTACAGGAGGTATTCAGAGACCTGGAGTGGGAAGAATTGGGGATAAAAGTTGATGGAGAATACCTTAGCAACTTGCGATTCGCTGATGATATTGCCTTGCTTAGTAACTCAGGAGACCAATTGCAATGCATGCTCACTGACCTGGAGAGGCAAAGCAGAAGGGTGGGTCTGAAAATTACCCTACAGAAAACTAAAGTAATGTTTAACAGTCTCGGAAGAGAACAGCAGTTTACGATAGGTAGCGAGGCACTGGAAGTGGTAAGGGAATACATCTACTTAGGGCAGGTAGTGACCACGGATCCGGATCATGAGACTGAAATAATCAGAAGAATAAGAATGGGCTGGGGTGCGTTTGGCAGGCATTCTCAAATCATGAACAGCAGGTTGCCACTATCCCTCAAGAGGAAAGTGTATAAAAGGTGTGTCTTACCAGTACTCACCTACGGGGCAGAAACCTGGAGGCTTACGAAAAGGGTTCTGCTGAAATTGAGGACGACGCAACGAGCCATGGAAAGAAGAATGATAGGTGTAACGTTAAGGGATAAGAAAAGAGCAGATTGGGTGAGGGAACAAACGCGGGTAAATGACAGCTTAGTTGAAATCAAGAAATAGAAATGGGCATGGGCCGGACATGTAATGAGGAGGGAAGATAACCGATGGTGATTAAGGGTTACGGACTGGATTCCAAGGGAAGGGAAGCGTAGCAGGGGGCGGCAGAAAGTTAGGTGGGCGGATGACATTAAGACGTTTGCAGGGACAACATGGCCACAATTAGTACATGACCGGGGTAGTTGGAGTAGTATGGGAGAGGCCTTTGCCCTGCAGTGGGCGTAACTAGGCTGATGATGATTATATATATATATATATATATATATATATATATATATATATATATATATATATATATATATATATATATATATATATTGGCAGCACTCGTACAAATGAGTGCTCTTGGTGTAATTGATGCCTAGCCCCACCTCCGGAGCCCCTTTACACCTGTACGCCTATACACCAAGCCCAAGTGAGACCCGTGCTCGTACGCTTGCTTTTGCTACCCCTCGTTCCAGTCGCCAGCGCGGAAGAGCGTGTTTCGTTTGAGCAATGCATTAAACCTACTCTCTTCAAGAAGTATAGTCGCCTGAACATGCCATGCCACGGTAACGCCCATAGCCTTGATGTCCAGCCCTCACATCTGGCGCAGTCAGCGCCCGAGCCTCTGGCTAGCCACACAGCTACGGCGGTACTCCGACGACCCGGTGATGGAGTGACACTTCGCTAGTCTGTCTGCCATTGTCTGCCTCCTCGCGAAAGCCGTTCCCGCCGTTTGCTCAACTCTTCGTGCACGCATGCATGCGCTTTCCTGTGGAAGTGCTAACATCTAAGCAAAGACCGCCATCAATCCTTCCAGCGGTGGGGAATTTTCTAATGCACAAGCAAAGCCCACTGTCTTTTGTAAGTGAACGTCATCGTACAGCCGGCTCAGAGCAATAAGTTGCCAGGAAGTGCGTGGAACATATCAAACGAGTGACAATGTCGCGTTTTAGCATGCCCAAATGGTTGACTACATGGTGCATTCTTTGCGAGACAACCCATATTCGCCCTCATCGAAGCCAACAGGCCGACCACGGTAGCTGATTTTATGGGCACATGCACTCTCCTCGACAACAGTGCACAACATATGCAAGCTAAAGTAAGGTCGTGGCCATTTCTCGGTTCCATTAGTCCGCCGCCGCAGTCACTTCGTTCATCTACGCCTGCAAAGCCTCAGCAGCCTGACGCAGAACCACGACTCCACTCTCTTCCCGAGGTGCCACATCAAAAACGCGCATTTCAAAGCTGCTCACGGATGTACTAGAAGCTATGTATACAGCTATTTCGGCACAGTACGGTGCACCAGCTTTTCGTAGTGACGAAGACCTGGCTCAGACTCTCAGCTACCAATGCCATGTCTCTGGGCATCTAGTATCCAAATGTCCTACCCGCCAAGGTGCTTGCAACAGCCACCACCATCAGCGATTCTAACCATTCCCATAGCACAGCTGCCCCCGGCCTTGCACATTGTACGCATTACACTTGACAGCTCGCAGCAGCAGTGCCTGTTTTCAACGATGCTGTCCTGAGAGTAGGTAAATGCAAAGGGTTTCCTGACGCTGGATTCAAGGTTACATTGACATCTATAGCCCATGTGCCTGTAGCAAGGTCATCCCATAGATTTAGCCCCTCTTGCTGCTGTCCGAGAAGCCACAACGCTTCCTGTTGGTGCTACCTTTTCAAAAATATCCAGCCGCCCAGTCACAGTAGTTGTGGAATGTACGGTTCTGGAAGAGAATGTACTGCATTTCATTCTTCCTAAGGATCAGTTCTCAGCAGCACAGGGACGTCTCTTCACGCTGCCAAAACCAACCCAGCTTCGCCATCCTTCCACCATTACCGCAAGCCAAAAATTGGTCCCAAGAATGGCAAATGCTGTAATCCCAGCTCAATCCAGCCCTTTTCCACAAGCTGCACTCAGTTCCAAACTCCTTGCAAATAGACCTCTTGCATCTGCCATAGCAGCCCCCATGGCAAGCCTTAGCATCTTGACGTTGCCCTCGAGTAGTACCCGTGCCACGTTAGATGTCCTCACCTACGATACGGTGCCCTTACATATTCATAGCGAATTCCACCAGCGCACATTGGGAGCCAGCTCCCGTTTAGCCAGCGGTCGGTTATAACTGATATATCTCCCAAACACAACGCTGCTGTTGCTCGCCACGATGTGATCTTGCCAGTTAACTGGCATGCAACACCGCATTGACCTGCTACCTGATGGGTTGCCGTACAGTCAAAGTTTGTATCTGTATCTCTACGTAAAAGACAGGCACTTCCTCGAAACTCACGTCAAGAAGTTGCCCGTGCAAGGTATTATCTCCAGGCTTCAGGCGCATGGGCTTTTCCGGTTGTTGTGGTGACCCGCGGAGAGAAAAGGCGTTCGTACCTCAAATATTAGCCCTTCAACGAACGCACAATCACTGTAATTCACCCGTAGCCCTTAGTGGATGGCATCGTGAATGACATATCAGGTTGCGCATTATTCGCTGTACTAGACCTCAAATGTGCCCACTGGCAAGTTAGCTCGCACCCCCAAGAATAAGAGAAGACAGCTTTCATCACTCGTCATGGCACATACATTTGGACGTGCGTGCCTTTTGAGTGGCAAAATGCTCCGTATAATATGCAAATAATCAAGCATATAGTGTTCCAAGATCTGCAGCCCAGGCCCGAGAAATGTGGTGTCCGTGCTTATCTTGAGGATGTTCTTGTTTATGCCAAGTCATTCCGCATGTCTGCAAGCGTCTCGCAGGAGGCACTATATTTGTTCTAGGTCAACGGACTTAAAGCCTTTTGGAAAAAACGCAGCAATGGCCAGACCTCCGTTAGATTGCTCGAATTTATTCTCTCCAGCAAAGCCCAGCACCCAGATCCTGATAAGGCTTCAGCCATTTGTCGCATCCCAGTTCCCCGAAACCCGACACAAGTGCACTCCTGGAGGCAAACAGCAAGCTTTTATTGCCGTTTCATCAAAGGCTTTGCAAAGGTAGTAGCCCCTGTACAGGTGCTCATCAAGGCGCCTACATTTTTGAAAGCAGAGAATGCGAGCAGGTCTTCCAGACAATTCGTATTAGCCTCACCTAGCCGCCCTTTCTGGTGCACTTTGACCCCGCGGCAGACAAAAAGCTAACCACTTAGCCTCACAAGAATAAATGGCCTTGGGTAACGAAAGTCCGACAAACAGATGTCATTTTTTGTTGACTGAGAATAAGACACGCATACGGTACTCATTGTTACGTGCTGACTGGTAGTGAACGTCCCCTCTGTGATAGGTGAGGTGAGAGACTTACCGCCCTCAACGTATTGGTTGAGTGTCGGGAAGCAGAAGCTGAACTTTTTTTTAAAAAGTCCTTTCCTCTAGCGTACCGATGCCACATTCTCCTTGATCCGGTAATGTTTCTTGGAGCAGAAACAAACTTCGATAATATATGAGTTTCAAGTTTTTTACAATATGTCGAGTTGTTGCGCGTTATAAGCCCACGATATTCGTAGCACATCCTCAGACGAGAGCTTGATGCTGCGATAGTAGCGACCTGTATGGTAGTAGTGCGACCTGTAGCACCACATTTTAGTACATGACTTCTTCATAGTCATCGATTCTCGATAGCATATGTCATGTATCATTGTCTAGCTTTATTAAGAATACATTTACGCTCCGGCGAATATTATTTAGGCCTCTACACAGCCGTGTTTCATCCACGTCTCTGTGATCATTATTCATTTACCAACGGCAGTCTTTATCATAGCCTTGGCGCTCTTTGGCCACTTCTGGTCTTTGCGCCACTAAACTGTAATCACCATCATCATCAAGAAGCAATATGAGCGGCGATATCCAAAATCCAGAATAACACGCAATGCGTCATCGCCTTTGCTAGCCAGGAACTTACGTCGACTGAACGCTGCTTCAACAGTAATGTATGGGAGAGTATTGCCGTAGATTGCGCATAACAATAAAGTTTTGTCAATATCTCTTAAGTAGAAAATTCGCTCTTGTCACAGACAACTGGACCATTGCCTGCTTAACTCGTAGGTTCATTTGTATGCACGTGGAATTAGTCGTGTTTGGCTTCACTGTGTGGCATCGGCCAAGTTGCCAGAACGTGGTAGCCGACCACTTGTCCCGTTTGTGATGTGCTGTCACGCGGTCTCCTCAGTGAATGGCCGCCATGCAACAAGAAGATCCTAATTGTAGCGGGATTATTTCAAGCCTAGCCAAGGGAGACGGCCCGGCTTATTTCACCAAAATGGACGATATCTTATACTGCTGAATGTAATTGGGAACATGCGAAGTAGTAGCCCCGTCTGCGTGCGTCCTGCAATTCTGAAGCTATCGGACGATGGTGCAGCACAGTTTGACCCAAAGCGCACTTTGTTGAAGGGGCAGGATCGTTATTGGGGGCCGGACATGGAACAATCGCTGGCAAGTTATGTTTAATCCTGTCTATTGTTATAAACATTTCAATCGCCCTACATCTCGCAGCGTTGGTCTTTCCGGCAGAATGCCCACCACGAACATTCCATGTTCCAGTATCGCAATTGACCATGTAACTGTTTCCCCGTAGCTCAAAGTAGCATTATCAACATTGCTGATTTTACCACTGGCTATATCGTGCTTGCACCAGTTTCATGGATGTGTGCCAATGACGTTATCAAGCATTTGCAGAACGTGTTCTACTCCTATGCCACGGCAGACTTCTGCCTCTCGGACCATAGCTCAGTATTTGAGTCCATTGAGTTCAAGCGCTTAAAGCGTCTTCACAGTGTCTAGCTTGATTTCCCAACTGCCTACTGTCCTGGAGGCAATGATTTAGACAAGAGAAGTAATGGAGCTCTCCCTGTAGTTATGTGCAAGATCTGTCTAGTGGACTTATTGTTATGGCCTACCAAAGTGTAAGGAGCAGCGTTCACCGTCAAGACACCTATGAACTCGAGCACGAACTTCACGCCATTTGAGCTTTTGTATGGCTATGTTCGTAAGATCACCCTTCAAAAACAGCGCCAATTCTAGCAATCATCCCTTGCCAAAGGCTCCCTCGACACGACAGTGCAGCGCTGCGGAGTAGCTGCCACTTTGGAAGCAGCTCAAACCGCGTGCAAAGAGCACTACAATCGCAGGCGCTGTCCTCCCAACTTTAATGCCGATGACCGGGTCTGGGAGAGACAAAAGGCGGCAATGCCTCCCCAGAAAATGGCAGCCCACTTCAATGATTCCTATCCGGTCACTGAGCAGCTAAGTCTATCAACTTTTAGAGCTTTACGTGTGTCATGTTTGACATCACGTCTTGATAATCAGCCGCGAACAATGCGGATGTCACAGCTTAAGCACTAAGTGCTCCTAGTTTATCCAGTGACTCAGCAACTGCCCATAGTAAATGTAGAGACCACGTACAACTCGGAAGTGGACGACGTCGCCTCCGCAACGCGGCAACAGCCTCAGCGGCCAGAATGCACTCGACGGCCACCTTGCCACCTCGACGACGTTTTGCTGGAGTGAAGTGTGTTACCACGCGTGAGCCACTGTGCAACCGTTGTGGTAAGCGTGCAGAACGTATTGACCACGAGACTTGGTCAATCAGACAAAGGTGGGATATGAGCGCCCGTATATGTAAGTGCCCGTCTTAGTGTAACTGATCGCTAGCGCACTTCTGCCACCTCCTTTTCGCCTACGCGACACAAGGCCAAAACAAGGCCTGGGGTGGCTTGCGCGAATATTTCATAATGAAAATAATAACGAATTCAAGAATGTGTTCTTCTGCGCACTAGACGTTTAGGAACGCGTTCTTCAATTCGTTATTATTTTCGTTATTAAATGTTCGTGCAAGCCGCCCCTGGGCACGTACGCTCGCTTTTTCACTCTCTTGTTCCTACCACCGGCACGTATGGGCGTTTTTCCGCTGAGCGAAGTAATGAACGTGTTCTGATCAAGAACTTATATCACCTCGACTTGCCGTGTCACACTAGGGTCCCTAGCCTTCACGTTCAGCCTTCACAATATGTACACGGGAAAAAAAATGGTCACACGTAGGAAAAAGCAACGCTTTGTTGCTATCGGTTGGGCCGTCGCGGAGACATTCGGCCGTAAAAGTAGCTTTTTTTACACTTTTGTACGTGTGACCACGTCTTCCCATGTACACCGATCAGGGCCACTAATCTTTCTATGAATTAACACACACACAAACACACACACGCACCAAACATACACACGCACGCACGCACATGCACGCACGCACACACACACGCACGCACACACACACGCACGCACACGCATATATGTTATTAAGTTTGTGTGTGTGTGCGCCCGTAGCATATGGATATAGTTGGGTGTGTGCTGCTATTCGGTCACCGTTCACGGTTATCGCTTTTGCGACGTGTTGCGAATAGATGCGGAGTGCAGGGCATAGTGTTTCTTGTTGTTGTGACAACCAGTGACCCAAGGCTGCACCAAGTTGGCAAATCGAAGAGCTGCGAATAACCTTGGCACCGACCCACATTTTCATACTGCAATGCCTTCGGGAGCGGCAAACAAGAGCGGTCAGATAGTCGCGAGATAATTGTGTAAAAAAACTCGGCTAAACTCGCCAAGAATGCCTGGCATTACAACCTCTCTAGTTGTAAACCCAACACAACGTTAATTGCGCAGAAAGAAAGAGCGTTGGCTTCATTGTAAGGCCTGATTGAGACAGCTGTCTAGCACCATTAAGGTATCGGTAACCATCATGACCCAGCGTTCTCTTGCCGATTTCTCCCCAGAAATTAGACGTCGGTGACGTTAAGGTTTTTGAGGAGAAACCAGCGAGGAAAAGCTGCCTGCTGAGGGACGCGGGTGCCGGCTATGTGAATCAGGCCAAAGTTGAAAAGGCACTAAAATTAAGGGTATTGTATGAAGAAATGACTTTGGTGCATAAGATGAATACAAGTCAAGTAAATTTCGCGGTAATGAATAGCGCCAAAAACGACACCGGCTTCGCTGAATCCTGCATATTAAAAACAGGTTAGTAAATCACCGGTATACTTACGCATGGGCTGCGCTGGCTGGAATTGAAATCGGTGCTGATTGCACGTGCACGACGCACTTTCTGGGCCTCAAAACCGCTGCGTAACATTGATGCTTAGGACACTGTTTCCAGTCGTGCTATTTACCTCATAGTTGCTATTCTATTAGGTATGAACACACGGTAGACGGTGCTAAAGAACATACCTTCACTGTCGCGGAGCAGACGAACTGAAAAGTAAGAAGAGACACACAATAAATGAACAACTAGAGAGCTATTACTGTGCCGCCACATGGACGCTGCCGTCATTGAACACGTGGCCGCGCTGCCATAAATCGCTTTACGGTTGCCTTCGAACCCCACATCCTCCCCAAATCGGCACTCTTAGCCCGTCCTGTGTCTTCTCTATGCCCTATGTAGTGCCTATCCTCTATGAGTGGCGACAGGAAAGAAACGGGTATCTTTCTTTCATATATCGGGGATCACGTTCGTCTTTCGCGTATAGAAAGATTTCTCATGGACGCGTTTCAGTGCGTGTTTAGAGTTATTCTATGACATTTAGTTTTAGCGATGCGTACACTTTTCTGGCAGTTCTGTGCACTATTAAACACATTTGTCATTCTAAGAGACCAGAAGAAAACGGAAACGATTCGCATCTGTAATAGCAACTGAGATTCAGCATAGTTCAACGCCTGTTGTAAAGACTGCTTGAGATACAAATGTGCGTTTTCTTATCACTGCATTTTTAGAGGTTAACCACTACTAAAGAAACTATTATACCTTAGTTGTAAGAATTGTTTTTATATGCTTCTACTTTTCATTAAACAGAAAAGATTTACAACTTAGAAAAAGAAACTTAAACTTGCAATGATCGCTTCCCTGGACTCTGAACCGCAATGGACTTGTAGGAATTAAGGCACTGAGCAATTTCTGCCTTGAACTTAGCAAGAGGAAGTCCTGCACTCTCCCCAAGCAGCACCGCTGCTATCCGGTAAGAATGCCCCGCAGCCACTACGTAGGAAACTGGAATATGTGTAAAAGGCACAAAAATACCTATTCCGCGACCGGAAATGGATGCAGTACCAAGCGAAGTGGGAGGCAAGGGAGCCTACACATCCTATGTGTCTGTTGTACACATTCTCAATCCAGTAAACAAGCTACACTGTTTGCCCAAATTTTTTTGTAACAATACAATTCATGTTTGTGCTAGAGCTATTCCCAGTTGAGGGCTGTTAAAATAATTATCAATATATACCTTAGCCTGAGAGAGGCACACCAGACACGTTCAGGCTCTCCGAAATTTCTGTAATAGTTTACGCGCTACCCAGCCGCCATTCCCATCTTCACCTTCCCCACTCCTGGTCGAGCGAACCCCCCATTCACCCTCCCCCCCCATAAAAAAAAAGGGTTTTGGCTACGCCATTGCCCTATGCTATACGCCACACAATACAGGGCTAGTAAGCCGGAGAACAATCCTTTCCCAACCATACCATCTGTGACAATGTCCACTGCAAAATAAAAGTGGCATAGAACACTACTGGCTCCAGACCGAAAAAGAATCTTGTACACCCATCGATTTCGTGTTTTGAGGTTGCATTGTTTGAGGGCACTTTTTCCTTTAAGGAACAAATCTGTTCACAAACAACAACTTTTACCTTAACCGGCACTGAAGTGCCCTACTTTGACGCTTTCTGTCAATGGTCTGACTCTTACGGGATGATCATTTTTAAATTGCATGGAATTTTCAAAAATTGCCTGTGGGTGAAAACAAATCTAGTCCTTGAGCTGGATCAAATATAGAGGCGGTCATTACGTGTAGGAGAACTGGAATGACGTATTCAGATAATTAAACCCTTCGCTAATTAATTTTTATTTATTATTTTATGGTATATATTGCAATTTGTGAAGTGTAGCCGATCGCAAGGCGTATTGATTTGGAACGAACATACAGAATGACACGAGTTTGAAAGTGTGAGCAGTGAAACTTTCCTTAAAAATGCACTGTTATACCACTTTAACGAAAACCACTACTACGCGTTGAATCACAAAATTATCGTGAGCGGGAATGTCTTCGATCCCCACTTTGAAAATATATCTCGAAACTGGTATCCCCAAGATTCATTTCATGCGGTTACGTATTGCAAATTCACCAGCAATAATTCGTAAATATGACATCCTGTGTCGCAAATAGATAACTAAGAAGTTTTTGTCAATTTTGCTTATTATTTTAGTAATTTTTTAAATTTATCATGCTAATGTACGCCTTTACAAGTAATCCAATTCAATGACAAGAATTATGCTATTTGCCATGGGGATTTGTTTAGAATTACTCGAATCTGAACAATGACCAACCCGCATATTGCCTGTCATGAGGTGCCTGAGTCGGCGCTGGGCACTCCGCCTTCGCTTTCCCGCGAACTTAGACAGGGCGCCAAATAAGGCAGACTCTGATTTTCGGTCCCCAGTGCGAAATTTTGTGCGAAAGAATAACTATTTCTACCGTGATGTTAAATTTTTAAAATAAAAACAATAACTTTAATCGTTAGCAAGTATCCAAACTGGAAAATCATATTATAGATAGGTCCACGCGGTGAGGCATTCGGAGCTTTCATTTCCGAAATAAGAATTCCTCCCCCTTTCGTGATCATTCAGTATATGACACCGTATATGCCTTGTGATAAATTAGAAACTTTTCCCAATCACGCCTTATGCGTTTCCACACACACAAAAATACATCTGTATGTCAAATTGACATGATGTGCAGTAACAAATTAAAGAACATTTCTTTCGGAATGACATTAGAACGAGCATAGGCAGAAGGACTGCTGTGCCGCATTACTGAACTTGGTTGCTCATCTTAAAGACAGTAATCATATTCTACTATGCCTTTTCGAGTTGCCTGCCGCAGGGTTCGTGCTTAACACTAGCCTCATCAACTCGGCTTCTTGGTAAACGTTGCTTCACGGCATTCTATGACACTACGATAAATTACGCTCGCAGAGTGTGAGTTATAGTGAATACGTAGTAAGAAGGTGTGCCTCCAGCAGGACGTATATATTCGCGAGTTACTGGATCCTTTGTAACACCACATTGAATTCGTTGTTTCAAGTTGACGTAGTCTTAGTTGTAAGGGTGAAACGTCCAACTATTCTCGTTAAGAATGCGAGCTGTGTACTTACCGCTTGACTCTCCGTACGGAGTATCGTGCGTGAAGTCTGAAAGTTAGGCAAAGCACGACGATTTTGCAGAGTTGCAGTCTCTCGGAGAAACGATGCGCACACTCTGCGACATACCCCATTCAAAAGCAGCTCAAGAACTCTCCCCCGGCTTGTTTTTCGCCGGCGCAAGTATATTACACACAAATTTACCTGCATTGTTAATATGGGCGCTGTTTCTTGCACTTTCGCCAAACTCATTGCAAAACAGCACGTTTTTGTAGTGTTGTTACATGGCTGGGTTTACTTGTTATGTTGTGCCATAGTGTACCTTTTTGTTTTGGATCCCACATTAAAGCAAACCTTAATGAAAATATTATGTTGCACTATAGAACGAGATGAGGCTTCTTTGATGACTAATTCGCCTTTTGCAGGTAGAACAGAGCTTTGGCAAACAAGAATAGGCGACAATAGAAAGCAGGAGCACCGCCGCCTGTTGTGGACTACGCGACCTCTCATGTGATGTCAGCACGGCTACAATAAAGGAGAAGTGGAGATTACGTAAACTCGTCTGTTTTGGAGCGAGCGCCAGAGAAGCGGCAGCGAGACCTTCGGTGGCCATTTTCCAGGCAACAAAAACATATAGTGCTGCACACGCACACAAAACAAAAGAAAACGTTGCTGGATTTATATACACTAGACTATCGATGTATTCGACATGCGTTTCTTTGAGTATCCATTTAAAGTATGAATAGGCTATGCTGCAATGCTCATGCGTATTAAAGACAAAACAATGCTCTAATTACAAGCTGCCTTGCCATATAGTCTGCGCGGCGTAATGTCTGGAAAGAAGGCCAGGAGTGAAGGTTTAGTAGAGGGCACTTTGCAATCCACTGTAGTCGATACCATCATCATCTTCAGGGTCTTTTTACGCCCACTGCCGGGTGAAGGCCCCTCCCACCTATCTCCCTTGCCCCCTGCCGTGCGCTAGGTCATTCTGAGTGACGTCTGCAATTTTTCTAATTTCATCGCAGCACCTAATTTTCCGCTTTCCTCGACTGCGCTTCTATTCCCGTGATACCCAATCTTTAACTCTGATTACCAGTTATTCTTGTCTAGCTCAATTTATTCGTTTTAACGTAAACTAGAATATAGGTGAGCAAGTTTGCTCTGAAATCCTCACCGCTGTGCTCCTTTCTCGTAATGTCAAGCATAACTTTTCTCGTTCCATTGCTGGTTGCGCTGTCATTAAGTTTTCAAACTTGAGCTGCAAGTTTCGCCCCCGTATTTTAGACCCATAGGATTCACTTTTTTTCAGAGAGGTACTGGTAAGCTGCCAGTGATGATTTATTATTACCTACCGTACACGATCTAACCCACTTCATTTTTATTTTTTTACATTTCCTTCTCATAATCCTGCTCTCCTGTCAGTGACCTAGATCAGCGATCTAGATAAGCATGCTCTTTGAAAGATTACAGAGGCTTAATGCAGATAATGATTTCTTGTTTCATTTCCGGGCTATTTAATATTAGCTTGGTCTTCTGCATTTTATTCTTGAACCTCTACTCTACACTTTTTGGTTAATGTCCTTATTACGTTCCTCAGGAAGCGCAATAACAGGAAGTGTACCTCGAAACGCTCACTGCAGAAACAAGAAAAGAAATCGATGTTATTCTATAGGAGAGTCCCAGCATATTGCAGGATGTACAAGTGTTACGTAAGGCCTAGGGAAGCCACCAAAGGTTAGTAAGGTCAAAGATTGCTCCCACTTTGGAAAGAGAAAGAAGTAACTTACATGATGAAACAGGCCAACCTAGGCTCAGTCAGGTTAAAAGCAGAATAATTCAATCTGATACTTGCAGCCAAAAAATCAGCTATACAAATGTAAGATAACTGTAACATAGAGTAAATGAATGAAAACCTAAGTAGGCTGATTTTAGAAGCAGCAGTTTAATTCGGAGGTAATGCACCAAGGAAAAAAGTAGGTAAGCTCTGCCAACTAACAAAGGACCTAATAATGACATGGCAAAGCTTGGAAAACGTCTAACTTAAGGGATCACACAGAATTGGCTGACCATTCAAAGCCCGTTAACAAGAAAAAAAAAACAATTGTCATTCGAAATTTTAAATTGCCAATGACTGGGTAAGCAGTAATAAAATGAGGGCAGCGTGAAATCAGTGTGCAGCATACGTGACACAGGAAAGACCAAAATGCACGTAGTGAAAGATAAGCGGGGCATTCTCGACGGCAGTTTTAATGACATAGAAGAATTTTGAATTGACTTACACTGAAGTCAGAACGCGCAAACAACCTTCATTGGAAGTATTGACGAACCGGATGCAGAAGCTCCATGCATACCTTGCGATGAGGTTAGAATGAATTGCAAGATATGTGCCGAGCATAAGCGGCAGGAAATAGAATAACAGCCGATAACTTTTGGCTCAATTTCTTAAGTATAGACTTAAGAAGCTTTAACTCGGGTGCTCCTATCTAAATACAAGTAAAAGTATAATTCGTTTTTCTCGGCAACTACTGCACCAAATTTGATGAAGTTTGCTGCATTTAAAAGAAAAACCTAAATACTAATGACTGCTTGTTTCCAAGTTATTATTTAGTCGTAAAATTTTGAATTAATGGTAAAAATCTGAAATTTTCGTAAATACGAAACTGTGAAGTTTACAACTCTAACTCAGCAAACGAAAAATTATAATACGATTCTGTGAATTGCATGTAATAGTACACCTGAAACAGTCAAAATTGCTAAGGTACACATGAATCTCAAAAAATTTTGTAATATGGAAATATAGCTTTTGCAGAACCTTTGTACAAAGCGTAAGAAATCACGTAAGATATAACATGACGTGTAGAATTTGCCCGCTTTAAATGGCCTAATGGATGCCCTTTAGAGGACCGCCATATCTATTCTCGATGCAGAGCTATGAATTTGGAAACTTCGTGTATCTTTTTCAAAGTTACGAATTTCTGAAAATGTTTTCAGCAAGATTAAGTATGTAAATGGAAATTCCACTTCCAGTAGGCAGTAGAATTTTACGTTCTCTCCCAAATGCTGCAAACTCCATTTATATCGGCCCAGGGGTTAACGCAGAAAAATGTTTTTGCCTTTTACATGTACTTGAAAAGGCCGCGCGGATGTTGTGCACGAAAATAATTTACTTCAAAAGCTTGCAAGTCTTCATACCTAATGCCGCACTTCTTCAAATGTACCAGAGAGTTGGAACAATGCCAACAATATCCTAATGCATTTGTTGGGAGACGTTAAAGAATTCAAGACGTTTACGTTCATTAGCTTGCTTGAAATTATCCACCAATATAAATTCTAAAAAAAGCACTTGACTCCCACCAACGAAAACAACAGGCTGCTGAGCTCAACCGATTAGTCATAGGCGGAAACTCGGCGATCTCAGCAGGCTTTCAAATATTACGAAAAGCCATTTTACTCAGTAGAAATAGAAGGAGACAATGGGGCAAAGCGTAATCAGAGAGGACTCGACCTACTTAATTTGTATGGTCTATAACGAGGCAGTATTACCGTTTCAAATGAAGCGAGACAGAAATTCACAGGAATATTAAGACTCGAAGTGATCAAATGTGGTAAAACGAGAGATGTCCCTAAAGCAACCGTTTCGACAACGCGGTTTGTCTTCTTGGGCACTGCTGAACCGGCGAATAGAAGAATGACTGATGACGTAGCTAACGGGACAACGCTATTATCTGGCTCCATGCGTGCGTACAACGTGGCGACTAACTACTGCTTCGTAACACTCTGACAGCAAACTGTGCCCACCGTTGAAGTAGTTATTTTGAAGAATTTGTTACGTTCAGCACCTGTGTTGGCCTGTGTGCTCGAACTGTTTCGGGCCGAACTGGTAACCGTTATTTCTTTAGGTTCAGGCTCAGTTTTGGTTCAAACGTAGTGAAAAGAATTTCGGTTGCATTCGGTTAAAATGCCAATTATACTGGATAGCCTAGCTTACTGTGACAAATTTAGTAACTACGAGTCATAATTAAAAAAACATACATATGCATTAATTTCATATGGTCGGCAAATACTAAAAAGGAATGCTACGAGGACCTTAAAGACAGTTCTAAGTGAGATTTATATTTCACGGACACAAAGTATTTCAAAAACGCCTGAGGAACCTACGTTTTCAGTTTCAAAGCCCTCGTGTCATGAACGCAATCATTATCCTGAATACCGCTAACCGTGTCGCTTACACGATAAAAACATATGCTTGCGCTGAAATATATTTAAGCAGGCGTATTTAATAATAACGTGACTAGCGTTCGTATCTCTCTCTCCTGTTGTCGGGCCTACCGGCATACGGTAGTCGCTCGTTGGTGGACGGTGTTCAAAGGTCGGCCTTGCGATAAGGCGCCGCTTGAAACGGCGCGCTATGCCTCGCGCACTGGAGTGGCGACGGTGCCTTCCACGGCGAACGTCAACCTCATAGCCCATTGATAGGCCTGTGCTATTTCGTCTGAGCTTTGATGTGTTCAAAAGTTTAGATGAGCTCGTGAGCGTTCGCAAGGAAAACATCAGCTCCTTCCTTCGTTCGGTTATTTACATGCGTTGACTTTCATCGTGGATGGTTTCTGAAAAATATTTCCATTACGCCATTTCAATAAATTTATATAGAAGGAAGTTTCTTTTTAAAGAGAAGCTTTCTTTGCATCTTCCTTCGACTTTCTCGCTGCTGTTGCTGCTGTGGTTGCTGTTGCCAGCCAAATCGATTCGAGGGGGGGGGGGGGGGGGGGCTTCAGAGCATGTATATACATGGAAGGAACGTGGCAGAGGAGCCAAGAGACGCGAGCAACTGCTTTGGACCGCACCGCGTCGAATGTGCACGATGGCCTGTGGAGCTCACTGGTCGTCGCTACATTTGCCTCTCGACCGCGTAATTACTCGTTACCTCCTGCAAGCGCTTGCCTTTCTGCCAACGTGCAAGTGCAGAGGGAAGCTGTAATAGAATGGAAGAGAGTAGAGGGGGAGAGTAGAGGGGGAGAGCACGCAGAAAATCGGTAGAACCGACGGAGTCGCAAAACGAGTCAATAACAGCTTTTTCACTCTCGCTTCCTGTTCCCTACAAAAAGAAAGGGGGAGGGGGCGATATGGAAAAAGATGACTTGAGCGGGCAAGGAAAGGCTGGATAAACTTAAATTCATGGTACGGTACGATGAATTTCTGCAATTTCTGGAAAAAAAACATGCAAATATGCCTAGTGTACAACCTACACAGGCTTTGCTGAAGCACAGCCGTATTATTTAAAGCGCACCGCAGGGTCTTGGCGACACAACGGAAGTGGTCGCACGTGAAATCAACACTTCTGTGCCGGCCACGACAGCTTTGAGGCTACGGTACAAGCCGATGTCGCAGATTTGACCGAGGTAGCCGAATTTCGACTGGAGCGAAATAAAATACGCTCGCACATTTTGATATATGGACACGTTAAAGAACACTACGGCGACAAAATTAATCTTGAGAGCACCACTACAGCATGCCTCACAACCCGATTGTGGTTTTGGCACGTCCAATTCAAAATAAATGCTTCTGCCACGATGCGATGTGCCATGTGAGGCAATGACAATGCTCAACCCTCACAGCGATTATGAAATACGGCGCACGACGACGCTTCCACCATACATCTATCCGTGTGCGTTCTGTGCATTACGCAGACAAACAGCAGTGGTGCACGCAAGGTAACGTTTGACGTCAACTTAGCACTTTCGCGTTGAAATGGACGTGGAAGAAATGAAACATTCGCCCTCAGCATCACCGCTAATTATCGTCAATCAATGCAATGAGCACATAAAACTTCTCATACATTGATTCCCTCAGTGTGTGGCACCTGCATAATATTTTTTACTTCAAGTTACGGAGAAATGAAATGGAATGCGCGCAGCGGCAGTCGTAGAACATGCAGTACATAGTTCTACATTACTCATTCATCAACTGAATCTTATTTCACTTATTTACACAGAGTTATAAAGCGCTCCTCTTCCTAAAGAAAGCTAAAATACTAGCAAATTTCGGAATTCTGTCAACTTGCCACAAAGAATCACTGAATGTGTCGTTAGTTTTTATCGGACCAAATGCATATGTCTCAAATCCGAGTAGCACACTGGCACGCCTATGACATGTCCATTAGCGATTACCTACAGAGAAAGCGCAAAAAAGAATTCGATATATCAAAAGTGGCAGTCGTGGTGTAGAGGTAGAGCATCCGTCTCGCGTGCAAGAAGACCGTGGTTCGAATCGCGGTGCCAGGCAATTTTTCACCGGATTAAAAAAAAAATCTGCGTGTTGATACAAAATTGCATAAACAGGCCTCGAGTGCAGCCTGATCCCGGTGACCAGAACGGGGCACACCCTCTCCAGAGCAGGATTGGGCACCCTGGTGCAAAACGTGGCCGCAACCTCCTATATGAATACAAAATCAAACCCCGGCCCCTCATTCCCCAGCAGCTGCGAACCAACTGACCACGACGGCGGTCCGACTTGTGGCGCGGCAGAGGGTGCTAAGAATCCCTGGATCCGGAGAGGCCGCCATTGGAATGTGAACCTGGCAACGTTTAACGCTACCTTCTTCGTTTAATAACCTACCGCAACGCTACCTTCTTCGTTTTAACGTTTAATACCTTCTTCCGCAAGCGGGATAGCCGAAAGTGGACGTAGAGGAGCCCGAATGACAAGACTAAAAATGAAATAGACCTTAAACTCTGCACTAACCCTGGCATCATACAAGATGTGGACGTGCTCGGGAAGGTGCACTGCAGTGACCATACGATAGTAAGGATTCGAATTAGCCTAGACTTGAGGATGGAACGGACGAAACTGGTACATAAGAAGCCGATCAATTAGGTAGCGGTGAGAGGGAAAATAGAGGAATTCCGGATCAAGCTACAGAACAGGTATTCTGCTTTAACTCGGGAAGAAGACCTTAGTGCTGAAGCAATGAACGACAATCTTATGGGTATCATTAAGGAGTGTGCAATAGAAGTCGGTGGTAACTCTGTTGCCACGGTCCTCACCAAGATAGTTTGAAAATGCCTTTTCACCCCAGGGGCACTCAGCAGGATGGCAGATGGGCGCAAATGCCGACACACTCTTGTACATGCCACGATTTTTCAGAGCACAAATAAGTGCACCATGACCACCCATGCTGTGCACAAATATGCCTTGTCTGGTAGTGTCAACTGGATGTTGACAGGATGCCAATAAGCTATCGCAGGAGACGAAAGATTTGATCAAGAAGCGCCAATGTATGAAAGCCTCCAACCCTACAGCTAGAACAGAACTGGCAGAACTTTCGAAACTAATTAACAAGCGTAAGACAGCTGACATAAGGAACTATAATATGGATAGACTTGAACATGCTCTCCGGAACGGAGGAAGCCTAAAAGCAATGAAGAAGAAACTGGGTATTGGCAAGAGTCAGATATATGTGTTAAGAGAACAGGCGGCAGTATCATTACTAATATGGATGAGATAGTTCAAGTGGCTGAGGAGTTCTATGGAGATTTATACAGTACTAGTGGCATCCACGACGATAATGGAAGAGAGAATAGTCTAGAGGAACTCGAAATCCCACACGTAACACTGGAAGAAGTAAAGAAAGTCTTGGGAGCTATTCAAAAGGGGAATGCCGCGGGGGAGGATCAGGTAACAGCAGATTTGTTGAAGGACGGTGGGCAGATTGTTGTAGAAAAACTGGCCACCCTGTATACGCAATGCCTCATGACTTTGAGCGTACCGGAATCTTGGAAGAACGCTGACATAATCCTAATCCATAAGAAAGGGGATGCAAAAGAATTGAAAAGTATAGACCGATCAGCTTACTGTCCGTTGCCTTCACAACATTCATAAAGGTAATCGCAAATAGGTAATCGCAAATTACACTTCTGTCAACGAAAGAACCAGGCAGGATTCCGTAAAGGCTACTCAACAATAGACCATATTCACACTATCATTCAGGTGATAGTGAAATGTGCGGAATATAACCAACCCTTGTATATAGCTTTCATTGATTATGTGAACCCGTTTGATTTTGTCGAAACCTCAGCAGTCATGGATCCAATACGGAATCAGGGTATAGACGAGCCCTATGTAAAAACACTGAAATATGTCTATAGCAGCTCTATAGCCACCGTAGTCCTCCATAAAGAAAGCAACAAAATCCCAGTAAAGAAAGGCGTCAGGCAGGAAGATACGATCTCTACATTGCTGTTCACAGCGTGTTTACAGGAGGTATTCAGAGACCTGGATTGGGAAAAATTGGGATAAGAGTTAATGGAGAATACCTTAGTAACATGCGATTCGCTGATATTGCCTGGCTTAGTAGCTCAGGGGACCAATTGTAATGCATGCATTTACGATATGTAGCGAGGCACTGGAAGTGGTATGGGAGTATATATACTTGGAGAGGCAAAGCAGAAAGGTGGGTCTAAAAATTAATCTGCAGAAAACTAAAGTAATCTTATGTCTCGGAAGAGAACAGCAGTTTACAATAGGTAGTGAGGCACTGGAAGTGGTAAGAGAATACATCTACTTAGGACAGGTAGTGACCCTGGATCCGGATCATGAGACTGAAATAATCGGATGAATAAGAATGGGTTGGGGTGCGTGTGGCAGAGGTTCTGAGATCATGAACAGCAGGTTGCCATTGTCCCTCGAGAGAAAAGTGTGTAAGCTGTGTCTTACAGTACTCACCTAGGGGGCAGAAACCTGGAGGCTTACGAAAATGGTTCTACTTAAATTGAGGACGACGCAACGAGCTATGGAAAGAAGAATGATGGGTGTAACGTTAAGGGACAAGAAAAGAGCAGATTGGGTGAGGGAGCGAACGCGAGTTAATGACATCCTAGCTGAAATGAAGAACAAGAAATGGGCATGGGCAGAGCATCTAATGAGGAGTGAAGATAACCAATGGTCATTAAGGGTTAGGGACTGGATTCCAAGGGAAGGGAAGCGTAGCAGGGGCCAGCAGAAAGTTATGTAGGCGAAGGAGAATAAGAAGTTTGCAGGGACGACATGGTTACAATTAGTACATGACCGGGGTAGTTGGAGAAGTATAGGAGAGGCCTTCGTCCTGCAGTTATCGTAACCAGGAGGATAATGATGATGTCGATGATGATGATGATGATGATGATGATGATGTCGTCAGAAGTAACGATGCTTAATTTTTCTGTCAGTCAAGCTCGAAAATTGGAGGAGACACGTGTTTGTGATTAGAAAACTGTTCAGTAATAAAGAATAATGTGGTTTTAATTGTTCATTCCGACACAATGTAGTACCTCTTTGGGGGACTATACTGGTGCGCGTAGCGCAATAAACGGTAAAAATATAACTACCACCTATTGTAGAGCAGCATAGCTTGTGTGTGAAGAAAGTGCAACATGCTACTTACGCCTTGGGTCACCATGTGTTCCTGACTGCCGGGAAGCTGTAGAATGGAGCAGAGCGGTAAGGACTGAAAAGTGATTAAGATAAGCTTTGTCTTTACAGAGAAAAAAATAATCGCGTTAGTTTTGTCCAATTTTAGAAGTGGATTTCCAAAGATGCTGACCACTGTCTAATTAGAAAGTATGTATCTGGAGACTTAAGATTATGCGCTTCCGTATTTAGCCTCGAAAACGGAAGAGAAGTCGTAAAGAAAAGCTACTGGCCAGAAGTTACGTAATGAGTCTAGCCCTGTTACTGCTGTGGGCTCCAATGACGCGTTTATTACGTTAACAAAAGCATATGGGGGAGTGGAAAGTCTCGATGCGGCCAAGCATGGTACCATTCTATTGATTAATTCTCTAGTGCAGATCGTTCGTCAATTTGGAAACGTTGCATGTTGGTTTCATATCAGTTATTTGTAGGTTACAGGGTTTTAGCGCGGAGTCTTGTGCCTTGTGTTAGGTTTAATATAAGAAAAAGCTTCCTCTCAAGCAAGCTATGCGGATCGATGATTAGAGAAAGACAGTTTTCATATGTGAATTGCTAGCGGTCGGTACTTGAAATACAAAGTGAAAGATTTTCATATTTAAACTACTTCCTCTTTAGGGCAAATAATGACTGGATATAACGCTCATGTTGGAATCGCTATGAAGCTGGTAATAAAATGTTTTGCGTCCCACCTTAGCAAAAACGCCGCGAAGCAATGCAAATGGCTACCAAAAAAATTAGAGGAACCTAAAAATTGCTTACAATTTTCTCTTGCATTATTATCGGTAATGTTGATGTGACTGGGAACAATTCTGTGAAACAACGTTGATAAATTGTGTAAAACTTTATAGAATAAATAAATAATTCAGAAAAAAACTAACACCACTGTTGCAGAACTACATACCGCACGAAGAGCTTTTTTCAACAGAACTTAAAACCAGTGAATCCTTACCTTTTTGTTGAGGTCATACACCGACATGCATTGGTGAATAATATTCGCAATTTTGCTATCTTTGTTTAGGAAGTGAGCTATTATGTAGGCAAGTGCTTGTCTTCCATATTTAATACTGAACATTGATATTTTAAGTCAGCTGTGCCTAAGGTGGCATCGTGAATTATCCGGCATAGATGATGAGGACTAAGTGTGCTGGTCACACAGAATTTCCTTCCGTGTATACACGGCAAGTTTCAGCTGGAACAGCGGGGTAAATATGAGTATGTTAAGCTCAAAAAGGATGGTGTTGTCTGGACTCTTCGTTGAAGATTGTCTGAAACTTACAGCTGCTTTATTTTGTAGCATTCTTGCCTGTCTAAATTTGCCTTAGTTGTGATAGCCTAGATTAGAAGGCAATGGCGAAGATGAGAATGTAGGACATCAATAAATGAAATTTTAACCATTTTGGCACCAACACTCAACTATTGTACAATATTGATATCGTCCCACACACATTTGCACAAAGCTTGTTTACGTGATGTATTCTGCTCATGTTGTCTTCGAAAACGACGCTTGCAAACTTCTGATTGCGTATCTTTTCAATAGCACAGTTATCAAATGTTATACAAGCATTATACTAAGGATTAGTGCGGCTTTTGAATATCGTATGGTTAGTGTTCATAACCTTCAATTAAAGGTGACTAACATCCAATTAGTTTGAAGATATTATTATTCATCTATTAGCTACCTTTTGAGGATCGAGCTTTTTACCTGTAAACAATTTGCTAGGGTCGTTTTTACATATTTGCATGTAAGGAGTTGGCGGTATATGCACATCACTTATATCGACAACGAAGAATAACGGTGCTTGTCACCCTTTTGTGCGCTAGTCACTTCAGCATGGAATACCAAATAGCCCGGTCTCACTTCCTGCCCAAAAAAGAGCCCTGTGGTAATCCAAATTTCATTGGCTGAAACTATAACTGTTTCCAATTGTTGGGAAAGTACATATTGGGCTATTAAATTAAGAGGCCGGTTTGCTTTGCAAGCAGTCGCTAACCGACATTACATGTTGAAGGTTTGTGCAGCAATTTGTTTTTCTTTTTTTGTTGTTATGAAGAATAGAGGTGCACATAGTCGCAGTACTTCGATACGAGTGAGCAAATGAACATACATGTAGAAGCCTGTTCGCTGATACTTGAATTCAGCGAACGTACGACCTCCGTATCATTTGCAAATGCATATCCTCCGAGATACTGGCCGGCCCAGCAGCCCATGGCAGCAGTAACCACGCTACACCCGGGAGGGAAGGCAACGAAAATTTTCCCTTTTATTTAGAGTGGCAAGAGAAAACTCCACAGAAATTGTTACGTTGATGCAAGAAATTTGGCATTTCACCCTTTCGATATGCCACAAGGAAAGCGTCACTCTCCGAAATTCCTGGCGCGTACTGCGCATGTTAAATATTAGACCCAGGGAAGGAACATTTACAAAAAGACGCTTCAAACTAGTGATCACGTCGTTCTTGCGTATCAGTTCGTAGGTAAGGTGTACAACCCTCGGCAGTAATAAAAAAAATTTAGAAGACTTCTTAACAAACATTCGTTACTGAACTCGTTTATGTAGCATTGGGGCCCATTTATATGGCAAGCTTGGAGGCAATCTAGTTTTAATGCACAACCCAATCATTTTAGTCCTAAATTTCGAATTGGTCGAGATATAATTTTAATCGAATTTCAACAATCAATCCAGGCAAAGTATCGAAACGGAACGCACCCTACCTACGTCATAGGGAAATGCCACGTAATGACGTTTGTTACGAAAATTAGTTGATGACATTTCGCTACCAATCCTGATACATTACGTCAAGACAGATGCTTGTACATCTATCTTGATGACGCATAACGACCATGCCAGCAAATCTGATAGGCGCTAGTCGCGCCTAATTTATAGGGACATGTGCACCTGCCGAGGTTTGAAACAATGGAATGTGACATATCCTATCGCTGAAACCTCTAGTGAAGAATATTGTGGTAGCACTTCTAGGCACCTCGCAAATGGGCATCCCTACCCAACTTAGCTCTGCTCCGAGTGGTCGTGTGTGCCTGTTACAATTCAATGGGCATCCCGGAGTGAAACAGTGTGCTCGTGCTAGTCATGCAGAGGCTGTGCAACTTACATGCCCACCTTGACATGAAAATTACGTTATGAGTGACTCTGTTCGAAGGAAAACATTGCTTCGAGTTTTTCGGCTACCCTATTGCACCCCAAAATCCTTTCTGAAATCGACGGGTGCTCGAGGCCTCGTTACCTGAATGTCCCTGATCTAAAAAAAAAATCATTTCCCCAAATCGCGTCCTTTTTGAGATAATAGGATGGGGAGGGCTGGAGCAGCAGCGACAAATTTGCAACAAAGAAAGACTCACCCAAATAATCCATGATCGGTGAACTCCGGCTAACGTATGAGCGGCCGCATTGCACCAGAGAAACGCTTCTTCTTCGTCTCCTTTTCGGTCTGTGCGCGGCGCATAGGACAGTTTACTACAGCAGCCGGTGAAAATAAATACTGTTCAAGGCAAGGTCGTTGACAGATTCACAAAGCTTAAATAGCGGTCTTTTGCTGCAGTTCTTAGGAACTGCTTCTAAAAGCAAGTAAAAGTAAAAGCTTGCATACGGTTTTCTGTTTCTTCATCGTCGTCACCAAATCCACTGCAATTGTAGCAGTAATTTGACACCTTCGACTGCAATACACTGGCTGCTTAAGTGCGCTTTGGAGTTGATGTGAAGCAATATTAAACTTTGAAATCGAAGCCGCACGTTTGGCGAACCTTTGTGTCTGTTGCATGGTTATGGTTGACCTACAAAATCGCATATCACCACTGTGTTGGAGGCAACTATTAGAAGCGGCGAACTTTCTGTGGTTTTAATACCGCAGGTGCCTGTCTCGAAAGAAATAGTTCGGCAGCCCCTTACGTTCTCTTTTGTTAGCCGGATATGATCATTCCAGAAAATCAAGTTTGAATGTTAGCAAAAGCGATTTAGTACATTAATTATTCACTTCATTTTACTTTTCAATGTGAAAACAGGAGACAGCACAAAAGCGAAAAAAGCTTGAAGAAGAAGCATGCGTACCAAACAGGATCTCTCCTAAAGCAGCCTAATAGACATCCACAAAATATTTACAGCTAGGGAAAATCACAAGAAACATCCATAACGTACTGGCCGTAGCCTAAATCACAGATCGAGGGACGGAATCCACTAAGGTGTTCTGCTCAAAGGCAATTTCTTGCCCAAAAAGTAATTTTCCTAAACAAGGGTGCAACCGAAGAGGCAGCGCATTTAGGTTACGGTGTCCTATGAGCGCGAGCAGGAAGGAAGGCAGGGATTAAAGGCATTAAACACGCGAGATCCGCACAACATTACTAAGAAGGACGTGTACCCTTTGTCACGAATTGAGAACGTACTCGACTCTCTTCACACATGCTTCATGCACAGTACTTTTCTTCCCTAGACCTTCGGTGCGGCTTTTATCAAATTACGTTGGCAGAAAGAAAGAGAGAGAAGACCGTCTTAACGCTTGATGGACTCTACCAGTTCGATGTTACCAATTTGGCTAGTGGAATTCCCCCTGCCATATTCGAACGATTGATGGACTCCCTCCTTCGCGGTTTCAAGTGGTCGAGTTCCCTGCGCTATCTTGATGTCATCTTCACTTCCTTGCCCACGTTCTCAAGGTATCTCTATAGACATTCGGTAGTTCTGTTACTCTGCGCATATTTTACAATGAAGGCCTTTAAGTAACATTTAGAGAATATTGCTTTGGCCGCCTAGAGATCAATGTGCTTGGCCAAATTGCGGATAATGCAGGCATTCAGCGTGATCCTGACAAAGCTGGCGGCGTTACCAATTTTTTCACATCTCGTTCTCCTCAGGACGTCCGATTCTTTTATTTGCACTTTGATCATTAAACACCACACATCATTGTCAGATTGCAAGTATACGGAACACACGCATATTTGTTGCGGAATACAGCTGCGTATGTCACCAAGAAACGCCTCTTCGCCACCGAGGGCGCGTGTGAGGCTCCGAACACAGCTTCCTAATATGCTTGCATTTGCTGGCTCGTGGTTTTCTTCTTTGTTTAATTCTGACAATTTTAAGTGTGCTCGGATGCATGATATGTCCTTTTTTCTTTTTTTATATGTATAAAGCCACCAAAGAAAAAGTGAGGCATCAAACATGCATATTAGAATTTAATACTTGCTACTTGTAAAGTTTTTAAACAAGATATAACCTTAAATGATGTGCTTAGCGATGAATGAAGTTCTCCCTGTATGCAGAAGGGTTGTCCATAAGTGGTTATCTTGATGCATCAAAGAACTTAAGGATAAGCAGCGAGTGTACAATTGATTCTGACTGGCATAAAAACAATATGTACGTATAGCGGTGACCTTACGCATATATATACTCATGAGGTGTTCTCAAGGAGAATATTTATTTGAAAGCAAATATTGTATATTTATTGATACTAACAAGGGAACTTATTTCGAGTGAAAACAAATTACTACACTTTTTTATGCCGGCCTGGTTGGGCAATGTTTCGCCACCTTACTACTTCGACATACCTAATTTACCATTTAAAGAATGTACAAAACATTACCCAAGTGCACAAAATTATGCACTACCATGACGGGCATGCTCCCTCTCTCAGCCATCACAGCAAAGAAGGATGATCTACTTGAGACTGTTTGGTACAGTCAGCATGCGACATGCATGTTCTATTTTGGATACTCTACATATAGAAAATAAGCTCACACAGGATGCACTTGATATGTAAACTATTGTTGGCTCTCTTCAGGCTATTTGAGTTAGTTGGGCATGAGCTGCATGTTGTTTATGCATTTGTGCTGTAACAAGCTAGCTAGTTGATGCACAGTCATATTTTAGGAAAATGAAAAATGCATAGCGTAAGATAAACAGCTGACCAGTACCTGTATTTCATATGAAAGCAAACCATGATTATCAACTGACTTTGCAGTGAGTTCAGTGACCTCGCATCGTTTGAAAAGGTTGTAGTTAGTGATTTTGTGTTCTTTTTTCAATTAGTAGATGCTTTAACATGCACATGACAATAAAATTTAGGGGGGAATGGCAAACACAAGCAGGGACGAGATATAAATCATAATTAAGCGCTCGTCTGTGTTTTCTATCTCGCCATACTCGTTTGCATCATTGCCTCTTGAGTATGGATACCAACACGCCCAAAAATCTGTACTTCTTTATGACAATGAAATAAAGGCTCATATGGTGAAACATTCGGCCGGACAAGAAGTGAGGAAACATTCATTGCCATTTCTCTATTTTAAATTATGGGGTTTTACGTACGAAAACCACTTTCTGATCATGAGTTACGCCGTAGTGGGGGACTCCGGAAATTTCAACTACCTGGGGTTCTTTAACGTGCACCTAAATCTAAGTACATGGGTGTTATAGCATTTTGCCCCCATCGAAATGCGGCCGCCGTCGCCGGAATTCGATCCCGCGAATGATTCTTTATTTTAATAACAAACCAGCGAACAATTCCTTAGGTTCAGTTTTGTGAATAATGCGCAATGTGATCTGTATAAAACTGCAAGATTGGTGTGCTCTATTATCCATTCAACATTCAGGTAACCAAATAAATGATACCGCCATGAGCACTGTAAAAGAGAGCACAAATATTTGCAGTCAAGAGGCCACAGTGGCTCAGCATATGAGCCAAACGTAAAATTGTTCCAGAAGAAAACACGCATGCAGGCGAATTGGGTATGCATTCACATTGCTATTCAAATTCACAAATTTCACTCCTTGACGCATTGCTCATCATTCTGCAGACATTGTTTCAGCGCTGTGCGTGTGGGCAGTATTATAACTTCACAAATGAAAACTGGGGTAATTTAGTACACTAAAGGCAACTTTGCACGTGGCTTAGATAATATAATGCTCCTACGTATGGGTCAGCTCAGTATTATCAGCCGGTTTGTTTACTAGTTGTACACTGTTACGCCTGGGCTATACGGTGCCACTGGGCACTACTGTATTCTTGCAGGCACGCTAGAAGAGCTTGGCTGTCCACAAACATCCCTATACCACTGGCTTAGGCTAAGGTGGTGCGGATTTGCCGTCAGAATGTGCTTATAATTAAGCATACCTGCCGAGCATTCAAAAAAGCGTTTGAAATATAACGTGGGATGCTCAGCTTTGCAGGTGTGACATTTTACCTTTATAGCGCAAGGCCAGATCGATGGACAGGAAGGATACTACACAAATACTCGCGTTACGACCTCGAGGTCACAATGCAAGTAGTTTTCGGTGGTTTTTAGCTATAAACCTGAGAAGCTCTATGTAAATTCAAAACTGTATTAAGTAAACTGAAACACCATGAAAAACAACATAACACTAATGTGTACACATTTTTTGTCACATCAGCTCTTTGTGGTGCAGGTCAAATACATGCGCACTATCTGTAGCTGAAACAGCATGCATGTCAAATTTAGAGCTCAGAATGATCAGTAGAAAAGATTTCCACTGTGTCAGAGATACAGATGGTACCTTGTCCAATGCTTTGTACACAGATAGCTATGTTTGGTGCAACTTGAGTAGTACATTCACAATGGAGTACTACGAAGAAATCCGTTTTGCGCCTCTCTATTGATATTCTACCCTCCGACACAGAAGTACAGACTGCAATCTTTGTTTACGTGAATATTTAAAAGGCAAGCAGGTTTTCGGCACCACACATCTCCATCTTCCGCACATGGCACTTATTGCGGGTTCTGAATGCGCATTCATCGCCGGTGGTATATCGTTTATGTGAAAATAATTTGTTCAACGTCGTTTCACCTGTACATTTTAGACTTTACCCATAAGTTCTCTCTGCTCTATTTCTAGATACCTCCTTCAATACGCGTATCTGTATGTACCTTCACTAGCGCAGTAAATCTTATGAAAGCTGTGATCATAAAATAGAAAGCCTATCGAATATAAACAAGAAACTTGCAGACAAGCGCATGATGACAAACCGGCTGATAAGGTGGTACTTTATGCAAAAAGGAGGTGAGGCGTGCAGACAGGACACAAAGGTAGAGAAGTGGACAACACGAACGCCGACTATCAACTGAAGGGAGCACTGGGGCAAAAAAGAAAGGGCACAAAACTCATCTGCGCAAGCTCTGGAATGGTATCACCACCTGTCAGTCGGGTACATGTTCTACGTGAGAGATAACTGTTAAGGCACCTAAGCTCTTCCTTATGTAAGGTAATCGAAGGCTAACTCACGCACGCACTTCCACAACGCCTGACCTCTTTTTTGCATAATGAATTCTTATCAACTAGCTCAGCTTTCTGTCGTTCTAAGATGCTACTATTCTACTTGTTTCATTTGTGATAGCACAAGTGTTCCCACTTGTGCTGTCGCACGGTTGTGTCCGATGTGCTCACGAAGTTCCGAGTACATCACATTTCAAAGAATGAGTAGTGGTTGCTACATGCAACATCTTTCTCGGCTTGTGTCAATGACCTAACTTCATGTAGCAGGTTCAGCTGTGTGATTATTGGCGTAGCTGAAGGGATGTATCACACATCGTTTCCGCATACAATCTGATGGGCGAAAAGCATGCAGGAATTGGTCCTTCAGCTTTTGGTTCTATGGTGGCTTTCCACTAAATGGACTTTAAATAAGCAGATTTCACATCATCGAAAGGCCGAAGTTAAAATCAGCCTAGAACTCATGACACCAAATGGAGTCACCATGTATGAGTGAAGAACAACGCGCGACAGAACCATGAGCAGTGGAATTCATCTCACTAGTGTACAAAGAAGTGTAGCTGCGTTCAGTATGTCAGTGCAGGTTTGCTGAACGCAAACGCTTATATGAGTTGTTTGGATGACCTAATCAACAAGATTCCTCTAATAAGCGATGGCTAAATAAAAAGCTGCTGCTTCAGGTACTGTCATTTGTCTAAAATATGCATCTCACATGCAGAGGATACAGTCCATAAATTGTTTACATACAGGTATGAAATGTCGTAACTACATCACCTGATATAATTCAAATAAGGTAAGCTGAATACCATATAGAACGTCTTTGATATGGTCTAGTTGGTGCGACGTGCATTGATATTAGAAGCTGGTCTATTTTATTAACATACACATGCACGTATCCGCAAGGTAGACATGCATTTGTGTTTACGTGTCGCAGTGTGCTTCAAATGAACAGCACAACTTATATATTAAGCCACAAAGACAAATAATGTTTTCTACCAGTCTCACTCCTATTAGGCAATGATTTTTTTTCTTACGTGCAGCAACTCAACAGCGTGCATAAGTTAAGATGATGTTGCTTATCTAAGCTATGCATGGGTAACAATTTCGGAATATGTAAAAAAAGGAAAATCCATGTGTATTAGCGTAATATTCAGGCACTGACAATGTAGTATCTGGCTGGGCAGTAAATATGTGTCAAAAAAGAAAAATGCTGCACCCTGACCAAAACAGTGTGGCTAATATACTATAGGAAGCAGACACTTTGCCGGCAGAGTCACTTGAACATTTGGCAAGCAGTTCGTCCTCATTTGCTGTCTTCGATCACATAAGTAATTCTGACATAATTGTGAAAATTTGTGTTCAGAATGTTCGCTTGACAGCCACTAGGCACGCTTGATATTGTGATAGCAGCTGAATTATGAAGTTCAATGCACTGTGCCTATGAACATGCTAAAGAATGCGAAGCGGTGAACCGCTTCTTTTCATAGACTGGCAGCGAAGCTGAAAACGGTTCAGGTAATGAGTGGAACCGTGGACTGTGGAAAATATAGATCTGCGAGATAGCCACTTATAGCGTCCAACATCCTACACCCACTAATGATAGGTAGCACTACGCTTGCAGCTAGATGAAAGTGCACCAGAAAAACGTTTATTGGACATATTTTGAAAACCTGTCAGTTTAATGCGCACTATTTGGTAATTCCGGTCGGTAGAATGAACAAGTGGACAGAAAATGAAGCACTTTTCGGCCACAAAATGCTGGTACTTGTGCTATTGTTCGCTCTAAACTGATGGCTCATGCCAAAACAGGCGACACGAACCAGAGAATCAAATATGGTGGATATAGAAAGTAACGGTAATCTTTCGCTTAACCAACTCTGCAACTCTGCCTGCCTTAGAAACGTGACTATAGCTGGCCTGTGAAGAACTCTAGGCAAATTTTTCCTCGCATTTCTGCATGATGCTAGCAGGATATTATATATCGCCATACCTGTGACACTTACTTACATATTAGTTACTATTATTTGTCTTACTTTTTGATTTTTACCTGCATATTGTTTTTTGTCTGGAAATGTAAAATTCTTCCTTAATCAGAAGGAAGTATCCAGTTATTATCTATAATGTATTCATCTACCTTGCCACTGGTTTGTTCACAGACTCTGTGATGAGTGCCTTCGGAGCCAACACTAGAAGAAGGTGACGATGATGGCATGAGCAGTCGCATGAGCCCGAGGGGCAGTATGGGAACGATGACAGGATGAGAAGCAACGGAACCAGTAGCGGAAGAAGAATACGATTACGAAGTCGCGAGCAGTGGCAATAGCTATTGTTGATGAGGATAGTTTTGATTGCACACAGGAAAATTTAATGGATCCCTTGTCAGACAGCTTCGATGTAACAAGTGTTCAATAAACCACTTCTCAAAACGGTGACCATCCATCTTTAAATGGTAATCGCCAACACGCTTATTGACCCAAAAGACGAGGTAGGTTACATTTAAGACCTCCAGACTGCATGCGTGGATCAAAATGAGGTGACCATGTATGCCAAAAGTAGCTCGAGTAGCCCTCATTCTTCCTTGAGGGAAACCGTCTTGCCGTGTCACAACATTGCCATCTTCCCACGTCTTTTCTTTTGTATGTCCCGCAGTTACTCGAGTCTCTTCTGAGTACACAGCTCCACAATGAAAATGGTGCGCACACATGGTTCATTCTGCAGAGTAGACGTTAGTGAAAGTATTCCAATTCACAAGAATTGGAATACTCACAAGAATTGGAATACTACTATGGTCTCAGTAGAGACTGGCAGTATTGTAAATAAAAATAAATTGACAGCGTCCAAAGGTGCAGAGAGCACACAATTCAAGTCATTACAGCCTCTTCAGCATTTCGTTGAAGGCTCCGCGAGCACTTGATACAGTCTGTCTTAGACGCTACTCAGCCCCGCCATATTCCACAGATTGACGCCTAATGAATGAGTACTTGGTGAACATACCCTTTATGTTCCACATCTCCTGCACTGTCCGCAAGGTACATTCTGTGCCACACGACGATGTCTTGCCTTACCAAGAGGGCAGAGTTCCGTTTTCTCTTGCGGAAGGTGAAGCCAATGTCGGTTACCAGTCAGCGCACAGTCCTTTAACTCACGCCTGGCTTCTGCATGTCGGGGTTAATTGACATATCCTTAGCTACTTTCGTTGACGTAGGCAGCTCGTGTTGCATGACATTTTGATGCAACTTGCCTCTCAAAGAACCAAGCGGGAAGTTGTCATACAGCTGCGTTTTTGTCCTTCCATTTTTCTCAATGCCTCTTCCACGCCTGAAGTTACGTCTTCTCTGCTTTGGAGATAGCAGCAGACCTCTTAGGGTCTCTTCGTTTTTCCTACTCACGGAACGTACACTCACACCGGTCAAGCGGGCTCAGTCCTTTTTGATTGTTGTGCGCCCCGAATTGGCGCGTGTGGTTGCAGCTGACACGCCGCATTCAATTTGCACTGTCTGCTCACACAATCATTTGTAGGTGAAGTTCGTCACAAGCTTCTGTGGCGAGTGGTTGAATGGGCCAGGAGGTGAGGAACTCTGACCTCAAGACATGGTCACCATTTTTCCTTTCAGGTGCCCGTAAAAAGTGAGTCGTTCTCACACGTCAAAAAACGCGAAATGAAAAATCATGAACTTAAAAAATATAAATACATCCCTGGTGTGTCATGCGTCCTCATCTAGCCTAACCTTTTAAGGCTGATAAATCACCTCCGCCTAAGCTTGGGGCCACGGCAGGGCAGCGCAACAACAATTTCGTAGGTACACTCACTAATTTGCAAAGCCAATCTTGACAATTTCCAAAGGAGCTTAGCGCCACTATTGGATACAGTACAAAGATTTGTTCTAGCAACAAATGTGTCGCTTGATAACATGACCACGTAATTCGCCGAAGGTAAACGTCAGGGAGACTTGGCACAGTCAGTTAAAGCTTATAAAGCTACTAAAGCATACGAACTACCGTCGGCTACCCCAGCACCTCGCCCTACACAGGCACCATCCCAAGTTGCGCTCTCTCACGCAAAGCCACATGCGCAGCTATACGCACTTCCTCCTGATGACGCAACGCAATAACTACATGATTTGTCAATGGAACTACCGGGGGCTCCGCCGCATGAGAGGGAACCTCCAGCAGTTCTTTGAAAGCACAGCCACTCTCGATATTATTCCCCTGTAAGAGGTCATGGGAGAAGCGAAGCTAGCCTGCTGCAAATGTTATAGCTCCACAAACGCTAGGTATAGTCCTCGCATAGTTATATTACTTTGTCGCAACCATCCGGTATTGCAACACAGCTTTCACGAGTAAATGGGTATAGTACATGTTTTGTTATAACTCCATCAACGTAAAAGAGGCGTCTCGCGTGCCTTTGTCCTAAATATATATAGTCGCCTAAAATCTCGTGCTCACCGCTTTCGCACACTCTTCGCCAAGACACTACTCGGTTGGTACACCACAAGAGCCTCGTGATCGAGAGTGAATTTATTTCTTCCCTCATAGGCTGGGTGTACCTAACGTCTACAACCAAAGGCAAAGACCCCTTGTTAGATGCACAATAAGACCGCCTTACTTTAACTACAGTCCAGAGCTATCCCACTCGCATAGGTACAATAACAACGAGGGTCACAACTACAGACCTTACCTTTATTCACGATATTCCACAGCCCTAAGTACGTGGAAGAGCTTCAAATGTTGAACAATGAGCTTACGCGTCTCGACAGCCCACCGTTGTCGGAGGACGTTATTTTAGGCTCTTGGCCAGACGCTCAATCAAGCTTCAATGTCACCCAGGCGTTGCTGAACTTTTTGAAAAGTACGGGCTTGGACTGTAGGCTTTGAGCAGGCGAAATTGCTTGCCATATGTTTCACATCGTCCTTCTCTCGTCATTGTCACCCGTCATGCGGCTGTTTCTTTCATCTTTCTTCCCTCTTCCCTTTTCCCCAAAGCTTAGTAGCTAGCTAGAGAAAGATACCTCAGGCCGACCTCTCTGCATTTCGTATCATTAAACTTCTCTCTATTTAAAAATGACACCTTAAGAAGGGACTACTGCATCATCCAATCACGGCTACAAGCAGGCCCAACTAAACCTGTAGGCAAAAAAATGACGCTTCTCTAAATGGGACAGATTGCGTGCATACAGAGACCAAATCGCTATTGCTCATACAGATAATCTAGAAGAATGCGCCTCGACAATAATTGGAGACCTCTCCGCTGTCATGGAGGAGGTTCCCGAGTCTGCCGAATTGTAGGTAGTGGATTCTCATCTTCTCCACTTATAGCAGGCTCACCGCAGAATTCAGAACAGATGGTGCAATCAGCGACTAAATAAAAGAAACTGATGATTAGGGCTGGACAGTTCGCCAACAAATCGCTGCATATGTTCAAAAGCTGGTCTCCCTACAGAGGGATCAAATTTGCAATGATATGCTAGGGCAGCTTAGCCTCTCTCGTATTTGGAAGCTTCTACGGTACTTTCTAGAACCGCCTAATCTCCTTCGCATAGCTCAGCTATTTCAAGGCAGCCATGCTGACCTAATACAATCCCTCCAGATCACATACATAGCTTCCCACCTATCGAAAGTTTACCCCGACTACACAGGCCACGTAAATCCCTCAATGTATGCTCCCATCATTAAAGCAGAATTGAGGGCCGCGGTGCTTCAGTTAAATGCCAAATCTTCTCCAGGAGCAGATCAAATTCCTTATAAAGCTCTAAAAATTTAGGCGATACCTCCATTAAGGCTATAACGGAACACAATAACACATGTTGAGAGAAGGCAATGCTCCCACAGCAATAGAAACAAGCCACGATGATCTTCACACCCAAACCAGGCAAAGCCTTACGTTCACAGAACCTCCGCCCCATCTCGCTAATCTCTTGCTTATGAAAGTTAATGCAGCATGTCGTTCTTAAGAGACTCGACAGCCTTGTCAAAGACAACAACCTGCTCCCCCCCCCCCCCTCCTTGATCGGGCTGCGCCTGGAACTCTCGACTCAAAGCGCTATGCTCCGTACTCAGCGTGACGTCCTGGATCCAATCTTGGCGGCGGGCACTAGGGCAAGCTTCGGGTTAGACTTGACAGCAGCCTTCAGTAATATTACCTGTACAGCTTTCCTACAATCGCTACATTTGAAAGGCGCGAGGCCATGCACTTACTCGAACACCATTTATTAAGGCAGTCGAGGGACCCTCCAAGGATCGGTTTTTGTCTCCCTTTAACTTAAATCTGCCCTTGAGAGCTTTACCACCTCTACTGCTCCCAGATGCGAGATCTAAAACATAGCATCTATACTGATGACGTCACCCTCTGGGTATCTAAAGGGAACGATGCACACTTACAAGAAATCCTACAGCACGCAGAGCAAATGTTAGACGTCTACGTCAGATCTAGAGGACTGGAATGCGTGCCACATAAATCACAGTTACTTCTACTTCGGGAGCAGCGCGGCAGTCGGGGTATTCCCAGCCCCCAAATGAAGATCACACTCTTATCCGGAGCGAAGCCGATCCCAGAAGTGCCTAAGATTAGGTCCATCAGATTTTATATACACAACAAAGGGCGCAATGCTGAAACGCTAAGCAGGTTCGAAAAGGTGGCACTACAAACACTAACACTCATAAAAAGGATTACTAACAAGCACACGGATATGGAGAAGGTGGACTCTCTCCGACTTGTTCAGGCCTCTGTGCTGAGCAGAATTACGTACTCTCTGCCAGACATGCGCTTAACGCAACCTGAGATGTCCAAGGTAGAGACACAAGTAGAAGATTCTCGCCCCAGGACTAATACGTCAGAGGATATGGTGGAGGCCCACTCACAGCGTAATATCAGAGGTCGCGAACTCCGGCCGGTCACTATATTTTCGCATAAGCCGGCATTCATTACACCACAACCTTAACCCCCAAAATCAATATATCCCCAATTGAAAGACCACGTCTCAAAAAGCTCCACACATCTCATATGAACCCGACCCATCACAGGGAAAGATGGGTGGAACGGGTACACCCGATTTCCAGCTAATCAGAAAAAATTGGACGAATGGGTTTTCGGTCGCAGTGGTCAACTATGCAAGGTAAACAATATGCGGAGCTTCCATCAAAGCTACTAACCCGGTGGAGGCGGAACAGGCGGCCGTCACCTCGGCCATAACCACTACTCCGAACGTTTTCTTTATCAACGCCTCTAAATCCACTATTTGCAATTCTATTAAAGGGCGCAGTTCCCAACTACCTAATCAAATAAATATAGCACTGTCCAAATTCCTTGCGCCCCAGCCCCCTCCTCACTCCCCGGCAATGAGGTGGCATACCAACAGGCTCAAGATTTCCCCTCCCGAGCCCACAGCTCAAGCCAGGTCAGAATGTAGAATGAGGAGATAGATGAATTTGGCTGGTCGACACGAGACCGTAAGGTGACGTATAATGAAATTGCGCAGTATTATACAATAGCCAAAGCTTAATACCCTCCAGTTCAATGATCAATAACCAAACGGCCGGAGTTCAACTGGAGGCAGCTCCAGACAGACTCCTTCCCAACACCAATTCTGTATTCATACATTAATCCAGCTGCCTTTACTCCCCAGTGCAACCTGTGCAGAGATTCCCAAGCCGACCTCTTCCATAGAGTGTGAGGCTGTCCGAATATACGTATCCACGGTAGTCCACAGGGTTTGAAAATTAGCGCGACGCAGCAGTGGCAGGCGACACTGCTCAGCTGCGGCCCAGGTGAGCAGGTCTAGGTGATGGGGCGGGCAGAGGCCGCCGCCAGGGAGCGGGGGCTCCAGGCCGAGTAACGGCAATCACCTCCCGCAACTGAAGAAACCATCCGCCTCTTCTCTCACATAAATGTTCTGTCCTCCTTCCTGCAGAAAATAACGCTGCACTTTTTTACGGAAAGTGCTTTTAATTTTTTAGAAAACACCGGCGCAATTGTGCGACTACATTATTTAGCAATAGCCCTCGACTAAATGGCCTCTGTAGCTTCCCCTTCATTGCGAAGAAAAGCTGTCCGCGAGTATACATGACGATTTCCCTCCACTCCGTTCCAACGCGGAACCGTTGCCAGATGGGGCTAGGACTTGGCACCTTTGAAGGCGCCGCGTCCATGAGCTTCGTGTAGTGATCAACCCAGCATCATTCGTTACATTGACCCCGGTCCCCCCCCCCCCCCCCCTCAACCCTGGTTGATTGGGCGGGGGGCTTTGTTTCGGGCCAACGGGCCTTGCCGTACACGGGGATTGTTGTGGTGCAGCAACACAAAGTTACTGCACTCAACACAAAAACAGCCATGTCGGTCTTACAGGACACAAGCCTGACTGACCCTCGGACTGCCTTGACGCGAAAGAGGCCTAAGTATACAACCGTGGAGAGCACCAAAGCCGTCCGTGGAGCAGCGCGACCACTTAGGGTGCGTTACCAGTGGTTCCAGCTCTGGGTTACACTGAGCCGAACAAAACCCCGTAGATTGGCTGGCTACACCGCCGAGTGGAGCGACCTTAGCAGCATGCATCATAACTTAATGGATAGCTTTCCACCTGACTCATCAAAAATCACGGCAGGACGAGCCCACACTTCGAGAAACTTCCTGCCCAAGCGGTGCGGCTCCCGGGTGAGATGGAACCAAACCTCCTCCCTTGCTTTCGCAAGCAGTTCGTGAAGGCCCGGTGCCCGGCCCCCAAGAACTACATCGCGGCGTGCCAACCAAAGTTGGTAGGAGCACGCGGCCAGAAGAAGCACGAACTGGTTGATCGCCTGATTAGACAAAGGGTGCAAAAATCGAACTGTCTGACGAGGAACACCCGGGAGATTAAAAAGACTTGCAATCCTTCCGAGAAGAGCTGCAGGAAGGAAACATTGCGTAAAGGCATGAACCGAGTCCTCCCGAGCGCTGCAGAACGGGCACACTCCACGTGCCGGGACGGCTGTGAAGGGCCGGTAGCCCAACGGCAGGCACCCTCGTGCCAGGCGGTACATGAACGTAGCTCGCCTAGCGTCGAGGAAACTGGCCGTGATGAGCTTCCAGTTTGGCCTGTGAACGGACAGGTCATACATTTGGCAACGTGGCGGGAGACCTGGGGTGAGGATATCTACTGATTCTTGGAGTGTTGTTGAAACTACGTCGATGTCGGGGCGAACCATGCGGAGGCTTACCAAAGAGTTGGCAGCCGCCGCATAAATGGTGGGCGGGGAACCTGAGCGAGGAACACAGTGGGAAAATGTGCTCTGTGTAAACAAGCGGAGTCGGGTGCCAAGGAAAAATGAGGTAAAGCTTCGAGTCAGGAGCGTATCCAAGTTAAGAGAGACCTGGGTCTATCTGACGTGTAGCACAGCAGCCACGATGCCTAGGTCGGGAATTCTGAGTCCTCCCTTATCCCTGGGCAACTTGAGCAGCCGCCTAGCTACGCATCCATTTTTACCCTTGCAGAGGAAGCGAAAGAGAACCCTCTCCAAGGTGTGCTTGGTTCGGGTTGGAATAGGAAACACACACGCCACATACGTCAGGAAGGAAAACATAAGTGAGCGCAGGATTGTCGCTTGAGCAATCGATGGGCATGACAACGCGCTGAATTCCTGAATGCTGGTTTCAAGCTTCTCCTTAGCATGTTGCCAGTTTTCAGGAGAGAGACCATCTGGTTCGAAGTGGAAGCCTAGAATACGCAGCCGCGTTTTCACGGGGAGACCATTAACGGGCTGCGTACTGGACGGAGTGGAGTTCAAGTAAATGGCTGCACTTCTCGACCTATTCAACCTTTCAACTCTCGCCTTGCAGTAACTGTCCATGACCTCCAAGACGCCTCAAGCTGATGCCTTGTCCGGGACGTCAATGTACAAGGCATCTGCCCACGCAAAAAGTGCAACCGGAGGGGAACCTGGTAGGAGGAGGAACCTGCCAATTCAACTCTCACGGAAGCTCTGCAGACGCGGTTCAATAGCGAGTACGTAGAGGACAGGTGAGAGAGGGTCCGCCTGCCGTACACCACGTCCCAGAATGAACGCCTCCGAGACGCGGTCCCGTATAACAGCAGAAGTCGGTCGAGAATACAAAGCTTGGACCATCTGCCGAAAACCCACGCTAAAACCAGCCTCTTCCAGAACACGGAAAATGTACAGTCGACCAAAAAAGATTACGGACCACGGGGTCTCAGAAAATGCTAAATATACAAGCAGCCTTTAAAAGTAGCCAGTAAAACCGTACATCACAAGGTGGTCCGCATATACCAGTAAAGGCTGGAAATGGGAATACCAGGCTGCATTTGGAGGCTGCGGAGATATTCTGCCTTTTTCAGGTCTCTTGGTCCGTAAACTTTTTTGGTCGACTGTACCTATGGCTAATCATGTTGAAAGCCTTTTCCTGATCGAAAAAGCAAAGAATACCTGAAAGTTTCCTGGTATTTGCCCACAGGAAAAGGTCCCTCAATGTTAAACATGCTTGGTTTGGACCCAAAACAGTGCTGAGCATTGGTGTGAGTCGCAGACATAGGCACTTTGCAATGAGCTTATAATTCCAGTTCCGAAGCGTGATTGAACGCCATGCTCTCACATCGGAGCTCCCCGACTCGTCCTTACAGAGTGATACACAAAAAGAACCTCAATCGCGGTGACGGCCTATGGAGCCAAATATTGATCCATACGTTTGTAGGAGTCTCGTTTTAGCATCAGCAAGGCCACTAGCTTACCCTGCCAAATTTTTAAAGCTTCAGTCCTCTGAACTGCCATTATATCTCTATTTTGAAGCAACGTGAAAATACTTCGCATGTAGCAGCGAACCTTATTTTAAAACTTGGATAACATGTTATCACAGTCTACTCTACTGACAAATATCACTGGTCACTTTCTAACCGTTCCTCGAGATTGTATTGTTCGCCTTTGTTAGCGTAAACATTCTTCGGACAAGGTACTCGCTCTTTTACCCTTCTGACAAGAGCATCCCTAACGACACCGTTAACCGCAGTTCGCTCTGTAACACAGCAGACGAAACGATGGTTAGCCGGCTAACCACTGTCACTGTCACCGCGGTTGCCGTTAACCGGGCAGTTGCACATGAGGCAAGCCGGAGGTTAGCATCCTAACCACGTTTGACAGCTTGGCAGCCTCTGTTGAGTGGAGCCGTCGGCTCGATAACCGAGACCTCAGATTGCAGATCTATAATCAAGCAAAACTCTTTCTTGGGCTAGTTGGTTCATGCTTGAAGTAATAAAGGCAAGGCGCAGAATACCAGGACTCACGAAGAAGAACACAAACGACAGGACCGGCGCCGGTCCTGTCGTTTGTGTTCTTCAGGCAGATCTATCGTCGGCGGAATGCAGTCCTCGCAGCCTGCTTCCGAAAAGCGCGTCAGCTTGCCTAACGTGAAACCGGCGGTGCTGATACCAATATGGGAGGACAGTGTTCACGCACAGTTCTAGCACAATCTGAATGCCCGCCTTTACGCCTTACAAATTCTCAATAGTGGCTATTTATTCTTGTCAACCGCAAGAAGTACTCGAGCTAAACAGAGCTAACGCCGTAAAGAATACAAACTTTATTGCGATAATTTCAGTTATGGATTTTTTGTGAGCACAGTAAAGGAATGAAACATGTTCTCCGATGATCTTGAGGACTGCCTGCCCACCCAATATTGTGAGCTATTGCGAGCCTCTGTAAGCTATCTGATTAGATTTACTGTTTCTCGAATGATCGATTCTAACATACCGTTAATGCTCATTGCCACGTAACCTTATTGTTGCCGCAAGTGTCATTAACCTTTCTTTTTATCGAATGAGAGTTAATTTTTCTTCTTTAACTGTATTCCTACAGTTGGTTGCATAGTGCTTGATAACTTTCACGGATGATTGTTTAGGTCCTCTGTAGTACTTGGCTGTTTATACATGAAACACCATGTAACGTGTTTCGATAACCTCTCTTGATTTTGTACTAATTTAATATTTATGCAGACCCGACGCATATCTTTCAATTTATCGGATGCAGGAAAACGAAATGCATAAACCTTACCATTTTCTTGCCCTGTCTTTGCCATAAAGAAACCTGACACGCGCACTTGTGTTGTGGAACGCGACAAACGCCGCGATTATCTCCAAGAGTTAGTTTGCCTTGGCACGACAAAACTGTACGAGTGACTGCGGCCTAATGGTTAAGTGTAGGGATACTGTGCTCTTGAACCGATGTCCATATAGCCCATAATTATTTTTTTACAGCGTAGCAGTTTATGGCTACGCTTCCGTGCATTTTACAGCGAAGCAGTTTATACGGATCCTGTGGCGTCGTGGTCGGAGTTCGCTAAAGCGATGACCATCAGCAATGGCTCGAGTGTCGTCTTCACAGCTGGCTCCGTTGCCGCTGGTCTTTCCAGCGCAGAATTTTAGTTTTCGCATCCTTTCTAATGGGGAGGCGGCGTTTATGGGTTTATGAGCCATTTATTGCTTTACGTGATGCACAAATGTAATTTTGAAGCAATTTAATATTGAAAAATCGCAAGCGACTATGCCGAGCGGATGCTGCTAACCACGCCACCGAGCAAACTAATGACATCTAACGCAAGCCACAACGGCGGACTGCGGGCATACCATCGCGTACCAGTGGTGTGCCTTGCGTCCGAGATACGGAGCTTTGGATTAGTGTGGCCGCACATCCCATCCTGGCTACAACTATGGGAAGATCCCTGGTAGTGCGTACTCCTGAGCAAGAAGTGGCCTACCGTGGGCATCAACGAGAGTTCGCTTCAGAATGGGTTCCGTCTCTAAGGCCACTGACGCAAAAAACACACAAAAAAGGAAGCACTCCTAAAGCGTTTTCACCAAGCGAAGCATGGACCAGCGAAAATGAGGTGAAAGAATGGTGAAACAAAAGATGTACAATCTAGACTGGTTGCGAAGTTTGACTTCCAAGGTCTACCACTCGGTATAACTCGCACAGCTTCGCTATTCGAGCATCTTGACGGTCTGGAAGGGACGCTGATGTTTTTGTTCTGCGTGAACAAAAAGTATAATCATCATCACCAATGGTCCATCACCATCATCAAGTGGCCTTAAGGCTAGGGCGCCCGCAGAACATGTAGTGGAACGCTGGTGTTGAGTACATTGGAAGTAGCGGGGGCGGATTTCTGGAACTGCGTCCTCCCAGTGGATACTCCCATTTCGCCTGCTCCTTAAGTGCTGACTGGCTTAGTTTCGGTACGTCAGGGAAGCATCCAGTTAGTCTTCTCGCTGGTACACCTCGAGCCAATTATCAGCGGCTGAAATGGACATCCATTGAATGTACTATCCTGAGCAATATGAGCGGGAACAAAGGAGCGCGTGTCAGATAGCCTCGAACCCTGCCATGGGCAATACGTTGTGGTCGCTGTTGGAAAGAAATTGGAAAGGATGACGCTGTTCTATTGACTGTTGGCACTCCCACTATCCATCTTTTTATAGAAAGTGTGGAACTTCGCCTCGGCAGCGCACATTGATAAAGCTATATGACGTTGCGGTCACTGATAACTTTCTGCACCGAAGCGCGGCCAATAGCTGCACCGTTTTGAAGCGTAAACATTCGGCAGCTACTTCCCTGGCAAATATGTCCGCCTGTCTGGAACGCGTGACGCGATGCGCTCCATTTGCGCTCCACCTTCATTTCAATTCCTGCATTCCCACCACAAGCGGCGACTGGAACCACCTTCTCGCTTCCGTTTTTTCAATCGTCAACGCCAACGAATTGAAAAACGCCTGTTTTAACAACTTGCTGTTACCCTAATATGCTGCTAATATGCATATTCGTTTGTGTTTTGATATCTTCGACTTCTCTGTGTAATGCCTCCGCCATGGGAGAAAATAAATGAAATGAAATAATATATAAATCAAGTCGTATGGGGAATGCTTCGCGTTAAACGCTGGAACGGGCACGTAAGAGCTTCGCCATCAGAAAAAAAGGACGATTAAAAAAAGTACTCTCTCAGTGACTGTGCACTTAACCATCTTATCGGCTATCGGTGGCCAGTGAAATGCCATGAGCTGCTGTTTTCGGCAAACGCAGGCACGGTGGGAGAGCCAAAAGTAAGCGGAAGAGCGTCCCTCTTTCCTTTCTGTTTCGCCATGCCGTAAAGATTAGATGGGCCCCATCTTCGCCACACTTAAGCTCCAAGAGAGTAAACATGTCGCAAGGTACCGGGAACGGTGGCTGAGAAACGCCATGTAATGAGTTTAAGGACTTGCTCACGCACTGTTTATATTAACTCAAACTGACACTTCTGAAATGTCACTTGCTCATTACGTTACAAATTGAACTATCGGGTTTTATATAGGGGAAAACCCTTCTGATTTCAAGGCACGCTATAATGGTGAAGCCTGGAATAACTTTATCAATGTCGCATTATTTACCGCGCACCTAAATCCAAGTACACAAGCGTATTTTATTTTTATTTTGTTGCATTGTGTTTCTATGAAAATTCACGCGCAGTGGCCGTGATTGAACAGGTGACCTTAAGCACTGACCTTAGACATAAAGCTACTCGGGGGGTATCACGCAAGAAGCTCACGCAAGAAGCCATAGAAGTATCACGCAAGAAGCCATAGAGTTAATATGACCAAACTCTAAAGGAAAAAGCTTCTTAGAGCGCCCGTGCATTGAAATCGGCAACTGCAAGGACGCCGCCATGTTCCTACTCTGCGCAGCCGCACAAGCGCAGACGACGAGGTACAATTCAGACGAGACCCGCCGCCGACGCGGCACGGAGCCTCCCTCAGTCCGGATGGATGATTTAGTTCAGGCATGTCCAAACGCACGCTTTAACGCACCTTAAATATTAGCTGAAGATATTATAAATGGCCATCTGATCTTCCTGAAAAATATGCGGAATGACCTTAACACGTCGTCGATACGTACTTGCTACCTGTAAATGCTAGTTTTCGAATCATATATTGATTAGTTTTAGCGTGACAAATTTGAGTTGCATAGAAACATGGCAGTGTCTTTACGGTTGTCAGGTTTTTAGCCTAGATTTACTCTAATGCCTTTAGCTGTAAAACCGTTGTGATGTCGGGGACCTGTTTTCGCTGTGGAATGCTGTGGTTGCATGATGCATCGGCTCCGTCTTTTTTCGTGTGCTGTGTGCAAATTTTGGCTCAACTCTCGCGATTTTTGAACCACTGGTGAATTAAGTGACCAGCTGTCCAACGACATCTTTTCAGCGGAAATCAGACCTGTCATCTTCAGTTCATAGCCGATTATTCGAGACATCCGAACCCCCGTGCCCCTGCCGCGCAACGCCGGCAGCGTGCGTCGGCGGTAGCAGCTACAGCAGCCATGACTCAAGACGGCGTCGTCGACAGCGTCGACTTGACTCCGGAAGAGATCCCGGATTGGCGCGAGAAATTCATTTTCTCAGACACCAAGAAGCTTTCGCCTACCTCCCCCAGGACCCTCAAAACTCCACCGCAAGTAAGCCACATTCTGCCTCGTCCTCCTCCACTTCCAGCCGCAGAATAGACAATTATTCGTGTACACGGTGGAGTCAACTGCGCCAACATATATCCAGTCTCTCTCTGCCGCATCCTCATCAAGTCGACTGGTCTTTCCACGGCTGCAGCATCGCTAGATCGTATCCGGGCCAACGAGATTAACAACACAATCATCATAAGCACTCCCTGCATGGACAGGGCTGATCGATATTTGAAGATCGCCACCCTCACCATCATGGGCAAGAGCTACCAAGTCTCCACGCACGTGGCAGACCCCGAAAATTCGTGTAGGGGTAACATCAAACTGCCGGCCTTACTGGTAGAAGGCAACGTGTTGGCTAATCTTCGAGAGTCCAATCCAGCAACGAACATCTTAGCTGCTCGAAGAATGGGGTCTACAGACTCCATCCTGGTCCCTTTTGAAGGCTCAAAGGTCCCCTTCTACATTGACTACCTCCGCACAGACCTCCGCTGCCGTTCATATTGTCACGTGGTAGTGACGCCAAAGAACACAGTAGCAGTACTGTGAAAGACAAAACTAGCTTTTATTGGGCGAACCTGTGCCCACAAAACAGGCTACACTTAAAGCACAACGATAGCGGCGAACACAGTCGGCGATCGTCGAAAATCTGATCAGCGCGTCAAGCGCGTCGGCTTTTATAGAGCAGTCGTCGAATGTTCCAGACTAATCGTCTGGACCCGCGTGCCTTCCACAAAGTTCTACACCATTCGCGATACACGGTGAAATTAGATAACACAAGGTTCGGCGACAACAGACAGCCGGGTAGAAGCATCGATAACTTTCCAGTAACGTCGGATACATGCAGGCGCGTCCGTCGCTGTGCGATTACAGTTGGTAAGCGGCGAAACGTGGTCGCCCGATAAAGATAAGTACACGTGTCAATACCCCCCTCTTAAAAAAAGCATCGACCCGATGCTGCAAACAAACGAAGTTAATAAACAAAAGCACTCGTAGCAAAGAAAAAAAAATGACTAAGTTCGTCAGCGTCCGTAAAAGGGTTTAAGGCGCACCACGTGGACCACTTCAGATCGTGTGCGGCGCCGCTGTGAATGCGAAATGCCGTCTGGCACGACCTCATAGTCCAGAGCGCCAATACGTCGGATGACCTTGTAGGGTCCGAAATAGCGTCGGAGTAGTTTCTCACTGAGTCCTCGTCGGCGTATCGGGGTCCATACCCAAACACGGTCGCCGGGCTGGTACTCGACGAAGCGTCGTCGGAGGTTGTAGTGTCGGCTGTCGGTCCTCTGCTGGCTCTTGATTCGCAGGCGGGCGAGCTGTCGGGCTTCTTCGGCGCGCTGGAGATAGCTAGCGACGTCAACATTCTCTTCGTCAGTGACGTGCGGCAGCATGGCGTCGAGCGTCGTCGTCGGGTTCCTGCCGTAGACCAGCTTGAACGGCGTGATCTGTGCTGTTTCTTGCACCGCCGTGTTGTACGCAAAGGTTACGTACGGCAGGACCGCGTCCCACGTCTTGTGTTCGACGTCGACGTACATTGCTAGCATGTCGGCGAGGGTCTTGTTTAGGCGCTCCGTAAGACCATTCGTCTGCGGATGGTAGGCAGTTGTCCTCCTGTGGCTTGTCTGGCTGTACTGCAGAATGGCTTGGGTGAGCTCTGCTGTAAAAGCCGTTCCTCTGTCGGTGATGAGGACTTCTGGGGCACCATGTCGCAGCAGGATGTTTTCGACGCAAAATTTCGCCACTTCGGCTGCGCTGCCTTTTGGTAGAGCTTTAGTTTCAGCAAAGCGGGTGAGATAGTCCGTCGCCACGACGATCCACTTATTCCCGGATGTTGACATCGGAAACGGCGCAAACAAATCCATCCCAATCTGCTGGAATGGTCGGCGAGGAGGTTCGATCGGCTGTAGTAATCCTGCTGGCCTTGTCGGTGGTGTCTTGCGTCGTTGACAATCTCGGCATGTCTTGACGTAACGGGCGACGTCGGCGATCAGACGCGGCCAGTAATACCTTTCCTGTATTCTCGACAGCGTCCGGGAGAATCCGAGGTGCCCAGCGGTTGGATCGTCGTGTAGGGCGTGCAGTATCTCTGGACGCAGCGCTGACGGTACAACAAGAAGGTAGCTGGCGCGGACTGGTGAGAAGTTCTTCTTCACGAGTAGACTGTTTTGAAGCGTGAAGGAAGATAATCCGCGCTTAAATGCCCTGGGGACAATGTCGGTGTGCCCTTCCAAATAATCGATGAGGCCTTTAAGCTGCGGGTCCGCTCGTTGTTGTCTTCCGCGCTTATTATTCCAAGGAAGGCGTCGTCATCCTCGTCATCTTGCGGCGGCGGGTCAATGGGGGCGCGTGATAGGCAATCGGCGTCTGAGTGTTTTCGTCCGGACTTGTATGTTACAGTGATGTCGTATTCTTGTAGTCTGAGGCTCCACCGTGCCAGCCGTCCTGAGGGATCCTTTAAATTCGCTAGCCAACACAAGGCGTGATGGTCGCTGACGACTTTGAATGGCCTGCCATATAGGTAAGGGCGAAATTTCGCTGTAGCCCAAACGATGGCGAGGCATTCCTTTTCGGTTGTAGAATAATTGCCTTCCGCTTTTGACAACGACCGGCTAGCGTAAGCTATCACGTGTTCATGTCCATCTTTTCTCTGGACTAGGACGGCACCGAGGCCTAGGCTACTGGCGTCAGTGTGGATTTCGGTATCGGCGTGCTCGTCGAAGTGCGCAAGTACGGGCGGCGACTGCATGCGTCGTTTGAGTTCTTGAAATGCGTCGGCCTGCGGCGTTTCCCACTTGAACTCGACGTCACATTTAGTTAGCTGCGTCAGCGGCTCTGCGATGCGTGAAAAGTTCTTGACAAATCGCCTGTAGTAGGCACACATGCCAAGAAATCTGCGCACTGCCTTCTTGTCGATGGGCCGTGGGAACTTTGCTATGGCAGCTGTCTTCTGCGGGTCGGGGCGGACTCCAGATTTGCTGATGACATGGCCTAAAAATAGAAGCTCCTCGTAAGCGAAGCGGCACTTTTCCGGCTTCAGAGTAAGTCCTGATGACCTGATGGCCTCTAGTACTGTTTCAAGCCGCCTAAGGTGAACGTCGAAATTTCCGGCGAAGACGACGACGTCATCCAAGTATACGAGACAGGTCTGCCACTTCAATCCTGCTAAAACCGTGTCCATCACGCGCTGGAACGTTGCTGGCGCCGAGCACAGTCCGAATGGCATAACCTTGAACTCGTAGAGGCCGTCCGGGGTGATGAAGGCGGTCTTTTCGCGATCTCTTTCGTCGACTTCTATTTGCCAATAGCCAGACTTGAGGTCCATCGACGAGAAGTATTTAGCGTTGCAGAGCCGATCCAATGCGTCGTCTATCCGTGGGAGGGGGTATGCGTCCTTCTTCGTGATCTTGTTCAGACGACGATAATCGACGCAGAAACGTAGGGTTCCGTCCTTTTTCTTCACCAGGACAACCGGGGATGCCCACGGGCTTTTCGATGGCTGGATGATATCGTCGCGCAGCATTTCGTCGACTTGTTCCCTTATAGCTTCACGTTCTCGCGGCGAAACTCGGTAAGAGCTCTGACGGAGTGGTCGAGCGCACTCCTCGGTGATTATGCGATGCTTGGCGACTGGTGTTTGTCGAATCTTCGATGACGTCGAAAAGCAGCCTTTGTATCGTCGGAGCAGACTTCTGAGCATCTGTTGCTTAATCATAGGCAGATTTGGATTAATGTCGTAGTCTGGTTCGGGAACCATGGTCGTCGGGGTAGACGCGACGGAATCCGAGAGGATAAACGCATTACTTGTTTCCAGAATTTCCTCGATGTACGCGATCGTCGTGCCCTTGTTGATGTGCTTGAACTCCTGGCTGAAGTTTGTCAGCAACACTTCAGTTTTCCCTCCATGCAGTCGAGCGATCCCTCTTGCGACGCAAATTTCACGGTCTAGCAGTAGACGTTGGTCGCCTTCGATGACGCCTTCTACGTCAGCGGGTGTTTCGGTGCTGACCGAAATAACAATGCTGGAGCGAGGCGGGATGCTCACTTGATCTTCGAGCACACTCAAGGCGTGGTGACAACGAGGGCTCTCCGGCGGCATTGCTTTATCTTCCGACAGCGTTATTGACTTCGACTTCAGGTTGATGATTGCGCCGTGGTGGTCCAGGAAGTCCATACCGAGAATGACGTCTCGTGAACACTGTTGGAGGATAACGAAGGTGGCAGGGTAAGTCCGGTCATGAATGGTTATTCTTGCCGTGCAGATCCCAGTCGGCGTGATGAGGTGTCCCCCAGCGGTGCGAATCTGAGGGCCTTCCCACGCGGTCTTAACTTTCTTCAACTGGGCGGCGATGTGTCCACTCATTACGGAGTAATCGGCCCCTGTGTCGACTAAGGCAGTGACTGCGTGGCCGTCGAGAAGTACGTCGAGGTCGGTTGTTCTTTGTCTGGCATTGCAGTTAGGTCTCGGCGTTGGATCACGGCTGCGTCGTGTTGAACTGAAGCTGGAACGTCGTGTTGTCAAGTCGTCTTTCGTCGTCGTATTCTCTGCTTCCAGACTTCGTCGGGACGGCGGCGTGTCGTTATGTCGTCGAGTTAGTTTCTTCAGAGTCTTCGTCGGCGGCGGAGGATCTTCGTCAGTTCGACGAACAGCAACCGCACCTCCATCGGTTGCTGCTTTTAGTTTTCCGGATATGGGCTCGCAGAGCGGCCCCGGGCTGGGCCGGTGCATGGTCGGCGCTGCGGCGACAGGTAGCGGCCTGGTGACGGCGAACGGGACGGTCGTCGAGGGTTCCACTGAGTGGCGGCGAGGTAGTCGGCGATATCGCGAGGTCGTTCGCCAATCTGTGGTCGCGGCGCGTTAACGGCGAACCCTCGGAGTCCCATCTCCTGGTATGGGCATCGGCGGTAGATGTGCCCGGCTTCTCCGCAGTGATAGCAAAGCGGGCGGTGGTCGGGGGCGCGCCAAACCTCAGTCTTCCTCGCGTAGGTGCGCTGGGCGACGGGTGGGCGTGCTGGCGGCGGCGGCGGTGGACGACGTATTTCCGGCGTTACAGGGCCCTGGCGTTGTCGCGGAGGGGGACCTTGACGGCGGGCGACGGCGGCGTATGTCATCGCTTGCGGCTGAGGCTGCGGCGATTCAGGGGCTACTCCGAGTTGCTGTTGGAGCTCTTCACGTGCGACGTCGGCAATCGAAGCCACTTGAGGCTGTGATGACGTGAACAGCTTCTGTTGCTCCTCCCGCACGACCGCTCGGATAGTCTCGCGCAGGTCGTCGGTGGCCAGTGACTGAACTCCGGCGTAGCTTGTTGAATTCGTGCGCCGGTTGAATTGCCGGTTCCGCATTTCCAGTGTCTTCTCGATGCTAGTGGCCTCGCGAAGAAACTCGTCGACAGTCTTCGGTGGGCTTCGTACCATACCGGCGAAAAGTTCCTCCTTTACACCACGCATCAGGAGCCGGACTTTCTTTTCCTCTGACATTTCCGGGTCGGCGTGGCGGAATAGGCGGCTCATTTCTTCTGTAAAAATCGCGGTCGTCTCATTAGGCAGCTGCACTCGGGTTTCTAGTAGTGCTTGGGCTCGTTCTCGGCGTACGACGCTTGTGAAGGTCTGCAGGAAGCCGCTTCGGAAAAGGTCCCACGTCGTCAAGGTGGCCTCTCGATTCTCGAACCACGTCCTGGCGGCGTCCTCCAAAGCGAAATAGACATGACGCAGTTTGTCATCGCCGTTCCAACTGTTAAATGCGGCGACCCTCTCATACGTCTCGAGCCAGGTTTCCGGGTCCTCGAATGTTGAACCGCGGAACGTTGGAGGCTCCCTGGGCTGCTGCAGCACGATGGGGGACGCTGGGGCTGCCATTGGGGTTTCCTTGGCCACAGTCTTCTTGGTCCTCTCAGGTAGAAGTCCGTGCTCCGGGGGCAGCTGTTGAAGACGGCGGCTTGCTCGATGTTCCGGGACGGCGCTGGTGCTGTCTTTGCGGTCTGGGCTTGGATTACGGCTTGTCGGGGGCGTCCGGTACATGGACGTAAAGCACCTCCACCAGATGTCACGTGGTAGTGACGCCAAAGAACACAGTAGCAGTACTGTGAAAGACAAAACTAGCTTTTATTGGGCGAACCTGTGCCCACAAAACAGGCTACACTTAAAGCACAAGGATAGCGGCGAACACAGTCGGCGATCGTCGAAAATCTGATCAGCGCGTCAAGCGCGTCGGCTTTTATAGAGCAGTCGTCGAATGTTCCAGACTAATCGTCTGGACCCGCGTGCCTTCCACAAAGTTCTACACCATTGGCGATACGCGGTGAAATTAGATAACACAAGGTTCGGCGACAACAGACAGCCGGGTAGAAGCATCGATAACTTTCCAGAAACGTCGGATACATGCAGGCGCGTCCGTCGCTGTGCGATTACAGTTGGTAAGCGGCGAAACGTGGTCGCCCGATAAAGATAAGTACACGTGTCAATATCGACAAAAAGTGGAGGCGTGTACTAAGTGCTGGCAGCTTGGTCATCGCCAAGACGTCTGACCCAATGTGACCATCTGTCTCTACCCAAAATGCGGCACGCCACATCCTCCTGAGAACCACAGCTGTACTTCCATTTGTATCATCTGCAACGGAACGCACGAGACTGGTTCCTCAAAGTGCAAACTTCGTTACAAACCACGGACACCACCCCCGGCACCTCCAGAGTCCAAATTGATACTTCTGGACAGGAACACTGTACAGGCCCCCAATCAATGCACTGGACAAGAGAAGCCGCAGAGCAGCTCTGGTCGCAAGAACACTGCCACAGCGGCGCAGCTCTCATTATCAAAGCAAGCTTGGCCTCCGCCGACTCTAGGCAACGAGGAGAGACCGCCCGTCAACAATACAAAGGTGTGCTGGGCAGGAGTAGTCTCCCACAATAGCAGCCCCTCACAACATGCTGAAAGCTCTCTCATCAATACTTGCTAAATCAGAACGAAATGCTTAAAAACAAAATCAAACAGCTCAAAGCAATGCTCCACCCTCCCCATCGAAATCACTGACACTCCTGCTGCTACTTCCGAACCACTGCCACAAACGATTGCGCCCACACTCACACGACCTCTGGCGGAACAAATGGACACTCTTGCATCAACTGCTACGACGCAAGCCGCAAATCCAACGCCGCCTTCATCATACACGCAGCCTCCACCCGCACAAAGGAAGAATGCCAAATAACAGAAACCGAGAATACCGTTGAAAACGCCATATTTGTCCTCACTGACCGCATGGATATTGTCACGTGGTGGTGACGTTGAATAACACACTAGCAATACTGTGAACGACAAAACAAACTTTTATTGGGCGAACCTGTGCCCACAAAACAGGCTACACTTATAGCACAGCGATAGCGGCGAACACACTCGGCGATCGTCGAAAATCTGATCAGCGGGTCAAGCGCGTCGGCTTTTATACAACAGTCGTCGAATGTTCCAGACTAATCGTTGGGACCCGCATGCCTTCCACAAAGTTCTACAACATTCGAGTCACGCGATGAAATCAGATAACACAAGGTTCGGCGACAACAGACAGCGGATAGAAGCATCGATAACTTTCCAGAAACTTCGGATACATGCAGACGCGTCCCGCGCTGTGCGATAACATTTGCTAGGCGGCGAAACATGGTTGCCTGTTAAATATAAGTACACGTGTCAATACCCTCCTCTTAAAAAAGCATCGACCCGATGCTGCATACAAATGAAAGCAATAAAGAAAAACACCCGTAGCAAAGAAAACAAAAATAAGGAAGTTCGTCAGCGTCCGTAAAAGGGTTTCAGACGCACCACGTGGACCACTTCAGATCGTGTGCGGCGCCGCTGTGAATGCGAAATTCTGTGTGGCACGACCTCATAGACCAGTGCGCCAATACGTCGGATGATCTTGTACGGCCCGAAATAGCGACGCAAAAGCTTCTCGCTCAGTCCTCGTCGGCGTATAGGGGTCCAAACCCAAACACGGTCACCGGGCTGGTACTCGACGAAGCATCGTCGGAGGTTGTAGTGTCGGCTGTCGGTCCTCTGCTGGCTCTTGATTCGCAGGCGGGCGAGCTGTCGGGCTTCTTCGGCGCGCTGGAGATAGCTAGCGACGTCAACATTCTCTTCGTCAGTTACGTGCGGCAGCATGGCGGCAAGTGTCGTCGTCGGGTTCCTGCCGTAAACCAGCTTAAACGGCGTGATCTGTGTTGTTTCTTGCACCACCGTGTTGTACGCAAAGGTTACGTACGGCAGGACCGCGTCCCACGTCTTGTGTTCGACGTCGACGTACATTGCGAGCATGTCGGCGAGTGTCTTGTTCAGGCGCTCCGTGAGACCATTCGTCTGCGGATGGTAGGCAGTTGTCCTCCTGTGGCTTGTCTGGCTGTACTGCAGAATGGCTTGGGTGAGCTCTGCTGTAAAAGCCGTTCCTCTGTCGGTGATGAGGACTTCTGGGGCATCATGTCGCAGCAGGATGTTCTCGACGAAAAATTTCGCCACTTCGGCTGCGCTGCGTTTTGGTAGAGCTTTAGTTTCAGCAAAGCTGGTGAGATAGTCCGTCGCCACGACAATCTACTTATTCGCGGATGTTGATACCGGAAACGGCCCCAACAATTCCATCCCAATCTGCTAAAAAGTCGGTAAGGAGGCTCCGTCGGCTGTAGTAATCCTGCTGGCCTTGTCGGTGGCGTCTTGCGTCGCTGACAGTCTCGGGATGTCTTGACGTAACGGGCGACGTCGGCGGTCAGACGCGGCCAGTAATACCTTTCCTGTATTCTCGACAGCGTCCGGGAGAATCCGAGGTGCCCAGCGGTTGGATCGTCGTGTAGGGCGTGCATTATTTCTGGACGCAGCGCTGATGGTACAAGAAGGTAGCTGGCGCGGACTGGTGAGAAGTACTTCTTCACGAGCAGGTTGTTTTGTAGCGTGAACGACGACAACCCACGCTTAAATGCCCTAGGGACAACATCGGTGTTTCCTTCCAAATACTCGGCGAGGCCTTTTAGCTCCAGGTCTGCTCGTTGCTGTTTAGTGAAATCTTCCGCGCTTATTATCCCAAGGAAGGCATCGCCGTCCTCGTCGTCTTGCGGCGGGGGATCGATAGGGGCGCGTGATAACCAGTCGGCGTCGGAGTGTTTTCTTCCGGACTTGTATATTACCGTGACGCCATATTCTTGTAGTCTGAGGCTCCACCGCGCCAGCCGTCCTGAAGGGTCCTTTAAGTTGGCTAGCCAACACAATGCATGATGGTCACTGACGACTTTGAATGGCCTGCCATAGAGGTAACGGCGGAATTTAGCTATAGCCCAAATGATGGTGAGGCATTCCTTTTCAGTTGTAGAATAGTTGCTTTCCGCTTTTGACAGCGACCGGCTAGCATACGATGTCACCCTTTCAAGTCCTTCTTTCCTCTGGACTAGGACGGCACCGAGGCCTAGGCTACTGGCGTCAGTGTGGATTTCGGTATTGGCGTCCTCGTCGAAGTGTGCAAGTACCGGCGGCGACTGCATGCGTCGTTTGAGTTCTTGAAATGCCTTGGCCTGCGGCGTTTCCCACTTGAACGCGGCATCACATTTAGTTAGATGTGTTAGCGGCTCCGCGATGCGTGAGAAGTCCTTGACAAAGCGCCTATAGTAGGCACACATGCCAAGGAGTCTGCGCACTGCCTTCTTGTCAGTTGGCTGCGGGAACTTTGCGATGGCAGCTGTCTTCTGTGGGTCGGTGCATACTCCTGATTTGCTGATCACGTGGCCTAGGAACTGAAGCTCATCGTAAGCGAAGCGGCACTTTTCCGGCTTCAGAGTGAGCCCTGATGACTTGATGGCTTCTAACACTGTCGCAAGCCGCCTAAGGTGATCGTCGAAATTTCCGGCGAAGACAACGACGTCATCCAGGTAAACAAGGCACGTCTGCCACTTCAGTCGGGCTAACACCATGTCCATGACGCGCTGAAACGTTGCAGGCGCCGAGCACAGTCCGAATGGCATGACCTTGAACTCGTAGAGGCCGTCTGGCGTAATGAAGGCAGTCTTTTCGCGATCTCTCTCGTCGACTTCTATTTGCCAGTAGCCAGACTTGAGGTCCATCGAGGAGAAGTATTTAGCGCTGCAGAGCCGATCCAATGCGTCGTCTATCCGTGGAAGGGGGTACACATCCTTCTTCGTGATCTTGTTCAGTCGACGATAATCGACGCAGAAGCGTACGGTTCCGTCCTCTTTCTTTACCAGGACTACAGGAGTAGCCCACGGGCTTTTCGACGGCTGGATGATGTCGTCGCGCTGCATTTCGTCGACTTGTTGCCTAATAGCTTCACGTTCTCCCGTCGAAACTCGGTAAGGGCTCTGGCGGAGGGGTCGAGCGCTCTCTTCGGTTATTAGGCGATGCTTTGCAACTGGTGTTTGTCGAATCCTCGATGACGTCGGAAAGCAGTCTTTGTATCGCCGGAGAAGACTTCTGATCTGTTGCTGCTTACTCTTAGGAAGACTTGAATTCACGTCAAAGTCTGGTTCGGGGGCAATGCTCATCGGGGTAGATGCGGCTGAATCCGAGAGGACAAAGGCATTGCTGGTTTCCACAATTTCCTCGATGTATGCGATTGTCGTGCCCTTGTTGATGTGCTTGAACTCTTGGCTCAAGTTGGTTAGCATAACTTCCACTTGCCCTCCGTGGAATCGAGCAACCCCTCTTGTGACGCAAAATTTCATGTTCAAGCAGTAGATGTTGGTCGCCCTCGATGACGCTTTCTACGTCAGCGGGTGTTTCAGTGCCGGCGGAAATAATAATGCTGGCGCGCGGCGGGATGCTCACTTGACCTTCGAACACACTCAAGGCGTGGTGACTACGACAGCTCTCCGGCGGTATCGCTTGATCTTGTGACAGCGTCATCAATTTCGACTTCAGGTCGATGACTGCGCCATGTTGATTCAGGAAGTCCATGCCGAGAATGACGTCTAGTGAACACTGTTGGAGGACAACGAAAGTGGCAGGGTAAGTACGGTCATGAACGGTAATTCTTGCCGTGCAGATCCCAGTCGGCGTAATCAGGTGTCCTCCAGCGGTGCGAATTTGAGGGTCTTCCCATGCAGTCTTAACTTTCCTCAACTGGGCGGCGATGGGTCCACTCATGACGGAGTAATCGGGTCCTGTGTCTACTAAGGCGGTGACTGCGTGGCCGTCGAGAAGCACGTCGAGGTCGGTGGTTCTTTGTCTTGCGTTACAGTTAGGTCTCGGCGTCGGATCATGGCTGCGTCGTGTTGAACTGAAGCTGGAACGTCGCGTCGTCAAGTCATCTTTCGTCGGTGTAGTCTTGGCTTCCTGACTTCGTCGGGACGGCGGCGTGTCGTCATTAGGTCGTCGAGATGGTTTCTTCGTCGTCTTCGTCGGCGGCGGAGGATCTTCGTCAGTTCGACGAACAGCAACCGCACCTCCATCGGTTGCTGCTTTTAGTTTTCCGGATACGGGCTCCCTGACCGGCCTCGGGCTGGGCCAGTGAATGGTCGGCGCCGCGGCGACAGGTAGCGGCCTGGTGAGGGCGAACGCGACGGTCGTCGAGAGCTCCACTGAGTAGCGGCGAGGTAGTCGGCGATATCGCGAGGGCGTTCCCCTCGCTGCGGGCGCGGAGCATTGACGGCGAAAGCTCGCAGTCCCATCTCCCAGTATGGGCATCGGCGATACACATGGGCGGCTTCTCCGCAGTGATAGCAGAGCGGACGGTGATCGGGGGCTCGCCAAATGTCCGTCTTCCTCCCGTAGGTGCGCTGGGCGACGGTTGGGCGTGCTGGCGGCGGCGGCGGCGGACGACGGAATTGCGTCGTTGCAGGGCCCTGGTGTGGTCGTGGAGGGGGAACTTGACAGCGTGCGACGGCGGCGCAGGTCATCGCTTCAGGCTGGGGCTGCGGTAATTAAGGTTGCACCTCAGGAACCCCTAGCGATCGCTGAACCTCATCGTTCACGATGTCAGCGATCGAAGCTACTTGAGGCTGCGACGAAGGCAGGACCTTGCGCAGTTCTTCGCGCACAATGGCCCTGATGGTCTCTTGAAGGTCGTCCGAACCCAGTCCTTGGATGGCATACTGCGGCGTGTGCCCTGGCGGGTATATTGCCGGGTGCGCATCTCCAGAGTTTTCTCGATCATCGATGCCTCTGCAGAAAACTCAGCCACAGTCTTCGGTGGGTTACGAATAAGTCCAGCGAAAAGGTCTTGCTTGACGCCGCGCATCAGGAAGCGAACTTTTTTCTCCTGCGACATTTCCGGGTCGGCGTGCCGGAAAAGACGGGCCATCTCCTCCGTGAAGATCGGATCGTCTCGTTTGGCAGCTGCACTCTGGTTTCTAGCAGAGCTTGGGCTCGCTCTTTTCGCACGGCGCTTGTAAACGCGTGCAAGAAGCCGCTTCGGAACAGGTCCCACGTCGTTAAGGTGGCTTCCCGATTCCTGAACCACGTCCTGGCGGCGTCTTCCAATGCGAAATAGACATGCCGCAGCTTGTCGTCGCTGTCCCAACTGTTAAACTTAGCGACCCTCTCATAAGTCGCCAGCCAGCTTTTCGGGTCCTCAAATATGGAACCGCGGAACGTCGGTGGCCCCCTGGGCTGCTGCAGAACGATGGCGGATGCTGGGGCTGCCATTGGGGCTGTCTTCTTGGTCGTCTCTGGACGAACTTCTCTGACGCTCTTCTTGGTCGTCTCTGGTCGAATTCCGTGTTCCAGGGGCAGCTGCTGTAGCCGGCGGCTTGCTCAATGTCCCGGGACGGCGCTGGTGTTGTCTTTGCGGTCCCGGCTTGAATTACGGCTTTTCGGGGGCGTCCGGTACATGAACGTAAAGCACCTCCACCAGATGTCACGTGGTGGTGACGTTGAATAACACAGTAGCAATACTGTGAACGACAAAACGAACTTTTATTGGGCGAACCTGTGCCCACAAAACAGGCTACACTTATAGCACAACCATAGCGTCGAACACGCTCGGCGATCGTCGAAAATCTGATCAGCGGGTCTAGCGCGTCGGCTTTTATACAACAGTTGTCGAATGTTGCAGACAAATTGTTGTAACCGGCATGCCTTCCACAAAGTTCTACAACATTCGAGTCACGCGATGAAATCAGATACCACAAGGTTCGGCGACAACAGACAGCGGATAGAAGCAATGATAACTTTCCAGAAACTTCGGATACATGCAGACGCGTCCCGCGCTGTGCGATAACATTTCTTAGGCGGCGAAACGTGGTTGCCTGTTAAATATAAGTACACGTGTCAATATCCTGGAAAACAAGGCGCACAAGACTGCACCGACTAAACCTGTCACTTCAACTCAGACCTCCAGCAGGTGTGCACCGGCGTGAAGCGTCTCTTCTGTGTCGGTTATGGCTTGGAGTGGCCTTCACGAATGCCTACTCAGCCCTAAGTGGAATTTTCATTCTTTCTTTCATTTATTAATAGTTTTTGGCCCTATCTGTTCTATTCAATGTCTTCGTGCACGTGGAATCTTTCTGAAAAGCTACACATATTAGCGGCTGTTGGCACTGAAGCATCCGCCACTTACAATGGAGCGTCTTGTATAACATTGAACTCGTTATCTCGGCAAATGAAACTCTTGATAAATGGAACCTATTTCCGTGGTCCCTTCAGTTTCCGTTTAACGATGGTCTTTTGAGCATGGTAGGACGTAAAGTGCTCTCGAGGAATTAAGAATAATAGTGGATAGCGGTTGTATACGACGTTCGGAAACTTGATGAGAATTTTTTTGACTATTTCAATTTACTATCTACATGGACGCTATTAGTGAAGTTTCCGTGTCGGTGTCAAAGTGAGGTTCCGCATAAAGCTCAAGTGCAATAAGATTGCGCCACGCGCTCCTTTCCCTGTGTGTGCGAAGGAAAGCATACGAGGGCTGCAGCCTTCCACCATTGAGCGTATGATGCTCAATGATGAAACTCTGCTGATCGACGGCACGCTGAAGCGAGAGAGCCGGGAGGGGGGTAAGGAGATTGACTGCCGTGGCTGCACATGGTTGTCCGTGAGGTGGAGAACATACGCTGACCCTGCTTTGTCTTGGAGGTAATGTGTGGTGGGGGCATGGTTAAGCGAACAGAGATGGTTTGTCGCTTGATGTCCGCTGTCTTCTCGCGCGCCAAGTGTAGGAGATGCCGTAATTGCGCTTGCTGGCAGGCGTTGAAGCATGGAGCCATGCCAAGGTTCGCTTCCTAATGTCGACGTTCTTCATCATGACGGCGTTGTTCACTTTTGCGTTTGCGGGCGCGACACGATGCTTGCTAAATATTTCTTAAAGGAATGTTTATTGCGACTTATGCTACTGATAAAACTACGAACTATACTTTGCCTAATTGTTTAATACTTCGCTATCGCTATGAAATCGTATGCCTTTTTAACGAAATTTACTTCGTTTTTTTTACAAAATGTGCCGTTTTAACACGCACACTTAAATTTGCACAGACAAGGGCTATAATATTGTTGCAAGCGTGTGGTATTTGATAGTTTGAATGAGGCACGTGGGAGCCATCACTCGTGAAAAGAGGAGGAAGAACGAACTGGTCACCGCTGCGACCGCTGTTGTAAATATAACCTGTAAATAGTTGCTCGTCTTGCTGACTCGTCCTTCGCGTAATATTGTCCCTCTTCTCAACGAATTTTATGACGGTGGCAGTTATTATTTCTGTGGTACGAATTTTATTACGTTGGTGGTTCGTTAAACACACCCAACACGCTCCACTCTTAGACATAACTGAGTACAAAGATCGTAGTTAATTACGATGGGTTTTACCTAGTTTAAGCATTAAATATAACATGCACCCCTTATTATGAGGCAATCTAAACAAACTTCTTTGTTTGTTTCACCAATGAATATGGATCATGGTACAAACTATACATAAAGAATGATAACAGGGAGACTACGTGGGCTTATTTTCATTGCAGATTTAACGAAAGCTGTGAAGGTCAAAATTTCCGCAATGCAACTAAAATAACATGAGCCCCACTTGCGCGACGTGTAAACACGGAGTGGCGTAGAAATTTTTAATGACAGCAAGTGGCTGATAAACGCCGTAAAACGAGCTTGAGCACTTCATCGCACAAATTTTGTCCTGAATGAATATATTCTCTTGACATTACTAGCACATCACACTAGAAATTCGATTAGGAGGTTTACGTGCATATACCTCCATTGTATGGTTAGGCACGCCATAATGGGGGATTCCGTACTAAGTTTACCAATTTGGGGTTGTTTTACGTGCATCTAAATTCGATACACGAATGTATATATTTTTTTGCATTTCGCTATCTCGAGAAATCCGCAGCCTGGGCGCGTTCGAATGGCTGATCTCGTGCTGAGCATTGCAACACCATTGCCACTAAATTACCTCGGCGGTAATCACACTAGGAAGCCTGCAACGTTTAGCCATAAAGTTAATATAATCAAGTCCCGAGCAAAAGCTCTCATAGCGCCCAAGCATCGACACTGGCAACTGAAATGTGGCCGCCTTGTTGCTACTCTGCACGGACACAGAGAAGCACAGGAGCAGACGATGAGATGTGATTCAGACTAGATGCGCAAGAACCCGATACTGAGCCTCGCTTTGCGTGGTGATGACGTCTACTTCAGGCGCCTGTAAACGCATTCTTTATCGCACCGTAAACAAAACGGGGCTGCAGATCCCGTGGAACGATCAATGACTGCGCTTTAGACTGCATGCCATAAACCTGACCCATGAAGAGCGGGACTACCTCCTTCTCCCCTAGGATGCACATAGAGTTACGGAACCCAGACCAAACCGTACGAACACCAAAGGTGAAGACAGCGCACACTGTTAACAAAGTGCATAACACGCGGAATGAAATCACTAAAGAACAAATATATACATGGACGCTACCTGACAAAATTTCCCGCAAAATGTATGACGCCACTGTATGTCACACAAAAAACTGGCAGGCACACGACGTCAGCCACAGCGGCTCTGCTCACTGTACAGCAACCAAGCTTGAACTACAAGCATTTGAAAATTTAATAAAATATGTGGTTGGAAACAGAAGCCACGGTTCACATATACATTAACATTCAAGAAGTCCTCAAGCAGCTCAACTCCCGATCCTACACGATTACCATAGCGCAGCACCTAAAACAAGCCTTCCAACACCTGCGGGATAATAAACGCGTGAGCTTTCTTGTGTAGAAGACAGGAGGCCACTGCTTGAGGAGAGCGGAGAGCTGCGTAGCCGATAAGGCTGGAGGCGCGAAAACTAGAGAGGACCGCCATGGCAACATTGACGTGAGCCTAGCATTTCTGAATCACACCTATTTCTGAACCACACCTCCGTCAGCCGTCGCTGTCTTATACCAGGTCCGTTAAAGATGCATCCGACCTATGGACGGAGAAAAACGACAGTAAAAACTGCAGCATTGGAAACCTAATCACCCTCTATGTATTATCCTTGGGACTCCGCGCACTTCTCCCAGCGGTTTAACCCTTCCCTCTGCGCAGCGTAGCCAATCGGAACTACCTCTGGTTAACCTCCCTTCCTTTCTTTGCATTACTTTCTCTCTCTCTCTCTCCCAGCGGTGCTGTCATTGCTGGAAGCATTCTGAGAAGGCCTTTTTCGGAATGGACTTTATCTCAGCTGTCGTTGCAGCCATAATGTCCTCTTTTCTCTGAAATCACGCTCCTTTCAAGGGCCTCTTGATATTGGGAAACAGCCAGAAGTCGCATGGGGCCGCATGAGGAGAGTAAGGAGCCTGTTGAACTACAGAAGTTTAGTTTTTTGTCAAGAAAGTCTGAATCAAGAGTGATAATTGTGCAGGAGCATTGTCGTGATGAATGCGCCAATTTCCTGTCGACCACAACTCCAGCCTCTTGCACCGCACAGCATCACGTAGGCGACGGAGGACATCCCTGTAACACTCCTTGCTGATTATTTCATCCTTTGGTACGGCAGTCAAAGAAAGCAGTCAGCGTCACTATGACGTTGCTGCGCACTTGACAGGCCTTCTTTGGTCTTGGTGACGTAGAATGCTTCCACTATGACGACTGGGATTTGGTTTCCGGGTCGTATCCGAATACGCAAGACTCATCACCAGTGATTATGGTGTTCATGAAGTCGGCGTCACTGTTTGTGGAATACAGCATGTCCTGTGAGACTTCAACACGAAGTTGCTTTTGCTCCACCGGGAGCAGCTTCGGCACGCATTTCACCGCAACTCTCTTTATGAATAAATCTTCGCCCATAATGGAATGTGTAGAAACAGTGCTGATACCCATCCTTTCCGCAATTTGTCGGATAGTCACACGACGGTCCCGCATCGCCACTGCGTACACTTCGGCAATGACCTGCTCATTTCGGCATGTTGATCGCCGACCGAAGCATGGTTCATTCTCCACCGATGGGCGGCCGTCTCTAAACTGATTGCTCATGCTATCGTCACTGAAAGCCGTCTGAATCTTCCGAATGGTTTCCACTTGGCTGTCGCTCTGTTGCTGGCAGAATTTGATGCAGCATTGCTGCTGCAGTTGCTCGGCCATTTTGCTTGCTATAAAAAAATGGACGAGAGCACTGCGCACTACCTCACTCAAACGCTGCGTCGCAGCGACTGAGGCTATCGCCAAGCGTGAACAAACTCGCTTTGGCCATGAAGGTTTAATGTTCACTGATGCAATGATTCACGCGTGCTTGTTTCTTATCCATCAGGTGTTCGCAGAAAATAAGGTCGGATACTTTTCTAACAGACCTCGTATTACCCAAAAGAACACGAGTGAAAGTTATACTACTGGAGTCTATGCTAGCATGATTTCTCCCATTTCCACGCGACTGCCCCCCGCAGCGCCGGTTCCCATATAGAAAGAAAGTGCTAAGGCAACATTTACACAGGATGTTCCGAGTAAGTAGAAACAAACAGAATTGGGTTGCCCTAACTGCCCTTGAGATAAACATCAGTCTCAAACATCTGATCTGGTCCTGTCCTGCCACAGCCAGCCTCACGAACAAGCACACCCGACCTCTAAAGGAAGCGTCGTATGGCGACTGATTCACACTGCAATAAGGCGCCACTAGAAGAATGAACCCTTGAAGTTTGGAGCACTCCGGTAAGTAGGCAGGCATCCTTTTTTTCACCTGATCCTTTGCCTTCATTTTCAGACGGCATGACATTTTTTTCAAATCAAAGTTTCAATCAATCAATAAGTTAGTCAATAAATTAATTCTAAATATTACTCGTCTATTTTATATATGACCATCCCATCTTTCAAAAATATCAACGAATCTTTTACAGGTTCCCTACACGCACGAGCTACTTTTAAGTGATTATTTTTGGATAATGTTTTGTATATATTCAGCCTTACAAAACAGTGTCGTAGAAGCATGGCGGCACTTTGGCGGTTTCAAATGTCCCAGCTTTTCCCAGAATGCGTGTAAGGTTAAAAACCATTACGACACCGTACCATTAGTGCGCTGCCAAGGTATGTGGTGGATGAGGACAGGTACATATTACAGAAAAAAAAAGAGAACCCCACCATTTTTAAAGGAAAGAAAGAAACAGGAATAAAGCCATGAGCAGCTGATATTTTTCGTAAACAACGTTTCGTCATTTTATCCATATACCTGCGATTTCTGGAATAGGTAAAGCAAGTTACGTAACGATCCCCGGACAACCATGGCGGCGTTGTGGCACAGCAGGGGGGCAGTTTCCGTGACAGTGCGGTTCCATTAGCAGTGCACCATTTACCTGCATAGTTTTATGCACTTTCATCGAGTGCAGTTTTCGTCATTATGGTGGCTCCACTAGCAGTTCGCCCACAAATGAAGGCCTTGGTGGAACAGGTTTTGTAGCATAGTATGAGTGCAGTTTTCGCGAGATGGTTGCTTCATTTGGAGTACTCCGCACGAATGCAGTGTTTCATAGCACATTCGTAGAGTGCAGCTTTAGTTATAATGGTGGCTTCATTAGTAGTTCGTGCACGAATACAGGGTTTGATGGAACAAGCTTTGTTACATAGCACGAGTGCATTTTTCGTCATAATGGTGGCTGCATTAGCAGTTCCTCCACAATTGCAGGGTTTGATAACACACTCGTCCAGTGCAGTTTCGTCATAATGGTGGCTCCAGTAGCAGTAGGCCCACGGATACAGGGGTTTGATAGCACATTCGTCCAGTGCCGTTTCTTCATAATGGTGGCTCCACTAGTAGTAGGCCCACGAATACAGGGGTTTGATAGCACATTCGTCCAGTGCAGTTTCGTAATAATGGTGGTTCCACTAGTAGTAGGCCCACGAATACAGGGTTTGATGGAACAAGCTTTGTTACATAGCACGAGTGCATTTTTCGTCATAATGGTGGCTGCATTAGCAGTTCCTCCACAATTGCAGGGTTTGATAACACACTCGTCCAGTGCAGTTTCGTCATAATGGTGGCTCCAGTAGCAGTAGGCCCACGGATACAGGGGTTTGATAGCACATTCGTCCAGTGCCGTTTCGTCATAATGGTGGTTCCACTAGTAGTAGGCCCACGAATACAGGGGTTTGATAGCACATTCGTCCAGTGCAGTTTCGTCATAATGGTGACTCCACTAGTAGTAGGCCCACGAATACAGGGGTTTGATAGAACATTCGTTTCACGTAAAAACCTCTGTAGAAATTTAACCAACAGCAGCGGAAGGCACATGCTGTAGCTGATACCAATATACTCTTTGACTTGCGCTACTTACAAAAGGAAACCATTGAATTACAGATGGATGTCGCAAAGGCATCCATTAATGAACAGAACATCCACTATCTATGGCTGTGCTCGAACACCGAACTAGGCGAGACATGACGTTTTTTTTTTTGAAGCAAAGCTAGCGCTGAAACGTGTAAGTTTGTACACCCGATGAAATCTAATTATGATAATAAATGCTCGAGTTATCTAGTAATACTATTTCCCAAATAATACCCTAAGAGAAAGAAATGAGCTCTACTCTTTCACACTTGCAAAGGAACAGGGTTGCTGGCATCTGCAACGTGATCAATTTATCTTCCTGCCGTAAGTGAATAAAGTAGGGACATAACACACATGTGTTATTTGGCAGCTTTAAATCAGGGCCATCTTCCGTCTATATTTCCCCTGGTTCAAGCAGACAAAACTATTTTTTTATTAAACAATGCATTCGCGATACTAAGTGTATGGTGCGAAAATGTACAATTAGTATATTTTTGTTACCTAGCGAAATACCATTATATAGTAATTAGTTATTCTATATTCGATCGTGGGCTCGTCCCTGAATTGCAGAAATTTGTGTGGTCAGCGTCAGTGCAGGTGCAATCAGTAGGAATTGTGAAACTAGCACAACTTTTGGTGCATTCGTTCTCAAAATCTGTCACGAAATATAAATGTCTTCGAATTGACTTTGACCTGCGTTACAAGGCGCAGCCTTCCTGGAGCACTTTTTAATGCAACTCAGGTTAATTCCTAGGAAAGTATGGTGCGGGGCACGGCGCAAGTAGGTACGTGGTTTAATGTCACTGTGGTGACAAGGGCCCTAAATGTTTCATTAAAAAGATATTTGGCATGTATTGCTTAAGTAATTAGTATATACTTAATAAGTATGTATATACTTACTAAGTGTAAGTACATACTTAGTAAAAGCTAAGTTAGTAATTTAGTATGTACCAAGTCACTTATTCATAGTTATATACGAGGAACCAGCTTCTCTTTATGTACATTTGACAGAAAAAATATACTACGTTAAGTTATCTTGATATACACACTGCGAACTGTGTGCCTTCCGCCTAATGAGCCAATTTTGGAATAGCTGGTGCAAGGCCTTAACGACGAAAAGCATGGTACCACATGTTTACATGTCTTATGAATACAACTACCGCTGAATAGTGACTTTCATTGAATATTCTGGTCTTAATCGTTCACGTTGAAGTGTATATTCGAGCGATTTTTCGAGTTCAACGTGTGTCAGTGAAATTCGCTGGATATGTTCCTTTTCACATGCTCTACGGTTACATACTCAATACAATGGGGTTGAGCTTTGGGTAGATCTTTTGCAAAATAAATATTTATCTGCTGATATATTGTTCACATTGTGTTATGAGGTAAATGGATGTAAAAGCAGAGCATGCTGGGATATAATAGCACACGACAGCTCTGAGAAGTGGAGAATCGTGGTGCGGGGTTATGCGTCAGATATTTCTGTCGCGAAAAATTGCGTTTCATGTGAAAGGGTAAGTGACGATTGAAATATGGTGATGCGTTCTTGGATGCAGAAGCTTCAGTCTTCACTATCCGGAAACACAGCTTGATCTAATGTCCATCGTATTGATCCGATGAGCTTAGGCCTAGGATAGTCCCCGAGTTTGTGCGCCTCTTACTGGCAGATCTGGCCTGCAGCATAAGTCATGAGGACGAAAAATGAGGGGTGTTATATTGTTGAATTTCAACCATACAGATGTCCAACCAACCATTCGTCATTTCCTATAGTGTACACTCACAAAATTAGAAAAGGCGGGACAGCACACTCTCAACATCGGATATTTCAGTTTTAACTTTGGGGCTTTCTGTGTAGTGCTAATTCTGTGTACAATTATTTGTAAAACGGACATCGTTGATGAAGAAAACTTGAACTTGGACATTGCCGTTCTGTCAGGCTGTGAGTCGTACTCAGCGTCGCTTCCCTTAATAAATGACACCATGCACAAGGGTGTATTTATATGTATTGTTAGATGACTCATTATTTAACTTCCGAGATGCACTGTCTGCGTCTCATCTGAAAGTGGCAACAAGCTGTGGCCTCTTTATTACAGCAGCGTGCAATAATCGCCTCGTTCAGCTGCCTATTGCTTCAGTATTGGTATCGGTGCGCATTCTTGCGTCGAAACTATGCGTTGGCTAATTGAGGGACCCTGTGCTGAATGTCCTAATCTATGTCTACTCTATAGAACAAGTGACCTGTCCGCATTAAAAGCGTGCCAATTATATAAATAGTATTTGTGTCTCCTCGGTTTTTTCGAAGGTGTACAGTCGCCAGACTTGTACACGTTACAGCAATAAAATAAACGATCAGAGCTACTTCTTCAAAAAGATGTAAATAATTGCGGTTACCAATAACTGCCTCAGCAAGAATAGTTAAGTAAATAGTTTCTACCCTGCTTTGTCCTACCTCCCTGCACAAATAGAGTAATTAGAACGAGCTGGCCTGGCTTTTTCAATGCGGCTTCTGCAAGCCTTGACCAAAGCGCCCAGGTCGTTTTATTTAAATAGAAATTTCCTTCGAATTTTCGTCCTGTAACCTTCATCATTTTTTTCTTCGTGATATCTGCAGCGAGACGCTGAAAACTCACACAATGTGCGCAACTGAGCGAAGGGCTGTGTTGTAAAGCTTGAACACCTTTCTTACAAGATTGTGGTTACTCAATGCGTGCGACGCTCAGTTATCGGTCATGTATGAAAGGTAGTGTCTCATTCTTTCTGCGGATGGAACAAGACGCTCCCATAATGCTAGTAAGAAAGTTCAAAATAGCGTATACCTAATTCCCTGCAATTGATGTCCGAAGTAGTAATCTCTATACAGAAGCACCGTTTCAATTTGTCGTTCAGCATCTCATGGCCCTCATTCCTGTGCCCTCCACTCGCTTACGCATTTACCTTTAAACGTCTAGTTGAAGCAGACGTCAGAAAACGTTTAATTTACGCGAGAAGGCGCGCAAATCTTTAGGGTAATTTTCTATTGCGATAACAATTATTTGGACACTCCAGGCGCATTTCTGCCATCGCCGTGAGGTTCCGTAAGAGTGAAAGCGTGTAAAGGTGAGCCGGCAAACGCAGTTCAATCTTGCGTGCGCGAGCGAGTAACGCGGCCCGGATGCGTGCGCTGTCCTGTGGCACATGAGGCAGTGTGGTGAGGCAACACCACCTAGACAAGTTCTCTAGAGGCTGTTGGGTGAGGCGAGGGAGGAGGGGCGTTCTTCGCTGGCGGCTGCCACAGTGTCTCGATGCCCTCCTCGACCACCGCTCAGTACAGCGGGGAGAAATTCCGGCGTCTGCTAGGGCGTTGGCCGCACCAATCGCGGACGCCGAAGTAGACGCCGTTGGCGGACCCGGTAGGAACGTTGTCGGCACTCGTGTGTCTTGAAAGCAATCTGCGACGTGGCCAAAGTACCCGACCCCATGGGCCTCATCTTCAAAGCGATCTCCAATGTTTGCAGAGTGCGTGTAGTGCCGGTTGCTTCGTGTGTTCTCTGCTTTCGACGCATCGTTCGCGTTGAGGCGACAGGTGCACGGAGGTCAATTGGTTCACGGCTGTTGCCTCGATCGCTAACTCCAGCGTTTTCACGGACACTTTCCGCTGTCATGGAGCGAGACGTGTTCATCTTTACCGGTGCGCGGGTGGTACCGTGCTGGTCAGTTTAGTTAAAACACATTGGCGGGTTAGGTGGTTCAAATGCATAATAGAATGCGTAAGCGCGACTGAATAAGGATGTAGAAAGAAGCTGACATGCGAAGACAGCGCTGTCTCTGCGTGTCCGTTTCTTTGTACACCCTCGTTGAGTCACGCTTACATATTGTATCATTGTTATTTAGTTAGTAAGCGAATATTTACACGTTTACACAGCTGATAAAACTACTATCCTTACTTCGTACAGATATCTGCTAATTTGCTATCGCTATCGGTATTTCACCTTTTGGGTGGAACTGAGAATTTTTTTGAAACTGCATGATATTGAAAACTAAAATACTGTTTTTGTGATAAAATCGTAAAAAAAATAGGCTTATATGTGTGACGTGTGTATCAGAGAAAAAAATTATATGCATTTAAAAAGAAAAGGCTTGACTATATCAGAGTTATCATAGAATGCACTAAGTGGTAGGGAATTACCATCTATGAAGGCCGTTTGAAAGCACTTCCAGAAGATGAGTAAGAAGTTCACTGAAACTGCAAAGCAGAGGTCGGCAGGCATTACGAAATCAACACACCGCGGTGTACAGCTTTTCTCATCTTGTTAGTGCGTCCTAAGCCTTTCTACGTACTGGGAACTGATTTTGTATGTTTTGCTATAAATGTTCTTCTGTTTTTCACTTGCCTGTTTTGTGTGCAGCATCGGGACAATGTTTTTAAAGAAAGGGGGGGGGGGGGACGTTCCACGCGTACTTGGTAATCTTCTCCGGTGAACGCGAATCAGCGGCTAACAAGTGTAACATGCTCCCGCTCAACGCAAGACTCGCCCTTCTGTGTCGGAATTTCTCGAATGTTATCCCTATTTGTATCTGTTGAGTACGACTCCCCGAAGTTTCTGTAATCAGATCGCATATGCGGCGCAACTAGTGACACTCTAGAATGCGGGCCAACACCAGTGTTCATGTTGGAATTTACGCTGAGTCATGCATAAATAACCTACGAGTCTGACCGGCAGAACAAGTTTCGATTATCACTATCTCTACTCGCCTTTGTTGATGTGCTCTAGTGTTGCTTGTTTTACATGGCAGGTTTTGGGCCTGCAAAGTGTAGGCTGCTTTACTCGTCCACGGGTTATTTTTGTTCGTCACAATCGCTACAACGCGACAATTTATATTCTCGCATTTTACGTGCCAAAACCACGATTTCATTATCAGGCACGTCATAGCGAGGGATTCCAAAATAATTTTCACCATCTGAGGTTCTTTAACGCGCACCAAAAACATGGTACACGGGCGTTTTTGCATTTCACCCCCATCGAAATGCGGTCGCCGTAGTCGGTATTCGATGCCGTGCCCACCGTCATTGTAGCACGACCACATATCCACTACGTCACCACGGCAGGATAGAACATAAAAGTATTGCCCTGTATGAAAACTATTTTTTTAAGTCAGATGTTTGTTTTATTTATACGGAACAATTTTAAGGGTATGCTTCTCCTTGTAAGCATATGTCATTGAGCTCACAGGCCGCAGATTATGCTGTACGCTTATGATTATCAAACTTGTCGAATTACCATCTACCGTGATAGGCACGATCGGTTTGAGCTGTTAATCGGCTGACCTAGTTTTTTATATATACCCATGTTCCTGATTACGTTGTTAACTGCAACCTCAATTTTTATTATTAGAACAACGTACCTGGTTCACATAATCGATCACTACGGATAGAAATTCTAGAGCGGGAAATTTACCGCTCATAACGCTTTAAGTACCTCAGAATTAATCTTTTAAAATCTGAGTTCATTATCTTTCATCAAAACCTTAAGGGTCCTTAGAAATACTATATCATGAAACAAGAAGATTTCGAAATCTACAAGCCAATGCTTGCTCCTGACGGAGTATTACTTTGGAGTAAAATTTCATATAAGAAATATACGCCGCAAAGAAATACAGAGAAGGAGTATAAGACATGAGAAAATTACTCTAAGTACGTTGCTATCTTCAGGGTTTGACATCCGCGTTTCGGCCTCGTACATTCCGTACTTCATCGACACGCTCAGCGTTACTTATCCCTCAAACACGTGACTCTTACACAGCACACTCAAAATCGGACCGCGGTACTGGTAACATTCATTTCATGTTGAAGCAGTGCTTGTATGTTGTGCTAACTATGCACCATACTGCAAGTTTCAGGGATGCTGATATATCGTCTGGCCACTATATTATTCGACTCACTTTATCACATTTCAAGTTTAAACGTATTATTAATTGTTTTTTCGATATTGGCATGTGATTAACGCAGCAATCGCTCACACCGCAGTTGGGAGCTATTGTCATTGATCACAATTTGGAGGACAGTCACACAAAACGTATGCCAATTGTTTACCATAGCGTTGACGCTAATCTCAATGGAAGATAAAACTCCTGGCTATATCGGAAAAACAGCCCGCATCGAACGGTTTCTAGAGGGCGACGGTAGCAGTGCTACATTTCTTCAATTCAACCAAACTGCAAAACTGATTTACCCGAAATAAGTGTTTGCGCGCAGGACATTGTCCTGCATCATGCTATTGGTTATTCTCACGAACTCGAGGGGGCGCTACATTCGAGGGAAGGTGGCGATTGAATCAAGGATTCCGTCGATATCTAAGCTTTATCACTTCAACTCTCGATTGCAATAGTAGATCGTAGTGAATTCTTTTTTTTTAAGACGAGCTTCTCTCATTAGCCAAGCACTCTGTCGTTGTTGGCGTAAACGAAAGAGAGTGGATGCTGTCGGAACACGTCGGCCTGAGCTTGCAAACATCTGCCGTACAAACAAAGCCAGCCTACCGAGTCGGAACGTTTCATTGCTGTTTTCAGTGGAGTTGACATTAGTGAGGCTGAATGTTCCTTTACTGCAACAAGATAGGAGAAGTTCAAGCAGGTCTCAGGTATTCTCGCAAATATCACATTTGATATCACAGGAAACTATCTCTAAACTTTTTTAATGCTACAAACTTTATCAAAATCGGTGCAGTGCTTACTAAGAAAACAATATTTATATGCAGAAGTATTTAGCTATTGGGTCTCCCGAGCTCTTGGTTCCTCGTAATAATGTCTTTCCTGTCGTGCATCTGTCCGCATGTTCCTCTTCTAGCAATTGTTCCCTCGACAATTTAGACTGTTCGTTTTCCTGAACTGCTCTTTGAATTTCGACTTAGCTTGTGATTGGTGTCATTGATACGAATAACTAATGTATGACTTTAAGTTTGTGACCTCAGGGATACGTTAAAATAAATATACCTTGAGATGGCACTTTCAATAGGATGAAAATAGATAAGTTGTAGGCATCGCCCTTAGTTGCATAATATTTAATTAACGGTGCAATGACCGGCTTATCTACTATGAAATGCCTGAAATAAAAAGGTCATGGGACCAGAGCTAAATGAAACGGGGCAATTTACTTCTAGTACCAGCGTGTACCGTTGGCAGCGAAATCAATGTAGCCTCAAATTATTTCAATGCGAGGCTACGTTTCCAGGCGCTCCAGTGGAATAAGGTTGTTCGCTGGTGCGGTGTTCTGTGAACTTGTGTGACCGAGTGTACAGTACAAGTGAATGAAACACTGCGATGGTCGCAAGTAGTACCGTGAGCTGCTGTGCTCTAAGCGAATTATAAGCTTCAAACGTGCACGCTTGCACGTTATTGAAAGACAACCAACACTGTTGCCCAATTATTTCCAATAGTCTGTACGTAGTGAAAATATGTGTAAATAATTCTAAAAGAAACTAGAATAAGTAATTGAGATCTGCCGTTTAGACTGTCAATAGCAGTAATACGCACAGGTGCCCAAAAAATCTAACTAAAGGCGTTTTACAACAATTGTTATACCACACCCGGAGCTGAATTTAAAAATACCAGTAGGGCGCAAAACTAAATCAATTTCAATCTTATGCTCTATAATTTAAAAGTAAGAGTTTCGTGACCTAAATATGCATTGAAGGTCAAAATGCAATTCCCAGGGTTTCGTGGTGTAAGAACTGCGCCGGCACGTCAGGGTAATGTCTATAATTTCAAGTTATCTATTCATTGTCAGGCCACTGAGACGCAGGAAATGTTCTCATAGTTTGAGAAATTAAGCATTCGCTACTTGGGAATATACCAGATTTTTCTTTGCAGACAATACAGAATAGTTAAAAATCGCCTCTGGCAGATAGGGCGATTCTAGTCCTTGAGCCTGAAAAGTGGAGGAGGATGATATTACTTACGTGATAAACGGAAACTCATATTTTAATAAATACCAGGAATCAAGTAAATAAAGTTTCACTTACCTTGCAGCCAATTGCAATGTACTAATTATAGCCGGTGAGATGTGAAGTTGTATTCACTTGGAACAATTGGTATTTCATTCGTAATTACGTTGACCTTGTATTCTATAGCGTCGACAATTGCTTAACCTGTTTGTTATGGCTATTTTTCTTTATTTTGCCTTGAGAATAGGCGTGCCGATTCTGGAGACAGTGAAGCCTATAGCGGAGTGTCTAATTTTTGACTATATTGTTGCTACTTACGCTCACACCTGTAATTTCACCAACTCTGCCGCTAATTCTAGTTTTTCTAGCCCCACTGAAGCCATCATCCCACGACCATTGCCTCGTGCAAGTCACGCTTAGGCCAAGCGAACTCACTTTAGTTCTCGTAAAGTCTGCAGTTGGGCGACTTTGCCTCATAATGTCTATATGTGCGACGGTGCACTCTTTACAGGTGTTTAGCGCAATGCTAATCTTTTGTTACTGCATTTGCCCTAACTACAGTCGTACGTCTATTTTTACCTCCTCTGCGACAAATTTGTAGCTGTTCGTTCATTGAAAGCAACATCTTCATAACACTTACGACTTGCTATGGCGCTCTGGAGGCGTGATAGGGACGCTTGTTTCGGGAAGTAGTTACGAAATATCCAGATTCAGAAACGCCATACCTGTGTGCAGCTAGCTAGGAAGCTTTCTTCAATTCGAACTTGTCACGAAATCCCGACGGTCTTGGTGGAACACGATGAGAGATTAAGACAAACACAAATCTTAACGATTTCACAGGCTGTCAAAGTTTACAGTGAAGCTGGGGCCCTATAACGCAAAGTTATTCCAATATGTTTTTATTCCCATCTCCTGATTTCAAATTAGCGTAACCGTCGACGCAAGCATCGGGCTGCACCGAAAGGGGTGTCTGAACAGACCAATAAAACGCTCTCCTCGTTCATAGGAGGTCACTTTTCTTTGCTTGAAGAGCGAATAACATTGCCTACATTGCGAGCTGAGTGGCTTGTCTTATCTAATTGGCTCACAAGTTGCGAGGAGCAGGTTCAAGTGGAGAGGGATTCGATGGGGCCGAGTCGCTGCACTTAAAATAGATAACCTGATGAACAGGGTGCTGCTGGCGTCTGCGATTGGTCCGCTCTCCATTACTTAGATTGCGGTGGCTCGTCGACAATAGTGGCAGTATGCAACGGAAGCTTAAGAATGACGCTGAAACGAACCCTCAGCAACGAATAATTGGCAGAACAAGGTCCTAAACGTGCCGAAAGTGCTCGAAGACGTTACACGAATACGTAAAAACCTTTATTACACGTAAATAAAACCCTGCTCTCCGGTAGGTAAGAGTAGCCAGTACCTGAGCGATCGGCGGCAGCCATCTTTTATTCCTTTCAGAACGTGCCAGCCTGCGACTATGAGGAAGAAAACTCAGTCTTGTTCGGCATATTAATGCGTATTTAACGTGTGCACGTCACATTGACGCAGTGAGATTTTGCAGTTTCGTGACGTCGCATAAGAGGCAGGTGAAGTGGGTGCAGCCCCAAAACTTTTGACCAGTAGCCGAGGGGTAATGACGAACAGGCATTGAATCAGATATAACTATTTTTTAGTTCGGTCAAATCATGCATAATCATTCTGCACACGTCATATCAGACGGGGAGCTATCGCGGTTTTCGTTACGTTGCGTGACAGACAGTTGAAGTGGAGGTGGTCTGAAAACTATTTGGCCAGTAGCAGAGGGCTGACTCCTGAATTGTAATAGAAAATTTCGGTATAGTTTTACGTTATAGCGCCCCTGTATTTGACTTGTTGGAAGCGGTTCAATCTCCGTCAACCAAAAACTGGGAGCTGATCCGGAAGATAGTGCAAGACTGGGCCGAACTGCGGCGGAGGGGAAGCAGGCTTCAACCGCTCTGCCAACATGCAAAAATATGTCTCATATCTAGGGTCCATATACAACCCGTGCAAGATATTCCGCTGATAAGAAAAAATACTGCATTTTTACCTGCGTCTGCCATGTCTACGTTCGCACCGCCCTCTATTTGTCGGCGTTGCAAGCGGTTCGGTATCTTATTTCCTTTCCTTCCGCTCTCCCCTGAGGGCGCTTACGTAAGTGTGCGGCCCGCCAGGACCGCTAGACGGAAACAAATGCGAGCGATCCATGTGACCGGACCCTGCAAACCTCGAGCGTTTCCCCAGAACAAAAGCCAGGTTTCAGAGGGGGTTCGTGCGGAACTAATTCCCGATAGAGTACGCATCGGTAGCTACGCCGACGACATATGTCCCCCCCCCCTATGGACGTTCAGAGTAACGCGACCGCAACTTTGCGCAGGATTGCAGCGAGCTGTGTCCTTTTTGTCTGGGCACATGCCGCGCCAAGGACCGGAAATTGCCGAATATCAGTGCGCTGCGATAGCGTTCACACGAAAGATTATGTGCCGGTTTTCGATTATTATTAACCGCAATGCCATTCCATATTTGACCCGTCATAGATAACTGGGAGTTGTCATTCACCAGGGTGTTTCATGGTCGAATCATGTGGCGATGTTACAAAAGAAATAACCGCACTTGCTGAAGTTTTTAGCTTTCTCGCCGGTATGAAGTGGGGGGCATCTGAGCATTCGCTACTCCGGCTGTAGCACCTTCTCTACCTCGGCTACATTAAGTATAGCCTGCCAGTTTTATCAAGTACGCACCCGTCATGCTTGCGTACGCTGGAAAGTGCTCAGGCACAAATGCTGAGAACATGTCTAGGAGTTGCGTGTTCCCCCTGAATTTAGGGTACAGGAAGCTCGCGTTAACTTCAATACCTGTCTGTCTACGATGCGAACCTCTGCGGTTATTCCTGCGGCTCCTGTGCCGTCACCAACGCCATCCCTTATCGAAACTTCCTGACTTATGGCCGGACTCCACTTTTTCGAGAGCCATTAAATCATTAGAATCTGCCATACGATCATACTTTGCTCCTGCTGACCTTCCACGTATGTCCCCATAGGCAATGTCCCAAATACCTATACATCACTTAATTCCAAGAATTTCCAGAAAATCGAGAATACCTACCATGTGCCTCAGTTACCTAACACTTTAATATATGTTAAAAGAATATGGCTCATCGGTTAACGTATATACAGAGGAATCGGTCTCGTCGTATGCGTCACGTGCAGCTTTCGTTGTGCCTGCGCACTAAGTCATTCGACAGTTTTGTTTGCGAAACATGACGACGCCAACATCCGCGGCACTAGTGGCGATCAGACTGGCAGGGCACTATATTTTGCAGCAGCCTCCTCAAGCATGGACATTGTTTAGTGACACTAAATCAGCTCTACAGATACTTAGAGTCGTAATGAAAGAAAGCGCCTGCAGACTATTGCCTCTTCAGACAGCCCAGCTATACACTCTAGAGGAAGAGAACGGCCACCACATTACATTTCAGTGGGCTACCATGCTCCGTGGTGCACACGGCAATGAACTCGCTGATGCCGAAGCAAAGAAGGCGCTTGAAAAACCACAGCCATGGCTTGCGATTCCTTTATAAGAGCGGACGCCAGCTGCCTTCTCCCAAGTGTTATCCGAGCAGAGACAGAATAGCACTGGGACAAACCGGATAATCGCCACAGACAGCTAAAAATATTGGGCCCTGCCATGAAATGTAGGCTACCAGCCAAAATTCAGCTCAGCTGTGCCAGCCTCCTGCACAGGCTTAGGCTGGGGGTGGCGTTTTCGTGCAGCCACGTGCACTTCATGCGATGCACCAAGTCACCAGACTGTGAGCTGTGCAATGTGAAAGATAATATAGGTCATGTGCTGTTTGACTCCCCTCAGTACGTGGAAGAGCGTCCAAACCTGAACAATGTGCTTAAGAGTCTCGGAAGCCCAGCACTGTCGGTGGATGTTATTTGAGGCCCTTAGTCAAACTTTAATTCGTCTTTTAGGGCTATCCAGGCCTTACTTGAGTGTTTTCAAAACACGGGCCTAGACTGCAGGCTTTGAGTTGTACAAACAGCTTACTATATGCATTAAATCTTTCTTCATCATCGCAACCCATTACGCCCTTTTTCCTCTCCTTTTTCCTTCTATTTCTTTCCCTCTTACACTTTCCTCACTGTGGAGAAGCTTGCTAGAGGAATGCACCTCAGACCAACCTTTCAAAATTTCGTATCATTCAACCTTTTTCTTCGTGGGGAAGCAGTTTGGTGTGGCGCGTGTTGTGTGTGACCGCTTGTGGTTTTCCAGTGACCTCAGAACCATTACTGCACTGCGGGACGTCGACCAGCACAAGATCGCCTTGGCTACAGGGAAGCAGTGTCTGCTCTTGCACTACGGTGGGGTGCATTTCTGTTCTACGTGGCGGGATTCGTTAGCGAAAGGTGTTGTACCACATTTTGCAACAATACGTCGGTATGTATACCTCCCGGTGCCTTATGATCTTCTGAGGCTCAACATTGTGATGAAGCCACTGGTCGCGCCTCGCCAGCCATTGGTGCGCACACGGTGTTTCACGCAAAGGCAATGAACATTTCGCTTTAAGGGGCCCACATCTACAGCTTTGCTCGTCATCCACCTTCACAGAGTGAAATGGCAATGATCTTTTTTTTTGCTGGAGCCATCACGTATTGAGAACAGAGCTTCCGTTTGGGATCCGATACGTTAAACTTAGTGAATTGGCAGAACGAATAGCCATCTTTGCTTTTTCAGACTGTTATGGTGGGTGGTAGCAGGTTTGACGTTTGCAGCTGTCACCCTCGAGAGATATGCACTGATGCAATACACGTTGCGGAGCGTGTTCTTTTTCGAACCGCACCAATTATTCAGTGCGTTGAGACGAACGTGCTGTCCATCTACATATTATGCTTATCAATGGCTCTGTTCTCTATGTAATTACGCAACGGAATAACAGGCTACATAAATATGCTTCCTAGAGCCAACATTTGAACCTTCAGGCGCTTCATTCCTCTATTAAAGTAAAAAGCCATCAAGAAGTGTTCGGCAATTCGCTTACACAGAATATAATCATCGATGGTTTTGTGCGCACTACTTTAGTGCTCGATGTTTGTCTTCGCATTTCATAACGACCCCTTGAACGTCACATTGCAAATGCATTCAGTAAAACAGTAATAAGTGTATGCTTTCTGCATGGGAGTGCTTTATGCTCAGTCCTGCGGTATCATTTCAATCGTACCCCGAAGTAAGAAAAGTTTTGTTAGTTTCCGTTCTTTCTCGGCATTTAGTGCGCATGCGCGGTGATTCAATAACGCGCTGTCGATAGTATACGCCAGTTATTGGACATTGACACATCAGGCATGGCTGAAGAAAGCAGCAACGAATATACGCCTCTTGACTTAAGCATGAAGCATGAAGCAGCACCAAATACAAGCCGTGACGGTACCCAGCGCGCTTCATCTTCTTTGGGCGCCTACATAACGTGAGCTTTACCACTTTCCAATTTTTTCTTTAATTACTGTTACCCTTAGACACGACGCATATAATAGGCTTTAATATCTGTACATTTGTTCCCACCTAAAATGGGTCTTTTTGAGAGCGAGCTTGAGCTTTTAAATCGGAGGCATTCTAAGATCAAGACGAGTCGACGTAAGGGTGGTGCGAAAATATTGCCGCACGCGCGTGGTATTGCCGCACGCGCTCGAGGAAAGGGTAGGAAGAACGCTCTCTGACACTCGACCTGTCGGCTGAACTGAGCAGCGCTGCATTATCGCTTGTAAATACATTTTGTAAACAGTCGGCAGTTTTAATGCTTAGTTCCCGTCACATTCTGGTCGAGGATACCGATCCCCGTCCTCGCCGACCGCACCGTCCTGCTTTGCGCCATTGCTCCTGGTGACAACACCTCGTTTCCTTCTGCTCCTGCGACCCCAACAACAACGTGCCATGTTAAGCGCAAACTCAGCTCTTTAGTGCTCAGGATAAGATTTTTCTGAACATGTCGCGAACGTATACTCACAGAAGCAAATATTTTTCATTGATGTATAAGTCGTAAGTAAATGTAAATGTATGCGTGTAACTCGCAGCCATATTCCTCCACCAAACTATTACCTTAATGATACTCCCCTGGAGGTCGTAACCTCCTATAAATACCTAGGCGTCCACATAACCTCGTCACTTTCCTGGTCGTTGCACATCGACAACGTAATAAACAATACTAATCGCATGCTAGGTTATCTTCGCCGAAACTTTTCTTCTGCTCCTACATCATTAAAATTAATTCTATACAAAACGCTTATTAGGAGTAAAATGGAGTGCGCCTCATCCATCTGGGACCCGCACCTCGAAACCCTTACTCAATCACTTGAACTAATCCAAAACAATGCCGTACGTTTCATTCATAGCAATTACAGCCGTACATCAAGCGTAACTGCCATGAAAAACACTTTGCTGCTTGCTCCTCTCTCCGCCCGGCGTAAGTGCTTTCGCCTTGCTTTATTTCATAAACTATATTTCCACATTTCGTACCTACGCGATAATCTAATATCACCTCCTACCTACATTTCCTCTCGCATCGACCATAGCCATAAGGTTGGAATCATTCAGTGCCGCACCAGAACCTGTAACGAATCATTCATTCCTAGGACCTCTCAGGAATGGAACCACCTTCCCGGCGCCGTTGTCGCAATCAAGGACAACTCAAAGTTTCGTTCGGCCTTATCAGACATCATTACTCCCGGATGCAATTAACTAATCACATTTGTTGTTTATTGCTGCTTTGTTTATTTACTTGTGTATGTTTTTTTTACCCACTCCCCTCTGTAATACTTCGGTCTTGAGGGTACAATAAAATAAATAAATAAATAAGTCTTGCACTCCACACACGCGATGGCGTTCCGTAGCTCATTGTCCCGGGTCAACATTAAACATGATTTCACCCCTTTTTTTTTGTCGCAGCTAGTAACTCTCTGACGAATACTTCATTAATTGTAGCAATGCTGATGATGCCTTGCGCTACCAGGGGAACATGCAGCACACGCCGATGACCGACGAAACATGCAACGTCGACCGTACGTGAGCAATTTTCACTCGCCTTTTCCATAAACATGGCAGACAGACCCTACGGTTAACGTGGTAGAGGTACGCTTATAGCGTATAAAAATGCACTTTACTATCGCGGCCAAGATGGTTTCCGCATGAGCCAGCTTATAACTGTCTCTACTAAGAATTTTGTGCTTACCTGAATATATTCAAATTCATACATAAACTACGCAGTAGAAGTTTTTGAATGAATTTGTTCTTGTATCGGTGGGCTGGTAATGCGCGCTCCTAGATGATGAGGGTAGAATCCGAGACTGTACATTCCATGCAGTGATTAATTCACTCGTAAATGAAATCAGCGCTTGACCATCGGTGTACAATTTTCTTCGCCAAGCAGAGTCTCAGTGAGTTTGACCTACTAACATAACGATGTTTCCCTTAAACCTTAAAGCAAACTCTACAAAGGAAGTGCTTTGGTGCGAATGCCGTATGTGATGTGCAATTAGGGCGGCGTTTCAGATGTCTTTACTTGAGAGTCATAACTGTGCTGTTAAATTTTAGGCAGAGTTTTAGAATTCCTCATAAATAGCATGTTACAAGTAGCTGACATATCCCGCTGCGGCCGAATGCAGAAGTTACAGCGCACAATTTGCGGCACCCCGAAACAGTTAATATTGGAGCTCTTGTTTCTTTTATACAAAGCAAGTCAAACTACATCCGCAACATAAACAAACATAAAAAGTTAATGAAAACGCAACGCAGAAGAAACAAAAGGTTTTTGTAGTTGTTCGCGTTCGGTTGAAATAAATCTTTACCAAATATCCCAATTATGCGCATCTGAAACAAACATTTTTCTTATTGACAGAGTAACAATCACTTTACCCAACAATTTCCAATGAGTGTACCACTACATCAAAACTGTAACTCTTTGTTAACGAGAAAATCTACGGCATGCTGAAACACCAGCCTTCCAAACTTAATATTCTTTTTTGTAAGGGGATTAGCTTTCCTTGGATGTGTCAAGTATTGTTTGTTCTGCCAGTGGCCGCACAACCTCTTTGGCAGGCCTGACAAACGTTGCGGCTTCAGTGGCGCGACTGCTAAAGTTCAGAATGCCAGACAATAAAAATTAGTTCTTTAATTTACGCCTATGGTATCACACTGGACTTCATTCGAAATCAAAGATGAAACTCATGTCTTTAGTTCCGGTCGCTGCGAATACGCGTTGAATGTTTTCTGTGGCGTACGAAGGCGTAGACACTAAGTCATCTGGGTGTAGTAATGCCGTACACATTCTTAGCCAACTCCCACCCACTCTCTCTTCATATTGGAAATGAAAGTGCGTTCTAAAATACGGCGTGTTACTGCAGTTTCAATGCTAATTGCAGTAGCATCGATGGTCATCCTGAAGAGGGTTCTGCGCGCAATTTCCGCCTTTTAGGTCTCTCACGTTTTCCTTTCAGTTTCACGCTATTTCTGCTCCAGTATAGGGAAGATATGTACCTAGCTACAATACTTGCAGCGCCATACATAGAGTACACACTTTTAACGCGCTTTCAGGCTTTCCGTTGCATAATTTAGCGAGATTGTCCCATGAATTACCACTTCTGCATTTCTTTCCAAGCTAATTTGCTGTCTGCAATACGACTCTTTCGTATGCGCATTGAGCAATCTTTTTCAAAGCTTTCGTATAGTCTATTGATGGACTACAAAGGAACATTGGCGAGGTCACCCGTGCTCGTAATGAGCTGGTAAAGCTGCAATGCTTACAGCCGGCGCTCATGGACTCTACCTACACGAGTCACCAAATGGGGTTCGCATAACCACTTTCTGAAAGACGAGTACGTCGTTCGATGACGCACGTATGTGTCATAGAAGGTGAATAAATTAAGCGCATACGGCAAACAAAAACTGATATCCCTCGGTAGAAGTGCGTCCTCTCACTTTTTCATTGTCGTCGTCTGCGTCGGGCTATGTCTGCTGTTCGTAATTGATGAACAATAAGCAAGAACTTCGTGAGGCATCTAGTGTGCATATTACTGGATAACACCGCAAATATACTGGGCCAAGGCTATTACGCTCAAGAGACACACATGTCGTTTTTAACTTCGAGCACTGTCGTGTTCTGCCCGCGGGTTGAGATAAAACGTGGTAATCTGCAGAAGAATCCTACACTACACAATCTTTATCGTGCTCGCCTTGCCCATCGCCACGAAGTTCTTGCATGCATTCAAGACATAGATAAAGTACCGTGTATGGAAGCACAGCAGTACAGCTTCCCTACCACTGAAAGCTTCTCGCCTTGCACCATAAGCATGAACTATCCATTTCCATGAATTTCCCTTGCACTAGGCGAATTAACATCTTTACTATACTTTTATGCCATATAGGTGTCACTGACAATGGCAGCACACGTCGCCAGCACCTGGAGTCCATCAGGAGCATCGATAACGTGAGGCCCAGCACAAGTCGCGCTGGCATGGAGGAAGCATCAGCCAAGTTTGAAGACGGCGCCACGTCAGTTCACATTTAGAAAAATTTCATAAAATGCAACTCAGTCGACTGGATTGGCTACCCGTGTAACAATATGCCCCTACTCTGTAATTTCTCCGTTGGAGGGCTAGCTCTGATGGCTGAAACAGGCACTGCATCATCACATTTGAGCGTTCGGCTGGCGCTACTGGCCTTGACAAACTTCACGGTTCCAACAGTGCGACCGGGCACCACACGGAAGTGTGCACACTGTGCGGTACACTTGCAGGTTTACTCCCCATTCTGGAATATGTAAAGATTGTGAAGCGAAGATGCTCATTCGAGTCGAGGGTCCTCGAATGAAACATGGTATTCCTGTTTTCCTGTAATATTCCTTTGAGAATTACGCCAGAACTCACACACTTAAGCGAGGGACGCAAGTTCCGATGACTTAAGTGCCAAATATCAGCTGCTTTTCAGACAATATGGTGTCAGCATAAAGAAGAACCTCTATCTCAGGATACGATACCTAAGTACTTTCTAACAGAGAAATGAATATGCTTGGTAACACATTGTACGAGTATTGAAGCTTGCGGCATTTAAAGAAATGTGATAATATCGTATCTGAAGGTGTTGCATTTTAGATTCGTCATATACTTAAGAAAGCTTTGAGAAACTCTAGTAACAAAGTTACATGTTTATTACTCAGAGATAAAAACACCACCACGATTCAATCAACTGCACCAAATACCACATTTAAAGCGCTCAAAATTGGTGTATACACTGCGCTCTGAAATTTCCTCTTTTGTGGGTAGATCATTCGCCAGTATTCGGACACATTGTATCCATTTCAATGAAATTGCAAATTAATAGAAAGTTTTTGCTTAGGAGGCCCCAACTGATGCAGCTAATAGAATTGCGATACATATTTTTTTTCATGTAGTTAACTCTGTAAATTCTAAACGCCTATTCTCTTTAAACTTAGTGATTTCATAATTTTTCCCACTTGCGAGCCTGAATAAAATTTCTGGTGGATAATTGGCAGGGATTTAACTGGCTCTATCAAACGAAGTCTGACTGTTTGATAGCTCTAATTTCTTCGTTAACTGATCCGGTGTTGATGCCGGCCAAGCTGGCATGATTAGAAACGACTTACAAGGTAACACCATACCCCTGCAACCAAACCATAACATCGCATGAGTCATGTAAACAAAGCCAACAAGCATAAATCAAAGCAAATTACCACAAGACTAGTGCCCAATGTTTATCTAGTGCTTTGCGTAGATATTTCAAGCGAGCTACTGGTTTTACAAAAGACAAACAACGTGTGCGCTGTCTCTGCCCTACTGCCCATTGTATTTTGCTTCACCAAACGTTTGAAAAGATTTCGTACCAGTAATGGCTTAACTCAACGCTTGCAGCGTTCATTATCTCACCGAGAAAAAAGAGAATACTAACTTCCTCAGCAGGATATTTCATCCAATGTACAGAAAAACACTGAATTATTTGGGGTATCTGTGGTTGCTACGTATGGAGGAAATGATTGTGTGTCCTACTCACGATGCCTTCGAGAGGAACGGTGTGCAGTTTGAATGTGTCAAATATTAAATGACTTCATATAAACACTGCAGGAAAACTTGAACACGGTAGTTTTTCTTCGTATTCGTTGTGTGGGACTTCATTTAAGACATGTGATGTGCGACAAGCAGTCAGTCCAGGTCAGAAATAGAGCGAATAGTTCGCCTTTACGCAATGTCTATTTGTTAAAGCGAGACTCAAGTGGCTGATTGCAATGGCTTATACCCAGAAAACGCACCTCTAGTGCAGTGAAAGAAAAAATAACATCATCATGAAGGTCTCATACCTCCGTAAGCAAGCAATGATGATTAATGGCTGAATATGAACGAAGGAAAGAAAGAAACATCGAAAGAGGGAACGAACGAACGAATGAGCGACGGAAAAAAGAATCGGTGAAAACAGAAATGAAATAACCTTTAGGTATTACATTAGGTTCTCTCATGTGACGTTGAGGAGGTGAACCTACAGTGCCAAACGTTTAATTCGAACTGCAGCTCACTATGTCAGACCCGTCATATCGTACAACAAATCTTTAGGCATAAGCACGTGTGAAGCAGGCTTTCGTCTTCAGGTGTTGGAAGAGTGTAACGGGCTGCCAATCATTTTTACAATTCCTAGCCTACAATCCATGCTTAAAAATTCACTCACCATTAGAATAGCCCATAATGCGAAGTTTGTCAGCGCCTGCCTACGTGTTTTCATTTCGCGATATATTGACGCAAATATTTTGAAAGACACGTAGCAGAGGTCAAGCGCGACGACTTTTTTAAATGACTGATCGAAAGGTCTAGTGTCATAATCGGTGCTGCTTGCTTCTATAAAATAGTACACAATTCGCGTCATGCATAAAATCCAGATTCGAGAGCAACGGGACAGGCAGACGTTGGAATATATACCTGGCAACGTTTAACGCTAGAACGCTATCTAGTGAGGCGAGTCTAGACGTGCTACTGGAGGAATTACAGGGCACTAAATGGGATATAATAGGGCTCAGTGAAGTTAGGCGGTCAGAAGAAGCATATACAGTGCTAAAAAGCGGGCACGTCCTGCGCTACCGGAGCTTAGCGGAGAGACGTGAACTAGGGATCGGATTCCTAATTAATAAGGATATAGCTGTTAACATACAGGAATACTATAGCAATAAAGGGAGGGCGGCAGGTCTTGTTATGAAGCTTAATAAAAGGTACAAATTGAAGGTCGTAGCCCCTACATCCTGTCATGACGACCAGGAAGTCGAAAGCTTCTATGAAGACGTGAAATCGGCGATGGGTAGAGTGAAAACAAAATGCACTATACTGATGGGCGACATGAATGCCAAGGTAGGCAAGGATCAGGTTGGAGACAAGGCAGTGGGGGAATATGGCATAGGCACTAGGAATAGCAGGGGAGAGTTATTAGTAGAGTTTGCGGAACTGAATATTATGCGGATAATGAATACCTTCTTCCGCAAGCGGGATAGCCGAAAGTGGATGTGGAGCACCCCGAACGGCGTGAGTAGAAATGAAATAGACTTCATACTCTGCGCTAACTATGGTATCATACAAGATGGGGACGTGCTCAGCAAGGTGCGCCGCAGTGACCATAGGATGGTAAGAACTCAAATTAGCCTAGACCTGAGGAGGGAACGGAAGAAACTGGTGCATAAAAAGCCGATCAATGAGTTAGCGGTAAGAGGGAAAATGGAGGAATTCCAGATCAAGCCACAGAACAGGTATTCGGCTTTAACTCAGGAAGAAGACGTTAGTGTTGAAGTAATGAACGACAATCTTGTGGGCATCACTAAGGAGTGTGCAATAGAAGTCGGTGGTAACTGGGCTAGACAGGATACCAGTAAGCTATCGCAGGAGACGAAAGATCTGATCAAGAAAGGCCGATGTATGAAAGCATCTAACCCTGCAGCTAGAATAGAACTGGCAGAACTTTCGAAGTTAATCAACAAGCGTAAGACAGTTGACATAAGGAAGTATATTATGGATGGAATTGAACATGCTCTCAGGAACAGAGGAAGCCTAAGAGAAGTGAAGAAGAAAGTAGGAAGTGGCAAGAATCAGCGGTATGCGTTAAGAGACAAAGCTGGCAATATCATTACTAATATGGATGTGATAGTTCAAGTGGCTGAGGAGTTATACAGAGATTTATACAGTACCAGTGGCACCCACGACGATAATGGAAGAGAAAATAGTCTAGACGAATACGACATCCCACGGGTAACGCCGGAAGAAGTAAAGAAAGCCTTGGGAGCTATGCAAAGGGGGAAGGCAGCTGGGAAGGATCACATAAGAGCAGATTTGTTGAAGGATGGTGGGCAGATTGTTCTAGAGAAATTCGCCACCCTGTATACTCAATGCCTCATGACCTTGAGCGTACCGGAATCTTGTAAGAACGCTAACATAATCCTCATCCGTAAGAAAGGGGACGCCCAAGACTTGAAAAATTAGAGCTACCAGCTTACTGTCAGTTTCCTACAAAGTATTTACTAAGGTAATCGCAAATAGAATCAGGCACACCTTAGACTTCTGTCAACCAAAGGACCAGGGAAGATTCCGTAAAGGCTACTCAACAATAGACCATATTCACACTATCAATCAGGTGATAAAGAAATGTGCGGAATATAACCTTATATATAGCTTTCATTGATTACGAGAAAGCGTTCAATTCTGATGAAACCTCAGCAGTCATGGAGGCATTACGGAATCAGGGTGTAGACGAGCCGTATGTAAAAATACTGAAAGATATCTATAGCGGCTCCACAGCCACCGTGGTTCGCCATAAAGAAAGCAACAAAATTACAATAAAGAAGGGCGTTAGGCAGATAGATACGATCTCTCCAATGCTATTCACAGCGTGCTTACAGGAGGCATTCAGGGACGTGGATTGGGAAGGATTGGGGATAAAAGTTAATGGAGAATACCTTAGTAACTTGCGATTGGCTGATGATATTGCCTTGCTTAGTAACTCAGGAGACCAACTGCAATGCATGCTCACTGACCTGGAGAGGCAAAGCCGAAGAGTGGGTCTAAAAATTAATCTGCGGAAAACTAATGTAATGTTTAACAGTCTCGGAAGAGGACAGCAATTTACAATAGGTAGCGAGGCACTGGAAGTGGTACGGGAATACATCTACTTAGGGCAGGTAGTGACGGCGGATCCAGATCATGAGACGGAAATAATCAGAAGAACAAGAATGGGCTGGGGTGCGTTTGGCAGGCATTCTCAGATCATGAACAGCGGGTTGCGATTATCCCTCAAGAGAAAAATTTATAATAGCTGTGTCTTAGCAGTACTAACCTACGGGGCAGAAACGTGGAGGCTTACGAAAAGGCTTCTACTTAAATTGAGGGTGACGCAACAAGCTATGGAAAGAAGAATGATGGGTGTAACGTTAAGGAACAAGAAAAGAGCAGATTGGGTGAGGGAACAAACGTGAGTTAATGACATCGTAGTTGAAATCAAGAAAAAGAAATGGGCAAGGGCAGGAAATGTAATGAGGAGGGAAGATAACAAATGGTCATTAAGGGTTACGAACTGGATTCCAAGGGAAGGGAAGCGTAGCATGGGGCGGCAGAAAGTTAGGTGGGCGGATGAGATTAAGGAGTTTGCAGGGACGACATGGCCACAATTAGTACATGATCGGGGTTCTTGGAAAAGTATGCGAGAGGCCTTTGCCCTGCAGTGGGCGTAACCAGGCTGATGATGGTGATGATGATGATGATGATGATGATTATGATGATAAAAAGCAATTCAAACCGAGTGCACCGAACCAACCAAACCAATAAAGCCGGAGCGAGAGCCGACGCAAGGTGATCACAGGACGAAATGAGCCCTCTGGCTGAGACCAGATGCTAGTACGAAACGAGCGGTGGGTAGGCCAGCATGAAGCCGCTTTTCTGCGCTCATATCATTGAAGGGGCAGCTATCATTGGTCTCCGCCCTTCAAGGCTTGCTTCTCCTGCCACTCCACGTTCGCTCTTTCATTTTTCGCTCTTGCGCTCATTCGCTCAGTCACGCCGCCGACGCTCCCCGCAAGAATGGGTTTTTAAGAGCTGCGTAATAAAACGGAGACCTATTCTATGGGACGCAAACAGTCTTTTCAATGCCAAATGTATCGCTTCCGAGGGCACGTTTCTGGACTTTTGCTTGAATACTGCTTGTTAGGTTGCTGAAGACGGAGTTACATTTTCAATACTTAGACCGGGTACTTTTACCTACCATCACTGACAGATATTTCTACTCTCCTGCACGTGTTTCATGTAGGATATACATGACGTATTAGATAATGCAAAGCTTCTGTTATGCTGGCATCTCGTACGAGGGAAGTTCTTACTTTCCAGTTTAGCATCACAGGCCACCGTAACGACCAGTGTTCAATTTCTGCCAATCTAGAGCCTACATAGAGCGCTTAATATCAATGCAGAAAATTAGCTCTAAGATTGAGCGAGTCGCCTTACCATTAGGGACCGATTTAGTTTGTCAAACTCTCAATGGGTCAAAATCTTTTTGTCGTCCCATAAGACGAATCGGCCATTTTGAGCTAATTTGTCCCTATCCTTCCAGGAATGCTATTGGAACCGGAGGAAGAAAACAGCAAGTGCCCTGCTCTGTCAGTGGAAAGGTTTTCAGCAGATGGGACACCTCACACGGGCAACCCAACGAAATCACGGACGGTACAGCCCCCATGTTCAGAGCATATGATCAATTGTCTGTCAAGAAGTCGAACCACAAATGCGTAATATGTGGTAAATTGTTAAGCAGAACTGCTACTCTAACTGCACGTTACCGCACGCATACAGGTGAGAGACCCTACAAATGCAAAATATGTCATTAGTTTTTCGCGCACAGGCGGAGTTTCCATAGCCATGAAAAGATTCACACAGGAGTGAAACCCCATATTTGCCAACTATGTACTAAACCATTCAAAAGCAAATGGGAACTTACCAGGCATCTCGGGTCGCATAGTAGCGACAGACCTTTCGTTTGCAAAATCTGTCATCTCTCCTTAAAGCGCAGCTCATATCTCCGAAGCCACCAACGTATTCACGAGGGTAAAGTGCTGTACGAGTGCAAGCAGTGTGGGAATCGGTCCGCAAAGAAAGAAAACCTTATTATATTAGAAATATTATGGACCACTTGTGTGGAGGTTCGTTTACAGATGAATCTCAACTGATCGCACATCTCGTGACGCATAGGGGTGGGCAGTCGTAACAGTGTAACTGGTTCGAAAGTGAAGTAAATCACCCACGGATGCTGCGTAGGAATGTGACCATGAAGTCATGCAGGAAAATAGTACTGACATTCTCCCCTCCCACAGGGGCGAGAAACTAGCATCATGTGGATTGACGGGCCTCTTTTGACGTTTAAAACTGCTGAGTAAAATGCGAGGCGTAAAGTATGCCGCTTAATTTTTCGTAATTACGAGACAAAACGTCGTCTCCAGCAAAATTTGTCATGCTTGCATATCTTGAATATCGAAGTCTACAGCAGGTCCTAACTAGAACCCACTGTTACCAGAACTAAGTTGTTCGCCAACGTAGCTTTAGCAACCTCATTTCTAGACAAACCCTAATGAGTCGCAATTTTGTGTTTTTTGCTAATAGAAGGTTGCAATGTTCGCACAAGATCATTGACACCTCATTGAGTTTTGTGCAAGCGTTTGACAGTGTACTAGTCACCAAGCTTTATAACCTTGCTCTTAAAGATTCTGTAGTGCACCTCTCATTACGAACCACTTAATAAAGGAGGCACTGTGTTCTTGTCATCTAAAAACTAATAAAACTAATCTCTTCCAATAATTCAGGTCCTTAGGCATTCCTCCCTTCCAGAGTCTGCCTTTAGGACCATATATAGACACAGGCATGGGAAAACTTAGTTCCCTTACATATTATTGAATCAACGTCATTTTCGGTTCTCTTTTTCTCTTGTATTGATACCGAAGACTCAATCTTTACAGTGCTGATGACAACAGTGAGGCTATACTAGACTCAAATCATTTCCAGCTTAACTATATATCTTCTTCCAGTACGACTATATTAGTTATTGTCGTATTCTGGTGGAAACTTTGTTAGATTTAAAGTCCGGTTTCTTATTCACTTGGGAGTTGTCGCTTTTGACTTGCGCTTCGCTCTAACTACAGCTGTGCAATTTTTTAGCCTTATTTGACAAACGCATCCCTGCAAGCAATGACAAGACGAGTGCGATGCAGTTTTTATTTCTATTATTGACATGCGTCCTTCTGTATCTTTTATGCGTTGCATATTGCAGTCACTCAGTTCAGCCCTTGGGCGCGGCCGGGCAGCCACCATTAACCTTTAGCGCAACCACGTGACGTGACGTCACAACAGCCGGAGGAAAAGCTGGGCCCCAACTCGCGCGGCCGCAGCCACCACCTGACTCCCGCTCCTCCCGCTATGGGCGCTGTGCCGGCGTGTGACGTCACGGAGCAAAAGCTGGGCCCCAACACGCGCGGTCGCGCGCGGCCGCAGCCACCACCTGACTCCCGCTCCTCCCAACTCCCAAATATGCAACGCATTCTTGGCTTAACCAAGCTAAGCCTGGCCATTTTTTCCAGCGAACGTGTTTCACCGAATAACAAATGTTAAGTTACAGCTCAGGGCATGAGGCAACAGCATTTATCAAAACGTTCTGCAATATTGTTGTCGATTCTATCTTTTTCCTAACTTGTAGTCGAGGCTTTTGTATTCAAATTGCACGCGCATTGCGAATTCATTTGTGCATTCTGGAAGACACGCGAGCACCAACGATTACGCTGAAATCTTCCACGAATAATGTGACAATATTCGATGCTCCTCAATCGCAAATAATTTGTTGGACGATCGATTCATTTGCCCGGCACTATCCTTGTGCCCGAATGTACCTTGTTTTGTGGGTTCCGGTTCGCCCAATAAAGAGTCCTTCATGACTCATGGTTCCTCTAACTGTGCTGTTCACCGTCACTACAATGTGATCTCTCGTAGAGGTGTTTCGTGGACACCGGATAAATCCTACCAGCCGTGACAATGACGTGAAAATTGATATGGACGGGCCAACTATCCGCAGGCTACGACTATCGGTCAAGTACGCCCCTCTGCCCGAGAAGGCTAGGAAGGTCATGGCCCAGACAACTGCCACAATGAGAGTACCCATGTCACCTGCAGGGACGTGTGCTGCAAAAGCCAATGAAGCCACCGACCATTCACTGATCACCGTTTGGAGATCTGAAAAGCTGGCCGCGAACCTTACGCAAAAACCACTGTGTTTAGGAATTAAATGTGAGATGGTGCGGTTTCGCATTTTCGCAGTAGATTTCTACAAACATTCTCTAGCGCCATGCCCAAGGAGTGGGCAGAAGTTGAATGAGAACAACGTGTTCTTCAGGGCAGAAATCAACTGTTAATTCATCTACACTGACCCGCGCATGTCAGAGTTGGAAGCATTCTTCCACGTCTGGTTTTGAAGCAAGTTGTTTACGCCGGATTGATACGTAAACCGGCCAAGACTATTACGAAGTTCCTAACGGAAGCCCCGGGTATCGAAAAGGCGTTGGAAAACCCACTCGGCGACATTTTTCGCCTAATGTTCTGGCCGAGAGGAAAAATTCAAGTACTAAGCTTTGATGAACTCCGAAAGACAAACAGAGCAGTTGCACGCGAAGAACTACTTAATATGTTCTCTTCGTCGGAGCCTCAGGTAACCATAATTGCTGACGCCATCTGAGAGGAGTTCCAGCAGCCATTAGCCGTCACGGAATTGCCTTAGCTGTATGCTGGAGTGATGGCCTACGTCGCCGTCTTCAGCCGTCTGCGTACGCCTTCGCGCCAGCACCTAACGACTATTCACTCTGCTGCTACTGCGAAGAAACCGGACACGTCCGTTGCCTACACCCATAACGTGACATGACACTATGAGGTTATGCTTCAACTCTCAGCACCCACACCAAGACGTATGACCCCGTGAAAATGCTCACTGCTTGGCTGCTACTCGGCGGAGACCAGGACGACTTTCTCGATCACCGTCGCCAAAGCACTGTCTCTCACTGCAGCACCCAGTGCACACTGGGCCAATACGTGACTGATATGTGTTCCGTATCCTCTAAACTATAAGCACAGCAATCTATGGAGGTGCGGTTATTTCTTGTTGCAGTGTCGAAGGTCCTCCGCCGCCAACGGAACATCAGTCCACGCGAAGGAGGGTGGACCTTCTGCCATTTCGACGAAGCTCCGAAAGAAATTCCATGCTTCCACAATGATATTCCAGCAGAACTTCTTGTTGGGCTAGTTGCTGCATGTTACTGAAGTACTAAAGCGCCAAACAGACGACACAAGAGACACGGACGAGTTGTTGCATCAGTTGACGAGTTGCATCAGTTGTTAGCAAGCGCTCGTCCGTGACTCTTCTTGTGTCGTCTGTTTGGCGCTTTAGTACTTCAGTTCCAAAGTGATACCTGACGACGCCAAGAAACAGTGGGACAGTGCCATGTAGCCTTGATCAGAAACCTCGAAATAAGTAATGTAAGACAATGAACCACCAACATCGACGCTGTCGCCGCGCAGTGGCCACTTTAGTGGACGGAGGACCCGACTACTCCGTCATGAATGAATCTTTAACCGCGCAGTCGATGACAGATATGAATACATGGTAAGAACCCCAAATCCGTGCAGGTGGTGGTCACTTGACAAGGACGACTGGAACAAGCACGTACATCGAACACAAGACGTGTTAGGGCACCTTAGCGTCGCAGAATAACCCTTGTGTCGCAGGTTCACAACTCGCCGTCCTAGGCATCAAGATCCAACCAAGGATGGTCAGACAACGCTGCAATCTTCGGCGGCGCTTCGTCGAATGCCATGCCAGCGACTATGATTGGGTATGCACCCCTATAAACCGACGTGCACTGACTGAAAAGCTCTTATTTCGAACTATACAAAAATTTTTTTTGCACGTGTTCTTTTGGTCTACGCACTCGTTTTGTGCTCCTAGCCCTCGAACAATACTTTTTAATGTGGGCGCATTAACACTTGTACTTTCTTTTTCCGGTGAACCCGTGTCACCGCCTAAAGTGTTTAGTTATCGCTCCATGCATGACGCGCTTGCATGAATCAGAACCTTCCGAGTCAGCCTCACTGATTTTGTCTGCTCTATGTTATAGTGGAGCCTTCTGTAATCAGACTGCATGCGTGACGTGAATAGTGTTCCACATTCTTTAGGCGCTTGAGCGAATGCGCTTAGTCTGGAATCTTCGACTAAACAATTACAAATGATTGACTCGCTTGAGTCGCAGATGAGTTTTGTGACAGTTGATGCATGTGCTCGCTGTTATCATTCAGGCAGGGTGTAACTTGTTTTGTGGGTGCAGTTTCGCACAATAAAGAGTTGGTTCCGTAACTGGCGGTTCTTGCTGCTGTATTTTTCACTGTCACTTCAAGGTGAAAATACCGATGATTAACTCGCATCTTAGTGGAACCTTAGTTGTTAATAAGAGAAGCCTCTTATCGAGGTGAAAAGTACGTCTTGTCTCGTATTGCTTTAGTTGCAGATTTACTATCTGTGCCACAAGAAACGCGAACAGCGGAGCCCGCGTCCGGCTCATAACAAAGAAATGTGGGCGCCGTCGGTTAGTCTTACTGCACTGGGCAATGATGCTCGCGCTATAAAGCGATATTTTCGAATCTGCTTTCTTTGATTTTATTTTCTCACTTTGAAACTAAAGAGAAACGAAATAGAGGAGATACATTTCGCAGTGAAGGGCCAGCATCATCGACCGGTGAGGTCAAGCCAGACCTGTCCGCCTCTCAATGCTGATGACTGGCAGATGGTGCACGCTAAACTTTTGTTCCGCTTCGGAAACGCACTCCGCTGTTTACGCTTCATTCGGTGCCGATACCAAAACTGTTCTCCACATTGGGACAAGGAAGAATAGGGGGAAAGGAATGAAAGGCAACTGTTGCTAGCAAACATACGCACACGCCCAGAATCTCTCCCATAAACCGTTCCGCACTAATTCAATTAAAGAAATGATAAATTAATGGAATTCAAAGTTCATGAAAAAACAACTTGCCGCAAGTGGGGAAGGATCCCACGCCTTCACATTACGCGTTCGATGCTCCATACCATACGAAAACTTTCGCTCACCGGGACACCGGCGCAGGATGCCGACACCGACGTCGAATTTTCAGTCACGTACGGCACCCTTAACGTTTTTTGTTAAAATTTATCGTTCCATAAAGGAAATACCATACACGCTAAAGACCGGCAAATTTGTGGAATGAGGATTGCAGCAAGAGGATTGCAACAAATGAGGATTGCAGAAAGAAAACAAAGCATGGCGTATACTTCGTCGATACTAAAGCACGGAAAATATTATCGAATCAGAAAGGTAAGTCATAGAGTAGGCGACGCAGTGGCGGCCTGTAGAGCAAGGCGGCAAAAGGTTCGAAGCGAAGGTGAAATCACGTTATATATTTTTGTTCATTCAGGCAGGCAATCGTAATGGCAACATTGGGTGCGGTGCGTTTTTCCTTGACAACCAATAATTTGTTTCGCCTAGGTTTGTATAAACTGTGTTCAACACGCTTAGTGGCATCAACATCGTGGCAAACAAGTAGAAACAGTGTTATTCATTTTTTCAAGTAAGATATTATATAAATAAAAGTATTTGCTAAGCAGTGTGACGCCGCGGCCAATGTTTTGAGTAAGTTGAAATAAATGTCTACTTGTGAGCTATACGCAATTTAGTGAACAATGTCCAGCTATATTAGCGTTTGATATCAATTTTTATTGACAGATTTTCTTAGAAAGCATCGATGACAGTAAGCAGGGAATGAAATGCCGTTCCGTTTGGCATTTGGACCACATATTCCTCTACGAAGGCCAAACTGTCACGTATATCGTTTCCGAAAGGTATTATAGACCAAAAAATAACCGGTATCTGGTAGTAGCAAGAGTTGCATTACTTGAGGCAAAGTGCAAAAAGGCACGTATTACAATTGAAGTGAACAAAGAGACAATTCTTCTCTTCTGTTGTCGTATATGGGCCTTTGCGCACTTTTCCTGAAGTTATGCAGTACCAACTAGCCCACCTATCTGTTTTCCAGAAGATGTCAATTACTTGACTACGCTTGTATCATCTAACGAGCATCTGTGGGCTCTCTATGTGATCTGAGTGCGTGTCGCATGTAGACTGATACCCTTCTGCGAGACTGCATTTGCTCTTCCACTGCAATCACCCTGTTGCGAGACTTTTCACTCTTGGTTACGCAATAAAAACATACATAATTTACTTCAATAAATTAACGTCTGAGCCAGTAGCGGGTCAAAATCACATGCTCTTTCTCAGTATCAGGTATTTTCAACTGGCACAGCTGCAGCAAATACAGATAGCACACTGAGACCAGCACGATGTATAACAAGCTCAAAAGTCATCGCCGTTGTAACTTTCCACTATTCCTTCTCAATATTCATTCATGTTTGCAGCGGTGTGATCTTTTGTACCGAAAATATTTTCATGAAGCAATGAAAACACCAGTAAATGGCAACTGTCCCCCTTGTATTTCTTACGATGGCGAAAACAGGACCGTGAATCCGCTCACGGCGAGAGCAAAGGGAAAACTGACTCGACTGCTCACTCGGTTTGTTTGTGCTAGTGGTCCCTCATTTGTTGTGGCTCCATTCTCGCAACTGTTATAATGGTTTCGAACTTGGTTCTATTTCATCCATATTTGATTAAAGCTTGTAAAACACAAATCTATGAGGTACAGAGTGGGCAGCAACGTATTTTGTTTAACGACAGCACCACTCGTCGTGCTGGGCGTGAAACGCAATTTACGACTGTACAGAAATCACACAAAACTGTCCCTAATGTGTGGGGTATGACTTTAGATATTGACTATCCACGGCGCATGAGCGTTCGCTACCGAAGAGCTGCGGCAAGTGCGAAGCAGTTGCAGTTCTGCATTGCTAGGGTTTAGCGAAGACAGCACTGCAACTTGAGGCACTCGTCAGGTGATAAAAACGACCTGCTTCATTTCAACTGAGCGAGAGAATGCCACAGCAGTGAGCAGAATTGTAGCCTCGGTAATGAAAATAATTATGGGGTTTTACGTGCCAAGACAACTTTCTCATCACGAGGCATGCCATAGTGGAGGGCTTCGAGAATTTAGACCACCTTGGCTTCTTCAACGAGCACCTAAATCTAAGTACACGGGTAGTTTCGCATTCCCCACCCATCAAAAGGCAGCCGCCATGGCCGGAATTTGATGCCGCGACATGCGGCTCAGCAGCCCAACACCATAGATCTGGTAATCATACGCTAGTTCGGGTTAACTTAGTTTGGTTACCTCCTGCGCTTCCATGAGGGCTTACACGAGCAACAATTTTATCCAAGCAAGATGTGCGCTTCACTTTAAGAGGAGCATGAAAGAAAATTAGCAATATCGTCCGGTAAGTGCACTTTTTTGTAGTAAGTGAGGTTTAGTTTAGTGAGATGATTTGGCGGATAGATCGCACGGGTAATCGCGGTGCCTCTGCTGGAGATCCAAAATTTGTAAAGTGGCGTCAAGCAAGTGGGGGACTCAAACGTCTATATTTTTCCAGATATGAGGTATCATTTTAATCGAAAAGCCCAAGTGACGAAAGTTTTATTAGTTTGGTTCTTTGTTTGCATTGAATGCGCAAGTGAGGTGATTCAACAACGCTCAGTCGATAATACACGCCAGGTATAGGACATCAAAACATCAGGAATGGCTGAAGAAAGCAGCAACAAATACACGCCCCTTGACTTAACCATGAAGGGTGAAGAAACACCAAGTACAAGCTGTGACTGTACCCACGGAGCTTCATCTACTTTGGGCGCCTACACAACGTGAGCTTTACCATTGTCAATTTTGTCATTGAATGCTGTTACCCTTAGACACGGCCCATATAATAGGTTTTAACATCTGTACATTTGTTCCCACCTAAAACGGGTCTTTTTGACACTCAGCTTGAGCTTTGAAACTGGAGGCTTTCTGAGATCAAGACGCGTCGACGCAAGGGTGGTGCGAATATATTGCCATGTTCAGCGCAAAGTCAGCTGTCAAACGCTAAGGACAACATTTCTCAGAACGTGAACGTATACTGACAGCAGAAAATATTTTTCATTGGTGCATAATTCTTGCACTACACATGCGCGATGGGGTGCAATAGTTTGAAGTCCCGGGTACAATTCCGGATGGCACCACCGTATTTCGATGAAAGCGCACTCTAAAAAGGCTCTCGATTACTTGAATTTAGATGCTCGTTACAGAAGCCCCGATGGTCAAAATTTATGCGCTGGCCCGCTAAATTCGCTATTCGTTTGATCGGGTCATGGTTCTTGCACGAAAAACCTCGGAATTAGTTTTAACCGCAGTGAACAATTGGTGTGCCGAGCCGTTAGTGTTTTCTAGACAACTCGTTAAAGTGCGCGTAAATACTGTCATTTGCCAATTAAGAAAAAATGTAACCAAGTGGGTACTGCACGCTTAAAGGTTTACTTTAATAAAAAGTAGGCCCCGTGCATGAAAAGCCAAAACTTGGTTTAAAACGATTGCGCTTCCCTTTGCATGTGTTGCTTAATGGCAATAAATGCGCTTTAGAGGAAAACACTTTTTTCGCTTGGAGTTGTGTGGCTAAAGAAGGTATTGTTTCTGCTTTTAATGTTCTTTGACAACCTAAATTTAGATCACTTAGTTCTAAATACTGTTCTTTTTTTCAAATACTCTACCTTGGCACGTGGAACACTTTCATTTTAGTAGTACTGCTGTGGCATTGCGGATAATGTATTGCAATGCGAGAGGGATAATTAAAACCTTGATGAACTTCCTAAACTATTCCTTGAACATAATGCTAAAGTATCATTGAGTCAAGGAGGGGCCTTTAAACTCTGACCAATCAAACTTCCGCTGATCGGCCATCTAAAGATACTATGACGAAGGAATTGCCTCGTTGGCGCGTATGGCAATAACTGTGCAAACGAGATTGTCACTTACAATCCACAACTTAAATTTATGCTCGAGTCACTGTCTGTACAAGTAATTCTAACTGACAGATTGGTTACAATTCATTCTCTTCACCTTCAATCTACTGGCGTATTATTAAACATACTATATTATGACTGGTGAGTGAATGCTGGTGGTGAATGCTCAAAATTTCTAGCGAGACTCACGGTGCGACGCCAAAGGTAAGCCCATGGAACATGTTCTAGTAACCTCCGGTGAGTGGTTAATAAAGAGGAGACCACCTATTGTAATTTGTCACACAATAAGTATTGTTCTATTGATTCGGCGCTTGGCCCGTGTGGGCTTCTTCTCTACTTGGAAAGGAACGTTATACGATCTGTTTAGGCAATGAACACTTGACAGTAGCGTCCACTCTAATGCAGCAACACGCCTGACCTTGGCAAATTCCTATGCTGATGTTAGCTTCGGCCAATTCGTCGTATTTGAAGAAATCAACATGTCTAATTCGTTAATAGATAAGCAAACTTAGCGTAGACGATGCAATAGCATACTTTAGCACTTTTATTACTGACGCCATAAAATACATGCAAGAGTGAGAAAATGAGGACTGCGAACAGACGAAAAAAGCAAATCAAAACATGGGGCACACTTCGTCGATACCCAAACACGTGAAATTTTATCGAATTGAAGAAGTTAAGTCAAAGGCTGGGCCGACACAAGGGCAAGCTGAAGAACCAGCTGGGACAGTTTGTTTATGGCAGATGGTCCTGCGCACAAGAGATTCAAGTCTGGTCTGCGCTAACAAGCTTACAGTGGCAGGAAACTCATCCGTAGACACTGGTGAATGACTGAGGAGGGAACCTGGAAGACCACACATATACTCTTGGTGAACACTTCGAGCATGTGTGTAGCTCTATGCCTAAAATTTAACCATCTCTATCTTTTCCTTAACATCTATTACAGCTTCTCTGATCTTCGAAGGAAACTTGTGGGGCCTACGGCACGTTCATTTCGCCGCGCTCTCAACTGACTTCATCACCATCATCATCATCACCATCATCATCATCATCGTCCTCATCATCATCATCATCAGCCTGGTTACGCCCACTGCAGGGCAAAGGCCTCTCCCATACTTCTCCAACTGCCCCGGTCATGTACTAATTGTGGCCATGTTGACCCTCCAAACTCCTTAATCTCATCCGCCCACCTAACTTTCTGTCGCCCCCTGCTACGCTTCCCTTCCCTCGGAATCCAGTCCGTAACCCTTAATGACCATCGGTTATCTTCCCTCCTCATTACATGTCCTGCCCATGCCCATTTCTTTTTCTTGATTTTAAATAAGATGTCATTAACGCGCGTTTGCTCCCTCACCCAATCTGCTCTTTTCTTATCCCTGAATGTTACACCTATCATTCTTCTTTCCATAGCTCGTTGCGTCGTCCTCAATTTAGGTAGAACACTTTTCGTAAGCCTCGAGGTTTCTGCCCCGTACGTGAGTACTGGTAACACACAGCTGTTATATACTTTTCTCTTGAGGGATAATGGCAACCTGCTGTTCATGATCTGCGAATGCCTGCCAAACGCACCCCAGCCCATTATTATTCTTCTGATCATTTCACTCTCATGATCCGGATCAGCAGTCACTACCTGTCCTAAGTAGGACAGGTAGTGACTGCAGACAGGATTTTCTTACCACTTCCAGTGCCTCGCTACTTATTTTAAATTGCTGCCCTCTTCCGAGACTGTTAAACATTACTTTAGTTTTCTGTAGATTAGTTTTTAGACCCGCTCTTCGGTTTTGCCTCTCCAGGTCAGTGAGCATGCATTGCAATAGGTCCCCTGAGTTACTAAGCAAGGCAATATCATCAGCCAATGGATAGTTACTAAGGTATTCTGCATTAACTTTTATCCCCAATTCTTCCCAATCCAGGTCTCGGGGTACCTCCTGTAAACATGCTTTGAATAGCATTGGAGAGATCGTATCTCCCTGCCTGACGCCTTTCTTTATAGGGATTTTATTGCTTTCTTTATGGAGGACTACAGTGGCTGTGGAGCCGCTATAGATATCTTTCAGTATTTTTACGTCTACACCCTGATTCCGCAATGCCTCCATGACTGCTGAGGTTCTGACTGAATGAAACGCTTTCTCATAATCAATGAAAGCTATATATAATGGTTGGTTATATTCCGCACATTTCTCTATTACCTGATTGATAGTGTGAATATGATCTATTGTTGAGTAGTCTTTACGTAATCCTGCCTGGTCCTTTGGTTGACGGAAGTCTAAGGTGTTCATGATTGTATTTGCAATTGCCTTAGTAAATACTTTGTAGGCAACGGACAGTAAGCTGATCGGTCTATAATTTTTCAAGTCTTTGACGTCGCCTTCTTATGGATTAGGATTATGTTAGCGTTCTTCCAAGATTCCCGCACGCTCGAGGTCATGAGGCATTGTGTATACAGGGTGGTCAGTTTTTCTAGAACAATCTGCCCACCGTCCTTCAACAAATCTGCTGTTACCTGATCCCCCCCGGCTGCCTTCCCCCTTTGCATAGCTCCCAAGGCTTTCCTTACTTCTTCCGGCGTTACTTGTGGGATTTCGAATTGCTCTAGACTTTTCTCTATTCCATGATCATCGTGGGTTCCACTCGTACTGTATAAATCTCTATAGAACTCCTCAGCCACTTGAACTATCTCATCCATATTAGTAATGATATTGCCGGCTTTGCCTCTTAACGCACACATCTGATTCTTGCCAATTCCTAGTTTCGTCTTCGCTGCTTTTAGGCTTCCTCCGTTCCTGAGAGCTTGTTCAATTCTTTCCATATTATACTTCCTTATGTCAGCTGTCTTAGCTTGTTGATTAACTTTGAAAGTTCTGTCAGTTCTATTCTAGCTGCAGGGTTAGATGCTTTCATACATCGCCCTTTCTTGATCAGGTCTTTCGTCTCCCGCGATAGCTTACTGGTATCCTGTCTAACGGAGTTAACACTGACTTCTATTGCACACTCCTTAATGATGCCCACAAGATTGTCGTTCATTGCTTCAACACTAAGCTCCTCTTCCTGAGTTAAAGCCGAATACCTGTTCTGTAGCTTGATCTGGAATTCCTCTATTTTCCCTCTTACCGCTAACTCATTGATCGGCTTCTTATATACCAGTTTCTTCCGTTCACTCCTCAAGTCTAGGCTAATTCGAGTTGTTACCTTCCTGTGGTCACTGCAGCGCACCTTACTGAGCACGTCCACAACTTGTATGATGCCAGGGTTAGCACAGAGTATGAACTCTATTTAATTTCTAGTCTCACCGTTCGGGCTCATCCACGTTCACTTTCGGCTATGCCGCTTGCGAAAGAAGGTATTCATTATCCGTATATTATTCTGTTCCGCAAACTCTACTAATAAATCTGGCCTGCTATTCCTAGTGCCTATGCCGTATTCGCCCACTGCCTTTTCTCCAGCCTGCTTCTTGCCTACCTTGGCATTGAAATCGCCATCAGTATAGTGTATTTTGTTTTGACTCTACCCATCGGCGATTCGATGTCTTCATAGAAGCTTTCGACTTCCTGGTCATCATGACTGGATGTAGGGGCGTAGACCTGTACAACCTTCATTTTGTACCTCGTATTAAGTTTCTAATGTTATACAATTCCTGTATGTTACAAGCTATGTTCTTATTAATGAGGAATCCGACTCCTAGTTCTCGTCTCTCCGCTAAGCCCCGGTAGCACAGGACGTGCCCGCTTCTGTATCAAATGCATCAATATCAACTGACTTACTTGTACAATAATCAATTAAGGCTTTTAATCAATCCTTCGTGCACCCTGCAATTGAATCACGGTGATAGAGAGAGAGGAAGCTTTTCAAGGGACACGGGCAGCCGGGATGCTAGCACGACCGGAGCCTCCCTTCCTCAGCTGGCGGCCGGACCTTGAATCTCGGCGGCGGCGTCGACCAGCCGAACTAGCCGAATTTTACCCTTCGGGCATTCGCTGAGCAGCATGTCAGAGCTTCTTTACTTGTTTCATCATTTTATCCATAAGCTCACTTCACTTGTGCTGAGTGTGAGACATAATTTACGACTATGGCGTCATCGCTCCCAAGGATCGCAACCTGACTTCAGTAACCACGGCTTGGCACGTGTTCTTCATTCGTAGCGCAGGACATGGATAAACACAGACACCGGACAAACGCGTCTCATGTCCGGGAATGGTGGTAAACTCGAAGCACAGCCATAGTAGGCATTCATGCAGATTGAAAGACAGTTAAGGGTGAGCCCCTGCGATTGTGGTATTCTTTTTTTTAAACTGAAGCTTTTGAGGCGAACCATCCCGCACTTCGTTGCTGATTGTGGCTGCTGCTGTGTTGCCGAAAAGGTGGGTGCTTCACGTCTCTTCGCGCGCATGCCCAGTGCAGTTTCCATTACGCTGCGAGTACACGGATGAACCGAGAAAAAAACAGTAGCCTTTTACCTGTAATTGGAGTCTTATACTACTCCATGTACCCACATGTCCTTACACAATGCCCATATGTGTACTGGATGGGCATAATATTGTTTTCCTTTACTAATTTTTAACCGCTTTTAAATGCTTCCGATAAAAATTTGCTACCACAGAAAAAACAAATCTTTAGCGAAGATAACATCTATGGCCCTCGAAGAGTACACGCGTGCGCCGCGCCAAATACATCTTAGCAGTTACAGCTGTTCGGAAGGCGTAGTCTTTGATTTTCAACATCGTAAATGCAGCCACCCAACATAAATCTAAATGAAGCGCCCATATCTGAGACACACAAGTTGAAAATAGAGGAGAATTTAATTTGCGTTTGTATACTTCAGAAACGCATGCTTTGTCTGAAAATACGCTCTTCCGGGAAATGCCCCTCACTTGACAAGGAGGTGAAAGCCGTCATGCAGGCAGTAAGAATGAAGATTACTGGAAGGACAACGTTTACTACAGGTGAATTTCGTTGTTATAGCTTTCTTATGATGAATCAACGTGAATATAGAGCACCTAGATATACGACCCGAGTAAGCTCGTCCTCTGAGCAAACTTCGAAAGCTGACTCACCAAAGAGGGCATTTAGTGAGGCAATCGTTTGGTTCTTACCACAAAACGACGTCATTGAAGAATGCTCACTATATGTGCCTGTAGATGCACTTCCTGAGGCCAATGTACGGAATTCCGGCGTGTAGTCAACTTCGATGCTCTCTCAGCTTTAGTTGCCGCAACAACTTCCTTGTCTTTTCGGCGATAGGCATGCACGTAATTTCAAATTTTCCTTTCTACGGCAGCTGCGTCTGTCAGGCATTAAACTTGTACCGCAAGATACCGTTGATAAATGTGGTCCGGTCTACATGGTTCAGACATCAAGATTTTACAATTCCGTTCAGGATTGTCCCTGTGATGATAGGCGAGATTAAAATCGTCCCATAGAATAATGTGGTGACGCAGACACGTGGGAAACAACCCTTCCTTGCGCAGGATTTTTGCAATTCACGCAGCAGTACTTCGTGGATAACGACGCAAATTAGCGGCAGGGTCTCTCGCACCAGAAAAAAAAAAGAACATTCCGGCAGCCACTACCCATATTACTTTCCGGAGCGATAATGGTGACCGCGCTAGCGTGGTGCCAGCTGGTGACACGTGCAGCGGGAAATACACGGTGGTTGTTTACAGGTAAAATATTTAAATTTATTGAAGTAACGTCGCGTGCTCGTTCGGGCCACCTATCTTTTATGTTTAGTAATTAATGTTCGTTCCAGTACGGTGAGACGGGTCTGAGGTGCCTCAGCCGCATGATGACTGCAAGCGGACTTGGAGTGCTTACGCGTTTGTTCCTCGAACTCGGTTGGGTGGAAAATATTTTTGGTGTGAGGCATTTTGCCAAGAAACAGCACTGTAGCATTACGTCAAGTCTCTATGCGCAACTAAAGATACACGGAAGCGAGCCGGAGCGAGGCTGTGTTTACGGAGAGAACTGTCGTCACTTACACGTGCCTTGGATGTTTAACGTCTATCATTGCTTGGATAGCTAGACAGCCTTGCCTAACGCCGTTATGCAAAATCTGCCTATGTGAAAGGATACTTTCAGTCGAGAGCGAATGTCTAGAGGGTATGTTTCAAGCATTAAGTGATTCCGCGATCTTTCATCGGCACCTCGGGCACTATCTGACGCTTGGCGAAAACGGTCCGACATCTGTCAGGACAACCGTGATACACTGAATAAGAAGAGAAAAGGCAAAGAAAGAAACATTGGCTAGCTTCAGCTGTTTATTTTCGCAACCCTGTTGCTGCTTTATACCGCACGGATGTAAGCCTCATCGGAGCACAAAAACGCGCACCGCATTAAACCCAGGAGGAAGCCATCAAGCTATGACACTTGCGCAACTTGGGCAACGCAAACGAATGTCTCGCATCGCCTTTACTATCTACCACGCTCCCGACATGTATATGCACGCTCTGAACTACCGCCCGACGCAGCGTGAAAAACAGCAACAGCAGCACAGTGTAAAAGTGTAAGAAAAAAAAAACGAAAATTTGCTTTGAAAGCCAAGGACCGCACATCACGGAGGTCCTAATTGTCCAATAGCTTCGTCAAATGTCAACCAACTTGTGTTCAAGAATAAGTTCTACCTGTAGAGAATATAATACGCGGTGGTACAAGAGGCGCCTGGAAAGCACACCCACGGATTTCTTTATTGCTCCGCTTCAAGACGCACACACGCATTTAGCACACATTCAGGCCAGGGGACACCTTTACCCATTAGAAAAATCGGCTGGCTTACGGCCGCATCGGGATTTAAACCCCCTAACTCTCGCATGCGAGTTGGGTGCAGTACGCTCCAATCATTTTGTGTAGCTAAAGAGCTGTAGAGGAGAGAAATTAACAGCTGTCTCCTTTTTGATTACCTTCTACTGCACTGAACTCACACCACCACCTCACACTCCTCAAACTGAGACACCTTTTCACATATGTGGCCTGCATTTCCCTCTGGATTTCAATGGGCGTTCATCCTTTGCTTCATAGAAAACGAATCACACTTTGTTGGTAATTCTCCGTGTATGTGTGAAGCACAACCGCCATCTTCAGCACCTGACAGCAGCGCCGTGTCGCGGAGCTACTGGGAGATAAGTCTGAGCCGGTCCAAGAAAGGTCTGCCGCTGGGAATGGACATGTTGGCTTCGCAGTTACAAGCGTAATTCGGCCTAAATATATAGGGGAAAACACTCTCTGATTCGCCATCGTATATTCGTTGGGTCGCCTTTTTTTTCATTCGGTGTATTCACTAGTTGCGTCAAGACTGCCAATATCTCCCGAGTAGCGTTAGCACTACTCCTGAAAGAAACAATAATAAACAGATGTTCGTGTCTACGGTTTTTGGCTCGGCGAGGGCTTCACTTAAATTTGCTTTTATGATTCGGTGCCAGTACAGCACGTGTCAGTGGGGCTCCTCTTCTAGCCCTGAATATAGCACTTTAGCGTCGACATAGTGGCGCACTCTGTTGTCTGTTTTTTTCCAGATCGACTTTACGATATCATTCGAGTTGCCGAAATGCCCAACGTCTTATTGCTTCCCTTTCATCTTTGGCATGGAGTGCGCATGCGCGATCATTCAACAACGTTCTTTCTCAGAAAGACGCTAGTACTCCTGGGTGTCAGCATCAGACATGAATGAACAAAGGAACGGTGGACACACGCCTCCTGCGTTTACCTTCATCGAGAAAGCAATCCCGGATAAAAGCCGTGAAGGCGGCGAGGGTGCCTTAGGCACTTCCGACGATTACCTTACGTGAGTATTCCCGTTCGTGAAATTCTCGTTTGATATTTTCAGCCGCAGATACAACCTGGAATACAGACTTTAACAGCTGTACATTTGTTCCCACATAGAAGTGGGCGTTTTCGAGGACAACTTACAGGCACCCTGGCTGCGGCTGTTTATGGTTATGGTAAAGAGAAGTGCCTCTTCAGGAAGAAATGTTTCTATCAAAGTATAAATATATATTTAGATTGCGTTTGATCACCGCATCGCACACTTGTAGCAGGAGCCCATTGGCTGGGATGTTGCGCTGCTTAGCTCGACATCATGGGTAATGCACAAGCCGCAGTGGTCTATCGCTAGTGGTTGTGAAATGCAAGAAGGCTCCGGTACTTGGATTTACGTGCACATAATAGAAACCCAGGTGGTGAAATTGAATTCCGCGATCCCTCCAAGAGGCCGTCATAGCGAGATCGGGGTTTTGAAACGTGAAACACAAGGACATAAATAAATAGAACAGTACGCCAAACTTCCTTTGCGATCGAGTGAGCATACTCCTGGAGCCTTACGGAATATCGCAGAAATAGTACAACTTCTTAAAAACACAAGAGATGCGTAACCAAGTGAGCAAACTTCTTTAATTGTTGCTGTTACTCGTTTTTCAGCAAATATAAATGCGCGCTTGAAGAAAAACGCCATGTTTTCGAAATGAACGCAGAGTTCATTTTTACGGCATGTTCGGGTAAATCGGAAAATACTACTGGGACGACGCGACGGCCGCGTCATATTGGCGCAACTGCGAACGGCCGCGTGGGCAGAGTGTTCGAACGTAATCGTGAAATGGCGAGAACCGTTGCCGACAGCAAGTCTTAAGATGTGTGGTCGCAGACTGGCAAAGCTTTTGCGGACGTGGCTGGGCGACCGACTCGGCCGACTGGCAAGGCCCCTGTACGAGATCTAATATAAGGTAGCCAAACCTAACATAGCCTTGCGTTACCTGAAGCATAATTTTAAGCACTCGCGCGCTGTTTACGCAGGCCGCTCATGGCACGGCAGTTCTGTCGCAATGTGTATGACTAGCGCTTTCCAGTTGACTCGCATGACGTCGTAGAGCTGCTGGCACGCAGTTTAAAATGGACACTCGGAGGGGATAAGAGTACATAATTATGACGTTATCTTGCAGCTTACCACCTTCTTAACTTGGTTCTAGCATTGTTCGCTGCTTACATATATTTCATGGTTCATGTCATGATTTAAGAAACTGCATAATTTAAGAGCGTGCAGTTCACCCTATGCCGGTCAGAAAGTGATCATTTTGATAAAATGATGAATTACGGAAACAGCCTTCATTAACGAAGCAGGAGTTCTCTTGATCTAAATTCTGTTGGCCAAAAACATTCTTCGGATATATTCTGCCGTACCTGGGAGCTCAGAGTCAAAGACCAATACGTATGTCTCATTCCAGGTATATTGACGAGTACATCAATGACGCGTTCAAGGCGTTGAGCCGCCAGACCCATGTCACTGACGTCAATGGTACGTACGGCATGGCCTTTAAACATCGATACCACTCGCGGAGATGCTTAACAAAGCCCAGAGGAGGCAGCATTTCCATCGATCATGACGGCGGTGCATTTATTGGACATACCGACACCATACTAGCATCACCATGTCGGTTGCTGCTTGTGCAGTCGTCGTGATATTCATGCAGATGAATTGATTGCTAACAGAGACAACACTACGCATATTCTACGTGCCTCAAGTCTCGAGCGAATTAACTTTCAACGCGATAAATTAATTCGCAAAGGCAATCGATGCTTCTCGTTTTGTTATTCATTTCGTGTTGGAATGGGGTCAGAGTAACAAGCTTTGCAATGCGTAGCAAGCCAACCGCATGTTTTATACTTCACGGTAAATGCTTGCTCGATGATCCTGTGATCAAAGGGTCTCTTGCCGGGTGCTATTGCAAATTTTATTTAAACACTGAATATTGCAAAGGCGCCGTAAAGGCAGCGTTTCGGTAATACAACTTCTCGAGTACGTTCGCTATGGGAGAGGATAGATGACATCGAGCTGTCTTGCTACTGTGCCATCAGCAAGCGAGTGTTACTACTTACAGACTCTCCCCCTCTGCATCGAATGGCGTTCTTAAGCGGCATTCCTTGCTTGCCTTCTCCCCTACAGGACCAAAGGCCCTAGATCATGTTAACGTGATGATCCCCGCCTATTATTTCGGTACATTTTTATCGTGCGGTACATCTGATTGCGCGCATTCCGTAATTGGATGATGAGCCAAATTCCCGTGCAGTAGTCGGTGCCGTTGCAAGCAGTTCACATTGACCGGCTCTCTCAAAGCGCGGCTGCTTCCAGAGTAAGGGCACGTGGCCTACCGTTTGCAACTGTTTCCTGCCACGCAGCCGCTTATACGTTCGAGGCACTGTAGCCACAACTTAATTTGCGAGCCGCTCTTGTGTGTTTACGACAGGGAAACCTGGTGAGAGGACCTTTAATACAGCTCTCTGTCTACCTTACGGAGAACCAGCCACGCCTTATTAGTATTCTGTAACATTTGCGGTCATCATATTTAACGCAACATGGCGGGATTGTTGCTGTTACATTGTTCAACGATACTGCCTTGTCAAATTTTAATTCAAGTCTTTCTCATCTTAGTAGATGCCGGCCACACCACCCTCACGTGTGCACATTGGGCGGACTCTTAATCGGTGGGATAGGTATCGAAGGTGTGCAGAGCATCACGGGCATTCTTTGTTTAAAATTAGTTGTTAAACATGCACAGCTAACTGTAAGTGCATTCTTAAGAACTGCAGCTACAGACGTAGGTAAATATATGCATAGGATCTTAAAGAATAGTCCACTATCGTTTGAAGCTTGCATCTATCACATCACAACAAGGTTTTCCTGGGTGTTCAAGCTTGAATACAATTTTTTAACTTGTTCTGTCACCTTTTCCTTTGTCAACAACCCGATCAGACTGTCTACTGCTAGCAATATATAGGCGATATGGAGAACCTGCTGGTGCACTTTTGCACATAAGGTAGTGCTTATGGGAGTACAATCGTAATGAGTGTCAATAGGCGAGTTCGTGACATCATTAGAGAGCCATCGTTACGCGGCAACGCCCAACCTTTCGAAACAATTTTCTTTTGAATGGGAAGCTTCGTCTCTGGGACATGTCAGATTTTCCTACTCAACATGAAAAATGCGTAAATGCCTTGAAGAACAACGCTTAGACTTACATGAACGATGTTCGTCGCATTTGAGAATGTTCTAGTCACTGTAGTCATGCAATTATCTATTTAGGGCCTGGATGGTGTGCCGAAATCCCCGGAAATTGGCATGTTTCTAAAAGTTTGAAACACCACGTCAGCTATTTAGTAACTCTAATCCTAAAACAAATATCGCAGTACTGTGGACGAGCATGTTTTAGAATATCTAAAGCGGCCAAGTTTGATTGATGAATTTACTATTTACAAAAATGACAAATATTTGCGAGCGTTTTTCAAAAGCCTAGCTGTAACATTCTGGTAAACTTCAGAACGCTGAGTGTCATTTTTGTCGATTGACGGGTATCAGTAAATGTACTTTCGAAAATTAGGATGTTGTTTTTATTGCTCAATTAGAGTTGCAAGCGTGATATTCTTCTTTGCAAATTTTGTCGCATTCAGTACTTCTAATAGAGACGTTTACCGTCTGGAGAATAAGTTAGTTTAGGGCAGTTACAAGGTTTCATTATTTTGTTTCACATTCGATAGCCTACATCAATGTTGGTGCAAGTGTGACCAAGGAAAACAATATCCCTGCTCGCAAGTACTTAGACAGAAGCCTCTGCGCTGAAGTTTCCTTTTGCACGTTTCACCTAAGCAGCTGTACAAAAACGAGAACGCGTCCTTCTTGGTAAAGGCACGTTGAGCGCATGCCAGAAGCTGCTTATTGAATTTATTAGTTGTTTCATTGCGACCTTAGTGAAGCATGGAACACGCCTCTTGTTGGAAATTGCAAACATAGATTTGACTTTTGCAGACCACTAAAATATAGCGACCTGTCGTCTTTCGCTTAGAACACGGTCGTTTTCTATTCTTCTGTATTAAATCGAGTATTTATTCTTATAATAATAAACATTCTAAAATTTTCATCGCGCTTGTCTGTTACGTCGATGCGAAGCTGTTGCTTGCACTGAGCACCGAATGCCACAATTTTGGAAAGAAAGAGCGCGCTGGATACGCCAACACAGCAGCCAGCCTTTCTCAACTTTAAAGCCCAACTAAAACGTTTTGCATGCAGGTATTTATTTTTGAAGCTCTTTCAATGACACGTGCACAGCGATGAGTGAACACCTCTGCTGTTTTTTTCGGCCCACGCAGATGCCACTGAGAGCGGAAGCACGAATGATGCGCCTCTGGTGCCCACCGCCAGTGCCGATCACGCCAGGCCCAGTACGAGCCGCGCTGGCATCGAGAACGTATCGTTCACTACGAAAGACACCCCGAGGTGAGCCAACATTTCGAAATATTTCTTGACATAAAGCAACCCTACCATTGAGCGAAGTGCGACGGCGACCGCGCCGCCCACTTGCGATTTTATCCCACATAGAAAATAGAAATATAGGCCATACGTGTACAAGCAAAAGAACGCGTATACTTCAAGGACGCGTGAGGACGTTTCAAGGACGCGTGAGGACGTTTCAAGGACGCGTGAGGACGTTTCGAGGACGCGTGAGGACGTTTCGAGGACGCGTGAGGACGTTTCGAGGACGTTTCGAGGACGTTTCGAGGACGTTTCGAGGACGTTTCGAGGACGTTTCGAGGACGTTTCGAGGACGTTTCGAGGACGTTTCGAGGACGCGCGAGGACGTTTCGGGGCCGCGCGAGGACGCATCTAAGACGAGTGGTGACGCATCTAAGACGAGTGGTGACGCATCTAAGACGAGTGGTGACGCATCTAAGACGAGTGGTGACGCATCTAAGACGAGTGGTGACGCATCTAAGACGAGTGGTGACGCATCTAAGACGAGTGGTGACGCATCAGAGACGAGTGGTGACGCATCAGAGACGAGTGGTGACGCATCAGAGACGAGTGGTGACGCATCAGAGACGAGTGGTGACGCATCAGAGACGCGTAAGGACGCAACAGAGACGCGTAAGGACGCAACAGAGACGCGTAAGGACGCAACAGAGACGCGTAAGGACGCAACAGAGACGCGTAAGGACGCAACAGAGACGCGTAAGGACGCAACAGGGACGCGTATGGACGCAACAGGGACGCATCAGGGACGCGTAAGGACGCATCAGGGACGCGTAAGGACGCATCAGGGACGCGTAAAGATGCATGAAGGATGCGTGAATGCGCTTCAAGAACGCAAGAAGACGCTTCTCATTTCTTCATAGCGTAGGGTATGCGGATGCCGTGTGTAAACGGACAGTGCCGCAGCAGACTCGCCCACGAAGAGTGTCGCCAATGATGGGCAACCAGCTTTTTCGGCGGGTGCAGCCAGCGTTGCTCTGTCATCCGAGAAGAGCTCGTCCACTTCTCGGTGTGTGGGATTTAAAGATGCTGTCACTCAACGCGAGGCATTGCCAAACCACCGCTTGCAAGAAGGGTGTTCAACACGATTCCTAGTCGAACGGCACCGCCGGTTCACAACGACCCGTATAACTAACAGTAACCCTGCGTCATACCAAACGAAAATGACTCTGTAAACTAACTTAGCTGTCTTATATTAGACATGCCGCACAAATGTGTTCTGCGACACGTACGCACCAAAATTGCAGATGAATGTAACGAGACTTCTACACTATTTAGATGATGTCAAAGAGCATATTCAGAAATTTAGTCCAAAAGTGTGGCGACCCACCGTGATTGCTTAGTGGCTATGGTGTTCGGCTGCTAAGCACAAGTTCACCGGCTTAAATTCCTACCACGACGGCTGCATTTTTACGGAGGCGAAATCAGAAAACACCCGCGTGCTTAGATTTAGGTGCACGTAAAAGAGCCCCTGGTAGACAGATTTATTCCGGAGTCCCCCTTTACGGTGTGCCTCATAATCTAATCGTTGCTTTGGCACTTAAAACCCCATAATTTATCAATTCCTAAAAGCTATGTGTGTTCATAAAACGCGCCTAATATATCCACACACACTTTCCAAGACAGTGTCATTTTTATGAAAGACCGCGACGATGGACTCACATCGTCCGGTGGTGTGGCTATATTAGTTGGTAAAGGGATTCCCTGCCATCACTTACAACTACGAACGACCTTTGAAGCAGTTGCTGTCCCATCAATGCTGCTCCGTAAGCTGGTGACAATCACTTCCAAGTACATCCCTCCCAACCACCATCACAAAACCGTTTCAGAGCCTTATGAATGGGTTCGAGAGATTTGTCAAGCGCTCGTATAAGACTGATTTTTCTCTTAACCCCTAATATGTATTGCTGCACGCTGTATTGCAAACTGACAAAAAGCAATTATTTATTTATTTATTTATTATGGATGGACCTCCCGCAACCTACATATTATTTAGAGATATAAATGTACATAGCCCCCTTAGGGGAGATTTTGGCTGTAATTGTCGCTGTAATTTCTTCTGCTGTGGATGCTTCTTTATTGATAACGAGGTGAAATTCTCCAGCTTGAGATAAAGCATGCCCCTCGATTGACATCAGCATAGCATCATATACGCTCATTCCCTACCTAGAGTGCAACGACCTAAAGAACTCTGGGGACTGATCAGGCCATGTACGCAAATAATAAAACACCTTCATCCTGGTACACAAATTGGTCTACGCGCGTTTTGAACACAATGTGGGCAAGAATATCTATTTCCTTGGCATGGAAAGAGGTTATTTATGTCTCCATCCTAAAACATTGTTAGGATACATATTCTATGGCAAGTTTGCGGCCTCTGGTGTCATGAACCTGCTCGTGTAATCTATTAGAAAATATGATCAATCGTGGGCTATTACTTTCTTGAACGAAACAAACCACTTGGTCTTCACGAACGGTGCTTTAAAGACAGCCGATCCACAACTGACCACCTCGTGCGGATTGTGTCTTATATCCGTAAAGTTTCTGCTTAAAAACAGTTCTTTCTGTCATTGTTTCTTGATATCCAAAACACTTGAAACCCCACAGGCCCTACGGAAGTTTGTGATATCTCTAGGAAATGGGTATTTGGGTCAACATCCATAAGGTAATAGAAAGGTATTGATCAAAGTGCACGTACCATGTTAGTGCTGCCAATGTTCCGCCCAGGCGATTCATCGAGAATACTGGGTTACCAAGGTGTATGCGACCTATTTGTATCATTGTTGTTGTGAAAAAAAAAATATCGTACATTCATTTATTCCTCGACGCATGCTTTAATCCATTTATGTTGATGACTTGCCGAATGGATTTAACTCATTGTAATTGGCGTGAAAGCGCCAAATTCACCACGGTGATGCCATATCACATCAGGTGACTGCAAATGGGAATTTTTCAAATTCTATACACCAAACTACATACATACCGTGTAAAGTCAAGTGTCAGTGTTCGTGCAAGTGACGGTGCCGTTTCGACTACTATGGATGAGTGCTCGGCACCGTATATTGCCCCGAGTGTGCCGTTCGTGGTATGCCAGCAAGTATAATCAGTCTTTGATGAGAACAAACTATTGCAAGTAATGAGATTACAAAACACGACTTCACTTCTTGCGAAATTTGTTTTAATGAAACATACTTTGAACCATTTTTGTCACAGCTAGTAATTGTCTGACCAAGACTTTAATTATTGCAGCCTTCCTAATTACGCCTTGCATTACCAGTGGTACATGGAGCACACTCCGATAACCGACGGAACTTACAACGTCGACGGTACGTAGACGATGGTTATTTGCGACCTGTGGAACTTTCGAAAATAGTGCACAAGAAACGTAGAACATAGCCCCTACAATACCGCGGCAGCGGTACATTTTTTGCGCACACGGATGCACTTTACCAGAGCCGTCAAGGAGGTTTCCGCATGAGCACGCTTAAAACTGTCCTTGATGAGAAATTCGTGCTTCTCTGAAAATATGCCAATTCATACATAACCTATGCGCCAGAAGCTTTTCCATGAATATGTTCTTGTATCGGTGAGCTGGTAAAGGATGCTCCCACATTATGGCAGAATCCGAGACTGCTCATTTCATGCATTGATTAGTTCACTCTTAAATCAAATCATCACATGACCATTGGTCGAAAATTTTATTTGCCAAGCAGAATCTCAGAGTGGTTCGTCGTCCTGACATCGTGATAATGTTTCCCTTTATCCCATAAAGCTGGTTGGCAAAGCAAGTGTTTTTATGTGGATGCAGATTAAGGTGCGCAATTAGGGCGGCGTTTCAGATTTCTTTGCTGGAGGGTCGTAACGCTACTGTAGCGTTTTCGGCACAATGTAATGATTGCTCACTCATAGCATGTTTCGAGCAGCCGACATATCCCGCTGCCACCGAATGCAGAAGATACAGCATGCAATTTGGGGCAGCCCCAAGAAATAGTTTATATTTAAGCTCTTGGTTCTTTCATACCAAGCAAGTCAAGTCGCAGCGGCAGCATAAACTACCTTCACAAATTAATGAAAACGTAGAACAAGGAGACAAAATTGTTGGGTGGTAGTTTGCGCTCTGTTGCCGTAAATTTTAACCAAACCTCCCAGCTATGTGCTTCTGAAACGTAAACATTATTTGCATTGAATGAATACCAATCACAGTACCCAACTATTTCCAATGCATGTGCCACTACTTCAAAATAGTAACGCTTTAAGGAGATCTACGTCATGCTGAAACACCGGTCTTCCTAACTGAATGTTCTTTTTTGTAAGGCGAGTAGCTTTCCATGGATACAGCCAAGCATTATTCGTTCTGCCAGTATCCGGGAAACCTCTTTCTTGGGCATGACGTACATCATCATCATCATCATCAGCCTGGTTACGCCCTCTGCAGGGCAAAGGCCTCTCCCATACTTCTCCAACAACCCCGGTCATGTACTAATTGCGGCCATGCCGTCCCTGCAAACTTCTTAATTTCATCCGCCCACCTAACTTTTTGCCGCCCCCTGCTACGCTTCCCTTCCCTTGGAATCCAGTCCGTAACCTTTAATGACCATCGGTTGTCTTCCCTCCTCATTACATGTCCTGCCCATGCCCATTTCTTTTTCTTGATTTCAACTAAGATGTCATTAACTGGCGTTTGTTCCCTCACCCAAACTGCTCTTTTCTTATGCCTTAACGTAACACCTACCATTCTTCTTTCCATAGCTCGTTGCGTCGTCCTCGATTTGAGTAGAACCCTTTTCGTAAGCCTCCAGGTTTCTGCCCCGTAGGTGAGTACTGGCAAGACACAGCTATTATACACTTTTCTCTTGAGGGATAATGGCAACCTGCTGTTCATGATCTGAGAATGCCTGCCAAACGCACCCCAGCCCATTCTTATTCTTCTGATTATTTCCGTCTCATGATCTGGATCCACCGTCACTACCTGCCCTAAGTAGATGTATTCCCATACCACTTCCAGTGCCTCGCTACCTATTGTAAATTGCTGTCCTCTTCCGAGACTGTTAAAAATTACATTAGTTTTCTGCAGATTAATTTTTAGACCCACTCTTCGGCTTTGCCTCTCCAGGTCAGTGAGCATGCATTGCAGTTGGCCTCCTGAGTTACTAAGCAAGGCAATATCATCAGCCAATCGCAAGTTACTAAGGTATTCTCCATTAATGGAGTACATTGACGTACTCCATTGATGACGTGCGTTGCGACTTTAACGGCGCGGCTGATAAAATTGACAATGTCAGACAATAAAAAAATGAGTTCCTTAAATTACGCGTACGAAATCACACTGTAGTTACTCCGAAGTCAAATATTATAAAACTCAAACCTTTAGTCCCGGTGGTTAGGAATCCGCGTTTAATATTTTGTGAGACGTACCAAGGCGCAGAGACTAAACATGGAGGGGCAACAATTCCGTAAAGATTCTTAGCCAACTCCACTCCCCCCCCCCCCCCTATTTTAATATTGTAAACAAAGGTGTATGCAACAATACGGCTTGTCCCTTGCAGTTTTGAAGCTAATTGCAGTAGCGTCGACGGTCATCCTCATGAGGATTCTGCCGTAATTTCCACCTTTTAAGTCTCTTGCATTTCCCTTTTTTCAATTTCACGCAATTTCAGTGCAGGTATAGGAAAGATGCCCGTGTAGATGTCAGTGTAGATTAATTAACAGTTGATTTCTGCCCTGAAGAACACGTTGTTCTCATTCAACTTCTGCCCACTCCTTGGGCATGGCGCTAGAGAATGTTTGTAGAAATCTACTGCGAAAATGCGAAACCGCACCATCTCACATTTAATTCCTAAACACAGTGGTTTTTGCGTAAGGTTCGCGGCCAGCTTTTCAGATCTCCAAACGGTGATCAGTGAATGGTCGGTGGCTTCATTGGCTTTTGCAGCACACGTCCCTGCAGGTGACATGGGTACTCTCATTGTGGCAGTTGTCTCGGCCATGACCTTCCCAGCCTTCTCGGGCAGAGGGGCGTACTTGACCGATAGTCGTAGCCTGCGGATAGTTGGCCCGTCCATATCAATTTTCACGTCATTGTCACGGCTGGTAGGATTTATCCGGTGTCCACGAAACACCTCTACGAGAGATCACATTGTAGTGACGGTGAACAGCACAGTTAGAGGAACCATGAGTCATGAAAGACTCTTTATTGGGCGAACCGGAACCCACAAAACAAGTTACATTCGGGCACAAGGATAGTGCCGGGCAAATGAATCGAACGTCCAACAAATTATTTGCGATTGAGGAGCATCGAATATTGTCACATTATTCGTGGAAGATTTCAGCGTAATCGTTGGTGCTCGCGTGTCTTCCAGAATGCACAAATGAATTCGCAATGCGCGTGCAATTTGAATACAAAAGCCTCGACTACAAGATAGGAAAAAGATAGAATCGACAACAATATTGCAGAACGTTTTGATAAATGCTGTTGCCTCATGCCCTGAGCTGTAACTTAACATTTGTTATTCGGTGAAACACGTTCGCTGGAAAAAATGGCCAGGCTTAGCTTGGTTAAGCCAAGAATGCGTTGCATATTTGGGAGTTGGGAGGAGCGGGAGTCAGGTGGTGGCTGCGGCCGCGCGCGACCGCGCGTGTTGGGGCCCAGCTTTTCCTCCGTGACGTCACACGCCGGCACAGCGCCCATAGCGGGAGGAGCGGGAGTCAGGTGGTGGCTGCGGCCGCGCGAGTTGGGGCCCAGCTTTTCCTCCGGCTGTTGTGACGTCACGTCACGTGGTTGCGCTAAAGGTTAATGGTGGCTGCCCGGCCGCGCCCAAGGGCTGAACTGAGTGATCGCAATATGCAACGCATAAAAGATACAGAAGAACGCATGTCAATAATAGAAATAAAAACTGCATCGCACTCGTCTTGTCATTGCTTGCAGGGATGCGTTTGTCAAATAAGGCTAAAAAATTGCACAGCTGTAGTTAGAGCGAAGCGCAAGTCAAAAGCGACAACTCCCAAGTGACTAAGAAACCGGACTTTAAATCTAACAAAGTTTCCACCAGAACACGACAATAACTAAAATAGTCATAGTGGAAGAAGATATATAGTTAAGCTGGAAATGATTTGAGTCTAGTGCAGCGTCACTGTTGTCATCAGCACTGTAAAGATTGAGTCTTCGGTATCAATACAAGAGAAAAAGAGAACCGAAAATGACGTTGATTCAATAATATGTAAGGGAACTAAGTTTTCCCATGCCTGTGTCTATATATGGTCCTAAAGGCAGACTCTGGAAGGGAGGAATGCCTAAGGACCTGAATTACTGGAAGATATTAGTTTTATTAGTTTTTAGATGACAAGAACACAGTGCCTCCTTCATTAAGTGGTTCCTAATGAGAGGTGCACTACAGAATCTTTAAAAGCAAGGTTATAAAGCTTGGTGACTAGTACACTGTCAAACGCTTGCACAATACTCAATGAGGTGTCAATGATCTTGTGCGAACATTGCAACCTTCTATTAGCAAAAAACACAAAATTGCGACTCATTAGGGTTTGTCTAGAAATGAGGTTGCTAAAGCTCCGTTGGCGAACAACTTAGTTCTGGTAACAGTGGGTTCTAGTTAGGACCTGCTGTAGACGTCGATATTCAAGATATGCAAGCATGACAAATTTTGCTGGAGACGACGTTTTGTCTCGTAATTACGAAAAATTAAGCGGCATACTTTACGCCTCGCATTTTACTCAGCAGTTTTAAACGTCAAAAGAGGCCCGTCAATCCACACGATGCTAGTTTCTCGCCCCTGTGGGAGGGGAGAATGTCAGTATTATTTTCCTGCACGACTTCATGGTCACATTCCTACGCAGCATCCGTGGGTGATTTACTTCACTTTCGAACCAGTTACACTGTTACGACTGCCCACCCCTATGCGTCACGAGATGTGCGATCAGTTGAGATTCATCTGTAAACGAACCTCCACACAAGTGGCCCATAATATTTCTAATATAATAAGGTTTTCTTTCTTTGCGGACCGATTCCCACACTGCTTGCACTCGTACAGCACTTTACCCTCGTGAATACGTTGGTGGCTTCGGAGATATGAGCTGCGCTTAAAGGAGAGATAACAGATTTCGCAAACGAAAGGTCTGTCGCTACTATGCGACCCGAGATGCCTGGTAAGTTCCCATTTGTTTTTGAATGGTTTAGTACATATTTGGCAAATATGGGGTTTCACTCCTGTGTGAATCTTTTCATGGCTATGGAAACTCCCCCTGTGCGCGAAAAACTTATGACATATTTTGCATTTGTAGGGTCTCTCGCCTGTATGCGTGCGGTAATGTGCAGTTAGAGTAGCAGTTCTGCTTAACAATTTACCACATATTACGCATTTGTGGTTCGACGTCTTGACAGACAATTGATCACATGCTCTGAACATGGGGGCTGTACCGTCCGTGATTTCGTTGGGTTGCCCGTGCGAGGTGTCCCATCTGCTGAAAACCTTTCCACTGACAGAGCAGGGCACTTGCTGTTTTCTTCCTCCGGTTCCAATAGCATTCCTGAAAGGATAGGGAAAAATTAGCTCAAAATGACCGATTCGTCTTATGGGACGACAAAAAGATTTTGACCCATTGAGAGTTTGACAAACTAAATCGCTCCTTAATGGTAAGGCGACTCGCTCAATCTTAGAGCTAATTTTCTGCATTGATATTAAGCGCTCTATGTAGGCTCTAGATTGGCAGAAATTGAACACTGGTCGTTACTGTGGCCTGTGATGCTAAACTGGAAAGTAAGAACTTCCCTCGTACGAGATGCCAGCATAACAGAAGCTTTGCATTATCTAATACGTCATGTATATCCTACATGAAACACGTGCAGGAGAGTAGAAATATCTGTCAGTGATGGTAGGTAAAAGTACCCGGTCTAAGTTTTGAAAATAGAACTCCGTCTTCAGGAACCTAACAAGCAGTATTCAAGCAAAAGTCCAGAAACGTGCCCTCGGAAGCGATACATTTGGCATTGAAAAAGATTGTTTGCGTCCCATAGAATAGGTCTCCGTTTTATTACGCAGCTCTTAAAAACCCATTCTTGCGGGGAGCGTCGGCGGCGTGACTGAGCGAATGAGCGCAAGAGCGAAAAATGAAAGAGCGAACGTGGAGTGGCAGGAGAAGCGAGCCTTGAAGGGCGGAGACCAATGATAGCTGCCCCTTCAATGATATGAGCGCAGAAAAGCGGCTTCATGCTGGCCTACCCACCGCTCGTTTCGTACTAGCATCTGGTCTCAGCCAGAGGGCTCATTTCGTCCTGTGATCAGGACGAATTGGTTTGCTTGGTTCGGTGCACTAGGCTTGAATTGCTTTTTATCATCATCATCATCATCATCATTATCATCACCATCATCAGCCTGGTTACGCCCACTGCAGGGCAAAGGCCTCTCCCACACTTTTCCAAGAACCCTGATCATGCACTAATTGTGGCCATGTCGTCCCTGCAAACTCCTTAATCTCATCCGCTCACCTAACTTTCTGCCGCCCCCTGCTACGCTTCCCTTCCCTTGGAATCCAGTCCGTAACCCTTAATGACCATTTGTTATCTTCCCTCCTCATTACATGTCCTGCCCTTGCCCATTTCTTTTTCTTGATTTCAACTACGATGTCATTAACTCACGTTTGTTCCCTCACCCAATCTGCCCTTTTCTTGTTCCTTAACGTTACACCCATCATTCTTCTTTCCATAGCTTGTTGCGTAGTCCTCAATTTAAGTAGAAGCCTTTTCGTAAGCCTCCACGTTTCTGCCCCGTAGGTTAGTACTGCTAAGACACAGCTATTATAATTTTTTCTCTTGAGGGATAATGGCAACCCGCTGTTCATGATCTGAGAATGCCTGCCAAACGCACCCCAGCCCATTCTTATTCTTCTGATTATTTCCGTCGCATGATCTGGATCCGCCGTCACTAGCTGCCCTAAGGAGATGTATTCCCTTACGACTTCCAGTGCCTCGCTGCCTATTGTAATTTGCTGTTCTCTTCCGAGACTGTTAAACATTACTTTAGTTTTCTGCAGAATAATTTTTAGACCCACTCTTCGGCTTTGCCTCTCCAGGTCAGTGAGCATGCATTGCAGTTGGTCTCCTGAGTTACTAAGCAAGGCATTATCATCAGCGAATCGCAAGTTACTAAGGTATTCTCCATTAATGGAGTACATTGACGTACTCCATTGATGACGTGCGTTGCGACTTTAACGGCGCGGCTGATAAAATTGACAATGTCAGACAATAAAAAAATGAGTTCCTTAAATTACGCCTACGAAATCACACTGTAGTTACTCCGAAGTCAAAGATTATGAAACTCAAACCTTTAGTCCCGGTGGTTAGGAATCCGCGTTTAATATTTTATGTGACGTACCAAGGCGCAGAGACTAAACATGGAGGGGCAACAATTCCGTAAAGATTCTTAGCCAACTCCACCAACCCCCTATTTTAATATTGTAAACAAAGGTGTATGCAACAATACGGCTTGTCCCTTGCAGTTTTAAATCTAATTGCAGTCGCGTCGACGGTCATCCTCATGAGGATTCTGCCGGAATTTCCACCTTTTAAGTCTCTTGCATTTCCCTTTTTTCAATTTCACGCAATTTCAGTGCAGGTATAGGAAAGATGCCCACATAGCTATAATCTTTGCAGCGCTCTCCATAGAGTTCAACCCACCTTGTTTTCTCAGTGGCTATGGTGTTAAGCTGCTGAGCACGAGGTCGCGGGATCGAATCCCGGCCTCGGCGGCCGCAGTTAGATCGGGGTGAACTGCGAAAACACCCGTGTACTTAGATTTAGGTGCACGTAAAGAACCCAGGTGGTGGAAATTTCCGGTGTCCTCCACTACGGCGTGTATCATAATCAAAAAGTGGTTTTGGCACGAAAAACCCCGTATTTTTTGTCCATAGAGTCCCCACTTTTAACGCGCTTTGATGCTTGCCGTTGCACAGTTTAGTGGCATTGTACCGTGAATTAACACTTACACATTTCTTCCCAAGCTGATCTGGTGTCTGCAATACGACTGGTACATATGCGCCTTGAGCAATCTTTTTGAGTGTTGTCCTATAGTCTGTTGATGTCCTACACAGGAACATTGGCGAGGACAGCCGTTTTAGCATTCGTAATGAGCTGCTAAACATGCACTGCTTACAGCCGGCGCTTAGCAACTTCAGCTGCCCTAGTTGCCAAAACGGATTCGGATTGAGGCCGATCCACACGACCGACCAAGTCCGCGGGCCGCTCGATCACGTGATGCGACGTCACGGCCCGGCGCGGTCCGGTCCGGCGCAGAGCGCATCCACACGGCGGACCGCCATAGCAGACGGCAGAGCAGACCAATCAGCTACACTCTCGGCCAGAGTGGTATCATTATTATCATTCCGGCTCGAGACCCACAAAGCGGGGAACTGCTCAACGAGTGATACAAAATAAAAACCTCCTCGTCACTCCAAGAGGACACGGTGTTTAAAAAATATATCTGCTGCACGCACGTCTAGGCGGAACGGCGGACATGAAACGACTGGCTTGACTGGCTTTTGATGAGCCGAAAACTAGATTGGATTTGGCTGAACACAGTCTGTTGCCGGACAACATTCGTTGGCTACGCCTAAATCGCTGCGGTTTGAATGCATGCGGTCCACCGCAAAAACGGAAGCGGGAAAAGCCTTGACGATTTGTTGGACCGCGAAGGCCGCGGTCTTGCGCGGGCCAACGGCGGTACGCACGAACTGGTGGCGTCCTATCATGTGATGCGTGGACCGTGGTCCAAAAGAGCAATTTAGTCCGTCGTGTGGATCGGCCTTAACCAGTTTCTCAAAGGCGAGTACGCCTTTGGATGACCCACCTATCTGTCACAGAAGGTCAATAAATAATGGCATACCTAATACAAAAATATAAAAGCCCTCTGTAGAAATGCGTCCTCTCAACCCTTCTTTGTCGTCATCTGCGTCGGGCTATGTCTGCTGCTCGTAATAGATGAACAATAGGAAGAACTTCGTGAGGCATCTACTGTGCTTATTACTGGATAACCCAGCAAATGTAATGGGTCAAGGGTTCCACGCACAAGAAACCGACATGTCGTTTTTCCCTTTGAGCATTGTTGTGTTCTGCCCGCGGTTTGAGATAAAACGTAATAATCTTCAGAAGAATCGAATACTGCATATTCTTGATCGTGCTTGGTTTCCTCATCGCCACGAGTTTCTTGCATGCATTCAGGACATAGTTGCAGAAAGAAAGCACCGCGTACGTAAGCACAGCAGTAAAGCTTCCCTACCACTTAATTGTTTCTTTACTCAAATGATACTGCGCAACAAAAAACGACATGGACATGGCAGGACGACACACCAAGCGCATGCTTTCAACTAAGTTTATTGTACCACTTAAACACATTTTATACATGTGAAGCAGTGTACACCGCGCATGCGCTTACAGAAACATGAACGGCGCATTCATGTAACATAGTTACGAGTCATGTGATACCGCCTCCAAGAAACTTAGTTCTTTTGTGAGAGCAAATGAAGGGAAGCTAACACACTTATCACTTAATTTTTCGACCGTCCGCGCTTCAGATATTTCACGGATGAGCTGCGTACTGCCACGGGAAACAATCGTGCCTTGGTCCTCAAGAGGTTTGCAGCCATGAACGCGACAATGAATTGCCAAGAAACCCCCAGAGCCATTTTTTACATCGTTGGTGTGTTCAAACTTAGTTGACAGTTTGCGCTTGGTGTGTCGTCCTCCCACGTCCGTGTCGTTTTTTGTTGCGCAATATCATTTGAGTAATGGATTACCAACTTGCCCGGAATGCTGCTCTCATTAGGTGTTTCTTGCCTTGCACAATATTCATGCAATATCTATTTCCCACTAATTGCCCTTTCACCACGGCGAATGAACACCTTTACTATACTTTTATGCCATAAAGGTGTCACTGAAAATGGGAGCACAAGTTACCAGCAGCTGGGGTTCATCGGCAACATCGATCACGCAAGGCCCAACACAAGCCGTGCTGGCATGGAGGAAGCATCAGCAAGCTGTGAAGACGGCGCCACGTAAGTTCACATTTAGAAAAGTTCCGTTGCAAACCAACTCCGAGACGACAGCGATGGCTACCCGTGTAACAATCATGCCTCTACTCGGTAATTTCTCCTTCGGAAGGGCTAGCTCTGATGGCTAAATCAGGTACTGCATCAGCTGTTCTGAGCGTTCGGCCGGCACGGCTGGCCTTGAGATACTTCATGGTTGCCAGACCGTGACCGCACACGGACAGAATAAGGAGGAAAAACCACACGGCACTGTGTGCACGCCATGCCGCCATCCCAAAGCTACACAAGTTCGCCCGATTTTCCATGCTGTTAACGCGCTGCACTGTGCGGTACACTTGCAGGTTTGTAAGCTGCTTACTCAGTCGCCATTATGGAATACATAAAGATTGTGAAGGAAAGATGGTCATCGGAGTCAAGGCAAATAAAATGAAACAGGGTAACAGTTTACCGACGCAATGCAGCATGGGTACGCCGGGAGTAAGCAGATTGGGCGATGTTAATCTGAAGTCGACCAGTATGGCGTGCCGTATAATCAGATGGTTTCGGTACGTAAAAACCCAGGATTTAGGTTTTATGTAGTCGCATGTTTTCAAAGGTGACTGGCGACGTTTGATGAGTTCAGCTGACCCCTGAAAAACAGCGGCAGTGGGACGAGGCTATCGAGCGGGCGGTGTTAACACACACTCCTGCCTTCTAGTCTTTCCTCTGTCTTTTTTTGCACTGTTCCCACTAGTGCAGGTGGCAATATCTTATACTTTTACCTCCACGAAAATGTTCCAAAGGCCACAAGAAGAACAGTATTAGGTAGCCCTATGTTAAGCCGTTGCTGAGTCGCAGCTATTTACCCGCCGTTCTTGAGCGTGTGGTTGAGAGGGAGTTCGCATTTTGCACGATACGTAACTGCGACACGTGATACGTTAGGCGGAGTGCGCATGCGCGTCTTATAACGATAAGACGGCAAGTTGAAGTGCTTGTGTAACCAAGTTGCAGCATTCTGACTCACCCAGACGACCGCACTTTGATCCCAATCAGCGCTTCCTTTCTTTGTCTGGTGAGAGAGCGAGAAATAAATGGTAAAAGTGACGTCATTGTGCATTGAGACCAACTGGTGGGCAAAGTTTATTGAAACGCCAAGTGGCGGTTAATTAAAACGTTTTACAAATATTTCATTTGAAGAAATCTTTATCTATGAAGCCATGACCATGTTTCAGGCCATGCCACGTTCGAGACGACGCCTCGGACACCCACATCCCGGCATGTCAAAGTCGGGACAATGCTCATTAGCGAACTGGCATAGACGGTGGGGCCAGATTTTCCTCTAGGTATTATTGTCCGAAACTTTACGGCAGTGACTCTCGAGGCCTGCTCGCATCGTCGCCACCACCGTTCTGCTCTACGTATGACGGCACATGTGAGGCCCAGGCAGACTCTGGGAAGTCATGTAAACTTCTGCGAGGAGGAGAGTGGTGGGGGGGACCACAAGGCGGCGAACAGAGAACACCTTGGTACGCGCTGGCTTCTCGCTCGCCAAGTGTTGTAGGTTGCCTGATCTGTGCTTTAGAAACCAGATGTAAAAGGAAGCGTCATGAGCGAACGTTCCCTTTGGGACAAGCACCTGTAGCCTCCTTTACCGGTTTTCCGCGTAAAGCCATTGTTTCGACTACGAATGCTCGAAGTCGTTAGGTTAAGTAGTATTCGTGCGATGGCGCACATGGCACAACTCTATGGTTAATATTGTCACGTGGTAGTGACGGTGAAGAAAGAAGCAATACGGTGGAATACAAAACTAGCTTTTATTGGGCGAACCTGTGCCCACAAAAACAGGCTACACTTATAGCACAACGATAGCGGCGAACACGGTCGGCGATCGTCGGAAAACTGATCAGCGGGTCAAGCGCGTCGGCTTTTATAGAGCAGTCGTCGAATGTTCCAGACTAATCGTTTGGACCCGCGTGCCTTCCACAAAGTTCTACACCATTCGCGTTACGCGATGAAATTAGATAACACAAGGTGCGGCGACAACCGACAGCCGGGTAGAAGCATCGACAACCTTCCAGAAACGTCGGATACATGCAGGCGCGTCCGTCGCAGTGCGATTACAGTTGGTAAGCGGCGAAACGTGGTCGCCCGATAAAGATAAGTACACGTGTCAATACCCCCCTCTTAAAAAGCATCGTCCCGATGCTACAAATATAAGAGAGCGAAACACAAAAGGACACTTATTAAACATAATTAACAAAACAACGAAAAGAAATCAAGTCCAAAGGTCAGTTACGCGAAGTCCCAAAGTTCGTCAACGCTGGTGGTACGGCTTGAGTCGCACAACGTGGACAATTTCAGGTCGTGAGCGGCGCCGCTGTGACAGCGAAATGCCGTCTGGCACGACCTCATAGTCCAGTGCGCCAATACGTCGGATGATCTTGTACGGTCCGAAATAGCGACGCAAGAGCTTCTCGCTCAGTCCTCGTCGGCGTATAGGGGTCCAAACCCAAACACGGTCACCGGGCTGGTACTCGACAAAGCGCCGTCGGAGGTTGTAGTGTCGGCTGTCGGTACGCTGCTTGGTCTTGATCCGTAGGCGGGCGAGCTGTCGGGCTTCTTCGGCGCGCTGGAGATAGCTAGCGACGTCAAGATTTTCCTCGTCAGTGACGTGCGGCAGCATGGCGTCGAGCGTCGTCGTCGGATTCCTGCCATAGACCAGCTTGAACGGCGTGATCTGTGTAGTTTCTTGCACCGCCGTGTTGTACGCAAAGGTTACGTACGGCAGGACCGCGTCCCACGTCTTGTGTTCGACGTCGACGTACATTGCTAGCATGTCGGCGAGGGTCTTGTTTAGGCACTCCGTGAGACCATTCGTCTGCGGATGGTAGGCAGTTGTCCTCCTGTGGCTTGTCTGGCTGTACTGTAGAATGGCTTGGGTGAGCTCTGCTGTAAAAGCCGTTCCTCTGTGGGTGATGAGGACTTCTGGGGCACCATGTCGCAGCAGGATGTTTTCGACGAAAAATTTCACCACTTCGGCTGCGCTGCCTTTTGGTAGAGCTTTAGTTTCAGCAAAACGGGTGAGATAGTCCGTCGCCACGACGATCCACTTATTCCCGGATGTTGACATCGGAAACGGCCCCAACAAATCCATCCCAATCTGCTGGAATGGTCGGCGAGGAGGTTCGATCGGCTGTAGTAATCCTGCTGGCCTTGTCGGTGGTGTCTTGCGTCGTTGACAATCTCGGCATGTCTTGACGTAACGGGCGACGTCGGCGATCAGACGCGGCCAGTAATACCTTTCCTGTATTCTCGACAGCGTCCGGGAGAATCCAAGGTGCCCAGCGGTTGGATCGTCGTGTAGGGCGTGCAGTATCTCTGGACGCAGCGGTGACGGTACAACAAGAAGGTAGCTGGCGCGGACTGGTGAGAAGTTCTTCTTCACGAGTAGACTGTTTTGAAGCGTGAAGGAAGATAATCCGCGCTTAAATGCCCTGGGGACAACGTCGGTGTGCTCTTCCAAATAATCGACGAGGCCTTTAAGCTCCGGGTCCGCTCGTTGTTGTTCGGCGAAGTCTTCCGCGCTTATTATTCCAAGGAAGGCGTCGTCATCCTCGTCATCTTGCGGCGGCGGGTCAATGGGGGCACGTGATAGGCAATCGGCGTCTGAGTGTTTTCGACCGGACTTGTATGTTACAGTGATGTCGTATTCTTGTAGTCTGAGGCTCCACCGTGCCAGCCGTCCTGAGGGATCCTTTAAATTCGCTAGCCAACACAAGGCGTGATGGTCGCTGACGACTTTGAATGGCCTGCCATATAGGTAAGGGCGAAATTTCGCTGTAGCCCAAACGATGGCGAGGCATTCCTTTTCGGTTGTAGAATAATTGCCTTCCGCTTTTGACAACGACCGGCTAGCGTAAGCTATCACGTGTTCATGTCCATCTTTTCTCTGGACTAGGACGGCACCGAGGCCTAGGCTACTGGCGTCAGTGTGGATTTCGGTATCGGCGTGCTCGTCGAAGTGCGCAAGTACGGGCGGCGACTGCATGCGTCGTTTGAGTTCTTGAAATGCGTCGGCCTGCGGCGTTTCCCACTTGAACTCGACGTCACATCTAGTTAGCTGCGTCAGCGGCTCTGCGATGCGTGAAAAGTTCTTGACAAATCGCCTGTAGTAGGCACACATGCCAAGAAATCTACGCACTGCCTTCTTGTCGATGGGCCGTGGGAACTTTGCTATGGCAGCTGTCTTCTGGGGGTCGGGGCGGACTCCAGATTTGCTGATGACGTGGCCTAAAAATAGAAGCTCCTCGTAAGCAAAGCGGCACTTTTCCGGCTTCAGAGTAAGTCCTGATGACCTGATGGCATCTAGTACTGTTTCACGCCGCCTAAGGTGAACGTCGAAATTTCCGGCGAAGACGACGACGTCATCCAAGTATACGAGACAGGTCTGCCACTTCAATCCTGCTAAAACCGTGTCCATCACGCGCTGGAACGTTGCTGGCGCCGAGCACAGTCCGAATGGCATAACCTTGAACTCGTAGAGGCCGTCTGGGGTGATGAAGGCGGTCTTTTCGCGATCTCTTTCGTCGACTTCTATTTGCCAATAGCCAGACTTGAGGTCCATCGACGAGAAGTATTTAGCGTTGCAGAGCCGATCCAATGCGTCGTCTATCCGTGGGAGGGGGTATACGTCCTTCTTCGTGATCTTGTTCAGACGACGATAATCGACGCAGAAACGTAGGGTTCCGTCCTTTTTCTTCACCAGGACAACCGGGGATGCCCACGGGCTTTTCGACGGCTGGATGATGTCGTCGCGCAGCATTTCGTCGACTTGTTCTCTTATAGCTTCACGTTCTCGCGGCGAAACTCGGTAAGGGCTGTGACGGAGTGGTCGAGCGCACTCCTCGGTGATTATGCGATGCTTGGCGACTGGTGTTTGTCGAATCCTCGATGACGTCGAAAAGCAGCCTTTGTATCGTCGGAGCAGACTTCTGAGCATCTGTTGCTTAATCATAGGCAGATTCGGATTAATGTCGTAGTCTGGTTCGGGAACCATGGTCGTCGGGGTAGACGCGGCGGAATCCGAGAGGACAAACGCATTACTTGTTTCCAGAATTTCCTCGATGTACGCGATCGTCGTGCCCTTGTTGATGTGCTTGAACTCCTGGCTGAAGTTTGTCAGCAACACTTCAGTTTTCCCTCCATGCAGTCGAGCGATCCCTCTTGCGACGCAAATTTCGCGGTCTAGCAGTAGACGTTGGTCGCCTTCGATGACGCCTTCTACGTCAGCGGGTGTTTCGGTGCTGACCGAAATAACAATGCTGGAGCGAGGCGGGATGCTCACTTGATCTTCGAGCACACTCAGGGCGTTGTGACTACGAGGGCTCTCTGGCGGCATTGCTTCATCTTCCGACAGCGTTATTGACTTCGACTTCAGGTTGATGATTGCGCCGTGTTGGTCCAGGAAGTCTATACCGAGAATGACGTCTCGTGAACACTGTTGGAGGATAACGAAGGTGGCAGGGTAAGTCCGGTCATGAATCGTTATTCTTGCCGTGCAGATCCCAGTCGGCGTGATGAGGTGTCCTCCAGCGGTGCGAATCTGAGGGCCTTCCCACGCGGTCTTAACTTTCTTCAACTGGGCGGCGATGTGTCCACTCATTACGGAGTAATCGGCCCCTGTGTCGACTAAGGCAGTGACTGCGTGGCCGTCGAGAAGTACGTCGAGGTCGGTTGTTCTTTGTTTGGCATTGCAGTTAGGTCTTGGCGTTGGATCACGGCTGCGTCATGTTGAACTGAAGCTGGAACGACGTGTTGTCAAGTCGTCTTTCGTCGTCGTATTCTCTGCTTCCAGACTTTGTCGGGACGGCGGCGTGTCGTTATGTCGTCGAGTTAGTTTCTTCGGCGTCTTCGTCGGCAGCGGAGGATCTTCGTCAGTTCGACGAACAGCAACCGCACCTCCATCGGTTGCTGCTTTTAGTTTTCCGGATATGGGCTCGCAGAGCGGCCCCGGGCTGGGCCGGTGTATGGTCGGCGCTGCGGCGACAGGTAGCGGCCTGGTGACGGCGAACGGGACGGTCGTCGAGGGTTCCGCTGAGTGGCGGCGAGGTAGTCGGCGATATCGCGAGGTCGTTCGCCAATCTGTGGTCGCGGCGCGTCAACGGCGAACCCTCGGAGTCCCATCTCCCGGTATGGGCATCGGCGGTAGATGTGCCCGGCTTCTCCGCAGTGATAGCAAAGCGCGCGGTGGTCGGGGGCGCGCCAAACGTCAGTCTTCCTCGCGTAGGTGCGCTGGGCGACGGGTGGGCGTGCTGGCGGCGGCGGCGGTGGACGACGGATTTGCGGCATTACAGGGCCCTGGCGTTGTCGCGGAGGGGGACCTTGACGGCGGGCGACGGCGGCGTATGTCATCGCTTGCGGCTGAGGCTGCGGCGATTCAGGGGCTACTCCGAGTTGCTGTTGGAGCTCTTCACGTACGACGTCGGCAATCGAAGCCACTTGAGGCTGTGATGACGGGAACAGCCTCTGTAGCTCCTCCCGCACGACCGCTCGGATAGTCTCGCGCAGGTCGTCGGTGGCCAGTGACTGAACTCCGGTGTAGCTTGTTGAATTCGTGCGGCGGTTGAATTGCCGGTTCCGCATTTCCAGTGTCTTCTCGATGCTAGTGGCCTCGCGAAGAAACTCGTCGACAGTCTTCGGTGGGCTTCGTACCATACCGGCGAAAAGTTCCTCCTTTACACCACGCATCAGGAGCCGGACTTTCTTTTCCTCCGACATCTCCGGGTCGGCGTGGCGGAATAGGCGGCTCATTTCTTCTGTAAAAATCGCGGTCGTCTCATTAGGCAGCTGCACTCGGGTTTCCAGCAGCGCTTGGGCTCGCTCTCGGCGTACGACGCTTGTGAAGGTCTGCAGGAAGCCGCCTCGGAAAAGGTCCCACGTCGTCAAGGTGGCCTCTCGATTCTCGAACCACGTCCTGGCGGCGTCCTCCAAGGCGAAATAGACATGACGCAGCTTGTCGTCGCCGTTCCAGCTGTTAAATGCGGCGACCCTCTCATACGTCTCGAGCCAGGTTTCCGGGTCCTCGAATGTTGAACCGCGGAACGTGGGGGGCTCCCTGGGCTGCTGCAGCACGACGGGGGATGCTGGGGCTGCCATTGGGGTGGACTTGGTGGCAATCTTTCTGCTCGTCTCAGGTAGAAGTCCGTGCTCTGGGGGCAGTCCTTGCAGTCGGCGGCTAGCACGCTGGTCTTGGGCGACGTTGGTTTCGTCCTCGGGCTTCGGGCTTGGATCGCGGCTTTGCGGGGGCGTTCGGTACATGAACGCACAAGCACCTCCACCAGATGTCACGTGGTAGTGACGGGGAAGAAAGAAGCAATACGGTGGAATACAAAACTAGCTTTTATTGGGCGAACCTGTGCCCACAAAAACAGGCTACACTTATAGCACAACGATAGCGGCGAACACGGTCGGTGATCGTCGGAAAACTGATCAGCGGGTCAAGCGCGTCGGCTTTTATAGAGCAGTCGTCGAATGTTCCAGACTAATCGTTTGGACCCGCGTGCCTTCCACAAAGTTCTACACCATTCGCGTTACGCGATGAAATTAGATAACACAAGGTGCGGCGACAACCGACAGCCGGGTAGAAGCATCGACAACCTTCCAGAAACGTCGGATACATGCAGGCGCGTCCGTCGCTGTGCGATTACAGTTGGTAAGCGGCGAAACGTGGTCGCCCGATAAAGATAAGTACACGTGTCAATATGCGAGTCATTATTAGACATTATTACACTGTCGATAATTCCACGATGGTTACTTTGTTTAATGATTTAATACCTTGCTATACATGTAATAGCTACGCCCTTCTTCATGGCAAAGGCTTCATTTCAATCTCGTAGCTGCCTCAGATCAATATAACCCTGTGCCAGATGTTTGCATGTCTATATTTGCTCGTCTATATGTATTTGTGTACCTCATTAGTTGCGTGCCCCTGCCGAAACGTTCGCTTCAGCTACAATCTTTGTTCAACCACTGTTACCCGCATCATACGTAGGGTTCGTGTTCATGTCTTCTAGAATTCCCGAGAGCATCTTGTTTCACCAAGGGTACCGACAGTACCAACCGGCTGAAGACACACCCACCATCCACGGTATGTCTTGGAAAGTTTCGGCCGCTGGTATGCCACGCCTCACCTTGGAGATGACTGAAGAATGTAACGTTTGCTATGGCAGTGGACACATTTAAACAGCATCACCGTTGGGTCTCAGCTACATGGCTCTACACCTGTCAATCTGAGCTCAGAATTCTGCATGGTTGACTTTATGGGTGACATAATCTGACAGGTTATTCGCTGCGGTGATAAAGCTACTCGCACGTGTACGATTCTGTACTAGTCGCTAGGACGGTTTGCTCATCATCCGTGAACAATCCCTGACGCACAATTAGGAGAGGTAGGAAAGCAATACCTGCCTTTAGGCAGAGGCTGGCGCAAAAGGAGGCACAATGCAACATGTGCTAGAAGACACTTCCTGGCCGTGTGAGATGTTTGTCCCAACTGCGGTGCTGCTGCTCTTCGTTTAAGCTACAAGGTGTCATGTCCCCATCGCGAAGAGAGCAAGCAGCGTTAAGGCTCTTAAAGCCTTGCATTAGTAGGAATTGTTCTTCTTGGGGCTGTTTATTGAAGTGGATAACTGCATGATAAATCGAACTGGGCTGTGAGTTTAGTTCTTACCATATACTGCAAAAAAAGATCCTGCAAAATCATGGTAATCATTGGATGGAACGAAGAACAGCAGACGTGGAACAAGACGACTTATGACAGGTTATGTGCTATGGACGTCAAATGAAACGCGAACAGCAGAGCGCATAAGTGAAAGTAAAGTACGCGCTATGCAGTCATCACAGTTGACAGGCACGCACGTCCCATTTGACGACACTGCGCGATGATACTCCCCCTTTACTGCGATGCTTTGTTTGCCTTCCGGCTACCTTTTATTTCGAAGCGAGAAAAGATGACGCCACGGTAACGATGGTAGCGTAACTATAGCACACGAACCGTTGTTCGCGTTTCGTCTGACGCCGATATGGCGTATACGGTATCGCCGCACTGTGCGCACGTGCTTGGTCTATGCTTCCATATTCTAGCTCTTGCTTTCTCTCATTGTTTTAATTTCTCGCTATCGGATAAGAGAACCAGAACATAAGTGACATTATCTCAGTATAGGGGAAGCGTCCTTCCGCACTGCTATCGAACAGTATGTCTGCGCCTTTCAGTCGTGATGATTGCACTGCCACACTATGCCCTTCATTATCACTAGGCCACATGCTCCGCCGTACGCGTTTCATTTACCGCCTGAAGAACTTCTCATTCCAGGCATGTTTCTTGTGTTCGTCTGTTTGTGCGCCGTTGTATAATTGAGTTGCGGATCTCCAGCGAAACCAAAGCTTCCCCATAAGTCTGATATTGCATGATTTAAATCAACGAATCATATTTTCATATTTTGCGCGCGCATTGCTGACTAAGCTACTTTCCTTCTGCATGTAGGGACAATTAAATGGGGTCAATGTAGAGGTGCTGTAAAATCTTGGCCCCCAGCAAGTTTTTCACCGAAAGAAAATTGAAAATATGGTTTTAGGAATAAAAATGAGTAGTAAACTTTGAAATAATGTTTAACATGCGCGAATAAATAGAGTTAGATATACGAGCGATATACGTCAGTCCCTCTGCGTGAAACTATCGCTAATAATTTGAGCATATGTCCAACCCAATAAAATAGTTTATAATTACCTCGTGACCCCTTTGACTGATCTGAGTAAGATTTTATTGGCACAGGCAACTTCAACTTCGGTTCTGCGTTTTCTTTGTCCCTCCTTTCTCACTTCAAATATGATATTCAGCTAGCCATCATCAGTTTCGCGCTGTCATGCAGTCTTCAGTACATCAGCTTGACATTATCATATTGCGATAAAAAGAAACTTTTGTTTTTCTTTTTTTTTTTGACAATCACCCCCATGGGAGCCACTAGAATGATCCGGTTCCAATCTGTAGTTGTGTTCCACTGCTCTACCTTGTACCTTCGTGGCTTCAATGTTTGTGTGTGCATTGCAGGCAGAGTCGGAGAAAATTCGTCCGTGTGGCACAATTGTAATGTGGTCCTCGAGCCAACCAATCTTTATTGACAAATCAGGTGTCCTGCTCCGCATTAGACGATCAGGTTTGGTTGAGGAAATGTCCTTCGGGCACCTTTTCTTTATTCGATTCATCTAAGCTTTCCTTACGTCTGGTAAATCATTTTATTACTAAGCCTTGCTTGTTTCTTTCTATAGTCGTTGACGGCGCAAAACTGGAGTACAAGGTCATTCTACACAGAGGGAGTGTGCCCGCGCATCACTGCTGGGGGTCAACCCTGCTGCACTCCGCTCACCGCTTAATGACTTTGCACTGTCAGTTCAATTGTAAAACTAATCTAGGAAGAAAAGCACGCCGTTTCAAGGTAAAGTATTGCCTGTAAACGCCCATTTCAGGCTCTAGCCATCAAGTTTTCCATGACCTTCAGGTTTCGTCATAGCATCAGCCGCACACAAACCTAGGTACTCACGAGGCAGATCTTTTCAATGCGCAGCGCTGTTTGCCGTCTCGGAAACAAACAAACCCCATTGTATGCCGCATCAATAATGTTTGATGTGTACGGCGTGTGTAGAGGCTTTACTTTATTTTATTTCTAACCATAACCGCTTCGCTGAAGGTAGATAAGTGGGAAAGAATGCAGGGAAGGTAGGTACTTGTCTAGGGCTGTTTCAGTAAAAGGACAATCATTGCGTCACCCAATGACCGACTCGCAAATCTTCCATCGAGCACAGAGCCCGGTTCCCCATTTGACCACGATGTAAACGAAGTTAGACTGTGATCGTAGGTGTGCGTTTATCGTTCTAGAGGCACCCAGATCGGTGAAACGCACGATGTGTGCATTACGTGCCAGTTTGTACGCTTTGCAAGACCTGTGTGACGTCGTACCGACTTCACGATCGGGCAAGGTCTAACAGGTTCGAAAATTTATTTTTCTGATGCAAGTGCTATCATCGTTTTAATATTAGCGGTGCGATAAATATATAAAAGACCACTTTATACCATTGTATAAGGCTAATGATTAGCGCAGAATACGTGGACATACCCGTCTCTCTCGATGACACCTGTTCAGCGCCTCTGCTGAGCCCAATCACTGGAAGGTATAAATTCATGTCAGACGGCTGCGGTAGTCATGCCGCTTTCGTCCTTCGATCGTCTGCGACGGGGTAATCGAGCTGTCATAGTTACGCGATCAACTACTCGATGTACTCGAACACGCTGGTCCGGTCGTAAGGCGTCGCGGTACTCCAAAAAATGCTCCATATCCAGGTACCTACCAAATGCTTTGCATCACGTTGATTCCCATGGTGCGTTGTATTTCCACGATGTTTTGTTTGTACAAAAAAAAAACGTTTTACCGATCATTACGCGACCCTGGATCCCGCCTTGACCCAACCATAGGCATCCGAAACTGAGCCAACAGCACGAATGTACAAAGACACCCTCCTCGGTTTTCTCGGAGTGTGAACTTTGCAGTATATGCCCAATAACTACGTATTTTACATGGCCAGGCGGCTGACGACAATATTCTCGTTCATGAACTTTTCACCGCCTTTCAAGGTGAACCTATTTGTCTTAAGCTGTATTTTTCCCAAGCAATTTCGGAAGTAAAACACGCATTTTTATTCAATTCTAACTTAGACAGAGCAAATGATCTTCTGAAACTCTTTCGTATTTATTGAGCAAAATTGTGGAAATGAGCAGCCAATGCAAGCGCCAGGGTAGTATTAAGGCTCTAAGAAACCATGTTGCTTTCCAATCTTCTTCCTTCTCAAGCAGCACCTCTGGTTTCAGGGCATCCAAACAAGAAAGAAACCGGAAGCACCGGTTTCACACTTCCGGTCTACAGCAGCAGAGGCGACTGTGATCACGCAATGGCCAGTACGAGCCAAACTGGCACAGAGGAAGCATCGGGCACTTCGGGAAACGACGCTGGGTGAGCGATCTCTTTGTAAAGACACTTCAATTCCTTAAGTCCTCTAGTAATTCCCCTGCACAGACGCACTTGTGCAAAGGATGGGAGTTCCGATGACCTAAATACCAAATATCAGCTTCAGTTCGAAAAATTAGGTGTCGGCGCAAACAAGAAGCTTGAGCTCAAGATCTACTGCCTAAGTACACAAAAAGGGAGGTATTAACTTGCTTTACAGCACAGTGTACGAGTATCGAAGATTGTGGCATTTAAAAAAAATTGTATTATTATCATAACTCAAGGAATTATTATCAATTTGTCATATAGTTAAGAAAACATTGAGAAACTCAAGAAAGAAAATTACATTTTTATAACTCAGCTTTGAAAGCTATGCCACGATTCTATCAACGGCACGAAATAACACATATGAAGTGCACAAATTTCATCCTGTACACAGGACTCTGAAATTTCCTGTTTTATGAGCAGATCATCGCCAATGCTCGCCCACATTATGATTTCAAGCAAGCTGCAAAGAAATATAAACAAAGGTGGGATTCTCTACAAGATGCAGCTAATAGAACTTCCATATATTTTTCGAGTAGGTAACTTTGTAAATACTATACTTCCACTGTTTTTAATATTAGCGATTTCATAATTTTTCCCTCTTGCAAACCTATACACAAGTTATGATACATACATTTGCTCGAATTTATCTCGTTCAAGCAAACGAAATTTGATCGTTTGATAGTTCTAATTTCTTTAATGAATAATCCGGTCTCAATACCGGCCAAGGGGGAATGATTAAAAGCTACGTACAAGGTAACACCATGACTCGAACCAAACCACAGCACTGCATAAATCTTGCGAACAACCGCTACAAGTATACAAGTAACTAGCATATTACCGCAACACTAGCAACCAATTTAAAGAGAACAACAGGCTGGAGAGAAGACATACACACAGCGCGCACCTCTGCTCCACAGCCCGTTTGTTTTTTCTTCAATAAATGGAAGAAAATATGTCGTGTCAGCCCTGTCCTATCCGAACGCTCGCAGCGTCTGTTAACTCATCGAGAAAAATGCTGTTGGCCATGGAAACAAAAATGAGAGAAATACAGGTTATTTATATTCCATCAACAAAGATTGCAATGAGCGTTCTAATGCATATTTGCACAAGGAGATGGCAAGAAGCAAAAAAGAAACTTCTTCGGCAACATATTTCATGTATTGTGCGTGAAAATACCGTATTTTGTGCAATTCTGCTGGCTGCAATTGCGGGATATATTATGTGTGCCTCGGCAGCTCGGTGCCTTCGGCAGGAGCGATGTCCGGCTCGAATTCGAGCCGAATTTGAAGTGACTTCGTGCAAATTCGGCAAGGACATTTGTACCCGGAAGTTTTTCTTCGTATTCGATATGTAGGGCTCGAATTAAGACGTATGATGTACGGCAGGGGGTCAATCCACCTATAATTGTTAGAAATCACGCGAATAGTTCGCCTTTGCACCATTTCCAATTATTAAGGTGAAAGCCTTGTGGCTCGTTGCAATGGCTCATACCCGCGTAAAGTGGCAGTGAGAGAGAACTTTAATGAAAAGGATGGCTCAGTGGCCTATGCACGGGTTAGGGTCAATGGTAGAAATCACAAAACAAAGAAATACAAAAAGCTAAATGAAAACACGGGGAAAAACAACTAAAAACAAACAAATCAATATAATCAGGAATGACCCATACCCGTGTAAGCAAGCAAAGACGTAATCGCCGCATATGACCAAAGGAAAGAAAGAAACAAAGAACGAAAGGACCTTTAGGTATTGCATTAGTTTGTCACATACGACTCTGAAAAGGTCGATCTACAGGGCCAATCGTTTACTTCCTACTGCGGCTCATTAGGTCTTGCAAGAAGTCTGGCCTGTCCAATCGTGCAACTTTAGACATAACATGTGTGCAACAGGCTTTTGTTTTCCGGTGCTAGAAGACTGCAGCATGCTGCCGAACGTTTTTGCTCTTCTTAGCATACAAAGCGTCCTAAAAAAATTGCCCCCAATACCATAGCCCATAATGCAATAGTTACACGTGTTCTCTGTTCGCAGTATACTGAGGCAAGAATTTCGAGACATGTAGCTGAGGTCAAGCGCGATGGCTTTTATAAATGACTGATTGAATGATCCAGTGGAATTGCTGGTCCTGCTTCTGTGTTCCTTGCAACTTGAACGAAGATAGTTATTAACTTCGAGTTAAGCATCACCGACCACCAAAAGCACCAGTTTTCAACTCCTGCCAATCTAGAGCCCGAACCGAGAGCTAAATATCAATGACGCAACTTAGCTGTAAAACTGAGCTAGTCACCTTAACATTAACACTCGATCTAGTTTCTCAACCTCTAAATTGGCAAAAGGTGTTTATGTCGTCCCATAACAAAAGTCGGCCATTGTGAGCAGCTTTGTCCGTATACTTGCAGGAATGCTACTGTATCCGGAGGAATGGAACAGCAGGAGGACTGTGGTGTCAGAGCATGTGATGAATTGTCTGTCAAGAAGTCGAACCACAAATGTGAAACACGCGGTAAATTTATAAGCAGTGCTCGTCATCTACCTGCACATTACCGCACTCACACCGGCGAGAAACCTTACAAATGTGAAATATGCGAGAAATCATTCGCCTACCAATCGAATTTTCGTAGGCATCAGCAAGTTCACAGAGACTTGAAACCCCATTTCTGCCAAATATGTACTAAACCATTCAAAAGCAAAGCGGAACTTAACAAACATCTAAAATCACATAGTAAAGACAAACCTTTCGTTTGCGACATATGTAATCGCTTCTTTAAGCGCAACTCAAATCTCAGAGGACACCACCAAACATTTCACGAGACAAAAATGCCGTACGAGTGCCAGCAGTGTGGATCTCGGTTTGTAAAGAAAGAATACCTCGATGCACATTTCTGCCAGGGTAATGCGTGCCAATTGTGTGGAGATTCGTTTAGATATGAATTTGAACTGATTGCACATATCGGGACGCATTCGGGTGGGCCGTCATAACAGTGCGATTAGTAGCCAAGTGAAGTAAATCGCCCATGGGTTTCGCATAGGAACAGTACCATGAAGCCATGCAGGAACAAATAGCCACTGACATTTTTCCGCAGGAGTGACAAACTGAGTGAACGCATCGTGTTGAGAGACAGGCTTCTCTTGGCGTTTCAAACTGCTGAGTGAAATGCAAGATGTAAAGGATGCCGCTTGAGTTTTACAAATTACGAGACAAAACCTCGTCTGAAACAGAATTTGAGATGCTTGAATGTCGAAATATAGTGCAGGTCCTGACTAGAGGTCACTGTTTGCGGAACTATGTTGTTCGCCACTGTAGCATTAGCAAACTCATTTCTAGACAAACCCTAATGGGCTGCAGGTTCGTGTGTTGTCACTAGAAAGTTGGAATGTACTCACAAGATCATTGCAACCTCTTTAGTTGTGCAAGCGGTCTGACAGTGTACGAGTTAACAAGCTTTACCTAACCATCCTTTTAATTATTCTGCAGTGTGAATAGAAGCGAACAACTGTGCTTAGGGACCATTTATAAAGAATGCACGGTTTTCTTGTCAACTAAACAAAATATCTGCCACCAATTGAGGTCCTTAGACCTTGCAGCCTTCCAGAGACAGGTTTTACAATATATAGGCATAAACATGGGGAAATTTATTTCCCTTACAAATGTTCAATGCCACGTAACGTTTTAGTTCTCCTGGGCTCTTCATTTCTTTATCATTTTTATTCTTTTTCATGCTGTTGACAACAGTGAGACCGTATTAGACTACAGAATATTTTACGAATACAAATTTTTTAGTTGTTTTATTGAGGAGGAACCTATCAGTTTTAAAGTGACGTTTCTTATTCACTCGGAAGTCGTCTCTTTTGACTTGCACTCCACTGTAGAATTTTTGTAGCCTGATGTGACAAGTGTATCTCTGCGAGTGACAGACAGACAGAGACAGGCAGTTGACTTTTATTGAGGTCCTGAGGGACTAGCCGACGGGGACCCGTTGGGGCCCTGGGCTCGCCGCTGAAGTGAGACAGTTTTTGCTTATATTATTGACACGCGTAGTTGCATGTCTTCTTTCTGTGAGCGCGTTTCACCGGCTAACAAATATTAAGTTACTGCTCATTGCAAGAAGCGGCTACATGCATAAGAAGATTGTCAAAAATTCTCGATGATTCTATCTATTTGTTCATTAGTAGACAGTTTTAGTTACACGTACGTACAGACTTCACGTACACAAACGTGAAAAGCCTACGTACCTTACGTGCACGCTACCTGAAACGCTTTTAGCTACACGTAGGCGACGCGCGTCAAGAGGGACCACTTAGCTCCATCTATCGGGAAATGTGAACACGGCGGTAGCCAATTTAATCCTGTCGCCTTGTTTCGATGCAAGCGGTCTACGCGCGCACGGCCCGCTATCGCTTGTTCGTGATCTCGCGAAACTCCCGCGCGAAGATGTGCACGTGTCCAAGAAACGCACGCAAAAAATTGAATCTCACGTACGTCTGTGAGACCAGCGCGCGGCCGCTACGTTCTGCGCATGAGCACTGCTTACATGTAGAAGCTCTACGTACGCAAAGCCTCTACGTACGTGCAACTAAACTGTCTATTTTTGTCCAACCCTTTGTTATCAATTTGCACCCCCAACGCGAATACACCTGTGCATTCTGGAAGACACACGAGCACCTACGATTCCGCAGGAACCTTCTACGAACAGTGTGTCAATAACCGACGCTACTTAATCGCAAATCATTTGTTCGACGGACGACTGATGTGTCCGGCACTATCTTTCTGCCCGAATGTATCTTGTTTTGTCGGTGCCAGTTGGCCCAATAAAGAGTTTTTTGATTTACAGGCATTTTTACTGTGTTGTTCGCCTTCACTTCAACATGACATGACGTAAAGATGCTTCGTGGTGACCGAATTAACCCTACTAGCCATGAAAATAATGTGAACGTCGTCATGGGCGAGCGAGCTCACCGCAGGCTACGACAACAGCAAGAGTAGGGACCTCTGCCCGAGAAGACTAGGACGATCATGGCCCAGGCAACTGCCACAGTGACAGTACCCGTGTCACCCACAGCGATGTGTGCTGCAAAGGCCAAGGAAGCGGCCGATCATTAGCCATCACCATTTAGAGGTCTGGAAAACTGGCCGCAGACTTGCGCCACAACCGCTAAGTTTAAGAATTAAATCTGTAAGAAGCAGTGGTTTCGCAATTTAGCAGTGGATTTCTGCAAACATTCACGAGCGTCATGCCCAAGGAGGCGGGCCGAAGTTGAATCAGAACACCGAATGAGAACGCTGTGATCTTCAAGGCAGAACTTCAGCCACGTCGACACGCACATGTCCGAGAGGAAAGCCACTGAGCAACACCCGCTGTAGTTGCTCAGAGGCAATGGTGATGGACTGCTGAGCACGAGGTCGCGGGATCGAATCCCGGCTACGACAGCTGTATTTCGATGGGGGCGAAATGCGAAAACATCGGTGTACTAAGCTTTAGGTGCATGTTAAAGAACTCCAGGTAGTCGAAATTTCCGGAGTCCTCCACACGGCGTGCCTCATAATCAAGGTAGTTTTGGCACGTAAAATCCCATAATTTAATTTTTTTGAACAATATCGGGGAGGAAGACAAATGCAACGAGGTTGTTACGTAGGTTTTCTACAGTTTCTTACACTACGCACGCAGATGTGGAAAGCATGTTCAATCTCGTAATAATAAAGGAAATGTACTTTTACTAGGGTATGTGAATCGTCATGTTGCAATTTGGAGGCGTTGATATCTAGAAAAAAACATTTTTCTGGCTACCATTCACGCGGAATTTCATGTTTTAAGGAGATTGTTCTGCGCAACGCTGCTTACCACGTCTGCAATTTCATGATGGCCGCCGCTTGTAAACGAAACATACTAAGGCCGAAATATATAAGGTCATTTCACGTCCCAGTAAGAACTCCATAGGTTGGAGACTTCAACACGGAAGCGTTTCTTTCCTTGCTAATCAACGCACTAAAGATAACGAGAAAAATACCACTGCTTGTCGATTGGGTCTAACTGGCTAGGTTGCTGGAGAGCACCATAAAAAGATGCTATAAGGAAGATGTCAGTAAACTTAATCATGTCCTAAACTAAAAGAAAGTAGGCGTTCCGAGACATGTGTTTTCCAGTTGTGCGATATACGATAAAGAGGCGAGTAGCAGAACGTCAGTTAGTTCCCAAAAGATAAAACCATGGCGAGTGTGCATGTTGACGAAGTATCTCTAAGGGGAAAAAGAACGCCACAAAATGTGCAGTTTCGTTCGTCGGCGAGTCATCTAGAGCATGCACGAGGGGGAGGCATTGCCCGAGGACGTCTTGGAAAGCTGGAGTTACGAAGAGCCAAAGGCCACGCAGTCGTCTCATCTCGATAGTATTAAAGAACTAGAAGAAATATTCGATTACATTAGCGTGACGTTTAATGTCCATTCTGCTGCGTATACACGATGGTGCAGTTTCCACATGGTTGCCTCGACAAGTGCTGATTTGTCAATGTTTTTGGTGTGCCTTGACCCCAAGGACTCCAGCAGATGGGGGTCGGACCCTTTGTTCCCTCATCGTGAGCGGCTTAGCCGTGTCCGAAGAAAAGACGATTAGGAGTGTTGAGCCCATGCTGAGGTGCCAGGGCCTTTTAAGGCCCCTCGATAGAGGCACCCCACGGTATTGCCTTGAATTTTTCGTGTATCCTGAGCGACCCAACCGGAAAAATTCGGCGTTCGTATTTTCCTCTACCCTTCTTCGGGATTTTTTTTTTCTGGCGCCAATCCTTTCTCTCGTGACACCTCCACTCTTCCTATTTGCTTGTACGGCTCGCGTATGCATTCTTACATGTTAAGTCCAGCAAGGTCCCACAGTTTGGCTCCGCGCTCGTTGGCCGTCATTGGAATCTAAACAAAATACAAGGCTATGAGAACCCGATCATCTCCTTCAGTACCTAATCGCAACGCATCAAGTAACTTCACGTACCCATGGAGGCTTACCAACTCCTTCAGTAGACCGAAGTACTATCCGCTGTTTCTATGTAGCAAACTACGAGAAAACTGCCAAGCAAGCTAGAATACCTTCTCCTTTGGCCGCTGGCAATTCTTTCACTGACACCCTAGACGTTGGCTATAAAGTGATAACAATTGTCAGCGGAGACAAGTTGCTCAAGATTCGTTACATATAGCACTACGAAGAGCCAGCCAATTTTGCCAAATTGGGAGGTATTCCAATCAATGTCATGCTCTACTGATATATGAGCAGCACGTGAGGAGTAATATCTGAGGCCGATTTTATCGATAATTGCCGGAACAGAGCTCTTCGAGGAGTGAAAACAACGGAAGGTGACTAATGCACAGAGCATCAACATCCGGTGTTGAGGCGCTGTGCTCAACACAGAGCATCACGCATGCGGTGTGCTCTTGTCGGGGAAATGAAAATAAATGCCAACTGTGCTTCTCAGACTAACCTTTCCATCTAGCCATCTGCCACGGACCATAGAAGAGAGATACCTGGAAATGATAAGGCCCTGCATTCCAAGCACACGACGACATTTTAATGGCAAATGCATGACCAAGATCCACATAGCTCCAGTGTCCACCTTACCTGTGCAAAACGCGGTGTCCAAGGGCACCACTCTCACGAGTGTAGTGGCACAACACACTGCAAGAAGTAAACCCAATAAAAAGTATGACTCACTGTTCTTGCTACTGTCATTTCTATCGTCACTACAAAGTCGCATCTCCTAGAGCTGCTTCGTTTTGAACGAATGCAACCTGCAAGGCGAGAAAAAATTGTAAATGTCATCATGGGACAGCGAGCTAGCCACTGCGTACGACTACCGAAAGAGTACGGACGTGTGCCCGAGAAAATTAGGAAGATGATGTCTCAATGAGCAGTCCCTATGACAGCCCCCGTGTCGCCTACAAGGGTTGCGCTTTAACAGCAGAGGCAGCCACCGATTTTTCTCGGATCCTCGTTTAAAGCTCCATAAAGCTGGCTTAGAAGCTTCGCAATATTCAAAACGTTTAACGATTAGCGTGTGACAAGCCGCGGCTTGGCTACTTCTAACTAGAAGAAACCCCAGGACATGATTCGAACACCGAGAGCCCTGCTTAACAAAATGGGAGCTGTTCCCCAGCGGCGTCCTTCAAAGATTCACGATCGTCGTGCGAAAGAAGTTGGCCAAGGCACTGCTAGAACCCGTGTGCAGCAACTGAATGAAAACATTGCGATATTCGCGATGGTCAACCACATCAACCTCAACATGTCTGAGAACACAGATTGCTTAGTCATGCGTAGTTCGAGGCAAGAACTTGGCGCCGGATCGATTCGTAGGCCGGAAGACCGAGATTGCCTCAAAATACATTACAGAAGCCATGGGCGTGGATAAGAAGCTGGAGAAGCGCAATCAGCAACATAGCCGCCTACTCTTTTCGCCGAAGTGAAAAATCTAGGTACTACGCTCCGACGAGCTCCGGAAGCCAATATGAGTTGTCGTAGGCCAAGAAATTGGTAGGATGTTCTCTTTGACTCAGCCTCAAGTATACTTAATTGCTGGTATCGTATTAGAGATCAGGCAGACATTCGGAGTTCCTGAATTGCCGCAGCTCAAGTTGGGAGTAATCCCTGACGTCACTGTCTTCCTCCGTCGCCGTCCCCCTCCACGCCAGCCTCCGACCAGCACCCGATCGCTGCCACTACGGTGAAGTCGGCCACGTCTATTTCCTATGCCCATACAGTGAGTTGGCACTATCAGGTTTCCTCGACAAATCTGAGCCCATAGCAAGGTGAACGACCACATGAAATCTCTCACTGCTTGGCTGCAACTCGTGGAGAATCCGACGACTTTGGCGATCGCCATCGCCAAGGCACTACCTCTCACTGCAACACCCACAGTACACTGGCACAATTCGTGGCCGGTCTCTGAGATTATCCGTGGCGGTACAAGATCAATCTCCACTACGTAGCAACGACACACTGCCATTTCGACGAAGCTCCGAAGGAAAATCTAGGCTCGCGTAAATAACACGTGATGACGCCACGTAACACTAGGGCACCGCGATGCAGTCATGATCCGACGCCGCAACTTAACTAACACAATAACAAGAACGAGTAGCCAAGTACTCCGTCATGAGTGAATCCTTCACCCCGAAGTCAGTAAAAGTTACGGCTCCGCGGGGAGGCTCCGAAATCTGGCTGCTCGAGGTCACCTGATAACGCCGACTAGAATGTGCACGTACGTCGAGCACAAGACATGGCATGCCAACCTTCGGTATACGTAACCTTAGCGTCCAACACCACTGTGCAAGAAACAATTCAGATCCCGACGTTCAAGATCGTTCACAGAAGGAACCCAACGGTGCCTCTCAACGTCATGCGACCGAACGTCACCGCCGAAAATAATCTCGACAACGCCACCTTTCTGCTGTGCGTCGAAAATTAGTACAACTCGACCCCCTACATATTAGGCGCAAGCGACGGACCAACAGATGACGCTACATTTTTCTGCGACGCTATGTGACGCTATCCACAAGGTATGCGGCGCTATCCACACCCATACATGGTGACGGGAACTGGCTGAAAAAAACGAGACGTTCATTTGAGGGATCACCAGTCGTTTGTGCACAGGCGCGAGTAGGAGCGGGCGCGACCGACAAAATCTGGCGGCTCTTGCTCCTTGAAGTGTTAAAAAAATATACGCCAAGGATATGCAGTTTCGTTCCTCGGCAAACCATGTAAAGAGAACGCGAGGTGGAGCATTGGCTGAGCGCTGTTTGGAACGCTAGAATTACGAAGAGCCCCGCCAAGGGTCATGGGGTGGTTGCATCTCGATTCTAATCAATACCAATAGAACGTATTACATTAATTTAGCGTGCCGTTTAATGCGATTCCTCTGTGCGTATACGATGCTGCAGTTTCTGCACAGTTGTCCCCGTAGGTGCTTATCTGTCAGCTGGTGTTCGGTGTGCCGCGACAGCAGACTCCACCACATGTGAATCGGACCCTTTGGTGCCTCACCATGCGAGACTTCACCGTGTTTTGAGGAAAGACGATCAAGACCGTTGAGCCTATGCTGCGGTGCCAGGGCCTTTTAAGGCCCCTCGGCGAAGGTACCGCACGATTTTGTCTTAGATTTAACGTATACCGCGACTGAAGTATCCGAGAAAATTCGTCGTTCGCATTTCCCTGTCCCCCTCTTGGATTGGTGTTTGTTTCTGTTTTTTTCTGACTTCTTTCCCTTCTCTCATGTCACCTCCTCCGTTCATATCTGTTGTGTACTTCTAAGGAGAGTTCGTTTGCCATTTTGTATTGTACCCTGCCTTTGGTATAATTATTTGAGTTACAGCGGCAACGTAAGGCTTGCGTGTGCATTCCTACATGTGAAATCCTGCAGCGTTCCCTAGTTAGACTCGGTATCGGGTGGCTGCTATTGCAATAGAAAGAAGATGCAGGGCTATGGAAACCTTACCCTTTCTTTCATTATCTCGTCTTTCTCCGAAGATATGGGACGCAACGATGAAGGTTTACCAACTTCTTCACTCGACTAAATGACAACTAATGCTAAATGACAACCAAGCTAGAACACTTACTCCTTTTCTTGCTTGGAATCCTTTGACGGCACTCTAGGCGTCAGCTATCAGGGGCTAAAAATGGTCAGTGAAGACCTCCTGCACGATGTTTCTGACAAACAGCAGTACTATAAGCCAACGAGTCTTGTGAAATTTGTAAATATTCCAATAACCGTCGTACCCTACAGATCCATCAATAGGGCACGCGGGGTAATCTGTGATGCCGATCACATCTACAATGACCGAAACAGCTCTTCGAGGACTGAAAAGAACAGAAGGTGACTAATGCACAGCACGCGAACATCCGGCGTGACCAATAAAAAGGAATGCCCACTTAGCTTTCCAAGGTGACCTTTTCATCCAGCGTTCTGCCCCAGACTATACAAACGGGATATACCAAGATAAATGTAAGGCTCTGGACTCCAAACATGCGACGATGTTTCAGAGGTGAAATATATGACCATGGAGCTCAAACAGCTGCAGTGGCCAGCTCACCTGTGCAAAAGGTGGTGTCCAAGGCCAGCACTCAGACAACTGTGCTGACCACCCCAGTGCAAGACTTCAGCCGGAATGACGACCACGCTGCATAATCACGATCATGTGCAAACTGGGAAAAAAAAGGGAAAAGAAGTAATCGCCCTCAGAATAAAACGATATATTTAAAAACGCCTTTATTAGGTACTTGGTTTGGTTCGCTTGACCACGGGGAAAGATATATTGGTCAGGGTAAACAAAAGTGAACACAAACCCCAACTCTTCCCCGATGCATGGGACACATTTATTTTAATAGCACTACTATGGGGTTACGGATAACGTATTCAAACGAGCGGACTGATTCGCAACCTTCATGAACTTACCAAGACTACTGTTTTTCTTTAAGCCTAAGGCGTTTTGAGTCCAGGAGATGCATTCACACTCCGAGCAATAAAACTTCCTACTCTAATATGTCATCGTTTGTTGCATCGTTCTATAGACACGTCTCTCACTTATCATGTACAACTTCAAAGTTCCTCGAAACATCGTCTATATGTGTAATTCGGATTGATGGATTGGCTGAAATTTGTTCTCTTTAGATTCAATCATATTGCATAATATTAACAATAGGAATTCATGGCTGGTGAGCTCAGCGATTAACAATTTGGGGGGAGAGCCTCGGGTGCGATGTGACAGGTCGTCCCATGGAAGACGCTCTTGTGATTTGCGCTGGGTGCTTATTAAATGAGGAGGAGGCCACCGATTGCAACGTGTCACGCAATTCATATTCTATTTATTTACCGATTGGGAGCTGCTCTTCTCCCCAACTTGGACTGGAATGCTAATACATTCCTTTAGAAATGGTCACTTCCCACTAGCACTTATATAAATTAAGCAATTCGCCTCTTTTTTGCTTGCTATATTTCGAAGCTAGCTTCGGCAGATTGATCGCATTTGATGCGAAAGCATGAAATGGTTCATTGAGCAAAAAATCTAGTCACTGTAGAAGCGAAGCGACCCCTGAATTCCCATTCGCTGTGGCGCCACGTGAAGTGCGCACCACGACGAAGCAGATAGGGCGAAGGAAACACCTGCGGCCGCGCTGGCGCACCAAGTGTTACACAAGGGAAGAGGTCACCACCGCGACGCCACGTCACCCTCGCTCTCGGGTGCCTCCTTTCCCGCTCGTTCATTGCCCTCGCAAGCTTCGTCTGCGTTCGAAGTACGCCTCAGCAATGATTATTAAGAAATGAATGTGTAAAATGCAGAAAATACATTTGTAAGAAAAACCTTTCCCGGTAGTGAGTTTCAAACCTGTGACCGCAGGCTCGGAAGCCGAGCTTCTTATCCACAGGGCTAAACCAGCGCCTCCTAGATACTTGGAATGTCTCCTTGGACCGAAATTCACATTGCCATGCCCGGCGTGACGGAAACGGTGACGACAAAATCACCACAGCTTAACTTGCGCTTATGCTTAGATGGAGACGAAGCCGCCCGATCTGCACATGAAAGCGGTCAACGTGTCTTCATTCCGCTTTCGCGAAGAGACGCTGCGGCTGGACTGCGACTGGTGTCCCGTGAATGTACGTTGCCTCTGTGCGACTCGAACGCTTTCACCATGTGTCGTTTGCGTTCGTTGTCTCCGGACATACGGATGCACCTACCCCCTGGGTTACCACAACGTGAACAGACAATGCTGTACCGTCTGTGGTGGTGGTGGTGGTGGTGGTGGTGAAGAAAGGCATTTATTGGGCTATATATACAGAGAGGTGCTCGGGGAGAGACCTCTAGTTGGTCGCGCCCCTTGCAGTACTGGGCGGAGTCTCTCATTCCAGGACCCCGTTGGTCTTGACCGCTACGCAGGTCCGCCGAACTAGGGCTTGTTGGGCCGATAGTTCCTGGCAGCCGAGTAGGGTGCCTCCCAGTCCTCTCGGGAAGGGGAAGGGGTGATGGGGGGGAGAGAAGGATTTTGCCTGCATGCCCAAACCATGTGGAAGGTGTCGGCCACCTCCCCACAGAAAGAGCAGCGGCCGTCAAAAGAAGGGTCAAAGTGCTTGAGAACCGCGGGGCACAGCAGGGTGTTTGTAAAGAGCCTAAGGTGAGTTCGTTCGCCAGCTTTACCCAGTCCCTTCATAGGAACCGGGTAACGGCGGTGTTCGGCAAGATAGTGCTCAGTAATGTCTTTAAAAGAAAGAAGAGGGCTGTGATCTGGGTCAAGGCCCTCCCAAGTGATGCCTGGTGCCCGGCAAGTGAGTGCGCGGGCTGCCTCATGGGCGGCTTCGTTACGTGGCATGCCTTGGTGGCCGGGGACCCATATCATTGAGCGATGAGTTGGATCGCAGTCGCGAATACAGTGGCAAACAATTTTGTCGACAAGAGGGGTGATGCATCCCAATTGAAAGTTACGACAGGCTCCACGGGAATCTGCGAGGATGAATTTAGAGTGGGGATGGGAGGCTGCGAGGGCGATCGACACCGCCTCCGAATGCGTCGAGCTGGGTGCTTTGAACGAGAGGCCGTCCACTTGTCTTTCCTCGTGTATGATTGCAGCCGTGTACCATCCCCCCCTGGAGTGGTTGGGGCCTGCAATATCGACGTAGAAGACGTGTTTCTTAGAGCCATAGTGGCGGTGCAGGGCATCCGCTCGCACCTGGCGCCGGCCATTATGGTCCTCCTTGTTCATCTTAGTTGGAAGGGGTCGAATGTAGAGGGCGCGTCTCCACAGTTCGGGCACTCAAAGCCTTTCCATCGTATGGTGGTCATGTTTAATATGTAACCGGTCTAAGAGGCGGCGACCGGACGCGGTCTGGGCGAGACGCGTGTATTGGTTAACGAGATGCGCCTCGCGAAGTTTCCTATAGGTGTTTACCACCCCCAACGCGAGAAGACGCGCGTTGGAAGTGGAGATCGGGAGGTCGAGGGCTCTCTTGAACATTTTGCGGAGTACTACCTCCAAGCAATCGTCGTCATGTTTCCGTAAGCGTAGGTATGGGGTCGAGTACAGTACTCTACTAGTTACGAAGGCATGTGCGAGCCGCACTGCATCCTTACTTCGCAACCCTCCATGCTCGTTGGAAACGCGGCGAACGATCCGGCCCACCTGGTCGCCGACCTTGCGGAGTTTGGCAATAGTTGTGCCTGCCTTGCAGTGTTAATTAATGAAGAGACCGAGTATTCGAATCTCCTCCACTTCTCGGATGGGGCCACTGGCGAGAGAAAGCTGAACTGAGATTTTGCATTTCGGGGAAGTTCGAATATGCACAAATTGAGACTTGGACGGGGAGCATTGGAGGCCGCAGTATGTGGCATAGTTGTCTACTATGCTCGCCACTGCTTGCAGGCATTCCTCCCCCTCTCCTATGTTTCCCGTAGTGGCCCAGATGGTGATGTAGTCGGCGTACAGCGCGTGCTGAACACCATCGACACCCGCCAGCTGTGCCGGGAGGTGTGCCATGGGAATGTTAAAAAAGAAGCGGGGACAACACAGCGCCTTGTGGTGTGCCCCGTGTTCCCATCACAAATGGGCCGTACTCGGTCTCTTATAGTCGTATATAGGCCAAGTGGTCCGTTAAGAAATGTTTGATATAGTTGAATGTACGAGCGCCGCAGTTGGTGTCGCTAAGGTGCTTTAGTATGACGGCATGCTTAACATTATCAAAGGCACCCTTGAGATCAAGTGCCAGGACTATCTTGTCGTTATGTGAGTGTTCTTTCGGTTCGAGGATCTCGTGATGAAGCTGTAAAAGGATGTCTTGTGCCGACTAATGAGGTCAGAAGCCGAACATGGTGTCGGCGAAGGTGTCCTTGCTCTCGAGATATTCCGAGAGGCGGTCACGGACCATCGTTTCCACGAGCTTCCCTACGCATGAAGTGAGGGAGATGGGCCGGAGGTTGTCTATGTTTACCGATTTCCCCGCCTTCAGGATAAAGGTTACCAATGATGTCTTCCAATCGGCTGGCAACGAAGTGTCCCCTCGTCGAAATGGCGTTGATGTATTCTAGTAGGGTTTCGCACGCCCTATCTGGAAGGTTTGTCAATAGTTTGACTGTTACCTTATCCCTCCCGGGCGCCGTCCCCCTGCGCATTCGTGCAAGAGCCAAGCGAAGGTCGGGAAGCTGGAAAGGCTGATCTATTTCCGGATTATCGCAGCCTGCATAGGAATAATCCATCCCTCGTGGGTCTCGATCCTGATTGAGGTATTGTGAGCGCAAAGCGTTCGCTAGCTGCTCCATGTTTCCTTGAAAGTTGTATAGTGCGCGAGTGAAGTGTTTCTTGGTTTCCGATCGTGTTTGTGTAGGGTCTATGAGACTCCTGAAGAGCCGCCAAGTGTTGCGGCTCGACATCTGTTTTGCAGCGCTGTTACATCTATCTACCCAGTTAGTGTCGGCGAGCTGGGCAGCGTACTCGGCTGCTTGCTGAGTAAGGTCAGAGATATGAGCGTGGAGTTTACGATTGTGTTTCTGCCGCCGCCATCGTTTCGGTAGGCTGCGGCGAGCTTCCCAGAGGTGCATCAGGTGGTTATCCACGTCCGGTGCACGTCCCGTAAGCTGTATCTGCTTTTCGTGTGAACGGAGTGTTTGCATGAGTCCGTGCGCCCAAGTGGAGTAGCCTTGTTCCAAGAGAGAAGTTACTGGGAGGGCCTGGCGGAAAGAATTACAGTCGGGGAGTTTGGCTTGTGCAAGGGGGCGATGTAAGGGTTGAGTGTAAATGATAGCGTTCAGTATGCAGTGGTCGCTACCGAGGGTCTCCTTGGTGTTGATCCAGTCTGCGTTCGGATGGGTTTCGTGAGGGTACGGTCGGGGCAGGTGTCCCGAGTGACAGAATTCCCTACATGTGTTGGGTGGACCGGGTCGGTTAGATGAGTGATGCCCAGCGTAGATATAAGGCCCGCCAACTTACGACCACGCGGCTCTTCCTTGCGATAGCCCCACATGAAACAGGGGGCGTTAAAATCGCCCACTATCATCAGGGGATCGCGACTCGCGAGCCTTAGCGCTGCGCTAAAGATGTTAGAAAAAGTAACGTTTTTTTTAGTTTCGGGGGGCAATATATATTAAGTATGTGTACAGCGCTATCTGTTCGCCGCAGGGGGAGGACAGAAACCATCATGTACAAATACTCCAGATTTAGGTCGAGACCAACTTCTTGTGCTGTGTAGCTGTTATTGACTAGGAGACAGGTGGACGGGTCTCGCTGAAAAGCGTTATAGCCCGAGAGCTTAACCGCAGCCCCGGGTTCTTGCAGTGCAAGTACTGCGGTGGGGTACTCGAGATTTTCAATGTACGCCCTTAAGTGTGCACGTTTCGTCCTGTCTCTGAAACCCCGACAGTTCCACTGTACAAGAGAGAGAGCTTGCTGTCTTTGTGGAGGGCGCCACCCTCTAGGGAGTTGGTTGGGAGGGGACGCAGCCATGTTGATTTGAAGGGAGATCGCCTTGGAGAGCCGGCCCAGGTTCTGTCACGTGTAGCTGGAGGGATTCCGGCTCCTCCGAGAGTTCGGTTAGATCGATGGGCCGGCCCGGCCGGGTGAATTTTGACGGGCGGTTCGCATCTTTGAGGGGTCCCGTTCGGCGGAAAATCCGGTGGTTTGACTCTAGCCACGTCTTAATATTGGCCGTCACGGCGGCCGTAACCGTAGCTGCGACCGCCTTGAGAAGGCTGTCTTGAATTTGGCCAAAATTTGATATCTGAGCCGTTAATTCGGCAAGGGCGTTTTCGAGGGCGGTGAAACGCTCGTCGTAGCTAGATGGTGTCAGGTCCGCTTGCACCACTTGCATCAGTTCCGTAGCTACATGGGCAGGGGGCGGGGGGCCCGAGCCGTTTCTAGCGCGTGAATTTTGGCGTTGAGTTCAGCATTTTGTGCCCGGAGAGTCTCGAGCTCGCGGCGGAGGTCCGCGACGTCAGAATTAAGGGGGGGGATGAGGAGGAATCTTTGGTGGGGGAGAAGGTAGGGGAGTGCGGGGAGGCGGAGGAGGCCCGTCCCGGCTGCCTACCATGGGCTGAGACGTATTCTTTGGTGTGCCAGACTTTGGAGGGCCTTCGAGAGCCGGAAAGTCCCCGTCTTGGAATGTAGGGGCTCCTGCATCCTGTGACGCTTTCGGGTTAGTTGACCGAGGTGACTTGAGGGCACGTCGAGGCAAGGTGCCCGCCGGTGGCGCTGGTCCGGCTGTGCCTTTCGTCCTCTTGTTGCTAGTCGTGGGAGCTTTTGAAGTGGTGTCAGAACCCGAGGGCACTGCAGTCCGAGGTTGGGTTCGTTGACCGGTCGGCTTGCCCGGTTGTTGCAGCTGTCAAAATTTGCCTTCGCAGTCTTGCGAGCCCGTAAGATGAGCCCCACCGCACACGATGCAGGAAGGAGTGCCCTCGTGGGGCGCCATGTTGCCGTCTTCGAGGACTGCGACCGTTTCGCCGCAGTGTCCACAGCGATTGTCTTGAGGATTCGGGCATAAGTCCGGATGGTGACCGATGGTGCCACATCGGAAACACGCGGGAATAGTCCGCTTATATTAGCTCACCACAGTCACCACACTGTTATAGTGCACGTAACGCGGTACTCTGTGTCCGACGAAGGGGGCAGGGCAATCGCCGACTTCCCCAGCTTACGGATGAAGGCTATCTCTCCTCCGCGCCACTGGACTTTAGATTTCAGGGTGGTAGAAGTTTCCTGCTCATGGACCGTAATAATCCCCCTGCAGACTTCACCGTTGACTTTGGCGTGTCTGACCACCGGGAGGGGGCCTTTCGAAGCATTGAGTGTAAATTCACGAGCGAGCGCGTTCGCCACATTAACGTCTTGAGTGGTGGCAATGACAATATTCTGGTCCCAGATGGGCCAGACACTAAGAATGTCCACCGAAGATGGATATACATAGGCAGAGAGCAAAGCACCAAGCTCACCGTTCTGCAGGGCTATCTTCAGGGAGATCGTCACTCTGGGCTTGATGACAATTGTGAAATCTTCTTTGCGGAGTCAAGGCATAGCGGTGTGCCGCCATTTCTTCGATCCCGCTGCTTGCGAGAGCTGATGGTTGGACTTTTCGGGATTCGTAGGCACAGAAACGCCGGAACCCATCGAGCGTCCGTTGACCGCCGAAGTGTTCGAGCCATAGATATTCTCACTACAACACCTAGAGGGTAATCTGGCGCCACCGTCTATGGGAGTTTCTTAAGGGGGCACCGTGCCGTCATGGGAATGACGGTATATGTGTCTGCGAGGCACGTGTTGGCTGGTGTTGTAAGAGGCTTCGTCTAAAACGTGGATATGGCTACGCAAATATCGCGTTCTTAAAGAAAAATCTGCATAAAATGTTTCCATTCACGCATATTACATCTTTACTCACCCACGATGCATGACCAAGCGAAGAAAAGCAAGAACAGACGACCAACTGTTTCAAAGCGAGCGCGAACCTTGTCGTCTGTCCTCCAACTTTAGCGGCCCGCTGATACTTTTTACGTAACATGTAGTCGTACACACAATAACAAGTTCTCATAGTTAAACAAAACATGTTTTCGAGTAACAATAAAGCTAAAACAGCTTTTCACCTGCTGTTCTAGTAGAAAATGAATCATTGTGACAGACGGAACGGTACTTGCCAAGCGCGTCTTCAAGGTGTCCTGTCTCTACGAGAACGATGCGAATCCGAATCCACAATATACCAGCATTCCCATGCATACCACAGCGCAGCAGCGCCAGATTTCCCTCTAGGTAATGTAGTGAGAAACTCTATGGTTCGAGCGTTGCTGGCGTTTACGAAGTGCCACCAACGAGAAAAGACATTCATCCACTATCTCCTCCGTCGGAGTGGAAGTTTCAAGCAAAGACGGGGCTTCTGCGACAGTTTCTGACCATGTCATTGTCTCGGGAGCCTACCCGCGCAAAGCGGAGGCCGCCATGGCGGCCGCGGAGAACGATGGAGATCGAGTCCGGGGCGTTAGGCTCAGCTGGGTGAAGTCGCGGAGACAAAAATGGGCTTAAAAGGCCCCGAAAAATGGCCAACCTGCTCCTGAGCGGTATCTTCGGGCGCCGGGTGATGTTATCCGTCTAGTAGAGGCAAAATTTCACGGGGTCCCTTGGAATTTTCGGTAAACCGGAGGAAAATTGCCGGAGCAGATGTGAGGCGCGTCCACTCGCTCCGCGCTCGCAGCGTTCCCTCCTCTGTGGCAAGGCGTTGCATCTTCGAACTCGTATGCTTTCCTTATTGGAATGGCCAACAGCCCCACGTGTGTCACATGCAACATCGATGAGACGCTCGCACATATCATCTGTGTCTGCCCGCGATATAGTGCTCAAAGACAAGTGCTGTGCAGAGTACAGGACCAGTTGGACCATCGTCCACTATCAGAACTGAAAGCTTTAGGTCAGTACTCCCACAGAACATTCACGCTAAAGCCCTTACTCCTTTTATTAAGGTGCATGCGGTCTGCGGGGCTTCACGAAAGACTAAGAATGCCGCCCAATACCGCTCTGTAGTGTACGCGGTTTGGTCATGCTCGTCTCTTTTTCTTTCTATCTCTCCCTTCCGCTCTCTTTCTCTTTTTATCCCCTTCATCCTTCCCCCCATGCAGGGTAGCCAACCGGAACTGCCTCTGGTTAACCTCCCTGCCTTTCTATGCATCTCTCTCTCTCTCTCTCTCTCTCGAAGATAACTGTTCCATTTAATTTTTTGCCAGCCTTTCCTAAAAGTGAGCGAGGCTGCCGGTGACTGGGATGGACGTTAAGTCACGTGGGGTGCGCACCGTTTTAAGAAAGAAATTCTTCAATGAAAAAGCGGCCGCCACGTGTGAATGCAATATGGAAATGGAGGCAGCATTTGAGGCTGCGCCGGCATTTTTTTTTTGTCTTTTTGGACCAGCGAAGAAGCACGATAAACTGTATTGAACGACGTAGATAAAAATGGCTGTGGCTTAGCTAAGGTTACGCCCAGGATGCGAAGCATACTAGCCTTTATTTTAGTTGTTGAACCACTGTTTAGCCTGGTGAACTGCTGTTGCTTGGCTATATTTGGTTCGGCTAGACGAAAAAACAACTCATGCGTTACTCTGCTTCGCCTTCAAGAGTGGAACGCGACAGCGTTCCCGTCGACCCGCCGAGGGGTGTAAGACAATGGGCTACGGCGCAGCGACTACGCGCACCGCATTGGACGCGGTGAGCGTCGAGCAACGCAGCGTTCGGCGCGGCAACGAAATGTGCGCCTGAGCCAGCGCCGCACGCCTGAACCTTAGAAACAGCTCGTTTCTAAGGCAACACCGCATTCACTAGAGGCGCTTTTGTACCGCTTTGAAGCATCGTACTCGTGGCTCAGTGGTAGCGTCTCCGTCTCACACTCCGGAGACCCTGGTTCGATTCCCCCCCCCCCCAGCCCATCTTGCAAGAGTTGAGCCAAAGCCACCTAGAAAATCAGTCTCTGTAGCACGCCGCAACCTTCGGTTCTCATTCCAACGAGCAGCTCTGTCTCCAGGAGGCATCTCACCTCGTGAGTGTCGAGCAGAGGCACGCGCAGCTGCTTATATACCGCCGCGACGCCGCGAGCGACAGCGCGAGTTGGAGCCCCGTTTCTCCTCTGTCGTGACGTCACGGTGTCCCGTGGTATTGAAGGCGACACCGCCGCGCCTGAGGAGCTGGGTTGAGCTGTCGTAATATGCTTCGCATAAAAACCATGCTGCCTTGGGTCTATCGCAGACCGACACTGTCCCCTACAGCCTGTTTAATCGATTTCTGTGCGTGGAGCAGCTTTTGCTAAATCATTCTACTTACATTTGAGGGCACTAAAAGCGCTGCGCGTCAGCCATCAGCCACGTGGTATTTCTTAAGACTTCGCACCCTTTAAAGGAAGGCTGGAAAAAAATTTTACAGAGCAGTTATATTAGCATAGAGCAAATAATCTGATGTTTCAGTACAAGCGCGACAACTTTTGTGTTGAAGATATTTCGCTAGAGTTAATAATTACGAAGTTAATTAAGCAAACTCTCTGAATTAACCAGCTAGGCGGATTAAGAAAAGATATTAGGACGTGCTCCATACGGCTCAGAAGAATGCTGCGACAATTCGACACGCCTATGGAGCGTATGTTTCATTTTTAAATACTTGGTCCGAGTTAGCTGAAACACCCTAAATTACCGAGCTTAGGATAGACGAGGTGGTCGCATATTTTAGCGCTTTCGGTATTGCCGCAGCAGAAACTTGGGTCACTTTTGCTTCGCCTTCAAGAGTGGAACGCCATATCTTTCAAAGATCCCTGACCGCTTCTCACGCTTCCCGGTAAAGAAATTAGGCATCATTCTGCAAGAAACTTGCTTTAAGCCGAAGGCTCACAGTGTTAGATGATTTTAATGCACCGCACTGTCAATGGTGACCACTTCTAGTCGGATCCAGCAGAGAAAAAGAAAATGCGATGACAAACATGCACACTGGCTGAGCAACAAGTGCGGAAATGCATGCAACAACATCCCTTCCTCGCGTCCAAGCTACCCAAGACTGCAACGAACTTGAAAGACCTGGAACAAGCTGTGCCCGCTTTCAGAGAAGGACCTCGGGCACTGAACATGTATGTTCACATGTTAGGTCGGCTTGTGTTCGTTATATGTATATTCGCTAATTGCACCACGCGTGCGGTTATCTCACCGGGAAGCCATGGTTCTCCACTTTAAAATAAAAGACAAATAATAAACACTGTATTTGTACGGTTCAGGGCTGGCCGAAGGGTTTAATTAAACTTAGCTTGATGACTTGGTCTAAATATAGCACGCATGATTGGGGCACCTCTTCTAGCGTTCGAATATAAGCACTTTAACGTCGACATAGTGGCGCACTCTATCGTCTTTTTTGTTTTCAGATGGGCTTTACGGCTTCATTCGAGTTGCCCAAGTGCCTAACGTTTTATTCGTTATCTTTCATCATTGACACACACTGCGCATGGGGGATCATTCAACATCGTTCTGTCTCAGACAGACGCTAGCACTCCATAGCGTCAGCATCAGACATGACTGAAGAAAGAAACGCAAAAAAAATGGCTGTGGCTTAGCTAAGGTTAAGCCCAGGATGCGAAGCATACTAGCCTTTATTTTAGTTGTTGAACCACTGTTTAGCCTGGTGAACTGCTGTTGCTTGGCTATATTTGGTTCGGCTGGTAGAAGAAACAACTCATGCGTTACTCTGTTTCGCCTTCAAGAGTGGAACGCGGCAGCGTTCCCGTCGACCCGCCAAGGGGTGTAAGACAATGGGCTACGGCGCAGCGACTACGCACCCCGCATTAGACGCGTTAAGCGTCGAGCAACGCAGCGTTCGGCGCGGCAACGAAATGTGCGCCTGACCAAGCGACGCACGCCTGAGCCTTAGAAACAGCTCGTTTCTAAGGCAACACCGCATTCACTAGAGGCGCTTTTGTACCGCTTCGAAGCATCGTACTCGTGGCTCAGTGGTACCGTCTCCGTCTCACACTACGGAGACCCTGGTTCGATTCCCACCCAGCCCATCTTGCAAGAGTTGAGCCAAAGCCACCTGAAAAAGCGCAGCTGCTTATATACCGCCGCGACGCCGCGAGCGACGGCGCTAGTTCGAGCCCCGTTTCTCCTCTGTCATGACGTCACGGTGTCACGTGGTATTGAAGGCGACACCGCCGCGCCTGAAGAGCTGGGTTGAGCTCTAGTAATATGCTTCGCATAATAAAGGCTAGTATGCTTCGCATCCTGGGCTTAACCTTAGCTAAGCCACAGCCATTTTTAACGGATGCTTTTTTAGCAAATCATCCCGGACTTCGTTGTTGATCGTGGCCTCTGCTGTGCTACGGAAAAGTCACGTGCTTCACGGCGCTTCGCACGCATGCGCAGTGCAGTTTCCATCACGCCACGAGCACGCTGATGAGCCGAGAAAAAATAACAGTCAGCCTTACATCAGACATTACAGTCTTATACTTTACCCTGTACATACCTGTCCTTACACAATGCCGACATGTGCACTTGGTGGGCAAAATTTTCTATTCCCTTACTCATTTTTAACCGCGAGTAGGCACATCATTGTAGACTGCTTCCAATCAAGATTTGATACCACGTAAAAAATAAATCTTTAGCGAAGATAACTTTTATGAGCGTCGCCGCGTGCGCGGCGCGAAGTACTTTCAACTTTAAGGTTACAGCTGTGCGGAGGGATTAGGCTTAAGTTTTCAACATAGCAGATTTAGCGGCAAAACATGAATCTAAATAAAGCGCCCCTTTTGAGACACACACAGTTGAAAAAAAAGGAAAACCTAATTTGTCTTTATACACTTTAGAGAACGCATGCTTTGTCTGAAAGGTAAGCTCTTCCTGGAAAGGCCGCTCATTTGAGAACGGGGTGAAAGGCATCATTGAGGCAGTAACAACGAACTTTACTGGAAGGACAACCGTTCCTCCCAGTATATTTCGTTATTTTAGCTTTCCTACGATGCATCAACGTGAATATAGAGCACCTTGCGATACGACCCGAGCAAGCTCGTCGTTTGAGCGAACTTCAAAAGCTGTCTCCCCAAAGAGGGCATTTACTGATGCGGTTCTTCGATTCTCACCGCAAACGACCACATTGAAGAATGCTCGCTAAGTGCACATGTAGATTCACTTCTTGAGGCTAATGTATTACAGTTCCCGCGTTTAGTCAACTTCGATGCTCTGTCAGCTCTAGATGCCGATAGAACTTCCTTGCCTTGTCGGCGATAGCACATGCATTTATTTTCAATTTTTTTCTTTCTACGGCAGCTGCGTCTGTCAAGCATTAAACTTGTACCACAATATACCATTCAGAAATGTGGTCCTGTCTGCACGGTTCAGACAACTACACTTTGCAATTCCGTTCAGGATTATCTCTCTGATGATATGGAGAGATTATGATTGTCTAGTAGAATAATGTGGTGACGCGGACACGTGGGGAACGACCATTCCTTACGCAGGATTTTTTGCAATTCACGCAGCAGTGCCTGGTGAATCGCGACGCAAATTGACAGCAGGGCCTGTCTTACTAGAAAAGGAAATTCCGGCAGCCACAACCCATATTACTTTCTGCAGCGAAACCGGTGACCGCTCTAGCGGGGTGCCAGCTGGTCAGGTGTGCAGCGGGAACGACACGGTGGTTGTTGTGGATGAAATATTCTATTATATTGAAATAACGTCGCTTGCACGTTAGGGCCAACTATCTTTTACGTTCGGTTATTAATTCTGATTCCAGTGCGGCAACACAGGTCTGAGATGTCCGAGTGGCATGACTGCAAGAGGCCTCGGGGGACTTATGTTTACGTTCCTCGAACACGGTTGGGTGGAAAAGATTTTTCGGGGGAGGCACTTTTGCAAGACAGTGTCATGTAGCAATAAGTGAAGGCTCTATACACAACCCAAAGCACACTGAAGCGAGCAGTAGCAAGCCTGTGCGAACAGAGAGCACTGGTGTCACTTATACGTGCCCTGCATGCTTAACGTAAATCGTCGCTTGGATAGCTACACACCCAGGGCTAACGCCAATGTCTACAGTATGCCCACGTGGAAGAAAATGTTCAGTCGAGAACGCATGTCTAGAGGGGATCTTTCAAGCATTAAAAGATTCCGCGATGTTTCGCGGCACCTCGCGCACTACCTGGGCGCTTGGCGAGAACGGTCCGACAGCTGGCAGGAAAACGGTGCTACGCTGGATAGGAAGGCACAGAAACCAACATTGGCTAACATCAGCTGTCTATTCGGGCAACCCTGTTGCTGCTTTATAACGCATGAACATAAGAGCAAACGGAGCACGATAACGCACTGTGCATTAAAACCAGGGAAAGCAATCGAGCTATGACAGTTACGCAACTCGTGCTATGCAAACGGGTTTCTCGCGTGGCATTTACTGTCTACCACGCCCCTCCCATGTATAATCGCGCTCTGTGCCACCTCCCGACGGCGTTTACACGACAGCAACAGGAGCGCGAAGAAACAAGAGGAACTTCGATTTGAAATACACGGACCACACATCACGGGTCTCCTAATGGCAAGATACCTTCGTCAAATACCAACTAACTAGTTAAAGAATGGCTTCTACCCTTACGGAATATACAGTGGGCAAGAGACCCCTGCAAAGCACGGCCACGAATTTCTATAACGCTCCACTTCCTGACGCACACACGAAATGAGCGTAGCATCCGGTCAGGGGGCATATTTACCCATTAGCGAAATCGGCGGGTTTTCGGCCGCATCGGGATGTCAACTCCCTAACTCTGGCGTGCGAGTTGGGCGCAGGAGGCCTCAATCATTTTGTATCGCTAAAGAGCTGTACAGGAGAGAAATTAGCAGCCCTTCAACTTTTACCACTGGGAATGCATATGTTCACTTCGCATATACAGCCGTAATTTGGCTTAAAAAAATCAAGGAAAAGACTTCTTGATTCATCTCGTATAAACATTGAGTGGGCTTCTGTTCATTCTACGCATTCACTAATTGGGCCACAACTGCCCACACGTCCCGGGGAAGGCTTAGCACTTCTGCTGAACGTGTCACGATGCGCCCTGGTTCGTGGACAAGGGAGGGCTCGAGGCACCCTCCGTTAGACGGACGCTCCACAGCATGGTGGTGATGAAAGATGACTGACCGCCGAGCAGCTGTGCTCGTCGGTGTTTATTGCAGTGTGGTGACCATTGTTGCCTACCGAGCCTGGCAGGCCACGAAGCCTGGCGGGCCATCGAAGATTATGCCCGAGGGAGCGTCACATGCTTGTTACACCCCCTTACGCCCAGTTTGTTTATCGATAACAAACGCCCAAGTTCAAAGTACGAGGCTGTGCCTCCCTCCTAGCCGGCTCGACGGTGCCTGCTACCCAGGCGAGTAACGGTCCGGTGGCGTCCACCGTCGAGTACTCCACCTGGGCACCGGCGTCGGTGGGCCGGGTGTGGCAACGCCGGGTGCTGCCTGAGCCAGCTTCCCTCCATCCGGAGGGTTCGTAGTGGTCGGCCTTGTGAGTGGTGCCGGACTTCACACGGGCCCGACGGCGACCGCACCGCTGGCAACGTTTGCCGCCTCCGAAATGGGCGCTGCTCCGCTGGAAGCGACTGGTGTTGGCGCTAGTCCTCCTACAGGCTGAAACTCTGAAGTGGCAGTCGAGGATGCTGGTCAGGTTCTGAGATGAGGCCTGACATGGTCGGCGTGTCTGTGCCATGTAGCCCCATCTGGTATGCGGATGAGGAGCGATGAGGCGTTGGCAGGAGACGCCACCTCTCCGGCAGACCAGGGTGAGTCAAAACGGAAGTTCCTGGTGAAAACTGGAGCTGCCGATTCCGGCAAAGGCCCGGGATGGCACCCTTGGTCTTTTCCACGCCAGGATGACTCGCGCGCAGCAACTGCAGGACCCTGTACAGGAGACTGTGGGATCACCATCCCGGAACCCCACAGTAGGCAGCCCTGCTGCAATCTCAGCTCAGCGGCCTTGTGGCTAAAGGCCTGCTGAACCAAATCCTCGCCACAGAACACCGCCTTGACCACCTGAGACAGGACTGGGTCCCGGCTGGTCGCTTACGATACCGCAGACCTAGAGAGCACCTCCGGTTACGTGTGTTCTAGCATGAACACTTGCTCATTCCGGAACCGCATGAGGCACCTCTGGCAGGGGCAGGCGGTTCAGGGCATCAGCATGTCCCAGGACCTTTCCCGCACGGTAAACCAGCTGTGAACTGTGGGCCGCGAGCCTCAAGGCCCAGCGCACCCCCTTGATGAAGTGATGCATGCACAGGAACCGACGTGATGCATGCGCAGGGACTGCCTTGTCGGGCCCCAGCAGCCCCAACAGCACCTTGTGGTCCGTGACTCCCTCGAACTTTCGGCACCACAGATATTAAAGGAAACGTTAGACACCGAACATGAGGGCCGAACCTTCCTTGTCCAGCTGGCTGTAACGTTGCTCTGCAGCATGAAGCCGACGAGAATCAAACGACACAGGGCGTTCCTGGCCATCCCTGTCCCGGTGTGCCAGGACAGCTCCCATGCCGTACGGCGACGCTTCTACGGTCAGGACGACACGCTTGGCGGGATCGAATTGTAGCAGCACTGGAGACTTCATTAGCTCCTTGCTGCACTGGAAGGCCCGGTCCTGCTCCTTCCTCCAGACCCATTGCTGACCATCTCAAAGTAGAAGATGGAGCGGCTGTAGATGCTCCGATAGATTTGGCAGGAAACTATTGTAGAAGTTGACAAGGCCGAGGTAGCTCTGACGGTCCTTGTTCTGGGGCTTAGGTGCCTTGAGCACAGCATCAACTTTGCGGGGAGCCGGGGCTAGGCAAGCCCGGGAAATGATATATCCCAAGTACTCAACACTGGGGGCCAGGAAAATGCACTTTTCCAGCTTGAGCTTGAGGCCGGCGTCCGGCAGTTGTGCCAGGACGTTGTGCAGATGGTCACCGTCGTCGCTGCCAGTAACCAGGATGTCATCCAAGTACGCCGCCAGTTTCCTCATGCCCCTGAAGAGGTTGTACATCTCCCTCTGAAATATGGCTGGTGCTGAGGCAACGCCAAAAGGTAAGCGCGTGTACTAGAAGAGCCCCAAAGTCGTCGATATTGTGACACTTCGCGGAGGCATCCTGGAGCACCCGCTGCTGGTAAGCATCTCTGAGGTCGAGCTTGGAAAACTTCTGTCCACTAGACAATGCTGACAAAATATCTCCCATCCGGGGCAACGGGTACTTCTCGATGGTATCGGCGGGGTTGATGGCAACCTTGAAATCCCTACAGGTCCTGACACTTCCATCCCGTTTGAGGACTGGAACGATGGGAGCAGTCCATTCAGACCTCTTGACGGGCACCAGGATGCCCTCTCGCCGTAACCATTGCAGCTCCTAGGGGACCCCGTCCTTCAGGGTGGACGGCAGTGGGCGAGGCTTGAAAAAAAAACGTGGCTGGGCTCCCTCAGGTGCATAAGTGCAAGCCGTAGTGCCGGCGAATGTGCCCACCCCTGGCTCGAACAGGGACTTGAACTCGGTCAGTACCCTTCACTACACTTTAGCAACACTACACTACATACAAGCTGGCTTCCTGGTACTCTGGCATACGAACGCCCAGTGCATGAATCCAGTTTCGGCCCAGCAGCGTAGGCGACGTCCCCTTGGTTAAGGAAAGAGGAACGGTTGCCTCCATGTCGCCAAAGCGAAGGCTGACTTGTGCCCGACCCTGGACCTGGGAGAGCTGCCCGTTGGAGCTTCGCTGCATCACTCCCGAAACCTCGACGGACACGCCGGGGAAAGTGCGCCAGAAGACTTTCCCGGTCATGACCGAGACGCTGACGTCTGTGTCCAGCTCCACGGAAATGGGGTACCTGCACATTTCAATGGTCAGCATGTACGGCGGCACAGACGACGGTACAAAGCCTGTGTGCCACATGTCGAAAATTGCCTTGTCTTCGGCCGCTACGTGGAGCCTGGCCACGGAAGACCTTGAGCCTGCTGCCGCATGCGCCCGCCGCGTACCTTTGCGACGGCTACCCTGGCCACGCGCTTGTGTGGCACCTGGGCTTGAACCAGGAGGCTGTTGGCTGTTCGTCCTCCCCCTTTGGCATACTCGTGCCAGGTGTCCAGTTCTCCCGCACGTGAAGCATTGTGCTTGAGAGAACTGGCACCGTGAGGGGGAGTGCGCACCACCACGGCAACCGCAGGTACTGTCCTTTGTCGCCAACTTGTTGACCGCAGCTTCTTCCGACAGTGAGCCACTCGCACGGGCAATCTCGCCCGCGTCCTTGGGGGCTGCTTCCATTGCCAGCACTGCCTTCACGGCGTCGTCCAGCGAGGGGTCGGGAAGTTCCAGGAGTCGCGTCTGCATGGCGGGGTTGATGACGCCGCAGATGAAACGGTCCCTGAGCAGCGAGACCAGTTGGTCCCCGAAGGCGCAAGCACTCGCTAACCCTCGTAGCGCATCAACGAATGGCCCGAGGGTCTCTCATTCCCGGCGGCTGTGGTTGTTGAAGCAGAAATGCCCCTTAAGGGTGGACGGTGCTGGGTTGAAATACGAGCGCAGTGTGGCGTGGAGCTCACTGAGCGTTTTCTGATGCGGCGTGGCTGGCTTGAGAAGGTCGAGCAGGAGACTGAAGACTCGAGTCCCACAGCTGGCCAGGAAAATGTCGCGCAGTTTGGCCTCGGGGTATCGTTTGCCCGGAAAAACACGTGGACTTGTTCCTGGTAAATGGGCCAGGCGGACCCATCTCCCTCGAAAGGCTCGAGCCTTCCATACAGCGGCATGGCGGCAGCAACGGGGAGCATTGTTTCGCCGCTCGCGACGGCGAGGGACGATCGGTGGGTACTCGTCGCCAGCCTCGTCTTCAGTGTCACGATCCGCCCGGGTTCGCGAACACGCGTGGGCTCGAGGCACCCTCTGTGAGATGGACGCTCCGCAGCGTGGTGGTGATGAACGATGACTGACCGCCGAGCAGTTGTGCTCGTCGGTGTTTATTGCGATGCCGTTACCAATGTTGCCTGCCGAGCCTGGCAGGCCACCGAAGCTGGCGGGCAATCGAAGATTATGCCCGAGGGGGCGTCACATGCTTGTTACAAAAGGAAACAGCAATAACCACATGTACGTGTCTTTTCGTATTTGGCTGGGTGAGGGCTTTAGTTAAAGTTGCTTTTGGTATAAATATTAGTAGAAAACGCGTCACTGGGGCGCCTCTTCTAGTGTTAGAATATTAGCACTTTAGCGTCGACATAGTGGCGCACTCTATCGTCTCTTTTATCCAGATGGACTTTACGATTTCATTCGATTTGCCCAAATGCCCAATGACTCATTGGTTCCCTTTCGTCTTTGACACACAATGCGCATGCGCGATCATTAAACAGCGCTCGGTCTCAGAAAGACGCTAGTACTCCGGAGCGTCAGCATCAGCCATGACTGAAGAACGAAATGGTGGACAGACGCCTCCAGCGTTTACCTTCATCGACGAAGCAACCGCGGGTACAAGCCGTGAAGGCGGCGAGGGTGCTTCAGGCACTTCCGACGATTACACTACGTGAGTATTCCCGCTTGTGAAATTCTTGTTGGATATTGTCAGCCGCAGAAACAACCCGGAATAGAGACTTCAAAAGCTATACATTTGCTCCCACATCGAAGGGGGCGTTTTCTAGAACAACTTGCAGTCAGCGTAGTTGCCGCTGTTTATGGTCATGGTAAAGTGAAGTGCTTCCACAGGAAGCAAATGTATTTATCTGTATATATATATATAGAATGCGTTTGATAACCGCATCACACACTTGTAGCAGTAGCACATTGCCTCGTATGTTGCGCTGCTTAGCTCGACATCACGGGTAATGTTCCTGGCGCAATGACCTTTCACCAGTGATTGTGATGTGCAAATAACGCACCGATACTTTCGTTTAGGTGCACATTACGGAAACTCAGGTGGTTAAATTTATTTCCGAGATTCCTCCAAGACGCTGTCATAGCGAGATCGAGGTTTTCAAATGTGAAACCCAAGGATATAAATAAACAGAACAGTACGTTACTCTTCCTTTGGTGTTCGAGTGAGCATAGTACGGGAGGCTCAGGAAAGATCACAGAAATAGTACAATTTACACAAAACGCAAAAAAATAATTGTGTGACCAAGTGAGCAATTTTTGCTGTTATGTGTTTTTCAGGAAACACTAAAGGTGCGATTGAACAAAAACGCCATATGGTTTTAAATGAGCACTGTGTTGATTTTACGGCATGTTCGGATCAATCGAAAAGTACTAACTGAGTGCCGCGACAGCCGCGTCATTTTGGCGCAAGTGCGAACAGCCGCGTTGACAGAGCGTGCGAACGTAATCGACAAATGAGCGTAATGAGCCTAGAACGTAATGAGCGAAACTTGTTTCGCTCATTTGTGTCATGTGTCAAACCTCTTGTCTATGTAATAACTTTACGGCGTTGGTAAATATGCCTTGTCATCTGCCCTTGCTGCTCGGACCACATGAGGCCTGCAGTATTACGTAAATAAAAAAAATAAATGGCGCGAACAGTTCCCGACTGCCAATCCTAAGATGCGTGGTCGCAGTCTAGCAGAGCTGTTGCGGACGTGGTTGGGTGACCGATTCGGCTGACTGGCGCGGCCCCTGTACAAGAGCTAATAAAACGGAGCCAAACCTAAGATAACCTTGCGTTACAAAAAGCATAATTTCAAGCCATTGTGCAACGTTCACGCTCGCCACTTATGGCGCAGCCGTCTTGTCGCAATGTGTATGGCTAGCGTTTTCCAGTTGACTCGCATGACGTCGTAGAGCTATACGCACGTAGTCTAAAATGAGCGCCTCAGAGAGAATGGCAGTGCGCAGGTCTCCTGTCATCATGAAACAAGTACAATAATTGCGATAAAGAATATCAGTCCCTGCTTAGAACAACCCGTCGTAACTTCATCAGTCATGACCGGTCTACTCTGTTGACCAATAATTCTCATCGATTTTGGCGCATCATCAATCCGAGTTCCTATCCTGATATCGTAATTATTAATGCTGACAGACAAGTAGTCACTGAAACTGAGTTCACAGTTTCTGAACGATGCATTGTCATCAGTGTTCACCCATGAAGGTATAACTTCCTCGCCAATATTAGAGCCATTGCCTAACATTTCCATCCCAGAAATTGTCATCAGTGAATGTGGTATTCCTGCCCTGTTCAATAACCTCAAAGTTACTACTACCTCTGATCACCTTGGTTAATTACAATAATAAGATACTTAAAAACGCTTCTCTAAACATTTTTCATGTGCTATCACCCCTGTTTTCAGAATCGTTATCATCTGGCTGCATTCCTCATGACTGGCGAATAGCCAAAGTAATACCAATTTTTCAATCGGGTGATTGGTCTGTTCCGCTTAACTATCGTCCTATCTCATTAACTAGCAACATATGCAAACTTCTCGAGCATGTGATACATACACAAGTCATCAACTACCTAGAAGAACATATGATTTTCAGGTACCAGCACGCTTTTCGCAGAGGTTATTTATGCGACACTCAACTCGCCGGGTTCACTAACTACATATTTTCCGCATTGAACGAAGGATTCCAAGTTGACGCAGTGTTTCGTGACTTCTCGAAAGTTTTTGTTGACGTTCTTCATCAGTCTTCTAATGAAATTGCACACACAAAATATCCACCCACACATTCTTGCATGGATTAAAGATTTCCTCTCCAACAGACAATTCACCTCTGCTAATGAATGTAACTCCTCTTCTGTTCCTTTAAAATCTGGGGTCCCCCAAGGCAGCGTACTTGGTCCCCTACTTCTCCTAATTTTTAATTATCTACCTTAATGTCTCATCTCGAATTCAATTATTCGCAGATGATTGTGTTATATATCATAATATTAATGCTGACTGTGACCGCCTTTCGCTACAGATAGATCTTGATGCAGTGACTGCTTGGTGCTCCTCGTGGATTGTCTTCAAATACGTCTAGAAGCAAGCTAATGTAATTTGCCAACCATTCCACCCGACTTCCTACCGCCTACTTTCTCAATAATGCGAGCGTAGAACTTGCGCCAACTTACAAGTATCTTGGCCTTCATCTTCAGTCTGATTTCACTTGGCATTCCCATATTGACACCGTCTTAGCATCAGCTAACCGAGAATTCGGTCTTCTTAAGCGTAACCTTAAGCCCGCACCTTCACACTTAAAAAAAACTTGCTTATCTCATGCTGATCCGCCCGAAAATTGAATATGCTTCTGCCAAATAGGATCTCGATCAAGCATACATTATCAACAACATTGAATCTCTGCAAAATCGTGCTGTTCGCTTAATCTTTTCCGATCATTGACACTTTACCAGCGTCACATCTATAAAACAAAGTGCCTAGTTGGAACCACTATGACGTCAACGCCAGTTTGCTCGCCGAACCTTATTTCCACGCTTCACGATGGGTTCTTTTCACAACATCCTGCAATCTTCCCGCGCCTTCATCACGCTAACAAAGTAAAACGCATAACGTGCCGCTCGTCACTCTACGCAAGGTCATTTATTCTTCGCAATTTATAAGAATGTAATAACATACCATAACGCATAGCTACTAAAGTTAGCTTGCTATCTTTCGAAACCTTGTTGCAAGAAAACGGTTAGTGGTAGCAGATTAGTTAGTACTTATTGTTATTAGTACATATTAACATATTGTGTAAAAAAGCTCTTGTGATTGAATCAATTATTGCATATACCCCCTGTTCATGTCTATTTATTTTATGTTCCTTGTGTCCCCCACTATGTAATACCCTCCCATGAGGGCCCTTAGGGGCAATGTAAATAAATAAATAAATAAATAAATAAATAAATAAATATCTTGCAATCTCGCAACTTAGCACTTTCTTAACTTGTTTCTAGCATCATTTGTTGCCTTCACGTATTTCTACTTGATGTCATGATTTAAGAAATTGCGCAATTTTATAGTGTGCAGTTCACCTTATGCCAGCCAGCAAGGGATCATTTTCATAAAATGATTCCTTACAGGCATTACCTTCAATGACGAAAGAGCAGTTTCCCTGTTCCAAATTCAGTTTTCTAAAAACATTCTTCAGATGACTTCGGCTCTACCTGGAAGCACAAAGTCAAAGGCCAATACGTATGCCTGATTCTAGCATTTGTGACGGATGCATCAATGATGCGTGGGAGGCGTTGAACAGCCGGACCGATGCTACTGACGTCAATGGTATATATGGCATGGCCTTTAACCATGGGTACCACTCGCGAAGATGGTTAACAGCGCACAGAGGAGGCAGAATTTCCATCGATCATGACGGCGGTGCCTTTATTGGTCGTACGGACACCTTATTAGCGTCACCATGTCGGTTACGACTTATGCAGTCAGTGTGAAATTAATGCAGATGAATTGAGCGTTTATAGAGATAACACTATGCATGTACTACATGGCTCAAGTTTCGAGTGAATTCATTTTCAACGCGATGAATTCATACGTAATTGCAATCGATGTTTCTCGATTTTCTTGGATTTCGTGTTGGAATAAGGTCCAAGTACCAAGCTTCGCAATGCGTAGCAAGCCAACCGCGTGTTTGACTTTTCGCGTTTAATGCTTGCTAGAGGAGCCTGTCGTACAAGGACCCTTTGCCAGGCGCCATTGCATATTAAATTTATGCGCTGGATCCAATGGAACGTTTTGGTAAGACAATTTTTGTAGCGCATGCGTTATGGGAGATGATAGATGACATCGAGCTGCGTTGATACTGTGCCATGAACAGGCGAGTGTCACGGTCTACAGACATTCTCCCGCTCTGCCTCGAATGGCATCCTCAAGAGGCGTTCCTTCCTTGCCTTCTCCCATACCGCAGCAAAGGCCCTACTTCATGTCAACGTGATGATCCCCGCCCCCTTTTTTATTTCGATACATCTTTCACATATGGCACATCCATTTGTGCGTATTCTGTCATTGGGTGATCAACCAAATTCCCGTGCAGTGGTCGGTACCGTCGCAAGTAGTTCGCATTGGACAGATGAAATTGTTCGTGGGACCTTGGCCGGCTCTCCCAAAGCGCGGCTCCTTTGAGAGGAAGGGAACGGGGCCTACTGTTGAACATTGAAACTGTCTCCTGCCGCGCAGCCGCTTATACATTGGAGACGCGGTAGCCACCACTTAATCTACCAGCCTCGCTTATGTATTTACAACAGCTAAACCTGGTGAGGGTACCTTTAAGACGACTCTGTCTGCCTTACGGATTACCAGCTACGCCATATTAGTACTCTGTAAAACATGCGGTCATTACATTTAACGCAGCGTGCCGAGATTGCTGCTGTTGCATCGTCTAATGACACTGTCATGTGCACTTGTAATTCTGCAAGTCTTTCCCATCTTCTCGGATGCCAGCAACACCACCCTCACATATGCGCATTGGGCGACCTATCTTAGTTTGTGTGATAGTTATCGAAGGCTTGCAGAGCACCTGCGCCATTTTTTTTATTGTGAGTTGTTAAACATGCTCTGCTAACTGTAAATGCATTCCTAGGAACTTCAGCTGCAGACGTATGTAAATATATGCATGGAATAGTCAGGCTTTTAGAGAATATTCCACTATCAGTTTGAGCTTGCATCTGTCACATCAAGACAAGGTTTTCCAGGGTATACTTCTAGCTTCAATGCAGTTGTGCCCTTGTCCTGTCGCCTTTTCCTTTATACACAATCCGATTAAGCTGTCTACGGCTAGCAATAGATAGGCGGTATGGAAAACGTGCCCGGGCACTTTTGCACACGACCCATTGACCTATATAATATGGTTGTTGATATCGGGGTACAAAGTAATGAAAGTGTCAACATGCTGGTTGGTGACATCATTCGCCAGTCATCCTTTCGCTGCACCCCCAAGCTTTCGAAACAATTTCCTTTTGTATAGGAAGCTTCGGCTCCGGGACATTTCAGATTTTCCTACTCAAATTGTAAAATGCATAAATGCCTTGAACAAAAACTCTTAGACTGACATGAACGATGTTCGTTGCATTTGAGAAAGTTTTAACTACTGTAGTCAGAGAATCATATATTTAGGGCTTGGATGGTATGCAGAAATTCCCGGAAATTGACAAGTTTCTAAAAATTTGAAACACTGTTTGCAATTTAGTAACTCTACTCCTAAAACAAATATTGCAGTCCTGTGAACCGATTGGTTTAGAATATCTAAAGCGGCCAAGTTTTATTTATGAATTAACAATTTACAGAAATGAAAAATGTTTCCAAGCGTTTTTCAAAAGTTGGAGCTACAACATTCTGGTAAATTTCAGACCGGTATTATCTTTGTCGATTTACGAGTGTAATAAACGTTCTTTTCAGAATTATGGTATCGTTTTTATTGCTCAATTACAGAGTTGCAAGCTCGATGTTTTTCTTTATATATTTTGGCTGAATCAGTACTCTTTAGACGGACGGTCACAGCTAATCATGAAGTTTGTTTACGGCAGCCACAAGATGTCATCGATTTCTATCACATTCGATTGCCTCCATCAAAGTTGGTGCAAGTGTGACAGAGAAAAACAATATCCCTGCTCCCAAGTACTTAGACAGAAGCCTCCGCGTCGAAGTTTTCTTTTGCATGTTACTAACTAAGCAGCTTTACAACAACGAGAACGCTTCCTTCTTCGTAAAGGCATGTTTGGTCAGTGCCAAGGCCTCCTTGTTGAATTTATCAAACGTTCCATTGTGATCTTGGTGAATCATGGAATACGCTTCTTGCTGGAAATTAGAAGCAGAGATTTGACCTGTGTAGCGCGAAAAAATTGTGAGACGTCTTTTCCTTCGAAAGCTGTTGTGTTCTATTCATCATCATCATCAGCCTGGTTACGCCCAATGCAGGGCAAAGGCCTCTGCCATACTTCTCCGACAACCCCGGTATGTACTAATTGTGGCCGTGTCGTCCCTGCAAACTTTTTAATCTCATCCGCCCACCTAACTTTCTGCCGCCGCCTGCTACGCTACCCTTCCCTTGGAATCCAGTCCGTAACCTTTAATGACCATCGGTTGTCTTCCCTCCTCATTACATGTCCGGCCCAGGCCCATTTCTTTTTCATGATTTTAACTAAGATGTCATTACCTGGCGTTTCTTCCCTCACCCAATCTGCTCTTTTCTTATGCCTTAACGTAACACCTACCATTCTTCTTTCCATAGCTCGTTGCGTCGTCCTCAATTTGAGTAGAACCCTTTTAGTAAGCCTCCAGGTTTCTGCCCCGTAGGTGAGTACTGGTAAGACACAGCTATTATACACTTTTCTCTTCAGGGATAACGACAACCTACTGTTCATGATCTGAGAATGCCTGCCAAACGCACCCCAGGCCATTCTTATTCTTCTGATTATTTCCGTCTCATGATCCGGATCAGCCGTCACTACCTGCCATAAGTAGATGTATTCCTTTACCACTTCTAGTGCCTCGCTACCTATTGTAAATTGCTGTTCTCTTCCGAGACTGTTAAACATTATTTTAGTTTTCTGCAGATTAATTTTTAGACCCACTCTTCTGCTTTGCCTCTCTAGGTCAGTGAGCATGCATTGCAATTGGTACCCTGAATAACTAAGCAAGGCAATATCATCAGCGACTCGCAAGTTACTAAGGCATTCTCCATTAACTTTTATCCCCAATTTTTTCCAATCCTGGTCTCTGAATACCTCCTGTAAGCATGCTGTGAATAGCATTGGAGAGATTGTATATCCCTGCCTGACGCCTTTTTTTATTGCGATCTAGTTGCTTTCTTTATGGAGGACTACGGTGGCTGTGGAGCCGCTATCGATATCTTCAGTATATTTATATATGGCTCGTCTTCACCCTGGTTCCGTAATGCCTCCATGACTGCGGAGGTTTCGACAGGATCAAACGCTTTCTCGTAATCAATGAAAGCTATATATAAGGGTTGGTTATATTCTGCACATTTCTCTATCACCTGATTGATAGTGTGAATGTGGTGTATTGTTGAGTAGCCTTTACGGAATCCTGCCTGGTCTTTTGCTTGACAGAAGTCTAAGGTGTTCCTGATTCTATTTGCGATTACCTTAGTAAATACTTTATAGGCAACGGACAGTAACCTGATCGGTCTATAATTTTTCAAGTTTTTGGCGTCCCCTTTCTTATGGATTAGGATTATGTTAGTGTTCTTCCGAGATTGCGGTACCCTCGAGGTCACGAGGCATTGTTTATACAGGGTGGCCAGTTTCTCTAGAACAATATGTCCACCATCCTTCAACAAATCTGTGGTTACCTGATCCTCCCCAGCTGCCTTCCCCCTTTGCATATCTCCCTAGGCTTTCTTTACTTCTTCCGGCGTTATGTGTGGGATTTCTAATTCCTCTAGACTAATTTCTCTTCCATTATCGTCTTGGGTGCCACTGGTACTGTATAAATATCTATAGAACTCCTCAGCCACTTGAACTATCTCATCCATATTAGTAATGATATTGCCGGCTTTGTCTCTTAACGCATAAATCTGATTCTTCCCAATTCCTAATTTCTTCTTCACTGCTTTTAGGCTTAACTACAGCGTATTCCTTTTCAGAAAAAAATCCACATTTTATAAATTTTAGCGTGCTTGGCCCTTTCGTCCATACGAATCTCTTGTTTGCACTTGGCACCTAATTTCAGAATTTCTGAAAGAAAAAGTACTGTATACGCCAACGCAGGCGCCAGCTTTCCCTATCATCAAAGGTCAACTAAAACGGTTTGCATGCCACCATTTTTGAGCGCTCAATTTTTTTGCTCATTGAATTACCTTTGCACAGCGGTGAGTGAACATCTCTTCTGTTTTTTCGTGCCATGCAGATACCACTGACAGCGGAAGCACCAATTACGCGCCTGCAGTAAACGCCGACAGGACCGATCACGCCAGGCCCAGTACGAGTCGTGCTGGCATCGAGAAAGTATCGTTCACTACGAAAGACATCGTGAGGTGAGCCTACATTTCGAAATATTTCTTGACATGAAACAACCTAGCCATTTAAGGAACTGCGACAGCAACCGTACCGCTCACGCCGGACCTTATCCCACATAATAAATAGAAAAGTAGCTCATAACTATAAAAGCAACCGAAAACATCTGCGCCAAAGACGTGTGAAAACGCTTCAAGGACGCCTTATGACGCTTTAGAGACTCCTGAAGACGCTCGAAGGATGCGTGATGTTTAAAAGAAGCATGAAGATGTTTCTGAGAAGTGTGCATACACTTTTAACAGACGTGCGGTGATGGTTCACAGACATAGTGGAGACGTTTCGCAGAGGCAGTGGAGACGTTTAAAGGGCGCGTTCGGACGTTTTAAGGATGCGTGAGGACGCTTGAAGGATGCGCGAAACCGCTATTCATTTCTCCATGCCATAGGGTATGCTGACGCGGCGTGTAAACAGGTAGTTCTGCAGCAGCTTCGCAGACGAAGAGTGCAGCCAATGTTGGGCAAGCAGCCCCTTCGGCGGGTGCAGCCAGCGTTGCTCCACCTTCCAAGAAGAGCCCGCCAACTTCTAGGTTCCTTGCATTTAAAGATATTGACACGTGTACTTATCTTTATCGGGCGACCACGTTTCGCCACCTAATAAATGTAATCGCACAGCGCGGGACGCGCCACCTGCATGTACCCGAAGTTTCTGGAAAGTTATCGTTACTTCTACCCGGCTATCCGTTGTCGCCGAACGTTGTGTTATCTGATTTCATCGTGTAACGCGAATGGCGTAGAACTTTGTGGAAGGTACGCGGGTCCGAGCGATTAGTCTGGAACATTCGACGACTGCTCTATAAAAGCCGATGCGCTTGACTCGCTGATCAGATTTTCGACGATCGCCGACCGTGTTCGCCGCTATCGTTGTGCTACAAGTGTAGCCTGTTTTGTGGGCACAGGTTCGCCCACTAAAATCTAGTTTTGTATTCACCGTATTGCTGCTTTTCTTCACCGTCACTACCACGTGACATCTGGTGGAGGTGCTTTTCTTTCATATACTGGACGCCCCCGACAAGCCGTGATCCAAGCCCGGACCGCAAAGAGAACACCAACGTAGTCCCGGAGCATCGAGCAAGCCGCCGTCTTCAACAGCTGCCCCCGGAGCACGGACTTCTACCTGAGAAGACCAAGAAGATCGTGGACAAGGCAACCCCAATGGCAGCCCCAGCGTCCCCCATCGTGCTGCAGCAGCCCAGGGAACCTCCGACGTTCCGCGGATCAACGTTCGAGGACCCGGAAACCTGGCTCGAGACGTATGAGAGGGTCGCTACGTTTAACGGTTGGGACAGCGACGACAAGCTGCGGCATGTCTATTTCGCACTGGAAGACGCCGCCAGGACCGGGTTCGAGAATCGAGAAGCCACCTTAACAACGTGGGACCCGTTCCGAAGAGGCTTCTTGCAAACGTTTACTAGCGTCGTGCGAAAAGAGCGAGCCCAAGCACTACTAGAAACCAGAGTGCAGCTGCCAAACGAGACGATCGCGATCTTCACGGAGGAGATGGCCCGCCTTTTCCGGCACGCCGACACGGAAATGTCAGAGGAAAAAAAGACCGCTTCCTGATGCGGGGCGTCAAACAAGAACATTTCGCAGGACTTATTCGTAACCCGCCGAAGAACGTAGCTGAGTTTTCTGCAGAAGCATCGACGATCGAGAAAACTCTGGAGATGCGCACCCGGCAATATAACCGCCAGGGGCTCACGCCGCAGTACGCCACCCAAGGACTGGATTCCGGCGACCTTCAGGAGACAATCAGGGCCATTGTGCGTGAAGAACTGCGCAAGGTCCTGCCTTCGTCGCAGCCCCAAGTGGCTTCGATCGCCGACATCGTGAAAGAAGAGGTGCACCGATCGCTTGGAGTTCCTTAGCTGCAACCACAATTACCGCAGCTCCAGCCAGAAGCGATGACATACGCCGCCGTCGCACGCCGTCAAGGTCCCCCTCCGCGACCACGCCAGGGCCCTGCAACGACGCAGTTCCGTCGTCCGCCGCTGCCGCCGCCAGCAGGCCCACCCATCGCACAGCGCACCTACGCTAGGAAGACGGACATTTGGCGAGCCCCCGACCACCACCCGCTCTGCTATCACTGCAGAGAAGCCGGCCATGTTTATCGCCGATGCCCATACCGGGAGATGGGACTGCGAGGTTTCGCCGTCAACGCTCCGCGCCCGCAGCAAGGTGAACGCCCTCGCGATATCGCCGACTACCTCGCCGCTACTCAGTGGAGCTCTCGACGACCGTCGCGTACGCCATCACCAGGCCGCTACCTCTCGCCGCAGCGCAGACCATACACTGGCCCAGCCCGGGGCCGGTCAGCGAGCCCATATCCGGAAAACTAAAAGCAGCAACCGATGGAGGTGCGGTTGCTGTTCGTCGAACTGACGAAGATCCTCCACCGCCGACGAAGACGCCGAAGAATCCATCTCGACGACATAATAACGACACGCCGCCGTCCCGAGGAAGTCAGGAAGCCAAGACCACACCGACGAAAGACGACTTGACGACGCGACGTACCAGCTTCAGTTCAACACGACGCAGCCGTGATCCGACGCCAAGACCCAACTGCAACGAAAGACAAAGAACCACCGACCTCGACGTGCTTCTAGATGGCCACGCAGTCACCGCCTTAGTCGACACAGGCGCCGATTCCTCAGTCATCAGTGGACACATCGCCGTCCAGTTGAAGAAGGTTAAGACTGCATGGGAACGCCCTCAAGTTCGGACCGCTGGAGGACACCTGATTACGCCGACAGGAATGTGCGCGGCAAGAATTACCATCCACAACCGGACTTACCCTGTCACCTTCGTTATCCTCCAACAGTGTTCATGAGACACCCGCCGTGGTTGCTCAGTGGCTATGGTGTTGGGCTGCTGAGCACGAGGTCGCGGGATCGAATCCCGGCCACGGCGGCCGCATTTCGATGGGGGCGAAATGCGAAAACACCCGTGTGCTTAGATTTAGGTGCACGTTAAAGAACCCCAGGTGGTCAAAATTTCCGGAGTCCTCCACTACGGCGTGCCTCATAATCAGAAAGTGGTTTTGGCACGTAAAACCCCAAATATTATTATTAGTGTTCATGAGACGTCATTCTCGGCATGGACTTCCTCAACCAACACGGCGCAGTCATCGACCTGAAGTCGAAGTCAATAACGCTGTCGGAAGATAATGCGATACCGCCGGAGAGCCCTCGTAGTCACCACGCCTTGAGTGTGCTCGAACATCAAGTGAGCATCCCGCCTCGCTCTAGGATTTTTATTTCGGTCGGCACCGAAACACCCGCTCACGTAGGTGTCATCGAAGGCGACCAACGTCTACTGCTAGACCGTGAAATTTGCGTCGCAAGAGGGATCGCTCGATTGCACGGAGGACACATGAAAGTGTTGCTGACAAACTTCAGCCAGGAGTTCAAGCACATCAACAAGGGCACGATGATCGCATACATCGAGGAAATTCTGGAAAACAGCAATGCGTTTGTCCTCTCGGATTCTGCCGCATCTACCCCGACGACCGTAGTCCCCAAGCCAGACTTCGACATAAATCCAAATCTCCCGACGATTAAGCAACAACAGCTCAGAAGTCTACTTCGACGATACAAAGAGTGCTTTTCGACGTCATCAGGGATTCGACAAACCCCAGTCGCAAAGCATCGCATAATAACCGAAGAGGGCGCTCGACCTCTCCGCCAGAGCCCATACCGAGTTTCGACGCGAGAACGTGAAGCTATAAGGCACCAAGTCGACGAAAGCTGCGCGACGACATCATCCAGCCGTCCAAAAGCCCGTGGGCATGTCCTGTAGTCCTGGTGAAAAAAAAAGGACGGAACCCTGCGTTTCTGCGTCGATTATCGTTGTCTGAACAAGATCACGAAGAAGGACGTATACCCCCTCCCACGGATAGACGACGCACTGGATCGGCTCTGCAACGCTAAATACTTCTCGTCAATGGACCTCAAGTCTGGCTATTGGCAAATAGAAGTCGACGAAAGAGATCGCAAAAAGACGGCCTTCGTCACCCCAGACGGCCTCTACGAGTTCAAGGTTATGCCATTCGGACTGTACTCGGCTCCTGCAACGTTCCAGCGCGTGATGGACACAGTTTTAGCAGGATTGAAGTGGCAGACCTGTCTCGTTTACTTGGATGACGTCGTCGTCTTCGCCGGAAATTTCGACGATCACCTGAGGCGGCTTGCGACAGTACTAGAGGCCATCAAGTCATCAGGGCTCACTCTGAAGCCGGAAAAGTGTCGATTCGCTTACGATGAGCTTTTGTTCCTAGGCCACGTCATCAGCAAATCAGAAGTACGCCCCGACCCTCAGAAGACAGCTGCCATCGCAAAGTTCCCGCAGCCAACCGACAAGAAGGCAGTGCGCAGATTCCTTGGCATGTGTGCCTACTATAGGCGCTTTGTCAAGGACTTTTCACGCATCGCGGAGCCGCTAACACATCTAACCAAATGCGATGTCGAGTTCAACTGGGAAACGCCGCAGGCCAAGGCATTTCAAGAACTCAAACGACGCATGCAGTCGCCGCCGGTACTTGCACACTTCGACGAGGACGCCGATACCGAAATCGACACTGACGCCAGTAGCCTAGGCCTCGGTGCCGTCCTAGTCCAGAGGAAAGAAGGACTTGAACGGGTGATATCGTATGCTAGCCGGTCGCTGTCAAGAGCGGAAAGCAATTATTCTACGACTGAAAAGGAATGCCTCGCCATCATTTGGGCTACAGCTAAATCCCGCCCTTACCTCTATGGCAAGCCATTCAAAGTCGTCAGCGACCACCACGCGTTGTGTTGGCTAGCTAACTTATAGGACCCTTCAGGACGGCTGGCGCATTGGAGCCTCAGACTACAAGAATACGACATCACTGTAACATACAAGTCCGGAAAAAAACACTCAGATGCCGATTGCCTATCACGCGCCCCCATTGACCCACCGCCGCAAGATGACGAGGATGATGACGCCTTCCTTGGCATAATAAGCGCGGAAGACTAAGCCGAACAACAACGAGGGGACCCGGAGCTAAAAGGCCTTGTCTAGTATTTGGAAGGGCACACCGACTTTGTCCCTTGGGCATTTATGCGTAGATTATCTTCGTTCACGCTTCAAAACAACCTACTCGTGAAGAACTTCTCACCAGTCCGCGCCAGCTACCTTCTTGTTGGACCGTCAGCGCTGCGTCCAGAAATACTGCACGCCCTACATGACGATCCGACCGCTGGGCACCTCGGATTCTCCCGGACGCTGTCGAGAATACAGGAAATGTATTACTGGCCGCGTCTGACCGCCGACGTCGCCCGTTACGTCAAGACATGCCGAGACTGTCGACGACGCAAGACAAAACCGACAAGGCCAGCAGGATTACTACAGCCGATCGAACCTCCTCGCCGACCATTCCAGCAGATTGGGATGGATTTGTTGGGACCGTTTCCGATGTCAACATCCGGGAATAAGTGGATCGTCGTGGCGCTGGACTATCTCACCCGCTTTGCTGAAACTAAAGCTCTACCAAAAGGCAGCGCAGCCGAAGTGGCGAAATTTTTCTTTGAGAACATCCTGTTGCGACATGGCGCTCCAGAAGTCCTCATCACCGACAGGGGAACGGCTTTTACAGCAGAGCTCACCCAGGCCATTCTGCAGTACAGCTAGACAAGCCACAGGAGGACAACTGCCTACCATCCGCAGACGAATGGTCTCACGGAGCGCCTCAACAAGACCCTCGCCGACATGCTAGCAATGTACGTCGACGTCGAGCACAAGACGTGGGACGCGATCCTGCCGTATGTAACCTTCGCTTACAACACGGCGGTGCAAGAAACAACACAGATCACGCCGTTTAAGCTGGTTTACGGCAGGAACCCGACGACGACGCTCGACGCCATGCTGCCCCACGTCACTGACGAAGAGAATGTTGGCGTCGCTAGCTATCTCCAGCGCGCCGAAGAAGCCCGACAGCTCGCCCGCCTGCGGATGAAGAACCAACAGAGGGCCGACAGCCGACACTACAACCTCCGACGACACTTCATGGAGTACCAGCCCGGCGACCGTGTTTGGGTTTGGACACCGATACGCCGACGAGGACTGAGTGAGAAACTATTGCGCCGCTATTTCGGACCCTACAAGGTCATTCGACGTATTGGCGCACTGGACTATGAGGTCGTGCTAGACGGAATTTCGCATTCACAGCAGCGCCGCGCACGATCTGAAGTGGTCCACGTGGTGCGTCTGAAACCCTTTTACGGACGCTGACGAACTTCCTTATTTTGTTGTTTTCTTTGCTACGGGTGTTTTTCCTTATTTCGTTTGTATGCAGCATCGGGTCGATGCTTTTTTTTTTAAGAGGGGGTATTGACACGTGTACTTATCTTTATCGGGCGACCACGTTTCGCCACCTAACAAATGTAATCGCACAGCGCGGGACCCGCCACCTGCATGTATCCGAAGTTTCTGGAAAGTTATTGTTACTTCTACCCGGCTATCTGTTGTCACCGAACGTTGTGTTATCTGATTTCATCTTGTAACGCGAATGGTGTATAACTTTGTGGAAGGTACGCGGGTCCGAACGATTAGTCTGGAACATTCGACGACTGCTCTATAAAAGCCGACGCGCTTGATTCGCTGATCAGATTTTCGACGATCGCCGACCGTGTTCACCGCTATCGTTGTGCTAAAGTGTAGCCTGTTTTTGTGGGCACAGGTTCGCCCAATAAAAGCTAGTTTTGTATCCCACCGTATTGCTGCTTTTCTTCACCGTCACTACCACGTGACAATATTGTCACTCAAGGGTAGGTGTTGCCAAAGCACCGCTTGCAAGAAGGTCGCTGAACACGATTTCTAGTCGAACGGCGCCACCGTTTCACTTGGAGTCGTGTAACCCACACAAACCCTGCGTCATATGGAACGAAACAAACTTTGTAAGCTAAGTAAGCCGTCTTATATTTCACACGAAGCACAAATGTCTTCTGCAGTATGTACTCACAAATATTTCGGATGAATGTAAAGGGACGTCTACGCAATCTAGATGATTTTAAAGAACTTATTTAAAACTTAGTCCTAAACTGATGTCACCCGCCGTCGCTGCGTAGTGGTTAGTGTTCGACAGGAAAGCACGAGGTCGTGGGATTAATCTCCTACCATGGCAGCCGCATTTCGTTGGGGGCGAACTACGAAAATACCTGAGTACTTTGATTTAGCTCCAAAATAAGAGCCCCTGGTAGTCCAGTTATGCCGGAGTCCCCAACTGCGACGTGCGTCATAAAGAAGTCGTGGTTTTGACACATAGATCCCCATAATTCCGCAATCTTGAACTATATTGCGTTGAGGAAACACACCTAATAACTATACACACTCTCATAGACAATGTTATTTTTAACAACAGATTGCGACGATGGTCTCCTCTCGTCGGTTGGTGTGGCTACAATAGTAGACAAAGGGCTTCCCTACCATCAATTACAGCTTCTAATGGCCTTTGAAGCAGTTGCTGTTGGAGCACTGCTGATCGATATGATGCTGACAATGACTTCCATTTGCATCCTTCCCAATCATGAACTTCAAGGAACAGTTTCAGAGCCCTATGATGAACTTCCCGAAATCTATATAGTCTTGCGAGATGATAATGCACATAGTCCCCTTTGGGGAGATTCTAGCTGTAGTTCTCACTGTAAAATTTTTTCTCCTGTGGACACATCTTTATTAATAACGAGCCAAAATTATTTCGCTTCAAATAAAACATTCTCCTCGATAGACATATGTGTAGTATCGTGTACACTCCTGCCCTACTTGGAGGGGAACGTTCTAAAAAGTCTGTGAGAAGTCTGTTCCCGGAACTGATGAGCCTATGTACCCAATAAAAGAACACCTGCACCTTGATATACAAATTGCTCTGTGCCCCCTTTTGAACACAATGTGGGCAACAATATTCATTTCTTTAGCATGGAAAGACGCTATTTATGTACCCATCTTAAAACAGCGTAAGGACACATCTTCTATTGCAAGTTACCGGACTAAAGCATTAAGAGGCTGCTCGTGTAAGCTATTTGAAAAAATGATCAAACGAGAGGGCGGACAGTAGACTCGTCCACATGCTAGAAGCCAAGTAATCGTTACTGTAAAGATGGAAAGGGCAACGCCTGAACCATCGGCTGTGAGAGGAGATTGCGGAGTTAAATTGGAGCATCGAGCAGCACTGCTCCACACTAGTTAGGCAGCAATGGGACGAGATCTGCAACATGACTGACGGGCAGGTACGCAGAGGCGGCTCTTGGAACCATCTGAAGCACCTATTCGTCGGCGCAAAAAACTAAGCCGTCGCGGAAGGACGCGATGAGCAATCTGCTATATGAGGCATGCAAGGCCGAAACACCGGACGAGCTTGTAGCAAGACTGATGGCCAGGCACCTCCCCGTGGCGCATGCGGCAACTACCGAGGACGCGACCTCCCAATACTCGGGTTGACCTAACGCGGAATTTAATGCCGGCTTCACCACGGAAGAGATAAACAAGCACTCGGAGGCCTCAACAGCCGATCCGAACCGGGGGCGGATAACATCACGAACTGGCCCTCCGCAATCTGGACGAGAGTGGCGTGGAACAGCTCATTGCGATAGTTAGTGAGACGTGGAGTTCAGGCAAAGTTGCCATAGAATGGAAGACGGCCAAAACAGTCTTAATACCAAAACGCGGCAAACCTCTCATCATAGATAATCTGCGCGCAATCTCGCTTACGTCATGCGTGGGTAAGACCATGGAGCGTGCGGGGCTTAACCGTATGAAGCCTCACCATGAAGAGAACGAAATAGATCCTCAGAACATCACTGGCTTTCGTCAGGGGCTGGGGACGCAACACGCTATGAAGCTGGGGAAAAGCCAGATGCTAGACAACACAACAAGAGGAGTCAAGGACATCCTAGGCCTAGACCTAGAAAGGGCCTTTGATAACATACGGCACTCCTTCATTCTCCAACAAATCTCAACACTCGGAGTTGGTCAATGTCTCCATGACTACATCCGTGACTTCCTCAAGGGAAAGCAGGCCTCACTACAAGTCAGGTCTCTGCAGTCGGAGCCAGTCGTACTGGGCGACTGAGGAACCCCGCACTCCTACACTCTTCAATCTGGCCATGATAGGACTGTTCAGGGAACTGAATCGATTCGAGAACCTCCAACATGCCATCTATGCAGATGACGTCACCATGTGGGTGGCAAAGGGTAGCAAAGGACAAATCGAGCACACTTTACAAAATGCGATCCGAACCACTGAGGAGTACCTCAAACCAACAGGCCTGTGGTGCTCGCCGAGCAAGTCTGAGCTTCTGATATACAGACGCAAGAGGCGAAGTCCCTAACTGAAGGGATGGGACACAGGCGCCAAACTATGCGTCCGCCTGTACACCGCTGAAGGCAACACGATTCCGGTGGTCGGTCGCATGAAGATGTTGGGCATCACAGTAGAGGCGAATGGCTCGAACACCATCGCAGTCACGAAGGTCACCACGAAGGCAGAGAACACCACATGCCTACTGAGACGCGTGGCCAACCGGAATTACGGGCTCAAGGAGGGCAACCTGCTTAGACTGGCGCAGGCTTTCGTAATCAGTCACTTCGTGTACATCGCCGCCATAGACAAATGGTTCAAAGTGGAGAGAGACAAGCTTGACACGCTCCAGCGTAAGGTCGCCAAGAGAGCCATGGGTCTACCCATGCACAGGAGCACGGATGCACTGGACGCATTAGGCATGTACAACACACTGAGCGAGATTGCGGAGGCACAGGAACGGGCACAGATCACCAGGCTGTCCGGCACACCTGCGATCGGGTGGATCCTACGTGAGATCGGCGTCGCACCTCGTGAGATAGTGTGTAACAGCCACGGGCTAACACCCGACCAGAGGAAAAAGATCAGGGCAGCCCCTCTGTCCAGGTGTATGAGCCTAGAGCACAACATTGACAGAAGGCTTGCTCGAGCCAAAGCACTGCTCCAACAGGCAGCCGCCTCCGAGAAAGCATGCCGCTTTACGGACGCAGCCAAATATCCTAGACGATAAATAAATAAATGACGAGCCTATGTAGCAGCGTTGGTCAACAAAGATGGCACGGTCATTACCGCGTGCATGGTCCGCACTGACAGTCCTGAGGTGGGCGAGCAGGCAGCCATCAGCCTTGCACTCCTAGAAGACGATAAAAGCTTGGTATACAGTGACCCCAAGAGGGAGATTGTCCTTCGAAACAGGGAGCATATCCGCGACTGTCGGGAGAATAATTTACTCGTCCCCTCACCCCAAACTACATCAAGTGGTGCCTGGAACCCATGGGACCATTGGGGGGGGGGGCGCTCCCCAAGCTAAACAAGACGGCACACGAGTCCACGCGAGACTTAACTCACCGTGCGAGCACGGACTCCCTCTCGGCAGGATCAAAGAGCGAGCTCGACCCCCTCGTCACTTACAACGATCTCACCCAGCATTATAAGTTAGTCAAGAGAACCATGCCGCTACTGCACAAAGCACTCAATAAAGCACAAGAATCCACGTACAGGCGGCTTCAGACGGGCACCTACCCATGCCCAGTCTTCCTGCACAAAATCTTCCTGAACGCGCACCTTCACAATGCGTGTCGCTACTGTAAGAATATATCTAGCCTTGCGCGCATGCTCTAGGGTTGCCCCCTGGCGCCGGGGGCCAGGACCACCAAGGAAGAGTGGGACCAAGCTCTACACAGCTCGGAGTTGAAGCACAGGTCTTGGCTGTCCATCGGGCCCACGACGCGGCAGAGGGGCATGGCCTGACGTGGGTGCGGTCCGCTGCGCACTAATCGAGCGCACCGACAGACCTCAAGGAAGTTATTCGTCCATCCATCCAATAAGTGAGGGCAATTACTTTCTTCAATGAGACCGATTGCTTGACCATCTCGTGTAGATACACGCTTACATCCGGCAAACTTCTGTTTAAAAACAGTTCTTTCTGTCAGTGTTCCTTGATATGCAAAACGCTTGACGCCCCACCTGGCCCCACGGAAGCTTGCGACATCTCTCGGTAATGTGTATTCGAGGCAACATGCTTAGCTTAGTAGAAAGTTATTTACAGAGCTGGCAATGCTCTGTCGGTGCAATTATTCCAGGAAACTGGGTTACAAGAGGCTCGAGCACTCATTTATACCATTGTGATCGTAAAAAATGATTTTGGTGCTATTATTTACTCCACAACCGATGTTTTATTCCGCTTGCGTTGATGACGAGCAGATTGAATTTAAATGAAGTAATCTCGCAATGCGTGAAAGCGCAGTTCAAACTGGCTTGAAAAAGCGTCGACAGAGGCACAGGAGAATTTATTTGAATTACATTTCTTGAAAAGCTCCTCCCTGCTTTCTTTTCGAAAGTGAGGCGCGGTCCAAGACCTCCACTTTGAAGTTCATGTAAATACTTACCAGTGAAAAAAAAAGAGCAAAGCTTTAGGGCATCATTTTAGGCCCGAAGTTAGCCTTCACGCCTGAGAGAGTAACTGGAAATTGAAAACTGATAGACAGGAAGGTCACCCAACATTTAGCCAAGTTGGATAACCGGAACTGGACAAAGGGAAGAAGGAAGGGAAATTATAAAAGTCTACGGTGGATATCGCTGACCTAGCAGAGTTCTCTGCTCTATACCACAACTAGTCACTCAGTCCAGAAGTACCTTAAAAACAAATGCAAGAAAACAATGAAGATTCTTAAACTTCTGTCACAAACAACGTGGGGCTGTGACTGGATGTTCCTCAAACTTCTACAGAAGCCTCATTGGAACACGCCTGCATACGGTGCCATAGAGTGTCAGTGTGCTGGATCCTGAGAATCACCTAGCCATCCGGCTGACCCGTTGTAAGTACTGTATCAGTTAAGGTGACAGTGTTCGTGCAAATCAAGTTGCTGTTGTAAATATAGCGTATGAGCGCCATGCATCAGACATTGCCGTGAGTGGGTTGTGCGTCCTATGCCAGCTAACGCAGTCTGTAATTAATGAGTCTGAAACATTGGAGGTAGCGCGTTTAGCAAACAGAACTTTGCTCTTTTGGAACTTGCTTTTATCAAAAGATAACTTCCACCTTTTGTCACAGTTGTAAGCATCTCATATCAATTATTTTATTATTTGCAGCAGTTCTGACGCCGTCTGGCGTTACCAGTCAAACACGGAGCGCAAGCCGAAAACCGACCAGATTTACAACCTCGACGGTACGTAGGCGATCGTCTTTCGCCTTTACAATAAATATGGGAGAGATGCCCTACGTCGACCGTGGCAGTGGTGCATTTATTGCACATAAAGGTGCGCTTCACTAAAGCCGCCAAGTTGGTTTCCGCAGGAGTCATCTTATCACTCTCCTTAGTAAGCAATTTGTTTAAATTTATACACAGCCTATGTAGCAGAACTTTTGAATCAAATTATACTCACATCAGTGATATAGCGAAGGCACCCTCCTAGGTTATCGAGGCAGAAACCTAGACTATACATTCTACGGAGTATTCAGTTGAGTCATAATTGGACTCGGCGCTTCACCATAGCTGTATAATTTTATTTGTCAAGCAGCATCTGTGCGTTTGTCGTGCTGGCACTATAATTTTTCTCTTAAACCGATTGCACTTTGTTGACAAAGCTAATGCTTAGATACCCACCGTGGTTGCTTAGTGGCTTTGCCATTGCGCTGCTAAGCACAACGTCGAGGAGTAAAATGGCGGTTGCGGCGGCTGCATTTCGATCGAGGCCAAATACAAAAATACCTGCGTACAGTACACCGGGCGCACGTTAAAGAGCCCCAGATGACGAAATCAATCTGAAGGTTTCGGCACGTAATGCCCCACAATTGCAGTTCAATATGTTATGAATCAAATGCACAGAAAGATGTGCACTTAGGGCTGTGTTTCAGATGGCTCTACCGGAAGGTCGGAGCTGTACTACACGGGCGATCACTCAAGTGTACCGTGCTACAGGCAGCCGACGTAACCCGCTACGGCTGACTGCAAAAGTTACGCATATGAATTGGGGCTACTAAAGAAAGTTTATATTGAAGCTCTAGGTTCTAACAAGCCGAGGAACAACTTTATAATTTCTATGAAAATTTCGCGCAATGAGATACAAAATTGGGGGGCAAGTTGCTTAAGCTCTCAAACTATGAATCTACCCAAACTAACATAACAATACGCTTCTCAACAACCTCTAACTCTATGTCCATATTAAAAAGCACAGTACTCAGCGGCCTCCTATAAGTGTATCACTACCTAGCAATTGTAGCGTGTTGGTAACAAGAAAGTCCGCAACATGAAGACACCACTGCTTCCCAAACTAAATACGTTCTCTTTTTGTAAGGGGATTAGCACTGTTTACTTCCGTGAAGCATTTTTCATTCTTCCAGTATCCGTGCCACTTCCTTCACTGCTCTGACTGATATTAGTTGCGATTTTAATGGTGCTCCTCATAAAAGTAATAACGTTCGAAAATGAATCTTGCACGTGCGCAAGAACACCATAGTTCATTAAAATTCAGAGATGCTAAAACTGGAAACTTTATTACCAGTGCTCGTTAAACCGGTATTTATGCTTTCTTTTGCACAGTTAAGTGACATTGCCTCGCAAATTAACCCTTCATTACTTTCCAAGCTAATATGATGAGTGCAACACGACCGTTACATATACGCACTAAGTAATCTTTTAATGTAAACCATTGTTTGGTCAGAATTTGCTACTTTGACAGCAGCTATCCGTCTATATATCCGCCAAACACCTTGATAATTTCACGGTAGTTTAGTATGCATGTTTGGTATGAACTTGGTATGTACCAAAATACGCATAGTATGACAAGAGTGTACGAAGAACATAAATTATTGGTCATGACATGCATATCATGACATGCGTTTAACGTAGGTTATCAAACAGCCGTCTACGTCTTGGTGCTCTCATTGTAGCTTCGTTAACTTGGTAGGCATCAAAATTGTCATAGTATGACAAGAATGTATGAGCAACATCATTGTTAGGGCATAATATGTATATCATGGTATGGGTGTCAGAATGGTCATGAAACGGCCTCCTAAATCTTGGCGCTCTAATGGTTGTTTCTTTAACTTGGTATCTACCCCAATTGGCATAGTATGACAAGACTATGACAAACATAAATGACAAGTCATGACATGAAAATCCCGATATGCGTGTCATGTAGATCATCAAACAGCCGCCTACGTATTGGTGTATGTACCGAAATTGGCATAGTATGCCAAAAGTGTATGAAGAACATGAAAACTTAGTGCCCTTCTACTCTATTAAGAAGGATGGCAAAGGGAGCTGCGTATGTGGGCCCCTAATGAAGAAGTGCACCTCCGCCGTGGGACTGCCCGGCTTGCACAATCTTTCGGATCGGCCCACATATGGGCAGCTCTCAACGCCGCCTGCTTCCCCTCCGCTGCCGGTCTTCGGGATTTTCGTCTACACATGGGCACGATCCTGCGCGAACTAGCGCTTAACAGCTCTGCTCTAAGTCTTTGGTTATAACGTGAGTGAATTTCATGAAATGCTTGTCATGTAGGTCATCAAACATCCGCCTACATCTTGGTGCTCCCACGGTCGTTTCACTAAACCGATTAAAAACGGGGCATTGGATGCGCCGGATTTTTTAATGTTGCCTGATAGTCTATGGATTGCCTACCCAGGGATGTAAAGGACGACAGCAGTTTGAAGTATGAAATACATGTAGCTCCCGTTGTCGGCAACCTTCAGGAGACATTGAGCAAACCTCGGGAGCTGTTATCCAGGAAATCAAGACGAGAATGGGACGTGAATGGGGTGAGAACAAAAGGAGAACAAATTGGCATCGTTGGGAGAGTAAAACGATTTCATCCGGGGAACCAGTCAAAACGTAAGAAAATGCAGTCTCCTGGCTTCAACTCCTTGTACAGGACCGCATTACATAGGCTAGCTACAGCGCAAAGAAGTGAAAAAAATATTGGTTCAGATTGCACCGATAGAGAGCAGGAGTGCCCGATTAAAGGGGTTCACATGCCAGTCTCAAACCGCTGGGCGCTTTGAGAGTAGCCCTTCTCAGCGATGACCTCACCGATCAACATTAGGGCGTCCGGCACGCCGATGATGCCGCCCCTGTCAAAGGACTCGAGGCGGCGCCTAGGTTCGGGTGGTTATAGCCCCACCCCGCCCCAATCGCTGGCCATATTGAATAAAAGTTTTCACTCACTCGCTCCTACTTCTTGCTCATGCCCGCTTGCAACATCACTTAAGCTGTAATTTCTTGTACGCTGAAGTACATAGTGGCGTAGTGCTCATTTCATAGTGGCATATACTCGTGATTCTAGGAGCATCAGCAATTGTTCTTTTCGTAACGAGCTTCTAACAATCTATTGCTTGTAGCCTGTGTTTCCTTAAGAACTTCATATACAGGAGTCCTCAAATGGGATTCAGATAACCGGCTTCTGAAATGCGAGTACGTTGTTGACAGACGCATGTATGAGTCGTAGCAGGCCTACAATTTCTGGACAGTCTTTGAAGAAAAATTTATAATACCTCGTCTGAAATACGTCCTCTCACTTTCTCTTTGTCCTCGTTTACAACGGGCTATGGCTGCTGCTTGTAACAGATGAAAAAGAGCAAGAACACTGTGAAGCATCTGATGTGCCTATTACTAGATGAGGCGCCAGAAAGGTTGGGTCAAGGGCAGCGCGCTGAAAAAACAGACGTGTCCATTTTCGCTTCGTACACTATCTTGTTCGGACCGCGGGATGTGATGGAGCGTAATAATCTTCCGAAGAGGCCAACATGGCAGAATCTTGAGTGGTCAGCTCCCTTATGGCCACGAACTCTTATATGGATTCAAGACCGAGTTTTATAAAGAAAAGTTCACCGCATAGGCAAGCACTGTAATACGGTTCCTCTACCACTAACAGCTTTTGGCTCGACAATAAAAAAAATCCTTTCTTGTGAACTGGCGTTGCAGAGCTGGCAATTAACACTTTTTATGTACTTTGATACCATACAGGTGTATATTCCATTGGTAGCCCTAGTCAGCTGCACCTGGGGCCCACAAGCAGCATCAATCCCACAAAGCCTAGCACAAGCCGCACTGGAATGTTGGAAGCATCAGAAACTTTACTATAGGGAGCAAGGTAAGCCGACATCAAGAAAAGTTTCATTGCTAAACCACTCCGAGACTACATGGAATGCTTACTGGAGTGCAAGTGATAAAATCTCATGCAGTTGTGTCGACGACTGGCTTTTTCGATTGACATCGAGAGACACAGCGCGCTTGCCAAGTCCGTTATCAATGGCGTCGGCTAAGCGCTGCGGCGACTTCCTGGCGATGGCGTGTCCTATACGCAGAATGTGCACTTAAGTTAGAGTTCACTTACCCTGGAGGATTTGATGTTATGTGCAACCAACGACTGTCGTGCTTTCGCGCCGACATGAGATGGCTGAAACACGATCTCCCTTGGATGGCTACCTGCCCCCTCTAAATGTTCAAGGGAAGCGATAGCTCTGATGTCCGAAACAGGAACTGCATCAGCAGTTTTGAGCATTCGGCAAGTGAAGCTGGCGTTAACATGCTTCGTGGCGGCAAGAGAGTGACTCGACACGGAGAGATCAGAAAGCATAGGGTTTCATACAATATACTTGAGAGTACTCGGGTGCTTCCATCGTTGAGCCACCGTCGGAATGACGTGAAGTACATAGATTTGTCTGAATTTGTGTGCCTTCTTTGTCGTAAATTTCAGAGCAATCTATACACATCGAATTGCGGAAGGCGCTGCAGGCACGTACAATGGGTTCTAATGGAAACGAGTGAGCTTGTCGAGGTGGCCCAATGGAAACGCCCCAGGCGTCTCAAGGCACTGGCTTGCCCGCGATAAATAAATGAGGGCGTTACACATCCCTTGTCGATGCATGCGTCTGTGGTGTAATATCTTCAATATACGGCCTGTTTCACTAGAGGCCCTGTGTTCAAGTTCTCCCGCCCGAAAAGTTGATTATTTTTTGTTCAGTTATTTATTGCGCAGCACAGTGTTCAAATTAACCAGTTTACAAAGTCACTACGCCGTTTGAAGCCAGAAGGAGAATGTTTAGGCAAGTCTATGTACCTCCCATAATTCCCATGCTCCCGTAGAAACTAGCGCCAGATTTCCGTCTACTGATTATATTATGAAACTATTGCAAAAAGGAAGGAAACACCAAACGGCGCAATCATGAAGCTACAACAACTCGCCAGATGTTCATTCCTGTTAGCACGCTGCAATATGCGGCGCAGTTGAAGGCTCGTTGCCTGCTTACTCACTACACCTTAAAGAATTCATATAGATAGTGAAGAGAAAGATGTTAATCTAAATCAAGGCTCACAAAATGAAGCAGTGTATCTAAGTTTACTGAGCGAATGTAGCGTGCGCTCAAAAAAGAAAGCTTGCCCTAGAGCGACAAAACCGGTTGTAGGTGGTTGGTCGGGACGCTTGAGAAATGACTCTTCTTCGTTTCCCAGACAGTTAAATTTGTGTGCGTGAGTCCGCCATGAACAATCGCTAAATGACCGGCGTCACCGTTTTGTTGCGCGAGCTTTGAGATTATCGGATTCCGACGAGGCTCATTGTCGTTCACGACGTCGTCCAACGCTAGGTATATCATCATCAGCCTGGTTACGCCCACTGTAGGGCAAAGGCCTCTCCCATACTTCTCCAACAACCCCGGTCATGTACTAATTGCGGCCATGCCGTCCCTGCAAACTTCTTAATCTCATCCGCCCACCTAACTTTCTGCCGCCCGCTGCTACGCTTCCCTTCCCTTGGGATCCAGTCCGTAACCCTTAATGACCATCGGTTATCTTCCCTCCTCATTACATGTCCTGCCCATGCCCATTTCTTTTTCTTGATTTCAACTAAGATGTCATTAACTCGCGTTTGTTCCCTCACCCAATCTGCTCTTTTCTTATCCCTTAACGTTACACCTATCATTCTTCTTTCCATAGCTCGTTGCGTCGTCCTCAATTTGAGTAGAACCCTTTTCGTAAGCCTCCAGGTTTCTGCCCCGTACGTGAGTACTGGTAAGACACAGCTATTATACACTTTTCTCTTGAGGGATAATGGCAACCTGCTGTTCATGATCTGCGAATGCCTGCCAAACGCACCCCAGCCCATTCTTATTCTTCTGATTATTTCACTCTCATGATCTGGATCAGCAGTCACTACCTGTCCTAAGTAGATGTATTCTCTTACCACTTCCAGTGCCTCGCTACCTATCGTAAACTGCTGTTCCCTTCCGAGACTGTTAAACATTACTTTAGTTTTCTGCAGATTAATTTTTAGACCCACTCTTCTGCTTTGCCTCTCCAGGTCAGTGAGCATGCATTGCAATTGCTCCCCTGAGTTACTAAGCAAGGCAATATCATCAGCGAATCGCAAGTTACTAAGGTATTCTCCATTAATTTTTATCCCCAATTCTTCCCAATCCAGGTCTCTGAATACCTCCTGTAAACACGCTGTGAATAGCATTGGAGAGATCGTATCTCCCTGCCTGACGCCTTTCTTTATTGGGATTTTGTTGCTTTCTTTATGGAGGACTACGGTGGCTGTGGAGCCGCTATAGATATTTTTCAGTATTTTTACATACGGCTCGTCTACACCCTGATTCCTTAATGCCTCCATGACTGCTGAGGTTTCGACAGAATCAAACGCTTTCTCATAATCAATGAAAGCTATATATAAGGGTTGGTTATATTCTGCACATTTCTCTATCACCTGATTGATAGTGTGAATATGATCTATTGTTGAGTAGCCTTTACGGAATCCTGCCTGGTCCTTTGCTTGACAGAAGTCTAAGGTGTTCCTGATTCTATTTGCGATTACCTTAGTAAATATTTTGTAGGCAACGGACAGTAAGCTGATCGGTCTATAATTTTTCAAGTCTTTGGCGTCCCCTTTCTTATGGATTAGGATTATGTTAGCCTTCTTCCAAGATTCCGGTACGCTCGACGTCATGAGGCATTGCGTATACAGGGTGGCCAGTTTCTCTAGAACAATCTGCCCACCATCCTTCAACAAATCTGCTGTTACCTGATCCTCCCCAGCTGCCTTCCCCTTTTGCATTTCTCCCAAGGCTTTCTTTACTTCTTCCGGCGTTACCTTTGGGACTTCGAATTCCTCTACACTATTTTCTCTTCCATTATCGTCGTGGGTGCCATTGGTACTGTATAAATCTCTATAGAACTCCTCAGCCACTTGAACTATCTCATCCATATTAGTAATGATATTGCCGGCTTTGTCTCTTAACGCATACATCTGATTCTTGCCAATTCCTAGTTTCTTCTTCACTGTTTTTAAGCTTCCGCCATTCCTGAGAGCATGTTCAATTCTATCCATATTATACTTCCTTATGTCAGCTGTCTTACGCTTGTTGATTAACTTCGAAAGTTCTGCCAGTTCTATTCTAGCTGTAGGGTTAGAGGCTTTCATACATTGGCGTTTCTTGATCAGATCTTTCGTCGCCTGCGATAGTTTACTGGTATCCTGCCTAATCGAGTTACCACCGACTTCCATTGCACACTTCTTAATGATGCCCACAAGATTGTCGTTCATTGCTATATCAAGGCAATGCAAGAGCTTTCCGTAGCACGGGGCTAGCTCGCGGCCACGGTACGGTCCTTCGTCTTCCTCATCAGTCGGTACATACACAGGGATGCGTCTGCTTCATTACAATGCCCCGAGAGCCAAGCGTAGCCATCGTGGCGACTCCGGGCGCGGAGAAGAGCAGGTCTTAATACGATTTCAGGCGGTTGACGTGTACTGTCTCTCGCCCACGACGACACAGGTCTCGTGACACTGTCAGCGGCTCGACGATGTAGTTGACCAGTGAAGAGGCCTCGATGATACGGTATCGACCCTGATAACGCGCCAGGAGTTTGTAAGAAAGGCCGGTAATGTGGGCTGGTATCCAAAGCCACACAAGCGAACCAGGAGCAAAGTCGTGTGGTGGTTGATCAGTACGGTCATGTCTTGTCTTTTGACGTTCTTGAGTCTCACCAGTCAAAGTGCGTGCCAGCTGACGGCTATCTTCAGCATATTTGGCGACTTGGGAAAGCGGAGTATACTCTGTAGCGTCAGGTTGGTACGGCAGTATGGTGTCCAAAGGGCATGAAGGCTCACGACCATACATAAGGACAAAGGGGGAAAAGCCGGTGGTCGCTTGCGTCGCGGTGTTGAATGCGAGCGTAACAAAAGGGGAGTACGGTGTCCCAGTTCGAGTGGTCGGTTGAAATATACATCCGCCACATGTCGCCAAGTGTGTGATTGAACCGCTCGGTCAGTCCATGTGTTTGGGGATGGTACGCGGTCGATTTGCGGTGTATTATCCTGCACTCAGCGAGGAGAGCTTGGACGCCCTCCGACAGGAAGACACGGACCCTATCACTTAGTAGTTCTCGGGGAGCACCGTGGCGAAGAACAAAATTGCGAAGAATGGAAAAACCAACGCCATGGGCTGTCGCTGCTGGCAGAGCTTCAGTCTCAGCGTAGCGAGTAAGGTGAACTACACGGACAATAATCCACTGATATACACACCCGCTGCATGGAAGCGGGCCGTAGAGGGCGATGCCGAAGCGGTCAAACGGACCAGACGGGCATGGGAGCGGCTGCAACGGTCGTGTGAAACGATATGAAGGTGTCTTGCCTTGTTGGCATCTACTACAAGTCTGAATGTACTTTTGTACAACATTGTCCATGCCTCGCTAAAAATAATAACGCTGGCGCAACCTTGTGTAAGTTTTGAGTACGCCGGCATGAGGACTTAGAGGATCAGCGTGAAAAGACACGCAGATGTCAGAGCACATATGACGAGATATAGCAAGGAGCCATTTCCGACCGTCGGGCATGTAGTTGCGGCGATATAGAACGTTGTCCCACATGGAAAAGTGGGTTGCTTGGCGACGCAGTGCTCGTGTCGAAGTGACAGCAGCCGGAGCCGCAAGGTAGCCAAGTAACGTTACAAGTGTTGGGTCCTTGCGCTGCTCTGTGAGTATGTCAGTGATGGTCATGGTGACAGGTTGGACGAGGAAGCTGACAAAGACGCCAAATCAGGCGTCAGTGGGGAGCGAGAAAACGCATTAGTGTCGCAGTGCTTGCGACCAGAGTGGTACATGACGCAAATATTGAATTCTTGTAAGCGAAGCGCCCAACGTCCCTAGCGGCCTAACGGGTCTTTCAAGGAACAAAGCCAACGAAGGGCATGGTGGTCGTAACTACAGTGAAAGTACGACCGCGAAGGTGTGGGCGAAACTTGTTTAGTGCCCAGATGATCTTGAGGCACTCCTGTTCTGTGACGCGCAGTAATTTAATTCTGCTTTCTTTAGAGTACGGCTCGCATACGCGACGATGAATTCATCGTAGCCAGCTTTCCGTTGCGCTGAGACCGCGCCAAGGCGAACTCCGCTGGCGTCAGTGTGAACTTGCGTGGGAGCATCAGGGTCATATTGGCGAAGAATCGGTGGTGAGGTCAATAAGCGGTGCAACTGCTGAAAGGCAGCGTGACATTCAGGTGACCACGCTGCTATGCCGATACTAGCGGAAAGTAAACTTGTCAAGGGCGTCATGATGGATGCGAAATCACGTACGAAGCGACGAAAATAGGAACATGAGCCAATAAAACTTCTGACCAGCTCTTTGCCATCCGGCAAGCCGAAGATGCCGCCCGCGTCCAAGGACTTCGAGCCGCCACCGGAAGCCACCACAACAAAACTGCCGGACCATTCCTTAATAAAATTTCTTCTCTCCCTGAGGGTTTTGATTGACGTGGGCGTTGGGAAGCCTGAAATGGCGGGGTGCTTGTCTGGGTCCGGGAGGACGCCGTCTTTTGAGATAACGTGACTCAAGGTGGTTAGCTTGCTTGCACCGAAACGGCGCTTTTTGAGGGTAAGCAGTAGGACGAGAAAGGTCAGAATGTCATGCAGGCGAGCGAGGTGTGTCGGAAAATTTGTTGAAAAGACGACGATGTCGTCGAGCTAACATAAACAGGTCTTCCATTTGTAGCCGCGAAGGATGGTGTCAGTCATACGCTCAAAAGTAGCAGGCGCGTTGCACAACCCCAAGGGCAATACGTTAAACTCGTGTAGAGTCTCGGGTGTAACGAATGCTGTTTTTGGGCGGTCAGGGTCGGCCATTCGAACTTTCCAGTACCCGGAGCGTAGATCCAAGGAACTGAAATATTCTGCGCCTTGTAAACAGTCTAGAGCGTCATCAATCCGAGGCAGTGGATAAATGTCTTTTCTTGTTATCTTGTTTAGGCATCCGTAGTCAACACAAAAGCGAATGGAGCCATCTTTTTTTACGCACCAATACGACAGGTGAAGACGAAGGACTTTGAGAGGGACGGGTTACTCTACGTTTGAGCATGTCGTCCACTTGCTCTGTGATGATTCGGTGCTCTTCGGTGGAGACACGATACGGGTGCTGTCGCAAGGAGGAGTGGGAACCGGTGTCGATGGTGGGAGAAACGGCGGTGCCCAATCATGGCACTGTTTTTTGTCTTCCTCTCCAGTCGGCACATACACAGGGGCGCGTCTGCTTCATTGCAGGATGAACGTATTCCAAACAGTCTCGATAGTTGCAGGGCACCAATCAATGGCCTAGGTTAGGTTCTGGGCTACTTGCTGCATGCGCAGAGTATTACTTGGTGACCCTTTATTTAACGTTATTGTGTACACATTGCGTCAGTTCTCTTACCGTATTCGAAGTCTGTTTGGTGAACCCTCAGGAAAGGTGCCTGAATTAGGACGACTATGTGTGATTAGGAATATGTGTATTCATAAGAGCGGCCTACGTTGGCGACTTTTGGCGCATTCATAAGTTGTGTAAATTGACTTTTTTGCACGAAGACAAATCGCAGTAGGCGCTTAAGAAAGAACGCGATCTTTATCGCTTGCAAAGCTGAAGCTATGCAGGTTCCGACTATACGAGCACTAGTTTGTTGCATGCATTGTAATGCGCGATGGGGTGACTTAGGATCAGCATCGTTCTCGCAGAGCTTGGACAGTTTCAACGCACGCCTGGCAAGCGAAGTTTCACCTTTCCACTTGCTTCATTTCTTTTCCTATGTCATTACGTGACAAACTGCCTTTTCTTTATTGCTACATACACAAAAATATTACTGAATCAGGAGGGCTTGTGCTTTATTTCCAATTATTTGGAACCATGGTATCAGCAGGTCGCTCAAGTTCCAGAACGGAGATTTCCGTAATCAAGTTTGTCAGCGTATGCTAATGTACTGTAGGTGAGAAAACTAACTAAAGATCTACTGCCGATGAATAAAAACATTTTACGAACGTTTCATTTGAGGAAATCTATATAAAGGTAGCCATAAACATGTTTCAGGTTATGCCACGTTCTAGATAATGCCTCGGACCCCCAGAATATTCCCACATTCCCTAGGCGTGAACATGTCAGACAAGAAACTCGCATACACGATTTCGCCACATGTCCTTCTAGGTAATATTGCCAGAAAATTTATGATATGGACTATATAGACCTGCTCGTAATCGTCACCAACACCGTTCTGTCCTAAGTATAACGACCTCTGTGCAGCCCAGGCACACTCCTGGAAGTCCCGTGAACATCTGGAAGTACAAGGGCGGCCAAGAGGCACGGAGCAGAGAAATCCTTGGTACACACTGGCTTCCCTCTCCCCCATAGTTGTAGGCGGCCTCATCTGTGCTTCGGAAATCACTTGTAAATCGGTGTGGCATCAAGGAACGTTCGCTTTGGGACAAGCACCTGTAGCTTCCTTCGCAGGTTCTGCTCATAAAGCCATCGCTGTGATCGCCAGTATTTGTAGACGTTAGGTCAGGTATTAGACGTGTTTTCTGCGCACATGTAACATTAAGTGTTCGGTTAATGAGCAAGTCGTTATTTGAATATACACTATCTGGAATAGCATGATACTTACTTTGTTTATTCATCTAATACCTTGGTATTGTCTAATACCTTGTCTTGCCAAATAACTATTTTGTTGAATTCTATCTTGTAGCTTGCAGTATATTGTATTAGATCAATGTTATGTGTAGCTTCTGTTTGCCGGGCGCAAACGTTTCAAAAAGGGGACTTGTGCTCATGAGATTCCTCAACTTGCCGAAATTGCCTCAGAAACAACCTTTGTTCAGCCACTGTTAACCACCGCAGACCTTACTGTTCATTTGTTTTGTGTTCTAGAAATCCTCAGAGCACTCGGGTTCACCAGCGCAACACGCAGTACCACCCGACAGAAGGCACATCCACCGTCTACGATCCCTGTTAGAAGGTATTCAGATGTTGGTGTACCACGCCTCGCCTTGCTGGTGATTGAGGAAGCCGTGATGTCTGGTATCGCACACGATACATTTGAACAGCATCCCCGCTTGGTCTCAGGTGCACAGTTTTGCACATGTAAATCTGAGCTGAACAGTCTAAATTGAACTGTCGTCCCCGGTACTTAGGTTTTTCCTGTGACAAGGTCTAACAGAATATTCGCTGCGTGGATAAGGCTGCACGCATGTGTACGATTATGTTCTAATCGCTAAGATGGTTCGTTGATTATACTTGAGGAATTCCTGATGCCATTTTCCAAACGTATAACAGCAACATGTGCATTTGTCAGGTAGAGGGCTCCAAAAAAGCTGCAGAACGCAACATGCGCCAGTGGACACTACCTGGCCATGTGAGGTGTGTTTGTCGCAACTACGAGGCAGGTTGTCCCGGTTTGCTGTTCAACATATCATGTCCGTGTCGCAACGAATGAAATCAGTGGTAATGCTCCTAAAGCCTTGCATTAGTAGCAATGCTTGTTTTCAGAGCTCTTTATTGAAATGAACGATTGTATAGTGAGTCGAACTCGGCTGCACATCTAGTTGTTACCATAGACTTGACGAAAGAAATCCTGCAATATAGTCGTAGTAGTTGGATGGAGTCTAAAAACAGCCGACGCGGATGAAGACAACTGTGCATTATTGTATAACGCTATAATTTAGCGGAGATTATGTCACTCTACGGGCTCCACTCGGTAACGCCTATTGAGTACATCAGCAGAACCCAGTAATGCCCTTCTAAAAATTCGTGTCAAATGCTTGCAGTATTCAGGCGGTTTCCACTATACGATCGCCTTCAAGGTTGTATTCTTGACGCTTTCGTCACACAGTCAAATAATTGATTTACGCCGACACACAGGGTTTCGCACCACTCCAAACACTGCTGGGTGGCCAGGTCACATGATTTCGTGCAGTGCGTGGTATTTCGACAATTTCTTCTGCAGATAAAATAGGCTTTAAAAACCGGGCGCTACGCTCGATCCGCCTTCGACATGACCACGTGTCCGAAGCTGAGCTGAATTTCTTAAAGGAATGAATTGTCCTGCACTTGCCTATTTATTTATTTATTTATTTCGGATACTTTCCTGGCCCGAAGGCATTACAGAAAGGAGTGGTAAGTGAGAAAAAAAAGTACATAATTATACAATAATAGGTAATACAAAACGGCAGAAAATACAGCAGTCTTGAAATTGCCAACGTCAGAAATCGCAGCGATGGAGGGAGGAAGGTCGTTCAAGTCGGCGCTGGTTTTGGGAATAAAAGAACTATGACACATCTTTGTTCTAAAATATGGAACGGCAACTTTAAACATGTGATCGAAACGGGATGAAATGTATGAAGGGCGAGTAATAGGATGATCATTTAATACTGGGTTGTGGTGATACAGCCTGTGGAAAAGACAGTCTAAAACATTTACGGCGCAATGAAAGCTCCGGTAATGTAAGCGTGTTTTTCATGGAAGTAATGCTGGCGTAACGGGAATAGTTAGATAAGATGAAACGTGTTGCGCGATTCTGGATAGATTCTAGAGTGTTTATCAGTGTGATTTGATGGGGATCCCATACGGTGGATGCATATTCTAGCTTTGGTCGCACTAATCTTTTGTAGAGGGTAAGCTTTATCGGCATAGACGCAGCAGAGAAATTTCGACGCAAGTATCCAAGAACCCGGTTAGCGTTATTAGTGACGTGTTTGATGTGCGTATGCCATGATAAGTTACGTGAAATATGGACGCCTAGGTATTTGTATGAGTTGACGGATTCAAGAGAAGTATCGTGAAGTAAGTAAACACGCGTATTGTCAGTGTTAGTGCGGCTCGATACATACATTGTTCTACATTTATTAACGTTTAGTCGCATGAGCCATTTATCGCACCAGTTAGATATGCTTCTAAGATCGTCTTGAAGCTTATCAGAATCAGTGGGGTTAGTTATTTTGCGATAAATGACGCAGTCATCTGCGAAAAGCCTGATAGATGAATGGGAAATGCATTTAGGGAGGTCGTTTATGTAAATCAGGAAAAGCAGGGGTCCCAGTACCGATCCCTGTGGTACACCCGATGTTACGGAAGTGCGAGAGGATGAACATTCATTAGCTGAAACGTAGTGAGTTTGATTAGACAGAGAGCTTTTAATCCAGTTTAGTACATTAGGGTCAATGTTAAGCATGCTAAGTTTAAGAATGAGAAGATCATGTGAAACAGTGTCGAAAGCTTTTGCAAAGTCCAAAAACACGCAGTCTACATCGAAGCCCATATCAGTATGGGTAAATAGTGCCTACTGTAATAGGGTGTGGCATCAAGGAACGTTCGCTTTGGGACAAGCACATGTAGCTTCCTTCGCAGGTTCTGCTCATAAAGCCATCACTGTGATTGCCAGTATTTGTAGACGTTAGGTCAGGTATTAGACGTGTTTTCCGTACATCTGTGCCTATACCACAGATGTACGGGAAAAAACGATGCGGGTTTCTGTGAATGAAAGCTTTGCAGTTTACAAAAAATAGTTTTTTTCAACAGCATGACAGATGAGGACAAAACTTTCTTGCGTGGCATATGACAATCTTCTCTTTCATGAACCTTTCCCTGCCGTTTGAGGTAAACATACTTGTTATATGGCGCATCTTGTGCAAATGACTTGGAATGCGAAAGATGGAGTATATTTTAAGTTCGCGTCTGCCTACCCGATGTGGTTGCTCAGTGGCTATGGTGTTGGGCTGCTGAGCACGAGGTTCCGGGATCGAATCCCGGCCACGGCGGCCGCATTTCGATGGCGGCGAAATGCGAAAACACCCGTGTACTTAGATTTAGGCGCACGTTAAAGAATCGCAGGTGGACGAAATTTCCGGAGTCCTCCACTACGGCGTGCCTCATAATCAAAAAGTGGTTTTGGCACGTAAAACCTCATATATAAAGTTCGCGTCTGCCTAAGCCACAGCCTCAATCTTCCGAAAAGCTTTCACACTTAGTGAGAGAAACTGAAAATAAGCAGCCAATACGAGTGCAATAACTTACTATAAGATCATGCGGTTTTCCCGTCGTTAAATTTTTCAATAAAAGCAACACTAGTATGTAGCCTTTGGTCCATTCATGCATGTTCGATCTTGTTGTATGACAAGCCAACGCGATGGCTGACGCCTAGTAATGTATCGCGGAGAGAATGCTTTATCCAAGCACCAGAAGCGAGCAAGCAAAATCAGGCTTTGTAAGATCAACGACGCTCTTGTCTAGGCATCAAATACCAAGAAATAAAACAATGAAGAACTCCCAATACGCGTACTTGCCTCTTTCGTAGCGTCACGTTGTGCCTTCTGGCTTTTCTTGCTTGCATTTAGAGAAGCACTCCAGACGGAAGCAGTGCTGTTAGGCTTTATTACCATAAAGACTTTACGAAAACTTAGTGCTCCCCTCGGGTTCCTGGCAGGGAATGAGACACAGTGTGCGCCTTTGATTTCAGGGTATGCACACAACACAGAAACTAGAAGCACCGATTCCACACTTCCGGCCTACAGCAGTAGCGGCGGCGGCAATGATGCTGTGGCCAGTACCAGCCACGCGGGCACACAGGAGGCATCAGGCATTCCGGGAAACGATGCTAGGTGAGCCACACTTCTGTAAGAATTCAGTTCAATAGAGCAACTCATTTAGACGGCACGGAACGCCGTCTAAGGCTCAGTTATGCTTGCACTGACGAACTTGTGCGAGGGATTGGAATTCTGATGCCTGAAGCTCCAAGTATCAGCTATGTTTCTCAAAATACGGTACTGGTTTTAACAGGAATCTTTATCTGGGGAGCTGCTACCTAGGTCGTAAATGCGAGAAAAGAAACCATCTTGCTCTGCAATCAGCGCAACAACAATGGTAAACCTTGTGGCGTTTTTTTTTTTAAATGTCATAACATTGAAATAACAGCAATTCCATTTTCGATTTGTTAAGAAAAATCGAGAAACTCAAGTAAGAAACTGGCAACTTATTTGAGTTTTTAAAAAATGTCAGGATTATCCAAACTGCGCCTAATATCACACTAGTCCTCCACTACGGCGTACCACATAATCAGATCTTCGATTTGGCCCATAAAACTTCAAAATTTAATTTTATATTTAAGGAATGAAATTTATATAATGATAAAGTCGTACAATGGCGACGGCATGACGACAATGACAGGCGCGTTCTTAAGTCATGATGATGGTATAACAAGGACGACGTGATGACGACGTGATTACGACGGTAACGCAACCGCATGAAAAAGCGATAATGACGACGACCGCCTCACCAAGGCGGCACGATGACAATACCGTATGACAACGAATGCATGATAGCGTCTGTTGGATGACGACGCAATGACAATGAAGGCACGACAAAGATGGCCTAATCCTGACACAATGGCGACAGCATAACTGCCGCAGAATAACGAAAAAAATGACTTCGACGTTTCGGCGAGGGTGGTATCACGACGATGGCACGACGACAATGGCATTACAACGCTGAACTATTGAATACGGCGGCTGTGGTGAATCGCACCTCGGCATCACCCACGCACTGCCTCTCGCGATCTCCCATTTAGCTAGGTAGTCGCGCCACTTCTGTCTCCGTTTGCAACATGCCGCACCAGACACTGTCCGAACCAGCCAATATATCGCGAAATGAAAACACGTATAGAGCTGCGCTGAAATAAGGCATTAGGATGTATCATAATAGTCGGTGCAACTTTTTGTAAGATAAATGCAGAGTTTACGCTTGTAATGTTGTTATACTCCGGACAAGCACCCAAAACTTCTGGTCGCATTAAGGTCGACGTTGATCGTGAGAAGAATTATGCCTAAATGTTGATTTATATATTTCTACAGGTAACATTTCTGTACTCTTTATGAAAATGATAAATATTTGCTTAATTTTATCTATTTATTTATAAGTACATATTGCGACATAGATACCACAAAACCAGTAGAGTTAATGAGCAAAACGAGAACAAGGTAAAAGCAGGAGCCTACGTTTTTACAAGTCGACTTGTCTACTCCCGCCTTCGCCGTGTTCTTCAGTAGAGTTAAGAATGACTTACAAAGCAACATCACGTGGGTTTAATCGTAGCACATATTTGGCTGAGACGCTTCAACAAAAGTAGCAGAATAAATGCGAATACACACACCTAATTCTGAAACAGCGCCAGGCGCGCTGCCTCTGAAGGGTAGATTTACAATTATATTACCACATAATCTCGCCCAACTGTTGCTACTTTCATATACAAATGTATAACATAGAAGGTAAAAATACTAGCTAAAAATTTTCATTATTTTAATGAAGAAAAACAAGTGTGTGCCACCAAAGCAAGAGAAATAACGAAATATACATGTTATCTATGTTACAGTAAAGCAGATTGCAATCAGTATTGATATGTATAATCGAAGAATGAGATTAAAGAAGCACAAACATCCCTTGGCATATTTCATCGACAGTGCGTTTAAAGATGAACGTATTTAACTTATTAGCGCACGATGTGTTTGATGCAATAGATTATGCACACTTCGGTCGTTTCGTGTGCGGGAGCGGTAAATTGTACGCATGTGTGTCAGTGTTAACCAACTTGCTACTGAGATATCAGAGACATTAAAGTCCGGTAACTTAAACACAATCCCAATGAAGGGAAAGCCACAGTTTGGTTTAAGACGGTTCCTTGTCGTATTGCCTGTTGCGTAAGGTGGACCAATGTATTTTAAAGAGAAAACAAACCGCCAGGCAAGCTCACCCTTTTCCCTCTGGGAGTAGTTTGGCCAATGAAACCATTTCTGGTATTGTTTTTAAGGGTTCTCTTACTACTAAAATTTAGATTACAAGGCTCCGAATCGTTTTAAAAAAAGCAAACTTGCGCTACTTTACACAACAACGATCAAGAAGTGGAAAGTCGCAATATGCTGCGGTACCCTTGACCATTTGTGAACAATTGCAGAAGTACGTCGCGTTCCAGCTACGCTCTCTGAGCAGTCTACCCGTCATCGGACATATTTAAGGCGGAAAGCCTTAGATCTATATCTCAAGGTCGGCTTGCGACTGCACGGAAAATCGCAGTGCTCGTGTCACTGCTCGCTCTTTCGTCGTCGTCTTCTTACACATCGCTCCCACATCGACGCCCCTAATCATACCAAAAATACAGTTAATTATTGCAGAGTTAATTAGGCACTCGAACACACTACTTTTGACAGGAGTGGAACCCACGACATTTTGTGTTAATTATGGTAAATATGACTAAGGCACCGTTGATTAGATTACCCTAAATTAGGGCGCTCGAACCCGCGACCTTTAGTTGGAAAACGAACCAATAAGAAGCAACAATGCATTAGAATGAAAATGTCAATTAATTTGATGGTTTTCTCTTGAGCGTGCAGATTTTCACCTCCACCATCTATGGCGTATGCTAAATAAGGGTCATTTCTCTATGAGGTGCCTAGTGGGCGGCAGCGTATTTTGTTTACCGACAGCAACACTCGTCGTGCTGGAAGTGAAACTCAATATGCCACTTTGGAGCACTCACACAAAACTGTTCCCAACGTGAGGGGTGTGGCTGAACTTTGGCTACGCACGGTGCACGAGCGTTAATTACCGAATAATTGCTCGAAGAGCGAAGCAGCTGTAGTTCTGTATTGCTAAGGGTTAGCGAAGACAGCTCTGCCATTTGCGGGCAACAGAACAAAGCAAGCGCCACTCTTCGGGTGATAAGAGCTACCTGCTTTATTTCAATTGAGCCAGAGAGTGCCACAACAGTGAGCAGAATTCTGGCATCTGGTAATCATATGCTAGTTAGGGCCTACTTAGATTGTATACCTCCTGGGCTTACACGAGAGCAACAATTTTTTCCCAGCAAGATGTGCACTTCACTTTGAGAGGCGCATGAAAGATAGGTAGCGATATCATTCGATAAATGTACTTTTTTTCGTACTAAGTAGAGGTTTAGTTTGGTTAAAGGATTTAGCGGAAAGAGAGCAGGAGTAATCGGGGGACCTCTGCTCGCGTCCAAGAATTTACCCATTAGCGTCAAGCTAGTGGCGGACTCAAACGTCTCGTTTTTTCCAGATATGCGGTATTATTTCACTGGAAATTCCGAATTGACAAAGTTTATTAATTTCCGCTCTTTCTTGGCATTGAGTGCGCATGTGCGCTGATTATACAACACGCAATCGAGAATACACGCCACTTATAGCACATCGAAACATCAGGCACGGCTGAAGAATCAGCAACTAGTACACGCCTCCTGTATTTAGTGTGATGGACGAAGCAACCCCAAGTACAATCCGTGACAATACCCAGGACGCTTCATCTACTTTGAGCGCCTACACAACGTGAGCTTTACCGCTTGTCAATGTTTCGCTGAATATTTGTACTCTTAGACACGACCCTTATAGTAGGCTTGAATATCTGTACATTTGTTCCCACGTAAAACGGGTCTTTTTGACAGGGAGCTAGAGCTTTGAAATCGGACTTTCTTAGATCAAGACGCTTCAATGCATGGGCGGTGCGAAATTATTGCCATTTTCACCACAAAGTCCACTGTTTAGCGCCCAGTATAAGATTTTTCAGAACATGAAGCAAACGTACTTACAGAGGAAAATATTTTTCGTTTATGTATTGATACTGCACTGCACACCAGCCACGGCATGCTATATAGCTGGAAGATCCGGGTGCAATCCCAGGTGGGACTGCCGAATTCTGATGAAAGCACATTGCAAGAAGGCCGCTGTTCCTTTGTATTTACGTGCTTGTTGCAGAATCTATGCGGGTGAAAATTTATGCTCAATTTAATACTATGGCATGCATTTTATCGTGGTTCCTGAGTGAAAAACATCGAAATTAGTCTCACCCTCTGTGAACATTGGCTGTGCCGAACCGTGTTTTCTAGGCAATTTGTCAAATTGTACTACAATACTGTCATTTCCCAATTAAAACAAGAAGGTCTGACAAAGGTGGTAGTGTCCGCACAAGGCTTTTCCTTAAAAAGTAAGCACGGTGCATGAAAAGCCACAACTTGGTTTAAAACGATAGCTCTTCAGTTTGCATGTGTTGATCAGGGCAATAAATGCGCATTAAAACAAAACACACTTTTTTCGTTAGGAGTTTCATGGCCAATGAAAGTATTTGTTTCTGTTTTTAATACTTTTCGACAACCTAACTTAAGATTGCTGGGTTCTAAATCGCTTTTTCTTTCGAAAGAGGGAACTGGGGCGACTTTATACTACAGCGATGAATAAGTGGAATGTCACAGTATTCTACGGTACGCTCTACCATTTGTGAGCAAATGCAGTAGGACGTCGTATTTTAGCTATTTTCTTCCTAAGCATTGCATCAGTCAGGATATTTTTCATGCCCTTCTCACGATAAACTTATCCTTCAAATAATTGTTAGGCTCACGCGAGTGACACAGAAGCAAACTTAAATACCTTGAAAACAAATATTTATGAACTTCATTCTAGTTCATCATTATTTGTTTCGAAGCCATATTCAAAAAATTACTTGGCTAAGAGGCAGAAATCTGCTTGTATTCCTCAAAGCAACACATTGTGCCAAAAATTTCAAATATTACTTGAAATTCGATATATTCCTTCGATATATTCCTTCGAATTTATCGATATATTCGATAAATTCGATACATTCACCACGGCGTGGCCGAATCGCATCAGGGAGGCAGAAATACTAATTATTCTAATATCAGCGCAGGTTTGCATCCCAATTGCAGAAACCCTCTGCACAGTGTCATTGTAATACTTCAACCCGTTTTATTGATGACAAACATGTTCCATGCTTCAAAACATTTTATTCCGAAATTAGTTAGGATTCTGCCACTGTAGGAAGCGGAGGAAACATTTTAAATAGCAAACTACCTAGGACACATATTAAGTACTTCAACAGTTAAACTGACAGTATTCGTGCAAGTCAACGCGCCGTTTCGTGTATCGCGGATGAGTGTTCTGCGCAATGTATTGCCACGGGTGTGCCGTTGGTCCTGTGTCAGCCAGCATAGTCGGTATTTAATGAGAACGAACCGTTGCGAGCAGCGCCTTTACAAAACACGACTTTGCTTTTTCCGATCTTTGCTTTAACAAAACATAACTTCAGCTTTTTTGTCATAGCTAGTAACTGTCTGACCGATATTTTATTGTGGGATTTCCGAGGCCGCCTTGCGTTACCAGACGAACACGCAGCACACGCCGATCACCGACGATACTTACAACGTCGACGGCACGTAGGCGATTGTCCCTCGCCTTTACCACAAACATGGCAGATAGTCCCTATGGGTTACCGTGGTAGCGGTTCATTTATTGCGTGTAAACATGCATTTTACCAGCGCAGTCAAGACGGTTTCCAAATGAGCCAGCCTATAACTGTCCTTACTAATAAATTTATGCTCATCTGAATATTCTTAAAATCATATGTATCCTATACAGTAGAAGTTTGAGAATGAATTTGTTCTTCTGTCGGTGGGCTGGTAAAGCACGCTCCAAGAATTTAAGCGTAGAAGCCGAGACTCTACATTCCATGCAGTGATTAATTTACTCGTAAATGGAACCATCGTTCGACCCTTGGTCGACAATTTTGTTTGCGCAGCAGAATCTCAGTGGTTTTGACCTGCTAACATCGTGATAATGTTTGCCTTAAACCGATAAAGCTGGTTCACAAAGAAATTGCTTTGATGCGAATGCTGTGTGTTATCTGTACTCTGTGCGGCGCTTCAGAATTCTATATCGGAGGGTATTAACGGTGATGTTACGTTTTAGCAGAGTGTGAGAATTGCTCCCCAATAGAATGTTACGAGCAGCAGAGATATCCAGCTGCGGCCGAATGCCGAAGTTACAGCGCGCAATTTGGGCCACCCCAGAACAGTTTATATTGGAGCTCTTGTTCTTTCATACCAAGCAAGCCAAGCCGCAGCATAAAAAAAGCTAAAAAGGTAATAAAAATGCAACACAAGATGAAACAAAATTGTAGGGGTATTTGTTTGCGCTCTGTTGCCATAAATTTTTACCAAATATCCCAAATACACCCTTCTGAAACGTAAGCATTATTCGTATTGAATGAGTAACAATCAGTACCCAAAGATTTCTCATGAGTATGACACTACGTCAAAATTGTAATCCTTTGTTAACGAGAAAATGTGCGCCATGCTGAGACACCGGCCTTCAAAACGGAACGTTCTTTTTTGTAAGGTCATTAGCTTTTCTTGGATACGTAAAAGCATTATTCGTTCTGACAGTATCTACGCAACCTCTTTAGCAGGCCTGACGAACATTGCCACTTTAACGCTGCTACTTATGAAGTGGAGAATGCCAGACCATAAAAAAATGAGTTCTTTAAATTACGCCTATACTATCCCACTGTAATTCATCACGCCGTAGTTCCTGTGGTTGGGAATCCGCGTTGAATGTTTTCCGTAGCGTACGAAGGCATAGTCAATAAGGCATGCGGGTGTACTAATGCCGTAAACAATCTTCGCCAACTCCCCCCCCCCCCCCCGCTCCCTTCATATTGTAAAAAAAGGTGCATCCAAAAATACGCCGTCTCCCTGTAGCTTTAATGCTACTTGCAGTAGCATCGATGGTCATCCTGAGGAGGGTTCCGCCGTAATTTTCGCATTTTAGATATCTCGCGTTTTCGTTTCAGTTTCGCGCAATTTCTGCGCCCTTATAGGGAAAATGTGCACCTAGCTGCAATAATTGCAGCGCTATCCACGGAATCCACACTTTTAACGTGCTTTGAGGCTTTGCGTTGCAAACGTTTAGTGAGATTGCCCCGTGAATTAACACTTCCGCTTTTTTTACCAAGCTAATGTACTGTCTGTATTACGACTCCTACGTATGCGCATTGAGCAATCATTCCAAAAGTTGTCCTATATTCTTTTGATGGCCTACACGGGAACATTGGCGAGAACAGGCGTTCTAGTGCTCGTAATGAGGTGGCAAACCTGTAGTGCTTACAGCCGGTGGCTATAAATTTCCGCTACAGGAGTCAGCAAATAGGGTTCAGGTAACGAGTTTCTGAAACGTACTCTGAAACGAGTTTCTGAAACATATGTATGCGATGACGCACCTATGTGTCAGAGAAGCCCAATAAATTAAGGGCATACGTCAAACCGGTACAAACTAACAATCCTTCTGCTCGTAATAGATGAATAATAAGCAAGAACTTCGTGAAACATCTAATGTGCTTATTACTGGATAACAGAGCAAATACATTGGGTCAAGGGTTTCACGCGCAAGACACCGACATGTCGTTTCTCACTTCGAGCACTGTCGTGCACATGTTATGCCCGCGGCTTCAGACAAAACGTGATAATCATCACAAGAATCGAACACTGCACAATGTTGATAGTGCTCGGCTTCTTCATCACCACGAAGTTCTTGCATGCATTCAAGACATAGCTGGTCGCGGGATCGAATCGTGGCCCCGGCGGCGGCTTTTAGATGGGGGCGAAACGCGAACAGACCCGTGTACTTAGATTTAGGTGCACGTTAAAGAACCCCAGGTGGTCGAAATTTCCGCATTGCCCCACTACGGCGTGCCTCATAATCAGAAAGTGGTTTTGGCACGTAAAACCACATAATTTAATTTTCAAGACATAGTTGAAAAAGAAAACGCACTGCGCACGGAAGCAACCCAGTAAACTTTCTCTACCACTAGAAGCTTCTTGCCTTGCACCATAAGCATGAAATGTTCATTTCCTACGAATTGCCCTTGCACTACGGCGAATGAACAGCTTTACTATACTTTATGTCGTACAGGTGCCTCTCACAATGGCAGCACTAGTTGCCAGCACCTGGGGTCCGTCAGCAGCATCGATAAGGCAACGCCCAGCACATGTCGCACTGGCATGGAGGACGCATCAGCAAATTTTGAAGATGGCGCAACGTAAGTTCACATTTAGAAAAGTTCCATTAAAGAACAAGTCAGAGACGACGGGTGTTTACCAGGTGTAACAATGACTCGGTAATTTCTCCTTGGCGGGGGGGGCTAGCTCTAATGGCTGGAACAGGGTCTTCACAGGCAGTTTTGAGCATTCAGCTGGAGCAGCTGGCATTGACATACTTTATGGTTGCAACAGCGCGACCGAATACCAGTGCCTGCTTTGCGCCCACAACTCTTTCCGCAACCACGAACTACTGAAGCTCGCCCATTTTCCATCCTATTAAAACTCCTGCACGTGTGGTATACTTGCAGGTTTCTAGCCTGCTTACTCACTCTCCACTAGGGCATATGCAAAGATTGTGAAGGAGAGACGCTCATCGGAGCCGAGGCTCATGAAATGAAACAGGGCTTTCCTGTTTTCCTGTAACATTTCGGTAAGAATTACGCTGGCACTGACGCAGTTGCGCGAGGGATAAATGGTGTGACGACTTAAATGACAAATATCAACTGCTGTTCAGACAATATGGTGTCGGCGTAAGCAAAAACCTTTAGCTCAAGATCTAGTACTTAAGTACATTGGAAAAGAGAAATGAATGTGCATGGCAAAACATTGTACTAGTATTGAAGCTTGTGGCATTTAAATAAATGTGATAGCATCGTAACTGAAGCAGTTGCATTTTAGCTTCGTGAAATATTTAAGAAAACGTTGGCTTACACATGTACAAAATTACAATTTTATAACTCAATGAAAACACCGGAACGATTCAAACAACTAAACGAAATAAGACATTTAAAGTGCTCAGAATTCATGTATTACACAGCGCTCTGAAATATTCTGATTTATGGGTAGACCATTGGCCCGTCCTCGGACAACCTCGGCAAACGAATATCAAGAAATTTGTTCGCTTAGGAGGCTCCACGAGATGCAGTTAATAAAACTGCGATATATATTTTTTTTATCTAGTTAGCTTTCCGAGCTTAAGTTAAATTCTAAGCTTCTATTCTTCTTAAATTAAGTGATTTCATAATTCCCCCACTTGCAAGCCTGAATAAATGGTATGATGGATAAGTTGTCGGCATTTAACTGGCTAAATCAAGCAAAATTTTATTGTTTGATAGTTCTAGTTTCGTCATTAAATAATCCAGTCTTGATGCCGGCCAAGCTGGCATGATTACAAACGTACAAGGTAACACGACACACGACTGGAGCCAAACCATAACAATGCATGAGTCATGTAAACAACCACTACAAGAATAAATAAAAGTATACAAGTAAGAAGCCATTAACGCAAGAATAGCGACCAATGTTCATCTTGTGCTTAGCGTAGAGATTTGAACGAGCAACAGGCTGCACAAAAAACACGCTACATACGCGCTCTCTCTCCTCTTCTGCCCGTTGTATTTTTCTTCGCTTACCGGTAGAAAAGATATCGTACCAGCAATGCCTTTCTCAAGGCTTGCAGTGTTCATTATCTTACCGAGAAAAGCAAAACAAAAAACTAACTTCTTCGGTAGCATATTTCATCCATTGTACATGAAAACACTGAAGCATTTGATGTATCTGTGCTTGCTACGTATGGGGGAAATGATTGCGTGTGTGTCGTTGTCACGATACCTTCGGTAGGAGCGGTGTGCAATTCGAATGCGAGTCAAATATTAAATGACTTCATGCAAACATTGCAGGCAATCTTGAGCCTGGAAGTTTCTCATCGTATTCGATATGAAGGACTTAATTAATTCCACCTACACTTGTTAGAATTATAGGGAATAGTTCGCCTTTGCGGCATTTCCATTTCTTAAAGTAGAGCCTCAAATGGCTAATTGCAATGGCTTATACCGGCAAGAAAGCGGCTCTATTGCAGTGAGAGCAAGATGTCATCGTGTTTAGATCTGCTAACTTCATTATCTAACCAACCTTACCAGGCATTTTTTCACAGTTCGAGTAGCAAGAAATACCAAAAGCACGCTTGACCTAATACATTGTGTATAGCCAATGTGAGTTGTGCACGTATGGCAGGGCCACGGTCCGTCGCTTTTCTTTCATTTTTGTCTTCTCGCCACCTGGCTCGCCATGGGCACGCTCGAGTTTTAGGTTGCGACGGACCGTGGCCCTGCCATACGTGCACAACTTATCTCACCGCTTGAAAAAGATTAGGCGTAAACCTGGAGTTAATGCAGTGCTTACTGCCCCGAAAAAACTAAAAAGCCTCTGCCGACGCGTCAATGCTGAAGAGCCGATAAACCAGGAAGTGTGCACGATAAATCACCAGAATAGTTTTGTGGAGTGCACAGAATGCGTGGTGTATTCAATACTCTGAAATGTGGAAAAAGGTATATAGGGCAAACTTCGAGATGCACAAATGAAAGACTAAAGGAACGCGAACTTAGCGTTGAGCAGGCTAACAGGAATCTAGGCCTCCATATCAGGGATTGCCCCTCAAAAGATTGCGCCGCAGAATTCAGACGCTGTAAAGTGCTGAAGAAACACAATGACCAGCTGGTCCGGGAGATAATTGAGGCAGCCGAAATTACCAGACTTCGTCACCAATGCGTTCGCACGCCGTCCTTGTTACTGACAAAAAAAGAACTTGAGCTTTTGCATAGGCAACCACTACCTTGAGTGCAAAAAAGAAAAACTGCATGTTTCACATTATGTGCGATCATGTGACTGCGACACGTGTGGGCAATGGTTATAAGAAGCCGTGTGTCTTTCAGAATAAACGTTGTTGAAATTCAGCGCTTGTGGTGTCTTCTTGTCTCGTCTCTTGTCTCGTCTCTTGTCTACATTTGGAGCTGTTACTAGCAGGATGGAAAACCAACAAGCCCAATCTGCTATTCTAGGCGTTCCCAGACATGTGCTCTCCAGTTGTGCTATATTAGAGGCGAGTAGAAGACCGTCAGTTCCCAAACATTAAAACCATGGCGATTGCGCTTGTTCACGAAATACATCTAAGTGTAAAAAAAAAGAACCGCCAGAAAACATGCAGTTTCGTTAGTCGGCGAATCATGTAGAGCGTCCTCCAGGGGGAGCATTGCCTGAGGATGTCTTAGAAAGCTGGAGTTATGAAGAGTCGACAGCCGCGCAATCGCCGCATCTCGATAGCATTCAAAAACTAGAAAAAGTATTTAATTACACTCGCGTGATGTTTCATGTACATGCTGCTGCCTATACACGATGGGGGAGTTTCCACACAGCTGCTTCCACAGGTGCTCAATTGACGGCAGGCGTTTCGTGTGCCGTGAAACCAAAAACTCCAGCACATGGGGGTAGTACCATTCGTTCCTTCATCGTGCGTGGCTTAGCCGTGTCCGAAGGAGAGATTATTTGGACACTTGATCCCATGCTGAGTACCAGGGCCTTCTATGGCCCCTCGGTGGAGGCACCAGACTTTATTGGCTTGGATTTTGCGTGTGCCCCGAGTGATCCATCCATAAAATTCGGCGTTCGCATTATCCTCTTCCAGTCTTCGAGTGTTCTTTTTTCTTACGTCCATCATTTTTCTCCTAACACATCCACTCTTCTTATTTGTTTGCACAGCTCCCGTATTCATTCTTACATGTTAGGTCCTGCAACGTCCCACCGTTATGCTCCGGGCTGGGTGCCTGTCATGGCAATATGAGCAAAATACAAGGCTATGGTAACCCTATCTTCTTCACCAACCTGAGCGGAACTCTCCGAACAAGTTGCGCACCAGTGGAGGCTTACGAAATCCTTCACTCGACCGAAATATTTTCCGCCGTTTCTATTTAGCGAAGTGCGAAGAAAATAAAAACTAAGCTAGAAAGCTTTCTCGTTTTGTTGCTGGAGATTCTTTGACTGACGCTCTACGTATTAGCGATAACGTGATAAAAATTGTCAGCGCAGACCTCCTGCTCGGGGTTCGTTACCAATAGAAGAACGAAGAATCAACCAGTCTTGTGAAACTGGCAAATATTCTAATCCCCGTCATACTCCACTGATCCACGAGTACCACGCAAGGAGTAATATCTGAGGCCGATCTTGTCGATAATTACCGGAACGGAGCTCTTCGAGGACTGAAAAGAACGGAAGGTGCCTAATGCACAGATCATCATCATCGTCTGTTGAAGCTCTGTGCTCGACACGGAGCATCACACATCCGGTGTGATGCTCTGGTTTGAATAAAAATAAATGCCCACTGTGCTTCGAATACTGACCGTTCCACCTAGCATTCTGTCACAGATCATAGAAGAGAGATACACTTGGAAATTTTAAGACCCTGCATTCCGAACACGCGACGACGAACGAAGCCCCAACGAAGCAGAGAAAGAGAAGGGAACACCTGCTTGCGTGCTGTGGCGCCACGTGTTACGTGGGGGAGAAGGCCCCGCCGCGACGCCGTAACCGTCGCTCCCGGGGGCCTCATTTCCCCGCGCATTGCTTCTCCGCGCAAGCTCTCACCTGCGTCTTAATTACGCCTCAGTAAACGCTATAAACAAACTAATATATAAAGAACGGAAGATAAATAAAAGGCAAATCTTTAGAGGTAGTAAGCTTCGAGACCGTAACCCCACGCTCAGATGCTGAGTCTTACAAACAGGACTAAATCAGCGCCTCGTAGATAGCAGAACTGTGAAATGAGCTCTGTGACATCCGGCTAGTTGAACCGGAATTTCAATTGCCAAGCACAGCGTGACAAAAGAGGTTACGTCCAAATCTCCATAGCTTCCTCGGAAGCGTCCCCATTAGATTCTAGGGCAGTCAGAGAGCAGCAAGATGCCACAGGTCGAAGTGCACCGGCATCGTGTTATCTCGTAAGTGTCGGGCAAACGTCTAAAGGCACATTCTTGCCCGAGAGGAGTTCATAACCCGAAGGATCACGCAAATGCCTTCTATTGGAGATGAATGCGTTTGCATTGAGTACGAAGAAGTGCTTAGGTGGAATGAGATTTTTTTAGGAATCGCCATACCTAATGTTATGTTATATATGAGAGCTTTGTACAGACAACGCAGTAGCATACTTTAGCGGTTTGATTACTGTTCCAGCAAAAACTTGCAGCACGCTTAAGCTTCGCCTTTAGGAGCGGAACGCGATAACATTCGAAGATCCACAAATGCCTTTCACGCTTCCAGGCAGCTGCAGACTATATAACCGTAATATTTACCGAGAAACTCTGGTGCCGAACACTATGAACGAAGGAGAGTGTTCTGGTAAAAGCGCGGCCTCTTGCGTGGGCCGATCCGGAAGATAGTGCACTGCCAGGCCAAAAAAAAAAATTACATACCTTTCTGGTTTCGGTTGCTGTTTCGCACTCATAATACTTAACTCTGATAAGATTCAACAGATAAGGCATGCGGTGCCCATGTTTTGCTTCATGAGATTTTTTTGTGGGCTGACATTCTATAAGTTCCGAGTAAATACATTGTAAAAAATGTAAGGGAAGGTATGATCAACCTCTCTGACAGAAGGATGCTGCAATATAATCCGCATATACAGCCTGCCATAAAGCGAGGTGTGGCATATATACATACATTAATATACGCGTGGGAACTTCCGCGGGAGGGGGCGCCGCCGCCGGACGCCGACACCGCATTTTCTGCGACACGGGACTCTTAACGCCATCGCATTAAAAACGTTCGTCCCGCAAACGAATTGCAATACATGCAGACAACGGGTCCCGTGGTTGAATTGTGATTGCAAAACGACGCGAAAGCAACAAAACAAAGTACCGGGCATACTTGGCCGACTCTCTAGCACGGAAAATTTCATCAGGTGAAAGAGGTAAGTCGCAGAGTTGGCCGACACAATGGCAGGCTGGTGAGCAAGCTGAGGGAAGTACCTAAGGCGAAGCTTTATTGGAATTCATTTTTTTAGTTTAGTCAAGCAGATCATCGAAGGCAACATTGGCTGCGGTACATTTTTCTTTACAATAATTTTTAACCTAGATTTATATTAGGTAGTTGTGTTTAACATGCTCAGCAAGCATCAGCTTTGTCGCAAACAGGTAGAAACACTGTAATCGTTCATTTTCAAGTAAGATATGTTATAAACAGAAGTATTCACGAGACATATCACGAAACGACAAAAGTGTTGCATAAGTTGAGTTACGTAATTACGTCAACAATGTCCAGCTATGCTAGTATTCGATGTCAATGTTTATCGAAGAATGTACATAGAAAGCTTTGGATATACTGAGCAGGTAAATAAATGTCGTTCAGTTTTGAATTTGTAGCATATATTCCTGTGCGAAGGCCTCATGCTGTCACGTATGTCGTCATCGGCAGGTACCAAAAACAAAAATAAAACCAGCATATGGCAGTAGGAAGAAATTCCTTACTGAACTGCGCTCGTACCACTTAATGAGCATCTGTGCGCTTTTATGCGACGTCAGTGAATTGCGTATGTCGACAGCTATCCTTCTAAGAGACGGCTTGTGCTCTTGCGCTGAATCAGTTTGCTGGCGAGACTTTTCACTTTTCCTTATGCAAAAAAGACAAACTTAACTTACTTCATTAAATGAGCGTCGTCTGAGCCATTACCGTGTTAAAGTCACCTGTTGGTGTTCACTATAATTTATTTTCAGCAGGCACCACTACAGCAAATACAAAAAGCACAATGAAGCCTGCACGATGTAGAACAAGCTCAATAACGATAGACGTCTTAAATTCGCTTGATTTGTTATCATTATCCAGTCGTGTTGGCAGTGGCGGAAACTTCTGTGCCGCAACCAGTTTCATGAAGCCGTGGAATCACTATAAATGTAACCTGTCCCCCATGTAATTCAAATGACGGCGAAGATACGGGCGTGAATCCACTCAAGGCGAGAGCACAGGGAAAACTGATTCGACAGCTGACTCGGGCTGTTTCTGCTCGCGGCCCCTTATTTTTTGTGGCTCCATACTTGCAACTATTATAAAGGTGGCGAACTTGATTCTTTGTAATGCATTTTTAGTTAAAGTTTGCGCAACACAAATGTGCGAGAGGCGGATTGGGGCAGTAACGTATATTGTTTAGCGACTGCAGCGCTGGGTGGTGCTGGCGTGAAACGCAATTGACGACTTTAGAGCAATCACACAAAACTGTGCCCAGTGTGCGGGGTATGGCTGAGCTATGGCTATGCACGACGCGTGAGCGTTCGTTATCGAAGAAACGCGGCAAGTGCGAAATAGTTGAAGTTCTGTATTGCTAGGGGTTGGCGAAGACAGCACTGCAATTTCTTGGTAACGGGACAAAGCTTTGCGCTACTCGTAGGGTGATAAGAACTACCTGCTTCATTTCATCTGAGCCACAGTGTGCCACAGCAGTCTGCAGAATTGTAGCAGCAAGTAATCATAAGCCAGTTAGGGCTAATTTAGTTTGTATATACATCCTGCGCTTACACGAGCAACAATTTCTTGCCAGCAAGATGGGCACTTCACTTTGAGAGGAGCATGAAAGAAGGGTAGCGATACCGTCCGATAAATGAACATTTCTGTTTTTGTTATTGTAAGTGAGGGTTAGTTTGGGTAGGACATTCCGCGGAAAGATAGCATGCAAGGTCTATCGGGGCGCCTCTGCAGCGTTAAAAAATTTGCACAGTCGCGTCAAACTAGTGGCAAATTCAAGCGCATCGTTTTTTTCAGCTTTGCGGTACCATTTTAATCGAAATCGCAAAGTGAGAAAAGTTTAATTAGTTTGTTCTTTCTTGGAATTGAGTGCGCATGCGCGGTCATTCAACATTGCGCATCCGCGATTACACGCCAGTTTCACGCCATCGAAACATCAGGCATGGCTGATGAAAGAAGCTATGAATACACGCCTCCCGAGTTTATTATGACAGACGAGGCAACTGCAAGTACAAACTGTGGTGGTATTACAGGCGCTTCATATACTTTGGGCGCCTACACGACGCGAGTTTTACAGCTTGTTAATTTTTCATTCAATACTGTTAGCCTTTGACACGACCCATAATATAGGCATGCATATCTGTTCATTTGTTTCCACCTAAAACGGGTCCATTTGACAGGAAACTTGAGCTTTTCAATCGGAGGTTCTCTTAGATTTAGACGCGTAAGTGCCCGGGTGGTGTGACAGTATTGCCATGTTCAGCGCAAAGTCAGCAGTTTAGCGCTCAGGATAAGATTTCTCAGGACATTAGGCGAACGTACTTAAAGAAGAAAACATTTTTTGTTTATGTGTGATTATTGCACTACACACCCGCCACGGGATGATATAGCTCCAAGTCCCGGATTCAATCTCAGGTGCGACCGCCGTACTTCGATGAAAGGACACTGAAGAAAGGTTGGCGTTTCCATTTATGTGATCGTCACAGAAGCAATGGTGGTGAAAATTTATGTTCAGTCCACTACTGTGGTATGCGTTTTATCAAGTTGTGGCTCTTGCACGAAAAACCCCGGAATTAGTTTGAACCGCAGTAAACACTTGCGGCGCCGCAGCGTAAGTGTTTTCTCAACCACACAATTAAGGCACAGGTCTCATTACACAACAATACTGTGATTTGTCAATTAAGAAGAAACTGTGACCGAGAAGGTACTGCCCGTTTCAAAGGTTTATTTTTTTGGAAACATAAACCCTGTGAATGAAAAGCCACAAGTTGGTTTAACACTATTGCTCTTCAATTTCAATGTGCTGCTTAAGGGCAACAAATGCGTATAAATTAGAAAACACACTTTTGCCGCTTGGAATAGTTTGGGCGATGAAGGTATTTGCTTCTATTTTTATTGTTTTGACAAGTGAAGTTGAGATTACTGGTCTTTAAGTCGTTTTATTTTTCAAAGAACTATATAACTAGGGCGAGATTGTGCCACACAGATAAAGAAGTGAGAAGTTTTGCATTCTCAGGCACCCTTTGCCAATTGTAAACAAATACAGTAGCACGTCGCACTGCAGCTGTTTTTTTTTTTGTTAAACATTGTAACTTTTGTAGGATATTTTTCATGCTCTTCTCACAATAAACCTTATCTTTCAAAGAATTCTGAGATAGCTTCGGGCGAGTGACACAGACGGAAACTTAGCATGGCTTGAAAACAAATCTTTTGGAACACCATTCTAGTTCATCATTATATCAGTCGGTGTAGTCGTTTTGTTCGTAAGTGTTCAAATTAATGTTTGGCTAAGAGACAGAAATCTGTTCGTATTCTTCAGAGCAAGTCATCTGAACGCATAATTTTATATAATACCTAAACTAGGCCATAGTAGTCACAGCCGCCGGATCCATGAGTCGTGATCGTAATTGGCGTGAAAGCACCAAATTCACCACGGCGATGCCGAATCACTTCAGAAAAATGCAATTACCAATTTTTCAAATATTAGGGCAGGTTTTCATCATAATTGCAGAAACCATCTGCACAGGGTCATTCTTATAATTCAACCTTGTTGATTGATGCAATAAATATGTTCCATGCATCAATATTTTATTCCAGAATTATTGTTAGGATTCTCTCACTGTGGTAAATTAAGCAACCATTCTGTACACCGAACTACGTAGGACCCATTGTAAGTACTTTAACAGTTAAACTGACAGTGTTTGTGCAAGTGAAGGTGCCGTTTTGACTGTAGTTGCTGAGTGCTCTGCTCCGTGTAATGCCCCGGGTGTCCCGTTCGTCCTATGCCAGCCAGCATTGTCAGTCGCTGATGCGAACGAAAAATTGCAAGTAACCCGTTTACTTTATGTTTATGTTTTAATAAAACATAAATTGAACCATTTTGTCACAACTACTATTTGTCAGACCAGTAATTTATTAAACGCAGCATTCCTGATGACGCGTGGAAGTACCAGTAAAACCCACAGCCCACGCCGATAACCGACGGGACTTAGAACGTTGAAGGCACGTAGGTGATGGCCATTCGGCACAGGTGGAACATGCGAAGATAGTTCACAACAAACGTACGAGATATCGTCTAGGGTTACCGCGGCAGTGGTACATTTCTTGCGTACAAGGATGCAGTTTTAAAGTGCCGTCAAGACGGTTTCCGTATGAGCCAGCTTATAACAGTCGTTGCCGAGAGATTTGTGTTTATCTGATATATGCAAATTCATACATAAGATATGCAGTAGAAGCTGCTGAATGAATATGTTCTTGTATTGGTGAGCTGGCAAAGGACACTCCTAAATATTGGCAGAAGCCGAGACTGTTCATTCCATGCAGTGGCTAATTAACTCGTAAACGAAATCATCACTTGACTATTGGTATTGGTCTACAAGTTTATTTGCTAAGCAGAATCTCAGTGGGTATGTCCTACTTACGTCGTGATAATGTTTCCCTTAAACTGATCAAACTGGATGGCTAATCAAGCGCTTCAGTGCGAATGCAGAGTAAGATGTGCAATTATGGCGGCATTTGAGATTTATTCACTGGAGGGTCGTAACGGTACTGTCACATTCTCCGCACAGTGCGACGATCGCTCAGCCATAGCATGTTACGAGCAGCAGACGTATCCCGCTGCAGCCCAATGCAGAAGTTACAGCATGCAATTTGGGGCAGCACAAAGCAGTTTATATTTAAGCTTTGGTTCTTTCATACCAAGCAAGCGAAGTAGCAGCCGCCGCATAAACAACCTTCACAATTTAATGAAATGTAACACAAGGAGGCACAAAATTGTTAGGTAGTTCCTCGCGCTCTTATGCCGTAAATCGTTACCAAATAACTCAACTTTAGGCTTCTGTAACATTATTTTCTTGACAGAGCACCAATCACAGTACCCAACAATTTTCAATGCGTGTGCTACTACCCAGAAATTCTTACGATTTGTTAACAAGAAAATCTACGCCATGCCGAAACACCGGCATTCCAAACTGAAGGTTCGCTTTTCTACAGTTAGTAGCATTCTTTGGATACGTGAAGCATTATTTGTTGTGCCAGTATCTTCACAACCTCTTACCGCCGCCTGACAAACGTTGCGACTTCAACAGCGCGACTGATAAAATTCAGAATGCTAGACAATAAAAATGATTGCCTTAAATTACGCCTATGGAATCACACTGCAATTCCTCCGCAGCCAAACATGATGAAACCAAATAATTTAGTTCCGGTGGTTGGGAATCCGCGTTTATTCTTTTCTGTGATGTGCGCAGAGGCTCAGGCATGTTGGCGTAACAATGCCATAAACATTCTTAGCCAATTCCCCCCTCCCCTTCTTATTCTAAATAAAGCTTTATTCAACAATGCAGCCTATCCCTGCTGACCTAATGCTAATTGCAGTAGCGTCGACGGTCATTTTGAGGAAGGCTCGGCCGTAATTTCAGTCTTTTAGGCGTCTCGCGTTTTCTTCTCAGTTTCACGCTATTTCTGCGCAAGTATAGGCAAGATGTGAACCTAGGTACAGCACTTGCAGCGCTATCCGTACAGTCCGCACATTTAACGCTATTTGGCACTTTCCGTTGCACAGTTCAGTGGCATTGCCCCGTGAATTACCACTTCCGCATTACTTTTCCAAGCAAATCTGCTGTCTGCAATGCGACTGTAACATATGCGCATTAAGCAACCTTTTTGAAAGGTGTCCTATACTCTATTGATGTCCTACACAGGAAGCTTGGCGAGGACAGCCGTTTTAGCGTTCGTGATGAGCTGCAAAACACGCACTGCTTACAGCCGGTGCTTCGAAACTTCAGCTAACGGAGTCACCAAATGGGTTCCGGATAACCAGTTTCCGAAAGGCGAGTAGGTTGTTGAATGACGCACCTATCTGTCATAGATAAATAAATTAGGGGCATACGTCAAACAAAAATTTTAAATCTCTCGGTAGAAATGCAACCTCTCAATTTTCTTTGTCGTCTATGGCTGCTGCTCGTAATAGATGAACAACAAGCAAGAACTTCGTGAGCCACCTATTGTGCTTATTACTGGATAACACAGCAATTATATTGGGTCAAGGTTTCCACGCACAAGAAACCGACATGTCGTTTTTCACTTCGAGCACTGTGGTGTTCTGCTCGCGGTTTGAGGTAAAACGCGATAATCTTAAGAAGAACCCAATACTGCACAATCTTGATCATGCTTGGCTTCTTCATCGCGAGGAAGGTCTTGCATGCATTCAAGAAAGTTGCAGAAAAAAAAAACACTGCATACGGAGTCACAACAGTAAAGTTTTCCTACCACTAAAAGCTTCTTGCCTGGCACAATGAGCATGAAATATCGATTTCCCATGAATTGCCATTGCACTACAGCGAATGAACACTTTACTATACGTTTATGCCATACAGGCGTCCCTGACAATGGCATCACAAGTTACCAGTAACTGGGGTGCGTCAGCAGCATCAATAACGTAAGGCCCAGCACAAGCTGCGCTGGCATGGAGGAAGCATCAGACAATTTTGAAGGATGCGCCACGTAAGTTCATATTTAGAGAAGTTCCAATGCAAAGCAACTGGAAGACGACTGGGATTGCTACGCGTGTAACCATCATGCCTTTACTTCGTAATTTTTCCCTGGGAGGCCTAGCTCTGATGGCTGAAAAAGTACTGCATCGGCAGTTTTGAGCATTCGCCCGGAGCAGCCTGCCTTGACGTGCTTCATGGTTGCAGCAGCACGACCGGACAAGCACAGGGTGAGGAAGGAACACCACATGTCACCGTGCACACCCTATGCCGCAACCACGAAACTACACAAGCTCACCCAATTTTCGATCGTGCTAACAGGCTTCAATGTGCGGTACACTTGCAGGTTTGTAACCTGTTTACTCACTATGAATATGCGAATATGATATTTGTTAACAAGAAAATCTACGCCATGCCGAAACACCGGCATTCCAAACTGAAGGTTCGCTTTTATACAGTTAGTAGCATTCTTTGGATGCGTGAAGCATCATTTGTTGTGCCAGTATGGAATACATAAAGATTCTAAAGGAAAGATGCTGATCTAAGGCACATAAAATGAAACAGGATTATGTCCAAGTTTACGAAGGCAATTCAGCATGGGTACGCCTGCAGTAAGCAGAGCGTTTGAAGTTAATCTGAAGTCGACCACTACGGCGTGCCTTATAATCAGAGCATGGTTTCGGCAAGCGCACGGCCCCCCTCTCAGCTGGGGATTTACGATCAGACCAGCTTTCCCTTAGCAGCAAAGGCACCCCGCAAGGTTCGGTTACCCCTCCCATACTGTTTACCTTGGTGACTGGCCTTGTCAAGCAACTACAACGAGTCGACAATATCAACCATACCATCTACGCTGATGGCATCAGCATCTCGGCGTAGCGAGGCAGTGATGGTCAAGTGGATTCAGCTTTCCAAATGGCGATTGACACGGTTGAAGCCTATATTCAAGGAACTGGACTACGCTGTTTGCCGGCTAAATCGGAGCTTATTTACAAGTCCATTCAGCGGGGTCGCTCTCCCAAACGCCAGCCTGATCACCGACCCTGTGACGCCATCACCCTACGCATTCAAGAGGGCACTCCTATCCCACATGTCCCTAATATCCGGGTCCTTGGTCTCACCATCTCTACCAACGGCCACAATGCCTTGGCTCTCGGAAGATCTGTTTCCAATCTTAAAACAACCTACGCCTTATTAAACGTATCTCCAACCAACGAGGGGGACTCTAGAAAAAAGCCTTCCCCACCAAGTGCATTCTTTTCTTATGTCACATTTCCTGCAATGCTGCATACCTCAACTGGTACTGGGCTGAGCAAAACAAGCTCGACACCCTCATTCGAGGGTTCTAGAAGCAAGCACTTAGCCTACCGCATTACACCAGCGCTGAACTATCCAACCAACTGGGAGTGCACAACACCCTTGCCAACTCTTTGAAGCCCAACAACGTTCTCAGCTTGAACGGCTCACCCTTAGTGAAACGGGACGTTTTATTCTATCCACACTTAGCTTCACTTATGATCAGCAAAAGGGACCCAAACGATCTATGCCGACTGACATTCGTAGCTGGATCTACATTGACGCTAACCCTAGAAACATGCACGCTGAATATAACAGGGCCCGGCGCCAAGCTTGGACCGGAGCTATCATAAAAGCCCTTGCTCACGTACCTTGCATCACATTTGTTGATGCAGCCCAATATTCCCATTGTACACGATTTGTGCCATCCTACACCACGACTCCAGCGTCACTACACCCACTGCCGGGTGTGCTGAAGAAGTGGCCATTGTCCTGTCCCCTCTAGATCCCACCTGTCACAACATCGTGTACGATTCTCGCTCAGCCGCCAATAACTTCAGCAAAGGACTATTTTTCCTCAAGCTCTTAGTATCCCCTGCCAGGCACCACACTCTAAAGACAGCATGATTTCCCTGACATGGATTCCGGCCCATACGAGCCCTGTCCAACCACACCTTCCCAATCTCAACCAGGTCACCCACTCCATTGCGAGAGGCCTAGTCAACTGCACCGGAGTCACTGGAGACGGGTTGGATACCACGAACAATCTGACCACTTATAACGGTCTCGTTAAGGCCTTTTACTTCAGTCGCCGAACCTTCCCCCACCTCACCCCAAGTTCAGCCCGGCGCAGCCTACCACCCTGCGTCTGCTACGAACAAACATGTAACCTTCACCCGTCGGCTTCCGCCTTACATTCTCAGACGTTTACACTATCGCCAACTGCCGGTGCTGTGGCACTCACCTGGCTACGCTTTTGCATATGCTGTGGAAGTGCTCACAACAGTACACACACATTAACACCATGACCCTCTCGTCGAGGTTGCGCGAAGCTCTGGAGCTTCGCTCCCAACGACCAAACCTGGGCGACCCAGCACGCCCGTGAGGTGGCGGCGAGGCAAACCCTCGAAGTCCCCTCATGGAGCCTTAGGCCCTGTCATCATAAAGTGCTGGTTTTATACTAAAGGTTTATGCTGCCCCCCCCCCATGCAATTAAGCAGAATAAAATAGTGGGACTTACTCTATTCAACAGTCAGCAACATGCATTTGGTCGCGTCGCATTAGAGTGCAGTGGCAAATTTTTAAACGCTGGCTAAATTTAGCTGGGATCCCCTGCATAAAAGTCAATGCACTTGCCCCGCCGATCCAGTTTTCGACAATCGCCGACTTTGCTGACTGCTGATATTGTGCTTGAGAGTTACATGTTTTGATGGGCGGAACTTCACGCAATAAAGAGTTATATTTTTAATTCCCAGTTTTCATACTTAGTCGGTCTGCAGGGTCACTGCATAGTGACAATATTTTAAAACGAAAATACAAGACGCGCAATGCTTACTTTCACCACTGCCCCTTACCGCATCATGTACGTTAATTTGGTGCGGTGGCGGCAGCCACTTCCTACGTTATCTTCTTCAGCTGGTGGACCTTTCGTCGCACGTCAAATTTGGCGTCCGAGAAAATAAAATAGGATATAGGATGCCGTAGAGCGGCAAAACAGGCCTTGGCAGCTCAATCGGGACGCGTTGACAAATGACGCTACGTTGTTTCCCAGATGGGTGTGCATATCTCCGCCATGAATAATCACTAAATAGCCAGCGTCGCTGTATTTTGCACGAGTTTGAGATGATAGGCGGAACACGTTAAGAAGTGCTCTCGACAGTTTCTGGCGAGATATCAATGACGCAGGCGTTTGAGCACTCCCCATACGTGGGCTGGACCTGAAGACACTGCAATACCGCACGACAACTGTTACATTATGAACAGCTAGCTGCATGCCAAGGTGCCACAAGTTGAAGCCCCAGCCAATATAAATAATAGTGTGCACCTTTGCGCACGCATTCACGGAATATGTATCTTTCAAAGCGCCTGCGTAGGCGAGTCGTCCCGTAATCGCAAGTTCTGTAAGTAAACTTTTTTCCCTCGAACAAAAATTGCAGTAGGCATTTAAGAATGAACGTTCTCTTTCTTCCGTGTAAATACAGGAGTCAGAGGTGCCGACTATATTAGAAGAAAACTGGCGCTGCGTCGTTTCGTTGGACGCATGGGAAAGCGGGATGTGGTGACTATGGATGAGCATCGTTCTCGCAGAGCCAGGAGACCTCGAATGAGGGCCAGGGAAGCGCCGTTTCGTCGTTAATAAGGGTTCACTTGTTTACGAAATTGGTAACTAAAGAGCAGTACAGTACGTATAGAGCAGTGTCTTCCTTATTACACAAAAAATATGTTATTGAAGAAAGGTGACTTGTGCTGGGAGTTACAACTATATGAAACGCATCGTGTGCAAGCGGGCTGGTGAAGTTGGAGCAGAGACAAGATTTGCATTAGCATTGGAACAGTTTGTCAGCGCATGCTTATGTGCTGTAGATGGGTAAAGTTTATTGATAGACCAAATGGTGGTTAATGAAAACATTTTACAAATGGTTCATTTGAAGAAACCTTTATCTATGAAGCAATGACCATGTTTCAGGCCATGCCAGGTTTGAGACGACACCTTGGACACCCAGATCCCGGCGTTACAAAGGCGGCACAACGCCCGTTAGCGAGCTGGCATAGACGGTGGCGCCAGATTTTTCTCTAGGCAATATTGTCACAAACTTTACCACAGCAACTTTTGAGGCCTGCTCGCATCGTCGCCAACACTGTTCTTTCCTAAGTCTCACGACACATGTGAGACCCAGGCATACTCTTCGAAGTCGCATGAACTTTTGCAAAAGGGGGTGGGGGGGGGGTTGGGACCGAGAGACGGCGAGCAGAGAACTCGGTACGGACTAGCTTCCCGATGACCAAGTATTGTAGGTGGACTGATCTATGCTTTGGAAATCAAGGGTAAAAGGAAGTGGCATCAGGGAACCGTCGGTTTTGGACAAGCACTTGTAGTTTACTGGTTTTCCTCGTAAAGCCATTCTTGTGACAAGTATTCGTAGCCGCTAGGTTATTATGCGTGTCTTGACGCACATGCCACAATAAGTGTTTGGTTAATAAGCGAATTCTTATTGGACATTACGCTGTCTATAATGCCATGAGCTCTACCTTGTTTATTGATCTATTACCTTGCTATACCTGTAGTAGCTCCGCCATTCGTCTTTGCAAAATACTTTTTTATTTCGATCTCGTAGCTTTGCGGTACATTGCCTCATATAAACATATCTGTGTACCATATGTTGGAATGTCTACATTGGCGTGTTTACATATATCTGTATTTCATGAGTTGCGTGCCCTTGCCGAAACTTTGGCTTCAGCTGCAATCTTTGTTCGACCCCGGTTACCCACTTGAGGCATACAGTTCATGTGAATATCTGTCTTGTGTTCTAGAATTTCCGAGAGCACCATGGTTCACCAAGGGAACACGCAGTACCTACCGGCTGAAAGCACGTCCACAGTCTTCGGTAAGTCTGAGAAGGTTTTTTACCTGCTGTTATACCACGTCTCGCCTTGAAGGTGATTGATGAATGTAACCTCTGCTAGGGCACATAACCTATTTAAACAGCATCACCGCTGGCTCGGAGCTACATGGTTCTGCGCAATCTGAGCTGAAGATTCCGCATGGTTGCATAGTCACAAAATTCTTCTAATCACTAGGATGGTTCGTATATTATCTTTCAGCAATTCCCTACGCACATTTAACAGACGTATGAAAGCAATATCTGTACTTGTAAAGTAGAGGGTTGCCAAAAAAAAATAAGCTGAATGCAACATGCACCGCAAGACACCTACTGGCCATTTGAGATGTGTTTGCCCCAGCCTCGAAGCAGGTGCTCTTGGTTTACTGTACAAGATATCATGCCCTCGTCGTTAAAAGAGAAATCAGCGGTAAGGCTCCTAAAATCTTGGATTACTAGCAGTGCTTCTTCTTGGGGCTGTTTACTGAAGTGGGAAACTGGGCTGCGCGTCTAGTTACCATAGACTGCACGACAATAGGATCCTGCAAAGTAATCGTAATCATTGGATCGAACGAAGAACAACAGACATGGATGAAGACGACGTAAGACAGGGTATGCACTAAGGACTTCAACTGAAACGCGAAATACAGAGCGCATAACTGAAAGTTAAGTACGCGCTATGGAGTCATCACAATTTACAGGCACGAATATCCTGTTTGACCGCCCTGAGCGATGATGCTCCCCCCATACTGAGATGCTTTTTTTTTTCTCTTCTGGTTATCTTTTAATTGGATGCGAGTAAATACGACGCCACGGTAATAATTACGGCGCAAACTATAGCACACAAACCAGTGTTCGTGTTTCATCTGAGACCGATATTGAGCATACGGTAGAGCATGCAGTATCGCCGCAGTGTGCGCTCATACGCGGTCTATACTTTGGTATTCTGGCTCTTGCTTTCTTTCTTTTTTTAATTTCTCGTTATCAGATACGAGAACCAGAACATAAAAGACAATATGTCAATATAGGGGGAGTGTCCTCCCACACTGCTATGAAACAGTATGTCTGCGCCTTTCAATCGTGGTTATTGAACTGCCACACTATGCCCTTGCCACACGCTCCGCCGTTCGTGTTTCATTTAACGCCAGGAGAACTTGTCATTCCAGGCTGGATTTTTATGTTCGTATGTTCGGCGCCGTTGTAATACTGAGTTGCGGATCTCCAACAAAACCAACACTTCCTCATAAGTGTGATATCGCCTCACTTAAATCAACAAATTATGGTAGGTAGGTACTGGGGCTGTTTCAGTAAAAGAACAACTAGTACGTCACCGACGACCGACTCGCACATCTTCCATCGAGCAAAAAGCCCGATTCCCCAATCGTCCATGATGTAAAAAAAATTTGACCATGACCACAGGCGTGGTTCTATCGTTCTAGAGGCACCCAGATCTGTGAAACGTATGGTGTGTGCTCCGTAAAACCTGTGCGACCTTGTAGCGACTTCATGATAGGGCAAGGTTGAACAGATTCCAAAATTAAATTTTTCGTATACAAGTGGTATCATCGTTTCAATATTAACGGCGCGATACATACATAAAAAAGCACTTTATACCGTTGAATAAGGCTAATTCCTAACGTATATTACGTCACCATACCGGTCTCTCTCGATGATACCTGTTCAGCACCTCTGCTGAACCCTATCATTGGCATGTATAAATACGGGTCAGACGGCTGCAGTAGTCTTGCCGTTGTCGTGATACGATCGTATTCGACGCAATAATGGTGCTGCCGTCGTAACGCACCTAACTATTCGATTTACTCGAACACGGTGGTCCGTTCCGTAAGGCTTCGCGGAACCCCAGAATATGCTCCATAGCAATAGAAAATGCTTCGCATCACCTTTATTCCCACGGTGCATTGTAATTCCACAATTTTTTTTTCTTTGTACAAAAAAAAAACGTTTTACAAATCTGTACACGACCGTGGATCTATGCTTCAATTGACCGTAGGCATCTGAAACTGAGACAACAGCAGGAATGTACAAAGACTACCTTTTTGGGTTTCCCGGAGTGAGAGCTTTGCAGTGGATGAAATATTTTTTTTTCATCATGCTTGATGAGTATGAATTTTACATGGCGAGGCGGCTGACAATTTTCTCGTCAATGAGCGTTTCACCGCCTTTTGGGGTTAACTAATTTGTCTTAAGATGGATTATGCCCTAGCAATTTCGAAGGTAAAACTTGCAGTTTATTTAAGCACTACCTTAGTAAGAGCAAATTATCTTCCGAAAAGTTTTCGCATTTATTGAGCAAAATTGTGAGAATGAGCAGCCAATACAAGTGCCAGGGTGGCATCAAGGCCCTAAAAAAACATGTTGCTTCCCATTCTTATTGCTTCTCAATCAGCACCTCTGGTCTCAAGGCAAACAGACAAGACAGAAACCAGAAGCACTGGTCTCGTACTTGCAGTTTACAGCAGCAGCGGCGGCGGCGATTTAGCAGTGGCCAGTACGAGCTGGACTGGCATAGAGGAAACATCGGACACTTCGGGAAGTGATGCTAGTGGAGCGATCTTTGTAAGAGTTCTTTTATTCCCGAATTCCTCCAAAAATTACGCTTGCACCGGCGCATACGTACGCTGGGTGGAAGTTCCGATGACTTAACTGCCAAATATCAGCTGCAGTTCAGACAATTTGGTGTCGGCGAAAACAAGCAGCTTTAGCTCAGTATCTATTGCCTAAGTACATTGAAAGGGAGGAATTAATGTGCTTGACAACACAGTGTACGAGTATTGAACCTTGTGGCCTTTAAAAAAATGTGATATTATCATAACTCAAGGAATTCCATTTTCAAGTTGTTATATATTTAAGAAAACATTAGGAACTTCTAGAAACAAAATTTTATCTTTATAACTCAGCAACGAAAACTATGCTACGTTTCTATGCTGCACCAAATAACGCAAGTGCACAAAATTCATCTATTACATAGCACTCTCAAATTTGCTATTTTATGAGTAGATCATCGCCAATGCTCGCACAGGTTGTTACGATTTCAAGCAAACTGCAAACAGATATACAAAAAGTTTTCACTTGGGATTCTCCAAGAGATGCAGCTAATAGAACTGCGCTATATTTTTTCCAGTAGGTAACTTTGCAGATTGTATGCTTTTACTGTTTTTGAATTTAGCGATATCATCATTTTTTCCACTTGCATGCCTAAACACAAATTATGATGGATACATTTGCGGACATTTAACTAGTTCAAGCAAACGAAATTCGATTGTTTGATAGTCCTAATTTCTTTATTAAATAAACCGGTCTGGATATCAGCCAAGCAGGAATGATTGGAAACGACGTGTAAGGTAACCCCACGACTTCAACCGAACCATAGCAGTGCATGAGTCTTGTGAACAACCGCAACAAGTAGTAAGTAAGTAAGGAAGTAAGTATACAAGTAAATAGCATATTACCGCAACAATAGCAACCAATTTAAAAAGCGCTACATGAAGGAGAGAAGGCATATACAGTCGGCGCGCACATCTCGGCTCTTCAGCCCGTTTTTTTTTTTTCTTCCCTAAACGAGAGAAAAGGTGTCGTATCAGCAATGCCTTAACTCAATGCTTGCAGCATTCGCTAAGTCATCGAGAAAAAGGTTGTTGGTCACAGAAACAATAGTGAGAGAAATTTATTTATATTGCATCAATGAAGATTGCACTGAGCATTGTAATGCATATTTGCACAACGAGACGATACGAAGCAAAAAAGGGAAACTTCTTCGGCAGCACATTTCATCAATTGTCCATGAAAATACTTAAGTATTTGGCGTATTACTGCTGGCTGTTAATGGGGGATACATCATGTGCGCGTCAGCAGTTCGATGCCTTCGGCAGGGTCGGTGTGCATTTAGAATTTGAGTCGAATTTTAGAAGACTTCGTACAAACACTGCAGGAAAACGTGAATCCGGAACTTTTTATTCGTGTTCGATATGCAGGACCTGAATTAAGACGTATGATGTTCGGCAGGTAGTCAGGCCACCTATGCTTGTTAGAAATCACGCGAATAGTTCCCCTTTGTGCCATTTGCAATTATTAATAAGGCCAAAGCCTTAAGTGCCTCGTTGCAATGGCTCATGCCCGCAAGAAGCGGCAATGAGAGAGAACTTTAATAAAAAGGATGGCCCAGTGGCCTATGCATGGGTGAGGTTCAATGGTAGGGATCATGAAACAAAGAAATCGAAATAGCAAAGTAATAACGAAGGACAAACATCAAAAAACAAAGAAAAAATATCATAAGAAATGGCTCATAAACGTTAAGCAAGCAAAGAAGTAATCGCCAAATATGAACAACGGAAAGAAAGAAACAAAGATAGAAAGAACGAGCGAACGACGGAAAGAGAACAAATGAAAACAAGAACGAAAGGACCTTCGGTTATTGCATTAGGTCGATCTACAGTGCCAAATTTTTACTTCATACTGCGGCTCATTATGTCTTGCAAAAAGTCTGACTCGTCCGATCGTGCAACATTAGTCATTAGCATGCGTGCAACAGGCTTTCGTTTTCAGATGTTGGAAGAGTGGAGCTTGCTGCCGAACTTTTTTACTCTTCTTAGCATACAAACCGTCCTAAAGTATTCACCGACGAATACGATAGCCCATAATGTAATATTGCAGCGCGGGTTTATATGTGTTCTCATTTCGCCATATACTGAGGCAAACATTTTTAGAGACGTGTAGCAAAGGTTGAGCGCGATGGCTTTTATAAATGACGGGTTGAATGATTCAGTGCAATCGCTGGTCCGGCCTGGCTTCCATAAAATACTACACAATTCACGTCGCGCACACAATCAGATTGCAAAACAATCGCAAGCCAAGAAAACCGAACAAAGCAAACCAAACAAGCGCAAGCGAGAGTAGACGCTAATTGACGATAGTACGAAGCGAGCGTTCTGGCTGAGACCAGATGCTAGTAAAAAAGGAGCGGGCGGGCCGGTCCGCATAAAACCTGTTTACCGCGCGTATTCCACTGAAGGAGCAAATCTCATTGGTCTCCACCAATGTCTTTCACGGCTCACGTCTTTCATCTTTCGCTCTTGTGGTCGTTCGTTCGGCTACGACGCCAACGCTCACCGAAGGAACGCGATATCAAGAGCTTGCTATAAAACGCAGATGTATTTTAGAAAGTCTTTTTCAATGCAGAATGTCTCACTTCAGAATGCACATTTTTTTGGACTTTTGATTGAATACTCCTTGTGAGCGTGTTGAACAAGCGGGTGTATTTTTAGTGCTCAGGACGGCTAGCTTTTTAACCAACCATTACTGGCAGACATTTCTACTCACCTGCACCTGTTTCATGTAGGCTTTACGTGATGTATTAAATAAAGGAAGGCTTCTGGGTTGCTTGTAACTCGTACGAAGATAGTTCTTATATTCAAGTTCAGGCATCACAGCCCACCAAAAGTACCAGTGTTCCATTTCTGCTAATCTAGAGCCCAAATGGAGCGCTAAATATTAATGAAGAAACTTAGCGCTTGAGTTGAGCGATTCGCTTACCATTAACCCGCGATTTCGTTTGTGAACCTCTAAATCGGCAAAAAGTGTTTTTGCCGTTCCATAACAAGATCCGGCCATTTTTAGCTGTTTTTTCCGTATACTTGCAGGAATGCTACTGGAACCGGAGGAATTGAACAGCAAGAGTCCTGCGGTGTCAGAGTATGTCATCAATCGCCTGTCAAAAAGTCGAACCACAAATGTGAAAGATGTGGGAAATCTTTAACCAGGGCTTGCAATCTATCTGCACATTACCGAACGCATACCTGGGAGAAACCATACAAATGTGAAATATGTGCGAAATCATTCGCGGACAGGTCAAATTTCCGTAATCATCAACGTATTCACACAGGCGTGAAACCCCATATTTGCCAAGTATGTACTAAACCATTCAAAGACAAAAAGGAACTTAACAGTCATCTCAAATCACACAGTAACGACAGGCCTTTCGTTTGCGACATATGTAGTCTTTCCTATAAGCACATTTCACATCTCCGAAGACACCGCAAAACAATACACGAAGGCGAAATGCCGTACGAGTGCAAGCAATGTGGATTTGGGTTCGCAAAGAAAGAAAACCTCGACGCACATCTTTGCCAGAATAGTACGTGCGAATTCTGTGGAGATTCGTTTAGAGATGCATCTCAACTGATTGCACATGTCGTGATGCATACGGGTGGGCAGTCATAAGAGTAGAACTAGTGCGCAAGAGAAGTAAATCTTCCACGTATTTTGCATATTAAGGTGACCATGAGGCCTTGCAGGAAAGAATAACCGCTGACGTTCTCCCGCAGGAGTGATAAGCTAACCGAACGCATCGTGTGGAGAGACGGCCTTCTTTTGATGTTTAAAACTGCTGAGCGAAATGTAAGGCGGAAAGGATGCCGCTTGATTTTTTCATATTACGAGACAAAACGTCGTCTCGGACAGCATTTAGAATGCTTGATTGTCGAAGCATACTGCAGGTCCAAGCTAGAGCTCACTGTTTGCAGAACTAAGTTTTTCGCGAACGTAGCATTAGCAAACTCATTTCTAGACAAACCTTATTGGGCTGCAAGTTCGTGTTTTGTGTCACTAGAAGGCTGAAATGCTCGTACACGATCATTGACACATCGTTTAGTTGTTCAAGCGGTCGGACAGTGTACTAGTAGACAAGCTTTACATAACCATCCCTTTAATTATTCAGCAGTGTGAATAGAAGGGAACACCTCATCACGAATCCTTTAAAAAGGAGGCACTGTTTTCTTGTCAAGCAAAAAAAAATTCTGCCTATAATTAAGGACCTTAGGCCATGCTGCCTTCCAGAGACAGCTTTTACAATATATAGACATAAACATGCGGAAATTTATTTCCCTCATAAATTGTTCAATGCCCGTAATGTCTTTGTTCTCTCTTTGGCTCTTGTATCCATACGAAAAATTTTTGTTCTTTATCTTGCTGTTGATAACAGTGAGTCTGTATTAGACTATCGAATATTTTACGAATTCGAATATTTTAAGTGTTGTTGTATTGAGGAGGAACCTCTGTCAGTTTTAAAGAGCAGTTTCTTATTCACTCGGAAGTCGTCTCTTTTGACTTGCACTCCACTCTATTTGGAGCTGTACAATTTTTTAGCCTGATGTGACAGACGTATCCCTGCGAGTGAGATAGTTTTTAGTAATATAATTGACACGCCCAGTTGTGTGCCCTGCTGCAAGCGCGTTTCACCTACTACCAAATCTGAGCTTACTGCTCCCTGCATGGCGCAGCTGCATGCATGAGAATATTCTCCATAAATATTGTCGATTCTATCTTTTTTATTATTTACTGTTGTCCAACCTTTCGTTATCAAATTGCACATACTCGCAAAGCGAATGTATTCGTGCATTGTGGAAGGCACGCAAGCCCCAACGATTCGGGTGGAATCTTGCACGAACCATGTGTCAATAGCCGGCGCTACTTAATCGCAAATTGCTTGTTCGATGATCGACTCATGTGCCCGGCACTATCTTTTTGCCCGAATGTAACTTATTTTGTGGGTGCCGGTTCGCCCAACAAAGAGTGTTTCGTGAGTGACGGTTCTTGTTATTGTGTAATTCACCGCATCTAAAACGTCACATCTGGTAGAGATGATTCGTAGTCACCGAATAAACCCTACCAGGCGTGAAAATAACGTGAATGTCGTCATGGACGAGCGAGCTCGCCGCTGGCTACGACTACCGCCCGAGTACTTAACCTCTCCCGAGAAGACAAGGACAATCATGACCCAGAGAACTGCCACAGTGGGAGTGCTCGTGTCACCCGCCACGACGTTTGCTTTAAAAGCCAAGGAAGCCACCGATCATTCGCGGATCACCGTTTGGAGATCTGGAAACCTGGCCGAAAATCTGCTTAAGAACCGCTATGTTTAACAATTGAATCTATGACGAGCTGCGGTTTCGCATTTTTGCAGTGCATTTCTGCAAACATTCACGAGCGTCATGCCTAAGGAGCTGGCCGAAGTTGAATAAGACCGGGATTTTCAGGGCAGAAATTCAGCCACGTCGACAAGCACATGTCCGAGAGGAAAGCGTTCTTCTTCATCTGCGGTTAGAAGCAAGTCGTTGACACCTAATTGATAGGTAAAGCAGCCACGACCATTACAAAAGTCCCAACGGAAGCCACGAGTTGGAAAAGGAGTGAAAAACGCACTCAGCAACATCGGCACCTGGTGTTTTCGCCGAGCTTAAAAATTCACGCTATAGGCTCCGACCAAGTCTCAAAAACCACCGTAAGTTTCACGCGAACTACTAAAGATATTCTCTTCGATGAAGCCAGCCTCAAGTAGCCTTAATTGCTGACGTCGTCTGCGAAGGGGTCCAGCAGCCATTCCCAGTCCCTGAATTGCTGCATCTGAAGCCTGGTGTGAAGGCCTACGTCACTGTCTTCAGCCGTCAGCGTCCCCATTCTCGCCCGCACCTGACGACTACTCGCTCTGCTGTACTGAGAAGCCGTACACATCTATTGCTTATACCCTCAGCGTGAGATGATAGGATGTTTTGCGTTGAACTGTTTGCGTTCACAGCAAGATAAGTGTCTGGGTGAAATTGCTGACTGTTATGCTGCAACTGAATGCAGACGCTGGCGACTGTGCCGATCGCCTTAGCCATGGCACTGCCTCTCATTGCAGCGCCCAGAGTGCACTGGGCCAATACGTGACTGATTTTCGGTCCATATCCGGTAAACTAAACAAAGCAACCTATTGAGGTGCGGTTGCTGTTCGTTGAAGTGTCGAAGGTCCTACGCCGCCAATGCAAAGTCAGTCTCAGCGACGAAGGAAAGACATGCTGCCATTTCGACGACGCTCCGAAGAAAAAAATCCTGCTTCCTAAAGGATACTTGACGACGCCGCGTAAACGTGGGACAGTGCGGCACAGCCATGATGCGACACTGGGAAATAACTAAGTCCATGAACCGCCAATATCGCTGCTCTCGCCGCATAGTCGCCGCTTTAGTGGACACAGGACCTGACTCCTCCGTTATCAATGAATCCTTAACCGAACCGTCGATCAGTTATGACTCCGTGGCAATGACACCAAATCCGGGCAGCCGGAGGTGACCTGACAGGGACGACTCGAACGAGCACATACGTCGAACACAAGACGTGTTAGGACACCCTTGCGTCACAGAATCATCCTTGTTTCGCAGGGTCACAACTCACCCGCCTACGCATGAAGCACCAGCCAAGGACGGGCAGACAACGCTAGTCTTCGACGACGCTTCATCGAATACTAGGTCGGGGACCATTTTTCAGTTTCCACCCCTATAAGCCGACATGTACTGAGTGAAAAGCTGCGTTATGTCGAACTCTACACGAAAATTTAGTGACTGTGCGCGTAGCACTTTCACATAGTGCCAGGCGGCACGCAATCCAGCGGCGCCGCTCATGCCCGTAAGCAGTCCATGTTGTGCACCTTAATCGGTTATACCATGGCTAACCAACTATAATATTGCTTTGCTAATGTTCTTTTGTACGTGCTATTGTTGTTTTCACCGGATACTTTTTCAACATGAGGGAATTGAGACATGTGCTTTTTACCTTCTTCCGGTGAACGCGTTTCACAGCTTAAAAAGCGTTAAGTTATCGCTCGGCGCATCACGTGCTTGCATATATCGGAACGTTCTGGGTCATCCTCACTCATTTTATCTTCTGTGTATGTTGTAGTGGAACCTTGTGTAATCATATTACATGCGTGACGAGAATACTGTAAAACATTGTGTGAGGCACTTCAGCGCATGCGATTAGTCTGGATTCTTGGACTAAACATTTATAAATAACCGACTCGCTTGAGCCGCAGATGAGTTTTCGATGGTTGAGGCATGCGCTCGCTGCTATCATTCTGCCCGAGTGTAACTTGTTTTGTGGGAGCAGTTTCGTACAATAAAGAGTTGCTTTCGTCACTTGCAGTTCTTGCTACTGTGTTTTTCACCGTCACTGCAACGTGATAATATCGCCGATTAAGCTGCGTCTTGTAGGAACTCGTCGACAGTAAAAGAAAATTGTGCGTGGCTCTGCTATCGCAAACACCAAAAACCAGCGGAGCAGGAGGAACTTAAGGCTACAGAAAAATGCATGCAGTCTTCCTCTGTCGGAGGTTTCGGTCGGGACCGCTCGCCATTGCAGGCGCCCGCCGCAGCAGAAGCGATTTGTTGAGACGCCGTATGCGTGGATGTCGTCTGCCAGACGCTGCAAAGACGCGACATGGCGGCAACCGTCACACCTTGGCTCAGATGCATGCGTAAAAACATCTTAGCGGAACCTTATTTCGATAGTGAATGAAAAATCGCTTATCGAAGTGGACGGTATCTGCTTTCATTCGCATTACTTTACTCTCAAATTTACTATTTGTGTCAAATGAAACATGAGCAGCGGGTCCCGTAACTTCAGGTAATGTGGGTGCCGTCGGCTAGTCATCGCCATTGACAGGCTTGCACAGCTTGCACAGGCTTGCACAGGCTTGATTTTTTTTTCTCCGGTTTAAGTTACAGCGAAACAAAACAGAAGAGAAAATATCGCAGTATAGGGCAAGCATCATCGATCATTGAGCTCAAACCAGACGTGACTGCCTCTCAATGCTGATGAATGGCAGAAGGAAAAGCTCTTAGCTGTTCTCGTCTGATTTGGCCCTGACAGCAGAATAATTCAGCCCATTGTGACGAGAGGCAACATGGGGGGAGGAAGACAACAAAGGCAACGAGGTGGTTACGTAGGTTTTCTGCAGTTTCCTACACTACACACGGAGATGCGTAAGCATGTTCATTCTCGTAATAACGCAGGAAACGAGCTTTATCTCGCGTATGTGACTTTAGCTTGCTAGTTGGAGGCGTTCATACCAAGAAAAACATTTTTGAGGCTGCCGTTCACGCGGAATTTCACGTTTAAACATTTTTCTGCGCAACACGTGCTTCCGACGCCCGCAAGTTTATGACAGCTGCCAATTGAAATGCGAAAAATACTACTGCTGAATTATATAACGTCATTTCGAGTCCAAGGCAGAACACCATAGGTTGGAGACTGCCACACGGAAGTTCTTCTTTCCTTGCTAATCAACGTACTCAAAAATAAGAGAAACATACCATTGCTTGCCGATTGGTCCTCACTGGCTTCGATTATATTGTTCAAATATATTACTACAGAACAGTATTTGCAATGACACCCGCCGTGGTTGCTCAGTGGCTATGGTGTTAGACTACTGAGCACAAGGTCGCGGGATTGAATGCCGCCCCCTGGAGGCCACATTTCGATGTGGGCGAAATGCGAAAACACCCGTGTACTTCGATTTAGGTGCACGTTAAAGAACCCCAGGCGGTCGAAATTTCCTTACTCCTCCACTACGGTGTGCCTCATAATCAGAAAGTGGTTTTGGCACGTAAAACCCCATAATTTAATTTTTTTTTGGAATGGCGAAGAGGCGAGCTGGTGTGAAGACGATGACAGCGACGATTAGAGGCTAGCGCGGGCTGTTGCCTCTTGGCGAAGTGCGGCGTATTACGTTGTAAATCTATTCTTTTTGTCTGCGTCTTCCTAGGTAACATATCTGGTGGAGGTGCGGGATATTGAATTAAAGTGTTCAATTACATTAACGGGAAGTTTAATGACCGTTCTGCTGCATATACACGATGCTGCAGTTTCCACACCGTTTTCTCCACAGGGGCTACCAGAAAACTACGAGAAAACTGAAAACGAAGCTAGAATACCTTCTTTTGCTGCAGGCAATTATTTGACTGACACCCTAGACGTTAGCTGTTACGTAATAACAATTGTCAGCGAAGACCACCTGCTCAAGGTTCGTTACATCTAGCAGTACGAAGAGCCAATCAATCTTGCGAAATTGGGAGGTAATTCATAGGTAATTCCAAACAACGTCACACTCCACTGATGTCTGAGTAGCACGCGAGGAGTAATATCTATGGATGATTTTATCGATAATTACTGGAACATAGCTCTTCGAGGACTGAAAACGGTAGGTGACTAATGCACAGAGCATCAGTATCGGGTGTTGAAGCTCTGCTCAACACAGCATACACATCTGATGTGGTGCTCTGGTGGTAATAAAAATCAATTCCCACTGTGCTTATCATACTCAGCTTTCCATTTAGCGTTCTGCCACAGACTATAGAAGTGAGGTATACTTGAAAATTGTAAGGCCCTGCATTCCAAACACGCGACGATGTTTTCAATGTAAAATGTATGACCATGGTTCACACAGCTCCCGTGCCCAGCTCACCTGTGCGGATCGTGGTGTCCAAGCCCACCAGTTCGAGCAATGTGCTGACGCAACCCATTGCAAGAAGCAAACTGCGATGGTGACCACGCCGCATGTTCACGATCATGGACCAACTGGAAATAAAAAAGGAAACAAGATGTCATCTTCTTAAGAGTCAAACCAAATATATTCAGAAAGCCCGTATAAGGAAGGTGTTCAGTATTGTTCACTTGACCGCGGCAAAAAGGGAAAAAATTATCGGTCACACCTTAGGAAAGTGCACAAAAACTTTAATTTCTCCCAGGTACATGCAACGATTTCCTTTTATTAGTACTACTATGTCATTACGGATAACGTATTCAAATTGAGAGGAATAATTCCAAACTTTTATGAACCTACACAAACAATTATTTTACTTCAAGCGTAAGGTGTTTCGAGCTCAAGAGAGGCATTTAAACTCGGAGTAATCAAACTTCTTCCGCTGATATGCCATCGTCTGGAAACACCGGGACGACCATGCTCCATCATTTGATGTTCTGACATTCAATTTTTGGACAAGTCTGCCACTTAACATCTACAATTTAATATATCTCTCGGGACAGTGTCCATGCGAGCAATCCACATTGATTGATTGGTTACAATTTCTTCTCTTCACGTTTAATCTAATTTCATATTATTATCAATTGGATTTTACAGTTGCGTTCAGCGATCAAAATTTCGTGAGAAGGCTCTCGGAGTGATGTAACTGATCGGCTCGTTGAACATGTTCTGGTAACCTGAGGTGCGTACGTATTAGACATAAAAGTGGCCACCTATTGCGATATGTCACTTGTTTCATACTCTCCCAATGATTTAGCAATTTTGAAGCAGCGCTCCTGCTCAACTTGAAATGGAACGTTATTTCATTGCTCGAGAAATGACCACTTAACAGAAGCATTTAATTGCTCTAGCAACACACCTTTCTTCCGCATATCCCTACCTAGGAGCTAACTTCGGCCGATTGGTTGCATTTTGATGCGAAAGCATCAAATGGTCTGTCAATCGAAAATGCACATCATATGAACGCCTCGACGAAGCAGAGAAAGCAAAGGGAACACCTACTTGCCGCTGTTGCGCCCCGTGTTACGTGATGGGAGAATGCCCCGACGCGACGCCACGTCACCGTCGCTCTCGGGTGCGTCCTTACCCCACGTATTGTTTGTCCCCGCAAGCTCTCGCCTGCGTCTTAACTATTCCTCAGTAATCGCTATCAAGAATGTAGGATTGTGTAGTACAGTGCGAAGCAGGACCAAAGGACGCAAGAAAAATGAGGACAAGCACTTGCGTTTTCTTGCGTCCTTTGTCCCTGCTTCGCGCAGTACCACACAATCTAAAATCGAAAACCAACTCAATTACTATATAGAGAACGGAAGATAATTGAAATCAAAACTTTAGAGGTAGTGGGTTTCAAGACTGCGACCCCACACTTAGAAGCAGGGTGTCTTACAAACAGGGCTAAATAAGCGCCTCGTAGATGGCAGACCTGTGCACTGAGCTTTGTGACATGCGGCTCGTTGAACCGGAATTTCCATTGACGAAAGCAGTGACGTCCAAATCGTCATATCTTGCTCAGGAGCGTCCCCATTACATTCTACGGCAGTCAAAGAGCGTAGGAAGACGTCACAGGTTGAAATACACCTGCACTGTGTTAGCTCAGAAGCGTCGGGCAAGCGTCTAAACGCCCTTTCTTGCGGGAGAGCAGTTCATAACGCGAAGGCTCACTCAAAGGCGTTCAATTGGACATTAATGATTTTGCGTTAAGAACTCGCAAAAAGTGCTTAGGTGTTCTCAGATTTTTAAAGAATCGCCACAAATAACGCGATATTATATATTTGAGCTTAGTATAGGCAACGCCATACCATACTTTAGCGCTTTTATTATTGTTCCAGCAAAAACTTGCATGACGTTTAAGCTTCGCCTTTACGAGTGGAACGCAATAAAATTGAAATATCCCTAAATGCTTCTCATGCTTCTCGGCAACTGCAGATTATATAACCGAAATTTTTACCGAGAAACTCTGGTGTCGAACACTACGAACGAAGGAGAGCATTCTGGTAGAAGTGCGACCTCCTGCGCGGGCCGATCCAAGCGATACCACGGAGCCGCACCAAAAAAAAAAAAAAAGAAAAAAAGAAATTGCATGACTTTATGGTTTCAGTTGCTGTTTTGTACATACATTTAAGTGAAAAGATTTACCACAAAAGGCATGCGGCGCAGATGTTTTACTTCATGACCCCTGTTTGTGGGCTGGCATTCTCAAAATTGCGAGGAAATGCCTTGTGAAAAATGAAAGAGAAGGTACGATCAACTTCTGTAATAGAATGATGCAGGAATGTAATCCGCATATGCAGCATACCAAAGAACCAGGCACGACATATAGATATACAGTATTATATGCCTGGGAGCTTTAGCTTGAGGGGATGCCGGTGCCGGACGCCGACACCGCATCTCGTACAACACGGTGCTCTTAACGCTATCGCATTAAAAACGTTCGTTCCACAAACGAATGGCAATACATGCAGAAAACGGGTACCGTGGTTGAATGAGCATTGCAAATATACGCAAACGAAACAATGCAAAGCATCGGGCATACGTCGCCGATACCCTATCACAGAAAATATCACCAAATTAGAAAGTTAAGTCACAGAATAGGCCGACAGTATCACAGGCTGGTGTCCAAAATTGAGGGAGGTATCAAAGGCGAAGGTTATTAGGAAGTCATTTTAGTTCGGTCAAGCAGGTCATCGTAACGGGAACTTTTTGTGCGGTACATCTTTTCTTGGCAATAACGTTTTCACCTAGATTTCTATTAGGTACCTGTATTTAACACGCTTAGCAAGCATCAACTTTGTCGCAAACAATTCGTAACACTGTAATCATTCACTTTCAAGTAACATATGGTATAAACATAAGTATTTAGAGACAGTATCACGCAACGGCAAAAGTGTTGCCTAAGTTGAGTTAATTACGTGAACAATGTCCATTTATGCTTGCATTTGATGTCAATGCTTATTGAAAAATTTACTTAGAACGTTTTGGACATACCAAGCAGGGAAATAAATGCCGTTCCGTTTTGCATTTGGAGCACATATTCCTGTAGGAAGGCCAAACGCTGTTACGTATGTCATCACCGAGAGGTAACGAAAACCAAAAATACAACAAGTATATGGCACTAGCAAGAAATGAATTACTCGACTGTGCTTGTATCACTTAATGAGCATCCGTCGGCTTTCTATGTGACATCAGTGAATTCTCAGGAAAAAGCCTAATGAGCCGCAAGTTTGTCTTTTGTGTAGATAGAAGGTTGAAATGTCCGTACAGTATCCTAGACTGCTCGTCTAGATGGAAAAACAATTTGTGCAAACGTTTTCACGCTCTACTAGGAACAAGCTTTATTGAAGTGTTATCGTAATGACTTTTCATTGTGAGCAAAAGATAACAATAGTCTTTCGGAAGCACTCAAAAAAGAAGGGACAGTATTATTTACTAAAAAGTTTTTCCGTCCATTCATCGAGGTCCCAAAGCCTTGTTTCCTTCGAGAGACAGAACTTGCAGATGTTGTTAAAAAATACCGCCATGTTTTAAGCGCTAGAAAGCTTATTTCGTTTAAATTTTATTCAATGCATTGGCTGTTTATTTTCTTTCTTTGGCTCCTTTATGCATACCGAATATCTTCGTTCTGTACGATAACCTAAGCTGATGACAGTAATGAGAGTGTGTTAGATTCAAATGTTTGGAGATTCACTATACACTATGACATCCCTCTCAGTCAATCAGTCAAGAACTTTATTGACGTCCTAAGGAGTTTTTATGCCGTTGGAGATCCCACGCGGACCCAAACCGTAGGCGCGCCCAAGTCGGGACGGGAACGTGGTGACGCTCCGCCAGTTCTTGGGCCCTCTGGACGGCCTTGAGTTGGAGTTGGAGCTCCGGGCTTTTGAGGGCTTCTTCCCATTAGGGCCCACTGGAAAGAGGGACCTCTGGTAACGCAACACATTGCCGTGGCATGTGCGAGAGTGACAACTAAATTCTGGGCAGTCTGGACAATTTGCCGGGATGTCTGAATTGTAGTGACTTAGTAGGCCTCTTGACGGATACGAGTACGTTTGTAGCATTCGTAACGCGCGTTCAATTTTGGCATGTCCGATATCGCGCGTCCAATATCGCGCGGGCGTGCGCCCGGCGCGTACCCACAATGCTGTGGGTGGACGTTTCTGGGAATCGGTGGGACATTGTAGTTGTCTATAATTTAAATCGGTAGGGTAACCGCGTGCACGAGATAAGAAGATGGGGAGACATTAGCTTCGTTTAGGAACTATCTACCGGCTTTGGAGGAGGATAGGCGGAGTATTTGCTCCATAGTCTCAGCCTCGATCGCTTCTTCGATGTTGTTGTGCATGCCTAGCTGATTAACCTTTGTTGTACTTGCTCTATGGGGAAGGTACAAAACCTGTTTGATGGTCTTGCGCATGAGTGTGTTTAGCTTCGTCTTTTCTATTTTCGTCCAGTTGTGGGCAGAGGCGACGTAAATAATGTGGCTCATAAGGAACGCGTGGTGTACGCGCAGAAGAATATCTTCACAGAGACCCTTCCTGCGCCCCGAGACTCTGTGGATCAGTCTGATCATGTTTTCAGTTTTGGCGGTTAAGTGTTTGATCGTGTGTCCGTGGCATCCGGTGGCTTCGATTAGGAGCCCAAGAATGCGTATGTGGTTGACTCGGCGAATCTGTTGTCCGTCTCTTGTGTGTAGTGCGATCGGGAATTCGTCTAGAGCAGTTAGGTAGCGGGCTCCTTGGCTAGACTTGTGAAATACCAAGACTTCTGATTTCTTGGGGCATAGTTTTATTCCTGTGTCTAGTAGGTGCTCTTTCGTGGCATATAGGGCATGCTGTAATGCCTCATCTATGACTATCAGGGAGCCTCCCGGGCTCCTGATGGTGATTTCATCTGCGTATTGAGCGCAGTTTACGTCGGGAATGCTTCGTAGTTTGTCTGCGAGTTCCTTCATCAGTATGGTAAATAGTAATGGAGAGATGACTGAGCGTCTGCGAAATGAATCCATCTAAGAAAATTTTTAGCAATTCCTGTTTTATTGTGGTGGAACATCTGCCACGTTGAAACGGAACTTTTTATCCATTTGGATGTGGTCCGCTTTTACTTCCGCTGCTCTAGTTGCACCTGTCAAATCTTTTTAGCCTGTTGTGCCAAAGGTATCGGTGCAACCAATGACATGACAATTAAGGTTGGACATGACAAGTTAGCTTCTTCGTATGTTGACGCGCGTACTTGTATATTTTTTTTCCTGTGAACGCGTTTTGCCGGCTAGCAAATGTTAAGTCACCGATCAGCGCATGAGGCGCCGGCATTTATCAGGACATTATCGATCATTTTCGCCAATTCCATATTTTGACTATGTCGTAGACAAGCCATTTCTATTCAGGAATCACGCGTGAGGCGAAGAGAGCTGCGCATTCTGATGAAGGCGAGCACCAGCGATTGGTGCTCGTGACTCCATTGTATGACGTGAACCGGAATGACGCCCACGCAGCATATTCACAATCATGTGCAAACTGAAAAAAAAGCAAGAAGTCAGCGCCCTAAGAGTAAAACAAGATATGTTGATGAAAGCCCTGATAAGGCGCTTCATTAGGTTCACTTGACCACGGGAAAAAAACATCGGTCAAGGTAAAGGAAAATGAAAAAAAAATAGTTCGGAAAAAAATCACGAGATTAGAGCGCGAGAACGCGGCCATGAGAGACAACAATAATATGCTAATGGCTGAGATAGCAGATATTAAGGGCGCTAGGAACTCGCAACCCACCGCTACCGTCAACTTGGAAATTCTGGAAGTCCCGATGGCCGAGGGTAGCGACGGGTCACGACCGCCGAAGAAGAGGGCAATAGCTTGTGATCAGGAGAACGTGTCACATTAAGCTAAATCAGAGGTGCGCGAGATGTTAACCGCTCTCACCGAAAGTGTGAAACAGTTAGGTGATAGGATCACTGAGATGCAAAGCAAGATGACGACCTTAGAAGCAAACACTAACCAACGGTTGGCCAAAATGGAATCCTTTCTCGAGTTTGTTGTGGGCCCGGTAACGTCACCGAACCCACCGATACGTCTTTCTGACCCAACAGCTAGCGACGTAGCCCAATTCTAGCCCAACCTAGGGTCGGCGTTCAGCTCGTAAGAGATGGCTCCGCCCCTTGAGACATTCCGTATTTGGCAATGAAACTGTAGGGGCTTGTCTAGGAAGAGCGCTCCCCTATAGCAATATCTATGCAGTTGTGAAAAGCTGCCCCAGGTTATCTTATTACAGGAAACCCTCTCGCCTGGCATCTCGATGACTGGGTTTCGCTTTGTCGCCGTGCAGTCGGGGGGGGGGGGGGAGGGGGGTATGTACTCTCGTTCGTAAGAAACTCACTCATGTGACATATGATCTCAAATTGGCTGGTAGTAATATTGAGTATATTAAGGTAGAGATCATACCTGGTCGGGTCAACCGAGGCAGCATATATATTCTTAACATATATAGTAGTCCCAACGAGAAAAGGCAGCCATTTAAGACTCTGTTCAGCAAGGCCGTAGACATGGCAGGCTCAAGCCCTTTTATTGTCGCAGGGGATTTTAATGGCCCGCTTCATGTTTGGGGTTATAAATATGATACCAATAAGGGTAAGCATCTCTGGCAGAATGTCATGGGTCTGGACCTGACACTGATCACTGACTTTAACTTTCCAACCAGAATCGGGACATCCACGTGCAGAGACTCCACCGCCGATCTCCACTTCGTCAAGAACGTGACTGAGGCCAAATGGAATAACTTGGCTGAGAACCTTGGTAGTGACCACTATATTTGTGAGGCCCAGCTTCCTATCGTGGGTAAAAATCAGCGCGAATTCTCGTAGAGGGACTGGGACAAATTCCGCAAGCTTCGGGAGGAGAGGCCTCCCTCAGATTCCCGACCTACCATAGAGCAATGGACGGTTCAGGTCCAAGAGGATTTTCGGCGTGCAACCTCTAAGGTCTGCACCGACCTCCCTGTTGAGAAAATGGATAGCAGGTTAGCCCATCTGTTAGAGGCCAAACAGTCCGTTCTCAACAGATGGAAGAGTCAACGACCTAATCGTAGGCTATGCAAAAAGATATCTGAAATTACCAAACACACTGAGGAACATTGTGTAACCCTCTCTAAACAGCAATGAGACGAGGTTTGCAATTCGATAGGCGGCCAAATGCGCAATGGTAAAACTTGGAGCTTGCTTAAACATTTGCTTAACGAGACCAATACTAAGTCTAATCAGAGGCATGTCATTGGTAGAACTATACATGAGGCCGCACGAATGACCTCTGAGGACGATTTAATCCGCACGTTTGCAACAAATATCTCCCAGTCGGCTCAGGGTGGTCTCCTGTACATCTCAATTACCAGGGCCAGGCCAATTCCTACCTGGATGCACAGTTTGGCGTTGAGATTTGTAGGCTTCTACATGGACTCAATAGTAGATCCGCACCAGGGCCGGATGGCATTTCCAACAAGGCGCTGCGAAATCTGAATGAAAAATCAATCGCATACCTCACTGAGGACATTCATTAAATTTGGAGGGATGGAAGCGTCCCATTACCTTGGAAGACTGCTCTCGCAATACTCATCTCCAAACCTGGCAAAACACCTAGCGTTGACAACTTGAGGCCCATCTAGCTTACATCCTGTGTGGGTAAGGTAGCGGAGCATGCGGTCCTAATCGACTCTCCCGGTTCCTCGAGCATAACGATATTTACCCCCATAGTATGATAGGATTCAGACCAGGTCTATCCACACAAGATGCCATGAAACTGATTAAGCATCAAATCATAGACAACGACTCTAGCGACACTTGCGCCGTTTTGGGACTTGATCTTGAGAAGGCCTTCGACAGCGTTCTACATTCGCATATTCTAGCCTCGATATCTCGGCTCAATCTGAGTGAGAGATTTTATAACTATGTTAGATCGTTCCTCTCGTATAGGAAGGCTACCCTCCGGGTGGCCGATCTCGAATCAGAACTGCTGGAACTTGGCCAGAGGGGCACCCCACAGGGGTCAGTCATTTCCCCCTGTTTATTCAATATAGCCATGATTTACCTAAGCAGAAAGCTTCTCGAGATTAAAAGCATCAAACACACTATGTATGCTGACGATATACTATATGGTGCACAGGAGGCAATGACGGTCAGGTTGAGGGAGCGTTATAGGAGGCAATAGACACTATTGAAACCTATCTCGAACCCACCGGCCTCAGATGCTCCCCCTTGAATTGGGAACTTTTGCTGTACAGTCCCAAGAAACGCGGTCCAAGGCCCAAGGGATGGACATCGGTAGAAGACAGAGACATTAACTTATATACAACAAACGGATGCCGTATACCAAGAGTCGATTCAATCAAGGTCTTGGGCATGATCGTTGAGTCAGGGGGTACAAATGGCAAGACTATACGCAAGCTAATTGCTAAAACTGAAAGTGATGCTCCTATAGTTCGGAGGGTATCAAATCGGCATCATGGACTCAAGGAGGATAACCTCATTCGACTAATGCATGCCTTAGTTCTGTGCCACTTTACATACGTGGCAGCCATGCATCGAGGGAAACGGGCAGAGCTGGATAAATTGAATGCACAGCTTACGAAGATTACCAAGCGAGTTCTCGGGTTACCCGTATACGCTTGTACAGAGCGCTTAATGCAGCTTGGCATTCATAACATTCTTGAAGAGATTGCAGTGGCCCAGGAGCGCGCACAGCTAACTCGCCTCACAACAACGAAGGCAGGGAGATCCATCTTGCAGGAACTCGGATATCACCCCGATAGAGTAGCGGAGGAGTTCTTTGACGTTCCTTCGTCGATTCGTGAGAACATTATAGTCGCGCCAATACCTAGTAACAAGCACCCCGATCATAATTGCGGTAGAAGGAGGGCAAGGGCGGCCAACCTTCTTAGGCAAACACAGTGATCAGCGACAGGTCAGCACTGTGGATGCCGTTTCTTGTAAGGGACGTCGGGCGTTCACCATCGTCACTGTTCATGGTCGGCAAGGAATCACCAATGCTGCCTCGGTTCGGACGAGGGACTCCGACATAGCTGAACAAATGGCTATTGCACTACCGCTGCTGGATAGCTCACGGGATGTCATCTATAGTGATTCAAGATCTGCAGTCAGAGCATTTGAAAAAGGCACCGTTTCTAAACAGGCCCTCAGACTTATTGGGGGCACGGCAATCACGCACCATCAGGGTCCGCAACATCAGGGTCAGATAAAGGGTGCTCCTCCCAACCTCAACGAGTCGGCTCACGGGGCTGCGCGTGAACTTCCCACCGCGCTACCCTCGACCAATCGGAAGCCGACTCCCCAGAGAACAGGGACACGCCCGCTACCTACAACGAGATTACTAAACACTACTATCTCAGCCGTAGAACCTACTTTGTTCCTCATCCGCGCCTCAATAGAGCTCAAGCACTAACGCTCCATCCACTACAAATCCGAATCCGTCGCTCATACAAAAAATATATCCGGATACTTACACCAACGCTACCTGCCACAATTGTGGAGATATAGCCACGTTATACCACATGCTCTGGTGGTGTACCCGGTCAAGCTCTATCATCACTAACAGCTCGGCCAGATGGGAGGCGCTTCTCCGCAGCCCTCTTCTGGCTGACCAACTCTGGGCTGTCCAGCAGGCCCACGATGCGGCCGAGAGGCTCGGCCTTCTCGTTCCCACGTGGGAGTGGCCCGCTTCGTGAAGACTCACGATCTGCAGGACTTCTTTAAAGTTTCACCATACCATACCATATCTACTAAGAAAACAGCATCAAATGGATAATCTCGCTATTTTTTTTCTTTTGTACAGCGCATATATTATACAGTCTGTCCAAGACGGCGGCACTAAATGCAACAGTAATGAAAAGCGGAACACTTATTACGCACGACGAGGTCTTCATACCGTGCACGACTGGCACAAGGCGAATCTGCACCAGCAGCTGCTTAGTGATTTACAGCACGTAAACTGCCTAACGCCGAAGCATCGAAAGGCATTTAACGCTTTCCATATAGACCGAAAGATAACTTCTGCTGCTAAACTGTTTATAAAAGAGAAGAAAAAACCTTTTAACTACCGTCAAACGCAATGCCTTCAGTTTGAAGCGTGTAAAGGTGCTTCCCGGAGCGACTAATTTAGTGTTCTCTACATTTCTCGGCTAAGTTGCGAAGCTGCGAGAGACTGAGCTTATCGCAGGTTTCATGCTCCAACAGCGTTTGTGGTTGTATATATTTAGATAGGGTGAATCTAGATATTTCTGCTAGATATTTATTCAAGTCTCGTGTTTTGCTTCTGGTAACTAACCAAAATAATTTAGATTCGAGTTCCGGCAGTAGTGACTGGGAGACTAGGCTAAGATCTATTGAAGAAAAGGTTTTGTTGGCAAGACAGTAGTATGTGGGTTCTTTCTTATTCAGAATGCACGCACCAGAAGAGAAAAGGAATTGTTCAACAAGTCGTCCTCGCGCATCTATACGAGGGTCGCCCCACAGGTAATTGTGTGCATTGAAATCGCCAATAACAATATAAGGTTCTGGTAATTCATCTATGAAGGACTAAAATTCATGTTTAGTTAATTTGTAATGTGGGGGTATGTAGAGCGAGCAAATACTTATCAGTTTGTTTAGCAGAACAACTCGCACCGCCACGGCTTCAAGGGGCGTTCGTAGCTGTAAGGTTTGACAGGCTATACTTTTATGAGTGACAATCGCAACACCACCTGATGATGCCGCGGCATAGTCGCGATCTTTGCGAAACGTAACATACGTTCGGAGAAAGTTTGTGTGTTTGGATTTTAGGTGTTTAGGTGTTTAGGTGTTTGGACTTTTGGATTATGTTTGTGGATGAGTTCTTGTAAATCATCAAGGTTTCTAAGGAGACCTCTGATGTTCCATTGAATGATTTGTGTATCCATATTTAGAGTAAATTGGTGCTGTGTTTACGGAAACGGAAGGGATGCCTTAGATTACAGAGCCCTTTCGAGGCCCTGTGATAGGGGTTTTGCTCTTTCTGAAGCGTTCGAGCGAGTGTCGACGCTCCTTAGGCGTTTGGTGCGCCTTGAGGACAGGTGTAGTGTCCATTGCCTCCTGTGAGACGCCGGACAAGCGCTCTTGCGAGCGAGAGGTTTTCTGAGAGAGTCCTGCCCTGGAAGGCAAGACCCCTGCACCCACCAGCCCGGAGGTCGATGGGGCTACCTGAGGGATTTGGCTGCGCTGGCCGTTGCCAGCGCTGGAAGGGGCCACGGAGGTTGGGGCAGCCTCGGCTGCGCCCACCTTCGGGGTCGATGGCCCCGTCTGCTGGGTTGGCTGAGCAGCGCTTGCTGCAACCACCGCGGGGGCAGATGGCGTAGCTGCCGACTCACTGCTTGTGGGTCGGACAGCCGGCGGAGGCCGTTGTGACGCTGCCCCCTGACGCGCCACATCGGCAAAGGCTTTCTTGGGCAGGTACGATACCCGCCTACGTGCCTCCTTGAAACTTATATTTTCCTTTACTTTAACTGTTACAATTTCCTTTTCTCTCTTCCAGGATGGGCACGACCGCGACTACGCGGCATGTTCCCCATCCCAGTTTACACAGTGGAGAGCATTCTCACAAGCTTCAGATGTGTGTTCGTGGGCACTACATTTAGCACAGGTTTGGCGGCCTCGGCAGCTCTGCGAGCTGTGGCCAGAGCGCTGGCATTTGAAACAACGGAGTGGGTTGGGCACGTACGGCCTAACACGGAGCTTGATGTACCCGGCCTCGATCGACTCGGGCAGGACACTTGAACGAAAGGTACCCGCCGTGGTTGCTCAGTGGCTATGGTGTTAGGCTGCTGAGCACGAGGTCGCGGGATCGAATCCCGGCCACGGCGGCCGCATTTTGATGGGGGCGAAATGCGAAAACACCCGTGTACTTACATTTAGGTGCACGTTAAAGAACCCCAGGCGGTCGAAATTTCCGGAGTCCCCCACTACGGCGTGCCCCATAATCAGAAAGTGGTTTTGGCACGTAAAACCCCATAATTTAATTTTTTTTTAACTAAAGGTGATTATTAAGTGCTTCGTCTGAATCTCTTTCCCACCTCACCTTAGCTTTATTCTTCTAACTTTGATAACATTTTGCTCACTGAAGCCCTCCACGAGTTCCGCTTCAGTCAGCTCAAGCAAATCATCATCTGACACAAGACCACGGGTGGTGTTCATCGTACGGTGCGGGGTTACTGTTATGGGGATTTCCTCAAATGACACTAGTTGCGGTAGTTTCTGATATTGTTTTACATCGCGGAGCTCCAAGAGGAGGTCGCCGCTTGCCAACCTCGACACCTTGTAACCTGGGCCAAAAACATCAGTCAGGGACATTGAAACAAGGAATGGTGAAATGGTTCGCACTGCTTTGTTTGACTTTTCAGAATGAATAACATGAAAGCGGGGAAAATTCTGTATTTGGTGTAAGTTTGGGGAAAGAAGTTTCCATGAAAATGTATAAAACTCAGCAACAGCGCCGACCGCCCACCACGGAGCCCAACGAGGGGACGCGGCAGAGCTTGCATGCAAGTCTGCACGACGCCAGTCATACGCCGCCACTATAACCAAATATGGTGTACCCAAGGTTGGATAACCACACAGGGTTAACCCTTGCCGCCAAGGAGAAAGGAAGTAAATAGAAGAGAGAAGGAGACAGGAAAGGTGGAAAGTAAGGGAAAGACGAAGGTTGTAGGGAGAGAGAGACCGGAAAAGGCGACTGCCGATTTCCTCCATGTGGGTCAGTCTGGAGGTGTCGTCTATGTGAAGCCAAGGCCGAAGAGGTGTGTTGCCTCCGCCGGGAGGCCTTAAAGGTCCAAACACCCGGCATTGGCTCAACTCCCAGGATCCCCTTTTCCCCAGACACGGCTAAGCCGCGCACGGCTACACGCGGGAGGGTCCAACCCTCGTGTGCTCGGGTACGTGGTGTCGCAACACACCAAACCCCTGCTGACGCAGACGCCCCTGCGGGGACCTTCGGCGAGTCGTGTAGAAAAGCTTAGGCGCTTAACCCGCAAATATTATTTTCGATGATCGCCGACTCGGCTCGCCGCTGTCCTTTTGCTTGTGTGTTACTTGTTTTGCAACGCGTCGTCCCGTTTGTAAGCTGCCACGCGAGACAGATTGTCCGCGCCAGCCAATAAATCGTGAAAGCACGTCTAGAGCAGCGCTCAAGTTTCACACTAGGGAGCATCGTATTCATCGGTAATTTTTCTTTCTTCCTCAGAGGTAAAAAAGAATCGCACACTCTATAGTAACGCTCACGTTCACTTAACACTGTATATTCTACCGAACACATTTGCACGTCAAGGAAAATTATAACGACTTGGGGCGCGATCGGAGATAACTTGTTCGATACGCGTTCTGTTCAGTTGCTGCAACGCCACAAAGTTGCAGTATGCAAAATTTGGGACAGCGGGGCGGAGAGAGCAGCGAATCAGGAAGCGGTGACCTCCCCGGAAGTTTACTGCCGTCGCTTTTTGTCTGCTTGCAGACAGTATACTACAAAACGAAATGTTTCTCGTGTTCCAAATGAATGAAATCTTTATCTAAAAATTGTACTTGTTCTTCTCAAGCCCAAACACGTTTTCAAATAGTAGTACGTGTGAGTACTTCAATTTATAACTATTAGTTTCTTTGCGTCGTCGCTAGGTGGTGTCGCGCACAGCGAGAAGAAAAAAAGAAAAAAAAAACGACGGGAAGAGTGGCGTACTTTTAAAGAGGCAGCGACAACATTCCAGTGGCTCGCTGGCACCGATGATGGGGTCGATTTTTCTGTACAAAGAATTATTTGTTTCGAGAAACAAAAACGACGCCGGAATTCACTTTGTGCCATTTCTTCAAACGCGTTTCGCACCGCCACCCGCTCTCCTCGTTCCTCTAGAAACGCCAGCGCAACACCCTAAATTCCCAACGGAAGCGCCATTTTCTCGAATTGAACTATGGATTGGATCCAAACGTGGCCTGCCACAGCCGCCGGTTGGATCCAATCCAATCCAGCAGACGCGCCGTGCGAAGCCGTATGATCGCTTCAAACTTCCCAGCTCCCTTCGGTTTGGGCGCCTAGCAGACGAAATGTTCGGTGGGAGGATGATTGACAGGAGCGTGTCGTCATTTTGACGTCACCAAAAACGCGGCCGCGCCCCGCGGCTGGCGACGTCGGCGCGGAGTACGCCAATCGCGCGCGCCGGTAACCGAACGAACGCGACGAACAACTATCTACGATCTCACCCTTGTTCACCTTTATTTGCGGTCCTACAGAGTATATTCGTACTTAACAAACTAAAGAAATGGTATTTCAGTTCATCTTCATTAGCATAGTAATGAGTCATTTCGTAATTGGCTTGATCAAGTGTCTGTCAATCAAAGCACGCTGAAGGTTATAAAAAGTGCTACTGTAGGCCACGTGGTAAGTTTCCCGCTTTGAAATTATAAGTTTTCGTTGTAGACTATACATATCCTTTTTTTATAAAATGCCGGTGGTTTTAACGAACATGGCCTTTTTGCAAAGGAGTTTCAGAATTGAAAAAGTTATTTGGTTTTTTATTAGAATCGTACTTCATTAGCAAATATGGTGATAGGCTGTGAGCATGAGGTCGCGATATCGAATCCCGCTCACGGCAGCTGCATATCGATGGGACGAATTGCAAAGACACAGGTGTACTTAGACTTTGGTGGACGTTAAAGAACCCCATGTGGTAAAAATTTGTGGAGTCCCCCACTGCGGGATTCCTCATAATCAGATCTTGGTTATGGCACGTAAAACCCAATAATTTAAGATGCAGTAAATCACGTTTTATTGCACCCTCATTTCCTATTTGAAATGCTAAAAATATCGCACCCAATCAGGCAATATTTAAACAGACCACTCCCCTCCGTTACGCCACACGGAAACGCTTCTTGACGGGGTGTATCACGACGTTTGAATGATAACGTGTTGCGTCAGATGTTTGCTTGAGAAAACTTGTATCAGTTTAAATTATTAATTTAATAGTGGACTTCTACGTGCCCAAGCCGCAGTCTGATTATGAGGCAGACCGTAGTGGGGGACTCCGTAAATCTTGACCACCTGGGGTTCTTTAACGTGCACCTAAATCTAAGTACACGAGTGTCTTCTCATTTAGCCCCATTTGAAAGTCGGCCGCCATTGGCCAGGATTCGATCCTGCGACCTCGTGCTTAGCAGCCCAACATCATAGCCATTAAGCAACCACGGCGGGTTGCCGTATCAGCATCTGCCACGACTCGCATCAACGTTAACTTTATGAATTCGTCGCGCGTTTCGTAACCTGGCATCTCCGTCTGGTTTGATGCTAAGGGTGCCTTTCATGCACCCCCGGCGCGCTAGGTTTCGATGACTGAGAGTTGAACTCCTGTGATAGATATATCGAATTTGGTTCGATTTGCAAGTTTAAAAAACGCATTTGCACTTAAGTGTGACTCCCTCTTATGTTTGTCATATGTTGAACTACCCAAAAGATCAAATGTCAAGGTAAATATTTTTGTTATTTAGCGTTTGGTCACATTATTAGCGGTAAATATGTGCACCTCAGCTAGGAACACCGATGAAAGAAACGCTGAGGGCGCTACACTGATATTGATAAAAAATACTGCATAGATCAAAAAATGAGAGAGAAGATTCTGTATCCGCACCTGAGGTCGGTATTCGCGTGGACGCCGAGCTCAGAGCTGCCATTGGGGGCCGTACTTCGGGCGGTTTAGGATGGTGTGCACCGCGGACTCGCGCAGCTGCAAGTTGCCGAACAGCAACTACGACTTCTCGGAATTCTAGAGCGCCGAGTCAGCGAAGTCAGAGTTTAGGTTATGCTCGTTGTGAAGAAAGAAATTGCTCCAATTAAATTTAGAATGCTGTGATACAATTTTTATCACTAGCCTGACACTCTGCAGATACGAAAACATAGAGGTAGGGGTGTAGGAGGTGTACTTCAAAGTGAAGTCTACGATTCAGCACACCGAGTGTATCGGATGACCTCCGAGTCACCCGCCACGGTGACCCAATGGTCAGAGCTTTGTTGCAGAACGCGAGGTCGTGGTTAAGATTAGCCGCTGCGGTGGGCATCTTTGAAAGAGAAATAGAGAAACGTGCTCGCGCACATAGTTTTCAGTGCAATGTTGAATAGCCAAGGGTTGTCGGAGTTAGCCGGGAGCTCTTGTCACTAAGGCACCTATCATAGCCATATTGTCCCTTCCGGTTGTTAGACCCATTCAATAAGTCAGTCAATCAAAGAACCAATGAATCAATCAAGCAATCGATCAATCAATAAATTCTTACTGACAAAACTATTTACTCATGATTTAGAACGACATAGGTCGCGAACTAATTACGCCCAACAAGCGCTAATTTGACCTGCTAAGTCACATTCGTACCTTTATACAATCTTTACGAAAAAAATTTGTTAGTTGTTTGTTTAGTTCGTCACTCACTTAATGAATAATACTGCGAAGACCTTGCTGAGGTCTCGGGAAATGGTTAATCCAGGGCCTTCCATACGAAAAAGTAAATAATTCACTCAAATCAAATCATTCAACAAACAAAAAATCAACCAGATCAAATCAGCGAAAAACTCAATACACCTGGCATGTCGTTTCCTTCCTATCAAATGTGCGTTTGGAGATATCGGCGCCTCGTATAGTCGATATCTATGAATGAGTTGTAAAAGCTGAATAAGTTATTAACTTTACATCTCAAATCTGTTCCACATCAAAAAATTATGTCGCTTGCAGCGACAATGAAATCGAACCAGCCCCAAGCGCCACTTACGAGTCTTATCGCACAAATTCGCTAGGAATTAACCTGAGTGGCCCTTCACCATGCGACAAAAAGCCTGTGACAAGTAATGCATGAGAAAGTGGAACACCTTTGTAGTTCCCGACAGATTTAGAGGACCAATACAACGGAAATGCTGCTCATCTCTAAATTCCTGCTAAGGGCACGGCCATTGACACTCACCATACAAATTTTTTCAAACGAGAGACGAGTCAACGTGCGAATATATAGGAACTAATTACTACATATTTGATATTTCTCTAACAAATCAGAAAAAAAAAAACTAATAGTACATTTCGGCAAGAACATATAGTATCTCCATGCAATTGTTTCGGAAAATTTTAGTTCTTTCTGCTTGAACCACGTGGAATATGGACAGGCGATGGTCCTGATTTAAATGCGTCAGGTAACAAGAGTGTTATGTCCTCACTTGACTCATTTACGCCAGAAACAGTATATTGATCACTTTGTAGATTTGAGCAACCGTGTTTCTCTGCCCTTCCCCCCCCCCGCCCCCGCGCATGTCACAGAATAGACCTCGTTATTTCCATTAGAATACGATTTGCGAAATATTGTCATTAGATAACTCAAATATGTATTTGTTTCTGTAAATTTCAGTGGATGTACATAGTTTCACGTGTTTACGCAAGCTTTTCTTTTATTCACTAAGTGTCGGAAAAAATAATGTGCCTTGCGCTGCGAAGTTTTTACTTCAAAAGAAACAAACTAGAAATCAGGCCGAGTTTAGTGTTAAGAGATAGCCATCGCACAACTATTTGACGTCCCATTCTTTTATTGATATATTCGCTTTTGTAAGTGAAAGTCCGCACCCTTGATAAAGTTGTGTTTATGAGGGCAGGCGAAAGAAACATTGTACAGAGGAACGATCGGGTGTCAATGGAGCCAAAGCTCACAGAAAACTCCATTCTTGCTATGTTTCAAAACCTACGAAGCTGGATTGGGATTTTTACATCAATGTCTCTTAATTTCCCAACTGATTCTAGGTATATGCAAACAGCACTCCGATGGGTACTTATGTAAAACATCCTCTGCTCATGTCTTGATTCCATCATGCTTCATTTTGCCACTGAAAAGTGCCACTCTTCTTGTTTACGCCTGCAAAATATATTTTCTTATCCACTACATAGCTTGAGAGAACAATAACACAGGACGTAGTAATGGATTTTACCGCTAAACGCATTACAGAAAAAGCTGGGCTAAAAAAGCAGCAACTGAAAAGGTGGCGGCATTTCCTACGACTATGTTTTGTAAGGCTTTAAAAGATTTGAAATATTATTCAAAAACAACCATATACAGGTAGTACGTACTTGCTAAAAACGTTAAAAATGTCCGGCGATTTTTCGGAGAGATCGGATGGTAATTCATGAATTTCTCAGTAGTATTTAACATTGATTGAGTCAGTTAGTGATTGAATAAGGATAACCTGTGGCTTAACATGCGGGTAAATGATCACGTGAAACGAAGGACACCTGCTTCTTTTGCGAAGCACAGCAAAGCCCTAATTCTTCTGGTGGCGCCTCCTTTCGGTGCGAGTCACTCCGCGTACAACGCTTCCCTTAGAGGTGCGGTGTGCTAGTCACTGAGGCTGGCTGTGGCAGGACAGGACGAGTTCAGATGTTTCAGATCGATGTTGATCGCAGGGCAGTTTGCGGAACAACTAAGAACAATTGGTGTAATGGATGCTTAAGCTCTTGCCTTCAGGAGGGTAGCCTGGGCTGCTCTAGGAATTCGACGGCAAATGAGAGGAAGGATGCTAGAAATTGACTGCCGCACTTTACTCTCGTGCTGAAGTTGGGTAATCTGGTTGTCTGGCACACGTATGGATGTAGGGGAGCTATAGGTGTGGTCCAACAATGGTGTGCTCACTTCAAGGCTGTCGTGGATGTCCTCACTATTTTCCTCGCCTGCAGCCTCATAGGCATACGAGTTTCGCTCTCCCCTAGTGCTGCAACAAGGTTTTCAGTGCATGAGAATGCGCACACATCTATCATCCCGCAGGTGTTGGCAGGCTGGCTTTATGCGGTGCGCTGTGGCAGTTGTGCAGGATCTGGAGTTCATCAGCCAGAGGGCCTCTTGAGTTTCTGTGCAGGTGTGAACAGTGTCTTCTCTATGTCCATCATGGAGTATGATTGCTTTGTCGATGGTTTGTAGTTCAAGCTCGCTTTCTTTCAAGTGAGCATAGACGCTGTGGGTCATGGCAAGTGCTTGCCATTTTTTTTGTGTAATGAGGCATAGCATTATACATTTTCCCGAAAGATTTATCATATTGTAAAGCATCGCTAGTTTATAATATTCTTACTTAGTGATTTTTTTGCCCATGTAATGCTCTTTGTTGTAGATGTGCCATGCCTTCGACTTTGGTTTTCGTCGGGATTGGTCTGGGTTTCGTAACACTTATTGCATCCCTGGGCGGAAAGAGGGGGTCTACCTCTCGCAGGTGAAGCCTCATGCCATGCAATCTTAGTAGCAGACGCTCACCATTCCACTGCATAGCTAGCGTCGATTCAGTTACTGTGCGTTACATGATTTGTTCCTTGACGGCTGGATTATATATCGCCGTTTTACTGACGGAGGCTCATTATGGCGTTGATTGCGCGTCTCAGCTGAATTACGTGCCGTCGTCTGCGCATGTGTGCCTGCGCAGAGAAGCAGCATGGCGGCACCTTCGCATTTGCCGATTTCATAGCATGGTCGCTCTAGTGTTTTAATTGAATTCATTATTCGAAATAATTTTATGAAGCCTGCGCTGGAGTCTGTTTTTGAATTCATTGTTCTAAATACATTTATAAAGCCTGCTCAACTTCTCTGGAGTTGAGTAACGACTTCGATGGTCCAAATAAAAGGTTTTCTCTCTGTTTCTGTCTCCTGTGGATTTGAATATATTTACTCTATCCCTAAACGTTTCAAACTTCCTGGTTGCATACCCGCCTTGGTAGCTTAGTGGCTAAGGCGTTGCACTTCTGACATCAATATCACCCATTTAATAGCAGTCACTGCTACCAAATTTCGGAAACAGCACAGTGCCAAAAAAGATAAAGAGACACTGGAGTATCTATTTGAATTCACGTTGAACAACCCTAAATTGTTAACGTTACTCCATAATTTTCAATTAGAGCGTGCCTAACAATGAAGTCGGCATGTCTGCACTGTGAGGCTTGGGCTGAGCGCAGGAAGACTCGCATAGTAGGATAATGGTTTAATGCGGGTTAAGGTTACATTTGACACACCGACTGATCACTGCAGCGGCAATGGTTTGACGGACTCGCCCATCGCGGGCAAACAGCAAAAACAAGCGAGGCTCCCGGAAACGGAAGCAGGACAAGGTAGGTGGCGATGTCGCTGCGCCTACTTGTTGCGCAAGTCAAGTTGCGCCATCTGTAGCAGCCCACGCCAACTGGGCCAAGCACCATCACGTCACTCACATTCCACCCCCGTCCGGATGACCAAGTCCCTTGGTCCAACTTGGCGTGCATATGGTCACTCAAGAACGAAGTCTCGCAAGTGACGGGGAAGGTGGCGCACACGCTGTTGGCGCTGAGGCTGTGTTTGGTGGATGGCAGTTTCATCATCAGGGACTGTAGTGGCGGATGTTTCCCCTTCAAGGCTGGACGAAAGGTGTGCCACAGGAGATGACGGAGGTACATACAACTTAATTTGCGAAGCATGCACAGTTCTTGGCTGGTTAAGCAGACGAGCTGTCATTCCTGACACACGCAAAGCCTTGAATGTGGATGCAGTCAACTGCTCAGTGAGACGGTAGAGCTCTCTGAAGCGCGGTGCCATTTTCTCGTGGGGCGCTGGCGCTTGACGTTTGATCCATACTAGGTCACCTACTGTGAAGCTATGAGAGCAATGGGTACTATCATAGTGGCGTTTGCGGTAGGCTTGAGCTGCTTCTGAATTGGCAGATGCCTCTGAAAGTTGCGCTGTTACGTCAAGGACGCGCTCAACAAGGCCTGTTTGTTGGAGCGACCGTTGTTGCTGGAGAGGAACCTTAGGCACGTAGCTGAAGAGTAACTGGAATGGCGAAAAGCTGGTGCTAGAATTCACCGAGGTGTCGAGCGCAAAGGCTGCCTCATGGAGGTTTGCAGGCCATGATAAAGGTTCCAAAGCACATATTTTCCGTAATACTGTAAGTAATGTTCCATTGCTTCGTTCAACGAGGCCATTCCCTTCAGGTCGGTAGGCTGTTGAATAGTGCAGCTCAACGTTATGTAAATGCATGAACCGCTTGAACTCTATCGACTCAAAGGCCGAGCCATGGTCTGAGAGACAGTGGTCAGGTGCACCATAGCAATAAAATACTTTATGCAAAATCTGAATAACTTCGCGTGCCGAGGTTGAAGGGACGGCTCCTGGAGCAATAAAGCGAGTTGCAAAATCAATCACGTTCAGTATGTACCGTGATGAGTTGCTGGGAAGCATAGTTATGTGGTCGATAGCGATGCTCGAGAATGGAACATCTGAAGTTGGCATTTTCCCAAGAAAACCAACACTCCTTGAGGTTGGACGGTTATACTGCTGGCAGCATTGGCAGGATGACACGTAGCTCTTGACTGCCTTTTCCATATCTGGCCAGCAGTAGTGGTCTTGCACTTTGTGTAAAGTCCGCTTGACGTCGAAGTGACCTGCACCATCATGTAGTGCCTGGAGAATGGCGGGACGCAATGACGATGGCGTTACAACAGCATATGTTCCTGAAGGTGTCCGATGGTATAGCACATTGTCGATTAGGTTGAACTCGGCCCGGGCATCTCCATTAGCAAGGCTTTGAAGAATTGCACTGCATTCGGGGTCTTTTTCTTGAGCGGCAACCAGCGCTTGAGCGGAGTGTGTGACTGCACACGAAAGTCTAGACAAATGGTCAGCTACAACATTCTGCCGGCCAGGCAAATGTCTGACCGAGAAGTCAAATTCAACCAAGTCCATGAGCATGGAAGTAAATCTGCGAGATGGTTTCACACACTTCGTCAAACAAGCAACCGTCCAGTTATCTGTAACTAGGACGAACTTGATTCCGATTAGATACTGACGAAATTTCACTGTTAGTGCCCAATGTACTACAATGCCTTCCCACACGTTGCTGTGAAGCTTGCGTTCGTCTAGCGTCAGGGATTGGCTAGCATAGGCAACACGTTCTTTGCCATCCTGAAATTGTGACAACACTGCTCCTATGGCTTCACCTGAAGCACCAGTGGTTACTGTTGTTGCTGCATATTGATTGAAATGAGCAAGTAGTGGTGGCTCTCTAAGGAATGAGCGAATAGTCTGGAAGGCAGTTTCGCATTCTGGGGACCACAGAAATGTGGACGACTTGACAAGGACTTGAAGAGGGGCTACCACTTTCGCGAAGCCCTTGATCAATCGGCGGTAAAAGCTGGCTGTCTGTATCCAGGAAAGGACTTCCTCTTGGTTTCGGGGAGTTGCGATACGGTACATGGCAGCTGCTCTTTCTGGATCCGCGCGATGGCCTTCGCTTGAAATGATGAAGCCAAGAAATTTGATGCAAGCGAGACCGAATGAACATTTCTCAAGTGAGGCCTTAAGTCCACTGGTATACAGCAACTGGAGGGCCTCTTCCATCAAGTCTGCAAATGTGGCGAATGACTCTGCATAGATAAGGATATCATCGAGATATACTCGTATGCCGCATTTATCCGGGCGAGGCTGAAGGTCTTGGAATACCAGGCGCATGGCTCGCTGAAATATGGACGGCGCATTCTTTAATCCGAATGGCATTCGGGCCCACATGTAAGTTCCGTGGTGGATGATGAATGCGGTTTTCTCATAGTCCTGGGGTCTCAGGCTGACTTGCCAGTAGGCACACTTAATGTCCATTGTGGCGAAGTAGGCGCAGCCAGCGATGTCCTGAATGATGTCATCCACCAGAGGTAGGGGGTGCACAACCTTGATCGTACGTTCATTAAGTGGAACGTAATTCACACACAAGCGTTTCTTTCCACTGCGAGACACCACAACGACTGGGAATGCCCACGGGCCAGATGCAGGGAGGATGATATTTTGAGCAAGCTTTTTAATTTGCCTTTCGAGGAATTGCCTGTCTTCTAGCGTATATCTGTAAGGGCTGCGGCTGTACGGCACAGTATTGGGCAACAAATCAATGCGATGTTGAGTGTCGGTAAAATGACCAATGTCATCTTCATGGTGAGAAAAGACTGCATTGTTCTTGGCCAGTGTGTCAGCAATGACACAGACTGCTGTTCAGAGGAGAGCTGGCCGCCTAGGCTGGGTGGTGGAAGTTCGGGGTGATTGGTCACAGGCACCGTAGTGCAGACTTGTAGTGCGGTAGTGCTGCTGTCCAGTGGCACTGTCTTCGCCGCCAAACTTGCCAGGGAGGCTCTTCTGGCGAATGTAAGGGTTCTCGTTGTAGGCAGGCTTGTGATGTTGCTTATGCCGGCGCAAAAAGTTTTGAGCGGGCTAAAATGACGGCATTGGCCATTCGCGGGACCAGACGCTGAGTGGCTAGAAGCGTTACACCCGTGGCTGGATGTTGTAGCTGAGTGGGCTCTGGTGGCTGAAAGATCAAGCGGGCTCGCGCTGCCAAAAACCAGTATTCACCCAGAATAAGGGGTAGGACGTTGTTCTCCAAAACTGCTGCCTCAACCACACCAGTGATAGGGCCAATAGTTATCTTAAGGAGGGCGGACCCAACTGGTAGCGCTGTACCACCTCCAACGACGGCAAGAGGGAAATTAGTCCATGGCAAGATCATTGCGGAAGGTAGGATGGCTTTAGAAATCAATGTCACGTTCGAGCCACAGTCCGGATATGCTTCGTGTTCTCCGACTCCTGCAATGGCCGCCGTGAAAAATGGACATTGATGTTGGGAGCCTTCAAGTTTTTCAGGCATACTGTGAAAAGCCCGTGGCTGTTGGGCATCAGGGATGGTTGACGGTGGTGCCCTGTTACTACGCGAGGGACATGCCGACGCCAAATGCCCTAACTCTTTGCACTTGTAACAGGTTGCTTGTGCGATGTCTTGGCCGCTCCGGAATGCTGGAGCCCCATACTGTGCAGAAATGGCTTTGTATCTTCGTTCCTGTTGTTCCTTGGGCAACTCGGAAATGCGCTGTCTTGGCTGTGCTGTTGTAGCTGTTGGCGGAGCTGGTGGCTGGAAGTTATATTGCTGACGTCCTGAATTGCCACTTTGAGATGAACGAGGGGGTGGCGTCTGTGGAAGCAGCGGTTGCTTTACGCTTGCCCTGTCATAGGCACGTTGAGTGCACTTGTCCAGGCTTGTGCACGTGGACATGAAGTCACGCACTGTTAACGGCCTATTAGCCGCGATGGCCGCAATGACATGTGGTTCCTGAAGACCTCGTAGTAGGTAATCAATCTTCTGGGCGTCGGCAAGGGTGACGGCGCAGCTTTCAACCACACGCAGCTTTGCGTAAGCGTACTCTTGTAGGCTCTCGCCTGGGCCCTGTCTGCTCTTTATGACGCGTTCCTGCCATTCGATGAGGGCCAGCTCCGATGAAAATGTTTCCTTCAGGGCGGCGCTCCATGTTTCCCAGGTTGAATGGTGATTTCCAAAAGCGAGATGCGAATTACGAGCTGTGCCTTTCAGTTTACTTGCGGCAATGAGACGAGTGGTGGAGTCGTTCCTAGCGGCAAGCTGCTGTACCCGGCGGACGTCATTGAGCCAGACATTAACATTTTGTGCTGGAGACTGATCAAAGTAAGCAATCGATGACGACAGGTCTGGCAGTGTGGTAACTGTAGTCGAGGGGCGTGGCAGCTGTTGAAACAGAAGTGCCAGACTTTCGAGCGTAGCGGTATCAAGGGTCAAACCTGAGTTGCCGGCGGTACCCGCCCTCTCCACGCTTGACCGTGGCGTTGCCTCACGACGTTGGTGAATGTCGGCTTCGAGGCGCTGAATGAGCTCTTCCTTAGAGCCGGTGCTCTCTAACTCGCGTCGGGCCAATTCATCGCGGATAAGGTCGACTCCGAGCCGCGACATGGTCGTTGAGTCAAGCTCCTCCCAAATAATTCCAGGCATGATGCACCGCAAAGCGAGGTTGGGCGCACGGGAGATAAGGCGAGTGAGCGCTAAGCCAAAGGTTATGCGCGGGATTCAAGTTAGTTCCAGGCTAGTTGTGCACATTCACGGCACTCTTCAGCTGACGGCCGTGCTTTTCTTCTGATGCGGAGTGAACACAGACGAGCGGTAAAATGGCAGAAGTATCTTCACGAATGAGCCTTCGGCGGCGTGAGGGCGCGAGTACAATGACGAATGCGGCTGAAGAGGTGTACTGACCGTCGTTCTTGCGCTGCCATGGCTGAATGGCTTGGCAGAGGTTCGTGGTCGACTGCGCCAGATGTGAGGCTTGGGCTGAGCGCAGGAAGACTCGCATAGTAGGGTAACGGTTTAATGCGGGTTAAGGTTACATTTGACACACCGACTGATCACTGCAGCGGCAACGGCTTGACGGACTCGCCCATCGCGGGCAAACAGCAAAAACAAGCGAGGCTCCCGGAAACGGAAGTAGGACAAGGTAGGTGGCGATGTCGCTGCGGCTACTTGTTGCGCAGGTCACGTTGCGCTATCTGTAACAGCCCACGCCAACTGGGCCAAGCACCATCACGTCACTCACAGCACGTAAACTTCACAATTCAGTTTCAACCGTGAGGCCCTAGCAAAATTTCAAGTTCATGTTTATGTGCAAGCTAATTCGCATTTTTTGTGTACTTGACCACATCTATAGTGACGTTATTACATTCGGTGATGTAGTAATTATGAAACTGTCATATGAATCATCTAATACTATACCTATCAGGTAAAGAGTGAAGCCTGATATAAGAGGAATGCATAAGTCACGCATTATAACAGAAAAGCTAGGCGGAACGGCATAGTACAAGAGCAAAAGGAAATAAATGAAATGAAATCACAATGTAAATTTATCATAATATACAACATCAGAGTAAGCTAGAAAACATATGCTACTGAAAAATAGGGCAGCTTTTATAAAATGGTTTAGAATAATGAATTCAATAACAGCGAAGAATAAAACCACAGCACAAAGCAGTGCCGCAACACACGAAAGCAACATTGGTGCTTCCAGGATCAGTAGAAACAAATACAATACACTTTACATGGTTTACACAAGGAGAGTATTGAAAGAGGAAAAAATGAGCTAAGCAACAAGCGCTATAAACAACACAAGAATGTCAGAATTAATCATTATAGCGCCATTTATCATATAACTGGACTAGTAGACGTTTCTAGTGGAGGCGTAGACACACATGAACCAATGATCATGATTTATTTCAGTATGGCACCGAATTCTAAAATTTCTTCCGGGACAGCAGTTAATTTTCCGCAGTTTCTTCAAATGCGGGGAAGCAGCAAATTATTATTTGCAGAAAAACTGGTAATGCTAGCATTTTAGAGAAACTAAGAGAACGTAAGTTGCATTCATTGCAAATAGTGCGTGATGAAGTTATGGAGCTTGTGTTATGGTATTTTTGACCCACTTTCAAAGTATCTTGAGAAATTTCTATGTCACTCCACGCTGACATGTCGCGAAAGTGGGCTTGATGTTATTTTGGTTGCAGTGTCAAAATTTAAATTCGTAGCTCTTTGTAGACTTGCACAGAAAATTCGGCCCACGTATTATCTTTTTTTTCATTTTTTATGCATTGTTGGTACAATGAAAAAATTTTTTTTGACAACTGAGCATGGCCCTTAGAAAAAGATGGCTTCAAAATAAGAGCTTATGTGTTAATTGCGCAAACAACGGTAAAATTGTAGAACTTAACTACAGCCTCTATAGCAAATTAGTTATTACAGCACCTCAAGAGTGTTTTCAATGCCTTTCGCAAACGTTGGCTGGATAAATTAGTGCGATCTCCTGGAAGAAGAATTATAGCCACCGAAACAAGTTCCCGGCCATCTCTGCTCGCCTACTATACGCGCCCGCCACAGATTACCTCCAAGATATGAAGCAAGTCCAGAGTATACGCTCAAGCTCGCGGAGCATTAAACTTAAAAAATGATGAACCCACTGGAACAAAACAAAAAAAAAAAGAAAGTAGCAGAATCCTTGGAATCTACAGCGGTGAATCAGGTGTTACATATTACTTTTAATTCAAACTAACACAATGACGCTCAGTTAGACAGGAGAAGTCTGAGAGTGCCAGTATATGTGTCCGTGGTGGTATTTCAAACGTTACCAGTTGACCTACCATCTCAGATATACAGAATTTTGGCTGCGACTTATATGGGACAGTCACATCTCATTTATTCGTTGAAAAGATTGCTTTCTGTAATTTGTCAGAATTTATAGTTTTTGCTTATATACAAAGCGTCATTCAAAGCTAATTCAAATTCTTTATTACTTCAAGATTTTTATATTTTGTCCGACCTCACACCTACCGTCAGTCAAACTCTCTGACTACTAGCTCCTTGCTGAGTTCTCCGTAGTAGGTGAACGTATTACTGAAGCACACAGCAGGCAAACATAATGAAATGGCGTCGGGAGAAAGGCGCTGTCGGAATACATGAGTTTATATGAAAGCAATAGCATTTTTTTCCCAAACAGTGCGAACTGTGATGACCGAAATAGAGCTATGCGCGAAAAGTCTTTGTGCTCCCTCTCCCTCCCTTGATATGAATAACTCCAACAACGCCCTCCATTTGGAACTCCAAACGAAAACTCTCGTTCACATACTGTGTACTTCTTACATGCGGTCCTAGCAAGACAAGCACGTTTTTTTTTCTGAAATGTCCTTTTGAGCAACAGGACATCTATTACTATCAGTCAAAAACTAAGCAGACGCCACGCATTGTGTAAGCAAAGCTTTCTCTTTTATTTGCGTTCATTGACGATATTCGGCGTTGATGTTTATGGCCGTCATGACGTGATATTAAATGTTAACACACAGCGAGATGTGATTGCTAGAGCTAGGCGTCGTTGTGAGCTATTATTGTAGCTCTCGAGAAGTTAACACTCTCATTCCCTCACATGGACGCATCGCATTGCGATTGAAGTGTTCATTTGCTGAACGGCTGATTGCATGTTGTCGTCTTGGCGCTGCGGTGTTTTGCCGCTACACGGCTTGCGTAAGTTGTCTACAAACTTTTACGTGTTTATTTTTCACAGATACAGGTGACGTGTCGTATCATACCTGGAATTCAAATTATTACTGTCTTTCTGCAACCGTTGCCATGTCTATTAGTAGTGTTCCTCTTATTGAAGAAACCCCAAACGAAGCAGGATTTCTGACCTCGCCTTTCCCTGCTCCGGCGATCCCCCCATGTATGCAAGCGGCCACGAGCGAAGAGCGGGTTATTACTCATCCATTCTTATGGGCGTTGCGTTTACGCATTCTCTTGTCTCCACTCATTATCATCCTACCTCCCCTCTAGTACAAAAGTACAAACGTAAGCGCTGCTGCTTCTGCAATGTTTTTGCGAAGGGCTAACGCTTAATTACAGTCGTCCAGAGGGAATTGTGCCCATGGCCAGCAAGTTTCATTGAACATTACGTTAACTAGCAAAAAGCTTCAGAGAGCGTTGTAGCAACGACCAGGAACTTCGGGTTAAAAGGGTTCACACAAGCCTCCCCCCGCGTCCTTACTATATACATTACACACGTTCACGAACACTCATCCGACGTGGCTTGCAAGACAGCGACAGCTGTGCAGCAGCAGCAACAGTGGAAAATTCGAGGGTAGAGCAAAGGACATCTGTTTTAAAATCGGGCAGGACGGCGCTGTGCATACTCTAAGTGTCATGCACAGCTCTATTGTTTCCACAGAGTTGAATTTCACTCTACAAAGTATTACTTTGCCGTACACAGCATGCGCGCCTGTTACGCTCGTCTCGCAAGAGAAGAGGTGCGAGTCTAGCACTGGTCTGCGTATGCCAGACATCGCGAACGTACTTGGCCGGCGGGAAATTGCGCTTGCACTTTCAAGGTACCACGATACTTGCCCATGAAGAAAGATCGGGCCTGAAAATGCCCCACACGTTTCGGGAACCTCATTCTATCTACAATGATTGGCTCAATGTGCCATTGATGCACGCATTCCTTACTGTATCCAAATTGGCAGGGGAAATATATGAATAAATAGCGCTACTAGTCGGTATTGTAAATACTTTATGTATTGCTAACTTTTACGCTGGTTTACCTCGCTTTCTTACATTCTTCTCCATATATATCTGCGCACTTTTTTTTCCCACAGATAACTTAATAGTTGCTTTATGTAGAATCCGCTTCGTAAATTGACGCGGACGCGAAATCACCAGAGTTTTTCACTACTCTTTCTGTAGATGCCGTTTCAGCAAAGCATTCTGGTACGGGAGAAGGCTCAAGCTGGCCAACGAAGTTACCTTGTTTATAATTGGAATAGACGTAGAAGACATTGGGGTTATTGTCTCGATGATGGAATGCCGGTCAAGGTCAGGGCTTCCCGAGGTGAGGTATCATTTGCACATTTTGGCGGTAATATTGAATGGTTCGTTGCGCTCCTTTCTACCAGTTCTGTTATGTTTGAGAGAAAGCTGGACGAGAGCAAACCACAAACATCTCTCCTCCCATTTGTCAAATCCAGCAGCAATTAGCGCAGTAGTTGCGCATGTATGATTACAATGGACGCAACAATCAAACGTTAAAGGGAAGCTTTCACAAGCCACGCGATAAAAATGAGCAGAAACTCCGGTCTGGGGAATTGTGATGCGGTGCATAACATTCTTCGGAGCCATTATTTATGAAGCCTGTACCAGAGCGAAAAGTATTGACAGACCCTGCTTACATGCCAGTCCTGATAGAATAACTCCCGTATTTTATGAGGTAAGTAACATATGTCCTATATGAATATCTAATTCAGCCGTCTGGAAACACACCATTTAACGCACCGCAACTAAATTGAGGCTGGCTATGTGGTGGAATGGTGAGCGACTGCTACCAAGATTGCATGGCATGAGCCTTCACCTGCGAGAGGTAGACCACCTCCTTCCGCCCTGGGATGTAATAGGCGTTACGAAACCAAGACCAATCCCCACGAAACCCAAAGTCGAAGGCAGGGCACATGGGCAAGAAAGAGGATTACACGCGCAAAAAATATCAGCAAGTAAGAATAACAAAAACAAGCGCTGCATTACAATACGATGAAGCTTTCCGCAAAATGTATAACGCTACGCCTTCTTGCACAGAAAAATGGCAAGCGCATGCCATGACCCACAGCGGCAATGCCCACTTGACAGCAAGCGAGATTGAACTACAAACCATCGAAGGAGTCATCACACGCCGTGATGGGCACCGAGAAGACACTCTTCACACCTGCACAGACACTCAAGCGGCCCTCTAGCAGATGAACTTCAGACCCCGCCCGACTGCCGCAGCGCACCGCATAAAACCAGCCTGCTGACACCTGCGGGATGATAAACGTGGGCGGATTCTCGTGCACTGGAAACCTTGCCGCAGCACGACGGGAGAGGCAAACTGGTATGCCTATGAGGCTGCATTCAAGGAAATTAGCGCGGACCACCACGACAGCCTTGAAGTGTGTCCGCCATGGCTGGACCACACATATAGCTCCCCTACATTTATACATGCGCCAGACAACCTGATTACCCAACTTTAGCACGAGAGTAAAGTGCGGCAGTCCATTTATAGCATCCTTCCTCTTATTTGCGGTCGCCTTTCTAGAGCAGCCCAGGCTACCCTCCTGAAGGCAAGAGCTAAAGCATCCATTACACCAATTTTTCTTTGCCAGTAGATGCCCCAAACTGCCCTGCGATCAACATCGACCTGAAACATCTGAACTCGTCCTGTCCTGCCACAGCCAGCCTCAGAGACTAGCACACCGCACCTCTAAGGGAAGCGTTGTACGCGGAGTGACTCGCACTATAAGTAGGCGCCACCAGAAGAATTAAGGCTTTGCTGTCCTTCGCGAAGGAGGCAGGCGTCCTTCCGTTCACCTGATCTCTTACCCACATCTTAAGCCACAGGCTATCATTTCTAAAAAGGTTTCAATCACTAGCTCAGTCAATCAATGTTAAAGACTACAGAGAAATTTATGAATGACCATCCGATCTTTCCGAAAAATCGCCGGACATATATAAACGTTTTCCGCAATTACGTACTACCTGTATATCATTGTTTTTGAATAATATTTCGAATGTTTTAAAGCCTTACAAAACATAGGCGTAGGAAATGCCGCCACATATGCAGTTGCTGCTTTTTTAACCAAGCCTTTTTCTAATGCGTTTAGCGGTAAAATCCATTACAATGTCCGGTGTTATTCTCTCAAGCTACGTAGTGGTTGAGGAAATATATTTTGCAGGCATAAAGAAACACATCAGCACTTCTCAGTGGAAAAATGGAGTATGACGGAATAAAGCCATGAGTAGAGGATGTTTTACGCAAGTACCCTCCAATCGCCGTTTGCATATGTCTACGACCTTTCGGGAAATTAAGAGAAAGTGATGTAGCTATCCCAATCCAGCTACGCAGGCTTTGAAACATAGGAAGAGGGGAGTTTTCATTGAAATGTTGGCTCCATCGATAGTGCTGCTTTGCCGGTCGTGGACGGAACATACAAAAGCGAATCTATCCATAAACGAATTGGACGTCAAGTATATGTGCAATGGCTATCTCTTAACACTGAACTGGGCCTATCTGGTAGTTTGTTTCTTTTGAAGCGAAACTCTCCAGAGCAAGGCACATTATTTTTTCCAGCACTTTAGTGAATAAAAGGAAAGCTTGCGCAAACACGTGAATGTATGTACATGCACTGTAACTTACATAAAGTAATACATGCTTCAGTTATATAATGACAATATTTCGTAAATAGTATTCTAACGGAAATTATGTGGTCTGTTCTTTGACACTCGCAGAAGAACACGGTTTTGCAAATGTACAAAGTGATCAATATACTGTTTCTGTCATAAATGAACAAAGTAAGGACATAGCACTGGTGTTATCCGGTGCCTTTAATTCTGGACCATCGTCTGTTTATATTCCACATGGTTCAAGCAGGAAGAACGAAAGTTTTCCGAAACAATGTCACAGAGATAATTTTTTTTTCTTGCCAAAATGTACTATTAGTTTTTTTTTCTGGTTAACTAGAGAAATAAAAAATATTTTGTAATTTGTTCACATATACGCACATTGGCTCGCCCCTCATTTGAAAAAATTCTATGTTCAGCGTCAGAGCTGGTGGCCTTAGGATGAATTGTGAGATGAGCATAACGTCTCCTGGAGACGTCCTCAAAATCTGTCGGAAACTGCAAAAGTGGTCCACTTTCTCGAGCGTTACTCGTCACAGGCTTCTTGAGGCATGGTTAACGGCAACTCAGCGTAATTCCTAGGGAAGTTTGGTGCGAGGCGACACGTGGGTGGCGCTAGGGGCCGTTTCAATTTCACTGTCGCGCCAAGCGACATAGTAGTTTGATGAAGAACCTATTTAGGATATAAAGATAGTAAATTATTTAACTTTTACCACTCATTTATATATATCGACTATACGAGGTGATCTTACGTACATTTGATAGGAAAGAAACGATATGCCAGGGCTATTGCTTTATTCGCTGATTTGATTCGATCGTATAACTTATTTGTTGATTGATTCAATAAATTTATTTACTCTTTCGTATGGAAGGCCCCAGACTAAACTATTTTCCTGGACCTGAGCAAGGCCTTCGCTGTGTTATTCATTAAGTGAGTGACGAACTAAACAAACTTCTCACATAATTGTTTCGGAAAGATGATATAAAGACATGAAACTGACTTAGATGTGAAATTAAAATTTGCTCACCGTAGCTAGTTCGCGACCTTTGTCGTTCTACGTGATGAATAAATAATTTTGTCAGTAACAATTTATTGATTGATCGATTGATTTATTCATTGATTGGTTCATAGATTGAGTGAATTTTTTATTGGGTCTACCAGCCCGAAGCGACAACGTGGCTACGATAGGTGACGAAGTGCCGACAGCTGCCGACTTATTCTGACATCCTTGTGCTATTCAGCATTGCGCATAAGTTTAAGTGCACTAGCACATTTCTCTGTTCCACTTCAAAATATACGCACCACACCGGCTGATCTGAACCACACCCACGCGATCTGCGACAAGGCTCTGACCATTCGGCCACTTTGGCGGGTGACTCGGAGGTCATACGATACAATCGGTGGACTGAATCGTAGACTTCACTTCGAAGTACACCTCGTACACCCCTACCTCCGCGTTTGCATCTCTGCAGAGTGTCAGGCTAGAGATAATACTTATGTCACACCATTCTCAATTTACTTGGAGAAATTTATTTCACTCGACGAGCAGAGCCAGAACTACGACTTCACCAATTGGACGATGAGGACGTCCGAGAAGTCCAAGCCACATTTCGGCAACTTGCAGCTGCGCGAGTCCGCGATGCACACCGTACTAATCCGTCCGAAGTACGGCCCCAAAAGAGTGCTGCTCTAAGCTCGGCGTCAACGTCACCACATACCTCAGGTACGCGTAAAGAAACTTCTCTGTCCTTTTCGTAGTTTTTTTTTTTTTCGCTGTGGACATACTTTATAAAAAGGTTAGCAATGTAGCACACGCAGCGTTTCTTGCACCGGCGTTCCTAGGTGAGGCGCAGATATTTGAGACTAATAACGTGAGACCGATGGATAATTAAGAAAAATATTTTAACTTGTGGCTTGAGCTTAGGGGCCAGTTGTACATATGAAAATTAAAGAGGTAGCCACATTTAGATGCAAACACGTTTTTTCAAGCTTGAAGATGGAGCCTCATTCGATATATCCATCATAGAATTGCAACTCTCCGTTATCGAAAAGAAGCGCACCAGGAGCCGCTGAAAGGGCATGTTAACATCACACCAGACGGAAACGGCTGGCTGCGAAACGAGCGACGAATTTGGAAACTGAACGTCGCGGCCAGTTACTGACAGATACTGATACGGGGAGTTTTCTCCAGGAAGCGTCTGACGCGACACGCCTTCATTCAAACTTCGTCACAGACCTCGTAACGTGGAGTTTGTGTGTGACGTAACAGAGGGGAGCGGTCTGGTTCTGTGTTGCCCAATTTGCCGTGAGTTTTTGACGATTTAAAAAGGAAATGAGGGTACAACCAAACGTGATTGACTCCATAATAAATTTTGGGGGTTATACGTGCCGAAAGCATGATCTCATTGTGAGGCATGCCGCTGCGGGGGACTCCGGAAATTTGGACCAGATGGGGTTCTTTAACGTCCACCTAAATGTAAGTCCACCAGTGTTTTCGCAATTCCTACTATCATAATGCCATCGCCGTGACCGGGATTCGATCCCATGACCTCGTCCTCTCAGGCTAACACGATAGCCACTAATTAACCACGTTTCCTAAGAAACCAATTAACAACTTTTTTTATTTCCGAATCTCCTCTGCAAAAACGCCACGTTCGTTACACCGACCGGAATTTTGTAAAAACAACATTTGCAAAGTTTATCAAGAAAACTTGTTTTTTGAAAGCGGAAAACTTACCGCGTGGCCTACAGTAGCGTGGCCTACAGTAGTGATTTTACATTTAAAATGATCCTAGTTGTCCGTTATAGTTAGCTCTTTATAAAGTAAATATACCAAAAAAATATTCCTGCTGTAGATATACCACTTTGGCAGAGCGCCATTACGACGGGACCTGCCCCGAGCTCGCCACCTCGTTTATCTCTGCCGTTAGGATTTCGATGGCCTTGTCGTCCAGGTTCCGGAGGAGCTTGTTGTTGACCCCGTCTGGCCCCGGTGCCGATCTTCCATTTAGGTTGAAGAGTACGTGTTCGATTTCTGAAATCGTAAAAGGTTCGTCCAATTCTGGCCTGTATAGCCCCGTGTAAACCACTCTCGCGCTTATGCCTTTCGAAGCTTCTTCCTTGACGGGTAGGTAAGTTCACGCCAGGTCGTTGACAATTACATCGTTTGTGAGGCCCGAGGTGACCTGCTTGTGTGTGAGCCTATCGACAGCGAGATTTGGCGCAATGCGGGACTGTTTGTCGTTTAGGAGGCTTTTAAGCAGATTCCACTTACTACCTCTTCTCATGCGACCGTCCGTTTCGTTGCACGTTGGTGCTCATCCCCTAACCGGGGAAACCTCCGCACGTAAATAGCCTGCGTCCCAACCCTCTAACATCGTGCATTTGCAAAGTGGCAGAACATGCAGTACACAATCGAATCGTCGAACACGTGGAAAACCACGAACTATTTAGGCATAATCTAATAGGTTTTAGAAAGAGACTCTCCACACAGGACGCAATGCTCCTCCTGAAAAGATCTATATTCGATAACGAGACGTGGGACGTACGAGGTATCATTGTACTCGACCTCGCTAAGGCCTTTGATAAGGTGGCTCACGAACACATCTTGAACTAATTTCCCATCTCAACCAAGGGCGGAAATTCTTTAATTTCACTCTCTCGTTCCTATCGGAAAGGAAAGTGTTCCTTCGACTGGGCACGATCTCGGGTGCTCCTTACGAACTGGGCAACTGCGGTACGCCTCAGGGATCGGTCCTATCCCCACTACTCTTTAATATTGCCATGAATAAACTCTCCGAAAGGCTGGCCGCCCTCCCAAAAATAGGCCACGCAATCTACGCAGACGATATCACAATCTGGTCTCCGGGGGGATCTCTGACCGATCTAGAGCAATCTCTCCAGGCGGCCATAGATGTAATAGAAGAATTTCTTACATGCACGGGTCTCAAGCTGTCACTGACCAAATCCGAACTCCTCCCCTACAGACAGTAGAGGCAGGGCGTTAGGAACCTCGCGCCTCTGGAAACGCTGCCAGTCGAAAAACAACACGAGAAGGGCACTCCATTCTGAGGGTGAACTCTATCAAAATTTTAGGACTTTTAATCAGCGCCAAAGGCTGTAATGCAGAAGCGCTAAAGAAGCTGGGTACGCAGGTGAAAAATATACTAAGACTCATAACTAGAATCGCAAGCAAAAGGGGGGGACTCAAGGAGCACAACCTACTTAGGGTCTTCCAAGCTTTCTTTATCAGTCACATTACTTATACGGTACCGTACCTCAAATGGAGCAAAATTGAAAAGAACAAACTCGACACGCTCATCAGGTCCGGCGTCAAAAGAATACTCGGGATTCCGCAATCCGCTAGCAGAGTAAAACTACTTGAACTCCGCATTCACAACACCACAGATGAATTAATTGAAGCACAGTTTATTTCACAGATCTCCATGCTTTCGTCAACTAAGCCAGGAATCAAAATTCTTGATGAAGCTGGTCAACTCCCTATACAGGCACCGCTCGACAGACACCCCCTGTCCAAATTAGCCCGTGAAAGTATAAAGGTTGAGCCCGTACCGTTGAACATCCACCCAATATATAACGAAGGTCGCAGAAGAGCGCGGGCTAGAACCATCCTTCGACGAATCGATCCTTACGGGGCAGATGCATTCTTCGTCGTCGTCGCCAAATATGACAGCGAAAACAGCTTTGCAATCACGGTCGTTGACGCGCGCGGAACACTTATCAGCGCCGCATCAATTTACGCTTAACACGCAAACGAGGCTGAGCAAACCGCGAAAGCCTTGGCTCTTGCAGCCACAAAAGGCCCGGCGACCGTTTTTTCCGACGCGCACACGGTGGTCACTGCTTTCTCGTCCGCTCTAGTTTGCAGACTCGTAGCCGACATCGTCAACATATTCTTTCGTATTGCTACGCGAGAGAAGACCGGAGGTCTTACCATAGCATGGTTCCCGGCGCACGTGAGCGACGTAAATAACCAAGCGGGTTGCACCCCTAACCAGCGGGCCAACTGCCTGGCTCGTGAATTCACAAACCACGCCCGAGGTAACGGTCCGGCTCTCCCGCATGATTGCGCCTTCAAAGATAATCTTACGACCCTTTACGAAATTACGTCACATTACAGACACAGCAGAAGGAAATTCCCCGCCCTCTGCCCGAAACTGAACAGGGCTCAGGCTATTACTTTCAGGCTTTTACAGACGAGATCCTACCTCACCCCAAGAGCTCTTAGTTGGACAGACCCGAACTTCGCGCTATCGTGCTCTAAATGCGGTCACGCGTGCTGCTCCTTCGACCACATGCTCTGGCTGTGCCCGTACAACGCGGGCTCCGACTTTCATAACAAGTCCAAGTGGGACGCCTTGCTGAAGAGCTCGGATTTGACAAACCAAATACAGGCCGTCCAGAGGGCCCGCAACGTCGCGGAGACTCACCACCTTCGTGACCCGTCGTGGGCGGAGCTACCAACTTGATCGCGGGGCCTTCGGTTCCCCCAATCGAGTTCCTCAGGACACTCTAATAAAGTTCTTGTCACTGTCACTGTCACTGTAAATATACATTTCTCCGTTTTTCTATTCCATTCGATATTTTATAATTACTACTAGTATTCTAAAAATCTATATTCGATGGCCTACCTCTACTATTTAGGCAACCTATTATGACAGCTTAAAGTGTTCGTTACCGTAAGATTGGAAATTTACCAATACAGCAAGATTTCAAAAGACAAAAATAGCGTAGTTTTCGAGCACAAAAATGCTCTCAGTCTACATGTAAACACTAAATTCCGTAGAATGCGCTTGGCCGCATGCTGGTAAGATGGTGATGAGAGTTTCCGGAGCTTTGTACATATCCAAAACTTATAGTTTCGCCTTTGATCTACTTGAAAGCCACCATTAACTACGGATTGTTTCGAAAGCCATGAGAAACAAAAGCGATTTGTTCAGTCGTGCGTGTCCGAGCTCCGTCTTATCAAAACCTACGTTTATATTTAGGCAGTCGATATGTCTTACTTACGTGGTGCGTTCTAAATGTGAACACAAAATTTGTTCATGTTGGTTTTCGTAAACTATCTCCCTGACCGGCTTGTGCACGTCTACCAATCGAATGGATTAAGTGACACCGCTGAATCCGCATTGTTTAAACTCATTCAAATAGACTTTGTAAATTATAAAGAAACCTTGATTTTGTGAACACCATGTGAAGGTTATAATGACCGCTTTGTTGTGAAACATAATTAAAATGTCAAGGCTACCAATAAGAAGGCAACCATCTGTTCATCAAATTCCCGCAGTTTATGCGCCGTAAAACGATTCTTCTACTCCCTATAAGTAGCTTTTGAATAACCTATTGCGTTCTCCAAGACCATTTTTCAACAAACCTTTCTAACTTATAGGCCATTTGAATATCGTCAATCGTTCATTTAGGTCAATAAAGATATCGCTGCATGCTAAACACTAACTCTGCCTGAGACTAAAAGGTTACTAAATCTAGTGACAAGATCTAGAATACAGCAGCACTGAATAAATACAAATGCTATCGCTTTCATCTAAACTCATGCATTCCGACAGCACCATTCACCTGACGCCATTTCATTTTTGTTTGCCTGCTGTGTGCTTCTGTAATACTTTCACCTACTACGGGGAACTCAACAAGGGGCTAGTAGTTAGAGAGTTTGATTTACGGGATGTGTGAGGTCGTACAAAATTAAAAATTTTGAAGAAAATTAGGATATTTAATATGCTTTGAACGACGCTTTGTGGATAAGGGAAATCTATAAATTCTGAAAAATTATAGAAAGCCATCTCTTCAACGAATAAATGGGATATGACTGTCTTATATAAGTCATAGCCAAAATTCTGTATATCGGAGATGGTAGGTCAACTTGTAACGTTCGAAATACCACCACGGACACAAATACTGGAACTCGCAGACTTCTCCGTACTAACTGAGTGACATTGAGTTAGCTTGGATTTAAAATATTGTGTAACACCTGGTTTGTTCACCGCTGTAGAGTCCAAGGATTCTGCTACTTTTTTTTTGTTTCAGTGGGTCCATCATTTTTAAGTTTGACGCTCCGCGGGCTTGAGCGCATGTTCTGGACTTGCTCTATATCTTGGAGGTAATCTGTGGCGGGAGCATACAGTAGGCGAGCAGAGATGGCTGATCCCATTATGTGCGCTGTCTCCTTGCGCGCCTAATCTTGCAGATTGTGTAATTCTACGTGTCCGAGAGGATGTGAAACAAGAGGCAGCTGCGTCGTTCGTTTGGTAATATCTACGTTCTTTATCATGCCAGCGCTGTTCACGTTTGCGTTGGCGGGCGTAACACTGTGCTTGATAATTTAATTACTCAGCGAATGTTTAGTGCGATATGCAGCTGATATAACTTTGAGCTATACTTTCTGTAATTGTTTATTACCTAGCTGAGTCAATGAAGTGTATCGACTTATAGACGGAACTGTGACTTTATTTCACAAATGCTGCTAGTTAAGCACGGACCCTTAATTCTCGCACACTTTGCGCCGCTTTTCAACTGAATGTGTTTCGCTGGCATTAGTAGTAATTCCAGGCGATCGTATTAAATAATCCAACCCCGTTTGCGAAACACATTCAAAACACATTTTTGCAATGATGTAATACATATTTTCTATAGAGGCTGTAGTTAAGTTCGACAATTTTACCGTCGTTTGCGCAATTAACGCAGTGAGATCTTATCTTGAAGTAATGCTTCCTAAAGGCCATACTCAGTTGTTCAAAAAAAATTTGTAATTGTACGAACAGTGCATAAAAAATGAAAAGAGGGATAAGACGTCGGCCGATTTTTCTGTGCGAGTCTAACAAGAGCTACAAAATTAAATTTTGTCATTGAAACGAAAATAATATCAAGCCCATTTTCGTGACAAGTAAACTTGGACTGACTTAGAAATTTCTCAAGATACTGGGAAAGTGGCTGAAAAATGCCGTAGAATGAGTTCGAGTACTCATCACGCGGTATTTGCAACGAATGCAACTTATGTTCTCTGAGTTTTTCAAAAATTCTAAGATTACCAGCTTTTCTGTAAATAAAAATTTACTTCTTCACCGCATTCGAACAAACTCCGGAAAATGAACTGCTATCCCGGAACCAATTTTAGCATTCTGTACGATACTGAAATTAATCATTATAATCGGTTCATATGTTTCTACGCCTCCACTAGAAACGTCTCCTAGATAACTTATATCGTGAATGGCACTATAATCAATAATTCTGACATTCTTATGTTCTTTATAGTGCTTGTTCCTTACGTTATTTTTTCCTCTTTCAATAATCTCCATGTGTAAATCATGTAAAGTGTATTGTACTTGTTTCTACTGTTCCTGGAAGCACCAATGGGGCTTTCATTTATTACGGCACTGCTTTGTGCAGTGCTTTTATTCTTCGCTGTTATTGAATTCATTATTCTAAATAATTTAAAAAAGCTGCGCCATTTTTCAGTCGCATATGTTTTCTAGCTTACTGTGATGTTGTATATTGTGATAAATTTATATAATGATTTCATTTCATTTATTTCCTTTTGCTCTTGTACTATGCCGTTCCACCTAGCTTTTCTGTTATAATTCATGACTTATGCACTCCTCTTATATGAGGCTTCACCCTTTACCTGATAGGTATATTATTAGATGATTCATCTGACAGTTTCATAATTACTGCATCACTGAATGTAATAACGTCACTATGGATGTGGTCAAATACGGAAAAAAATGTGAATAAGTTTGAACATGAACTTGAACTTGAAACTTTGCTAGCGCCTCACGGTTGAAATTGAATTTTGAAGTTTGCGTGCCAACATCTGCACTTCATTGCTAGGCACGCTATAATTGGAAATTATGGACTAACGTTACCATTTAGGGTTGCTCAACGTGAATCCAAATAGATACTCGAGTGTTCTTGTTTTGTTTTTTGCACTGTGCTGTCCAAATAAATACTCGAGTGTTTTTGTTTTGTTTTTTTCACTGCGCTGTTACCGAAATTTGGTAGCAGTGGCAGCAATTAAATGGGTGATTTTGATCTCAGAAGTGCAACGCCTTAGCCACTAAGCTACCAAGGCGGGTAAGACACCAGGAAGTTTGAACCATTTAGGGATGTAATGAATATAATGAACTGCACAAGAGACAGAGACGGACAAAACATTTATTTCGACCATCGAGGCCGTTACTCACCTCCAGAGGTGTTGAGCAGGCTTCGTAAATTTATTTAGATTTATGAATTCAATAAAGACTCTAGCGCAGGCTTCATAAAATTATTTCCTATAATGAATTCAATTATAACTCCAGAGCGCCCATGCAAGGGAATCGGCAACTGCAAAGGTGCCGCCATGCTGCTACTCTGGGCAGGCACAACTGCGCAGATGACGAGATGTAATTCAGCTGAGACGCGCAATCAACGCAATAATGAACCTCCCTCAGTAAAACGGCGCTATCTAATCCAGCCGTCTGGAAACACATCATCTAACGCACCGTAACTGAATCGAAGCTGGCTATGCAGTGGAATGGTGAGCGACTGTTACCGAGATTGCATGGCATGAGGCTTCACCTGATGAGGTGGATCACCTCCTTCCACCCTGGGATATAATAAGTGTTACGAAACGCAGACCAATCCCCACGAAAACCAAAGTGGAAGGCAGGGCTCATCGACAACAAAGAGCATTACACGCGCAAAAAAAATCTCCAAGTAAGAATAATATAAACTAACGCTGCCTTACAATACCATAATGCTTCCGGCAAAATGTATAACGCTACGCCTTCTTACACAGAAAAATGGCTAGCACATGCCAGTATCCACAGCGGCTATGCTCACTTCACAGCAAGCGAGCTTGAACTACAAACCATCGATGAATTCATTACACGCCGTGATGGACACCGAGAAGACACTGTTCCCACCTCCGCAGGAACTCAAGAGGTCCTCTAGTAGATGAACTCCAGATCCTTCATGACTGCCACAGCGCACCGCATAAATTCAGCCTGCCGACACTTGCGGGATGATAGACGTGTGCGCATTCTCATGAACTGTAAATCTTGCCGCAGCACGAGCGGAGAGGGAAACTGGTATGCCTATGAGTCTGTATTCGGAGAAATTAGCGAGGACCACCACGACAGCCTTGAAGTGCGCCCACCATGGCTGCACCACACCTACAGCTCCCCTACATCTATACGTGTGCCCGACAACCAGATTACTCAAGTGTAGCACGAAAGTAAAGTGCAGCAGTCCATATCTAGCATCCTTCCTCTCATTTCCCGTCGTCTTCCTAGAGCAGCCGAGGCTACCCTCCCGAAGGCAAGAGCTAAAGCATCCATTATACCAATTCTTTTTAGCCAATAGAGGCCTCAAACTGCCTTGCGATGAACATCGATCTGAAACATGTGAACTCGTCCAGTTTTGCCACAGCCAGCCTCAGACACTAGCACACCGCACCTCTAAGGGAAGCGTTGTACGCCGAGTGACTCGCACCGCAAGGAGGCGCCACCAGAAGAATTAAGGCTTTGCTGTCCTTCGCGAAGGAGGCCGGCGTCCTTCCTTTCACGCGACCATTTACCCGTGGGTTAGGCCACAGGTTATCGTTTAAGAAAAGGTTTTAATCACTTCTGAGAATTTTATGAATGACCATCCGATCTCTCTGCATAATCGCCGCACATTTTTAAACGTTTTCCGCAAGTACGTGCTACCTATACATGATTGTTTTTATTATTATTTCGAATCTTTTAAGGCCTTACAAAACAGTCGTAGGAAATGCCGCCACCTTTGCAGTTGCTGATTTTTTAACCCAGCTTATTTTCTAATACGTTTAGCGGTAAAATCCATTACTCTGTCCTGTGTTATTGTTCTCTCAAGCTACGTAGCGGTTAAAGAAATATATTTTGCAGGCATAAACAAGAAGTGTGGCACTTTTCAATGGCAAAATGGAGCTTGGCGGAATAAAGACATGAGCAAAGGATGTTTTACATAAGTACCATCCGAGCACTGTTTGCACATACGTAGAACCTGTTAGGAATTAATAGAAAGTGATGTAAAAATCCCAATCCCGCTTCGCAGGTTTTGAAACATAGCAAGAGTGGAGTTTTCAATGAAATGTGGCTCCATTGACACCCGACCGCTTCGTTGTATAATGGTTCTTTCCCTGCCCTCATATACAGAACTTTTTGAACGGTGCGGACTTTCGCTTACAAACGTAAAATATATGTGCTGCGGCTTTCTCTTAACACTGAACTCGGCCTGATTTGTAGTTTATTTCCTTTGAAGTGAACGCTCTCCAGCGCAAGGCACATTATTTTTTCCAACACTTAGTGAATAAAAAAAAAGCTTGCGCAAACACGTGAACGTGTGTACATGCACTGAAGTTTACATAAAAGAATACATATTTCAGTTATCTAAGGACATATTTAGCACATAGTATTCTAACGGAAATTATGAGGTATATTCGTTGACAAGCGCGGGGGGGGGGGGGGGCGAATGAAACACGGTTGCTAAGTATACGATAAGTATTTACGATTCTAACAAAAAACCAAATACCAACTTTTTAGATTCCGAAACTCCTTTGCAAAAAGGCCATGTTCGTTACATTCACTGGCATTTTATAAAAACAAGATACGTCTAGTCTATGATGTAAACTTATAAATTAAAAGCGGGAAACTTGCCGTGTGCCCTACAGTAGTGCTTTTCATAACCTTAAGCGTGTTTTCATTGACAGACACTTGAGCAAGCCAATTACGATATGACAAATATACTAATGAAGCTGAACTGAAGTACCATTTCATTAGTTTTTTAAGTACAAATGTACTCTGTATGACCGCAAATGAAGGTGAACAAGTTGCTATAATTTTCCTTGACGGGAAATGGGTTCGACTGATTATACATTGTTAAGCCAACGTGAGCGTGACTATAGTGTGTGGCGACTCCTTTTTACTTCTGGGGAAGAAAGAAAAATTACCGACGCTTACGGTACTCCCAAGTGTGAAATGTGAGCGCAGCCCTTTATGTGTTTCCACCATTTATTGGCTGGCGCGGACAATATGTCTCGTGCGGCGCCTTAAAAACGGAGGGAATCGTTGCAAAACAAGTGACACTCAAGCAAAAAGATGGCGGGGAGCCGAGTCGGCGATAATCGAAAATACGATATGCGAGTCAAGCGCTTCGGCTTTTCTACACGACTCGTCGAATGTTCCAGAGTAATAGCTAGTTCCCCTCTGACAACAGACAGCAGATAAAGCTATCGATAACATTGGAGAACTTCCTTGTACATGCAAATATGCAAACAAATATTATATTGCGTTTTGGAAAGGTTAATAATACAACATCTTGTCGTTCTTTGAAAGCTTCTTCGCCCCCAGGCTCTGAAGGTGGGAAGTGGCTATATTCGTGGAGTTCTTTTCATCAAGGTTGCAGTGATGTGGCATTTAAAACGATCTCCGTCGTCCGTGATAGTTAACTCTGTATTAAGTACAAGCGTCTTCCTAATTATACCGAAATAAATATTGCTGCTGTAGAAATATATGCCTGCGTTTGTCTCTTGGGTTCCATATTCCATAATTACTTTTCATGTACGGAGACATCGGTATTTGATGGCGTACTTCTAATATTTAGATAGCATATTACGACTGCGTATATTTTTTGTTATCGTCAGATTCGAAATTTACAATTACAGCACGATCCGAAAGGACCCATTTGACGCACCTTTGTAAGCATAAAAATGTCCTTAGTCTACATATTAACCCTTAGATTCATTGTAATGCGCTTGGCCACATGCTGGTAAGACGGTGATTACAACTGCCGCAACATTGTAGAGGTATAACTACTACATTTTCGCCTTTGATATAATTGAAAGCCACCATTAACCATTAATTGGGTCAAAAGCCGTGACAAACGAAAGCGATTTGTTCAGTCATGCGCGGCCGAGATCAGCCGTTTCGATACTTATATCGACTGCGTAAAAAAAGCCGTAAGAATACCATAGCAATATGTTAGGGTATTACACGAAGCCACGTTTGCAACTTTAGTTGCACTATGGGTTGCAGTAAACATATGCTCGGAAAGTAAACACGTATGACGTGAAGTGCGCAGACGCACATGAACAGAAAGAACTCGGTAAAGGCGAGCCATAACGGCTAGAAGTAGAGGGCCTTGTCGGTGTTGTAGCCTTTCGTCCGTCTCGTCGTCCTGTACAGCGGCATGCTCACGGCAGGCATGAAATCTATTTTGCGCTTTTGAACGACAGTGTTTTTCCAGCAGCGTAAGCCTCATATTTCGGCAGCGTCACGTCCTGGGGCTTCCGGCGTTGAGCTCCAGCAAGCACCGCACATGCAGCAGCATGTTGTTCCTGCGTGCGAACGACATGCAGGGCGTTCTTGGCACGTATGCGGGCACTGCGGGCTACAGACCGATTAGCGTTTCACATCTCGGCTGGCCTTTTGACTATTAACACGTGAGGGCATGTTTGCGCGATGTGAGAGACATGGTGCTTCCCGGCAGAAATACCCTACAGACTGGTGCTACTAGACTGTAAGAAACGTTTACACCCTTTGGGGTGTGTATTTTCTACGTAACAATAATCGTCATCTGTCGTGCCCGCATTTCCTTTCTTGAAAACGTTACGCTCGTTACTTTCCTGTCGACAATGCTCTGTAACACTGATGACGCGCATGCCGTTCGCTACTGGAAAGTACTGAGCTCGCAGCGTTAAAGAAAGGAAATGCGGACAAGACGAATGATGTTCATTGTTCTTTGGTAAGATACGACTCAAAGGGTGTAAACATTTGCTATAAGAAAAGTTTACACCGTTTGAAAGAGAAGTTTACACTCTGAGTCGTATGTTACCACAGAACAATAAACATCACCTGTCTTGTCCGCATTTCCTTTCTTTAACGCTGCGAGCGCGGTACTTTCCAATAGCGAACGGCATGCGCGTTATCAGCATGGCATAGCATTGCGGACAGGAAAGTAGCGGGCGTGGCGTGTTCAAGAAAGGAAACGCAGGCATGGCAGAAAACAATTATTGCTGTGTGGCACATATACACCCCAAAGGGTGTAAACTTTTTTTAGAGCGTGCGTGTACGGAAACGATGGCACAAGCTTGGGCGTCTCTACGGCTGCGCTACAGTTCATTCCAGCAAGCAACGCCGTTCTGCTTAAGGTCTTAGAGCACAGCTACTTCTGTGCACAAGTCTGTGCGATTGGATCGTGTACCACCTGGAGTTCAAACTCTGATTCAAAGGGAAAGCGCACAGTTAATGTGAGTAATGGTCTTCAGGAAATTCAGGTGTTCAAGATTAGTGCTAAACCAGCCCTGATACTTGGCAAAAAAGCACAGTCCGCGGCAAGTAGACACCACTATGAACATTTTGGCCAAATTTTGCAGTTGTGTGAGAGGCGTGAAGCTCGCAAGCGAAGTGCGAAGTAACATATTCCTGAAACGCTCGCTTTTCAACAGAAGCCTGTGCCTCATTGTTTTCTGTACGCTTTATTTCTTAATATAGCAGATTCACATACTCGTTTGCTATTGGCCAATAGCAGACATCAATCAAGAACGGTGTTTGGATCAGTGCGCTTCTTCCTGCTGTTACAGTGCACATTTGTTGACGCAGTTTCATAAACAGGCTGACGTAAGCGAAAATCTGCTTTCGAATTTCGATATTAGTTTAATACTCAGAGAAGAAGCCGATTATCGTCTGCTCACGCGCGGCCGTGGCCGCTCGCTTAGGAATTAAACATTGACCCCACCCCCCCCCCTTCTGCTTACATGTGTCGTAACCATCGGATCTCGCTAATTTCGTTTAGTTTTGTACACACCACTAGCCTCGAACGAGGCAAAACATAAGGTGAGGCCACACTCACGCTTGCCAGCGCTCGCTCGCTCCTGGCCTCTCCTTGGTCAAACTGGTGCGGGTCATCCACGGGGTCAAACTGGTGCATAACAAAGCCAGTCCGCCCTACGTACCATAGCCTGCACACTCAGGCCTTGTCGTGCGCAAAGCAAATACTGCGCTTAGGCAATACAATTGCATGCAGCTGTGGTCTCCCACGTAGACTACATACCGCGATCGCCCCGGGGTGCGGCGACGGGGCCGCTGGCTAAGTGCACTGAGGCTCATTGAGGACAACTGCGTTTCGCACACGGTAGGCGCCAAAACGAGTAGTGGTGTCAACGCGGTCATTCAAAATCAAACTTGAACTGTGCGCCACGGTGGCGTTCAGTGTGAGGAGCGTTGTGGGCAGGCCCCGATACGTCGCAGCCTTCGCAATGCGTCTCGAGTGAGCGGAAGCGCCGTGCAGGGATGTTTGATAGCTAATAAGTCCCGTTATGCTGAACGCATTGAAGCACGTTTCGCGGCAGAGTAATATGCAATGCCCTATTTGAACCTAAAATGCATTTCTCGACTTCGATAATAAGTGGTTCACGACCCTTTTAACGCAACAAAAAAATCTAATTTATGTGTAATCATCGATGACGGCGAAAGATAGCATGCATTGTTTATAAAATTGATATTGCGGTATAATGCGCCTAGCAACTCAACGCGCTGTCTTACACGTGCGAAACGCTTACCGATATTCTATTACACCTACTATATATATATATATATATATAGGGTTTTGCGACTATCGTGCACAAACACTTGAAGGTATGCAAATGCCACGTAGAAGGAGAGAATGCGGCAACGTTTTTTGCCGCTGCTTGCAGATACTCAGACTATTTTTTCCGTTCCGCCAAACTATATAAATCATGCCAATTAATTATTCAACTTTTCAAATATTTTAACCAGATGAAAGGAGCCAATCAGAAACTTGTAGATCAGCATGAAACACTCCAGGATACAGTATTGTGTTGCTCAATACGTAGTACAATAGTAGGCCGCGAACACTCGCAAAATTTGCCGCGCGACTCGCCCCTCGAGGAACTGTGTGTGCATCCGCGGGCTCATCTCATGCGCGCAAGAAGACTTTAATGTGTAGTGCCTGTTGAGCAAAACAAAGCTGCATAGGAAGTGTTTCGTGTAGCTTTGCACTTTTATCATTCACACTTTTCATCGAATTATAAAACTGAGAAATTGTTTAAGTAAGATTATAATGTGATTAGGCGCAATGCAAAACATAATCCGAGCATCTCCTAACGACGCTAAACAATACTACCTTGATTTTGATCAGCCACGCCGCATTTGCGTATCTTTAAATCTTGGTGCATGATGATTGGGACACGCTGTATATTAAGAACATCACGGTGGCTTTAGTGGTCCCAGTAGAACATATGAGTTCCGATGTTTAGGCGGTACATTCTCCAGCATAATACCAAGAGGCAATAAACATACATTATACGGAAAAGCAGTGGTAATTCGTTGAGAAAGACTTCGTCATTAAAGAAATGTCATTCTGATGTAACGGTACAGCACCCGCTTCAAAGCCGTGGTACTCTTCTTTTGAAAACAATTATAGTCCTGCGCCTTTATTATTTTCGTTTCTGAGGCGCCGAAAGTGATGAAACAAGGAGCCTTATATTTAGAAATAAGCATTATACAACAAGGATACTTCCATATCAAGCTCTTGCCTGCCTATAGCTCCCATATTCACCATGGTATTTGGTTTCGAAGTTAAGCAGGATGGATACGTTGGAATTGCGGGTGTTCCGTTAGAATCCCTGTCATCTTGCGGAATGATGTCGATGATATTCATCACGCTTTATATGAGTATTTTAACGTTGAGCAGTCATAGATAGTACAATAAAATATATTATCTCAAGGATATATTTCGTAAACTGTAGTTTTTGTAATTTTGTATAGCTGACTCCTCGAAATGAGAATGACAAATGGATGAATCGACAATACTACACAGGGACGCATAGTTAATGAATGGCTTTACTAGCACAATGAAAGATAAGCTATAAAATTGATTATATTAGTAACCACGCTGGAATTATTCTCTAACATGGAACCATTTTCTGCTATTTCGTGGCCGGAAGCATTGAACAAATAGATGAGCACCGGCAATGTGGCCAGTATACCTGGTGGGCCCAAGGATTGAGTTCAGAAATTTCTGCGTACAAATTGCCTCTAGTTCCTAGTCACAGTGGTGGTTACGAGACATAAATCAAGTGACAGTGTGGGCAACCCCGGACACTGAAATGCGCCGCTGAAACCAGGAAGGGCGTGCATCATTACGGGGTTGCTGTTCCGCACATCGGTGGAAGCCACGCGGCCGCACATGTAGCTCGAGTAAAAGAGGGCGTAGAATATCTGCGCAGGCCGCACTGTCCACGTACTCCAGTGCATGACGACGCCGTCCCACCAATTCGAGTTCGGCCACCCGCTGCACTACGCGCACCGAAAGCGACGGGTAACTGATCATGCGAACTTGTGAATGCGATGAGTCGACGGATCGACGATGGCACAACAACCAGTTCTTTACCAGTCAGTTACCTCGGTAAGTCTTGCGACAGACCAAGTAGTCCAGGCACTCGAAAGAGTGGTCAGCTATGGTCCCGCCCGTGGTCAACGCGTCAAGTATCCTCCGCTCTTTCTTGTCTTGGCACAGGCTGTTGAGCAACGAGTAGAAAGTGGGCAAAAACACGACGTTGCTTCCGTGGATTACAACCGGGTCCCGCGTACGCGTCCCAGCGGAAACATTCAGTACGGAGAACCCGCGTACGTTGTCCCCCAGTTAGGCCTCTCACTGCAGTTGCCTCATCAGGAACGCATTGCTCCAGTAGTGCTCCTGGTGAGACGGGGTAGGTGCTCCGAATACGCGCTTGTCAAGTCACCAGGCAGCACAAGCTGGAAACTCGAGATATTGCCCTTGAAGTCGAGCGTACTCAGGTTTCGTGAATATACTTCCTCGAAGGTATCCTCCATCTCTGTGAACGCGGAACCGATGACGATCTTATAGAGGCCCGCTATGAGGGCGTCGTGCTGCGGCTGTCGAAGCTTGTCCACTGCAACACTGGCCCACAGGAATCTGTAGTGGAGAATGTCCCTCTGGCACATGGGAGCGTGCTCCACTGCACTCTTCTTCGCCTCCAGGTTAATCTCCTCCTTAAAGAACCTATAGACGCTCAAGAGCGCCAGGTGGTCCAATGCTGCGAAGCGTTGTTGCGGGAGTGCGTAGAGCTGGAGGAGCTCGTCTATCTTCGCTGGGTGCTTTATAACGACGCGTAAGTCCTTACTGGCACCCTAGATTTTTCCAGCCCATGAAACGAAAATTTCGAGCAGGAAGGCACTTCAATGGTCAAAACTGACATTGGGGCTGAGTGCATCCAAAACTGACAAATTTCCCTTCAGGGAGCCCTCCCTGTCGCCATAAACCACGTTCCTCCCGAGGTAGTCAAACTTACGCAAGCTTTCGACAGTGAAGTTCGCTAGTATTTTTGTCTGCACAACCCTGACGAAGCGTTGTAGAATTGGTCTAAAGCGTCTTGCGAAGAAGAGCCCAGTTGTTGACAGTGGTTTGGCAGGCGTGAGGCCCACATATGCATAACCGTCTTCTTCATCAACTCCGGCATACACGTAAAGAGGCATGTTGAGTCGGAGCCTAATACAAAGCATACCGATCAGCCCTATGACGTCACTCTAAGTATTTAGATCGTATTCTGAGTGAAACACTTTAAACATATTCTGGGTGGCTTCATCGAAGTTCACTTTGCCAGTAGTAGCTTTCTCTACACAACTCGAGTAGTAGGCACTGAGAAGTTGACTCCTTTCATCCTTAAGGTGACCCTGCGAATAAAGGGTTGGTAGTAATTTTTAATTTGCACTTAGTGTTCATGAGAACAAGGATCTCAACTAAAGTATACTTATATTTCTGTGAGGGCTTTAGATTTGGCATGGAGGTCAATTTGGCAATGCAATGGATGTGTAAATTATGGACATATGTACGAGTTGAAGCTCCGGATATGTATTAATAAAAATAGAGTGACACGAATGTTTTTCAATATTTTGCATTTTGTTTGCTATCTTTCTCCACGAATCAACCGAGTCGTGTTTTTATTGCACAGCTGCGAGAACGCGTAGCATTAGAGCCTACACTTGCTCTGAGATAAAAAGATCACCAATCGTCAACGGTCACTTCTGCCTCTGGTGTGCATCCTACAAGAAAAAGAAACAAACATGCAGTGAAATCGTTTCTTTGTATATTTTTCTGAGCCTACAAAGTTTGCTCGAGTTGCAACACCGTAGACGAATAAACTGTGCATGTGCGCATCATACGGCAAAGTCGTGATTCTTTCGTAAAAAACTAATCGTGTACATCGATTCTATCGTGGTTGCGAAATTTACGGCGCATGTTTATGTTGCAAAGTTCAAAGAAATCGTCATAAAATCTAAGTGAACATGGTCAGACACAGCAAGAAAAGTCACAATTTCAACCGAACGGCGAATTATTGATAGCCACAGGAAAGTATTATACAACTATAGGAAATAAGGTTGGCGGTTTTTATCGGTTGTGTAAATCGCAGTAACTACTCGCTTAATGATTCATCAAACACGCGTGGTGTTACACGTGCGCACACATAGACACGAAGAAACCTCACTCGATGAGCGTAGCTCTTAAATGATGGGGTTTCACGTGCCAAAACCACTTTCTGATTATGAGGCACGCCGTAGTGGAGGACTCCGGAAATTTCGACCACCTGGAGTTCTTTAACGTGCACCCAAATCTAAGTACACGGGTGTTTTCGCATTTCGCCCCCATCTAAATGCGGCCGCCGAGGCCGGGATTCGATCCCGCGACCTCGTGCTCAGCAGCCTAACACCATAGCCACTGAGCAACCACGGCGGGTGATGAGCGTAGCTCTAGCTACCGCAACGCTGGCACCAGGAAAAGCGCAAATTAAGGGGCGCGAACGCTCCTGCTGCCTGTTGCTTCAAGACGTCTCTGAAACATCAAATAACGTGGCTTTCAGCATGATTCGAGCGGGAAGACAGAACACGTGCAGTCACCAGCACAAGAACCTGTATCCCACAGTTACGTGAGTCTTGTGCCCATGCGTGAGGTGTGAGAGAGAAATGTACGGCCTGTTGCTTATCGAAATATGCGTTTACTTTGGTATTATACGCAGTAGGAAATGCTTTTTTCAATTCAATTCAATTCTTTATTCAGCATCGTCATGAGGATGTTGGGTGCATCGACAAAAAGCCAGAAGAAAGGCTTGACAGAGGTCGACGCACCCTACAATGACTTGGCAACAGTATCGCAGTGTATCATGCAGCATGTGTAAAGCATTCGCAATAACAACATTGACACAAATGAAACGGTATTTGAACATTACAGGCAAAAACAAAAGCAAGCACAAAGCACTATGACATAAGTGTCAGCAGTACATAAATTAACACCAATTCACAGCGGGTTATTTAACGTCTGTGGAAGAATGTAGCTAAGCATTTGGCGACCATAATTCGTTCGCGTTTTAGGCACAAACCACGTGAAGCCAGTGCGGGTAGCATACTTAAGTTCCTTGCATTTCAAGATTGCCAGGTCTAACATGAATGTATTATTTTGTATTATACTTGTTTTATACCGCCTTAACAGTAAATTTTCATGCAGTTGGGGAAGGGGGGTGATGCCAAGTGACGCAAAGATAGGTGCGGTATGTTCAAATCTCGAAGCATTAACAATATTTCGAACAATTCTCTTCTGAAGCATGTGCAGCCGTCTGATATTGGTAAATGACGTGGTGCCCCAGACCAAGATACAGTAATTAGCGACTGAAGAAAACAGTGCATTGTACAGCATTTGCTTAACACGCTTCGGTAGGAAATATCGCAGTCGGGACACGATACCAACAACCTTTGACAACTTGTCCCTGACCACTTCAACGTGATCGTCCCACGATAAATTTTCGTTAAAGAAAACACTCAGACTTTTGACCACGGGAACTATTTGAATGGACGACGAACCCATTTCTAAGCAGATCTGTGGAGTAGAAGCAATCTTGTTACGAGGCCTAAATAATACAGCTTTACTTTTTGTGTGTTTATGATTAACGAGTTCGATTCAGACCATTCATGAAGTTGGCGCAGACACTCTGTAGCTTGCTGTTCAAGATCTCGTACATGTGCTGCTCGGAAAAACAGAGTGGTATCATCTGCGTAGATCACAAATCTTGGGATCTTACTTAAGCAGACTATGTCGTTGACATAAAGGAGGAAAAGCAGAGGTCCCAGAACACTTCCCTGGGGAACGCCAGAAGAAATATGTGTAACATCGGATAGTGCGTTGTTTACTGTTACTTGTTGGACGCGAGAACTGAGGTAGGATCTAATTATGTCAAGACATTTCCCGCGAAAACCATAGCGTTCGAGTTTTGCTAACATTGTTTGGTGATTGATGCGGTCAAACGCGTTCGAGAAATCGATGAAAATACCAAGAGTGAAAAGCTTTTGCTCAAAGGATTCTAAGATTAGTTCTTTTTGGGTTAGAAGTGCAGTCTCTGTCGAAAAGTTCTTCCTAAAACCGTGCTGGCTTGGCGTTAGTAGATTAAATTTCCCACAGAAACTAGACATTCGCGTATACAGTATCTTTTCAAAACACTTTAAGCAAATCGGAAGAATAGAAATTGGGTGATAGTTTGATAGGTCGTTTTTGTCTCCACCTTTATGAACAACGGTTACTTTAGCAATCTGCATTCGTTTAGGGAACACTCCATGTTCGAGGCAACAATTAAAAATATGTTCTAGGACTGGGCTTACTATATCGGCTACATATTTTACCGGCTGAATCTTAAGGTCATCTATGTCCCGTGAGCTACTGTTGCGGAGGGTCAAGAGGCAAGCTTCGATTTCGCTGGTGTCTGTTGGCATCAAGAATGCAGTGGAAGGAACGCGCGAGTCAAGGCATTTGACATTCGGGCGGGGGGGGGGGGGGGGGCACTATTGCTATCTGCCAAAGACACGAAAAAATCAATAAATTTTTCGGCTAATAATTTTCCACCCAGTGGTTTGTCGTCTACTAAGACTTCAAGCATGCCGCTGGCATGTGCACCTCGATTCAAAATTTCATTTATTGTTTTCCATACAAGGTCACTCCTTTTTAACACGTCTGGGTTGAATACCTTTTCCATATACTCTTCTTTTGCTCGGCGTAGAAAAGACGTCACTTTGTTTCTATACGTCTTAAAACGCGCCAGGTCATCCTGTGATCTGCTTTTGATGAAGCGGTTATAAAGATCATTTTTTTTTGTTTTATCATTTGAAGACATTCGGCGCTTATCCAGGGTTTACAAGCCTTACGAGGTTTCTTAAGCGTCTCATGTGCAAAACTTTGCGCATAAACCGACTTAAATGTGGTAATAAAGGCATTATAAGCGTCCTCTGGATCGCTTTCACGGAGCACAGTACTCCAGTTCACACCTGCAAGTGCTGACCGAAAAGAATTCATTGTGTTTTGGTTTATGCGCCGGTATAATACCGCAGGAAGCATGCGTTGTTTTTGAGGGGCTAAAGAATCTAAAAACAAGAATATGGGCAGATGATCACTTATTTGGACATTAATGACTCCTGAGTGAAGACAGTCAACTCGACAGTTAGTAATGAAGACATCAATTGCCGTCGCTGTCTCTAGCCGTGTCGGTTTATTTATGAGATTAGTGAATTCATTGCTGTGTAATATGCAGTCGACTTCATATTTACGCGCAGAAGAAGCCCCGTTTGTCCCGTTTATATGTGCCCCGTTTGTCCCTATATTTGAACTGGTGCCAAGCACAGCATGCGCTGCCATAGAATGGTGATCATCACAGAATCATAGAAAGCCTCTTTAGATGACGATGCTTGCAATGCGCGGTGCGCTGCAATGGAAAGTGGTCCTGCGCTCAAGGCGACATCGGATAATGGACTTCTCCATAGGTGTCTCGTGCCGCATCGCAATAGCATTGCCCCGGTTAAGCAAAGGTGTTGAACAGGCTTTCTTGTTTAGAGCGCGGCTCTTCCGTGCTCGTTACGGCGCCGACAGTCGGCGTGGTCCCTCATAACCAAGTGAACGAACACAGCGAACGATGAAAGCGAACGTGGAGCGCAGTGGAAGATGAAAAAAGAGGGAGCGAGGATGAAAGTGCAGGAGGAGCCTAAAGTGAAGGCATAGGACGGAAAGCGGAGGAGCAGAGTATGATGAAAGAGTGAGAAGGAAAGCATAGTACCGCACGAGACTACGAGATAGCGCCATACCAGTCGTAATCACATTGTATGTGCGACGCAAGTTGCGCAGATCTTTCTGGACGCCACGCTGGCACAAGCGATTACACTGAAACTTTCAACAAGCCATGTATAAAAGCCAAGACACCCGCCGTGGTTGCTCAGCGGCTATGGTGTCGGGCTGCTGAGCACGACGTCGCGGGATCGAATCCCGGCCACGGCGGCCGCATTTCGATGGGGGCGAAATGCAAGAACACCCATGTACTTAGATTTAGGTGCACGTTAAAGAACCCCAGATGGTCGAGATTTCCGGAGTCCTCCACTAGGGCGTGCCTCATAATAAGAAAGTGGTTTTGGCACGTAAAACCCCATAATTTAATAAAAGCCAAGGCACTTGACCTACAGATCAGATTTTCGATGATTGCTGAATCTTCTCGCCGCTACTATTGTGCTTGATTTTTACTCGTTGTCAATGCTTCGCTCCATTTGGAACGTGCGGCGCGCGACAGGCTGTCTGGGCCAGCCAATATATGGCGAAATGAAAACACATATAGAGCTGCGCTCATATTTCGCATTAGGGAGTGCGGTAATCGTCAGTGAATTTTGTTCTTATAGATATTCCAACATTCTAATTTTGCCTCTGCTTGCACCTATTTAGGCCGATGGCGGCGTAATTACGTTTTCGTAAGCGCAGGTGACGACCACGCTGACATTGGCAGTGGGGCTCTTCCTAAATAGTAAAAGAACCTGAGGTGCACCCCGAAGAGCCACATCCTATGTTATGTCCGCTCCACTGAGATTGGCGCCGTTATGACAAATATCTGCTGCTCCGTCATTTATAAAAAAAAATAAACGGATAAAACGCGTGCTCCTCCGTAGTACCTAGATCACGGCAGATCTTAAGAAGCAATATTTCATACATTCCTTTCTCGCAACTCATGCAGACTCATGCAGCGCACAACTGTCGGGCAAACGCGACAAATAGGCTCTCGTGCCTACAGTCATCCCAGCTCGCCCAAACTTTGCAGCGGCCTCAGATTACATTCAAGATAGAGAGCTGATAGACATATGCAGCCCCGGCGGAAACAAAGAAACTGACGAGTGCTCTTCTGCAGCCCGTGGCGCTTGCTTGCTCATAGCACAGCACAATCAACTCCACCCCCTCCCGTCGCATGGCACGTGCTTTATCACGCGACCTACAGCGTTTGGCCGGCATCAAGCCACCGTGCTTCTCCGCACACTCTCGCAAGCCTTCTCTCACACCCACAGAATACGACGCGTGGGGTGCATGCGGATCTTAGTACCCTTGCGCTACATACGAAACCTCACGGCGACGCTGACTCCGACAGCTACGACAAGTTTGCCTGGAGTTTTCTTACTACTTGCAAACTAATTGTACGTTAGCATGAATATGGCCGTGGAAACGGGAAGCGTAACCCGTGGTTTAACGCCTGTGTGATGGAGAACAGTGACATATATAAAGCTGCGCCATGCCGCGCGATTAGCGCCACGCTCCATCCTTTCTGCTTAAGAGATTATTCGTGTTACAAGTCGTTAGACGTAACTTTTGTAATTGTGAACTTCAGCGATGCAAGGAGCTTATTAATGAATAAATGACTTCGTTTGTTCTTTCGTCAGTATAACGACTGGGCAGCCAGTTCTTTAGGAATGTCACTCAAGCAAACGTTTCAACAAGAGGAGTTGTCTTCGTCAACGCAGCAAATACTTTGTAGGGTTTTTATGTACGTGTAGCTGTCTCTCCCCCATCTTCAATGGGGAAGAAGGAGGATAATAGGCCAGTGCGCCTAGTAAGCGGAAGTCAAGTTGTTCAAGAAAGGCCAGAAAGGAGAAAAGAAAAACTAGGGGAACGAGGGGGGAGAGTTTAGTTGTTATAGTACAGCAATATTGTATAAATGAAACAAACTTCATCGGGGTGACATAACAGATTTCCAAGACACGGCTTCTAGAATATAAGTTGTACGAAAATAATCAATTTACGTAATAAATTGGGGATGGGGATTCGTCAGCTGTGGTTTGATCAAGCGTAAGAACGCAAATAATTAGGAGGTCCTGGTTACATGCTAGCCGTTGGTGCAACAAATATACTCGAGAGCTCATTTTAGAACATTTTATCCAGTTGATGGCAATATATTGAACTTGTGAGCGAGATATGATTTTCAGTATTTACGGTCTCTTGGCAAACGAAAGTGTGACTGCAGGTATGAAGTTCATGGAAATTGTTACCTGCCAGGTTGAATTGCTATGCGATTGCTTTTGGGAGTTTCTCAGACGTGCCTATTCGAGGTCTGTTAAATCTAACATGTATTGGCTATCCTTTTCCAACAATATATTGTTTGTGGAAGAATGAATATTCTTGCAAAGAAATGACGCTAGAACACATGCATGTTAAACTGGATGTTCCTAATCCTGTCTAATTTTCTAAGCTTAACAAAATATCTAATCTTATCCTGGGCTAACGTCCCTCGAGAGTACCTGCAAGATGGGACTGATGACTTCCTCTGAGAACTGCTAGAGGACGGCACTGCAGGCGTCGGGGTTGCCGCTCTTGTGGCAGACATAGTCGCGGAAGTCGGTGCACGGGTTGATGTCGGTGTCGATGTAATTGGCCAGCTCCCTCAAGGTGCCCGTGAGGCAATTCACGGACTTCTGCACTGGCCAAGGTGTCGGCTGCTCCTTTCGCCGCACTGCTGTAGCAAGTAACCATACACCAAGTCCTGCAACGACCAACAGCGCGCTGATTGAGGTCACCACAAACAGCAGAAAGCAGTGATGCTGCTTCACTCAGCGAGTTTCATGAGCAGAGACCAACGTTTCGGCTAAGGTCGCCCTAACGCTTGCTTCTTCTTCATCGTCATTACTGCTCGTGCCGTCTGGAGGCTTGCACCTCCTGTTTGAGGTGCACCTACTACATTGGCTGGTGAATATTCGCGAAAAAAGAGAAAACACGTTATCAAATAATAAAAACAACATTAATGGGCCTACTCAAACAAGTAGTGTGGGGGGGGGGGGGGTGCCTGTACTGTTTTAAAAAAAGTAGCGCATATTCTTATTGATTTTTCATCTCAGAATTTTCCTCTCCCATCTCAATATTGATCAACATTTCAAGATTAGGTCAGTCAGAAAACTTCGTGGTCTCGCTATAGTAGAGAGGTTGCCCCTGCCTCTCTCACAAATAGTGGCGGCGCTGTGATCAGGATGTGCCCTGTTGACATGACAGGGACTAAACGTGTCGTCTGCCGGTCTGCAGTCGGCAGCATTCAACTCGCGTTAACCGCCGCAGTCTTTAGTGAGCTCCTCCAGCTCTCCGAATTTGATTAGCGGGCCTTATTGGGAGATGAATGTGTCGCCTTGTCACGCGCAAACTAACTTTCTAGCTCAAGCGTAAGACATCTGAGCTGATTTAGGGCAAGAGGAGCTCTCGACGTGTAGGATGTGACTAATACAATGTTCTGAGCGATCCCAGGCCTGCTTAGGTACGGTGTTTATGTTTAATGAGTGCTCGTGAACGCACAATTAGTAAATTTTCTATTGAACTTTTTATATTACTATGAAATTTGCTTTATCGCCTGTCCGACTTTCGCGATTAAAGAATAAATAACTTGTGCGTCTAACACGAACACAATTTGTAAATTTAAGAGGATTACAAGTGACGCAACTAGTTTAGTGCAGACATGATGGCACCAACATAAACGTTTCACTACCTGCAGTTTTAAAACGCCCGGGCCCGCACGGTGTCGTATTTTTGTCGTATATTCATTACCTGTAAAGATTCTGTTTGCGAAAACAGGCCTTAAGGAATTTTGAGAAATGTAGGATGAGGGAGCAATATTAGGAAAAAAGCTGAAAAATATGGAAGGTACGTACGATTGTGTTCAAATGAAACACGAATATATTGGCCTGCTCACAAAAAGTTTTTTTTTTTTTTCAAATAACGCTGCCCCCAGTCTGGCCCGGTGTACCTCAACATTGCAGCTTTTTGCTCAAAGTGCGCTACGAGCAGTGATATCCACTCGCACTTGCTCATCGTCTGTGTCTGATCAAAGTAACAAAACCGCACCAAAAAGTCATCTTCTCGACATCTGTCGGGTGTGAAAGGGTTGAACGCCTTTGGAAGCATCGCACCACAGCTTTTCTTCAAGTTCTTCTTCAATGCATAATTGTTCGCTTATAAAGACCAGATGCCTTTATTTGCACCCGAAAGAGCATGTCTGAAGGCGCACGGTAACCACGCTTCGTCGTCTGCTGCACGGACGACGCCACGTCACCTGGTCGCCTGTCGTTGGTAGCGACACCCTCGGATGGGTGACAGGTTGTAGCCATCTGTCCGAGTGAGTCAACTGATCGCATCTAGTAGAAAGTCTATAGATTTTTTATAGACGACCTTGCCTTTCTATAGATTGGGACTTTTGTTGATACAAAGTCTATAGACTGTCTATAGACGAAAGTCGATAAAGTTTCAATTTCGTTTTGTCTATTCGCAGTCTATAGACGGTCTATAGAAAAAGGTCGATACGGTGTTCGTTTCTTTTTTGTCTACTTCCCTAAAACAGACACCTATAGACGAAGTCGATACAGTCTCTATTTATTTTTGTCTAGTGTTTGTCTATGGACTTTTTATAGACGAAAGTAGATACGATTTTCATTTATTTTTGTCTAGTTGCAGTCTTTAGAAAAACGTCAATGAGGTTTTTGTTGCTTGTTTGTCTACTTCCCCTATAAAGTCTACCTATGGACAAAAGTCGATACAGTCTCTGTTTATGGTTATTCATTCTTCTTCTTTAGACTATCTATAGACGAGAGTTGATAAGGTGTATATTTCTTCTTGTCAATTCCCACTCTACGTTGTTCTTCACAGACACGCACATGCACACATTCACGTTTACACACACACAAACACACACACACACACACACATGTGTGTATATATATATATATATATATATATATATATATATATATATATATATATATATATACATATATATATTGCTGCGCGACTAGCCGCTCGAGTCACATTGAGTGTAACCGTGGGCTTCTTCCCGCTCGGAAAAGCACTTCTATGGAGCACGTGTTGAGCAACAGAAAGCTGTATCGGGAGTTTCTACTGTTGCTCGTCAATTTTATTATTGACCATTATCTAATTAAAATTATTCAGAAATAAATAAACACTAATAATCGAATCAGGGGAATGCAAAAAGATGATCTGAGCATCTTCCAGCGATGGCAAACAACATTACCTTTGTTCTCTGGCTACATAGCATTTGCATATGTTAAAGTCTGGCACAAATAAGTGAAACAGGCCGTATAGTTCTTTGCAATCCGAATTATTTTCTACGGTTTGCTATAACACCGCCTGTGAAGGCCATAGGGTGGGACGTCACCAAAGGTCATGTTAACTTGTGCGAACAGCCCGTATACAGATTGTGGTAGCGCGTGAGACGAAGTAGAAAACAGCCGATACTGTAAAATTCTTATTGCTTCAGGTTTACATGCCGTCTATAGATTGGCAATAAACGAAAATCGTTAATCTGCGCTCTACGCTGCAACCAAGCACAGGTACCGGTGGATAATACGGAGCTGCCTTTGATATCAGCCACTAAGGTTGTATACTGCTGAGATTGCTGTAGAGCCTATTTGTAGACTTTAGTATACGCATAGTGTATGCCTCCACATTTGTTGACCGCATGATATGGTCTACGTAGCCGGTCTCGGCAATCCCAAGAGAGTCTTCACAGTTGTCATAGCATGACGTTTGCGGCAGTAGAATAAAGAAAGCAAAACGCAGATCCAATTGTGATAATAGATGTTATGAACGCCAACTTTAGCTACAAGTTGATTCCAATCAGGCATCAAGTTAACAGCACAAAGACCCGTAATGTTTGTAGCTGACAACGCGGACTTTGTGAGTGTGCGATGAACCGATGTCGCGCATGCGGTGTGTGCGTTGTGCGTCGTCCGATTGTCAGATACTTTTCACATTGTCTTCATATCTCGCCTGCATCACTAACATCGGGCGGTTTTTCGTGCACTGAATGCCTGCACTATAAACTCATCAATGTGTCTCATTCACTTAAAATATGCGCCAAATTCTCTGACCCCCCCCCCCCATTATTTCGCAGGTGGTCAGCCTGCGTGACCACGCATATGAGTACCTCATTGCTGTGCTGACTGCTTTGACCTATCATCGGAATGGAAAATTTGCACTAACAAACGGGCGGGCATCACATTTGCCGGTACCCTGAAAGATATGCTAAAAATGCGCTGTATTAGTCATCATCCCTGGCGGTAATGCGAGCGTCTGAAGGTTCCTGTTACGGCTTTTGCAAACAGGCATTCATTCATGTGTGCGTTCCAGTCTCATACGATAGCCCACAGCATTTGTAATACAACCTGTCAGCGCATTTCCTTCGTTTTTAAAGAAAGGATGAAAAATGGAAAAGAAAAGCAACCGGTTCCGGCGCGCATGGGGCGCAGAGAGAGAAAGAGACAAAAAAAAAAAGACACACACACTTCTCGGTACCCGCCGTGGTTGCTCAATGGCTATGGTGTTTGCCTGCTGAGCGCAAGGTCGCGGGATTGTATCCCGGCCATGGCGGCCGCATTTCGATGGCGGCGAAATGCGAAAGCACCCGTGTGCTTAGATTTAGGTGCACGTTAAAGAACCCCAGGTGGTCGAAATTTCCGGAGTCGCTCACTACGGCGTGCCTCATAATCAGAAAGTGGTTTTGGCACGTTAAACCCCATAATTAAATTTTTTAAGACTTCTCGGAGCGCGTGTGCCCTGGCGCGTGGAGCTCCCGCGCCTGCGCAATGAGCGCCATCTGTCCGTGTCAATTTGAATTCTGAACGAGTGCGCGGTGTGCGGTGTCTGCCTGAACGTTAGTGTCTGTGTATGCGTGCCTTCTTTGTGGCATCACACGACAACTACACTGAACGGTAAGCTTTAGCAAAGATGTTTTGCGTCAATAGATTATGATTAGGTAAGCGCATTTCGTAGAGCCAACCGGCTGCATGTAGCGCAGGAGACTCGATTATGGTATCGGTTTGTTATTTTCATGATTTGATGACGCGCTTTTGTTCCGATTCTACTATACGGAATCTTTTACGGCGAGCGATCACTCGAGCTTCTTGATTTTAGCGTTATAGTTTAAGTGCGTAACAAAGGAAGTAGACCATGTTTTAACTTGATACTGAGCTGCCACTAAGCGGATTGTGTGTGTGTGTTGAATGAGTGTGGTAGATCTCTTTTCGTGGCGTTCGATCCGGCCGCGATGAATGCTGCGCCACAGATGTAGTGAAATTCTCGTGACACGCTTTACGTATATATCTCGAAATTGTGTTAGCATGAATTTTCAAATGGAGACGTACAGTTGAATAACTGCTAGCGTACTCGGAAAAAGGCCGTGTTTGCGGGCGTGCATCAGCAATCCATGCGCTGCCGTTTTCGCAAAATTTAAAAGTAGCAGTATTTTTGAGCTTCCTGGCAAGCAATCTAAATAATTTTGGTTAGTTACCAGAAGCAAAACATGAGACTTGAACAAATATTTAGCAGAAATATCTAAATTCACCCTATCTAAATATATGCAACCACAAAGGCTTTTGGAGCATGAAACCTGCGATAAGCTCAGTCTCTCGCAGATTCGCAACTTAGCCGAGAGAATTAGAGAACACTAAATTAGTCGCTCCGGGAAGCACCTTTACACGCTTCAAACTGAAGGCATTGCGTTTGACGGTAGTTAAAAGGTTTTTTTTTTCCTCTTTTATAAACAGTTTAGCAGCAGCAGTTATCTTTCGGTCTCTAGGAAAAGCGTTAAACGCCTTTCGATGCTTCGGTGTTATGCAGTTTGCGTTGCTGTTTATCACTAAGCAGCTGCTGGCGCAGATTCGCCTTGTGCCAGTCATGCGTGGCATGAAGACGTTGTCGTGCGTAATAAGTGTTCCACTTTTCATTACTGTTGCATTTAGTGCCGCCGTCTTGGACAGACTGTATAGACTGTTGCGTGTGTGTGTGTGTTACGTTTGAGCGCATGGGTTGCATGTGCTATGCGTTGAAAGTGCTGCGCGTTGCGTGTGTGTGCTGAGTGTGCGCGCGTGTGTTGCGTGTGCTGTGCGTTGCATGTGCTGTGCGTTGCATGTGCTGTGCATTGTATTTGCTGTGCGTTCCGTCAGCTCTGCGTTTTGTGTGCTGTGCTTGCGTGTGCTGTGTGTTGCGTGTGCGCGGGTATGTTGCGTGTGCTGTGTGTTGCGTGTGCTGCGTGTGCTGTGCGTTGCGTGTGCTGCGCGTTGCATGCGCTGTGCATTGCGTGTGGTGTGCGTTGCAAGTGCTGTGCGTTGCGTGTCTATGTTGCGTGTGCGCGCGTGTTGCGTGTGCTGTGCGTTGCATGTGCTGTGCGTTGCATGTACTGTGTGTTGCATGTGCGTTCCGTGCGTGTGTTGCATTTGAGCGCGTGGGTTGCGTGTGATGTGCGTTGCGTGTGTGCGTTGCGTGTGTGTGTTGCGCGTGCGTGTGTGTGTTGCGCGTGCGCGTGTGCGTTGCGTGTGCTGTGCGTTACATATGTGTGATGAAAGTGCGTGCGAGTGTGTTGCCTGTGCGCGCGTGTGCTGTGCGTTGCCTGTATGTGCTTTGCGTGTGCTCTGCGTTGCGTGTGCTCGGCGTTACGTGTTAATGTTGCGTGTGCGCGCATGGGTTGCGTGTGCTGTACGTGGCGTGTGCGCGCCTGTGTTGCATGTGCAGTGCGTTGCGTTGCGTGTGCTGTGCGTTGCGAGTGTGTGTTGGGTGTGCGCGCGTGTGTTGTATGTTGCATCTCCTGTGCTTTGCGTGTGCTGTGCGTTGCAGGTACTGTGCGTTGCATGTGCTGTGGATTACGTGTGCTGCGTGCTCCGTGTGCTGTGCGTTGCAAGTGCGGTGCGTTGCCTGTGTGTGTTGCGTGTGCACGAGTGTGTTGCGTGTGCTGTGCGTTGCGTGTGCTGCGCATTGCGTGTGTGTGTTGCGTGTGCGCGCATGTGTTGCGTGTGCTGTGCGTTGTATGTGCTGGGCATTGTATCTGCTGTGCGTTCCATCGGCTCTGCGTTGCCTGTGCTGTGCGCGCGTGTGTAGCATTTGCTGTGCATTGTATGTGCTGTGTGTTGCGTGTGCTGTGCATTGCGTGTGCTGTGCGTTGCAAGTGATGTGCGTTGAGTGCGTGTGTTGCGTGTGCGCGCGTGTCTTGCGTGTGCTGTGCATTGCATGTGCTGTGTGTTGCATGTACTGTGTGTTGCATGTGCTGCGCGTTCCGTGTGCTGTGCGTTGCCTGTGTGTTTTGCATGTGCTGTGAGTTGCGTGTGCGCGGGTGTGTTGCGTGTGCTGTGCGTTGTATGCGCTGTGTGTTGCGTGTGCTGTGCATTGCGTGTGCTGTGCATTGCATGTGCTGTGTATTGCCTGTGTGGTGTGGTGCGTGTGCTGTGTGTTGCGTGTGTGTGTTGCGTGCGCGCGTGTGCTGTGCGTTGCATGTGTGAGTTGCGTGTGCTGTGCGTTCCATGTGCAGTGCATTGCGTGTGCTATGTGTTGCATGTGTGTGTGTTGCTTGTACTGTGCGTTGCGTGTGCGTGTGTTGCGTGTGCGTATGCGTGTTCTGTGTGCGCGTGTGTTACGTGTTGCGTGTGTGTGTGTGCGTGAGTTGCGTGTGCGTAAGCGTGTGTTGCGTTGCGTGTGCTGTGTGTTGCGTATGCTGTGCGTTGCATGTGCTGTGCATTGCGCGTGCTGTGCGTTGCAAGTGCTCTGCGATGCGTGTGCGCGCGTGTATTGCGTGTGCGTTGCGTGTGCTGTGCGTTGCGTGTGTGTTCTATTTGAGCGCATGGGTTGCGTGTGCTGTGCGTTGCAAGTGCTGCGCGTTGCGTGTGTGTGTTGTGTGTGCGCGCGTGTGTTGCATGTGCTGCACGCTGTGCATGTGCTGTGCGTTGCATGTGCTAAGCATTGCATGTGCTAAGCATTGCATGTGCTTTGCATTGCATTTGCTGTGCGTTCTGTCGGCTATGCATTGCTTGTGCTGTGTGTTGCGTGTACTATATGTTGCTGTGCGTTACAAGTGCTGCGCTTTGCATGTGCTGTGCTTTGCAAGTGCTGTGCGTTTGGTGTGTGTGTTGCGTGTGCGCGCGTTTGTTGCGTGTGTTGTGCGTTGCATGTACTGTGTATTGGGTGCGCTGTGCGCTGCATGTGTGTGTTGCGTTTGAGCGCGTGTGTTGCATGTTCTGAGCGTTACAAGTGCTGCGCGTTGCGTGTGCTGTGCATTGCATGTGCTGTGCATTGCATTTGCTGTGTGTTGCGTGTGCTGTGCGTTGCGTTTGTGGTTTGCGTGTGTTGTCTGTGCTCTGCGATGCGTGTGCCGTGCGTTGCATGTGCTGTGGATTGCGTGTGCTGTGCGCTGCTTGTGCTGTGCGTTTCGTGTGCTGTGCGTTGCATGAGCAGTGCATCGCGTGTGCTGTGCGTTGCAAGTGCGGTCCTTTGCCTGTGTGTGTTGCGTGCGCACGAGTGTGTTGCGTGTGCTGTGCGTTACATGTGCAGTGCGTTTCGTGTACTATGTGTTGCGTGTGCTGTGCGTGGCGTGTGTGTATTGCGTTTGAGCGCATGAGTTGCGTGTGCTGTGCGTTGCAAGTGCTGCGCGTTGCGTGTGTGTGTTGCGTGTGCTGTGCATTGCGTGTGCTGTGCGTTGCAAGTGATGTGCGTTGAGTGCGTGTGTTGCGTGTGCGCGCGTGTCTTGCGTGTGCTGTGCATTGCATGTGCTGTGTGTTGCATGTACTGTGTGTTGCATGTGCTGCGCGTTCCGTGTGCTGTGCGTTGCCTGTGTGTTTTGCATGTGCTGTGAGTTGCGTGTGCGCGGGTGTGTTGCGTGTGCTGTGCGTTGTATGCGCTGTGTGTTGCGTGTGCTGTGCATTGCGTGTGCTGTGCATTGCATGTGCTGTGTATTGCCTGTGTGGTGTGGTGCGTGTGCTGTGTGTTGCGTGTGTGTGTTGCGTGCGCGCGTGTGCTGTGCGTTGCATGTGTGAGTTGCGTGTGCTGTGCGTTCCATGTGCAGTGCATTGCGTGTGCTATGTGTTGCATGTGTGTGTGTTGCTTGTACTGTGCGTTGCGTGTGCGTGTGTTGCGTGTGCGTATGCGTGTTCTGTGTGCGCGTGTGTTACGTGTTGCGTGTGTGTGTGTGCGTGAGTTGCGTGTGCGTAAGCGTGTGTTGCGTTGCGTGTGCTGTGTGTTGCGTGTGCTGTGCGTTGCATGTGCTGTGCATTGCGCGTGCTGTGCGTTGCAAGTGCTCTGCGATGCGTGTGCGCGCGTGTATTGCGTGTGCGTTGCGTGTGCTGTGCGTTGCGTGTGTGTTCTATTTGAGCGCATGGGTTGCGTGTGCTGTGCGTTGCAAGTGCTGCGCGTTGCGTGTGTGTGTTGTGTGTGCGCGCGTGTGTTGCATGTGCTGCACGCTGTGCATGTGCTGTGCGTTGCATGTGCTAAGCATTGCATGTGCTAAGCATTGCATGTGCTTTGCATTGCATTTGCTGTGCGTTCTGTCGGCTATGCATTGCTTGTGCTGTGTGTTGCGTGTACTATATGTTGCTGTGCGTTACAAGTGCTGCGCTTTGCATGTGCTGTGCTTTGCAAGTGCTGTGCGTTTGGTGTGTGTGTTGCGTGTGCGCGCGTTTGTTGCGTGTGTTGTGCGTTGCATGTACTGTGTATTGGGTGCGCTGTGCGCTGCATGTGTGTGTTGCGTTTGAGCGCGTGTGTTGCATGTTCTGAGCGTTACAAGTGCTGCGCGTTGCGTGTGCTGTGCATTGCATGTGCTGTGCATTGCATTTGCTGTGTGTTGCGTGTGCTGTGCGTTGCGTTTGTGGTTTGCGTGTGTTGTCTGTGCTCTGCGATGCGTGTGCCGTGCGTTGCATGTGCTGTGGATTGCGTGTGCTGTGCGCTGCTTGTGCTGTGCGTTTCGTGTGCTGTGCGTTGCATGAGCAGTGCATCGCGTGTGCTGTGCGTTGCAAGTGCGGTCCTTTGCCTGTGTGTGTTGCGTGCGCACGAGTGTGTTGCGTGTGCTGTGCGTTACATGTGCAGTGCGTTTCGTGTACTATGTGTTGCGTGTGCTGTGCGTGGCGTGTGTGTATTGCGTTTGAGCGCATGAGTTGCGTGTGCTGTGCGTTGCAAGTGCTGCGCGTTGCGTGTGTGTGTTGCGTGTGTTGCGTGTGCTGTGCATTAGATGTGCTGGGCATTGTATTTGCTGTGCGTTCCGTCGGCTCTGCATTGCCTGTGATGTGCGTTGCGCGTGCTGTGTGTTGCGTCTGCACGCGTGTGTTGCATCTGCTGTGTGTTGCGTGTGCTGTGGATTGTATGCGGTATGCGTTGCGTGTGTGTGTTGCGTTGAGCGCGTGTGTTGCGTGTGCTGTGCGTTACAAGTGCTGCGCTTTGCATGTGTCTATGCATGTGTTGCGTTGCATGTGATATGTGTTGCGTGTGATCTGCATTGCGTGTGCTGTGCTTTGCAAGTGCTGTGCGTTTGCTGTGGGTGTTGCGTGTGCACGCGTTTGATGTGTGTGTTGTGCGTTGCGTGTACTGTGTGTTGCGTGCGCTGGGCGTTGCATGTGTGTGTTGCGTTTGAGCGCGTGTTTCGTGTGCTGAGCCTTACAAGTGCTGCGCGTTGCGTGTGTGTTGCGTGTGCTGTGCATTGCGTTTGTGTTTTGCGTGTCTTGCGTGTGCTCTGCGATGCGTGTGCCGTGCGTTGCATGTGCTGTGGATTGCGCGTGCTGTGCGTTGCATATGCAGTGCATTGCGTGTGCTGTGCGTTGCAAGTGCGGTGCTTTGCCTGTGTGTGTTGCGTGTGCTGTGCGTTACATGTGCTGTGCATTTCGTGTACTGTGTTTTGCGTGTGCTGTGCATGGCGTGTGTGTTTTGCGTTTGAGCGTATGCGTTGCGTGTGCTGTGCGTTACAAGTGCTGCGCGTTGCGTGTGTGTGTGCGCGTGTGTTGGATGTGCTGTGTGTTGCGTGTGCTGTGTGTTGCAAGTGATGTGCGCTGCGCGCGGGTGTTGCGTGTGCTGTACGTTGCATGTGCTGTGCATTCCATGTACTGTGTGTTGCGTGTGCTGTGCGTTCCGTCGGCTCCGTGTTGCGTGTGCTGTGCGTTGCCTGTGTGTTTTGCATGTGCTGTGAGTTGCGTGTGCGTGCGTGTGTTGCATGTGCTGTGCGTTGTATGTGCTGTGTGTTGCGTGTGCTGTGCATTGCGTGTGCTGTGCATTGCATGTGCTGTGTAATGCCTGTGCGGTGTGGTGCGTGTGCTGTGTGTTGCATGTGTGAGTTGCATGTGCTGCGCGTTGCATTTACGTGTCGCGTCTGCTATGCGTTCCATGTGCCTTTCGTTGTGTGTGCTATCTGTTGCATGTGTGTGTGTTGCTTGTACTGTGCGTTGCGTGTGCGTGTGTGGCGTGTGCGTATGTTGCATGTGCGTGTGTTGCGTGTGCGTATGCGTGTTTTGTGTGTGCGTGTGTAGCGCGTGTGCGTGTGTAGCGTCTGTGTGTTGCGTGTACGTGTGCTGCGTGTGGGCGTGTTGCGTGTGTGTGTGTTACGTTTGCGTATGTGTGCGTGAGTTGCGTATGCGTAAGCGTGTGTTGCGTGTGCTGTGCGTTGCATGTGCTGTGCATTGCATGTGCTGTGCGTTGCCAGTGCTGTGCGTTGTGTGTGCGCGCGTGTATTGCATGTGCTTTGCGTGTGTGTTGCGTGTGCTGTGTGTTGCGTGTGTGTTGCATTTGAGCGCGTGGGTTGCTAGTGCTGTGCGTCGCAATTGCGGCGCGTTGCGTGTTTGTGTTGTGTGTGCGCGCGTGTGTTGCATGTGCTGCACGCTGTGCATGTGCTGTGCGTTGTGTGTGCTGTGTGTTGCATATGCTAAGCATTGCATGTGCTTCGCATTGCATTTGCTGTGCATTCGGTCGGTTATGCATTGCTTGTGCTGTGTGTTGCGTCTACTGTGTGTTGCGTGTGCTGTGCGTTGTGTGTGTGTTTTGCATGTGCTGTGAGTTGCGTGTGCGCGCGTGCGTTGCATGTGCTGTGCGTTGTATGTGCTGTGCGTTGCATGTGCTGTGCGTTGCATGTGTGAGTTGCGTGTACTGTGCATTGCGTTAGCGTGTCGCGTCTGCTATGCGTTCCATGTGCTGTGCGTTGCATGTGCTATGTGTTGCACGTGTGTGTGTTGCTTGTACTGTGCGTTGCGTGTGCGTGTGTGGCGTGTGCGTATGTTCATGTGCGTGTGTTGCGTGTGCGTATGCGCGTTTTGTGTGCGCGTGTGCGTGTGTAGCGTCTGTGTGTTGCGTGCACGTGTGCTTAGTGTGGGCGTGTTGCGTGTGTGTGTGTTACGTTTGCGTGTGTGTGCGTGGGTTGCGTGTGCGTAAGCGTGTGTTGCGTGTGCTGTGCGTTGCATGTGCTGTGCATTGCGTGTGCTGTGCGTTCAAGTGCTGTGCGTTGTGTGTGCGCGCGTGTATTGCATGTGCTTTGCGTGTCTGTTGCGTGTGCTGTGCGTTGCGGGTGTGTTGCATTTGAGTGCGTGGGTTGCGTGTGCTGTGCGTCGCAATTGCGGCGCGTTGCGTGTTTATGTTGTGTGTGCGCGCGTGTGTTGCATGTGCTGCACGCTGTGCATGTGCTGTGCGTTGCGTGTGCTGTGCGTTGCATGTGCTAAGCATTGCATGTGCTTCGCATTGCAGTTGCTGTGCGTTCGGTCGGCTATGCCTTGCTTGTGCTGTGCATTGAGTCTACTGTGTGTTGCGTGTGCTGTGAGGTGCAAGTGCTGCGCGTGGCATGTGTGTGTTGCGTGTGGGCGCGTGTGTTGCGAGTGATGTGTGTTATGCATGTGCTGTGTGTTGCGTGTGCGGTGCATTGCATGTGCTGTGCATTGTATTTGCTGTGCATTCCCTCAGCTCTACATTGCGTGTGCTGTGCACTGCATGTGCTGTGTATTGCCTGTGCGGTGTGTTGCGCGCGCGCGTGTGTTTCGTGTGCTGTGCGTTGCGTGTGCTGTGCGTTGCATGTGTCAGTTGCGTGTGCTGTGCATTGCGTTTGTGTGTCGCCTCTGCTATGCGTTCCATGTGCTGTGCGTGGCATGTGCAATGTGTTGCATGTGTGTGTGTTGCGTGTGTGTTGCATTTGAGCGCGTGGGTTGCGTCTGCTGTGCGTTGCAAGTGCTGCGCGTTGCGTGTGTGTGTAGTGTGTGCGCGCGTGTCTTGCATGTGCTGCACGCTGTGCATGTGCTGTGCGTTGCGTGTGCTGTGCATCGCATGTGCTACGCATTGCATGTGCTTCGCATTGCATTTGCTGTGCGTTCGCTTGGTTATGCGTTGCTTGTGCTGTGCGTTACGTGTACTGTGTGTTGCGTGTGCTGTGCGTTGCGTGTGTGTGTTGCGTGTGCTGTGCGGTGCAAGTGCTGCGCGTGGCATGTGTGTGGGCGCGTGTGTTGCGTGTGATGTGCATGGCGTGTGTGTGTTGCGTGTGCTCTGCTTTGCGTATCGTGTGTGCTCTGCATGTGTGCGCGTGTGTTTCGAGTGCGGTGCGTTGCGTGTGTGTGTTTCGTGAGCGCGCGTGTGTTGCGTGTGCTGTGCGTTGCATTTGTTGTGCGTTGCGTGTGCTCTGCGATGCGTGTGCCGTGCATTGCGTGTGCTGTGGATTGCGTCTGTCGTGTCATGCTCGTGCTGTGCGTTGCGTGTGCTGTGCGTTGCATGTACAGTCCATTTCGTGTGCTTTGCGTTCCAAGTGCGGTGCTTTGCCTGTGTGTGTTGCGTGTGCACGAGTGTGTTGTGTGTGCTGTGCGTTAAATGCGCTGCGCGTTTCGTGTACTGTGTCGCGTGTGCTGTGCGTGGCGTGTGTGTTTTGCGTTTGAGTGCAGAGGTTGCGTGTTCTGTGCGTTGCAAGTGCTGCGCGTTGCGTGTGTGTGCTGCTCGCGCTGTGCGTTGCGTGTGCTGTACGTTGCATGTGCAGTGCATTGCGTGTGCTGTGCATTGCAAAGTGCGGTGCTTTGCCTGTGTGTGTTGCGTGTGTACGAGCGTGTTGCGTGTGCGTTGCGTTGCATAGTGCTGTGCGTTTCGTGTACTGTGTGTCGCGTGTGCTGTGCGTGGCGTGTGTGTTTTCCGTTTGAGCGCATGGGTTGTGTGTGCTGGGCGATGCAAGTGCTGCGCGTTGCGTGTGTGTGTTGCGTGTGCACGGGTGTGTTGCGTGTGCTGTGCATTGTATGTGCTGTGTGTTGCGTGTACTGTGTGTTGCGTGTGCTGTGCGTTCCGTCGGCTCCGCGTTGCGTGTGCTGTGCGTTGCGTGTGTCTTTTGCATGTGCTGTGAGTTGCGTGTGCGCGCGTGTGTTGCGTGTGCTGTGCGTTGCGTGCGCTGTGTGTTGCGTGTGCTGCGCATTGCATGTGCTGTGCATTGCATGTGCTGTGTATTGCCTGTGCGGTGTGGTGCGTGTGTTATGTGTTGCGTGTGTGTGTTGCGCACGCGCGTGTGTTTTTTGGTTTGCTGTGCGTTGCGTGTGCTGTGCGTTGCATGTGTGAGTTTCGTGGGCTGTGCGTTGCGTTTGTGTGTCGCGTCTGCTATGCATTGCATGTGCTGTGCGTTGCGTGTGCTATGTGTTGCATATGTATGTGTTGCTAGTGCTGTGTGTTGCGTGTGCGTGTGTCGCGAGTGTGTGTTGCGTGTGCGTATGTTGCATGTGCGTGTGATGCGTGTGCGTATGCGTGTTTTGCGCGCGCGTGTGTTGCGTGTGCGCGTGTAGCGTCTGTGTGTTGTGTGTATGTGTGCTGCGTGTGCGCGTGCTGCTTGTGTGTGTGTGTTACGTTTGCGTGAGTTGCGTGTGCGTAAGCATGTGTTGCATTGCGTGTGCTGTGTGTTGCGTGTGCTGTGCATTGCATGTGCTGTGCATTGCGTGTGCCGTGCGTTGCAAGTGCTGTGCATTCCATGTACTGTGTGTTGCGTGTGCTGTGCGTTCCATCGGCTCCGCGTTGCGTGTGCTGCGCATTGCATGTGCTGTGCATTGCATGTGCTGTGTATTGCCTGTGCGGTGTGGTGCGTGTGTTATGTGTTGCGTGTGTGTGTTGCGCACGCGCGTGTGTTTTTTGGTTTGCTGTGCGTTGCGTGTGCTGTGCGTTGCATGTGTGAGTTTCGTGGGCTGTGCGTTGCGTTTGTGTGTCGCGTCTGCTATGCATTGCATGTGCTGTGCGTTGCGTGTGCTATGTGTTGCATGTGTGTGTGTTGCTTGTGCTGTGCGTTGCGTGTGCGTGTGTGGCGCGTGCGTATGTTGCATGTGCGTGTGTTTCGTGTGCGTATGCGCGTTTTGTGGGCGCGTGTGCGTGTGTAGCGACTGTGTGTTGCGTGTACGTGTGCTGCGTGTGGGCGTGTTGCGTGTGTGTGCGTGAGTTGCGTGTGCGTAAGCGTGTGTTGCGTGTGCTGTGCGTTGCATGTGCTATGCATTGCGTGTGCTGTGCAAGTGCTGTGCGTTGTGTGTGCGCGCGTGTATTGCATGTGCTTTGCGTGTCTGTTGCGTGTGCTGTGCGTTGCGTCTGTGTTGTATTTGAGCGCGTGGGTTGCGTGTGCTGTACGTCGCAATTGCGGCGCGTTGCGTGTTTATGTTGTGTGTGCGCGCGTGTGTTGCATGTGCTGCACGCTGTGCATGTGCTGTGCGTTGCGTGCGCTGTGCATTGCATGTGCTAAGCATTGCATGTGCTTCACATTGCATTTGCTGTGCGTTCGGTCGGCTATGCGTTGCTTGTGCTGTGCGTTGAGTCTACTGTGCGTTGCGTGTGTGTGTTGCGTTTGAGCGCGTGGGTTGCGTGTGCTGTGAGGTGCAAGTGCTGCGCGTGGCATGTGTGTGTTGCGTGTGGGCGCGTGTGTTGCGTGTGATGTGTGTTGTGCATGTGCTGTGTGTTGCGTGTGCGGTGCATTGCATGTACTGTGCATTGTATTTGCTGTGCATTCCCTCAGCTCTGCATTGCGTGTGCTGTGCATTCCATGTGTGTGTTGCTTGTGTTGCGTGTGCTGCGCGTGCGTGTGCTGTGTGTTTCGTGTGCTGTGCGTTGCGCGTGCTGCGCGTTGCAAGTGCTGCGCGTTGCGTGTGTGTGTTGCGTGTGCGCGCGTGTGTTGCGTGTGCTGTGCGTTGCGTGTGCTTGCGTTGGATGTGCTGGGTATTCTATCTGCTGTGCGTTCCGTCGGCTCTGCATTGCCTATGCTGTGCGTTGCGCGTGCTGGGTGTTGCGTGTGCACGGGTGTGTTGCGTGTGCTGTGCATTGTATGTGCTGTGCGTTGCGTGTGCTGTGCGTTGCAAGTGACGTGCGCTGCGCGCGTGTGTTGCCTGTGCTGTGCGCTGCATGTGCTGTGCATTGCATGTACTGTGTGTTGCGTGTGCTGTGTGTTCCGTCGGCTCCGCGTTGCGTGTGTTGCGTGTGCTGTGCATTGTATGTGCTGTGTATTGCGTGTGCTGTGCATTGCGTGTGCTGTGCACTGCGTATGCTGTGTATTCCCTGTGCGGTGTGGTGCGTGTGCTGTATGTTGCGTATATGTGTTGCGCGCGCGCGTGTGTTTCGTGTGCTGTGCGTTGCGTGTGCTGTGCGTTGCATGTGTCAGTTGCGTGTGCTGTGCATTGCGTTTGTGTGTCGCGTCTGCTATGCGTTCCATGTGCTGTGCGTTGCATGTGCTATGTGTTGCATGTGTGTGTGTTGCTTGTGCTGTGCGTTGCGTGTGCGTGTGTTGCGTGCGTGTGTTGCTTGTGCGTGTGTTGCGTGTGCGTATGCGTGTTCTGCGCGCGCGTGTGTTGCGTGTGCGTGTGTAGCGTCCGTGTGTTGCGTGACGTGTGCTACGTGTGCGCGTGTTGCGTGTTTGTGTGTTACGTTTGCGTGTGTGTGCGTGAGTTGCGTGTTCGTCAGCGTGTGTTGCGTTGCGTGTGCTGTGTGTTGCGTGTGCTGTGCGTTGTATGTGCTGTGCATTGCGTGTGCTGTGCGTTGCAAGTGCTGTGCGTTGCGTGTGCGCGCCTGTATTGCATGTGCTTTGCGTGTGTGTTGCGTGTGCTGTGCGTTGTGTGTGTGTTGCATTTGAGCGCGTGGGTTGCGTCTGCTGTGCGTTCCAAGTGCTGCGCGTTGCGTGTGTGTGTTGTGTGTGCGCGCGTGTGTTGCATGTGCTGCACGCTGTGCATGTGCTGTGCGTTGCGTGTGCTGTGCATTGCATGTGCTAAGCATTGCAGTGCTTTGCATTGCATTTGCTGTGCGTTCGGTCGGTTATGCGTTGCTTGTGCTGTGCGTTGCGTGTACTGTGTGTTGCGTGTGCTGTGCGTTGCGTGTGTGTGTTGCGTGTGCTGTGCGGTGCAAGTGCTGCGCGTCGCATGTGTGTGTTGCGTGTGATGTGCATGGCGTGTGTGTGTTGCGTGTGCTCTGCTTTGCGTGTCGTGTGTGCTTTGCATGTGTGCGCGTGTGTTGCGAGTGCGGTGCGTTGCGTGTGTGTGTTGCGTGAGCGCACGTGTGTTGCGTATGCTGCGCGTTGCATGTGTTGTGCGTTGCGTGTGCTCTGCGATGCGTGTGCCGTGCATTGCATGTGCTGTGGATTGCGTGTGTCGTGTGATGCTCGTGCTGTGCGTTGCGTGTGCTGTGCGTTGCATGTGCAGTGCATTGCGTGTGCTTTGCGTTCCAAGTGCGGTGCTTTGCCTGTGTGTGTTGCGTGTGCACGAGTGTGTTGCGTGTGCTGTGCGTTAAATGTGCTGTGCGTTTCGTGTACTGTGTGTCGCGTGTGCTGTGCGTGGCATGTGTGTTTTGCGTTTGAGCGCATAGGTTGCGTGTGCTGTGCGTTGCAAGTGCTGCGCATTGCGTGTGTGTGCTGCTCGCGCTGTGCGTTGCGTGTGCTGTACGTTGCATGTGCAGTGCATTGCATGTGCTGTGCATTGCAAGTGCGGTGCTTTGCCTCTGTGTGTTGCGTGTACACGAGTGTGTTGCGTGTGCTGTGCGTTACATGTGCTGTGCGTTTCGTGTACTGTGTGTCGCGTGTGCTGTGCGTGGCGTGTGTGTTTTCCGTTTGAGCGTATGGGTTGCGTGTGCTGTGCGTTGCAAGTGCTGCGCGTTGCGTGTGTGTGTTGCGTGTGCACGGGTGTGTTGCGTGTGCTGTGCATTGTATGTGCTGTGTGTTGCGTGTACTGTGTGTAGCGTGTGCTGTGCGTTCCGTCGGCTCCGCGTTGCGTGTGCTGTGCGTTGCGTGTGTGTTTTGCATGTGCTGTGAGTTGCGTGTGCGCGCGTGTGTTGCGTGTGCTGTGCGTTGCATGCGCTGTGTGTTGCGTGTGCTGCGCATTGCATGTGCTGTGCATTGTATGTGCTGTGTATTGCCTGTGCGGTGTGGTGCGTGTGTTATGTGTTGCGTGTGTGTGTTGCGCGCGCGCGTGTGTTTTTTTGGTTTGCTGTGCGTTGCGTGTGCTGTGCGTTGCATGTGTGAGTTTCGTGTGCTGTGCGTTGCGTTTGTGTGTCTCGTCTGCTACGCATTCCATGTGCAGTGCCTTGCGTGTGCTATGTGTTGCATGTGTGTGTGTTGCGTGTGCGTATGTTGCATGTGCGTGTGATGCGTGTGCGTATGCGTGTTTTGCGCGCGCGTGTGTTGCGTGTGTGTGTGTAGCGTCTGTGTGTTGTGTGTACGTGTGCTGCGTGTGCGCGTGCTGCGTGTGTGTGTTACGTTTGCGTGAGTTGCGTGTGCGTAAGCGTGTGTTGCGTTGCGTGTGCTGTGTGTTGCGTGTGCTGTGCATTGCATGTGCTGTGCATTGCGTGTGCTGTGCGTTGGAAGTGCTGTGCATTCCATGTACTGTGTGTTGCGTGTGCTGTGCGTTCCGTCGGCTCCGCGTTGCGTGTGCTGTGCGTTGTGTGTGTGTTTTGCATGTGCTGTGAGTTGCGTGTGCGCGCGTGTGTTGCATGTGCTGTGCGTTGTATGTGCTGCGTGTTGCGTGTGCTGTGCATATCGTGTGCTGTGCATTGCATGTGCTGTGTAATGCCTGTGCGGTGTGGTGCGTGTGCTGTGTGTTGCGTGTGTGTGTTTCATGTGCTGTGCATTGCACGTGCTGTGTGTTGCATGTGTGAGTTGTGTGTGCTGTGTGTTGCGTGTGCGTGTCGCGTGTGCTATGCGTTCCATGTGCTGTGCGTTGCGTGTGCTATGTGTTGCATGTGTGTGTGTTGTGCTGTGCATTGTATTTGCTGTGCATTCCCTCAGCTCTGCTTTGCGTGTGCTGTGCATTCCATGTGTGTGTTGCTTGTGTTGCGTGTGCTGCGCGTGCGTGTGCTGTGTGTTTCGTGTGCTGTGCGTTGCGTGTGCTGCACGCTGCAAGTGCTGTGCGTTGCGTGTGCTGTGCGTTGGATGTGCTGAGCATTGTATCTGCTGTGCGTTCCGTCGGCTCTGCATTGCTTGTGCTGTGCGTTGCGCGTGCTGGGTGTTGCGTGTGCACGGGTGTGTTGCGTGTGCTGTGCATTGTATGTGCTGTGTGTTGCGTGTGCTGTGCGTTGCAAGTGACGTGCGCTGCGCGCGTGTGTTGCGCGTGCTGTGCGCTGCATGTGCTGTGCATTGCCTGTACTGTGTGTTGCGTGTGCTGTGTGTTCCGTCGGCTCCGCGTTGCGCGTGTTGTGTGGGCTGTGCGTTGTATGTGCTGTGTGTTGCGTGTGCTGTGCATTGCGTGTGCTGTGCACTGCATGTGCTGTGTATTGCCTGTGCGGTGTGGTGCGTGTGCTGTATGTTGCGTATGTGTGTTGCGCGCGCGCGTGTGTTTCGTGTGCGGTGCGTTGCGTGTGCTGTGCGTTGCATGTGCTATGTGTTGCATGTGTGTGTGTTGCTTGTGCTGAGCGTTGCGTGTGTGTGTGTTGCTTGTGTGTGTTGCCTGTGCGTGTGTTGCGTGTGCGTATGCGTGTTTTGCGCGCGCGTGTGTATGTGTATGTGTGTACGTGTACTGCATGTGCAGCGTCCGTGTGTTGCGTGACGTGTGCTGCGTGTGCGCGTGTTGCGTGTTTGTGTGTTACGTTTGCGTGTGTGTGCGTGAGTTGCGTGTTCGTAAGCGCGTGTTGTGTTGCGTGTGCTGTGTGTTGCGTGTGCTGTGCGTTGTATGTGCTGTGCATTGCGTGTGCTGTGTGTTGCAAGTGCTGTGCGTTGCGTGTGCGCGCGTGTATTGCATGTGCTTTGCGTGTGCTGTGCGTTGCGTGTGTGTTGCATTTGAGCGCGTGGGTTGCGTCTGCTGTGCATTGCAAGTGCAGCGCGTTGCGTGTGTGTGTTGTGTGTGCGCGCGTGTGTTGCATGTGCTGCACGCTGTGCATGTGCTGTGCATTGCGTGTGCTGTGCGTTGCATGTGCTAAGCATTGCATGTGCTTCGCATTGCATTTGCTGTGCGTTCGGTCGGTTATGCGTTGCTTGTGCTGTGCGTTGCGTGTACTGTGTGTTGCGTGTGCTGTGCGTTGCGTGTGTGTGTTGCGTGTGCTGTGCGGTGCAAGTGCTGCGCGTGGCATGTGTGTGTTGCGTGTGGGGGCGTGTGTTGCGTGTGATGTGCATGGCGTGTGTATGTTGCGTGTGCTCTGCTTTGCGTGTCGTGTGTGCTTTGCATGTGTGCGCGTGTGTTGCGAGTGCGGTGCGTTGCGTGTGTGTGTTGCGTGAGCGCGCGTGCGTTGCGTGTGCTGTGCGTTGCGTGTGTGTTGCTTGTGTGCGTTGCATGTGCACGCGTGTGTTGTGTGTGCGCGCGTGTGCTGTGCATTGCATGGGCTCTGCGTTGCGTGTGTGTGTTGCTTGTGCTATGCGTTGCGTGTGTGTGTGTTGTGTGTGCGCCAGTGTGTTCCTGTGCTTCGCGTTGCGTGTGTTGTGTGTGCTCGGCGTTGTGTGTGTTGCGCTGCGTGTGCGAGCGTGTGGTACCTGTGCTGTGCGTTGCGTGTGCTGTGCAAAGCATGTGCGCGTGTCTTGCGTGTGCTGTGCATTGCGTTTGCTCTGCGTCGGGTTTGCTATGCGTTACGTGTGCTATGCGGTGCGGGCACTGTGCGTTGTGTGTTGCTTGCACTGTGCGTTGCATGTGCTCTGTATTGCGGGTGTGTGTTGCGTGTGCTGTGCGTTGTGTTTGTGTGTGTGTTGCGTGTGCGCGTGTGTGCTGCGTGTAGTATGTATTGCGTGTGCTGTGCGTATATTGCGTGTGTGCGTTGCCCGTGCGCGCAAGTGCTGTGCGTTGCGTGTGCGCACGTGTATTGCATGTGCTTTGCGTGTGTGGTGCGTGTGCTGTGCGTTGCGTGTGTGTTGCATTTCAGCGCATAGGTTGCGTGTGCTGTGCGTTGCAAGTGCTGCGCATTGCGCGCGTGTGTTGCATGTGCTGCACGCTGTGCATGTGCTGTGCGTTACGCGTGCTGTGCAAACGTAAGCTCTGCGTTGCGTGTGCGCGCGTGTGTTGCGTGTACTGTGCATTGCGTGTGTCGTGTGTTGCGTGTGCGTTGCGTGTGCGCGCGTGTGTTGCGTCTGTGCTTTGTGTGTGCGCACGTGTGATACCTGTGCTGTGCGTTGCGTGTGCGCGCGTGTGTTGCGTGTGCTATGCGTTGCATATGCTGTGCGTTTCGCATGCGCGCGTGTGTTGCGTGTGCTCTATGTTGCGTCTGCTGTGCGTTGCGTGTGCTGTGCACTGCCTGTGTTGTGCGTTGCGTGTGTGCGCGTGCGTTGCGTGTGCTGTGTGTTGCTAGGCACGCTTGTGTTGCGTGTGCATTGCGTGTGCTGTGCGTTGCGTGTGTGTTTGTTGCATGTGCTTTGCGTGTATTGCGTGTATGCGTTGCGTGGGCGCGCGCGTGTTGCGTGTGCGCCCGTGCGTTGCGTATGTGTGTTGCGTGTGCGCGCGTGTGTTGTGTGTGCTATGCGTTGTGTGCGCTGTGCGGTGCGTGTGCTGTGCAGCGCGTGTGCCCGCGTGTGTTGCGTGTGTGCGTTGCGTGAACTCTGTGCGGCGTGTTGTGCGTGCGTTGCGTGCGCGCGTGTGTTGCGTGTGCCCTGCGTTGCATGTGCTCTGCGTTGCGTGTGTGTGTTGTGTGTGTGCGCGTGTAGTGTGTTGTCTGTGCGCGTGTACTGTGCGTTGCGTGCGCTGTGCGTTGCGTGTGCTCTGTGTTGTGTGTGCTCTGCGTTGCGTATGCTCTGCATTACGTGTGAGTGTAGCGTGTGCGTGCGTGTGGTGCGCGTGCTGTGCGTTGCGTGTGCTCTGCGTTGCGTGTGTGTGTTGCGTGTGCGTGCGCGTGTTGCGTGTGCCGTGCGTTGCGTGTGCTATGCGTTGCGTGTGCTGTGCGGTGCGTGTGTGTGTTGCGTGTGCCCGCTTGTGTAGCATGTGTGTGTTGCGTGTGCTCTGCGTTGCGTGTGTGTGTTGTGTGTGTGCGCGCATGTGTAGCGTGTTGTGTGTGCGTTCCGTGTGTGCGCATGTGTTGCGTGTGCTCTGCGTTGCGTGTGAGTGTAGCGGGTGCGTGTTTGTGGTGCGTGTGACGTGCGTTGCGTGTGCTACGCCTTGCGCGTGGGTGTTGCGTGAGTGCGCGTGTGTTGCCTGTGTGCATTACGTGTGCGCGCGTGTGTTGCATGTGCTGTGCGTTGCGCCTGCTCAGCGTTGCGTGTGTATGTTGCGTGTGCGTGTGCGTGTTGCGTGTGTGGTGCGTTACGTGTGCTATGCGTTGCATGTGCTGTGCGTTGCGCCTGCTCAGCGTTGCGTGTGTATGTTGCGTGTGCGTGCGCGTGTTGCGTGTGCGGTGCGTTACGTGTGCTATGCGTTGCGTGTGCTCTGCGGTTCGTGTGTGTGTTGTGTGTGCTGTGTGTTCTGCAAGCTCTGCGTTTCGTGTGTTTTGCGTGTGCGCGCATGTGTTACGTGTGTGCGTTGCGTGTGCGCACGTATCTTGCATGTGCTGTGCTATGCATGTGCTGTTCGTTGCGTGTGTGCGCGTGTATTGCATATGCTATGCATTGCATGTGCTGTGAGGCGTTGCGTGTGCGTGTTGCGTATGCTGTGCGTTGCGTGTCCTGTGCGTTGCGAGTGTGTGTTGTGTGTGCGTGCGTGTGTTGCGTGTGCTGTGCGCTGCGTGTACGCGCTTGTGTTGCATTTGCTGCGCGTTGCGTGTGTGTTTGTTGCGTGTGCGCGCGTGTCCTGCGTGTTCTATGCATTGCATGTGCTGTGCATTGCGTGTGTGTGCTGCGTGTGCTGTGCGTGTATTGCGTGTGCGCGTTGCCTGTGCGCGCGTGTGTTGCATGTACTGTGCATAACGTGTGTGTGTTTCGTATGTGCATTGCGCGTGTGCTCTGCGTTACGCGTGTGTGTTGCGTGTGTGCGCTGGTGCTATGCGTGATCTGCGCTGCGTGTGCGCGCGTGTTTTGCGTGTGCTGTACGTTGCATGTTCTGTGCGTTGTGTGTGCTCTGCGTTGCGTGTGTGTGTTGCGACTGCGCGCGTGTTGCGTGTGCTGTGCGTTACGTGTGCTGTGCGCCGTGTGTGCGCGCTTGTGTGGTGTGTGTGCGTTGCGTGTGCGCGCATGTGTTGCATCTGCTGTGCGTTGCATGCGCTCACTGTACATTGCGTGTGTGTGCTGCGTATGCGCGCGTGTGTTGCGTGTGCTTTGTGTTGTGTGTGCTCTGCGTTACGTGTGTGTGTTGCGTGTCTGCGTTGCGTGTGCGCGCGTGTGTTGCGTGTGATGTGCGTTGCGTGTGTGTGTTGTATTGCGCGCTTCTGTAGTGTGTGTTGCATTGCGCGCTTCTATTGTGTGTGCTCTGCGTTACGTGTGTGTGTTGCGTGTCTGCGTTGCGTGTGCGCGCGTGTTTTGCGTGTGCTGTGCGTTGCGTGTGCTCCGCGTTGCGTGTGTGCTTTGCGTGTGCGCGCTTGTGTTTCGTGTGCGCCCTTGTGTTGCGTGTGTGTTGCGTGTGCTGTGCATTGCGTGTGCTGTGCGTTGCGTGTGTGCCTTGCATGAGCGCGCGTGTGTTGCGTGTGCTGTGCGTTGTACGTACTGTGCGCTGCGTGTTCTGTGCGTTGCGTGTGCTGTACGTTGCGTGTGTGTGTGTGTGTCGTGTGCGCGTGTGTCCCCGAAGCAGTAGAAGCAGCAGCAGCGCTCATAGTAGCAACTACGGAACCGAAAGCCTGTTACAAAAGCGTCTGGATCTGTTAGAATCCGTCATCAAAACACTACAGCTGGAAAATGCTAGTGTAAAGAACGAAATTACCACGTTAAAGGGGGCCCCAGCAACCCCCTCTCCTCCTCCTCTGACCAAACTCGTCGCCGCAGACGCGGTTGCTCGAACAGTCGAGAGCGCGGGGGAAGTCATGGAGGCGCAGGACGCACAACCCGCTCCTACTAAACGGAAGGCGCTAAACCTGGAAGAGACCGAGACTACATAGGAAACACGGGAGCAAAAACTCCGCAGGCGAGTCGACAGACTCGAAGACAAGGTAGACGCGATGATGACGCAACAAGCGCAGCAAACAACGCAACTGAAACGCGCAATAGCTCAGCAAACCCCGCAAACCGAACAGCTGAGAAGTGAAATAGCACAACTCACTCAAATGGTTGCGGCGCTCCAATCGCGCATTGACAATATTGAAATGCGACTCCCGGGCGCAGCGGGTCGCCGGTACGGACGACTGGGAAAACGTACCTTAGGCCGGTACAAGACGAAGAGGTGCAGAATCAGCTGGACGGCAAATAATATAACGGACAGTCACCATGGCTCGACACGACACAAACACAACGCCCACGACAGTGTAACACACAGAACACGTTCACCATCTTGCAGTGGAACTGGCGGGGGTACAGGAGGAAATGGGGGCATCTTTACTAATTCCTACGCAAGCGGGAACGGTCCGACGTAATACTATTACAATAAACCAACGACGCGGTCAGGCTGGCCGGTTACAAAGTGATCGACAGTACCGTGACCGCGGGAGCACCGCCAGCCGCTGCAATGCTACTGAGACGCAAACTCACCATGGCGCAAGGGGAACTCAAGAACGTTAGAATACCGCTCGTGCTGATCGAGCTTAATCCTACGAAAGGGCGCGTCCTGGTTGTATTGAACTTGTACAATAGACCAAAGGCAAACACCGCTTTAGAACGCTACTGCGAAAGGCGAGCGAGGCAGCCGGCGACGGTTCCTTAATCATGGCGGGTGATTTCAATGCGCCTCACGCGGCGGGGGGGTACAAGTACGAAACGGCGAAGGGTAAGTGCCTGTGGGAACACGCGCAGAATGAGGGGCTTGAGCTTGCTATGGACCCTTCCGCGCGCACACGCAAGGGCAACAGCGTATGTGCGGACACTTCGCCCGACCTCACATTTACGAAGAACGTCGCTGGTGCGCGGTGGCATAACAAGCAAGAGGACTTGGGTAGCGATCAGTTGGTGATCGAGATCCAGGTCGTCGTGGCACCGCTGTACCATCACCAAGGTCATCGGGACGGCACCATGGGCAACCACTATGAGCTGGTAGAATGGGACGCGTTTCGCAAAGACCGGAAAGAGCATAATCGCGGCATCGAGGCAATCGACGACATCGAGAGCTGGACCGCGACGCTCAGGAGAGACGTTGAAGCGGCAACGCGGCAAGTACCATAGGAAGCACACCTAGAGGTGATTGATAGTAAACTCCTACACATATGGGAAGCCAAGCGCAGCCTGCAAGACAGGTGGAAGCGTAAACGACACAATCGAACACTACGCAGACGCATGGCAAGGCTAAACAGATACATAGAAGACCACGCATTGCAGGTATGCAAAACGCAATGGGAGCAGACGTGAAACGGTTCGTGTACAAATTCACCTCAATAGTTCGCAGGCTCGAAGGCATCTAAGAAAATTAACAGAGGCTGAATGCGACCTTTCTTCCGTGGTCCCAGGCAAATACTGCTGAAGGCGCCACAGGTACGTTGGCGGCTACACAATTCACTAAAACCTTGCAGCATGCTCGCTTCAGTGGTCAGACACAAAAATTCATTGCATCAGTTACCCGCCGTGGTTGCTCAGTGGCTATGGTGTTGGGCTGCTGAGCACGAGGTCGCGGGATCGGATCCTGGCCACGGCGGCCGCATTTCGATGGGGGCGAAATGCGAAAATACCCGTGTACTTAGATTTAGGTGCACGTTAAAGAACCCCAGGTGGTCGAAATTTCCGGAGTCCTCCACTACGGCGTGCCGCATAATCAGAAAGTGGTTTTGGCACGTAAAACCCCATAATTTAATTTTTTTTCATTGCATGAGTTCACCCTTCCCAAAAGTTAACAGGATTTGTGTGGGCTTGCTTCAGCGTCACACAAACACAAATTCATACGAAGAAGCGCCGGGTATCAGACAGCCTAAACGAAAAAGATCAGAGGCTGACGTGGTTGTTCTTCCATGACTGCAGATACAAATACTTCTGAAAATTCACAGGCATGCTGATGACTAGATAATTTGCTAAATGTTGCTACAGGCTGGCTTTAGCGGTTGCAGACACGAAAATGAACATTGCAGGTCATTGGTGGTAAGAAAGTTAGCTATGAAAGCAGACTTGCGTGGGCTTGCTTCAATAATGAATAGCGACTATGACGAAAAACAACGGCAAGCTGAAAAGCCCTGTTGGCCATCGCGTGCCTCGTACCCAGTTCGCTCTCTGGCTGCGCCCTACCAGCTGCTGCTGAGTTTGTCGCTGCTGCTTTAGGAGCCGAATAAACCCCCCTTACAATTGGTGGAGCTGCTGGGAACAACCGAATTCTGGAATTTCATAAACGGACACCGCAGCCCGTCTTCATTATGCCGGAAGAAAGACCACCACAACCACAACGCACAGCCCCGGTGACTACCGTGGTCTTCCCCGGCCCGTTGCGTCAATGCGACCCACCCATCTTCAGTGGTACCGAAGACCACGACGTAGAATACTGGCTCGCTTACTACGACCGGGTTAGCATCCCCAACCAGTGGGACCACACCAAAAAACTGAATTACATGTCCTTTTATTTGAGCGGTGTCGCCAGCGTGTGGCACCGCAACCACGAACTTGATCTCACGACGTGGACGGCCTTGATGACTAAAGTGACAGAGGTTTTTGCACGCCCCGCAGTTCGCAAGCTTCGCGGCGAGCAACGTTTGCGTGGCCGTCCGCAACAGTGCGGGGAGACATGTACCAGTTATATAGATGTTGTAGACATCTGTAACTGCATTAGTATCACAATGGCTGATGCCGAGAAGATCCGCCATATCTTAAAAGGCATTGAAGGCTACGCCTTCTAGATGCTGTTGGCGAAAAATCCCTCGACAGTCTCTGAACTTGTCCGTCTCTGTCAAAGCTTCGACGAACTACGCAAACAACAAATATCCACCCGCCAATCTGCTCCTCAGGCCACTTCAATGCCGAGCTTGGCTGTTGCCTCGGACAACACTTCGCTGCTGCTACAAATCAAGGAGTTCGTCCGTGAGGATGTGGCTCGTTAGCTTTCTATTATTGCACTTAAACACGACAGATCGAGTGCTCCGTTGGCGTCCGCTCTCCAATCTGTCATCAAGTAGCAGGCAGCCCACCACATTTCGTCTTCTCTCCAGCAGGCGGCGACGGCCGCTTCCCTGACGTACGCCGAAGTTGCGTGGAGGCCTGCGTCACACACCTACGGTCCCCTGCGCCCACCTTTGCGCGCACCCGTTGTCCCTCCCATCCAGCCACTGGCACACTATACAAGACATCAAGACCATTGGCGCAGGGAAGACAATCGTCCTATTTCTTTTCATTTTGGCCGTGCTGGACACGTGGCACATCACTGTCGCCTGCTTACCCCGAACGTCCCCAACAATGTGCGTCCATATGCGCCATGTTTCCAACAATGCCGCAACTATTCAGATACCTTTCAATCTCCTCCTGTCTTGGAGACCGCATTTTATGCTCGCTGTTCACCTTCGCCTCGCCGCCACTCCCTTTCCTCCATACACAGGCAGCGGAGCCCTCTGTGCCAGGAAAACTAAAAATGCCAGTTCAGGAGGCGAGGTCTCTGGTGTCAGCGAAATCTATAAGGCCTCACACCTTCCCCGAAAAACGTTATTGAAAACGCAATGGAAGGAGCATTGAAGCTAGCACTTGTCGACACCAGCGCTGCCCTTTCAGTGATAAATGCCCGTATTTGCGGAGAGACAGGAAAAGTGACGATGCTGCTTTCTGGACTGTCCCTTCGTACTGCCAACCCACTGCACGTCGCGCCATCCGGCGCCTGCACCACTCGTGTCGTCATTCAGGAGGTCCTTCATACCATATAATTCATCGTGTTGCCGTCATTTTCACACGACGTCATATTAGGTTGGGACTTTCTCTCCATAAATCATGCAATTATTGGCTGCGCCCGCACCGAACTCCAGCTGTTTCAGTTTTCGACCGACATTATTACTGACCACAAGGGCCATTGTCACAAAACCGCTGTTTCAGAAGGCAGTGTTATGCCGGCCTGGACTTGCTCTCATTGTCAGTATCTCTTGTGAATCTGTAGATGACGGCACAGTACTCTTCGCTCCGTCTGAATTATTAGTTCGTCGCCGTTCACTAACACTGCCGTTCGCCGTACTCGACTTCAAAACTGGCACCTCTCTCCATGTGCGTGTCAAACCCATCACCCGAACCAATTACTGTACGCCGCCGTGAAAGCCTTGGCAGAGCAGAGCCACTGACGTCATCTTCAATATTTGACACGATGGACGACTCCACTTATTTTGCCGCTCTCGAAGCATCGCCTCCTCTGTCACTGCCGCGTTCTTTTACGCCAGCTATTGCCAGTGATCTTACGACGACGCAGCGCGATGAACTTCGCTTGCTCCAAGGCTTCGCTTTCTCTTTTTACTGCCAAGCAACATCACTCGGCCGCAAAACGAATGTTTCGCACACTATCGACACTGGGAGCCATGCACCAATTCAACAGCGTCCTTACCGACTATCGGCGAATGAAAGACGCGTTATCAATGACCAGGTACACGATATGCTCAATCGCGGTGTCAACCAGCCTTCTAGTTATCACTGGGCATCACCAGTAGTCCGAGTTAAAAAAAGGACGGTACCACATGATCTTGCGTCGAATATCGAAGACTTAACAAGATTACCTGAAAGGATGTATACCCGTTGCCACGTATTGAAGACTTACTTGACTGTTTGCAAGGATCGGAGCTTTTTCCCCCCTTAGAACTCCGCGCTGGCTACTGGCACGTGGCCATGGCTGACGCTGACTGTTCTAAAACCGCGTTTGTAACACCAGACGGCTTGTATGAATTCACTGTAATGCCGTTCGGTCTGTGGAACACGCCCGCCACCTTTGAACGCATGACGGACGGCATCTGCGCTACCTGAAGTGGAATTCTTGTCTCTGCTACCCCGACGACGTTGTCGTCTTTTCCCCTATTTTCGGACCCATCTTCGCCGTTTACGTCAAGCTTTTATTTGCCTCCGGAATGCTGGTCTGCAGCTTGACTTAAAAAAGTGCCAATTTGCAGCTCGAAAACTAACTATATTAGTCCACGTTGTCTCCAAAAAGGCATTCTTCCTGATCCTGCTAAACTTCAAGCCGTATCCGAATTTCCGAAGCCCACTAACTTGAAAGCACTACACAGTTTCATTGGCCTATGCTCCTATTTTAGACGTTTCGTTCGCAATTTCGCTGCTGTTATTGCACCACTAAACCAACTCCTCCAAGGCGACAATGAATTTTCTGCTTCCTCGGAAACTTCTGATGATGCCTGTACGACTCTTCCTACTCACGTCTCCGCCAATCATCCGCCATTTTGATCCAAGCACCCCTACAGTGCTTCACACTGACGCCAGTAGTGTCGGCCTTCGTGCCCTGCTCACACAACGTCGGGACACTAATGCCCAATACGTGGTCGCTTATGCCAGTCGTGCGCTTACGAAACCTGAGGTTAATTACTCAGTAACAGAAGAAGAGGGCCTGGCTATCGTATGGGCTCTTCAAAAACTGCGCGCATATCTCTACAGTCGATGATTTGACACGGTGATGGATCATTACGCTCTTTGCTTGTTGTCTAACCTAAAAGACCCGTCGGTCCACCTCGTGGGTGGGCCCTCCGCATCCAAGAATATAATATCCGCGTGGTCTATCACTCTGGACGCAGACACTCTGGCGCCGATGCCCTCTTGCTCTGCCCAGTTACTTCAGACAGCCGTACTTCTACCTACCGACATGACATCTCACCACTTGACTTCCTGGACATGGCCTCGGAGCAACGAAAAGAGCCATGGATCTTCATGATATTCGATATTTCGACAAATCCTTCGGCAGCTTCGGCACCTCGAGCGTTACGCCGACAGGCGCAGCATTTTACTTCTGCGACGGACTTTTATACCACTAGAACTACCACAATGACGGCTGTGCATGGCTTTTAGTAGTGCCCCGACACCTTCAACAAGATTTATGCTCCGCTTTTCACGCTGACCCGCAGTGGGGTCAAGGCGGAGTGTCAAAAATCTACACACGGCTTCGCATACGATATCACTGGCGAGGGATGTACACCTTCGTCCACAAATACTTACGCCCCTGCATTGCCTGCCAGCGACGCAAATGGGTCCCGCATCTCTCCACCGCACCTCTGCAGCCACTACCCAGCACAGCTCAGCAATTTGACCATGTCGGCTTTGATATATACGGGCCTCATCCATCTACTGGCGCTGGCAACCGATAGATTCTTGTTGCCGTAGATCATTTGACACGACATGCTGGAAAAACCGCCTTGCCTGCCGCATCAGCAAAAGACGTCACCTCGTTCATTCAAAACAACTTCGTTCTCCGCCATGGCGCACCTCGTGAACTGTTGAGCGATGGGGGTCACGTATTTCTCTCGGACGTCTTGCAGTCACTCCTATCTGAATGCCAAATTATTCACCGCATTACAACTACTTATCATTCACAGACCAATGACTTAACAGAAAGATTCAACAGAACTCCGGGTGACGTGCTATCAAAGTATGTTGCGTCTGACGACTGTAACTGGGGTGTTGTGCGTCCATTCGTCACATACGCATATAACAGTGCCTCTCAAGGCCCCACTACCGGATTCTCACCATTATTGCTGCTTTACGGCCGCAATCCGTCCAGCACCTTTGATACTGTTCTTCCGTACCGGCCGAACCCTGCTGAATGCTCACCTGTTTCTGCGGTCACTCAGAACGCCGGAAAATGCCGACAACTGGCCCGTTCTTTGACGTCTACTCAACAGTGCCGCCAAAAAGAGCGTCATGACTTGAGCCCTCCCCCTCACCCCTTTTCCATAGACTTACTCGTGTAGCTTTGGGTCCCACCTGTTGCTGCTTCTGGCCTTTCGACCAAGCTCTTCCCGAAGTACCACGGGCCCTACAGCGTGGTTGGGCAAACATCACCATTTAATTACGTGGTCGAACCCGTATCGCCATCTCCCGATCTGCGTCCTCGGGGGTGAGAGACTGTGCACATTGGCCGGCTGAAGCCGTATCACGATTCGCTCACCTCTTCCTAGGTCGCCACGATGGCTACTCTTCCATTCCGGGGGTGATTGCGACGAAGAAGATCGGCAGGCTGAAAAGCGCCGTTGCCATCGCGTGGCTCGTACCCAGTTCGCTCTTTGGCTGCGCCCTACCTGCTGGTGCTGAATTTGTCGCTGCTGCTGTACAAACCAAATAAACCACCCTTACACAACGCAGAATGATGTCAACCCAAAGTGACATGAGGAGGATGGAAGGCACACAACATGGCTTTAAAATATGCAAGAAAGACGTGTTAAAACCTGTAAATGAATTACTATGCACGATGTGCATGTTTACTGGATGCACACTCAACAGCGATCTGCTGATTCACACAGCGTGTTTGCTTCTTTGTGGCTTTATACAAACTATCTGACCTGACCGTCACAGGAAAAGAAGTGATAATTTCAAATCTGGGCAAAGATAAAAATAATTATCCTAATGTCTCTACGTCAGCATCGCTATGTCAAACGAGCTGATAACACCGCAGTTTCTACCGAAGGGCAAAATAATGATTTCAAGAGCAAATTAATAGACGGCTATAAAAAGTAAGCCGCTGTTCGTGTTATCGCCAGTGTAAATGATAGTAATACTTAGCTTACTCAATAAATTAACAACCTTGGTGCCGCGCGTAAAGACAAACATGAACACATGTCACTCGATGACTGGGGTAGCTCGCTGTCGGAGCGCTGGAGTGTGGAAGCGAAGCAGCAGAGACAAGCGATCGTTACATGCTGCTTCGCGCTACAACGCGTTTCCAGAGCTTCCTGAGCTAAGTTTACGGAATTTCGCCTGGAATTTCGCTACTATTTGTATCTCAATTATAAAAAAAAAAACATCAGGCGAATATAGACATTAGCTTGACTAAGAATACAATGACAATATGTGTATCGAGAAATCTCGTCATCTTATAAAGTACGTCACGCACGCATGTCAGAAATACGGGGGCCCAAATGATAGTAAATGCGAGAGGAATGTAAATTGAAGCACCTCGGTTGACAAACTGCCATGTGTGAGAGGGACCGCTATTGAGATACAAATGCCTGAAAAAGTTCCAATATTCGAGCCTCACGTGGTTTAAGGGTTACTATTGTGATCGCGACTATGCAAAGAAACAGCAACGAAGCTCAAGCGACACGGTTAATCGCCAAAGGCGTGTGACACATTTAATTAACAGTCAAAAGTGACAAACATTCCCGATTACTAAATATACGACAGCATTCGAACGAGCAATACTAGAATAAGTAGAGTATACGTTTGAATAGTTACAGGCAGCTGACACGTAAGCATGACCTCACCATCATACTAGGACGCATCCGACATGCAAATAAGCAGCAGTTTAACAAGTCCCCGCCCAAAAGTTTCGTCATTCCGGTAAAGGCTCATGTATAGCATTGTTTGGCACAAGACATACACAAGCTTAAAAATATTACGTGGAAAAATTCAGCAGCGTGGCGACCCAACCATAACGTGCAGCAGATTCTGCGATCACAATATAGAAGCCTACACAAATTTAGTTATCCCACCCTTACACTTTTTACTATTGCTGTCGCAATTGGGGTTACGCAAACAAAACGTAAACGGCAGGCGGCGCTTAAGCGACGCGATTAAGTAGTTAAGGCAGGCGCGTGACACAAATTTAACAGTAGATGGTGACAAACGTTCCACATTACTAGAAATACTATTACGCCCTTACGAGCAATAATCTAAGCAAGGTGAATGTTTCGATCATTACAGAAAGCTGAGACGTGAGCTTCATCCTACTATCCTAATAGCATGCATCCGACCACGTGCAAAAAGGCCGCAGTCTAATAAATCGCGCAAAATGTATTCCGTTTAACTTGCGCCGCACTTTTTGACAGGTTATAGCAGCTCTAAAGACAACCATAGCAAGATTCAGCCGCGCGGATGGCTAATTCACCGTCACGTGCCGCAAGTGCTGCGATCGTGATACAGATACGCATCGCAAGTTCGCGTAACAAACTTGCAAGCTCATTCCTTCATTCCAAGGACAGTGACTACCTGTTCTATCATCCATCAAAACCGCGATTTCCACGTATTCTAGCGAATCATGATGAACGTATAATGGTTTCCATCAAGTACGGATGCGAGCACAAGAAGTAGAAACCGACAAGACAAAGCTGGACTTACAACTGAAGTTTATTGTGAAAACATTCCACAAATCTCCGCGACGCGTGCGCATACAACCAAAAGCAATAAAAACTATGTAGTCACACCCCTTCACGACAAAGGCAACAACACGTGGCATATAGAATTTTTGTTGATAATTGACTACAAACCTTGTTATTGTTTTTGGTTGTATGCGCACGCGTGGCGGAGATTTGTGGAATGTTTTCAAAATAAACTTCAGTTTTAAGTCCGGCGTTGTCCTGTCTGTTTCTATTTCTGGTGCTCATGTCCGTACTTGCTGGAAACCATTATACGTTCACATGCACCAACAGGCCCAGCAAACTACTCTTCTAAGAATCATATTCCTCCCCGTAGCACCCTGCGTGGCATTCAGGTTCATGAACTAAATAAATAGATAAGTAGATAAAACAAGTTCAGTTAATCCATCCTAGCGCAGTTTTACGATTGCTATAGCGATCGTTTAGCAAACAAAACGCCACTGGCACAGTAAGATTAGGCGACACGTTTATTAACTACGAGCACGTGACAGTCTACTCAGACAAACTTTCATAATAAAGATGCGATCACCTGTGAACTAGCTAATCAACGCAAATGTTCTTAGTGTTACAGAGCTGGCACGTGAAGTTGACTTTAACACCATACTAGCATGTACCCTTTGACGTGTAAATAAGTAGAAGTGTAACAGAAGTCACATAAATGCTTTGTTATTCCAACAACGAATACGACACTGACAAAAACAATTACCAGCCCTTAGGACACGCGGGGTTAAATTGAGCAGCGCAACCAGCCGTCATGCGCCGCAAGTTATTTGATCGCAATACAAACGCCATCAACAGTTCTATTATTCCAAATGTACGCCGTTCTACGATTACTTTCGTAGGTGCGGTCAGCCAATCGGTAAGGCTAAGCTCGGTGTCACAAGTTGGCGTTGCGCTTCCCCTCCTCTTCTGTCTAGGCACTGAATTTGCGCGGCTTCCTGCGTGCTTGCGCTCGCATTTCCGAGCACAAATTGGTGGGTGCCTGCTTTTCGCACTGGCTATCAGCAGGTCGCTCGCTGCTCGCGCTAGAAGACGTCGGCTAACGTAGAAGAGTTTTTTTGCCGTGTCCTTACCATGTATGCACAGATAGGTGTGTGCCTGCTTTTCGCACTGCGCTTTTAACGCATCGCTCGCTGCTCGCACTTAAGGACGAAGTGAGCGTCGGCAAGTGCAGAAGTGTTTTGCCGTGGCCTTACCGTGCATGTAAGCACGCAGAAATTCCAGACGATGTACGAGCAAAGGGACAGGAAAGTACTCTTTATTTTTCCTTCACTTTGCGATGTACCTTTACACTGGGTAGCGCGGAGCCATAGCTTCTAACAACTTTGTGGACCCCATCACGGGCGCTCACACGCACAAAAAGAGAAGAAAGACCCGCCGTGGTTGCTTAGTGGCTATGATGTTGGGCTGCTTAACGCGAGGCCACGGGATCGAATCCCAGCCACAGTTTCAGCATTTCGATGGGGGCGAAATGCGAGAACAGCCGTCTACTTAGACTCAGGTGTACCTTAGAGAACCACAGGTGGTTTTGGCACGTAAGACCCCATAATTAATTTTTTTTAATGGAAAGTTATAGCTCAAAAGTGAAGTGATACCTCCTTACCGCAACTTCCCCGCTGATGGAGCCCCACCTTACATGGCTGTGGTGGCAATCAATTAGAGACCACGCGCGCTTCAAGGACTCTTTTCTGTGTTTGGTGGAAAACATCGCTTGGCGCTAGGTACATCACAATTTAAACAAAAATAAAGCGTAGTTTCCTATCCTTTTCCTGACATGTTTTCCGGCATTCCTACGCGTGCTTACATACACAGAAACCGCGCCGCAAAAAGCACGTATGTGCTAGCCGACGGCATTTAGCGTGAGCAGCGGCCGGCCTGATGAAAGCCAGTGCGAAAAGCAGGCGCACACCAATCTGTGCTCGGAAATTCGAACGCAAGCACAGAGTGAGCGGCGCTAATCCATTGCAGAAAACAGAGGAGAAGGAGCGAGCGCGGCGCCGTGAACTTGTGACACTAAGCTGTATGTCACCCAACCAAACAAAACGCCAGCACCACAGGTACGAAGCTTAAGCGACACAGTTACCATTACGAGCACGTGTCAGAAACACTCCACTGAGAAAAACATTCACTGTTACGCAGTAACAAATACCACCACGTTCAGAGAAGCCATTGAGACGGAGCCAGCGTGTCTATCGTCATGTACAGCTGCGCTAACAACATTTGATGCGACGACCATAGTAGTATCCAATTCAGTGTGTGTAATCAGAAGTCTAACAAGTGGCCCAAAAGTTTCCTTATTCCAAGAAATATGCACGACCATGTTTGGCGATATAATGTACGTGCCCTAACGTCAGCCCGAAGGTCAGACTGAAATTCAGGAGCGCGGCCGGTCATAATGCGCAGCAAGCGCGCCGTGCTTGACACAAATGCCTACAAAAGTTCATATGTTCCAACCTTACGCTGTTCTACAACTGCTGTCGCAATGGCGATTACGCAAAGAAAATTTTGGGGCAGCTTCGCACTTGTGGCGCGAAGACTGGGCAAACAGCGAAGCTGGCGGCCCCAGCTAGCTTATTCTTGGTCCGGCTAAGTTTATGCGTGCTTATACTTGGAGACTCGGATAAGTTTTCAGCGTCGTGTCGTTGTTAGCCTCCCAATGGGCAATGAACACTCGGTCATTAAACTATGCAGAATGGGTTGTTTTATTTTCAGTACCAGTCATTTCTTTCGTCGTCGCCGTCCGATGGCACAACTCGACAGGGCAAACCTTCGTCCAGTGCGGCTTCGCCCGGTAAACCTTGGCTTCTTCTCCATCTGTCCCGGATGAAACCTGTGCCGCCGCCTCACCGGCGCGATATTGGGATCGGACCGAAGTTGTCGCATCGTTCCTCGCGTAACGGCGCGGCTACTTTCGCGCAGCGGTTCTTCTTCTTTGGGAGTGACGCTCTTCGTCTGTCGCCCCATCTGTCCCTTCGTCGAAGACCCGGCTGTTGGCACGGCGGCGGAACGGAGCTGCTTTTATACCTCCGTGGCGATACCACGGCTTAGATTCGTATCTGCGCATGCGCGACCTCCATACGGCGTGGCGAGGCAAAGAAACTGTGGAGCGGTGCCGGCGCGCGGAATGACGTCATCGCTCGGCGAGGTTTTGGTGCGCACCAACTAAAACAGCATTGTTGTTGAAACGCAAACGAAGTTCAAGTGAGGCCATTCCTGAAAATGCATGTCGGCAATAGTTTGTGTCTTATTATTATTTGCCACTGTTCACGAAAGACACAACGATAACACTTCCAGACAGATCCTGAGGGCTACGTGGTAGAAGTAAGCGTTCCTAAAATTTCGCATTCTGAAATTACTTTTCCGCGGATCTCAGCGCTGCACAGAAACAATGTCTCACATAGTAAGCTCGGAAGTTTGCAGAAAAGATGTACAATCGACAAAACGCAGGATTGCGGCAGCACACCGGATGGTAAATCGCCGATTGATGTTACTGCGCGGCCGCAAATCATGGAGATGTACAGTGCCCGGCATTCGATTACGCGAGGACACAACGGACGCTAGTCAGAAAGGTTCCAGCGCTGCTAAAAAAAAAAAGAAGACTGGCTCTAGCAAGTGTCACTTACCTCTTGATAGGCGTAAGACGTACAGGCGCCGCAGAGATGCAGCTCCAAAGCGCAAGCCAAAAACCTTACTTGGAACTGATGAGCACATGACAAACCACCATGTTAAATGAAAACGCGCATACTGAGCGCCAAGCGCACATAAAATAATCACAAGGAGGGTGCAGAGATCAAATAAAACGGCGGCGTTAGTCATGTGAGCGGCTACGCGCAAATAAACGCAAAGGGTGCATGCAACACAGAGTGGAGATTCGACTAGTTAGAGACAGTCACTGCCACGTTCTACGAGAGCGGTTGCAGCCGTTGCAGATGTTGCAGTACTCGGCTTTTTAGACATGCTCGGAGAACACAGCACATGATTTTTTCGGTTACGCCTTGAGGTAGGTGGTAATGTCCAGCTGTTCCGGCGCTCTGCCTACCACTTTGTGACATTTCCTTCCGATATGCTTGTGCAGTTTCGGTTGTTCATTGCAACTTCTCCATTTATCGTCTTCATTGGAAGTTTGATCATGAGTGTTGCAGCTTAATGTTGCTGGGTGACGTCCTTGAGGAAAAGCGTGCGCTGAAGGCAGCCGTGGAAGAGACCTAATATTCCGTGATATAATCACGTAGTACGTGTTGGATTGTGCGAGTTGGTACCACATATGTCTGGTAGGTAACGTCCCGTTGAAAGCATCCTTCAGACAATCACAGGATTAAAGTATTGGGATTTGTTTAGATCACAGAAGTTCAATCCCGTATATGTCCGAAGGATATATTATGTACCACCCCGCGAAATTATTGCCCTCGTGTTATCCATAGGACGTCCTAACCGGGACTTGGGTCAGATCTAATCCGAATGTCCAGAAGTTGTTTGTGGCCCAGTGGGGAGTCACATGCACTACTTTACATGTTTCGGTATTTATTGTCAGGCACCATTTAGAACACTACTATGACACATTATTAGGGTCGTGTTGAAGTTCGCTAATGTCAGACTAGTCAGTAACACGTTAATAGATAAAAGACTGAGGCAGTTAGGAAGGCCATTATTGTAGGTTAGAAACAAGGTGGTCTCAGAACTGAACATTGGGGAGCGCCTGAATTTATAGAACTAGGATTTGAAGAGAAGTTGTTTGCAAGTACGTACTCAGCCGTTTTACAAGAAAAATTCTTTATATAGTAGAATAATTCTTTATTATTATTAGGTTCAGCTATTTTAGGAGAACTAAGTCGTGTGAGACAGTTCTTAAGGCTTTAGCCGAGTGAAAGAATGCACAGGCAGTATCAATTCCAAGATCAGTATTTGTAAGGAGTTCATTAGTGGAAGATGAAAGTTGTGTGTCGCGAGAAAAATTATTCGAAAGCCACGCCGAGCACTGTTAAAAAGGAGTTACATTTTGAAAACTCTGCCAATTGAGAATATGTGATTTGTGCTAATAATTTTAATGGCATGCTTGTTATTGAGATGGGCCGATAATATTTAGGGAAGTGCACGCTACCTGATTTGTGGACTAGAATCACCTAGCCAGCTTTGCAGCCTTCGGGAAAGACGGAACACTCTAATGACTGTGTTAAAACTTTAGACAAAGTAACAAGACAAGACACTTCCAGGCACTTAATTGTTTTTCTTTGATTTAAGGAATCAGACCCGCATGACGAAGACACTTTTAAATTCTGCAGTAGACAAGCAACACAGACAGAATCGACAAGAAATGGATCCATAGGTAAAAACCTGAGGCTAGACGTGTACTCAAAAGCTATTCGGTTACTCTGTGAAAATGGAAAGAAACACTTCATTTGAAATATCCCAGCATTTGTCGTTGAGTAGCGAATACATCGTCGCTTAGCTCGAGCTAAAAATATTGCGTCCCACTGCAATTTCTTAGGCTCCGGATCTTCCGTAGAATAGTGGGAAGGAAAGACGGCAATTTAAGAGCCAAGTAGAATTGTTTGGCGGCAGATCCTGTGGCGCTGTACACGGCCGCAACTACGGGATAACACAACCAGGCAGTAGCAGTATTCTTTACTTCTGCGTGACGGAAAGGTCGCTTTTTTGTTGAGTAGCCATGTTAGTGAGGGCCTAAACTAGGGCGAGCGCTGCTTAGACGTAATTTTCCTTTCGAGCCATAACGCGCTCGACGAAACGCAGCAAATAAATTTTATATACAAGCAATTTTACGTCTACAGAACGGTGCTGAAACTTTCCACGTGTTCCACACAGACAAAAAAAAATTCAAACTCCATAGCCGTAGACACCCTATCCGCTTCATTGTAACCGCAAATAATTTTCGTATTTTACAGATTGAACGCGCACCCGAAAACCCTATTTAGGTGCCACATGGTCATTGAATTCTTGGAGATAACTTAGACAGGAAACTTTGTCACTGTGCCTGGTGAAGATTAAGACCAGAGGGTTAACCGATGGGGCAGAGACAAGAGTAGGGCTGAGCACAAGTTCTGTAAGGTTAAACTCTGAGGACACGGAAACAAAGTTGGAACTCTGTAGAGAAAAGTTCGTGGGAAACGGAATAATTCTGCCATATAACGCCTGGGAAATGGAAATCACCGAAAATGAACAGCGGCGACTTCGGGTATCGAACAACTATTCTAGTCAAGACATCGAGCAATTCATGAGAAAATGAACCAGGAGGAATAGCTGGTAAGGTACAATTTGGCATGCGCCAAAAATTAAATCCTCGTTGTGAAGCACAACTCGCACACATATAAGTTCTAAAAATGATGGAACTATTCTTGCACTTGTAATGGGGTGTATTGAACAGTTCAGATGGTGGCGGCTGTTCGTAACCGAGAAAGCATGTGACGCAGAGCAGGAACAGCTGGTTGCCCGAACGGCTCACACTTGTTCTAAGCACTGGCGATCCGGTTGGCCCACTGGTTGCCCTGCAGGCATGGAACAGACAATCTGGCTGGCCTTCTGCTCTTCTCCTTCATTACAATCATCCCCGGTGCAAAAGCGGAGGAGCCATCCTGGTGGCTTACGACGTGGAGACGAGCGGGTCCTAGAATTGTTTCAGGCGGTGAACGTGAACAACATCCCGTCCACGGCGGCGCTTGTCGGATGTCGCTGTAAGCGGCTCTATGACATAGTTGACCGGAGAGGTGCGTTCGATGATGCGGTATGGTTCATCATACTGCGAGAGAAGTTTCGTTGAATGTCCAGGTGAGGTAGAAGGCACGGACGATAAGACAAGTGTGCCGGGAGCGAAGTTCGGATTCGTAGCGTCGCCATCACGATCGGCTTTTTGTCGTTTTTGGTCGGCCGAGGTGAACTTTCGGGCTAATTGACGGCATTCCTCAGCTTATCGGGCGACGGCTCAAACGGGAGCGCACTCTGACGTGTCTGGTGCATAAGGCAAAACCGTATCGATGGTATGGGAAAGATCGCGACCGTAGAGAACAAAGTATGGATAAAGCCCTGTAGCACATTGTGTAGCCGTATCATATGCGTACGTTACAAATGGGAGGATGATGTCCCACTTTGTATGCTCCGATGAAACGTACGTGGCGAGCATATCACCAAGGGTGCGATTGAAATGCTCCGTAAGCTCGTTAGTTTGAGGATTGTACGCCGTGGTGGTCCCGTGAACTATTTGGCATTGTGCAAGCAGAGCTTCGACCACCTGCGGAAGAAACACACGGCCTTTATCACTCAGCAGCTCCCGAGGTGGGCCATGACGAAGAATGAAACGATCGAGCAGAAAGGATGTAATGTCACTGGCGGTCGCTACAGGTAGAGCAGCGATTCCAGCATAGCGTGTAAGGTGATCAACTGCGACAATATTTCATTGTTTGCCAGCGGGTGTTAGCGGTAGCCGCCCCTACAGGTCAATTCCCACACGGTTGAAGGCACGAGCAGGGCACGGAAGCGGCTGTACTAAACCGTGGGCTGGACGAGGCGCAGATTTGCGGCGCTGGCATTGCGGGAAAGAGCGGATAAGCTTTTGGACAAATTAACATTCCTCGCCAGTAGTAACGTTGCCGCAGGCGCTCATACGTCTTCAAAACGCCTGAGTGTGCACATTGTGGGGCAATATTGAAAGACGCGCGCATGTCGGAACGCAAAGTCCTAAGGATAACCACGAACCATTTGCGACCATCGGGCAGGTAGCTGCGTCGATACAAGAGGTTATCCTGGACAGCAAAATGGGCAGCTTGGCGACGCAGGGAGCGGGAGATGAAAGATGCAGGCGAGCCAGAAAGGAGGAGCGAAAGAGAGGCCACGCAAGGATCCTTGCACTGTTCTTATGCAAAAGTGTCGATGTCGACTGAGGATACCGCCTCAGTGGTGGAGAGGGAGGCCGTGTCGGCTAGGAGCGGAGAGCGGGACAGAGCATCAGCGTCAGTGTGCTTGCGACCTGAGCGCTAGATGACGTGTATGTCGTATTGTTGAATGCGCCGAGCCCAGCGGGCAAGGCGTCCAGACGGGTCTTTTAAAGAGGATAACCAACAAAGGGCGTGGTGGTCAGTAACCACATTGAAAGGCCTGGCGTATAAATAAGGGCGAAACTTCCCGAGTGCCCAAGTGATGGCCAGGCATTCTTTTTTCTGTGACGCTTTAATTGCATTCCGCTTTGGTCAGCGCACGACTGGCGTAAGCAACGACGTACTCGGAGTAACCAGGCTTCTGCTGCGCAAGGAGAGCGCCAAGGCCAATACGACTGGCATCGGTATGCACTTAAGTTGGGGCGGTGGGATCGTAATGTCGCAGTATAGGTGAAGACGTCAGGAGACGACGTAAGGCCACGAACGCGGTGTCGCATGCAGGAGACGAGGAGGATAGGTTGTTGGCGCCACTCAAGAGTTGTGTCAGAGGTGATTTAATCGCGGCAAAATTACGAACAAAGCGCCTGAAGTAAGAACAGAGGCCGATGAAGGCGCGGAGTTCTTTGGGTGTCTTAGCTTTAGAAAATCTGCCCCAGCGCTTTGATGCACAGCGCAAGTTTTGATGGGTCGTGGGAAAATGCCGTCTTGTGATACGACGTGACCTAGAATCATGAGCTTGCGCGCGGCGAACTGGCACTTTTTCAGGTTTCGTTGCAGGCCTGCGTTTGTGAATGACTTCAACACTTGCCTAAGGCGAAGAAGATGCGTGCTGAATTCAGGGGTGAACTCAACGATGTCGTCGAGGTAGCATAAAGACGTGCTCCATTTCAGGCCATGCAAGATATTGTCAATCATTCGCTTAAACGTAGCAGGCGCATTACATAGGCCAAATGGCATCACATTAAATCCGTATAAACCATCTGGAGTAATGAATGCATTTTTAGGGAGATCAACTGCTGTCATCGGGACCTGCCAGTATCGCCAGTAGCCCGAGTGTATATCCAACGAAGAGAAGAATGCAGCACCTTGCAAGCTGTCCAGAGCGTCGTCAATGCGCGTTGGAGGGTAGACGTCTTTTCACATTATCTTATTAAGACTGCGATAATCGACGCAGAACCGAATGGAACTATCTTTTTTAGTGACGAGAACCACCGGTGATGCCCACGGGCTATTGGAAGGTCGAATGACGCCGCGCTGAAGCATGTCGTCCACGTGCTCACTGATCACCTGACGCTCCTTGGGGGAGACGCGGTACGGGCGCTGTCGCAATGGCGCGTTGGAGCCAGTGTCGATGTGATGGCTGACGGTTGACGTGCGACCCAGACTAGGCAGAGCGACATCAAAAGCGGCCAAGGATGTAGCGCAACGAGTGGTTGATGAGGAGGCTGCGCGGCGACGGATGCGTAAGTGTGTGGCGCGGTGACAGGGTACTGCTGATGCTGCATTGGTAGAGCCTCAGCAACTTGGTCTTCAATAACCCGTCGGAGCGTAGGGACGAGCTCTGTAGGAGGCTGTTGCTGCAGCGGCTGTTGTTGGGATAACTCAGCGAAGGGTAGTAGAGAAAGCTGACGTGCAACTTCCTCCCGCGCGAAAGCTTGGATTTGTGTGAGCAAGGGGGAGCGATCAGAGGAGGCGGTCATGGAAGAGAAGGCCTCGTCAGCCACTCAGCGGCGCCTGGTCAACTCGCGCTGCCTCCTCAACTCGTCGTAGCTTCGGCACAGGTTTATGAGCTCTGCTACGGTACGCGGACTCTCTGCGATCAAGAATTGGTAAATGTCATAGGCCATGCCCTTCAAAATGTGCTTCAATTTGTCATTTACAGGCACAGAAGCATCCACACTTTTGCATAGGTCGAGAACCTCTTCGATATAACTGGTGAATGTTTCACCGGGTTGTTGCGCTCGCTCTCGTAAGCACTGCTCGGCGAGTAACTTGTGGACGGCGGGGTGTCCGAAAACTGCAGCGAAACTGGTCTTGATGCGGACCAGGACTGAAAGTCGGCTTCGTGATTTTTAAACCACAGGTGAGCCACTTCCGCAAGGTAGAACATGACATCTTTCAACTAGGTGGTATCGTCCCATCGATTGCGCAAGCTCACCCGCTCTTAGGTACACAGCCAGTCAATGACGTCCTGTTAACCCGTACCGCTGAAAACCGCTGGGTGGCGTTGCGGGACAGCGCCAGAGCCGGCAACGGAGGGTGGCGGCGACGTTGGCTGGGGAGAGTCAGGCATAACGGGAGGCAGAGTCCGAGACCGGAGTTCCAGGGTGTAGATGTTTTTGAATACCCCGCACCTACACCACTTGTAATGGGCTGTATTGAACAGTTCAGATGGTAGCGTCTGTTCGTAGCCGAGAAGGCAGGTGACGCAGAGCAGGAACAGCTTGTTGCCCGAACGGCTCACGCTCGTGCTAAGCACTCGCGATCCGGCTGGCCCACTGGTTGCACTGCAGGCATAGAACAGACGATCCGGCTGGCCTTGTTCTTGTGATCTTCTTCTTCTTTATACACTATACACCAGTCCTTCTCTAATATCGAATTATCGGGGTTTCCTCTGAAACAGCAGCCGCACCGACACCGAAACAACTCCGCAGGATGGAGCAGTAGCACCTTAGGGTGATCATCATCTTCCTCATTAGCCTATTCTACGTCCACGGCCGGAAGAAGGCCTGTCCCTGTGATTTCCCATTACCCCTGTCCTACGCCAACCGATTCCAAGTAGCGCCTGCCAATTTCCTCATTTCATCACCTCACCTCGTCTTCTGCAGTTCTAGCCTGCGCTTCCCTTCTCTTGGTACCCATTCTGTAAGCGTAATGGTCAACCGGTTACCTAGCCTATGCAGTACATGACCTGCCCAGCACCACTTTTTTCTCTTAATGTCAATTAGAATATTGGCTATCGCCATTTCCTCTCTGATTCACACCGCTCTCTTCCTGTCTGTTAATGTTACGCCTAGCATTCCTCATTCCATCGCTCTTTGCGCTGTCCTTGTTTTCGAGCTTCTTTGGCAGTCGCCAATTTTCGGCACCATATGTTAGCACCGGTAGAATTCACTAGGCGTACACATTTCTTTTTAATGATAAGAATTGTAAGAAAGATAATGAACGTGAGCGCAGAGTCAGCAGCATCGGCAGCATCAAGCGCGCAGCAGCGGCTCGAGCTAGGGGCTGTATTCGTTGCATCCTAGAACCGGCTGTCGCCACGAATCTCAATAAATCTCCTTTACAAGTGGTGGAGGTGCGGGGCAGCGTTCCACTCTATCATCTTGGAACGTCATTCTCGATGCTACCCTCTACTATGCCGGACGCCAACCAGCACACTCTTCCATTGCCACCCGTCTCTTGTGCTGGCACCGTTTGCCAGAGGGGACCTCCCATCTACAGCGGAACCGACGACAACCACGTTGAAGAGTGGCTGTCGTCCTACGAACAGGTGAGCGCTCATAACATATGGAATGAGTCAGAGAAGTTGGCTTCCGTATCATTCTACCTCGCGGGCGTGGCCAGTCGCTGGTTCAGAAACCATGAGAGGGATGTCCGAACGTGGTCGGGGTTCAAGACGTCGATTACAGAACTATTTGACTAACCCGCCGTCAGGTAACTCCGAGCCGAGCCGCGTTTGCGTACACGCGCACAGGACATGGGTGAGACATTTACCAGCTATATAGAAGACGTCGATGTTTGCAGGCAAATTAACGCTGCCATGACGGAAGCGGAAAAGATCAAGGACGTCATGAAGGGAATCGATGATGACGCGTTCCACATGCTTCTGGCCAAGGACCTGCATACGGTAGGCGACGTTATCAGTTTGTGCCAGAGCCATGATGAATTACGTGAACAGCGAGCCTTGACTAGGCGACATCTCACAGAAAATGCGAAGTCATTCTGCAGCTTGACCACCGGCCCCGAAGAAGACTCCTTCATAACGCAAATCAAGGATTTCGTCCGCGAAGAATTCGCGCGACAGTTATTTAAGGTCTCCGTCACTCAGGAGTCTGCGAGCACTTTGCCGTCTCATCTCCATAACGTGAGCCATGAAGAAGTCGCGGAAGCGCTGCCGGGTCTTCATCAGCAGGATACCGTGGTTACACCGGTCACTTAGGCTACGGTTGCTGCAATGTCCCCTCGCAATGTGCCCGTACGTTGCTTCCAGCAGCATGCGCAACGCCCTAACCATCCCGTCCCCTGGATCACCACTGCTGTCGCTAACGCATGGCGTACGCCAAACAGTCGGCCTAAATGCTTTGCATGTACGTATCCCGCCGCAGATCGCATGCGTTTGATGACGACGGACGAGCGCCCTATGTGCCGCCTGATCCAAATGCGCCTTACGGACCCTTCGACCCATCACCATCTCGCTCCCAGACTGTTCACCGTCCTGGCTTCGAACGCCTCCGGTCACCCTACCCATGTCGCCGATCGCTTTCCCCTATGTGTCGACGATCCGTCTCTAACGAAGAAGGAAACTAGACGATGCAGTTCCCCAGGCAAGAACTGCGCAAGTGTCGACATGCCGAAGTCCTCCTCCTTTTCCTGCCAGTCAGGATCGGACAATGTCTGCCCTGTGCGCTCCAGCACATTTTTATTCATCCTTCTGTAAATTTCCTTCTGATGATGGGGGTCCTTGTGAATAATTGGCATTGGTAAGGTACTCCTTCACAGGCTCCAGAAGCTGACTGGCGATCATGAATACTTGTTTCCTTTCCTGGCTATTGATCATTATCATTGCCTTCTGCATATTAATCTTCAAACCCCCTCTTACACTCTCTTTGTTAAGGTCCTAAATCATTTGTTGTAACAAGGCCCTAGTGTCTCTGAACAGGACATTGTCATCTGCAAATCGAAGGTTGCGGGAATATTCACTGTTGAACCTCATTTCTAAGCCTTCACTGTTTAATAGCTTGAATACTTCTAAGCACGCAGCCAATAGCGTTGGAAAGATTGTGTCTTGTTGTCTGAACCCTTTCTATAGAGTTATTTTCCTACTTTTCTTGTGGAGAATTCAGGTAGCTGTGGAATCTCTAGATATTTTCCTACATATCTGCGCAAGCGTTCTTTACTCGTTCATTACGTAATGTCTCCATTACTGCTGGAATCTCTTCTGATTCCAATGCCTTTTCTTAACCTATGAAATCCATATGAAAGGTTGACTGTACTCTGCGGATTTCTCAATCACTTGATTGAGGGCATGAATGAGATTCATTGTAGAGGTTGCCTTCCTGAAGCCAGCCTGTTCCCTTGGTTGACTGAAGACCATTGTTGCCCTTATTCTATTGCACAATATCTTGGTGAGTATTTTAAATATTACTGAAAGTAAGGAAATGGGCCTATAATTTTTCACTTCTTTAATGTTTCCATTTTTGTGGAAAACAATAAACTTGGCGCTCTTCCAGTTCTCTGGGACCCTTGAAGCCCATAGGTAGTTCGTATAAAGGGGTGCCAGTTTTTCAAGCATTATGTCTTCTGAATTTTTGATTACATTGACTGTTATTCCATCTTTTCGTGCCGTTTTTCGCGTTTCATTTCTTCCTCTAACTTCATTGCTAGTTATAGAAGTAGCCTTTGTAAACTGTTCATTACTACCTCGAATGGAGGTACCGTGGTTGCGCTGGGTACTGTACAGGTCACTATATAACTATTATGCTGATGATATTACCCTGCTTATCTACCACTACATACATCTTGTTTTGTACTATGCCCAATGTCCTTCTCACTGATTTCATGCTGCGTTCATTTCTTTACGGCTTCCTCGGTCTTTGTCATGTTATTGTTCTGAATATCCCTTATTTCTTTGTTGATCACTTTTGACAGTTCTACGAATTCTATCTGATCTCTTGAGTTGGACACTGTCATTCTTTGGCTTTTATTTTTTAGGTCCTTTGTTACTTGGGAGACCTTACCTACTCATTGCCTTGGTGTCATACCTCCCACTTCAACTGCTGCTTCCGAAGCCAGCCTAGTTACGTTTTTATTCACTGCCTCTATGTCATCGTCATATCGCTGTTGTAAGGTTGCATATTTGTTTGCAAGTGCCAAGTCGAATTTGTCTGCGTTTACCTTTACTCCGTCTAGGCTGGCCTGTTTTCTCTTGACCAATTCATTTTTTGTCTCTTCATATTGAGGTGAAAGTTAGACCTCACTAACATATGACCATTGCACCTTTACCGAACCTAACACGTCTACATACAGTGGCTTTCTTAAAATTATGAATGCAATGGACAATTTGGGAAATATGAAATTCACGCTCAAACGCTTAGTTCATACCTGGCTGCCGTCAGTGCACCTAAAGTACGAGGGCGAATCAGAAAATACTTGCCTCCTATTACGCCTGATACATTAATATGTGCGGCCGCTTCTGGGACACGAAAAAAACAACAACAAAGTGGTATAATTTTTTTTTTCAGTGGCACAGGGAATTCGCACTGTCTTCACATAATTGCCCTTTGCTGTAACTTTCTGTAAGACATATTTAGTACTATGACACCAGATCATCTCTTCACGTGCATGATACATATGCACAGGTCTTGACACAGATGAATATATTGCTGCAGATGTTTCATTCTAAATCGAAGGTTTCCTTGCATCTTTCTTCGTTTATTTTTTCTGTTGCTCCGGTCTTGCGCAGCCCTAACTGATGGTGGTTCACAGCGTGGAGGGAGCGAGACCGGAAAGGCCGCGTGAGACGCTAGTTTGAACATTTAAAGCGAGTCGCATCAGTATAGGAAGGTTAAACAGTAGAGGAATGTTAAGCAAATTTCCACCGTACGCAGGTTCCGCATAATTTCTTACTATTTATTTTGGTACCAGTGATACTTACCCACTACTGTTGTAGAAGATTTTGTGAGCCTTCTTGCACTGCTTCGACGAAGAATTTTGTTCTATATTTTGGCACTTCTTTCTATGCTACATGTATCAGCCCCTTGATTGAAATTATTTTTTGGTAAAAAGTGCGCTGTAGCGCTTTTTATTTCGTAGTTTATCTTGTTTCACAGGTGTATTGTTGCTCAATAATAAATCCAAGCACCTCGCAGCAGAGATGTTGCTTGTTTTGATAAATATTTTTCTGATATGAAACTTCAGAGTGGTTAGTTAAGCACATAGGAGGCGTCGTTCACCATTTATATACATAAGAGACCCACATTTACTGTAATATGTACTCCATTACGAAGGCAATTACGTTGGAAAAAATTTATTACGTGCAAGCCCGTGCTTTCTATCTCTCCATATATATATATATATATATATATATATATATATATATATATATATATATATATATATATATATATATATATATATATATATATATATATATATATATATAAAAGATCATCAGCCCGGTTACCCCTACTGCAGGGCAACAGCCTCTCCCATTCATCTCGAACTACCCCGGTCATGTGCTAATTGCGGCCCTGTTGTCCCTGCTCAAATTCTGCCGCCCCCTGCTACGCTTCCCTTCCCTTGCAATCCAGTCCGTAACCCTTAATGACCAACGGTTATCTTCCCTCCTCATTACATGTCCTGCCCATGCCCATTTCTTTTCTTGATTTCAACTAAGATGTCATTAACTCGCGTTTGTTCCCTCACCCAATCTGCTCTTTTCTTATCCCTTAACGTTACACCAATCATTCTTCTTTCCATAGCTCGTTGCGGCGTCCTAAATTTAAGTAGAACCGTTTTCGTAAGCATCCAGGTTTCTGCCCCGTAGGTGATTACTGGTAAGGCAAAGCTCTTATACACTTTTCTATTGAGGGATAATGGCAACCTGCTGTTAATGATCTCAAAATGCGTGCCAAACGCACCCCAGCCCATTTTTATTCTTCGGATTATTTCAGTCTCATGATCCGGATCCGCGGTCACTACCTGTCCTAAGTAGATGTATTCCCTTACCACTTCCAGTGCCTCGCTACCCTTCGTAAACTGCTGTTCTCCTCCGAGACTGTGTATGTATATATATATATATATATATATATATATATATATATATATATATATATATATATATATAGTAGGAAAAGAGGAATGCTTCAGGCTACCTTTCAAACTGAAAGAACTTGAGCGGCGCTACAAGGTAAACAGAACATGTACACCTTGTAGTACCGCTCAAGTTCTACATGTATGTATATGTATGTATATAAACGAGAAGAAAGGGGGTTAACTGACGGGCCCGATTTTTATTTGTAATAGCAGAAGAAGCCAACAAACACTGACACCAAGAACAACATAGGGGAGCACAAGCAATTTCCCCTATGTTGTCCTTGGTATCAGTGTTTGTTGGCTTCTTATGATATGACTAATATATATATATATATATATATATATTGTTACGGAAGATGTTTATTTTCAGGGTGAAACAAGATCAAAGAGGAAGCCACAGGCAAGGCCCAGATGGCGCAGGGTATACAGAGATAACGCGTGCGCACGCTACTTCTTCTTTCTCTGCCTCAGCCGCGCAGTGCTGCGACATTTTCCCCGGAGGTAGGCGAAGCTCGCTGCGCGAGTTAAAGGGACCTGTGATTGAACTGCTTGAGTCTGGCCACATGAACATCCTGCGTCGCACGTTAACACCGATTACTTGCCGCCAGTTTAGAGACGACATCGCTCAAGCGGCTGAGTATAACGAGTGGTGCAGTGTAAGTGGCGAGAAACTTGCGGTACAATTCCTTTTTGCGAACAGGTGTCCACAACCAAACATAATCACCGGGAGTAAAGCTGACGGGGATATGCCGCGCATCATATCGAATCTTGCTGTTGCCTTGTGAGGACAATGTCCTAAGATGCGCCAGTCGACGTGCTTCTTCAGTACGACACAGAGTTTGCGGGATGGAAGGGTCTTCGCGACATGATAAAGGTAGAATAGCGTCCAGAAAGCTCCCGGGAGCGCGCGCGTACAGCAAAAAGAATGGCGTATATCTTATTGCTTGGTACTAGTGTGCGCGTACGTTACCAAAGGTATGACGGCGTCCCAATTTTTGTGGTCAGCAGCGACATACATTGATAGCATGTTGGTAAGGGTCCGATTTTTCCACTCCGTGATGCCATTGCTTTGCGGGTGCTAAGGTGTGGAATGACGATATGCAGAACTACAAAGCTGTAAAAAGTTCTTCAATGGCGTTGGCGGCGAATTGTCGTCCACGGCCACTGATGACAACCCGGGGAGCGCATTGACGGAGTATAACAGGGTGCAACAAAAATGAAGAGACATCTGCTGCAGTGGCAGAGGGAAGTATCGCCGTTTCTGTATAGTGAGTAAGTAATCTACGCATACTATATTCCAGCGGTAGCTAGCTTACGTCTTTGGGAGCGGGCTGAGCAAGTCGATGCCGACTTTTTCATAGGGTAACGTTGGTTGCATAACTGGTTGCAAATAGCCTGCTGGATCCATCGTCGTTTGCTTGAGGCGCTGGCGAACACTACAGCTGGCAACATACTGTTTCGTTGTTTTCTATATGTTGAGCCAGAAAAATCTCTTGCGAAGTCGGTGTAGTGGGTTTGCAAAGCCAAGGTGCGCGGACGTGATATCGTCATGCATGGAACGAAGGACAGCAGGGCGCAGGTTTTCGAGTACAACGAGAAGCAATGGAAGACCATCCGCCGAGTGATTTTTTTTACAGGGAATCATTACGAAAAGTAAACGGTGTTGTTCCTGCTGGCTCACGTGCAGCTGCCCGTAGAGGTTTCAAGGTAGGGTCGCAACGTTTCTCGCTCTCGAAGGTACTCAGGTATGAAAGGTCGGAAGAGATGGAAACTAGGTAGTCATCGAAGTCATCATCGTCTGCTTTAGCGACCGGCGAAGGGAGATGGGATAGGCAATCACCATCCGTGTTACACCATCCGCTTTTGTAGTTAACGGAAAATCTTCACTCTTGAAGGCGCAAAGCCGAGCAGGCCAACCGGTCAGACGGATCACGCAGCCCGACGATCCAAGAGAATGAATGATGGTCAGTCACAATGATGAATGCTCTGCCGTGTAGATACGGACGGAATTTATCAATGTCGAAAACGATAAAGGAGTTTTTCTCCGCTTTTCTAAGTGTTCGACTAGCGTAGGCAATGACATACTGGCGGCTACTGCAGAGCTGAACAAGCACAGCGCCCACACCCACACCACTGGCATCAGTATGCAGCTCAGTTAACGCCTCCTGATTAAAATGCCGCAGAACTAGTCCATAAGTCAATAAAAATGTCAGCTGTTCAAACACCGACTCGCAGTAAGCAGTCCACAAGTATGGGGTGTCTTTGCGAAGTAGATACGTGAGGGGAGAGGCAAGCTGTGCGAAATTGCTTGATAAAGCGGCGACAATATTGTCACGTGTTGGTGACGTTGAATAACACAGTACCAATACTGTGAACGACAAAACAAACTTTTATTGGGCGAACCTGTGCCCACAAAACAGGCTACACTTATACCAATACAATAGCGGCGAACACGCTCGCCGATCGTCGGAAATCTGATCAGCGGGTCAAGCGCGTCGGCTTTTATACAACGGTCGTCGAATGTTCCAGACTAATCGTTGGGACCCGCATGCCTTCCACAAAGTTCTACAACATTCGAGTCACGCGATGAAATCAGATAACACAAGGTTCGGCGACAACAGACAGCGGATAGAAGCATCGATAACTTTCCAGAAACTTCGGATACATGCAGACGCGTCCCGCGCTGTGCGATAACATTTGTTAGGCGGCGAAACGTGGTTGCCTGTTAAATATAAGTACACGTGTCAATACCCCCCTCTTAAAAAAGCATCGACCCGATGCTGCATACAAATGAAAGCAATAAAGAAAAACACCCGTAGCAAAGAAAACAAAAATAAGGAAGTTCGTCAGCGTCCGTAAAAGGGTTTCAGACGCACCATGTGGACCACTTCAGAACGTGTGCGTCGCCGCTGTGAATGCGAAATTCCGTCTGGCACGACCTCATAGTCCAGTGCGCCAATACGTCGGATGATCTTGTACGGTCCGAAATAGCGACGCGAAAGCTTCTCGCTCAGTCCTCGTCGGCGTATAGGGGTCCAAACCCAAACACGGTCACCGGGCTGGTACTCGACGAAGCGTCGTCGGAGGTTGTAGTGTCGGCTGTCGGTCCTCTGCTGGCTCTTGATTCGCAGGCGGGCGAGCTGTCGGGCTTCTTCGGCGCGCTGGAGATAGCTAGCGACGTCAACATTCTCTTCGCCAGTTACGTGCGGCAGCATGGCCTCAAGCGTCGTCGTCGAGTTCCTGCCGTAAACCAGCTTAAACGGCGTGATCCGTGTTGTTTCTTGCACCGCCGTGTTGTACGCAAAGGTAACGTACGGCAGGAGCGCGTCCCACGTCTTGTGTTCGACGTCGACGTGCATTGCTAGCATGTCGGCGAGGGTCTTGTTCAGGCGCTCCGTGAGACCATTCGTCTGCGGATGGTAGGCAGTTGTCCTCCTGTGGCTTGTCTGGCTGTACTGCAGAATGGCCTGGGTGAGCTCTGCTGTAAAAGCCGTTCCCCTGTCGGTGATGAGGACTTCTGGAGCGCCATGTCGCAACAGGATGTTCTCGACGAAAAATTTCGCCACTTCGGCTGCGCTGCCTTTTGGTAGAGCTTTAGTTTTAGCAAAGCGGGTGAGATAGTCCGTCGCCACGACGATCCACTTATTCCCGGATGTTGATATCGGAAACGGCCCCAACAAATCCATCCCAATCTGCTGGAATGGTCGGCGAGGAGGTTCGATCGGCTGTAGTAATCCTGCTGGCCTTGTCGGTGGTGTCTTGCTTCGTTGACAGTCTCGGCATGTCTTGACGTAACGGGTGACGTCAGCGATCAGACGCGGCCAGTAATACCTTTCCTGTATTCTCGACAGCGTCCGGGAGAATCCGAGGTGCCCAGCGGTTGGATCGTCGTGTAGGGCGTGCAGTATTTCTGGACGCAGCGCTGACGGTACAACAAGAAGGTAGCTGGCGCGGACTGGTGAGAAGTTCTTCACGAGCAGGTTGTTTTGTAGCGTGAACGACGACAAACCGCGCTTCAATGCCCTAGGGACAACGTCGGTGTTCCCTTCCAAATACTCGACGAGGCCTTTTAGCTCCGGGTCTGCTCGTTGCTGTTTAGTGAAGTCTTCCGCGCTTATTATCCCAAGGAAGGCGTCGTCGTCCTCGTCGTCTTGCGGCGTTGGATCGATGGGGGCGCGCGATAAACAGTCGGCGTCGGAGTGTTTTCTTCCGGACTTGTATATTACCGTGACGTCATTATCTTGTAGTCTGAGGCTCCACCGCGCCAGCCGTCCTGAAGGGTCCTTTAATTTAGCTAGCCAACACAATGCATGATGGTCACTGACGACTTCGAATGACCTGCCATAGAGGTGAGGGCGGAATTTAGCTATAGCCCAAATGATGGCAAGGCATTCCTTTTCAGTCGTAGAATAGTTGCTTTCAGCTTTTGACAGCGACCGGCAAGCATACGATATCACCCTTTCAAGTCCTTCTTTCCTCTGGACTAGGACGGCACAGAGGCCTAGGCTACTGGCGTCAGTGTGGATTTCGGTATCGACGTCCTCGTCGAAGTGTGCAAGTACCGGCGGCGACTGCATGCGTCGTTTGAGTTCTTGAAATGCCTTGGCCTGCGGCGTTTCCCACTTGAACGCGACATCACATTTGGTTAGATGTGTTAGCGGCTCCGCAATGCGTGAGAAGTCCTTGACAAAGCGCCTATAGTAGGCAAACATGCCAAGGAATCTGCCTTCTTGTCGGTTGGTTGCGGGAACTTTGCGATGGCAGCTGTCTTCTGTGGGTCGGGGCGTACTCCTGATTTGCTGATCACGTGGCCTAGGAACAAAAGCTCATCGTAAGCGAAGCGGCACTTTTCCGGCTTCAGAGTGAGCCCTGATGACTTGATGGCTTCTGACACTGTCCCAAGCCGCCTAAGGTGATCGTCGAAATTTCCGGCGAAGACAACGACGTCATCCAGGTAAACAAGGCACGTCTGCCACTTCAGTCCGGCTAACACCGTGTCCATAACGCACTGAAACGTTGCAGGCGCCGAGCACAGTCCGAATGGCATGACCTTGAACTCGTAGAGGCCGTCCGGCGTGACGAAGGCATTCTTTTCGCGATCTCTCTCGTCGACTTCTATTTGCCAGTAGCCAGACTTGAGGTCCATTGACGAGAAATATTTAGCGTTGCAGAGCTGATCCAATGCGTCGTCTATCCGTGGAAGGGGGTACACATCCTTCTTCGTGATCTTGTTCAGTCGACGATAATCGACGCAGAAGCGTAGGGTTCCGTCCTTTTTCTTTACCAGGACTACAGGAGAGGCCCACGGGCTTTTCGACGGCTGGATGATGTCGTCGCGCAGCATTTCGTCGACTCGTTACCTAATAGCTTCACGTTCTCGCCTCGAAAGTCGGTAAGGGCTCTGGCGGAGTAGTCGAGCGCTCTCTTCGGTTATTATGCGATGCTTTGCAACTGGTGTTTGTCGAATCCTCGATGACGTCGAAAAAGCAGTCTTTGTATCGTCGGAGAAGACTTCTGATCTGTTGCTGCTTACTCATAGGAAGAGTTGGATTCACGTCGAAGTCTGGTTCGGGGACAATGCTCATCGGGGTAGATGCGGCTGAATCCGACAGGACAAAGACATTGCTGGTTTCCACAATTTCCTCGATGTATGCGATCGTCGTGCCCTTGTTGATGTGCTTGAGCTCTTGGCTGAAGTTGGTTAGCATGACTTCCACTTGCCCTCCGTGGAGTCGAGCGATCCCTCTTCCAACGCAAATTTCACGGTCGTGCAGTAGATGTTGGTCGCCCTCGATGACGCCTTCTACGTCAGCGGGTGTTTCAGTGCCGCCGGAAATAATAATGCTGGCGCGCGGCGGGATGCTCACTTGATCTTCGAGCACACTCAAGGCGTGGCGACTACGACAGCTCTCCGGCGGTATCGCTTGATCTTGTGACAGCGTTATCGATTTCGACTTCAGGTCGATGACTGCGCCATGTTGATTCAGGAAGTCCATGCCGAGAATGACGTCTCGTGAACACTGTTGGAGGACAACGAAGGTGGCAGGGTAAGTCCGGTCATGAACGGTAATTCTTGCCGTGCAGGTCCCAGTCGGCGTAATCAGGTGTCCTCCAGCGGTGCGAATTTGAGGGCCTTCCCATGCAGTCTTAACTTTCCTCAACTGGGCGGCGATGGGTCCACTCATGACGGAGTAATCGGCTCCTGTGCCTACTAAGGCGGTGACTGCGTGGCCGTCGAGAAGCACGTCGAGGTCGGTGGTTCTTTGTCTTGCGTTACAGTTAGGTCTCGGCGCCGGATCACGGCTGCGTCGTGTTGAACTGAAGCTGGAACGTCGCGTCATCAAGTCGTCTTTCGTCGGTGTAGTCTTGGCTTCCTGACTTCGTCGGGACGGCGGCGGGTCGTTATTATGTCGTCGAGATGGTCTCTTCGTCGTCATCGTCGGGCGCGGAGGATCTTCGTCAGTTCGAGGAACAGCAAACGCACCTCCATCGGTTGCGGCATTTAGTTTTCCGAATACGGGCTCGCTGACCGGCCCCGGACTGGGCCAGTGTATGGTCGGCGCTGCGGCGACAGGTAGCGGCCTGGTGATGGTGAACGCGACGGTCGTCGAGAGCTCCACTGAGTAGCGGCGAGGTAGTCGGCGATATCGCGAGGGCGTTCACCTCGCTGCGGGCGCGGAGCATTGACGGCGAAACCTCGCAGTCCTATCTCCCGGTATGGGCATCGCCGATACACATGGCCGGCTTCTCCGCAGTGATAGCAGAGCGGACGGTGGTCGGGGGCTCGCCAAATCTCCGTCTTCCTCGCGTAGGTGCGCTGGGCGACGGGTGGGTGTGCTGGCGGCGGCGGCGGCGCACGACGGAATTGCGTCGTTGCAGGGCCCTGGCGTGGTCGCGGAGGGGGACCTTGACGACGTGCGATGGCGACGTAGGTCATCGCTTCTAGCTGGGGCTGCGGTAATTGAGGTTGCACCTCAGGAACCACAAGCGATCGCTGAACCTCATCTTTCACGATGTGAGCGATCGAAGGTACTTGAGGCTGCGACGAAGGCAGGACCTTGCGCAGTTCTTCGCGCACAATGGCCCTGATGGTCTCTTGAAGGTCGTCCGAACCCAGTCCTTGGATGGCATACTGCAGCGTGTTGCCCTGGCGGTTATATTGCCGGGTGCGCATCTCCAGAGTTTTCTCGATCATCGATGCCTCTGCAGAAAACTCAGCCACAGTCTTCGGTGGGTTACGAATAAGTCCGGCGAAAAGGTCTTGCTTGACGCCGCGCATGAGGAAGCGAACTTTTTTCTCCTCCGACATTTCCGGGTCGGCGTGCCGGAAAAGACGGGCCATCTCCTCCGTGAAGATCGCGATCGTCTCGTTTGGCAGCTGCACTCTGGTTTCTAGTAGAGCTTGGGCTCGCTCTTTTCGCACGACGCTTGTAAACGTGTGCAAGAAGCCGCTTCGGAACAGGTCCCACGTCGTTAAGGTGGCTTCCCGATTCTCGAACCACGTCCTGGCGGCGTCTTCCAATGCGAAATAGACATGCCGCAGCTTGTCGTCGCTGTCCAAAATGTTAAACTTAGCGACCCTCTCATACGTCTCCAGCGAGCTTTCCGGGTCCTAAAATGTGGAACCGCGGAACGTCGGTGGCTCCCTGGGCAGCTGCAGAACTATTGGGGCTGCTCCGGCTGCCATTGGGGCTGTCTTCTTGGTGGTCTCTGGACGAACTTCTCTGACGCTCTTCTTGGTCGTCTCTGGTAGAATTCCGTGTTCCGGGGGCAGCTGCTGTAGCCGGCGGCGTGCTCGATGTTCCGGGACGGCGCTGGTGTTGTCTTTGCGGTCCGGGCTTGAATTACGGCTTGTCGGGGGGCGTCCGGTACATGAACGTAAAGCACCTCCACCAGATGTCACGTGGTGGTGACGTTGAATAACACAGTAGCAATACTGTGAACGACAAAACAAACTTTTATTGGGCGAACCTGTGCCCACAAAACAGGCTACACTTATAGCACAACGATAGCGGCGAACACGCTCGGCGATCGTCGAAAATCTGATCAGCGGGTCAAGTGCGTCGGCTTTTATACAACGGTCGTCGAATGTTGCAGACTAATCGTTGGGACCCGCATGCCTTCCACAAAGTTCTACAACATTCGAGTCACGCGATGAAATCAGATAACACAAGGTTCGGCGACAACAGACAGCGCATAGAAACATCGATAATTTTCCAGAAACTTCGGATACATGCAGACGCGTCCCGCGCTGTGTGATAACATTTGTTAGGCGGCGAAACGTGGTTGCCTGTTAAATATAAGTACACGTGTCAATATGAGCAAAGGCCCAAAAACCTTCGCAGATCTTTCACCGTGTGTGGCTTTTGATAGTCGTTCAACCACTGCTATCTTTTCAGGGTCTGGTCGTGGGCCATCTTTGTCCACCTGAAACCTAGCACGAGGGCTTGACGCTCACCCAAATGACATTTATACGAGTTTAAAATAAGGCCAGCTTGCTGGATACAGTCAAGAACGACCGACAGGCACTGCTTGGGCTCATCAAATGTCCGGCTGTAGATAATGACGTCGTCTAAATAGCCCATGCGAATTTCCTATTTGGGTCCGCGGAGTACGGTATCCATAAATCGCTTGAATGTCGCTGGACCGTTGCATTAGCCAAAGATAGTAACGTTAACGTCATAGAGACCGTCAGGTGACACGAAGGCTGTCTTCTCCTTGCCTGAGCGGTGCATGGGAATTTGCCAATATCCTGACCGCAAACCAACAGAAGAGAAATACGACGTGGAATGGAGGCCTTCGACGGTGACGTGTATTCGTTGTAGGGGGTAGACGTTTTTCTTTATGACGGTGTTTAGGGGGTGATAGTTTATATAGAATCTACATGAGTTGTCTTTTTTCTTGACTAGGACCACAGGTTCAGCAAAGGGACTACATGATTCCTGGATCACCCTTTTGCGTAACATTTCTTTGACCTGCTTGGTGATGACTTTTCCCTCTGAAGGTGAAACTCGATAAGGCTTCTGAAGAATTGGCGTCGCTTGCCCTGTATGGATGCGGAGTTGCATACGAGACGCCGGTGGTGTATGGAACGCTTATTGCCCTTGAGCAAAATCAAACACTGTGGCGTAGCGAGTGAGCTCTCCTCGAAGCAGACAGCGCTCACTCGTAGTCAGCGACTTGGTAATGATGCGCTTAATGTCAGCACAATTATCATGACTAAAATTGGGGTTGGATTTTTTCCAGGCAGTTGACATTTCGACCTTTCTGATACCGATAATGGCTTGCTCGTAAAACTTGCCAGTTTAAGTCCTAGCTACAATGTTATGGATTGGGTTGAAACATTCACGGTCCACAAGCGAGCACAACCATCCTTGTGACAAAGAGGGAGCCAGAGACTATCACATTTTTCTTCAGCGCGTTGTTATAATCGGGCTCGGCTAAAACAGAACAAGAACCCGTACGAGGGCGAGAAGTGTTGACAGGTACAAACATTGCAGTGTGAGGGGGCAAACACACATCTTGCGCCACGGACAGAACGTCGGCGGCATCTCTGCTGTTATCTGTCATCGATGTTCGCGCGCCGTGGCGAAGAGAAACCGCGCCTCTACCACAATCCAAAGTTGCCCCCCACTGACGCAACAAATCAATTCTTAAAATAATGTCATGTGTTGCACGTGCAAGCACAGTAAGTTCACTTCTAAATGTATGGTCCCCTATCATAGCTGAAACCAAACAGACCCGAAGTGGACGTAACATTTCCCCGCCACACCGCGAAAGGTAGCGTTCCCATCCCAAGAAAACCCAAAATTTTGTCCAAAGCGATTTTTCAAGGACAGGCTCATAAGAAAAACTGCAGCGCCGGGATCAAATAAAATAAAATCTCTCACATTATCAAATAAAACACACACTTTGTTTTTGAGCCATTTTGAACAAGGGGGTCTTTATGAAGATTAATATATTGCGGCCTCATCCCCGTCGGTCGCACCAGCTAGTTTCCCAGCGGCGGCGGTGACAACAAGCGGCGACGAGGTGACGGGGAGCGTGGTTGTCGTGTCGGTGGTGGTGTGAGGTGGCGCTCGAAAACTGGGATGCCGCTGCGGTTCACGCGTCTCCGCTGCAGCAGTTGGAAGGAACTGAGATACGGCCAGGTCTCGTCCGCGGGCACGCGGCTTGCATAGGAATTAAACCGTGGAGCACGCTGGTGGTGGCGTTGGCAGTACCTAGCAATGTGTCCAGGCACACCGCAGTTGTAGCAATTGCGGGAGTCACGGCTCGTCGCGGGTGACACCGGTGACATGGGTGTCAGAGGTAGAAACGAACTCTCAGAATGGTTGTAGGAGGGAAGAGCCCGCGCAACAAATTGTTGTGGCGCATCTTGCCGGTGTCCTAGACTTATCGGTTGCGGTGGCAAGTTGCTGCTCTCCGGACTGTCAGCATAGTTCCTGCGAGCCTCTCGGTAACTCTTACATGCTCAGGTGGCTGGTGGCACACGAGAGTGATCGTCAAATGCACACTGATGGCACACATGAGCGTCGTCAGCAACTTTAAGGCGTTCAAGCTCTTCTTTATCATGGCCTGGGTCGGACACACTTAGAATAGTAGCAACATTGTCGAAGCGTCCGAACATTGGTCCAATCCTCATTTTGAGCGCTTCAAACATCCGACAGTGTTTCTTCAGATCCGACGGAGTACTAAAATCTTTCGTTGTAAGAACATGATAAACATTTTCATCGATTACTTTAAGCAGATGTCATACTTTGTCTGCGTCTGTCATGGTGGCGCTGACGATTCCGCATAATTTCAAAACTGTCTCTATGTACGTTGTACAAGTCACGCCAGGTAATCGAGCTCGTCGGGAAAGCGTCTGCTCAGCCTTCTTTTTCTTAGAGATCGGGTACCCGAAGGACTTGCTGAATTGTTCTACAAAATTATCCCAGCACGCGAACGCTTGGGCTTTGGAAGCAGAGGATAACGAGTCCTTTCTCTGGTTCCGGTAAAGTTGTTGACTTCTGGCGTTCTCTATTGTTTCGCCCGCGACATCACTGGTGCAGGTGATGGGTAAATATTCCTTCGCCCCCAAGTTTCCGCCGTCACTTCTAGCAGCGTATAGACAGGCGCAGCTCCTACAGCAAAAAGCTGCTGCTGCCTGCAAGGACTGCCACACATGTTCGGGCCCTTGTCATTGAGACTGGTAATAAATATTTGAATGACCCATACAAACCAGGTGAGCCCAATTTACGATGCCCAATCAGCTCTCTTGCATGCTTTCCTGCGCCATAGACTGTGCACTGTTTCACCGGGACACTTTTGATGATGTTGACTGGCATACCACTTGGATCGCGTTGCCAGCATGAACGATTGGAACGATGTTCGGAAGCTGCGGAGAGTTTACGTAGGCGAACACGTGGTAAGACTCGGCAAAGACGTGGTACAAGAACCGTGAGGGTTCCTTTGCGACATTACAATGGTTTAGCCGACAGCTCCGCGATGCGTACCGCAACGACGAAAGGAAGGAGAAAGCACAACAAGCCATCTCTTCTAGGAACCAGTGGCCAAAAAAGTGTCGATGTTTGTCGAGGACATGCTTCGTCTTTTCTGGCGTGCAGGTACAGCAATGCCCGAGTAAAACGTGCGACATGTGACGCGTGGGGTCAAGGAACAGTATTTCGCCGGACTCGTACGCAATACACCAACAACCGCGGCCGTGTTCGTGATTGAGGCAACAACGATGGAGCGTACTCTCCAGCAGCAGTTGTGATAGTACGAAGGCCACGACATCACGCCTACTCCATGTTTTATTGAGTTCGACGGCGAGAAGCAGGCCCTCGCAGACTTCATACGAAGTGTTACGCGTAATGAACTGCGGCGACTCCAAGAAGTGGGGCTAGTTGGACCTCAACTACCTGCTGCAGCACTTGAGGACGTCATCTGGAGTGAAATCGCACAGGTTGTGAAACCACTCACATCACCAAAAGTTGTCGTCCCCATCCAAACATATGCGGGGGCATTTATTGGCTATTGCGTCACCATCTACAAATTCCAACATACGGACAGTGGACAAGGCTACATCTCTATTCCCGGACACCCCTTCGCATCCACTAGCCGGGTCGACGTACCCGCATGTGCTTACGTATCTACCACCTGGCTCAACACAGCGCTGCTAAGGCAAGTGTATGGTGCTCGTCAAATAAGCGTCTGCTCTGCTACCACTGTGGCGAAGCGCGTCACGTGTACTGCAACTGCCAGTACCACCAGCTAAATCTCCGCGGCTTCCATCCTGACGCGTGGTGCCAACGCTACGGTGAGCGCCTACGCGAATTTGAAGCGTGTCTCATGGGCAAGCGGGTTCGTGTTCAGCGCCGCCAATCGCAAACACCACCTCCTCATTGTTCCGCAGTAGCTAGCCTGCCCTAGTCCTTTTAGGCGCCCCTCAGGAACGGATCACCGGGTTTCCAACGGAGAAGCTAGAAACTGTGACTTCTTGGGGAGAAGTCACAGTCACACTTTAAACGAACAATTAAAGAACCTCCGTCGGCGCAACGGCCCGACGAGGATTGCTCTGGTTTTTCTTCATCTTTCGACACTAATAACATTGTTTCTGCCGACATCGCTCTCTTTGTTGATAATAATGTTGTCACTGCCCTCGTCGACACCGGCGCCGATTATTCCGTTACGAGGAGCGTATTGACATCTAAATTGAGGAAAGTCAGCACGCCATTGCAAGGGCCCCAGTTGCGCACGGCAGTTTACCATGTGCTGGTACCATCTGGAATGTGCACTTCTCATATTCGAATGCATGCGCCCCCGTTCACTGGTGCTTGTCTCCCATTACCTGTGCACTCCTGCCCAATAATTCTTAGAACGGAGTTTAGTCAGAAATACGGCACAATTATTAACCTACGTGAGTTGCTGGTGTCGTTCCAGGACCCTTTTCCTCCCAGTGTGAATACACCTAATTATCGCAGACAGCGCTACGCGTGTCCGATGAACCTGTGATTCTGCCCCCGCGAAGCATCCTTTTTGTCGGTGTGAAATGTTAACAGTACGTCCTTGTCACCTGCACTGTAATTGGGGAGGCAAATTTGTCTTTTGTTTATGCACGCCAAATCTGTTTCCCGGGGGGTTATTTAGCCTATAATAAAACAGGGTCACCTGCTGGACCTAAGATCCACTGAGGGATATCGTCATGAAACACAGCACACGGCCATTGCACACTTTGACGATATATCTGGCATCTACAGTCCGCCAATATTCGCTGCTCTTTTTCCGTGCGACCATTCTGCCATGATGTTCGCAAGCATTCTCGATGTACACCATGACTTGGAGCTGTCCTGGTTCAGTGGCAAAATGACACCGAGCGTGTGATTACCTATGCGAGCCGCACGGTATCCGCTGCCGAGAAAAAGTACTCTACAACAGAAAAAGAATGCTTAGCCACTGTCTGGGCCATAACAGTTTCGTCCATACTAGTAGTGTCGCCCATTCTGAGTAGTTCCCGGCCACAATTACCTTTGCTGGTTCGGAAATCTAGCGAGATCCCTCCGGTCGTCTCACACGATGGAACCTTCAACGGCAAGTTTTAGAGCGCAGGTCTTTGGAGCCCGTTCCCGTGTTTCGCGTCTCCATCGGCCTGGCCGTTGTGCCTCGCAGTAACCAGCTCCGTAGCTGGCGCCAGCGTGCTGCTCTAGCTGCGCGCGCTCCTGGCGCCATCTCTCGCGCACGGCGAGAGCCTTGCTCTCCCCATTGTCCTCCAAAGCGTAATAACTTGTTCCTACCTATCCTCTCGCCCCTTTCCTCCGCGCAGCTGTGCTGCGGTGACTGTCACCGATATCGTCCCCTCCGCCCTCGTTGTACCTCCTCCAGCTGTCGTGGCGCGGCCGCTGTGCAAGGCGCGGGCACTCCTTGTCGCCTCTCGCATGATCCACGGCTCTCCGCTCCACCGTGTCCGCGTCGCGTGGATTTACGGCTCTCAGCCGTGTCTATCGCTTCCCCATTTTCGGGGCGCGTTCCTCAGTGACATTTGTTGCTTCTAGCAGTGCTTGCGCCTAGCTGTCCTTCACCCGCCTTCACTCTTGCCCTGTACTTCCCTTATGAGGCGCTGTGCGGTGGCAGTGACTCGAAAGACGGTCATAGCGTTTCGTCCCCTTACTTCTACTTCCCACCCCAACCTTGTCCGGCCACATTGAGGCCTATCTGTGCGCTAATGAGTGTGATACCTCTACTCGATATCCCTGTTCTCCACCTGTTTCCTCATCCCACCTCAGAGGGAACATTAAGTAATAATTGCTAATCTCTCCCCCCCACCCCTTTTTTGCAGCTAACACCCACTGTACGATGACGTGTCGCCGGAGCACCGGCTCGATTGTGGCGGATCACGGTGTGTCCTGCCCAATCCGAAACGCAGAACCACCTGCGTTCGGCACTGCGTGTTCTGTATGCGGTTGCCTGTGCTTGAATTAAGGCAGCAGCTGCGCTTAAAGGTAGCGTTACCAAAGAGCGTAATGTTTCGCATTACCAGGAAGATGACACTTTCCGCCGTATCAGCAACTGACTTGGTTCAACAGCAACGCGAGGCTTGAAGGTCAGCCCTGTTATGGAAGGACATGCGTCAATCTCCCTGGCCGTTTCACGCGAACACTAGCCTCCTTCTGTTTCCGGGTTGCTGTCCTTTATAAGAATTTTGACCATATACAAGCTACATACTTGCGCGACCCTCACTTAGTGACGATATCTTACGTGCCTCGTCCATCGTCCGGACAACTAGGCTACACACGCATGTTGGAATGCATCCGCCGCCCTTACTACTGGCCCCATTTCGCAAAGACTGTGAAGCAGTATGTGCGCACATGTGGCGACCGCCAACGGTGTAAGACGCCACCTGTGTGACCAGCAGGACTGCTACAATTAATGGCAACACCGTAGACGTCATTTTATCAGTTTGGTATGGACCCAGTAGGATCGTTCCCCACGTCTTCGACCGGAAATCGGTAGTTGTGGCCTCTACCGATTGCCTAACATGCTACTGTGAAAAAAAGACACTCTAAGAAACTGCAGCAGACGCAGTCCAATTTTTCAGGCGCTGCATCGTCCTCTGTCTTGGAGCGAGAACGGTCGTTATTACGGATCGTGGGACAGCTTTCACTGCAGAGATGCTACAGCAAGTATTGAGGATGAATGGCACTGCACATAGCAAAACGACGGCTTACCACCACCCAAGCAAATGGACTGACCCAACGCCTGAAGAAAACGATCGTGGATATGCTATCAGCATATGTAATTATTGACCACAAGAACTGGGACGATATCCTTCCTTACATTACTTTTGGGTAAAGTACCACACTCCAAGAAAGTACTGGTTTCACCCCCTTTCGTTTAGTGCGTGGTCGAGAGGTCACCATGATGGACACCATGCTCCTCGTAATGTAACTTGGCAATGTTTCAAACGAATGCCACCAAGTGCACCCAGCCTGCCGAGGAGGCCCGTCAACTCGCACGATGCCATATTTAGTGTCACCAAACCGCATACGCACGCCACTACAACCTTCGCCTCCGGGTGGTCACCTACAATCTTGGCGACGAAGTGCGGATGTGGACCCACCTTCCCACAGCACGGCCGGTCAGAAAGGTATCGTCGCTACTTCAGTCCCTGCATGTTGTACAGCGACCAGCGAGGTTACCTTATGTTCTCCCAGAAGCCATCTCAAAAAACTCCTGCCAGATTCCTCAAACTGATGTCGTTCATGTTTCTAGACTCACACCATATTTTTCTCGCCGGAACTCGACCGTCTAATGACATTACTACATTGACGACATGACGTCGTTATTTTTGTTGGTGTTCTTTTTCCGCCTTGTTATGACGTGTTTTTTTCTCTCCCTTCGATTCGTACTTGTACAGCTGCAGATTTTGTTTCCTGCGATGACACATTGCTTCCGTTTATGGGTAAGCCTCACTTTACCATTATTACAGCATCGAGACGATGCTTCTCTGTCGGGGGGTAATGACACATGCCATGATGTGAGCCATTCACTGTCGCACGTACACGCTTAGGTGTTGGAAGAAGAGGATGACGTTTTCTTTGTCTGGTTCCGGTAAAGACGTGGACGCCTGGTTGTCTCTGTCGTTTCGCCCGTGAGAATATATATATATATATATATATATATATATATATATTTATATTGTTACGCGCGAAGGAGACCGTTTAACACCCTTAGGGATGAAAGGGTTTTTTTTTTTCTTTAGGTCGCGAAGGTGAGTGCAAGAGCGGCCAGCTGGTTCATCAACTCAGCGTCGTTCTCTTCTTCCTTCCCCCCACTCGGGACCGCAAACACGTTCACCGGTCTTCGTTTTCTTCATGCGTAACATTCCTCTCGTCGCAGACGAAGCCCGCCGGGCGAGTCAATCCATTTGTCTTGACGTGAACAATTTCAAGTGGGCGACATGGACCACTTGGTTCTTGGCAGCTCTACTACCACTCGCCGTGAGGTGAACTATGTTATAGGTGACTTCCGTGAGTCATTTAATAATAAGAAACGGTCCATGGTAGGTGGCCGAAAGCTGTTGGCAAAACCCGCGTTTCCGTACTGGAGTCCACAGCCAAACTAAATCATCAGGGCGGTAGGTTACCGGACGGTGGTGAATGTCATAGCGTGCTTTTGATCTGTCCTGCGATGCCAAAGGGCGCAAACGAGCAATGCGACGAGCTTCTTCGGCAAGGCAGAGAGTCTCGGCGACAGTGGGATTTTCGTGAAAGGGAAAACAGTGTCGATTGTGTACCGGGGTGGCCGTGCGTACAGCATTAATAAAGGGCAATAGCCGGTAGTCTCGTGCTTGCAAGTGTTGAACACGTACGTGATAAAAGGCAGTACGACATCCCAGTTCTTGCGGTCGGATGAAACATACATAGATAGCATGTTTACAATTGTTCGGTTGGTGCGCTCCGTAAGCCCATTCGTTTGTGGATGGTATGGTGTCGAGTGACGCAAGTGGGATTCACACAAACGAAGCAGCTCCTCTACGACATCCGCTGTGAATTGTCGTCCCCGGTCGCTGATGATTACGCGAGGCGCACCATGTCGTAGGATGACATATTGCAGCAGGAATGTTGAAACGTCAGTGGCAATTGCGGAAGGCACGGCCGCCGTCTCGCACTAGCCTGTGAGGTAGTCGATGCAAACAACTATGCAACGATTTCCCTTGACTGATTTTAAAAAAGGGCCTACGAATTCAATGACCACTTGTTGGAAAGGCGTGCTTGGAGGCGGCATCGACTGCAGGAGACCAGCTGAAGATGGTCGTTTGTGGCGCTGACACTGCATGCAGCTGGCCACATACGTCTCAACAGACTGTCGCATTCCAGCCCAATAAAAGCGTTCCTGAATCCGGTAGAGCGTCCTCGCCGAACCTAAATGGCCAGACGTAGGGTCATCGTACATAGCACTCAGAATCGCTTTGCGAAGGCTCTCCGGTACCGCTAGGAGAAAACGTGCGCCAGTGCTGGAAAAGTTCTTCTTATACAGAAGTCCGTCACGTAAACAGAGATAGTTTGCTGTCGTCGAGGCGGTCGTAGCGGTGAAGAGCGGTGTTAATTTATCGTCTTTGTGGTGTTCAGCTTTAAAGCTGTCGAAATCTGGAAAGCGCGGGGACACAGAAGCCACGAGGTGATCGAAGGTGTCGGCTTCACAGTCCGTAGTGATAAATGGCATACGCGAGAGGCAGTCCGCAACAGCGTGTCGTCGACCGCTCTTATAAGAGACGATGAAGCTGTATTCTTGCAGTTGGAGGGCCCAACGTGCAAGACGGCCACAACGGTCACGAAGATTCACAAGCCAACATAATGAGTGGTGGTCGGTGACCACTGTAAAGGGGCGTCAATACAGGTAAGAACGAAACTGCTGAACCGCAAATATTACCGCGAGGCATTCTTGTTCCGTGACAGTTTAATTCTGTTCGGGCCTACGTAATGAGCGGTTTGCATATGCGATCACGTGTTAGCGGATACGCGACGTCGGCGAATTTAGGAATAAAGCGGCGGAAATAGGAACAAAGCCCCAGAAAACTACGGAGCTCCATGATAGAGCGCGGTGGACTGAATGCTTCAACGGCTGCTGTTTTCTGGGGATCAGGGCGGATGCCATCCTTATCGACGAGGTGCCCAAGCACAAGGGTTTGGCGGTCTCCGAAGTGGCATTTCTTAAAGCTTAAAACTAGACCCGCATTTCTGACGTAGTTCAGGACAATATCCAGATGCTAGTTGTGTTCGCTGAAGGTGCGACCAAAGATGACGACGTCGTCGAGGTAGCACATGCAGATGTTCCACTTCAAGCCGCGCAGAACAGTGTCCATTAATCTCTCGAAAATTGCCGGAGCGTTGCACAGTCCAAATGGCATCACATTAAATTCGAAGAGCCCGTCAGGGGTTACAAAGGCAGTCTTCTCCTTGACGTGAGGATGCTTCGGAATTTGCCAATAGCCAGATCGTAAATCTACGGAGGAAAAGTAAGAGGTGGAATGAAGGCAGTCGATTCGTCATCAATACGTGGGAGTGGGTGCACGTACTTTGTTGTTACAGCATTCAAACCGCGATAGTCGACGCAAAATCTCCAAGATACGTGTTTTTTTGTTCTAACAAGAATCACTAGAGCTGCCCACGGACTCGCTGACTCTTGTACGACTCCCTTTATCATCATTTCGTGAACTTGTTCGTTGATAATCGACCCTCTGATGGTGAAACACGATATGGCTTTCGTCTAATCGGATTTACCGAACCCGTGATGATGGTATGGCGCGTTCGAGACGCACGGATTGCAGGTATTTTGTCTGTCTGTGCAATGTAGAATACCGAAACGTGCTTCGAAACCACGGCCACTAACGTTCGGCGTTCACTCGTGCTGAGCGATTTATTTACCATCGACAAAAGAGCCGTTTCCCAACTGTGGCCATCAGTATTTTGCGGCACATCTGTAAGTTCAGCCACTAATAAAGACGCGTGTTCCCTGGCGAAGGCTAATTTCATGCCGTCTGGTAGTATAACGTGCTCTTTAGAATAGCTTACGGTTCATAAGCCAGTGTGTCTGCCTTTGATCGACACCACACAATGTGGCACCAACACATTCATCTTCACACAGTTAAAGTGCATCGGTTCTACGGTAGCTTCGAAGCTGTCAGAATCGGCGGCGCAACAGACAACGGGAACACAAACGGTAGATGATGTAGATACGACCGTATCACTACAAACACACAGTGTAGTTTCGTGATCTACAGGGTTCTCCAGGAGTCCTGACGAAATCTTACCACTTATGAATACCTTCCCTGTACAGCATTCGACAGTAGCACCACACTCCCGCAAGAAGTCCATGCCCAGAATAACATCATGGGGCGATCGAGTAATAATTACAAAATCTGTCGTAATAACATGTCCTCCCAAAAACACGTCAGCACTACACCCCCCAATAGGCCGCAACGGCTCGCCACTCGCTCCACAGAACTTTGAATCTTCGTCCCATTTAAACAAAACCTTTCGTCCTAACACGTGTTTAAAAGCGACACTCATGACCGATATTCTTGCGCCTGTGTCCACCAGAGCCATCACAGGGACATTATCTACAAGAACGCACACTTTGTTTTTCAGCATCAACACTGGAGGTATTTCTGTCAGTAGCACGTCTCCAGCGACTTCCCCTCCAGTGGCCGCGATAGCTAGTTTTCCGGTGACGAAAAGGGACGTGGTGCGACGCAGTGGTCAGGAAGAACGGGGAGCACGACGTTGCGGTGGGAATGTCAAACTCCTTTCAGATGCTGGGGAGCGATTCCGGGAGCTGCTCGGCCAATACTCGTCGCCAGATGATACGTGTGCTGGCTACGGGGCACCGTGTCCCCGTTTCGAGGGCCGAGAAAACTCTAAGGGCTGGTCATACCACGTGGTCATACGGTGGTTGCAAAACCGCGATATATGACCCGGGACACCGCAGGAATAACACACTGGGAGAGGTCGAAAGCTTGGCTGTTCGTCGATGAAGCGGATATTATCATTTTCTTGCGTTTAGTGGGTTGCATGGGTTGGTTCATGGCGTGTGTCTGGACGACACATCGGGCATCGAGAAGGCGTGCGCTGAGCCCGTTGGTCATAGCGCATAGTCGGAGGGCGTGTTATCATCCTCGACTGTGGGGCTGCGCTGTACTCTACGGCCACTGCGGTAACCAGCGGTTGCCAAGGAGCCGAATGTGGCGCTTTCATAGCCTCACGTGACGTATACACGCCATGGTGGTCGACAGTTGAATGCAACAACTCTTCGCGGCGGGAAAGTTCCTAGCAAACAATCTGTCGGATGGTCGAAGGAAGGTCGAGGCATGGGCTCGTGTCCGCACTGGCAACCGTCGTAACGTTTGCCAACCGACCAAACTTTGGCGCAATCCGACGCATCTTCAGCGTTTCAAAAGTTCTGCAATGCCGAATGACGTCGGACACAGAACTGAGGCTCTCCTTTCCAATTAGAAAATTGTATACATCCTCAGCCACTCCTTTCAGCAAGTATCCAACTTTATCTTCTTCCGACATGCGATCACTGACCACCTTGCACAGCTTTAACACTTCTTCGATATACGTTGTGCATGTCTCACCGGGTAGCTGCGCCCTTTGCAACAGTGTCCGCTCCGCACGCTTCTTTTTGGCGACTGAGTCCCCAAAACACGTTTTTAACTCGTCAACGAAATGTTCCCACGTAGTAAGCGCGTCCTCGTGGTTTTGGTACCACACGAGCGCGATGTCGGTCAGGGAGAACACCACATTGGTAAGCTGAGCGGTTGCATCCCACCCGTGGGACTTGCTCACTCATTTGTAGTTGACAAGCCACTCATCGGCATCTTCCCCCGCTTTGCCTCCGAAGGTGGGTGGAACACGGTAGTGTGGCAGTGGACTGCTAGGCGCTGCCCTCGGAGCGGCTCCTTCTTCTGGCCTGTCGAAGACGGTCACGGCTGATGGCGGGAGGCCGGCAAGTCGACGGCTTCGACGAAGCCGCGGCACTGACGGTTCCGTTGTTGTGAGCGCTACCTCGCACGTCCACCACTTTGTTATGCACGAAGGAGACCGTTTACCACCCTTACGGATGCATGGAGTTGTTCACTTTAGGTCGGGAAGGTGAGCACAAGAGCGGCCAGCGGGTGGATCAATTCAGCGTCGTTCTCTTCTTCCTTACCCCACTCGGGACCGCAAGCACGTTCGCCGGTCTTCGTTTTCTTCATGCGTAACAATATATATATATATATATATGTGTGTGTGTAATCACGTTGTAGTGATCGTCAAGAACGCAGTAGCAAAGCTTTAAATGGCGTACTGGGCGAACTTGTGCCCACAAAGCAAATGACACTCGACGCACAACTATAGCGGCGAACACAGTCGGTGATCATCGAAAATCCAATCAGCGGGTCAAGCGGGTTGGCTTTTATAGATGTTTCCTCCAAGGTTCTAGTGTAGTGGCTGGTGCCCGCGTTGTTCACAGAAAGTGCAACACAATTCATGTCGCGCATGTGCTATGATTAATAAGATTCCGTTCGGATACATAGAAGAGACACAACAACGATACTATTGACCTAAGTTGTGATTCATGCAGGCAGGTCATGCGCTGAGCGATACATTCAGCCTGTTAGCGGGTGAAGTGCAGCCCCCGAGAAAAGGGTGAATAAGCACACTTGTCAATGCGCCACTCTTAAAAAGCGTTGCCGCGATGCTACAAATTCGAGATCAAGAAACTAAGGTACGTGTAGTAAAGAAAGACTTCAAGCAAACAAAGGGACTGAGTTAAGGCTGGTAAATGGCTTTAAGGCGCACAAAATGGACCATTTCAGGTCGTGAGCGGCGCCACTGTGATTGCAAAATGCCGTGTGGTATGACTTCATAGTCTAGTGCGCCAATATGTCAGAAGACGCCATGGTGGCTTAGAGGTTATGGTGTTGGGCTGCTAAGCACGAGGTCGAGCAAGGGAATCCCGGCCGCGGCTAACTGCATTTGGACAGGGGCGAAATGTGAAAACGCCGTTGTCTCGTGAATTGTTGGCATGGTAAATAAAAACCCCAGGTGGTCGGAATTAATGCGCAGTCCCTCACTATGGCGTGCGTCATAATCAGATCGTCGTTTCCGATAAAATTATGGCCGTGACATTTGACGTGTAGTATGACAATTAGGATGCATTTGAAAAGAATGATGCGATGTATAAAATAAATGTGATTCTAAAAATTTTCTAGAGCACTACTGCCTCCTTATAGCCCTTGAAACACAAGGCCCCGGACGCATGTGCAATGCAAAAACAGTTATCGCAGCGGCATCCTCTGGAACGAGGATGGTCTACGAATTTAATGCACTTGTAACATGTAAGATAACATCATTTAAGAAACCGAGGATTGCTTTGGTGTTAAATTGCGGCTCTCGGCGTCTATAGAGGGTCTATTACGAGGACATGAAGCACGGTCAGCCTCTCACCACATCTACCACAGGTAGGAGGTTCATTTCCAGTAAGCAGAAAATTATGGGTGCCAAACGTGTGCCCTATTCTGACATGACAGAATAGGACATCCTTTAACCGTGATTTTGTTATGGAGTGCCAGCAACCTAGCTGTGGCTTTATATAGCGCAGTTTATTATTAGTTTCTGCGTCCCATATGCGTTGCCAGTAGTTTCGCAGTTTTTTACGTAAGAAAGGCTTCAGATCTACGACAGGGACAGTAGCCGTGGAAGTAATAGCTAGTGAGGTGTGTGATGCGGCCATTTTGTCAGCTAGTACATTACCATTGATACCTCTATAGCCAGGTACGCAGCATATTACATGTCTATATGATAAATAAATACCGCATAAGAGTGAGTAAAGTTCAATTGAAACAGGATTTGTTAACTTTTGTAACGAAATGAGCGCTTTTACAGGACTTAACGAGTCTGTGAACATTATTGCTTTGTCATGTTTTATTTTCTTTATACGTTTTACTGCAAACAATATAGCATAGGCTTCTCCAGTGAAGATACTTGTTAAGGGGTTCAATACGTCAGATTCAGAAAAAGAGGGACCAACAGCAGCATAAGATACGTCAGCATGTGATTTTGACGCGTCTGGGTAGAATTCGGAGCAGCTGTATTCTGATTGATGTTCATGAAAAAGCATTGTGATTTCGAGATCATCAGCGTGCTTTGTGACCTCTACAAAGGATACATCACAGCCCATCACCTGCCACTCCAATGGCGGTAGTAGCTTAGCTGGAGGCATTAAGCGATATGCGAGAATTGGGACATCCACTTCTTCGCTTAGCTCTCTTACGCGCAGTGACAAAGGCACTCTCATAGAGGGTCTATTACGAAAAATGTTTTCATATGTCAAGTCGTTAGCGGTTGTGAAACACGAATGTTCCTTATTTGAGTGAACTTCAAAAAAATAGTTAAAGCTGATGTACGTTCTCTGAAAATGGAGTGACCACTCGTCTGACTCTACACCTAGACTTTAAACAGGGCTTGTTCTAAATGCGCCAGTGGCCATGCGGATACCGAGATGTTGAACGGAGTCTCACATGTTTAGCGCACTCGGGGCGGCGGAGTGATAAGCCACGGCACCATAATCAAAGCATATTTAGCGCCAGCAAAACAAAGACGGAAGGGAGACGACGCCGTAATGCGCTAACTTCAACAGCTTGATTTTCAGGAAATACACCTATATAACGCATGCACAGTGGCGCCACGTCATCCAAATCTTACCATCCAAAAAAAGCCGTCTCCTTATCTAACAAGTCAACTGAAGAGGTACTAACACACGTACCACTATTCCGCCAGATAGCCTGAGCCTCAATATTCTCCCGCACGTCTTTATGTTTGTGCTTCGCAAGAACCCGGCAGAATCCATAAACCAGCGCACAGCCGCATTCCTGACAGTGGGTTGACAGATGACCGTATTGCTTATTTTTCAGATTTAAGCTATGTTCCCGGCTATGTTTTGGATGGGTAAGATTTGCATGAGGTGGCGCCACTGTGCATGGGTTATATAGGTGTATTTCCTGAAAATCAAGATGTTGAAGTTAGCGCATTGTGGTGTGGTCTCCCTTCCATCCTTGTTTTACTGGCGCTAAATATGCTTTCAGTTTACCAACACGGCCAACAAATGGCACTGCTGACCATAATCAAGTCGTGATCGAACTAGGCTCCTGTAAAAATTAAACAGGCACCTCCTGTCGCTACCCCTAGTAGTGTGCGAGTGGACTTTAAGTAAGTTCATGGTTTTTAGACATTCTTCTTTAAAATATTTAATGTGTGGAATGAAAGTGGGCCTATACTCAAGTATAACGCCTAAGAATTTGTGCTCTTTGTTGACAGGAATTTGTTGTCCGCCAGTTCTACACAAGGATCTGGGACCAGGCCTCTCTTTCTTGTGACGAGAACACAAAAACTTTTGTGGGGGTTGATTTTAAATCCATATTGTTCTGCCCACATGGACACATTGTTTAGGGCCTGCTGTACCTGTCTCTCACACACTGTGAGGTTGCAGAATTTGGAACCTATTTTTATATCGTCTACGCAGACGCAATAAAAAATAGCTGGTGGCAGTGAAGCACGAAGTGTGTTCATCTTTACGATAAAGAGCCTGCAACTGAGGACGCCTCCCTGGGGTGCACTAGTTTCTTGTATAAATGTTCGCGATAATACGTTGCCGATTCTTGCGCGTAAGATGCGATTCGACAAATAGCTTTCAATTATTTTCAACATATTTCCACGGATGCCCATTCCCGACGAGTCTCTAAAGGTGGCGTCGCACCAGGTTGTGTCGTACGCCTTCTCCATGTCGAGGAATATGTATAACAAAAACTGTTTGTGTACAAATGGGTCACGGATTTATCCTTCAATACGTACACGATGATCGGTTGTGGACCACCGTTCTCTGAAGCCAAACTGATAGGGATCAAGCATTTTGCTCAGTTCAACGAAATGGATCAGTCGCCGATTAATCATTTTTTTGAAATACCTTACAAAGGCAACTTGTGAGGGCTATTGGGCGGTAACTTGCCACTGAGGAAGGGTCTTTGACTTGTTTCAATACAGGGACCACAATGGCTTCTTTCCATACGGTTGGAAGGTATCCTACAGTCCAAATAGTGTTGAAAAGTGCGAGTAGTGTAACTTGGGTGTAACTGTGTAAGTTTTTGATCATTCCATACGTGATTCTGTCAGATCCCGGTGCAGACCTCTTGCATACGCTCAAGGCAGCTCTCAACTCAGCCACACTGAAAGGAGGGTTGTACGGTTCATTACGTCGACACTTTATTTTGAGTGGCTTACATTCTTCTATTTGTTTATATTTGAAGAGAATTGAGAATAATGGGTTGAGCTCGACACGCTCTCATAGTGCTCCCCAAGTGAGTCTGCCTGATCTTGTAGGGTATCGCCTTGTGTGTTTGCGAAAGGGAGTGACTATGTTTGTCGCCCTCTTATCCTATTCACGCTGTTCCAGACGTTGGCCTCATCTGTGTAAGAGTTCATACTCAATAAAAACTTCTCCCAACTTTCTCTTCTGGCCTGTCGGCGGGTTCTCCTGCCTTGGGACTTCACTTTCTTCAAGTAAACCTTCAAGCTGTCGCTCCCTCTTGACCTGACGATTACTATCAGTGTTTACTGAGGTCCGGCTAATTTGGTTTCATTATATTGTAACCGAGGCAAATAGAAAAATTTAGCAAGGTTAGAAATCTACCTTGCGATCTACGACCTCAAACTGATGTTCTGGCACTATGTTTGAAGGTGAAATTATGAAAATATACGTTTGGCAGTATTTTCATAATAAATCAATTTGTTGGTGTGAAATTTGCCTAAAATGCTTTGATGGTCTAAACCGCTATTTTGTTCCTCTTTCTCTCTATATTGCTCATCACCTCCGATATATCTTACATTTAACTGCTTCTCATACAAACAATATCAAAAATGTTACAGTTGTTATAATGAAGTGGCATGATAATTAGACTCGGCTAAATCATTCGTATAATGTTGGATTTGGCAGGTGATACGGTTCTTAAAATATCTCAGATATCTGCAATGAATTCTATGTCTTGTACGCTGCACTGAATGGTCCACATTCTCTTCATGTGTCGAAAGAACTGTGGCCAAATCACTTTACCATCTGAAGTATAAGACATTACTGTATCGTCAGTGCAGAAGACAACAAACTTTATCCCTGCACCTACATCGACATCGACAATTTATATTTATTGAGGACGGCTCCGCGCGATCCGTCGTTGAGCGGTAAGAAAGAGTGGGCTAAATAAGTCTTGCTGAGGACAAGTCTTATCCCCACGAGCTCAACGAAAAATACGGCGGCGCCTTTAGAAAAATGGCAAAGCAGCGGTGGGAGATATGCTCGTCGCTGGATCTTCGAAAGCAATATTCGAGGATCTGTCAGATTATACGAAGTTTTCGTGCCCCTCTTCGACAACAATATTCTTTCAGTGCTCTAGCACTTGATCAATCTCTGACTGAAGTGCAGGTCGGCGAAGGCACCTGTAAGAGCGTTACCAGTAGAGATATTTCAATACGTCTTACATTGAATCAGCGCGCACCATCTCCCAAGATGCTCGACTTGACCTTTATTTTCCTAGACATAAGAGGAGCAGTTTTCCAAGAGATAAAAATTGTCTTCGACAATATTCTGCCAAAAGCCAATCATGGTCAAAAGCCAATATATGGCCGTCTTTAAGCTTAGATTGTAAGTTACCAAGATTTTCCCACAGTCTTCACGTCCATGAATGATGGCGAAACGAAACGTTGTTGTCTGTGAAATGCCTCAAGAAGAAGTGCTAAGCCCGATAATTTGCAATGTTGCTGTGATTGACCTTGCGAATATAATTCTTAATACGGTACGCATTGACACTTACGACGGCGACGTATTCTTATCTGCGTCCGGAGTCACGCGACCGCACATTAGTGCAAGATTGCAGTGAGTCGCTTCGTTTGGTTTCCAGCACCTGCAGCGCCAATCACTGCAAATGTCCACAGATGAGTCAGCTGCAGTAGCATTCACACTGAAGTTTATATGTCGGTATCTGATTATTATTAACGGCAATGTCCTTGCCTATATGACCGACCACAGATGCCTGGGCGTTTTCACACTGACCGCGGTATTTCATGGCCGAAGCATGTGTCAATGTTGCAGAAGAAAATACCTAGACTTGCTCAAGTTTCTCTCTTTTTGGCCGGTGCGAAGTGGGACCCATGTGAGCATTTACTATAGCGCTTCTACCAGGCTCTGTACGTCGGCTACATTCGGTATATCCTGCCAGTTTTATTAAGCATGAGCACGTCGCGCTTGCGCACGCTGGAAAGCGCCAAGGCACAAATGCTGACAACATAGCAAGGTGTTCAATATCGCACCTCAAAGTATGATACAATTGAGGAAGCTCGCGTGAACCTTACACCACTCTTTCTACGGATGCGACCGTGTTCGGGTGTTCCGGCGGCTGCTGCGCCGTCAACGACGCCAGCCCTTATCGACACTTTCCGACAAACGGCCTGAAACGACCAAAACACGGCCGAAAAACGAACAAAAGGTCCTGCGCTGTGCGATAATATTTGTTAGGTGGTGAAGCGTGTTCGCCTGACAAAGGTAGGCAAGTACACGTGTCAATATGGGCAAATAGAAGTCGATGAGTGGCATCGCGAAAAGACTGTTTTTGTGACTCCTGATGGGCTGTATGAATTCAAAGTTCCCTCTTTTGGTCTGTGTTCTTCCCCAGCCACGTTACAAAGGGTAATGGATAATGTTTTCTGAGATCTTAAGTGGAAGACTTGCTTAGTGTACCTAGACGATATGATTGTTTATTCTGCCGCATTTGATGAACATCTCAGACGGCTACTGCCAGTTCTTCAAGCCATACGGTGCGCTGGGCTTACCTTAAAACCTGAAAATGGCCATTTTGGCTATGAAGAACTACAGTTCTTGGGTCACGTTGTAAGTCAAACAGGTGTCAGACCTGATCCTGAGAAAATCGCAGCCATCGCAAAGTTTCCAAGGCCTACGGACAAAGAGGCAATCAGGCGCTTCCTGGGTCTGTACGCATATCACCGGCGATTTATTGCGGGTTTCGCACGCATCGCCTCAACGCTCAGCTGCCTAACCAGAAAAGATGTGACGCTTGTGTGGGGCGAGGAGCAGGAGACTGCATTTAACGAGTATCAGCACTGTCTAGAAACTCCGCCTGTTCTTGCCCACCTTGACGTGGATGCGCTGACAATGATCCACACCGATGCCATCAACGTGGGTCTAGGCGCCTTCCTTGTTCAATGGCAAGAGGGCGCTCAGCGAGTCATCTCTTACGTGAGTATAACAATGTCACGTGCCTGTGTCAAACTACTCCAGCACAGAGAAGGAATGCTTGGCTGTAGTATGGGTAGTTACCAAGTTCCGCCCATACATTTACGGCCGCCCATTTTAAGTCATAAGTGACCACCATTCTCTCTGTTGGTTGACCAACATGAAAGATCCATCTCCACGATTGGGCCGCTGGAGCCTATGGCTTCAATAGTACGACATGACAGTAGTCTATAAATCGGGAGGCAGCACTTAGACGCTGACTGCCTTTCCTGATCGCCCATCGATTTGTCAGGCAGATATGATGACGAATCCACAGGCTTTTTAGGAGTTCTCGATGCGGCCACCATCTATAAACAAGAGCAAGAAGACCAGGAGCTCGCTTCACTAATTGATTTCTTAGAAGGCCGCGCTCCAAACAAGCCCGGATTGTCATCAAGGGACCTGTCATCATTCTGCATACGCAACCCTGTTCTTTTTTAGGAGGAACTTCTCTTCAACAGGGAAGTGATATCTACTTGTCGTCCCTAAACTCTCAGAAATGAAATCTTGCAGGCCTGTCACGATGAAGCTGCCTCCGGCCACCTTGGCTACACAAGAACATTAGCACGGATCAAACAGAAGTACTGTTGGCCATGGCTCGCAGCACAGGTGAAGCACTACGTTCGAGTGTGCCTTGACTGTCAGCGACAAAAACTGCCACCTACGAAACCTGCCGGACTATTACATCCCGTTCCAGGGCCGGAAACGCCCTTTGCACAAATTGGAATGTACTTTTCGGGCCCATTCCCAATATCTGCTGCCGGAAATAAGTGGATCACAGTTGCGACAGATTACCTCATGTGATATCCAGAAACCATGACGCTTCCGAGCAGCCCAGAAGCCGATGCCGCACACTTCTTCCTCGAAAACATCGTCCTGAGGCACGGTGCTCCAGCGGTCATCCTAACTGACAGGGGAACCGCGTTCACGGTTGAACTTTTGCGCACCGTATTCACGCTCAATTGCACGGCACACAGAAAGACGACAGCCTATGACCCGCAAAGCAATGGACTTAAGGAGCGCCTCAACAAGACTCTCGCAGACTTGCTGTGCATGTATGTCGATGTGGAACACAAGAACTGGGATCAAATATTACCATACGCAAGGTTTGCTTATAATTCGGCTCGGCAAGAAACAACATGACGCTTTTCAGTCTTCTCCGCGGTCGGAAAGTGACTACAATGCTGGATGCTATGCTTCTTAATGATTCCAACGAGTCCGAGACTGATGCCGCAGATGTTAAAGAGCGCGTCTAAGAAGCAAGACCGCTCGCGTGCGTTCGCATAACTAGCCAGCAAGACCCTGATGCCCGGCGTTCCAATCAACACCATCGATGCATCGTCTACGAGCCCTGCCAAATTGTCTGGGCTCCAGTACGCCGCCGAACTCTCGCGGAGAAACTTCTACGCCAATACTTCGGATCATACAAGGTTCTATGACGCCTTAGCGACGTCAATGATGAAGTCGTTCCTGACAGCCCATCCTGCTCGAGGCGCCGTCAGGACCTGCCCGAGATTGTGCACGTGGTGCGCATGAAACCTAATTTTTTTGTAGGACATGGGCACTCTTTGGCTGGGTGGACAACGGGTGCTACCCGCCGAGCATCTGGACGGTGCTTCTTCTTGAGGGGGACAAATGCCGCGACGCTATCTGTGCCCAAGCACGCTGATAACGAAGACGATGAGATTTACTAGCTCCTCCTGCTGCACTTCCTCATTTCGGCGTTTTCACAGTGAGTTCCGGTGGTCATCGCGTGAACTTTGTTTATGTTGTCTTGCGCGAGAGTGACACCATGCTTGTTAATGTAATGAGTAAGCGAATGTTTACAACAATAAACGGCTGATAAAACTGCTACTCATCGTATAGCGCTGTATCTTTCGCTAATGCAATGGGATCTTCGTCTTTCGGGCTAAAATGTTTTCTTGTTCTAACGACTAGTATTGGCGTAGGAATATATATATATATATATATATATATATATATATATGTATATATACATATATATGTATGTATACATAGTGTTTGTAGTAATTTTCTGTTTTTTTCAGAAATTTAACGCATGGCTAACTTACATTTGCAGTGTGCTGTTGAGCTTGTAGTATACTATAGCTTCGTATTACATAACTTTTATACGCATTACCACAAAATATGTGAATTTTCTGTAGTCAGGAGGATTTGTTTGTAAACTAATCTCACACCAATGTTTAAGTTGAAAAAATTACCTGTAGTGCGTTTGTTGCATTGTATATATTGGCTTGCTTTCGTTTTTTCGTTCTGTATATTTTGCACATGAGTGAATGAACTTGCTGTTTTGATCTCAGGTAAGATTGCACGTATTGTAAGAGAACAACTTCTAAAATACAACATAAATGGCACGGGTAAAGAAATCATTCCCGCGGGGACTCACCGGTATCTACTACTAGCATAGGTGGACGCTGCTGTCCCCATTTGCCGTGGCATTCGATTGACAATCTCGAGTAGGACCAACGCGGTACGGCAATGACTGTAAGAAGTCAACGCAATGACAAATTCAGAATGTCGAAAAATAAATCACATCTACGAGCATGCAAGTACACTATCGTGAAGTCTATATGACGACAATGAATTCACAATTCATTAAATGATGATCATGACAGTATAACGACGACGACGTGAGTACAATGGGATGACGACGACAGTATGGCGACAATATGGCAAAGATAACGGTGTGCCGACAAGCAGATGACCAAGCTGGAATACCGACGATGGCACGACGACGGTGGTTTGATGACGATGGCATTACGACGACGCATGACGACGGATTCACGATAACAACTCATTGAGTGCGGTGCACGGCCAACGATGACCTGAAACGGTGGCATAATCACGAATATAGACAACAGCATGAATAGGATATATGGACACAGAAGGAAAGGCGATGACGAACAGATGAAGGCGATATGATGAAGAAGGCATGACGGCATTGGGATGATGTCAGCAAAGTAATGGAGATAGTAAAGCGGCCACTGGACGATGAATGTGTGACGGCGATGGCGCGATCACGACGGAATGATGAGCGTCGGTTGTCGAAGTCAGGATCACGGTGGCAGAATGAAGGGGACAGCATCATGACGACGGTGGAGGAACAAATACAAGACGACGACTTTAAGATAACGAAGAAATCACAATTATACTAAAAGGACGGTATCAGAACAATGGTATGCACCGTGTATGAGGACAATGGCATGATGACGCCTGTATCACAAAGCCTGTTTGTAGAAGGAGGCGTGGTAGACGGAGTGACGATGATTGCTCTACCACGATGACATTGTGGCACTACAACAGACGCATGATATCGACTGTCGGACGATGACGCAATTACGACGAGGAGATGATACTGGCGACAAAATCACGATTGAGTGGAGACAACATGCCTGCAAATGCAGAACGAAAATAATTCTAATCGATGGAACGACGAAAGTGCGATAGCGACGATTACATCACGACAATGGTATAACCTTCCTGAAATGATGACAATAGTAAAACGACAGCATAACGACAACAGCGCGATGAGAATAGGATGACTACGAGTGTGTGATGACGGTAGGCCGACGACAACGGCATGACGAGTCGAATGACAATGTTAGAAGGTCGAAGACGGGAAAGACCGCATCGAACTCACAACGACGCATTGAAAGAAAAATGCCTGAAGATAACTGTGTAAAGACGATGACGTGACAACAGTGGTGTGGCGAGTGTCGGATGATAAAACTGGAATCACGCCAATTGAATGGTAACGACGGCATCACGACCATATGCACATATGTAGTGGTCGAATCCATTGGACAAATAGGCCTACTGGGTCGGCGTAGAAATTTTGATGAAGACAACGACACCAGAGTGAGATCACGAAGCTGAAATTACAACTATAGAATAAGCGCGATGGCAGAAAGTTCACGACCATAAACCTAGCAATGCCTACTGGCAGACCACTTGAGTCACTGGTTCGGCGTAATATGCTATACAGTTATATATATATATATATATATATATATATATATATATATATATATATATATATATATATATATATATATATATAATGTATGTATATGTATATATATGTATATAAATGTTTTTACTGTGCACACCATTAGTTCCTGAGTTTTTATCATGCCCTACCATTATGCGTATTTTAAACCCCGTCAACTGTTCATGCACCTAGATTCCGCCTATCTTTGGTTGTAGTTTCGTTTCTTGGTACTGTTGTCATTGTAATCGGTATACTTTATAGTTCTGGTATCCAGTTTCCGTATGTATAATGCCAGCTAATATTTTTTTTCTCTCTTCATGTTATCCTTTTTCCCGCCCAACCTTGTACTTGCCGCCATACCACATTATCATCAATTCCTCTCCTTTATGTTAAACTGCAAATTTGAGCCGTACGTCGTACACCGACAAGTTACTTTGTACTTTTTTTATTACCCCCCTTACTCAATGCCCTGTCAAGGGGCCTGTAAGGTATGTTCAATAAATATATATATAGTGTGACACGTTGATGAAGATGTTTTCGTCTTTGTCAGAAGTAGACGACGCTCTTGACTCTGCGCGCTTTCTGCCATCTTGTTAGCTGCTACAATTATTGTAAATATCCTGTATCCTGTCCTGTTTTACCTGTCACTGTTTTACACCCCGTAACATTTTTGGCGGAGGTTGCTGGATCAATATCAAGACGGATTTACGCAGCGGGCGCTCCTTGGCTGCATCTACGATGTCAGCTCAAGGCGAGGATGCTTCAGTTACTTCGGCACCCATGCCCACTATCATTCCAGCAGAAACCCGCCACCCAGGAACCATTTCTGGCACCGACGACACTGATGTTGAAGACTGGCTTCAACTATACCAACGGGTGAGCGCCAGCAGCCACTGGGACCAGACCATCATGCTCACTAAATTGATATTTTACCTCGTGGGCCCGGCACGCTTCTGCTTTCAGACCTACGAGGAAGAACTTACCAGCTGGGACATTTGTAAACAAAAGCTCAAAATTCTGTTCGACAAGACTGTTGGACGTAAGCACGCCGCCCCAAAAGACCTCGCTTCACGTGTCCAGACGTGCACTGAATCCTACCTCACGTACATCCAGGACGTGCTGGTTCTCTGCCGTAAAGTGGATCCTAAGATGCCCGAACCTGATAAAGTTGCCCCTGTCATTAAGGGCATAGCCGATGATGCCTTCGATCTCCTTGTGTTCAAGAATTCTTCCACTGATTCTTCCACGGAGAATTCTTCGCTCTGATGACATCCTACATATCCGACGTGAAATAGAAGCCGCATCTCCTGTCACGACCCCAACCCATAGCCCCGAAATTGCCAGGCGACCCTCTCATTGATCCAGTCGGTCATGCGCCAAGAATCGGCCAACGTTGGCTTGACCAACGTCTGCCCAGTTAGTCGGCTTGACTACACTCCGTCCAGCGCTGTCAAGCACCCGCAGCTTTAATGTCCCAATGCGGTATCCCAACCCGGCCGAATGGCGTACTCGAGACGATAGGCCTACGGACGACCGCACGCCAAGTTTCATCCTAGACGCCAGCGCTAGTTTCTCCCCTGGCGGAACGATTTCATCTCCAACGGGTGTAAGTTTCCGCCACCGCTTCCCTTCGCGGTTGCGCCCGCGTTCATTTCGCGCTGCGCGCGAAACGCTTCTTGTTTGCGACGGCGCCTCTTCGGATGACCGGAAATTATAATTGCGTTGTTAACTGTCACGACAGCAATGCAAACACGAAAGGGTTGATGCCACCAGTGAAATTCTGCCGATTCACAAGACAATGGCGCGAAAGAAGCAGACGACAGACATGGATTACTGCGGTGCGCCGAGCGAAGTAAACAAGTGACAAACGAAGCGAGCTCGTTCATTGATCACTCCTGGGTGTATGACAGTTTTTATATGTAACCCACTAAATTTAAGAATTATTTGGTACATAATCCTTTTATTCATATAAAAACTTTAGGTTTTTCGGCGAGCGCTTGTCATGTCTTCTTTCTCGTGTTTCGCTCGTGTGTGTGCGCTATCTAAGAATGGAAACCACTTCTGTTGTATGCGCTAGCAGTGGCCGAAGTTCACGCGTGCTGAGAAATTGAATATGTGCACGATGCATTGAATATGACCGGAGTTCATTCCCGCTTCACCACTGCACCGATCGATCGAGTTACTGGACGATACACGCTCGCGTCTTGGTCGCACCGGATTGCTGAAGCAGGAACTATTCCTAATACTTTCAACTTCCGTCTCTTGAGTACTCTTAAAAAATGGCCAAGCTGTCTACATTGCTGCCTGTTTTCCATATTGTAGGGGTCGTACTAGTTAAAGTTGTGTGCGCATGTCGTACTTGTGCTTTGCAGCGATATATTTTTTTTATTTCCGCACAGTGTCGATGGAAGTCCGTTGTCACCATCAGAGACAATACGGATTTGTTGCAAACATAATGTGAGAAACTGCAAAAATGGCTTTAGCTCGTAGGTGCGTATGTATGTGCCGCATCGTATGTGCTGATGATTTCGCAGCGGCACATACGATGTCGTTTCCAATTACCTGTTCAGCGTCACTTGCATGGTTGAGCAGACGCTGCCCTTTTGCCGCATTGCAGCCATAAAAATAATCGTCAAGCGTACAGATCCTCTTAAAGGCAAATAGAAGCGTGTACAGTCTGTTTCACACTGAGGGGAAAACTTGGAACGTATTGCATCGCGATGCGGCAAGCAATGGAGTCGTGCGGCGGCAGCAGCTCGAGCAGGTGCAGACGCTTGAGGGGCGGTGTCGTGATCTGCGTCATCTGCTACGGCGGTGCGCGCTGGCCGCATTGATGGGAAGCGTGCTACTGTCAGGGGCAGTGCACCGATTTCATCGGTACTGCGGGAACTGAGCTGGTATTCTTTACTAAACGTTGTGCGACGCCAAACCCTGAGCCTTCATTGGCGATAATGGAGTTCCACAAACTTCTTTCGACAGCATGCTTCGTTCGTTCTTTCGACAGGCCGGGGTAATGAGGGCTGCACGTATATTTCTTCACTATGTGTGCTACCGTAATAAGCAGCGACAAGACGCATCAAGATGTGCGCGTAACGTGCTCAGTCTTTGTTTGACTCGAAAGGAAAACAAAGCACTCAACAATGATAACTATGGGGGTCGAACACGATGAAACAAACGGATACTATTAAAGGAAGGTTTAGGTTAAGACAATGAGCTGGAAGTGATTTTTCTCGACAGTCATTCACTTCACCAGACAGACCCTGCCCGCCGGCGTAGAATTCGACACGTCACGCTCGGAACTTCAGTCAGTATCTCGGCATGTCCCCAGCGGCAGCGATGACAGCGCTCATCCTGGAAGGTAGTGAAGTGTAGAATGACTTGAGCAGGGATGTGTTCGTTCGCAGCACGTCTCAGTCGCTGACGATGGTGGATCGAAGCCTACCCTCGGGCGACTGATAGAGGGGATGGTGCGGCAGCGATACTTTCAACGAGCCCCAGACATCTTAAATGATCTTGGCGCCCGGGGATTGAGGCGACCACTTCAAGAGAGTGACTGCGCGCTCTTCCAGCAGTTCTTGCACAACACGAGCAGTGTGGATCGGCGACCTATCGCGTTAGAATGTATAGTCGCCTTCCAGAAACGGGCCGTCAAGAATATATGGAATCAGTACGTCGTCTATGACTGCCCTGCAGCGATGAACATACTAACGATGAGATCGGCGCCCTGCAACTGACAGTAGAAGTTTTTCCGACAATGCGGCCAGCGCGCGCCGCCGTAGCAGACGACGCCGTTCAAGATCCCGCTCCTCGAGCACCTGCGTGAGCTGCTGCCACCGCCTGACTCAAGCGCTCGCCGAATCGCGATGCGATGCGCTCCGAGTTTTCCCCTAAATGTGAAACAGACTCTATATCGCCCTCCGAATGAAATGTCCACGCGCACACACGTAGGCACACACCACGGGCGGCACGAAACGTGCCCAAGCACACGCAGTGCTGGAGGCAATCAAGGCGGTGCGAACGAGAGGTGGGAGAGGAGTACCACCCGCTAATAGAATTTTTCTTCGAAAGCGGCGCTCTCAACCAACGTTACTAGGCTAGCTTTAGTTGTAAAACTCCCCGCCCGCGCGCTTGCAGCCGCTGTCGCCACTTCTGTGACAGCCGCCAGATGGCAACGCTGTTCTATCGGGCTCCACTGCAGACGCCTCGTCACAGACTTGAGCTCGTGCGGACGGGCAGTTTGCACGTGTTTCACGCTCGCTGGCGTGCTCCCTTGTCGGAAATAGTGATACCACGAGAAAGCGGTATCCCCATCCAGCAATAAGATTTATCGCGCCAGTTCGTTAATACTGAAAGAAGGGTAAACTGCACGAAAGGAAGAAATCCATACAGCGAAGCACAGAAGCTGCGTTTCTAATTGTCATGTGTTTCTTCCTGTCGTCTTAACGTGTCGCGCAGTTTAGGCTCACGAGCCTGAACATCTGGCCAAAGTGCGCGATTGTAGGATGATCTTCATCCCCACCGATGCTTCTCACCACGCCAAAGAAGCGCTACAAAAAGAAAGAGCAGGTCGGTCTTTCTACACACAAGGCACAAAAAAGAAAAAAAAGAAACAAGTCGGATTTTTCATTCCGCGAAGATGCTTAATCAGCGGAACTTAAACGTGCGGCCCCTGTTTTTATCACTGGGTTAATCCCGAGGGTTCATTAATGTATTTCTCAGTTATGAGGTTACACACACAATCGGCAGCGACGGAGAGAACGACGTCACTGACGGTATGCCCGCAGTCCGCAGTTCTCGCTTGCGTTCGATGTCTCGCGTTAGCTCGGCGGCGTGGTTAGCAGCCTTCGCCTGCGATTTGCCGCTTGTGATTCTTCGAAATTAAATTTCTTCAAAATGAAATTTTTCCGTTACGTAAGACCATGAGTGGCTCATAACCCCGTAAACGCGGCTTCCCCATTACGGCGACAGAAGTGAAGTGAAATTCTACGCTGGAAAGATGAACCGCCACGCAGCCAGCTGTGGAATACGACGACGAACTCGAGAGCAGTGGCACGAGCGCGTGCCGTTGATTTCGCAGAGAGTTGCCGGTGGGCACGAGGAATCGCTCTGTTTCACGCCGACCGAAGCGTCGCATTGCTGGCAGCACAGAAAACATGGTGCAACGAACTGTCGACATCGTTCCGATAGCAGCCATTGCAGCCAGCTACGCAGCACGTCGGCATCGCCTGCTGATATTCTTAAAAAAATCGGCGAAGGCTACAGTTCCACGGATGACATGCTTGCTGAAATTCGCTGTCAACAACGAACCACAGAATACACTAACGCTGCACCGCGTGCTTAGTCCGGCCCGCCCGCGTAGCCGGCTAGTGAGGAAGTGTAGCCGGGCGCGACTGCAGCGCCACGAAGGCGCGGGCGGGTGGCGGTTCCGCGCAACGGCGCCGAGTTTTAAAACTGAAGCTAGTCTAGTAACGTTGCTCTCAACGCCGGCGCAGCAGCGCCGCTCTCGGTGCCGTTCTTGTCCATATCCAACACTTGTGGCCGTATCGGTCATATTTCACGTCACTACCGCCCCCCGTGGAATTCGACCCTCTGGTTCTACCTCCTGTCCCACGCCATCCATGCTGCTCCTCGGATTCCCCCGCAAACACAGACAGTAAATACTGGCGACACTTCTCTTCGTACCAGCTCTAGCCGCTCTCCTTCGCCAACACTCCGCTTCTCCCGATCGCCCTCATCTCGTCGTTGGCCGTCCCCTAGCTCCTTCTGGCACACCCTTCCGGAAAACAAACGGGAGCATCACTTGGAGGTGATGATGCCAAACCGACATGACGCAAAAATCCTCTTCTGGCCTTGCCAACACATGGGAACCTCATTAAAGTGAACGTGGATGGTGTACCTGTTACGGCTCTGATTGACACTGACGCGCACGTATCTGTGGTGAATGCACAGCTTCGGAATCGTCTCAAGAAATTCCTCACTCCTGCCCCGTCTCCTGTGGTCCAAGTCGCCGACGGCGGAATACAATCCGTTATTGGCATGTGTCCGGCTCGCAGGAGTGTCGCCGGACATAATGCGTCTGTTTTATTTTATGTTCTAGAGCACTGGTGGGGGCGGGGGAGGCCCTTACGACCTCATCCTCAGCCTTGACTTTCTGTCTACACAATCTGCTTTTCTGCTGGTGTTGTGCAACTCACTCTACCTGCCTCTATTGACTCTCCCGATAGTGCTCCGATACAGCTATGTTCTACACAGCTAATTCGCCTCCCTCACCGCGCTGTTACCCACATAGGTGTCTCCCCCATTCCACCTATACCAGACGGTGACTATATTATATCCACTAATCCGGATGTCCTGTCCTCGAATAACGTGGCTTTTCCTCACACCGTCATTACCATTTCGGACAACACGGCCGGCCTTCCGCTTGTGAACATTGGACTTTGTACACAAGTACTTCCGCGCGGAATATCCCTTGCGCAAATAATGCCAGCCAGATACTTTTACATTTCGGCATTAATGTGTGACAGTTCCTCGTCTTCAACTTTTGCTTCGCCCCCTGTCCTTTCAGACATGAATTCCCTAGAAAAAATGATTGCTCCCGATCTTCCGCCTCAGACTGCTCAAGAACTACGTTGCATCCTTGGCTCATACTGGGACATATTCGACTTTGAAGAGCGCCGTCTAGGACAAACAGCTCTTTTAAAACATCGAATAAAACACCCGTATTGCGAGTTCTATCCATCGGCGACCCTACCGCGTCTCGCCTACTGAGCGACATATCATCCAACATGAAGTTGACAAGATGCTTTCTCGAGACATCATTGAACCTTCTTGCAGCCCATGGGCATGCATTGCTGTACTAGTTAAAAAAAAGGACAACAGTTGGCAATTTTGCTTCGGTTATTGACACCTCATCAAGGTAACAAAGAAAGACGGATATCCGCTACCACGCATTAACGATGCCCTAGATTGCCTGCATGGAGCACAATATTTTTCGTCCATGGACCTTCGCTCCGGCTACTGGCCAATTGCCGTCGATGACATGGACCGTGAGAAGACAGCTTTTATTACTCGCGATGGTATGGGTCTATTCAAAATGATGCCTTTCGGTTTATGTATTGCCCCGGCTTCATTTTAACGAATGATGGATGCCCTCCTACACGGTTTCAAGTGGTTCACCTGCCTTTGTTACCTGGACGACGTGATCGTTTTTTCTCCCACTTTTGCGACACACATTGAAAGCCTATCGACAATCCTATCTGTTTTACGTCAGGCGTGGCTACAACCAAATGCGTCCGACTGCCACTTCGGTCGTCGTGAAATTTCTGTGCTCGGGCATATCGCTGATTCTTCTGGTGTACGCCCTCATCACGATACACTACGGGCAGTGAAGGATTTTCCAGTGCGAACATGTGCCAAGGATGTTCGCAGCTTCTTGGGCTTTTGCTCCTATTTTCGTCAGTTTGTCCGAAATTAAAGACGCTGCATTCATTTGGCGCCGTGAGCAAGCTCGTGCTTTCATCGTGCTTATTGAGCTGCTTACGTCCCCGCCCATTCTCGCTCACTTTGATGCGTTAGCTCCAACAGAAGTCCGTACCGATGCCTGTGGCCAAGGTATTGGAGCTCTCTTGGCACAGAACCAACAAGGGCGAGAGCGTGTTATTGCCTACGCAAGCCAACTTCTTTCCTCTGCTGAGCGCAGTTATTCTATCATCGAACGCGAGTGTCTGACTCTCGTTTAGGCAGTGGGTAAATTTCGCGCCCATTTATACGGCCGCCAATTCACAGTCATCACTGATCACCACGTTCTGTGTTGTCTTTCATCCCTCAAAGATCCTTCAGGGCGCCTTCACCGCTGGGCTCTGTGCTTTCAAGAATACAACTATTCAGTTGTATACAAGACCGGCCAGTTACATCCAGATGCGGTCTGCTTGTCGCGCCATCCTGTCGGCCCTCCTGACGTTTCTGCGACCGGCATACCTGTCCCCGTTCTCTCTCTCACTGCTTTTCGCGACATTAGAGCCGAACAACGTCGGGACGCCTCCTCGCAACACCCTATTCAACGGCTCACTTCAACGATGCCCGATCCTTTCCTTCGCATGTTTGAACTTCAACGTGGTATATTGTACCGCTCTAACATGCGCCCGGACGGCCCTGACCGACTCTTCGTAGTGTCTGAGCATCTGCGTCAGGCTCTTCTCTCCCAGCTTCATGATGTACCGACTGCCGGTCACCTTGGCCTGTCACAGACTTATGACCGCGTTCTTCGGCGCTTCTTTTGGCCTGGTCTATACCGTGAGGTCTGCCGTTAGGTCTCTGCATGCGACCTTTGTCAACGACGCAAAAAGCTGACCACACTCTATGCCGGTCGTCTTCAACCACTTGTCGTACCATCTGAACCATTCTTCCGTGTAGGTGTTGATCTTTTAGGCCCTTTTGCTACGTCTCCTTCAGAAAACAAGTGGATTGTTGTAGCGACAGAATACGCCACCCGGCATGCAATCACACGGGCTCTTCCGACAATCTGTGCAACCGATGTCGAAGACTTCCTCCTGGAGAACGTCATCCTTCACCACGGCGTCCCTCGACAACTCTTCACTGACCGAGGCCGCTACGTTATTTCTAACGTTTTCAATGACATTATACATTCGTACGTGAATAAAAAGAAACTTACTACTGCTTACCATCCACAAACGAATGGTCTAACCGAGCGCCTTAACCGCGCACTCACTGACATGCTAGTCATGTATGTCTGCGCTGAACAGCGCGGCTGGGACATTGTCCTGCCGTTCGTTACTTTCGACTATAGTTCGACTCGCCATGATACCGCAGGCTTCTTTCCATTCTTCCTCTTATTTGGCCGCGACCTTACGCTACCTTACGACACCGTTCTGCATGCTAGTCTGTATTCCACATCCGAGTACACCCGTGAAGCCATACTGAAAGCACAAGAAGCACGCCATATTGCCCAACGTCGACATCCTGTGGAGTCGAAGGACAATCAGCGGCGCTTATATAACGCCCACGATCGTGACGTCTATTACACACCGGGCGCCCTGGTTCTCCTTTGGTGGCCGTTGCGACGCGTTGGCCTATCAGAGAAGTTACTTTCACGCTACTATGTACCTTACCGTGTCTTGCGTCAAGCAACTGACGTCACGCACGAAATCGCACCTCTTGAGCCCATCGTGGCTCATTATCGCTCCGACGTGGATCACGTCGCGAGTCTTACGTTGTATCACCCGCCTTCCTCCTAACCAGCATCGAGCCGGTGTTTCAGCCGCCGGACGTCATGTGACACGTTGCTGAAGAAGATATTTTCATCTTGGTCGGAAGAAGACGACGCTCTGGACTGCGGGCGCTGCCTACCATCTTGTCAGCTGGTACAATTGCTGCAAATATCCTGTAAATATATGTTTCACTATTTTAGCCCGTAACTGTATGTATGTATATATATATATATAAATATATATATATATATATATATATATATATATATATATATATATATATATATATATATATATTGCTACGGAATAGTATTTCCAATGCCGAAGAAGCGAGCAGTAAGAAGACGACGACGACGATTGGAGGCTAGCGTGGGCTGTTGCCCCTTGGCCAAGTGCGTCCTATCACGTTGTAAATATACTTGTATATAGCTTTTCATCTGCGTCTTCTTACGTAACATATCTGGTAGGGGTGGAGGTTCCCTGTACCTCGCCACGGAGCTTCGCAGTCGACGGTACGTCGAGCCTTCCTTCATGGCTCCCAGCGATGACAACTCGTCCCAGCCGCTTCCGACACATGCTGCCACTTCGACGACCTACATCACTCTGCCCGCTGCCCGTGATCCTGGCATATTCTCGGGCAAAGATATGAAGACGTCGACGACTGGATCAGCCTGTACGAACACGTCCGCCGCAATAACCGGTGGGACCCTATTTTCATGCTGGCCAACGTATCTTTTACCTCGGCGGCACACCTCGAGTTTGGTTTCGGACGCACGAAGATGAGCTCACCAGTTGTGATTCGCTCAAGCAAAAGCTCCGAGACTTGTTCGGCAACCCCTACGGTCACCAACTTGCCGCGCAGAAGGCACTTTCCGGCCGTGTGCAGACGTCAACAGAGCACTATGTCAGATACATTCAGGATGTCTTGGCCCCTTGCCGCAAAGTTGACGCACACATGAGTGAGTCGAACAAAGCAATCCACATCCTAAAAGGTGTTGCCGATGACACCTCCAACTTGCTCGTATTCAACAACGTCGCGACGGTGGATGCAGTTATAAAAGAGTGCCTCCACGCGGAACTCGCTAAAAGCCGACATATCAACCAGCAGTTTGCCCGTTTGTCCAACACCCCAGCGACATCTTCCTGTGCCGACGCTCCTCGCCCCAACAACACTGGCGATATTACCAGGATCGTGCGGCGTTAGTTTGACGTGGCCTATCCGGCTGCCTTCGACTCCAGCCCCACCAACGCACCTGCAGTCACGGTTTCCCTGATCCAGGTAGTTGTCCGCCAGGAGTTCGACAACATGGGTCTTCACGCCATCTGCTCGGCCCATCGCCCTGATACCCACCCGGCTTCTTGGATTCCGCCCGGTCCCACATCTTCTTACCCACCACTTTTCCGCAACCCATCTGAATGGCGCACTGCTGACGATAAGCCCATTTGCTTTCACTACCGTCGAATCGGGCACATTTCTCGGCACTGTCGCAGTCGCTGGACTTGCGCGACCTGGTCTGCTTATACTGCCTACCCTCGCCCCTCAGGTAACCCTTCTCGTCGCTATGCCGCATGCTCCAATAATGCGGCCACTGATTCTCCTGCCCCGAACCGCCCCTATTCTCGTTCACCTTCGCCCCAACGACGACAATCTCGCTCACCCCAGCCCCGTCGCTCCTTTTCGCCGACTCCCTTCGGACGCCGCTCCCAGCCGGAAAATTAGATGATGCAGCACCTCGAGGTGACGCTGCATTGCTCCCTACACCGCCAAATCCTCTACTGATGCTGCCCACTCATCTAAACCTTCTTGACGTGCAAGTCAACGGTGTTTCTGTATCTGCTGTTATAGGCACTGGGGCGCATTTGTCGGTAATGAGCGCGGACCTTCGTAACCACCTGAAGAAAATAAACACGCCCGCCACGACGCCTGTTGTCCGTGTCGCCGATGGAGGAACAGCCCCCGTAATTGGTATGTGTGCCGCCCGCGTCTGCTTCGCCGATCGCTCCACTATAGTGCTATTCACAGTCATCGCCCACTGTCCCCACGAGATCATCCTCGGCTTAGACTTCCTCTCCGCACATTCTGCTCTCATCGATTGTTCCGCCAGTACTCTCCGCCTTAACCTGCCTGTTCTGGATCCCACTGAACCACACCCCGGTCGCCTCAGTTCCGTCGACTTCGTCCGCTTGCCACCTTCGGCTCTGACTTACGTTGACTTAGTGTCATTACCACCACTGCCCGGCGGCCACTACATCGCGGCTTCTATTCAAGAGGTTCTAATTACACACGGGATCACAGTACCTCATACCGTTTAATCTATTTCGGTGGATTGCGTCTTCCTGCCAGTGGTCAATGTTGGCTTGACAACACAAGTGCTGCGACGCGGAATGTCTCTGGCCCAGCTTTGCTCATTCGAGGATTACTCAATAGCATCTATTGCAGTAGAGGGCAATTCAGCCGATCTTCCTCTACCATTGCAGTCGGCAACTTGTACCATCGCCGACTTACAAAAAATGATTGCGCCCGACATGCCGTCCGAGCATGATCGTGAGCTCTACCGCGTCCTGTTTTCCTACCACGATATTTTTTACTTTAACGATCGTCCTTTGGCCTAAACTACAGCTGTTAAACATCGCAATAATACCGGCGGTGCCCCTCCTATTCATCGCCGCCCGCATCGAGTGTCACCGGCTGAGCTTCAAGTTATTCACGCAGAAGTTCGCAAAATCCTTGCCAAGAACATTATTGAACCATAATATAGTCCATGGGCGTCACCTGTTGTACTAGTCAAAAAGAAGGATGGCTCATGGCACTTTGCGTGGACTATCGGCACCTTAACAGGGTTACCAAAAAGGACGTGCATCCCCTACCTCGGATTGATGACGCCCTCGACTGCCTCCACGGTGCTCGCTATTTCTCCTCTATTGACCTTCGCTCCGGCTACTGGCAGATTGCCGATGACGATCTCGACCGCGAGAAGACTGCTTTCGTAACACCTGACAGTCTTTTTCAATTCAAAGTGATGCCGTTCGGTCTATGTAACGCCCCTGCCAATTTTAGACGCATGATGGACTCCCTTCTCCACGGTTTCAAATGGTCCACGTGTCTGTGCTACTTGGACGACGTTATCGTATTCTCCCCAACGTTCGCTACGCACCTCGAGCGCCTCTCGGCAGTCCGGGACGTTTTTCGTCGAGCCGGTCTGCAACTGAACGCATCGAAGTGCCAATTCGGCAGTCGCCAGATTACCGTCCTTGGGGATCTCGTTGACGCGAACGGAGTACAACCAGACACAGACAACATCCATGCTGTTACGCACTTCCCTGTTCCGAAGTGTGTCAAGGATGTGCGAAGCTTCATCGGCCTTTGATCGTATTTTCGCCGTTTCGCAGAAGGATCGAAATGAGCCAGAACGGGAGGCGTTGGGAGAAGGTAGATTAGATGCGAGAATGCAGAGGCCTTGTTATCGCCCCACTGGAAAGGGGCGTCCTTTTTAAAAAAGCTCGGTTAGTGGTCGTGCTATGGCCGCGAAATTTTTCTGCGCCTACCGAAGTCCGTACTGATGCCAGCTGTTACGGAATCGGCGCAGTACTGGCACAACGCCAGTGCGACAACGACCGTGTTATCGCTTACGCCAGCAGGCTCCTCTCACCCTACAAGCGCAACTATTCCATCACTGAGCGTGAGTGCCTGGCCCTAGTTTAGGGGGTTGCGAAGTTCCGCCATGGTCTTTCCCTTTTCCGTTGTCACACACCATTACGCGCTTTGCTAGTTATGCTCAGTGAAAGATCCTGCAGGAAGACTTCGTCGCTGGGCCTTACGCCTCCAAGAATATTCGTATACTGTCACCTACAAATCTGGCCGACTACACAAGGACGCTGGCTCCGTGTCTCGTTACCCGGTAGACGAGCCCGACGACGGCAACAGTAGTACCACCAACGGCATGTTTTTCTGTGTCTGCTTTCGCTAACATCGCCGATGAGCACTACCGAGACCTATCGCTAGGAGCACTCATCGAGCGTCGGCGCTCTACACCTACCGACGCATCCGTTCGCCGATATGTCCTACAGGACGGCATTGTGTACCGAAGGAACTTCCTCCCTGATGGATCTGATCATCTTGTGCCAAAACATCTACGACAGACTGTGCTCTTAGAGATGCATGACGGACCCACTGCAGGACATCTTTGGGTAACCGGCACGTACGACCGCATCCGCCGCCGCTTCTATTGGCCTGGTCTCGCTCGCTCCGTCCGACGCTATGTTGCTGCCTGTGATGCCTGCCAGCGTCGGAAAACACCTCAGGTGCTCCCTGCCGGTCATCTCCAGCCGATCACGGTCCCTGTGGACCCGTTATTTCGTGTTGGATTAGACCTTCTCGGTCCCTTTCCCACTTCATCCTCTGGGAACAAATGGGTAGCCGTCGCAACTGATTAGACCACCCGATACGCTATCACGCGGGCTCTCCCTATCAGTTGCGCCACTGACGTCGCGGACTTTCTGTTGCGTGACATTATCTTACTTCACGGCGCCCCGCGACAGCTGCTTACTGACCGTGGTCGTAACTTTCTGTCGAAAGTTATCGCCGACACTGTGCGTTCCTGCTCCACTCAACACAAGCTGACTACCTCATACCATCCTCAAACCAATGGCCTGACAGAGCGGTTAAACCGCACTCTTACCGATATTCTGTCCAAGTACGTTTCCAAAGACCACCACGACTGGTACATTGCCCTGGCTTACGTCACATTTGTTTATAATTCTTCCCGGCACGACACTGCCGGATTTTCTATATTTTATCTAGTCGACGGTCGCGAACCGACCTTGCCCCTTGACACTGCACTTCCTCCTGTTGCGATCTCAACAAGCGAGTATTTGCGCGACGACATCGCCCTCGCTGACCATGCACGCCAGCTTGCCCGCGCTCGACTGACGGACTCGCAATCCACTCAGAAGCGTCAGTACAACACCCGCCACCGTGACGTACATTTTTCGCCTGGTGCGCTCGTGCTCCTGTGGTCGCCCTCTCGTCACGTCGGACTTTCAGAAAAGCTCCTTTCGTGATACACAGGGCCCTACCACGTGCTGCGCCAGGTGACGCCTGTGACGTAGGAAACTGCTCCTGTGAGCTCAACTTCGTCATCTACTCTGGCATCTAGTGATGCTGTGCACGTCAGTAGGCTCAAGGCCAACTAAACTGCCTCCGAGTGCAGCCTTTAGTCGCTCCGGGGTAGTGCTACGGGATATTATTTCCAATGACGAAGAAGCGAGCAGTAAGAAGACCACGATTGGAGGCTAGCGCGGGCTGTTGCCTCTTGGCGAATTGCGGCGTATTACGTGTAAATATACTTGTATAAACCTTTTCATCTGCGTCTTCGTACGTAACAACACACACACACACACATACATATACACACACACACACATATATATATATATATATATATATATATATATATATATATTGTTACGGGTAAAGTTAAACCGGCTTTATTTAAGGGACGAGATTGATGGTGAAGTCAAGATGGCGTCCAGAGGCTGCACCAGCTAACGTCTTCTTTCTTTTCTGCTCGCCCGGCTCATGTCGTAGCAATGCCCGGTTGCCAGACGAAGCCCGCTGGGCAAGTCCAAATCACTCGAAAAGCGTAGGGTGAAACCGCTTAAGACGGCAACATGTACTAACTGGGTCCGGCTAGACCGACGACCAGCGGACGTCAAGCGTGCCACCAGGTACGTCAAGTCACTCAAGCGATCTACAATGACGACTGGGCCCGTGTACTGGGGTAAAAACTTTTTGCATAAGCCACGTTTACGTTCCGGAGTCTACAACCACACAAAGTCTCCTTTAGCGTACGAGACAGACTGGTATCGGCTGTCATAGCGCTCTTTCGATCGGTGTTGCGATGCCACAGTACGAAGACGGGTGATACGCCGGGCTTCTTCGGCAAGACAAAGCGCCTTGGCAACAGAGCACTCGCTGTGAAAGTCAAACGGTAGTATAGTGTCAATGTAGCTTAGCGGTGAAGGTGCGTAAATGATACAAAACGGACTGTAATCCGTCGTCTCATGATTTGCAGTATTATAAGCATAGGTGATGAAAGGGAGTACGTGATCCCAGTCCTTGTGGTCGGAAGATACGTACATGGCCAGCATGTGAGTTAGAGTTCTGTTCGTACGTTCTACAGGCCCATTTGTCTGAGGGTTGTAAGGCGTTGAATAACGGAACTGCGAACAGCAGAGAGGAAGCAGTTCTTCTACGGCGTCCGCAACGAACTGACGACCGCGATCGCTCATGATGACACGGGGGGGACCATGTCGAAGAACAATGAATCGAAGCAAGAACGTCGCAACAGACGCAGCTGTTGAAGATGGCACGGCCGCCGTTTCCGCGTGACGGGTCAGATGGTCGACACATAGGATCACCCATCGGTTGTCATTAGATGATCGGGGAAATGGGCCCAGAAGATCGATACCCACTTGTTCAAATGGAAGGCGAGGCGGCGGCAGAGGTTGGAGAAGACCTGGCGGAGCGGTCGTAGTGTGCTTGTAGCGTTGACATTGTTCGCAACTGGCGACGTAGTGCTTGACTGTGTCCCGCATTCTGGGCCAGTAAAAACGATCCTGTGTCCGGTTCAACGTTCTGATGAATCCTAGATGGCCAGAGGTCACATCGTCGTGCATGGCTCTTAGTATGTCCGTTCGCAGACTCTGCGGCATCACCAGAAGGAAGCGTGCGCCTTTAGCCGAATAATTGGTCTTGTAAAGCAGGCCGTCACGGACACAAAATCGACCGGTGGCTCCAGGAAGCCATGCGGCTACAAATAGAGGTTCCAAACTAATATTATTTTCCTGCTCTGCTTTGAAAGTCATCGAGTCTGGGAATGTAGAAGAAATGGGAGCAACACAGTAATCAATTGTCTTCGTGACACTCCGTCGTCGTCAGAGGAAGGCGGGAGAGACAGTCCGCATCTGCGTGGCGACGCCCGGACTTGTACACTCTAAGAAAAAAGGGTGTGAAAAGTGAGTCACGGCAACTTCACTCTCTTTTTTTTTACGAAGACCCATTTTCGCGCGGGTAGAGTCACAAAACAAGAGTCAACATTAGTGTATGGATCGTTTGACTCTTAATACCACGCGAAGAGTCATCGTGGAAGATCGCGACTTCTCTGATATTCGAGATGAGTCTGGCGAGAGAAAGATTAAAAACGGTGGAGAAGAAATACCAGATAACGTCTTCTGTTTTAGGCAGTCTCTCGGGTTCCAGTCCTGGTTGTAATGCTGTGTATCATTCTCTCGTCCTTGTCATGTTCTGCAATTACATCGAACTTTAAATATCGATTTTCCTTGAACATGTTTGTTAATATCTCACACGCTTAAGCGATAGCTGGCTTCCTATGCTAAGGAAGACCCGGAATTGTCACACTGGATTCTGACCATAAGTAAATCTTAAAAAAAGCATTGGCTACAAAAGAGACTCAACAGTGTCGATTGTAAATGTAATTGCGCTACGTAAAATTAAATGTTGAGGATTTAGGTTCCAAAATCAAGATGTTGTTATGAGGCGCACGGTAATGGAAAACTGCAGATTTATTTTCAGCAGCTCGAGTTATTTAACGTGCACGGAATGCACAATATACGCGCGTTTTCGCATTCTGCCCCCATTGGAATGCGACTGCTGCGGTTGTGATTGGACCCGTGACCTCGAGCTCAGCAGCGCAACACCAAAGCCGCTGGGCTACCGCAGTGCGTTGCGTTCCGCGACCAGAAACAAATATTAACGTACGCAGCACTGCTTTTGAACCCCCTAGAAATGTCAAAACAAAAACGTAGCAGTTTCCCCCCAATGCTGCATGAACCACTGCACGAACAACTGCACGAACCAAGGTTCGTAGTTTCCTCGCCTGAATAAACTGTAGTAAACAATCGCTTACTCCGTAAATTAGCAAGCACGGGGTCGCGCGCGCACGTGCAAACATGAACAGATCTCACTTAATGACCGCGAACACTCGCTGTCACAGCGTCGGCGTGATGAAGGGCGCGAACAGAGCGGACGGAACGCTTCTGCTGCCTCGTCCTTCGAAGCGTCTCCGAAACTTGAAATGGCGCTATAAAAGCGCCCTCCCTCTCCCCCCCCCCCACCCCCTTGCTTTGCCCCATCGGAAATTATCTCCAAGACAGAGCGAGAGTGGCGCCAGACCGGGCTGTCGCAACGGCCAGAGGAGAAGCGTGCTAAATCAACGCCTCCTTTCCCGGGCTTGCGCGCGTTTTATCACGTGAACCCCTATAGATACTCGGGGGCACCCATCCAGGCAGTGTACATCTCGGCTCACTCTCGTACACTTCCTTTAACGCGCACAGCCAACGGCGCAAGATAGGATCTTATCGCACTTGACTTTATACGTAAGCTCACGGCACACCGACAGATATATTTCGGCGGTTGTGTCCATATAATTGCTATCGCAAAATTCGCAATAAATAGAAAATTTTATTAAGGATCAACCACACTGCTTCTCCATGTCGTGAGAAAGCGGTGAACGATAGCTCTAGAAAATGCGTTGCTAAATCTCCGCCAAATGACTACGCTCGCATTTGGTGACAGCGGCACACAGTCGCAAGAACTTGTGGAGGAAATACCGGAGTTCTGGCAGCTTCAGGTGCACTAGATCATTCACTAACATGGGCGGCTTTGCAGTTCTACCTCACATCAGAGCAAACTGCACTCGACAAATCAAGGGCAGCCGCACCTTTATAGCTAAGCAAATTAAGGACACTTACGCCGCGTCTTCACACTGCGAGCATGCACCGACAGCCCACTGATAGATATTTCAAACACAACCACGCTCGGACGAGCAAATTTTGCTTCTGCCAAGTGAACGTAGCGGGTATTTCAACACGCGTGTTAAATTCATGGCTGTTTCATTCGTGAACATTACTTAAGTGACGTAAAATTATCAGTGAGCAAAATAGTTTTTATTTCAACGCGAGGAAACAAAACCGAAACTAACGCAACTGTTTTGCTCAGTTGTGCAAATACAAAATGATCCAAAGCCGAAGCCGTCAATAGCATGACGCCATTTTGAAGTTGCGCTGCATCATGCGCGAGTACGTTGTCGTTGAGTGGTTCTGAAATAGCTGCGTTAGGGGCGACTGCAACCAAGCGTTGCGGCAAGTTACGGTGGGATCTACTGTCCGTGCTGTGTGATTGCGACGAGGGGACGGCCGCCAGCAGCAGCGTATCGCCGATTTCGTGTTTGCCGACATCGAGCAAGTGCAGCTCGCCGGACCGCCACAAGCGCCCGAAGTGCTGCGGTTTGCACTGCATCTTTCATTGTGATATGGGAGATCGCAACGGACAGAGACGACCAGAGGCATACGAACCACTACCAGCGGGGACCTGTGACTTGTGCCATATTTCTCTTAACGTCTCAGGTAAGCATATCAGCTTTTGTTCCGAGTTTACAAACGGCGCGTACTCGGCCCTTCCGGTATGGCTACATTTTGCGCCACGTTTCTCGTGGCAGTTCACTGACGTTTCTTAGGCATGCGTGCGCGTATGTATGCGAAAATACTACTGGCAGACGGAAGCCTCAGGAGAGCATCTGAAATTATTGCAAAGTTGTACTGCCAGGAGAAACACCGTTCTTAACGACTCTAGTGACAAGTGGCCTGTCGCATCGAAAATACGTAGAATATCAAGTACTGCGTAACTTGAACTGGAGATACAATACTAGCACCAGTGTGACTTTGGCTGGCGAAGACAGGTAGTCGAAAAGACAGCTTGTGTATTCTGAAGATTTACTAGCGCTTTAGGTATATTACCGCGAATAATAAAAGCGCTACAACGCTGTATAGCAGTGTCAGGCGATGTGGCAGCACATATATTTTAAGAGCGGTAAAGTGGCTGCATGCACAAGCGGACAGACTCAGCGCTTTAAAAACGCTGAAACAGAACAAATTTTATTTGCATTTGGCTGTAAGTAGAAAACACAAAACGCATTAGCTGACAATCTACGCCTATATATAATGTATTATTTTTACGTAATCTTTATTTTCACGGTTGTATATTTTTCAAAGCATGAATATGCTGCAACATTTATATAGTAAATCCAACTAGGCTTACATAACGTGGCTGTGTTATGTGGTGAAATTGTAATATTGCTACTGGATTTTTTATATTGAGTCAGGTGTTTTATGAAAAAAAGGGTCCTTTTATTTGTAGCTTTATGTTAGGGCGTATAGTTGCCACGCAGAAATGAGTTCATTGCAAGGTTTTACCTTCCAATGAGCTGCATATGAACCGAAGTTTATCCTGTCTTGGCTATTGTAATGTGCATACAACAATTTTAAGTATATACAGCTGTAGTTGGCTTAGTCGCTGCAGCATATTTTGTGAAAGTAGAAGGCCATTTATTATTTTGCTGCTTCCATGCAGAAATACCTTTTTTCTTGTACCAAGAAACGCTGACAGTATTGAATAAAATGAAGTATGGTGTATGTTTCTACTAATTTAATAAAGGAAATTTCGTCTGTCATGTATCAGACATTAGTTTACCTTCTTGTACTAAACAATGCGTTATGTCTTCGGCTACTGCTGTTGTCCTGTGTATTTTGAATTTTGAAATGTATTTTTTTTTAGGTATTCAAGAAATGGCCGCAGCCAGAAGTCGCCATCTTATCCAGCACTTTATGGGCGAGACAAATCGTAGCAGGCACTTTCGCATATCTAATTAGCATATGATGCTATTTGTTGTAATTTTTCTGTCCACTTTCCTGTCTTTATGCATTTTCCTATTATTGTGCAAAGGGTAACAGTTTTACATTGAGACAGAGTAATCGCCCAAAGGGGAGACATGGCTGGAGGAGACAACAAACACAAGCCTCCCTTGTCCGTATGTCTATGTTGCGCAGTTGCTCTGTCATTATCTACCAACAAGCCCAAGTTCCTCATCAGCTACATTTACTAATGATCCGTCATTACAATTTCATTGACATAACATTGAAAGTACAGAGATACACAGGAAGACAGACTTGAACTGATGAAGAGCCATAGAACAAGGATCGCTGGAGTCAATATTTCGACAAAGAGAAGGAGATTTTTCTTCTCAAAACATTGGCTCCAATGAATTTTCTTGTTCAATCACTATTCACGATTAAAAGAAAGCATTATTGCTCTTGCTGAAGTATTATGCATTATGGCATAAAAATTAGCAGGGTGAAATATCAGGAATGTCAAAATTCTCGTATATTCCAGTGCTAGAGCGAAAGCCAGGAAAACAAGATGTACAGAACCACATTTTTATTTTTCACTGGCCAGCTTGGCCAGCTGCATTCCGACCTTGCACTTTGTTGCATTAATGACCACTGGAATTCGTTAATTGAATTAGCTTGGTGATTTACTTCTATTAAGAGACATTGAACTTGTAATGATGCAGCTAAAAATAATGCCTGTAAAAAAATTGGCAATGACATTTTAAGGTGGCAGGCTTGCAGTTGACTAGCAGATCACTTGATGGTATGAGCTCAGGTTTCAACCGAGCTTCCACGCACAAATCAGTTGCACATTTTTCTTTCATTGTTTAGATTTTCATAAACATAAGTACTGTTTCATTTTTGGCGGGCTTCTAGTTGTGTCGTAGGACCTAACTGTTTACCTTTATTTGTATTGGTAGCCGTATTACACAGACAGCTAAATTTTTATTGTAAATCGTGACATGATAGGACTAAGAACAATTCTGCCAATTTGTTGCAGGTACACTATGGCGGCTCCTGCTCCTGCGTCCTACCACCCCCCTGTCCTAACTGCGTCCACTAGGGAGTTGGGAGCCTTTGGCGGCTTCTGCCACTGCATCCTGCCGCCACCATGTCTTAACTACGTCCACTAGGGAGTTGGCAGCCTTAGTGATGATGCCAGCAGGCTGACAGCCGACAGAAAGATTCATGTAAATACCTGTAACTAAGCAGCGTCTTTTTGAGTGAAATGGCTTGTAGTCACTCAGCAATGAAAGAAGTAACTTCAAAGCAGTTCAGACTCCCTGCTATCTGTGCTGGGATGCTCAAGTCTATGCATTTTGTCTTAGCCGCCAAGAGGCTATGTGTATTAGGCGAAATGCGATGCAAATTTTGAAACTACAAGAGACCACTTGTACAATTTTTTTCTTGCTTAACACAAGAACTACTTTGATAAAGCTTTACCAATTTAAAAACAATACAATGTACTCTCATACATGGTATTTGGCATAAATTTACTAGGGCTTCCTCAATCGTAAGTAGGCCGATAATGGTGGATCCACACGACGGACGAAATCCATCTTTTTCGCGACGGACTGCGCATCACGTGACTACGCGCCACGAATTTGTGCCGTCCGCGCGTCGTCCGCGAACCCCACGGACGGGAAATGCCGAGCTATTTTTCACATCCGGATTTTGGGGGTCGAATGCTGCGGATTTAGCCTAGCATGCTCTACAGTCTAGCAACAAGCGCGGCTTTGGGATCTTTCTGACACAGCTTCATCGCTGCTGACACCATTCGTGTCCAATCCGGACAAAACAACAGCCATTGCGGCCAACCGTCGTTTCCTTTCGATCTCTATTTTCATTCAGAGTGAAAACACCTATGACAAATTCTTTGTTACACCAATGGCGCCATCTAGAGTGAGTAGAAACAAGCAATTATATTAACTTACGGCCACTGAGATACGCTCGGGCCGCCGCAACATCTTCGAGGCGATGTTCAGCCAATACAGCCACTCTAAGCTGTTAAGAATGGCCGTACGGGGTGGCAACGTGCCAGCTTTCAGCCCGCTGCACGTGTTCCAAGCCCATCAGACGGGGCGCCCTTCGGAGAACTGCGAAGGGCCGGCAGCCACGTGGCGCGCGATCAGCTCAGGAAATTGGTACTTGGCCGAGCCATCCGGGACAAAGCAGAGTTCTACGAAGCCCTCTGACGTCGGCACTGAAAGCTGGACGGTACCGAGAACTGTCCGGCCTTTTCACCTGTGTGTGAGTGCAGCACGAACATTTCCGTCCACGAGGCTCGAACGTGTCAGCCTTTGTGTGTGTAGGCTCGAACGTGTGTGCCTTTGTGTGTGTGAGCCATACTGCGGGGCGGCGGCAAGTTTACAATGATTGGACGAACATTCCCGACCATTCCTGCTCCGTCCACGCCGAGCTATGACGTCAAGCGGAGAGCTTATAAGCAGCGTTTGCCAATGCAGACTGCCAATGTATCTTGCTTAAACTGTTAATATGTGAATAAATCCTGTTCACCGAGTTCCTGTCTACGACCTTCATCCCCTTCAAATGGTGGCAGCGGCGAGATAGTCCGACTACTCCTACATCAGGTCGACAGCGGTAGGACCGTCCGACAAATCTTACAACCGGTGGCAGCGGTGGGATGCGACTACGGATCCTAGATCGGCCTACGACTCGGGAGACAGCAACAGCAGCTGACGGACGTTGGCACATGGTGACCGACCGGCATCCTGATCAAGTTGGAGACTACTTGAGATTGACCACCTCTTGCAACTGACTGGATACGGCGGGGAAGGACTGGTGATATGGTGCTGCTTCAGTGGGTAAGTGTTTGGTCTTGGCTGTAAGATTTACCAGGCTTCAATTTCACTGTGTTTTTGGATTTGATTCGCTGGGGTCTTTTTCTTGTATTTTGATTTGCGTGGGTATCGCAACAAGTATTGTGTGACAGCAGAGCCAAAGCTTAAAGTAGCGACCATGGTCCTAATGTGTTTGGCGAGAGCTGACCTGTTGTGGTTGTGTGAGGAGATCGGGGTGAACGTAGATGAGAACTTGAAGGAATCAGAAATTCGTAAGACAATTCTGGAAAGTGAGAATGATTTGAAATTCATAGAGCAAATGGGCAAACGAATTCTAAGTAAGAAACGGGAACAGGAAGCAATTAGGCAAGAACAGGATGAATTTAGGCAAAAACAGGAAAAAGCTAGGCAGAAACTAAAAGGCGTTTCGCAGGAAGAAGGCCTAACAGCAGTAATGAGGCAGTACATTGATGCACTGAACAAAGAGATTGAAGGTTTTGAGCAGTTATTCGAGCAAAGTCAACAGTGGTTTGAAAAATCTGTAGGCTGGACGCAGCGAAAGTGGCAGGAAGTAAATAGCAGATTTTGTTCAAAAGCCGAGGAAAGTAGTAGTACCTGTGAGAGTAGCAGCACGTTTACAAGTGAACTCGAAGTGCTAGCAGCTAACGAAGCCTTTGTGGCAACAGAGGCCGTTAAAGGCCAGAGTGAGAGCGACGAGGTGCTGTGCCAACAGATGACTGTAGAGACAGCTAGGCCAGCTGCGAACAAATTGGCATAGTTACCGCGCGTGTGCGTCGCATCTCATGGTAGCGAGGTCGTTAGCGAGGTACAGAATACTACGGACTTGACAGACGCGAGCACCCATGTCGAGTCAGATCTGCGTGCAGAAGTGAAGTGCGAACTGGACGATGCAGTTGAGAATAGTTCTCGGGGTGGCGAGCTCCGTAGCTCACGAGAGAACAACTGCATTGTTCAGGGATCGGTGCCGCTCTCCGCCAGTCTAGATAGCCTAGATGGGGATGATTCAGTTATTCTTCATTCGGACTGTGCGCGTGAGACAGTGATCGATACCGACGGGTTGTGTGCAGATGCACAGCGTGAGCTGGGCAATGCAGTAGAGGGCAGTTCGCAAGAGTGCGAGTTGCATAACTCGAGTAAAGCCTGCTGCATTGTGCCAGAGTCGGTTGAGCTGTCCGCCAGTCGAGGGAAAGTGAGAGTAGATTTTAATGTAAATCACTCAGACTTTGCGGGTAAGAGACCGATCCGGGCCGACGAGATGTGTAACGGCCAGCACGAGGCGCGAGATGACGGCATGAAAGAGAGTTCGAAGAGAAAGCTCCGCAGAAAGAAGCGCCGAAAGGATCGGAATGCGGTGGCTAAAGTAGCGAAGCCAAAGACGTCGACAGGCGCGAAAAAGCAGGGCGCGGAGAAGAGACAGGTGCGGTCGTCACGGACGATGTTGATGCATCCTAATCGTTCGAGCTACCGGTCAAAGGGGGACCGCGAAGCATGTTCGGCGCGGACGCGGACAAAGGGCACGGGGCAGTTAAATTCCTTGTCGTTCCGTCGTTCTCTTCGAAGCTCAGCGTGCAGTACAAAGAAGCGCAAGGTGGCAAGACGAGACCAGGTGGGGAGTAGCGACGCGGTCAATCGAGGACATGCTGAAAACGAGGCGCGAGGATGCAAATTGGCAGGGGACTCAAACGTCTTGGGGGAGCTGATAGTGAGTCAGCCCTTTTGTTCTTCCCCCGTAGCCAGAGTAGCTTTTAAACCGCGACCACCTCGGTTGCGGCTGAAAGTATGAGTCAGTCGTAAGCAATCGGGAACGGGAGGCCAAGAGAGCTGCCGTAGTAGTGTTGTTTTGTTTTATTTTTGAACATTTGCAAATTTTCGCGATTTGAGACTAGGATTGCTTTCAATATGTAAGGTATGAGCTCTGTTTATGATTTGTTTGAGAAGCTCGAGATTTGAAAGACCCGTTTTAAGTAAACCTGTAGTCTCGCGAGGTGTTCATTATTAAGTATATAGGCCTTCTTTTTTTTGTGTGTGTAAGTAACCTGAGTGTCAAGGTTATCTGTGAGAGGCCTATAGTAACGAGCGTGTGTTTTAGTTAACCTTCTTTTTTTATAAGCGTTTCTTTATTTTCTAAGGTTAACCGCGTAGATTTTCAGTAAGTGCGTGATTTGCACTGAGAAGAGCTCTTAGGTCCATTAGCACGTGCCCTGTGTGGACTAAAGGAACAAATGTGAGTCAGCGTGATGAAAACTTTGTATGATGCAAGCACGTGTTCGGAATAGGGACCACAAAGCTAGCGCGATTGGGATTGCGTACCTGTGGAGTTGGCCAGACTGTTCAGTGGCAACAGTACGTGAGATAAGTACGCCACTGCGATAGGGTAAGAACAGGCTGTTCGTGAAGTTAGGCTGCTTATGTTATGTTTGGGTATTGGTGTTTGAGAGCCTTCGGTTTAACTCTGCGTAAACCTTTACTCTTGTGCACCACGACAGTCAGGTTTGGTCGAACTGAAAAGGGAACGTGAACGCTCGCTTTGGCGGCACGAAATTTTGGGGAAAAATTTGGGATTCCCAGTTGAGTGACTTGCATTGGAATTGTGATAGGAGGCCTGGTGGGTTAGCAGCTGATTCCGGGCGTTTGAACGCTGAGCGGTATTGTGTTGCCGGGTCGGCTCTTCTGTGCCAGTAGTTTTAAGATGGTTGAAGGCATTCCAAGTACGCAGGGGTTGCAGAGAGCAAAGCCATCATCTTGCTCGCCAGCCATTCTCTTCCTGCCCAGCGGTTGCCAGCACTGGCCAGGCGAGATTTTCCGGGCCATGGAGGAGCTGTTAAGAATGGCCGTACGGGGTGGCAACGTGCCAGCTTTCAGCCCGCTGCACGTGTTCCAAGCCCACCAGACGGGGCGCCCTTCGGAGAACTGCGAAGGGCCGGCAGCCACGTGGCGCGCGATCAGCTCAGGAAATTGGTACTTGGCCGAGCCATCCGGGACAAAGCAGAGTTCTACGAAGCCCTCTGACGTCGGCACTGAAAGCTGGACGGTACCGAGAACTGTCCGGCCTTTTCACCTGTGTGTGAGTGCAACACGAACATTTCCGTCCACGAGGCTCGAACGTGTCAGCATTTGTGTGTGTAGGCTCGAACGTGTGTGCCTTTGTGTGTGTGAGCCATACTGTGGAGCGGCGGCAAGTTTACAATGATTGGACGAACATTCCCGACCATTCCTGCTCCGTCCACGCCGAACTATGACGTCAAGCGGAAAGCGTATAAGAAGCGTTTGCCGGCTGCTAGAGGGTGCTCGTGTCGTGCTCGTTGTCGGGAGCTGAGTGCTCTGTCATACTAGAAATGTACTAGTGATCTGTGTGCTCGTAAGCTGTTCGCTGTATGTTAGTCTTGCGGGCTCCATATGGGAGTCGCGCTAGACTGCCAATGTATCTTGCTTAAACTGTTAATATCTAAATAAATCCTGTTCACCGAGTTCCTGTCTACGACCTTCATCCCCTTCAAATGGTGGCAGCGGCGAGATAGTCCGACGACTCCTACATCTGGTCGACAGCGGTAGGACCGTCCGACAAATCTTACAAAGCCTACACGCCGAGAATCTGAGTATCGCTTTCGGAAACGGTGCCCACTCATCACGAATACATTGCTGTCGAAGCTTCTGGACACAAATTTAAACCAAATACAATCCTCAGTTTGAAAGTTACGGGCCACACAGTGGACGACGACGACTTGACATGTTCAAGGCGGACAGCAGTCGCTTCGGGCGTAGCCGCCATCTTTATTTTTCCATGGCGGTCGTCTACTCAGTCCGTCCGTCGTCTGGATGCGCTTCGCAGCCGGACGGGCGGCGGAATAAGCGTCCGCGGCACAGATTTGCGCGGAGCCGTCCGTCGTGTGGATACACCATAAAAGTACACCAAAACTGACTTCTTTTCCAAGTTCATCCTCCTTTCTCTGCACTGCTTCATAATGTATCTTTCTGATACCATTCTTACACGCAGCACAAGTCCTAAACACATGGATTGCATAAATTTGCAGCTTTTGCTGTTGGTGACTTCTGTGAAAATAAAGTTAATAAGCTATTTTTTCCATTTTTATTCAGCCATAATAAACTGAGCGGTGGCTAATAAGCAGTTAACTTTTTGGTATAAGGCCTCTCTTCATTGTCGTTAAAAATTTGGCCCTCTTAATGAAGGAACCAAATTTTTGGCTATGCCATTTTATGATGGTGCGTTATACAAAATTTGACATAATGTTTATGCCAGTGAAAAATTTTTTTTGCTTTAGGTATTTCGTGAAATTGAGATTTGTTCTATATTGAGGTGCCCTCAGTTTTCAAACAGAAATTCCAAATGGTCGTGTGCCAGGTTGGAACAGCTGGCATGGAATAGCCTACTTACACAAATAGGGAGGGTCTTCTACACTTGATTTTATGTTAAGATACTATTATTGATCCACAAAAGACAAAATGAAGGATTCCATTCTATAAGCAGCTCTTCACATTCATTTACACTTTTGCACATTTATATACCTTGAGTCTGGTGACTTGTGTCTGTTTTCATCATCTGCTATGTGCAGATGGTAAACTTCAGATTTGCCCTATGGTACAGAATATTTTGGAGCTTAAATATATGGATCTGTGTTATTCAGGTTGCCTCAAAATTTTACTTAAGCCATGCCGCACACTTGGGCCAAGCCTCTTGCGAACGACGTATAACCAGGCTCAACGCATGAGGGTCGAGTGAGTCCGGAGATCAAGGCAACCTGCTGTGCAACCAGCGTGCAACCTTTGGTGACCCCTCTAATGTTCTACCTATTTCACAGCTGTGCCTCACCTACCATCTATCCAAACAGCATCACCATCTGTGATCACTTATCGAACCATTGATGAATGTTGGGGTGGAGTGATTTGAACATTCTATTTGTCTCTTCAAATTCTTTGCAAATATTTCTGCTATTATAATTCATATGTCTTTAGTACCTAGCTTTTAATAGTTCCTTTCTCTTAGAATTCTCACCATCTACTGCTGCTATTATAATGTATACCTGCCTTTAAGCCCTGTTTCTTGTAGTTCTTTTGTAATTGTGGATGTAATTGATAGGTTCCTAATTTTTGTTATACAGAAGGCCAAAATGCCAACTTACGGCATTTTTTCTTCCTTTGATAATCTACAGCACTGCAATGTGTTCAAGAAATGTAACATAACACGGGCTCTGGTGCAGGATAAATTTAGGAGCAATATAGAGTACTTATTTCAAGCACCCATTATTTTTTAAAAACTCAAGGATATAGGAGCACAAGAAAGAAATTATTGAACTGGAAAAACATCGCTTCCCCTCATAAGTCTGGTAATAATGTGACTTCCTTTCACTGCAAAGATACTGGTACTCGCAGACAAGGTTTCAGACATGAAAGCTATGATACCCTTGGCATTTCTCAGTGCTTATTTGCCACACTGACGAATGTCAAAAGCAGCATAGGTTTCATGCACACATTGGTTGTATTACACCTTTTGAGTATTGCATTTCTTAAACACTCAGGTTTGCAGCAGTGCTTTAAATAGCAGATGTATTTCCTAATTTTCAGAATTTGTTAGTGCAAGAGTAACGCTACAGATCATGTAAAAATAATTTTACAGACTATATGTCCATGGATGCATGGTTCTTCTGATGACGTAGCAGTGCCATGTGGTTGGGGGATGAATGTCTATTTCAGATTTAAATATTGGCGTCCAGGCCTGGGTTAGTATCCTACACTGAGTATTCTAGGTAAGAGCCTAGTTACTCGAGGAAAGTGAATTAAACTAGGAATTATAAACATCAAAGGTCTTGTTCGGGACACTAATGTAACAATCAGCAAGATTCTTTGTGCATTAATTTCCAGATTTGCAAGATTATATTTTGACTGGTTTCATTAATGCGAGAACAAATATTTGTTTATTCTCATGCTAGAGTTGGCTGCCCCCATTCGCATACAACCCCTTTACAGGCTAAAAATTCAGTGTAATAATAGGCTGTTTGTTGGTTTTGCACCGTCAGTGTTAAGGGATGCAAACGGTGACATACAACAGAATGCAGAAAAATGTCTAAGGAATGCAAGCAGGGCATAGGGCTTTTTAGGCAGATGCGTGCATGTGCTATTTATAAAACTCCCTATGGTATGCCTCAAGGCATTTTTACCCTTTTAGTAGAAACATTGACGCCCACTTATTAAGGGGAAATGCTCCTCGAAACCACTTTTTTTAATTATTTGTACTAGAGATTTGAATGTGCCGCCATTCATAGGGAGTTTTATGTAGATTTGAATTGCCATTGGTTTTTGTGTAGCTGGTGTTTTTTAGTTATGTCCTACGTAGTGGCAATATATTTTTATGGGCACTTTCGTGTGTAAAAAGTTTCGCAAATAGTTTCATGCTGTATCTTATTTAGCTAGTTGTATACCGTGAAGTGGCGATACCTATCCAAACAGCTTGTACAATTTCTGGAACTATGCAAAAATATCTAGGCCACTTTAAATAATTTTTACAGATTGCAATTTCAATTAGATATCGGTATTCTGCACATTTTGAAGAGTATGTATGCCAAATTTCTTTTCTATAGAACAATTATAAGTGCACAAGGTCATTCTCATGCCATTATGAGAAAGAATTATTGAAGTATTCTCAATAATTTTTTTTCACAGAGTACATGAGAGGTATGCAAGATTAGTAGGCAGGCCTTCCTGCCTGCCTACTATCTTGCATACTTCTAGTAACTTTACTTGCTGTTTGAATAGATATCGGCACCTTGCAGTCTACAGGGAGCTGAGTTAGCTGCAGCACACTGCTTCTTGTGAAGATTTAATACACAAGAAAATGCCCGCAAATATCACTATGTATTTTGCCGTTGTGTAGGGCATAACTCAAGATGCACCTAAACAAAAACTAATGGAATATATGAAATCTGCATGAAGAACTCTACAATTGGCTCTCTTTTCAAACCTCTAGTACAAATAATAAAAATATTTCGAGTATTATTCAATCAGCAAAACGTTCCCCTTGCTACAGTGACCTACAACATAGCGACGCAAAGTTTAAGGCAAGTCCTTTTGTCGAAGCGAATCTGGGCTGTCTTCCCAAGAGCTTCTGTTAAAGACGGTGAATTTTCCTGCATTTGCCAGAAGTGCAATACTAAAATGTTTGTGAATGTGCCATTGGTATTGGCACGCTAACAGAAAAAAACACAGTTCTGTGAAATGTAGACTTGATTATAACTTTGTTGGGCATTTAAATTTTGACTCCATTTATTTATGTTGTGTTTTGTACTGAGTGTTTCAGCGGTGACTGCCACTAATTATTGAACATAACTGCTTCATGACAGTGCGACAATTTTCACTAACAGAAATTTATAGCAGTGGCAGGCATTAGAATTACAGTACTCAATAACGTCTACTTTGTAAGAACTCAGACTAGCACCAGTTCTGAGATACACATACCCAAAAAGTAATGATCAAATAGATTTCTCTTCCACACAGAATTGTCCCACAAGGCTTACAGGAGGCTTTTTGGCAAAGTAATATCTGAAAGATTAAAGCATGTTCGACCAAGTATGGTGACAAATATTTCAGAGCTGCCAGTCTGAGGACTCCTACAAACTAACAATACCTTCAGAACTGACTAGCTTCAATATTGGGATGTCAGCATTTCCTTGAAATTAATGAAACTTCAATTATCGTGATCTTGTTTAAGAAGACATTGAAATTAACATGCAGTTCTAATCTCTGTCACTTTTGTAAATATTTCCCAATTATTTTTTCAGGCTACAGTTTTTGGTAATAATGTTATTCATTGCAGAAAGAGCTAGTACATGGCATTTAATAAAAAAAGGTACTGGTCATTGTAGATTTTGCGTCTTGAGCATTTGTTCTGTTCCACCGCTGTTTCTTGAAATCTGAAATGATGTACTCAGCTCTTTGTTAGCGATAAACAGGGAAATCTGTCACTATGTTTTGTTTAAAATGGAGCTGATCAACCCAATAGTTAGGCTATTTGCTAATTATAAATTACAACGATAACAGCACAGGACCATAAAAACAGATTGATGCTGAATAACAGCTGCGCCCAGCTACATCCACGCAACTGTGCCACACAATGTGCATGTGTTCAGAAGAGCCAAATGCCCCAGAGAGAAAGCAAGAGTAACTTATTGTTCGTCATCTTGTACAAGCAGATTATGCGCCAGATGTAATTTATACTCAGTAAATACATAAATCAGTCACGTGAGGTGTCTTGCTTTAGGTTGCAAATTCGAACTTCTTGTCATCTTCCTTGTTTTTATTTTGCTTTCTTTGAGAGCATGAGTGACTTGATTGCCTTGGCACCTATTGTCAAAACTGCTTCATCACTGGGAATCACGAAAGTTCATTTACACATAAAATTCGCAGTAACTGATATGGTAGGCTTCGACCTTAATTTTCTTATCTTTCATATGTTTATCTACCAAGTAGTTGTATCGTTCATTGGGACGTATCCACGCAATGCACAGTGGGAACCCAAATTATAAATATCTATTCTTGCTTTCTACCCTGCTCTACAACATAATGAATATACAAAGCAAAACTATAAGGTTGCAATTGTCCCCCTTAACCAGAGTTTTGCTTAGAATTTGAAAAACAACATTGACATCCTGCTATGGTGTGAGAGTTTCTTTGGGCACCAAGTGAACTGCGTAGCACCTGTGCTAGAGCACATAACAAAGCAGAAAATCGCACCAGATTGGAATGGCAGTGTTAAGTTAAGAACATATGTTTTATTTCACACACCATTAATGTGGCATATCATCTGCTCTCGTTTTGTGGGAACGCATACATTGGGAAGACAATTTTTTGCGCCAATCTTACCTTAGCGGGACACCAGAGAAACGTAGAAATCAAGAACAGGTATTCACACTTTGTTGCCCACAGTGTATTATCTGGATGTGTTTCACTCTACAAAAGACTGCTGTGGTAGATAATCATAAAGACAAAGACAAAAGAATTAAAAGAGGTATGTGTCAGTCATCCTTCCATGACATCCAGTGTTTATAGAAACACTTCTTTCTGTATATGTGCCAAGCCGTAGGGAGGCTTTACGTAAATCAATCATGCTTTCCAAGTTAAAAATCGGAATAAGGACAATCACAAGAACATTGTATGAGTGATTTGTAAATGTGGCACCTAATGTAACTTATTTACGTATGCGCTGAGGGTAGATTACAGCCAGGGCATAATCTGCTCTTACAGGATAACTTGTGATGAGTAAAAGAAACTTTCTTCACATCTTCCTCCTTGTTTCTTTTGGATCTTGGTGCACCATGTATATTGTTACGGCTGCATGCATGCAGCTGGGTATAGGTTATGTGTTCTGCTTCCTCCCTTGTCCTCATTATTCATGTGCTATCTTTGCCGTAACAAAATACAGCTACCTGTGCTACATATTTTGTCAGCGTGTTTGCGTTACGGCAAGTTTTGTATTAGTGGTTATTGCAATCTGTGAAATTGTCTGTGTCAGCTACTATACTTTGTCTTGGAAAAGTACGTTTGTCAACATAAATAAACAATTAGTATAAATGTTGCTGTATTTATTTTTGTAATATTATCTGTTGTGAAGCTTTTATACACTGTTGCATGTTGTTTGACAGAATAAAATTGATGCACAACTTTTTAATGTAGTATTTTTCAGATCAATTTTCAACTGACGCTAACACGCACAAGTTGTGGGGGAAAAGTGCCAACAAGAGTACCATAAGGTAGGACAGCTGTTTTTACTGTTAGATTGGATTATCAATTGCCAAGCAGTTGTTTTTAGCAGGCATAGTATAACGCATAGATTATGTAATATAATTTGGAATATTGTTTTTATTGCACTTGATTATCTGGGTCTCCTCTGTACATAAGTGCAGCCTTTTTTATTTGTTATGTGTAGCTTACTTGCTTAAAATGTTAAATCGTAAGTTCTAAATAAAAACATGTCTCGAAGAACAGTGAAATAGGTTTAACTTAGAAATGTTTTGACATTAGAGACTTTTGCAGCGCTGAATTGAACTTCTACACGAGTTACATAATATTTTGGTGTCTCGTTATGGTTGCGAGTTGCATTGCAGTGTCATGCTTATGCACCTGCAGGCTACATATATTTAAGACTGTTTTGCTTGGTTGGCTATTGATTCCAGTTTAATAGTAATGAGAACTGTCTTGCTTTCATGGTGATTCTGTGCTGACTACTACATTTGAATTTTCCAGAAGATAACAAAGGGTGATGAAATGTTATCTTTTTGTTGCTAACCTGCCATGTCTTTTTTGGCAAGCTTGCTATGGGTTCTTTCGTATATGTTGTCTTTTTACAGTAGTCATCTTGAGAACTAGCCGTAGTCGTGCGTACTTTCAGCAAAAGTTGGTGACACATTTTGAAAATCGGTTCGACACTGCCATCCGAGAGTCAAACGATTTACATGGATTATTTATTTTACTCTATTTACAAGAGTCCTGCACCACGCACTAAGGGTAACTTGACACACACTGCTAGAGTTATCAGACTCATCAAGAATAGTTACCCGAATCCTTCCGCAGTGGTCATGTGACCCTTTATCTTGAGTCGTCTGACTCATGCAGAATAGTTAACGGACTCCCTCAGCACTAGTCGTGTAACTCTTTTGAGAGGGTTAGCAGACTACTACAAGAGAGTTCCATGACTATTGTGTGTGGAGTCACGTAACCACCTTGTTAGTCTCGGCACAGATAGTCTCGGGACTCTCTGCCGAAAGAGAGTTCGCGTGTCTCCCACATAGTGTGTCGTATACGTGGCGATTCCAGACTCTTCGAAAAGAGTAAGAGCTACTCTTTTTTTTCTTAGTGTGTAGGAAATAACGAAGTCGTACTCCTGCAGTCGAAGAGCCCAACGTGCCAGTCGTCCACTCGGGTCAAGGAGATTCATTAACCAGCATAACGCGGGGTGGTCGGTAGCGATAGGGAACGGGCGTCCCTCGATATAGGGCTGAAATTTGTGCACAGCGAAAACAGCTGCCAAGCATTCTTGCTCGGTCACACTGTAATGACATTCTGCCTTAGTCAAAGAACGACTAGCATAAGCCAGAACGTGTTCAGCTCCTTGATGACGTTGCACTAGTACGGTACCGATGCCGATGGCACTGGCATCAGCGTGCACTTCCGTAGGTGTGGATTCATCGAAGTGACGAAATATGGACCCTGACGTCAGTAGAAACTTTAGCTGGCGGAACGCGGCCTCGCAAGCCGATGTCCAGTTGAAAGGGACGGCTTTTTGGAGAAGACATGTTAGGGGGTACACCACGTCGGCGAATCTTGGGACGAAGGTACGAAAATACAAGCACAGCCCCAAGAAACTCCTCAACTCCCGCACTGACTTCGGTGCTTCGAAGGAGCTGACGGCCTCAATCTTCCGTGGATCTTGCCTCACACCGTTTTTGTCGACCAGACGCCCAAGTACTAACGTCTCAGTTTCCTTGAAACGGCATTTCTTGGAATTTAGGATCAAACCGGCTTGTTTGACACAATCCAGAACAAGGCTGATACGGCTGTTATACTCGCTCAATGTGCTGCCAAAAATCACCACATTGTCGAGGTATGGTATGGTATGGTGAAACCTTAAAGAAGTCCTGCAGATCGTGAGTCCTCACGAAGCGGGCCGCTCCCACGTGCGAACCGGAAGGCCCAGCCTTTCAGCCGCATTGTGGGCCTGCTGGACAGCCCAGAGTTGGTCAGCCAGAAGAGGGCTGCGGAGAACCGCCTCCCATCTGGCCGAGCTGTTAGCGATGATAGAGCGTGACCGGGCACACTGCCAGAGCATATGGTCTAATGTGGCTATATCTCCACAATCGTGGCAGGTAGCGTTGGTGTAAGTATTCGGATATATTTTATGTAAGAGCGACGGATTCGGATAGGTATTCGTTTGTAGTAGACGGAGCGTTAATGCTTGAGCTCTATTGAGGCGCGGATGAGGAACAAAGTAGGTTCTACGGCTGAGATAGTAGTGTCTAGTAATCTCGTTGTAAGTGGAGGGCGTGTCCCTGTTCTCTGGGGAGTCGGCTTCCGATTGGTCGAGGCTAGCGCGGTGGGCAAGTTCACGCGCAGCCCCGTGAGCCGACTCGTTGAGGTTGGGAGGAGCACCCTTTATCTGACCCTGATGTGCCGGAAACCAATAAATGAAGTGGTGCGTGATTGCCTTGCCCCCAATAAGTCTGAGGGCCTGTTTGGAAACGGTGCCTTTTTCAAATGCTCTGACTGCAGATCTTGAATCACTATAGATGACATCCCGTGAGCTATCCAGCAGGGCTAGTGCAATAGCCATTTGTTCAGCTATTTCGGAGTCCCTCGTCCGAACCGAGGTAGCATTGGTGATTCCTTGCCGACCATCAACAGTGACGATGGTGAACGCCCGACGTCCCTTACCAGAAGCGGCATCCACAAAGCTGACCTGTCGCTGATCAATGTGTATTTGCCTAAGGAGGTTGGCCGCCCTTGCCCTCCTTCTGCCGCGATTATGATCGGGGTGCATGTTCCTAGGTATTGGCGCGACCGGTATTGTCGAGGTAGCACAAAGAAATTTCCCATTTTATTCCTCGGAGGATAGTATCCATGAATCGTTCGAATGTTGCTGGCCCATTTCAACGGCCGAACGGCATAACGTTAAATTCATAAAGACCGCCTGGTGTCACGAAGGCCGTTTTCTCCTTATCGTATGGGTGCATGGGTATCTGCCAATACCCTGATCACAAATCCAGTGATGAAAAGTAGGCAGCGTAATGTAAACAATCGATGACATCATCAATTCTAGGAGGTGGATACACATCCTTTTTGGTGACCGCATTCAGTTTCCTGTAATCAACGCAAAACCACCAAGATCCATCCTTCTTCTTTACTAAGCTCACTGTGCTGCCCACGGACTTGAGGACTCTTGAACAACACCTTTCCGCAGCATGTCTTTCACCTGTCCTCTCTGCTCTGTCCTCTCTGTTGAAGAAACGCGGTAAGGCTTTTGCTGAATGGGGTGCGCAGATCCGGTGTCAATTCTGTGGCGAGCACGAGTACGCGGAAGTGAAGCCTGCTTGTCGCCTTGTGTGAAATCGAATACAGAAAGATGTGCCCACAAAACTTGTGCGAGAGCGTGGCGCTCATGTGAGGGCAACGCCTTGTTGATCATCCATAGGATCTGCTTTTCAGAAGTGCTTTGGTGAGGATCGCTAGTATGAGACTGCTCCTCCTCGCTTAGAACTGTAATGGAGCTGTAAGTAATCTCGTCAAATTCAGCGAGCTTCATATCACACGGAAGAACAGCACGGACGCAAGAACAATTGAAAGCCCACAAATTTGAGGCGCCATTCACTACTCTCACGACAGAGCGTGGTACAAGTGCATCTTTCTTTGCGCAGCTCAACGTAAGTAGCTGGACTTGCGCGTCAAACGATGAAAGGTCGGCAGCAGCGGAGTTGACAGGGATACGTGACAGCGACCAAGGCGGTAGCATCAAATCGTTCGAAACAACACAATAGTTTTTCACTGGTAAGGATGTGTCAGCAAGGGTGGAGGGAAGCGCGCTATTCAAAGTAATTTTGCCTGTGCCACAGTTAACGGATGCACCAAAATCCTGAAGAAAGTCAATCCCGAGAACCACATCATGAATGCACCGTGGTAGTACGAGAAATTCTGTTTTAAGTTCTTCTCCTCCGAACAAAACACTTGCAACACAAATACCAAGAGGAACTAGGCACTCTTCACTGACACCACGAAACGTCACATCACCATTCCACGGGAAGATAACTTTCCGACCCAGCCTCTCTTTGAAAGTCACACTCATGACGGAAACGGCAGCACCAGTATCCACTAATGCTGTTGCAGGTATACTATCAATTAACACACGCACTTTGTTCTTGACCATCATAATAGGCAGAGGAGTATTTCGCAGAGACGCAGACTGTCCGGCGACCTTACCTCCATCGGCCGCGCCGGCTAGTTTCCCGACGGCGGTGGGGACGTAGCACGTCGCCGTGCTGACGGTGGACGGCGTTGGCGACTGGTTGCGGGCGTCAGGCTGCGGTCTGAAGCTGGCGAGCCACTCCTTCTACTACGTTGACGGAAGGTATTCCGGGGTGGCGCGCCTGTGGTGTTTGCTGTATGAGGATCTGTCGGCCAACCGTCGTCATAACTGTCTCGTTCAGAATTAGGCCAAGTTGGTGGTGTGCCATATGTTGTTGTCTGTCTACGCCGGCGACAAAAACAAGCAATGTGTCCTGAGGCGCCACAGCTGTAACACACAGGCGATGCGCGACCGACGTTGTAAGCCTCCGGGTCAACCCTGAGACGCTGCGAATAATAAACGCGATCTTCCGAATTCAGATTCGTGGTGGAAGCTCGACGAGTTCGTTGATCGTGCGTCATGTCGCCGGGAAAGGTACGTCGGTGCTGTCGCAGCTGATCGACTCGACACTCTGCAACGCCTAGCATGGCAGACAATGCGGCCACAGCAGATGCACGTTCTTGAGGTTGGTTGGAAGCGCAGCCAAGCTGATCGACATCCGCCCCTTTGGTGTGTCGTTCAAGTTCTTCGCGCACAATTTGTCTTATAGTTGCCGCAAGGTCAAATCGAAAACTGTAGTTGTCATTTTCGTCAACGCTTGCCACCGTTGTAGCATTTGCTAACCTGCCGAACTGTGGCGTGATACGGCGCAGCTTCAAGGCCTCAAATGTGCAGCAATGCTTGATGAGGTCGGCGACTGAGGCGAGACTCTCCTTTCCAATTCAATAATTGCACACATCCTCGGCTATGCCTTTGAGAAGGTGTCCAACTTTGTCCTCTTCGGACATTCGAGGATTGACCGTTCTGCAAGGCTTCAGGATTGCCTCTATGTACGTAGTACAGGTCTCATCTGGGACTTGAGCACGCTGCAGCAATGTCTGCTCCGCCCGCTTCCTTATCGTGGTGGAATCGCCGAAGCACTCTGTGAGGTGAGTAACGAAGCTGTCCCACGTTGTGCAGGTATCTTAATGGTTCTCGAACCACACTAGCGCAGTGTCTGTGAGGAACAGAACCACATTGTCGAGCTGAGCCATGGAGTTCCAGCCGTTGTACTTGCTAACACGCTTGTAGTGGGTTAGCCATTCCTCCACGTCTTCGCCTAATTTTCCTGAGAAAGGGCGGGGCTCCATTTGATGCATCAAGGCGCCGGTTGTTTGCACTGGAGCAGCCAGAGAAGGCTGTTGGTCGCCGCTGTGGGACATCGGGATCTCAAGTGGTGTTGGAGGCAGGCGAGCGAAGCGTCGCTCCGACGTAGCACTTGCTGCAGCAGCTCCGTCGTCTTGGTCGAAGTCCCCCCCACCTCCACCACAAAACTGTTACGGTGAATGTTAAACCGGCTTTTTTTAAGGGACGAGATTGATGGTGAAGTCAAAATGGCGTCCCGAGGCTGCACCAGCTAACGTCTTCTTTCTCTTCTGCTTGCCCAGCTCATGCCATGGCAATATATATATATATATATATATATATATATATATATATATATATATATATATATATATATATATATATATATATATATATATATATATATATATATGTATGTATATACACATTGCTTGTTTTTGTCGCCGGCGTAGACAGACAACACAAAACAAGGTAAAAGCGGAAGCCAACTATTCGACAAGTTCACTTGCCCTTTTTAATCCGACATATGCTTTCCTCGCCAAGGTATACAGGGTGTTCCAACTAACTTTAGCCAGAGCTTAAAAACTGAATTGAATTGTACGATGACGCGACCAAATCCATGTTGCTCACTTTTACGTGTAGTGGGTCACTCACTCATAATTAGTCACGATTATTTAACCAACCTAACCAGCTGTAGAACGAAACAACGATGGTCCAGAACACGGCGAAAAGTGGACACAGCCTGGCTGGGCTCTTTTCTGGAACCGTGAAGGTTTGGTCTTTGTAAATATATCGTAAATAGTTTTATACACGTAACATTTGGTGGAGGATGGTGTACTCGCCTTCTTCGCAACGCAGCTCCGCAGTGGACGCAGTTTGTGACAATGGCTCCTGGGGAAGACACGTTGTCTACGCCTGCACCAGCACTACCGGCTACCCAGACCCTGCAGGTTGTCCTTCCACATACGGATGACCGCGGCACATTCTCCGGTCTCGGTGGTATGGACGTACAAGAATGGCTCATCATGTACGAACATGCTTGCAAGGGGAACAGGTGCGACCTGTTCTATGTTACGGAACTTTCTATGTTAACGGAACTCCATGCGATTGCTCCCAAACACGCGAAGAGGAATTTACGAGCTGGGAGCTGTTCAAGCAGAAGCTATCCGGCATTTTTGACAATCCCTCTTGTCGACAGCTAGCTGCTAAAAAGGAGCTCGCTACGCGCAGGCAAAGAGCTACCAAGCCATACGTTTGCTATATACAAGACGTCCTCGCCCTTTATCCTAAATTCGGCACGTCTATGGCAGTGTCCTACAAGGTATCAGATATCCTAAAATGCATTCCGTATGACGGATTTTATCTCCTGGCTTTAACGATGCTTTGACTGCCGACGCCGTCGAAAGGGAATGCCGTCGCTTCGAGCTAGCAAAGAACCACCGTGTCGCCCATTAATGTTCCCCCTGCCGAATACCGCCACAATATTGCCTTGGATCAACGAAGACAGCCCGCCACGGTCATGCGACAACGTCACTCGCATTGCGCATCGCTAATTTGAAGCTGTGTTTCGCGCCTCCCCCCGCAGACGCTCTGGCACTACTCCACCGCAACAATATCATTTGTTGAGTACGTGGTGCGCCAGGAAGTCGCTAACCTGAGCTGACCTGCTAAGTTAACCACCCTGACGCCAGCATGACTCCTCCTATGACCATGCCCTACCGCAGCCCTTCCTTCCTTCCCGTTATTGGAATCTGTATGCATGGCACACACCAGAAGACTAACCGGTCTGTTTCTGCTGCAGCCGAATTGGTTATGTTTCCCGGCACTGCCGCAGTTGTTCTCCGCCCGAAACACCTTTTGATATCCCTGCACAATGCCTCGAAGCGCTTCCCCTAGCTGCTCCTTCGCGGCTTCCAACGCCTCTGGTGCTGACCGCCGTCGTCAATCACGCCCACCTCAACTTCTCCGCTCTACTTCGCCGTCGTACTCAGGAGCCACCCTGCCCGAAAACTAGAGGATGCGGCACCTCGAGGTGGTGCTGCACTGTCCGACTTACCGCAATATCCTCCACTGGCGCTATTAACAACGTGCAACCTACTACATTTTCAATCAAACGGCACACCTGTCCAGCACTCATCGATGACGGTGCACACAACTCTATGATGAGCCCTCTACTTTGTCGCCATCTAAAGACAGTTCTCACAGCTGCCATCACTCGGGTCGTACTCATCGCCGATGGCAGCATGGTTGGCCTAGTAGAAATCTGTACATCCCTCGTCAGCGTTGCTGGTCGCCATACTGTCGTCCTTTAAACATACTTGCCAACTGCCCCCATGACCTAATACTTGGTCTAGACTTTCTCTTTGATCATTGTGCACTCTTCGATTGTTTCGCAAGCACTGTTTGCCGTGACCTAGCTCTCCTCTCCAATGCGCCTCCGACTGTCTGACTGACTGAGCAGTCCGACTGACTTTGTTCATGTCCCACCGCACGTCCTGATGTACATCGAAGTGCCACCTTCGCGCCAGTTCCAGCTGGTAATTACATTGCTCCACCAATTACTGCCTTTGTTCTCCCGCACGATATCACGGCCCCTCATGCCGTACAAGATTTCCTGTAGTGAATTTTGGCTTCACAAAGTAAGTGCTACGAGCAGGAATATCCCTGGCCACGATGAGTGTTTTGCCAGATCACTTCGTTAACAATTTTCCCGTCAGCGATTCCTGTGAGCCTTGCAAGTCCGCCAGTAGTTCTGGCAAGGACATTACAAAAATGATTGCCCCGGACCTCTTTCCTGGTGAAGCTGAAGCTCTCCGTAACCCATTGAATTCTTATAGAAACATTTTCGGCCCAAACGACCATCCCTTGGGCCAGACATCCCTTGGAGCTGTGCCCGTTCATCGACAACCCTACCGATTTTCAAAGCTGGCGCGCCAAGTCATTTATTTTATTTATTTCTACACACTGCAGCTCCATAGGAGAGCTATTGCAGGAGTGGGCAAAACAGTGGGGAACAAAAAATAAAGGTAAATCAACAATGACTGTTTGACGTAATACGCCTGCAGAAACCCGCAAGGTGAAGAGAAGTAATGAATAAAGGGATAATCAGACATCCACCCGTTCGTAGCAATTGCTACAAAGGAAACCCATACGGGTTCCTCGAAAGAAAAGCCTCATAGTTGAAGAAAAATTCGTCCTGGTTCGGGACTCGAACCCGGGACTACCGCCTTTCCGGGGCAGACGCTCCACCATCTGAGCTAACCAGGCGGCTTGGCGATGGCAGATCGAAGTTGAATTTGTCGACAACACGAAGCAAAGGCAAGTGTTTGACGTAGTATTTCTGCAGAAACCCGCAAGGTTGAGAGAAGTAATGACTGTTTCAACACCGTTACAATCATTTACAACATCTTACGAATCGTTTTCATCAATCCTTAAAAGCAACGGCACAGCGATATGCATACACAAAAAGTATAAACTAAGCCTAATTTATGAAGTTAGACGTACTGGTATTCATAGAGAGCACTTTCGAATACGCTTATCGGGAGTGAACGAAGGCAGCCAGGTAAGGAATTCCATACTTCTATTGTGCGGGGAAAGAAGCTGTACTTGAAAGCATTTGTACGGGCATAGAAAGGGTTAAGATTATGCTCGTGGAAGTTACGCGTGCAAGAAGGCTTGGTGAAAGATATCCAAGCAGTGTTTGAAGTATGATAGGACTTGTTAATTATGTTGCGCAAAAATTTTATTGATTCCACATCACGACGTACTGAACGCAATTGTTTCAGCATAGGGAGGGCAGACGACGGTGAAAAAGAGCGGTCATGCGGGCGAAAAATGAAATGGACTGCTTTTTTCTGAACTGCTTCTAGTTTGATTATGTTGGTTTAATTATGGGGTGACCAGACTGTTGCGGCATAATCTATAATAGGGCCAACAAGAGTTTTATAGATTAAGAGTTTAGTTGCCTTCGGAGCCTTTTGCATAATACTACGTAAGTATCCAAGTTGTTTTAGGGCCTTGGAACATGTTTGGTCAATGTCTGTAGTCCTTCAGAGATTGTGAGTAAATGTTACACCAAGGTATTTGTATTGTCGATCTCTGGTTAAAGGGGACCTATTCAAGGACTATGTCGCCATTACAGGTGCTGCCCTTTTCGTGAAGGAGAAAACGACCGTTTTTTTTTTTAATTAATGTTCATTTTCCCTTTTTCACACCATCACCGCAAGAGACAAAGGAATCGTTTAGTCGCTTATAACTAGCCGCAGAGTGAGTCACGTCATCTAAGACGCAATCGCCAGCACAAAGACGAATGCTGGATGAAGCATTTTTGAGAGGTCATTGACATAAATTAAAAACAATAAAGGACCCAGGACGTATCCTTGAGGAACCCCGGCGCCTACTTCAAGTATGGATAACATTGCAGAACTAAAGTCGACGTATTGGGACCGGTTAGAAAGGAAACTAGTAATGCAATCGACCAGACGGGAAATTTTTAGTATCACATTTAAATTTTGCGAGAGGTGAGAGTGAAGTAACGAAACGAAAGCTTTAGAAAAATCAATGAAGATAGCGTCAATCTCTTAACCGACTTCAAACATGACATTCCTTATCAATTAGATCTCGGTAAACAGCGTAATAGTACTGAAACAACGTCTCAAGCCATGCTGAACATTAGTTAGAATGTTGTTGGACTCAAGAAAAACTATTATGTGTTTGTAAATAATATGTTCCAGCATTCTGCACAATTTGGAAGCTGAAGAAATTCGTCTGTAATTCATTACGTCTGTCTTATCGCCTGTTTTATACAAGGGTATTATTCTTGCAAGTTTCCATGATGAAGGAACCATTCCTGTATCTAGAGACTTATTGAACATAATTTCAAGATAGCGTGATGTCCATTGTGAATAGAGAAGTAAAAACGTATTCGGAATACCATCAGAGCGACTAGAATTTCTGTGTCTAAATTCAAGATCAGATTAGGAACACCTTTAACGCCAACTCAAATGTCGGAAGTAGAAAAATCTTAATCATTATCAAAAGCAGGGTGATTTTATTCCTAACCAATACCGCAATTTGACACAAGAAATAACCTGTCCTTCATCGTTTTTGCTGAATAATGACTATCTATTAATGGACAAAGATTGGTTAAACACTGAAATGGGTGAACTTGCCGAAGTTGTTAATTATAATTCTCTTACTGCTCGTATTTTATTGCAGCTGTTCTTAATAACTTTTTTTTTGCTGTTGAGCCACTTTCAACTCCATGTAACATATCATAGAAGGTCTCCCTACAGTGTTTGCACTATGTGACCTCCTGTACATTATCGTACCCACCTTTGTATATGCTTCTTTATCAAACTTCAAGCTTTAACGCATTATCTTAAACCAGGGCTGAAAACTAGGGATTACCAAAAACTGAAGTTCATGATGGAGTTCCTTTCTTCACCAGTTGTGCGGGATGGCAACATGACGTTTTAGTCTATGCGAGTGCGCGTGCGGTTAAGAGCAATTTGGAAAGGCCAAAGTTCTTTATCATTTGAAAAAGAAACACGACGAAAAAAACTCAAATTCATATTCGCGCATTACACGCTATATGTGTAAAATATCATTCAAAGACGATAGACTGCTGAGGATAATAACTGCGGCCTTCATACTGCTGCTATTGAGAATTCTGGTTAGTATGCGCTCAACTGCCAAAGCGCCTGACAGACATATCAGCCTCAGCTGCGGGACTTGGAAAATATTTTATTGATTTTTGGGTATACGTAGCCCAGTTAAGACAGACGTACAGTAGAGTTCCTCGTACCGATCAGAATCTCTCAGTGCTGGATCGTCCGTTACTATGCCCCAACATCTTCTATTGGCCTGGAATGCAAAGTTCATGATTACGTAAGTTGCAGATAATTTCCGTAATATATTTTCCCCTCAATCTAGTGCATAAATTAGAACGCGTCTTTCATAGGACAGTACAATACCGTTTTATTGGTTTACTGCGTGGCTTCAGTTGGGGTATGTTCTGATATTGCCCTTAGGTAAAACTTGGCGGGGCACCACAGTTCTACTCAATAACATACTAGAAGTATTTGAAGATTCAACAAAACACCCAACATCTACGGTTACCAAAATTGAAAGTGAAGGACAATACAATGACTGTTACGAGGGCGAATCAGAAAGTCCTTGCCCCTGCTTTTTTTGCCATAATAAGCTAGATACATGTGTATTACAAATGCACGTACCATTCTCCCTACCTTACATTATGTTTCTACCTAGTACCCACGGTGGTTTAGACATTTGCCCCATCGCAACATTAAGTTTGAGATGCCCCAATAAGCGACACAAGTGGCCTCTTCGAAAGCACATTGTCATGCAAGTCTTCACAGTTTTGCGAACTCCCGCCACCACCACCACCTCACACTTCTCAAAACGAGACACGTTTCCCCATACGTGGGCAGCGTTTCCCTGTTCATTTCGATGAGTGTTCATCCCTTTCTCCATACAAAACAAGTCGCACTTCGTTGCTCGCTCACCGTGGACGTGTGAATCAGAACCACCATAAACAACTTACAGGAGCGCCGTGCCCCGAAGCTACCGGCAAATAAGGCTGGGCCAGCCTAAGAAAAGTGCACTGCAGACACTGGATATGTTGACTTCACATTTACAGCCGCAATTCGGCTCAAGAAAGGGGGTAAAAGTTTTCTAATTCGTCCTCGTGTATGAGGGTTTCCCCTCTGCAATGGAAGCGAGACTAAAACGGCGAGAAATATTACTATTGAGCTTGTATTATGGCCGTAGTGGCGACGTATACTCTACAAACAGTGTTTTCTTAAATATACGTAGATACGAGGTAAATACACCTAGAAAAGGACGAGTAGCAATACTACCGTTCGCGGCACGTGCTGGAGAAATGTGTGCAGACCTATCTGCCAGAATTATACAAATCCAGAATTACCTCAATTACAAAAGAGGATTACCAAGTAATTCTGCTCAATAATGCAGATACTGCTCCCACTGATCAATACTATGTAAAAATCGAAGCCACCTAATGATAAAATTAAGGTATTTGAAATGTACAAGACACACGTCGGCCAAATACACAAAAGCACCTCGATACTGGTTCACAATTTGTATTTGTACCTGCGGATTTTCTCAGACTCCAACGTACCAATAACATGCAATATAATTTGCCGCCAATCTAACTCGGGTTTACCAAGACCAATCACACGCTGGCCATCTCGGGCACACATGCTCCTAACTAGGGCTCGTTTAGTTTAATGAAATCCCCCAGTTTTGCATAAAATCCACGGCTCCCACTCAGCCAATCACAAACGCTGACAGTCTCTCAGGTTTATCCTCAGCCCGACACACACTCACCGCCCTTATTTCTGTTTGTAATCAACGATCATTAAGACTCATCTCGCCACGCTTTATTACTCAGGTCTTATGTGTTCCTTTCTAACTGCATCACCCTCACGAAGGTAAAATTAGTGTAAGCAAGAGTGACTGCTATAAATAGTGGGCATGCAAGCCCATGCCGAAACGTATTGGGATTAAATATTGTAATAATAAAATTGTTCTGTCACAAGCCATGTTACTGAGTGAAGTAATTCATGAAAATCAGCTAGGAAATAGCGGTGTGCGTCGGTTGGAATATAGCATGCATCAATAGCTGGGCGGGAAGCGTTGTTTTTCAAAGACAATTTCTAAGGCTGTAGTTACTGTTATTTCAGCACACTGAAGACATTTGTGTATACATATCAGTACGCCGCCACCCCTTCTATGGGCTTTGTCGCGTGGAAATATAGACAAAAATTGCGAAATCTGAATGAATTCCCGCATTTCCAACGGCTGAGTTAAGCCAAGTTTCAGTAATAATGGCGATGTTCAATGACGTTGTACTGAGTAGGCTTAGAGGGCATCAGGTTTGGGAAGAATACTGTGAATATCGGTGTAAAGAAATGGAAGGAAGTTGCTGGGACAGTTATTGGTACGGCTATTAGGATAGTCAGATGCTAGGAACCCGGTGATCGAGTTACTACCTTATCAGAACTATGGTTATATGTGTAAGTTGTACTTTCTATCAGTAATATGTGGTGACGCACTTTGAAGGGTCTCGGTTGTGCTTTTCCAAACATAAATAGGTGCCCTATAGCAGTTAGCGAGTTAGGAGAATAGTCTTCCGAGATGAGGTATTCAGTTCCTTTTTGTTTTGTAGCGCGCGACATAACACGCACTCATTTACTTCAAATGGGCGAATTTAGCAGTGATAGGTTTATTTTTCTTACTATTAACGCCAACTAATCTGTGTGCTCTTCCTGTGTCTGAATGCTCAATAGGGCTGTTTAGTTTTGCACTGTAGTGCTGAATCACTAGGGTTTTGGACGCAGCGCATGTTTCGTTTTCAGCGTTTCTCAAACCAACGAAGACAAGATGTGATATTCACGCCCCATTTTTGGAATCGTCAAGTTGAGCCTGAATGTTTGAAGTAATAACTTCGCGCCATAAAAACACGGAAACAAGAAATGCGGACAAGGACAAGCGATACTCACAACTGTTTAACGGAAGGAAGGATAAACAGTTGTGAGTAGCGCTTGTCCTTGAGCGCCTTTCTTGTTTCCGTGTTTTTTTATCGCGCTAAGATACCACTTCAAGTATGTACGACCAACGAGCCCAACATTCAACTCTCCTAGAGCCTGAATGGACGCAATTCGTTCGTAGACGCTCTGTTCGGCGAGCGTCTAGAGCTCGTCGACTTCATTTTTTTACCGCGACAAGTGCTGAGCAATCTTCGTCTATCTTAGTTTGTCATTTTTATGTCATTAAAAGAGTTGTCACTCTGAGATAATCTTTGCTTTATGACTTAATGTCATTTGGAATTGATGCTTGGCCAGTACAAATTTTGTTAAGTGCTTCCATTATGTGATTTGGTGCTTCATTGCTGCGGGTGTTGGGCCGGGGTTAAGCTCGATGTCACCGAATAAAATTCGTAGTTGCCGAAGAACACGAAAACAGTCGAAAAAGCTTCCGTAAAACAGCTCCGGCTTGGCAGCACCAGGAAAGCAGCATAGCGAGTGCGTAGAGGCGTAATTAAGGAATAGTGGGAGTTTACCTGCGTGAGAATCAAGCGGCTTAGGTTAGCGTTTGTAGCCATAGCTGTGGCGCTGCCAAACCCATGAAAAGCCGCACGAGATCCGATCAGCCTTATAAGGCAGAGTCGGGGAAAGGGCGAAGAAGTTTAGCAATTAGATGAGGCTGATACCACGAGGATATGCGCAAGCCACTGCGGGAAAAGGCTTAGTGCAGCCACACACTTGGATTTTTGCGATGCGCCGATGCAGCTGCAGGGCGAGTGTTGTGGTTTTACAGGCGGTGGCGTACGAGGAATAGTCGATTGGACAAGGGGCCTGAGCTTTCCCGGATCATCGGCGGCAAACCCATCTCCTGGTTCACGCGCCGGCAATACTGGCCTGGAAACATAGCCGGGCTTAGTACGTCACGCTAAACGGTGAACGGCACGGCCAATTCGCGAAGAGCATTGTGTGGGTGGGGGAACAGGACCGGCGGTTCCTTCGGTCCCACCAGGAGTTTCCTCGCTGTGTTGCAGGAGGTAAGACAGCAAGAGCATGTGCCGTGATGCTGCGAAACCCATATATATATATATATATATATATATATATATATATATATATATATATATATATTGTCATGTGGTAGTGACGTTAAAGAACACAGTAGCAGTACTGTGAAAGACAAAACTAGCTTTTATTGGGCGAACCAGTGCCCACAAAACAGGCTACAGTTAAAGCACCACGAAAGCGGCGAACACAGTCGGCGATGGTCGAAAATCTGATCAGCGGGTCAAGCGCGTCGGCTTTTATAGAGCAGTAATCGAATGTTCCAGACTAATCGTTGGGACCCGCATGCCTTCTACAAAGTTCTACAACATTCGAGTCACGCAATGAAATCAGATAACACAAGTTTCGGCGACGAACAGACAGCGGATAGAAGCATCGATAACTTTCCAGAAACTTCGGATACATGCAGACGCGTCCTGCGCTGTGCGATAACATTTGTTAGGCGGCGAAACGTGGTCGCCCGTTAAATATAAGTACACGTGTCAATATATATATATTGTTACGGAAGGATGAACGAAGACAGAGGAAGAAGAAGATTGCGAGACGCTGGCTGCTGCGTGTTGTTGGGGGTCACCATTCTTGTCTACCCTGACTCATCCTGTATGTATATTGTTAACATAGTCGTTATATATTCTAAACATCCCCGTAACATATTGGTGGAAGTTGCGGGCTACTACGGCTGGAAACGGAGTTCCGCAGTGGACGTCGCCTCACCGTCCTCACGATGAGTGACTGTGAGCACGCGGTATCAACGTCATTCCTGCCTCAAACGTCACCGTCGCCACCTACGTCGCTGTCGCATTTCGGTTGCGGTTGTGCAACCCAAGAACCCTTGGACATTCTGCGAGACCGATGGCGCCGACGTTGAAAAGTGGGCGGCTATGTATGAACGGGCGAATGGAATCAACTGATGGGACCGTACGCTTATGCTAGCCAACCTGTTGTTCTACCTATGAGGCACGGCAAAGTTGTGGTACGAAAACCACCAAGAGGAGCTCACCAGCTGCGACCAATAGAAAGAGGTGTTGACAGAGTTGTTTGGCAAACCAGCCGGCCGTAATATTGCAGCAAAGCGGTAAGTGGCCTCCCGTGCCCAATCCCCCACGGAGTCCTGTTTCTCGTACCTCCAGGACGTGCTGGTAGTTTGTCGTAACGCCGATCGCGAAATGATAGAAGCTGAAAAGGTCGGGGACGTGATTAAGAGCATTGCTGACGACGCCTTTAATCTTCTCATGTGCTAAAGCGGTTCTACAGTTGGTGCCATCGTTAAAGAGTGCCGACAATTCAAGCAGGCAAAAATCCGACGCGTCTTGCAACCATTCGCCAGATTTCCCAATACTGCCGCGATGTCGACGCGTGGAGATCAACCCGCACAGTATCATGCGTCGCCATCAGACGACGTGTTGCGAATCGTTCGACGTGAACCGGATGCGATGGCGCCCGTAGCTTTCTCTTCACGTAGCCCTGATGCTACCCCTTTTTCGGTTCCACTCGGACAAGTCATCGTGCTCCAGGAACTTGAAAACATTATATTACGTTCTGTCTTTAGAGTCGCCAAACCCAGAGCTAACCAACGCCCTTCTACTATTTCCGATCCAACCCGACGCGTCTCTCCGCGTTATCGCAACCCCATTGAGTGGAGAACTGCGGACGACAAGCCGATATGTTTCACCTGTCGCCGCATGGGTCATGTCGCCCGATATTGTCGCAACTCGTGGCGCTCAACACCTCGCACGCCCAACAACCCGAGCCGTTTTAATGGAAATGCCCGCAATGTTTCGCCCACTACGGAGTCCAACAGCGCCGACAACTCTGCTAGGAACACGTAGTACAGTCGCTCACCATCACCGCGTGGACGCCAGTCGCGCTCACCGTAAACACGTTGCCCATCTTCCGGCTCGTCGCAGCCACGTCGCATTTCGTCTACTGTGGCTTTCGACCGCAATTTTTCCTAAAACTAAGCATTGCAACTAAGGTGCTTCTGCATTGCCTACTACTAAACCGAATCCTCTGTCTGTGCCCACAAGAAGAAGCGTGATTGACGTTAAAATAGTTGGCGTACCTGTCCAAGCACTCGTCGACACTGGAGCCCACGTTTCTGTGATGAGTGCTAGCTTACGTAGACGTTTAAAGTAGGTCCTCATGCCAGCAGCTGCCCGAGTGCTTCCGGTGGTCGACGGTGGCGTGCTGGTTGTTCTTGGAATGTGTACTGCGTGTTTAAGGATAGCCGGCCGCCCAACTTCTGTTCTCTTTGCTGTGATCGACAACTGCCCTCACGACGTTACCCTTGGATTGGACTTTTTATCCACTCCTTCGGCTCTCATCGACGGCGCGACCGGCGTTCTTCAGTTGGAACTACCTCAACTCGTCAATGCTCCGAGCACTGCCCCGCCTACTTGTGCTCGCTTCACGATGCGCGTCTGGCACCCGAGGCAGTTACTTAGGTCATTTTGACAGCTCAGCCGCAGGTTCCTGCCGGTGAATATGTGCTACGCCCCCTTGTCGACTTGCTTTTTAACCGGAACGCTGTTGTTCCGCATACGCTGGTTACGGTTACTAATAACGACGTAGTTCTACCGCTTCTGAATTTCAGCTTGTCCCCTCGAGTGATCCCGGCGGCATGTTCTTGGCTAGCGTTTCAAGTAGTTCCCAATTTGACAATGAAGGTCTCAATGTCGAGAGTGGTTTCTTAGTGTCAATTGCAGTTCACAGCTCTGGTTCCTTAACGGACCACCTCGCGAAAATGATTGCACTTGACCACGCCTCGGCACAGGCCACGAACATACGTCGCCTGCTTGAATCGTACAGTGACATTTTTTAGTTAGGAGATAGGCCTTTAGGCCAAACATCTGTTGTTCACCACAGTATAAACACTGGAGACACGAATCCTATTCGTCAGCGTCGCTATCGTGTATCGCATGCTGAGCGTGAAGTCATCCAGTTGGAAGTGGACAAAATGCTCCGCAAAGGGGTCATCGAGCTATCAGCCAGCCCTTGGACCTCGCCTGTCGTGCTTGTGAAAAAGAAAGATGGTACCTGGCGTTTTTCCGTCGACTATTGCCACTTAAACAACATTACGCGAGAAGACGTCTACCCAATACCACGCATCGATGACGCCTTAGACGGCTTGCATGGAGCTAAATACTTCTCGTCCATGGATCCTCGATCCGGCTACTGGCAGATTTCAGTTGATGAAATCGACAGCGAGAAGACGGCCTTCATCACGCCGAATTGCCTATATCAGTTCAAAGGCATTCCCTTAGGCCTATGGAATGCTCCGGTGACATTTGAACGTATGATGCACTCTCTTCTGCGAGGCTACAAATGGAACACCTGTGTTTGTTGCCTTGACGACGTTATCGTTTTTTCTCCCACTTTCGGCACCCAGCTTACCCGAATCGCTGGAATTCCTGCGATCTTCCGAAAAGCCGGCCTCCAACTGAACTCCACGAAGTGTGAGTTCGGGCGCTGCCAGATTACCGTGTTGGGACACCTGGTTGACGCATCCGGTGTTCAACTATACCCAGAAAAAGTTCGCGCCGTACTCAGTTTCCCTGTGCCACGTTCTGCTTCTGATGTGCGCTGCTTCTTCCAACTGTGTTCTTACTTTCGCTGTGTCGTCCAAAACTTCGCCGATGTTTCTCGGCCTTTGACAGATCTTCTAAAGAAGAACACGTCATTCTTATGGGGTCCGGAGGAGGCTTACGCGTTTGCCGTTCTCACCGTATTTCTGACCACTTCTTCCATACTTGCCCACTTTGATCCATCTGCACCGACCGAAGTCTACACTGACGCGCAAGCGGCCATGGCATCGCGCTGTTCTCGCCCAACGCCAGAATGGTATCGAGTGCGTGATAGCTTACGCCAGCCGCCTCTTCTCATCTTCCATGCGAAATTACTCCATCACCGAGCGGGAGTGCTTGATTTTGTTTGTGCTGTCGCCAAGTTCCGGCCCCATTTGTACGTTACAGACCATCACGCACTCTCCTGGACCTGACAAGATGGCTTGGTCGCTGGGCTTTGCGGCTCCATGAATTTTAATTTATTGTCAGTTGCAAGACTGGACGCCTCCACAAGGACGCTGACTGCCTCTCGTCATCCCGTGGATTCGCCTAACTTTGCTGCGCATGATCTCATGACCTGCATGATGGCTTTAACTGACATGACCGGCATGAGCGCTGACCAACAACGCGACGAATCCTTGCAGTCCATCATCGCCGGAGTGCAATCTGGTAGCACTGACGGCGCGTGCCGCATGTTCGTGCTGCACGACGGCATCTTCTACCGCAGCAATACGACCCCTGATGGCCCTGAGTTGTTCCTTGTCTTTCCTCGTCATCTTTCATCCATCGATCTCGAAGAACTTCACGATGTACCTATGGTGGGACACCTTGTAGGTTTGCGTACATACGACCGCGTGCGACGCAGGTTCTTCTGGCCGGGTCTCTACCGCTCCGTGCGTCGCTATGTCGCAACTTGGGAATTGTGTCAGCGCCGGAAGAAACTTCCTCCGCCACCTGTCAGACGACTCCATCCAATCGAAATTCCCTCGGAACCGTTTTTTCGCATAGGCCTTGACCTGCTTGGCTCTTTTCCGACGACGACGACTAGAGGGAATAAGTGGATCGCCGTCGCTACTGATTACGCGACACGCTACGCGATAACAAAGCGTTGCCGACTAGCTGCGATACCGACGTCGCCGACTTTCGCCTTCATGACGTTATTCTTCACTATGGTGTGCCTCGACAGTTACTTACAGAGCGTTCTTGTCTTGAGTTGTCGACGACATCCTCCGCTCTTGTGCCCTTCAGAACAAGCTGTCCACCGCCTACCACTCACAAACGAACGGTCTTACGAAACGTCTCAACCGAACGATCACAGAGATGCTGTCGATGTACGTCTCCAACAATTACCGTGACTGAGACGCCACGCTGACCTACGTGACGTTCGCGTACAATTCGTCGCCACATGACAACGCAGTATATTCACCCTTTTTTTGTGTGGTCGCGAGCCCAAAATTGTCGTTTGAGACCACCTTCCCTTCGGTACCACATGTTACAGCTGAGTACGCTCGTGAAGTCATCGAACGCGCTCACATCGCACGTCAAGTCGCCTGATATAGTTTATTAGCCTCGCAGCATATACAAAAACAGCGTTATGACCGGTGCCATCCCGTTGTTAAGTTCGCGCCAGGTGCTTGAGTGCTCCTTTGACCACCATGTTGTGGAGTTGGCCTCTCCCAAAAGCTTCTCTCCCGCTAAACAGGGCCTTATAATGTCCTACGGCAAATTACAGACATAAATTACGAGTTTTCGTCGCTACAGTTTGATGCATCTTCAAGTCCGACGCCTGTTGACGTCGTGCACGTTTTGCTGCTGAAGCCATACATCGCTCGCAATTCTTCGCCTATGATGCGCCAAGACGGCGCTTTACCACCTCAGGGTCCTCTTACGGAAGGATGAAAGAAGACAGAGGAAGAAGTTTGCGAGATGCTCGCTGCTCCGTTTTGTTGTTGGACAGCCATCCTGTCTACGCTGACTTATGCTGTATATATATCGTAAATGCGCAGTCTATATATTCCTAACATCCCCGTAGCGCTATATATATATATATATATATATATATATTGTAACGACGTGGGATCGACGAGTATGCGTGGCAGCACCGCCAAGAAGCGCACTTTATCAGTCGTCCAAGGGAACAACAACAACGTCTTCTTCGTTTCCCCCGCATCACCTAAAAACCCGCGCTACTTCAGCGTCGTCCCCACTGGCGCATACCCGCTGAATTATAGTTCTGCCAAATATAGTTGTGTCATTTGCTCCCCCTTCAGAAAAGATCATCGTCCCGATGATAGAGGCTTGGAAAGCAGCGGTAAAGAACTGCGCAGTCTTGGCAGTCCTCATAGTACGGCTTCATCCGCAGCACGTGAACGACCTCGGGTAAATGCCGTCGGCGCTTTGAACAGTGCGAGCTGTCTGGAACGACTTCGTAGTTGACGTCACTGATGCGTCGGAGAACTATGTAGGGCCCGAAGTATTTGCGTAGGAGCTTTTCAGAGAGCCCACGCTGTCGAATAGGTGTCCAGATCCACACTTTGTCGCCGATGTTGTATGTTACGGCTTTGTGCCGAAGATTGTAGCGTCTGGCGTCAATGTCCTGTTGTTCGCGGATTCGCAGACGCGCAAGCTGCCTAGCTGCCTCTGCTCGGTGTGTTACCTCTTCAGCACCCGTCTCGTTGTCGTCAAATTCATGAGGGAGCATTGCGTCTAATGTTGTTGTAACCTCACGGCCGTATACGAGACTGAAGGGCGTCTTGCGAGTGGTCTCTTGACGAGCCGTATTGTACGCGAAGGTGACATAAGGTAAAACCTCGTCCCAGTTCCTATGCTCTACATCTACGTACAGGCTGATCATATCAGCCAATGTCCTATTGAGTCGTTCTGTCAGTCCGTTCGTTTGAGGGTGATACGCTGTTGTTTTCCGGTGGGCGGTACCACTTAGACGTAGAACGATATCTAAAAACTGGGCCATGAACGCAGTACCTCTGTCCGTGACGACTACTGCGGGAGCGCCATGCCTTAAAACGATGGATTCCAGAAAAAATCGTGCCGCTTCATCTGCTGTTGCCCGTTGCAGGGCACTTGTCTCGGCGTATCTAGTGAGATAATCCGTGGCAACGATTATCCACCTATTACCAGTAGTAGACGTTGGGAAGGGGCCCAGAAAGTCCATGCCTACTTGTGCAAATGGTGTGGCCAGTACGTCAACAGGGTGCAGTAAGCCGGCTGGTTTGACGGATGGCGGTTTACGACGTTGGCAATCCAGACATGTCTGAACGTAACGTTTAACGACCGCAGTAAGTCTCGGCCAGTAGTAATTCTGCCGAATCCGTGCCAATGTGCGAGTATAGCCCAAGTGCCCAGCAGTCGGCTCGTTGTGGCAGGCGTGTAAGATTTCACGTCGAAGCGGTGATGGGACAACAAGTAAGTAGTTGCTGCCGCTAGGCGAGAAGTTCTTCTTGTAGAGGACGTTGCGACGCAAGCAGTATGATGCCACCCCTCTTGCGATGAGCCTCGGCACGCTGTTGGTTCGTCCTTCGAGGTAATCAATAAGCGGCAGCAATTCAATGTCATCCCGTTGCTGGCGTGAAAGATCGGCAGTATCCACGAGTCCCAGAAAAATTGTGTCGTCATCGTCTTGTGCTGCCGGCTCAACAGGAGACCGAGAAAGGCAGTGGGCGTCTGCATGCCGTTTTCCCGACTTGTATGTAACAACAAAGTCGAACTCTTGGAGTCGAAGACTCCAGCGTGCGAGCCGGCCGGAAGGATCTTTCAAATTAATGAGCCAGCAGAGGGAATGGTGGTCACTAACGACGGTGAAAGACCGACCATACAAATACGGACGAAATTTCAGAACTGCCCATACCATTGCGAGGCATTCTTTTTCAGTGGTGGAGTAGTTAGCTTCGGCTCGGGATAGTGTCCTACTGGCGTAAGCAATCACTTTTTCGCTGTCGTCCTGCCATTGTACTAGCACCGCCCCTAGACCGACATTACTGGCGTCTGTATGCAATATCGTCGGGGCTTCCTCATCTAAGTGTGCTAATACGGGAGGCGATTGCATGCGTTGCCGGAGCTCGTGAAATGCCCGCTGCTGGTCTTCGCCCCAAGTAAAAGGCATATCTTCTCGGGTGAGCTGTGTTAACGGCCATGCGATACGCGAGAAATTCGCAATAAATCGCCGGTAATATGCACAGAGTCCCAGAAAACGTCGTACGGCTTTTTTGTCTGATGGAATCGGGAAATTAGCGACGGCGGCAATTTTATCCGGATCAGGTCGGACTCCTTGGCTACTCACGACGTGACCGAGGAACTGGAGCTCATGAAAGCCAAAATGGCACTTCTCAGGCTTCAAAGTAAGACCGGCAGAGCGTATTGCTTCAAAAACAGTTTTCAGCCTTCGTAAGTGTTCGTCGAACGTTGCGGAAAAGACAATCACGTCATCCAAGTACACCAGGCATGTTTGCCATTTGAGTCCGGAGAGCACAGTGTCCATTAGACGCTGAAATGTTGCTGGCGCCGAACACAAACCGAAAGGAAGTACCTGGAATTCATAAAGTCCGTCAGGCGTCACAAAGGCTGTTTTCTCACGGTCTCTCTCATCCACTTCGATCTGCCAATAACCGCTTTTCAAGTCCATTGAGGAAAAGTAGCACGAGTCTCGCAACCTATCCAAGGAATCATCAATACGTGGCAGTGGATAAACGTCCTTCTTTGTGACCTGATTGAGCTTCCGATAGTCGACGCAGAAGCGCAGGCTACCGTCCTTCTTCTTCACTAAAACTACAGGTGATTCCCACGGGCTATTAGATGGTCGTATAACGCCATCTTCTAGCATCGTCTTCACTTGTTTTTGTATTGCTTCGCGTTCCTTTGGGGCCACACGATAAGGGTTTTGTCGGATGGGTCTGGCGTCGACATCAGTAATGATGCGGTGTTTGGTAAGTGGCGTTTGACCAACTCTTGACGCAGAGGAGAAACAGCCCTGGTACTGCTTGATGAGCTCAAGCAGACGGGTCCGCTCAACGGCCGTTAACGTCGGATTAACGTCTACAATAGATGCAGCTGTGTGGATTGTAGAGGCCGACTCCTGTGCTAAGTGGCAGTCTTGTATTTCTGTCACTTCGTCGAAATAGGCGACAGCAGTGCCTCTAACGATGTGTCGGCGCTCCCTACTAAAATTTGTCAGCAAGAGTTCGGCGCTTCCGTCGATTACATTGATAAGTGCTCTGGCAATGGCCACACCGCAATTCAGTGCTTGCGCACTGATGTGTTCAGCGACTCCAGTCCCACTTTGCAGGCTGTCACAGCGCACCTGTAAGAGAAAGCAACTCCGCGGCAAAAGTATGACGTCGTCCGCGGCAATACGTAAGCGAGGTTGTTGTGGCTTCTCATGGGTGACATTATCTGAACTCGTGGCAAATGTAACGCTTCTGTCACGGATGTTAATCACGGCGCCGTACTCCCGTAGGAAATCCATGCCCAATATAAGTTCTTTACAACACTCAGTAAGGATGACGAGGTTGACGACGAAGGTTGAACCGGCGATTAAGAGTCGGGCCGTACATTTCCCGACAGGTGTCATCAACTGACCTCCGGCGGTTCTTATGTTGGGCCCGTGCCATGGTGTCTTCACCTTCCTCAGTTTGTCAGCGACCTGTAAGCTAAGGATTGAAAAATGGGAGCCAGTGTCAACCAGAGCGGCTATTTCGTGGCCGTCAATGCAAACGATGAGCTCGGCGCTGACGATGTCAGTTACGTTTTTCGTACTTCTATCCGTCGTATTCGTCGTCGTGCTGGGCGTCTTTTTCGTCAATGTCGTCTTCACGTCGTCGTTCGTCGATAACGGGGGATGTGGAGCAGTTAGAGTATTGGCAACCTCACCCCCGGAGGTCGCTGCGGCTAGTTTCCCCGTCGAGGGCTAGGCGATCTGCCCCTAGTGACGTCAGCAAAACTGCGACGAGTCGGCGAATGGTAGCGCGCCGGAGATGGAGAAGGAGAACGTGGTCGCGGCGTCGTCGTATTTGGTGGCTGACTGTTCACAGGAGCGTCGTTGTAAGCGCGTCGACCGTCGTACGGAGAACAAGCATAGTTAGCAGGAAAACTTGGGTGTTGAGCGGCGCGATAGTTGTTCCATTTGCGGCAAACTCTATAGACGTGTCCAGCTTCACCACAATGGTAGCACACCGGTCGTCGATCGACGCTGCGCCACAAATCGGTTTTCCGACGCTGGTAGTTCGGCTCTCCATGGAGCCAAGGAGTGGCGTGCGCATGTCGAAAATACGGCGTTGTTTGTGCTGGCATGATCGGCGGGGTCGGTAGAGTCGACGAGGGTGGCGATGTCGGCTCTATTTGTGGCGTAGGTGGTGTTGTAGTTATGGGAGTCAACGGCGCTGAAGTTGCGTTGAGTGGACGGCGAACAGCTTCCGCATAAGTGAGGCGCCGCGGAACGTTGCCACAGTCTGGCGCTGAAAAAGCTTGCCGGACTTCCTCCCGGACTACATCAGCAACAAAAGATAACGCTGGCGTCGGTTCCGTAGGCGCAACCACAAAGCCGAGCTGCCGAAGCTCTTCTCGCACCACTTCTCGGACAACTTCACGCAGAGACATGTCGTTACTCGCAGCCAGTACGGAAGTGGTCGCCGTCGAGTTGCCCATGTCATGCTGGCGGTATCGTTGATGCAGGGCCCGTTCAATGGCTGTAGCCTCTTTTGTGAACTGTGCCACTGTTGTCGGTGGATTTCTCACAAGGCCGGCAAACAGTTGCTCCTTCACTCCTCGCAGGAGATATCGCAGCTTTCTTTCCTCTGGCATGTCTGGGTCTGCCCTACGGAAAAGACGGGCCATGTCTTCCGAGAACATAGCAACACTCTCATTGGGCTTTTGAACGCGGATTTCAAGGAGACGCTGCGCGTTTTCCCTCCTGTCAATGCTTGAAAAGGTATCCAGCAGCTGTGTGCGGAAGTCGTCCCACGTGGCAAAGCTCCTCTCCCGGTTTACGTACCACGTACGAGCATTGTCCTTCAAATAGAAATAGACACTCGAGAGTTTGTCCGCCGAGCTGGTCTTATGGTTATACTGGGCAACGCGCTCGAACTGGTCTAGCCAATCTTGGACGTCTTCAAAGGCATCACCATGAAAGCTCTCCGGGACCATAGGATTCTGCAGTGTTACTTGCGATGGAGCTGCGGTGGCCATGTTATTTGTAGGAGGCAAACGATTTCTCGAAGTTTCTTGCTGGGGACTGGACTCGGGCGCTAAGCCTAGCAGGCGACGACTGAAGCGGTGGACCGGTGTTTCGATGCGCGATGGTGATTCCGGGCTCGATCGTCGGCTCCGCGAAGGGGTGCCAAGCATGAAGAATACCCAGCACCTCCACCAGTGTAACGACGTGGGATCGACGAGTATGCGTGGCAGCACCGCCAAGAAGCGCACTTTATCAGTCCTCCAAGGGAACAACAACAACGTCTTCTTCGTTTCCCCCGCATCACCTAAAAACCCGCGCTACTTCAGCGTCGTCCCCACTGGCGCATACCCGCTGAATTATAGTTCTGCCAAATATAGTTGTGTCAATATATATATATATATATATATATATATATATATATATATATATATATATATATATATATATATATATATATATATATATATATATATATATATATATCAGAAGCCACAAAAACTGTCACCAAGGACAACATAGGGCTAATTACTTATGCTTAATAAATGAAATAAAGAAATGATAAATTATGTGAAATAATGTGGATGAAAAAACTGCTTGCCGCTGGCGGGAACCAAACCCACAAGTTTCTCGTTCTCGTGACGCCTGCGGCAAAAAGGACGTTCCACGTCCGCCGCCAAGGTATGTGAGTGGTGGCACTGGCTAACACTCTCAGGGTTATACTAGGACAAATACATACCCAAGAAACTGGATGGAGAAACAGCGCCGCGGTAGCTCAATTGGTAGAGCATCGCACGCGAAATGCGTAGATTGTGGGTTCGGTTCCCACGAGCGGCAAGCTGTTTTTTCATCCACTTTAATTTTCATTAATTTATCATTTCTTTATTTCATTTATTATCCATAAGTAATTGTCCTTGGTGTCAGTGTTTGTTGGCTTCTGATATGACTAATAAAAATCGGGCCCCTCGGTTAACTCCCTTTCTCCTCGTTTATATATATATATATATATTGTAAAGAAGATTTATTGGGGTTCGTAGCGACTGCCGGTTCTACGATGCACCGAGCAGTTCCCGAGCTTGAGCTTCTGCTGCGAGCTTGATGCTGCCGATGCTGCTGACCCAGTGCGCACGTTCGTTATCTTCCTTACAATGGCCCCGCGGAAATAAAGGAGCCATCCTGGCGACTTAGGTTTCTGGAAGGACGGTAGAATCGTGATACGGCTTGAGACGCTGAACGTGAACGACTTCGCGGTTACGACGTCGCATGTCGGACGGCGGCGTTAGCGGCTCAATCAGGTAATTCACGGGCGATGTCCTCTTGAGAACGCGGTATGGCCCGTCGTACTTCGGAAGGAGTTTTGAAGCGAGCCCAGGCGTGCGGTGTGTCACTAACAACCATACGAGAGCGTCGGGAGAAAAGTGGGAGTCGAGTTCTGGGCATCGTGAACGGCTCTTTTACGGTTCTGGTCGTCCGAGGTGAATCGGCGGGCCAGCTGGCGACATTCCTCGGCATGTCTGGCGGCTTCCGAGATCGGCAGGCATTCGGATGGGTCTGGCCGGTAGGGCAGAAGGGTGGCGATTGTGTGCGAAGGATGACGGCCGTAAAGAAGGTAAAAGGGTGAGAATCCGGTAGTGGCCTGAATCGCGGTGTTGTAGGCATAGGTGAAAAATGGAAGAACGAGGTCCCACTTAGAGGGATCAGGTGAAACATACATGGCGAGCATGTCACCAAGAGTTCGATTAAAGCGTTCCGTGGTACCGTTAGTCTGTGGGTGATAAGCAGTGCATTTACGATGAACAATAGCGCATTTAGCAAGCAGTTGTTTGATGACTTCAGATAAGAAGGCGCGGCCTCTGTCGCTTAAAAGTTCGCGTGGACCTCCATGACGAAGGAGAAAACGGTGAAGTATGAAATTGGCGACCTCTTGCGCTGTAGCATTTGGTAGAGCAGTGGTCTCCGCATAACGGGTTAAGTGGTCTACCGCAACGATTATCCATCTGTTGCCGGTAGGAGTCAACCGAAGTGGCCCGTAGAGATCTATGCCCACGCGATCAAAGGGTTGGGATGGGCATTGCAGAGGCTGGAGTTCAGCGGCGGAGTTGTGTGGTGGCGCTTTACGGCGTTGGCACTCACGACAAGAGCGGACGAACGTTCGAACGAAATTCTACATTCCCCGCCAGTAATAGCGGTGTCGAAGTCTTTCGTAGGTTTTGAAAAGTCCCGCGTGGCCACACTCAGGGTCGACGTGGAACGAGGAGCAGAGCGCTGATCGTAAGGTTCTCGGAATGACGAGCAACCAGGTGCGTCCCTCTGGGGCATAGTTGCGTCGATATAGTAGCTGGTCTTGAATCGCAATATGAGGAACTTGGCGCCGAAGCGTACGTGACGCTGGAACTTTCGACGTATCCGAGAGAAGGTCGAGCAGAGATGCAGTCCAGGGATCATTACGCTGTGCAGCAGCGATAGTGTCAACGTCCAGAGAGGATAATGTACACTCCCAGGCGGAGTCGTCACGGGCCTTCGGGGGAAGCGGCGATCGGGATAGCGCGTCAGCATCGGAGTGCTTTCGCCCGGAACGGTAAACCACGCGGATGTCATATTCTTGGATTCGCAATGCCCAGTGGGCAAGGTGGCCGGATGGATCTTTGAGCGTCGACAGCCAACATAGTGCGTGGTGGTCGGCCACTACGTCAAACGATCGGCCGTATAAATATGGGCGAAACTTGCCAAGCGCCCACACAATGGCCGAACACTCCTTTTCTGTAACGCTGTAATTGGTTTCCGCCTTGGTTAACGTGCGACTCGCATATGCGACGACGTATTCTGTGTGGCCAGGTTGACGCTGTGCCAACACAGCGCCAAGGCCTACATCGCTTGCATCGGTGCGGATTTCGGTTGGCGCTCGAGGGTCAAAATGGCGAAGAATGGGTAGCGTCGTGAGAAGACGGCGCAAGGTTGGAAGGCGTCGTCACACTCTGGAGACCATGATGAGAGGTCTCTAGCGCCACCAAGGATCTGCGTGAGAGGCGATATAATAGACGCAAAGTTTCGAACGAATCGTCGGAAGTAAGAGCAGAGGCCGATAAAACTACGTAGCTCTTTCATAGTGGTAGGTTTTGGGAGCGCAGTAACAGCACATAGCTTCTCGGGATCCGGGCGAATTCCCTCCTTTGACACGACATGGCCTAAAATTGTGAGCTGACGAACAGCAAATCTACACTTCTTCAGGTTAAGTTGCAACCCGGCGTTGGTCAAGCAAGTGAGCACGTGCTGGAGACGGAGCAGATGCTTGCGAAATCAGGGGCGAACACCACAATATTGTCAAGATAGCAAAGACAGATTTTCCATTTGAGGCCACGTAGAACATTATCCATCATCCTTTCGAACGTAGCAGGAGCGTTGCAAAGTCCGAAAGGCATGACGGTGAATTCATACAAGCCGTCTGGTGTAACAAAGGCAGTTTTCGGGCGATCGGCCTCTGCCATCGGAACCTGCCAGTAGCCTGACCGCAAATCCAGCGAAGAAAAGAACTCGGCTCCCTGTAAACAGTCCAGAGCATCATCGATGCGTGGTAATGGGTAGACGTCCATCAGCGTGATCTTGTTCAAGCGTTGAAAATCAACACAGAAGCGGATGGAACCGTCTTTTTTTTTTTTGGGACGAGGACCGCGGGAGAGGCCCATGGGTTTTGGGAAGGTTGAATGACGCCTCGACGGAGCATGTCATCGACCTGGTCCGCAATGACGCGACGTTCCGTAGCGGACACGCGATATGGTCTTTGTCGCAGCTGTGAGTGAGAGCCAGTGTCGATGTAATGCTCGGCCGTCGATGCGCGGCCAAGAGATGGTTGCGCAACGTCGAAAGAACGGCGGAACTGCTGAAGGAGTGCGAGAAGTTGAGATCGCTGCGAATGCGCCAGATCTTCGGCGATGAATGGGCTGAACACACCAGTGCATGTTGAGTTGGGTACGGAGAGGGCACTCAGTTCATGGACGGTAGTAGCAGGCGCTTCGTCGAGGACGGAGACAGTTCGTGTTGAATCGACCGACTCGACGTCACCAAGGCATTCGCGGCTGAGCAGTGATAGCGGCGATGAAAGATGATTGTAAATGGGCATCGTGCTGACACCGGCGGCAAGGTGAAGAGCTGCAAAGGGCAAGGGAAGCGCTTTTCGGGTAACAAAGTGATAAAGGGCATGAAGAAGACCGTCCCGTCGGATATGATACTACAGAAGACTGGCACGAATGCTGAAGAGCGCGGAGGAATACACGCGTCTTCTTTCACGACAACTTTAGCGGCAGGATGAGCATCGACGGAGGCTAGGTCACCAAGGTGGAAAAGTTCAATCTCAGCCCGAGCGCAATTGATGGCGTTGTGGCGTGAGAGGAAATCCCATCCTAGAATAACGGCGTGGGAGCACGATGAAAGAACTATGAATTCAGTCTTGTACAAAACATCCTCTATGGTCACAGGGGCAGTACAAGCAGCGGTAGGGCGAACGGGTTGAGCACTCGCCGTTCGGAGCGACAATCCAGACAGAGACGTCGTCACTTTGCGAAGCGAACGGCAAAATCTTGCATCCATAACTGAAATAGCGGCACCGGTATCGACGAGGGCGACTGTAGCGACATCTTCGATAAACAGATCAATGACATTAGCCGGTAAAGGAGGAGGACTTCGGCATGTCGACACTTGCGCAGTTCTTGCCTCAGGAACTGCGTCGTCTGGTTCCGTTAGACTTCGTTAGAGACGGGCCGTCGACGCATAGGGGAAAGCGATCGGCAACGTGGGGAGGGTGACCGCAGGCGTTCGAAGCGAGGACGGCGATCAGTCTGGGAGCGAGCTGGTGATGGGTCGAAGGATCCGTAAGGCGCAGGTGGATCAGGCGGCACATAGGGCGCGCGGCGATCGCCATCGAACGCCTGCGATCGGCGGCGGCAGAACCTTGCGACATGACCGGGACACCTACAGGCGAAGCATATAGGGCGATTGTCCGGCGTACACCACGGGTTAGTGACGGCAGTGGTGGTCCAGGGGACGGGAGGGGGAGGGCGGTGCACAGGCTGCTGGAAGCGACGCACGGGCACAGTGCTAGGGGCCATTGCAGCAACCGTAGCATAAGTGAGTGGTGTAGTCACGACATCTTGCTGGTGAACAGCTGGCAGCGCTTCCGTGACCTCTTCATGGATCACGTTACGGAGATGAGATGGCAAAGTGCTGGCAGACTCCTGAGTAACGGACACCAGACATAGCTGTCGTGCAACGTCTGCGCGGACGAAATCCTTGATTCGGGTTATCAGGGAGGCTTGTTCTGGGCCGGTGGTCAGGCTGCAGAGTGGCGTCGCATTTGGTGTGGGATGTCGCCTTGTCGGAGCTCGCTGCTTACGCAACTCATCATAGCCCTGGCACAAGCTGATGACGTCGCCAACAGTGCGTGGGTCATTGGCCAGAAGCATCTGGAACGTGTCATCATCGATTCCCTTCATGACGTGCTTGATCTTTTCCGCTTCCGTGATGGCAGCGCTCACGCGCCTGCACAAATCTAGAACGTCTTCTATATAGCTGGCGAACGTCTCACCCGTGTCCTGCGCGCGTGTACGCAAACGCTGCTCGGCTCGGAGTTTCCTGACGGCGGGTCGGTCAAATACTTCGGTAATCAAACTCTTGAACACCGACCACGTTCGGATATCCCTCTCATGATTTCTGAACTAGAGACTGGCCACGCCCTCGAGATAGAATGATACGTAAGCCAGTTTATCTGTGTCATTCCATTGGTTATGAACGCTCACCCGCTCGTAGGACAAGAGCCACTCTTCAACGTCGTTGTCGTCGGTTCCGCTGAAGATGGGAGGCTCCCGTTGGCGGACGGTACCAGGGCAAGGGACGGGTGGCGGTGGAAAAGTCTGCTGGTCGGCGTCCGGCATGGCAGAGGGTAGCGTCCGAGAACGGAGTTCCAGGATGGTAGAGTGGAACGTTACCCCGCACGGCTCCACCACTTGTAAAGGAGATTTATTGGGGTTCGTAGCGACCACCGGTTCTACGATGCACCGAGCAGTTCCCGAGCTCGAGCTTCTGCTGCGTGCTTGATGCTGCCAATGCTGCTGACCCAGTGCGCACGTTCGTTGTCTTCCTTACAATATATATATATATATATATATATATATATATATATATATATATATATATATATATATATATATATATATATATATATATATATATATATGTATATATATATATATATATATGCTGTCTCCTTTTCAGGAACAACGTGTGCAAAAAGTTTTTTTTTTAGTTTTTTAGATATTAGGCGAGCGTTATAAATTGTAGAGCTGCCGTTATTACCAGATATATTATCCACACTTTGAAGATAACTCTTCATTTCACAATATTCTTACTTAGAACGAGTGGATGCAGCCTAAGTGCCATGTCTGTCGAAGCTTTAAGCTTTCTTGCTGGTTTATAAGCTTTACGAATAATCTCTGAATCCTCCTTTTTCGAGGCTTTTTGTTCGTGATGCGTACATTGAAATCACCTGGTGGCCTCAGTGCACTAAGTAGGGCAGCTTCTTTATGCTTCGTTACAGTAATGTCAAGGTAATTGGCTTTACGTAGGTATGGTTAAAAGTGGTTCGGTAACTGCGGCTGCGGTAATAAACTGTGCATGCAAGCCCTCCAGACCACTATTCCTGTGTCTGATGAACGGCGCAGAGTTTACCCCGTTGCCCTTGCAGAACTACAAATACCACTGAGATACAAATTAGCAAAAATTGAAGAAAAACTATTAAAAAAATTCTGTGCGAAAGTAAATGAGTTGGATCGAACACAGCGTTTGTAAAACATTCTCTTATTCAAGTTTTAGAAGTTGTAATACTTCGGCTTTCAGCTATGCTGTCAACTGTGCCGTCTTAGCTGTAGGTTACAGCAAGTTTAAACTTCCTGGAAATAAGAAGGGTTTTGGGAGCTCGGTTTAGGAGAGAAAAGTAATATACGTTTTGACAATTTGAGGATGGTGAGTGTAATGGCTTTATACTAAAGTAAAAGCAGGTTTGCCGAGTGGCAGTGGTAGGGCCCTAGTCGGGCACTCAATTCCAAAGAAAGAGCAGTAGGCAATAACCGCCGAGCGAAGGCAAGGATAGGTAAAATGGGATTTCCTAGAGGTGCAGACAACGTATAATGATGCATGGTCACTACAAGGGCTCCCCCCATGGAATGCCAGAAGCTTAGGAGTGACTGGCGGAAGGAACGAAGAGTTAATTTTAAAGATAAGTTGGTTCCACGCGGTCGCGGGACACTGTCTCTCCGTTACCGCGTGCGTCAAATTCCTATGTTTTCTCTTAACGCGCAGCCACACGAAAGCATCCTTCATTGGAAGGAGCCAACGGGGCTTGATAGAGCCGCGCAGCAGGAAGATGTGCGTGGCTGGGTCCATTCTCTGGAAAATAAACAGAATCTGACCGCGAGCGATACGTGGAGTTGCAGGTAGAAGCAGGTCGAGCCAGGGATGTAGCCTCTTGCCTGCGTGGCCGCGGGCAGAGTGCCTTGCTGGGTACCGAAGAGTGGCCTGGAACAAGGATAGCTGACCCAAAGAGAATCTTGGCTGCGCTGACGCCGAGGTCACCCTTGATTGTTGTTCGCAGCCTTCACACCCAGTGCTGTTTGTAGAACGTGGCGGTCAATAACGCCTTCAGTTGTCGGTGGAGACCCATGACCATGCCATTGTTCTGTGTGTGGCAGGCCGTGCTGCTGTCAAGGCGCATACCGAGCAGTCTTGCCGGGGCAGAAAAAAGCGAGCTTTGAAATTGTCGGCCTCGGTGTGTAGTGATTCGCAAAGAACAATCGTACCACGACACCCACTTAACAACAAATGCTTCCGCCACTCTTTTGCCCGTGAAGTCTTGTGGAGGCGCCACTTTAGGCCTCCTTGGGTACCGGTCGACACAAATGAGGAGGTACCTGAAACCTCGGCAGAACAGAAAAGGCCCCACAAAGTCCAAATTACCGTGATTGAAATGGCTCCAGAGTGGTCGAAACGACCGCACCGCTGACCGTGCGTGATGGGTCAATTTCACGGCTTGACACGCTTGGCAGCTTCATGCGAAGCTCTTCATTCGAAGGGATCTGTGATAAGCCTCTTTCTCCCTGTGAGGCCGCGATGGCTAAGTCTTCGCAGTAAATCAAATATTGGCCGCCGAAACTGATGGCCCACCAGCGGGAGAGGAGCTGCCTGCAATGCGGCGCACGTGGCCTATGTTTTCAGAAATGCGGCACCTCCGCAAGCTGGAGCGACGAGCCTTTTGCCCGTAATTGGCACAGCTCGGGGTCGTTTTGCTAGGTGGAGCCTAAAGCTTCGAAATTCATAGGGCCAGCAGGCACCGCGCCGATTAGCAAAAATCTGTCAGCACCCTGATTTCCGCCCGCGAGATATGGCGTATGTCCGTTGAAAATTCGGACATAAAGGATGGTTGCCGAAGCCCAAGTTCAGAGTACGAGGAACTGCTTTTCTTAAAAACGAAGGTTAACGGCTTGTGGTAGGTAATAATGTAAAAGCTACACCCTTCAAGAAAAAAGAAGAAACACGGAAATGCCCGTCGGGACGTGGGCTGGTTTTCTGACGAACCCTGTCACTTGTACGAATGACACCATGTTCCTATATCATGATTGGCTAAAAAGAAAATTGAATCAATCGTTGTTCAAGTATGTGAGTGTTATCAAGTGGTAGTTCGTTAGTGCAAGTTGCAGAGAGGCATTTGCTAAATGTTTCTGCGCTATCTCTTGAGTAAAGCGCGGCTCCGTTTTCGGAAATTAGTTAGGAAGCAGTGTGATTTGGTTTTTGATTAACTATCTTCCAAAACTTCTTCGGACCCGTTTTTATCATATTGGGAAGGGTGCGATTGAAAAACTTGTCTTTAGCCTCGAGAATTGCAATTTCTGTATGGCGTGCTATGGTTTAGAATTTTGCAAGTGTTCTGGAGCATTCGTTCGGGCAGCTTTTCTGAAGGGTCTTTTTTTCTTGCTTATGCTTTTCTTCAGCTCGCGATTAAATAATCGATCTTCTGCCTCGAACTTATCGTTATTTTTGGCACCCACACAGTTTCAACTTTTTTTTAGTTTATCGCGGAACAAGCACGAGTGATCATTTACCGTTCTTTTTTGAAAAGTGTTTGCAAAGTTTCTTGTAATAGAGGCTGACATACCAATCATTCTGCCGGTGTCGGCGTGTGCGTAGTTGAGAATGCATTTTTAATTCTATTCTGCTGGGTAGGTTTAATTATATAAAGGAACACTGAACCACCATATGGTCACCTATTTGTTCTAGTATGTGCGTCGCAGCAAGGCCAGGATGATCTGTTAAAAAAAAATATCTAGTACGTGATCACTACGTATCGTTTTGCGCACGATTTGAGTTCATTTGTGAAAGTGAAAGGTTTGTAGAAAATGAATACGGTGAGATCTGTTGCTATTTGCCTTGAGAGACGATGTCGACCACTCGAAACTTGGGTAATTAAAGTCACCCCTGCCCCCTAATATCAATATGTATTTTGGGAAGTGGGATACTAGTGGACAATTGCATGCGCCACTGACATGTTGCGCAGGTCCAATGCGTGCAGATACCCATAATATTTCAAGAGAAGAGTCGACAATCCCTATAGATGGCTGATAGTCATTCTTAATGGCTATAATACCTCCGCATACTCTAAGCCTTCCCTGTGCTATCAGAAGGTTAAAAAAGACGGGCCAAGTGCTAATTCACTGGTTTTGATTTCAATGGAAAGCCACGTTTCCGTGCCTCTTAGTATTTTAGTGCGCCATATGTGTAATAAACGCTGCGCAAATTTGCCATCGGCAACGAGACTGCATCTATGGACGTAAGCTTACGCCTTTCGGTTGGTTTTCGCCAATTTCTAAAAGGTTGCTTCATTGCAGCAATGTGTACTGCATTAGCAGTGCCTGAGTGATACCAGTAAATCGAGACTTTAAAATGGAGAGTTAAAAGTAATAAAAACAATCGCTTTCTTCACGATTGCTCTTAGCAAAGTCGCATAACTTTCTGCGAGCCAACTATACCTAAGGCCTAGCCAGTATGGCATGTGACGCACTTTAGGTCTAAATTATTGCCTACCTGTGGGAGGAAAACGCAGAAGTTAGCACATGCTGCTTGTGGCCTCAAATCGCAACATGTAGGTGCTGTGCTGGAGGTTTTATAAGTCCACGTGGCGCTGCCCCCAATACCGGTGACGCAGGCCCATTGAAGTTCGATGCTCAACCCAGATGACCTTCAGATGATGCAAATCTTTGGTGATTTATGATGGGTATCCAAGCGGCACACAGCGTCGCGCACGAATCAGCCTATGGAAGGAAAATGGGCCACTTAGCACATGCTGCTCGTGGTGGCGAATCGCGACGAGTAGACGCAGTGTTGGTGGTTTTGTAGGTCCAGGTGGCACTGTCCCGACATTGGCGATGCACACTCAGTGAAGTTCGCTGCTAGACACACATAACCTTCAGATGATGCAAAGCTTCGGTGATTGAAGATGGACGGCCAGGCAGCACACGGCGTTAGGCGCGAGTCAACCTCTGGCAGGAAAACGCGCAACTTAGCGCATGCTGCTTGTGGTCGCAAATTATCATGATGCGTCACCTTGTGTTTCACGTGCAGTGCATCGTTTCGGGGCTTCATGAGTTGCGGGTACTAAGCAAGCATCTTGTCATACGTTGAGACCGGCCATAACGTGCGGATGGCAAATGAGGTGAGGTGTGACTGCAGGCCAAGTGCGTCGAAGGATGTGACGTTATCCTTAACGCGCCGATAGCGAATACACATTTATGTTGAAATGGCTGAGGATGTCAGCTCCTAGTAGGGCAAAGCTGACGTTGGCGATCACAACCACCCATTTGTGCAAGCGCCGCAGTCCGATGTCTAACGTTGTCGTTTGGAGCCCATACGACGCGACGCCAGTGTTGTTCACTCCGTGGAGCGTACTTGTGGACTTGGCGTGTTAGCGAACTGCGGCCGCGGCGGGAACGATAAAAAGTTCGGCTCCGATTTCTATGGGAAGACCGGTGCCGGTGACGCGGTCGACTACGAAGAGCAGGCCGATGTCGCATACCGCCGTTAGCGACTGGGCGGCGCGTTTCGCGTCCACGAACAGGGCTGGGTGCAGCGACTTGCTTGTGCGCTAAAGCGATGATAATACCAGCACAACTGCCGCGGCAAGTCTCTAGGTGCGCTGAGAGACTGTGAAGCCGAATGGTTGCGGCGAAGTTGGTTGCCAGTGTTGCCAGCAGTCATGAGCTTCTCCAGTGCACTGGTAAGGTGCTCGACTGCTTCCACCAGGTGCGAAAGTCGGTCTCCTGGTTCTGAGACTATCGCAGCGGCGATAAGTAACACTGCCGAAGACGAGTGGTTGCTTATGCTGTGTTAGCAAGTGCAGCTAGCCGATGAACACTTGTCTCGTCGGAAGCCGCCAGTGCGATGCGTGTGGATTGTGGGAGGCACCGCAATTATACCTCTCGCTAAATTGGAAGCTGGTTGTTTGCGCTCAACCAGTAACTGATGCATCCGGTGCAGGAGTTGTGACAGTCGTTGTTCGCCGAGTTCCCCAGCGAGGAGCTGTTGGCGCATAGTGTTTTGATGGCTCGAGGTTCTGCAAGACCATGCGTTCCAAGTCGTCGTATGCTGTCGCCGAAACTATGTCCAATAGCAAGTAGTCTCTGACATCGCCGAAGTCGGAGGGTAGTGCGGTGAAGCCGTGCAGGTACTTTGCTGTCTGTGAAGTGATGTGCCGGAGTTGATAACAGTCCTCCACTTGCATAAACCAAACTGGACAATTCTTAGGCGAAAAGCTGGGAAGCTGAAGCTCTGAGGTGATGACAGGAGACGTTATCGTTGCGTCTTCTCTGTCAGCAGGAGTAGAATCAGTGTCGTTCATGGCTAGCGTCGGCAAAAAAAACTTAAGTGTCCTGGGTCATCGCTTGTTGGGAGCTCGCTTAAACGGATGCAAGTACATTTCCTTAAAAAACCTTTTTTGCACAGACAAACAGGGACAAAGAAGAGTAACAACACAAGGACGAGCGCTAATTCTTCTGGATTGTAAAACTTTATTTGTCCAACAGATGTAGGGAAGGCTTTAAGCCTTCCCACCTAGACGACGGCCAGGAGTCCTTGGACCCTAGCGGCGGTTTCACCCAGTCGGACGGTCTTCAGTTGAATCTCCGGAGCGGAGCTGAGTAATAAGAGCTCCCATTGTTCTAAAGACTTTATTCTGCCCTCAGAGGGAGCCTGTGGGCGTTCCCACAGAATGTGATTAAGATTAGCCCTGGCTTTACATAGCTTACACTGGCTGGAGTGCTGACCCGGGTAGTAGAGGCTGCAGGACACCGTGCTTGGAAACGAGTTGGTTTGCAGGCGACGCCAAGTGGAGGCCTGGCTCTTGTTTAAGGATATATCAGCCGGAGGATATTTAACCCGCCCTAGTCTGTAGTGTTGTGTGATCTCTAACACACTAAGCGGTCGCGCCCCGTGAAGCCTTCGGCTAGCCCATCAGCTCGGAATGCAAGTCCTCGTTCCCAGCGAGGGAGGCGTGCGCAGGGGCCCAGATTATTTCAATTTTCCTCCTATCTCTGCAGGTCTTCAGGATTCTGTTCGCCTCGGGAGAAATTCTGCCACTGGCTAAGTTCATCACCGCAACCTTAGAGTCGCTGACTATAATTTTGGCTGAAGTACTTTCAATTGCAAGTCCTATGGCAGATTCTTCTCCAATCTGAGAGCAGTCAATTGGAACTGTGCCACTGGCTATCAATCTAGTTTCAGCGCTCGCTACAGCTAGGGCCATGCGGCCGTTGCCATAGTCTGCAGCATCAACTTAGAGCACGTCCTTCGAGTTTTTGAAACGCTTCTCAAGAGCCTCGGCCCGTTTCTCTCTGCGTTCCTTGTGATGGATTGGGTGCATGTTTTGAGGTAGTGGTGGGATTATTAGTCGGTTCTGCACGCTTCGCGGCAGGTCAACTTTGATGCCTTCCTGCCCCTCATAGTTTATGCCTAGCTTAGCTAGGATTTTTCTGCCCGTAGGGCTTCCCGCAAGTCTCATACTGCGAGATCCTCACTGCTTCAATTATCTCCTCAAGAGTGTTGTGGAGCCCTAGAGCTAAAAGCTTTTCATTTGCAGTGCGGATGGGAAGCGCCAGCGCCTGGTATATACTTGACGTATGTGCCCTCAATCTTCTTCTTCTCGAATGACCTAAAACTGAGGAAGGGAGCAACATAAGCTATTCCACCTATAACAAATGCCGGGACTAGCCTAACAAGGTTCGCTTCTCTCATCCCAACCCACCTGTTGGCAATGCTGCGGATCAGCCTCATGGTCTGCAGTGCGCAGCTGTCTAGTTTCCTTGTTGTTTCGCCATTAAAGCTGTTGACCTGAATCAAGAGTCCCAGAACTGTGATTTTGTCTACTTTTGGAATGGGGATCCCCCCAGCTGTGAGGGAGATTTGCGGTTCCTCCTTACTGGCCCTGCCTTTCGGCTGGTATAGAAGCCGTTCCGATTTTTGTGGTGAACATTTAAGTCCCGTAGGTCCGACGTAATGTTCAACTGCCTGGATAGCCCTTTGGAGGCTCTCCTCTATTTGGGCATCGCTGCCCCTAGCTATCCACAACGTGATGTCATCAGCGTCCATGCTGTGGTTTAGTCCTTCAATAGCCTCCAGTCTTTCAGGGAGTTTGATCATGGCCAGATTGAAAAGAAAGGGCGAGAGCACAAAGCCCTGTGGGGTCCCTTTGCTGCCTAATTTACTGTCATTCGATTGGCATTCTCCAATCTGGATTTTTGCTTCTCGGTCTGACAAGAAGTCCCTAATGTAATTGTAGGTTCGTTCGCCTACTCCCACGTCCTGAAGGTTCTCAAGAATGGCTTTATGTGTAACGTTATCAAAGGCCTTCGCTAGATCAAGCCCTAGGATTGCTTTTGCGTCCCCAGTTTCCGCATCGATGATTTGGTGTTTTAGTTGCAGCATTACGTCCTGGGTGGAGAGCCTGGGCCTAAAGCCCACCATCGAATGCGGATAGAGGTCATTATCCTCCATGTAGTTATTGAGCCGCGTTTGAATAACGTGCTCTATAAGCTAGCCTGCACAACAGGTTAGAGAGATAGGTCTTAAGTTCTCTATCTGGAGTTTCTAGCCTGGTTTTGGGATCATCACCACCTTAGCGGTTTTTCACTGATTTGGTAGTTTACCCTCTTCCCAGCACTTCTGCATAAAGGTTGTGCAGTTATAGAGTTATCGTCTAGATTGCGAAGCATTGTATTGCTAACGCCATCCGGGCCTGAAGCTGATGGGGTTTTGAGCTTGGCAATCTCCGCCCGGACCTCCGCCTCGCTGATGGGTTCGTCTAGGCTGGAGTTGCCTACGCCTTCATAGTTAGGTAGGAGTTCCTTGCTAGTGTCCCCTATGAATCTCTCCTGTATGCCCTTCATTAGATCTAGCTCCGTTCCTTCGTACAAGTGAAGAATTTTTTGTAGGGTCTGTCGCTGCGCTGTTTTGCAGCCCTGTGGATCCAGTAGGTAGCGGAGCAGATTTTATGTCCTAGCTAGGCCTATATTTCCATCCATCCTATCGCAGGTGGACTCCCAGTTCTGCCTGGTTAGTTTGAGCGCGTAATCTTCTATATCTTTATTGAGCCTAGCGATCCGTCTCCTGAGATTGCGGTTCCACCTTTGCCTCCTGAGCCGTTTTTTCATGCTGAGCTTAGCTTCCCACATGTGGAGGAGGTGGGTGTCCGCTATCTCCAGCACCGAGTCCTCTGTTATCTCCTTGGTTGTGTTCTTAACGTCCTGGCCCAGTTTCTTAGCCCATTCATCAATATCCCTTATCTCACTCACTGCCGTCTCGCTTCTTATTTCGCGAAAGGCATCCCATTCAACAATTAGCTTGTTTCTGCCTTTTCTCCTGGCAGGGCCTGCGCTCACCACTGTTTCGAGAATAAAGTGATAGCTACCTAGGTTTTCCTTTTCCTGAGTATTAACCCAGGTTGCATCTCCCACGTTTTTCACGAAGGTGAGGTCGGGTGAGGTGTCTACGGTGACACTATTCCCCGCTGTAGTAGGGGTTTGGGGGTCCGTCATTAAGGTGAGCCCCTCTTGCTCTGCATCCAGCCAGAGTTCCCTTCCCTTAATTCCTTTTTTCTGTACCCCCGGGCAGCGTGTTGGGCGTAAAAGTCTCCCACCACTACCAATGCTTGCCTGTTGGCAATCTGCACAGTTTTTTGGAGAACAGGTCCAAATCGGGCTTTCTTTTGTTTCGGGCCGCTATAAATATTGAGAACGAAGAGGCTGCCTTCTGTCTTTTTTGGTGGAATGAGTTCAACAAGGACGTGGTCTACGTTGATAACCTCCGTATCGTGCTTAACGACTGCCAAGTTTTTCCTGACCAGGGTGGTTACGTCGGATCTTCCATCATCTGTACTAAATGATATGTAGCCCGATAATTTTGCCATCGCCCCAGTTTCTTGTAAAGCGATTACGTCCGGATTGTCTTTTCCAAGAAGGAGCTGCTGTAGGACCGCCCTTTTGCGACGGTACCCGCGGCAATTCCACTGCCAACTCGTGTGTCTATTGTGATTTGGCATGATTGAATTGTGGATTATCGCCCAGTGGTATTAGGGTCGCAGCGGTCATAGAACCACCATGTACCTTCTGCTCTGTTTCCCTCTGCCAGTGATTAATGCTCACCAACTCGGCCCTGTGTTTCTGGCTTTCTTCCGATAGCGCCTTGATGGCTTGGATGACTGCTGCGAACTTTGCCTCCCAGCTCGCCTGGCAGTCGTCCCTTTTCTTGCATAGATCTGCCATTGTGGGCTCTTGCGGCGCGTTCGCGCCTGGTTTCCTTTTCAGAGGTGGGGAGTGGGTGTCATCTACCTGCATCGCCACAGTGCTTTTAACGGTTGGGTGGGTTCTAATCGTGTTAGCTCTTTTGACTGCATTAGCTACTTTCTCCCTAGCATAGCGTTTTCCATTTCGAGGTCATCTACTCATTTAATGAGTTTCTCTACCGTGATTCTCATCTTGGCGAGTTCCTCAGACTCCGTATTTTTAGAGAGACCTTATCTACCCAGCTCACCTCCCTTTGCTTGTTGGCTTCATTCCTCGGCCTTGACGACGATCTTGCCCTGGAGCCGGAGTGGACCTCGGAGCAGGAGCGACCCCTGGAGCTGGAGCAGCCCCTGGAGCTGGAATGGCCCGGGGGATCGAGGCGAGGGAAGGAGTCGGAGCGGCTCCGGAAGCCCTCCCGGTTTCTTGAGCGGCTTTTCTGCCCAGACGGTGGTGTTTTCTTCGCCTCCTCTTCTTGGAGCTTCCACTCCCACTGGCGTTTCCTGACGATGTACGGAGTTTGGTAGATCTCGCGACACTTTTTGTTTCCCAGTTCATGTCCCTTTCCACAAAGAGCACATTTGGGATCGCACACGTGTCCATTCGGTGGCTTCACCGTACCGCAGCCGCGGCACTTGACGTCGTCCGGGTCCGGACACACATCAGAGCGCTGCCCAAGATGTCCGCATGCGTTGCACATTTCAAACTTCTTTTTCTAGAGGAATCACTTGAGGAGCCTGCCTCCATAATAAATCCAAAACGGCACATTCTCATTGACGAAGAGTATGAGAACTGAGGTCGATGTCTTCCCCATTCTTCTGACCCCTTTGATTTTGCGGTTCTTTGAACAATCCAGGTTGTCCAGAATCTGTGCTTCCGTGTGTTCCACCGGGATCCCACGCATAACTCCTTTGCCACTACCTTCGGGGGCTGACAGGTAGGCGTTCACTTCGTATTTTGCCTGATCAACCTGAAGTATATTTATCTTCAGGTACCGATGCATTCTTTCTTCACTTATGGTGCCCACCAAAATGGTGTTTTGCTTGGTGTTAAGTTGAATAATGTCTTCCTTAGCCTCCTTCAAATTCACGCCTGCAGCGGCTCGAACAATCTCATATATCTTGACATCTCCACCCAAAGATAGAGCTTTCAATCCTCCGCTCGTTCGGATTATCACCTTATGCAGGCCAGTAGGTAGGCGTGGTTGCTGCGACGCCAAGGAGCGCCGCGCCAATTTCCCCTCCGCCATCTTGATTGATCTGGTGCTCACGTGGCCGCCATCTTGTCATTTTCCTCGATCCGAGCCGACACCTTGGCTTCCTCCTTCGCGGCCGCCATCTTGGCTGTCGCGTTGCTGGTTTGTGTTGATCGTGAACCAACCGACCTTTTCGGAAAATTCTTCAGGAGAAATATCCTCCCTTTGAACAACGACCTCCATTTTCGCCGAAAATATCCTGCCCCAGGGGTCGGCGGCGAGGCGCACCTATGCTTGGCCGGCGGGCAGTGGTCGGAGTCGACGCTAGGTCGAACGCAGCCGCCGGGACGACGCATCAAAGTCGAAAAATAGCCGAAAATTTGGTCCACTTACCGCAATTTCAGTATCCAGGTGATCCTGGTGACTTCCGCTAGTTGGAACAGATTCGTTTTTTTATTAGCGCTTTTTTTTACGAGCGCTAATAAAAAATGAATCTGTTCCAACTAGGCCGACTCGCAGTCATGCTTCAGTTAATTTCTAGTTCTAAGCGCTCGTCCTTGTGTTGCTACTCTTCTTTGTCCCTGTTTGTTTGCGCACAAAAAGTTTTTAAAAAAATGAGTCTGTTCCAACTAGGCTGACTCGCAGTCATGCTTCGCATGCAAGTAATACGCGTTTGGATTGGTTGAGAACGGGGAGTCGACTGACTTTAATGTAAAGTCAAAGCAGGATTGTCCAGTGGTTATGTTGGCGCCCGAGCCGCGCAGCCACCTCAGTTTTAAGATAGAGCAAGGGACAATGGCCCCCACGTGGATGCTAGGCGAGATAAACTGGGATTTCACAGAAGCGGGGACACCGTATAGTTACGGGCGGTCACTTTATGGTCATGGAAAGTGTCATGCCGGACAAAAGTTTTTGGAAATAATTACTGCACATTCGTATCATTTTTTTCTATTTTCATGAATCATAAAGCGTTAGTGAGTGGTTTCTGCAGGATCCTTGGTGAAATAATCAAAATACCTGGTAATATTTCGCGAAAATAATGTGTCCCCATGGGCGATGTGTAGGGTAAGTTTATAATGAGGGGGAAAATTACAATTTGTCCCCAATCAAGCGTGCAAGTGATCAGGAGGTTTACGTATGTGGAGGAGACGAAGAAAGCAGGATTTACCTCGCTCCTTAGGAAGATCTGGGGAAGAAACGGACATGAAATCTTACAAAAAATCGTGGCAGGAAGGAGGAGTGCTATGTTACATGCTATGGTCAATGTTCAGACGAAGTAGAATGTGCGTTGGTATATTGCTGGCTCTCCAAGATTCTTAATTTACTGGAGACGAACTAGCACTATGCACTGCTTCAAGAAAGACGATGACGATTTGGTCGAAACCTAGTACCTGTATTGCCTGAGCCATGTGACCTCTCGGTGCGGTGTTTTCCTCTCTGAGGGTTTCATTAATCAAAGCATAACGCATCTGTCTTCGCGTTCATGGATATGCCGGGCCCTTTCTCGACCTACAACTGCCTAGTTGGACGTTCTCTCCCCTTTCTGTCATGTCTCAGGATGCCGCACAGCCCCACGCCTGCCGTCTAGTGCAGTGCTCTAGCTCAACGAGGTCATCCAGTCTTCAGCGGCAACGACGACCATAACGTGGAGGATTTGCTGTCGCCATTCGATCGCGTGAGTGCGTATGAGAAATCGGATGAGACAAGTAAACTAATTAAGATCATCTTCTATGCTTCTGGAGTCGCTATCGCTGGTTCCGAAATCAAGAATCGAACCACAGCATCTGGATAGCATTGACGAATTGTTTCAAAAAAAGTATTCGATGGCCCTGCTGTGCGCAAGCTTCGAAGGAAGCTGCCCTTGTATTGCCGCGCCTAGCAAAACAGTGCAACTGTAGTTGAGCTTTGCCCACGCATTAAACTCGCTATGCCCGAAACAGATAAAATCAAGAATGTCATGAAACTATAGAGGGAAAACACGGGGAAGGCGGGAGATGGAAATACAAGACGATGAGCAAAACTAGGAAAAGGTGAAAGCAGGAGCCGACGTTTCGACAAGTGCACTTGTCTTAAAGGCAGCATATGCTTTCCTTGCCATTGTATATTTAGGTGGGGTTCTTCAAAAGGGGAGAGGGCGTAAGGAGGCTGAGTGCGGCAACAAGCGAAGGTGTGTTAGCGGCAAGGGCGTATAATTGCGTATAAAGGAGTGCTGTGGACACCTGTCACGGCCACCTGTCAATCACTTGTCAACGCCCGTGTGTCAGCCGGCGTGTCAACAGGCGCGCACAGCAGCCCTCTATTACCTGTTTCGCTGGTGGTCGGGGGCTATCGTTTCCCTGACAGAGATAATAGAAGGAGCGGTAGAAAGAGCTGCTGGTGAAAAAAAAAAATAAAAGAAAGGGAAATGCTGAAATGGAATAAATAAATAAAAGGGGAGAAACGAAAACAAGAAAGAGAAGAAGAAAAAGAACGCTAGGAAACCAAACTAAGTGTTGTTGCCTATAGCTTCCAATTTAGCATAGCGAATAGATTCTAAAGCTTCCTTAGAAACGTTTATGCCTATTGGTTGTAATATCTTGATCTGATGGATAAGGTATGATTCTCTGTATTTTATTTCTCGTTCAGAAGGAAAATTCGACTGTAAGATGTTGAGTTTAGGTTCATCAAAATTATGAGCTGTTTGGATGAAGTGCTCTCGTCTGCACGCAATCTCCCCAGGCAGTGATACGTCCCGGACATGTCCCTGGTGTAGCAACCGCACAGCGACACTCGCGCACATAACACATGAATTGCGCCACGAGTCACAACACACACACTCACTACGTGGTCTTGGGAGGCGAGACTCTCCGAACTGGACTTTGGAAGCCAACTGGCGACCCTCGACCAGGGCCTGCGAGCCGCGATCGCCAGGGGAGCCCTGTCAAAGGGAACCACCCAGGAATAAACCCAGCAACGACTTCTGCGATAATAAAGTTCCTCCTCCTCCTCCTCGGCCACGGCTTTGGGAAGATATTTAGCTGTGTCCGCGCGACGTGCGTTTAATCTGACGTTCATTGATTGTTTCGTTTCGCCGATATATTGTTTATCACAGAAGGAATATTCAAGGAAGTTGATCCGACTAGGAGAGTGGTGAGCATTAAGTTTGCTACTCGTGTGAAAACGATTGAAATGGCTAATTAATACCCGCGCCACACGGGCAACTCGGATCTCCTTCAAACTCCCTTCCCTTAAAGGACCGCAAGGGAGTTTCACATCAAAGGAGTTAGCCCCGTGTCACACGGCCTATAAGCGAGCTTTTGAAAGCTGCTGCTGGGGGCCCATTAGGCGCTGCTCACCTCGTACGCAGCCCTGAAATAAACACGTTATATATTGCTAAAAAATTTCGGGAAAGACGTGAATCACTCATTTCGCATGCGCGAGACGTGGGATCGCGTTGACCAAAACAACCCAAAATGGCGGAGTCAGGGCAAACGCAGCAGCCATTCCGAAAACGCCCGGTTCGAGAGTCGAATGTAGCTGCTCAACTCAAATATCTTTGTCAGTGCTCAAATACTATATTATATGCAATCAAAACAGTTATAATTTCTGGTAAAAGTGCAATTAATAAAACTGAGGGTGATTTCTTGACTAGAAATTCAAGCGCGCGGGGAGCAAGAGTACTCCCTTCAGTCTGCAAGGGAGATCTTCCATCTCCTTTCGCTAAGAACTTCCTTAAACTTGCTTTGCTAAAGGACTGCCGTGTGACACGGCGCGCATCTCCCTCGAGATAAAGACGTCCTTGGTTGAAGCGAGTTAAAAGGGCTTTAGCCGCGTCCGTGTGACATGAGTATAAGTCGCCTAACGCGCTTGTACCTTGTTCCAGTAATCTAAATATGTCGTCAAGGTAACGAATATAGGTGTGGGGTTTTTGAGGGTGGGATTTCAATAGGTCTGCTTCAAGCTGTCCCATGAAAATGTTCGCGTACGTGGGAGCGAATGGTCTTCTCATAATAGTGCCGAAAGTTTGGAGGTAGTGAATAGACTCGCATTTAAAATAGTTTAACGTGAGAACTAACCTATGGAGCGACAGGTAAACTTCAGGAACGTGCGCTTGGAGATTCATCGCGAGGGATTTAGAAACGGCTTCGATTCCTTCACTCATGGGTATATTAGTGTAAAGGGCAGAAACATCCAAAGGGATTAGAATATGGCGGTCGGTAAGGATTTGGTTGGCGTTGATGCCATCGATAATTCAAAGCAAGTGCCGTGTGTCTTGAACAAAAGGTGGTGGGGTGGTGGGGATGTTTGATAGGTCGTGATTTAACAATTTAGATAGTGACTCAGTAGGTGTCTTGTAATTACAAACAATAGGCCAACCTGGGAGTTCTGCTCTATAGATTTCTTCGACCGGAACTTTATGTGTTTTCGGAAGAGGATAAAAGCCGCTGGCTTTTGTGTTCTTGGGCATCATGAAGCCTGATTCAGATTGCCTGATTAGTTCCCTGGATAGGCGCTCCGCTATTCTGTATTGACAGTATTGGTGGAGTCAGAAGTTGGGTTGGAGTCGATTTTTCTGTAATGGGTTTGGTTGCTCCATCTGCAAAGGTATAACACAATTCTCAAGGCAGATGCGCATCAACAATAGGCCAGGCGTAGGAAAACAAGATAGAGACTCTCTTAGACCACCTAGCGCGTGGACACCGAAAACCGAACAGTGCCCAGACCTGGATTTATACATAAAGCTGATCTCAAAGTAAATTATAAAGTCAGCGCGGCATTACCACGAAGGCAAAAATTTGTCGCCCGCTCTGCAGCAAATCCTTGAGAAACTCGCGGAAAGGAAAGATGTTGTCATAAAACCAGCAGACAAACGCGGCAGTATCGTAATCGGGCCTATAGAAAAGTACAAAATGAGGCCTCCAAACAACAGACCAAAAAAGACCCATTAGAGAAACCTCGGCTCTAACCCAACTTCAGACTGCCGCAATGCTGTCAAAAACACAATAGCAGCGCTCTTGTCCAAGGAACTAATCACGCAATCTGAATATCGCTTCATGATGCCCAAAAACAAAAAGCAGGCGGCTTTTACCTTCTTCCGAAAATACATAAAATTCTGGTCGAAGAAATATTTACAGCAGAAATCCCCGGTCGGCCTATTTGTAATAACAACACACCTACTAAGTCACTATTTAAATTCGTAAATAAGCACGTGTCAAACGACCCCACTACCCTCTCATTTTTTGTTCAAGACACACAGCACTTCCTTCTAATTATCTACGGCAACCAATTCCTTTCCAACCGGGCTATTTTAATCACTTTGGATGTTCCTGCCCTTTGCACTAACATACCGATGAGTGAAGGAATTGAAGCCGTTTCTAAATCCTTCGCAATGAATCCCCAAGCGCACGCTGCCGAAGTTTATCGGTGGCTCCTTGGGTTAGTTCTCACGCTCAACTATTTCGAATTCGTTTCTATTCACTACCTCCAAACTTCCGGCAATAGCATGGGAACACCATTCGCTTCCACGTTTGCGAGCACTTTGATTGGACAGCTTGAAGCAGACCTATTGAAATCCTACCCTCTAAAAAAAAACACCTATCTCTGTTACAATGACAACAAATATACAATACTGGAACAAGCTGCAAGCGCGTTAAGCGAGTTAATTAGCCATTTCAATTGTTTTCACCCGAGTAGTAAACTTACTGCTCACCACTCTCCCAGTCGGATCAACTAGTTCGACCCGACGGTCTACATAGAAAACGGAAAACTGAGAACGACGCTTCACCGGAAGCCTACGGAGAGCCAGCAATATTTAGACTACAACAGTCATCACAGACGACGCTGCAAGCAAGGAATTTTTGTCGTACAGGCAAAACGAATAAGAAGAATCTGAAGCCAAGACCACGATTACATCGAACACCTAAATGACCTTAAAACAACGCTAGCAGAAAGAAACTATCCACAAGCTCCTCTCGATAGAACTTATCATATCGCGTCGAGATTGGAGAGGCAGTCCGAATTAGCGAAAAAACAGCCTGCACAAGAATCTGACAGACCGCCAGCTTTTATAACAAAATATTCTAATGCAATCTCAAACATAAGCAACATCCTACGTATATGCCACCCAATATTATGAAGTAATGAGCGTTTGAGGAAAGCGTTCCCGGATGTTCCAAGGGTTACCTATCGCAGCAACAGAAACATTAAAAACGTATTAGTGTCATCAGTCACCCGCAATAAGAGCATGTTGTCGCCTCAGGTGCAAAACAAGCAGGCACCTTCGAAGTGACAATAAAATTAAAAGCACCGGAAATAGCTACACACACGAAGTCAAATCTAGCTTCACATGTACAAGTTCGAATGTGATTGATATGCTTGAATATTCCTTCTGTGAGAAACAATATATCGGTGAAACGGGACAATCAATTAACGTCAGATTAGACAGACATCGCGCGAACACAGCTAGAGAGCTTCCTAAAGCCCTAGCCGAGCATTTCAACCAACCCGGTCATAACTTTGACTTACTTAAGCTGGAAACCTTACAGTCGAATTTTCGTTCTGAACGAGAAAGAAAAATCAGGGAATCATACGTTATTAATAAGGTCAAGACATTACAACGAATCGGTATAAACGCTTAAAAGGGAGCTTGAGAATCAATTCGGTATGTTAAATTGCAAACTATAGGCAACAACACCTATTTTGGTTTCATAGCGTTCTTTCTTTTCTTCTCGTTCTTTTTTCCATTTTCTTTCCTTTTATTTATTTATACCATTTCAGTTTTTTCTTGCCATTTATTTCTTTTTTTGACAGCCAGCTGTTTCTACCGCTCGTTCTATTATCTCTGTAAGATACACGATAGCCCACGACCACCAGCGAAACAGGTAAGAGAGGCCCGCTGTGCACGCCGTTGGCACGCCGGCTGACACACGGGCGTTGACACGTGATTGACAGACGACCGTGTCCCTGGCCTTGCGCACAGCACTTCTTTATTCGCAATTCGACACCCTCGCCACTAACACACCTTCGCTCCATGCCGCACCCACCCTCCTTACGCCCTCTCCCCTTTAGAAAAACTATACCTACATATACAATAGCAAGGAAAGCATATATCACCTTTGAGAAGACAAGTCCACTTGTCAAAACGTTGGCTCCTGCTTTCAACTCGTTCTCGCTTTTCTCATCAGCATGAAACGATAGAGTATGACGCCTTCCAAATGCCTTTGACGAAAAATCTGCAAATGAATGACGTGGCCAATACCCTGTGCCAGAGTTACGACAAGCTTTGCACACAACGCATTATTACACACCCATCGATTGCATCGGGCGACATGGTTTCGGACCAAACAGACAGCTGCGGTGCTGCTCCCTCCCGCTCCTCATTCGTCGACCAAATCAAATAATTCGTTTGAGAGGAAGTCTTGCGTCAGTGGTCACTTCTGGCTGCTACCCAGTTGTGTGAGTCCTCTTTGGCTCCACAATTCTGACTCGTCATGCATGACCAACTCAGCGGTTCACTACCTTTCATTTTTCAGCCATCTTCTGTGCCGGCTACACTCACATACACTGCCCTGGTCTTATTTCTTGAAGCAGCGCGTACTGTTCGTTCTCCTCAACACTAATAATGAGTGATCTAAAGTGCTACATGCGGGCAAGTTTTGAAACGGAACCGAACCAGTTAATAATGTGTAACTACAGGGAACGAAAACTCCTATTTCACAGGCTCCGCAAAGCAGCTTCGGTAGAAATTAGTTTGTAATTCTACACGGTAGGCAACATCTACTGTGCGGGCTTTCTTTTCTTTGACCATTGCAAATCTTAATGTTGACTGTATTTTGATGTGTACAGCATCGACAATACTCTTGCCCTAACTAGTAATCAATTGAAGCTTTAGACTTATACAACGATAGTATTATTTGTAGAATCATTAACTTTAGGAAACGTCTACTTTTATAAGTGGAGTACTGCTGCTACTGTGTGCCGTCAAATAATTCTGTGAGGAACTAATTGTCTTTTGTCACTGCAATATCTAGAGATATTTAAAATCTCAGGTAATCTACTAAAATCATCTTTGGCCCTCCATGCTTCACCATCTGTTGGGATAATCCCGGATATGGCTGGTAATTAACAAATTATTCAACAGCGGCCTTCACCGACTCTTTCTCTTAATCCAATATATATATATGTTGTTACGGTGAAGGGAACGAAGAAGCTGGATTGGACTAGACGAAGACGAAGTCTGGCAGTTGCCTGAACGCCATATACGCCACTTGTAAATATACGTTATTTTTTACACTCGTGGGCCTGCTTTCTTTCTGCAACATTTTGGTGGAGGTGCTGGGTACAATCACGGAACTTCGCAGCGGACGTCATCTACCTGCCGCCACAATGTCAAATCAGCGTACACAAGCGACAACGCCTCACCATCCCATGCCAACGGGCATTCTCACTCATCCGCGGGACCCAGGGACATTTTGTGGCACGGACAACGCCGACGTCGAGGACTGGCTTACGATGTACGAACGAGTGTGCGACAACAACAGGTGGGATCCAACAATGATGCTAGCAAACGTCATATTTTACCTAAGAGGAACAGCGAGGCAATGGTACGACACACACGAAGCTGACCTAACGAGCTGGGATGTTTGCAAAGAAAAAATGCGAGACCTCTTTGGCAGACCTGTCAGCCGTCAGGTGGCGGAAAAAAAAGAACTTGCGTGTCGCGTTCAAACGTCCACAGAATCCTATGTCGTCTACATACAGGATGTGCTGGTCCTCTGTCGTAAGGCTGATAACAACATGACCGAGGCAGACAAGATTGGTCACATATTGAAAGGTATTGCAGACGATGCCTTTAATCTCCTGATGTGCAAGGATTGTGCCACTGTGGATGCAATTATAAAGGAGTGCCGGCGCTTCGAACAAGCGAAGGGCCGCCGCGTCGCTCAGACTTTCGACCGGTTGCCCAATACCGCCGCGACATCTTCTTGGGAAGACCCGCCGCGCTTCGTTCAGCCCACAGGACCGGAAGAAATCACGCGCATCGTTCGCCGTGAGTTTGAGGCCATGGCTCCGGCTCCAGTCCGTTCTGACTGTCGGGAAAGCGTGCCCGCTATCTCCCTTATACAAGCGGTCGTTCGGGAGGAAATAGCAAGTTTGGGCATTCCATCTCTCTGCACGGACCGCCATACAAACACCTACCAGATTTCTCCGGGCGCTCGCTCCCAGACGCAAAGCTTTCCGCCCCATCGTCGCAACCCAGCTGACTGGCGCACAGCAGATGATAAACCTATCTGTTTTAATTGTTCCGGTATTGGACACATCGGCCATCATTGCCGCAACCATTGGTCGTCGCCTCCTCGGTGGTCGTCTCCGAGTCACTACCGCCAAGTACCAGACAATCGTACATTCTCGCCCTATACGCCGGCTAGGAACATCAACGCCGACAGTGCTCCACCAAGACCCAGCCGCTCCCCGTCTCCGCAAGGTCGTAGGTCCCGTTCGCCTCTCGTTCACCGCTCTTCGTCCCCTTCTGCAACCGGTCGCTTCGCTTCGAGAAACTAGGCGGTGCAGCTCCCGGAGGTGAACCTGCAACTCCGACCAGGCCCAAAAATCCTCTGTTGACCCTGCCTACATGAAACCTACTGGGCATGGAAGTTGGTGGCGTTCCTGTTAGATCTCTCGTTGACAGAGGAGCGCAGCTTTCAGTTATGAGCGCTGCTCTCTGCCGAAGGCTCAAAAAGGTTCTGACACGCGCCGTACCATGCACTGTGCGAGTCGCCGATGGGAGTACTTCACCTGTCCTTGGAATGTGCACAGCACGTGTGACCATTGGGGGCCATTATGCCGTTGTTCTATTTATCGTCTTTGAACATTGTCCACACGACCTAATTCTCGGCCTCGACTCCCTTTCCAAACACTCTGCCCAAATTGACTGCTCCGTAGATGTTGTACAGTTGGATGTGCCGCTTCTTGCCGACGCAACAACTTGTGTTTCACACCGCTTATGTTCTGCTGAGTTTGCAAGGCTGTCTCCACAAGCGGCTACAAATGTCCTCCTGACGTCCTGTCGTCCCGTACCTGATGGCGAGTACGTCGTGTCGCCGCTTACTCACGAGGTTTTGTCGCGCAATATTGCCCTACCGAGCACCTTAATCCGGATCCGCGAAAACTGCGCTCGCGTGCCCATCCTCAATTTTGGATTTTCGTCGCATGTGCTGCCATACGGTATCGCCATAGCGCATATCACTCCTTTGGAAGAATTTGAGATTTCTTCTTTGACCTCTGACTCCTTCGTCAGTACCAACGGACTTTTGTCACCCACTCCTCCGTACTCGACGCCTGCGGACGATGTTTCTAAGAGGATCGCCCCTGACCTTCCTTCCGAACAAACAACAGCTCTTCGTCACCTCCTGTCATCTTTTCGGGACATCTTTGATTTGGACGACCGTCCACTTGGCCAGACATCTGTTGTCACGCATCGCATCAACACCAGTGACGCCAGCCCCATTCATAGGCGGCCATATCGTGTCTCCGCAAAAGTAAGGGCCATCATACAGAAAGAAGTAGACGTGATTATGAACAAGGACACCATTGAAACTTCCAGTAGCCCGTGGGCATCACCGGTTGTCTTAGTACAGAAAAAAGACAACTCGTGGCGCTTCTGTGTTGACTACCGTCACCTCAACAAGATAACAAAGAAGGATGTTTATCCCCTGCCGCGCATTGATGATGCTCTTGACTGCCTTCACGGATCCCAATACTTTTCATCAATTGACCTCTGCTCCGGTTATTGGCAGATTAGCGTCGATGAGATGGACCGCGAGAAAACAGCATTCGTCAGACCGGACGGTCTGTACCAATTTAAAGTCATGCCGTTTGGATTATGCAATGCGCCAGCTACATTCGAGCGCACGATGGACTCTCTCTTGCGCGGCTTGAAGTGGTCTACATGCCTCTGTTACCTCAGCGATGTGACTGTGTTTTCGCCGAACTTTGAGAGCCACCTGCGGCGCCTCACAACTATACTCTCCGTGTTTCGCAGGGCTGGCCTTCAGCTAAACTCCTCTAAGTGCCATTTCGGTCACCGTGAAATTAACATGCTCGGCCATCTCGTAAACGCCGCCGGAATCCAACCTGATCCACAGAAAGTTCACGCCGTGCGAAACTTTCCTGTACCTTGTTCAACAAACGATGTCCGCAGTTTTCTGGGCTTATGCTCTTATTTCCGGCGATTTGTGAAAAATTTTGCCAACATCGCTCACCCTCTCACTGCCCCTCTTAAGAAAGACGTCTCTTTCTCTTGGGGACCTCTGTAGGAGAAAGCCTTTTCTACCCTGATTGAGCGGCTTACAACTTCCCCAATCCTGTCACACTTTGACCCTTCTGCGCCCACTGAAGTAGGAACTGACGCGAGCGGTCATGGCATCGGCGCTGTCCTCGCTCAGCGTCAACAGGGCCAAGACCGTGTCATCGCTTACGCTAGCCGCCCTCTTTCCACGCCCGAGCGAAATTACTCCATTACCGAGAGAGAATGTCTCGCGCTCGTATGGACGGTCGCGAAATTCCGGCCGTACCTTTTCGGTCGGAGCTTCTGCGTCGTAACCGATCATCACGCCCTCTGGTGGCTCTCCTCTTTGAAGGACCCAACTGGACGACTTGCACGTTGGGCATTGCGTCTACGGGAATATACATTTTCTATTACGTATAAGTCAGGGCGCCTGCATAGAGACGCTGACTGCCTGTCCCCCAATCCCGTGGATCAACCGGACGATACCGATGCAGACTCGGACATCAGTGTTCTATCCATCTCCGACTTCCTCCATATTGGCGACGAGCAGCGCCAAGATCCTGTTATTCGAACACTTATGGAACGCCTAAGTTCCTCGCCCAATGACCCGTCCCTCCGCATGTTTACTTTGCGCGATGGAACTTTATACCATCGTAGCGTTCGTCCTGACGGCCCGGAGCTCCTCCTAGTCGTTCCCAAGCACCTTCGTCTAGCCGTGCTCCAGCAACTTCACGACGCTCCTACTGCTGGACATCTGGGCATCACTCGTACATACGACCGCCTGCGGCGCCCCTTCTTTTGGCCCGGCATTCTTCGCTCTGTGCGCCGTTATGTCACTTCTTGCGACCTGTGTCAGCGCCGGAAGACGCCTGCTACGCCTCCCACTGGTTTGCTTAAACCAATCGATATCCCCCCAGAGCCTTTCTTTCGTGTGGGCCTAGACCTCCTGGGCAACTTTCCAATTTCTATCAAAGGCAACAAATGGATTGCTGTAGCAACCGATTATGCCACGAGATATGCCATCGCGCGAGCGCTACCAACCAGCTGCGCTACAGATGTCGCAGGCTTCTTACTATACGGCGTCATCCTGCACCACGGCGCCCCTCGCCAGTTGCTGATGGATCGCGGCCGCTATTTTTTATCGAAGGTCGTCGATGACCTGCTCCGCTCCTGCGCAACAGAACACCAGATTGCTACCACGTACCACCCTCAAACGAACGGCCTCACCGAGCGACTCAACCGCACGCTAACTGAAATGCTGGCCATGTACGTTTCCGACGATCACCGTGACTGGTACGTCGCTTTACCATACATCACTTTCGCATACAACTCGTCCCGTCACGACACAGCCGGATTTTCACCATTTTACCTTTTGTATGGCCGCGACACCACCTTGCCCTTTGACGCGTTGCTACCTTCCTCAGTACACTCACCCATCCTTGGTTACGCTCGCGATGCTGTTGACTTAGCCGCCCAGGCCCGAGATGTCGCCCGTCATCGCCTCACAGTCTCGCAAGCTGCTCAAAAGCGACGCTACGACCTTCGGCACCGAGACTACCATTTTTCACCTGGTTCCCTTGTCATTCTCTGACGCCTTCACGTCGTGTCGGCTCGTCGGAAAAACTACTGTCCCGGTATTCTGGTCCGTACCAAATCTTACGCCAACTGTCCGACGTGACATACGAGATCGCCCGAGTCGGTCAGCCTTCAGTGCATCGCAACGTCACCAGCGATGTTGTTCACGTCGCCAGGCTTAAGCCCTATGTCCCCCCCCCCCCCCCCCATTAAGTGAGGCTCTATAATTTGCACCGGGACGGAGCTACTCCACCGGGAGGGTGATGTTACGGTGAAGGGAACGAAGAAGTTGGATTGGACTATGCTAATTGGAATACGCCAGTTGTAAATATACGTTATTTTTTACACTTGTGGGCCTGCTTTCTTCCTGCAAGAATATATATATATATATATATGTATTGGTAAGTGCACTTGCCTATCTTTATCGGACAACCACGTTTCGCCGCCTAAGAAATCTTTTCGCACAGCGCAGCAACCGCCTGGATGTATCGGAAGTTTCTCGAATGTTATCGATGTTTCTATCCGCTGTTTGTTGTCGCCGAACCTTGTGTTATCTGATTTCATCGCCGGCGCGAATGGCGTAGACCTTTCTGGAAGACACGCGGGTCCCAGCGATTAGTCTGGAACATTCGATGACTGCTGTATAAAGGCCGGCGCGCTTGACCAGCAGACCAGGTTTTGACGATCGTCGACTGTGTTCGCCGTTGTCACCGTTTTCAAACTGTAGCCTGTCTTTGTGGGCACAGGTTTGCCCAATAAATGTTAGGTTCGTCTTTCACAGTATTGTTACTGCCTTCTTCATAAGGCACTCCACGTGAAAATATATATATATATATATATATATATATATATATATATATATATATATATATATATATATATATATATATATATATATATCTATATATATATATATATATATATATATAAGCTGATTACGATCGGCTTATATTAGGCTATGTTCGAGCGCATCGTGATGTCCTCAGACAAATACGATGGCGTGGTTTTATCCTCCTCGCCACGTTTTTTCTCAGAGAGCACTGGTAAGTGGCGCCTTTATGCCGTCGTGTCTCGAAAACAGGTGCGTATAGAAAAGCCGAAAATTAAAAAAAAATTAAATTATGGGGTTTTACGTGCCAAAACCACTTTCTGATTATGAGGCACGCCGTAGTGGAGGACTCCGGAAATTTGGACCACCTGGGGTTCTTTAACGTGCGCCGAAATCTAAGTACACGGGTGCTTTCGCATTTCGCCCCCATCGAAATCCGGCCGCCGTGGCCGGGATTCGATCCCGCGACATCGTGCTCAGCAGCCCAACACCATAGCCACTGAGCAACCACGGCGGATTCGAAAATCTGAGTTGCCACGATATGTATCGATTGACTTCATTACTCGATAGGCGAATGACGTAGTGTATCTCAGGTGCCTTTCACCCTTACAGTAGGTAGGGCGCGTATCGCCCAGACTGCGAAAGAAAAGCGCGCGTGCAAATCGCAACGCCTGGAGCAGAAACGGGAATGCGCGAGGTGACGACGGGCGGTACAGGATGCCGACAAAACTAGCGCGGCAAACGCGGTCTATGCGTGTCGCCAGACAAGACGACGCATATTGCGAGGCGGAGAGTGCTACCGAGTAAGTTTAGCACAAATGTGTCACTGTCAATCGATACAAGGGTGGCAATGCCAGGTCCCAAGTAGAAATGCTGCCCCATAACTTCGATGCCAGTTGCAACGTGCATCGTTGACTCTGGTTTGACAACGACCTTACTATCATGGCCACATTCAACGTCGGCGTGAAGTACGGACTCGTCAACGGTGCCATCGGCATAGTTGAGAGATCGAGTACACAGAAGGCGACGCGCACGTCGCAGTGCGCATTTGGGTCAAGTTTGATGTGCCAGATAAAGGGCACCTGGCTCTAATCAAAGCCAAACCCCTCGCGCATGCTGCTTGGAGACGGAGTATCAAGCTCGTGGCTTATTGGGTTTTCATTTAGTGGCGTAGCTTCATCTCACCCTTTATAGGGAATGGACTGAACGGCCGACTAAGGCAGCTTTCTGGGGTGCAAACTAGTGTGGTCACCATGCACAAGTCTCAGGGGGCCATCAACTCTGACGTGGTGTACGAGTACGGCCAGAGGCACCCATAGAAGCTAACGTATGTGGTATTTAGTGTCTGCACAGACGTGAACAGTCTCTACATTACCAATGCTAAGGGTGATACCACAGTCTTCCATACTAAAGAACACTTGGATCGCAACCTACAGGACGAGTTTAAGCGCTTATACAAACGACAGCTTCGTACTGTAACCAAACCGTGCGCTGCTCGGATCCTCAAGCCACATTTGCTCGCGCTTGGCCCGTTGAACGTGAGGTCGCTGCGTTTTCACGCAGCGGATATCGTCCACAATGCCGCTCTCGGAGACGTGCATCTTGCGTGACTGTGAGAGACCTGGATGGAGGTCCTGTTTCAGGTAGATTGCTCCACTGGCGTTGTGTGCGACAGGCACATCGTTTCCAGGCTGGGCGTGGTTGCGGTCTAAGCAAACTAAGCCTGTGGGGCCATTGCACTCTATGCCTTACCGACGACGGGCGAGAGCCCTGACGTGGAATGTGCCAACGCGTGCACCGTGGAGACTGGGGACGGAATCATTGTCGCCACCGTATACGTTAATCGCGTGACGTCAAATAGGGACCTTCAAGACTTCATGATGGCCACATTTAGGTAGATCCTTCCGGTGCACACCAATTTCGAGTTCTAATTCGGGAGCTGCATTCATGTTTCTACCAGGGCTTCTGCCCTTTGCTTGCGTACGATGCTCGTAAAGGTTTACCGGAAGAAGTTGCAAAGCAGGCCCAGGTAGTCACTGTCCACTCTCGGTTCTCAAACCAGGTCATTGCGATATACTCTAAGGAAATGCACACATGGCGCCATTTCTCCTCAGAGTGCCAGTTGTTGAACGTCGCGATGCCTTCGTGAGTCTCCAGCAAGCTTTCTGGCTCTTCAAATGATGATCCTCGAAAGGTCGGTGGCACCCTGGACTGTTGCAAGACGATAGGAGACATTGGTGCTCTCATTTCGGCAGTTGGCTTCAAAGTCTCCGTTAGAATTCGTTGCTCCGAGGTCAATTTTTGCAATCTGCGGCTAGCTGGGTCATCCGTTTCGACGCGGACGGTTTCCTCAGGGCTAAGGCTTGCAGGGCGTTGTCATTACACAAAGACGTACCTCCACCAGATGTCGCTTTGCAGTAACGGTGAGTAACACCGTAGTGAAAACTCTGAGTCTCGAAAGCCAGTCTTCATTGGGCGCACATGTGCCCAGAAAATCAAGCAGCATTCAAATGTAACGATAGTAGCGAGCACACGTGGTGACCGTCGACTGCGCGTTTGACCCACTGATCATCTGGTCCGCGGGTCAACAGCGCAGGCTATTAAACATGACTCGTAGAATGTTCAAGCGTTATCGCTCATGCCCGGGTGCCTTCCAGAAACTGCTAAATTGTTCGCGTCCCGCATGCAATTAGATTCGACTCGGTGGCTCACCACAGAGAATGACCAGCACTATTGATAAGTTTAGAAAACTTCGCGATACAGGCAGGTCCGTTTTGTGCCTAGCTTCGACGTTTAACCTTTGCAAGAAGTGATAAGCGGTCACCGCTTAAGATAACCAACTAACCATGCCAATATGTTTGAGTGATGCAGCCTCCACAGAATGTGCTGCTTCCCGACAGGCACAGTGCCCTTGATACAAGGGGCATCGCAATGCTTCAATGAGGAGGACCGCCACCAGCAGCGCTGTACTTTCAGTGCAACTAAAGCACGTAAAGGGGCTATAAGTAAAGCCGATGAAAGCATAGCGAAACCACCCACGTCCCTATTTTGAAATTGAATACCTAATCAGCATCGGACAACCATATCCCCGACGATATAGCATACATGCAGCTGCTCAGGCAGAAGGCTGCCTTTTGTGCACAAAACAATTTAACTATCCCCAGCAGGCAAACCGCTGCCCTGGCTTCACCGCAGAGCTGATGAACGCAGCGTTATTGTTTTGTAGTGGTGCGACTATCGACCCTAAAGGAGGCGAAGCACCCTAGCGTGTTCTATTCTCGCGTGCAGATAGCGCGAGAATTGAACAAGCTAGGGTGCTCGACCTTATCGCCCGCGGTGGCGGCCGCTATTCAGATCCTGCTGCACCATGGCAGTCAGGTTTAAATAAATAGTGGTCGCGGTGGTCACCTCTCCACGCCGCCCTCCTCGAATTGGTGACCCGGAAGATCGAGCCCAGCCATGCCAGCGTCAGCGCACCGGTTCTACCAAGGCAAGTGACGTGCCCTCACGCAGTCCGGCAGACGTCCAGTGCTTGTAGTGTTTCCGGGAATTCTACACAGAGATGTCGGACAAGTGGTTCCTCCAGCTAGACAGCCACTTGCTTCTCAACAAGGTTCCATGCTCCGGCTGCGTTGCACGCTCCGCTTGTCATTCCCCGGCCCCGACGTCTACGTGTACTTGCTGGCAGTCGTCCTTGCTCACTGTATCACCTCGAGCGGTCACTCACAAGAGCTCTCGCAGTTTCAACCGTTGAGTCACTCCGCGTCTTGTCGGCTCATATCACCTTCATCAAATCTTGCCGACTATCAGCACACAGTCGCAAGTCGTCCGCTTTCCTTTCGGGGGCACCTCACTCATCACCGTTACAGAGGCTCTCCCACCGGCTTTACTAGGTGCAAATTTCACTCTTGCAGGCCTGGGCATGCCACAAGGAGAATCTTCGCGATGAATTCAGCGACAACCACAGCTGTGATACTATTGGTATTCGAGATTTCGCCCAAGCAGCAGCAGGGGGACCTTCAGGCGTTCTGTGCTCCCAGCGTCAATGGTTACATGATCAACCGAAGTTTTGCAGGAGCAGCTCTACCGCCTGGTTTATTCAGTTCGATCATCACTTCTACGCCAACATCGTAAGTGACCACAACTTGCGCTTTCTCCACGCAACTCCCGAGCTAACAGACGGTCTACTTTTGCGGGTCCTACTTCTACAGTCCGGGGCATCTACGAGAACCTGCGGCAGGTCGCGATTTCGCACTAGTGTATCACTATGTCCGCACCTCGCTCATAACCTACCCTGCCGGTGTTGCCTTGTACATCCTTCCCGGATTGCAAAAACCCGACCCCACCAACGACGACACCAGCTTCACACTTTAGCCGGACTTCTTTACCTCGCTTTTACCATAGGACTTTATTTCAATCGCGATTCGCAAAAGCAAAGCGGCCCTGTAATGGCGGGACGATCGCCTCCACAGCGGCCGTAGAAGAAGACGGCTCGCGTGCATGTAGCGCAACGATAGAACACGCTAGGGTGCTCTGCCTCAGTGGTCGTGGTCTCGACTTCTCCAGAGACCTCGCTGCACCCTGCATGGCCGTCCTAAATAAACTGTGGCCGTAGTGGTTTTCTCATCTCATTTGCATAGTGGTTATCTCTTTGTATCACCCCCCACAAATTGGCGACCCCGACGAGTCAGCTCACCCATGCTGGCGTTTTTCCCGCTCGCCCTCTTATTTTTCATCCGAAAGCATTAAACGACCCACTGAGCAACAAAAATGACCCAACCCTTCCTCTACCGGAAAATGTGTGTAAGCGAAACTTGTGCGTGCACCTGGCTTTCCGCGTGGTTAAGTAACCCCCAGATAACGGTGCGGGACTCCTTCAGCCTCCCATGCCTTCACATGGGGATCTTGTTGCTATCGGATCGCCTGGGCTTGGGCTGCTCTAAAGGCGCGCTTATTGGCTGACGTTATTGGCGCGCGGGCGAGCATCGCTGCACGCCGGGCGCAACGGAGCGCGCTGGCAGCATTGGCTTAGCGACAGTGAAGAACCATTGGTCGAACTATAGACGCTTTTCTCGGCGACGTGACGGGATGTGTTCTGAAGCTAGGTCGACTAATTTAACCCTTAACGGCAGGTGCGACGCTCAGACAGTGCAGACTCACCGCCGCTCGTCGAAGGCGGCCTGTTCCTCGAGGAAAAGCAAAACGCGGGGCGACCCATCCATTTTTCTAGACTGAACTGCACGTAAGCCAAGCGGGCGCAGCGCATGAAAAAGCCTTTCCTGCACGTTCCATCTCCGGTGGAAGCAAAACGGCTCTTATTCTTTGTACGCGTGGCGTGCGTGCGCAACCAATCAAACCACCCTATTGTGAGCTGCCTTGCTCTGGGAGCAACTGGCTTTTTTTGCGTGACTACATCGGCGCCGAAACTTGGCATAGAGCGGAAGCTTTGCTTAAATAGGCAGCGGCGTCCGTAGCAGCAAAACGCACCATAGGCTGCTACGTCTCATCACGAGTACGTTCACGTTGGATGTGAGGACACGTCACGAGGGGCGCTGTTAATTCACGCTGCCTCACGCTTGCTAGCTCGGGTTTCACCCAAGCAGAGCTAGCGAAAGCGAACGCGTCGTGCAGCGCTACTGCGCGAAGGAAGAGTTCGTCGCCGCGACGGGACGTTGCTTTGCTCTCGGAAGCCCGCGTTATCTGCGCGTTTCTTGGCGCGCAAGCTTTCGTTTGCGTTCTATCTGCGCCTCTGTAAGGTAAAATCATGACGGGCCAAGCGTCTCAACGTGATCGCCTGCACGCGAGAAGTTCACAACTCGAAGGATCGCTCAGCGGTGCTCAATTGGAAATGAATGTTTTCGCATTCGCTGCTCCTAAGTGGCCAGGCATATTCATATGTCTTTGTAGCGGTCGCACAGCCTTATTTGGCCGCTTCAAAATGTCATTGCCGATGACGCGCGAGCGTCATTGCCATCCGCATTGATAGATCGTCTAAACAACCTTATTTTTGTCAGTGTTGTTTGTACAAATGAGGCTTTCAATGCTGCTTTGATGAAGCATGATATTGAAGTTGTGCATTTAGTAGTTTCTTTTCTTTTTTAGTATTTCCGTGGTCATTGTTCTAGTTATTCCTTTTTTACTCTTTCTATACATAGTGTATATATATATATATATATATATATATATATATATATATATATATATATATATATATATATATATATATATATATAATCTATGTATTTTTCACAGTCTTGCACAGCAAGCATTCTTTTTCGATTTTTTATTATTATAACTAGTGTACTAGCATGCTGTTTTTTTTATAACCATGCGATTATTGCAGGCTCGTCCATTTTCGTGTCGATCTGCGTTAGGAGCAGATGCCTTTGTCAGGCTATGCAGCCCTTACCTTGTAATCCCGTTCCTGTAAATCAGGGCAAATAAACTGCAACTCACGGTAGGGAATGTGCCATGTATGCGCTGGTATTGCTTTGCAACGGTGCTTCACCAAACACACTCACCTGGTAATAAAGTGCGTAGCAGTTCCTTACGAAGTCATCGTAACCATAGTTATATTGATAAGAGGGCGGGCTGCAGCTTGACATGACTGTGGTGAACATAATTTTATAGCGCGTGTGGCCCCCAATACGCTGCGAGAAAATGCGAGAATACATTGTTAATACGCAGGTGCTAAAAATAAAAGCGCTACTTTTGTAGTCGAATTTCTAACTTTTGTTTCGCAGCGCTGCAAATGCAAGGCAGGGGGTACATAAGATATCAATAAATACCAGCGAACGTCCTAATAATTGATTCAGTTAGTTGGAAAATATACTCGTATACTTTTAAGACAAGCGTATATACAATATTTTCCTATTCAACCAATATATGTCTTGCATATAATGCAAACGAGCACCAAAAAGCGTCATTGTGATGATTCAAAAAACAGCATACATAAGTGGCACCACTATGGAAAAATTCACACCTCTGTTGAATTTTGTTTTTGGCATAAGAAAGAAATCTCTCGGCAATTTTCCTCGCTTCGCTCGGCTGAAGTAGGAGATCCTCCGGCTCATTCGCTAGTCTCTTATTCATTCAGGGTCAGTCCATGCCAATTGTCCAAGATGTGGCGCTGAGCCACCGCACATTTGGCTGACGAAACTTGTGGCTGTTTCCTGTACCACGTGGAGCATTAAGTAGAAAAATTTCTGAATAAAAAGAGATGTGTGCCGTGGTACCCTGGTGCCGTTATAGAGCCTTTGTTGACACGTCTTTTTGCAATAATTACGAAATTTTGGTGTCCCGATGCCTGCTACATATTGTCAAATATAATAAATAAATCAACGTTAAAGATTTCCTACTAAACAAGCTCGCGGTCTCCCTGAGTTATTTAAGTATTTGTGTGATTTTCAATAATGTACATTTTGGATTAAAAATGGTTATAAGAAAATATGATCCAAACTCTCTTTACAAAAATTGTGAGATTGAAATGCAAAGTATAATACATTTTATGGTGTTCTTTTTTATTGACGCGGTCAAGTGCGAGCGAAGCAACTTTATCAGGAATGCCTGCAGAACTATCAGCTCTCCCCTGAAAGAGAGACGTCATCGTGACGCGGCCACGACGTCATCCCGCAGTGCGGCGCTTCTACTCCGGCCGCACGACTCCCTTCGATCGACCACGCCTGCCACTCTTTTGGGGTGGCAGCCTCCCTCCGGTTTCGCTCGGTCGTTGCTTTTCGAGGGCCGCCGAGATCTGCTTGACGGCCTGGGCTTGGACCTCGCGATCATAGCTCCTGATTGCGGCCTCGAGCCACGGCGGGATCGTTGTCATCCTTGGAGCTTCGTGCGGATTCTTGTCACCGTCCCAAAGGATGTGAGTTGCAGTGGCCCTTTCCCTTCGGCACACACAACACAGATTACTCACATAAACACTGGGACACACGTGCCTCATCAGCACCGGGGTGAATAACGACCGTGTCTGAAGTTCTCAGTATAACACCGCTTCCTTACAGGTCAATCCCGGAAGAGTTAGCGGCATTGTCCTTCTCTCTAGTCTGTACCACTTCACATTTTCTTTGTAGGATGTCATTCTGTCTTTCGTTTCCCACCTACACGACGGGTCGACGGCAGTAGCAGCGGCAGGGTTAGTTAGTCCTTGCGCCGCCATGTTCGACGTCTCGTTGTGGTTTGCGTTGCCGCTGTCCGACACATCACTAGTCAAGTGCGCCGGCAATAACTTTATCACGACACATCACTTTTCCCTGGCGAGATCTACCGCCCCGCCAAACAAGCGCGGCCTCACCACACACTTTTGCTCTGGCGTAATTTCTGACTGCCGTGCTTTGATGCCGTGCTGCTCGCTCTGCATGTTTGGGGCGTCTCTTCTTTGCATTTGTAGCAATATGCGCTTTCCCTGTGGCACACCAAGCGTTCCAACTTTGAGATCAATGTACCGTCCATACCCCTGGCGTTTTTTCGTCCACGCCGCGCTGGTACCTGTGCATGTTCGCGGCCTCTCTTCTTTGCACCGTGTAGCAATCTGCGCTTTCCTTCGGGTACATCAGGCGCTGCACCGTCGAGATCTACGTAGCCTACGCGCCGTTTGCGTTTGTGCTTCGACGCCTCGCTGATCACTGTGTCATGTTCACGGCGTCCTTTTTCGCACGTGTAGCAATGTGCGCTTTCCCTCTGGTACATCAGACGTCGCACCGTCGAGATCAATGTAGCGTCCATGCCCTTGGCCTTTCTGCTTGGACGCCGCGGTGATGGATGCGCGTGTTCGCGGCGTCTCCTCTTTGCATGTGTAGCAATATAGGTATTCCCTTTGGAACACCAAGCGTGGTAACGTCGAGGTCATTGTAGCATCCATGCCCTTTTTGTTTGTGCTCCAACGCCACGCTACTCGCAGTTCGTGTTCGCGGCATCTCTTCTTTGCATATGTAGCAAAATGCGCATATTCGCGGCGTCTCGTCTTTGCACGTGTAGCAATGTGCGCTTTCCCTCTGGCACAATATGCGCTTTCCCGTCGAGATCTATGTAGCGTACGCGTCGTTTGCGCTTCTGCTTCGATGCCGCGCTGCTTTCTGTGCATGTTCGGATCGTCTCTTTTCTGTACGTGTAGCTATATGAGCTTTTCCGCAGGTATGTCAGGCGTCGCACCGTCTAGGACAATGCATCCGATGCACCGTTGGCGTTTGTGCTTCGATGCGGCAGTGCTCGCTCAGCATTTTCGAGTTGTTATTGTTTGCATGTGTAGCAGTATGCGTTTTCCCTGTGGCAAACCAAGCCTCCCACCATCGAGATTAATGTAGCGTCTATGCTCTTGGCGTTTCTGCTTCGGCGCAGCACTGCTCGCTGTGCATGATCGGGGCGTCTCTTCTTTGCATCTGTAGTAATAAACGCTTTCCCTTTGGCACACCAAGCGTTCCAACATCAAGATCAAACTACTGTCCATACCCTTGCCATTTGTTCCTTAACGCCGCACTGGTCGCGGTGCATGTTCGCGTCCTCTCTTCTTTACATGTGCAGCAATGTGCACTTTCTCTGTGGCACACTAAGTACCCCAAGGTCCAGATCAATGTAGGGTCAATGCACTTAGCGTTTCTGCTTCCACGACGCGCTTCTCGCTGTAGATGTTCGCGGCGTCTTTTCTTTGCACGTGTAGCAATATGCGATTTCCCTCTGGTACTTCAGGTGTCGCACCGTCGATATCTATGTAGCGAAAGTGCCGTTTGCGTTTGTGCTTCGACGCCGCACTGCTTGCTCTGCATATTCGCGGCGTCTCGTCTTTGCACGTGTAGAAATATGCGCTTTCCCTTTGGTACTTCAGGCATCGCACCGTCAATATCTATGCAGCGAAAGTGCCGTTTGCGTTTGTGCTCCGACGCCGCGCTGCTCGCTTTGCATGTTCGCGGCGTCTCCGTACATGTAGCGAAAATTGGAGGATGCTTAAGCTCCGCCTTGAAGAGTGGAACGGGATAGCGTTACCACACCCGGTTCGCACCGCCCACTCATTCGCTCGGCATGCTCATAAATCACAAAGACGAAATGTGGCCTGAGGAAGCGGAACGAACCAAAGAACTCGGTGTCTCGGAGGGAGAAACGATCTACGTGAGCCAAACGTCGTGATAGGCACGGACAGCCGGGCTGCGACAGGCCATGAAGGCGGACGCGATCATGGGGCTGGCGCCTCGATGAGATGGTCCTCTATCTCTCTCGGGAGCAGCACGCAGACGCATGACTCCTCGCCAGCAGCACGGAAAACATTGCAGGGGACGCCTTCCCACCAGAAGCACTACGGCGTAGCGATCACGTCAGAGGCGTCCCGCATCGGACGGTGCACTTAGGAATCACGCTGTGATCGGAAACAGGAGCCACGTCGCCTAAACACGGGGGTTGGTGGAGTGACGCAAGTTTGAAGTTGGAAGGGGAGATAGCGAGAAAACTTATTAAAAGGAAGGGTATTGGGCAACCTCGCACCGGTCCCCGCACGGCCCCAATGTGTTCAAACGAGACGAAGGGGAGAAGCGGGCGAGTGGTGCGCCACCTCTCGGGGCAGCGCTGTACATTGCGAGGAGAGGGTCTTCTGTGTTAGCCAGAAAATGGGCCTGCGTGCGCGCGAAGCACAGAAGAAATGTAGCGGAAACGTACTTCGCTACGCGTTTACCTGCGACTTCTGTAATTTACATGCTCATAATAACCGATATCCACCGCAGTATAACTTTCTAAGGCACGTTTCTAAGGCAACACCGCATTCACTAGAGACGCTATTGTTGCGATTTGGAGCATTGAACTCATGGCGGAGTGGTAGTGTCTCCGTCTCACACTCCGGAGATCGTAGTTCGATTTCCACCCAGCCCATTTTGCAACTTGTTTTTATTTATGAATTGCCTTCGGCCATTTTTCTCTTCCGGCCAACACCGAGGACGCCGGCGACACCGCCTTTTCTGCGACACAAGCTCCTTAATGCTGTCGCGTTAAGATCAAAGCCACTTAGAAAACAATATAAGGCCACCACATCACCTTCTCTCCTTGTCAATACGTCACGAGAGTCGGATGTTAGCGGTGGATGGGGGAGCGCTGCGTTTTTACAACGCGGCGCGTGTTCTGAAAACTAATTTTCTCCGTGACTGCAACGCTAGAGCGGCAACGCGTGGAGCTTTTTCTCGGTGGCTTTGGTGGGGCTTGCCGCACCGTAAACGCGGTTGCTTTCCTTCGATTGTGCGTGGTTCGTCGTACAAGAAAGCGCAATGATGCCTGTCTGTTGTTGCGCAAGAAACTGCAAGCTCAGTTACGACGGAGGACGAAGTGTCCGAGTGCACAAGTTCCCATCTGACCGAGCCCCTCTGGAAGCATGGACGAGAGCTGGAAGGACTTCTCGCCAACGAAGTACACACTGGTAAGCATTTCTTCTCTCTGGTATTATTCTGGGTTTCCCGACGAATAGGTTTTGTCAGCATAGTGCGCAATTCATCCGTGAATGCGTGCACAATAGATGGGTCTGGGCACCTGTCCACGCGCTTGTAAATTCAACATTTTCGTAGAGCTTCATACCTGTAAATTTATTTTTATTTCAGCTGTGTGAAAAGCATTTCTTGCTATCGGATTACTTGAAGACATCTTACACGGACGTCAAGATAGGAAAAGTGGTCGAAGCTGCCATGAAAAACATTCGTCTGAAGAAAACTGCAGTTCCGAGCATATTTCCCAATTGCCGCGCTTATTTATCGCATCCGGGAGCGTGCGTTCGAGAAGCGCTGGGTGCGAAAAGAGCGCGCTTGGAAGCCGCATCTTTGAAAAAAGCAATAATGCTTTCTCAGCAAACTCAAGCAGAAGAGGACGCCAAAAATGTGGCTGGTAGCTTTGCGGACTTGCTGAAGGTCTTTCCAAGCTTTCAAAGTTCGGACTTCTGGGCAGTTTTGAACAAGGGCTCCAAGGTTTTCTTTCTGGACTTGTCACTTCAATCTGCTCCTGCAGTCCGTACTTCGGTGGTCCTTTCCACAGACCTGCGCGTCGATGTATTTTTGGTGAAACGGGTGTGAGGAAGTGTGGTGATGTGTTAGTTCCTGAAAAGCTGTGCGACTTGAGAGATTTGAAAAGTGTGTTACACATGATCGAACAGACACATAAAGATATCAGCACTGAGCGTTCTAAAAAGGGCCGTCATCTACTGACATTTCGTATGCGAGTCTCAAGAATGGCATTTGAAAGTGATTAAATTCTTGAAGAGTCACGTTGATCTTGTTATGAATAATGCTGGCCGATATCCCTCGGTTTATTGGTGAAACTGGTGTGAGGAAGTGTGGTGATGTGTTAGTTCCTGAAAAGCTGTGCGACTTGAGAGATTTGAAAAGTGTGTTACACATGATCGAACAAACACACAAGGATATCAACACTGAGCGTTCTGAAAAGGGCCGTTATCTACTGACATTTTGCATGCGAGTCTCAAGAATGGCATTTGGAGGTGCTTAAATTCTTGAAGAGTCACGTTGATCTTGTTATGAATAATGCTGGCCGATATCCCCCGATTTATTGGCTTTTGCTAGTTTTTTTTCACAATTTCACTTCATGCATACATATTCCTGATAAGTTCAATGAAGCTTAAGATGTCGCATCCTGATACGATCAGAAGACTGTGTTCATCGTAAGAGGTAAGCCCTCAACGGAGAAGCAAGAATGTAGCTTTCGTTCCTATGCAAAGCGCATTCTAAGCACATATTAAGAGCATGAAAAGACTGTAACGTTAATGTTTGATGAGGTTCACCTTCAATCATTTGTTGGTTACAAGGCTGGCTTTGGTACTTGTGCTGCGGTAAATTAATCGACTTCAGCAAAAACTGCCCACGTATTTATGATACAGAGCCTGCTTTCTTCAAACAAGGATGTTGTACACATTCTTCCTGAGCACTAATCGATGCTAAGGCGCTGCACGACTTCCTTTGGAAGATTGTTCTTGATCTAGAAGCATCTGGTTTTAGAATAATCGCAGTGATCTCGGACAATAACTCCATTAACAGAAAAGCCATGTCCTACTTCGCTAAGACGGCAAGTGTCAGCATTGTTTACCAGCATCCTGGTGACCCATCACCACCCCAGTCTTTCGTGGTAGGCCCAGTTCAAATACTAAAGTGTATAAGAAATAACTGGCTGAATCAAAGAAACATTGGCAAATGCATGTACTTTCCTGAACCGAAAAATGATGAGGCTGAACCAAAGATACTTACAGCCTCTTTCAAGGTATTATGCCAGTTGCACGAAGCTGAAAAGCATGAGCTCTTGAAGCTAGCGCCATAGCTCACTTTGAAGGCACTGAACCCCTCGAACATGGAACGGCAGAACATTAAACTGGCCTTAAAGATGTTTAACTCATCTACTGTTGCTGCTCTCAGTGTCGCAATGTTCCAGCATGCAAAGGAAACATCTCCATATGTCGACATGATTTTGACTTGGTGGAACATTGTTAACGTCAAGACGCCAAGAAAAGGACAGCGGTTACGAAATCAGTTGCAAGGTCCAATAGTTTCATCGTCATGTCCTCAACTAGAATTCTTAGAAATAATAGTTCAGTGGCTTGATGACTGAAAGCCTCAAACATGACAATGGCTGCCTGACACGTGAAACGCACACAGCTTTCAGCCACACTACCCACGCCTTGCAAGAGCTTGCCAGATACTGTCTCGAAGAGCTTCATTTCGAGTATGTTCTTTTGGGCAAATTTCAAACTGATAGCTTGGAGGATCACTTTCGAAAGTACTGGCAATTTTCTGGTGCCAATTACCACGTGTCTATAGGGCAGATATATGAATCTGAAAACAAATTGAGTTTGCAGAAGGTTCGGTACCTTACAGATTTGGACATGCTACAACCACCGAGCGCGAGCACGTTGAAGACAAGTTTCACGTCACTGCGACCGACCCTGACATTGAGACAAAACGTCAAGGCTACCGGCACTAACCTATGTTGTCGGCTATTGTGCCCATGCAGCTCTAAAAAAGTTGACATGCGCATCTTGCAACGAAAGCCTTGTGATGCAAGACGTCGATAAAGATTATCCTGACAATCCATTAATGACGAAGATGACGGGGGTGGCCTGAAGTTTCCACAAGCAGTTGTAGGTAATGCTGTACTCTTTACTGAAATTATATTCGACAAGCTCAGGACACCAGAATATGCCGTGTGATTTTTCAGCCTTTCTCGGCAGAAAGATAGTCTTGTCGACCTTGTGTTCACTGCCCTTCATGACTTTGAGGATGTAGAAGTGTGTGATTTCGGTTGTCCTGCACAGAAGGTGATGAGGCATGTTGTAAGTGCTGCAGCGAATACACTGCTGAACAACTTGTGCCGCACAAAAAATGACAAATTACGCAACGCCAAGAACGACTGAAAATTTCAGACCTTGAAGGCCTGAGATATGTTTCTCATTATTTATTTTTTATTCATGAAGCTCTGTTTTGCTGAAGATCTACGTATATTTGTGTTGGCAGAACCCTTGTAAAAACAAACCTGTGGCGTAGCTATGATTTATTTGCCTACATTCTCAAAATTTAAACCCTGCATATTTGCCAATTCAAATGTTCACGTTTGAGCCTATTGTGCAACCTGGGCCGGTATTTTGTAGCGATGCCTTTTCCGATTCTATGTTCTTTCAGGCTTTTCGCGCTTGGCCACTTGTCAGAGCGACGGTCTGCCCACATTATCAACGCAATCAGGCGGCCGTGTGTGGTGGATGATAAGAATAGCGTAGAATAAGGCATAAGGCGTCGCTACAAAGAAGCGGCCCTGTTTATGATTGGAACTCTCCATGCTACTGCAATCGATTAATTGCATGTTGTCCTTCAAGACAGAGAGTAGGCCTCTCGTTTTCGAATTGCTTTTCACCATTATCTCAGCATTTTACGAAGACCAAGAAGGCCTGCAAACAAGGCGGGTGGAAATAAAAGAGACACAAGAAATGGTACAACAAAGGCGGATTTATTCTACTTGACAATTACTTGTGCGTGCCATATAGCGATGAAATTGTAGCAATGAAATGAACCTCAATATTCGTGCGTCTAGCTAGAACTGTTTTACACAATGCAAGAGCGAGAATAATAATTGTTTATGGAAGATTTCAAATGTTTGTTTTTGAATGCAGTTCTTATCATTTCTGAATAAAGTATATTATGTGTCTTCAATATACAGTTTTCCTCTTTCTTTCTTTGCGTCTAAGGTTGAAGTAACTAAGCAGCATGCAGTTTGCCTGTCTTAGTCCCAACCAAATATCACAAGGGCAATAAGCGGATCATGTTGCGATACACGCAAAAAACAATGTCGCCATTCAAGTAATTTAAGGAAAGTATGAAAGAATGTTGCTTTCTATGGTGGTGTTGACTGCGGTGAACCGGCGGCACCCCTTATTTTTTGCGTCAGCAAAACGTGTCTTGCTTTTAAACCGAAGCATATGCATTTATAGGTTGCTATCACTTTAAGGAGAGCGCTAATTTTCCGAAGCCATAGTATGAACGACGCGCAAGGAGACATCCTGCAAGCGCAACGAACCCAGGCAAGGAGACGCCGACGGCGTCGACTGTCCTGCCCATCCGTCTAGCGTGACGTCACACTGGCGTACGGAGGCCATATGTTTTTTTTTTTTTTCTAGGTGGCTTCGGTGAAGATGCGCTTTCCATGTGGCACGTCAGGCCTCGCACCATTGAAATTTATGCAGCATACGTGCTGTTTGCGCTCGTGCTTCGACGCCTCGCTGCTCGCTATCCATGTTTGCGGCGTCTCATTTTTGCACGTGCAGCTATGTGCGCTTTCCTTTGGCACACTAAGCGTCGCACCGTCGAGATTGATGTAGCTTTTATGCCTTTCGCCTTTGTGCTTAGACGACGCGCTTCTCGGTGCGCATGTTCGCGGCGTCTCATCTTTGCACGTGTAGCAAAAATTGGAGGACGCTTAAACTTCGCCTTCAAGAGTGGAACGCGACAGCGTTATCGCACCCCGTTCGCACCGCGTACTGAAACGCGCTACGCTAGCCAAACGTCGCGATCGGCACAGATAGCCGGGCACCGACGCGCCGTGAACGCGGACGAATCATGGGGCGAGTGGCGCGCCACGTGCCGGGGCAGCGCCGTACATTGCGAGGAGGGGGTCTTCTGTCTTTGCCGCAATGTAGCGCAAACGTACTTCGCTACTCGTGAAACGGCGACTTCGGTAAGTTACACGGCCATAATCACCGATATACACCGCAGTATAACTTTCTACGGCACGTTTCTAAGGCAACACCGCATTCACTAGAGGATTTCGTCCCGTTTTGAAGGAACGAGCTGGTGGCTGCCTTATATGTAAACAACTAGAAACCATTGACCACGTTTTTTTGCATTGTTGGGTAGGGGTTTTCTTTTGGGACGTTCTTCAAAGAACACTACAGAAAGAATTGCCCTTAAGTCCATTAGGTATTAGATTTTTGACGGTAGAAAATGAGGACGGCATGCCTTTGGACCTAATTATGCTAATGGGTCTCCACTGCTTATGGCGGGCTCGAATGGCCGGTTTCTTTTGTGAGCCTGACAGCCGGCGTGCGCGGCTGCTCCTCCGGGAAGCTATTTCCAAGTTCATTGATGTAATTAAAGAACAAGAATGTCCTCCGGATTGGCAGGCGAGCATTGAGCCCCTCGCCACATTAAAGGAATTTGAAAACTGGACATGGCCAACCACAGTGTGACTGGCCGCACAAAGTTGAATGTGTGTTTGTGTATATTTATGTATCGCTTACCTTACTTCAAGAAATGATGCCCCTTGTGTTAGCTTGGTGAAACTTCCGGCAATAAAGAAAAAAGAAGAGCTCGTGGCTGAGTGGTAGCGTCTCCGTCTCGCACTCCCGAGACCCTGGTTCGATTCCCACCAGCCCATCTTGCAAAATGTTTTTTATTTATGAAGTGCCTTTTGGGATTTATCGCTCACGGAGCGCCGCCGACGCCGACACCGACGACACCGGCTTTTCTGCGACACGAGCTCCTTAACGCTGTCGCGTGAATATGCGCTTTCCCTCTGCTAAATCAGGCGTCGCACCGTCGAGATAAATGTAGCGCTCATGCCCTTGGCTTTTGTGCTTGGACGCCACGGTGATCGATTCCCATGTTCGCGGCATTGCATGTCTAGCAATATACGTATTCCCTTTGGCACACCAAACGTAGCACTGTCGAGATTATTGTAGCGTTTATGCCCTTTGCGATTTGTGCTTGGAATCCGCACTGCTCCATGTTCGTGTTCTCCGCGGCTCTTCTTTGCATGTGCAGCAATATAGTTTTTCTCAGTGAAACACCAGGCCTCGCACAGTCTGTATCAATCTAGTGTACGCGCTGCTTGCGTTTCGACAGCGCGCTGCTCGCTGTACATTTTTGCGGCGTCTCTTCTCTGCAGGTGTAGCAATATGCGCTTACCGTCTGGTAAATGAGGCGTCGCACCGCCGAGGTAAATGTAAGGTACGCGCTGCTTGCGTTTGTGCTCCGACGCCGCGCTGCTCGCTATGCATGTTGGCGGCGTCTCTTCTTCGCACGTGTAGCAATATGCGCTTCCCATGTGGCCCACCCAGCGTAGCACTGTAGAGATGAATGTAGCTTCCATGCGCTTGGCTTTTGTGCTTAGACTACGCGCTGCTCGGTGTGCATGTTGGCGGCGTCTCATCTTTCCTCGTGTAGCAATATGCGCTTTCAGTGTGGCAAGTCAGGCGTCGCACCATCGAGATAAATGCAGCGTTTATGCCCTTGACTTTTGCGCTTTAATGCCGCGCTGCTCGCTGTGCATGTTCACGGCGTCTCGTCTTTGCACGTGCAGGAATATGCGCTTTCCCTGCGGCACACCAAGCTTCGCACCGTCGAGAACGGTACAGCGTTCATGGCCTTGAATTTTGTGCTTCGACGATGCGCTGCTCACTGAGCATGTTCGCGGCGTCTCTAATTTTCACGTCTAGCAATATGCGTTTTCCCTCTGATACATCAGGCGTAGCACCGTCGAGGTCAATGTTACATCCATGCCTTTGGTGTTTGTGCTTCGACGCTGCGCTGATCGCTGTGCCTGTTCGCGGCGTCTCTTCTTTGCTCGTGTAGCAATATGCGCTTTCCATGTGGCACATCATGCGTCGCACCATCGAGATCAATCTAGCTTACATGCCCTTGGATTTTGTGCTTGGACGCCGCGCTGATCGATGCGTGTGTTTGCGACGTCTCCTATTTGCACGTGTAGCAATCTAGGCATTCCCTTTGGCACACCAAGCGTGGCAACGTCGAAATCAATGTAGCGTTCGTGCCCTTTGCGATTTGTGTTTGGATGGCGCGCTGCTCGTTGTGCATGTTGTCCGCGTCTCTTTTTTGCATGTGCAGCAATATACGATTTCTCAGTGGCACACCAAGCGGCACACCGTCGAGATGTATGCAGCTTGCGCGCCGTTGGCGTTTGTGTTTCGACGCCGCGCTGCTCGCTGTACTTGTTTGCGGCGTATCTTGTTTGCAGGTGTATCAATATGCGCTTTCAATGGCACAATCAGCGTCGCACCGTGATGATAGTGATCTAAGGAAAGGAAGGACGCTTGATTCTGCAACCCGTGAGGGGTCGCACCGTCGAGATCTATACAGCGTCCATTGCCTTGAATTTTGTGCTTCTACGCCGTGCTGCTCGGTGTGCATGTTAGCGGCGTCCCTTCTTTCCACGCGTAGCAATATGCCCCTTCCCTCTCATAAATCGGGCGTCCCACCGTCGAGATCAATGTAGCATCCATGCCCTTGGCTTTTGTCGTTCGACGCCACGCTGCTCGCCGTGTATGTTCACGGCGTCTCTTCTTTGAACGTGTAGCAATATGCGCTTTCCCTCTGGTACATCATGCGTCGCACCGTCGAAATATATGGAGCCTACGCGCCGTTTGAATTTGTGCTTTGACGGTGCGCTGCTCTCTGTGCATGTTCGCCGCGTCTCATCTTTCCACGTGCAGCAATATCTGCTTTCCCTGTGGCACATCAAGCATTGCACCGTCGAGATCAGTGTAGCTTCCATGCTCTTGGCTTTTGTGCTTAGACGTGGTGCTGCTCGTTGTGCAAGTTCTCGCCGTCTGTTCTTTGCATGTGCATGTGCGTCTCCTCTTTACATCTGTAGCAATATACTTTTCCTCAGTGGTACACCGGGCGTGGCAGAATCGAGATCAATCTAGCGTACGCGCTGTTTGCGCTCGTGCGTCGACGCCGCACTGCTCGCTGTGCATGTTCGCGGCGTCTTTTCTTTGCACGTGTAGCAATATGCGCTTTCCATGTGGCACACCGAGCGTCGCACCGTCGAGATCAATGTATCGTCCATGGCCTTGGCTTTTGTGCTTCGACGCCGCGCTGCTCTCTGTGCATGTTCGCGGCGTCTCTTCTTATCAGGTGTAAGAATATGCGCTTTCCCGCTGGGAAAACAGGCATCGCTCCGTCGAGATCTATGACGCGTACGCGCCCTTGGCTGTTATGCTTCGACGCCGCGCTGCTCGCTGTCCACCTTTGCGGCGTCACTTCTGTGTACGTGTAGCAATAGGTGCTTTCCCTCTGGTACATTAGGCATCGCTCCGTCGAGACCTATGTAACGTATGCGCCCTTGGCTGTTATGCTTCGGAGCCGCGCTGCTCGCTGTGGATGTTCGCGGCGTCTGTTCTGTGCACGTGTAGCAATACGCGCTTTCCTTCTCGTACACCAGGCGTCTCACCATCGAGATCTAGATAGCGTACGCATCGTTTGCGTTTGATCTTCGACGCCGCGCTGCTTGCTGTGCATGTTCGCGGCGTCCCATCTTTGCACGTGCAGCAAATTGCGCTTTCCCTGTGGCACGCGAAGCATCGGACCATCGTATTAATGAGGCGCCCATGCCCTTCGCTTTTGTGCATCGACGGCGCGCTGCTCGCTGTGCATGTTCGCGGCGCCTCTTCTTCGCACGCGTAGCAATATGCGCTTTCCCTGCTGCCGCGCAGTTTCATCGGCCTATGCTTTTATTGGTGATGTTACGTGCATAATTTTACCTTTAGCATGGGCGCGTGGCCCAGCAACTTACAGGCCGTTCTGACCTATCGCACTATTAAGCACTGGTCCAGCGCAGAAATAAGTACGGATCAGAAGATAAAGACAACAAGAATGGTTGACGTCTGGTCATGCCCCAAATTCTATTCACATCCGACTTGCCAAGCAGTGAACGCTTACTGACCTATCGGTCTTGTCGCAAGCGTCTGATGGCGCATTTTAAGGAGATCGCCGCCTGTTCACGTGTCCTCCAGTACGTCGACACTTCGATCACTCTGCGTCTACAGATATTGTTACGCATGCCAATTGTTTCGGGCTAGGAGCTGTTCTTGCACAACGGAAGAATACCATTGTAGAGTACATCGTGGCGTATGCCACCAACACCTTTACCAAAGCCGAGACGAACTAGCCCGGTGCTGTGTATGAATGTCTGGCCAGTATTTGGGCTATCAGAATATTCCGTTCTTCCATGTCTGGTGGTCCATTTGTCATACTGGCCACCATGTGCTATGCTAGCTATCTTCATTAAAAGATCGAACTGGTTGGTTCGCTCGTTGGGTAATGTGCCTACAAGAAGGTATTTGATTTTTTGACCCCTCAAGACGAAAGCATTCACACGCGGACACTCTATTCTAGTCAACCGCTGAATTTTAATCCTTTCTGCTCGTCTATTCCCATCTGCAGTGTCTTCGCCCTCAACATTTGCGTGAGTAATCAGCGTAGTGTAGTGCCCATGGATCTCTTCACTTCTAGACTTCCTGTCTAGGCGGTCGCAACTCTCACCTGTCGGATGCTTCGTCGCTATGCCACGCACGTCATCAATCGGGATAGCCTAATCTACCGCTGCAACTAGAACTCCAGCGGCTACAAGTGGTTCATTCTTATTCCCCGATGCCGGCCCTCCGACGTCTGCCCCACTTTTCTGAACGGCCCGCTGTGCTACCAAGCTGGTATATGATATACAAATTCTCACCTCTAGCTTATTTACTACTGGCGTTGAATCAATCCTTTCGTTCACCTGCATCTCCAGTATGTCACCGACGCAACAACGACGCAAGACGCCACCTGCACGTTTTGCCGGCCCCTTGCAACCTTACCCATACCCCGGTTGAGCCTTCGACCACGTCGACACTCACTTATATCGTCCGCTTTGCACCATTCTTACTGACATACGCAGTGTTATTTTGCTATCGAGCACCTCACGCGGTGCGCTGAAGTTTCAGCGGTGCTCTTATCTGCAACAACAAGGTATATTACCGGCTTTATCTTTGAAAACATGATTTTCTGACATGGAACACCTCGAGAATTACATCTCGACAGCGGTCTCGTTTTTCTCTTCGATGTGATTACAGCATTGATAAAGGAGTTTCGGATCATTCACCGCACTGCTACAGCATATCGCCCACAAATTAATAGCTTGACAGAGCGTTTCAATCGCACCCTTGGTGAGATGTAGCGATGTGTGTTTCATCCAACTACTCGAATTGTGATCAGATTGTGCGGTTCGTCCAATACGCTTAAAATAGTGCCACGCAAACTATCACATGGTTTCACCTTTATTTATCCATTACCGGCATAATACGTCATGCACTACAGACACAATTCTAGACTACCGACTGGATGCTTCACAGTCGGTGACTCTTTCCCGAGTGGCTGCATACGCCGAAGGATGCCGCCAGCTGGTTCAATTATTCACATCCCAGGACCAGCGGCACCGAAAGCATCGCCATGATGCACCCGCTACGACTAAATCCTTGCTCCCGCCTCGCTGATCTAGTGGCGGGTCCAGTCTACTAATCCGGCCCTTCCCACAAAGCTGCTCTCTAAGTATCACGGTCCTTTTCGGCTACTGCAACAAACATCCACGGTTAACTGTTCCCTCGAGCCAATGAAAGCTTCTTCAGACCGGCGTCGTGGCGGCCAGGAAATTCTCCACATCGTCGTGCTCAATGAGTGCAACGTTGCATGGATGGCTCCTATTTCGGTGAGGAGTGATAGTACCGAAGGCACTGGCCATGTTGCATGTAAAGTTAGAAGAAAATAGAAGCACTTGCTCACCCGCTTCAACATAGCTTTGGCTGACTTGTTTAGTTTTACCGCTGTAAAGCTACGTCAAGTGCTGCTTGCCAAACAACCCCTTGTAGCTTGATTAATATATCCCGCGGACAAACGCCTACATCTGTTCCATAATATATCCATTACCTAGGAGCATTGCCTGGTATTGCACCGTTTCTCTTCCACTGTTTGTCCTCGTTCATGGCAACAATTGTAATTTTATTCTAGCAGGATAACACTGCCTATTTTCTTTCCATATGCACAGCTTCTTTTTATTTACCTCTTTTTGTAGTTGAAGATAATATATTTGGCTAGCCTTCAACATTTCATATCTATAAACAAGCGTTGATTTGCGGGAATTGTTTATATTACCATGACAGTTTTCGTAAAAGCGAAGTATTTTCTCTTGCAACACAATCAGGTTGTTACAGTTTTTGCCCTCCCATACTAATTGTCTGTCTCGAACAACGGAATGAATAGAACAACTTCTTTTTAGCCACCGATGAACAAGGAAACCACTTCGGTTCAGACATCCGACTGTTAGCAGAAATGGCTCAAATAAATTACTGTGAAGCACACGCCCATCATTTTTTGTTGTTCTTTTTGCTTTATATTGTTCAAATTAAAGTTTGCCTTGATGCCACATCTTGCTTGTTTATTTAGTGAGCTAAAGATAATGTAAGTGCTTTTCATAGCTTTTTAATCTAGCGTTTTTTGTGTGATCCCTTTAAAGTGAGATATCGCATAGTCATTTATTTTTTTATTGCTTTTAAATGTTATATACAGAACACATTCGTGTAGTCTGCAAACATAACTTGCTTTGTCGAGGCTGGCATCCAGAAAGTATGTGTCGTAGAGCAGAAAGAGTTGTGGATGTAATATAGAAACTTGCGCAACTCGTTGGGGGAATTTAAGCTCACTTGATGTAGATCTTTTACTCGCACATGCAAGTGTTCGTCCGCCAGGAGTTGGCGAAGCTGGGTTCCTCATCAGCAGTCCTTTCTGTAGGTACCCCTGCAAATCCCACCAAGAACCAGGTCTACCTTCACGCTACGGAAAGGCGGCTGACTGGAGAACGGCCGACGATCGACCAATATGATCCAACTGCTCGCTCGTTGGACAAAGTGCCCGCCGCTGCCTCAGTAGCTGATCATCGACTTCAACCTGGACCACTCGAACCCTGGAGGCAACATACGGCGTTTTTCTCCTCGATCCGATCAGCATGCTTCTGATTCCGCTATTCGACGCTCCAGGTTTTGCCGCTTAGCGTCCCCACAAGGCCATCGATTTCTATCGACACGACCATAGTAGTCTTTGTCCCCTGCATGGCCTGGCACCTACTCTCCGCAAAATTAAGCCATGGAGTTCCAGGATGTTATGCTGCATCAGTGACCCGGTATAAAAATATTCTGCTGACTGCAACTACGCGTTGATACCTTCTGGGCATTCAAGTGGACGACGGTACCGTTACGGCTCTCATGGACACCGGAGCGCAGATCCGGTGTTCATGATCCGCACACCTGCCATTGAGAGCGCAGTATGGGTCGCTGATGGCAGCAGGTCTGTTGCTCTTGGAATGTGCACTGCCCAGTGTGCATTGCTGGTCATCAGACCACTGTTTTGTTTGCCGTGCTTGCGCAATGCCCTCACGACGCGATCTTCAGCCTAGACTTTCTCTCGATACACTCTATCCTTATCTACTGCTCCTCAGGTGGGCATCAACTGGAAATTTTTTTTGACGCCCACGAAATATCCGACACACCCAGCACCTTACGTTCTCTAGAGTTCCTCCATCTGCCACCGCAAGCTGCTACGTACATCCCATTACGTCCCTCTCCTCTTGTGTGACATGGTGATTACGTTGTCTCCCCGATTCCTGACGTGTTCCTAATGCACTTTCTCGTCCTCCCGCACACTTTGGTCACCGTACGCATGAACACCTTGCCTGCCTCTTTTGAACTTTAATCTTACTACACACGTGATACCTGCCAGTATCGCGCTTGCCACTGTGTCGTCGTTGCAGAAGTGCAATGTTTCTGTGTTGACACTCTACGGCCCTCAATTGTTTCCGGCTCTCTCACAGCTATCGTGTCACCATGTGCCGATTTCGCAAAACTATACGAAGACATTCCACCTACGAAAGTAGGCGATTTTCGTCGGGTATTGGTGTCCTATGTCAACGTCCTTGATCTCGAAAATTGCCCTTTAGTTCAAAGATCGTTGGTTGAGCCCGTCATCCACATTAGCAATGTTAAAGCGTTTCCCCGGCGCCCTTATCGCGTTTCCATTGTGGAACGCGTCATAATCTTACAAGAGGTCGAAAAAATGATAGCCAAGGACCTCATCGAACCGTCCTCCAGTTCATGGACAGCTTCCGTAGTGCTGGCCAAAAAGAAGGAGAACACATGAGCATGTTGTGTTGAATATTGACTCCTCAAACAGATAAACAACAGACGTTTATACTTGCCCTGTAGAGACGACACACTGGACAGTCTTCATGGTGGCCAATGTCTCTTTCCTACTGGCCTGCCTACTCATCATAAATTGCTGTTGACTCACTCGACCGCGAGAAAACCGCGTTCGTAACTTCAGATGACCTCTGCCAGTCACGCCTTTCGGTATTTTCAATGCCCCGGCCATATTCGAGCGTGTGATGCAGTCGCTTCTTCGTGGCTTGAAATAGGCTACCTTCATGATGTCATACGTTTCTTTTCGTCAGTATTTGATAGCTATTTTCAGCGCCTCTCCGCGATTATCGAGATGTTCCGCAATGCCAACCTACAGCTCCAAGCCGCGAAATGCCGTTTCGGACGCCGGGAAACAACAGTAGTTGGTCATCTCGTATACTTGGCGTGTGTCCAGCAGATCCTGAAAAAAACTTGTGAAAAATTGTCGGTCCCTTGTTCGGCTTGACACGACGAAGCTTCATTGATAATGGCTCTTAATTTCGCCGTTTCATACGTAATTTCACCGAGATTGCGCGGCCCGTTGCAGCGCTCATCATAAAAGACGTTGCTTTTACTTGGGACTCCTCCCAAGCTTCCGCCTTTTCAACGCTTATTGATGCCATCACACTTCTCCTATTTCAGCACAATTTTATTCGATTGCGCCGACAGAAGTTCACACAGATGATAGCGGCCATGGAATCTGTGTCGTCCGGGCTCAGCGTCGGGACGGACACGAATGTGTTGCTGTTTAGCGTAGCCGCCTCCTGTCTGCTCCGCAGAATATTTGCTCAATCAAAGAAAGAGACCGCCTTGCTGTTTCCTGGGCTGTCGCCAAATTTCTGTCTCTATCTGTTTGTCCGCACCTTTACCCTCGTAACTGATCATCATGCCCTCTGCCATCAGGCCCTACAGGCCGTATTGGTCGTTGGGCTCTTCGCCTTCATGAATACTCGTTTTCTGTAGTAGACAAGTGCGGTCAGCTTCAGCAAGATGCCGATTGCCTGCCACGGCATCCTGTGGATTCCCCTGGTTTTCGAAAACAAGACACCAAATATACGGGACGAACAGCGCCGCGACTCGGCTTTACATTTTATCATCGACAGTCTTAGCCCTGCCACACCCAACCGTTCACTACACTTGTCCTACCTTTACTACGGCACCTTATACCGCCAAAATATGCAGCCTAGCGGTCCTGATGGCCTCCCCGTCGTGTCTGCACCTTTTCATTCTGCTGTCTTTCGCCAGCTTCACGATGAACCCACTGCTGGTCACCTTGGTATCAACCGCACTTATGATTGCGTCAGGCGCCGTTTTCTTCTGACGTGGTCTCTGCCGCTCCGTGCAACGATATGCGGCTAGCTGCAACCAATGTTAGTGCCGCAAGCTACCAGCTATATGCTACCGGCCCCTCTCCTTCCTCCTATCGACATTCCCACTGAACCGTTATTTCGTGTGGGGCTCGACCTTCTTGGCCCCTTTCCATCCTCAACATCAGGCAATAAGTCGGTGACCGTCGCGGCCGACTACGTGACGCGATACGCCTTTGCCCGTGTCCTTCCAACCAGCTGCGCTACGGATGTCGCGGACTTTCTCTTTCATGACATGATAAATAAGTCAAATGAAATTGTGTCCTTTCCGTGCCAAAACCACTTTCCAATTATGAGGCACGCTGTAGTTGGGGCCTCAGGATAATTGGACCACCTGGGTTTTTTTAACGTGCACCTAAATCTAAGCACACGGGTCTTTTCACATTTCATCGCATCAAAATGCGGCTGCCGTGGCTTGGATTCGATCCTGCGACCTTATGCTTAGCAGTCCAACAACAAAGCCACTAAGCAACCATGGTGGGTCTTCATGACATCTTCTTGCATCATGGTGCTCCTCGACAGCTTATGACTGATAAAGACCAGTACTTTTGTCTCACTCATCGAGGACATCTTTCGCTCATGCTTGACCCGCCACAAGCTCACAACTGCTTGTCACCTACAATCGAATGTACTCACAGAGCGTCTTAACCGAACTCTGACGGCTATGCTTTCAATGTGTGTCTCCGCCGACCAGTGCAATTGAGATGCTACTTTGCCATATGTTACATTCGCCGACACCCTGTCCAGGCATGACGCCACTGGCTGTTCACCTCTTTAACTTCTGTATGAACGCTCCATCTCTGCCTCTCGATACTTTACTTCCTCTGCTCATCCACTACGTATGTTCGCGATGCCACAGTGCGCGTCGACACAGCTCATCATATCGCTCGCGAAAGGCTCACAGTGTCCCAGTCTTCCCAAAAACCCTGTATGACAGTAGCCACAGAGACGTTTGTTGCTCGCCAGGTGCCCTCGCGCTACTGTGGTCTCCGTCCCACTACATCGGTGTCTCCAAAAAACTCTTCTGCTACGACGGTCCTTACAAGGTGCTACGACAAGTCGCCGACGTTACATATAACATCAACCTGTCGTCAAACCTGCGCCGTCTACGCCACCATCCTCTACTATGGTGCATGTAGTGAGACTTGAGCCGTACGTAACGGGCCCCTCTGGTCTGCCATAACTAGTACGAGCTAGGCGGTCTCGCCCCCCCCCCCCCCCCCCCCGGGTGTGGGGGGCTGTGTCAGGGAACCGTGAACGGGTTCTTACTGTCGGTCGTACGAAGACGACGGCCACGAAGTGGCCAGAGGCATTCGGGAAAGTCTTGCATCTGTCACTACTGCTTGTGGCTGTTGTAATCTTGTATATAGTGATACTTTCTAAATACACGTTATCTCTTTAACAATATTTTTCTATTATGCAATGCCGCATTAGGTGACAAGTTAGCGACGACTCCGGGATTTACTCGGAAAAAGATCTGTACTCAATGAAAGAAGTCAAGTCGCATTTACGTGTCGCAGCAAATAGCTTCGTTATGTACTCACTTGCATCTGCCCGAGCTCCATATCAAAAACCATCGCCATCTTGTTGCCGATCATAACCTGTTTGCTGAACAACGCCTTCGTGAGTAGTTCCCAGATTTTTGGATCGCTGTTTGGGTCTATGACGTCCCAGACGCTATGTCGTTCACACGTTGTAGCCGCAGCCAGTAGGGCCAATATAAGCATCAGCAATATTTTCCGAGACTTGCGATCTGAAAAAAATGCGCGCAGTTCCCACTAGACTTGCGAGGCTGGTGCCAACAGCGGAGCTTGTGGTCACCCAGATTTTGCGTGGCTTGCCTAAATTGTGTGTAGGTTTTTCAAGGTTTTTCTAGGTTTTGCTAAGCTTTCAGTAGGATTGGCTAAATTGTTTCTACGTTTTTTGCAGGCATTTCTAGTCAAAGTTGGCAAACACCAAGCCTGTACAAATTTCTTTGACTGTATTTGGGAAGAAGCCCCACTTTTAGCATAACACGCCATCCCAATTGTGGTACACATGTATTCGACAAGTAACTTGTGCTTGCTAAGGTCGACGCTGTCTACGCCAATCCGCTTTCGCGCGGAAGAACGTATGTTGGTCAGACTGGCAGTTGCATAAATGAAAGGCTAAATATATGCAGTCTGCACTAGTGCAAGCATAGTGCAAACGGCCGATCGCGCTTTGATGGGCCGTTCGCATCCCCCATGTCTCGGCGGCCGTTACACTGGAAGGTTTCGAGCATTCGCCAGCTGGGGCTGCTTTCTCGGCGACTTCGAGCGTTCAGGCGCCGACTCTCGCGTACCCTGGACTGAAACTCAGAATCCTCGACTCGGCGTCTCCTCTTCTCAGCCGCAGCTTCGGCGCAGTGTTCTGGATAAGCTCGGCGGCGGCGCATCGCTTCTCGATTGGCAATACGGCGCTCTTCGTCCGGTTTCCCTTCGGTTTTCCCAGTGCAGCAGCACCTTCGCGCGGAATAGAGAAGGCGAGAGGTAGGTCGCCGCGCAAGCTCTTCTGAGCGTTTACTCGCCTACGTGCATGGGGGAGCGAGGAGGTTACGTGGCATGGTGCTATTGCAGGTGGTTTCTAGGCAACGCGTGGCGACGCACAGCTAGGCTGAGTTTTCTGGTAACATTCCGTGGCGTAACTAAAAGCTAAGACAGCTCCGCTGTTAAAACAAATACCTGACACCAGAGGCCAGAATACGTCGATAATATAAAGCATTAAGCCGCTAGTATTAAGGTCTATCGAGTGCCTTGAAATTTCGAACAAAATAATATGAATCTGACTATTTAAATCATGCTTGAATCAATAATACCGTACTCATTCCGTGCTAAGTATTTATCTGAGCATGAGTTTTTATTGAAGTCGAGAGCTGCAACTGTACTTAAAATAGACTATTTTAAAAATGCTTTCAACAAGAAGTGTTTCATTTTGTTCAGCAGATGTAGGTTTATTGGCATTCAAACACCACCTTTGATATGTTTCGAGGTACTTCCGCTCCTCTTTATAAGCATTGCACAGTGAAGGTTGAGGAGCAGCGGACCAGTGGACCATTCGGGGAGCTAATGACTGAGGCTGCAGTTTCCAAATTTTTGTCACTGCAGTACCCTTACATTTTTTCGATTTCCTATCGTTCGCATCGGTAACTGCGGGACAAAGGGCTTAAACTGGGAGAGGGCATAGTACAGGCATTGACCCGAGGCCAAGATCGTAAAATCGCGTCGCTTTCGGCTGAAAATGCACAAGCTGCTTCAGCGGAAGCAGCAGATGAGATAACTTCAATACTCGAATCCAAGCTAGGCCCAAGGGAGAAAGAACAATTGAGGAGAGCCTGCCAGCTGACCAGCTCAATGAGAGCGTAGCACTAGAGTGTCAAAGTACAAGCCTGCAGGAAGAGCAAGCTGACGTAATCGCAAGCGAGACAGGGTCGTTATAATCACCGGCCTCAAAGAACTTTGATAAACTCTTACGTGTGGACAGAGAGTCACTCGCAGCGGAGCAAAAGAAGGATGACAGCTTAGCTAAATTATACCACACAGCTAAAGAAGGCATTGCTAGGCGGAATGTGACGATAGAAGAGAGAGGAGGATTGTTGTATCGGCACTACAGAGATCGAAAGGGTACGATTCTAGATCAGTTAGTCGTACTTACTAAGTACAGGGAGGACCTTTTGAGTCTCTGTGATGGCAATGGGTGGTCCGGCCAACTAGGCATAATCAAATCAAAGGAAAGATTGCTTATGGAATACTACAGGCCTGGCTGTTTCAAAGACGTAGAAAACTTTGTAAGATCATGCGACGCCTGCCAGCGCTCAGGTAAACCAGGAGAGACATGGAAAGCTCCACTAAAGGTAGTGCCCTTAATAACAGAAGCTTTTAGACGACTTGTGATAGACACGGTAGGGCCTCTACCAAAAACGAAATCGGGTTACAGGTACCTGTTTACCACGCTGTGTCTGGCTACAAAGTTTCCAGAAGCAATCCCTCTGCAAGAGCTCAGCTCCACCGAAGTAGTAGACGCGCTTTTGACAGTATTTGCACGAGTTGGGTTTCCAGCCGAAATTCAGACGGATCAAGGGTAAGTATTAACCAGCGCACTGACTTTACATTCTTGCAAAAGCGCGGGGTAAAGTCGATACATAGTTCCGTCTATGACCCTCAGTCAAATAGTGTAGAGAGCTGGCATTCAGTGTGTCACATATAAGAGGGAAGATAAAATAAAATGGTAGACGAAGAAAGGTTTCAAGAAGACGACGAGGATGGCGTTAAGAATGACGTGGATTAACCGAAGACGAAAGAAGATAAAGAAGAAGTTCTCAATGAGGTGACAAGAGATGATTGGTGGAGAAGAGAAGAAGAAGAAGTATCCGGTGAGATGGAAAGCGATGATTGGTGGAGAAGAGAAGAACACGCAGAGAAGCGTGGACTACCAAGGCTATAAAAGGGCGAGCCAGGGCGAGACACGAGGGGGAAGAAAAAGCAACCGAGACTCGGCGGGTCAAGGACGGTTCGACCGGAAGAGAGCGACGCCGGCTACTGCTCCGGTGAGGTCGCGTTCTACGGCTTTGCACCGCAGACTTCCTGGCGTTCCTGAGCCCATTCCGGGGAGTCCACGGAGGACGCTACCACCTGCTACGGCCAGGGGTGTCTCTACCGCTGTTGCCACTCTTCCGGGTGGTGCCCCGACGCGAACATCATCGGTGACACCTCCACGGGCGTTTGGACCGGGAGCGTGTACGACGCAACCAACGACGCCGGCAGCGACGCCAGCCCTAGAACGTTGAATGCCACTCCGACGCCGGCTACGGGACCCACACCACCCCACATCCTCACCGAACCAGACGTGAGCACGAACGCCAACCACTAACAGTAGAACGCTAGTGGCAGTGTTACCGGGTCGTATGTACTGATAGTCTTTGTATCTTGTGTGTTAGTTTTGTGATGTTTGTGTGCTGCTGTTCGTGTCGCGTGGGTTGTAATAAATGAGCATCTGTGCGGGTACACTTGTCGCCTAGTCCATTCTTTCGGCCAGAGTGTTCACCGGAGGAGATCCGTGACAAAGACAAGTGGCGAGCCTGCCAGGATTCATTTCCGTGTTTCTTTTTGATTTGTATCGGATCTTTCCGATCTCTCTACGGCGGAGAGTATGGATGTGGCAAAAACGCTAGAACTTGCGCTCAAGCTAGGGTTAAGCAAGGAAGAGGCGACGCATCTCTGTGACGAGGAAAAGAAGAGGCATTTCGTGGAAACAGGTGTTCATTTTCTTGGAAACAGAAGTTCACATTGTGGAAACAGGTGCATATTGCAGGAGGCTATGACGGTATCACGGACGATGATCAGCGCTCTTTAGCTGGTACCGAATCTCCTAGACCGGCCACAGTTTGTCCCAGAAAGTTGATGGCTCGCTTCGATGACAAAAGAGATGATTTGGACGCGTATCTGCAACGATTCGAGCGGATAGCTTTGGGGCAAGGCTGGGAGCGTAGTGAATGGGCCACGGCATTGAGTATGTGCTTAGTCGGGGAGGCGCTGAATGTGTTTGGAAGGATGCCGGCTGCTGAGTCCATGGACTACGAGAAGGTTAAGAAGGCACTCCTCGAAAGATTCAGGCTTACGGCAGAAGGTTTTCGGCAAAGATTTTGCACCGCGAACCCCGAGGATTCTGAAACCGCTAAGCAGTTTTCCTGCAGGCTGACCAACTATTTCGATAGGTGGATCGATATATCCAACACGGAAAAGAGTTTTGAAGGGGTGTGTGACAAGCTGGTCACAGAGCAATTTTTAGCATGTTGCAGCTCAAAGCTGTCACTATTCTTGAAAGAAAGGAAGTTGTGTTCATTGGAAGAGTTTGCCGACACTGCAGACCAATTCCTCCAGGCTCAGGGGCTGAGAAATATGAGTAAGGGGAGGGAGGAGACTCAGGAGGTCCCAGAGACAGATGCGGCAAAACCAAGAACACCTGGTGGTGCACCTAAGGTGCCAGTAAGGAGGTTTCTCTGCGGCAAGGTGGGACACCGTGCAGCTCACTGTCGGACCAGTAACGTTGCTCAAAAGACGCAGGCTCTGTGTCAGGGTTGTAAGAGAAGAGGGCACACTGTGGATGAGTGTCGGTATGCATGCGTTGTCAACTCTCGGGCAGAACTTGTCACACCACCTGAAGTTCCACAGCTGAAGGAAGTACAAACGCCACTGGGAAACGAGGTGGTGAGTGGAGAACCCAAGTCAAAAGCAGCAACGCCGGTGGTGGTTGGGTAAATAGGGGACCGTCCTGTATTGGTGCTTAGCGACAGCGGAGCCAACACAGTTTTGGTTCGGAGAAGCCTGGTGAAGGACGAGGATCTTACAGGGGAAACGTCGGTTGTCACTCTTGTAGGTAGCACTGGTACGTCCCCGAAGCCAGGATTCTTGTGTCCATGCCATATTATACCGGAAAGGTAGTGGCAAAATGCGTAGAGCAGCCCATCTACAATCTCATCTTGGCAAACATTGCGGGGGCAAGAAGTGTCGAGGACCCCGATCCCGAGCGAAGGATGCTCGACGTTGAAAAACACCCCAAGGAGGAAAGGCCCACGACAGTTCAGGTGGGTGATGGGGCAGTCAGTTTATCGTCGGCAGTGGAGACAAGAGCTCAAGTGACAGCCAGAGCAACGCAGTGTCCACTCTCTACGCCCGTTACGAGGTGCCTGAGCATAACACCGGGTGAAATTGCAACTAGGCAAAGAGAAGACCCGAGCTTGAAAACCTGCTTCGAAAGAATCGGGGGAAAAGTGGAAAGGAAGAGGAGCCGTACGTCATTGGAATATGTAGTCGTAAATGGTCTTCTGCACAGGGAATGCACATTTAGTTCCGGAAGGTGGGTCCAACAGCTGGTTCTACCGAAAGATATGAGAGAGACAGTGTTGCGATTAGCACATGACGCCATTATGGCGAGACACCAGGGTGTCCAAAAGACGGTGTCTAGAATCACCGAGAAGATCTTCTGGCTAGGCGTCCGGAGTGATGTGAAACGCTTTGTTCGCTCATGTGACGTGTGCCAGCGCACAGTTCCGAAGGGTAGAGTTGGTCCCGTACCTCTGGACAAGATGCCAGCCATCGACCTGCCATTTCAAACAGTGGCCGTCGACATTGTAGGGCCAATCTCTCCAGTATCCGCCAGAAGCAATATATGTGTTCTTACTCTGGTTGATATGGCCATTCGTTATCCTGACGCCATTCCATTGAAAACTATTGACAGTATGCAAGTGGCGGAGGGTCTTGTGGAGATGTTCCCGCGTTATGGGTTCCCGAGGGAAATTTTGAGTGACCGGGGCGCGAACTGCCCGTCGCAGCTGATGGAGGTCAACCGCCTTTTGTCAGTAAGGCAGTTACTGACAACGCCTTACCATCCCATGTGTAATGGCCTTGTAGAGCGGTTCAACGGTACCCTCAAAAGTATGATTAAGAAAATGTACCAGGAAAGGCCTCAGAATTGGGATAGATATCTCCCAGCTCTTTTGTTCGCTTACCGCGAGGTGCCGCAAGTGAGTCTTGGTTTCTCGCCCTTCGACATGTTGTATGGGATAGCCGTTAGAGGTCAACTTACAATACTCAAGGAGCTGTGGGCCAATAAAGCGATCGCGTCGGATCTCCAGACAACATACACATATGTTCTTGAGTTGAGGGAGAAGTTGGAGGAGACATGCAGGCTTGCACATCAAAACTTGGAAAGGGCGTGCGAACGCTATAAGGGCTACTACGACAAGAAAGCCACGCACAGAAATCTGAAGCCAGGCGACAGGGTTCTCATCCTGCTACCCACGGATCATAATAAGCTACTGATGCAGTGGAAGGGCGCTTACCTTGTGACGCAGAAGAAAAACGACATGGATTATGAGTTATTGGTAAATAACACCAAGAATGTTTTCCACGCAAACATTTTGAAAAAGTACGAAGAAAGAGTTCCCGTACGGTGCGCCGCCGAGGTAGTATGCGCGGTAGTGGCAGAGGAGACAGATGATGTTGCCGAGGTGCCCACGTGCAGTCGAAAGAACACTGTAGGATGGGACTAGGTGGTAATAGACCCCGATTTGAATGAAGACAGAAGGTCACATATAAAGGCCCTACTTCAATCCAAGGGAGATGTGTTTTCGTATGTGCCGGGAAAACGGATATCATAAGTTGCAAACTAGATCTCGTACTCGAACTAGTGTGAAACAATATCCACTGCCTCTAGTAGTTCAAGAGTTCATTGAAAATGAGGTGCGGGATATGTTGGAGCTTGGTGTAATTGAGAGGTCATGGTCAGCATATAATGCGCCTCTCGTGGTTGTCAAAAAACCCGATGGTACTAGCCGACTGTGTATATATTTTCGCCGGCTAATTGCCATCATAGTACCCGATGCCGAACCTATACCAAGAGCGGACAAGGTGTTGGCTAAGGTGGCTCACAAAAAGCCTTTCTCTAAGTTTGACTTAGCTAAAGGGTATTGGCAAATACCAATGGAAGTCTAAAGAGAAGACTGCCTTTTCTTGCTCGGCAGGTTTATTCCAGTTTAAGTTCATGCCGTTTGGTTTGAATACGGCGTCCGCAATATTCACAAAGCTGATGAGGAAGGTGTTAGGGGGGCTTCAAAATGTAGAACATCATATTGATGACATCCTTGTGGCAACAGATACGTGGGAAGAGCATATAATAACGCTGGAAAAGTTATTTGATAGAATTCAACAAGACAGGTTGACCATAAAACTGGCAAAATGTGAGGTGGGCTTTGAAGCCAATTCTTTCGCCGGACACAAGCTGGGGATGGGCCGCATAGCGACAAAGGACGACATCGTGGTCAAAATACCGCAAGCCCAGACACCGACGACCAAGAAAGAAGTACAGTCGTTCCTGGGTTTAACAGGTTACTACAGGGACTTTATTCCCGATTATTCCCACATAGCCAATCCGCTTGTGGAACTTGCTAAGAAGGGGGCAAGCAATAAATTGAATTGGACTGCTGAACTTGAGGATGCTTTCGTGATGTTAAAGTGGCATATGGCAAAACCGCCCGTTCTACTTGCTCCGAATTTGGATAAGGAGTTTGTGCTGCGCACTGATGCATCTGACAGAGCTTTAGGAGCCGTACTCTTACAAGAAGAAAACCATGTGCTGCATCCGGTATTTTTTGCAAGTAAGAGACTATCGGCTACTGAACGCAACTATTCCCCGGGTAAGGAATGTTAGCGGTGGTGTGCGCAGTAAAAAAAAATTCACATTCATCTTTATGGGAGACATTTCAGAATTCAAACGGATCATCAGCCGCTTGAATACTTAACCAAGGCCAAAATGAACAATAGTAAGGTCATGAAATGGAGTCTGGCCTTGCAAGAATACTCATTTCAAGTGGAATATATTAAAGGCAGGGATAACGTTCGGGCGGACTTCATGAGTAGAGCCAACTGAACAGCTCTAGGTGCCTCTGGGAACTATCTTCTTGTTGCTGCTGTGCTACGTATCTCAGGGATGTATCGTGTTGGTGTTGTTGTGGTTGTTGCGTGATTATACAAAGGAGTGTGTTGTGGACATTAACATGTTTATTAAGGACACCGTGTGGACAACGGCAGTGTTCCGAAAACGCAGTTTGGTTGTGAACGTTAACGTATTTGTTAAGGACACTGTATAGACAACGGAAGTGACGTGTTAGTGATGTGCTTTTGGTGTGTGCTGGTCATCTGCGTTGTGCTGTGTGGTGTGCTGGGGCCAGAATCGCCACAGAAGATAGTCGGCTGGCTGGATGGCTTGAAGAGGAGGACGACGTGAGCAGTTTTTCAGGGAAAAACTCTTGAGAGAGGGGGCCCTTGTCACATATAAGAGGGAAGATAAAATAAAATGCTAGGCGAAGAAAGGTTTCAAGAAGAGGAGGATGGCGTTAAGAATGACGTGAAGTAACCGAAGACGAAAGAAGATAAAGAAGAAGTTCTCAGTGAGGTGACAAGAGATGATTGGTGGAGAAGAGAAGAAGAAGAAGTATCCGGTGAGATGGAAAGCGATGATAGGTGGAGAAGAGAAGAAGCCGAAGAGAATGATTACGTGGACTAACAAGAAGGCTATAAAAGGGCGAGGAAGGGCGAGACACGAGGGGGAAGAAGAAAGCAGCGGAGACTCGGCGGGTCAGGGACGGTTCGACCAGACGAGAGCAACGCCGGCTACTGCTTCGGTGAGCTCGCGTTCTACGGCTTTGCACCGCAGACTTCCTGCCGTTCCTGAGCGCGTTCTGGGGAGTCCACGGAGGACGCTAGCACCTGCTACGGCCAGGGGTGTCTCTACCGCTGTTGTCACTCTTCCGGGTGGTGCCCCAACGCCAACATCATCGGCCACACCTCCACGGGCGTTTGGACCGGGAGCGTGTACGACGCAACCAACGACGCCGCCAGCGACGCCAGCCCTAGAACGTCGAACGCCACTCCGACGCCGGCTACGAGACCCACCCCACGCCACATCCACGCCGAACCAGACGTGAGCACGAACGCCGGCCACTAACAGTAGAACGCTAGTGGTAGTGTTACCGGGTCGTGTGCATTGATAGTCTTTGTATCTTGTGTGTTAGTTTTGTTAGGTTTGTGTGCTGCCGTACGTGTCGCGTGGGTTGTAATAAATGAGCATCTGTGCGGGTACACCTCTCGCCTAGTCCATTCTTTCGGCCAGAGTGCTCTCTGGAGAAGATCCGTACAGTGCTTAAGCGAGTATTGCGGGTGCTCTGTTACGAGCACAACGAGGACTGGGAGAACTGTCTGCCGGCAACTTTGTTTGCTTTGCGAACGGTTCCACATGAAGCTACAGGGTTCTCGCCAGCAGAACTAGTGTATGAGAGGACACTCCATTGTCCACTGAGAATGTTAGGAGAGATGTGGGAGGAAAGAGGAGAGAGTCAAACAGTGGTTGAATACGTGCTATATCTGCTGGAACGGCTAAGCGCAATCCATGAACTAGTCGAAAAGAACATGGGAGTAGGTCAAAAGAACGCCAAATTCTATTACGACAAGAATGCGAGGCTTCGTATATTTAACGCCGGAGACCAGGTAATGATCCTCAATCCTTCATGAAAGAACAAGCTTGAAGGTCACCGGGACGGGCCGATTAAAGTGTTGCACAAACTTTGATATACTAACTTTGCTCTGAAAATGCTTGATCGCAGGAAGGAGGTGAGGATATATCACTGCAATTTGATGAAGCCGTATGTAGAGTGGAGCGGAGTCGTTAACTATACCATCAATGAGCAGAATGACACTAGTACCAAGTTTATAGAGTGTAAGGCGACCTCCAACTCTGATAGCGGCCTAGAGGTAGTAGTAAAACATTCGGTAAGCTCGCATGCTCTTAGACCCGAGCAGCTAGGTGAGCTAAAAGGGGTGTTAGGGGGAATATCTCGACAAATTCAGCGATCGTACAGGTAGAACCGAAATAATAACGCATGAAATAGAGCTGATATCAACCGAAACCGTAAGATCAAAGCCTTACAGGGTTTCTCCAAGACAGGGAGAAATTATGGAAACAGAGATACAGCGTATGCTAGAGTTGGGCGTTATTGAGCCCGCTGAGACACGTCACCGCTAATACTGGTAGAAACCCCTAACAATGACCTTCCTCCATATGTTGACTACAGGAAGTTCAGTGCCTTCCCTAGGGATCAGCTTGACCCGATACCCAACATTGAGGAATGAGTCAAAAGAGTTAGCGCTGCTAAATACATTTCAACTGTAGATCTCGTGCGGAGGTACCGGCAAGTTCCCCTTTCAGAAAGTGCCAGCCGCTATGCCGCATTTATCTCCCCTATAGGCACTTATCACCCTCTCACCCCAAGCTTCGGGCTGAAGAACGCGCCGTTAAGCTTCTCTACGTTAATGGATATGGTCCTAAAAGACTTGCAGGAGTTCGTCTTGCCATGTCTTGATGATGGAGCAATTTTTTCGGACAGCTGGAAACAGCACGTACCGCACCTCGAACAGGTGTTCTCACGGTTGAGGGAAGCAGGCTTAACGATAAAGGCGGAAAAGTGTAGATATTGTTTTTGGCAGGTTACATATCTGGGCCATGTTGTCGGCCAGGGCACGAGACAGCCGGCCGAGCTGAAAACAGCTGCGACTTTACATTTTCACAGCCACGCGCGAAAACAGACATTCGTTCATTTTTGGTACTTGTCGGGTACTATCAACGGTACATTCCAAATTACTCGCAAATAGCAAGTTCTTTAGCGGACGTCCTCTTGAAAGGAGCACCGTGTAGCGTGCACAGGGACAAGGACAAAGAGAACACTTTTCAAGGTTTGAAAACGCTATTGGTTTCTCGTCCTATGCTTCGCGCGCCAGACTACACAAAGGAATTCATAGTTCAATGCGACGCAAGCGACAGAGGTCTGGGCGTGGTACTTCGTCAGGTAGGCGACGATAACGAGGAGCGTTCTATCCTCTATGCCAGCCGTAAACTAACTATAAGAGAGGAAGCCTACAGCGCTTCAGAGAAGGAATACGCTAGTTTAGTTTGGGTCGCCCAGAAGTTGTGTTACTTGTACGGAACAAGGTTCATCTTCGAGACCCACCACTGTCCTCTGACGTGGCTCAATCAAATCTTACACAAAAATGGCCGCTTGCTCCGATGGAGCCTAACTCTCCAAGTGACCAACTTCTCTGTTAGATATAAGAAGGGAGAGTTGCATAGCAATGCGGAAGGTTTCAGCAGGCTAATTTGAATTCTGCGTTTAAAGCTCCCGCCTAAATTTTAGGGTTATTATTGTTAATTTTGTTAAGCCAAGAAGAGCCCCTCTCATTTATCAGGTGTCCCTCCATGATTGCTGAATTTGTGAGCACGAAATTGCTTCCGAAATTGGCATAGCGAAATGCAGTTTTCTTGTTTCTGCACCTATGTTTTCTTTGAAGCCTAGCGGGTCTAAAGTGAGATCCAAGATACGTCATCTTGGCGCAGAGCCGCGTTGTGGGGTTCGCTTCGCAGTTGCCTGTCCTTGTTGGATATTTTGGGGCGGTGACACCATAACACAAGTGGTCGTTGCGAGCCAAGGCATCACCCCCTGGCGACCAGCCGTTTTCTTCCTACCCAGCGGTTGTCAGCGCTGGACAGTGGAGAATTTCTGGGCCACGGAGGCGCTGTTAAAAACGGCCATCTGAGGTGCATGGTTGCCAGCCAGGTGCGAGGGCGCCGTCCACTTTTCCTGGAAAGCCACCGTCATCCTCTAGGCAAACGGCGTCACTAAGTCTACTGTGTGCGGAGGACAATACGCCGCGTTCTCAACTCTTCGTCGCGGGATTGCCGAGATGAGTTCGACGAACCAGGCTTTGCGACTGAACACGCCACCGCCGACCTGTCTGCCGGGAGCGGGGGAGTTTCCGAGGGAACGTATTTGGCGGCACTGTCTCACGCACCTTTCCAGACGTAACCACGAGTTCTGCGAAGACCGTCTGCTTTCGCCGGGGACCGGGAAACCTGTGCGGAAGTGTGTGTTTGTAAGCCCTCCCTCTCAAAGGTGGCTCGGCTAGGATGAGTCGTCGAACGTTTTCCCTCACCTAGGGATCTAGGGAGGATAGAGTGTTTATAAACAGCTGTTGTGCGGCTGCTCAGGCACTTTCTCTTGCAGTCATGCTAGACTGATGAACTGCAACGTCTGTATGTAGATATTGTAAATAAACCCATATTCTTCTTTCTCGATGAGAAGCAGTCCTTCCATTCAGCAATGTTCTTAGCGTGGATAAGATGGACGACGGTATGGGTCAGCTACCATTTAATTCATGCCCGACTCCAATCTTAACCACTCGTCACGAGCGGTGGCATTGACTCCCAATCCTTACGCTGTACACACCAAGCAGGCATGAGTCGTTCCATGGCGATACGTTTGAAGATGTGGAAGACTGTTAAGAATTCTTGAACCTGGTCAGAGATTTCAACAGATGGGACGAGACACGGAAGCTTCGCAACGTGTACTTCGCGTTAAGAAGGTGAGCGACGACAGAGTATGTAAGCCATGAACCGGCGCTATCGCAAATGGAAGAATTTCGGCGACATTTGTTCGCGACATATGTCAGTACTGGTTGCCAAGAGAAAGAAGATAATGCTCCACAAGCAAGGAACCCGCGCACTAACCAGCGTCGATGTGTATAACGAGGACATGTCCCGCCTCTTCAAGCACGCTGATCGGAACGTGGCCGAAGAGAGAAAATTACACCATCTTATGTAGGGCGTTAAGCAGGAACTTTTTGTAGTACTGGTTCGCTACACACAACACAGTGTTGCTGAATTTCACACCTATGCGATGACCATATAGAACGCGCTGCAGCAGCGTGACACTCACTGCAATCATGAAATTAGCAGCGAACCTGTGCTTTCGACAGGCCTAGAAAGTAACAACAATTCGCTAAGGGAAATGGAAAAATCAATCTAACGAAGGAGCTTCGAAAGCTGCATTTACCGCAAATCACATCATTAGATTCAACTCTTACCGACGTCATTTGGGCTGAAGTTTGGTAAGCTATTCTGAAGTCAGAATTCGAGGCGCCGCCTGTGCATCTTGAACGATAACTGCCGGTACGTTGTGGGCCGACATAAGATAGTAGCGACCGTCTGTCACTGATCTGCACCCCGCTTCTATGAAATGCAGTGACCTCGCCTGGCCTCCACGTGGGGGTCATTGCCGCCAGCTCTTTCTTGGGATGTGAGGTCGCAGCCCGACAGGGGAACCACCACTGCCACTCGGCAAACCTGTTTACTGTGAAGCATGTCAGTCTACTCTTCATTCTCAACCTGTAAAAACTTGTGTTACTTGCCACCGTTCAACCCAGCTCTAAACAAGTGCTGACCCGGACGTGATGTCTTGTAGAAGCGTTGCCTCAGGAGACATTGAATACCGGTCACACACGTGAGGAGGTAACTGATACCTTGGCAGGGCGGAAGAGGTCTCACCTAGTCTAAATATATATAATCGAAACGGCTCCCTTGTGGTCGAAACGGCTGCACCGCTGAACGTGTGTGCCGAGTCACTTTCACGGCTTGACAGAGTTGGCAGCTTCTTTCCCAGCTTCGAACGTCATTGTTGATCCATGGCCAGACGAAGCTGTCTGAGATAAGCCTCTCTGTCACTTTGATGACGGGATGCCTTAGCTATTGCAGTGAATCGAATATTGGATGCCGAAACTGATGGGGCACGAACGGGCGAGGAGCTGCCTGCGATGTGTCGCACGTGACCAATGTTGTAATATTGGGAAGGGGCCCATTCGCAAGCTGGAACGACTAGCCTTTTTCCCGCAATTCGCGCAGTTCGGGGTCATTTTGCTGAGCGGAGGCTAGAGCTTCGAAATCTATAAAGCCAGCAGGTACAGCGCTGATCCACGACAATGCGTCAGCTGCCTGATTTTCGGTCGCGGAAATATGGCGGATGTACGTAGAAACTTCGGAGATAAAGCAAAATTGCCGAGGCTCACGTTCTGTATACGGCGAACCGTTGTTCTTGAAAACGAAAGGTAATGGCTTGAGGTCGGTCAGAACGTAGGAGCTAAAGCCGGACGTTATCCACACAAGTGTGAGTGACAGTGTGGTCATGTGCCGGGGATGCGGCTTGAGATAGCCTATACTCTGATTTCATGAATAAACCATTGGCAGCCTGCGCTTGTAGTGTGCTCTGTGTTTCTTTCACTGTCCTCGTTTTTGCGCAGTTTTAAGCTGCCTCCATGGATATACTAAAAGTGAATGCATTGGTTAAGAAAATTTTACTTAGCTGTTTCTTAAAGAAGTTTCGATTAACTACGAAGTCAAAATCTGTTTCGAGTTGATGAAGAAATGACTTCTTTTTATACAGAATGAACGTACATACGCACAACCGTGTTGTGGGTATGTGTCGTTTTTGTTCTCTAAAGTAGTAACACGATTTATCAATGCTGCTATTTATTTAAAATTTTTCTGACGCACATCTGGCAGCAGCCTGAAATAAAATATTTCGTCAGCTCTTTAGATATGTCTCAAAAATAAAGATGGTGGTCTGAGATCCTGTGGGTTTCCTGAATCGCTGTCATAGCACCGAAGTATTCGTTCTTGCAATATCAGTAATTTATGGGAATTAGCATGTGCTGTTCCCCGTACTCTTGCCATAACATAGTTTGGAATAAAGCAGTGCGTAATGCTTACATTTCGTTAGTCACAGTCATATGCGCTTGGCATTGTACCTCCATTGTGAGACGTCATTGACGAATGCCAAAGAAACCAAAGAAGGGAAGAGCCACAACCCGGAAATATAGATGGCGGCAAATGCAAAAGGGAGAAGGAAGATGAGAAGGAATTAGAGAGCGTGCGCTGCGGGGGTTCGGACGAGTGACGACCAGGAGGCTGTGCCGGTTCGTGGAGCAAATGACTAAAGCGACGCTGCCTTACATGGACCTTCATCATCGACCGAGCTCATAAGCCTCTCCGGCAAAACAAGCCCGCAGAAGAGTCCCTTGACAGATAAAGGTAGGTCTGAATTTTGCACTTTGATGCACCATGGTAAGACCTACTGTCAGACACCGTCAAATGAGTCGATTTAAGGACAGAATACTGTATAAATTATGATAAACTTAGTTCTGATATATTCGAAGCAGGTTGTGCAACTGGGACAGCTTTTGAATATCTTGCGTCAGGCGGCATTACAATGCGCCGTTCCAAAATGTGACGCCGTAAAGCCGGACAATTTCGATGGTATGTAAAAGGCTGCAGCTGCATGCATTGTATGTTGTGAATGCACCTACTGACAAAACTGATGTGCTTAGGATGTTGACAAGGGCGGAAACACAGGTTATTTTTGTCGGGAATTGCGAGAAAGCCGTTCGACATGAGATCCTAACGCCAGGTAAATGACACCAGGAAGCAATTGAAACAGAGCCTCCTGACATGGTTTGAATTGGGCCGGTTAAAAGAGCTAAACAATGCCATTTTCTCGTAGATAAAGTTGGGAGCCTTCAAGAATAATTTATTAAAAACAAAGGCTACATCTGCTTGCTGACTCAAGCATTATTGATACATCAGTGGTGCCGCTGATTTTGCTGGGCAATAACAAGACCTATCCGAAGCAGCTCCTGGCTAGATCTGCTAAAACGGAAGAGGACCTCCGTCATCCGGGACAACCTATTTGTACACTCCTTTGTGCATGACAACCGACGACTAACTACGCCAAAAAAACTTACAATGTCGGTGAAGTGGACACCTGTAGCAGAGTAACCCAGGCCAGATAAAAGCAGCGCCTAATGGGAGGTTACTTGGCAGTCAAGGGATCGAAATCCAGGCAGGTGGTAAGGACAGTGAATCTCTGTGAGACAGAGCCGTTGTATACTTATAGAAAAGTAACACATTTCATGCTCAAAAAAATAATGGCAGTGGCACGCATATGTTGGTGAACACAGGAGTATGTGCGAGTCTCATGAGGTGCAGGGAGACGAAATGGAAATTTGACTATGTAAAACACTGGGGATGTCAAGCTACAACGGCTGTAGAAGAGGCCTCCATTACTAGACAATAGGTAATCATGCAATAGAGGTTAAGGCACTTGTAATCAATGATGTGACTTCAACTTTCATATTGTCGGGGTCAGACAAGACACACCTGGAGTGAAACATCTCTTAGATGAATTAGACTCGACTGAACATTACAACAAAGCTGCCAGGCACAAGAAAAACTGGTTGAGACGGTGATAAATACTGAAGGGATAGTGACAACGTATCCTTACCTCATCTGCGTTAGAGCTAACCCTCCGGCGACATCATTTTTATAACTTCAAGTCAAGCTTCAAGAATGAAAGAACTCTTAGTGAAGCCCTATCTGCCACCTCAGGAGAAGAAAGTATCGTTCAAAATCAAACTGTCACAAATGATACACGCTAAAATTATCAGACCTTCCACATGCCCATCTGTATCACCTATAACAACTATAGGACGACAATTTAACGTTGTATACAGACAATTAATTGAGATATCGTCACACGGACTTGTTTGCATTCCCTATGTCTGGATCGATTGTGATCGAACTTGTGTCCAGAAAAACATGCTGCACTCAAAGCACAACGATAGCGGTGAACACAGTCGGCGAGCCTGAAAAACATGATCAGCATGTGAAGTGCCTCGTCTTTTATGCATGACTCTTTGAAGGTTCTAGTATAATTGCTGGTGTCTGCATGTCTTCCAGTAAATACCACACAATTCGTGCCGCGGAGAAAATCAGATTACACAAGGCTCGGTGACAAGAGGCAACAAATAGAACCATGGATACCAGTCAAAAAACCTCCGATACATACAGGTGCGCTGTGTTTTAGGAAATAACGTTTAGCATTTGTTAGCTGGTGATAAAGAAAGAAAGAGAAAGAAATGCACTTGTCAATGTGCATCCCCCCTTCTTAAAAGCATCGTCTCAATGCTACAAACGGGCAGAAGAGCGCGAAACAAAAGTACCCGCAGTAAAGAAAAGCAGCAACAAAGCAACAAAGAGACGAATGGCATCTTAGTTGTCTTTAGGTGCTCGAATGCGAAAGCATTGCCTGTTTTTTCAGCACAGCTCATTGATATGCCATGTCCTATCAGATGCCTATTGGCCGTCATTGTACAGCAGTACTTTCTTAGTGGCACATACCCAGTTACCCATGTTGGCGTCCAATAAGTTCGTTGGCGAGCGACACGAACCAGTGCCACTAGCCTAGTGCCCAAGTTGAGATCCAAGGTGTTCATCGAAGACAATCACAGGTCAAGTGGAAGAAACCTTTCACTCCAAGTGGGCGCCAAAGAAGCCGTGGACTCAACTGCTTCAATAACTCCAAATAAAAAAAGCTGTTCGCTAATAAACCCTACTTTTATTATCACCAATGTTGTGGGTTCGATTACAACCAAAATTCATGGTTTTGAGTATCGAATTAAGCTTACCCTAATCAACATCAAATGTCGTGGGTTTAAATCCCACCAAAGGTCGACGGCAGATTCGCACCAAAGGTCCTGAATTAGCGCGCCCTAAAAACCTGACCCTAATAACATTAAGTGTAATCAGCTCGATTGTCTCAATAGAATATACGTTAATTACCTGCGCCATAAATCGCCTTCATTAACACCAAGGGTCGCGGGTTGCAATATGATCAATTGTCTTGGGTTCGACTCCCACAAAAGGTCTGGGGTTCGCAGCCTTTTTCTAGCAGCGTGCGCTCATACAAAAGCCTGAGTTTTCGCCTCATGAGCCACATAATGCTTTCGCATTAATAAAGCGGCGAAGGTATTGAGCAGGTGCAGAAAGGCTTAGGAAGCAAACTGTGGCTGACTTCAGGTCTGGCGCGCCGCCGCTGTGATTCCGAAATGCATCTGGCACGACGTCATATTCCAGTGCGCCAATCGTCGAATGATGTTCTAGTTTCCAAATTACTGTGACGAAGTAATAATGGTGAATAATACAGCAACAAAACTGTCAATGATGAATATAACTTTTTCTTGGTCGAACTTGTGCCCACAGAAGCTAGTGTCACTCAAACCACAGCGATAGCGGAGAACACGATCGGCCATTGTCAAAATCTGTTCTGCGGACCAAGCGCGTTGGCATTTATACATGAGCAATCGAAGGTTCGAGAGTAATCACAAATGCCTTCGTGTCTTCCAGAAAGTACTACACAATTCGCGTCGCTCATACAGTCAAATCACAGAAGCTTCGGTGACAACAGACAATGGACAGAACCCTCGATAACATTCCAGGAATTTCCGACACCTGCAGGTTCGTCCCGCGCAGAGCGATAACGTTTAACATTTTTATCCGGGGGAAACGTGATCCCCCGAAGAGGATAAACGAGTACACGTTTCAATGCGCCCCACTCAAAACGCAGAGTCTGAATGCTACAAACATAACAGGAGAAGGAAGAACAAAGCACATTTATAAAAGAAACATAACGAAACTACAAAGATTCTAGGTTATAAAGTCGAACGAAAAAAAGTCCGCTATACAAAGTCCCAAAGTTCGTTATCACTCGTAGAACGGTTTAAGTATCACAATGTGAAATATTTCAAGTCGTGAGCGGGGCCGCTGTGATCACGAAATGTTTCCGGGTACGACCTCATATTCCAGTGCGCCAGTGCGTCCGATGGCCTTGTAGGGTTTGGCTGTAAAATCTTCTGATTCCTCGTCAGCGTAGCGGGCTCCAAGCCTAAACACGGTCGCCAGGCTCGCAGTCCACATCTCGTTGTCTAAAGTTGCTGTGCCGGCTGTCGGTCCTCTGTTGCTTTTGATGCGGAGGAGGGCGAGCTGTGGGGTTTTTTGGCATGCTGTAGATGGGCGGTGACATCGAAATGCTCTTTGCCGGTGACATACGGCAGCATGGCGTCGAGATACGTCGTCGTGATCCATGCATAAACCAGCTTGAACGGCATCAGTTTAGTTCTTTCTTGCCCTGCCGTACTATAAGCAAAGGTTACGTATGGCAGGACCGCATCCCACACTGTGTTCAACGTTGACGTACAATGCTATCATGTTTGTGATGGTCTTATTGAGGAGCTCCTTAACACCATTCGTCTGCGGGTCGTAGGCAGTTATCCTACTTTGACATGTCTGGTTGTATTGCAGAATGACTTGTGTGAGCTCTGCTGTAAAGGCCGTTCCTCTGTTGGTCATCAGGAATTCTGGAGCTACATGTCGCAGCAGGATGTTCTAGGCAAGGAATTTCACCCCTTCGGCTGGACCACCTGCCGGCAGAGCTTTTGTTTCAGCGAAGTAGATCAGGTAGTTCGTTGCCACGACGATTCACTTATTTCCAGATGTTGACGTCTAAAAGATGACAACAAATTCATCCCCATCTGCTGGAATGATCGGGAAGAAGGGTGGATCGGCTGTTGTAACCAAGTTGGCCTTGGCGGTGATGTCTTGCGTCGCAGACAATGTCAGAATGTCTTGACGTATCGATTGACGCCGGTGGTCAGGAGCGGCCAGTAATAACTTTCGTATATTCTCGATAGCATCCGGGAGAATCCGACTTGCCCAGCGGTCGGATCGTCATGTAGGCCGTGCAGTACTTCTGGACATTCCGTGCTGACGGAACAATAAGTTAGTTGGCGCGGGCTGGTGAGAACTTCTTCACGAGCAGGTTCTTTTGTAACGTGAACGAAGACAATCTGCGCTTAAATACCCTAAGGACAACGTCGGTGTTGCCTTGCAAACACTTGACAAAGCTTTTTAGGTCCCGGTCTGCTCGTTGCTGTTCAGTGAAGTCTTCCGCTCTTATTATTCCGAGGAAGGCGTCGTTATCCTCGTCGTCTTGCGGCGGGCGATTGATGGGAACGAGTGATAGGCATACGGTGTCAGAGTGTTATCATCCGGATTTGGAGGTTACCGTGACGTCATATTCTTGCAGCCTGAAGCTCCACCGCGCTAGTAGTCCTGACGGGTCATTTAATCTAGCTAGCCAACACAACGCGTGATTGTCGCTGACAACTTTGAGAGGCCTGTCATATAGGTAAGGACAGAATTTTCGTGTAGGCCAAATCATGGCGAGGCATTCGTTTTCGGTCATACAATAATTGCCTTCCGCTTTTCACAGCAATCGAATCACGTAAACTATCACCCGTTAAAGTCTGTTTTTCCTCCGGACATGGAAGGCACCGAGGCCTTAGCTACTGCTGGCGTCTCTGCGGATTTATATGTCGGCGTCCTCGTCGAAGTGCACAAGTACCTCTGGCAACTGCATGCGTCGTTCGAGTTCTTGAAATGCGTCGGTCTGCGGTGTTTCCCCTTGAACACGACATGATATTTATTAAGATATGCCAGCGGCTCAGCGACGCGTGAAAAGTCTTTGACAAAGCGCTTTTAGTGGGCACACCTGCCAAGAAATCTACGCATTGCCTTCTTGTCAAAGGGCTGCTCGAACTTTGTAATAGCAGCTATCTTCTGCGCGTCGGGGCGCACTACTGTTTTGCTGACGACATGGCCCAGGAAAAGCTCATTGTGAGCGAAGCGTCACTTTTCCGGCTCCATAGTGAGCCCTGATGCCTTGATGATCTCTAGTACTGTCGCAAACCGCCTCAGATGATCATTGTAATTTCCGGCAAAGACGACAGCGTCATCAAAGTAAGCAAGTCGGGTCTGCAACTTCAATGCTGCTAGCGTTGCACCCATCACGAGCCGGAACGTTGCCGTCACAGAGCACAATGCCAATGGCATGACCTTGAACTCATATTGGTCGTCAGGCGTTATGAAGGTGGTCTTTTCGGTATGTCTCTGCTTGACGGCTGTTTGCCAGTAGCCACTCTGGAACTCTATTGATGAAAATTATTTAGCGTTGCAGAGCCAATCCAATACGTCGTCTATTTGTGGGAGTTGGCATACGTTCTTCTTCGCGATGTTGTTCAGTCGACGATTTTCAACGCAGAAACGGAGGGTTCCGTCCTTTTCCTTCACCAAGGCCACGGAAGATGGCCTAAGGTTTTCCGACGGCAGCATCATGCCCTCGCGCAGCATTTCGTTGACTTGCCCTGCAGCTTCACGTTTTCCTGTAAAACCTTGGTAAGGGCTATAGCAGAGTGGTCGAGTGCAGTCTTTTAATATTACGTGAAAGTTTGCAAGTTGTGTGTGTCGAATTTTCAATAACGTCAAAAAATCGTCTTAATGTCATCAAAGAATAATTCTGCGCTGTTGCTCCTTACTCATGGGGAGACTTGAGTATATGTCCAAGTATACTTTGGGAACTATGGTCATCGCGGTACATGCGGCAAAACCCGAGAAGACCAAGGCATTGCTGGTTTGACAATTTCTTCGATTTTTGCGACCGTCTTGCCCTTGTTGATGTACTTGAACTTCTGGCCGAAGTTTGTCAGCACCACTTTCACTTTCCCTCCGTGCAGTCGACCGATCCCTCTTGCGACGCAAGTTTCACGGTTGAGGAGTGGACTCTGGTTGCCCTCGATGACGCCTTCAATGTCTGCGGTTGTTTCAATGCCGACAGAAGTGACAATACTCTAGCGAGCCGGGATGCTGACTTGGTTCTGAAATACACTCAAGGCACGCTGATTGGAAGGCCTCTCCCTGGGTATCGCTTGTGTGGGGACAGCGCTATCGACTTCGACCTAGGGTTGATGATTGCGCCATATTCGTTTAAGAAGTCCATCCCAAGAAATATGTCTCCCCAACTTCACCTTTACTTTACCTGCACTTCATTGGACTGTATTTTAATCATGCTCCGCACTAGGAGGGGGCCCTATAACGGCTCGACTATCGCCCACAAAACAGGCAAGATAAAGTAGTGGAGAAGCTCAAGTGTAGGCAGTGCAAAAATAGAACACGCCAGCGCGCACGACCGGAGTGGCCGCGGTGCCGACCACTCTCGTGATCCCACTGGACCGTAGCTGCGGCGACTATCTCTTCGCACCGCCTCTCACAAGGGCAATGTTGCCAGTCAGGCACGGACAGAAATGCTTTGCTTGTATCCTAGATAGCGTTCGGGATTTAGAGAGTTTTAGTATAGCGTAAAGCAGCAAACGCAAAGAGTTAGCGTTAGCGTTAGCGTTGCGTGCACCACACTGCGCATGCGCTATACGTAAACGCTGCTGGAGCTCTTGCGTACGTACGCTATTTTCAGGATTTAGCGTTGAACGCTAACGCACGCAAGGGGAGCCTTACGTACGGCAAGATGGCGGCGCCAGTCGAAGTGAGAGCAGCCCGCTTCGGATCTATCGAGTCGTCTGCCTGCACTGCTAGGCTCTATCCTTCCCCACTAATGCTCGTGTTCGCCTTAGATTTGTGTGATGATGCTTCGGCAGCGGCGCACAGGTGACAAATGGGCGTTGTTTCCGATATACGTCCTCGATTAGCCGGGCAGTAGGCTTAACTAGAAGGTTTGCTAATGTTTGCTCATGTTTGCTGTATCCGCCTCGAGATGGCGCCCAAGTGTATTTCGCTCGTTCGCTTGGTGCAAAGCCGCATGTCAAGCCGATGCATGTCACGTTTCCCGCGGCAAAACAAACTAGTGTGGTCGGTGCTGTGGTCACGATGCGTGTGCGCTTCACCAACGACGACGACATGAACCTCCTGAAGGAGGTTTTCGCCGTGAACCCATTCGGACAGATGTCATGATGGACGGCCGTTGCAAAAAACGTTGGAGACGCCGTTGTACCTGCGAAAACCTTCAGTGTGCGTGCAGTGCGGGAGCGACTGGATCTTCTGCTCGCCTACTTCAAGGCAAGGGACGAAGCAAACCTTAAGAAGTAAGCATAGCATACCTTTCTGCACTCTTAAAAAAAAGAGAGTCAAAAGAGGGTCACGACTACCTCGACTCTCTTTTTTCAGTCGCTGACTACCTTTTTTTCCAAGGGTAGTCACGAAACGAAGTCAGGAATGACGCATGAAATGGATGACTCCCATGGTGCTTGAAGGGAGTCAGTGAAAAGCACATATGATGTTATAGGTTGCAACGAATGTGGATTCGTTGGTTCGCGATCACTCAATCAAATAACTGATTGACTATACCAAAGAAGACAGCATATGTAACTACCCGAGTTCAACTCTATAGCCGCAAAAAGTAAAATGTGTTTCATGCAGTGCTGTATTACTGCATAATCAGCATAGCAAGAAAGTCAAATTGCTTTTTTTAATTATTCAGTAAGAAATAATTGAAGGAGGATGGTACAACGCGAAACTCCATAAGTAATAACACGGGTTAGTATAATTATGCAACACGCTGTAATATAATAATATTTGGGGTTTTACGTGCCAAAACCACTTTCTGATTATGAGGCACGCCGTAGTGGAGGACTCCGGAAATTTTGACCACCTGGGGTTCTTTAACGTGCACCTAAATCTAAGCACACGGGTGTTTTCGCATTTCGCCCCCATCGAAATGCGGCCGCCGTGGCCGGGATTCGATCCCGCGACCTCGTGCTCAGCAGCCCAACACGCTGTACATTAATATGTATTTTGTATATAAAGATACCGTAAGGGGGGGGGGAGGGGGAGTGCATGAATATTGATTGACCATGCACAGAATGGAAAAAAACAAGAAAAAAATACAACACGAATATAGATAGACACAATGTCAACAGAACACAAACTGTGAAGTACACCACTTAGAGTTCATAACACAAAGCTAAGCAAATATTACTATTTTTCAATGAAACAACACTAATTCACATCTGGGTACCACTTTCCCTGCCAGATAAAGATCGAGGAACTCTGGTAATACCTCATCTTCTGGCTGCGCCGCACAGACCACATTGCGTTTAGATGCCTTAAATGCTTATCGATGTCTCCTGAATTCAAGAGGTCCCATCTTGTCTAACAAGAACAGAACCTCATCCTGAGCCGCAAAAATACCTGCAATCTGTGCAAATTGTGGGTCGTCTGCCTTACCCGTCGTGGTTGCTCAGTGGCTATGGTGTTGGGCTGCTAAGCACGAGGTCGCCGGATCGAATCCCGGCCACGGCGGCCGCATTTGAATGGCGGCGAAATGCGAAAACACCCGTGTACTAAGATTTACGTGTACATTAAAGAACCCCAGGTGGTCTAAATTTCCGGAGTCCTCCACTACAAGTGCCTCATAATCGGGAAGTGGTTTTGGCACGTAAAACCCCATAAGTCAATTTCGTCTCCCTTGGCTATTAAAAGCACATCTCCCACATAATATGTCATTTGCGGCATAGTGGCTGACTTTACCTGCCATACGTTACCTGCAGGCAGGTGCTCCTCAATGCACCTATGTAAAACAGATCTTCGCACAGGTTTCAGACCTGGCATGGTGTGGCGTTTGTTGAAGACAATCTCACGGAATTCATAGCTTTGCGAAAGTTGGTGAAGCTCTGCAAGTGTTTTACATATGTTTTTGAAAGTTTTTCACCTTTGCTGCCTTGAACCTCATACGCCAGATTTGTTTGAGTGGTCGGAAAAGAGAGATCATGCGTGGGTAGTGCACAAGCTAATGTAACTTAGGGATTATGCGGGCTTCTGGGTAGCGGGTAACGAATGAACGGATAAATTCTTGAATTTTCACCTCCATATAAACAAGAGACTCTAAGGGAAGCTCATCAGACAAAAGCATGCCTACAACTTCTTTGAATAGGAGGTAAACCTCCCAGCCTTCGTTTCCCTCTAGAATTTTAGAAGCGAAAATCTGAGGTAACAGTCCTAAAAGGCACCACTTCTGTGAAGCAGTGCCCTTTAGAGGGGTATTGCCTCGTACGAAGGCTTCTGTGGGTCGTGGTGGTCTGTCAACGCTTTAGATTTAGAATCTAAAAACGTTGTGGTCTGTTTGTACAATCATGGCGGCCACGATGGAATGTGCAAACTTCGTGTACTGTTCTGCAAACCCCTGTGCAATAAACGTGCAAACCACTGCTGTTCTTGCTCAAATTTTGAAGAGCGATCGCATTTTGGCGTCGACTTTACACCTGGCACAGTTAAATTCCTTGTTTGTAAGAAAAAAAAACGCAAGTTTGCCTGCGCCCATGAGGCTGCAAACAGCTGCCGTAACGGCGCAAGCATAAACCTGTTTCGCCGCCTGCCGTCAGCTTTAAAAAGCAGCGTCTTACGTTGGACGGTCGCCTGTTCCAGGAGCAGGCAACACGCGACAGCGCTCCCTGATATGCTGCTTTCTTCAGCTGACGACAGGCGGCGATACAAGTTTATGCTTGCAAGGTAGCCGCAGCAGCTCGCATTTTCGTGAGCACCGGTAAGTTTGCATTGAAAAAAAATCAGGCAATTAACTGTGGTAAGTGTTATACTAAACGAAGTAGACACCAAAATGTGGTCGTTCTGCCAAATTTGAGCAAGGATAGTGCAGCGGTGAGCGAAAAATGTTTTGCGAACGCACGCAGCGAAATATTCAGGACCCAGCACATGACTTATGGCTTTCGTATTTACTTCGACTTTGGATTCGCAACTATGAGAAGCGCGGGGATGGCTCTGCCGGCACCTTGAAATCTACGGCGGTGAACGAGTATCTACACGCGAGTGGCATTCCTCTCTTGCTTGTGTTGCGCCTGTGGAATCTGACAGCGGTGGCAGCATGTCGTCCTATCCGCCTTCAACTGAACGCCCGCCGACTGATGTGGAAGGAGCGGTTTGCCTCTTGCTTGCGTTGCGCCTGTGAAACCCGACCGCGGTGGTAGTATGGCGTCTGATCCGCCTTCAACTGAACGCTCGCCAACTGGTGCGGAAGGAGCGGTTTGCATGTTGCTTGCGTTGCGCCTGTCAAACCTGAGAGCGGTGGCAGCATGTCGTACGATCCGGCTTCAACTGAACGCTCGCCGACTGGTGCGGAAGAAGCGGCTTGCCTCGTTTTGCAGGGGCCATCAAAGAAAATCGTGAAGCTCACAGGCGCCCGGAAGCTCACCGACCTCCACGAAACTTGCGGACGGGAGGGTTCGTGTACCCGATGACAGGCAACGACCTTTTAATACAGGTGAGCGTAAATGTACTGCGCGTTATGGAGCGCAAAGAGGATTTGGTCATTGTTTGCTTCATATGGGCAAAGTAGCAACAGTATGCGTAGCGGAAATGTCGAGCACGATTAATAACTGTTCGGTTGCCGCGCGTTGAAGTGACAGATCGAGTGTTACGAAATCGCTCTGTGTCACTTCACTGTGCTGCCAACTACTAATATTTTTGTTTCGTCGCAGCCAATGCACTTGACCTTAAATTGAGAAGTGTAGCGCATACTTGCCCGTACGAACACAACGTTGTTCAACTATAATTATTGCCGTGTCGAGAAGCCGCAAGGAAACTAGGCTTTTCAAGACTTCCATCTTCTGAAAACTTGTGCAGTTGGTTTACTACTGATATTGAGGTCAGGTGTGCAATCGCTTCCCTATCTCGTAGGAGAGGGAGTAGTAAGAGCTTCAGTGAATGTAATGGTGCTTTAGTTAGCATAACTGGTCGCAGTATGCCATATTCTGCAAATTTCTGCAGCGTTTAACTAATAAAACGGGCAAGACGCGGAAAGCGGACTTGTTGTTAGCCTGTTCCATCTTTGTCGTCATTTGTGTGCTGCAACATTCACGCAGCAATGAAGTTAAATTGAACCAACTGAGGAAAAAAAAATTGCTGGCACTTTCAGCAATAGGACTATGAAAACCTTGGGCAATCAGCAATATGGCTCTATCTTTGTGAAATCATCTGGTCTTATACACTGATGGTTGCTAACATTGCATAAATAAGCTTAGCCTTGTTAGCTTAATGCGTCCTGTACTTAGCTCACATATGGGCAGCAGGATTAGTGCTGTGCTGTGCTGCGATGGCTCTAAATAACAAACCTGTATGGGACAGTGCAGCAACCATAAAAAAACTATTGATAAACCATCTGGGTGTGCTTTCAGATCTTCCAACGACCGGTTCCAGTACTACGTTGACATGGGTGAAAGCACGACGGTGTGTGATGGAGCATTGATTAACTTGGTTGTCTTCCCAAGCCACTCCAAAGCATCAGAGGCACCAAAAAAGCCGTATGCACCCGATCTTATTTAATCTGTACTCGTGCATTAACTCTGTATAACATTAAAACCTGTCGTATGTTGGAAAGCCATAATACCGGTATTTGAGCAGTACTTTAAAGAGCCCCTCACCAGGCCACATAGCTAATTGAATTATACGCTGGAAGTTGTTAGGTGCCCTCTTGGGAGCATTCTACTGCAAAAATTTCAAATTGGCTCATTAATAGCTGAGATAGAAATATTGCAGTTCCGCGAACGCATGATTTAAGGAGGCGAGCGTCACAGCCAAAAAGAACACTTGGATGCCCCTTGCCAAGCCACTAGTGGACAAAAGGCTGCATGTTGTTCCATACACGCATGAAGTGGCCCACGATTTAAAGAAAGTGGCCAGCAGGTACAAAGTACCTATTATTTTCTTGGCTCCACGGAAGCTTACTGGCCTGTGCCCACGCATCTCAGACCCACAGAAGCTGACCCTTTGTGGTAAAAATCATACAAGGCCATATGTGACTTGCGCGGTCGGTATGGTGTACGAAATTCCACTTGATTGCGGCAGGGTGCATATCAGCCAGACAGGCTGTTGCATCAACGATTTGGCAAGGGAACATGAGCTGTCTGCCAGGAATAAGATTAATGCGCATTTGCCTATGCACTGCTATTACTGCACGTGTGAGCCATATCTTTTCCATATCCGCATTTTTGGTAAAAGCAAAGATTGTTTGCATGGGAATTAATGGAGGCCTGTTTCATCAACATGAAATGTGATGTCTATGTCAGTGATACATCTGTGGCTTGAACTGAACAAAACGACAGTTTCTGCACTGTATGACTGAATAATAATGCAAACTTGTTTGAGTATTGCGTGCGAACGTATGTGCGCACATGGCCACCTTCACCTATAAATATGATCCTGTTTGCTTTCAATAAAGTAGTAGCAAGTGACACTCATTGCTGTCCTAAAGCTTTTTTCTGCCCCTAGTTGTATCTTAACTTTGGGGAATAAGCTCATTGGAATTTAGTAAACAAATAAATGCATGCCATAGGGGCAATTCCACTATGTAAAAATAAAACGTTTTTTCCCCCTAATATTTTTATGTATCTATATAGTCCTAGTTCCTCTTTTATAGCATACCACTGTCCTTGTTAAATATTGGAATGCTCTGCTACTATTAGATATGACAAATGAGGTGTATTTATGAAAACATAAAAACAAAAAGCTGCAAAATATTTTTTTAAAATTTTGTGCAGTCTAGACAGCCCAGAATAACTGATGATATATGAAGAGCTTAAGAAGCACAATCATGTTTGTGACTCCTCAATCCTTCCATATCACCTTTCAAAGTCTTATCCGACCTTTACATTTGTATCTATCTCAGTAGCTCAGATTTATGTAATGCTGAGGGAAAATTTGACTTCCTGTTTGAAATAATAGCCATGTCTCACAAAAAAAGCTTATACGCAAAGACACCTAGAAGTTATCAGAAAAAATACATTCAGTGAAATATTAATTCATTAGCCACCAGAAATGTGATAGGGAGTTAATAATGTTTGGATAAACACAAGCGGTCTAGTTTGTGTATTTGAGAACCAGAATGTTCTAGTATATTTTTGTTCTATCAAATCATCCTTGGCCTTTATCTGCCCTGCTTTTGTTCTCTCTTTCTGGTCCCAAGACAATGCTAGTCTGGACTTGGCACTTTATGGCCCAGTATTTGTCCTTCACAAAGCAATAACTCTGTAGACGATGTAGCTAGCAACAATTTTTCCTCAGAAGGAATGTTTGCAGGTGCGTCACTATGGTTGCTTATTTCACCTTGGTGGGGGAGCTTTTTGCTCATGGTACCAATGTCTGTGAAGGGACCAATAATGCGTCTTCCTTGTGCATGGTACCAATGCGAAAAGGGGGAGAGGGATCGTGGTGTGTTGGTAAGGAGGTATCTGTATACGGGGTGATAAAATTCCTCTTTAAATTTGATTTTAACAGCCCATTCATGCTGTAATGAGTCAGTTGTCTCAGTCAGTGATTTTTTCTGTTCGTATATCATTATCCTTGAACAGCAATGGGCTCCATTTGCCATGGCAAATGTTCCCATATTTATCAAGAGCCCTTCCTGTATTCTTAGCTCGTCACTAACTATATAGTAGGTAAACTTGAGCATGTGAAGTGATAGTCTGTGATACCACATATTTTGTTTTTCTAGCACTGGATTTTGTTGATTTCAATGCATACTTCTCTTTTTAATGCTGTCTGGTGTGCAGCTGGACATGTGGAGAATGCAGTCAAAGGACAGCACAAGGAATTGTCAACATACACACTGCCTCCGATGCCCATTGACATTGCTGCACACCTCTGGAATATTACAGCAGGAGGCGTGCCTGGCAATCTTCAAAAGAAAATTGAATGGATTGCCTACAATTCGTCATCTCGGACAATGTAAGTCACAACAATTACCGTGTTTCATATGAAATATGGGGGGTTTGGCTACCAGGAGCGAAAGACAGTCATGGCTAGATGAATCGGTGCAGCGCTGCATGCGTCATGTCAAATTTGTGGGTTCGGTTACCACCAGCAGCATTTCTTCTACTTCCATTCGTCTTTCTTCACAAAAAACAGTCATGAAAGCTACAGAAAGGTTAACACTCAGTCATAATTTGTCATGCTTCAATGGAGCAATATCCGCCGTGGTTTCCTTGCTATGAGACTTGGGTTAATGAGTGGGCGAGGGCGCTAGAATGATGCGTTGAATAAAGCTTCTTTAGCTGCTGGTTACAGTTCTTATAGGTAGCGTACACCACAAAGGTAAACGAGTACATAGACAGAAGTGCCGACTGTCAACTGAGATATCATTATTCAATGTGCCGAATTTACACAAGCAAGTGAAAGAGCTATCTGAAAAACATTAACTTCTGAAGATAGAAACAAGAAAAGCGGACGAGTGGGCAAAAAATGAACGACGCTGGAAATCGAGATACAAAAAAAATGTAAGATTGCATCACAAATACAGGCCGTTCACGTGACTTCCAGAAAAACTTTAGCTCTTTTTCTGATAGGGCAGTCAGAAAGGCATCTGCAAGGTCAGGCGCAAGGTTTGGCATGTTGACTCCACATAAAAGTTTGTGTACGAAATTTCTCTTTCATGCGGCGCTTGTTATATGGGGCAGACTGCCATATGCCTTCATGAGAGGTTGTGCGAACATGCATATAATGTGCGCAATGGCAGAGAAAGTTTTTTTGGCACATCATACTAGCATGCGTGGCTGCACTCCTTGGTGTGAAAGAATGTCAGTTATTCACAAGCAAAGGGATGGTCTTACCCATATCATACTTGAAGTAGCACAATTGGCATGGGAGCAGAGTGCATGCATCAGCAAGCCATCCATTGCCTTATCAGAAAGAGAGCTCAAGTTTCTAGGAAGTCAAACCTACGGGCAGCATTTTTTATGCAACTCTACATTTCTTCGTGTGCCTCTTGATGGTCTGCTTTGTTCTCCTTTTTAGTAGTTATTTTTCGGATAGCTATATCACTATTGTGTGTATTCAGCAATAAAACCTCCATTGGTAGTCAGTGCTTGTGTCTGTCCTCGTTTAACCTTTGCTCTGTACACTCACTATAATGGGTCAACTAGCTTAATAAGCTGCCCTTGTGAATTCCTCTAGGAGATGTTCCTTCAAATTTGTATTCATGGCTAATTTTCCCTTGTGTGCATGTGATAGTAATAAGCTAATTTGAAATATTAATTAAAGCCTTTTATAACATCTTGTTTGGTGAAAGTATTTTAACAGTTTGTGAACTCTGGTCATGATTATCAGTTTATCTTGGCTATTGCAGGACAAAAGGATTAAATGTTACCCATGTCCTGTGTCAAATCCATCTGATCAATTCTCAAACCTCGGTCTTGTCACGCACCTAATGCTTTCATGGTGCAGTTTACTTAAATTCTCCCATCTGATGACTCACAGTTCAACTGTTTGATATTATTTCATGGAAATGGTTGCGCTACAGTGCTGTTGCATATTGTTTTTTGTGTATTGTTTGATGTCGAAGGTTGATGCATGCTTTTTTAAACATCAGGTACCCAAATAAATTGTGCAATGTTGCTGCAAGGAGCCTCGTAAACCAGTACCCAGCACTGAGGGACACATTGCACCTTGGCCATGTAAGAGCATTTTCTTATAACTTTTTTTTTTATCTCCTGCACTCCCTGCACAAAGGAGATGTTAAGCATATCCTGGCCAAGGCAGCCTTATTTCGATGGGGGCATAATGCAAAAACACCCGTGTACTTAGATTTAGGTGTACGTTAAAGAACCCCAGGTGATCCGAATTTCCGGAGTGCCCCACTACGTCATGCCTCTTAATCAGATCGTGGTTTTGGCGCATAAAACCCCCTAATTTTTTTTACATTAAGCATGCTGCCAAAGCCTTTCTTAGTACTTTGTAAAGTTTATGGCCATCCTTGCTTGCAGCTGTTCAGGTCTGTGTGCTTGTGATTGAGTAGAGATGTGGTGCTCTTAAAGCTTTGCAGCTTAACTAAATATGAAGATATCAACAGCACCTCTGCATCTGGCATGCATATGGCCGCCTCTTGTAAAATTAATTGCATGCTCAGCTAAATATGTATTTGGTTAAATAATATATTTTTGTACCTGTAGTCATTTTCATGCATTAAAGTTTTGACCAACACCAATACTGAAAGTAATTCTCAGATATTGTGTTGAAAGGTGTGCTAAAATAGCTCACTTGGTACATTTTGGAATGTGAAGGAAACAGTGCAAAAAGCAAGCTACGGTCAGGGCAACTCCATGTTTAACTGTACTGTGTTTGCAGTTTCTTTCAAAACCTGAAAACTGTAAGCCATTGAACTGTTGATTAGGTATGTAAAGTCAATTGCTTTCATTTCATTCCAGTTCTCATGGTATATGTGCCTAAGAAACAAGTACAAAAACACGCGAAAGTCAATGCCACCAGGATGCCCTGAAGTCGATGCAGAAGTGAAAGCAAGAAAGGCAAGCGAAATTGTGACACATGCTCAAAATCTGGATTTTGAAGACAGGTGATCAGCTGGAAGTTTGCATGCATATTTCATGAGATAAACTGACTCTCCTTTCTTTGTTATGTGGCTTAGTTGAAACATTTAGTTGCTTCTCTTGATGTACTTGTTCGTTTCATTTGCATTTTTTCTTTAACAAATGCAAACATGCAATCCGGCTATAGCAACCATATCTGCAATGCTGTCATCAGAGATTAAGAGAACCTAGAGTGAAACATTAGTTCAAGATGTAGTGGTAGATGCATTTATAGACTAGTAATAGAGCATTCGTACTGTGATTTATATTGATATACATGCTAAGATGTAGTGAAAAGTGTGTGGCTATGTTGCTCTGACACTTCAGTTGTTTTAACCCTTCATTGAGGAGTTCTGCATACAGTATACCAAAAAATATGAATTTTTCTTGCTGATTTTTGGCATTGGGTAAGAAATTCCTTGGTAAATGTATTGAGCCAGCACTGAATGACTGGCAGCAAGTGTCATTTGTCGGTTTAGAGCAGGAACACAGGATGGGGAAAAAAAAGACATGGGACTCGTTTTCTTTGGAAAGCACGGTCAGAGGAGACAGACCAGTGCAAGATCTCCTGCTGTTGTGACCTCAGACACACAATGCGAAGAAATGTACACCTACAGTACACATTATGCAAAGAGCTCTCTGTACAGATTCCAAACGCAGCCATATGTCGCTTGGGGAGAAGCCCACTTCCCCATACTACTAAAGGCGTTTCTACAACATATCCTTTATTTTCGTTGATTATGCTTATTCTCAATGTCTTTTGCACATTTAGGTATAAAATAATTTGTTTTGTATCTATATGTGTGGTCATTAAAGGGTTAAACAAATAAAGTGGTTCCAATGAATGTGAATGTATAACTTTAGCGACTCTAGTTGCAATGTGTTGATCATTCCACAATCTTTGTGAGACCACGAAACGGGAACTAGGCAGCATGAAAATGACTCAGCAGTACCAAGAAGGAAGCTTCAGCACTTATACAGTACTGCAGAATACACTTCATCTACGCTGTACCTGTGGTGTCCTTTCTATTATGGGGTCTTGATCCCACTACGGGGAAATAACTCTGCTTTGCAAGTGCATTGCAGTACTTTAATACTTTAAGTGCTTGCTGCAAAAGAAAAGTGCCATTAGAGTAATACAAAAGGATCATGTGTTATGAGGCAGTCGCTAGATGTGGTATGTCACAGCACTGAGTTGCCGGTGGCCATTATAATTAGCTGTTTTCTGTGGCATTGTTGACTTGACAGAACATAGTCAGCATTATTTGATCAATAAACAATACTACATAATTCTGGCCCTTATATGGAACTTTGTCTCATCTCTGTGATTCGCGCTACCCACTTTTGATGTTACTGAGATGGAGTGACTCCTTGCAAAGCAGCAGGGTAGTCCTGTTAATGATGCTGTCATTCACACTTACACAGATTGTTTAGTAGGCGTTAGCTCAGTGCCATTCCCCCATAGAATCACAGCTTGCATTTCATTCATGTATTATAGAAACATTCTGTAGATTTCATGTGAAAATGTGACATTGGAGGCCATTATGCTACAAGTTCACAGCAGTGAGCCCCATTATTGGAAGACAGTTGTTGTCTCAAATTACTTACAGCAAAGTGAAGCCATGTACATTCTCACCTTAACTACTGCAGTTTAGTATGGGCCACAATGACCAAAACAAACATAAATAAGGTTCTCGTATTGCAAAAGAAAATTGTTCGAATAATCGCTAATGTTGATAATACAGCTACCTCCAAGTGTGCTTTTGAAGCACATAACATTGTCCGCGTCAATCATTTGTATAACTTTAAGTTGTTACAAAAAATTTGTTTTTCAACGGCATCCACTGCCGATTTTTATTCTACTCTGGCATCTTTGGACAGGCGTCGTGCTAACATACACACAAGACCTATTATTACATGGAATATACCATGTTTTTCCGCTAATTATAAATGACAAGTGTTGTCTTATAACCTGCCCCATGTTCTAAACACGTATAAACATACAGAAGGGTATACCAAAGCTGAGCTGCGGAAATATTTTGTTGAAATGTGATTTTAGGGCTTTGCTAGTAGATGCCGCATGTTTGCTTGGTTATTACTTTTATTATTTCTGAACATATGTGTGACCATTTCAGCGTTTCGATTTTATTGTTCAAATTTTGTGCAAAGATTGTTATACTGTATGCATAAATAGTGAATGTTTCTCTTCATTGAATCTGACTATTCTATGTGTGTCTGTTGAAGATTTCCTGTACCACTCGTGTGCTACTGCTTGTAGGGGTTTTCTGGACACAGTCAAGCTGTGCAGGCAGCTTTTTGCTAAAAACCTACCTTCCAGTTGAATCTGGAAAATGAACTTATACTTATATCCTCATACTTATTTAAATATGTTCTGCCTAGTGTGTATCCACATGTGTAGGCTTGTGATATGCCCTGATGGCAAGGCCATTTGTGGTTCGTTCAAAGAGAACACCAACGGATGCATTATAGCTATTCTCAGGCTCCTCTCTTCCTGCTGTAAACTGGATTCTCTGCTTATAAGAAATAAGTGTTCCTTGTGATTACTATATGTGCTCTTTCTAAAGGTTACTGTGATGTGTTCATATTCTTATTGAATAAAATGTTTACAAAGTTTTAACAGTTGTGTTCTTTCAGATCTTAACCGGAGCAGGCAGCATTTGACGCAAACATGGAGGCAGTGCTAACGGAAACATTTAGGAGGTGAGACAACAGTCTTTTTTTGACAAATTGGCTGAAATGATGGCCAAGAAGTTGGACATTTGAAACGTTATGGGATGTACTTACTATGCAGGCACTACGGGGATATTGAACTGGCGCTATTTATAATGTCCGGTTTTGCATTTATCTGGTCTTTAGGCATATTTCTTTTCTTCCGTTAGCATCGATGCTGTATGATTGCTTTGATTTGGTGAGATTGTAAATTTGTTGCTTAATATCAATCTTGAAATTTAATTCCTCTGTCCATGTATGCCTCCATGGCATATTGAAATAAATGAGCCCTTTGTCGTGGCAAAGGATTAAATCCTTGTTCAAATGCCTGAAATGCTACATTACCTCATAAGTTTGGACATATTGAAGCTGTTTAGTATGCCTTGTAAACTGAACTATAGTGTTTCTCAAGGTTGGCCATTGATTCCAATTGAGCAAATCAGACTGTTGTCTTCTGTTTTTGCCAGGTATAGTCCGTTGATGCATTCGAGGCTAATACAGTGATAGTAGTGAAATATTTGTTCTTGGTGTTTCACTCACTGTAGTGCTATGTGCTCAGTGTTTTTTTTAGTTGTTTATAGTATTGCAGTTTATCATAACATATAATGGTGGCTGAATAACTAGGCATTTGTTGCACATGCAAACTAAAATCTGTTATGTTGTGAGCTTCCATCTTAGGGTAGCGTATTGATGGAAGCGTATTGACTACCCAGGCAGAGGTGACAGCAGTTGCTGCAAAGGGTGTGGTTAAGTACCAGGAGGTAGTTTCACCAACTCTTGTGATGGTAATCATGTACACCACCATTGTCAGTCTTCAGATGACTACCCTAGGAAGGCTCATTGTTGCCATTCCAAAGGGTACCACTGACTACCAAGGGGTACTTGCATGGACCACTGAGGTCACATCAACTCCTGCTTTGGGAGTAATACATACACCTCAATACGTAGTTCTTGCGCGAGAGTCACCGGTACTGAGGGAGTCGCCCACACTGTATTTCCAAGAGAGTACCTGTTACCACCCAAAAGGTAGTTTAACCAACTCTTGCCATGGTAGTCATGTACACCACCGTTGTGAGTCTTCAGGTGACTACCCTAGGAGGGGTCATTGTTGCCATTCCAAAGGGGTACCACTGACTACCAAGGGGTACTTGCATGGACCACTGAGGTACTCGCATCAACTCCTGCTTTGGGAGTAATACATACACCTCAGTAAGTCTTGCAGGAGAGAGTCACCGGTACTGTGAGGGAGTCACCCGCACTGTATTTCCAAGAGAGTACGTGTTACCACCCAAAAGGTCATCATATGTGCGACGAGCAGATACACCCCGAAAAGAGTCGCTTGCGACTACCTTTTTTTTAAGAGTGTGCTCTTACTTTTCTCAGAATTAAACATTCTTGCGACGTAGACCAAGTGAATGTTCTTCGTTTTAACTGACCACCACTAGCGGTCCGCTGCAGTCACGATATACGTGCCCAGAAAGTGCAGAGTAATGCGTTGATTTTGGATTGTGATAAGTGTTTTCCCTAGAAGCGCGAGTGACGCACTCTGACTTCGCTGCAAAACGACAAAAGAAACAAAGTGGACGCACTACCTATATATTCACACGTGTCCTCGTTTATCTTTCACCGATGACCGCTTTTCACCTGCTAGCAAATTTTAAACGTTATCACTAGGCGCAGGACGCGCCTGCATTTATTGGAAGTTTCTCGAACGTTCTCGATGCTTATATCCGTTGTGTATTGTCACCGACGCTTATGTAATCTGATTGTATGAGCGATGCGAATTGTCTAGAAATTTCAGATCAGATTTCGACAATCGCCAACTGTGTGTTCGCCGCTGTCGTTGTGATTCGAGTGTAAAGTGTAATTTGTTTTTGTTTAGGACTTGAGACTGACTCCAACCAAATAACTGAATTTTATTAGCCTGACGTTTCGGAGCCCATTGGGCTCCTTCTTCAGTGGGTTGTCCTTCGGGGGGTGGCGGTGTGCCGCTTTCAAAGGGGCACTAAAGCGTAACAATAAATCAGTTTAGACTAATGAAGCATTGTTTGAGAACCCTGCAGGCAGTAATTAAAAAGAATTGTTTGATTATTAGATGAGAAAATGAAGGTCAAAATATCAGTATTTAAATTTCACACCAGAACCGCAGCGCTGGTACGTCAGCGGGACGTCGGGGATTCCAAAGTATCTTTTCGCATTTGGGCAGCTTTGCCTGAATAAAGGTTCCCGAAACTTGTCATGTTTAATATTTGGTTCCTTTAGAACACAGTGTAGTCAATCTGTACCGCTATACATAATTAGTAGGCCCTAGAAGATGCCATCAAAATCCAAGACGTCACAGCCCCCAGGTGCGGAAACTTAAGTAGGCGTCGCCACCCGTATTTCGTTCTTGCGCTTTTTCTGGCTTAACAAACGTCTTATCTTTGCAAGAGTGGTGTTTTTGTTGTTGTAGAACGATAATTTACTGATGCAGAAGAAATCATTTTTCACTTTAGTGTCCCTTTAAAGCGTCTTTTGTAAAGAAAGGAAGGGGGAGCACGGGAGGTGGGGAGACTCATCACAGACGGAAAGGTGGGGGGGAAACAAAAGGGGAGGGGTTGTTGACGGCCGTCGTGGTGCTGGGATGACCGGTGCTGGGGAGAGTGCTCGCGAGGGTGCCCTTGATGGGAGGCGGGGGGGGGGGGGGGGAATTACAAGGTCGCGCCGACGTTTTTGTGTTGGTGAAACAAGCGGGAGGCTACCTGGTTGTGCGTCCTTTTCTTCTTTTCGTCATGTCGCCAAGGCCATGGACATACACCGTGGGTAGGTTGCCCTTCACGCGGTTTATGTTATTCCCCGTATTCTGAATGTGCCATGACTCCAGTAGTAGTCTGTTTCGCCAGTTCGTCTCTGTTTGAAGGGTTTCAGTTTCCTGGAAAGCAATTTTGTGGTCGGCGCCTTCAGAGTGTTCAGCGACGGCGCTGCGAATACGGTTGAATGTTCTGACGTCGTTCTCGTGTTGTCTGATCCTTTCTTTTAGATTTTTGGTTTCCCCGATGTACGAGGCCGGACAGTCGGCACAACTGATTTTGTAGACGACGCCTTGAGCTTTTTCTTTAGGTGGACGATCTTTTGGTTTAGGGAGGAGGATATTAAAAGTGTTTATTGGTTTGTGCGCCACTTTGAGGCCTTCTTTTTCAAATATTCGGCTGAGCGCTTCGCTGGTGCCTCTGACGTACGGGATGGGCACTCGCTTCTGGGGTTGGGGAGAAGTCAACGGCTGAAGGTCCCGCATTTTGCTTCTTTTTTGTTGTCTGGCTGTTTTTTGAATGAAGTCATCTGTGTAGCCATTCCTCTCAAGTTCGTTGAGAACCGTTCTTTTTTCTTTCTTTTGATCCGATTCTGATGAGGAATGAGTTTTGGCTCGTTTGAATAAAGAATTTACAACAGACGCCTTGTGGTTTGCCGGATGGTCGGATTGGAAATGAAGATAGCAGCCTGTGTGGGTTGGTTTTCGGTAGACTAAAAATTTTAGAATGCCGTCTTTCCGTGTAACTTGTACATCTAAGAATGGGAGTGATCCGCTCTGTTCGCGCTCATATGTGAACTGTATACCCGGGTCTATGGAGTCTAAGTGTTTCTGCAAGTTTTCGACTTGGCTCGTCTTCACGATGCAAAAACAATCATCCACGTACCTACTGGAGACTACTACTGGAGTCATGGCACATTCAGAATACGGGGAATAACATAAACCGCGTGAAGGGCAACCTACCCTCGGTGTATGTCCATGGCCTTGGCGACATGGCGAAACGAAGAAAAGGACGCACAGCCAGGTAGACTCTCGCTTGTTTCACTAACACAAAAACGTCGGCGCGACCCTGTAACATCCCCCCCCGCCTCCCACCAAGGGCACCCTCGCGAGCACTCTCCCCAACACTGGTCATCCCAGCACCACGACGGCCGTTTCGGCCGTCGTGGTGCTGGGATCGGTTTCGGCATTCATAGTTTTACGACTGTTTTCTTCACCGTCACTACTACGTGATAACACACACGCACGTGTGTGTGTAGTCATGTGTGCAATGAAGCATACAACTGTAACGCATTGAAACTTTGCAGGTCCGGGACAGAAGAACAATACACTGAAAAAACACATCTACTGCAAGAAATATGGGACTTGGCGCAAGCGCACGGGTACGTAATAAAATAAAGCTGTCAGCAGCAGCGCGCCAAGCCGCCGCAGCCCTCCGCGACACTGCTGCTGCTAGTTTTCAACCACTGGCATCGGATGTTGATGATTCAGGTACATTTTCGTTCGTAGTAGTGTACACGGTGACAATGCATCAGCATTTCAAAGTGCTCCAGAAACAGGAGCTGATGCAATACCGTGATCACTGATGCTGCCCCTCTGAGCTTGTCTTTCGTGCTTGCTTTAACCTGTTAAAATGTTTAATTCTAGTGATCTGCCCTATTAACGCATGCGAAGTTACACCGTACATTTGAAATACTTTTTTCCCAAGAATAGCACTTTAATTTGTAAGAATGTCATTGCGAAAGAGTGAGGAAGTGGTAACGTTCCATGAATATGCATACTTCGTATTCACTTGTGTCACGCTACATATATACAACAATTGCCAAGTAACTGCACATGTGCTACTTTTTGTTGCAGAACTTGGGACTCCTTCTTTAAGTGTCGAGGAGGCAGGCGAAACGGCCCAGGATCTTTTAGACGAAATGTATACAGACCTTCCAGATCTGCCACCATGCGATGCCAGCCCACAAGCAGGCCCTAGCGGCATCAGCGGTCCATCGACAACACAGAAGGACGACACAGGCCGCACAGCTAGGAACCAGGGTGGTAGCAGTAAGTATTATTCAGCACGTGACATGCTGCATTTTTTAAGAGTCGAGACACTGACGAAAATGACAATTTACGGTCAAAACAGACCTTATCTGAATCTTGTAATTTGGCTTTTGTACTTCAAAACTTAGTTTACGTTCCTGCTTGACAGTCTAATGTGCTGTCTCTCAACTGCTGGCATCATCCGAGTACAGGCATGCGGCGTTACACTTATTCGAAATCATTTTTATAAATGCATATATCAAAGACGGTAGTGCCACATGCCTACGAACGTTGGACGTGTGATGTGAAAAATGAATTATGTACAGGCTACACTGAAAACTGATTGTGAAAACGTAGCGGTATTTCTCCATTACGTTAACACTATCCAAAATGTTCAATGCAGGACGGAAGAGGACCAACACTGCAGCTGGCAATGCGGACCATGACTTCCTAGAAAAAAGGTGGTGCCATGAGAGGCAACTAAAAGAAAAAGCTATAGAGGTGGAGCTTGAAAAAATAGCTTTGAGGAGAGAGGAATTACAGATGAAGGACCGAAAATCGGAGAGAAAATATGAGTTCCGACAGAGTAAGATGGAGAAGGAGTGTAAGCTCCGTGAGAGAGAAATGGAGCTGCGGGAACGCGAGCTCAAGCAAAGAGAGCAACTGAATGAAATCCTAAGCTCAAATCAGCAAGCCTTGTTGCGAGTTCTCTACACGCTTGCAAGCAAAGTTTCTATGCAATAAACATAACCAAAAGAAACAAGTGTGTGCTGTTGCTTTATTCTTAAAAAAAGTGTGTTGTTGGAGGCACTTGCACGTTTTATGAAACAGTTTAGAAATTACTATATACACACTACAACGCTAAACTTATGCATTTAAACTTAAACATATGCAATTTGTTCCACTGACTATTGCGTGGCAGGCTTCAGGTAATCCAGAAGACAAGGAGGCTGCAGGTCAAAATATGAAGACACCTGGTTACCATAAAGACAAGCGTGGCAATTGATGAGTAGGACGGCCACTCTGTACATACGAGGTATGGCCTGAAGTAGTATTTTCTGGTTTTTTTTTAAATCTAGGAAGGCAAATTGAGAGATGATCTTCCCAAACCCCCATTCAACTGACTGTCTGACGCTGCTCATAGCAATATTAAAATCCTGCTGTTGTTTTGTTAGCCTTGCCCCCCCATATGGTCTCATGAGTAGCTGACGGAGTGGATAGGCAGGGTCGCCATACAAGACAAATTGGTGGTTGTCTCCATTCAGCTGTTCAAGCTTTTCATAGAGCCCGCTCTCCCGGAGGATCCCTGCACATGAAGCATGAAAACAAGCATAGCAGCAGAAATTAAACATGCGAATAACCATTGAAATAAACAAGTTTATTGCGATGAAACACAAGTACAAGATGTGTGCCAGAGAAGCAACTGAAAACCGGTCTGTGCACATCATAATTGGGATCAAATGGTACTAACAAAAGGTCCCAGAAAAAAAGTATTGCATGTAGGCAAACTTATTTCATTTAGGTACTGCACCCTGGTACCTGATTACCTTACCTTGAGCATATTAGACAACTATGCAAACATGTTAAGCGCAGGTAAAATGAGTTGCACACATTTTTTTCTTTTACATAACGAGGAACATAAGTCAAAAGAAGAGCTTCCATTAGACCACACACAAATAAGTTTGGCTAGTGGTGCTTAAGGGCCAATAAAAATACAGGAACCATTCCCGTAAAGCTCACAAGCCGATATGAACTTCAATATAAATTTCAATGCACACTTTAACTGCGTTCTTAATTCTTTGTAATATCTGGTTAGTACCTTTACAGGGTTGCCATATCGTAAACATATATTCATATCTTGACTTACTAATAGATATACGAACACTTGATAACGTACCAGCATCATGCCTGCTCCCGGGGTACGGGCCATCCAGCTCGCATATCAAGCCGTTTGGGCACATTAACGATTGGTACTTTAAGGCATGTACCCGCTTGTGCCCAGAAAAATAAATGCGCTGATCTTGTGACGGTCTGGAAATGGGTCGCACCGTTCCGTTTATGAAGGCCCAGGAATTCTTCAAAGGCGCACCTTTACGATGAACCGCCTGTAAACGAAAGAACAAACGGTGACGCTGCAGAAAAGAAACAAAAATCGGCTGAGATAACTGAACATTACGTAGATGAGATAAATTTTGCGGCACCGTGGATGGAGCACGCGTTGCTGAAAACAATATCACATTCAAACGAGGAACGCTTACCTCGCTCATTGCTTCCAAGTTCTCGTGCGTCAACCACTGATGAACGGTGAGTTCATCTAGGAGAAGGCCAAACTTGCTTTCTACATGGAGCATTACTTTGTTTGTGGCACTTGAAATCACGGAATAGTGCCTCGCAAAGTATTCCTGGAGATCACATAACCGGTTTGGATACGCCAGCCTTCGCAGACACATGCACAGCGCTTCGTAGCCCGAGACGCGCACTCCCTGAGCGCTCGTCACATGTTCCGGTATCTGCAGGGCACTGAGAAGAAGTGGGAAATCTGCTTTCTGGAAGCGAAATTGCCGGCGAAACGTACTTTCCGGAATGGCCTCGATGTTGAGCAGGCCGCTTCTTGAGGACACGTACAACCTGCGCGGTCGCTCTCGTTCGCGAAGCAGGAGGGCATCTATATCATCCCAACTTAAAAAGGACAGGTAATATGGGTCCCACAGAACACTCGATCGCGGCATGCTAAGAATAATCGGTGTTACGCGACCCTCAATATAACAACACTGAAACCCAAGACATAGATGCGCAATTAACGCAGCGATTGTGGCTTTGGATAAGCTTGACTTAGGGACACACTTGCGGATTCGGCATTGGATCAGCTCGACATTTTGTGTGGATTTGGCTTTCCAGTACTTTGTGTTTTTACGTCTAGATGGCGCCGTATATGTTTGCGTTAGCGTTAGCGTTTTGCTCCGTTCTGCTATTCTAAAACACTGCCTTGTGCCGCGCAGTGCAGTCTTTCTTTGCGTTAGCGTTGCGTGGCACGCTAACGCTAACGCAAGGATTTTACGCTATACTAAAACTCTCTAATGTCGGGAGAATGAGAGGTGCCAGCGGCCGTATTGTGATGTAGTGCGTGAAGAACCTCTGGACGCCGAGCTGAGGGAACAAGGGAGCTGGTGCGAACTGGAGAGAAGTTATCCTTTACGACGACGTCGTTTTTCGGGGAAAACAAAAACAATCCTCGCTTAAGTGCCCTGCCGACAAAGGGGGTGTTGCCTTGCTCCACGACGCTTCTTAACTCCTGCTCCTGATAACTCCTGCTGTTCAACGAAGTCTTCCGCGAGTATTGTTCCCAGGATGGCGTCGTCATCCTCGTCGACTTGCTTCGGCGCGTTAGTGGGGGCGCGTGATGGGTAGCCGGTAACACGGTGCTTCCGTGTGCAGTATGAGTAAACAACGGCAATATCAAATTCTTGGAAGCGTTAGCATTCTTAGGCTACCTCACGCACTTTCCGAATCCGCATATCTATCTATCTATCTATCTATCTATCTATCTATCTATCTATCTATCTATCTATCTATCTATCTATCTATCTATCTATCTATCTATCTATCTATCTATCTATCTATCTATCTATCTATCTATCTATGGATGTATCTATCTGTCTGTCTGTCTGTTTGTCTGTCTGTCTGTCTGTCTGTCTGTCTGTCTGTCTGTCTGTCTGTCTGTCTGTCTGTCTGTCTGTCTGTCTGTGTATTTACATATCTATCTATATATCTATCAACCTATCTAATTTTGTATGTATGTTTGCATCTAACGGTTTCCTCACGAACTTGGGTTGGTGAGTAGTCCGCGATCAAATTTATTTATTTATTTATTTGTTTATATCTGATGCCCTCAGGGTCAACCGACATTACAGAGCGGAGTGGTTAAAATAGAGAAAAACAACAATTTTTAACCTACAAGAAGCAGTACAATGATTCTAATTATGCGATAATAGTTATGAAGAGGCAGAGAACATGTTACGAAAAATACTATATGTACGAAAAAGCAGTCCAGTGTTTCTATGTATACAATATTAGCTATAAAGAGACAGAATACAACAAGATCTTTCAGAGCATTAGCTAACGATGTCACAAATTTTTCATGATCTGAAATTGTTACTACCAATTTGGGAAAGCCGTTCCAATCATTTGATGTTCGTGGTATGCAGGACTGTAGGAGTGATTCTGTTTTACACAACGGAATGCCAACTTTATCAGCATGATCCAGACGGTGCAAAAAGTAATGGGGAGGAAGTATCAGTAAATCGCCAATGTAAGGATAATAATACAGCTTGTGAAGAAGGCTTAAGCGAAGCATCGCACGTCCAGAAACAAGCGTAGGTAGTTTAAGGTTAGCTTTCATCACTGTGATGCTCGCGATTCGATTGTAATTAGAGAGTATAAAACGGACCGAATTGTCTTGCACCATTTCAAGCGCATGTACCAAATTATTATAATGCGGATCCCAAACCGAAGCGGCATATTCTAACTTAGGGCGAAGGAGTGTTTTATATAGCCTTAGTGTGAGAGACGAAAGCAATTTTGCGAAGTTACAACGAAGATATCTGAGCGTGCGATTAGCGTTGCAGGCAACATCAGAGATGTTAGTATCCCATGTTAGATTGCTACTGATGTGAACTCCGATATACTTATATGAAGATACACTCTCCAATAGTGCATTATTTAAGCGATAAAGGGGTAAAGTAGTTATCTTTCTAGACGCTCGCATGAATTTGCAGTTTTAATGTTTAGTTCCATAAGCCATGTATCACACCACTCAAAGACTGCGTTAATATCAGCTTAAAGAAGAGTGGCGTCGTTATTTCTCGGAAAGTTACGCAATCATCCGCAAACAAATGAACGGATGAGGAAACGCAAGATTGTAAATCGCTAATTTAAATGAGGAAAAGAACAGGACCGAGCCCTGCGGTACACCAGAATGGACTGTGTATTCATCAGAATTCGCGCCGTTAGCTGAAAAAACTGAAAACAGTTATCAAGAATATTTTCAATCAAGATTAAAATGCAGGGATCGAGCAGCTTAGGTAGTCGTAATTTATAAATGAGCAGTTTGTGACACACTCTTTAGGAGCCTTTAGAAAGGTCAAGAAAAATGCAGTCAACCAAGGACCTATTGTCAAGAGTGGTGTTTAGTTTGTGTGCAAAAAGTGTTAGTTGAGTTTCATACGAGTATGATTGGCGAAATGCATACTGTGATGGTTCGAAAAATGAATGCGACTCGAAAAAACTAGCTAGGTGAGAAGTCAATATATGCTGTAGTATCTTACAAGGTAGACTTGTGAGTGAAATTGCTCTGTAATTTAGAGGGGAATGCTTATTGCCTGATTTATGGATTGGAATAACCTTCCCGACTTTCCAATCGGATGGAAGATAACCATCGTGCAATGATTGCTGGAAAAGTTAGTTAAGATGATTGATATGTAGCAAACTGTGCTTTGAATGAATTTCACGTTAATCTGATCACTAACCGGCGCAGAGTATGGTTTTAGTGACCTAGTAATGCTTGCGACACCATCATAGCTGATAAAGAGAGGGAACATTACATCATGGTCATGTGGTCGTAGCTGTGGAGGAGTGGAATTGCTAGGCAACGAAAAATGTTTTGCGAAAACTTCATTTAGTACTCCCGGACACAGTTTCGCCGCAATAGCGTCACCATTAAGGTTACTGAGCGCTATTATATTTTTACCTTTAAAATTAGCCATGCGTCAAAATTGTTTAGGGTTAGTTTTAAGTAAAGAAGGTAATGTGCTGCTTAGGAAGCTATCTTTGGCGTATTTTAGGGCCTGCGCGTACTCATCGGCACTCTGTGGGCTGACGAACGAGCATTGGTACAGCTTAGTTTAGCTGATTTATACAGGCACTTTTTTTATTAGACAAACGTGTTAGCTGACGATTATAGCATTTTGTTTTAGATTAGAGGTGATCGTGTGAACAGGGATCTGCCTATCTATTGATTCAGTCACATTACTAACAAAGACACTCCAGTTTCACTGAACATTACGTCATTCAAATTCATGCAAGTATTCATCAAGCAACAATGCGAGTTCATTAATAATTGAAAGAAAGTCAGCCTTGTTATAATTTGTTAATGTCTTCGTCTTTTTAATCGGTTTAGGTCGCTCGAGGAAAACTTGAAATGAAAGTAGGCAATGATCACTGATACCTGGCAAGCATGTTATGTCGGAAATAAGATAGGGTCGGTTAGTAAAAACAAGGTCAAGTGTATTGGAAACACACGTTGATATTCTTGTTGGTTCCCTAACGATTTGGGTCAGCGAAAAGGTATTGTAGAATGCTGAGAAATGCCATGGAGGAGTTAGGGTACACTGTGGGGGGATCATTGCCCCACATAATATTCGACATATTAAAATCACCAAGCAAGAAAATTGGCACTTTGGTTTGACGAGAGCCAAGACTATGAATGGCATCGTACAAATCGCTCAAATATGTTGCAGTGAAATTCACGAGTTCATGAATAATTCATCGTTAGCACAGCGGGTTTGTGTGCTGCGGTAAACGAGTTCGAAACCAATGACCGAACCAACTTGGGCAACTGAGTATATGCGAATCTGTACATAGGTGCCGGTGTTTAACCAACCTCTTCCACGACGACGTGCGTCACTGCAGATGGGGGACTGGTTGGTACCGCTTCATGACGAAACACGTTGACGCTGACTCGGAGCGCTGGGCATGTGCTACTTGCATTGTGCTGGTCTTCAATGAAAGTACAGGGATCGAAACGAGCCCCAATGGTCCATGGGACGCGTCCTGTGGCAGGCCTACAGGCAGATTGCTATCAACAGTAGAAGGCAGATAAAAAACTAGTTTTTATTCTCCCAAGCGCGTGCCTCGAGGAGCCCGAATACGGTGCCGGATCCTGGACAAATAAGGCTGCAACCGAGAAAGACCAGGGAACCGCTATTGGGCTCCCCCTTCCTTCCTGCTGTAGAAAACAATTTTGAAAAAAGCCGGCAGATCCCACCTACTTGGAAATCGATGTTGTGCGAAGCAGTGTGCGACGAGCCTACCAAGTTGACGAAACCAGCATGCGAGCACCAAGACCTACCTGGCTCTTCCATAACCTACATGACTCGCACATCCTGACATTCATGCCATGATTTATCATGTTCGTCATGCACGCTGTTATACTATGACAATTTTGGTAGATAACAGGATGTAGGTGGCTCTTTCATGATCTACGTGGTACGTATGTCATGACATTCAGGTCACGACCTATCATTTCTGTTCCTCCTACACTCTTCTCATATTATGCCAATTTTAGTACATAGCAAGTTAAGAAAACGACCATGAGGGCACTAAGATGTAGGTGGCTGTTTGATGACCTGCATCACACAGATGTCATATTCATGTCATGGCTGATAATTTATGCTCGTCATACCCTCTTCTCATGCTATGCCAATTTTGGTACATGCCAATTTAACAAAACGACCATGAGAGCTCCGAGATCTAGGTGGCAAGATAGATACTCTCAAAGAGGGAAAGGTTACGCAAGAAACGCTTCGCATTTCTTACAGAGATCTATTGCTGGGGATACAGGGCGGTTGCCTAGATAAACCATTTTCGATAGAATTGTCCCAAAAAATTCAATTATGGGGTTTTACGTGCCAGAACCATATTCTGATAATGAGGCACGCCGTAGTGAAGGACTACGGAAATATAGACCAGCTTGGGTTCTTTACCGTACACCTAAATCTAAGTACACGGGTCTTTTCGCATTTCGCCCCCATCAAAATGTGGCCGTCATGGCCCGGATTCAAACCCACGACCTCGTGCTTAACAGCCCAACACCTAGTTACTAAGCAACAACGGCGGGTGATAGAACTGTCCCGGAGCCAGATTCAACGTCAAGGCAGAGGCGTCATATGACGCTGATGTGAGCCCTGCGTTCCACGTAAACGCTATACAGACACGTTTGAGTGTCACAACCTCATCACGGCCTCTAAGATGAATTGTAAGAGTATACTTATCTCTGTGGAGATGTGCAGGAGAGGAACCAGCAACCAGTGGGTCGCGATGTAGGCATACGAGAAATCAAATCTGTGAGTAAGCTCGCTCATGAACCGCTGAAACGTTTGCGCGGTGTTTCAGAACCGGAGAGGCATGCATGCGTACTCAAGGATGCCAAAAAGGGTCACAGTTGTTGTCTTCAACGTATCAGTAGGCTCTAACGGTATCTGATGTTAGGCCCTAACCAAATCAATATTCCTTTACGTGGTCGTGCTAGCTTGAGAGGCCGCGAAGTCTTGTATGTTGGGCGGCAGATCGGCGACGGTGCAGGCATTGAGAGTGCTATGTTGGCCGCACGGACGCCAGTCGCCGTGTTCGCGCTTGGGAGCCATGTAGAGACCAGATGAGCAGCTGCTCGACAATGCACGAATGATCCCTCATTGAAGAATGTGATTGAACTCTACGTGCGATGGCAAGTTGTGTCCAGCAACTTCCAGTGTCCAGCAAGACGCCGTGGTCCCTAGTGACGATGTGGGGCGTCATACTGTGGTCAACTAGGAATTCCACGTTATTTGGCCGGGTGATGGCAGCGAAATTGGCAATAATCGAGGCGAAAGTTATTGAAGGCGTGTAGGCCTTTCTATGAGGTGGAAGCCACTGGTGCACGATGCCCTTGGGAAGACACTCGTGTCAAATGGTCTGCAAGGCGACACGAGCCTTTATCGACGCTGAAGCCGAAAGCGGCGAGGAAGGCTGCTCTTAAAGTGGCGAAATGCACTTCGGTTGCTATGAACATCCACGGAAACGTGCGAGTTTATGCGAGGTACATTGTGAGGAAACATTGTGCGTAAGTGCATGTTTTGGAGCTGTAGACCACTTGAAGCGGTGGAAAAATGCAGAACGTCGACGGTGAGTCCATTTAGCGGGGATCACACTGAACTCGGAACGGTTTGCGGAAGGGGCGCTACAGAACACCGAGTGTTCGCAGGGAAGTGCACCGAGCAGACCATTAAAGCACTATATATGTTAGCGATAGTTCAGCAGCGCAGGCTCAACGTCAATGCGCGGAACGGATAGTAGGATTTAACGTAGGGCCCCATGCAATCAGGCACAATGATTAAGTAGTTAATGTAGCGAAACATCAGCAGGGGACAGAATCAGACCACAAGGAGTTAGAACGCGCGGAAGATAAAAATAGAGGCGGTAAAATTTTGTACATGAGCATGCATGGTAGTTGGAAAGCAGAAAGAATGGCTCGAAACTTGAACGCAGCTCAATGACAACGAAATTAGTGTATAGACCTTGACCGTAACGTCATCTACGATATTTGGAGTAGCCGCCTGGTACTGACAAATGGATACGATATCATCATTCCTGGCACGGCTACGGCGCCAGCCAATGCGGACGCTGTAATACATGGCACCTTACCGACGAAGTGGACTTCGAGGAGAAGGAAAGGAAAGCGCCAGGATCGTGCGGCATACAGACAGGGCGGCAACCACGGAATGCGGATGGCTATCCTGTTACCTCCTTTGTGCATGTGAGAAAGCGCTATGGCAAATGTCTCCGTCCAAGCAATGTTTCCCGAGTGGTACTGCCGTGCCAAAGGCTCTTCGCTGATTTAGTAGATGTTTTCACCTACTGTACTAGGATTTTTTTATTACTGAGGGGAGATATCACTACCAACACCAGTCTCAACACTACATCAATAACAAATCAACTGCAGATATATATTGTTGACAACATGAAATAAACAAACAGCATGGAATTGAAGAAAACTGGCCTGCTGCGAACGATGCAAAGCTATAAGTCGTAGCAGGCATCGACGACAAGATATTGCGTTGTGTGGGCCAGGTCAGCACGTTGCGGAAAGTGATTCAGGAGCAGAGTTAACCAATTATTTTAAAGCTTACGGACTTTCGACAAAAGAAAACAAGGTTACATAAGCTATGTTACCGGCTACAGAGTGTAAGTACTCTATGGGTGAATATTTCTCTATTGAAATTCTTAATGTCATGAAAAAGCTTTATAACTTGGCCAAGACGAGTACAGAGGCCGGCAACAACGTACGTCTGTCGTATGAGAAAGTGCGGAATAACAGCGAGCAGTTTTTTTTAAGTGAGTCGAAGAATGATGGGGTCCCCGTGAGGCCCAACAGCGTCCTGGATGCACGTAAAAAAACCAAAACACAGTACCAACTTCGTTACGGTCTCGTAAACGACAGAAAGACAGGAAATGCACTTAATTATTTAGATGGAGGCAGCATTCTTAACAAACTAGACTCACTCCAATTATTGCTGATCCGTCATGAACCTGATTTGTAGCGATGACAGAGAATTGGCTGAGTGAAAACAATATGAATGCTAGGCTCAAACCACCTAACTATGCAATTGTACATAAAGACAGACCAACACGGGGCGGGGACGTTGCCTTGGTAATCGTAAAAAACATTTCTTTCAATATGCTCCCTCGTATTCATGATGTGAAAGCAGTGTTCACTCGCATTTTAGTACTTTCGCCTGTGTGTACCAGAGCCCATCGGCAGATTGTGAGGTTATCCACGCGCTACACAGCTACCTACAACGCCACGTATCAAACAATGAACTCATTCTATGGGGTAGTTTACCCTCCCACACATACATGCGAAATAGTTACGCTTTAGATCACCCTACACGAGATTAATCAGTAATATCTTTACGGAGATGAAGCCCGACGCACAAATGTGTCACAACTATTTGCATGGCAAAAGTTAGTAATAATCGAACAGGCTGGCACAAAAGTCACAGCTTCAGGAGGCAGTTTAGCACTTCTTCTTCGTCTCCGTCTTGCAAGCACGGTCCTGCTTAAATGCACTATAACATATTCCCCGGTCCTGGAACACCTTCCCGGCGCTTTCTAGAATAATAAGAGACTAGAGGAACTCTATGACTTTAAGCAGGACACGTGGACGACGTCAGTTCGTAGCTGGGATGATCATCATGTGCCTTCAACAGGGGTGATATCGTTGTATATATCACCTAATCGATGCAATACCCGGTAGGGCCGGTATAGCGTGACTGCAGTGTTTCGGGCAGGTCGACATGGCGACTTGGAGTCCACAGGAGACCGAGAATTCCGGGAGAGAACAGGCAATTGGGCAAGTCATACAAGCCCGACCAACGGCGTCATGGGCGTATTCCGTGGTATGTCTCTGGACCGAAGGCAGGAAGGTGTCAAAAGGCAGAGAGGGTGGCGACCAAACAAGCGGTAGAAAGACGAGAAACCAGTGGTGTCATGGCATGGTGAATTGTACGCAAACGTCATGCAGGGCAAAGAGCTGTGCCAATGCCGATAGTCTCACGAGAAGTACATCGACAACATCTCTGTAATTGTGCGATTCAGCCGTTCAGTCAGTCCGTTCGTTTGTGGGTTATAAGCAGTGGCGATCTCGTGTTCGGTGGCGCAGGAACGAAGCATGTCTTCGACAACTTGGGAAAAGAAACAGAGGCCACGATATGTCAGCAGCTGCCTTGGCACACCATGCTGAAGAATTATGTGTTGAAGTAAAAAGTCTGCTACATCTGTAGCACAGCAGGTGGACAGGGCACATGTAATGGCATAGCACGTTGCGTAGACTGCGGCAATGTCTATTTGTTTGCTTTTGTGAATATGGAGAAGCAGCCAAGAAGATCCATGCTGAGATAGAAGAAAGACTCCATTGGAACATCGATTGGATAAATCTGGCCAGCAGGTTGTGCACATGGACTCGTTTGACGCTGGTAGGGGTCGCAAGCCACCACATAACATCGCACACAGCGGTAAAGACCTGCCAGAAGAACTTACCTCGAACTCTGTCGTAAGTGCGGGAGATGTGAAAGTGACCGACAGTGTGCGCGTCGAGGAGCTCAGCAGAAAAAGTAGAACAGAGGTAAATGTTCAACTGGCTGAGGAGTTCTATAGAGATTTATACAGTACCAGTGGTACCCAGGACGATGATGGAAGAGAGAACAGTCTAGAGGAATTTCAAATCCCATAAGTAACGCCAGAAGAATTAAAGAAAACCTTGGAAGCTATGCAAAAGCGGAAGGCAGCTGGGGAGGATCAGGTAACAGCAGATTTCTTGAAGGATGGTGGGCAGATTGTGCTAGAAAAACTGGCCATCCTGTGTACGCAATGCCTCATGACCTCGAGCGTACCGGAAGCTTGGAATAACGCTAACATAATCCTAATCGATAAGAAGGGGCCGCCAAAGAGTTGAAAAATTATTGGCCGATCAGCTTACTGTCCGTTGCCTACAAAGTATTTACTAAGGCAATCGCAAATAGAATAAGGAACATCGTAGACTTCTGTCAACCAAAGGACCAGATGGGATCGCGTAAACGCTACTCAACAATAGACCATATTCACACTATCAATCAGGTGATAGAGAAATGTGCGGAATATAACCAACCCTTATATAGAGTTTTGATTCATTACGAGAAAGCACTTGATTCAGTCGAAACATCAGCAGTCATGGAGGCATTGCGGAATCAGGGTGTAGACGAGCCGCATGTAAAAATACTGAAATATATAGCGGCTCAACAGCCACCGTAGTTCTCCATAAAGAAAGCCACAAAATCCCAATAAAGAAAGGCGTCAGGCAGGGAGATACGCTCGCTCCAATTCTATTCACAGCGTGTTTATAGGAGGTATTACGAGACTTTAAAAGAGAGGAATTGAGGATAAGAGTTGATGGAGAATACCTTAGTAACTTCCGATTCCCTCATGATACTGCCTTATTTAGTAACTCAGGGGACCAATAGCAATGCATGCTCACTGACCTGGAGAGGCAAAGCAGAAGGGTGGGTCTAAAAATTAATCTGCATGAAAATAAAGTAATGTTTAACAGCCTTGAGAGTAAACAGCCATTTCCGATAGGTAGTGAGGCACTGGAAGGGGTAAGGGAATACATATACTTAGGGCACATAGTGACCGCGGATCCGGATCATGAGGCTGAAATAATCTGAAGAATAAGAATGGGCCAGGGTGCGTTTGGCAGGCATTCTCACATTATGAACAGCAGGTTGCAATTATCCCTTAAGAGAAAAGTGTATAACAGCTGCGTCTTAGCAGGACTAACGTACGGGGCCGAAACATGGAGGCTTACGAAAATGGCTCTACTTAAATGAAGGACGACGCAACGAGCTAAGGAAAGAAGAATGATGGGTGTAACGTTAAAGAATAAGAAAATAGCAGATTGGGTACTGGAACAAACGCGAGCTAATGACATCTTAGTTGAAATTAAGAAAAAGAAATGGGCATGGGCAGGACATGTTATGTGGAGGGAAGATAACCGATGGCCATTAACGGTTACGGACTGGATTCCAAGGGAAGAGAAACGTAGCAGGGAGCTGCAGAAAATTAGGTGGGCGAATGAGATTAAGAAGTTTGCAGGGACAACACGGCCACAATTAGTACATCACCGGGGTAGATGGAGACGTATGGGAGATGCCTTTGCCCTGCAATGGGCGTAACCAGGCTGAAAGAGGGACAACTAGCAGTAAATCTGGTCCATACGATCTGACGTTGCGCCGAGAAAGAATGTTCTCATGTAGAACAAACATTATGGTTGGGCGATCTGATTGTCCTGAAGTCAAGTGATCTATGATTTGACCAGAGAGGGTCGTCCTTTCGCTGCTCAGTAACAATGTTGCGAAAGTCTGAAATAGCTAGAAGGCAAGTACCGGAATACTATTCATCGTTGTCAGAAGGATCTAGAGGATGACGAGACAAGCAGGCGGCGTCCACATGTAAGCAGCCGATGCGAACCGGCGATGTCCAAGGACTCGAAGAGACCTCAATTACACTTTTGGTTAGCATCTTGTTCACTTCAGCTTCGATAGCGCAGCGTTCTGTGTGAAGTACACGATAAGGTAGTCGGCGGATGGAACCAGCATCACTGGCCTCAATCTTATGGGTCGCAACAGAAGTCTGTCCTAGCGGGCGATCCTCAAAGTCAAAAACGGCGTGATAAGGTACCAGGATGTGACAAAGACCCGCAGCCTGTCCAGGAAGGAAGCATCGAGCGATCATATTCAAAAATATGCCGAGATCGGACGTTGCGAATTTGATTGGACATCAAGCAGGTAGTTGCAGACGAGCGCGGAACATCTAATACAGAGATGATGGAATCTTTGATGGGATAAGCGTGGCCTGACGACATGTATTATGGGATAACTTGCGGAAATAAAACAAAATTTATTCAGGAAAAAATACGTTATCGGCGATAATCACAGCGGTATAAGGAAGGGAAACTGTGAATAGCAGGAGGACATTTACATTGGGAGTCAGCACATAGTCACCCTAAGCAAATGATGGGAAGCCCGCTTAAGGCATATACGTGGAGGTTTTAGGCGGCGACGGCGCGAAGCATACATCACATGTATGCTTTATATACCACATTGTCAAAGCATGCGGCATGGCCATTCGAGGTCTTGCTGTGGCATTGGCATGTTTTACTTCCTCATTTTAGTGGCAAAAGCATCGAGTGAAATTTACGATTGTTCCGGGGCACTTCCGTGTCGCTTCCTAAGACCACTGGAGATGACACTGAAAATAAATCAGGACAATATGGAAGAGAAATATACAGTACAAAATTCACGCGTTTCATTATAGATGAAATATCAGAGCATAAGTTTAGCTGCAACTTGAGCTACTGAAGTGTGTGGAATAGTTAGAATTATTTAGAAGTATCTGATTACCACGCACCAACGCACACAATCGTACACCCTTAAAATAAAGGTAGTCGCAAGCGACTTTTTTGGGGTGTATCTGCTCGTCGCACATATGATGACCTTTTGGGTGGTAACACGTACTCTCTTGGAAAAAAAGTCTAGGTGACTCCCTCAGTACCGGTGACTCTCCCGCAAGAACTACGTACTGAGGTGTATGTATTACTCCCAAAGCAGAAGTTGATGTGACTACCTCCGTGCTCCATGCAAGTACCCCTTGGTAGTCAGTGGTACCCTTTGGAATGGCAACAATGACCCTTCCTAGGGTAGTCATCTGAAGACTGACAATGGTGGTGTACATGATTACCATCACAACAGTTGGTGAAACTACCTCCTAGTACTTAACCAGACCCTTTGCAGCAACTACTGTGACCTCTGCCTGGGTAGTCAATAGACTATCTCTACGCTAAGATAGAAGCTCACAACACGATAGATTTTAGTTTGCATGTGCAGCAAATGCTTAGTTATTCAGCCACTATTATATGTTATGATAAACTGCAATACTATAAACAAAAAAAAACACTCAGCACATAGCACTTCAGTGAGTGAAACATGAAGAGCAAATATTTCACTACTATCACTGTATTAGCCTCGAAAGCATCGACAGACTATACCTGGCAAAAACAGAAGACAACAGTCTGATTTGCTAAATTGGAATCAATGGCCAACCTTGAGAAACACTATGCTTCAGTTTACAAGGCATACTAAACAGCTGCAATATGTCCAAACTTATGAGGTAATGTAGCATTTCAGGCATTTGAACAAGGATTTAATCCTTTGCCACGACAAAGGGCTCATTTATTTCAATATGCCTGGAGGCATACATAGACAGAGGAATATAAATTTCAATATTGATATTAAGCAACAAATTTACAATCTCACCAAATCAAAGCAATCATACAGCATCGATGCTATTGGAAGAAAATAAATATGCCTAAAGACGAGATAAATGCAAAATCGGACATTATAAATAGCGCCAGTTCAATATACCCGTGGTGCCTGCATAGTAAGTACATCCCATAACGTTTCAAATGTGCAACTTCTTGGCCATCATTTCATCCAATTTGTCAATAAAGACTGTTGTCTCACCTCCTAAATGTTTCCGTTAGCACTGCCTCCATGTTTGCGTCAAATGCTGCCTGCTCCGGTTAAGATCTGAAAGAACAGCACAACTGTTAAAACTTTGTGAACATTTCATTCAATAAGAATATGAACACATCACAGTAACCTTTAGCAAGAGCACATATAGTAATCACAAGGAACACTTATTTCTTACAAGCAGAGAATCCAGTTTACAGCAGGAAGAGAGGAGCCTGAGAATAGCTATAATGCATCCGTTGGTGCTCTCTTTGAACGAACCACAAATGGCCTTGCCATCAGGGCATATCACAAGCCCACACATATGGATACACACTAGACAGAACATATTTAAATAAGTATAAGGATATAAGTATAAGCTCATTTTCCAGATTCAACTGGAGGGTAGGATTTTAGCAAAAAGCTGCCTGCACAGCTTGACTGTGTCCAGAAAACCCCTACAAGCAGTAGCACACGAGTGGTCCAGGAAATCTTCAACAGACACACATAGAACAGTCACATTCAATAAAGAGAAACATTCACTATTTATGCATACAGTCTAAAAATATTTGCACAAAATTTAAACAATAAAATCGAAACGCTGAAATGGTCACACTTATGTTCAGAAATAATAAAAGTAATAACCAAGCAAACATGCGGCATCTACTAGCAAAGCCCTAAAATCACATTTCAACAAAATATTTCCGCAGCTCAGCTTTGGTATACCCTTTTGTATGTTTATACGTGTTTAGAACATGGGGCAGGTTATAAGACAACATTTGTAATTTATAATTAGCGCACAAATATGGTATACGTATTCCATGTATTAATAGGTCTTGTGTGCATGTTAGCACGACGTATGTCCAAAGATGCCAGAGCAGAATAAAAATCGGCAGTGGATGCCTTTGAAAAATAAATTTTTTGTAACAACTTAAAGTTATAGAAACGATTGAAGGCGGACAATGTTATGTGCTTCAAAAGCACACTTGGAGGTAGTTTATTATCAACATTAGCGATTATTCGAACAATTTTCTTTTGCAATACGAGAACCTTATTTGTTTGTTTTGGTCACTGTGGCCCATACTAAACTGCAGTAGTTAAGGCGAGAATGTACATGGCTTCACTTTGCTGTAAGTAATTTGAGACAACAGCTCTCTTCCAATAATGGGGCTCACTGCTGTGAACTTATAGCATAATGCCCTCCAATGTCACATTTTCACATGAAATCTACAGAATGTTTCTATAATACATGAATGAAATGCAAGCTGCGATTCTATGGGGGAATGACACTGAGCTAATGTCTACTAAACAATCTGTGCAAGTGTGAATGACAGCATCATTACCAGGACTACCCTGCTGCTTTGCAAGGAGTCACTCCATCTCATAACTTCAAAAGCGGGTAGCGCGCATCACAGAGATCAGACAAAGTTCCATATAAGGGCCACAATTATGTAGTATTGTTTATTGATCAAATAATGCTGACTATGTTCTGTCAAGTTAACAATGCCACAGAAAACAGCTAATTATAATGGCTGCCGGCAACTCAGTGCTGTGACATACCACGTCTAGCGACTGCCTCATAACACATGATCCTTATGTAATACTCTAAGGGCACTTTGCTTCTGCAGCAAGCACTTAAAGCTTTAGAGTACTGCAATGCACTTGCAAAGCAGAGTTATTTCCCCATAGTGGGATCAAGACCACATAATAAAAAGGGCGCCACAGGTACAGCGTAGATGAAGTGTATTCTGCAGTACTATATAAGTGCTGAAGCTTCCTTCTTAGTACTGCTGAGTGATTTTCATGCTGCCTAGTTCCTGTTTCGTGGTCTCACAAAGATTGTGGAATGATCAACACATTGCGACTAGATCCGCTGAAGTTATACATTCACATTCATTGTAACCACTTTATTTGTTTAACCCTTTAATGACCACGCATATAAATACAAAACAAATTATTTTATACCTAAATGTGCAAAAGACATTGAGGATAAGCATAATCAACGAAAATAAAGGATATTTTGTAGAAACTCCTTTAGTAGTATGGGGGAAGCAGTGGGCTGCTCCCCAAGCGACATATGGCTGCGTTTGGAATCTGTACAGAGAGCTTTTTGCATATGTGTACTATAGGTGTACATTTCTGCGCATTGTGTGTCTGAGGTCACAACAGCAGGAGATCTGGCACTGGTCTGTCTCCTCTGACCGTGCTTTCCAAAGAAAACGAGTCCCATGTCTTTTTTTTTTTCCATCCTGTGTTCCTGCTCTAAACCGACAAATGACACTTGCTGCCAGTCATTCAGTGCTGGCTCAATACATTTAACAAGAAACTTCTTACCCAATGCCAAAAATCAGCAAGAAAAATTCATATTTTTGGTATGCTGTATGTAGAACTCATCAATGAAGGGTTAAAACAACTGAAGTGTCAGAGCAACATAGCCACACACTTTTCACTACATCTTAGCATGTATATCATTATACATTACAGTACGAATGCTGTATTACTAGTCCATAAATGCATCTACCACTACATCTTGAACTAATGTTTCACTCTAGGTTCAAGGTGGCGATGCGATATGATATTTTGCTTCTTTGATCACCTACAAAATCTCTGATGACAGCATTGCAGATATAGTTACTATAGCCGGATTGCATGTTTGCATTTGTTAAAGAAAAAATGTAAATAAAACGAACAAGTACATCAAGAGAAGCAACTAAATGTTTCAACTAAGCCACATAAAGAAAGGAGAGTCTGTTTATCTAATGAAATATGCATGCAATCTTGCAGCTGATCAACTGTCTTCAAAATCCAGATTTTCTGCATGTGTCACAATTTCGCTTGCCTTTCTTACTTTCACTTCTGCATCGACTTCAGGGCATCCTGGTGGCATTGACTTCCGCATGTTTTTGTACTTGTTTCTTAGGCACATATACCATGAGAACTGGAATGAAATGAAAGCAATTGACTTTACATACCTAATAAACAGTCCAATGACTTACAGTTTTCAGGTTTTGAAAGAAACTGCAAACACAGTACAGTTAAACATGGAGTTGCCCTAACCGTAGCTTGCTTTTTGCACTGTTTCCTTCACATTCCAAAATGTACCAAGTGAGCTATTTTAGCACAACTTTCAACAAAATATCTTAGAATTACTTTCAGTAATGGTGTTGGTCAAAACTTTATTGCATGAAAACGGCTACAGGTACAAAAATGTATTATTTAACCAAATACATATTTAGCTGAGCATGCAAATAATTTTACAAGAGGTGGCCATATGCATGCCAGATGCAGAGGTGCTGTTAATGTCTTCATATTTAGTTAAGCTGCAAAGCTTTAAAAGCACCACATCTCTACTCCATCACAAGCACACAGACCTGAACAGCTGCAAGCAAGGATGGCTATAAACTTTACAAAGTACTAAGAAAGGCTTTGATAGCATGCTTAACGTAAAAAAATAGGGGGTTTTATGCGCCAAAACCACGATCTGATTAAAAGGCATGACGTAGTGGGGCACTCCAGAAATTCGGATCACCTGGGGTCCTTTAACGTACACCTAAATCTAAGTACACGGGTGTTTTTGCATTATGCCCCCATCGAAATACGGCTGCCTTGGCCAGGATATGCTTAACATCTAAAAGTGCAGAAGAAATAAAAAAAAGTTATAAGAAAATGCTCTTACATGGCCAAGGTGCAATGTGTCCCTCAGTGCTGGGTACCGGTTTACGAGGCTCCTTGCAGCAACATTGCACAATTTATTTGGGTACCTGATGTTTAAAAAAGCATGCATCAACCTTCGACATCAAACAATACGCAAAAAACAATATGCAAGAGCACTGTAGGGCAACCATTTCCGTGAAATAATATCAAACAGTTGAACTGTGAGTCATCAGATGGGAGAATTTAAGTAAACTGCACCATGAAAGCATTAGGTGCGTGACAAGACCGAGGTTAGAGAATTGATCAGATGGATTTGACACAGGAACGGGGTAATATTTAATCCTTTTGTCCTGCAATAGCCACGATAAACTGATAATCATGACCAGAGTTCACAAACTCTTAAAATACTTTCACCAAACAAGATGTTATAAAGGTTTTAATTAATATTTCAAATTAGCTTATTACTAAAACATGCACACAAGGGAAAATTAGCCATGAATACAAACTTGAAGGAACATCTATAGGAATTCACCAGGGCAGCTTATTAAGCTAGTTGTTGATCCATCATCGTGAGTGTACAGTGCAAAGGTTAAACGAGGACAGACACAAGCACTGACTACCAATGGAGGTTTTATTGCTGAATACACACAATACTGATATAGCTATCTGAAAAATGACTACTAAAAGGAGAACAAAGCAGACCATCAAGAGGCACACGAAGAAATGTAGAGTTGCATAAAAAATGCTGGCCGTAGGTTTGACTTCCCAGAAACTTAAGCTCTCTTTCTGATAAGGCAATGGATAGCTTGCTGATGCATGCACTCTGCTCCCATGCCAATTGTGCTACTTCAAGTATGATATGGGTAAGACCATGCCTTTGCTTGTGAATAACTGACGTTCTTTCAAACCAAGGAGTGCAGCCACGCATGCTAGTATGATTTGCCAAAAAACTTTCTCTGCCATTGCGCACATTATATGCATGTTCGTACAACCTCTCATGAAGGCATCTGGCAGTCTGCCCCATATAACAAGCGCCGCATGAAAGAGAAATTTCGTACACAAACTTTTATGTGGAGTCAACATGCCAAATTTTGCGCTTGACCTTGCAGATGCCTTTCTGACTGCCCTATCAGAAAAAGAGCTACAGTTTTTCTGGAAGTCACGTGAACGGCCTGTATTTGTGATGCAATCTTACATTTTTTTTTGTATCTCGATTTCCAGCGTAGTTCATTTTTTGCCCACTCGTCTGCTTTCCTTGTTCTATCTTCAGAAATTAATGTTTTTCAGATAGCTCTTTCACTTGCTTGTGTAAATTCGGCACATTGAATAATAACATCTCAGTTGACAGTCGGCACTTCTGTCAATGTACCGTTTACCTTTGTGGTGTACACTACCTATAGGAACTGTAACCAGCAGCTAAAGAAGCTTTATTCAACGCGTCATTCTAGCGCCCTCGCCCACTCATTAACCCAAGACTCATGGCAAGGAAACCACGGAGGATATTGCTCCATTGAAGCATGACATAAATTATGGCTGAGTGTTAACCTTTCTGTAGCTTTCATGACTGTTTTTTTGTGAAGAGTAATGGAAGTAGAAGAAATGCTGCTGGTGGTAACCGAACCCACAAATTTGACATGACGCATGCAGCGCTGCACCAATTCATCTAGCCATGACTGTCTTTCCCTCCTGGTAGCCAAACCCCCCATATTTCATATGAAACACGCAGCACTGTACGAATTCATCTAGCCACAACTGTCTTTCCATCCAATTCTCTTGGTATTTGTATACCCGCATAAAATGCAGCGCTGGTAGTGTTAGGGTTCGTGTTGTTAGCCAGAATAAAGAAAATGGGCTCAGGGCTGCAATGTCGACATTGCCATTGAATATTTAAATTTCGAGGTCATGAGTGAACTGTAATTCAGAACTAGTCGACGATGTATCAGTGATAAAAACATTTCGAACCAACAATGCCATATACACTGCTAAACACTTAAAAAGGCACTACACAATTTGGACATTGTTCACTGCCCCAATGCAAAGCTTTAGGAAAACATTTTTTTTCCCTCGGTTATCGAGAGTTTTCAAGGGGAACTATGCAGCAACTAAGTTATAATCATGAATAAGACAACAAAAACTTGTTTTGATTATAGACACCTCCCGCTTGCCTTAGTGACATAACCGCATGAGAATGGAGGGTAATATGCTTTCTAATTAACATTGTGCTTACCATTCATATTGCAATACAAGGTTGGGAAAAATGCGTGGCTGAACATAATTGAGACATTTACTGTGGAATGAATGCTCATTAAGTACATTCTATCCCAACTTTATTTACATCTGGCATAGGTTGGCAAGCTGGTGCATGAGTCGACTCACTCAGACTGATCTCGAAAGTGAGTCTCAGTGAGTCCGACTGAGTCGAATTTCTGTAGGTCTTAGCCAGAATGAACCTGGCTGAATAGAATTTTGGTGAGTGTGAGTGAGTTCTCATTATTTTACTGAGCAATGCATCCAGTTAATTGTTGCGACTTACATTGTCCGAGATGACGAATTGTAGGCAATCCATTCAATTTTCTTTTGAAATTTGTCAGGCACGCCTCCTGATGTAATATTTCAGAGGTGTGCAGCAATGTCAATGGGCATCGGAGGCAGTGTGTACGTTGACAATTCCTTGTGCCTTCCCTGTCCGTTGACAATTCCCTGTCCTTTGACTGCATTCTCCACATGTCCAGCTGCGCTACCAGACATCATTAAAAAGAGAAGTATTCATTGAAATCAACAAAATCCAGTGCTAGAAAAACAAAAGATGTGGTATCACAGACTATCACTTCACATGCTCAAATTTACCTACTATATAGTTAGTGACGAGTATAAGAATACAGGAAGGGCTCTTGATAAATATGGGAACATTTGCCATGGCAAATGGAGCCCATTGCAGTTCAAGGATAATGATATACGAACAGCAAAAATCACTGACTGAGACAACTGACTCATTACAGCATGAATGGGCTGTTAAAGCCAAATTTAAAGAGGAATCTTATCACCCCCTATACAGATACCTCCTTACCAACACACCATGATCTCTCTCGCCCTTTTCGCATTGGTACCATGCACAAGGAAGACTCACTATTGGTCCCTTCACAGACATTGCTATCATGAGCAACAAGCTCCCCCACCAAGGTGAAATAAGCAACCATAGTGACGCACCTGCAAACATTCCTTCTGAGGAAAAATTGTTGCTAGCTACATCGTCTACAGAGTTATTGCTTTGTGAAGGACAAATACTGGGCCATAAAGTGCCAAGTCCAGACTAGCATTGTCTTGGGACCAGAAAGAGAGAACAAAAGCAGGGCAGATAAAGGCCAAGGATGATTTGATAGAACAAAAATATACTAGAACATTCTGGTTCTCAAATACACAAACTAGACCGCTTGTGTTTATCCAAACATTATTAACTCTCTATCACATTTCTCGTGGCTAATGAATTAATATTTCACTGAATGTATTTTTTCTGACAACTTCTAGGTGTCTTTGCTTATCAGCTTTTTTTGTGAAACATGGCTATTATTTCAAACAGGAAGTCAAATTTTGCCTCAGCATTACATAAATCTGAGCTACTGAGATGGATACAAATGTCAAGGTCGGATAAGACTTTGAAAGGTGATACGGAAGGATTGAGGAGTCACAAACATGATCGTGCTTCTTAAGCTCTTCATATATCATCAGTTATATTTGGGCTGTCTAGAGTGCACAAAATTTTTAAAAAAATATTTTGCAGCTCTTTGTTTTTATGTTTTCATAAATACACCTCATTTGTCATATCTATTAGTAGCAGAGCATTCCAATATTTAACAAGGACAGTGGTATGCTATAAAAGTGGAACTAGGACTATATAGATACATAAAAATATTAGGGGGAAAAACGTTTTATTTTTACATAGTGGAATTGCCCCTATGGCATGCATTTATTTGTTTACTAAATTCCCATGAGCTTATTCCCCAAAGTTAAGATACAACTAGGGGCAGAAAAAAGCTTTAGGACAGGAATGAGTGTCACTTGCTACTACTTTATTGAATGCAAACAGGATCATATTTATAGGTGAAGGTCGCCATGTGCGCACATACGTTCGCACGCAATACTCAAACAAGTTTGCATTATTATTCAGTCATACAGTGCAGAAACTGTCGTTTTGTTCAGTTCAAGCCACAGATGTATCACTGACATCGACATCACATTTCATGTTGATGAAACAGGCCTCCATTAATTCCCCTGCAAACAATCTTTGCTTTTACCAAGAATGCGGATATGGAAAAGATATGGCTCACACGTGCGGTAATTGCAGTGCATAGGCAAGTGTGCATTAATCTTATTCCTGGCAGACAGCTCATGTTCCCTTGCCAAATCGTTGATGCAACAGCCTGTCTGGCTGATATGCACCCTGCCGGAATTAAGTGGAATTTCGTACACCATACCGACCGCGCAAGTCACATATGGCCTTGTATGATTTTTACCACAAAGGGTCCGCTATCTGTGGGTCTGAGATGCGTGGGCACAGGCCAGTAAGCTTCCGTGGAGCCAAGAAAATAACAGGTACTTTGTACCTGTTGGCTACTTTCTTTAAATCGTGGGCCACTTCAAGCGTGTATGGAACAACATGCGGCCTTTTCTCCACTAGTGGCTCGCCTCCTTAAATCATGGGTTTGCGGAACTGCAATATTTCTATCTCAGCTATTAATGAGCCAATTTGAAAATTTTTGCAATAGGATGCTCCCAAGAGGGCACCTAACAACTTCCAGCGTATAATTCAATTAGCTGTGTGGCCTGGTGAGGGGCTCTTTAAAGTACTGCTCAAATACCGGTATTATAGCTTTCCAGCATACGACAGGTTTTAATGTTATACAGAGTTAATGCATGAGTACAGATTAAATAAGATCGGGTGCATACGGCTTTTTTGGTGCCTCTGATGCTTCGGAGTCGCTTGGGGAGACAACCAAGTTAATCAATGCTCCATCACACACCGTCGTGCTTTCACCCATGTCGACGTAGCGCTGTAACCGGTCGTTGGAAGATCTGAAAGCACACCCAGATGGTTTATCAATAGTTTTGCACACTAGAAGTGAAGCTGTGGACACTGAACAGGCATTGACTAATTAAACAGCCTTTTTTCGTGGTTGCTGTACTGTCCCGAACAGGTTTGTTATTTAGAGCCATCACAGCACAGCACATCACTAATCCTGCTGCCCATATGTGAGCTAAGTACAGGACGCATTAAGCTAAAAAGGCTAAGCTTATTTGTGCAATGTCAGCAACCATCAGTGTATAAGAACAGATGATTTCACAAAGATAGAACCATATTGCTGATTGCCCAAGGTTTTTATAGTCCTATTGCTGAAAATGCCAGCAATTTTTTTCCTCAGTTGGTTCAATTTAACTTCATTGCTGCGCGAATGTTGCAGTGCACAAATGACAAAGATTGAACAGGCAAACAACAAGTCTGTTTTCCTCGTCTTGCCTGTTTTATTAGTTAAACGCTGCAGAAATTTGCAGAATATGGCACACTGCGACCAGTTATGCTAACTAAAGCACCATTACATTCACTGAAGCTCTTACTACTCCCTCTCCTACCAGATAGGGAAGCGATTGCACACCTGACGTCAATATCAGTAGTAAACCAACTGCACAAGTTTTCAGAAGATGGAAGTCCTGAAAAGCCTAGTTTCCTTGCGGCTGCTCGACACGGCAATAATTATAGTTGAACAACGTTGTGTTCGTACGGGCAAGTATGCGCTACACTTCTCAATTTAAGGTCAAGTGCATAGGCTGCGACGAAACAAAAATATTAGTAGTTGGCAGCACAGTGAAGTGACACAGAGCGATTTCGTAACACTCGATCTGTCAGTTCAACGCGCGGCAACCGAACAGTTATTAATCGTGCTCGACATTTCCGCTACGCATACTGTAGCTACTTTGCCCATATGAACCAAACAATGACCAAATCCTTTTTGCGCTCCATAACGCGCAGTACATTTACGCTCACCTGTATTAGAAGGTCGTTGCCTGTCATCAGGTGCACGAACCCTCCCGTCCGCAAGTTTCGTGGAGGTCGGCGAGTTTCCGGACGCCTGTGAGCTTCACGATTTTCTTTGATGGCCCCTGCGAAACGAGGCAAGCCGCTTCTTCCGCACCAGTCGGCGAGCGTTCAGTTGAAGCCGGATGGGACGACATGCTGCCACCGCTGTCAGGTTTGACAGGCGCAACGCAAGCAAGAGAGGAATGCCACTCGCGTTTAGATACTCGTTCACCACCGTAGATTGCAAGGTGCCGTGAGAGCCATCCCCGCGCTTCTCAAAGTTGCGAATCCAAAGTCGAAGTAAATACGAAAGCCATAAGTCATGTGCTGGGTCCTGAATATTTCGCTGCGCGCGTTCGCAAAACATTTTTCGCTCACCGCTGCATAATCCTTGCTCAAATTTGGCAGAACGACCACATTTTGGTGTCTACTTCGTTAAGTATAACACTTAGCACAGTTAATTGCCTGATTTCTTTTTCAATGCAAACTTACCGGCACTCATGAAAATGCGAGCTACTGCGGCGACGGTGCAAGCATAAACTTGTATCGCCACCTGTCGACAGCTACAGAAAGCAGCATATCAGGGTGCGCTGCCGCGTGTTGCCTGCTCCTGGAACAGGCGACCGTCCAACGTAAGACGCTGCTTTTTAAAGCTGACGGCAGGCGGCGACACAGGTTTATGCTTGCGCCGTTACGGCAGCTGTTTGCAGCCTCATGGGTGCAGGCAAACTTGCGTTGCTTATTCTTACAAACAAGTAACTTAACTGTGCCAGGTGTAAAGTCGACGCCAAAATGTGATCGCTCTTCAAAATTTCAGCAAGAACAGAGCAGCGGTTTGCACGTTTTTTGCACAGGGGTTTGCAGAACAGTACACGAAGTTTGCACATTCCATCGTGGCCGCAATGAGTTTACAAACAGACCACAACGTTTTTAGATTCTAAATCTAAAACGTTGACAGACCACCACGACCCACAGAAGCCTTCGTACGAGGCAATATCCCTCTAAAGGGCACTGCTTCACAGAAGTGGTGCCTTTTCGGACTGTTACCTCAGATTTTCGCTTCTAAAATTCTAGAGGGAAACGAAGGCTGGGAGCTTTACCTCCCATTCAGAGAAGTTTTAGGCATGCTTTTGTCTGATGAGCTTCCCTTAGAGTCTCTTGTTTATATGGTGGGGAAAATTCAAGAATTTCTCCGTTCATTCGTTACCCGCTACCCAGAAGCCCGCATAATCCCTAAGTTACATTAGCTTGTGCACTACCCACGCATGATCTCTCTTTTCGGACCACTCAAACAAATCTGACGTATGAGGTTTAAGGCATCAAAGATGAAAAACTTCAAAAACATATGTAAAACACTTGCAGAGCTTCACCAACTTTCGCAAAGCTATGAATTCCGTGAGATTGTCTTCAACCAACGCCACACCATGCCAGGCCTGAATCCTGTGCGAAGATCTGTTTTACATACGTGCATTGAGGAGCACATGCCTGCAGGTAACGTATGGCAGGCAAAGTCAGTCACTATGCCGCAAATTACATATTATGTGGGAGACGTGCTTTTAATAGCCAAGGGAGACGAAATTGACTTATGCGGTTTTACGTGCCAAAACCACTTTCCGATTATGAGGCACTTGTAATGGAAGACTCCGGAAATTTCGACCACCTGGGGTTCTTTAATGTGCACGTAAATCTAAGTACACGGGTGTTTTCGCATTTCGCCGCATCGAAATGCGGCCGCCGTGGCCGGGATTCGATCCCGCGACCTCGTGCTCAGCAGCCCAACGCCATAGCCACTGAGCAACCACGACGGGTAAGGCAGACGACCCACAATTTGCACAGATTGCAGGTATTTTTGCGGCTCAGGATGAGGTTCTGTTCTTGTTAGACAAGATGGGACGTCTTGAATTCAGGAGACATCCATAAGCATTTAAGGTATCTAAGCGCAATGTAGTCTGTGCGGCGCAGCCAGAAGATGAGGTATTACTAGAGTTCCTCGATATTTATCTGGCAGGGAAAGTGGTACCCATAGGTGAATTAGTGTTGCTTCATAAAAAAATAGTAATATTTGCTTTGCTTGGTGTTATGAACTCTAAGTGGTGTACTTCACAGTTTGTGTTCTGTTGACATTGTGTCTATATTCGTGTTGTATTTTTTTCTTGTTTTTTCCATTCTGTGCATGGTCAATCAATATTCATGCACTCCCGCCCCCCCCCCCCCCTTACGGTATCTTTCTATACAAAATACATATTAATGTACAGTGTGTTGCATAATTATACCAACCAGTGTTATTGCTTGTGGAGTTTGGCGTTGTACCATCCTGCTTCAATTATTTCGTACTCCATAATTAAAAAAACAATTTGACTTTCTTGCTATGCTGATTATGCAGTAATGCAGCACTGCATGAAACACATTTTACTTTTTGCGGCTATAGAGTTGAACTCGGGTAGTTACATATTATGCTGTCTTCTTTGGTATAGCCAATCAGTTATTTGATTGAGTGAACCAACGAATCCACATTCGTTGCAACCTATAACATCATATGTGCTTTTCACCGACTCCCTTCAAGCACTATAAGAGTCATCCATTTCATGCGTCATTCCTGACTTCGTTTTGTGACTACCCTTGGAAAAAAAGGTAGTCAGCGACTGAAAAAAGAAAGTGGAGGTAGTCGTGACCCTCTTTTGAGTCTCTTTTTTTTTAAGAATGTGTATTTTTAGTAACTCGCCACGTCCGCAAGACATTGGCGTAATTCCTGGAAACCCGGAAGTAAAAAAGCGACGTCGCTTATGACATCACACACAAGAAGGTGTAGTGATATTTATTCGGCTAATTATCAGAAAACAGTTGCCTCCCATAGACGGAACATGTGCCCAGCAGAGCGAACATGATGGCACTTCCTCCTCTTTCACTTCTCCTTTTGCGGCGCTTACCTGCTCGCTCGCAACAGCTGTGTGCGCGCGCTAATTACATGCTCTGAAGTCAGCATTAAAGAAGACGCTTCGCGCACCGCTCCCTAGCGGGCTACGGCCTGCCTGATGGCAGCGCTGCGCTTCCTCCTCGAACTCCCTCGCTCATCGCCCGCATGTTGCGCCAGGGGAAAGCTTTACTTACGTTCGCTCACTTACCATCAACGCCGAGGTGCGAGTGCCACAAAAAGACATCTAAGGTAAAAATTATGGTCGCCTACCATTTTTTTCTCGCAATAGAAGAGAATGAGAACCGATTTGTTTTTTGTCTTCCTCGTCCCTTTCTCTACGACGCGCTCACCCGTCTTGAGTAAATTGTGTTCTCACAAATAGCCGCCCGATTCTTTTTATGCCATCTCCTTCTCGTGTTATTACTGTAAAGGGCAAAATGCAATGCTTAAACACAAAGCCAATATGTATCATATGGTCTACCAACAGTCTACCCAGTGTAGTTATCACTGCTTTGCGTAGCGCCTACGGCACCATAAAGGAGACTAGCATAGAAATAGCATACGCTCAAAGGCATGGTCAAAACACACACTGCAATGGTTACAACTATAAACCGAGGATTGGTACCTCCTTTTCAGAAAGTGAGACTGATGGCTTGCAAGTTGCGCACCTTTCCTCTGATTTTGAAATCTCATAGGACTCCAGAATCTTCCCGGTCATCCTTCTCGAAATGCTGTGCTCATTACTTTTCTGTCGAGAATGCTCTGTCATGCTAATAACGCGCATGCCGTTAGTGACTGGGAAGTACCGGGCTCTCATCGCTAAAGAAAGGAAATACGGGCAAGACAGATGACGACTATCGTTGTGTGGCAAATATACACTCCAAAGTGTGCAACAGTTTTTAGAGTGTAGTAATTGCAAGTCTCCTAGACATGAAATGCGCGAGAACGATGCCGGTGGGTGACGCAAATATTTTATAACAATAGCGCTTTGAACTTTTGAGGTTGCATTGCGTTGATCTTGCACGAGAATGCCGCTTTATGTTTTAGCTCCAACGCGAAGCGGTAAAATTCAGAGAAGGTTTTTTTTTTTTTTTTTTTTTTTTACGATTGACGCGGCCAATTCCAATACGCCTATTTTCTTTGTCGAGTTAAAATTATCACAACAAAAATAGTTCACCACACGTGCACATACCGCGACGGATGATGCATAGCGCTTGTTTAGGCACCCGAGTGGAACTTCCGCATACTTTAAGTAACGCTGCACTGAAAGGCCACAAGTTCGTTTCCTAAAAACCTCGTATGAGCTGACATCCCATAAATATAATAAAGAATGCGCTTTGAGCTCGTTCTCGAAATCGTTCCACAGCACGCCACAACAACCCTTTCAAGCAGCACTGCCCACCTCAAACATGCAAGAGAGGAGGAAAGGCACACAGTGCGCCCTTTCTTTCTCACTGGACGAAAAGGTCGATATACATCAAACATGTACACTTCTATAGGGGAGCATCTTGCGCCACTTAGGTGGCGTGTATACAGGCTCCACAGTGATCGTTCACACTCTCTGATGAGTCGTGTACATGCGAAGAAACTACTTGCCTGCCGAAATTCTACATTTCTGTTTTTAGTGAACAAGGTTTTCACAACGTGCTATGTAATGACAGAAACCTCCTAACCTAATATATACAATCTGTATATCGTCTTGTATTTATTGCGAAAGGGCTGTTCATAATTCTTAAATTATTTGACAACTATTCTCTATTGTAGTTCATTCGGTTCGCTTCTGGCGCTATTCAATTCGTATTTGATTCGATCTGAAAAATCAGTATTCGCACATGCCTACGTCAGTATTCACTCAGAGCGAGTACTGTCCGCAGTTTTGATATTGTTTTAGACTCCTATGTACACGCGCGACGAGACTTTATGATGTTGAACAAAGCTACCTACGCGTAAACACAGAGCCTGTCTTTTTTGTATACCGGTAGATCTTAAGGCAATACGTACAAAACGTCTAAACATGGGCATTTGATGCTTGCATTCCAATATGCTTACTATGGCGAAAGCCTTATGTGGCTTATACCCCAGTAGTTTGAATAACTCGGCTTTTTCTACAGAAAGTCATGTGACCTCGACTCGCGCAGAGGATGAAGAATTTTATTCATTCACTCAAGAAAATGAAAGCAAGACAACAAACTATACAGGAGGAGGTCCCAACGCATGGAGCTGTATGGGGTCCTCCTGTTCTAATGAAACAGAGCGAAACAAATTATGGGAAAGCAAATGCAGCGAAGATGTAGAATTCTTAACATGTGCTAAATAAAGAAAACTAGTGAACCTAAAACATGCTATAACGCTTTTGAAAATTTATTTTTGTACTAAGTAATAACAAATCAGGTTAAGCAAAATCTAGCACAGAGGTACAGTTGTTACAAGTACTAATGCAAGAAAACAAGTTTCCTGACATATGGTGAAAGGTTAGACAGAAGTAATGTTTGACACGTACATGAAGCAAAGAAAGCATTCTAAATTACAAGAGAGCAGTCACAAGTTCAGTAAATATGACAAAGAATGGTTTTTAAAACTTCAATGCTATTTAAGACAGCTTCATGACAGTTGGAATACACTTACAGAAGGACATCACTGTCAACGCAGAAGTGACCTGTCCATAATTATTCTAATTTTCGACAATAACAATTTGTTGGCTGATGCAGATCGAGTTTTATTGCGATTAGCAAGTTGTTCGCTGTTTAAAATTAATGGAAGAATGCTTGAGTGAAGCGAATTGTCAACATGGATTCCCATATTTATGTTAAAGTGTTTATGAATTGTGAGCATGCGATGTTCTTGCAAGAGCAGATGCACTACATCGCGGTGACTGGCAAATAATAATTCGTATGGCCAGGTTCTTAACGTATTGTAAAGGATCAATATGAGATCTATAGGTGTTGCTCCAAGACGCAATGCAGTAGGTGAAATGAGTGTCAATGAATGCATAATAAAGAGATAGCAATATTTTTTTAAATGCGAAGATAAATACCTCAGGGCATACAGGCGTATGGGATGGGGGTGAATAAGGATGATGAAATGAATGAAAAAAATTTGCGGATCTAATGAAGTCCAATGATGATCAATAATGTGGTCCCTGCGTCCACGCAGAGTAATCTGTAGGATTATGAGACGAACGTCCAGCTGCTGAGATGTGCCGGAGCCTCGGCGGCTTCAATGCAGGGCAAACTCGCAGCAGGTGGTGGATGTCGGCTTCAGCGTTTCGCGACTTGCAGAGTGGACACCCAGGGCGAGGATATAACTGGCGAAAGTGCGGCCACTTCCGAGTCACGGCAGAAGTGAGGGCAACCTTGACCTGGATCTTCCGAAGCGCAACCTCCTCTGCACGTGTAAGAGCGCCGGGGAGGGTTACCGCACACGGAGGATTGAGAGCATGGGGCGGCGCCGGAGGTGCTCCATTCTTCTTAAAAGGAGGGTGCCTCCACCAAGTCGAAAGAGCTGAGGCAGTCACGATGGACAGGTCACTAGACGGGTTGTAGAATCAGCACGGCTTTGGAAGCTTAGAATGTCGCGTGGGTTCCACTCGACAGATATTGACTGCGGGATGCGTGCCGCCAGAAGATGAATCTGTTGACATGTTTCAGGGCGGCAACTGGCGCGTCGCAGAATCCACCTCACCTGGGGGAAATCATTGCGGATGACGATGCGGGCTGTGGGGACCATGGGAATGGCGGCCACTGAGCACAACGCTTCTCGAACAGCAAGGAGCTCAGAAGGAGGAAGGCGGTTCTTGTATATGAAACCGAGACGTCTTATTAAAGGCAGGTGGGCAAGTGAAATAAAGTGCAGGGGTCGTTTCACAGTCCTGAATGCTTGCATCAGCGTAAAGCACGATGGAGCCAACCGGCAGGTGGCAGTCTTGAGCTATAATTCGGTTGCGAAGCGACGCTGCCACGAGTAAAAATGTCGGGTGACGTATATCAGTTGGCTTGTTATCGCTCAGCTGTGCGAAACTCCAGGGAGTAAAAACTGGCGATGGTGGTGATAGAAGAGAGTAGGCGAAGCATAAGCCCTGAGAGCACACGTTACGTTTGAAAGGCTGGCCTTAAGCCTGTGAGCATCACGTCGCTGCTGCACCAGTTCATCAAGTGTGGTCAGTTGTGCATTTTTTGGAGAGCCACGATCGGCGCTAAGCAGGGAAGGCAGGTGATTACCCTCATTGCCTCGCGATTAGCAGCTTCCAGGCGATGCCATTGTGCCCTCGTCAAATGCTGGAATTGGGCTTGTTAAACAAGCTGTGGTTTCACTACCGCCTTCACCAATTGTCGCGCAACATATGAGCGGGCGCCGCGCGTTTTAGGAGCAATGGGCCTTATCAGACTCAACGTCTGCATCGCCTGCTTTTTAGCACTGGAGAGCCAAGCAGTTCCGGTTGCCGACTCGTGGACCGTCGGACCCAGAGTTTTTATAGTTGAATATTTTTGATGTGCACTTCAGGCTAGATGAAGACGAATGTCTGTTGCAGAGAGTTTATGCCGGCCTCAGCGATTGGCGACTGAGATGTAAGCATATTTGCTGACGGAAAGCTTAAGGCCGACCAATGAAGTGTAAGTGGACGTACTATCTAAACCTCACTGAAGGGCCGCGGCTTCAGTCTGCAGGTCACGATGAGTGCTCCAAACCATGGTGTCATCATTGTGCAACAAGAACTTTATGTCGGGTACATCGTGTAAGCGCCGTCCAAGTGGGATGAAAGCAATATTGCATTATGTGGGCAACAATACGATTCTCTGGGATACGCCGCGAAGAGGCACAAATGAGTCGACGGCGTCACCACTGAGGCGAATTGCAAAGTGTCGGTCTTCAAGGAAAGATTTGACAAAATTTCGTACTCTAGGTGGAAAATGCGGCATGTCAATTGAAGCCAAGATGGCAGCATGACTGATGTTATCTTACGCCTTTTTGATGTCCATAGCGAGGACAGTACGGACAGTGTGGCTAGGAGTTGACAATAAAACTGAGGATGCCGAGTCAGTCAGCTCATCCTCAGTATCTATGGATGGTCGGAAGCCAATTTGAGCAGTGTGGTAGAAACCATGGTACTCTATCCCGTACGACAGTCCTGCGGCTAGCATTTTCTCAGCAAGCTTGCACAACGTTGACGTTAGGGAAATGGGTCGGAAGTGGCGAAGGTCGGTCGGCGGCATGCCTGGTTTCGGAATCGGAATCACAATAGCTGACTTCAGGGACAACGCTATCTAGCCATACCTTGTTGATGGTGTCGAGGAGTTGAGGCAGCACAGCCCAACGCAGGTTCTTGTAAGCCTCGTAAGGAATAAAGTCTAGACCGGGTGCTGTCTTGCGACTGGTACCTTCTATCGCTGCCAGCAACTCAGGCATGGTGAAAGATAGCATGATTTGTAGTCGAAAGTATGGACGTGCTCTTATAAGAATCCGAATGCCATATGCAATTTTTTGCTTTAGATGTGAAATATGGTTAATGTACTTTAAATTCATGCCAAGGACCACCCCCAAAATCTACAATGGTTAGAAGCTTTGATGTGATAATTATCGATAGTTATGGTGGGAATATGTGTGATCTAAATATTTGTGAAACGTGCACCTGCCGCTGCTCGCGCGTTCGTCGTCGTCTCCTTCCACAGGTGGCCCGAATATCACTCATCATGCGAAAAAAGACAAAATTAGTTAAGAGATAGTTAAGAAATCGAATTCATGACCTCCGGTGGGAGTCGAATCCTGGAAGTCGAACGCACGATCTTCGGTGGTAAGGCGAATTAAGGCACATATAATTATTGTAGGGTTATTTAGGGCACTCGAACCCACGACCTTTGGTGGGAGAAAAAATGTAATAAGGAGGAACAACGGATTCCAGTGAGAATATCTAGTAATGTAATGAAAGTCTCTTGAGCGCGCACGCTTTCAACATCACCCTCTTTGGCGTATGCCGGTGACTGACAATTTTTGCTTTGATAGCGACCACAACGTATTATGAAAAATGCCAGCAAGCAGAAGTTGCCTCTCAAGCAAGTTTTAAATACTAAACAGTCTCCATTTTCGCATGCTATACGTGCCACATTGAGCATCTCGGCTGGAGAATCCTGAAGCCGCTGCAACCACAGTCATGATGTATCACCTGCCGAAATATTTACGGTAAAGTCTTGTTCATTGTTGCTAGTGTAATGCACTGCACCAATGCTAACGACAAATAATGCTCAGTGTTGTAATTTTCACCGATGATTTTCGTCCATAAGCGAAGGAAAGCCAGGTACTCTTTACAAAGATGCAGAAAAGGATGGAGGGAATCTCTTATTTGAGGCAGACTTGTTACTATTACACATGTTGCGGCCCCAGCATTGAGCGAAGGCAGATTCAAACCGCTGGGAGACAGAACGTTGTTCAGATTACGTTTTAAGTTTAATTGCCTGTGTTGCCATCGATAGACGGTTATCTTCACGGAATCGCCCTCAACCTTATTCTTTTGTAGAACACTGTCCACAAATATGGAAGAATTTAGGCAATATTTGGAGCAAGTTTATTGTCCAAAATTGTATGTGTATACTGCATACTTCACTGCGCAACAGGGGTTTTCATCAACCACCCTAACAAAATCTACGAGCCAGCACTTTTCCACGACTCGGTTTAAAATATGATAGCCTCCTGTTCTAGCATTTTGTTCAGGGTCATCCCTTCAATTTGACGTTTACCTCTCCTGACATTGCAGTTTGGTACGCATATTTGTCTCCATAGAACAGAAAAAGCCCTCGGATTCAAGGGCTGTAAATATTGTGACTTAGCGTAGCTCAAGACCTTTCGTCGGAAGAAATTACATAATCTCTGGACTGTAGTGGACACCATGTCTGGCAGCGACAACACGTGTTTAGGAGAAGTTAGTGTAGTTCGCAATCCTCCCTTCTCTCTAATTTGTCGGGCCCTGAGGCCCTCTCTGTAGCGCGCACGGGGGAAGCCTTTGAAACGCGCGCCACAACGGCACTCGTCGCATGGAGCATGCGCACCGATCGCGTTATCGTAAGAACTCGCGCGGGGACTGCCGGGAATGGAGCTGCCCGATAAGAAGGCAGCGAAGACGGCACTCGGGGCTTTTTGCGGGGCGCGGGCCTGGGGAGGCGCTGGTGGGGCGTGGCCCGTCTAGGTTTCTGTCCGAGCGTGCTACAGAGCAGGGGGAAAAGCGTCTTTGTATTGTGTCTGCATGAAAGAGTGCTCTTGTTGTTCGCTTTTGGGACTACCTGCGCGCCTGGTTCGGTGCTTGCTTGCTTTCTGCGCTTTATGCATTCTGTTATCGCCCGAAAGATTGTGTTGGTTGATGGTTTGTAGCGGCCGTTCTTTGGTCGCTCCCTTTGGCTTGTATATTTCGTTGCTTCGGTGTTTTGCTGCTTGCTTCTTTGCTTTTGCTGCTTTTTGCTGCTTTGCTTATTTACTGCTTGCTTCTTTGCCTTGTTCTTTTCTGCTATTGGCCGCGAGGCTGCGGTAATTTTGAGTGGTACATTCTATCGTAAATTAAAGCGGTTCTTGTTCCTTGCGCCTTTCGTCCTTTGTCGTGCTGGTTGCGGCTCGCGGACCCCCTGAGCGAAGGCGAGGGGCCTTCAAATTAAATCGACTGTTTTTAAAATTCGTCTCATATTTTCATGTAGCACCCTTCGTTCATTATAGTGCGCAGCGAAGGAACAAACAAAATACCACCAGCTTTTTCCTGAGGAAAAACCAGGCCGGCTCTCAAAGAACGTTTAGTTGCCGCTGACGTGCATAAGAATGTGAGTCATTTTTCGAATCAGAAAGAATGTGTTCCATGTATTCCTGCTTTCCGTGAGATTTTGCTTTCTACTTTGCAAGCACTCGCTTACAATGAGAGATATATGTTTCGTGAAACACAAGCAGCCCCAAAACATTTGAGCATGCGGCGGTCTTCCATACCTACCGCGTGTTTGGACTACGGTCTTAGAAAATAGGGGCATGTGGAAAGAAGTGCAGCTGGTCGACATGAGCCAGTTTATCCAAATGAGTTTTGTTTTGACAAACTATTTGTTCAGATGAGCACAAAATTTGGCGCATTGGTTCTGATAAGGGACCAGAGGCAGCACAAGGGCCCAAGGGCAAGGAGGAAAACGAAATGACAATTACGTTGCCGTCAAGAAGGCTCTTTTGGGTCAATGCGGCAGCACGAGTAGTCGCGACCCTCTGTCTCACTCTCTCTCTCTCTCTCCATATATATATATATATATATATATATATATATATATATATATATATATATATATAGTGCGGCTGCTGGTGTTCTCCGAACAACTATCAGTTGCACTTCGCTCCTTGAAGAGGCAAGACATCTGCCAAGTGCGCTTCCTAAACAACACTTTCCACATTTATCTCGAATTTACCATTCAATTGCCACTGAGTTCCTTTTTAAGCAATCCCTCGAGTTGGTCCCTACCATGAATCTATTTCCCAATATGGAAAGGCGCATGCATGTTCCGAAAATGATTTAGATTTATTCTGCTTTCAGGCTCGCCACAGGCAACGACTTTTTCCCAACAGGAATCTGCGTTTGGAGTTTATCACTTTTTGTAAATGGTGCACAGCTCAAGATGCATCGTTTATCTTTTTTGTAGTGACACACCTTTGGCGGCAACCGAAAATTGCGCTCGTCAGAATGATCACAACAGGAGCCGTACCATCGCATTTGCAGCACAGTAGCAGTAAAGATCACCCTAGAAGCGCGAGCCGGCCGGTACCTAGCAGTGGGGCACACGCTTGATTAACTAACCGGAAATTACGCACATGCGAATTATGTGTTTATTTATTGCCGTATAATTCAGCCCTACTCTAGTGGTATAGCAGGAGTGAAAACCATAAGTTAGCATGCAGGCAAGTTCTCATCACTAGAAGAAAAACAAGCATTCTATGTATTCGAAGCGCACTCTTTTACAGTGAATATAAATCCATCTATTGCCAAGGATCAGATAGTAAAAGATAATGAATTCCGGTTTACTGCGCATGCAAAAATTTCAATTGAACGTGAATTGTTGCATGTTGCCATAGAGCACTGTTGCCTTGTTTTGCGATTTGAACGTTTTATTCTGTTTGGTCCCATAAGCAAGTAGTGGAACTATTTTCAGCATCTTTATTTCTTTAAATTTTTTGTCTATGATTACAGCAAAAAAAATGGATGTTGCACTGTTTTTTTTTGTGCAAGTATGTGCAGCAACAATAATACGTTGAAAAAAAGTCACATTCCAATATACAGTTGCAATAGCCACTGCTATTGCATTAGGCACACAGATGCACCTAGTTTATCAGTATAACAATGAATTGTTTCATTCTAACTTAGTATGCCGGCACACACCTGTATATCAGGGAGAACGCGGCTTAAAGACCCGCCGTGGTTGCTTAGCGGCTATGGTGTTGGGTTGCTAAGAACGAGGTCGCGGGATCGAATCATGGCCACGGCGGCCGCATTTCGATGGGGGCGAAATGCGAAAGCACCCGTGTACTTAGATTTAGGTGCACGTTAAAGAACCCCCGGTGGTCAAAATTTCCGGAGTCCTCCACTACGGCGTGCCTCATAATCGGAAAGTGGTTTTGGCACGTAAAACCCCATTTTTTTAAGGCGCGTGATAGTGAAAAAACAGAACGCTGCCGCTGAAAGGCCGTACACAATAAAGCTACAGAACTTGAAAATTCCCGTCAACTGCTATTTTATAATAATGACGGTGTATGAAATTTGCAGCGTGTGCACATATAACATAAATAATGAATCTTACTATGCGAAATCAGTGTACTGGATCATATAGGAATTTAGAATGTAACTTTTAGCACTGGGCCTGTATAGTTACCCAGGTTAATAAGCTATGGGCTTAATAACTGTTTTTCCATGCAGCCAAATAAATTCAACGAGAATGCATGCTAGAAATGCTGTGCCGCTCAAAACAGTTTCCTTGATAGTTTGTGCAATACCAATACGTCGAATACTGTTTATTCGCTGGCTCGTTTATCCTTCGCAGTGCTTTTGCCCAAATAAATACCGCACATTACTGTGCAGCAGCTAATTTTTAAAACAGCTTGTAACACCAGTGTAGTTCTCCACAATTCTATAAAACCGTGTTAGGTTCTGCAATCTTTTAATGCAAGATGGTACAATTTCTTCGAAAGTGCTTGAAAATCCTATTGGAGACAGTGCTTCAAAAAGGCAATCATGGCGTGTGACTTTTTAATGCTGCTCCAACTACTTGAGACGATGTTGCTACAAATTGTGGCAATTAAGGTTGCATTCGTCTACTGACATATTTTAAGGAATTGCAACAGTTTTGCACAGTCTGAAATATGCAGTGTCTTTCTTGACATTGCCGAGTGGAGGAGGAATAAACTTTATTAGTTGAAATGAGCCGACGGTAAAATCGTCCGAGGTGGGCGGCGTCCCTAGTCCAGGATGCCGTGGGCTTGAGCTGATAGCTTGGCCCTGCTCACCAGGCGATGCTGGTCTTCAGGGCTCGAGCTTATAAGTTTGGCCTCCCACTGCTCGACGGTTGGTCCGGTGATGGGCGGTGTCGATGGATTTTGTTGACATTCCCATACCATGTAGTAGAGGGTATTGGGCGTAGAGCAGAAGGCGCATTTGTGAGTATAGGTCGTAGGGTACATTGCGTGTAGCAGGGTGCCGTGCGGGAATGTGCCGGTCTGTAGTTTTCGGAAGATCACCGCCTCTTCTCTTGTCAGCTGGGGATGCGGGGGTGGATAGATCCTTCTACCCAGTCTGTAGTGGCTCAGGATATCGGCGTATCTTTTCGGGACGCTATCTTGTTGGTCTACCGGTGCTCGTGAACCTGGTGGGATAGCCCGGAGAATGTGATCACGGGCAGCGGCATTAGCCGCTACATTATCCGCCAGGGACTCGTGTCCCGCGGCCCAGACAATGTACACCTCTGGAAAATTGTCTCGCTTTTCGAGGATGCTCAGGGCTTGTTTGGAAATGCGGCCCTTTTGGTAATTTCTACATGCTGTTTGTGAGTCGGTGATGATCGTGATTAGCTCTTCCTCTCGCTGGCCCGTAGTGGCCGCCAGGGCTATCACCGTTTCTTCCGCGCAGTCGATGTCTGGAGTGCTTACCGAGGCCGCTGCTACCTCTTGTCCTTGGCCGTTGATCACGCTGATAGCGTGGGCCGCTCTGTTCTTGTACTTTGCCGCGTCGGTGTATCGGACTTCTCCTTGTTTTGGTCCTTCGTAGGCCTTACGCAGAGCTTTCACTCTCGCTCGCCTCCTTTCTCTGTGGTATTCAGGGTGCATGTTTCTCGGGATGCTGGCCACCGTGATCTTCTCCCTCAGGGGTAGAGGAACCCGCTGTTTTCTGAACTCATATTCGACTGGGTAGCCCAGTCTTATTAGCGTGTCCCTACCCGTGCTGGTGATCTTGAGTCGCTCTATCTGGCTCGTCTTGTGGGCCTCTACTAGTTCCTCCCAAGTATTGTGGACGCCCAGGCTGAGTAGCTTCTCCGTCGACGTCGTAGGTGGAAGCCCCAGTGCCAGCTTGTAGGTCTTTCGTATTAGGGTGTTCAATTTGTCTCTCTCGCTGTTCTTGAGACCCAGGTACGGGGTGCCGTAAGTGACTCTGCTGATTACCAGGGCTTGTATTAATCTGATTGTGTCCTGCTCTTTCAGGCCGTGCTTTTTGTTTGTCACTCTTCGCACCAAGTGCGCGACTTGGGTAACTGTCGCTTGCAGTTTTTTAATGGCGGCGAGACCGGCACCGTCCTTCTGGAGAGTGAGGCCCAGAATACAGAGTGTGTCCACCTTGGGTATGTTGACTCCATTTAGTGTCAACGTTGGGTCAGGTGTCTCCTGCGGAGGCCGCCCTCTTGTCCTCTTTTTGAGGATCAGGAGCTCCGACTTTTCCGGCGCGCATGAAAGACCGCAGCGGTGCAGAAAATGCTCGTTCCTGTCGATGGCTTCCTGCAGGGCGTCTTGTTGTTCGCCCGCCGATCCCGTGCACGTCCACATGGTCAGGTCGTCTGCATACATTGCGTGACGGATACCCCTGATGTTCTCCAAGAGGTTCGGCAATCCCCTCATCGCTATATTGAACAGCAACGGGGAGATCACCGACCCCTGGGGGGTTCCTTTCTGCGGTATTTGGAGCTTCTCGGTCCTGAGATTCCCCAGGCCTATGGTCGCCGTTCTACCCGTCAGGAAGTCCCGGACGTAGTTGTATGTCCGCCGTCCGCAGTTGGTATGTTGTAGGCTGTTTAGCACTGCTTCGTGTGAGACGTTGTCGAAGGCTCCCTTCACGTCGAGTGCCAGGATGGCACTGTTGTGGAATGTGCTGAGGCTGTCGATGACTTCTTCTTTCAGCTGAAGTAGAATGTCCTGGGTGGAGAGGTTAGGCCGGAAACCGAACATAGTGTTCGGCAGGTGCCCACCTTCTTCCAGATAGGGCGAGAGACGATTGTGGCCCATGTGCTCGAAGAGTATCCAAAACATTCTTTATTAAAATTCAAACATCAGACTGCAGTAATCGTTATACACGTTACTCTGTCAATATGCAATAGATATGTAGGATACTTAAGGCAATACAAACACCATAAAGATGCACTAGAATACAGATGAAAATTTCCAACTGTAAAACACAACATTACGTGAAAATATTTTCGTTAAAGGTAAGACAAGCAAGGACGAAACCAAATAAACGTGGCACTATTGAAAACAACAAGAATACAGTTCTTTATAAGCACGCGAAATATCACAACGAAAACAAACAAGAGACGAACAACAAAGATTTCCAAATCTTGAATGACACTGCTCAGCGTTTCAATAGCAATGTGGAGGCTGGGAGGCAACACAACGAATTTATTGGAATTATTCAAGTATAGCGCAGACAGTCCTCTTTTAAAATGGCATCTTTTGCGCCTTCACTTTGGCGAAATCAGGTATTGTCTGTTGTAAGGATAGATCGCGGAGGCGGTCACTTTAAATGGACATGATAGCAAGCGAGTTCACCTTGTCGTCAAGGGGGCTCGAACGAAGGCGATTTTTTAACAGCGACAACTCGGAAAACGATCGTTCGGTCTTATAGTTTGCCACAGGTATGCTTAAGTACCTTCGCAAACAATAGAAAAGTTCGGAAACACATAAATAATGTTTCTTTCATGCAGCAACTTCATTATTTCCAGGGGACTGTGTCCTGGCACACAGAGTTCTGCAGAAAGTTCGCAAACTGAACGATTTCAGCGAAAAATGCTGGCTCCAAATCGTATTTGTAGGTTTTCACCGACTTCTCAGCCTGCTGTGCCAGAGAGGCCTCGCTCCCAACTTCTGTCAGCAATTTTAAGAATCCGAACTTTTCACAGAGTTCAGTGTAGGCAGCCTTTCGCACTTGCAAAGCAGAGCCTAGACTGTCAAGTACAACATTGTAGGTCTCTACGATAAACTTTTTTCTATCTTGTAGCGCACTATCACTTTTTCAATCCGGGTGCGCACTTAAAACGATGTGTTTGCCCTCATCCTGATAACATTGATCGGTACTTAGCGTGGGTGCTCTCTCTTCGAAGGTATCAAAGAGAGGTCGCAAAGAAATTAACAAGGCCTTCTAGAGAGCTCAGCAGGTCTGCAGCAGTTGAAATGTTTAGGCCTGGTTTCTGAAGTGCTACGCTCATTTTGCCAAAGTGCTCCAAGATTTCACCCCAGAGAATCGCCCTGAATGCAGTTTCTAGTTTAGTCATTTTCTTCAAAAGAGAGTGCGCTTCATTCCTAGTGTCACCGTTTTCTTCCTCGTTCTTCGGTATAGCTTCAAGGAAACACAGGACTGCACTGAATTTTTTTTTCCAATGGCCTTACATGATTCAGCGTGTCTTGACCACCGTCTCTGAGAGACTTTTCAAAACAAGCTGCTGGACAGTTCCGCCCATGCTGTCCAAAAATACCTCCATCGCTTCGGTGAGGCAGCAAAGAACACACACAGTCTCTGAATTACAGTGAAAATTTTGACTGCCTTAAGGCGACTGTCAACGTTACACGAGCCAACTAAGTTCAGTGAATGACCAGCGCACGGGACGTAGACTGCCAATTTGTTCAGGTGTTTGATTTGAGCTTGCAGTCTATGTATTTTCCTGACATATTACTCGCATTATCATAAGCTTGGTCCCTACAATCATCCATTGAGATGCCATTGGTCATCAAGAGGGACATCACGGTATTGAAAAGATACAAGCCGGTATGCGATTCAATTGGAACAAATCCAAGAAAGCGTTTGTAAACTTTCCCATTTTAATAGTATGGTAAAACAACTGACAGCTGATCAACATGAGCAAGGTGTGGAGTCGAATCAACGATTAAAGAGAAGTATTTTGCCAGTTTCACTTCGTCAACGAGATGTTCCTTGACAGCCTTTGACATATTCTTGATAAATTTATCACAAATGGTTTTTGACGGATACGATGGGTGACCTTTTCCTTTGTTCCCGTAGCGTTTGATGTGCTCCTCAAGGAAAGGATAAAACTTGGCAATGGTCTCAAGCACTCCCATATAATTGCCATTTCTCAGTGATCCAAAAATCTCCTCACTGCCCCTACACGCTTGGTTGCACTCAGCTAGAAGATTAACTACAACGACTAGGTGCTTCAACACCTCTGTCCAGTAAGCGGTCTCAATGACGAAAAGCTTAACCAGCCCCTTGTCAATTGTGCTGCTCGAGATAGAGCGGGTGAGCCATGCTGCCACGTAGTTCCAGCGCTCGACGCTATTTTCATGTGCGCAAACCATTTCTTCTGCTCTTTTCCAATCAGAAAAGCCGTGCTTCGTGAAAGCACTGGGGTTGCTTGAAATCTAAAATAATTTTGACATGAAACAGTAAACGGAAGCTTTCGAATCCGAGTACATTAACCAGTGCCGCTCGTACGTCTCCCCATTTAAAGCCTTTCGCACGAAAAGATGAGGTGACATAGCGTTTCTGAGTTTTGTATTGCCTTTCGGAAGACGGAAAATTTTCTGCCCGAGTCTGAAAATACGATAACCTTTTCTCAAGGCATACACTCCGAAAGCTGTCAGTAATAATGTCCGGCCAGTTAGCAGGGTCACTTCGGAGAATATCGCAACGTACCTCTTGCTGCGCGGTGTCTGTCCTTCTGTTGCCGCAACGAGAAGCCGTCTCATTCATCCTCTCAAGGGGCACTTTGTGGGTAGGAATATGATTATTAGCTGCCAGACTAACAGGAAACAAGTGAGTCGGTTCTAGGAGTGTCGTTTCCTGGCGCTCGTCGATAGAAGGAGGCTCATCGGGAAGGTTTGGTACCTGTCCATCAGCAGTAGTAGAAATCGGGCGTGGCGGACCGGAGAGCTGTGGCAGGCGCCGGCCAAGTAGCATAGACGTTGCTGACTCAGGAACAGGACAGGGCTCGGTTAGCGTAGGTTGCTCAGAAATATGGACGAGCGAGGTTGGCACCGTTTTCACAGGCTCCAGATAACCAAGATGAGTCAAACCTTTCTTCTTGCCAGGAAACCTTGGTGATGGAGTTGGCAAGTCATCCACAGGAGCACAGTCGGTACTATTGGGAGTTTCACACGGACTCCGGGTAGAGCGATCATACTGCTCCACGGAAGCTGCATTCAGTAGGTAGTTTGTCATATTTGGTAGTTTATTTTCATGCTCTTCTCGGTCTAACTTCGCCTTTCGTTTAGACTCACCACTTTGATGCTTCCGACCAAGCATTTTCGCATGAATGGATGCTAATTGTTCACCGGACACGTTGTCAGCCGACGCGACCGCAGCTGTCCAACGGTGGCCGTCCCGGTGACAGGCGCACGCTGCCTGGATGATCCGTGGTTAGCCTAGAGTGGTGCGTCCCCCGGAAGCTCCTCAGCGGGCGGACTTATGCAAGCTTAATCGGCGGCTCGGGGCTGAATCGCAGCACGCGATCAACTTCCTTCGATAGACGCGCGCTGCTTTTGTCTGTTACTAGCGCCAAAACAGGCGTTCACATACGCATACGAGTTTCTTGTACAAATTCCCTCCTTCTCCGTACCAACTCACTCCTTCTCCCGCTGCGGTCTCGCCTTCCTATTGGCTAGGAGCAATTGTCAGTTCTGGGCGGTTCTCGATTTTTATTTCGCCCCGTCGACGCCGAGTGCGAGAATGAAGGGGAGAGGGCGACTCCCAGCGCGGGCGAAGTTAGGCGCCCTCCGTCGCCTCTGAGTCATCTTTTTCTACTTTCTGGAAAGTTCGACGGCCAGCCTGACCTACTTTTTCCGTTGAGCGCGCGGGAGGGTGCGCAGCCACTAGGCAGGAATGGGTCCTGGAGACAGGCATTTGTGTCCAGCTCTCCAACTTCTCCCTTCACTCTTCCACAACCCTAGCCCAAACAGTGAACATTCCGTGTCCCACAGCGCGCGAACAAGAGCACGTGTGACGTCTTATTTCCTTTCCTGCCTAGACCCTGCCATCAGACTCATCATCATCTGCTCTCGGACTCATGCTCCCCCGCCCAAATTACCATCATGGTAAAGAAAAGAATGGGAGGCAGTGTTAGGTACTGCAGCACATCATTTCTATGGGAAGGACATCGGCGGAACTATTTAAAAGGTTGAGGGTGGCGTGGTGGTGACGAGGGGCAAGGGAAATTTAGGTCCTCATCCCACATTACATCTTTTAGGTGTTTCCGCCTTGCCCCTCCTCTCCAGAAAGCACTGGACAGACGGACTGACAAGAAACCACGAGAACTCTTCCAAGCAGACGCACCTCGCTTCGTAAGAAGGGCCCCACCGGGGTGGCGGAGGATTCCTGTTTTTGCAGCTCGACAAGCTCTCCCCAAATGATCAGGCTAAACGCATGCTGTTACATTAGGCGGGGGGCCCCATCTGCTCGTTCTGGTTTTCTTGCTTCATACATGTCGCTCGAAGTTCCGTTGCCCCTGGTCCTATATACTAACCAAGTTACAATAAATGGGCCCCCTTCTCCTACTGTCCGAAGTGAGGCCCTGGGCTCCAGCCCCCTTAGCCCCCTTAATTCAGCGCTGATCAGCGCTGTCAGAAATGTATACATCGCAGCTGTCAGCTGAGAAAGCGATTTGATTGCAGGCAGTAACCAGGCTGCGACCAGGTTTCGGTAAGGGAAACGATATTACAATCACTGTCGTCAAGATAGGAGGCTACATGATCACGCTTCGGCACTACAATTCGAATATTTCTGAGTGATAAAATGAAGGATAGGCCAAATGAATACGATTGTGACGTCGCGGTATTTAGTCATTACCTTGTTGCACCTGATGCCTGATGTGTCATCATGTGTATGTGTTATCACCAATGCGCAGTCGGTCCACTGCCAGTTAAGGGCTTTATTGTGTGTCTTTGCGCAGTCTAATAATTTTTTCCTACTTGCCGTGTAGCCAAAGAAAAGTCCTCCCGAATGCGAAAGCTCTGGTCTCTTTGTTTTCGCTCAGAGCCCGAATTTTTTTCTTTGCCCTTAAAAAAGTCAGCCTAGCAATGATGGACCTTCATTTTGTACCTTGTAACTGGGCACTGTCCGCAGCTATGCCGAGTCCCAATCCTCCTGAGCGTCATCTTCTATGCCAAAGAACAGTTGATTTCAGCGACACAGTTGATTTGCGGTGTCATTACATTTGTATGCAAACTTTTCTATCCGCACTGAAAAGTCGCACAATGAGTCGGATCTGCAACTCGAATCAACTAAGGAAATTAAGGCAGGTTTTGTCTCCTGCGGAGATGTTCACTTAGGCCATTTTTTTCTCTTCTCACGTACAGAAAAAGCAATCCTTACGTGAAATTCTTACGAGGCCTTAAATAACCAACTTAAATTTTGCTGCACCGAATTTTCACTTACCATCTGTTAAAAAAAACTGGCTAATCTTAAAACAGGACCAAAGCGAGGTAACGCACCTGTTTATTCCAAGAAGAACAAAGCATACCGGCAGCCTATAACTATGGTTTATTTAAACCTTCCGCTTCTTTCATAAGAAAAAACAATAATTTAGCATTTACAAAGTAAAATAAGGAGTTTAAAAGTGGGAACAATACCTTTGGGCTGGAAAAAATCTATTTGACAGCCATACTTAATGCCAAGTTCCGACTCTTTGATGACAACTTGCCTGATATGTTAACTAGCTACACTGGCAAGTTTAACAGGTAAATAAGCTTCAAGTTGTACTTACTACTACCCCTACTTTGGACCATAGAAAAGTTGTTTCAGACACATAATGCGGTGACATTCCTCATATTACAGTGGCATGTTTCCACTATGCAATTCCATACTTCTCACCCGCCGTGGTTGCTCAGTGGCTATGGTGTTAGGCTGCTGAGCACGAGGTCGCGGGATCGAATCCCGGCCATGGCGGCCGCAATTCGATGGGGGCGAAATGCGAAAACACCCGTGTACTTAGATTTAGGTGCACGTTAAAGAACCCCTGGTGGTCGAAATTTCCGGAGTCCCCCACTACGGCGTGCCTCATAATCAGAAAGTGCTTTTGGCACGTAAAACCCCACAATTTTTTCCATACTTCTTTCTCCTTTCTTTTAACGCTGTATCATATCCTCCATTCCTGTATACTGTTATTTTATGGTACCTTATTTCTTGGCCGAAGAAAGGTTATCAGGATCTAGAGTTGACAACGTCAAGACACTAACGTTAATGAACCTAGAATCGTCTCTTGGGCTTTATTGCTTTTGTTCTTTTTGTACTATTTTTTAACAAATACCATTCCATATGGCTAAAAGTGGAAAAGGTCGTTCCTTTCTCCAAACATGGTAACAAAAACTCACCCCTGAACTACCGAGTGATTTCCTTCACGAGCGTACATTAAAGATTCCTGGAACACCTCAATTACTCATGAATTTTCTTTAAGCGCCCAATTCTTACACCATTCCCCGAATGGTGAAACAAAACAAATTGCCTTCTTCGTATGCGTTTTGTGACAACCTTGATGGTAATGTACAGATCGATTCCACATTCCTTCAGTTCGTTAAAATTTTAACAATGTAAGCCACAAACACCTGCTGCTAAAATAAATTTTCCAAACTTGCACCCGACAAAACTTCATTTGGAGCAAGGAACTGCTAAGTAACCATTCGCAAATTACTATTAAAAAAGAACAACTTGTCTAGCCCATTTCAATTGCTATAAGGTGTTCTGCAAGGCTGTGTCCTCTGCTGTCCCTAATACACATAAATTACCTACCCCTACACATATCTGGGATTATACTTATGTTTGATTAGGTCTGTAATAACTATCAAGCATTACCAAACCATCTCAAGAATGTAAACTGGAGCAAGGTCCTTAACATGCTACAAAACGGCGATGACTGGGTAAAGACCCTAAACGATAATATATGGAAACTAAATATTGAAACTAGCATTATTTGCCTACTTCAGCTGAATTGCGGCTATCTATCTATCTATCTATCTATCTATCTATCTATCTATCTATCTATCTATCTATCTATCTATCTATCTATCTATCTATCTATCTATCTATCTATCTATCTATCTATCTATCTATCTATCTATCTCTTTTACGCCGACATAGTGTCCGAAGTTGTCTATCTGATTGTTCATCTAGGCATGGGCTCACAATTTTGAGGCCATCCTGTTATTTCCATCCTCGTAATTCTAGCTTCAGGATCTTGTCCCGCCATCATCACGCCTTCTGCTCCGACCAAGTGTCCCAAGTTGTTTAACAGCCTGGAGCTCTAGCTGTGTGCTTGTGTTCGTGATGGCGGCGTGATGGTTGCTTCGCCGTCATTGCAGATTTATTATACGACTATCGTCATGTCGTCGTTGTAACTCCATCTCGTCACGCCATCATCGCCGCATAGTCATGACGCCTTTGTGGGCGTTCCTTCGTCGCGTGTCTAGCTTCGAGATGTTATTCTCGTCACGCAGTCGCCGTTGCGCCTTCTACTTCGACACAGTGGTCCAAGTTATCTTATTTCTTGGCTTGCTGTTAGGCAGCAGCCCGTTCTGGATCTTTAGTACAGGGTTGTGATGGTGTGGTGGTTATTGCACCATTTTCTGATTCAAGCCGTGCTTGGCAGATTTGTGCGTTTATAAAAATTCATTCTTGTGCTATTCACACACGTTTAACATACTGAACACAAACGGATAATGCACTTTTCGTTAGAAAGTAGAGCCTTCAGTTCCGTTGGCAGTGGTTGCCACGATGATCATCTTTTGTACGTGCATTCGCCTACACGTTTGCTCTCTCCCCATGGCCGCCCCAACCCCCACTTGCAGAGCCCTATCTATAACGCATTCTTAATTTCGGTAAACGAAGCAACATCAAAGTACTAGTGTAGATATTCTGCTGGCACGGATGAAAATGCCTATAAGTGCATAGAGAACTATGACATGTTGTAAGACAACGTAAACAAACTAAGCTTTTAACACAGGTCTGACCGTGCGATATGATTAATGCAGTTTTCCTAAGAAGCGTGGATGAAGATCTGCGTTGAGTGCTAAACAAACGGTTCGACAAGGATCACTCGTAGCCGTTCGCGAACGAAAACTGAACGCCCTTTCAAGAGAGTTCCGCGGAGCTAACTGTAGGATGAAAAGTACTAATTGTTGGCTTTTGCCAATTAAGAAGTCTGTTAATTTGTGCACTACAGTTTGGACTTTGACATCATCGTAAACTTGACAGGTGACAGAAACAGATTTGCAGTATTCGCGCAAAGGATCGATAGCAAAGCGTAATTTCTGCATTGCGTACTTTGCGATTATCACATGTTGTTATAGTGTCGCGCCGAAGGACACAAAAGAGAATCATCATCATCAGCGTGGCTACACCCACTGAGGGACAAAGGCCTCTCCCATACTTCTCCAACTACCCGGTCACGTGCTAATTCTGGCCATGTTCTCCCTGCGGTCTTCTTGATCTCATCCGCCCACCTAACTTCCGGCCGTCCCCTGCCACGCTTCCATTTTTTTGGAATCCAATCTGTAACCCTTAATGACCACCGGTTCTCTTCCCTCCTCATTACATGCCTTGCCCATGTTCATTTCTTTTCTTAATTTCAACTAAGATGTCATTAACTCGCGTTTGTTCTCTCACCCAATCTGCTCTCTTCTTATCCCCCTTTAACGTTACACCCATGACTCTTCTTTCTATAGCGCGTTGCATCGCCTTCAATTTAAGTAGAACCCTTATTTAAGCCTCCAGCATTCTACCCCGTACGTGAGTACTGGTAAGACACAGCTGTTATACAATTTTCTCTTGAGCGATAGTGGCAACCTGTTGTTCATGATCTGAGAATGCCTGCCAAATGCACCTCAGCCCATTATTATTCTTCTAATTATTTCAGTCTCGTAATCCGGATCCGCGGTCACTACTTGCACTAAGTAGATGTATTCCTTTGCAACTTCTAGTGCCTCGCTACCTATCGTAAATTGCTGTTCTTTTCCGAGACTGTTAGACATTGCTTTAGTTTTCTGCATATTAATTTTTAGAGCCGCCCTTTTGCTTTGTCTATCCAGGTCAGTGAGCATGCATCGCAATTGATCCCCTGTGTTACTAAGCAAGCCCTTTCTGTGAAAGCGCGCTTCAACGCTAGGGAAGCAAATGTGGCAGCTCTTGCGGAAATGATGATGACCCGCCGATGACAGCGGGCAGCGCCACAGCAGGAACACTGCAACGCAACAGACAGAATAAGCATTAACGCGAAGAAAGCGTGTCTTGTACTGTTCAGTGTGCTGTTGCCCTAGGTGTCCTTGCACGAAAGGCAGAAAAATAAACAAGAAATGTCAAAATGGTCTTTCACAAAAACAGTGCCGAGTCCGTCTAACATATCTGTAGGAAAAGTTGTATATAGACGTAAGACGTACCTTTAGCCCCGGCCATTATTATTTGGGGTCGGATATATCTAGAACGGTGAAATCAGTGTAATGGGGTCAGACATTTTTTTTTCTAGTTTTTCAATACTTGTAGCATCGCTACATAGTTAGGTCCGTTATTATTTCTAAGTTTTGGTAATGATTTAGTCAACCTGTTACTAAAGACGCATTCATTGCAGTGCTTGCAGATCACTGCATTGCTTTAAGAAAGATGTGCGGCGAATGATAATCCTTTGTTTCAAGAAGCCCTGTTAATAATTGCTGCATGGCGTCAGCATTGGGGCAAGGAACTTAATCAGAGAGAGTCCAGTTCTTTTATATATAACATTAAATATTCCTTGCGATTTTTCTCATTGCTTTCATAATTTGTCTAGAAAAAAACTGAATACAAATGTATAGCAGTCACACTAACAAAACGCTTTTATGGTAGAGACATATTTGAAAAAGCTGCACGTCATCATTAACCAAAGTGTGGTTACATAAGAAGAAACCTATATCTGCAACATCAGAAACAACTTTACCCTTTAATGTCTATTTAAGGTTTAAACTTGAATATGCTTCGATTACTTGAGATCCATATACAAAACAAAAGCTGTTGGCTATTTAATGAGAGTACGAAGAAAAGCCAGTAAGTTTAGCTGCGGGAAATAGAGAAGACACTGTTCGCCCAACAGCTTATAAATTTTTATGCCATTCGAACGTTAGAAAAGGCGCAGGAAAATCAGTCGCCCATTGTTTGCATGGTAAAATCTTTCTGGCAAATTGTCAATAATCTTACCAGACTGTGTAAGACTCCAAGAAAGATGAAACAGAAACATATACATTCATTGTCCACAATTATCGCTCATGTTTTAGGACATTAATGTAGCTATTATCCTAGAACGCTGTATGAGGGAAACTATCTGCCAGTAAATACTTTTGAGACCGACGATACTGCTGACAAGCTCGACAGCAGTATTTTGAGGTTCTACATAGTACGCTCCGGCGGTGGGGGATTGTACTTGTGTATGTCGTGTACTTGTTTCTATTAGATAATTTTTGTAATGTTTCTATTATTTGTATTTAGGGTTGTTTATTCTATTTCTTCTGTACAGTTGTATTTTGTGTAATTTTGCTTCATGGTTTATTCATTGCTATCTACTGTGACGTGTACAGTGTTAGTACTTTCCTTGCACGTACTTGTTGGATCAGTTTAGCACTGCCATGCTTGTAAATAAACAAAAATTTAAAAAAAATGTCGTGGTGACACACAACCATTCAAATACAGATACTTCGGTGCAAAATCTCTATTCTTTGATGCATAACTGGCTGTCCTGCAATATTTCATTTAGTTGCTGTGTGCCAACAATAATTAGATATCTGAGTTGGTAGTTTCTACCGCCTCTTGAATTTCGCCATGTCGATAGCCTTGTTAAAGACATTAAAATAATTACCCCTGAACCTTTCTGCTAAGTTGCTACTTCCCTTGGACAAATAAACAGTGCGCATAACATACTGATGCCGTGGGAGCAGCGAACAAAGATAAATATTGTCGTACTCACGTTTGTATCTCAAATGCAAATAGCAATGATGCGTGCAATTAGGGAGAAAACTACAGTAGAAAGCAATATGGAAGTATCATGAGCCCAGCTGCATCTTACAAGGCAGCAACTGTTTTTAAATGAATACGAAGCTTTGATGCATTGTTTCGCTGAACATTTTAAAAGCCGATTTCTGTGTTAAGTGGTCTGAAGGCCTGCCCTTGTAGTTCGCTCAGTTTAATTCTATCCTCTAAAGTTTATTCTCAAGTTTTTTTTATCTCCCAATTATAGCCCATTGTGCATTGTATAACTACAGAAGGCTACACAAAAGTGGAAACTGCAAATAAAGCCTTCTACAACTACATGAACACATTATGCTAAACGAGGGCATGCAGATCAATATTTGGCCCAAAATGAAAAAAAAGAACAAGAAACGAAAAGAAACAAACGTACAGGGATGTAGATTCCAACATATCCTCTTTTAACGTTTTTTTTCTTTGAACTTGTACAACGACATTGGTGATTTCAGTGGTGAACAAAGGTTATTCCAAGTGGAGATGGCAAGGAAAGGAGTCGTTGGCTTGTCATCACCAATCTGTGGTTTGGTGATAATAAGGTGTTTGACAAAGCAAATCGCGCCATGTTATTGTTACTAATTATATATTCAGGAACGAAATTACCGGATACCTATCTAGTAATTCCTCTAAAAAAGAAAAACCAGCATGTGAAATTTACATAGTCTTTCAACGGGTGGTATTTGCAGCGACTGGAGCAAAGGTGCAGATGGTTGGTTAAGAAGAGAAAGTGATGACTCTAAGGGCTTGCTTTTGCATAGAAATAAGCGCAGCTTGTTGGAAGCGCTCTGGTGATGTGTAGCGCATGGCGTATTCTGTCTCCACAGCGATCCATTTGTTAACAGACGTGGATAGAGGGAAAAGGCCAAGTAAGTCCAAGCCAACGCGAAGGAACGGCTCCGGAGGAATATCGAGTGGTTGAATTCACCCGACAGGAAGCACCCATGGTGTTTTTCGGCACTGGCATTTTTCACACGCCGAAACGTATTTCAGGACGGAGCGGGCAATGCCTCGTCAAAAGAAACGTTGGTGAAGCCGGCCATACGTGAGGGAGACGCCAAGGTGACCTGCCGTTGGTAAATTGTGAATTTCTTGGAGATCGGCTGACCAGAGATGCTTAGGAACGACAAGGAGTAGGGCAGGACCCTCAGGGCGTACATTGTGGTGATATAATACACCATCCCGGAGAGCAAACATATGAAGGTACGAATCAGAAGGCGAAGATTCCAAGCCATCAACGATGGCGCGCAAAGAGGCATCACGGCGTTACTCTTGGGCAACGTGTAACAGCGGAAAAACGGAGACAGTGTAAGCGTCGGTACCGCGATCAGGGTGGGTGGGTGGTGCGCCCAACGGATAGCGTGATAAACAGTCTGCGTCTTAATGTAATCCGCCTGACTTATACAGAACTGCATAGGAACATTCTTGCAGACACCGAGCCCAGCGACCAGGCCGGCCGGTAGGATCCTTGAATGAGGAAAGCCAGCAGAGCGCATGGTGGTCCGGGATTACAGAGAAGTGCGCGCCATACAAGTACGGGCGGAATTTGGAAACCGGCCAGACGAGAGCCAGGCATTCAAGACCTGTAATCGTAACATCGTAATTGTAATCGAAAATATGTAACATAATTTACCCACACCTTGTTTCATTTCTCGAGTCAAACTTATTTTTCACCCCCTACCAACACAGATCTATAAAACACTTTTCCTGCGAAACACAGCTTTTGTCATCCACTAATGATTTATTCCAGACGATGGATGCTAACGGTATCATTGACTGCATTTGTTTAGACTTCGCCAAAGCCTTCTATGCTGTTTCACACGCATTACTTTTAACTAAATTAAGTAACCTCAACATTGATCCTAACGTGGTTGCTTGGATCAAGTGTTTTTTGTCTAACCGTTGCCAGTTTGTTTATGCTAACGAATGCTTATGTTCCACTGGTCGAGTAACCTCTGGTGTACCGCAAGGGTCGGTTCTAGGACCATTATTATTTGTATTTATATTAATGACCTCTCAGACCAAATTAAATCATCAATTATGTTATTCGCCGATGACTGTGTTCTCTATTGTGTCATTTCTAACTCAGGCGACTGCGATACTTTTCAATCATATATTGGCATAGTAACATCATGGTGTCTAGATCTCAAATGACGCTCAATTCTAATAAATGTAAGGCGATGCGTGTGTCCCTTGCTGTCAGAAATACCACCCTTCCTACGTACAATATTGACAACATACATGTAGAGAATGTTCCATCATACAAATATCTTGGTATCTACATTACACACAATCTTACATGGAACATTCATACAAATTACATTTACGGTAACGCTAATCGCATGCTTGGGTTTTTACGGCGCAATTTTTTGTCTGCAACTGCAGCTGTCAAGTTACTTCTTTACAAATCCTTAGTAAGGCCTAAACTTGAACATGCATGCTCCATTTTCGACCCTTCTACTCTAAAGCTAAAAAATGCCATCGAACCCATTCCAAACCGAGCTGCTCGTTTTATTCTTTCGAATTATTCTCGTCATGCAAGTGTCTCACCAATGAAACTAGCCCTTGACCTGCCTAACCTAGAATTACATCATAAATACTTTCGCCTATATCTTTTTCATAGGAATTATTACGCTAACGAAACACCTAAGGATGAACTAATAATGTCCCCGCCATCATACATATCGTCACGCACGGATCAACGTTTTAAGGTTGAAGTTCCAACTTGCAGCACCAACGTTTACTTTGATTCCTTTTTACCAAGAACGATGAATGACTGGAACCGCCTCCCTGCCTCCATCACTGCCATTTCTGACGCCACAAACTTGAAGAATATTGTTAACGAATTTGTTTGTAATAATCACCACTCCTCTCTGTAATGCCCCCGCGCCTTGAGAGTATGACAATAAATAAATAAATAAATAAATAAATAAATAAATAAATAAATAAATAAATAAATAAACAGTTGCTCTTCGCTGTTGTGAGGCGGCGGCTAGCGTATGCGATAACACGATCTTGGCCCTGTCGGCGCTGCGCTAAGACGGCTCCGATACCGTGATCACGCACGTCTGTAGGAGAGGATGGGTGAAAGTGGGTCAGTATAGGTGGCGTGGTGAGATTGTTGGTGAGGTTGGCAAAAGCGGCAGTTTGAGCGGGCCCCACGTAAACGGCACGTCCTTCTTCAGAAGAACAGTAAGAGGTCGGGTAATCGCTCCGAAGCCTTTAACGAAACGTAGGAAGTAGAAGCAGAGTCCTACAAAACTTCGGACACCTTTGACAGGCTGAGGTACGGGAAAAGACGTGACAGCATGAATTTTCTCCGGGCCTGGATGAATACCGGAAGCGTCGACAAGGCGGCCCATCACTCTAATCTGCCGACGACCGAAGTGACACTTGGGTTAATTTAGTTGGAGCTCAAGCTCATGGGAGACTTGAAGAACACCTCTTAAGCGCTCAAGGTGTGTCTCAAATATAGGTGAAAATACGGGAACATCGTCAAGGTAGCCGAGGAGTGTTGACCATTTGAATCCTTGAAGCAAAGGGTCCATAATACGTTCGATCGTTTCTGGGGCGTTGCGTAGACCTAATGGCATTACTGTGAGTTCAAACAGACCATTAGGGGTGACGAGAGGGGTCTTCCTTTGGTCCATTTTCATCCAGAGAAATTTGCCAATAACCGGAACGAAGGTCATATGATGAAAAGTAGTAGGCACCGAGGAGACAATCGAGGGCATCGCCAACGCGAGCCAGGGGTAGACGACTTTCTTGCTAATGCCGTTTAGATGAGGATAATCTACGCAGAAAGGGCATATGCCATCTTTCTTTTTAACAAGCGCTCCGGGTGACGGCCAAGGAATCGACAAAGGTTCAACAATGGCATTGGCAAGCAACTTGTTCACTTCATCTTGAATAACCTTACGCTCCGAAGCAGAAACTCGATATGGCTGGCCATGAATAGGACTGGAATAATCAGTATTTATGTAATGCTTAATAATGGAAGTCTGGCCCAATTGGCGATTGTTGAGGTCGAAGATGTTGAAGTAGGAGCCCAAAACGCGACACAGAGCTGCTGCTTGTTGAGGCAATAGGTCCGCAGCAATCATGGGACGAAATGTTGCATCAGGGCAAATACCATCCTGTGGCATGGTAAGGAACCTGAGCAGACATCAGCTGAAAACGCCGTGAGTAGTCTTCTCCTATAGCACGCAGCGCTGCAACCGATATGCCTTGGGGTAGAACTTCCTTTGTCAGGATAAAATTGACGACGGGGAGGCATGTCCGGTTATCGGCGACGGTGACGACGGAGTGTGGCACAGTGATATTGCGCCCTAAAAGGACATCAGGAACAGGTGTGGCGACGTAATCACCATCGGGCAGACGAAAAGATTATAGCAAATCGACGAAAGCCAAGGCTTTAGGCGGCAACCGGACGAAGGCGGTCGTTCTAAAGTTGTTCGGCAGTTCCGCACAAATATGCGCGAGTAGAGGATGTTCGAGGCAAATGGTACCGGAAGAACAGTCGATCAAAGCTGAATACGCCGTAAGAAAGGCGAAGCTAAACATTTCGACATAATTGCCTGTCTGGTTCGGAAATTGATTAGGACTTGAGACTGACCCCAACCAAATAACTGAATTTTATTAGCCCGACGTTTGGGACCCCATTCCGCTCCTTCTTCAGGGGGTTGCTCTTCGTGGAGTGGAGGTGTGCAGCTTTTAAAGGGTCTTTTGTAAAGAAAGGAAGGGGGGGCACGGGAGGGGGGGAGACACTTCACAGACGGAAAGCTGGAGGGAATTCATTGGAGGAAAGCAATTCGATTGAAATCTGGATTTACTGTACGGCGATTTCAATCTTTCCAGCCCCGTCCTTAAATGTTAAAAGTTTTGTACTTTCGTGGTGAGCATTTCTACGTTAGTTGCAAGTCAGTCTAGTTTTTTTCAGTTACAGCAACAAATTGTTGTGTAGACGATTCTTCTTTTGGTGCCTGTGTCAAGTCTCCCTTTGTGCTCTTTTCCGGTCGACATGTTTGGCACAATCGGGTTCCACGTTTAACCGTACTCATTTTAGTGTAGCTGATTTAGTTAATGTAGAGTATCGTTTTCCAAGCTGGTAACCTTCCTCGTAAACCGAACACGTTAAAAATTTCGCATCCGAAGGTCATGTCTTAGAACAAGCAGCACAAGAACAAGGAATTTCTGTGCAGTGAGCGGCGAAGAAATATAAATTGAAAATAAGTAACAGCAGGAGACTCATCTGCCTAAAGGAATTAAATGATTAGCTGCGGACACGTATTTGCCGCTAACTGGAAAGACCACGAGCGATGTTATTCCTTAAGTAGGGATTCCGAAGCGTCTGGGGCGCAGGCTAGGTGATGTGCAAACGCGAGGGGACCAGTTTTGTAGACGAAACTTGCAAACAGAAACCTCCTGTCTGCACAGGCTCTGCGCAGATCCATGGCCACCGATGCATTCGGCGGCATGGCCCCTGCCACAATGAAGAGTCCGATGACCGCATGAAGGACCTGCCGAAAGGCATGAAATGTTTAGCTCGGTAAACGTATTTCCCGCTGACTGCGTTAAGCCGCGGCAAATAGTAGTAGTCTACATAAATGTAGACTTAACACTATAACTATAATTTTGAATTCAGTCGACAGGATGTTCAGTGGTATGTTTTCTTTGTAGCGAATTTTGGTTGACACTAATGTGCGTAATCTACCAGCTCTTCTAGAGCGATCTCAATGAGAAGAGCTACACCTTTTGATATGAAAATGCTTCCCTGGGCTAACCAAGTTTCATGTAAAATGATTACGTCTGGATTTAACTAAGCAGTGATAAACGACACGTCTGTGGAAGCGGCAAGAATTGAACGAATGTTCCAATGCAATACTTTCAATGACCCTGTGGTTAACATGGTTAACCACGTTAACCCTGTGGTTAACGTGGTTAACCCACTCCAAGAAGCACTCCTTGTGGGCCTTAATAGGTGAGTACTTCATATTCTTATTTTGGGGTGACAAGGAAGAAGCAGGACTTAAAGATGACCGGCTACGTTTTTAGCTCGAGCCTAGAGTTCAAGGACAGCAGAAATGCTCTAGTGCAACTTGTGATTTTAATCGGAACTCGCTGAAGATTTGAACATCTGGACAAAGTTTGCCCAATCAAGAAATAAATTCGTTAGTGACAGTTTCCAAAGCAACTAAATTTAATTTTTACCTTCACATGATGATATAAATTCTTGAAACCGCAGATCAAAACATTGGGATGCCTGATACACAGCTCATAGTGAGTATGTTACCTTTGAGAATAATTCTGGCGTTATAGAAAACGTTATACGTTTTTATCCACAATGTTCGCAAATGTCGCCAGAAAACTAACTTTCGCGCCAAAACTGTATTTGGTCTGAAAAAGCAGCATGCGATATTTAACCTCTCTGAACCAATCACGAGCTTTGCGTGTCTCTGTAGAACCTTCATACTTTCATATTTATGAGTTATACCATGGGAGTATTATAATTCTTACGTGCGCACGGTGCACCAAACAAGTAGGCATGGGTGATTCGCAAGAAAAGTTTAACGTGACTGGGAACTCTCAACAATGTTCGCCGTGGGGACCAATTACACACTTACAGATAAAACAAAACAGGTAGGCTAGACTAGTCACGCAGTCTAATTGTTTCTGTGTGAGGGTACGTACATTACTCCGCGCTGTAAACATGAATGCAAGCTCCACCAACGAACTAGCCCGTTTCACCATGGTCTATGCAAAATCGCAACGTTTTTTTTTTTTAGTAAATTACGTTTACAAGCTCTCGAGATTGTTCTAATTGTATTTTGCGAGGTGAAGAAATAAAATTGCGAGAGCGTCGGAATAACTGCCAGTACACGAACACCTTGAAGCCGGTGATGCAAGATTTCACAAAAAATATTTGAGCGGCCACTTATGCCGATACTGTCTTAATTATTGCTTAATACAATTTTGGATCTTTTATCTTCTCACGTAGGTTGAACAGAAACTATAAATTCATTTTTTGCGACCGCTTTTTTGTAGGTGGTATATGCTACCATGTTCTTTTCTTAAGCACCATGTCCACCGCTCAGAAAGTCTGACCTTACACGTTTCAAAGCGATTCTCTGCCCATCGCAATCTAAAAATATAATGATATTGCCTCATTTTCATGAGAGCATAGAAATAACCTCACTCGACGCTTACATCGTGACAGTGGCGCGTGCAGTAGAACGCATGCAGTAGAGCCTTCATAGTTTATCTGAAAAAGAAATCTGACTTTAGCAGAGAAAGCAGAGCCTATGGCCGGATTATGTTATAGACTAAATCAATGTAGCACCTTACGCCGACCCAGCGGCTGAAGTTGCCTAATAGCATGGGCCAGTGGGTATATATTAGGGGTTGTCATGGCGTTGTGGTCAATGCATCGCTATGATTCCAGCTTTGTCGTCACAGACCGTCTTATTATTGTCTTCTCTTCAGTACTATCATCAAGTCGCCATCATATAATTGTCGCGCCTTCGACGTCATAGACTTTATTGTTTTGTATTTTTACTGTCGCTATTAAGTCATGATTATATCGCCCCTGTCATGTCATCATCGTCAGTCGCTAGCATGCCTACTTTGTACACCAATCGCTATGATGCCCGAGTCGTCGTACCATCATCATCATCATTCTAGCTACGTCATCTAACTCTGCGTAAGCCGTTGTCCTGACACATGTTTCGTGTTTCAGTCATCTTTCCGTCATTTTCGTCATAGACTCGTCGTGATCCCAGTGTCCTCAGGCCGTTGTCTTGCCATCCACGTCACTGTGCCGTGATCATACCGTCGTTGTCGTACATTCGTAGTAATACACTTGTCATCACCCATCGTCGTCGTGCTGTCGTTTCACCATCCTCATCACTTCAGTATTTTTACCCTAATGTCCTCATGTGGTCGTCGCCATACCACCTTCGTCAGCCCACCATTGAAATTTGTTGTTCGTCATTTTATCGTAATCCTATTATCGTCAGTCAATCGTAAATACGCCATCATTATCGTGCCATTCTCATTGCGTCATCGCCACACAAACGGTATGATGAATTCGTTGCCATGTCGTCTTCGTCGTGCGATCGTTCTCGTTCTCGCTGCTTCACTGGGTTGTCAATGCATCGTCTTCCCACCATCGTCGTTACCTCATTGTCCTGATGTCGTCGTCGTGTCCTTGTTGTCGTTATACCATGGTCATAATTGAGGAATGGACACATCTTTGCCGTCATGTCATCGTCACTATACGTTCTATCGGTATCGTTCGTTCTCTCTCATTCCATCTTCAATGCGTCAGCGTCATACAGCTGTCGTCATTCCTCCATAGTCATGGACAACCTTCTCCAACGAGTGGCGCAGTGACTGTGGGTTAATATAAAAGTATGTGGAGTGCAGCAGGAGCAGCGAAAGCCTCAGAACACAACACCTGTTAATTAAGGGGACTTCACTATGGTCTGTCACTCTATTACTCGAGTGAAATTACCATTACCATCGACAGTTATGGTGAGATAAGCTCTACGTAACTTTATTTCTGTTTATGTGAACTAGAATATCGGCTATGCCCACTTACTTTCTGCTCCACGCCGCTCTTTTCTTGTGTCTTGTCGTTACGCCTAACATTTGCCACTCAACTCCTCTTTGCGTGGTTTTTAACTTCTTCTCCATGTTCTAGCCCTATATGTTATCGCCTGCATATTGCACTGATTGCACTTTTTTTGAACAACAATGGGAGGTTCCAAGCCTGAAATTTGTTATGCCCGACGTATGCACTTGAACCATTTATTATTCTGCAAATATTTTTCTCCTGATTAGGGACCCCTATACTTAACTGATTTAAATAAACACGCTTCTGCGCTGACTCTAGAGGCTCAATGGCGATGCGGAAACCTCGTCCTCTTGTAAGATACTAATCATTGCCTGTCTTCTGCATATTATTCTTCGAAGGCGCTTATGCACTATGTCGATTGTGGTCCTCAATCATTTGTTACGATTCGTCCCCGCTGTATGTTAACAGCGTAATGTCATCTGCAAACTGAACGTTGTTTTGAGACTTTTATCGTTGATTTTCACTCCTAAACTTTCTCACTCCGATAGCTTCACTACTACACGGTGACCACATGAAACCTCCCTGATATAACAATGAAATAAACAGAACATATATTAGAATAAAAGCTACGGTTTGTGCCATCATGTGACACAATTCAAAACGTTTTTGTTGATTTTTTATCAGTGATTCTTGTTGTTTGTATGTTTTTCCAGGTGTTGAATGAATGCTAAAAGTGACAACATCTGAAGAGAGAGCCCAGTGTGTGGCATATGCCGAAAACCAGTCACCCATTGCTGCCCAACGAAATTTTCGACGTTAATTTCGTTCAACAGCCATGGGTGACTTAGTTTCCGCATACCACACCAAACTTTCGCGAGTCCTTTGAGGCGTTATCATTTTTAGAATTAATTCGCGCCTGAAACAAAACAAAGGGGATCGTCTAGAACTTTTTTTAATCTTCAGTTGTTGTGCATGATGCCACAAACCACAACTTCCTATGTACCATAGTTATTTTTTTCATTTCGAAATGAGGGAGGTTTTATGTGGACACTATGTACTTCTGGGGGGGCCGTTAATAGAATTAAAGAGGCTGTGTCTCCTTACTTAACCCTTTTTATAGGTATTTTTTCCACTTGCGGAGAATCATAATAGGCGTGGAATTTTAGTAGGTGTTTCCTTAGATATTCACGTATGCCTCCTTTGAAGTGGAGATAGGTAGGATACAGGACATAAGTAGGTGCGGTAAATCCAGCTTGTCTGGTTTTATATGAAAGCAGAGAGTATTTACCTTCTTGAACGCAGCTCTTAAGCGCCTTCTCCTGCGTTGAGCATCGGCGGCGTTATTCGTCGTATACAAGCGAAGGAGCACAGGCGAAAGATGAAATCGCGATACGGCGCGCAGCGGTACATAAAATAAAAGCGCGCGAGGAGGGAAGCGGAGGTTGAGGCTACAGAGAAAGATGCGCTGGGGCTACAGAGAAAGATGCCGGTGCATCGGCTGCTGCGTGACCAATCTCACCCGAACTTACGAAGGGTGGCCAGGGCGGCGCGCAGTGGAGAGCTACGCTTCGCCGTAGCGTCAGATGCTGAGTTCAGTCCGCGGTGCCAGCGTGTGTGACGTGTATCACTGCTCCTGCAAGGGGCGATGGCGAGCGGCTGCGAGTAAGGCTCGATGTGACGCTGCCTTGAGTGTTGTGACACTGGTGGTAGGATTTCCCTGCGGCGAAGGGCCAGTCTCATCGTTGGTGGAACGAAAGTGTCAAAGAAAGCGCAGTGCCGCGCAAGATGGGCTGTGCGGCGCAAATGGCTACAATATGGCGCCAGAGTAGCACGCGTCGTCTGGATGGAAACAAAGCGTGCTGCTAGTCACACTACTACTACTACTACTCACAACGTTCTCCTGCTAATAAAAGCGTATCCATTATTTTGAAAACCTATACATTATTTTTATTTCTTGACACGCTAAATCCAAACAAGTATGGAGCTGCGCTAAAATTTCGCAATATGGAGTATCGTAATCATCGGTAATCTTTTGCTGTGGAATTCGAAAGAGTTGTGAGAGGGGAAACACACTTGGCAGAAACATGCATTCGGTCAGAGTGCTTCCGTAGTTCCAATATAAAAAAACGCATTAGGGGAATCTGGTTCAGATGAAATTACAAATTAGAAGTGAAGGAACATACATATACAAACGTGTAAAAGGTAATAGTGACTGTCATTAGTAAAGCCAATGAATGCAAGGGCTCCTTTTGGAACATTTTTACTTGTTTATTGGAGCATAATAAAAGTGTGACTGAGATCTTACAGTGTGTTTTCTATCTTCAGGAGACGGGAAGTTCTGCTTTGTGACATTTACTTTTCCTGACATTAAGGAGGTATGGTAGGCGAAATGGTGCATGTTAGTTTTAACGAAATCTTTTAGAAACGGCTGCATGTATTCGCAAGAAATTTCACGCGCTTACAAAAGGGTGCTCTTGGCTACAACACGAGACACTTTGTGCATAGATGGTTTGCATTTCCTGTGGCCCACTCCAGCAATTTCAGGTGTGTTTAATTATTTGATGTACCTTTTCTCTGCAGCCACGCAGAGGAAAGTGATGATATTACAGAGTACTATTCTAAACACCCGTAGGTTGTATCTGAATTAATGAGATATCATATCGACCTTGGAGTTTGCACCGAGAAAAATTATATCTGTTTGCACAAAGCCAGAAGGGGGGTTTCTTGCAGTGTAAATTTTGCCAGTGTTATCATGCATATAATGAGATATTGTTTCTTCAGTTCAGAATATTTATGACTGGTTGTAGTGCATGTGTACAAAGTTTCACTTGAATGGGATGAATACTTTTTGAGAAAAGGAATATTGAACTTGAAAAATTATTAAAAGATGAAATTACAGAGAACTGAAGTTTTATGTTCCAATAGTGCTTGTGGATGCTCAAAATGCCTCAGGGGAATACATTTCACTGCTGACTTTCTTGCGGGTGTCTCCAAAACCTTTCTTAGTGTTCCCTTTTATTCGTCTTGGTTCCTTGCTCTCGGTAGAGTCATAGAATTCTGCCCTGTCAACACGCCCTTTGTCCATCCTGTCGAGGGCACAATTGCAAAACAGACCTGGAACGGACCAAGGGCCTCTAGAGCAGCTTTTCATGAAGAATTACCGTCATTGTAGTAGGCTACAGCACTCTTAGTTACTGTATTCAATGTGTAAGCACTGAAAAAGTTCTCACACGTGGGGACGCGGCACCAGATGAGTCGGTAGAGCGACTCGTTGGTGCTCCCGGTTCGTCAATGAAAAAATTTGCTCAGAACACCGTTTAACTTTGAAAGTTCTGTTTTTGTGCCATTTGCATGACGATCGTGCCATCTTCTGGCCAAGTAATACGTTTGAAACTCAAAACAGATGCGACCACGACCACGTAAACAAAAGCAAGACTTTGACGTAATAGTTCTTTTCTACAAAGGGCTATTCCGTCGAACTCTTGCTTCGAGCTCTTAACAAATTCGACTTTGCCATGCCATCTACTAGCCTCCTGGTTAGCTCAGATGGAAGAGCAGCTGCCCCAGAAAGGCGGTGGTCTGAGGTTCGAGCCCCGGACCAGGACGAATTTTTCATCAACTGGGATGCTTTTCTTTCGAGGAACCCTTATGGGATTCCTGTGGCGATTGCTGATTGGGTGAATGTCTCATTTTATTCTAATTAATATATAATGTTTAGTACAATTCATTTACTTACCACACACACACACACACAAACAAAAACAAAAAAAACACGCCATAAGGAAGAAAACCGCGAAAGACAACGATAAGCAAACCGGCCTCGGCCAACCATTTTTAAACGCCAGGGCGCGCGGCATACCTTGGTGCGGCATTTCAACTGCTTTGAGCGGACGCTCGAGGTCGCACTTTCGCAGGTTTGTTCCTCGTAGTGCAGTCGATTTTTTCTGCGCCAAAAATCCAAATTCAATTTTTTCGCGGGTTTACCCTACGATACCCCCAAAGAACATTTGTTTTTTCTTCATGTTTTCTCGCAATAAATGTCGTTTTATGTCGAATCTCCACCTAAGTCAGCGACATAAAAGCTTTCATAGTGAACGTGCTCTTTGTTTTTAAATTATCGCCCATGACTATATATTTACGCTGGGTCCCTAGGCTACGGGAAAAAGCACGAGGTCACAAATTTTATTTCCGAACTTTGTGCATCGCAAAAAATATAGTTAGGAATTAGGGGGACACTAATTTATTGTGATATGATTTGAAGTATGGATTGCACATGCCGATGTCACATTTATTGCACAGTGTGCGCTCAGTGCTGGTACAATTCTCTCAAGCGCACTTGCGTCTTTTCTTGTTAGGTGAGGCTAAAACAAAGTTGGCCACTTTGTCACAACCTGCTCAACCAAAAGCAACGTCACCAGGATTTCACGTTCTGCGACGACCAGTTCCTTTCGGCTTGTTGTCCTTTCTTGAATGATTGCCTTAAGCTATTTGCCTCCAGTATTCAAGCTGAGTCATGTTTGATCCTGTGCTGCGAATAAGCGTCCTACCGTTGGTGACGGATACATTACAAAGCCAAGTGAATATTGACCACGACCATTTCTCTCCACGAATTACGCTCCGGTAGGCACCTTTGAATCCATGTGGTCTGTGCCAGCCGAAAAGCATTTATTAGCTGCAACAGCATCTGGATGAGGCACATTGATCCTCTGCGCACGGAAATACCTGTCTGCATATGATATGGGTTTCTACGCCGTGTACGGTGCTTGCAATTGGTACAACAGAGTTGTCCATCCAGATAGCAACCATTACCACGCCGTCGGAAAGCGCGTGCTCTTTGTGGCTGTGGGGTTGGCGTTTGCGGACATCAGGGTGAGCGATAGGCTATTCCTTCGACACGTGGGTCTCACTCGCTGTACCCAAGGCTTTAAAACTGTGTCCTTTCAGATGCCTCACTAGGTGCAAGCTTGTGAAACATTTCTCAAAATATAAGTAGAGTAGGACATGAAGAACTTCAGTTGGGAGTTCATCCACCATATTATGTAGTCGTGCTGCTGCTTCCTCGAAGTCTTTTTCGTAGCGTGTGCTTGTTGCTGGGGGCTTTTGTTTGCTTTGGTAAACTTCAAAGTTTGCAAGACACCCACTTTGGCATTCACTTTGTACCCGAACCAAATTGTCTTCCCAGATATAAATTGCTTACAGCCACGAGGGCTATATGATTCTATCATACATTCGTCTTAGCAGAATTGACGCACATGTTGAAATTTGTGCAGAAACTTTTCATTCAATGTCTCATAAGGGGCCCAACTTTGCCAGGTTATCACCAAGAGTCGGGCTCGCATAGTCGGTGTAGTGTAGAAAGCTCCTTATCTGTATTAAACGGTTTCTTCGCATGTCGGTGTAAGCCATTGTGTTCCGCATGTCGGTGCTGCTGTCCCAGTAGCACTTATTTCCTTGCAAGCAGTTGTAACCAGGGAGAACCAGCACTCCTAAAAATACTTCATTTCTTCTTTCGAAACTTTAGGGTAAGGCACGTTATGAAAAAAAAAATGAGCAGTTCCGCCAGAAAGGCGAGTCACCGCTTGCGATAGCAAATTAGTAGATAGCTCTATGAAGTAAGCATTGCAGTTTTATTGGCCGTACAAACTTGCAAACATTCTCTACTAACTAAGTTAACTATGGCAGAATGTAAGTCTGACTCAACAAGGACGCAGAAAGAAACAGACACACGAAAACAGCATTCTCTTTGTGTGTCTGCTTCTTTCTACGTCCTTGTTCAGTCGCGCTTATACATTCTATTGTAAATTCAAACCAACTAACCCATGTTTTAGCTAAACTAACCAGCACCTTATCACGCACGCACAACTAAACATGAACACACATCGCTCGATTAAAGCGGAAACTCTGTGAAAACGTTAGAGTTAGTAATCGCGGCACTGCCGCGAGCCAATTGCCCTCCTTGCACCTGTCGCTTCAACGCGTACAAAGCGTCAAAACCACAACGCGTACGAAGCTACTGTAACTATGCGCACTCTGCAAACATCGTAGATTGCTTAGAAGATGAGGCCCGCGTAGACGCGCACTTTAACCATGTCGCAGACCGCTTTCAAGAGACACGAGCGCCGGCAACGCGTCTCTACGGCGTCCACCAAAAGCGTCTACTACGGCGTACGTGATTCGCGTGGCCCACGCCGTCGCAGGCGCCGTGGTTGTGTCCACTCTCTATGGAGCGCCGGGCGAGGAGGACATCGAGGCGCCGTAGCAGCAGCTGGAGAAGAACGCCCCTCACTTCTCGCGGAGCTACTACCATCGTGTGCGGACGTGAGGTTTGGAGCTCCTGAGTCAGCAGCAGACGCTACAGCGTCTCACGCGCTCTTCCTCGCCCTATTCCGAGCACGACAACGGACGCTTCCTGCGACCTTCGAGATACACGTGTGACGCGCCTTCGCTGCACTTGGCCTTCTTCCCGCTCGCGAGAAGAGGCCATCGCCATAGAGTTTCCTACAAGAATTACTAGAGGGAACTCTGGCGCTAGTGTCTACGGGAGCTGCAACGCGAGCGGTTGTCCCAGCATGGGAATTATGGGAAGTACATGGATTTGCCTAAACTTCGTCTTTTTGGCTTCAAACGGCATTGTGACTTTGTAAACTCGTCATTTTCAACAGTTTATTGCGTAATGAATAATTAAATACACATCATTAAAACTGCCCGGCGGCAGGATTCGAACACAGGGACTGTAGCACAGAAGCCTGATATTGAAACCATTTAGCCACGGGCGCATGTATCGACAAGCGAATGAGACGCACTTATGAATTTATCGCGGGCATGCCAGTACCTTGAGACGCTTGGCGCGTTTCGATTTGGCCACCTGGACAAGCTGAATCGTTGCAATTAATAGCAATTGTACGCGTTCCCGGCGTCTTCTGCACTTCGAAGAATATAGATTGCGCCGAAATATACGACAAAAAGGTTTATATAGCGTAATAAAGAAAGCCACAAAAACGTCTGAATCCAGAAGCACGAAGATCAGACAAATCCATGTACTTCCCATCATTCCCATGGTAGGACAACGACTGCAGCGCCAGAGTTCCCTCTAGTAATTTTGTAGGAAACTCTATGGCCATGGCAGCCTATGATGGAGTTTCGCTCGCCAAGCGAGCGCCCGCCGCCCGTGCGCCACCGACGCCATGCTAGCATGAGCCGGGTGACGCTCGGCCCCGCGTCCCTTGACGAGCTACGCGCCAGGGAGGATCTACATGTGAGGGCCTCACGTATGCTGAGCGAATGGCTTCGTCAACGGGCCACCACCACCACTGCTCCACCCGTGGTTCCCTCACAGACTGAGGATGCCCCAGGAGGCACCACGAAGCCGTCAGCCCCTGAGGTAGCCTCGGAGCCTCCCGTGGAGGGTTTCTCAGCAAGCGAGGAGCCCCATGCTTCAGTCCCGCTCCCTTCCTCTGACGACGAGGACATGGACCTGTCGAGCTCAGGAAAACGAGCTCGTGAAACGGAGAGCGACGACGACGAGGCAACCGCGCGTCGCAAGCAGCCGCCGAAGGCTGCCCCCAGCGCGGAGCAGCACGTTGAAGCCAGCGGCCACGTGGAGCAGGCAGGCCAGGGCAGCGTCATCTTGCCACCCTCCCGAGAAGCAGCCGCCCCCCTCTCTCTCCGGCCGCCCAAGCAGGAGCCCCTCCGGAAACGGCGGGCGCCACCTATCGGCGTCCCGCTGAGGCGTCAGTGACCTGTTTCGCGCCTCCTCCGAACGCGATGGAGCTGGCGGACGAACCTCACCCCCGCTCGTCCAAGCAGGGCCCCGAGCACCCCGCGGCACGGTTCCTGAAGGACCCACCACGCCAGCCTGCACCGCTGCTGAAGCGAGGGGGGAAGAAGCACCAGAGGCACAACAAAGCTCCTGCCGTTGCCTCGTCTTCGTCTCCCGTCGCTTCGGACGGCTCGCGGCGCCCGCCCGCCAGCCCTGTCACCCCCAGCGTGCCTGCAGCGGCTGTACTGAGGCGGACGCCACCCGCCAGCGAGCCAACCTCAGATGGCTTCACCCTCGTGCAGTCGAGGTTGGACAGGCGGCGTGCAAGGGAAGGGCCCTGGATACTGCAGCACTCCCGGTGTACCCTGCAGTCATCGGTACGGTGCTCTTCCGACCCTCGGCGCCCGGCGGAGCCTTCAGTAGGGCACCGCGCCTCGCACTCGCGGCGGCCCTCTCATCGCGGGCCGGTGTTGCTGCGGTGCGCGTCAACCGCAAGCGCAACATTGTGGCCGCCGATACGACCACTCGGGCATGCCTTGAGGAGCTGCTGGCAGTCACCGAGCTCCATGGCATTCCAGTGACGGCCTGCCTGCCGGCTGAGCATGGAAAGAGCACCGGCTACGTGCACGGGATGGACGGGATGCCTGCTGACAAGGACCTGCTGGAGGCCATCGAGTCTTCCGTTCTAGTCCACACAGCAACAAAGGACGGCAACACGGTAACCATACGGTTTGCGGGGCCGGTCCCCCCTGAACAAGTGAGCATCTTCAAGCTCTGGTTCAGGGTAAGGCCGGCAAGGCCTCGTACACTACAATGCCGGCAATGCGGCCGTTTCGGCCACGTGGTGGAGAGCTGCAAGTGGCCGACAGGCTGCTTTCCTGTGGCAGGAGTCATCCTGAAGGCTCCCCTCGCCAGACAGTCCGCTGTGTGAACTGTGGTGGCGCCCACACCGCGGACAGTCCGGCCTGTCCCAAGTGGCAGGAGGAACGACGGGTGGCCACCATCATGGCGTCCACCACTGCACTGTCCAGGCGTGCGGTGCGGGCAGCGGTCCGCGAGGAGAGCCAGTTGGAGCAGGCCACTACACCCTCGTCGCGCTCCTATGTAAACGCAGTCAAGGGCATCGCTGATCTTTCAAGGCGTCCGGTACCAGCCCCACGCAGCTCCCAACGCCCGGTGTCGCAGGCCACTGCTGTCCTCTCGACCACACCCCCTACCACCCCCGTGGTGCAGACAACCGTGGAACAGCTGGTGGCAAACCTGCTGCTGACTATGCAGGCAGTCAGCACCGTGCTTCCTCCTGACCACCCTCTACACACCATCTGCCTACAGGCAGTGGCACTCCAGAACCAGACCACCCAACATGGTTGATTCGTCTGCTACAAGGAAGGGCCGCCGTCGTCCAAGTGTTCTCCAGTGGAACGTCAACTCACTGCGGCGGCGGCATGCGGACCTCTCGCTACATCTCCTGCAGAGTGAATACGATGTGCTTGCTCTGCAGGAGGTATACGTTCCTGCAGAGAAGCAGCGACTGCCAGGCTATGTGGGCTACAGTGCTCGCACTTCCTGCTCACAGGAATCATGCCAGGCCGCCCCCTGCCTCTATCACACACATCAGCAAGGAGCTCCCCGCTGCGCAGTGTACGTGAGGCGAGAGCTACCCCAGGCGGAGGTACAAGTGGCTGACCTGACTGGCGGGCCGTTTGAGTGCTGTGCAGTGCGCGTACGCATCGGGGGCGCGGACACTTCTATCGCCTGTGTGTATGTCCTACCCTGCCAGCCTTGGGACCCCTCCTGCCTGCTGCGTTTGGCTAGTCACCTTGGCAAAGACTTCGTCCTCTGTGGCGAGTTCAATGCCCGCCGCACAGCCTGGGGTGGCCGGCAATGCTGTCCTCGTGGCAAGGCACTACGGTATGCTGCTGACCAACTCGGCCTGCAGATTCTAAACACTGGCGCCCCCACTTTCATCCGGCGCGGAGCTCGTCCAACACAGACGGCAATCGACCTGAGCATGACCACAAGGACTGCCGGTACAGCTGGGAGACGCTTCCTGACACATGGGGTTCCGACCATCTGCCCTTGCTCCTGACTCCTTTTCGAGGCAAGTCCCCCAGGGGCAGAAAGTGCCTCACAGTCAACTGGAAGGCCTTCCGTGAGCTCTGCCGGCCGGCGGACAACGACGGGTATCTGTTGCAGATGATCGTGGAGTGCGCCAATGCCGCTACCATACGCTCTACTGTCCCAGAGGGCAAACCAGTTCCGGATATACGACATTTAGAACTGCGAGCTGCTCGGCGCCGTGTGGAACGCAGGGCCCGGCGTACCATGCTTCCGGGACAATGGACGGCCTACCGCCGCGTGGATGCTGTCTGCCGCCGCCACGCCCGACGACGCAGACGGCAAAGCTGGGACAGCCTCTGCTCCACCATCAGTCGCAATCCAAATGGTGCTCGAGCTTGGCTGATGGATGCTCCAAGCGCGCAACGCCAGTCCTTAACCGTGGCCGTCCTCATCGGCATCAGCGAGCGGGCGCTGGTCGAGCGCCTAGCCGACCGGTTTGCTGAGAGGTCACCAGTCCCGCAGATCCTGCCCTCGACGGTCGCCACAAGACGCTGCCTCCCTCCCTGCCACCATCTAGTGTAGGTGGCAGCCCAGATCCCCGCCCTATGCAGCGAGCCTCTCCGCATGCACGAGCTCGAGTCGGCGCTAGCTCTCACACGATGACAGAATGATCCAGTAGCCGACGGGATAACCTGCCAGATGCTGCGTAACCTTGCAGAGCCACAACGGGTACGACTCCTGGAGCAGTTCAACTCCTCCTGGAGCACCGGGGTCCTGCCTGAGAGCTGGCTGATGGCTGTGGTGGTGCCTTTGCTCAAGCGACGGAACCCTGCGACTTCGCTCACCTCCTACAGGCCAGTCTCCCTTACCTCTGCCGCATGCAAGCTGATGGAGAAGATGGCCCTATCACGGCTCGAATGGATAGCTGCCGAGCTGAAGTACTTTGCAGAACAGCAATCTGGCTTCAGGCAAAAGCGCTCAACGGCGGACTCCATCGCAGATGTGGTGGCCACCCTGGAGGATGCCAGGGGCAGTGGGGACGTCGCCATGCTGCTGCTCCTGGACGTCCAGAGTGCCTTTGACCGGCTGCCGCACGAGGTGATCGAGGCTGCACTGGACTGCTTAGGCGTCACCGGATGTCTCCGGGACTTCATCTCTGCCTTCCTGGTGGGCCGGAGTTTTCGTGTACGGGTAGGCAAGGTGCTCAGCGATCCCAGAGACATCACCTTCAGTGTCCCGCAGGGATCAGTGCTGAGCCCTTTCCTCTTCAACCTGGCACTGGCAAGACTCGCAGCAGCACTACTGGCTGACAGCCGCTACCCAGTCCGCTGCGCTATCTGCGCAGATGATGTGGCGCTGTGGATACGAGGACCCAGGAGAAGCATCGCTGCCATCCGGGGCTCTCTACAGAGCCCCGGATGGCAGCGTCTCTACATCTCCTTCCTCGGTGGCATTGGCCTCTCCGTGTGCCCGGCAAAGACAGAGGCACTACTTGTACACCCGCTAGCCTCCGCACGCCTCTACGTGAAACAGCTGCTCATTGCAAACACCACCGTCCCATGGAAGCGGGAGGTCACGTATTTAGGCCTAAGCATTGATCATCGGCTCTCCTGGATTCCTGCTGGCAAGGCTGTCACCTCCAAAGTGCGAAGAGTCCAGGGGGCAGTGAACAAGATACAGCAGCGTGGTTGGGGCTGCACCGTCAAGTGGGCGCTGCGGATGAACCAAGCGGCGGCCACATCCATCCTGCTATATGCCCTGCCGCTGGTTCTACTATCTCCAGCCAGGAAGGAACAACTCGAGAGACTGCACAGGAGTGCAGTAAGGAGCATCCTCGGTCTCCCCAAGCACTCTCTAATTGCTGCCACACTGGCTGAGGCTGGCGAATGGCCACTGTCGCTGCACATGCTCCAACGTGCCCTTGGGCACATTGACCGTCTGCACCGTGCTCCAGATGGTGGGGCTCTGCTCTGCCGACTGTGGAACCAGCCGCTATCTGCATGGGGGGCTCTACGAGGAGCTGATTGTACAGCGACCAGTGCCCATGGTCACATCTCCGCCACACGAGTAGCCTCCAGAGGTGCACCTATCCCTGAATGGAGCATCAAAGCGCCGGACGCCAGCAGCAGCACTACAACAGGCAGCTACTGGCAAACTCCTGGAAGAGCTGGACGGCAGGCTGCTCGTGTACACGGATGGCTCTGTGCTCTCCAATGGCTCCGCAGCGGCGGCATGTACCATCCCATCAGAGGGCAGGAGCAGGCAGTGCCGACTTCCTTTTCGCGCGAGCTCAACAGCAGCTGAGCTGGCGGGACTCCACCTGGCTGCAGACCTCCTGGCTGAGGACGCCCCGACAAAACCAGTGGCGGTGCTAAGTGACTCGCGACCGGCTCTCCAGGCACTCTCCGATCACCATCGACACGGAGCCACTGAGACCCTCCTCAGAGCAAAAATCTAGGCCCTCTCGGCTGGGGGGGTAGCCATCTCCTTCCACTGGCTGCCTTCCCACGTAAGGATCGCTGGAAACGAGGAGGCGGATGTCCTTGCTAAGGCCGCCCACCACCCGACCGTTCCACTCACCAGAGCAGTCGCAGCATCGGACTCCTCCAGGCAGAGACTCAAACAGCTGCTCACTTCCAACCATCCGGATAGCAGGGTAGCTACCAACCGCGCCCCAAAACTCCTCCCTGAGAACGGTCTCTCGCGACGGGACCGTTCCACACTCCTTCGTCTGCGCACGGGCTCCGTGTGGACGGCAGCTAGGCTCCATGCCAAGGGACGCACCGCCTCGCCGGCCTGCAGAAGGTGCGGTGACACCGAGACCCTCGAGCACCTACTCTGCACCTGTCCTGCATTAGCGCAGGAGCGTGCTCCAGTCACTGCCACCTACCGACGGTATGGACTCCCGGCTACCTCAGAGACACACCTGCTCTTCCCGGCCCGATACCACCGCCCAGCACTGGCAAGCCTGCTTGAATATGTGTACTCAAACGGGCTCCTAGATCGCCAATACACTTCGGCATCGCATGGCCTCTGCCTCGAGCGCCGGCCATCGCCCCTGGATGATGCTGACGTCTGCTGCCTGAAAGCTACTCTCCCTTTCCCCCTCTATCCTCTCATCTTTCATTCCCCGCCCCCATCCCCATTACGCTGCGCCGTGCTCCCATATGGGCTGCAGAATTGAGCCTATTTTCCTTCTCCCAAATCACGAAGAAGAACGCCCCTCGTCCCTCGCGTGACCCCCTTGCCTCGCGTACTACAGGAGAGGACGCGCATCCGGGCCGCGTTCCTCGCTCGCGCACGCGAGGTTGAACCGCGTTCGCCGGCTCACCCTCACACCATTCCACTGATGCGGAAGTTCACGGTGACGGCGACGGCAGAAGTGCGCCTGGAGTATCCATATAATTGCGATCGAAATAGTGACACGTAGCTTTGGGTTTGTTCCACCAGGAGCCCCTGGCAGCCTCATAAAAAGATCTGAAGCAATTGTACAAGTAAAGGTCACCATACTTCCACTTCTAATTTGAAGATCAATTCGCTTCAGCACTTTCGTCACCCACAGCCTAAGTCACACTTGGTGATGCCTCACCTTGTTACCCAGGCTCAACTACATCGTCATTGGAGTCGCATCCATCAATAAAGCGCCCATCGGCAAGAATCGTTTCGGCACCGGGCCTCAGTTGTCGGCGGCGCAAATTATCTATGGGCCGCCAGATTGCTCATCCGCAGAGACTTGTAGATGTTAGGCTCCCGTGGCTCAATATAAATAGCCGACACATCAGTGTCGTCCTCTTCGAGTATTTTGACTATTTCTTCTAAAGTCAACCTACGTAGGAAATATATTGGCTAATGAGTGCCAAGCAAACACCACACATGGAGCGTAAAACTAAATTATAGAGTTATAAGAAGTTGCACAGCACACAGAGCCAAAGACCCAGCATGGCCATTTGGCAACACGTGAAATAACACGTTCCTACACAATATAAGCAGAGATTAATCTCTCACAAATAGTGACCAGAAGTCATACATTGCATGAGGTATACAGAGAGAAATGGACAATCCTGTTGATAAAATGAATACCGCAGATAAATCCACGGGAGCGTTCCAACTTGCCATGCCCGAACTACAAACCACTATTTTCCGCCTTTTTGAGCAGCCCTAAAATAAGAATAGACTACTTCTGCCACCTGGTGCCAGTAACCTGTATGCTAATCTTTCTAAAGGCACGTTGGGGCAAAATGAGTCAGGTTTTTGAATCTGTATGATTTGAAAGGCTTCGTGCACATCTGCGTGACTATATGGTCACGCTGCCACCTAATGAGTTAAGGGACTTTGTCAATGTTTTAGTAAGTTTCTTAGCCGTGTCTGCCAGTTTCCATATGTTTTAGGTTTAATTACCAGTCCAGAATGGACGCTGCACTGTTTGTGCCACAGTAACTATTCCAACATGTCGCTAACGTTTTAACTAGTCCACGCAAAACTGCATTTAAATTCGTGCCTACAATCGCGTGCAGTGCTTCCGCGTTTACCTGTGGCGAGCGCAGGCTGCTATGTGGGCGGTTGGCTGAGGATTCACTTTCGTTTCTCCTACCATGTGATGAAATTGCGCCAATAGGCGACTCTTTGTACACTGTCTAACGCACTTCCTACTTGCTATGATTATAAGACGCTCATTGCTTCATTCAAATCACTGATTTTATTATTTCAGCAAAAAACACTTTAATGAAGCCATTATTGTAACTTTGTATGTATCTACCCTGGAAATTACACCTATAAACAATGCAATGGAAGCGGTCCCGAAACCACTCAAAGGTAGCAGGCAAGCACACCCCTCTGAAGTATAGCTCTTGTTACAGAAGCTAGTGCTTACTGAAAGTTCTTAAATTTTACTCAGCTTACTACTTAGAGATCTTACTCACCAGCAAGTGAAAATTTTTTCCACCAACATATGCTAATACTTTTACGGAACAGCTAGCATCACAACTACTAATAACATCGCCGTTAAAATCTGGTATCTACCTGTACCTCTGCTACATGGATTTACAGTAAATTATGCAGCAATCAACAGTAAAAAAGTTCTGTAGCTTAGCGTTTAATTACGCGTATCTGTCATAGCAGGCTGTTTTTTTATGTTACCTTTATTCTTTCACACAGCTATAATTACAATGGTGGGCACATTAGGTGATGATCTGACAGCAACTGTAGAAGGATCTTTTTTTCGGTTTTGAGGTATAATTTCTATTGGTTCAACTTTTTGAAACCCAAGTTTAATTGAATAAATTTGATGAACTTACCCCGATATTCAGCCATGTGAACGACCACATTTTTGGCCAAATAATAAAATTCAATTGCAACTATTGGGCTTCGCTCCTAGCATAATTGTGGACAACATAATTTCATTCGTTATGAAGGCATCGCTCCTAGCATAATTGTGGACAACATAATTTCATTCGTTATGAAGGCAAACAAACACGCGTAAGGTTCATACAAATTGAGACATCGCTAGTGTTTTTTGTTTTTTACTAGACTTTTGAAATTGTGAGCTTTTGTTGTGATGCAGTCTCAGCAACTCGAAAAATAAAAAGCAAACACGCATATCAATCACAATGTAACAAGGTAACTGGTGGAAAGATTGAGTTAGTTAGGTAAAAGCTGATCATGATTTCTTTTGTTTTCAACTCCTCAAGCGGTCTTTAAGGGTGTAATAAATCATTAGGATTAAAAGAAATATCCTCACCCGTAGTTAGTTGTTTGCGTCGCGAGGCCGAGTGCGATCTGTGATTGATTGATACAAAATGCATCCGTACCGACTGGCACAGCTATATACGATGTATATTTGTGGAGAGAGAAATAGTAATTCACCAGGTGACAAAATAGACGTTGGCTTTTCGCCCATAACAGTCATTGTGTATATACGCACCAAATAGGCAAGACAAGAGCATTTATTGCGGCTTCCAACACAGCTTATCACACACAAGAAATATTTGTTCTGTGTACTTGTATGTCTTATAACATATTGCCTAATAAAAGAAGTCGATGCACTGAATCCAGTCGACTGTTTGCTCCGCCGAGTATCGGTGTTGCCGCACTGCCGCCGTGCATTGACCAGTGGGCTGGGAATCAGACATACGAAAGGCGATGGTTATTCTCCTCTAATACCGCAGATGAAATGCGAATACACTGGTAATGACAACACCTGGTGAAGCTTACAATTGTAAGAACCGCCAGAGATTGACGGGGTGGAATTCCCCCTATAGAAAAGTGCAAGTGGTGTGGCAAAGGTATAAGCTTGCACATACAGATCTCATTAGAAGGCAAGCACTTTGCACTACATTTATCCTAAACTAATGCGTTTTTAAAAATAGTTGTTGTGCTGTCGATACTATTAGTTATTACTCTGATAACTGGTCACTATAGGGTGCAAAGAAATAAGTCGTTATCATGCTGCACCAATGGAAATCTATAAATATAGTTTAGCTTGGCCGCTTCAATTTGTAGACACGCACGTACACAGATGACTCCTAGTGCCAAAATAAATATTTAAGGACTCTAGGGAAGTACATAAATCATATCGATCACTTGCTTATTATTGACATCATCATTATTAATATTATCAGCCTGTGCATGTTCAGTGCTGCATGAATGCCTCTACCAGTGATCTCCCATTACGTATGTCATGCGGCAGCTGACTTATCGCAGGTGTGCAAAACTGCCTATTTGCATCCGACCACCTGTTTTCCTCGGCTGCGCTCACCTTCCCTGTGCAACCGTCCCACACCTCTAATGGATTGCCAACAATCTGCACTGCGTAGTACATGTGATTCGTGATGTTGTAGTCATCCCTCGTTCGCTGCAATGCGACAAGTGCTCTTTGGGTATAGATTGTGTCATCGGTGTTACCTCGTGACTGCTTTCGTAACAAACGAGCTTCGTCTATTAAAAATGAACTCACTTGGGGAATGCTGTAAAGCCCTAATTTATGCGACCGCAGTCAATGGTGAATAGCGTCCTCGGAACTAGCAACGAACAGGAGTTCACTGGCTGCCTCAAATCCTTCACGTCTGTCTGCAAACAGCCGAATGTATGGGCACACCCAAGCTTTTTGTGACACGCCATTTTACCTCGCCTAGGGCAGCATCTAGCTGGTAATGACATTCAAGATTTCTATATAAAGAGGAAGATATACGTGGTGTGTTTGTCAAGCGGTTATCACTCTCAGTGGTAGGAGTGTCTTATACCGGGGTTCATTATCAAATTACTACAGCTGATGTAACGCCAGCGCGAACACGTTAAATGTGCTCCCTTGACAGGAATGGCGCCGCTATCTAGGAGGTGTGAAGCGACGTACTGCATCGTTACAATAACAAGCGCTGACAGTGAGCGCTTCGGTATGCTGTGCGCACCCGAAGCTCCAACGTGCTATAGCCTGGTGCAGGTGGTGTTAGCCTTCTCCTGAGATCACGACAGTTTCCATAATATGATTTGTCGTTTGCATCCAGTTATCCTATGACGTTGGGTTGCGCACGCAGTGCAGCTTCAACGTGTATCAGTAGAGCTTACACGCGGCCTACTGATTCGTTTGTGATGGCATCAACCAGGAAAACGGCTGCGCTAAGCGGCGCAGGAATGGAAGGACGTCGACGGGCGAATCTCGCTTTGGTCCGGAGTGAGACAGGGCAGCGTGAAGCAGAACGCCTTTGCGCCTTCGTGGCACGCGCTGCCAATTCCCCACTAGCATTCCTGAAGCCGACCGCATCGCAACTCGACTGGCTGCCCGAGACACTACGATGACGCACCGAATTGCTCGTATCTTCGCCTAAGTGACTCGGCAGCAGGGCACTGCTCGCTAACAAGACCCCACGCTGTAAGCAAGCGCGCAACACGGCCGTCGACTCGCAAATCGTGAGCATTTCGCTGCAGTGGACCACAAGTTAACGAAGCAATTTACTCACAGCTCATTCAGTCTCGCTTGTACGGTTTGCGGACACGTGTGGTTTATGGTGGATTTGAGGAGTACTCTGGCGCGTGCAATGCAGTGTTTCCAGGGGAGGTTTCCTGCTCGCGAGTCGTCGGGCAACTTTCTTTTGTGGGGCAATTGTCGAGGATCCCTCTGTAGTGGTAGGGTACCACTCATGACTGCTTGGTACTTGTCTTATCACGTAGAATAAACATGCAACGGTGTTTTTAAGGCCCGTTTCACTTTCGTGTTATACCGATTTCCATGAAGCCACATTTTTTATATCTTGCTAGCACTTGTCAAGTAGGATAATTTTAACCATTACGTTGGTTTTGGTATCATAATCATGATTATTTTGTATTTTCACTCGTCTATTTTATTTGTATTTATGATAAAACCTTTTTCTATACAAATAGCTAAAGTGTCAGGGAGTGTTTTGTCGCTTTTTTCTCAGCCCTTGTAGTACAAGCGCCACCGCAGTGCGATCAATTAGACTATTATTGTCGCACGTATTTCTTTTTCTTTATCTCTTGACCGCACTTCACCGCCTTAGAAATGCTGAACATTATTGCTCCGGGCAAGACGCACCTACTGGTATTACAAAAGTCTTGAATGTTACCGCGGGTTCAATTTATTGCCAGCGTTTTTTCCCAATCCTGTGCCACCAAGTTGAATGGGTGAGGCGAACAATGTTGTGTATTGTGGGAGGCAGCCGAGAACGAGCGATTGCTTTGGCATTTTCGACGAGTCACGTTTAAGAAGCCGACGCGCTTGGCCCTGATATGGGGTCCTCGACGTTCACCCACTTTCCTGACCGATGTCGTTGTGGTTCAGCTCTACTTGTTTTCCTTGTCCAGCAAGTTTGTCAAATAACCAGTGCAATTTCTTAACACCCAGTTTTAACGCTGCGCCGTTCTTTGCCGGATTTACAGCGTGACATCTGCTGGAAGTGGTTATTCGTTCTCTACCGGACACTCCCTGCAAACGCAAGTCGTGATGACAACTTCAACTGCGATGCAGACAAGTGAGCTTACGACAGGCTGCAAAAATCGCGACCAAATTGTGGACCTCTTCCCGAGAAAACTAGAGAAATAAAATTCAAGTAAACAACTACATTGGCAGCCTTAACGTCTGCCATCGTACTGCAAGATCCCACAGACCAACAGGCCTTCCGCGAATCGTAGTTTCGAAACAGGGAAAGCTGTCCATTAACACATGAAAGACCGCTAAAGTCAACAATCGTAACTCCGACGACAAGATGTGCCATGTGTATTTCTCCTTGGATGACGCAGCCGGGATGTTGTTCGGGAACTGTGAGTCAACCCTGACAACGTGAAACGTCTTCGTTTACTGCTTCTTCAAGACCTTTACAAACGCCGTGAGGAAACAGAGGGCTGAAGTGATACTCAAATACAGTGCGCAGCGCCCAAGTCAGAAGATTGCGATCATCTCAGAAGCGACTCGCCTCTTGAGACATCCCGATTTCGACATCTCCGACGAAAAGAAACTCCGATTCCTGTACCAGGGCATCAAACAAGAGGTTTTCGCGGGATTAATCCGCAGCCCACCCAAATCAATCGTGGCATTTACGGCCGAAATGAGAGCCATTCAGAAGAGCCTGGAAATGCGCACAATGCAATATAGCCACCGAATGCTTCACATTTTATCGAACTAAATAATAAGCCTATTGAGTTGTTAAGTCTATGATTAGCACGTTATATATGCTTTTGACATTATCGGGAAATATTCAGTTCATATGTTTATCACACGATTTACAACAGGAGCCTTTCCACATAAAATACAGTCTGCAAGAGTCGTCGTCAGCACCTCGCTTTACTATCATTTTGGTCCGCATCGAGAAATTCATAAACGTAAAAGGCGTCGTCGAGGCCGATCAACATCAGCTGCTCGACCGTTAAATTTGCGTCGTAGGAGTAATCGTTAGGCTGCACAGAGATAAAGCGAAAGTGCTGCTGACAAACTTCAGCAACAGTACGAACAAGGAAAATGATATGGAAACCAGGAATGTGTTAGTCCTCTCGGATTTTTTCTCATCAATCTCACCAGCCATAGTTACGGCAACAGCCTTCAGCATCAATTGAAGTCCCCACATCAGCAGGCGGCAACAGCTTAAATGTAGTCTACAGCGATAAAGTCTTCTATTATACGTCATCGATGATTCATCAAACAGGGACTGCGAAACAGCACATACCGATCAAATAAAATGATTTGCGACGCCGCCAAAGCCAGTACCGACTTTGAACACAACTGCAGGTTATCAATAAGCAAGTTGACGAAATGGTGCACGACGAAATCAAGTCTCCCAAGTGTCTGTGGATGTATCTAGCTTTAGTGAAGAAGGATGGAACTCTGATTTTTCAGTTCGTTATCGTCTCTTCAACAAGATCGCAAAGAGAGCAATATACCTCCTATCGATGGACCTCATCAGTCATCATTATCAGTAGCAGCTTGGACACGCCCACTGCAGGGCAAAGGTCTCTGCCATACTTCTCGAACTACCCTGGTCATGTACTAATTGCGGCCATGTTGTCCCTGCAAAGTTCTTAATCTCATCCGCCCACCTATCTGCCGCCCCCTGCTACGCTTCCCTTCCCTTGAAATCTAGTCCGTAACCCTTAATGAGCATCGGTTACCTTCCCTCCTCATTACATGTCCTGCCCGTGCCCATTTCTTTTTCTTGATTTCAACTAAGATGTCATTGACTCACGTTTGTTCCCTCGCCCTATCTGCTCTTTTCTTATCCCTAAGCGTTACACCCATCATTCTTTTCATAGCTCGTTGCGTCGTCCTCAATTTATGTAGAACCCTTTTCGTAAGCCTCCAGGTTTCTACCCCGTAGTTGAGTACTGGTAAGACACAGCTGTTATACACTGTTCTCTCGAGGGATAATGGCAGCCCACTGTTCATGATCTGAGAATGCCTGCCAAACGCACCCAAGCCCATTCTTATTCTTCTGAATATTTCAGTCTCAAGATCCGGATCCGCGGTCACTACCTGCCCTAAGTATACGTATTCCCTTACCACTTCCAGTGCCCCGCTACCTATCGTAAACTGCTGTTCCCTTCCAAGACTCTTAAACATTACTTTATTTTTCTGCAGATTAATTTTTAGACCCACCCTTCTGCGTTGCCTCTCCAGGTCACTGAGCATGCATTGCAATTGGGCCCCTGAGTTACTAAGCAAGGCAATATCATCAGCGAATCACAAGTTACTAAGGTATTCTCCATTAACTCTTATCCCCAATTCTTCCCAATTCGGGTCTCTGAATACCTTCCTTAAACACGCTGTAAATAGCATTGGAGATATCGTATGTCACTGCCTTTCTTTATTTGGATTTTGTGGCTTTCATTCTGAAGGACTACGGTGGCTGTGGAGCCGCTATAGACATCTTTCGGTATTTTTACATACGGCTCGTCTACACCCTGATTTCGTTTTGCCTCCATGACTGCTGAGGTTTAGACTGAATGAAACGCTTTATCATAATCAATGAAAGCTATATATAAGCGTTCGTTATTTTCCGCACATTTCTCCGTCGCCTGATTGATGGTGTGAATAAGGTCTATTCTTGAGTAGCCTTTACCGAATTCGGCCTGGTCCTTTGGTTAACAGAAGTCTAAGGTGTCCCTGATTCTATTTACGATTACCTTAGTATGTACTTTGTAGGCCACGGTCAGTAAGGTGATCGGTGTATAATTTTTCAAGTCTTTGGCGTCTCCTTCCTTATGGATTGCGATTATGCTAGCATTCTTCCAAGATTTGGGTACGCTCGAGGTCATGAGGCATTGCGTATACAGGGTGGCTTGTTTTTCTAGAACAATCTTCCCACCATCTTTCAACAAATGTTCTGTTACGTGATCCTCCTCAGCTGCCTTCCCCCCTTTGCATAGCTTCCAAGGCTTTCTTTACTTCTTCTGGCCTTACTTGTGGAATTTCAAATTCCTCTAGACTGTTCTCTATTCCATTATCGTCATGGGTGCCACTGGTACTGTATCTATCTCATTCATATTAGTAATGATATTGCCGGCTTTGTTTCTTAATGCAGACATCTGATTCTTACCTATTCCTAGTTTTTTCTTCACTGCTTTTACGCTTCCTCCGTTCCTAAGACCATGTTCAATTCTATCCTTATTATGCTTCCTTATGTCAGCTGTCTTAGGCCTATTGATTAACTTGGAAAGTTCTGTCAGTTCTATTCTAGCTGTAGGGTTAGAGGCTTTCATTTAATGGCCTTTCGTCTCCTGCGATAGCTTACTGGCATCCTGTCTAACCGAGCTACCACCGACTTCTAATGCACACTCCTTAATGATGCCCATAAGATTGTCGTTCATATCTTCAACACTAAGGTTCTCTTTTTCAGTTAAAGCAGAATACCTGTTCTGTAGCTTGATCCGGAATTCCTCTACTTTCCCTCTTACCGCTAACTCATTGATCGGCTTCTTATGTACCAGTTTCTTCCGTTCCCTCCTCAAGTCTAGGTTACTTCTTGTCCTTACCACCCTATGGTCACTGCAGCGCACCTTGCCGAGCACGTCCTCATTTTGTATGGTGCCAGGGTTAGCGCAGAGTATAAAGTCTATTTCATTTCTAGTATCGCCATTCGGGCTCCTCCACGTCCACTTTCGGCCATCCCGCTTGCGGAAGAAGGTATTCATTATCCGCATATTATCTGCGACCTCATGAGTAGCAACGTGCAAATAGAAGTCTGCGAGAGGGATCACGAGAAGGCAACACGACTGCAAGCTGAACATGACGTCATTCAAGTTGTACTCGAAATTTGCGATGTTTTAGCGCCTGATGGACGTAGTGCTGGCTGTCTTGAAGGCGCATACCTGTCTGTTCACCTTGATGACGTCATAATTTTGGCCGATAACTCCAACAATCGCCTTATTCGGCTTGAGAGAGTAGCAGAGGGACTCCAGCGATCCGGACGCACTCTGAAGCCAAAAAAGTGCAAGCAGCGTAGACCGCTGGACCAGTTGGTGCATCATCACAGCGCCTTGCGATTCTTCGGACTACGGCAAGATTTCACCCATGCCTGTATGGCGCATTACCCTTCAAATTCGTAAATGACTACTGCGCATTGCGCTGAGTGGCGAACCTAAAGGATCACCACCAGCTCAGCGCTTTTCGTAAGGGTACAGGGTTTCCGAGTCGTTTTCTCCTCAATATTGGGTCTCTTTACACTGTACGCTGTACGCGCCCGTCAGCACCGCGGTACCGGAATCTTGTACCTACAAAATGGACCAATCAGAAATGAGGAAGCCGCCGCTAAATACAGCCATGTTAGAAAGCTGAATATGGCAAAAGCAGCAGCTGCTGCTTTCTTTACGTCTGCGTTCCACGTGTGCCATACCGAATAGTGAGCCGCGCGTTTCGCTGGTTCATTCAACAGGTTTAACACTACTTAACAATTAGTTACCCGATAAATCATAATGTATGTTATATTTCTCTAGGTTTAGACGAACAGGGGACAGGTCAGTCAGAACAATGCAGAACCGTGCTACCGTCTCCGTAACCGCCGTCGTCGCCTATTCATACATTGCTGCGACGCGCCTGCTGTACGCTATATTTTTAAGGGACCGTAATGCTACGGAAGGTTTGACGGCTGTGTGAATGAAGCGTTGTAACACTGTCACGCCGGACGTTTTATTTTCATTCGAATTGAATGGCATGGGCCTAGAGTGACATTATTCTGCTATTACATAGCGATATTTAATGCCACTAGAATCGAATGCCTTCCACAGTCGGATGACTTCGAGAAACTCATCATGCTTCACACTCCGAGCGACTGTACGCTCGCTAACCCCGATGGAAGGCAAAATGTGACATGGAGCGTTCGTACTTTAGGAACCACTCATGCAAACAGGTTATTATTTTTCGTGTTTTACGGCATCTGTCATTTTGATGAGGGAAGGGCTATGCGGCAGGCTGTGACACAATGTTTTTACGGTCCACCTAGTGTCATCTGGCCGCCATCGCTTGACTAGTCTGCTATACTGGCACCTGTGTTCACGTACAGAGCGAGGTACGCGGCTACTAAGCGCTTCGCCTGCTGCAACTGAGCGTCGTCGTTCAGCGATGCCTTGTCGGTCATACTGTGTGTGTTCAATTTATCGGCTATGACCAACTCTGCGGCTATGACTACTAAGCTGGCTAAGCTTTGCCTTAGCTTAGTGTAGCCAAAATTCTGTAACAGAAGATTTATATGCGTGTTATTTCAGTGAACCGAGGCTACAGATTTGTTTCAAATGAATTACCTTAAATAACCCTTACATCATCTTTCAGACACTCACACATACCTTGTTCAACATTTCTTGCCGTTTTCTTTTTTTGAATGATCGCCTATATTGTCATGACTGCATGCCATCAATTTGTTTCACTGTAGCACCATCACGGGTCGACTGGCCTGTCCACTCTTGCACCAGTCACTTCATCATGGAATACCAACTAGCCCGGTCTCACACCGTGATTCATTTCATTTTTTATCTAGTTCGCTGAGAAGAGGCGAGCACCACGCCCAAGGGGAGGGAGTTTGATGAGGCCATTAAGCACAGTGAAATTAGATAACCGCATGAGGAGGGTGGTTCCGGTGTCTGCGATTGATCCGCTTCCCCGCACTTAGCTTGCAGGGGCTTTACAAAAAACACTGCAGTGTGCATCGGAAGTCTAAAAATCCCGCTGAAATGGACCCTGATCAAAGTAAGGTTTCCAGAGAAAGGTTGTATAAATGTTGAAAGCTCTGGATAGCGTTGTACCACCACACAAAAGCTTTCATTAGGCTCAAATAAATTCATGCCCCTGGCAATTACTTGCAACCAGTGCTACAGTGATCGGCGTCCAAGGATCTTCTATTTTTTTTCAGAATGGGCCGTTTCCGCGTATTCAAAAGAATGTTCAGTTTTATTCGGCATAATATTGCCTCCCCAGCGCATACACGTTACATTGACGTGGTGAGGTTTTCTCGTTTGGTGACGTAGCGTGACAGACAAGCAAGGTGGTCGCAGCCCGAAAAAGTTTGGCAATAGTAATGGTTGAACGCGCTGTCAGGAACGGAGGAAGCCTAAATGCCGTGAAGAAGAAACTAGGAATTGCCAAGAATCAGATGTATGCGTTAAGAGACAAAGCCGGCAATATCATTATTAATATGGATGAGATAGTTGAAGTGGCTGAGGAGTTCTACAGATATTTATACAGTACCATTGGCACCCACGACGATAATGGAAGAGGGAATAGTCTACAGGAATTTGAATTCCCCACAAGTAAGGCCGGAAGAAGTAAAGAAAGCCTTGGGAGCTGTGCAAAAGGGGAAGGCAGTTGGGGAGGATCAGGTAACAGCAGATTTGTTGAAGGATGGTGGGCAGATTGTTCTAAAAAGCTGGCCACCCTGTATACGCAATGCGTCATGACCTCGAGCGTACCCAAATCTTGCAAGAACGCTAACATAATCCCAATCCATAAGAAAGGAGACACCAAAGACTTGAAAAATTATAGACCGATCAGCTTACTGTCCATTGCCTACAAAGTATTTACTAAGGCAATCGCAAATAGAATCAAGGACACCTTAGACTTCTGGACACCTTAGACTTCTGTCAACCAAAGGACCAGGCAGAATTCCGTAAAGGCTACTAAACAATATACCATATTCACCCTATCAATCAGGTTATAGAGAAATGTGCGGAAAATAACGAACCCTTATATATAGCTTTCATTGATTACGCGAAAGCGTTTCATTCAGTCAGAACCTCAGCAGTCATAGAGGCATTAGAGAATCAGGGTGTAGACGAGCCATATGTAAAATTCTGAAATATATCTATTAGCGTGTTTACGGGGGCTATTCAGAGGCTTGGATTGGGAGGAATTGGGGATAAGATTTAATGCAGAATACCTTAGTAACTTGGGATTCGCTGATGATATTGCCGTGATTAGTAACTCAGGGGACCAATTGCAATGCATGCTGACTGACCTGGAGAGGCAAAGCAGAAGAGTGGGTATAAAAATTAATCTGCAGAAAACTAAAGTAATGTTTAACAGTCTCGGGAGAGAACAGCAGTTTACGATAGGTAGCGAGGCAGTGTAAGTGGTAAGGGAATACATCTACTTAGGGCAGGTAGTGACCGCGGATCCGGATCATGAGACTGAAATAATCAGAAGAATAAGAATGGGCTGGGGTCCGTTTGGCAGCCATTCTCAGATCATGAATAGCAGGTTGCCATTATCCCTCAAGGGAAAAGTGTATAACAGCTGTGTCTTACCATACTCACCGACGGGGCAGAAACCCGGAGGCTTACGAAAAGGGTTCTACTTAAATTGAGGACGACGCAACGAGCTATGGAAAGAAGGATAGCTGTGACATTAAGGAAGAAAAGAGCAGATTGGGTGAGGGAACAAACGCGAGTTAATGACATCTTAGTTGAAATCACGAAAAAGAAATGGGCATTGGCAGGACATGTAATGAGGAGGGAAAATAACCGATGGTTATTAAGGGTTACGGACTGGATTCCAAGGGAGGGGAAGTGTAGAAGGGTCGGCAGAAAGTTAAGTGGGCGGATGAGATTAAGAAGTTTGCAGGGACGACATGGCCACAATTAGTGCATAACCGGGGTAGCTGGAGAAGTATGGGAGAGGCCTTTCCCTGCAGTAAAACACGTTGTGGGGCTAGTTGGTGCATAGCTTTCAATAGGTGAAGCGCCAATAGCCTGTCCTCTCTGTATTCCTTCTTGTGTGCCGTCACTATTGGCGCTTCACCTATTGAAACCTTTCCCTGCACTTGGCATAACCAGGCTGCTGCTGCTGTTGCTGCTGCTGCTAATGATGATGATGATGATGATGATGATAAAGATGATGAGGAGGAGGAGGAGGAGGAGGAGGAGGATGAATTATCATGCAAGAAAGGGACCCTGACTGCATGGCCTGTCACACTCCCGAGACAATAGCACACGTACTTTGCGTGTGCCCTCAATATGCGGCCGTCTTAGAAGTAAGTGGGTGGTACATAACTTCCGAGGGGTGCGGCGCAAGTTTAAAGTATTCGAAGAAATAGCAGGAGGTAGAAAAAGCGCCAGACTTGCAACTAATTTTACTTCATGAAGCATATAATGCATAGGTACAGAAAATACACGTGCTCAACCATGACGCGAGCGGTGATACTAGGAGTTGCAGTTACTTTTCTGAAGGTGGATTTAAATAAATCTCGCATAAAGCAGCTTTAACAACCACGTTACAAGGCGGCGCCTAGCTGGTTTCTCGTCCTATTTAGTTTCTAGCGTCGGCGATAAGCTTCTTCAAACGATCAAACATCTGAAGGTTGGAATTAATAAAAGCCAGTTGATAGGAGGAGAGTACAAGTGATTGCATATTGGCACAAAGCGTCTCGCAACTGCAAGTTGGTTGCGCGGATGCACAATGTTAACCCTTTGTTGCATGCGGAATAATTACGTGCACGAACTGTGATTTTTTCTTGTTTCGTGTCTTTCTGCATCAGGAAAAACGGGAAAAATTTTTTCATCTCTTTCAAATGTTTATTTTGGAAGATACAGAATGTCCACTACAGTGGACAACATGAATACCAGCTCCGGTAGGGGAAAGTAGAAATGTTTATGTTTGCCTTTTCCACCAGGCAAAGTTCTTCCAATAACAAAAGGGCACTTTACCCTTCATTATGAAATAAAAAAAAACTGTCACTTTTGCCGTCAATGCACAAGAACACTTTGCACTTCCCGCAGAGGTATGTTGTCTTCCGCTTGCAGCCATTCATTTTGCACCTTTGTGCTGCACACGTTTGCTGGCGGGGGAAGTGGCTTACGCTGTCGTACCGCACGTCTGCGGACACCGAGCTTGCTTTCGCAGGCGGCCTTCGTTTCGCTGCGGCTGAGCATGCTAGTGCATTAGAAAAATCAGTTTCGTCAACAGTGGTCCTTGACTCTGCCTTGATCAGTGCTATCGCCACCGATAACTTGAAGTGGCTTAGCTGCATCTTACACTCTGCTGCAACACAGCGGTATAGCAGCCATGCGTTTACGACAGCCAAATCGGTCAGGTGAAAAATTACTCTTTTGTACCATTTTTTTGTCTTGAGGTGGGTCCGGTACATAGAAAGCAGCATGTCACACTTGTCGACGCCGCCCATATTTTCATTGTACCTTGCGATTAGTGCAGGGCTTTCGACCTCAACGTATTTTTTTTTGTTTTCGGTCAAACCGCCTCACTTTTACAAGTGGGTTGACACCATGCACATTTGAGGCCACCATTACAAGCCTGTTATCGTACCACTCACAAACAATGATGCCATGCTCTCTATCGACTTTGTAGTCGAACGAGCCCCTGCCTTGTTTTCTCAGCTCTTTTTCAGGCATCAACGGGCATTTAGCTGCCCTGTTTCTGCGCAGGGTGCATGTCGCATGCAGTCCCTTATCCTTTAGGTGTGCCAGGAGCTCTGGGGACGCAAAGAAATTGTCAAAAAAAAGGAACGTACTTGGAGGTACAGCTCTGGCAAGGCGCAGCACTACGCGTCCTGACGGGCCAATAGTCTGGGGTGCGTCAGGCGGGTCGGACTTCAGGTTGTCTCCGTGAAACTCTATTTCGTGAACATACCCGGACTGACCGGCCCTTACCCAGACTTTGTATCCCCATTTTTTTGGCTTGTTTGCCATGTACACCTTTAGCGAGTGCCTTCCTTTGAAGGGGATGATCTGCTCATCTATTGCCTGGCAAGACTCTGGTTCAGCCAAATTCTTGAATGAAGCATTCAGTTGGTCGATCATTGGACCAACTTTCTGGAGGCGATCGAAGCCTTCCTCAGAACTCTTCTTTTCTAAAGCAGCATCGTTGAGGTGAAGAACTGATAATATTTCCTCCCATCTGTTCACCGTTATTGCGTCAGCAACCATGTCCTGCCTAGTGTTTGAGGACCAGTACGAACGCCTAAAGGAGATGTCGACTATTGACATGTACATGCATATGCCCAAAAAAACCTCCATTTCATTCTTTGTTATCACCTTCATTTTTGGACGATTAGATATTCTGTGCCTGTTAGATTCAAATGTTAGCAGCTCAATGAGATCCTCACCATACATGAGCTTGAACATTTTCAGTGCAGTTTTGCCTTCAGCAGCTGCAGCCTTAGGCTTCAGCTCGTTGTGCACTTTGGTGCAATGAGGAATATCTTTCTTATCCCAACGCCATACCTTCGGCTTTTCCTTCTGAATGCGACGCTGTTTTGGTGCGCCCTCGCCTTCAGCATCGCTGTCAACGTCTTCCTCCTCACTCGCACTGCTATCGGTTATATCACTCCATCTGTCCACTTCTACTTCGTTCTGGCTATCATCTTCACTGTCAAGGCGATCATCGTCACTACCAGATGGCAAGTCTTCTCCAAGTAGCGCATTCACCTGGTCCCGTGGCAACGGGACATCCAATAGTTTATCGATTTCCGCATCGGTTAATTTCTTCTTTGAAGCCGGAATCCTCCTAATGAGAACAAAGTAAAGCTGCGTTAAAACCTATATAGAACATAATAAATAATGCACTCAAATCTGAGCAGCAGCAGTAAACCCTTACGAAAAGGCTCACATGGGCATGTCGTTTTCCCGCCATGCATGGTGTCCACCACAGTGGACATTTGAAAGAAGTTGTTCGGAAAACTGACCTATGTTTTACTCAGTCGTAATATCAATGGCGCGTACCTAACAGTATCTCTTTTCTTGTTTCCGCATAATTATACATCGCAAATTAGGGAAATGTGCGAATGGTAAGCCAAAAAGTGAAGACAAACGTCACTTACCCGCTCGAGCAGGGGGCAGCCATCTTCGTAGCAAAATGTCGAGGCAGCCGCAGTATGGTGGCGCCATCTAGCGCATCGAAAACGCACCTTTTTTGTCCACTGTAGTGACCAGCATGCACAGGAGCACCGGGCGTACACTGAACGTGCTCTAAAAATCGCAGAAATTTGTCCACTACAGTGGACACCATGCAACAAAGGGTTAATCTTGCCTTTAGCAAAATATGCAAATTGTCCAAAATATGTCCTACGCTAAAGAAAGCAAACCAGGACCAAACTCTATGAATTATGCAGCGCAGTATATGCAATGCACAAGAAATGCCATGTATGAGATACCCCAGCTTGCAACCAGCTAAATAATACGCAAGCGGGGCGGTGTTACAATGGAAGGGCTCGAGAGCACAATTCGACCGTAAATAACAATGCGGGAGGGGGGGGGGGGGGTCATCTGGCATAACATTGAAAACGTAAGAAATGCCGTCCGTACCTACATGACACGAAGTTTCTCTGACGTTACGGAGATGAACTAAATAGTAAGATATTAGAGGCGTTTTACATTGCTAGGACCGAGGGCACGTGCATAAGCTGTCCGTCAGTGGCACTTGCCGACAAAAAGAGTGCATTTATGAGGCGATAGGGAGTTCTTGAGGATACGGTGGTAGTATTCGTGTTCTATGTGCACAAACACTGTTTCTTCAAATAAAATTTAGTTGGATGTTTGGCGCCTGTTCGTCGTACATGTTGATCTGTTCGTCCTCATCTCTTCAGCGTTGTTTTTTTTAAGTATGTTACAACACCCAGCCAGCATCAAACACCTGCTGTTTGAAAATGAAGCTTGGTTTGGCGACCTTTGGCGGGGTTTCATACCTCGTAGGTTTGAGTTCATGTTAATGATGCTCAGCCGAATTTTATAAGCCTGAATGTCGGTGAAATAAAATTAAAACTATATTGCGAACACATCGGACTGACTTCTCTACAAGATTGAGATCCTTACCACTTAATAATATTAATGACTTAATATTACCACTTAATGATAATATTTACCTTCAGGCCAGCAAGACTGCATTTCTCCCGGGCAAAGTCTTCGTCAATTGTGCAATTGGTGCGTTGAAACAAGAATGTTATTTTGTACTTCACATTGTTTTCAAGTCTCTGAAATTAAATCAAATAGAGTGTTAGCGTAGTTTTGGTTATATGGCGAATACCATTTCTTAAGTACAGATCTAGTTTTCTTTTTGTAAGCGTTGCAGCTTCTCGAGAAGGCAGTAGAACAATAAGAAAACAGGCTGCAGGTCATCTCATTGGATGGGTTCTATTGTTACGGTCTACACCCCAATTCATATAGCTATGGAAACAAGCTAGAATGCACATGAAGATGGAAACTTAAATGAGGCGTAGACGAACAATGAATGTCCCTTTAGGCCAACGTTTCGGCAAGTCTTCGTCAAGACACTAACTGCTTTCCTTAGCAACGTTTTTATTTACGCGTAACTCACTGTTTCCTATCCTCAATGGGAAGCAGTAATACAATAATGTGGAGCATGGTGCTACGTAGCTAACGTTACAAAATGTAGTACAGGGATCGGTGACTCGGAGATGAAGAAAGGGTAGTTCGAAGTTGTGAGATTAAAGGCGACCAACGCAGGCGCTGGTTTCGAGTTCGGTTGAAAAGAAAAAATAACAGCCCGAACCGGAAAACCACATGAGGACGCGAGGAAGTGTGGCCTATCCCAAGCAGGAAATTTAACTAATGTATCTTGTATTCGAAAAGGGTGGGAAGGAAGATAAATACTAGGTAGGCAGAGGTATTAGGTTCAGGGTCCTTCAATCGCTTTATTAGGAAGTGTATTAGGTAACACTGGCTCGGTCGAGAGGAGAAAAAGAAAAGTGAGTGAGCATAGATGTATATATGTCTAAAAATTGATAATTAGGGGCTTTAGGGCATATTCGTGTGATTATTACGAACAATGAATTCATGTTCTCTCTTTCAAACATTTATATTTATGGTTGGAGTATAATAAACTTGTGAAAGGAGATCAGACAACCCATACTTACTATCGCTGGAAGAGCGTTAGTTTGATGTAGGTTAAAAATTTTATTCATCGAAGTTATATCCTCACAGGTGGAAATCCTGTGCCACTCTTTAGTAAGTTTGTTTGCCATGTCCGCGTGGTGATAATTTACTCTAACGACAGATCGGCGGCCCTGTGTCGCTGAAGTAATGTTTGTGGGAGAGTGAATATTCGAGCGGGTAGATAATGTTTGAAACTGTGCAGGAAAACCTAGATATAATTTTGTGCGAATAATTGCCTGCAATGTTTTAATGTTTATGCCTATTTCAGGTGTTTGGTAGCCTTACATCTCGGGCGAACACAGGCTGCTTTATTGATGGACTGAGGGTTTACTCTTGCATTTTAAGCTGTCTTTATTGTTTCTTTTGCGCCGGTATGCAACTTTTGGTGTGCAAGAGAACGTTTCATAATTTGACCATTTCTTGATATGATTCAAAGGCTCATGTTACTTACTTCGAATTAGAGTTTCAATTATTTCAACAGAAACACTCTCCGATTATTCGACCATTACTCTATCTTGATATGTCCCTGACGGGTGCAAGAATATGCTTAATATGGAAGTAGTGGAAAGAAGCGCTCTCAAAGTACCTCATGAGATAGCAAGCAAGCAAACACCTCTAAACTGAACCTCTTAATACTGAAGATAGTTCTTACTCAACTATTTTGAATTCGAGTATAAACTTAGTGCGATAAAAACCCCAGAGACAAGAAAGGTGGACAAAGACAAGCGCTATTCACAAATGTTTAATGGAACGATACAATGGAACATATTGTTACAGGCTACTCTTTGCGTAGAGAGGGTTTATTGGGACGCAACGGACGGTCTTGAGCACCAGCCAAGGTTCCGTTATCGCTAAGTGAACGTCTTCTTCCCTCTCTGACCCCGTGTCCCACTACTGCTGGCGGCACATACCCAAATCATACAAGCCTTTCACGCTTGTAACGCATCCCCACGCGCAGACGAAGCCCACCGGGCAAGTCAAACAGCATCTCGAGCGGTGCAGGTCTTTAAGCGGGCGACATGAGTCGTTCACTCTTCGAAGAGGGTCGACCATTTGAAAGGAGACGCGCTCTGTGGTACTTCAATTCGCTCATACGGTCTAACACAACGTAAGGTCCAACATAGTGCGCCAGTGTCTTTTCGCACAACCCACGTTTTCTGGTGAGCAGCCGCAGCCACACTAAGTCAGCTGGATCATGTGTGACGCGTCTGTGTCGGTGGTCGTAACGTGCCATCGAGCTATCTTGTGAAGTTAGAGTGCACAAATAAGCAAGGCGGCGGATGTCTGCACAACAGATGGTCTCGGATATGCAGGTATCATGGCGCTTCATAAATGGGAAGATCGTATCAAGGGTATAACGTGGCGACCGAGCGTAAAGGAGAAAGAAGGGGCTGTAGCCGATAGTTTCGTGCTCGGTGGTGTTAAATGCATAAGTAACGAAAGGTACAACGCTGTCCCAGTTCTTCTGATCCGTCGAGAGAAACATGGACCACATGTTCGTGAGAGTTCTGCTGGTACGTTCCGTAAGGCCGTTCGTGGATGTTACGGCGAAGAGCGTCGAAAACTTGAACAACACAGACGAAGCATCTCTTCAACCACATCTCCAGTAAATAGTCACCCACGATCGCTAATAACGACTTTAGGAGCGCCGTGTCGTAGAATGATAAAACGTAGCAAGAAAAGGCGCAGGTCGGCTGCAGTGGCCGGCGGCATTGCAGCCGTCTCACAGTAGCGTGCCAGCTGGACAGTGCGCACTGCGATCTAACGATTTCCGTTAGAGGACTGTGGAAACGGGCCGAGAAGCTCGATGCCGATTTGCTCGAATGGAGTCCTTTTGGGTGGCAGAGTGTGTAGTCTACTAGGAGGAGTACTTGTGGGACATTTAAGAAGTTGACATTTGTGACGTTGACATTTGTTGCAGCTAGACGCGTAGTGCCGCGTCGTCTGACGCATATTGGCACAGTAAAAGATTTATTGAAAACGGCAAAGTATTCTAGCTGCTCCCAAATGACCGGAGGTGGGTTCCTCATGCATAGCCCGCAAGATGGGAGTGCGCAGACTTTCCGAGTCCACCAGGAGATATCGTGAGCCTCTGGTAAAATAGTTTTTGTATAGAAGCCGATTACGTGTACAAAAACGACTGGCTGTTGATTTCTCTTTGGCAGTATGCCGTTGTTTTAAAGTGTCGTCGTTTTGCTGATCAGTCCAAAAGGTATTCAGGTTAGAAAATGTGGGCTCCAAGGATACGACGTAATGGTCAAAGTTGTCTGCATCACAGTCCATCGTGGGAAGCGATAGCCGCGACAGGCAGTCTGCATCAGCGTGCTGTCGACCCCTTGTATAGGAAACGGTGAAGTCGCACTCTTGTAGACGGTGTGTTTAGCGCGCAGGCCTACCAGGTGGATGACGAAGCTTGACGAGGCCGCGCAAGGAGTGATGGTCTGTGATGATGGTGAAAGGGCGTCCATAGAAGTATGATTGAAAGCGCTCTACTGCGAAAATCACCGTGAGACGTTTCTGTTCTGTGACGGTAGAATGGCGCTCGGATTTGCTTAGACAGCCACTCGCATACGCTACGACGTGTTCTTTGGTGTCGAAGCATTGAATAACAGCGCCGACACAAATAGCGCTAGCATCCGTAGGCAGTTCTGTGGGAGCCAAAGAGTCGAAATGTTAGAGAACTGGATGGGACGTCAAACGGAACTTCATTTCCCGAAAAGCATACGTGAATTCTGCAGTCCAGTCAAAGTGAACGCCTTTCTGAAGCAGACACGTCAGCGGATGCGCGATGTGACCAAATCCAGGAATAAACCGACGGAAGTATGAGCAAAGGCCAAGAAGCTTCATAGCTCTTTTACTGAGCGTGGTTGCTTAATGGCTTCGACCGCAGCGGTTTTCGTTGGATCAGGTCTTATGCCCTCTTTGTCCACTAAGTGGCCTAGAACTCTGTTTGGCGTTCTCTAAAGCGATATTTCTTGGAGTTTAATACCAAGCGTGCTTTGCCTAGACACTCTAGTACAAAGCTGAGGCGACCTCTGTGTTCACTAAACGTGCGTCCGAAAATCGTGACATCGTCCAGGTAATACATGGAGACTTCCCACTTCGAACCAAACTGAATGGTGACCATGAAGCGCTCAAAAGTTGCAGGCGCGTTACACCGCCCTAATGGCAACACATTAAATTTGAAAAGTCCGTCTGGTGTAACAAATGCCATTTTTGCCTTGTATGCCTTGTGCATCTGCATCTGCCAATATCCGGACCCCTAGTCTGCACTCGAAAAGTAAGAGGCCCAAAAAGGCCTCATACTAGAGCATCATGAATCCGTGTGTAAAGGGCATATGTCTTTCTTGGTAACGGAGTTGAGCCGGTGGTAATCGACGCAAAATATCAATGTGCCACCTTATTTTTTGACTGGAATTACTGGGGCGGCCCACGGACTACTTGACTCTTCGATAAAATTTTTCTTTAGCATGTCGTGGACTTGGTCATTGATCACCTTGCACTCCGAAGATGACACCCGGTATCGCTTTTGTCGCAGGAGCTGGTGAGATGCCGTGTCTATGCCATGCTGTACACGAGGAGGGAGAAATGATGGCGGAGCCTCTTGCTGGGAAATGTCGAAGTCTGCGAAGTGTTTTGTAGAATATTTGCCGTTAATTAGTACTGATCCATTTGTTTATCAAAGCCATCATGGAAGTGTCCGTGGTACATGCATCCGAATGGGACTCATCCTTGGCCTCGGGGGCTTCTGCAAGGATGGCGAGCGCCAATACTTGATGTTCACGAATAGCCGCAAGTTTGTTCTGAAAGGATGGTGAACGCCAGTACTTAATGTTCACGAATAGCCGCAAGTTTAAGACCATCCGGCAATATTGTGGGCTCATTGGAGCAATTTATCGTCCGTACGACAGTACTCCCGTCGATCACCGACAGCGTACAATAGGACACCAGAACATTCTTCTTAATGCAACTAAGGTGAACGGGCTCTACAGTAGCGCCAAATGTTCTGTCGGGTGCAGAAGAGCAGGCGACTGGGAGACATTTGGCACACAACGGCGGTACGACGGTCACTAGGGACACACAAAGGGCAGTTTCCTAACACGGCTGGTGTTCCACAAATACGACCGGAAGGCTGGAATCTAAAGTAATTTCTCCCGTTCGGAAATCGACATTGGCACCGCACAGCTTCAAAAAATCGAGGCCCAGAATTACATCATGCGTAGCATGAGGTAAAACTATGAACTCCACGCTAAACGTTTCAAACCCAAGCTAATTGCTGCACTGCACACACCTACAGGGTAGAATAGTTCTCCACTGACTCCACGAAACACTTCGGCACGGTTATATGAAAGCAGCACTTTTCGCCCTAGCAGACTTTTGAATGCGTAACTCATTACGGAAAGGGTCGCTCCAGTGTCCACTAAGGCCATTGTTGAGATGTCGTCTACACGTACACAAACCTTATTTTTAAACATGCAATCTTGCAAAGGCATTTCTGTCATAATCAAAGACTGTCCAACGGCCTCACCTCCTAAGGCCGCGCTGACTAGTTTTCCGTCAAGGACGACGGCTAGCGGTGTCGGGGAAAGGGTCACCGGCTTACGCAATTGGCGGGCGGTGGTGTCAAGCTCCGATCTGACGCCGGTGAACGGTTTTCCAGCATTCCCAGGGTCTCATTGGACATACCTCGTGGATATGTGTACGCATGGTCAACGCGTTGCTGGCCAGATATTGTTGATCTGTCGTACCTCGGCGGCTGGTGGCGTTGTGGGGCCACGTTGTAGTACCTGGCGATGTAGCCCTCGATACAACAGTTGTAGCATAAGAGCAGAGGATGCTAGACTAAATGCCGCTCAAAGCGCTCAGCTGGTAGAGGTCGTCGAACCGGACACGGCACCTCAGTATACTCAACAGGAGCCGTCCGCCTCTGTGCTTCCCGGCTAGGGTGAAAGCATTGCCCATATCGCTATTCTGACGGATATGCCTCCGGACGTGGCCACGTCCTTCCAGCCCCATCGACGTCCGTGCCAAACAGAGACGGTGGCAGAATAGCGCATGGTACTGTGGGCACTGAGTGATATACTGGCTACGTAGCCGGCGGTTGAACTGTAAGGCACACTAGTTCCTTGTGTCGCTGCAGTGCTTCGCGTACTTTTTCCCAAATAGTAGAGGCAAGGTCAGTGGACGGGCTCGTGTCCACTCTGGCGACAGTTGTAACGTTTGCCAGTCGCCCAAATTCGGGCGCAATACGACGTGTATTTACAGTCTCAAATGCAGCGCAGTGACGCAAGCCATCTGAGACAGAAGTGAGGTCTTCTCTACCTATAAGAAAATTAGACTTCTTCTGCGATGCCTTTCCGACGATGTCCAACTCGGTCATCCTCAGACATCCGCGGGTTTATGATCTTGCACAGCTTGAGTATTTCTTCATTATAGGTAGTACATGTCCCTGTCGGAGTTTGAGCTGTTTGGGGAAGTATTCTCTCCACACGTTTCCTTTTTGGCATCACAGTTGCCAACCACATCAGTGCGGTTTCTCTCAAAAATACGACGACGTTATCAAGCTTCGTGACCGAGTTCCAGTAGTTATATCGGCTAACCGTATTATAGTAGGTAAGCCACTCGCCCACGTCTTCTCCCGCTCTTCCCGCGATCGAGCATGGTGTGCGGCAGATCCTGGCGTTGAGCTTTGCATATGTTCAACTGGCGCGGGGTCTGGTCCACGGTTCTGTGGCATGGTGACAGTTGTCGGCGAGAGACTGGCTAGACGGCGGCTCAGGCGAAGTTCAATTGGTTGCGACTGCGTATTGCGGCGACGTCATGTACCCTGCACCTCCACCACTCTGTTAGGGCTACTGTCGGTGTATAGAGGATTGGATGAAGGAATGAACTTTATTCCCCTTTAAGAGAGGGGAAGGGCCGGAGGAAGAGGGAGAGGTCTAAGTGCTCCAGTCCCAGCAGGCGTGCGTCACCACATTATGTATCTAGACGTTCGTCTACCAGTCTGGTAGGCCTCCGCTATTTCCTCAGCCCACCTCAGGACACGGTCCTGTAGGGTGGGATTGGAGCTGCGCAGGGCAGTCTCCCGCAGCTCCCCCTACTAATTAAGGGTTTGAGCGTGCAGGGGGGGAGGGTTATGGGGCACTGCCACATGATATGGCAGGGGTCTGCTATAGGGACAGGGCAAATGCAACACTTGGGTGTCGGGTATGTGGCGGGAAAGAATAATTGCAAAGTGCGCGGGGTAAAAAAGTGTGAGTTTGAAGCTGGCGACACCGTATTTCTCTCTGGCGCGTTCTCGGCACAGAGAGAGGTGGATACAATAGGTGTTGGTGTCGGCAATGTGTGCAAATTTCATAGAGGGTTTATTGGGACGCAACCGTCGGCCCTGAGTGCGAGCGAGGTTCCGTTATCGCTAGGCGAACATCTTTTCCCGTCTCTTAACCCACTTCCTACTACTACTGGCGGCATATAACCAGATAATGCAATCCTTTCACGCTTGTAACAATATATCCACTGGTCACGCATGCGCATGCCAAGCAAAAGAGAACAGGTACATGCACATCAAAGGCGGTTGCGTAAGAAGTCAAATTAGGCACTTAGTAATGAGATAGAAGGCTCACTTATACACCTATATCTATTCTTCATAAAGAAGGCCTCAAGTGCAAGCCAAAAAGAGACGTTGCTGCTCCTGCCAAGAATAGTAGTCTCAAAAAATCGCGCATCACATACACACGCGGTAGCATGAGCCAGCAATTGTACGCCCTTATCCTAATTTTTTCTTTAGTTTTTGTGCATGTCGCCTTCAACAGTCATTCGTGCAATGTAGAATTTTCGCCTGATTGACCATTTAAGGGAACATTATAGTCGAGTGCGCCAATGCGTCGGGATATATTGTAGGGTCCGAAATAGCGAGGTAAGAGTTGCTCGCTAAGCGGTCGCCGGCGTATGGGAGTGCAGACCAAAACACGGTCGCCGTGGTGGTACATGACGTCGGGTCATCGAAAATAGTATTGTCGACTGTCAGTTCTCTGCAGGTTCTTGATGCACAGGCGGGCGAGCTCTCCGCCTTTTTCGGCACGCTGGAGAAAGGCGGTAACATCGAGATCCTCTTCATCCGTGACGTGGAGAAGCATGGCGTCGAGAGTGGTCATCAGGTTCCTGACGTAAACGAGCTGGAATGCCGTGATCGGCGTTGTTTCTTGCACTGCGGTGGTGTAAGCGAAGGTTACCTAAGATAGGACGGCATCCCGCGTCTTGTGTTCGACGTCTGCGTACATTACAAGCATGTCGGCAAGCGTCTTGTTCGTCCGCCCCATAAGACCATTTGTCTGCGCGTGGTAGACAGTTGTCCTCCTGTGGCTTGCGTGGCTGCATTGCAAAATGCTTTGGAGGAGCTCTGCAGTGAGGGCCTTTCTTCTGTCAGTGTGGAGGACTTCTGGGCACTATGTTACAGCAGCACGTTCTCTACGAAGAATTTAGTTACTTAAGCAGCACTATCTTTAGACATAGATTCTGTTTTGTGGTACCGGGCGACGTAGAAAGTAGCCACAATAATCCAGTTGTTTCCAGATGTTGACGTCAGGAAGGGCCCCAACAAATCCATCCCAATCTGGGGAAATGGGCGGGAAGGAGACTCGATTGGATGTAGAAATTACGCCAGCCTTGTCGGTGGTGTGTTGCGTCTCTGACAGTGCTGAGATGCCTTGACGTAATGGACGACGTCGACAGTCAGGCGTAGCCAATAGTACTTGTCTTGTAGTCTTACGACCGTGCCGGCAAAGCCGCGGTGCCCGGTTGTCTTATCATCTTGCAGGGCGTGGATCACTTCTGACAGGAGTTCTGCGAGCACAACGAGAAAGTAGTTTGAGTAGGCTGGTGAAAAGTTTCCAGGACGTCATTCCTTAAGAAAAACAAATTCAGTCCGCGTCTAAATGCCCTCGAGACAAAGTCGGTCTTGCTTTCCAAGTACTCAGCAAGGATTCTGAGCTATGGGTCCGGTAGTTTCTGCTCGGCAAAGTTGCCTGCACCCACTGTACCTAAGGCGGCGTCTACATCTCGGTCATAATGGGGCGGTGGGTCCACAAGAGCGCGAGAATGGCAGTCGGCATCAAAGTGCCTTTGTTCGGACTGCTAGATAACAGTGATGTCATATTCTTGCAATATGAGGCTACGCTGTGCCAGGCGACCTGAAAGATCACTTAAGTTTGCTAGCCAACACAACGCGTGATGGTCGCTTATAACTTTGAGCGGCCTGTCAAATAATTAAGGGCGAAATTTTGCTGTAGCCCAAATGATAGTAAGCATTCCTTTTCCGTCGTAGAACAATCACCTTCCGCTTTTGACAGTGACCGTGTAGGGTAAGCTATCACCCACTGAAGTCCACCTTTCATCCGGACTAGGACGACACCGAGGCCTAGGCTACTTGGGTTAGTGAGGATTTCTTTATCGGCTTGCTCGTCGAAGTGTGGAAGTACTTAGACGAGGACGATGCATGAAGAGTCCTTCATAGAGCATCTATATTAGGCACACATGCCAAGGAATATATGCACTGTCTTCTTGCCGATGCGTTGCTGGAAATCTGTGATAGTAGCTGCCTTCTGCGTCGCGTGAAGGCGTACTGCAGATTTGCTGATGACGCGGCCTTGGAACAGAAACTCATCTTAAGTGAAGCAGCACTTTCCCGGCTATAGAGTGTGCTCTGATGACTTGATTGCCTCGATTACAGTCGCAAGCCCCTAAGGAGATTGTCTAAATTTCCGGCGAAGATGACTACGTCATCTAACTAAACGAGACAGGTCCGCCACTCCATCACTCATCACTGCACTGTGTCCATCACACACTAGTACGTTGCAGGTGCCGAGCACAGTCCAAATGACATGAGCTTGAATTCGTAGAGGCCATCCGTCGTAATGAAGGCGGTCTTCTCACGATCCCTCTCGTCGACTTCTATTTGCTAGTAGTCAGTCTTGAGATCCATCAGTGAGGAGAATTTAGCGTTGCAAAGCTGGCCCAATGAGTCGTCCATCCGTGGGAAGGAGTATCCGTACTTCGTGATCGCGTTCAGTTGAGGATAATCGAGGCAGGAACGTACTATTGCGTCTTTTTCCTTCACCTAGATTACAGGTGATGCCCACGAGATTTTCGACACCTGGATCATGTCGTCGCGCAGCATTTTATGGAATTACTGCTGTAGAGCTTCACCTTCTCGCGTCGAAACTTGCTAAAGGCTCTGGCGGAGTGATCTAGCGCATTCTTCGGTTGCTATGCGGTGCGTTAAAACTGGTGTTTGTCTAATCCTCAAAAACGTCAAAAAGCAGTGTTTGCATCGTCGTAGAAGACTTCTGATCTGTTGCTGCTTACTTATAGGAAGACTAGGATTTTTGTCAAAGTCTGGTTCGGGAGCTATGGTCGTCAGGGTCGATGCGACAAACGCATTGCTGGTTTCTTCAATTTCTTCGATGTATGCGTTTGTCGTCCCCGTGTTGATGGGCTGGAACTCCTGGCTGAAATTTGTCAGCATCACTTTCGCTTACCCTGTGTGCAGTCGAGCGACCTCTCCTGCGATGCAAATTTCATGGTCGAGCAGTACATGTCGGTCGCCCTCGGTAACACCTTCTATGCCTGTGGGTGTTTCGCTACCGACAGAAATGACAATGCGGGAGCGAGGCGTGATGCTGAATTGGTCCTGAAGTAAACTCAAGGCACGCTGGCTGGAATGCATCTCCGTTGGTGTGGCTCGGTCCATGGAGAGCGGTATCGACTTCGACATGAGTTCGATGACTGCTCCCTGTTGGTTCAGGAAGTCCATGCGCACAATTACGTCCCGCGAGCACTGTTAGAGGACTAGGAAGGTCGCAGTATAGGTGCGCTCAAGAACTGCATTTCGTGTCGTACAGATTCCCGTCGGCGTATGAAGTGCCCTCGAGCTGTCCGAATTTGAGAGCCATCCCATGCAGTCCGGTATTTCTTCAAATTGGCGGTGAACATTCTACTGATGGCGCAGTAGTCGGCTCCTATTCCCACGAAGGCAGTAATTGCATGGGCTTCGATAAACACGTCGAGGTCGGTGGTTCTTTGTCTTGCGTTACAGTTACGTATTGGCATCGGATCCCGGCTGCATCGCGTTGACATATGGCTGATACGTGGCGTCGTCAAACCTTTGGCCGGTGCATTCTTTAATTCCAGCCTTCGTGGGGATGGTGGTGTGTCGTTATGTCATCGAGGTAGTCTCTTCGGCGTCTGTTGTGGCGGCAGATTATCTTTGTCAGTTCGACGAACAGGAACCAGGCCTCCATCGGTTGCTGCTTTTAGTTTTCCGAATATGGACTGACTGACCAGCCTCGGGCTCGACCAGTGTATAGCCGGCACTGCGGCGACAGGTAGGGGCGTGGGGTCGGCGAACGGCACCGTCGTCGGGGGCTCCACTGAGTGGCTTCGACGTATTCCGCGAACTCAAGAGGATAATCGCCATTCTCTGCACGTGACACGTTTATGGCAAACACTCGTAGTTGCATTGTGCGGCATGGGCACCGGCGACAGCCGTGAATCGCTTCTCTGCAGTGGTAACAGAGCGGGCTGTGATCGGGGATTCGCCAAACGTTATTCTTCGTTGAATTGCTGCGTTGAGCGATGGGTTGTTATGCTGGCGGTAACGGCTGTGGACGAAAGAAGTGGAATTTTGCCGGAGCTTCAATCACGTCCAGTGACCGCTGAAGCTGTTCTTTAACATTGTCAGCGAACGAGGCCACCTAAGGCTGCGACCATGGGCATAACTTCTGCAGCTGTTCAGGTGGGACCACTGTCATCGTCTCGCGCAGGTCGTCGGTGCATACCGCTTGAGCTTCGGCGTAGTTTGTTGTCAGCGCACAGTAGTTCTGTTGCTTGGAGAGCATATAAAGCGTCTTCCCGATTCTTTTGGCATTCGAAACAAACTCTGCGGCAGCCTTGGGTGGGTTTCGTATCGCCCTGCGAATAGCGGTGCTTACACACCCCGCATTAGGAACCGTGCTTTCCTGTCTTCAGACATGTCGGAGTCGGCGTGGTGGAAGATGCCGCTCATCTTCGACGTGGAGAGCATAATGTTCTTTCACTTGTTGTACTCGGGTTTCCCAGGGAACTTCAGCGCTTTCCTTGCGTACCGCACTCGTGAAGGCTTTCAAGATCTTTTCACAAACTCTGCACTCTCAAACAAGGTCTGAGCAGCGTCATACAAAGAAAAATATTCGTCGCGCAACTTGTCCTCCCCGCTGCAGTTGTTAAACGCCGCGGTCCTCCATATGTGCGCGGCGCAGGTTTCAGGGTTCTGAAACGATGATCGATGGAAATTCGGTGGCTACCGGAGCCTTCGAAGTACGATGGCTGCTGACGATGCTGACTCAGTCATCGTGGCTTTCGACTTGCTGTTTGTCTTCCGGGTCGTGACGGGTAGAAGTCCGAACACCGGAGGTAGGTTTTGTTGCCTATGGTTAGCACGATGGTCTGAGACAAACTCTTGAATCTGTATTCGGGGTTCAAGCTTTGATCACGCCTGTGCGGTGGCGTCCGGTGCATGAGCTCAAAACAGCCTTCCCAGTACGTCACCTTGTAGCGAAGGTCCAGGACACGCTAGCAAAACTGTGAATGACGAAACTAACTTGTGCCCTTAAAAGCACGTGACAATCAAAGCTCAACGATAGGGACGAATACATTCGACAGTCGGCGAAAATCTCATCTGCGTATCAAACGCATCGACTTTTAATCATGACTCATCGAAGGTTCTAATGTAAACGCTCGGTGTGACATTGCTTCAAGAAAGTTCCACAGAAATCGTGTCACGCATACAATCAGATAAAAAAGTTCAATGACAACTGTCAATGGCTAGAACTATCGATAACATTCGAGAAACTTCTGATACATGCAGGCGCGTCCGGCGCCTTGTGATAACGTTTATCATTTGTTCGCCGGTGAGAAGCGGTGACCAAATAAAGGTAAAAAAGTACGCGTGTCACCATACAGAGAAGTACCTGTGTACTCACATGGAAATAAATCGTGCTATGATTCATTGCAGCATACTCTAGGCAATAGCGGCGCCATGAGCGGCGGCAAATAGAGGTTAAGTACTTCTTTCACTTTGCCGTCACCGCCGACAAGCAAGGTAGGTAGCGATGGTATGCTCGAATAATATTTCTCCAAGAAGGATATATGTGGCAACTGATGATGCATGAAGCATTCGCTCAGGACGCGTGACTGAGAACAATATGCTTAGTTGTTACTAATGCTCTCTTTGTAATTTGTTAGACCTATTTGATAGTGTGAAATCAACTTGTTATTCGAATGGACACCAGGGCGATAAAAAATTAATAATTATCTTGAGAAAGCTGCATAATACTCGAAAATTCTGCAAAATATTCCATATTTGAATCGATATTATTCGATCTTAGCACCGTTTGATTCTTGCTTTTTGTGGTACCATTCGATTCTTATTTTGAATTGGTCGCAACAACTCTTACTCTCCCAATATCTTAAGTAAATTTTTCTTAACAGCCTGTACGCAACTTACAAAAATATGTTGCCACATCACGTTCTAAGAAATGCACCCCGACATTAGGCATCAAAAGTGAATCGTCACTTCTAATACTACTGTAAGAAACCGCCTCTACAAACCAGAAAGAAAACAGCGACCTACGCAGCTCGTAGGATTTTAATCACGTACCCTCTTTTCGACCATAACGATGCTTAGCGGCACAATTCGAAAGCCGCTACGAGATTTGTATGCCAATACTGCATGGTGCGCCATCTCTTCGTAAATTGGTCTGCCTGAAATGTCTATGACTTCCCAGTCACCCTCCCGCACGTTTCCCGGCATTCGCCACACGGACGTCTCCACGTTTTCTTTGACATGTACTCCAAGGGGTGTCCGTGACAAGAAAATTAGGAGAGTTATTGCAGTAGAAAACTTCATCGTGACAAGCTGTGCTGTCGTCCCGCCAGTGTCATCAATCTGCGGTCAAAAAATAAAAAACACACAAGGGTACACATGAAACTAGCTATACAAAGAGATGCCCTAAATTTTACTGCTGAATAGGCATACAAGCGACGTATAACACCCACCAAAACATGTAATTTACATTTATACACTGCAGGCGACCTCTATAAGGACCTTGGAATGCAGGCATTTGAAGTAATCACTGGCACCATACCGTTGTCCAGAAGAAATATTCTAGGATCATACTATTCCATCAGTACCTGTCTATTGGTCAACATTTGTATTACTACTCAATTAAAATTGAGAACAAGCTAAGTGTCGTGCACAAATATATGAAGAAAATTGCCACATTCCTAAGGTTAAGAGTCATCAAGATGACGGCATGCTGAGTACAGGAAATGTTTGTAAACTAAAGTGCAGTGGCGAATACATGCACAGAAATGGAGTTTTCTGGGTATGCGAAAAGCAAAACACATAACCAGTCTTCTATAAGATATGCAAGATAGCCGAGAATGGAAAAAACTGTAAAAGATGCCCGAAAATAACGTGGTGTTATAAATTAGGGCGAGAAATGGAGCGAGCTGACGCCCGTCAAGTGGTACTTTCAGGGCTCTGTGAGATGCCTTCATCTTGCGGTGTATACATAATTGTAGGCTGATGAAGATAGTGACCATATAAATATCGCTTTAATCGTTCTGTAAACAGAGAATTGCCTTGAAATTTCAGAAGAAATTCTTGCACGCCAAGAAGGAGAAATTACACGAAAGTATGTGCGCTTTGACAATCTCGTGCGCGTGAAATATTTACGCAAGAGAACTGCGTCAATGCAATTTGCCTATTTTAAAGTGGAGAGCAACATATTCACGTCGTTTGCGGTACCACTGTCCTGCGAAGACTACATCACTGTCAATAGCACTTTTCTATTAGATGCTTGATTCGTCAGACAATCCGTGGTTGCCGAAAGCATTACTTACATGACGCAGGCGAGCTGAAGTAAAAAAAAACCGTGTGCTTTTGTTCATGTCGGGATTTACGGTTAACAATTTAGCTTGAATGTTGGTACCTGAAAATTCTAAGAAGCGGTAAATGCCTACGAAATTTCTGTTGACAAAAGAGCCTTCTTTTTCGGTGTATTCCCGAGCAAGCGCTGATGTCTGCTTATTTATTTTTTGCGCTTCCATCAGGCTGTTCCCTCACTATAATACTTGCTGAGGGTATGTGCGAATATGCTTCGGCTCCGAGTAACAAACATTTGATAGTAGCTCGTCTGCAAAGATCGAGCTTCTGTTCCCTCATCTGCTATGTTCGCTATGTTGAACGTAAGAGGAAGCTATTGGTTGAGGCCCATTAAAATTTTTCCACCAAATAACTTGCAATAGATAAATGCTTTCACGACGGAACTGCTGGACAGCTCTTAATAAAATTTCTTCTGTTTTAGGGAAAATGTAAAATGTACGACAGTGAAAAGCAAACTGTGTATTTATGGTCTGTTCTTCTTGCAAAAAAATATTAGATGGTTTGTCATAGAAAAAGAAGAAGCACAATGCTTCTAAATTTCTAATTGCACATTCACTTGGCAGCTTAGGTTATGGCATCGCAACATTCTGTTGATGGTTTCCGTCGCCGACGCAGGTTCCTACAGATCCGGCGCAGTACTACCGCGAACAAGCGTCAACAGCGCATTGACCATCATTATTTCAAGTGCGGGTGCCTTACATCACGAAGTTATAACAGGACTGGTTGCGTCAGCAGAGCGCCACGTACCACCTGTGACGAACGCCACCTGTCCATCTCCCCAGGAGCTATCGGCATCTGAAAGCCATATAAACTACGATCACCGGAGAATTCATCTCTTGGCTGCTGAGGTCACGGCAGCGCAACATTCTGTTGATCGTTTACCGTCGCCTACGCAGGTTGGTTGCATTTGCCTCACTGCATAGGAATTCGTTTTCACATTTTTCTTGCCGTACCCTCTGCTGCCAATCATAATGGCAACGTGTGCTTAGCTATCTAGAGACATGCATTGATTGCGAAAAGAAGTTCAGGAATTGTGTAACAGCTTCGCCCTTTTTAACGAAACGTTTGAAGCAATGAAGGCTAAGCAGGAAGGCCTGCTCAAAGAAAATAAGGAGCTCTCGGGAATGAACGAGCAGCTAACAAAGCAGGTTGTCGAATTGCAGCAATACTCCCGCATGAACAACGTGGAAACCAAAGGTATACCGGAAATAAAGGACGAAAGCTATAAACCAATTCTGCAACATATCGTAGAAAAAATTGGTTGTCATGTGAGTCCTGCCGAGATCGATATTGTGTACAGGGTTGCTGCTGAAGGTGTCCCGAAGATTATTGCGCGTTTTCGTTCTCGTCAAAAGAAGACCAAATTCGCTACAAAGGCTAGGAAGGCGCATCTGTCAACCAGGTTCATTGGCATAACGAATTAGGATAAGCCCATATTCGTCAACGATCACCAGACTCCGGAGAACAAGCGGCTGTTCGCTCAAGCATTCGCTCATAAAAGGGAAAAGCAGGGGCGTTTCGTTCGGCTGACAACTGCCGTATCAAAGCACGAAAGTCTACAGACAGTCGGGTGTACCGCATCTCTGGAGCCAATAATCGAGCCATTTTTGCCTGAAAAGCACTATTCTTGTGCCTTGATGACTGTGAACCACCATATATTGGGCCACCATATACCTACCATGATATTGTGCAAATAAAAGGACATCAGGAACAGGTTGGCGACGTAATCACCATTGGGCAGATGAAAAAATAATAGCAAATCGACGAAAGTTAGCCTTAGACGGCAAGCGGACGAAGGCGGTCGTACTAAAGTTGTTCGGTAGTTCGGCACGAATCTGCGCGAGTAGAGGAAGTTCGAGGCAAAGGGTACCGGCAGAACAGTCTATCAACGCTGAATGTGCCGTAAGAAAGTCGTGTCCGAGGATTAGGTCATGGGGACAATTGGCCGGCCCTGTAAAAAGAACAGGAACGGGTGGTCGGCGACACTGATACGGGAAGTACACATTCCAGTGACGTCAACAGTGCTACCATGGGGCCACGCGTACGAATCGAGTAGTATAATGCGTGAGAACATTCCTCATTCGACGACGGAGGTTACAACTCATTATGTACACCTGGGCTCTAGTATCTAATAACGACGTCAAAGGGATGCCGTCGCCGTGAACTCAAGTAAGTTCTGCTTCGTTGGCACCGTCAAAAAGTATTTCTATACGACGATGATAATGTAGCACTACCCCCAGCAGCTGCATGGTCTAGTTTTCCTTCCGGGAGGATCTATGATTGGTCGGCGACGAATAGAGGCGTGGCTGCGGCAACGGCGACCGACGACGCTGAGGTGATGGCGAGCGAGCACGACGACTTTCATCGACGGATGCGCCTGAGGTAGGAGGAATACGGCGAAGCGAGTAACGACACGGGTCGGCATATGGGCGACGAGACGGGAAAAAGAAGCTCGAATACGGCGACGTCCCGGAGGCGCGGCAGTGGCGAGCGATGTGGCCACTGCGGAGGCAACGGAAGCAAATCGGCTTGTCGTCCGGAGTTCTCCACTCGGTAGGGTTGCGGTATCTGGGAGGGGAATACCGATCGCTGTGAGGCGTAGGTGTCTGCACCGGCGTAGGTGTCTTCATCTTCGCGCCCGCGTGCGTCGGCCACAAGAAACACGCAATATGCATGTATCAATCTAATGCCATACTAGGTAAAAATTGGCTGAAGGCACTTCGACTATCAGCCGCCTAAGGCATGTTCATTCGGATTACGTTAAACTATTACTGTTTTATATCATGTGCACGTTGACCTGTCTAAAGTACATACCACGAAATTTGCAAGAATTCAACATAAGCGTGGCGCCAGTTATTATTCTATATGGTAGCATTGCTATATTACATAGGCTGTGACCTCACAACACCTGTTCATTCTCCATTAGCTTTCATTAACACGTTCCTGTCGACATTTGCGCGTGTGTACACAACTTTTATCTCTATTTCGTTGTAGTTCTTGCCTTATACGAGATATTCATCTTATGTACAAAGTGTATGAAATGTAACTGCTGCCCCTACTGCTGAAAGAGAAACAGGGCTGATCCTTCGCCAAGCCGCGTTGGACAGTTTCTTACTGTACTGCCGCGCTAGTATGAAATATAGGGGAAGTACGCAGACAAATGCGCTGCCGCTAACACCCTGCAGTTAGGCAGTAGAGCCTCCGGGAAGGTACATGAACTTTTGTGTTGTTGAACAACATACAACATCTAATAAACTCACAACTCACAGTTTGAACAGGACTCTGGTGTACACAATATCTAAACACATCGACGTGTATCACTAACACTAGGAGATATTGCACTGTTACGTTTGCGTACGACATAGCTTAACGATATGACGTCAACGACAATATTTATCTCCGTTAACGCGCGTGAAGGTACTATTATATCATACGTGATTCTACGGAACGCGTGCGGCTTTAAAAAAAAATGAGTATCAGGAGTTTCCACAAACTGCCGCGGACGTCCGACAGCTTTCAAACATGCTAGTCACTTACAAGTAGGACTACAGTGCGAGACGGCACAATTATTGCAATTTGCTTTTGACAACAAAGGCGCCGTAACATTGAAGTGGATCTCGAGAATACCAATAGTACTAATAGAAAATTCAGTTCTGCTGTATGAGTCACTATGATAATCCAAAGTACCACATGAATTTTCTACGATTTCACGTACCTTCGTTGAGAGAGCGAACACCATCGTCTTCTATCCTTTCTGATGCAGCTATGGCCTCTGGAAGTCGTGCTATTCTTTAGATGGTAGAGTGCTTTGCTTTTACGAATGCATAATTCTGTAACAAGAGCTATGCGTGGCATCCCGGCTGAACTCGGCCACTCCCAAACCTGCCCAATGACACATCGCGTCTGAAAGCGTCGGCTACGGTAGACAATTGTAAAAAAAACGGCCTCGCTGCCAATTTTGTAAATAATATCTTCCTATTCGATGCACTCCCCTTGCATCAAACTGTGCTGGTTTGCACAAGATTAGAAAGAATGGTAGTTACTATGGCAATATACGCACTCTGTGTGACTGAAAAAACAGAGCTGCTGCGTTGCCGAAAGTTGTCATAGGACTCACCATTTCATTTATTGTGTAGAGAAGAATTGGAACGCCATAGCGGATCGTCCTCTCCAGCGCTGAAGAAAACGACCCACTAGAGAGCGCTGTAGCGGATGACCACTTTATCGTTCCAATCCTTCTCTACAATTATTAATATCACATTGGCATCTAGGCCACCCTGCCGGCTGTCTAAATAAACACTGGAAATATTCCTAATCATGTTTCACAACAAAGCAACGCCCGTTCTTCGTGCCAAAGACACGCGACTGCTTATCAAGGAGGTAAAGGTGCCGCCAGACGGCTTTGTTGACTCGGCCCTGTAAGGGCGTCAGTTATCGGTGTGCTTATGACATACTGCGGCATGGGAGTGGCAAAGAAAGCAAGCTGATCTTGTCAGGATTGTTGCTCTTGCTCCTGTTGAGAGGCTTATCCAAACAATATTTTGCAAGCCAAGTTGTCTTGCATGGAAATTCCCCCCTGAGTGAGCAGCCCTGACTTGACGAGGACTGCGGCTCATTACCGAGGGTTCCTTCACGTGAAAAGGATCGCTGCGGATAACAACACGGATTTCGTATCTCGCTGTAAATTCCACAACACGAACACTGCGGATACAGTTCTCATATGGCTGCCAAGAAGCATACAAATTGAGCATTATCTGCTCTTTCGATCTGTTTCACATATGATCGATTTATTTTTGTGCGTGCCTTTTTCCATTTGCAAGAATCAACGTCTTCAATACAGCTCTGCTGTCTCTCCCGCTTGCGATGCCTGATCGCTAATGTTTTGATTGCCGATGAGTTCATCCAATATGGGACAGAAAATAGACAAACTAAATTGATGAGCAAGGCTGATCATGTCGCAGACCCACCTGATTTTCCTTGCTCCCGTGCTTCACGTCGTCTACACTAGGTGGCCTCATAACACTGGTTCTCTGTACTGCCCTCGTAATATAGTGAAAGCTTGTCTTTAGTTCATTGTAATCTTGACGCTGGCTGTTGGTCGATTTCTCTGGACAAGACGGCAGGCAATGATGACGATACTGGAAACCATGCCGGCACAGTGTATTGGAGAAGCGGAAGTCAATTTAGCATCGTGACAGGTGGTATACCGAAGTTACACTCGCAGCGTCCGGTTCGCTACATTTAAACGGTTGAGCGATCTGCTCCGATAAACCCTGCAGAATTGTCCTTTCCACCACTGTATTTTCGGAGCCAGAACCCCGTATCGAACCAAGGACCTTTAGTTGAACGTCGTCTCACGGACGACTTTCAGCTGGTTAGCGTTGAACGTGGTTGCTCTCCATATTCGTGAAATAGGATGAAAGTGCCTGGTGCAAATTAGATCCAAAATCTCCACAGTGACAGCAGAACTTCAGTTTGGCCTAGTTGGTGTTTACTGCATATCATATCGACAGGCAGGTTTGGAGTCCCCTTTGTCTTTTCAGCCACTTTTAAGCTGGTGCGGCTCTGCCCCCGCACCTCCCGTGATCCTAAAGGAAGGCAAGGCTGTGGCAAGAGCTCCACCAAGCCGTATGCAAAATGCAATGTAGGAGTTGTGTACGAAATCCCCCTGGCGTGTGGCAAGTCCTACATAGGGCAGACAGGACGATGCCTGAATGATTAGCCAGGGAACATGAACAAAAGTTAACTAAAGATGAATTGGCACACTTGCCTGCGCACTGCAATGCATATTGCTGTGCACCTCTATTTAAGGAGATAAAGATTCTGGGGAGAAGCCACGGCCAGACTGCACGCAAACTGATGGAGGCTTGTCACACAAAAAAGAAAAGCCAAGACTGTGTTAGTGACCCCTCCATTAGGTTGTTTCAATCGGGAATAGAATTTTGTGATAATTGGTTGCCACGCTTAGCTGATGAGTGTTCCTGTTTGCTGCGATCTGTGCATGTTCTATATGTCTATATATGCCCACGGGCTACCGTGAATAAAACAGTTGAAAGATACCGCCCGTCTTGTTTATGTGTTCTCTCCCGCTGTCCCCGTCTTTATTCGCGGTCAATATGATATCCACAGTCACAGGCTTAATACAAAAGAAAGCAACGGCAGGAACCTGGCTCCAAAAGGTTTAGACAGAGTATTTCCTTTAGCGTGCATTTCATACGCCACGTGTTGGCAGTCACGCTTTAAAACGCACTCTCCTTCCTTGCAAAATGTTTTTTGTACTATTAATATTGTCACGTGGTGGTGAAGTTAAGAACACAGTGGCAATACTGTGAAAGGCAAAACTAGATTTTATTGGGCGAACCTGTGCCCACAAAAGAGGCTACACTTATAGCACAACGAAAGCGGCGAACACAGTCGGCGATCGTCGAAAATCTGATCAGCAGGTCAAGCGCGTCGGATTTTACAGATCAGCCGTCAAATGTTCCAGAGTAACCACTGAGACCCGCGTGTGTTCCACAAAGTTCTACACTATTCGGGTCAGGTGATGAAATCAGATAACATAAGGTTCGGCGACAACAAACAGCGGATAGAAGCATCGATAACTTTCCAGAAACTTCGGATACATGCAGGCGCGTCCCACGCTGTGCGATTACATTTGTTAAGCGGCGAAACGTGGTTGCCCGATAAAGATAAGTACACGTGTCAATACCCCCCTCTTAAGAAGCATCGTCCCGATGCTACAAATATAAGAGGACGAAACACAAAAGGACACTTATTAAACATAAGTAACAAAACGAAAAGAAACAAAGTCCATAGGTCAGTTACGCGAAGCCCCAAAGTTCATTAACGCTGGTAGTACGGCTTGAGTCGCACAACGTGGACTATTTCAGGTCGTGAGCGGCGCCGCTGTGATAGCGAAATGCCGTCTGGCACGACCTCATAGTCCAGTGCGCCAATACGTCGGATAATCTTGTACGGTCCGAAATAGCGACGAAAAAGCTTCTCGCTCAATCCTCGTCGGCGTATAGGGGTCCAAACGCAAACGCGGTCACCGGGCTGGTACTCGACGAAGCGTCGTCAGAGGTTATAGTGTCGGCTGTCGGTCCTCTGCTGGTTCTTGATCTGCAGGCGGGCGAGCTGTCGGGCTTCTTCGGCGCGCTGGAGATAGGTAGCGACGTCAAGATTTTCCTCGTCAGTGACGTGCGGCAGCATGGCGTCGAGCGTCGTCGTCGGGTTCCTGCCGTAAACCAGCTTAAATGGCGTGATCTGTGTTGTTTCTTGCACCGCCGTGTTGTAAGCGAAGGTTACATACGGCAGGACCGCGTCCCACGTCTTGTGCTCAACGTCGACGTATATCGCTAGCATGTCGGCGAGGGTCTTGTTCAGGCACTCCGTGAGACCATTCGTTTGCGGATGGTAGGCAGTTGTCCTCCTGTGGCTTGTCTGGCTATATTGCAGAATGGCTTGGGTGAGCTCTGCTGTAAAAGCCGTTCCTCTGTCGGTGATGAGGACTTTTAGGGCACCATGTAGCAGCAGGATGTTCTCGACGAAAAATTTCGCCACTTCGCTGCGCTGCCTTTCGGTAGAGCTTTAGTTTCAGCGAAGCGGGTGAGATAGTCCGTCGCCACGACGATCCACTTATTCCCGGATGTTGACGTCGGAAACGGCCCCAACAAATCCATCCCAATCTGCTGGAATGGTCGACGAGGAGGTTCGATCGGCTGTAGTAACCCTGCTGGCCTTGTCGGCGGTGTCCTGCGTCGTTGACAGTCTCGGCATGTCTTGACGTAACGAGCGACGTCGGCGGTCAGACGCGGCCAGTAATACCTTTCCTGTATCCTCGACAGCGTCCGGGAGAATCCTAGGTGCCCAACGGTAGGATTGTCGTGTAAGGCGTGCAGTACTTCTGGACGCAGCGCCGACGGAACAACAAGAAGGTAGTTGGCGCGGACTGGTGAGAAGTTCTTCTTCACGAGTAGGTTGTTTTGAAGCGTGAACGCAGATAATCCACGCTTAAATGCCCTAGGGACAGCGTCGGTGTGCCCTTCCAAATACTCCACTAGGGCTTTTAGCTCCGGGTCCCCTCGTTGTTGTTCGGCGATGTCTTCCGCGCTTATTATTCCAAGGAAGGCGTCCTCATCCTCGTCATCTTGCGGCGGTGGGTCAATGGGGGCGCGTGATAGGCAATCGGCATCTGAGTGTTTTCGTCCGGACTTGTATGTTACAGTGATGTCGTATTCTTCTAGTCTGAGGCTCCACCGTGCGAGCCGTCCTGAAGGGTCCTTTAAGTTAGCTAGCCAACACAACGCGTGATGGTCGCTTACCACTTTGAATGGCCTGCCATAGAGGTAAGGGCGAAATTTCGCTGTAGCCCAAACGATGGCGAGGCATTCTTTCTCGGTTGTAGAATGATTGCCTTCCGCTTTTGACAACGACCGGCTAGCGTAAGCTATCACGTGTTCATGTCCATCTTTTCTCTGGACTAGGACGGCGCCGAGGCCTAGGCTACTGGCGTCAGTGTGTATTTCGGTATCGGCGTGCTCGTCGAAGTGCGCAAGTACGGGCGGCGACTGCATGAGTCGTTTGAGTTCTTGAAATGCGTCGGCCTGCGGCGTGTCCCACTTGAACTCGACGTCACATTTAGTTAGCTTTGTCAGCAGCTCAGCGACGCGTGAAAAGTCCTTGACAAATCGCCTGTAGTAGGCGCACATGCCAAGAAATCTACGCACTGCCTTCTTGTCGATGGGCTGCGGGAACTTTGCAATGGCAGCTGTCTTCTGCGGGTCGGGGCGGACTCCAGACTTGCTGATAACGTGGCCTAGGAACAGAAGCTCATCGTAAGCGAAGCGGCACTTTTCTGGCTTCAGAGTGAGCCCTGATGACTTGATGGCATCTAGTACTGTTGCAAGCCGCCTAAGGTGATCGTCGAAATTTCCGGCGAAGGCAACGACGTCATCCAAGTAAACGAGACAGGTCTGCCACTTCAGTCCTGCTTAAACCGTGTCCATCACGCGTTGGAACGTTGCAGGCGCCGAGCACAGTCCAAATGGCATAACCTTGAACTCGTAGAGGCCGTCTGGGGTGATGAAGGCGGTCTTTTCGCGATCTCTTTCGTCGACTTCTATTTGCCAATAGCCAGACTTGAGGTCCATGGACGAGAAGTATTTAGCGTTGCAGAGCCGATCCAATGCGTCGTCTATCCGTGGAAGGGGGTATACGTCCTTCTTCGTGAAATTGTTCAGACGACGATAATCGACGCAGAAACGTAGGGTTCCGTCCTTTTTCTTCACCAGGACAACAGGGGATGCCCACGGGCTTTTCGACGGCTGGATGATGTCGCCGCGCAGCATTTCGTCGACTTGTTCTCTTATAGCTTCACGTTCTCGCGGTGAAACTCGGTAAGGGCTCTGGCGCAGTGGTCGAGCGCACTCCTCGGTGATTATGCGATGCTTGGCGACTGGTGTTTGTCGAATCCTCGATGACGTCGAAAAGCAGCCTTTGTATCGTCGGAGCAGACTTCTGAGCTGCTGTTGCTTAATCACGGGGAGACCTGGATTAATGTCGTAGTCTGGTTCGGGAACCATAGTCGTCGGGGTAGATGCGGCGGAATCTGAGAGGACAAACGCGTTGCTGGTTTTCAGAATTTCCTCGATGTACGCGATCGTCGTGCCCTTGTTGATGTGCTTGAACTCCCGGCTGAAGTTTGTCAGCAACACTTCAGTTTTCCCTCTATGCAGTCGAGCGATCCCTCTTGCGACGCAAATTTCACGATCTAGCAGTAGACGTTGGTCGCCTTCGATGACGCCTTCTACGTCAGCAGCTGTTTCGGTGCCGACCGATATAACAATGCTGGAGCGAGGCGGGATGCTCACTTGATCTTCGAGCACACTCAAGGCGTGGTGACTACGAGGGCTCTCTGGCGGCATCGCTTTATCTTCCGACAGCGTTATTGACTTCGACTTCAGGTCGATGATTGCGCCGTGTTGGTCCAGGAAGTCCATACCGAGAATGACGTCTCGTGAACACTGTTGGAGGATAACGAAGGTGGCAGGGTAAGTCCGGTCATGAATGGTTATTCTTGCCGTGCAGATTCCAGTCGGCGTGATGAGGTATCCTCCAGCGGTCCGAATTTGAGGGCCTTCCCATGCGGTCTTAACTTTCTTCAACTGGGCGGCGATGTGTCGACTCATTACGGAATAATCAGCCCCTGTGTCCACTAAGGCGGTAACTGCGTGGCCGTCCAGAAGCACCTCAAGGTCGGTGGTTCTTTCTCTGGCGTTGCAGTTAGGTCTTGGCGTCGGATCACGGCTGCGTCGCGTTGACCTGTGGCTGGTATGTGACGTCGTCAGGTCGTCTTTCGTCGTCGCATTCTTTCTTTCCAGACTTCGTCGGGACGGCGGTGTGTCGTTATGTCGTCGAGGTAGTTTCTTCGGCGTCTTCGTCGGCGGCGGAGGGTCTTCGTCAGTTCGACGGACAGCAACCGCACCTCCATCGGTTGCTGCTTTTAGTTTTCCGGATATGGGCTCGCTGACCGGCCCCGGGCTGGGCCAGTGAATGGTCGGCGCTCCGGCGACAGGTAGCGGCCTGGTGATGGCGAACGCGACGGTCGTCGAGAGCTCCACTGAGTAGCCGCGAGGTAGTCAGCGATATCGCGAGGGCGTTCACCTTGCTGCGGGCGCGGAGCGTTGACGGCGAAACCTCGCAGTCCCATCTCCCGGTATGGACATCGTCGGTAGACGTGACCCGCTTCTCCGCAGTGGTAGCACAGCGGGTGGTGGTCAGGAGCGCGCCATACGTCTGTCTTCCTCGGGTACCGGCGCTGGGCGACGAGTGGGCGTGCTGGCGGCGGGGGTGGTTGACGGAATTGCGGCGTTACAGGGCCCTGGCGCGGTCGCGGAGGAGGACCTTGACGGCGTGCGATGGCGGCGTAGGTCATCGCTTCTGGCTGGGGTTGCGGTAATTGAGGTTGCACCTCCGGAACACCAAGCGACCGCTGAACCTCATCTTTGACGATGTCAGCGATCGAGGCCACTTGAGGCTGCGACGACGGGAAGATCTTCTGAAGGTCCTCTCGTACGACTGCCCTGATAGCCTCGCGCGGGTCATCGGAGGCCAGCGATTGAACGCCGGCATAGTTTGTAGAGTTGGTGCGGCGGTCGAATTGCCGGTTTCGCATCTCGAGTGTCTTCTCGATGCTAGTGGCCTCGCGAAGAAACTCGTCGACGGTCTTCGGTGGGCTTCGTACCATACCGGCGAAAAGTTCCTCCTTTACACCACGCATCAGTACCCGGACTTTCTTTTCCTCGGACATTTCCGGGTCGGCGTGGCGGAATAGGCGGCTCATTTCTTCCGTAAAGATGGCAACGTTCTCGTTTGGTAGCTGCACTCGGGCGTCCAGCATAGCTTCAGCCCTTTCCTTGCGCACGACGCTTTTAAAGGTGCGCAGGAAGCCGCTACGGAACAGGTCCCACGTTGTCAAGGTCGATTCCCTGTTCTCAAACCAAGTTCTGGCGGCGTCTTCTAAGGCGAAGTAGACATGCCGCAGCTTGTCGTAGGAGTCCCAGTTGTTGAACGTCGCGATGCGTTCGTAGGTCTCCAGCCATGATTCCGGGTCTTCAGTCGCTGCTCCATGGAAGGTTGGTGGGTCCCGAGGTTGTTGTAGGATAACGGGGGACGCAGGGGCAGCCATTCGGGTTGTTTTGACCCCGATCTTCTTTGTCGACTCAGGTAGAAGTCCGTGCTCTGGGGGCAGTCCTTGCAGCCTGCGGCTAGCACGCTGGTCTTGGGCTATGTTGGTTTTGTCCTCGGGCTTCGGGCTTGGATCGCGGCTTTGCGGTGGCGTTCGGTACATGAACGCACTAGCACCTCCGCCAGATGTCACGTGGTAGTGACGTTAAGAACATAGTGGCAATACTGTGAAAGGCAAAACTAGATTTTATTGGGCGAACCTGTGCCCACAAAAGAGGCTACACTTATAGCACAACGAAAGCGGCGAACACAGTCGGCGATCGTCGAAAATCTGATCAGCAGGTCAAGCGCGTCGGATTTTACAGATCCGTCGTCAAATGTTCCAGAGTAACCACTGAGACCCGCGTGTGTTCCACAAAGTTCTACACTATTCGGGTCAGGTGATAAAATCAGATAACATAAGGTTCGGCGCCAACAAACAGCGGATAGAAGCATCGATAACTTTCCAGAAACTTCGGATACATGCAGGCGCGTCCCACGCTGTGCGATTACATTTGTTAGGCGGCGAAACGTGGTTGCCCGATAAAGATAAGTACACGTGTCAATATATAATGTAACTACACTTACCACGTCAATCCTCGCATCCTCCATCACGCATGTTATTTACCAAATAGGCTACTTCTTGTTCGTACAATTATCTATGCAGCATATATCTTTGGTATCATCAGTTTTCTCAAAAGATTGTGGTCTTTATATATATATATATATATATATATATATATATATATATATATATATATATATATATATGTATATATATATATATATATATTTATTTATTTATTTTTTTGTATATATATCGGATTACTGATCTGGGGAGGCAAAGGAGAATGGAGGGTCTAATAATTAACATGCAGAAAACTAATGTTTAACAGTCTCGGAAGAGAACAGCAGTTTACGATAGGTAGCGAGGCCCGGGAAGTGTTACTGGAATGCTTCTACTTAGGGCAGGTAGTGACGGCGGATCCGGATCATTAGACTGAAATAATCAGAAGAATAAGAATGGGTTGGGGTGCGTTTGGCATGCACTCTCAGATCATGAACAGCAGGTTGCCATTATCCCTCAAGAGAAAAGTGTATAATAGCTGTGTGTTGCCAGTACTCACGTACGGGGCAGAAACCTGGAGGCTTATGAAAAGGGTTCTACATGAATTGAGGACGACGCAACGAGCTATGGAAAGAAGAATGATGGGTGTAACGTTAAGGGATAAGAAAAGAGCAGATCGGGTGAGGGAACAAACGCGAGTTAATGACATCTTAGTTGAAATCAAGAAAAAGAAATGGGCATGGGCATGACATGTAATGAGGAGGGAAGATAACGGAGGGACTTTAAGGGTTACGGACTGGATTCCAAGGGAAGGAAAGCGTAGCAGGGGCCGGCAGAAAGTTAGGTGGGCGGATGATATTAAGAAGTTTGCAGGGACGACATGGCCACAATTAGTACATGAGCGGGGTAGTTGGATAAGTATGGGAGAGGCCTTTGCCCTGCAGTAGGCGTAACTAGGCTGATGATATATATAGATATATATATATATATATATATATATATATATATATATATATCTGTGTGTGTGTATTTCACAAGCTTCCCGAAGAGATAACGGAGCTTCCTTAAAGTGAAAAATTAAAGTTCATGACGCAGTAAATTATGTTTGCATAATATTTTTGCGAAGCTGCTATTATATACATCATGAAGGAGGCTTATTAGACGACGAACCGATGACGGATAGAGAGTTTCACCGAGCACAGTCACTAAGCACGAGCATCTGCGGCACGCGACGCTGTTGGTAATCCTGCTGACTACGTTCATGCTTTCTTCTTCATTACAATGGCCCCATCAGGAAAAAGGAGCCATCCTGGCGACTTAGTCGGAAGAGGATGCAGAATCATGAGAGGGCTTGAGCCGCTGGACGTGGACGACTTCCCTGTTACGACGACGCGTGTCAGACGGCAAGCAGTGTGAGTGGCTCTATTAGGTAGTTGACGGGAGAAGTTCACTGCAGAAAGCGGTATGGTCTAACGTATTTAGGAAGAAGTTTTGAAGGGAGACCTAGTGTGCTGGTCGGTACGGACAACAAACAAGGGTTGCCGGTAGAAAAGTAGGAGTCAAGTTGCGAGCATCGTGTTATGATTTGTGGCGATTCTTATCGTCCAAAGTGAAGCGGCGGACCAACTGATATTCTTCAGCTTGGCTTACGGCGTCCAAGATTGGCTGGCATTCTGATGGGTCCGGGTGGTAGGGCAGAATGGTATCAATGGTATGGGATGGATGACGGCCTTAAAGAAGATAGAAGGGGGAGAAACCGGTAGTGACAGGCGTTGCGATAGTGTAGGCGTACGTGACGTACGGAAATAGGTTCCAATTGCAGTGGTCGGATACGACGTACGTAGCGAGCATGTCACGAAGGGTGCGATTAAAGCGTTCCGTGACACCATTGGTTTGCGGGTGGTAGGCGGTGCATGTGGAACGAACGCTAGCGCATTCAGCAAGCAATTTTACAATGACTTCCGACAGGAAGGCGTGGACTCGGTCATTGTGGAGTTCACGAGGGCCTACATGACGAAGCACAATGCGGCGCAGTATAAAAGTGGCAATTTCCTGCGCTCTAGCAGCTGGCAGGGCAGTAGTATCTGCATAGCATGTTAAACGGTCGACGTGAAATATATTCCACTGGTTGCCGGACGTAGACAAAGGAAGTGGCACAGACACGATCAAAAGGTGTAGAAGGGCATGGCAAGGGGTGGAGTTAACTGGCTCGGAGGTAGGTGGCGATTTCCTTCGTTGATATTTGTGGCAAGAGTGGGCAAAGTTCCTAGCGAATGCGTACGTTCTCCGCCAGTAGTAACGTTGCCGAAGTCGCTCATACGTCTTGAAAACACCGGCGTGGCCACACTTGAGGTCGGGTTGGAAAGAGGCACAGATCTGTGATCTCAAGGCTCTCGGGATAACGAACAGCCACGTACGTCCCTCTGGTGCATTGTGGCGTCGGTACAGGAGCTGATCACGGAACTTGAGGAAGTTGCCGCCAACTGAGGAACTTGGCGCTGAAGTTTTCGAGAGGGTGGAATTGTTGAGGTATGCGAGAGAAACTCGAAAACGGATTCAATTCAGGGGCATTGTGCTGTTTGGGAGCCATAGTGCCAAAGTCAAGAGGAAACAACGTTCGTTCACAGGGGGACTCACGACTGGCCTCTAACGAGAGTGATGAGCGGGAAAGAGCATACACGTCGGACTGCTTCTGCCCGGAACTATACACCACGCGTATGTCGTACTCCTGCAATCGCAGGGCCCAGCAAGCGAGGCGGCCAGATGCGTCTTTTAAATTCGATAGCCACGACCGCTCATGATGGTCGGTCACTACGTCGAAAGAGCGGCCATCTAAATAAGGGCCAAGCCCTCCTTCTCCCTGACGCCGTAATTGCCCTCTGCCTTCGTCAGCGTGCGGCTCGCAAAAGCTGCGACGTATTTTGCCTGACCAGGATGACGCTGTGCGAGAACCGCACCTTGGCCTACACCACTGTAGGTATATACTTCAGTAGGCGCTTGAGGGCCAAAGTGCCGGAGAATGTGTGGTGTCGTGAAAAGACGGCACAAGTTGGTGAACGCATGGTCGCAGGCAGGGGACCACGATGAGAGGTCCTTGGCGCCACGAAGCTGTTACGTGCAGGGGTGGTAGTATCGATGCAAAAGTTAGAACGAAGCGCCGGAAATAAGAGCATATGCCGATGAGACTGCAAAGTTATTTCAATGTAGGGGCCCTAGAAAGCGCAGGGACGGTTCCCGATTTCTCGGGATCCGGAAGAATGTCATCTATGTACACAATGGTATAGAGGATCGTCAACCTGCGCGCGGCAAAGCGACATTTCTTGAGATTATACTGCAGATCGGCGTTGGTTAGGGAACTGAGCCCGTGCTGAAAACTGCGCAGGTGTGTTGCGAAATCAGGGGCGAACACCGCGATGACCGTGAAGGTAACATAAATATATCCTCCATATAGGGCCACACAAAACGTTACCCGTCATCATTTCGAATGTAGCAGGCGCGTTGCAAACTCCGAAAGGCATGAAGGCGAGCTCATATAGACCATCTGTGTAACAAAGCAGTTCTTGCGCGATCGGCCTCTGCCATCGGTACCTGCCAGCAGCCTGATGGCAAGTCCAATGAAGCGAAGAACTCAGCTCCTTGTAAACAGTACAAAACATAATCAATGCGCAGCAATGGGGTAAACATCTTTCAGCGTGATCTTGTTTAAGCACCTACAATCCACACAGTAGCCTATGGAACCGTCTTTCTTTATGACAAGTACCACAGGAGAAGCCCATGGGCTATGTGAAGGTTTAATCACGCCTCGACTCAGCATGTCGACCTGGTTGGCAATGACGCGGCGTTCTGCAGCGGATACGCGATGCGGACTGTGGCGCAGCGGTGAATGGCAGCCAGTGTCGATGTAGTGTTCGACTGTTGATGTGCGGCCTAAGACTGCTTGTGCGATGCCGAAGGAAGTTCGGAAGTGATGCAGAATGGTCAGAAGTTAGGATGACTGTGAGGGTCTCAGATATTTGACGATGAATGGACTGAAAACATCCGTAGATGTTGCATCATTAGCAGAGACGGCGCTCAGATCAAGGACGGCCCTAGGGGACGCCTCATCGGGAACGGATAAAATCTGCATAGAATCGATGGTCTCGACGTAGCCAAGGCATTCGTGACGAAGCAATGTGAGCAGGGATGAAAGCGTGTTATAAAGGCGCATTGTGCTGAAACCAGCGGCGAGGTCAAGAGTAGAAAAAGGCAGAAGGGCTTTTAGGGCAACGAAGGGGTTGGACGGCGTGAAGAAGACCGTTCCATCTTACACAGCACTATATGGTACAAGTGCTAACGAGCAAGGTGGTATATTGGTGTCTTCCTTGACAAGATTAGCAGAAGAATGAGGATCAATGAAGATGAGGTCACTGAGCTGGGTGAATTCAACCTCAGCGCGAGCAAAATCAAGTATAGTGTTGTGGGAAGCGAGAAAATCCCATCCTAGAATAATTGCGTGGGAGCACGATGAGAGCACTACAAATTCAATAGTGTACATAACGTCTTGAATCAGGACATGAACTGTCGAACTCTACAGGGTGCGGTTGGTTCAACGGGTTGAGCACTTGCAATCCGAAGGGACAATACAGAAAGAGGCGTCTTTACCTCACGAAGTGAATGGCAAAATCTTTCATCGATAAGAGAAACAGCTGCGCCGGTATCAAAAAAAGTGACTGTAGTGACACATGCGACAAACACGTCAATACCATTAGCAGGTAAGGAACGAGGACTTTGGCATTTCGAAACTTGCGTAGTTCCTGCCTCGGGAACTGCGCCGTCTAGTTTCCCTCGTTGTTAGAAACGGGCCGTCAACGCATCGGTGAAAGCGACCGCCGACTTGGGGATGTCGAGCGGCGAGGGTCGAAGAGAGGACGATCAGTCAGAGTACGAGATGGCGGTGGGTCAGATGGAGTGTAACTCATATCGGAGTGGGCCAGATAACGAAGTGCCCGGAGATGATTGTCGACTGTTTGCACCCGGCGGTAGAACCTTGCGACCTGTCCGGGATACCTACATACAAAGCATATAGGCCGATTATCGTGCGTGTGCCCCGGGTTGGCCAAAGTAGCGCCGGTTCAGGAGTTGGGAGAAGAAGGGCGGTACACGGGCTGCTGGAAGGAGCGTATTGGCTCTTGGCGTGGCGTGGCAGCTACCACAGCGTAAGTTAGCGGAGCGGCCACAAGCGGGTGCTGGGGAACAACCGGTAGTGCGTCAGCGACTTCTCCTTCAATGACGTTGCGCAGAGCAGCTGGCAAAGGGCTAGGATGCAGCTGGGTGAAGCGTACCAGGGAAAGCTGTTGCGCAACTTGTTCGCGGACGAAGGCTACGATCTGAGTTATCAGCGATGCCTGATCGGAACCAACGGCCAGGCTGGACATCAACGCACCAGTTGTAGGAGGAGGCCTCGTCAAAGCTCGCCGTTTGCGTAGCTCCGACAGAGGGTGATAACGTCGGCAGCAGCGTTCAGCTTCTTGGCCAGTAGCATTTGGAAAGCGTCATCATCGATTCCTTTCATGATATGCCTAATCCAGTCCGCTTCCGATATGGTGGCATTGACGCGTTCACATAGATAAACAACGTCCTCTACGTAGCTGGTGAATGTTTCACCCGAGTCGTGTTCGTGGGTGCGCCAACGCTGCTGGGCTCGGAGTTTGCGGACGGCTGGACGGTTAGATAGTTAAATACTTCTCTAAGCGTCACCTTGAGCGTAGGACACGTTCGGAAATCAGCCTCATGGTTCTTGAACCAGACGGTTGGCCGCGCCCGAAATGCAGAAAACTACGTTGGTTAGCTTGGTCGAGCCATTCTATTTGTTGTGAGCGCTCAAGCGCTCTTAGGACAAAAGCCATTCTTCAACTTTGTTGTACGTCCCGCTTAAGATAGCAAGATCCTACTGGCGAATAGCGCCACAGCAGAGAACAGGCGGCGACGGGAGCGTCTGCTGGTCGGTGTCTGGCTTGGCGGAAGGTGGCGTCCAAGTGCGGAGTTCCAGAATAGTAAAAGTGAAAGATGCCCAGCACGTCTACCAATTAAAAAGGAGGTTGATTAGGCGACGGACCGATGACGGGTAGAGCGCTTCACCGAGCAAAATCTCTAAGCTCGCGCATCTACGGCACGCGATGCTGTTGTCAATCCTGCTGCCTGCGTTCATGATATTTGTAATATGTTGCGAGCTGCTGAAATAAAGATGTATGTATGTATGTATGTATGTATGCATGTATGTATGCATGTACGTACGTATGTATGTATGTATGTATGTATGTATGTATGTATGTATGTATGTATGTATGTATGTATGTATGTATGGATGGATGGATGGATGGATGGATCAATGTAAGCGTGCGTGTTAGAAAAAGCTGTGCAGACACGGTCGCAAGTACACAGAAACTAGCAACGCAAACGCCAGTGTATTCTGAGGCACCTGCACAGATTTCATCGACAAATTATTGTACCAGACATGTATATAGAATTGCTCAGAAAATAAAGTTGAGGAACATAGTGCTGGTAATCATCAAAAGGAGTACACAATATATGTAAAATTCATAAGATACATAAAATTCAATATTTGTCGTATGCAGCACAATAATAACCATACTTCAGTGATTACGTATAAGTGCCAATAAGTAAGGAAAAGCTACGTACATTTCTTTTGCAGACAACTTACATCTATGGCGCCTCAACTCAGTGTGTTTTCAGAGGAACGACAACCTTCCAAATGTAACAGGGAAGCTAGAACGTGTACAAAAAACTGTGCACTCACTGATCACTCCACACGACGGACCCAACAAGCACGTTTCTCGAAGGCAACGAGAAAAACCCACCTCTCGCACACATGTGTATCTTGCGCAGAAGCGTCGTCTTCACATTTAAGCCTTGCAATGAATGGGCGAGTCGCAAGTGCTGATACATAAGGATTCATTCAAATCTGATCCATGGTTCGTTTTCGCGGAGTAACTTCAATGGCAAGGGCGGCTCTTTCAGATCCTTTATGAAATGCGAAGAAATATAGACAGGCAATTTCAGCTCACAAGGCTCTACGGGTATATTTTCTGACGTTTGTTTACCTTCCGTCTCTCTAGAACAAATAAATGCGATATCTTGAAAAACTTGCAGCCTAAAAGACGGAAGCAGGAGGATAACAGATAGTAGAGTCTGGGCATAGAGTAGTAGAAATTGTTTTGGAAAAAAATATGCTATTTATTATGTATGACGATTGAGCTTCACTCACGTGTATTTGCCGCCGTGTAGTCCGACTCTCGACGAGTGTGCTTCGGCCGCAGAATTAGATAGCATTGAGAGTGCATATTTATTCCCTTGACAAAATTGGGCACACACTTCTTGTCTGGCGCCATATCGTCTTATGTCATATGCTACAAATTTGAAAATGCAAAATTTAAAGAAAGAGCTGCACAACATAACGAAACAGATTGCAAGAGAAGGTTGACAAGCGAAATTACTATATTAAGAAAACCTAATTAAATGAACTACGATTGTGTTTAGCATGCGGAAGGCGACTGCCAACAAAGCACTGTTGGTACCATCACTGTGTTGGGTAGCTCTTTTTTCCATACCTAAAGTACCCTATATACGAAACACACGTATGCTGTAAAAACTGTTATGCACTCAAATGAAATGAATTTTTATGCGTATTCCATTTACACAAAATAAATGAAGCAAATTGAGAGAAAATCCACGACCAATGGCAGTAGCAGTTCTCAACCTCCTATAGCAATTTTATCGAATGAACAAAGCAACAAAGCATGAAAATTATACGTAGAAGAAAAATCGTAATTCATCTATTTAAGTTACAGACGCAATAATTGCTAGAACCAAGAATAGAGAGCTTCATTACAACAAGAAACATCATGTAGAGACCAGAAATAAGTCGTTTGAAATGCCCACGAAAAAAAAAAACAACAATATAACCAACTGGTACAAACCAGAATCTGGTTTACAGTGTCCGGAAAAAAATAAAAACGAGAAACACGAAAAACTAGCACATCATAATTATGCATACGCCACAAAAGTCGCCACAAAATATCGAACGTCTACAGAAACGAAAATAACAAAGAACTGCGAGTGTACAGTTTAGCACCATTGCTTAAAAAAATAAGTTAGCCATGCCCGGCATTACTAGCCGAGAAATATTGTTACACAATGCGTCAAATTAGTTTCAAAGTCGAGGTAGCCTATGTTGAAGCGAGTCAAGACCGCATGTTGAACGGCACGTCGGGACCTTCCAGAGTTTGGACGTCCGTATTTTAGGGGGGCAATTCTTGCGTTATAAGTTTACCATGTCATATAAAAGCCAACTTTTTCTCGTTTTTTATCGATAAGGTAATCCCTGGCCTATCCGTAACTCTAGAATTGGTTGATTCCCAATGCACGGTAGTAACTAAACAAGCGTGCCTGGTATGCATCAAACAATGTAAGAAATTACGCGTAAAGCTTTTTTTTTCAATCTTTAGAAGCCGAATTACGTTTGTCGGCGTTGTGGTTAGCTTTCTGAAAAAACCATATCCCAAAACTATATCAGATTTGACAATTTGAATAATTGAAATGCTATAGGAATTTCAAAGTCACCAGGAAATATGTGTTTTTTCTGTAAAAATCACTGCTTTTGTCTTTGTATTATTTAACCTGCGTTGGTTCGTATAAGAATGAAGATTATAGAGCTTGGTTAGACTTTGTGGAAGGGCCTCTATTTGATGTAGCGGGTAAAAAATACAGGTGTCATGAGCGTAAAGTACGAACGTGCAGTGCGATTATAACTAGACTATACCCCTCCATTGCACTTCAAGTACGGTATGTTGAAGACTGCCTGCGGAACTTCTAAGATCATTTTCGTTCTGGTAGACAATACGTCTCTTACCAAGAAATAAACTGGTACATTCGGGAAAGATAGTTCTCCATGAAGGCCAGGACTTGTGCACGGGTACCATATTAAACGAGTTTCTGGTAACGGGTATTATGTTAATTTTATCGAACACTTCGGTAATATCGAGAAAAGTTCCAATGACCAAATATTTTATCTCCAATATTCTCGCGAATATATCTTTTGATCCATCAAATTAAGCTGCATTATCTCTGGAAGATAAACCGATCACAATTTCTAAGTTAAATGAAAACCTGGCTTGTAGATAGAGATGTGTTACTTTGTCTTCCGTATGCAATGGTACAACAGGTGCGAGCTACATTTTTAACGAAAATACGGCTGTATAGACGTTAAACTTTTACAGATATGAGTTACAACAGAAATAACTACGTCAGAGGCCTAACTTATGTGCTGTCCAAAGTCACAACGGGATTTTTCAAGTTTGTAAATATGATGCATACTTCCTTAACGACGTTATGCTCTACATGTAACCTACTGATGGATCCCCCTACTTAAAGTACTATAATCTTGTGATACGAGTTTGGAGCATTTGAATGGTATTTGAATGAAACAGCGTGCCACCTCGGCTGCTGTGCTTCTCTGGATTGCCTTTGTTTCAGCATAACGTGTGAGATAGTCGGTGGCGACGATGGCAACGTGATTGCCTGCAGTAGAAGTAGGATGTGGGTCCCAAATATCCATTTGATTTGATCAAATGGTCTTCCAGGAACATGGACAGGCTGCAGGAAGCCGGCTTGTTTCGACGGAGGCGACTTGCACCTCTGGCAGTCGAGACAAGTGCAAACATGATGTTTCACGGCGGTGGTAAGTCTGGGCAAGTGGTACCTTTGCTGCACTCTGACCAACGTTCTCATGTAGCCTAAGTGATCAGAAGTAACCTCGTTGTGACAGGCTTGAAGTACTTCCATGGGAAGAGCTGCAGGAATGACGAGCTGATAGGGCAATCAGGTCGAAGAAAAGTTTCTTTTGTAAAGGCCTTTGGCTCGCAAACAAATTGACAACAATCGTCTTGCGAAAACTCTAGGGGGATTCACAGATCTGCCCTCTAAGTAACTGATGGATTCAAGCAACTCAGGGTCATTCCGCTGTTGTTGCGCGATGGCGGATGTGTCCAGAAGACAAAGAAATGCTAAGTCTTCTTCTTCGGGTAGAGCAGGTTACTGTATCGGCCATCGAGACAGGCAGTCAGCGTCCGTATGCCGCTTCCCCGACTTGGACATGACAGTCATTTCAAACGTTCGCAACCTTAGGCTCCAACGTGCCAGTCGTCCAGAAGGATCTTTAAGGTTTCTCAGCCAACAGAGGGAATGGTGGTAGCTGACAAGTGTGAAGTGGCTTACATACAAATATGGGCGAAATTTCATAACCGCCCATACCAAGGCGAGGCATTCTTTCTCAGTTGTGGAGTAATTAGCGTCTGTGTGTCAGAATGTTCTACTTGCATAGGCAAGCAACCTTTCTGTGCCCTCCTGCCACTGCACAAGAACAGCTCCCAAGCCAAGAGTGCTGGCATCAATGTGGAGCACTGTAGGAGTGGTCTCATCAAAGTGAGCAACAACTGGAGGTGCCTCGAGACGCTGCCGCAAGTCGTAGAATGCACCTTGCTCTTCGTCGCATCATGCAAGAGCAACGTCGTCTCTCGTGAGGCGAGTTAACGGCCCCGCAGTGCGAGCAAACTCTGCAATAAACCACCGGTAATAGGCGCAGGGGCCGAGGAAGCGCTTGACAGCCTTTTTATCGGATGGTACGGGAAACTGTGCGACGGCGGGAACTTTTTCAGGATCCGGGCACACACCTGCGTGGCTGACAACGTGACCAAGAAACTGTAGTTCCGCAAAGCCAAAGTGGCACTGCTCCGGTTTCAGGGTAAAGCGGGCGCACCGGGTGGACTGCAGAACCACTTCAAACAGCTCGAGGTGTTCTTCAAATGCTGCGGAGAGCACGATGAATTCATCGACGTATGCTAAGCAGGTTTGCCACTTCAGGCCTGAAAGCCCAGTGTCCATGAGGTACGGGCAGAGCACAAGCTGAAAGGCAAGACCTTAAATTCGTGTAGGCCCTCTGGTGTCCCAAAAGCACTTTATTCATGGTCTCTCGGGTCTACGCCGATTGGCCAATATCCGCTTTTTAAACCCATTGAAGAGAAGTAACGTGCCTGTCGAAGCCTGTCGAGTGAATCGTCTATACGGGGAAGCGGGTACACGTCTTCCTTTGTCGCCTGATTTAGTTTTTGGTAGTCCACACAGAAACGCAAGCTGCCGTCTTTTTTTCTTGACTAGAACTATAGCAGATGCCCAGGGACTCATTGATGGTTGGATCACGTCGTTTTCAAGCATTTTTCACTTGTTGCATGACTTCCCGTTCTCTGGGAGCAACACGACAAGGATTTTGGTGAATTGGTCTTGCTGTATCCTCTGTAATTATTCCGTGCTTTGTTAGAGGTGTCCGAACGACGCTGGACGTCGACGCAAAGCAGTCGCTGAATTTGGCCAGTAAAGTAAGAAGCCGTTCTTGTTCGTGCGGCGACAAAGCATTGCTTACGTCAAGTGCAGGTGCTGGGTCTTGCGTAAGCGCATCTTCGAGTAGTGAACAGCAGCCGCGGGCATCCGCAACACCGCCAGAATAATCCACAACCATGCCCTTTGGAAGGTGCCGTCACTCTGCGCTTAAATTTGTTAGCAGCAGATTTATGCACCCGTCGGTGACATTTACGATTCCTCGTGCGACCGAGATACCATGAGTGCACAACAAAGCGGTTATTTGGTCGGCAAAGCCTTCGGAATGCAACGGTACGTCATATGCTACCGAAACAAGGGTACATGATCGATGTGGGATGACAACGTCGCCTTCTGTTATACGAAAGGAGTGGTCGATAAGAAATAGACTAAAGCAGGGCTTTTACAAAACGTCACCATTCGATCCGCGATGTTAATTACGGCGCCATATTATTTCAGAAAATCCATTCCTATAATCAAATCTTTAGAGCACACAGGAAGAACGATGAAAGCAGCCACGAAAGAAGAATCCCCGATATTAATTATAGAAGTACATCTTCCAGTAGGTATCAGTAATTGGCCGCCTGTCGTCATTATGTGAGGTCCGGTCCATGGCGTCTTTAATTTCCTCAGGCGGCGGACGAGTTCCTGACTCAATATACAGAAGTCGGCACCAGTGTCGACTAACGCTGTCACCGGCTGCCCGTCTACGAAAATATCAATGTCGGCGCTCACAATTTCTTCGCTGTTCATGGGCTTCACAGCGTTCTGCAGCGGGAGTGTTGGCGGCTTTTTATTGTCTTGCAGCGGGCCTGCAACATTACCCCCTAGGGTCACCGCCTTCAGTTTCCCCGGCGTGGGCTGGGCGACCTTCGTCCTCGGAGGTCAGCAAAACTACGTCCCGTAGGTGAAGCCATCTGACGTGGAGGGGCTGGAGAGGGTGACCAGGGGCCGAAATCGGACCTATCATTGAGCATGCATTCGTCATTCGGGTGCGCTATTGGAGATCCCCGAAAAGCAGCGTCGTCGCGGCGTAGCATGCAATCGTCATTTGCACGTCGACCATAGGAGAACGCACGATGAGGTCGAAATGATGTGTCGCGATGCCAGCAATTACGCGAAATATGGCCGGCGCCTCCGCAGTGAAAACAAAGTGGTCACCTCTCGACGGTGTGCGATATGTCGGTGCTTCGAAATTATGGCCATCCCGTAGCGTCGTTTTGCGGCGCTGACCAAGGCGCGGCGAACGACGGCTGGTGGTTTGACTGCAGCGGCATAACGGCTGCGCGCTTCGAAACTTCCTCTTGCGGCGGCGACCAAGGAGCGGCTGTCAGGGGCTGGTGGTACAGCGGAGTAGTTGCGACGGGTGGTGGACATCGGATAGCGGCGGCGTAAGTCATGGGATGCTGGTGATCTTGAAGATCGGTTGCCGGGAACGCCTGCCTGATTTCGTCGCGCACCACTCCGGCGATAGATGCTACGGGTCTATCCAATGTCGGTGTCAGTCCCTGCGGCGGCATTGATTATAGTGCTGGTGGACAATCGATCGTACTGCCTGTACCGTTGATGAAAGGCCCGCTCAATAGCCGTAGCCTCTTTGATAAAGTCAGACATGGTGAGTGAAGCATTCCGCAGAAGCCCCGCGAACAACTGCTCTTTTACATCTCGCATGAAGTAGCGCAACTTCCTATCTTCGGTCATGTTCGGGTCGGCGCTACGAAAGAGGCGGGTCATGTCCTCGGCGAACAGTGTGACCGACTCATTAGGTTGTGGCACCCGTAGCTCCATCATCTGCTGGGCGCGGTCGCGTCGGTCGGCACTTCCAAAAGTATCCGTGATCTTCTGCCGAAACTCATTCCATGTCGTTACGGTTCTCGTACCAAGTACGGCCACTGTCGTCAAGGGCGAAATAGACGTGGGAGAGCTTTTTCTGCTCAGTCCACTGGTTAATCTGTGCGACGCATTCATACTTGTCAAGCCAGTCTTCAATGTCTTCGAAGACTGCCCCGCGATAGCGATCAGGAACCAGCGGATGCAGAACGGTTGCCTGTTGTGGACTGGCAAACCGGCTGCTTTGGGGTGCTTGTGGTGGGCTGGTTTCGGCCATCGCGAGATGTGTGCAGCTCCCGGAGATAGATGGTTGAAGAGGGGAGAACTCCGGCGCAAGGCCTAGCGGTCAACGGCTAAAGCGACGCACAGGTGTCGTAACTGGTGACCATGTGTCCGGGCTAGGAGAACGAATCCCACAAGGACTCCGGGGCATCAGGCGACCTCAGTACCCAGCGCTACCACCAGTGTCGCGCTACAGCGCAGACAGACGACAGGGAGACGTTCTTCAAGAACAACGGGACAATCTGTTGTTGTTGTTGTAGCCTGTGATGCGTGTGGCTCCTACCCACGAAAGGACAACCTGTTCAAAAACAAACGGAATAGAGGCACGTCTTCTTCGTCTTTACCCAATCTCAGCCACCCGCTAGACGGAGTCCATTAAAGGGAAGCTGAAGAGTCTGTCGAACTCAATAAGACGCTCATATACGGTGGCGGGCAACTTATAAACCATGCAAGTAAAATTTTGGGGGGATTTTTCACTTAGGAGTGACGTAATCGTCGGTTATAATTGCACTGTCGTTTCTCCCCACGTCGAGCGCCGTGCGCTGCTGCTGACGCTGACGATGCGAGCGGAGACCGGAAACCGCGCCGTAGGGACGTCAGCACTGGTGTTGCGTTCCTTCGCAGTGTCCGCGACCGTGCCTGACGGTGCTGGTTTCTGCGTGTGTGCCGTCAAAATCTGCTTCGCTCGACCCTGCATTCCTTTGTTTGTGTGCATGTAGAGCGGTAGTGGACGTGCGCAGCATCAATTGAAGCGGTGGGCCGATCATGCTGGCGTTCTGTGCAGCCTACGGTTGCACGAAGAACAGCGGCCGCCCCGACGCTGTTCCGATGTTCCATTACTTTCCGCAAGACAAGAAGCTTTCAGCTAAGTGGGAGGGCGCTATGAATCGAAAGAATTTCAGGCGCTCAACCCTTACAAAAATGACTTTACACTGTCTATAGAAAGTCTATAGACATTTTACAGACGACCTTTCCTTTCTATAGATTCGGACTTTTGTTGATACAAAGTCTATAGACTGTCTATAGACGAAAGTCGATAAGGTTTCTATTACTTTTTCTCTACTCGCAGTCTATAGGCGGTCTATAGAAAAATGTCGGTAAGGTGTTTGTTTCTTTTTTGTCTACTTCCCCTCTATGGACTACCTATAAACGAAAGTGGATGCAGTCTCTACCTATTTTTGTGCATACTTTGTCTATAGACTTTCTATAGACGAAAGTCGATAAGGTTTCTATTTCTTTTTGTCTACTCGTTGTCTACAGACGGTCTATAGAAAAAAGTCGATAAGGTGTTTATTTCTTTTTGTCTATTTCCCCTCTATGAACTATTTTTAGACGGAAGTCCATACAGTGTCTATTTATTTTTGTCCATATACTTTGTAAATTGACTTTCTATAGACGAATGTCGATAAGATTTCTATTTATTTTTGTCTACTGGCAGTCTATAGACGGTCTACTGAAAAAAATTCGATAAGGTGTTTGTTTCTTCTTTGTCTACTTCCCCTCTATATGGACTACCTGTAGACGAAAGCCGATACAGTTTCTGCTTATTTTTGTCCATACTTTGTCTATAGACTCTCTACATTATGGACAAAAGTCGACCAGGTTTCTATTTCTTTTTCTCTACTCCCGGTGTATTGAATGTCTATAGAAGAAAGTCGATAATATGTAATTCCGAGTTTCCATACCCCCCGCCCTCTGCGAACGCGATGATTTGGCACTGGTTCATGCACGACGGCACCGCAACCCTGGCTCGGTGGGCAAACCGTGCAGACTGCTAGTCTGCGTTCGGTGCAGCTGCACCGAACGAGGATCGCGGTGGAGCAGGCACTGTCCGAGTCACCAAGGTCTTCCAGGCACCCGAAGGCCCTAAACCTGGCTGCTTCCCGGACGTACACTTCGCGAAGACCAGGTGGTGAAGATCAGGGGCTGAAGATGTGGTAAAGGTGGTGATTAAGTGGAAAAGCTGAATTCACCACCTAGTCTGCCTCTGAGTTGTCGTGGTCTTGCATGTCTATAGATTAACAATAGACAAACATCGTTAGTCTGGGCCCAACCCGTGTACGCTGTACCCAAGCGCAGGTACCGGTAGATAATACGTAGCTGCGTTTAATATAAGCCACTGAAGTTGCATACTGCTGAGATTGCTGTAGAGCCTATTTATAGACTTTAGTACACACATAGTGTATACTTCCGCATTTGTTGACCATATGATATGATCTATGTAGTCGCTCTCGGCAATCCCAAGACAGCCTTCACAGTTGTCGCATCACTTTTGCAGCAATAGAATAAAGAAAGCAAAACGCCAATCCAATTGTTATAATAGATGTTATGAACACCAGTTTCAGCTACAAGTGGATTCCAAACAGGCATCAAGCTAACAGCACAGACACTCGTAATGTTTGTAGCAGACAACGCGGACTTTGTGAATGTGCGATGAACCGATGTCGCGCGTGTGGTGTTCGCGTTGTGTGTCATCCGATTGTCTTCATATCTCGGCTGCGTCACTAACATCGGGCGGTTTTTTGTTGACTGATATCCTGCACTATAATCTCATCAAAGATTCTCATTCACTTAAAATATGTGCCAAATTCTCTGAGCCCACCCAGTACTTCGCCGGAGGTATGCCTGCGCAGCCACGCATATGATGGCGGTGGTGTATGATGATGGTGGTGGTGGTGGTGGTGATGTTGAAGCAGGCGGGGTTAGCCTGGCATCCATAGCCGGCAATTGTTCCGCCTGATCCTCCTTCGAGTTGAGATCAGGGGTGTGTCACCAGGTGTCGATGAGCCCCGTGTCTCGCAAGAAGGCTATCAGCAGTCGTTGCGCTCTCTTCCTGAATGCCGCGGGCCCTCCGGAGAAAACAACGTCTTCAAAGGTCCTGTGCGTAAGACCGCTCTTTTGTAGGTTGGTCGACTATCGGTTTTCTTTCTGTGTCAAACTGCGGGCATAGCGAAATGAAATGTTCGACGTCACCAATGTCACCACAGAAAACACAGAGTGGGGAAGCGCGAAGCCCAGTCTTGAATAACCAAGCTGGGGTGTACGCGGAGTCGGTCCTGATGCGGTATAAAAGCGTCACTTGTTCGCGTGTAAATCCATGAGTCACACAGGATTCGTGTGGATTCTTGTGCATCTCTCTAAAGTGAAGGCGGATTGCACCCTTAGGTTTTTGAAAAGCTTTTGGAGCTTTCACTTTTGGGACACATGTCAGCGCTAGGCGTGCAAGGGCGTCAGCTTCCTCGTTTCCATCAATTCCTACGTGTGATGGAATCCACTGAAACCTTATGTTAAATCCTTTGCTCGTTAGGTCGTCAATCAGTGCCAGAGACTGCCTTGTAAATTCATCTAGAGGTAGGCCCCGATGTAATCTCTGTAATGCTGACTTGGAATCCGTCAACTCAACATCTCGTGCAGAAAAGGCCCATAGTTTCCACAAAGCCGCGGTGATTGCGGCGCTTTCTACTGTTGTAAAGGAAACTACGCGATCCAGTCGGCGAGACCATGACACATCAAGGGATGGTATGCAGAATGTCGCTGCACAGCTATCTGTTTGTGCGCACACCGAACCGCCTGTGTACACTTGTAGATGGCTTTGAAACACAGTGCTCAAGTGGTCCAGCACAATAAACTTTGCTTCGGCAGTTGAAATGGTGCGTTTCGTCGGCAGCTGTGGTACATTGAGGCTGCAGGTAACGTCCGAAAAAAACCATGACTATTAAGACTGGGCAAGTCACGCGCAGGCATGGCGCTTCTCCGGCGGCTAAGAGCAAGACCTGACTCACATTTCCATGCGGCGCTGAACACCTTCCAATTTTTAGGACTGGAATGGCCTAAACGAAGTTGCCTTGAGCCCCGCATATGAGTACCTCAATGCTGTACTGATTGCGTTGGCCTATCATCGGAACAGAAAATTAGCAGTAACATGCGCGCGGGCATCACATTTGGCGGTACGCTGGAAGATATGCTACAAATACGCTGTAATACTCATCGACGCTGGTAGTAATGCGTCTGAAGGGCCCTGTGACGGCTTTTACAAACAGTGCATTCATGGTAGCGTTCCAGACTCATACGATAGCCCACAGCGCTTGCCATACAACCTGCCAGCGCATTTCCTTCGTCCATGAAAAAAGATGAATAATGGAAAAGAAAAGCCACCCGTTCCGGCGCGCATGGCGCGCAGAGAGAGAGAAAGAGACAAAAAAAAAGGAAGAAGAAAAGGCGCTCACACTCCTCCGAGCGCGCACGCCCTCGCGCGCGGAGCTCTTGCGCATGCTCGGAGCTCTTGCGCATGCACGGTGGTGCGCCATCTTTCCGCGTCAATTTGAATTCTCAAAGAGTGCGCCAGGCACGTAAACGGTTGTACCAGTGTGCGGTGTCTGCCTGAACATTGATGTCTGTGTATGCGTGTCTTCTTTGTGGCATCACACGTCAACTACATTGAACGGCAAGCTTTAGCAAAGATGTCTTGCGTCAATAACTCATGATTCATCATCATCATCATCAGCCTGGTTATGCCCACAGCAGGGCAAAGGCCTCTCCCATGCTTCTCCAACTACCCCGGTCATGTACTAATTGTGGCCATGTTGTCCCTGCAAACTTCTTAATCTCATCCACCCACCTAACTTTCTGCCGCCCTCTGCTACGCTTTCCTTCCCTTGGAGTCCATTCCGTAACTCTTAATGACCATCGGTTATCTTCCCTCCTCATTACGTGTCCTGCGCATGCCCATTTCTTTTTCTTGATTTCAACTAAGATATCATTAACTCGCGTTTGTTCCCTCACCCAATCTGCTCTTTTCTTATCCCTTAACGTTATACCAATCATTCTTCTTTCCATAGCTCATTGCGTCGTCCTCAATTTAAGTAGAACCCTTTTCGTAAGCCTCCAGGTTTCTGCCCCGTACGTGAGTACTGGTAAGACACAGCTGTTATAAACTTTTCTCTTGAGCGATAATGGCAACCTGCTGTTCATGATCTGAGAATGCCTGCCAAACGCACCCCAGCCCATTCTTATTCTTCTGATTATTTCAGTCTCATGATCCGGATCCGCAGTCACTACCTGCCCTAAGTAGATGTATTCCCTTACCACTTCCAGTGCCTCACTACCTATTGTAAACTGCTGTTCCCTTCCGAGACTGTTAAACATTACTTTAGTTTTCTGCAGATTAATTTTTAGGCCCACCCTTCGGCTTTGTCTCTCGAGGTCATTGAGCAAGCATTGCAGTTGGTCCCCTGAGTTACTAAGCGAGGCAATATCATCAGCGAATCGCAAGTTACTAAGGTATTCTCCATTAACTCTCATCCCCAATTCTTGCCAATCCAGGTCTCTGAATACCTCCTGTAAACACGCTGCGAATAGCATCGGAGAGATCGTATCTCCCTGCCTGACGCCTTTCGTTATTGGGATTTTGTTGCTTTCTTTATGGAGTACTACGGTGGCTGTGGAGCCGCTATAGATATCTTTCAGTATTTTTACATACGGCTCGTCTACACCCTGATTACGCAATGCCTCCATGACTGCTGAGGTTTCGACTGAATCAAACGCTTTCTCGTAATCAATGAAAGCTACATATAAAGGTTGATTATATTCCGCACATTTTTCTATCACCTGATTGATAGCGTGAATATGGTCTATTGTTGAGCAGCCTTTACGGAATCCTGCCTGGTCCTTTGGTTGACGGAAGTCTAAGGTGTTCCTGATTCTATTCGCAATTACCTTAGTAAATACTTTGTAGGCAACGGACAGTAAACTGATCGGTCTATAATTTTTCAAGTCTTTGGCGTCCGCTTTCTTATGGATTAGGATTATATTAGCGTTTTTCCAAGATTCCGGTACGCTCGAAGTCAAGAGGCATTGCGTATATAGGGTGGCCAGTTTCTCTACAACGATCTGCCCACCATCCTTCAACAAATCTGCTGTTACCTGATCCTCCCCAGCTGCCTTCCCCCTTTGCATAGCTCCCAAGGCTTTCTTTACTTCTTCCGGTGTTACCTGTGGGATTTCGAATTCCTCTAGACTATTATCTCTTCCATTATCGTCGTGGGTGGCACTGGTGCGGTATAAATCTCTATAGAACTCCTCAGCCACTTCAACTATCTCATACATATTAGTAATGATATTGCCGGCTTTGTCTGTTAACGCATACATCTGATTCTTACCAATTCCTAGTTTCTTCTTGACTGCTTTTAGGCTTCCTCCGTTCCTAAGAGCATGTTCAATTCTACCCACATTATACTTCCTTGTGTCAGCTGTCTTACGCTTGTTGATTAACTTCGAAAGTTCTGCCAGTTCTATTCTAGCTGTAGAGTTAGAGGCTTTCATACATTGGCGTTTCTTGATCAGATCTTTCGTCTCCTGCGATAGCTTACTGGTATCCTGTCTAACGGAGTTACCACCGACTTCTATTGCACACTCCTTAATGATGCCCACAAGATTGCCGTTCATTGCTTCAACACTAAGGTCCTCTTCTTGAGTTAAAACCGAATACCTGTTCTGTAGCTTGATCTGGAATTCCTCTATTTTCCCCCTCTTACCGCTAACTCATTGATCGACTTCTTATGTACCAGTTGCTTCGGTTCCCTCCTCAGGTCTAGGCTAATTCGAGTTCTTACCGTCCTATGGTCACTGCAGCGCACCTTGCTGAGCACGTCCTCACCTTGTATGATGCCAGGGTTAGCGCAGAGTATGAGGTCTATTTCATTTCTAGTCTCGCCGTTCGGGCTCCTCCACGTCCACGTTCGGCTATCTCGCTTGCGGAAGAAGGTATTCATTATCCGCATATTATTTTGCTCCGCAAACTCTACTAATAACTCTCCCCTGCTATTCCTAGTGCATATGCCATATTCCCCCACTGCCTTGTCTCCAGCCTGCTTCTTGCCTACCTTGGCATTGAAGTTGCCCATCAGTATACTGTATTTTGTTTTGAATTTACCCAACGCCGATTCCCCGTCTTCATAGAAGCTTTCGACGTCCTGGTCATCATGACTGGATGTAGGGGCGTAGACCTGTACGACCTTCATTTTGTACCTCTTATTAAGTTTCACAACAAGACCTGCCACTCTCTCGGTAATGCTATAGAATTCCTGTATGTTACCAGCTATGTTCTTATTAATCAGGAATCCGACTCCTAGTTCTCGTCTCTCCGCTAAGACCCGGTAGCACAGGACGTGCCCGCTTTTTAGCACTGTATATGCTTCTTTTGGTCTCCTAACTTCACTGAGCCCTATTATATCCCATATACTGCCCTCTAATTCCTCCATTAGCACTGCTAGACTCGCCTCACTAGATAGCGTTCTAGCGTTAAACGTTGCCAGGTTCATATTCCAATGGCGGCCTGTCCGGAGCCTGGGATTCTTACCACCTTCTGCAGCGTCGCAGGTCGGACCGCCGCCGTGGTCAGTTGCTTCGCAGCTGCTGGGGACTGAGGGCCGGGGTTCGATTGTTGTGTTCATATAGGAGGTTGTGGCCAAGTACTGCACCAGGGTGGCCAATCCTGCTCCGGTGAGGGAGTGCGTTACCGGTTCTGGTCACCGGGATCAGGCCACACCTCAGGCCTGTTTATGCAATTTTATTAACACGCGGATTTTTTTTTAACCCGGTGGAAAATTGCGCGGCACCGGGATTCGAACCACGGACCTCCTGCACTCGAGGCGGGTGTTCTACCTCTACGCCACCACTGCCTATAACTCATGATTATGTGAGCGCATTTCGTAGCGCGAACCGGCTGCATGTAGCGCAGGCGATTCGGGTATAGTGTCGGTTTGTCGTTCACATGGTTTGATAACGCGCTCTTGTTCTCGCTTCTACTTTACGGAATGTTTTACGGCGAGCGATCGCTCGGGCTTGTCGATTTTAGCGTTATAGTTTAGGTGCGTAAAAAAGGAAGTACACCATGTTTTAACCTGATACTGAGCTACCACTAAGCGGATTGTGTGTTGGGCAGCCAGTGTGATAGATCTCATTTCGTGGCGCTTGATCCGGCCGCGATGAATGCTGCGCCGTATGTGTAGTGAAATTCTCGTGACACGCTTTACGAATATATATCGAAGTTGTCTTAGCATCAAGAATTTTCAAATAGACACGTATTGTTAAATAACTGCTAGCGTACTCGGATGAAAGGCCGTGTTTGCGGGGCATGCATCAGCAGTGTGTGCACTGCCGTTCTCGCATAGATTAAAAGTAGCAGTATTTTTAAGGTTCCTGGCAGCCAATCTAAATAATTTTGTGAAGTTACCGCAAGCAAAACACGAGACTTGAAGAAATACCTAGCAGGAATCTCTAGATTCACCCAATCTATTTATATGCAACCGCAAGCGCTTTTGGAGCATGAAACCTGCGATAAGCTCAGTCACTCGCAGCTTCGCAATTAAGCCGAAAATATTAGAAATTAGAATATTAGAAAATTAGTCACTCCGGGAAGCACCTTTACTCATTTCAAACTGAAGGCATTGCGTTTGACGGTAGTTGGCAGATTTGTTTTTTGTCTCTTTTTTAAACAGTTCAGCAGCAGAAGTTATCTTTCGACCTATGTGGAAAGCATTACCCGCCGTGGTTCCTCAGTGGCTATGGTGTTAGGCTGCTGAGCACGAGGTCGCGGGATCAAATCCCGGCCATGGCAGCCGCATTTCGATGGAGGCGAAATGCGAAACATCCGTGTACTTAGATTTAGGTGCACGTTAAAGATACCCAGGTGTTCGAAATTTCCGGAGTCCTCCACTACGGCGTGCCTCATAATCAGAAAGTGGTTTTGGCACGTAAAACGCCATTATTTAATTTTTTTTTTATGAAAAGCATTAAGCACCTTTCGATGCTTTGGCGTTATGGAGTTTATGTGCTGTTAATCAGTAGGCAGCTGCTGGCGCAGATTCGCATTGTGCCAGTCGTGCATGGTATGAAGCTGTTGTCGTGCCTAATAAGTGTTCCGGTTTTCAATACTGCTGCATGTAGTGCCGTCGTCTTGGACAGACTGCATACTATATATGCGCTGTACAAAAGAAAAAGAGCCAGATTATCAATTTGGTGGTATTTTCTTAGTAGATAACGCATAGATTATTCAAATAATTTAGTGGACATTGCATTTGTTCTAATTATAAACACACCTAAGAGATCGTAACATGTTTTAGTTGATAAGTAACCTTATCAGTACGCCCCCATTCATGTGCATTGCACTGAAAGTGTGGCAAACGTATTCATCTCGAAGTATGAGAAAAGAGATATTGTAGACTGTTCTAAGCGGAAATAAATTGCAATTATTAACGTGATTGTTCAAAACTGCAGTCACTATGCTGAGCATGTTCGTTCGGCACGGGCATATTGCATTAACACCTGAAAAATGTGCGCAGTCCAGCCGGGTATCTTTGTTTCAACAATTATTATTATAGAAATCGTTTGGGATTCTCGCATTTCTTTTATTTTTATAAGTACACTGTGTGTCACATGAACCTGTCTTGAAACGAAACATACCGTTGCTGGCACCGGCGACCATTACGGTTGTCTAACTGCTTATCATACTGTAATATAACGAAACATCATAATGGTACTGATTCATATTGCCATATAGTCTTTAGTCAGAGGTAAACAAAGTTAACTAGAGGCATAAGTGATGAGAGCAAATTATATAGAAAATTACTATTGAACCGCAAAAATAACTCATTGAATAGTTTTCCCTCACATTGTTGCATTTGCTTTACGTGTGTCTCTGTGTCTTCCGTGCTGTACTCGTGTGATCATCAATTACGAACTTGCCGAAGCCCTTGTCAGCTTTATTAAACAAGGGATTCAAGTCAGTTGAATCTAATACTGCATGTCAAGTGATTGACGTCTTATTCGTTTTATCTAAATATTATGGACTGGAAGTACATGGCAAGCATTAAACCACAATATTTTTTATTGCACGTAAGCTGTGGGCGTCATAGATTGCCAGAAAATTTTCATGAGAACAGCCAGGGAAGGCTTGCGAAAAGATCGGGAAATTTTAACATGGCCACATAGGTATGCGCTCTTGTTATATGTCATACAAAGCTTCCAGAGAATCCCTTTGTTAAATATATTTTTAAAACGTTTCATCTCATAAAAATTGTGGGAAATTGGTTCCATTTATTGAAAAAAAATCAAGTCAAGCATACTTACAAGGCATTTCTTACTCAATATGTTTTTTTTGCGTTAACTAAATGTCCTGAACCTCGATACCCAATAAAAAAATTTCATCTTTCATAGCACCTTAAATAATTTACAGTGATAGAATTCATTCGAGCTATAGTATCAGTTCTGGTTCCTAGGAGGTGCATATCTGTCGTGCCATGACACAAATTGCCCGTGTGGTATTTCGGGTGCTCATTTGGTATACCTAACTTGCAAACCTGTTAGTATGCCCAAGAGGCCTCATTACCTGTAAGAAATTAAGTGACCATATCAATACAGTCAATCCATCTGCCTTCTGTTGAAGTTATGGCCAATGACCCATTCATTTAAACGTATGTGAAATACATTTAAATGCGTATTAAGCAAAATAATTTACAATCTTAGGCATGATAGTGTGAATATTCCAGTTACGTCTTCTGAGCATATCCCTCTGCACAGGCAGGCACACTTAACTACCAGCCAAGAATGTACAGACAGTCCAACTGGGTAACGTTTCAACAATAAATATAGAGACCATTTGGGATAAGTACATTGATGCATCATAGATGAACTTGTTATAAAAGGAAACATACTGTTGCTGGCACGAGCAGCAGTTGTGACTATTTAATTGTTCACCATACCATCAAATAAAACATTGTATAAATGTACTGATTTGTATTGACAAGCAGCCATTAGTCATAGTTAAACCGCATTAACTATTGACTTAGATGGTCTGATCAAATATATTAAGCTGCGTAATGAACATACAAAGAATACACACTTGTTATTTTTGCCTCATATTGCTGCATCTACTTATTTGCAGCATACACCTGCAGCACCTTTGGGACTAATGACGCAAAGGTCAAGGCCAGCCTGGCGATCATGCTTGCCAAGGAGTAGTGTAAATATTTAGTCTGTTTCCATAATAGCATAAGACATGAATTTAAGGAATTTGTCTGTTATATCGAGCAATAAAAACGGTTAATGCATTGCCGGTGCAATTGTTTTATTTTTTGCACTGCATGGTTCAGCGCTATATAAATTCTTTCTGTTTATCCAACATATACGAAAGTACAGTTGGTTCAGGAGCATTATTAATCTACTAACGGTAATGCATAAGTGCAGATGAAAAGAAACAGGTGCACATGCATAAATACATTCAAAACATTTTGCAACCACATGTAAACAAAAATGTAAACTAACTTGTAGATAGCCGCTATGAAGTTATGGCCCTGTACACTCTTTGTAGACTTGTCTATAAAATGTCTGTGTCTATAGAGTCTCTATAGATTAATGAAAATTCATGTTTGTAGACAAATGTCTGCAGAATGTCATAGAAAAAAGTGTATCGGATTATAAAGTTCTGTTTTTGTAGACTGAAGTCTATACAATGTCTATAGACTCTCTATATACATTCGTCTATAGACATTCCATAGTCTTCAGTCTACAAAAGTAGAACTGTATATATGGTTCTAGTTTTGTAAACTGAAGTGCATAAAATGTCTATAGACAAATGTCATCTATAGACATTCTATAGACTTCAGTCTACAAAAGTAGAACTGTCAGCCTATTCACTTGTCCATAGACATTCTGCAGACAACAGTCTACAAACATGGATTTTAATTAATCAGTATACACTATACAGACAGTCTATAGACTCGGACTTTTTATAGACTAGTCTATAAAAAGTGTATGGCCATAAGTCGATAGACCGACTAAAGACCCAGGCTTTTTATAGACTAATCTATAAAAAGTATGGGCATAAGTCTATAAACTGTCTATAGACAGTGTATACACACTCTATAGACTCAGACTTTTTAGACTAGTCTATAAAATGTGTATGGCCATAAGTCTATAGACTGTCTATAGACTATTCTAAAAATATGTCTATAGACAGTCTATAGACTTCATAGACAAATGTCTATAGACTGTATATGAACTTTCTATAAAAATTTTGTAAGGAAAGAACAACAGTGCTGTGATCTAACCACTTCCGTGACGGCGATTACTATCAGAGTTGATCAATAATACCTGAATGAGTGAGAGTACGACTTACTGCAAGCAGGCTTTCTAAACGCAGCGCGAAAAGGTCGGGGCAACGAATACACAAAGACGGGACGGGTGCGGGAGGATGGATGGTAACTGGATTTGGAAGACCTTATGAATACACGAACTCGTCCAAACCTGGATTTTGATTTACTGCTAGCTTCTTCGTGTTAGCACGCTGAACAGAAGGTACATGTTTATCTCCCACCCTTGACGCAGGTTTCGTCTCAAACCGCCATTCATTTTCTATTCGCACGTGTGTTGTGACACAGCCTACATGCAGCTACCATAACGCAGTGCAAGTGTAAAGTTCGCATGCGTTTGAAAGCCGGCGGAGGCCAGGACGCTGCGCTCCCCCTTCTCTCGCGCACAGGGGAAACCGGCCGTCTCATGTAGCCGACGGAATTTGCCGCCTTTACGGCTCCGGTTACGAGCAGCGTGCGGATGTTGCCCTGATGGAGGTCACTAAACGTGCTACAAGAGCCGGAAAACTTTTCCCACATGTAAACCGTCTGTGTAGATTGCCAACAGCTTCGAGCAGCGCACAAATGCGGACGATCGCATCCCCGCTTACGTTTCACCAGGAGGCATGCAGGAACATAAGAGTGGAGTTGTTTGACCCGAAACGAACTCACTGGATCGCTCATAATCACCAAAGAACATTTCTAACACGAGCAGATGCTAACACTTCGCTTTCTTTCGCGTCGAAAGCGATGCTTGCTACCAGCATCTTTTGTTTCTTCGAGAGGCCGCATCCTCGCAATCAGCTCGTATATGTAGGGAGCAACGCCGAACTCCTCAGATAAACGCAAGCTCTCAAAATGTACCATTACCGTCTCACCAAAACAACAGCGCGAAACCACCTTGCACATGCTTCATGTGTAGCCGCAGCGGTCGGTCCGGGTGAACGCCATTGTTGACGTCACGAGACGCCGGACCAATCACAGGCAGAAACGAGGTGCGCGAGCTGCCCCGAGTCTACTGCTACATATCTCTTCGAAATAAAAGCTGTTTGCGCTTTCTTTCAGTCAATTTCGATGCGATATTCGAATTCGGAGGATTGAAAACTATTACGTACAGCTAGCTCTTCACTCATTTTTTGGGAGAAAACCTTTGAGCTTCCCTTTAATGCCCCCGTCGTCGTTGTCATCTGCATAGAATACACGCGTCAAAACGATTGAACATTGAAATGAAAACGACAAAAAAGACCTGATTTATTAGGCTGAAACTGGTGAATAAGTTCCTCAACAGAAATATCACCTAAGTGTATCGTGCACTGGACTGATGACTTCATCAAATGACATGCGGTACTTGCTCACTTAAGGCAGAAAACTCACTGTCGCTTCTAATAACGTGCACCTGTTTACTTCACTCTTTTCGGATCATCACTATCTCAAAGTTACGCAAACAAAACTGGTATTCAGACTTCTTTTGTTCAAAGTATAGCAGATCACAACAGTGTCCTTCAGTCTTAAGTGAGATTTTCACTAAGTACGGGCTCTCACCCTGCTGTCGCATAGCCTTCATTTTCTCATGTGAAGCGTTCATCGCATGCTGCCTCACAAACCGAACAACAATAACTGGCGCACGTTCTGGTCTAGTCGTCATTCTATGTAGTGATATGCTGTTGCCGCCAGAAAGTCCTGCAACCCCTAGTTTCCCTGCCATCTCCTTTGACTTACCCGAGAGTTCTCCATGTGAAGACCGGGAATTTCAATATTTATGCTCATTTTATTAATTAAGCCAGATCGACAAGATCTGACTTCAGGTTAAGGTCACCCATTCCCCACATCCCTGTCAATTCTTTCGACCGACGCTTTGATATTTTCAATATCTCTGCCGTGCCCCTTTGAGCGCTCTTGAGTTCTGTCAAAACGAAGCTACACCAGCTTAATATAGCGTTCTATTCCATCCACTTTCTCCTTAAGAGGAAGCGAACAAGTAAGCTTGTCATCCAACTCTGTTACCCATTGGCGCCTTTTTTGGTTTTGTTGTCTGAGCACTGTTCTCTGAACCGCCTGGTGGGCGCGCTACAGACATGCAATTTTTCTTGGTGTGTCCTCTCTTACCAGCACAAGCTTCCCGACTCCAGCCAGAGCATGCCATTCCACGAAAACTAAATTCGCATAAACGACACGTGATGACGCTGCCGTTTTCACAAATAGGACAACGGCAAATACATCAACGTGGCTTGTTTTTCACAAGCAGACAGGCAATATTTCAAAGAAATTAAGCTATGTAGACATTCGCCACCAGAAAAAAAAGAAACGCTTCAGAAAAGCGGTGACGTAGCAAAGGTCCTATTCGAGAAATTAAAAAGAACAGTAGCTAAATTAACCTCTAGAACACAGCAGAGTTAGCAGACGTGCTTCTTCTGCCATTGCCGCGGCCAAAGTGGGCTGCTACAAAGGAGCTCTGTGCCGAGCAACCGACTACTGTGGTGCCGCTACTTGTTTTTCTTATATTTGGCGCCGCAAAACGACCCAGTTTTTTTCAACTAGACAGCTAAAGCTGGCGAGGTAAATTCGAAGTTCAGCATAACGATCGTAGAAACTGTCATGAGTCGGAGCCCTACGAAAGTTTTCGATGTGAACGTCTTTAAGATACAGCAGAGTTACCGTACGTATTCTACTATCGCTGCTGAGCGAATTTAATGCAGTCCAGTCTCCTTCAGCCTGATGCAAGATTGGTTGACAACATCAGAACACTCCCGCTCCCTCAGGCGATGCTTGCTTGTCGGAAGTATTGAGACGTACGAATTGACGAACCTAATTATAATTATCGGTTACAAGCTGCTTTCGCGACTGCTTCATGGTTTTGTCGAGGTATAGTGCGCAAAAGAAAAAAAAATCACTAAGGAGCTCTGGGGCTATCGTATTGCTCAATAATAGCACATGGCGCTGTTAACAAACGAAAGTGCCTGTAAAGGCGCATAAACCAATGACATTAACGCATATAAAATGCGTAATAGATATACGATCATGCATGCAGCCAGGTGTGTCCTGTCAATCGAAGATAACTTGCAATAAATGCAGAAGAAATCCGAGAGCACCTAAGCACTTTTTACGAGTTGTGAACGCGAACGCACCAATGTCCGATTGAACGGCGCTGAGTGGTCTTCCGAGTTTAGCGCTGCGACTTGTATAACAGCGGTACGTGCTGCCCCAGCCAGCAAGCAGAAGCGCCCTCCGGTGCCAGCACCGCATACCACAACCACAGTGTTGCCGATCGGGCGACGAGACTAGCGGCGCCCTCTCCCCCCTCGCAACACCTGCTCGATATCGCTACAGCAGGTGTTCTCTTTCAGCCATTCTGCGAGGCGTAGGCTCTGCTGCGGAAGCGTTCGTGGCGCGAGCGAGAGTGAGGGAGACGTGGCGTAGCGGCGATGCAGAATCCCTTCAAGCAACATACAGCGCGCTAGTGCAGCAGGCGCTTCCTGTCGTCCACTGTGCTCCCTCGAAGCGCAGTTCTTGACGTGATGTCGCATCCAAGGGCAATGCGAGTTCGACTGCCGTTTCACTGTGTCCGACGACAGGCGCCGGCTTTTTCGTTCAATGATGCATTTCCTGCTTTCGAATAAAAATATTATGAAGAAACTCCACGGGAGTTGTCTACGTGCGCTTAAGTAATGCGCATATTCTCATATCCATGCATGCAGTGCAATGATGTATGTTGTTTAACGTGATTGACGAAGCAATGGACAGTTCATTAAATATATGCTTTTTGACTTTGCAGTCTGTTTTGGCTCTTAGTTCGGTACATAAACCCGTTCAAGCCCAAATAGGTTGTGATCAAAATGATCGCACTCGATCCAACCATTACCAACTTTTATCAGTCGTTATCAAACTTATTCCACTTATTCTACCCTTACAGCCCTTATATCATCATCATGATCAGCCTGGTTACGCCCACTTCAGGGCAAAGGCCTCCTCCATACTTCTCCAACTATCCCGGTCATGCACTAATTGTGGCCATGTCGTCCCTGCAAACCTCTTAATCTCATCCGCCCACCTAACTTTCTGCCGCCCCCTGCTACGCTTCCCTTCCCTTGAAATCCAGTCCGTAACCCTTAATAACCATCGGTTATTTTCCCTCCTCATTACATGTCCTGCCATGCCCATTTCTTTTTCCTGATTTCAACTAAGATGTCATTATCTGCCGTTTGTTCTCTTCTCTTTTCTTATCCCTTAACATTACACCCATCATTCTTCTTTACATAGCTCATTGTGTCGTCCTCAATTTAAGTAAAACCCTTTTCGTAAGCCTCCAGGTTTCTGCCCCGTACGTGAGTACTTGTAAGGCACAGGTATTATACACTTTTCTCTGGAGGGATAATGGCAGCCTGCTGTTCATGACCTGAGAATATCTGCCAAACGCACCCCAGCCCATTCTTTTTCTTCTGATTATTTCAGTCTCCAGATTCGGATCCGCAGTCACTACCTGTCTTAAGTAGATGTATTCCCTTACCCCTTCCAGTGCGTCGCTACCTATCGTAAACAGCTGTAATCTTCCTAGACTGTTACACATTACTTTAGTGTTCTGCAGAATAATTTTTAGACCCACCCTTCTGTTTGGCCTCTCCAGGTCTGTGAGCATGTATTGCAGTTGGTCCCCTCTGTTACTAAGCAAGACGATATCATCAGCGAAACGCAAGTTGCTAAGGTATTGTCCATTAATTCTTATCCTGAATATCCCCTTATATGTCTTTATCAAAATATTAGAAACGATTCGACCTTTATGGATCCTTATCAGCCGTTATCAATCTTACCTGATTCTATCCCACCCTTACCAGCCCTTCTTAACTGGTGTTAACTTTATCGGACTAGAGAGGACCCTCATTATTTCCTACAAGTCATTATCAACCTTATGATTTGAAGTATAGTCACCGGGCTCGACGTTCTGACGAATTTAGCGAAAAGCAGCTCGGCCGTGTGACGCTTTTAGTTTCGCGTGTACTGAATCTAGCTAGGACAAGTTCGTGACGATTGCTCTGACCCCGAATGTTATCGTAAATTATTTCGTTGCTTTTTGGAATAATTTTGAAGCACGCTCACTGCTCCTGGTGTTGTGACGCATTCACCAAAAAGATGGTCGGGCGGGGTGACAAAGTTTGCCGTGCACTTGTTCTTAGTGGAACAAGTTTGTGACGCGTTCTATAGCCCCGTAACATATAGCTTTTTAGCTAGTCATGCTTGCCGCACACGCGACGAGCGAGCACCAAGTGCGATAACACGGTAGTGTGTTGCTTGCGCTGAAACAACGAGCAGAAGATAACGCCGAGGAGCACAATAACTATGAACTCAAAAGTTTTGCCTACTGAATGACTGAAGAAAGGCTTTGCACCTTGAGTGCGAGTAGAAGGCATTCTACGAGCGTCTAGCATGGTCTCGCTGGAGCTTAAGTTGTGGTACGCTCTGCGCATACGTACCGTACCATTGTGTCAGCTGAGGACAATTTGTTTTGGAAACGCGCTCTCGGCCATGTATTTGTGCTCTTAAATTGCAGGAAATAATGAGCGCGAAAAGGGGAATGCTGGGAATTCATATGCTTTCTTCATATAATATGGTATTTTTCGGGATGGAGCCAGGCATTTTCTATGGCATGAATGTGAAAACGAATTGCTTTTGTTCTTCAATACCGCCCATTCACTACTCCAACACGTTTCGCTTCTACACGCAGTTTTCCTACGACTAAATACCAAACTGACACATGCTTGTATTTTGCTTTGTTCAGGCGATGTCGTCCTGTGTAGCTTCGTACCGGAACTGCTGCTGCTTACCTGGTACCACAACGTTGCATAAATGCACACAAATCCCGGAACGAACACTTATATACACAAAAATATACATTTTCTCACTTTCAAGTCGTTTTGCGTCTACTTTATGAAATTACGCATGGCAGATAATCGTGGGAGGCTTGTAAAGATCGTTCGCAATCATTTTTAGTAATTAATAAAGCGGTTCCGCACCAAGACGGCGTACGCTTGAGCAGTAGAAGTAAAGCAGCAAAAAAAAAAAAAAGCGCCGGTCAGTGTTGCCGGCGCAACGCGTGCCAGCTTGCCTTCAAAACGCGCGCGCCCAAAACCGAAACCGGAAGTGCGGCTCACGTGGTAATCACATCCGCTTGGCGCGCTACAGTAAATTTGGCCACTGGGCTCGAAGGGAGTGCGCGGTCTTGTTCAATGTCTTTCTCTGTGGTGCGTGAGCAAAGTACGACGCCCTGCTCTACCCCTTCACCCGGTGCCATGGTGCAATTCGCGCAACGGAACACGCGTGCTTCGCTCCTTTGCGCTCCCGAGGTTGAGCCGCCATCATCGGCTCACCATCGCACGCGTCGGCTCGCACACACAGCGTACGACGCGCGAGGAGGACGTTACCGCGAGACGGACCCACTGCGGTATTCATCGCAAAGAAAACCAGTAGTAACTGCCAGAGGAGGTCAATCGAGCGCGCATCCGCCTACCTTCCATCTCCACTTCGCTCAACGTTGCCTACACATTGCTCGCGCGTGGCGAAATACTAGGAAATGTGAAAGCATGCGGGTATCACGATAACCTAACAGCTCGAAAGCGCGTCTAAATGGCACGGCCATCTCATCTGTTGACATATATATTTATATATATATATATATATATATATATATATATATATATATATATATATATATATATATATATGCTGGCATCCACGTTTCTGTGGATTTCTCATAGAAAATGCACGTCTAAAGGGGGCTAGCAGAGCCAATCGCATCTTAGGATACTTGAATTGTAATTTTTTATCTTCGCCCATATCGCCAAAACTAACTTTATAAAACTCAGGTAAGACCCCAAAGAGAATATGGGACTCAAGACACTGTAATCTTAGTCTAACCATTAAAGCCATCCAGAATAGCTCCACTAGTTTTATTCTGTCCAACTACACCCGTCGCTTGTCAGTCATGGCTGTGAAGAGCACCTTTCATCTGCCACACTTCTCACTGCGCCGTTAATCCTCACGTTTATGCCTTTCCTGCAAGATATATTTTTATAGGCGGCTTTTAAGAGATTCTTCCCTCACTTCCCCTCCCTACGTTTCTTCTCGCATTAACCACATACACAAATGCAACGTTGCATCTTACCCTGCCAATGCACTTCCTAGAACTTGCATCGACTGGAATTACTTACTGAGCAGCGTTGCTGCCATTCAAGGCAGCAACAGTACCTTCAAAGTGAGTTCACTTCAACTTCAAATTCCAAATTCAAAGAGATCTTTAGAGATTGTTTTACAGCGAACATGTAGATTGCTAGCCGATTCCTCCATCCATCCGTCTGTCGGTCGCCTGTACGTTGAAAACCCCCTCGCTCAATCCCATGCACATGCGCGAAACGAAAAGAGAGAAAGATAGGCGCGCCACTAGCAAACGTCACCTAGATATCCCAAGTACTGTTTACTGCGATCCGTGACGTGTACGCTATCTAGCCCGAAATTTCATTTGACAAGGATAAGGTGATCAACGCGATGACGTCAGAAAAACTGTTGCCGACTTCGAAGCATCCACATAGACTCCATGGCAGTCTGGTGAGGTAACATCACGTCATGTGTCGGAGTGCAAAGGTCTTGTGCTCTCTAGGTGGTGTTAGATTAGCTGCGCCGTTAGTGACGTCTGTGTTCTTCGTCGCAGCCGAGCACGTGCGCAGAAGTTTCTGTCCGGCTCCGAAACAGACAGGCCACGCGTAATACGTACTCCTTAGGAGCAGGCAGCTTCCGATCAGCAACGCCGCGAGCAGATCCAGGAACGAGCTCTTCTACGCAGTGCCGATGCTGCAGCCCGGGCACAACAACCAGATCGCGCAGCTGAGAGCAAGCAGCAATTGTCCACCGTGGATCCAGCGGACTACCAAGCCGTGCTTAATGATCCGTAATCTACGACAGTTATGCCGAAGAATGTCGCCAGGTTGCTCGCTCACTCACGAAGCAAGACCAGGCGAGCCGCAAACATCGCCGTGACATATTCTTGACTTTGTCTTCATAATCACCTAGAACGCTGGTATGGCTTCAAGTTCCTTCCTCTACTACTGGCCTTTCGACAAAGTTCAGCTCAAAGTATGACGGCCCTTACCGGTTTCTACAACAGACGTCTCCGGTCAACTACGTCATTGAGCCTATTCAGCCAGCTACGGACCAACGGCGTCGCGGACGGGAAACCGTTCATGTCGACCGACTGAGGCCACACTACGACCCACCGGCGCTGCCGGTTCTATGGATCGCTAGGATGGCTACGTTTTCTCCGGAGACTGATTGTGGTGAGAAATATCGGCGCCAGCATAAGACGAAGAGAGGAAGAAAGGGTTCTGGTTGGCGCTTGCACTTGCCCCGCTAGGCCGTTGTCTCTTTCTGTGCATTCATATGAAACGCCGAGCGCATCGAACCTTAAACTCCTACTACATATATATATATATATATATATATATATATATATATATATATATATATATATATATATATATATTTCCTGCTTGGGGGACACGGGACGGTGCCGCATCGGAGAAATGGAGCGACGACAGGGAGACGGTGATCGGCGAGTAGAGGCGGTTGGGCGGTCAGGGGAAAACGAAGAGGTAGGAAGACTGGCAGGCGAAGAGGAAAAGGGAAAAAATTAAAATTAAATTATGGGGTTTTACGTGCCAAAACCACTTTCTGATTATGAGGCACGCCGTAGTGAAGGACTCCGGAAATTTCGACCACCTGGGGTTCATTAACGTGCACCTAAATCTAAGTACACGGGTGTTTTCGCATTTCGCCCCCATCGAAATGCGGCCGCCATGGCCGGGATTCGATCCCGCGACCTCGTGCTCAGCAGCCTAACACCAAAGAGGAAAACGGAGTTCGGAAAGGTGGCGCTCGCCGGATGTTCCAAAGACGAAGCATGGAACGACGGCAATGGCGCGCCACGTGACCAGTACCACCACAAGCAAAACATATTTGGCGGTCATCGAAGGTGCGCCACTGGTTCGGGTAAGGTCCGAGTCGTGGTTGAAGAGTCGGAAAATGCTGTCGGTCGGGTAGCGGCATAGGATGAAAATGCTGTCCGTCGGGAAGCGGCGTAGATGGCGGCAAAAATCTCGGCGGTCGAGGCATAGAGGGCAGCAAGAGCGTTTGTGGACGAGATCGGCAAACTGCTTCAGCGTAAGTGAGAGGTGCAGTGACTGGTGTCTCCTCAGCGGCTGGAGGAACGGCTTGAGATACTTGCTCTTGAATGAAGTCGCGGATCGTGTGAGGCAAAGCGGGTAGTGGTTCCGGGACAGAAGACATCAAAGATAGCTGGCGGGCGACCTCTGCGCGAACGAATTCCTGAATTTTTATGAACAGATCAGCATGGTTGTCGTCAACTTCAAGGCTTGACAGAGTCGGAGGGCGGAGTGGGACGTCGGGTGTGAAGCCGTTGCCTGCGCAACTCGTCGTAACTCTGGCACAATTCCATCACTTCAGTGAGGGTGTGAAGACTCTTCGATAATAACATTTGGAATGCGTCGTCCTGAATGCCCTTCATTATATGTTTGATCTTGTCCTCCTCTGACATCGACGCGTTCACCCATTTGCAAAGGTCAACAACGTCCTCAATGTAGCTTGTGAAGTTCTCTCCGGCCTCTTGGGATCGTGTGCGCAAACGTTGATCTGCACGAAGCGTTCCTACTGCTGGCCGACCGAAAACTTGGGTAAAGCTGATCTTGAAGACCAACCACGAAGTGAGGTCGGCTTCATGGTTTAGAAACCATAGTTTCGCAACGTCCGTAAGATAGAAGGCGACGTTTTTCAACTTGGTAACATCATCCCATTGGTTATGGGCACTTACTCGCTCATAAGAGGAAATCCGGTCTTCAACGTCTTTGTCATCTTTGCGCAGAAGATAGGGTGATCTCGCTGACGCAAGGCACCGTCACAAACCAAGGTGGCCGGCGCAGTTGGAGGAGTTGCAGGAGTGCATGGTTCGTCGGGCATGATGGGGGGTAGAGTGCGACTCCGAAGTTCCAGGGTGGTCGAAGCCCAGCAGCACGTCGTCCACTTGCTAAGAGATTTACTAGCAACGGCCGCTGGCATGCGAATGGGTAGCAGGCGCAACCGTTCGGCAAGGACAGCAACCACGAGCACATACCCGTAGCGATGGTGCTGTGGCGCAGGCAGGCTACTCTTATTCGTTACAATATATATATATATATATATATATATATATATATATATATATATATATATATATGTGTGTCAATGAAATGTTCTGTAGGTCCGGTGCATAGGTAGTTGAAGGAACGAAGGTGCACACTTACGCCATTTGCATCTTTGATATTTTTAACGTTTCGGCCGCGGCATGGCCGAAGCGTTAAAAATATCAAAGACGGCATTTTCGTAAGTGTGCATCTTCGTTCTTTAAACTATATATATATATATATATATATATATATATTATAGGAAGCCATTAAACAATGTGACCCAACGAAAGGACAAAATAAATCACTGGCATTTTACGTGAAGAACTACAAGTAATTTCCCCTATGCTGTCCTTTTGGTCAATGTTTACTGGCTGCTTAGAAAATCAATTATAGAACTTGGGCGCCTCGGTTTTCTTATCGCTCTTTTAAATATGTTGTAAAGGAGGGGAGTAGACCGCCATTCATCCGTCAGAACGCCTGGCTTACATCTCTCGTTGCGACCGCGGTCTCAGTGCTCAAGCCCAAGGGCGCATCTTTGTTTTCACACTCGGCCACGCAGCGGACCTGGAAAAATAGAATCCACAGTTCACTTTAAAACTCGCAGTTCACTTCAGTCGCCGGAACCTTTTGTTGAGGCGAAACACGTGCACGGAGAAGTTATTTCTTGTATTCCTGTTGAGGCTGGCACCTAGAATTAGGTGCTCACGTGCCAGTTGTTTTCTTTTATGCGCTCAGTAATTGTGAAGGACCCTTCAAACATCGGTAGGAACTTCTCGCCAAGTGATATCACTCGCCTTCGTACTCACACCTCGTCACCACCGTTATAGAGCGGAGCAGCTCTATATGTGCGGTCATAGTGGCTCATCTGCGCTTCTTGTGCTTGTGAAGCTGTTTTCATCGCTCCTGTTCCTGTCTTTTCAAAGATGGTGGGCGCTTGGTCGGTGGACCTGGAGATCGTAGCGGGAGTGTCTAGGCTGAAGACCGCTTTCAGCTGCGGCACCTTTCCAATGACGGTTTTATACGTTGTTGTCCCGGTAGACATCTCAAGCGCCGTGTTAACGGCGTACGCAGCTGACTGAAGGTGAATGTCCCAGACGCCTTCTCTTTCCCTATTCTCGTACACGAAGCGAATCAGGCCCGGATCCTTTGGTTAGCTCATTTCGTAAGGCAGTTTGTCTAGGGATGAAATGTGGACGTGTAATGGTGCTGCGCCCTTGCCGTACAAATATTAATTCCTTAGTTCGCGACTGCGGAATGTCGTAGCACGGTAGCACCATAACTTTTTTTGCAGGCCATGTCTTCATTGAAATCTTAGCTTCAGGAAATTGGCCAGGTGACCGTACACGAGAGGTGGCTCAACGGAAACATCGATGTACTTCAAGAAGGGTCAATGGCCGCAATGATGTAGCGGTTTCCTGCAGTAGTGATCGGTAGAGGCCCAGAGTAGTCGTTGCCGACAATATGAAAAATACCTTATGGTTGCGGAATACGTGTACTTCTTTATCTTTTTCTGGATACCATTTTTCACCTTCTAACAAAAATCAAATTTTATAGCTTAGCGCCAAATGCGCCGGCATGTATCGGAAGCTTCTCGAACGTTATCGATGATTCTATCCGCTGTCGCCAACACTGCGTAATCTGACTGTATGCGCGACGCAAATTGCACAGTACTTTCCAAAAAACACGAATGCACCAGCGTTTATTCTGGACCCTTCAATGACATGTATTCATCGTCTAGCAAAAGTTAAAAGTTATCGCTTAGCACAGGAGGCACGTGCATGTATCGGAAGTTTCTCGAATATTATCGATAGTTCTACCTATTCTCACTGAACCTTGTGTAGGCTGAATGCATGAGCGACGCGAATTATGCTGTAGATCCTGGAAGACATGCGGGTACCAGGGATTATAGAGGAACCTCCGATGACTCAAGCTTAAAAGCCGTCGCGGTTGCCCTGCAGATCAGATTTCAACTATCGCCGACTGTTTTCGCCGCTATTGTCGTGCTCTGAGTGTGACTTGCTTTTGTAGGCAGAAGTTCACCCAATCACTGGTTCGTTTCGTCATTAACTGTTTTGCAGTTGTGTTTTTCATCGTCACTACTGCATGGCGATATTGCTGACACACTTCGCAACTAGCGACGTCGGCGTGGACATTGCTTTCCATCTTCGGATACAAGAAGCGATTTGTGATTGTTAGATCTCACGCTAACACGTTGGCCAACCTGCCCATCTCAAAACACGTGCACCTCCCTAACCACTCATTTGATCAAATGAAAGTCAGGTTTCTTGAATCGCGATTTCATTCGAATAATGACAGGGAAGCTCGTGAATCCTTTTTTATTTGTAAGTTTGGTACCCTCACGTCTGGTTTTCATGAAAGTGTAGGTAAACTGAGTTGCCTGTCTTCGTAGCCCGTCACATATAAGTGGGAGAGGACGATACGAAGTCCGCTCCTAGAAGATCAGCAATGGGCCGTCCAGCAGGCTCGCGCAGCGGCCGCCAGGTACTCCCTGTCGGTCCCTGCGTGGGAGACGCCCACTGCGCGCTGACGTGCGTCCTGCAGGACTTCTATTAAAGTTTTTCCAATCCAACCCAATCCAATCCATCTTTTCCCTTCTTTTTTACTATTAGGGCACTATTTCTTTATTTTTATTTCTTCGTTTGCTGTTCCTTCTTTACATAGCACGTATTCGGTGACGTTTTCTACTATCACCTGACCATTTCCCTCCGAAATTCTTTCTTTTGCATAACTTCAAATGATGTGTTTCCAAACGCCATATGTTTAGACATGTATTAGCTGTTCTACAGAATGATTGAAACTGATTCCGTTCACTCATTTTCTTCGATTTTAAGGTAAACATTTCCTCATACGGTTGTATATAAAGTGCACGCAGTAATGCCATGCATCCTATTGTGATCAAAATTGGATCCCGGCCGAAACGTCAATAAATAGCTTCACCCGCGCGTCTACTTCACTGTATGCCCATTGTAGTCGTTGCATATGTATATATATATATATATATATATATATATATATATATATATATATATATATATATATATATATATATATATATATACTATATATACGCAACTATATATATGCAGCAACTTGTCTTTTCATCCCCTGTCATTGCTACTAATTTATCAGTTCTCTAATTGAATCAGTAAGTACAATTTCCCTAATTTGTCTTCGGTGTTTGTGTGTTAGCTTCTCATGATATGACTAGTAAAGAAATTGAGCTCGTCTGTTAATACCCTTTCTCTCGTTTAATATATATATATATATATATATATATATATATATATATATATATATATATATATATATATATATATATATATATATATATATATATAGAGTAGGCACGGTTACGAAACTGGCACATTTCCATGATCAAACGTTCTTCGCCAAAGGTTTGGCTTCAGTTGCTTGACACAATACAGGCTGTCTAACTGAACAGCCGAGATTAGCAGCATTTCTACAACATCCGTCTGAACATTTTATCAAGCTAGAACTTAGCTGCAGCAATTGCTTAAGCAAAACAGCAGATCGATCGTGTTATACCGAACAGTGCGTATTTATTTTCAGTCATAATTCAAACATCCATAATTCATGTGCGCTTTATTCTCGTTCCGACCTTCCGTCCATTGGTCTCTGATCGTCAAGCGCTAAATATTTTCTTTACTGCAATTAGGTGATTTAGTTGTGGTCCCCATTTGATGAGATTAAATATTTTTTTCGTTAGTCTTAGCCTAAAGGGCTCCATCTATAGGGAAAAAATTACGTCATGTTTGACACACTATCGAGACCTTCTTTGCCTCTCAAGGTACGAAGCAGTGGTTATGTGGGCTTTGCGCATAGCTGTTAAAATATGTTGCCTGGGACTGTTCAGTTTTCGCCTAATTTTCCGGATAGCGACGGCGCTTTGGAGCCATGAAATCATTGCAGTGCACCCAATCGAGCACAGCGCTTTCTTCTTTGTTTCCCTTCACTGTGAACATTGAAGTGCACTCGCCGGAAGCCTGGGAAAAGGAAATGGAAGGAACACATTACCATCCCGCATGACATTGACATGGCTTGTAGTTCTTGGGCAAGAGGGTAATATTAGCTCGTAGCGTTGCATATCTTTGTTTAGTACAAAAATTAGCTATATGGTCATGAGAAGGGCTTAACCGTGCATTAGTACACTTAGTTTATGAACGACATAATTAATTCATATGTGAGATGAATAATTTCCACTAACCGCTCGTTCCCAATACTTCCTAGCAATCTTAATAAAAGCTTGTCTTGTTCAATGCACTTTGTTGCTATATCTATACCATTTCCTCAAGCATCTGTAAGGCTTCTGAAGACATCATTCACTCTGCCGAGTCTTTTTTTCTAAATTGAAGAACTCAAAAAATGCCTGTTGAATGCCCTTGTGATAACCGTAACTAGGCTTTCTGGTTAGACGGACAATAGGACAACAAATTTAAAGTTATTCACCTAAAACATTATAGCTTTCATGATTGTATTACTAAGTATCTTCCAGCAAGACGTTTACATTTGCATTAAAAGCGAAGATCATGGAGGCCCAATTGTACATTAGATTTCTAGGTGTACTAACAAGGCACGCTGGTTCCAGTTCAAATTGTCCTGAACTGCTAGAATACCTTTCGAAAGCTGTTCACTCAAACTCCAGCGTAAATTTTAGACGATCACAAGCATGCTTCTTGAAAGCAGAGTTAGTTCTATGTAAATGACTAAGCAGACACAACTAAACACTTATCAGTTTAGATAATTTCCAGGGTTATCGCTTAAATAGACATGTTGCTAACGTCTGTTTAGCCATGTGGCGTAGTCGCAAATAGGGCTGAGGCCACCTTGCAACAGTACTTCGTATGATAATTGTTCCGCATTAGGAAAAGGCATCCAGTACATTAAACATCTAATTTGAGGATTATGATTCAATGAGACCAATTTGGTAGCCTCTAAAAACTAAGTAAAATTGGATCAGTAAAATAGGATCTGTTTCGCCCAGCTCTCAAGTTACTTTTGCGTTTGATCAACCAGGAAGAAAATTATTTGGGGATGGAGGCCAATCACTAGGCAACACTAAGCAATAAAACAAATATATTATTAAAATGTAATCGGAATAAATTGAAAAGGCGAACAAAGGTGAAATATCTGATGCCTAATAGGGCATGAGCTTTTGAAATAGTTTATTAGCTTGCAGCTTGCCGTGCTGTTAGATGTGGCCAAATATGACCACATCACTGCAATATTCACGCATACTAGTGAGAGCAAAAAGGAGCGTGCATAACTACAAAGGCAGCGGCAAGGAATGTGATTCGCCAACCACAAGCAATTTCTCTTCAACTAGAACATCTCCTTTTTGAGATCACCACATCTATACCGAGTCAGAGTTCTTGGCTATATTTGTTCCTTTCAGATAGCCTCCGCGTTGTGAGATTGCGCAAGTGGTGTCCAAATAACTAACCCATGCTTCTTCTCCTCAGTAAACATTTTACCTGCATCCACGTCTGCTTAGCTCTGTCTACAGGAATATCAGTGCCCGTTTGCTGGAAAATTTCGACAACTTTTGTGATGACGCAAACTAAACATCTAACTGTTAAGTCTGCCAGATCATTGTTGTGAAAAGGTGCCTTATATGCTCGCAAGGTACTTCGTAGATGGTCAGGTAGCTGGGCTCATCGTTGTTTTCTCTTCACACATTAGCTTTAAAAATGCGCACATGAGCTTTCTCGGAAAATACACTGTAAACTACACTCCTGGCAAACAAGTTCTGTACTTTCATTTATGAACATAAGAAATATATCAAGCACAATTGCATTAAAGCCTAAAATGTGATAAATAAAGTTGTAATAAACCTTTCTTGTCTCAAAGGCAAAATCTGTTATTTCTCTGCATAGTACGAGAACTTGATTCTATGAAAGAAGCCTAAGCAGTGTTATGTGAAACGACATTGTATACTTGTGTATGTTTTCAAGCACATTTTGGAGGCATTTTCTTCACTGCCCCATCATCATTATCTTGTGACGTTGAAAATAAATTTCAACGGAGTTCAAATCTATGTCATATTCCCTGATGATTCTACTCCTTCCTTCAAGTCCCCTAGGGGCACGCTTGCGCTGTTTAGCTTTCTTTTTTGTGAATATTTTTACCTGGTAACCAGGGTTCTAAAGTTACTAATTTGCAAAATACGCGTCCCTGTGTATTCTAAATTTACTGGATGTTGTTGCAAATTGCATAGCCGCACCGATTCGTTTTATCAGCTTGCATGCGCAATGCGAGAATTGCGTTCCTTTTAAAACGTAGGCTAGCACCAGTGATTGCGCTGGAATGTACGAGGATCACGAATAAATAGCTGAGAAATTTGACCTTGCGTGACTCGTTTAACCATAGATCATATCCCGATCAACGATGATAGCGCTCGCCGCTGCTGTTATCCATTCAGTGTTACTTGCCTTTCTGCACAATAAAACGTAGCGATTGTGACTAACAGTTTTTACACTGGTTGGTTTGCCAGCATCACTACCATGTGACGTGCAGTGCAGCTGCTTTCTTCCGTATCAGAGTACCCCTTAACAATTGGAGCAATGCTCAAGCCATCAAACAACGTCAACGTCACCGCAGACCAGCGAGTTTGCATTAGGCTACAAGGGCGGGTGCCGGAATAGAAACATCACCCAAGAAAAACAATAATACTATGACCAAGTCAAAAGCCATTATTGCAGCAGCCGTGTCACCTGAAGTCAGTGGCGTAGACACGAGGGCTTTGTTTCTATGCTGCTTCCGCTCGTCATATTCCTTCAGTGCGCCGGCAGATTCAAACTGGCAACTCCGTAGTGACCGATCTCCGTAACCAAATTACCCTCTCGTTGACCCATGGATGTCCTCCAACACATTTCGCTAGCAACTGTTTGTTTAATATTCTAGCTTTATGAGACACTTCTCAGATATCTAATTTAACGCAACACCTGGATCTGGGATCGTCGCTCTGCCTTGCTTACCTGCTACAGCGAAGTTATCATAAACCATGCCACTCGTTGAATAATTTCTTAACACTCGCGCACTGTAAGTTTATTTGCTTTGAAAATTTGCCTCAATCTGCTTGACCGGGAGTAATAATAAAATCAGTACTTGAATCCACAAAATATGCTACACCACTCAGTACCTACAGAATGCATTATTCTGTACTCATAATTACAATTGCGTACCCACTGACCACAACTCCAAAATGCACGACCTAAGTTCCCGTACAAATGCTAATGCTATTTGCTATTTGCCAAGGACAGGAACAACATGTAACAGCCACGTTAGTTCCAGAGCCAGCAAGGTGGTTCTATCATTGTTCATAGCCGCAATCACTACGTTTTGTATATAATCCTACTCTTTATCCTCTAGGTAACACGTCACGTGGTATTAGGGGAACTAATACCAGTGAATCAACAAAAAATGTACAGAAATAAAAAGGCATCTACGAAGAAGTGTGGCCGGGGGAGCCCCCCCCCCCTCTTCTATCGTCCACACTGCGATCACTCCGGAACGTTTCGAGAAATTGTGACGCAATCGATGACGCCCTTTGTGGCTTGAACATCCGACAATACGTGGACTGTTGCCCGTACCGACAACCTCAATGGCTTTGCTAAAATGAAAGCCCTAACGAGAGGCAGTGCAATCGAAATGGTGAAATTCATCGGCAATATCCTGTTGCAATATGGCCCCGCCGAAGGTCTCATTATAGTCAGAGGAACGATTTTCAGGGCGTAGCTTACTCAACGCATTCCCAAATAGAACCAAACAATCACTTCAGCGCAACCACCGACCACCCACCGGTTAATCTGCTTGAGAAGTTCATGAGTAACACCCTCAGTGAAAGGTTACAGTGTACCACGAAGCTAAACACAAGACGAGGACTCCCGCCCTACCGTACACAAACTTTGCTTACATCACGGCTGAGCAAGGACAATGCAGTCGATGTTGCTCAGGTTGCTTTGCGGAAAGAATGCAGCTGCAGCGCATGCTTCTGTGCTACGAAACACCAAACATGGAGTAAATATAGACGTGACCACGTGATCGCGTTTGGATTTTGACACCAGTATCCTGGAGGGACTCCGTTGGATGGACGGATGTTATGAGCGTCGCCTTTGGAAAGGGGCGGTATATTGCGCCACCAAGCTCTTGCCTAATGTCCTACCTATGCTAAAAAAAACCAGGATGGATTTCCATAAGCAAAGTTTCTGAGCCCCCTATTGTGAACTTTGTTTTTGCACTCTTCCGTTGTTTGTCATTTCCCGACGTTTCTTCCACCAACCTTCTACATTACCCTCTTTCGGGTCATGCGAAATTCTCCGACATCTTGGTGCAGAGGACCATGTAGCTAAGTCGGCAATTTTACGCGATCACAGCGATACCGTGCCATATCTGAAGCCGTCTTCTGTATGCCTCTAGTAGGGGTTTTCAAATATTGAAACGAACTCAATAAGGAATCAAATATTATCACATCCGTATCAGTCCTTGAGTAAAGTAGTCAAGATTCGGAAGTGCAGAATTTTTCTAATAGCGATCGAATTCCTAACACTGCTAGTAGCACAAAATGAAATTAAGCAAACATGACTTTTTTATAGTGCACATCATAATAACTTAAAGCACGGAGCACCGCTGAGGGAACGAGATTCATCCAGCACTGAATCACACTAAAATATGTTGAGGCCTTACATTAGTGAAACGGCATTGGGTTAAAAATGTGTTATCTTGCGAATAAGTGTGTAAAAGCTACATTCCAGCAATATATCGGTGGCATCTTTAGTTAGCTTTTTAAATTGAAAACAAAAGTGTTTTATTGTCAATGCTACTCTCTAGGTGCATACTCATTTTAGTCTCAAAGTGTACACAAAATGCTAACGAAATCATACACCTCCTTCGTCAAATTTCATTCTGATAACACACGATTAGGCATGCTCCGAAGAAACCTGCTTATTTGCTCATTATCATCAATTGAAGGTTTTTATTCAGCAGTATTGTAATGTGCTGCACATTGTTAATGCCACAAATACACAGATGCTAACTTCAGTGAAGCAAGTGCCGCGAAAGAAAACCAGGGGAAAGCAAAGTGACTCAAGCGATTATAGGGTGCCCTATGGCAAGGTTTATTTCTTGATCGCAACTTATAAATATTGCTTGGCTAGGATAAAATGCGGATAGACATCAACACAAGTGCAGAAACAGACACTGCGCGTACGTGCTACATCCCTGTAGGAAACAGACATATTTTGCTTGTACTATAACAGAAGGCATTCTCGCACAAGGGTCCCACCTCTTTTTTGTCACAAGAGCTTACATAATTTGCCTACTTAGACAATCATCTGCTTTGCATTGAACGCTAATATTCTTCAGCAATGCTGCGCAATGATACAATGCCGTGTGAAAACTCACGTATCAAGACTACATTTATTGTATTACGCTGAAGCTCTTTTAATGTGTCGTCCTGGCATCTGGCCAGTTAGCCTACATATGTCACGCCGCATTTGTTGCATCAAGAAAAAAATGTTGCGGAAATATTTTTTTGCCACGCTCTCTCTTATGCTATCAGTCATTAGATTATTATGCACGTGCCGCAGGCTTGCTTTCTTTCTGCCTGTCCTGATGTGTATATTCAGTTCATCTTTGTCAACCAGCATTGATGTTGTGGAATCAAGAAATAAACCATCACTTCTTAGTCCGCCTTCTGATCATCTCGCTGTCCTATTTTCCTGCCCGTATTATTTTAGCACGCTTTGCTGCTATAACGCACTAACTAGCTTAACTGTCACTTTTGTCTTATATTCAAGTGGGAAAAACCGGTTCTTTCTGCTGCAAATTATTACATATTGTATTTGATATCTGATTCAATTTGAGCAGCTTATGGCACTAATCGATTTCTATTCGATTCCCTCTGAATAATTTTTACTAGCGCACCATTGTTTTAAAGCACTTCGATGTGCACAATATGAACTGCTGAACGTGATTTTGAGTCGCTGTATTCCTTTTTTTTCTCTCAAACTGTTTTTCGCTGTTATACTTGTTTCCAGGAACGAGATGTTGCTTTTTGACAAACGGGCATTTAGGTTCGTGCATTGTTTGCCTATCTTTGTTACTATATTTTTCCGGCTAACCATTCTTTCGAGCTTATTGCTCTGTGAAATACTTGCGTGGATATATGCAAATTTTTAATTATCGCGACACCCGATTTTAAAGCAAAATACTTTTCTCTATTCAGATATCGGGAGCGACGCAAATAGCGGCATGCCTTCTATAACCACCGAAATCGCGATTAGTTACTCTGGAATGTAGAATTATTCATGTGTAAATTGCTGACACACTTCTTCCCTAGTACACATCTGGATGACAGACCATTGCGATTGCTAATACTGTTTTTTAATACTGCTTTCACTCATGGCGAAAGTTCGTCCAATGAACTGTTAACAACATGAGTCCACGTTTTGGCTCTGAGAGTTTCCATGAAATCCCTAGATTCTATTGAAATTGTCAGAATAAAGACACACAATGTTCTCTGCTTACATCCTAATATCGAACTTACTGTGCCCCTCAAGCAATGAAACACTTCTAGTATAATATTTCCAGGTTAAATGGAAAGTAGTTCCTCCAGCATGAAGGTTGTGATAACAAAAGACAGCTCTTTCGTCACTGCAGACTGTGCTCTTATAAAACAATCCCATATTGTTAAAGTGCCCACTTACTACCTAACGAGCAAATAATGTTTTCTCTAAGAGAACAAGAGAAAGGAACCCCCTTTTTTTCATCAATCTTCTTACCAGACTCCGTAAGCGAGTTCGAAGATTGACTGTTTCATTATTTTTATGGCAATACAAAAACACTAAAGCAAATAGTGTGGCTCTTATAGAAGTTTCTGCTTCTTTGGTGTTGCTGGTTTTTCTGCAGGCCATGATCTTCCGTGTAACATTTCAGTTACTGTTTTATAGCCGAATGTCTCGCATGCTAAGGTTGCTTTTTTTCCAATCTCCCGGCGTGTGCTCGCCCATTTGAACACGTTTATGCAGGACGTTTTTGTATACTCTGCCCTAAGAAATCTCTAAGACAATGTAAGCACTCCGCCCGTGCGCGGTCGCACCGGCTTTATCTTGGCAGCGATCTGCCTTGTGGGCGCAGTCTTGGCGGGCCACCGGTACATAGCTGTGATTGCGCTGAGTTTTCACCCCTAAGTTTGCGCCAAAACGTCACTTCGCTCACTGCTGCTGCCGCGATTGCTCAGCCAACGTTTTGACAGCGAGTTTCCGCGGTCATCCAGCGTGAAGTGTTCATGTTTGTCCGTGCGCGCTAACACCGCGCTACCTAATTCAGCTAGTAAGCGAATGTTTACAAGGGGGTGCTTCATTCCGGTGGCTGCTGCGTATGGCGCGGCCGCGAGAGCGCTGCCTTGAATATAATCTGTGATGCGGACTGTGTAGTCGTTTTGGCGCACCGAGGGCCGATAGCATCGTGTGCGCTATGGCACCCATACTCTGCTGGCGCGTCACCCGCGCTCACAAATTGGAACACCACTGTAACTTTTTGGTTGTGCTTGTCAGCTTGTGTGCGATTTGAATGTTTGTTTTTGCGAATATCGCATTAGCTGGAACCACCAAACGGTTTTACGCATTATCTCTTGGTATGCGCTCCCTTCTGGATGTTTTCATTTTTAGTGTACTTCAAATCGATAAGCAGGCAACTAACTAGCTAAAAACGTTTTTTTCTAATAACAGCACAAAGGCAAAAGAAAGGAAAATCTCTTCTTACAAGGCCTATCTGAGGATATATTGAAAAAGATTTCTTCTTTGCATACAACAATGCATGTACGCACAAGGCGCACGGCGTAATGCAGGGAACGAAGTTGTCACTGCTCTGCGAGAAGAAACTCACCTTGGGTGTGACTGCTTTGCATTTAGCGGAATCAAATGTTTCTTGAACGCTGCATGGTGTTGGCGAGTAAGTAAACTCAATTCTGTGCTTTTCACCCTGTAGGACGACATAATAAAATGCGAGATTAAATGTTTGTTATCGACAGAAAAAGTACTCTTTCTTACAAGGCCTCTCTTGAAACCTTCTATACTGAACATACACATCACTTGATAATCCAAAAATTAAATTCACAGAGCAACGTCAATTGACAGTAAAATAAAATGTTTACAATATGCCGAAAATTTGTGACCACTACTTCTGCGTTTTAAGTGTTCTTGTTTAGAAACTTCGTGAATCCAAAATTGTGCTTATCCATTACCTGCGCAAGTTTATTGTACGGCCTCTTTGGGCCATATGTCTAGTTTTCACTTATTCCGCTATACCATATCAGACATAACGCTTAGAAAGTTTTCATTCCTTATTCAACTGTTCAGACTAGGGCCAGAGAGACAAAGAAACGGGGGAACATGAGCAATGTTTGAGTTTCTGCGGCGCTATATTCACTTTTCCTATTTCTAGACAGGCTCTTTTATTTGTCGAATACATGTTTCATGCAACCAGACAGCTCGCGTCTTTAATTTATTAGAGATATGTTGTAAACATTTACACTACAGTGGACCACTGGCAAGTAAAATTATAACATTTTACCGACTGGGTATGTTGGCAAATGATGTCGCTATGTTATATGTTCTACTTGCACAATGCGTACAACATGTGTCTAAATAAACCCACATGACTACGTATATACGCCGTGTAGCGCTTCTTCTTCTTCAGAACAGCTTCTAATCGTACATAATAATATACAACTTTTGTACATGTTTACACCCCTCGCATCAGTTATACCTTATGTGCCTTGACGCAATTAGGCAAATTACAAAAACCTTGCCGAATAGTTTAGGTGTTTATTTCGAAATAAATCCTTCAAGTGTCCACGCGCCTCTAAAAAGATAGGGCAGGTATTTCAAAGTCATCGCCACTGAGGCATTTCTGGACTTAAGGGACCAATGGTGCATTCATGTGGAAATTCTTCACCAGCCGTTCCTATATTCTTTACATTGGGGCCCAATATATGTTTTTTCTGCTAAGGTGGAAAAGAATCGGATATATCAAAACCAGCAACTGTAAAACTGCATATTTTTTAAGAAATTATGCCAATCTAAGGCAATGAACCCAAATATTGGTTGTTTATATCCAAAGCGGGCGGTCATAGGGGTAAGGGAAAAAATGATTTCAGCTACCAACAATTTTTACGATTGTGCTTTCTCTCGTAGCAATAAATTTGTTTTCGAGAGCATAGTTTTCCTTAAGCCTACCTTTTTGTTCACTGATATCACCTCGTTCAACACCTGGTAGAAATCTATATGTTTGGTAAAGTTCGAAGCAGCCTTCGAAGCCAGTGTTTTATACAAAGGATTCCCTTGGGCATCCATTTCCTTCCAGCCATTCACTTCCAGCAGTTCCGCTTCTGACTTCATTGTGGCCGTCGTTCCGTGCACTAGTGTGAAGGCAAGCAGCGTGACGGACCAGAACATCATGCTAGCTTTCTGCAAATTAAAATCGACAAAGATGCTGCTATGAACTCCGTTTTCCGAGAACATCGACGCTGCAGAGGGAATGTTTTAAGGTCATGAGAAAAAATTACTGACGTGCAAGTCAAATTTTGAAGTATGGTAATCTACTCACATAATGAGAGGACAACTGGCGTGACACTGCTCCTCTCAAGTATACAGGACGTAATATTTGTTTGTACCGTTCTTCGCGTGCGGCAGAACCACCTGTTTGAAGAGCGCATATAGAATACATCTGCGTTTAGTTCGTTTCGCAAACACGAGCGCATATTCTACCCCTGTATCCAGACAAAGGCGCAACCAAAAAAGCTGTTACGAACTTCGTGGAAAAGTAAAATGATCGTGAGGTTTTAGCGAATAAAAAACAAGAGACTTTAGCACTTCCTGAAATGTTGTTGCTTGAAGAACAAAAAATGTTGGGCTTCGTTAATGACCACGCCATTTTACATACAGGGTGGTGCGGTTACTATTGAAGTTTCATGAACGCTTTTTCAGCATTTAACCAAATATCGGCAACTATAACGCCATTAAAGAATAAACTATATTTATTGGCATTCTTTTTAAAGCTGTATACCTCACTCAGCCGCTTTCTGAAGAATTGCTTCCACGTTTCCCTTGAAGGCCCTCGAATACCTAGATGATTTAGAAGATTAAATCAACATTTAGTATCATCACTAAGTCCGCTGTTAAGTGCTACCATACAAACAAATATGTGGTCTTTTTTTATTTCTCTATGCAAGTAGGTCGCAAGCTTACTTTTGTAAAGCTGGGCCACCTTCAACATTCTCTGGCACTCTCACAAAGACTGAATGCTTTCGGTATGTTAGGCCTTCTAAAGCCGCAATTGACTTTTTTGTGAAATAAAGATGTTTTCTATATCGGACAGAGTAGTGATACCCCATATCAGGAGACAATCACCAATGCCGCGTCGACCGCATTTCAGTGTGGTAGAGAGGCGAAAACACCCATCTTATTTACTTAGATTTAGGTGCACAGTGAAGAAAGCCCAGGAGGCCCAAATTTCCGTAGTCTCCTCTACGGCGTGCCTCACAACCATATAGTGTTTTTGTCACGCGAAGCCCCATAATTTAATTCAAGACAATTATAGACATGTGAATGAATCATTGAAAACTCTATATTTGCTCTAACTTAATTTCCTTGGAATTATACTTCTTATTTCACATAATGCTCCTAATACCCTGGATAGCTTCATTCGATGTAATTAATATGTGTATTCTACGACAGGTTCTCGCGAAAAAGGAAGCACCTAGACATTTATTAGAATTCACACGCTCTATCACGTCGTTACAAAAATATGATGGAGTATTGCTAGCTATAATATTTGGATCTGTAAAAAAGCCATACTTTGTTTTTTTTTTTTTTTTTTTCAACTCTAAGTGATTTGCATCTGGCCATTCAGTGAATTCGCACAGCCAGTTTTTCGCATATCTATCTAGTTTTGATAGATTAGTGCCACAAAAAGAAACATTGGTGTCGTCGGCGTGTAGAGATGTTTTTGTGTGTGGGATAAATCAAATACCATTTATGTACAGTGGAAAAAGCAGCGGCCTTAGATTTAATCCTGAGACACATCCGTTAAAATAGACCCTATGTTGATAGTGAAAGTCCTCATTTAGTTTTTCGGGAACCTGGCCTGTGCGAACGCCGACTAAAGCGTGGCGCTGTCCACATGCGTGCATGAATTTCTCATGCATTTCCTTTATCACTTGCTCTGATTCATCTGGCCACTTATTCCCTTTCGGCAGCATACGATGCTCCAAAAATGACTATGAGTTGGTTGGTACGTCATTCTTCAAAACGGAGTTGGTGCAGCACAAATAAAAAGCACACAGAAGAGACAAACAGGGTAGATTGATTTTCTCCAACTATTTCATATTTGAAATATCTAATCAACATCGATGCATGTATGCATCTTATTAATCAATACATTTATATTATTGCTGACCATTACCACACTATTCACGATATAATAAGCAGTCTCTGAATTGTCAACTTTGTTCTGTCTTGCTTCTATTACAGTAAACTCTCAGTTGAACGAACGTCGATTTATCGAATATTTCAGAATAACGAACTTTTTAAAAATCCCCGGCAGTTTTCTTATAGATTCTATGCAAAAATGTTTCACTTAAACAAATTTTGGAAGAGTGAATATTTCAGTTTAACAAACTCTCTCAGAGGACCAAGGCTTATTTTTACGATCAGTTCAACGAAGTTTTGCGCCCTGCACTGCAGGCGCGACCGATGCCCGCCCTCATCAAACCACCGCTCCAGCGGCAATGTAACATTGCTGGCGCTACAGCGCCCCTAGGGCAAAGCGGCGGCGCAGAGAACGAACGGCAACGAGGCATGGCCTACGAGATCGCCCGCACAAAATGAGCAAGCATGTAATCGCGGAGGCCATAAACAAAGTAACATCGCTGGCGCTTACAACGCCGCAAGAGCAAAGCGGCGATCTGTCACATCACAAACCACGTGGTGTGTTTTTTTTTTTTTTCTGACTGGCTAGTCTTGGCGTGGTCGTCCCGTATCTTTCTTTCCAGTCTCGTCGGTTCCGCGGGAGCACACAAACGACCGACGTGGTGTGTTTTTCATCGGCTCCGTTCAGCCTTCCAGTTTTAAGTAACAACGGCGATTGACTTTTTGGACAGTTTTGTTACTTCCTGTGCTTTAAAAGTACAAGTGCAGAAGAAGATTAGAGATTTTTTTTCTAAGTGACAAAGGCAGCATTATAACTGTTATGAACCTTGTACTTGTTGATATGTACAAATTCCATTTCACATATTTCTAACACTATGCATGCCATATCTTTTGCTCCATGAACTGCACTTCAAACTTTTGACTCTGTATGCCATGTCCTACGTTGGTCTAGTGAATATTCAGTTTAGTGAACCTTCAGTTTAGTGAACTTTCAGTTAAGTGAACTATTTCCTTCGGTCCCTTAAACTTCGCTAAAGTGAGAGTTCACTGTATAAGGTTTATGCACCTATCAAAGTTGCTTTCTTGATTGCATAATCAAATAGCAGCAAGTGAGCACACCTCTAAACTGTTTCCCTTATTTTATATACGATACATTTGCGCTACGCAAGTTCTGTCATGAGACCGTCAACTTCCTTCCCGATCTCTTCCTTCCCACAAATCCCTTCCTTGACGTAGAGCAGCATTCCAAAGGCATGTCACTGAAGCCGATCTCTCAGTCTGTTTCTCATTTAGGGTTTTCTCTCGATCTCTATTTCTCTTTCAAGAGAAATAGAAATTAGAATCAGAAGTGTTTCTTCTTTCAGTTTGCCTTATGTGCGACCGTTAGCTTTCTTTGTTTATTTATATCAATCAACAACATTGAGCATAAATATAGCTGGTTCAATATAACACGTGATAAGAAAGAAGCCCAGCAGCTTTTGAGCAGTGCGAACGTGATCAATACTTTACCAATATGCGACTAGGGATCTTCGTTACTGCCTTTCGTCCTGATTCCACTATTGAGATTGTTGAGACTCATGTCCTTAGTATTTGTGTCACACTCATTATATTGAATGCAGGTGTTTTTAAAACCGAATTTCTAGTATAAAGAAGACAAACTACTAAGGAATTCCAGTAACATAGTCTCATTTTTAGGGTTTACTTACTTCAGAATTGTGGTGCCTCCGTTAACTGCACCACATGCATAATTCATGCGCGCAACCTTTGCAGTCACGTGCTAAGATGAATAGGTAATTTTATGTGTTGAGCGGTTTCTCTCTACCATCACGATCACTTTCACGTGTGTCTGTTCTTGGTACTGGTGCCGACTTTTCATTGTCTGACGTGGCATTGCAATGATTTCCTGCTAATTTTGTAGGAAAAGCCACGCCTGTTCTGTGTTGTGTCGCAACTGCGAGCAATTGCGCGCCGTAATTCTGGGCACTTATTTCCTATTCCGTCACCGGTACTATAATACCAGGCAGCAAGCTCTGCATGTTGACAATATGGCACATGTATCACTTATGGATAGTATAGATTTTATGCATGATGTAACTGCTTCTGCATTCCTATACGCTTATCACCATATTATAAAAACGATGAGAAACTTAGCGCCCTCAGATGACCACCAGATTCCCTCAAAAGTTTACAAGCAGGCTTCATCTACACATTTACGTCCTCATCACATAATTAATACACCATATTCGTCGAACACTTGCGACATGTCATCGACAAAGATGATAGTTATCGTTAGGGCGACGAAAGGTATCCTTCTCAAAAGTGTTCTCCAACAGTCTACCAGCCTGGGGACAGCACAAGTTACCCACTTCAAGAACGATAGCTACTGCAGAAGGTTTGTCCAATATGGCAGACTAAACGTAGTTGCCAAAATGAATGCGAACTCTAATGCCACCATCCATGAACCCTCCACCTCTAATTCACAACATGTGCCTGCATTCCTCTGTCTATATTTCATGACTTTATTTGTCATAAGGCTGTTGACGGATACCTTTGCACCCAATCTACAAAAAGACATACACCTTTGTGACAGCAGGTAGTCTTCAGAGTGTTGTTTTTCAGTGACGTGGAAGAACGCCGTAGCTAGACTGTGAATGATAGAACTAAGTTGTTATTGGACAAATTTGTGTCCACAAACGGAAGTGACACTCGAAGCACAACGACAGTCGCGAGCACTACCGAAGATCTTCGAAACATGATCAGTAGCACCTCAGATTTTATACATGAGTCGTCGAAGGTTCCAGCGTAGTCACTGGTTACCGCGTGCCCTCTTGGAACGTGCTATACAATTTGCGTTACGCACACACTCGGGTTACACAAGGTTCAATCACAACAGACACCGCTTGTAGCCATCGATATCATTCGTGAACTTCTGATACATTTAATTAAAAAATTAAATTATGGGGATTTACGTGCCAAATAGTACATGACCGGGGTAGTTGGAGAAGTATCGGGAGGCCTTTGTCCTGCAATGGGCGTAACCAGGCTGATGATGATGATGATGACGGGCCAAAACCACTTTCTGATTATGAGGCACGCCGTAGTGGGAGACTCTGGAAAGTTCGACCACCTGGGTTTCTTTAACGCGCACCTAAATCTAAGTACACGGGTGTTTTCGCATTTTGACCCCATCCAAATGCGGCCGCCGTGGCCGGGATTCGATCCCGTGACCTCGTGCTCAGCAGCCCAACACCATAGCTAGTGAGCAACCACGGCGGGTTCTGATATATTTAGAATAGCTTCTTGCCGGGCGAGTCGGTGCATGCCTACGCTAGAGAGGGTTGCACGTATGAAAGGACTAACACAGGAAGAAAAAAAAAAAAGACGTGGTTAGAAGAAATTAGACCGAAATGGCGCTCTTTCCGTCTATTTCGTTTTTTTTTCTGCGTTCGTCCTTTAATACGCGCAACTCTTCCAAACATAGCTTTCGATACATGCAGGCGCGTCCTGTGCCGAGCGATGACGTCAATTCTCTGGTAAAAAGCAATCACCAGAGAATGATAAATAAGTACATGTGTGAATCCCCCGTCTTAGAAGTCAGTGTGCTGATGCTTCAAACAATTACAAAAGCAAGAAATCAAAGTACCCGTAATATACATAAAAACGACAAAGCAGACACATATAGAGCATCTTCAGCGGGCAGGCGTAGAAACGCCTAGAGGCCAGAATACATGGAGCAAATATGCGACGCATTGTCGGCGTTCGATGCCCGGCGGCGTACGCGCGACGCGCGGCGGCGGAGAAAACGTCGTTCGCCGCCGATCTAGCTGGCGCAGAAAAGTTCGTCGGGCGTCGACGATACCGGAAGCGGGAAACGAGCGGCGCCCCAAAGCGAGCCAGTCAGGTCTCACTATCCGCCCCGACTTCTGACTAGGCTTCCCCGCATGTCCGGGTATCCCGATCCCGCACTCTAAAAACTAGGAAGGGTATCGCAGGAGTGAAGCTGCTGATTTACTCTTCAAAGAGTTGTTTTACTCTCGCAAAATGTCGAGAGTGAAATGCATTGTTCACTCTGTCACCAAGGAGAGAGTGAAATGTGTTTTTCACTCTCCCCTTCAGAGAGAAAGTAGAATACCCGTTCAACCCTTGCGGCAACAGAGAACAAAACTTAGCGCAATCTTCTGCTTCAACTGTAGGTGGCTGGCCCCGAAGATGGCAATGTATCACTCATGCACGCTGAGCAAAGAACACATCGTTTTGCTTCTAAGAGAACAGCCGCCGCAGTTCAAAGGAACGCGTAGCGAGCGTTCTACTTTTTCACTCGGAGTTGCTCCACGGCGCGCGCGCACTCAAGATCGCGGAACAACACAGCACCGGAGAAAGGTTATCCGTCCAACGAGCAACAACAAAGGCCATCCAAGGGAGATCGTGTGTCAGCCATCTCGCGTCGCCGCGAAAACACGACAGTCGTTCGTCATGCCTTGGATATAACAAGAAATCCTCTACGGTAAGTGAAATCTAACTTAGGTGCACATTCTCCGTATATGACATGCTATCGCCAGGAAGTCGTCGCTGCGCTTAGCCGACGCGATTGACAACGGCCTAGTCATACGCGCTGTGTCTCTCGATGTCAGTCGAAAAAGCCAGTCGTCGCGATAACTGCATGCGATTTTATCACTTTGCCGTTATCCGTAAGAGCTTTGAAAATCGCAAACGCTGCCAGAACTATGGTATGTACAATACGACACCAGGCGAGAGGACGCTTAAAATGGTTTGTTCACCAGCCCGTGATTCCGAGCCTGTGCGGAGCGTGATTAGTGTGCGTTTTGCGTATTTGAATTTATTCAGTTTGGCAGTCTGCTGTGTACGGAGCGCTGTTGAAACAAGGAATCACATCACAGAAGGCGTCATTTTGCTGGCAGCATACTTTTATTATAAACAAGCCGCGCGCTCGACGGTGTCTCGCCCAGGGCAAATCTGCGACCACTGAAGTTACGTGCAGCATAAGTGCTAGTTAGAAACTTTGCCGCAGGCAGTGAGCTGCATGCTGCAAGAGGTCAATTGGGCGCGTTATGTTGAAGTTACTGAAAACGCATGAGGAATCCATGTTTTATACTGAAAAAAGTATAAACCCCATATAAGCGATCTTGCGCGCGGCAGCTACAAGCGACACGATGGAGATGGCTCTCGCGTTCGCTCGTCGCCTACGAGTCGTACTCCGTGCGAGCGACGATTTTGAGCGACGCCTCCCCGGTGTTGCCGGTATGAGGGCTGCAATCACGTGTGACGTGTGCTTTAGTAATTTACGTTGATGTATTTTACTATAAGAAGTAGCATAAAATATTTTCGGAGGTATTGGAGTAGGCTTTTATCCTTGCACGTATAAAAATTGAATCATTTGCTCGTTCCGCGCGACAATCGGTAGTACTTGAGCGATGTACATCGAGTTCTGGCTTCGCCCTATTGGCTAGTCGCTCATAGCACTTCTGGGCGACGAGCGACGATTTCTAGATTTCCAGAACCGAGCCATCTGTTCAAGCGACGGCCCGTTTTGTCGCTCGAAGCCGTCGCTCGTCGCCGTCGCGCTCTAAATCGCTCTCACAGTGTTTATCCCTAAGACTGAACTGTTTTTGCTCATGTATTGAAATGGTGTGATTATAGGTCTGGTTTTGTCTCCTGTTGCGGTTTTCGAGCACGGTGCGAAACTGAAAGGATGCTTATGTCTACGAACTGTCGAGCAGCTAGTTATGCATCGGCATCGAATATAACGGCTGCTTTGTGGAATTACAATTGCAGGGGCGCTTTGCATACGTTTATTCTTTTGGACATGCCTGTGCATTTGCTAATATGAGTTGGCGTGTCAGAGGTATGTCATATGAACAGCTAAATCAGCCTTCCTCTGGGGGTTGCAAGCGTCATGTGTGCATTTTGCTACTGCATGGCAGATCAAAATGTATTTATCGCTTGAATATTTTTAGTAGAGAAATAAAATATCAAAATAAAATGTTGCTTTAATTCCGTGTTACCAGTCGTCTGTCGTACAGAGAACAATAAGTTGTTCTAATAAACTAGTAACTACGGTGTAATTGCAACTTTTACATGCCTTCAAGAATCTAAAATGCTAGATTTCAAACTGCAGCAGTAGTAGAGTCTGTCAAAAATGAACTCCATTGCGCACCTCATAAATGAAAATAAGTTCATGCCTTTTAGTAAGCTTAGATGCAGGCTGCGGGGAACTTACTTGTTAGTATTGAAATTTGGATAAGCTTGCCATAACAAGCCTTGTTGCCCTTTTTTATAGGCACATCCATATATCCATTGAACTGAAGGACAACACTTTCATGCCTACTGAGCATCACGTTTGCAGCTATGATCCTCAAATATGGGTTCAGCAGTGGCACAACCAGGGATGGCGCAGGGGGCACACTGGGCACATGCTTAGGATGTGTCACAAGTGGTGTTTGCGATACACCAGACTTATGACAGACCTATGACGTCTGAAAGTGACCAATATTCTATTTATTAGCAGGAGTATTCTAACATTGGTGACAAACAAGGATGAACTGTTGGTTATTTGTTTTTTGCTTAAATCTAAAAATTGAAGTTAGTTTAGCAGTCTACTGTTAGTCATCTGGATGTTTTGCATGCACTTCACTAGTGAGACTAAGAGCTAAGACTTCCTTTTATTGCCATGGCCTTGACTGTCTTGATGTTGTTTTGCACCATGCCCTTGTGTTGACTTTTGCACACGATATTTTTCAGGCACCCGCTTTATATAACGCAAGAAGGCAGCTGCAAGGACACGAGGACGTGAAAGAGCCAGTGCAGCGCTACTTCACGTAGTGCAGAGGGGCGAATGCCAAGAAATCAAAATACATTGGCATGCAATTTGGACACAAAAACTAGTATGTGAGTATATTGGGTTTACCACTTGACCAAATGTCAACAAAATAAAGATACAGTATGTTACACCAAGATGAAAATTCTCACGTGCTATAGGCAGTCATCTTAACATGGTATATTTATGTAATGTCTCTGATTGGAAAGTCAAATCAAGTATGCTCTCTGGAGACAGACACATAGCAACAAGTGTCACTGAAAAGTTAGAAATGTGCTTAAAAAAAGCTGTATAGTTCTGAGAAGTGACTGCTTTTTGTCTTACCTCTCAACAGGTACATCCATGTGATAAAGAAATAGTGATACAATGAAATTGCATATTTGCTTAGTGACATGATACATACTTGCAATGAGCACGGTGCCTGTGTTTACCATAAAAAGCAACAGCCCATGCTTGGTTAGGTTAGGCCCACTACAACATGCAGGCATGGGTCATCGGCGCTTTTTTTTTTATTTCTGTGTCGTGAGGTTTACTGACGTGCGTATAGGTGCAGTGGCATGCAGTATGGCGAGTACAAAAAAAGAGGGGGGGGGGCGATATATGAAGCTCACTGTACACGACACAGGGCAAAGGAAGTCCGTGTTCAGCAACTATGTTAAATGCCATGTACGTAAACCTTACAATGTTACTCATTCGAATCACGCACAGGTGCATCTTGAAGAAAAGTTTTCCAGGGTACATAATTTAGTGTGTAATTTACACTAATTTCGCTCTAACCACGAGACATAATAATTTGAATATATTGCACGGAAAAACCTAGAGCGAATTGAATTGTGTGTCAGCTTCGTGTGTATACATATAGTCTTTCCTATGCGTTAAGTTTTTCGCATAATGCATTACCAGTTGACAGCCTATCTTATTATGTGTACTCTGTTTACATTACAGTTGTTTATTAGTTTACTCGTTTGTTTTGCGACTGATGAAATGCCGGCGTATGTATATTTTCAACATTTCACATAAACCTGTATGTTTTGTTGGGACAACCCAGGACGTGCATTTCTCAGCACCCAGTCAACTGCCGGAAGTTACTGAAAAACAGGCCACCAGTAAGTGGACATCAGTTGCAATTTCACATTATACAGTTGGCTGCTGCCTTGTACTGAGGCTTTCTTTTTTAATGAGATGGTGATGTCGTTCTAATGTACATTTTGACCACAAAGGTGCGATCATGTCTCACAGAGGCATATATGTTTGCTATTCTCTGCGAGGGATGGGTTCTCGTGTTCGTGAAGCATTTGTGTTTGGCAGTATCGTCGCCCAATGAGTCGGATATAAACACTAACTCACCACTGCCGGCAAGTAGTTGCGAGAAACGCAATATATTATGACGCTGTAAAGTTATTTCATTAATTCGAAGGAAAGTTTTGCAGCAGGAAAAAAGGTTGCTATTCCAGGTAAACATGTCCTTTTCTCACAAGTTATTGAGCCAAACTGTGGATGCGTGAAATTCGTGACTTATGAATAGATTTTAATTCATCCTTTAGGAATGCTTCTAAAAGAGACTAGAAATAGCATGTTACTACCTCTCAAATCAGCAGATCATACACTTACAGTCATAAGTGGTAGTTCCATGCAGTCTCGCACTCTATATGACCTTTCCTTTCAGCAACATTGGAGCTGGTGGCTGCGTTTTCAGAAGAAGTGCACTTGGCACTGTATATGTATGTGTGAATTCGGTTTTCTATGTATGTGTCGGCTCACTGACACACAGTGCAAAAATCAAGTTGTACCATGAGGCTGACGACGCCTTCTGCTGCTAGAAATGCAGCACTTGATATTTTATAGTACTGCATGACATTTAAATCAAAGCTACCACATAAAATGATCAAGAAAACTAACCGCTGTTTTAGCTGTTTTCCTCAAAGAAAGCTTGTCCTTTATGGGCTGTGTTAATCTGAGCTCTCCACCGATGTTTCAGTAGTATTATCCCTTAGTGAGTGAGAGATTGGGGGCAGTTAATCGTGTTAGTGTTTAAATGGTGTCCTAATTATGTGCATTTGTTCCAACAAAGTTATCTAGATTACTTTATTGTGTAGTGTAAAGCTTATGAAACCACCAGCAACTACTCAGTTTCTAACATGCATATGCATTTGTCACTATACAGGTGGAACTCGGCTGTACCACTGCAGTGCTGCGGAAATTGCCAGCACCAGCGGCTTTGCAACAGCTGTTTCGCAGCATGTCGGTATGTGCTAATTTATAGTTATGTTGGGAAGGGCTAGTATTATAGACCACTGCTACTCTGTATTGTGACAGATCCATATGATAAGGGATGTAATGGACACAGCGAAAACCTTCGAATGTTTTACTATGGTACATAAACAGGCTCTTTTTTTCGTCACTGGAGCAGGGGAGAAGAGCATGCAGGCTCTCCTGAATGTACATATATTGCAAAACATGATATATACATACATACATATATATATATATATATATATATATATATATATATATATATATATATATATATATATATATATATATATATATATATATATATATATATATAATTAAACTAAAGGCAGGGACGTTCGGTCTTTCATCTTGAATTGACTTGTACAGCGCAAAAATAAAACACAGACCACAGAGAAACACACGTGTTAACAGGTTTGATACTTCAGGTGTGCTATTTTACACAAGGGAGAAGGGAAAGGGGAGAAAACCAGAAAAAAGAGTGGAGTGCAAACGAAAGGAATCATGCCAAAAAGCATGAGAAGCATCGTGCAGCCAGGATCGCCAGCAGGACATCTAAAAAGCACTCTGATAGAATTACATACAAGACAACCTTGCGTATAGTTTGCTTCAACCAACTCAGATCACATGCAGCCATTACTGCAATCAAGTTGTTTCCTTATGTCATATGAGGGAATGATGTGGGCCCAAGAAACTGCTTAGAGCTGAAGGATTATGTTCCATGCTAGCCTCATTGCCTGCTTTTTTATCATATTGTTATCAGCTGCTTATGTTAGGGACAAAAAGTAAGAGTACGAGCTGTTTCCTTATTCGCCATTCCACACATGTCTTTGTGACTATATGTACATGCAGATGATCCATAGATGAAAAATATTCAGTACAGTAGAATCTCATTACAAGATAGACTTGGTTGTAAGAGACATCTGAAAATGGTTTGGTTGGTTTTCCGATGTTTGCCACGTTAACAACACTGTATACAAGAGACACCTTTGTTACTAAGGATGACTTTTTAAGTATTCACTACTTAGGAGGGACACAACCCAGACACATTCACTTCGTGCACCTTGTATGCTCCGAAGGGCGTAAAGATCATGCAATCCTCACAGAAGTCAATTGCGCATGTCTCTTTTAGCATGAACTAGAAAAGGAGGCTAACGAGGACAGTGCAGGGCAGAAAGTGTCGGCAGTTGAAGCTGACGAGCGTCTAAGAGCACCTCAAAGGTACTGCGAGCAACAAGGCTTTCTTTAGCAGCTAGCTTTCTTTAGTACTGCGAGCAACAAGGCTTGCAAAGTGAAGTGTTTAAATTCCAGATGTTGGGAAGGATGCTAACACAATTTACAGTCACTAAAAAGCTGTGAATGTTCTTTAAAGGGCCCCTAAACCACCGAGTTTGAAATTTAGTTGCGGTGTTGCAGTTGTACACGATAAGGCAACGAACAGGTAGCCACGAGAATTTTTCGAAACGGTGCAGTAATAGTGGAGCTACGTGTGTTTGATTATCGAAAAATAGTTCCCACTCATTTTACTGGTTCATCTGGTACACACCATCTGGACAGCATCGTCTTTTCGTCGCCTAGTACACCTCCAAATGTTACGGGACAGGCCATCACCAACGAGCTCTGTTGCTGCCCTGCTGGCCCGTCGTCCTGCGAGGGGTGGCGCTAATGACCTCACCAATACAATGGAACTGTATGATGACTCGTGTTGAAGAGCCTCATAGGGAGACCCTTCTGTTGGCGTTTCTGTTCTTTGCCCCCGTTGGCTGCCCACAATGGCATCACGAGCAACGCGACGAGGAAGAAGGAGTGTGTGTATTTGCTTGCAGGCCTTACCGGCAGTCGTACACTTTCGTTCGACCAATCGACAGCACCGGAAACTGGTGACATCATCAGAGACAGCCTGGTGACGTCAGGACAAACTGGGGGGTGCCGGATAGGTCCAGAGAGGCGCACTGGGTCGTTAGGCTTCGTTGATTGTGACGGCATTCTGATTTCGATACGCTTGTTTACTTGAAATGCTCAAAAAATGTCAAGAAGTGGTTTAGGGGCCCTTTAAGCCACCCTGAGCAATTATTCCTTCAGATATATCTAAACATACTTTAGTGATGATGCATAATAAAGTGATCTAGTCCGGCTCCTCAGTGTGTTAAAATTTTTGGTTTCGAGAGACATGTTTCCCGTGCCTCTTGAGTGTCTCTTCTAATGAGGCTTTACTGCAATATACACACACAATTGTGTAACTCCTCCTGAAGTATTATTCATTAAGCCCGGTCACTGATGTGCAAAGCTTGTGGCTAAGTTTTGATGTCCGTACTTTTTAGAGCTATGTTTATTAATTGAGGTATGTTTTTATTGGTTCTTCGGTGCAGGAGACAACGCCTACGAAATTATTGGCCCTGATGACTAGAGCACTCAAGGGGCAAGCGACATCTCTGTTGCAGAACTGAGCCCGATACCACTTGAAGTTACCATGACAGATGACACGGCAGCAATAGATACAGAGACTGCCTGTGTACTGCAGCTGCAATAGTGTACGAGGCAAGCAGCAGCGCATCAGCATCAGCAGCAGTGTCAGAAGGAACCACACCAGGCCTGGTAGAACAACATGTGTGCTATCACTGTGACTTTTCTTGTAGTGCATACAACTCATTTGCTCAACATACAAAAGCTTTAACCACGACTGTGAGCCAGTTTTCTTGTGTAACAAGTGCAAGACTTAGGTGTTATAGCACAGTACAAGCATCACTTTAAGATATGCAAATGCAAACATATTACAGTTGTCACCTCCCCAGCCAGCCCACATAGCGACAACCATGTGGAACACATGGTGGGACACACTTCCCCCGATTAGAACATAGTAGAGACTGTCAGTGTTGTTGCTAGGTTGACTGGTCTTTGTCGGCAACTAGAAGGATAACACAGGTGTCATAAGATTGTTGTTGATGTTGTTATTGAAGAGGTAAAAAAGAAGTTTGATGCAGCTGAAGTGCCAACTGATATTCAGCAAATCAAAAGCAACCACCTGAGAAAGCAACACTATCGAAATTTGGGTATCTATGTGCCGTCAACTCTGGTAAGGATGGCATAGGACAGAAGTGTGATGAAAATCACAAAGACACTGCTGTTACATCACTAGCCACAGTGAGCAGCGACTTGTACGGCAAGAGAGTCAACTGAAACGAACATTATGGCATAGTTTCATGCTCCCATGTGGCCACTTTCCAAGTTATTTTGCAAGATACAGCTCAACCTCCAGAAACGTGACCGCAACTTACCTGTAAAAAAGCTTTCACAAAAAAATTTTTCATAACACTATTAACATAGCAGTATCTTTTTTTTTTGTCGGTTCGAAGTTCCTGGGTGTCCATTAATGTAAAAATTGAGGAAAAAAATAACATGTGTCATACTTACACCTTTTTAACAAGTACGAGGGGGACAGAACTTTTCTAGACATGCATCTTCATCATACTATCAAGTTTTTAAATGCCTTTTATAATTATTATTACCAGTTATATCTGAGTGCATTGTATGCATGTAGCAGGTGTAAAATCAGGTCAGTTGGATCAGATGCCTTATCTGCAAGAGAGCCCTATATTCAAAAAATTTGAATTAAAATAGTTACGTTAGAGACGCAGTCTTTCATTGCCTGTGGTTTAAGCACTGCTCAATACTTTTGTGGATGGCAGTTTCAACCGGCACAGCACTGCACTTTGAGACAGTCACATGTGTCTTCAAAGTGGCGTTTACCATTTGTGTTGATCTGTTTGTGTATGCATAGAGCGAGTTTTTAATTTATATTTTTCCGCATTCTTGTGCTTGCACTAAGCTTGTATAAGGTAGTTACAAAATGTGCGTCACTATAACGAACGGTTTTGTTGAGCTTACACTTGCAAATAATCGTGTTCAGATGGCCGCACTTCTATGTAGGTGCACCGCTAGCTTTCTGTATGTTCTCATGTTTGTATAAAGCTTATATAAGCTAGTTAAAAAATGTATGTCACTAAGCATTGCAATATTCTTTAAAGAAATGCTTGGTTGGTTTTACACTTGTGAATTAGTATTGAGGCGGTGGTATTCCCATGTAGGCCCACTGCTAGCTTTCTGTGTCCTCACGTGTTTGTATTAAGTTTCTACAAGGGAGTTACAGCATGTACGTCACTAAGCGCTGCAATATTTTTAAAGAACTGCTTTGTTGGTTTTACACCTGTGAGTAATAGTACTCGAGTGGCACTAGTCATGCGTAGGTACGCAGGGACCATTTGTATACATTATGCTCATGTAAAGCAGTTACAAAGTGTATGTCACTAATCACTGTGATATTTGTTGAAGAATTGCTGTGATGGTTTTACACATGTGAATAATAGCGGTCAGGACACAGTACTTGCGATGTATAGTTGAATTTATACATTGCCAAGACATGGGCTGTATACGTACCAAAAGAAATGTATGTCGTTATATTGTTGTGATTATTACTGTTCGGATTTTATTACACTGTAATAAAATTGTTTCTTGTATCTATTGAGGTAAGGCAATTTGTCATACAACCAAACTGAGGACCTGAACTTGTGCACACAAATAAAGAGCTTATTTAAGAGTACACTGCTCATATTCTCCTAAACCAGTTTAACAAATCTTGTACTACAATGCTGGAAAAATGACAGCTGACTGGGATGTACAGAAAGAGTTCTGCACTTTCTGAAGGACTGCCCCACACTGGAGTTGGTAATGTTGCGTTTATTGGAGTAGAACAGAAAGTGCACTTCTATTAAAAATGCGACAGTCGGTGCAGAAACATAAGGCAGACAAGCAGATGTGGCACATTTTTTTCAGGGCCCTCCATGTCTACTACTACATATCTAGTCTTCCTGTGCTCTGCGTATAAGCCCCTGTTCAGCCAAGGTTTTTGCTCCATGACAGTTCTACAGGGATCGTAGCAATATTGAAGAAAGAAATTTACTGGTTTTCACGGACTTTCGAGGTCCCGACACAGTAACTTCAAGGACCTCGTGCGATGTGTGTAGTAGTTTGGAAAGGCAATAACTTGTTCAACAACATCGTTAACTTTAATGCAAACAAAAGAACACAAAACAAATCGCATTTCACTGATTTCAAACATATGAAAGGCTGTTAATTTGCCTTTCACCGCCTACCACTAAACGCACACAAGGAAGCATTTCAAGAAAGCGGTCAAAGTTTTTCTGCAATAGCACAATTGACTACTTGGACCTGCAACATTTGCAGTTTTTGAATACCGCTTGGTTTGACAGTGTATCTGATGTCATCTGTTGCCTCAGCTTTTCATCATCAAATAAGCAATAGTCATTTCTAATTTCTTTTTATTGTGTCTGTAGCTCTCGATTCACTCTTCACGGCTTCTCTTCAAATGCCTCAACTGTTGCGCTTCCTGCTTCTGCTCTTCCAAGTACATTTGTCGCCGGTTCCATGTGCATAAAACTGGTATCTGCAGCTCCTTTGTAATTTCAACTTTAAGGATGTCGCTTTTCTTCTATTACCTCCAGAGACAATTTTCTATGACATGCGAGAGAGTGTCACAGAAGGGAAAAAAGCGCTTGGCAATGTCTGCTAAGTCTAGCCAAGTGTACAAGTTTAAGGACTTTCCAGTACTTCTAAAAATTCAAGGGTTTTCAATGCCTTGAAAATGGAATTTTAGAAATAAAGGATTTTCAAGGATCGCTACAAACCCTGGATTCTAGCACGTAAATAATTTTACAAGCTTATTTTGGCATGGAGTTCGGAAATTCATGCTTTTTAGCTAACGCTGCACTATCTCTGTACATTGAAGCCACGAGAGCGCAACCATTTTGGAGTAAATAAATATACTGAAAGCTTTTAATACCGCACTTCTTTTTTTCTATGGAGCTTCGTATTGCCTAGTTAAGTTTACAAATGTGCCTGGTTTTGGTGGGCGTTTCTTCGACATGTTCTGTGAGAAGCAGATGACTAACCCCCGTATTCAGAAATGTATCTTAATACAAAGCTCATGCTTAACTTGATATAAACGACGCCTGGTGCGAACGTCCCCCAAGACGCTCCGCCTTTCTTTTGGTGCGTTCACGACTTGCGTCGTTTAGATCAAGTGAAGCATTTGAAGATCAAGTTATGATGCATTTCTGCATATGGGGGTAAGCGTGCACAATTCCGGGCAACGCACTGTGCCATTGAACACTGGGAGGAAACGGGGAAAACAGAGTTAACGACTTATGCTCCTAAACTTTCGCGTGCCTGTGGTGTGCATGTATCGTGGAACAAGAAACGGCGCAAACACAAGGACGAAAAAAAGCACCAACCACACCAGCGCTTCGTGGTGTGGTCCATGTTTTTGCGTCGTCCTTGTGTTGCGCTGTTTCTTTTTCTAAAATGCTCAGCCAACTAGCTGGCAAGTCCATCCTGTGCATACAAATATTGAACACACGCATGAGTGTAGATGGTCTTCGAAGCTTTTAAAACGAGCACTGCCACAGGATACGAGAAGTGCACGCGTAACAAGTGGACACATTAGTCATTTAAACATGCGTGCCAATGCATTTGACGCGGCTATCGGCATAAGCAGTCTCCAAATGCTGGAATGCATGCGCTTCAAAACGCTAACGATCGGCTGCTAATGCAGGACAACAGCTCACAGCGGACTGAACCAAACTCTAAACTAATGCACTTGAAAAGAACGCCTACACGGCAGCGTGAGGCACGTCGAAGTGCCTAGTACTGGCGTCGCAGTTGACCATATACGAATGGAATTGGCAAAAAAAAAAAACAGAAATGCTTACTACTATACGCGCGGATTAAATTCACACACGTGGATGGTTGGCGCAATACTTTGTGTCCGCGTATTTTCGGATAACATGGACTGGAGAAGCACTCGATCGTGAGCTGAACGGCACATTTGTTATTTTCCTGCGGTGACGACAAGCCGTGAATAGTTCTCACGTTGTCGTTTACGTTGTCTTCCTTCGTTAGTCGTAGCAAGGAATGAAAATGATGCAAACGCAAGCGTATTCCAGTACACAACAGCACACCGCACTGCAGAGAAACCCCACCCACCGCAGCCGCAGATTCCTCAAATACATTTGGTATATATATAACCTATAAAATAACACGACTAGGCGTGGCGGCCATGTGCTGTAATGGTTAGAATGTGTGTTTTGAATTGTATAAATGCGAGTGTACGCGGGTTCGAATCCACATGATGTATAGAGCGTTGCGATTCTTCATAAGTATGTGATTCCCTTGACAATTGTATTCTAATTAGAATATGTGATTCCTGATTGTGAAATTTGCGAAGATAATTGCGGATTAAGTGTTAATTCGCTTTTTTTTTCTCTGCAGTGGCATTCGGGACGCATACGCATAGGCCGCTTCAGAGCAGTCACGCCTCATGGTAGGCAGCAAATAGCCAGTAAAAAATGACTTTAAAATCCTGCATAACTTTACTCACGCCTATTCTGAAGGCCGCTTCGAATTGGGCCAGTGTCTGTGAGGAGCCGCCTAGGGAACAGTATATCAGCGGTCCTAATTTGATCTGATTTCCTGCCTGCATGAGTGGCCAGGACTTGGCTAAGAGGTATTGGGAAGAGTACTAGGACTCTTTTCTTAAGGAGCACAAGCGCTCTGTTTGGGGGAGTAGAAGTACTCGGTCTGGCGGAGTGCTATTACCCCTGCGGGGAGAGGATTAGCACTCTGCGGAAGAGTACTAGCAATCCCTTGCGGTGGAGTAACAAAACTCTGTCAGGAGGAGTTGACCTACTCTCTCTCAAAGAGAGTCGATCTACTCTCGAAAAGAGAGTGAAATATGGGACAAGCAGCTACTCCCTCAAAGAGAGTGCCCGGAACTCTCTTTGTTTTTAGAGTGCGCTCTATCGTTCACGCCGGTCTCCCGTTTTTGTATTCGTGGCATCCGAAGCGGCGCGGCTGGAATTCAAGGACAAGTTAATTTCGGCTGTTCAGATTCGTGCCGCGCGCGCGTTGAGCCACAGAACAGAGCCGCGGAGTTGGAGGAGCCGAAAGTTGTTAACCCGCCCAGGGTTGCCACAACGCATAGCATCGCCGCTTTCTTTAAACTACGTCGGCACATGAATGTCTCAAACACATAAAAAACACTGGAAATCATTTCTAAATGCTATTTTACGCGTTTCAGATTGTTGCGCAATTCAAAAGCGATAATAGTTGTCGTTAAAGCTTTTTTTGTCTTATGTGTTTCACTACAGCGCATTTGCCTCGTCTATAGCCATACTGATAACGCAACGACTCGCCAGCGGCGGCCGCCATGTCTTCGCTCCATGTAGCGCAGCGCGATGAAAATACGACGTCGCGCCGCGGCACATTTTCTGCCGCCCGAACTTCGTCGGGAAAGTTCGCTCCATGTATTCTGGCCTTAAGACGGTCGCACCAAGTGGACGACTTCAGGAGATGAGCGGCACCGCTGGGATAGCGAAATGCCATCTGGCATGACCTCATAGCCCAATATGCCAATACGACCGGTTATCTTGTAGGGTTCGCATTACTGCCGCAAAAGATTCTAAATAAGTGCTCGTCGGCTGTTAGATTCCAAACCCCAACATGGGCTCCAAGCTGCTATTCCACGCAGCTACTCTGAAGACTGTAGTGACGGCTGTCCGTCTTTTGCTGGCTCTTCTTGCGCACGCAGGCAACATTTCATGCATCCTTCAAATCACTACACTTATGCGAAGACATCTAGATTTTCCTCAATGGTGACTTATCGCAGCAGGGCGTCAAGGGTCGCCTTCGAACTCCTTCCGTTAACGCGCCTTAAGAGGAAGCTTTAGCTCGGGCCCAACTCCGACGCGGCCTATTCAAATACATGTAAAAACGCAAAAACGTTTTTCTGAGATAACCCCCGGAGCGATTATAATGAAATTTGTTGCATTTGAGAGAGAAAGTTAAATTCTAGTGACTGTTGGAAGCGGAATTTTGATTTAGGGCTTGAATTTTGTTAAAAAGATTTTCAAAAATTCATAAGTTTGAAAAAAATAGAAGCACGAGGTTTACAAACTAATAGCTCTGTATCAAAAACAGGTATCGCGATTCTGTAGACGGCATCTATTAGACCATTCAAAGCGGACAAATTTCATGCGTCAGTTTACATCTTACGTGAATTTATTACGTTGTTTACTAAGGTTCTGCAAAAGTTGTAATTACACTTTACTCCATTTTTTGAGGTTCATGTGTAACATATCAATTTTGTCCACTTTAGATGTGCTATCAGGTACAATTCACAGAATTGCGATATCATTTTTTCTTGCTGAGTTACGGAGTTGTAAACTTGATAGTTTCGTTTTCTGAAAATTTGCGATTTTTGCCAAATTTTTATAAATATTTGACGGCCTAAATCGACAATTCGAAACCAGCAGTCACTAGATTTTAAGCTTTTCTTTTAAATGCAGCAAACGCCGTCAAATTTGGTGCAGTGGTTGCCGAGAAAAACGAATTCTCCTTTTACATGTATTTAGATAGGAGCACCCGAGCTAAAGCTTCCTCTTAACAGCGCGATCTTCGTTGTTTCTTGCCCTTCCGTGTTGTATGCGATGGTTACGTACGGAAGGACGGCATCCTACGTCTTGTGCTCGACGTCTACGTACAAGGCTAACATGTCGGTGAAAGTCTTCTTGAAGCCTACCTTTACACCTTCGCGTGGTAGGCGGTTGGCCTCCGGTGGCTTGTCTGGCTGTATTGCAGGATCGATAGGGTAAAGTTAGCTGTAAAGGCCGTTCCTCCATCGTTAATGGGGACTGCTGGCGCATAATATTACAGCAGGATGTCTTCGTCACGATTTTATCAGCTTCCGCCACCCTAACTTTGTGCAGGCTTTCGTGTCCGCGTAGCGGGTAAAGATGACGGTCATCACGACGATCTACTTTTTCCCGAATATTGACGTCGGAAAGGGCCCCATCAAGTTTATCCCAATCTACTGAAACGCTCGGCAACTATGCTCGATTTTCTGTAGCTATGCCGCAGGCGAAGTTGTGTCTTGCATGGCTGGCAGTCTCTGCCCATCTCGCCGTTATGGGTGAGGTTAGCGTTCAAGCGCGACCAGTAATACTGCTCCTGAATCTTCATGAGCGTAGGGGAGATGTGTCTGCAATTGATCGGTATCCCGTGATACCGAGCAATTGGATCATTATGAAAGACGTGGACAGCTTGTGCAGCATTGCTGAAGGCGCAACCATAGGTAGTTGGCACGGACTAGCGAAACGTTTTCTTTACGATGGCGTCGTTTTGCAAGGTAAACGAAGACAATGTATGCCTGAATAACCTTGGGAGAAAGTCAATCTTCAAAAAAATATACATGGGTCTGGGTCTTCTCGCTGCTGTCCGGCGCTAGACAAAGGCATATTGGTTTTTCATTGTTGAATACCTCAATTTCGCTTTCGTAAGCGACCAAATAGTGCATTGATATCACCCGTTGAATTGCCTCTTTACTCTGGACTAGGACAGCGCCGATGCCTTTGCTGCTTGCGTAAGTGTGGTTTTCAGTAAAGGTGCCCTTGTGGAAGTAGGCGAGTACTTGTGATGACTCCAGGCGCCGTTTTAATTCCTCAATTACCTGAAGTTGCGGTGTCCTCAATTACCTGAAGGTGCCTTCTTGTCGACGGTCTGCGGAAAGTTTGCAATGGCAGCTGTTTTTTGCAGATCAGGAAGGATGCTTTATTTGCTGTTGACGTGGCCCAGGAACAGAAGTTCCTGGTAAGCGGATCGTCATTTATACGGTTTCGGGTGGAACCTATAAGATTTCATGGCCTGTAGTATTATCGCAAGGCTCTTAATGTGATCGTCTAAGTGTGACACACCGACGGCAACATCAGGGTAGACTAAAAAGGTGTGCCGTACAAACCGAGTTACTGCCGGGTCCATTACACGCTGCAAAGTTGTGCGCGCCGAGTAAAGACCAAATGGAATGATATTAATTTCATAAATGCCACTTGGCGTGATATAGATCGTCTTCTCTCTGTCCCTCACGTCAACTTCGATTTGCCAGTAGGCCGTCTTGAGAATCATCGAGAAAAATTACATTGTAATGGAGCGAAGGAAAAATGTGTCGTGTGGCCGTGAGAGGGAATATACGGCTGTGATATGATGCATGCGACGTCGGACTTGTGTTAAGACGTTGTGCCGACGATTGCTACATTATCCCTGTCAGAAACAAGCAACAGTACGGAAATTGTCTCGGGAAAGTCTTGGCTTCGCTTTCCTCAAGAGATTTTATGCGACCAGGCATCTTGTTTTACGTCGAACTTGATGGGGGAATGGAATGAATTGCTGGTAATGAAGCACTTGATTTCTACGCCGTACCATCGCATGTGCAACAGAATTGTAGAACGCTATAACTGTACCCTGAAGCAGGTGCTGCGCCAGTTATGCCAGGAACAGCTGAAGTCCTGGGATCGTTTCCTGGGATCATTTCCTGGCACCCCTTCTCTCTGCATACAAAGAAGCACCTCAAACAAGCCTGGGCGTTTCACCGTTCGAATTGGCATTTGGAAGGCACGTGAGGGGACCACTGGCTCTTCTAAAAGAGCTTTGGACTAAATAACACCAAAGTGACGAGATCAAGACAACATACTCTTATGTTTTTTATCTTAGGCAGCATCTCGAACCAACCGTGGAACTAAAAGATCAAAACTTGCGGCGAGCTTAAAAGACTCAAAGAAATATTTTGACAGGGGTTCGAAGTGCCGGCAACTGAAGTTCGGAGACCGAGCGTTGATCCTGCTGCTCCGAACAGATAACAACACATTGCTTATGCAATGCAAGGGACGATTCCCGGTGATTGGAAAGAAGATTGATTATGGTTACTCGGTGGACCTAGGTCATTGTAAGAAGGTCTTCCACATAAATATGCTAAAACGCTACGAGGAACGCTTTATCTGACCTTGTCAAGCTTCAGCGTTTGTCATCGTCGAAGAGGCAGAGAGCAAAACACCGCTTCTGAGTTTTGAAATTGAAAAGATCAAGTGAATTGAAGCGAATAATATCTCTGGTGAACTACACAAGAGTTACCGTGCCACGTTGCATGCACTTTTAGAGGCCTTCAAGGAAATTTTTATGAGATTTCTGGGAAAAGAAACCTACTGGAATGTCGCTTCTAACTGACTACCACCGAGCCCATCAATACCGCTGAACACCCGCTGCGGTTTGCCTTGAGAGAAGTAGTGGAGAAGGAAGTCGATTACATGTCGAAGCGCTCTCAGTCCCCTTACAACTCGTCTTTGGTCCTTGTACGAAAGCTTGACAGAAGTTACCGCGCATCCATTGACTTTCGCCGTATGAACAATGTGCTCACCATCAATCCAGTGTTCATACCGAGAACTGATGTAATTTTTGCGGAAGTTGGTAACAAGATATATTTTTCAAAGTTTGACCTAACGAAAGGCTATTGGCAGCCGCACTAGCGGAGTCGTCAAGGGCTGAAAAGCTTTCTTCACTCAGTGCGGTCCCAATCATTTTCTTTTCTTGCCATTTGGGATCAAAACAGCATCCGCAATTTTCACTTGCTTGATGACGACCTGACTTCAGGGCATGTAAAACGTCGTGCATTCTGTTGACGATGTACTGGTGGGAACCTCGACCTTACCAGAACACCTTGAAACTGTACAGTAGCTCTTTTATCGAATACAAATGGCAGGTCTTACGATAGAAGCGCACAAGTGTGAGATCGGAGCGTCATCGATCACATGTTTAGGCCATCCCTTAAGTCGCGTACAAGTCCAACCTATAGAGATTACAATCACTTAGATTCTCAATGCACCGAAGCCGCAGACAAAGAAGCATGTACGGTCGTTTCTAGGCTTGGCGGGATACTATCGTGACCTCATTGGGCGGCCCGCCGAGACAGCACAGCCTCTGGGGGGAATGACGAGGAAAGCGGAGGCAAACAAAGTGGTTTGAGTTTGGACACCTGCACGGGAAGCCGCATTCTCCAGACTTAAAGTCGCTCTTTCGTCAGGACCCATGATAAGGGCACCAGATCACGACAAAGAATTTGTACTCCGCACAGACGCATTTAACACAAATTTGGTCGCACTTTTCCTGCAAAAATGCGCTGGAATGCTTCACCCTGTCTCATATGGTAGCCGGCAACTTCTCCCACGCGAGACACGGTACTGGGCCATTGGACGTGGTTGCTTGGCACTCATATGAGCGCTAAAATAATTCCACATATTTTTGTATGGAACATTTTTCGTTGTGCAGATGAACCATCAGCCGTTGAAATATATTTCCCAGTCTAAACATTTATACAGTATGGTGCTGCATTGCAGTTTGGTCTTGAAGGAATACTCCTTGCACGTGGAACACATCAAAAGGATCGGCAAATGTTGGTGCCGACTACATGAACCTGTGTGACAGTGCAGGGATTTCATTATAAATGCATGTACTCTGATCAAAGCAATTATCCTCTGTGGATAATGGGGATCTGCTTGAACTCTGAACACACATGAGCCTGTGTGACAGTGCAAGGACTTCATTATAAATACATGTACTATGATCAAAGCAATTATCCTCTGTAGACATTGGGGATCTACTTGAACTCTGAAAACACATGAGCCTGTGCGACAGTGCAAAGACTTCATTATAAATACATGTACTATGATCAAAGCAATTATGCTCTGTGGACATTGGGACCTGCTTGAACTCTGAACACTGTTGTATTTTTTGTCCTCTCGCGCATGTGTGTGCCAGCATTTTTTGAATAAAAAAACTTCGTTCAAAGGGGGGGGGGTGCTTTTGTGATATGATTCGTGCGACGTTGGACTTGTGTTCAGACGTTGTGTCGACGACTGCAACGCAGTTCTTGGGAGAAATAAGCAACAGCCCGGAAAAAGGGAATAGCAGACAGGGGGCTGAAAGCTGAAGACGGAGAAGGAAGAGAAAGAAGCGCCAGGCATGAGGCGGGAGAGCGTGCGCTGCGCGGCGGGAAGATTGGCGAGAAGGAGGCTATGCCGATTCATGGAGCGGAAGAAAGAAAAGCCTGCCTAGGCAGAGCCAGGAGGCCGCCCTGCCATTCCAGGGGACCGGACTGCTCCAGGTACGTCCACGAATGATGATCAACGGTCGAGCTGAGCCTGCTGGATGGAGCTGCTGGCCGGTCAGGCGAGAGGACCCATGCCTGCCGTACAACCTGGGGCCCGATGACCGTTGTTCAACGCTGCTGCAGAGGCCCGGCCAGACGACGCTTCCCGGAGAGCGCGGCTACGACCCGTGCGTAAGCCGTCCTTAAGTACCAATCTAACAACCAGCCCTACTGACGTCTCCCGGAGAACGCATCTGGGACCTGTTCATCGACCGTGCTGGTGGCGACTACCAAGCGTCGCATTGGGGCCAGCGTCGACAACAAACCCTGCCGTTTATCCACGGCTGCATCCTCGGGAACGACCCCGACATATGGCCGCCGCAATTTTTCTCGGTGAACCCGCGTCTATACTATCATTGTGATTCTGACTTATCGCCTCATTAATGGGCGTAGTATTGAAACCTACAGAGCAACTCTATAGCTGGCATCACGCCCCACCTGTTGTTTCTTGCCAGCTATAACGACGTTTTATTCTGAATGCTCCTGCATATGTGCTGTTAATATAACTTGTTCAATATTATGAGACTACAGTGAGAAAAGAGCGCATTTCGCCTGCAAACGGCTCTGTCTAGTATTCGCATCGAGGTTGCCCTTGCGTGCAAGAAATCATTCCAAGAACCTGACATAACAACGGTATTTCTCGTGATTTCTTCAGACAACGGTAATCGACGCAAAAACGCAAATATCTTTCACTTTTTTCCACCCAAACTACATGAGACGCACACGCGCTTTTTAAAGGTTGGATCATGTAGTCGCACAGCATTTCGTTGACTTGTTCCCTCAAAGATTAACGTTCTCGCGTGCAAATTCGGTAAGGGCTCTGGCTAAGTGGCTGAGTGCGTTCATCGGTTACGATTTAATACTTCACAACTGGTGTTTCTCAAATGTATCATGAGGATGAGAAACAGTTCTCGTATTGATTGAGGAACCTTATCAGCGCTGCTTGCTTATGAGGGAAAAACACGGATTATTATCGAAGGCGGGTTTACTAACACGAACCGTCTTTGTAGGTTTCATTGAATCCAAGAGGTCGAATTTATCACTGACTGCTATCACTTCTTCAATGCTGGCAATATTGGTGCCCGGGTACATGTGTTTCAATTGTTGACTCTAGCTTGTCAGCATTATTTTCACTTTTCCTCCATGCAGTCGAGTGGTTCCTCTTGCGACGAAAATTTCGCGGTGGAGCAGTAGATGTAGGTCGCCCTCGACGACCCCATCTACGTCTGCGCATGTTTTGGTGCTAATGGAAACAGTAATACTTTAGCGAGGAAGGACTATGACTTGACCTTCTAGCAGACTCAAGACACCCTCACTCAGAGAAATATCTGATGGAATTCCTTTGTCTTCGGATAGCGTTATCGACATTGACCTCACGTTGATGATGGCGCCGTACTGGTTGATACAGCGAGCCGCAGAATTTTGGTGGCTCCCTAGGCTGCTGCAACACCATTGTTGTAGGTGGCACTGGGCTTGTCATCGTAGCTGCTATTGTAGCCGCGCACTTCTCGGTCTTTTCGGGAAGAAGTATTTACTCCGTCAGCAGGATTTGCAGCTGGCAGCTAGCTCGTCGGCACGGGTCGTCGCTGGTGTTTCCTTCGCGGCTGCCACTTGGTTCACAGCTCAATAGGGGCGTCCGCTACATGAATGCAAAAGCGCCTCCACCAGATGTCCCATTGTAGTGACAGCGAAGGATACGGTAGCAAAACTGTGAATCGTGGAACTAACTTTTTCTTGGGCGAAATTGTAACCTCAATAGCAAGTGCCAAACGAAACACATCGATAGCAGGGAGCGCTGTCGGCAAACGTCAAAATCTTATCAGCGGGTCAAGAGCGTCGGCTTTTAAACATAAGACGGGGAAGGTTTGACAGTAGTCGCTAGTGCTCTCGTGCCATCCAGGAAACCCTTAACCATTCGCGTCGCTCATACAATGAGGTTACGCAAGGTTAGGTGAAAACAGACAATGGAACGAACTTTTGATGACCCACGACAAGCTTACCACACATGCTTGCGCAACCTGCGCCGTACGATGCTATCAGTTAGCTGGTCAAAAGGGATCGCCAGAAAATGATAAATAAATATACTTGTAATCATATCCCGTTCGGCTTTTGCGAAGTGCCAGCCACTTTTTAAGGAATTATGGATGCCATTTCACATGGCCGTCCAGGGGAAATTTTGTTATGATGTAGATAATGCCAGTACTTTCGTATCCCGCTTTCTGTGACTCTAGCATAATTTTTACTATTATGTTTGAATGTTTTGAGACTACATTCCACAAATTCCATTTTATGCCATTACAGCGAAAGCGACGCATAGGTTCTTCGCCAACTGGTATACAGGGGCATCATGTAGAAGATCAAGACAGTCAGCTCCATCTTACCACCGACATCTGGACGCGAGCGTAAAGGTTTCCTAGGCCTCTCCTCCAATTTGTACTTCTTTTTGCCAAGATTTCTCGACGTAGTCTACTCAGTGACATCATCATCATGCTCAGCCAATTTCTGTGTCCACAGCAGGACGAAGGCCTCTCCCTGCGATCTCCACTTACCGCTGTCCTGCGGCAAGTGAATACAACTTGTGCTCGCAAATTTCCTAATTTCTTCATCCCACCTTTTTTTCTGCGATTCTAAACTTCGCATCCCTTCTCTTAGCACCTATTTTGTAACTCTAATGCTCCGCTGGTTGTCCATCCTACACGTTACGTGGCCTGCCTAGCTCCGTTTTTTTTTTAATGTGAATTAGCATATCGGCTATCCACGTTTCCTCTCTAATCCACACCGCTTTCTTCTTCTCTCTTAACGTTAAGCCTAACATGCTTACTTTAATCGCTCATTGCGTCGTCCATAACTTGTTTCCAGGCTTCTTTGTCATCCTCTAAGTTTCTGTCCCATATGGTACCACTGGTAGATTGCAGTGATGGTACTTCTTTCTTTTCAATCACAGTTGTAAGCTCCCAATCAGGATCTGGCAGTGCCTGGCGTACACACTTCAGACAATTTTCATTCTTCTGTTATTTTTCATTTCATGATCATAACTCCTTGTGAGTAATTGGCTTAGATAAACGTACTTCTTCACATAGCCTGCAAGCTGAGTTGTGATCCTGAATTCCTGTTTCTACCCCAGGTTATTGAAAATTATTGTTGTGTTCTTCATGATAATCTTCAATTCCCCACTCCTACACCTTTTTTGTTCAGGTCCTCCATCATTTGTTTTCGATAGTCCCATTGTTGTTGAACAGGAAAATGTCACCTGCAAACCGAAATTTGATGAGATATTCACGGTTGAACCTCACTCTTTAGCCTTCCCCTTTTAATAGCTTGAACACTTCTTCCAAGGATACAGGGATTAGCATTGGAGATGTTGTCTCTCCTTGCCGGACACCATTATTTATAGGCATCGTTCTATTTGTCTTGTGGAGAAGCAAGGCTGTTCTGTAATCTTTCGATATTTCCGAAGATATTCACCTGTGCCTTCTGTACCACTTGAATACGTAATGCCTCTATGAGTGCTACTATCTCTATTGAATCAAATGCCTTTTCGTATTGTGATAGCCGTATAGATAGCTTGTGTGTACGCTGCACCTTTCTCGATTAACTGAGTCAGTGACACACGTTTTCTATAAAGGCGTCCCTTCCAAAAGGGCATTGCCTTGCGACGACTCGTCCTGAGAGCTCAATTTTCTAGGAATATAGGAGAACACGTTGCGTTCTTTTTTGTCGATGTAATATTGCGGTACACAGTAATGCTAGCGGCAGCAACACCGGTGCCGTGCTAGTGCCATGACATTACATTTGTGAGCACATAAGCGAGTCGCTTTTTGAATAAGTTCGAACGAAATACAACGTCAGTGAACAAGGCATGTGAGTTGTTTCTACGCTGGTTTGCTATGCTTACTGAACACAATATTTTACTCTGGCTGATAAATATCCGCAATCTTTGCGGAAGCATGGTACGTTAGCCTATACGCAATTAAGTGTACGATATTCGTCATTTCTTTCAAGTTTTGTCGTCACCATGAAAACGTCCACTGTCATTTCCGTCTTACCCTTATAACGGCGGAAGATGAAAGAGAAAATTTCATGCTTGTTGTGCTTTTATTATTTTCTCATTTTGAGAAGCTGCGCACGAACGATGAGCAAAGGACATTGCACCCACTAGAAACCACTTGCAGCTTTATTTCGTCCTGAAGTGACCGGTCAATTTCGGGCTCCAGACAGCAGGATTTGCAAAAGCAAATAATCGGTAATTGTTGCTCACGTTTTTAAAGGGTGCCGATAAATCTATTGGATGCCGCATACACTACGATCTAAGTACCAATTTCCGATATCCTGCAATCACGGTTCCATCGGAAACTTTGCCCGGACGCAACTATTGTCACCGTCTAGTTTGTCTTTTCAACAAGTGAGTAAAGGTGTCTTGGAGCCGTTCTGAAAATCGTCCGGCAAATTGCTACTGGTAATAATACGCGCTTATCGCTTCACCCGCTATGAAGAATATTTAGCCTTGCCATGTTATACAGCTGCCCTTTTTTACATGTTCTCGTTGTACTTTTTTATCCTTCATGCTAACCCTCCATGTGTCATCAATAGTTATCGTTGTTGTCTGTTGTGGAGGTGGTGCTAGAATTGCTTCGTCTCTGCGGCTCGTAACTAAATTATTCGACATTCAGCCATACCTAGACCAAAGGTCCTGTAGATCATAAGAATAGACATTTAACTAACACGCTGGTGATGTGTGCGGTTCCTCTCATCACAAGGGCTGAAATTCGTGCTTCCAGTCGCCACATATTGTCGTCGTTGTATTCCAGTCATGTGTATGGACACAATAGTATCCTTTAACTTTGACGGTGAGTACTCGATTCCCAAAATGGTGTGAATTGCCGAAAAAGCAAACCTTATCGTTCGCATATCCTTCGTATTTGTAGTGGGGTGTCCCAACGTCAATTGAAGGAGAGCTATCATAGCCGAAAGCACTCTGTCGGAAGCTGATTCTGTCTGGCTCTATAGCGCTTAACGCAAACGTATCTAATGCCAAAGGTGCTGCCCCGATATACTGGTCCACTTGTCGCCGTCGTAGCTGACTTCGGTGATTTGACCTACTTGGCGCCTGACGTGGGCTGGCCGCCGGCCTAACCACTTGACTCCTCGCATGCAGCTCTTTTACCCAGCCATTCTCCAGCAATTGGATTCATCCAGCGGGTTTCCCCTGCGAATCGGGGATTGCTATTAGATGCTATGAAACTACATAACAAATAAATGAACACAAAATACAGCTACACACTCTCTACAAATTCATCACCTAGACTGCAAGTAAGTGGTATCCACACGTAACAATATGTGTTGCACGTGCACGTGCAGGCAAATAATTTTCGGGCGTATCAAAAAACAAATGCTTTTATGAAATGTTCTTCGGTTCTTTGGAATTATTGAATTATGAAAACGTCCAGAAATGAGCAGTGAGAAATTCCGAATCGTGTAGGGAAAACGTAGGATGCGGAGTCATTCGAATTCCTAACTTGCACTGGTAAAAACCGCAAGAGTACACTTGTCCACTTTTATTCCAAAATTATTGCGCTTACATTATTTGACTAAAATAAAGATTTACCTCCGAAACTCGCAAAAGATGTATATATGGGCTCAAAATGCAGAATATTTGTCAAGTTCGGTACTAGCGGCATCTGTGTTAAAATATGTTGAAGCAGGGACCAGTTAAACATTCAGCAACATTTAAAAAGAACACAATTTCGTGAGTGCAGTAAAGCCATGCCCTACTTGTTTGTGTTGTGTTAAAACTACACCAGGTACATTTATTAAGCGCTTGCTCACACATAAAGACAGCCTGAGTGAGTTCTTGGAAAGCGTAAAGTATCTGTAAAGTCGATAGCCCTAGGCCTTCGCACCCCTCGTCTTTCCCCTTCCTAAGTACAATTCTTGCGTCAGTTTAGATTTATTTATTTATTTCCTCAACGGTCTCTTGTTGAAAACTTACATGAGGGAGTGGGTGGTTAATGGCAAACAAAGATACTACAAGTTACGACTGGATATTTTCGATCAGCCGCTTGAATGCAAGTTAGTCGATGATAGTGGCAAGTTTGGTTTGCAGGCCATTCCAGTCTCATATTATGCGGAGAAAAAATTATTCCTGAAAGGTCACAGTATCGGCTTGTGGGGGATATATTTTGTTAGAGTGACTGTTTGGGGCAATGTGACGAGGGTTCTCAAAAGACAAAGGATGGAAAACCTTATGAAAAAGGTTAAGACGTGACGCTAGAGAGGGTGACCTTATTTTGGCTTTTAGGGCTGAGTTGTTTGAATTTTACGAATGATTAGACAGGATAAATCATGTCGCGCAGTTCTGAGGAAACTTGAGGGTGGTAATAAGGTTATTGTAGTGGGGGTCAAAATTAGCATGGGCACATCCAGCTTTGGCAGCATAAAAGCTTGAAAAACAAGTTCTTTAATAAAGGGTCGTGGGAAGAAAAGGTTACGGGGTTCATAACCTAGACTAAGATTAACAGAATTTATTATGGGATTAACATGACAGGTCCAAGTTAAGCCGCGTGAGATATACACACCAAGATATTTGAATTAATCAGTTGTGGCAATCTCCATATTATTGATGCTATAATTAGGCATAGCGTAATTACGACGACGATGAATAGACATCAACCTGTTTTTAGATACAATTATTGATATGAACCAAGTAATATAGCAGTTTTTTATGAGCGATAGGTCATTTTCTAACGCAAAATGGTCGGTGCGGTTTGTAATTGCTCGATGGGCTTTCTAAGCTTTCACTAGCGTTCTAAGGGGCACGCTGCTATATTTTTTCCCGTCACTTTCAAGATCTGATCCAAAAAGGTTTCACGGAATGCGTAAAAGTACAATATAGCGAATACGCTCACTTTACATGCTGGTCAAGAATCAGCGTGTTCAGTTGTGTAGATACAACGTATGCGTAGTAGCTTCCGACACTGAAGGCTATATATTTGCGCTCATTCAACACCACGTGGCTTCCACGAAGACACGGGCGCGTTCGGTGAATTCCTCTGATCAATATGTGGAGCGGGTCACGACGCAGAATAAGGCTTTTGCGAATACTGAATATTCCGAAGTAGAATACTTCCTATTCCTTTTTTATTCGTGTCCGGCTCTCTCTGGTAGGGACGGCTTCGCTTCTGGGTATGCCGGTGCCCCCACCTAACCGATTTTTTGGATCTGTGAGAGCTTCTACATGCTCGTATTTTTGTCCCTGAATCTCCATACTCGGAGCGGGCTTCGGATTATTCACATGCAACTTTTAAGACCGCTCGCTGGTGAGGGTAAATCAGTAGCGACGTGTTAAAAGGCCCGAGCACCGGCACTTGAAAGAACTGCCAGCATTTGCCGCGGAAAGTTTTCGTCCTTCCCCAGGCAGCATTTCCCTCGACTACGGCACGAAGCATATTTTGTACCCCTACCGAACATCTGACTGTTTAATACATCAGCAGCAAGGTTCACTGCAGGTAAGGCTACTTCATAACCGTGTCCGTCAGCCTAACTTATGCCAACGTTGTGCGTTCCTAATTCTTGCTTGATATTCGCCATTAAATAAATGTGGCCACTATTAGTGGTGCATATTATAAAACATACTCCAGACAGTCGCTACCCACTGTAACATTATTACGACCAAATAGATCACTAGCAATTAACTGATGAATTTGCGATGAATATGTGGTAGGCCGCCATTCGAATCTGAACCTGGCAAAACGGGTGGCACTAATTTGTTGCAACCTGGTAACACATCAGTTAATAAATTTGTTCTCCTGTTATCAATGTGTGGCTTTTCAAACAACATTGCTCTGCCTACTCGCGTCTCTAAATCCAGTGAATCCTTGATTGATTTGTGTCTGACTAATTATGATGAAAGTGACGTGAAAGCGGGAATGCTTGTAAGTGCAATCAGTGATCATTTACCTTTGTTCTGCTTCATTCCTAAGCGCACCTTTCCACAGGTTACCACAGAACACTCGACAAAAACTGCGCACGTGATAACTAAGCGCGCAATAAATAATTTCCGTCAAAAATATCGCATCTGTGAACTGAATTGAAATTTTAGATAAAAATAAATCTGATTCAAACCTTTTATACATTTTTCTCTAGAAAATTATTAAAATTTACGAAATTTTTTTTCGTTTGGTTACTGTTAGAAAGTTTAAGAAAGCGAGAAAACCCTGGACTACCTACGACTTAGTCAATAGAATAGAAATATAAGGACATAGAAATTTTTAAGCAATATAAAAAAGTCAGGAAGAGGTTAAATGGCGACATAAAAAAGTCACGAGTTAATTACTACGCTAACAAATTCACGGACATTCTTTATGACCCTAAATAAACTTGGCAAACTCTAAAGGACCTATTGCGGTACACAAAAAACAGCGTTCCCCAGGAACTTACGTACAGCGATAAAGTGCTAAGCAGTAAATCCCTCGCTGAAGTATTCAATCAGCAGTTCTTGTGTTCTGGCTCCTTTGACTCGGAAGTTAGCCACAATTTTAAGGACTATATTAACACCAGTTTGCAGAATACTATGTATCTTCATCATGTTACACCTACAGAAATAGCAAACATTATTAGCAAATTAAAGAACAGCTCTTCTTGTGGTAATGACGGTATTAAAGTAGCACCAATTGAAGCAGTCGCGGATTTATTATGCAATGTTCTTTGTGACATAACAAACATTGTGTTTTCTACAGGCACATTTCCGGATAACATGAAAATTGCTAGGATCGTCATCTTGCATAAAGCTGGCGCAACTGTTTGCATCACTAATTACGGACCGATATCCATACTTCCATTTTTTTCTAAAATTATTGAAAAAGCCTTAAATTCTAGAATAACTGGACACATGCAAAAGTATAACCTTAAGTCCCCGTATCTGTATGGGTTTCAGAGGGGTAAATCCACTGAATCTGCGTTACTTGAAATACGTGATAAAATTGTTGCCAATATAGAAAACCAACAATACACAATAGGCTTATTTTCAGACTTTAATAAAGCATTTGATTCAATTAAACATGACATACTTTTTTCTAAATTACCCTTTTATGGAATTAGAGGCATTGCTTTAGACTTACTGCGTAGCTATCTATCACACCGCTCCCAATTTGTGGAAATCAACAGCACAAAATCAGATTTAGCAAACCGCAGGGTTCTATTTTAGGTCCTACGATTTTCCTGCTTTATAATAATGCTATCGTGTCAATGCCAGAAACACCCGATACTGTATTATATGGCGACGATAAAAACGTTTTTTTCTCCTCTGATAACATCTCTACTGTAATTCCTCTTATTAACAACTGGTTAAATTACCTTTCAGTGTGGTTATCGGTTAATGAGTTGAGCCTAAATGTTAAAAAGGACAAAGTATATTGTTTTTACTCCTATTAACAATCCAGTTAAGTTCGCATCTTCTTTAGTATTTCAATCGCAACCACTTGAAAGGGTTACCCAGTACAAGTACTTGGGTGTACTCTTCCATGAAAATCTACGGTGGACGCATCACGTAACTTATATTAAAGAAAGCATAACACAATTAATCGGCATGCTGAATAAGCATAGCACGCTGTTACCTTTAAAACTTAAACGCCAGTTATACTTCTCTACTATTAATTCTAGATTCTACTACTGTCTACTTATCTGGGGCGCCACTTCTAAGGCTAACTTGGAAACTCTATTCCGAATGCAGAAAAAGTGTGTTCGTGTTATTCATAACCTATCGATGTACGAACATACCTCTGAGTACTTTCACCAGGACAGTATTTTGAGTGGCGCTAATCTATATAAACAAAAGTTATCCAAAAAGGCATATTTAGAATTCATAAGTAATCGTGAGAACTTTTTTCTATATATACTAATACCTGAACTAAATACACCTTAAGAGCTAGGAACATTATTAAGGTAAAAACCAGAACAAACCATGGCGATCAGCTTTTACAGTCGCAGATTTCTAATTCACTTAATGATGAGCGTGCCTTATTTGATATCATGCAAGATTGCTCAACGATTTCAATATTCAGAAAGAAATCGGAACTGTATTTTTCTGACAATCGACGCCTGTTTTTTCTAATTGATTTTCTTATTTTCGACTAATATGCAATTTCATGCGTTGCAACACTTTTTGTCCCAATTTCGTTTTTGGCCATTAGGTATCTTTCTGTACCTACTTTATTTCTTCATTTGCATCATTTATACCTATTGAGCTGCATTGATTTATTGTATGTATAATTGTGCCATTCGTATATATACATGTATATATAAGTATGCACATATGTGGGTATTATGTGTATATATGTATACATATTTTTTGCACTGTTGTCTGTTGTGCTCGTAGCGCCAGGGGCTTACACAGGCATGTATAGTCTCGCCTTTTGCTCCGGCGCCATGACAATCTTGTATTGTCAAAATCGTAATAAACTTCAAACTTCAAATGTTTAACGCTAGAACGTTATCTAGTGAGGCGAGACTAGCAGTGCTATTGGAGGAATTAGAGGCCAGTAAATGGGATATAATAGGGCTCAGTGAAGTTAGGAGGACGAAAGAAGCGTATACAGTACTGAAAACCGGGCACGTCCTGTGCTGCCAGGCCTTAGCGGAGAGATGAGAACTAGGAGTCGGCTTCCTGATTAATAAGGATATAGCTGGTAACATGCAGGAATTCTATAGCATTAACGAGAGTGTGGCAGGTCTTGTGAGACATAATAACAGGTACAAACTGAAGGTCGTACAGGTCTACGCCCCTACATCCTGTTATGATGACCAGGAAGTCGAAAGCTTCTATGAAGACGTGGAGTCGGTGATGGGTAAAGTCAAAACAAAATTCACTATACGGACGGGCGACTTCAATGCGAAGGTAGGCAAGAAGCAGGCTGGAGACAAGGCAGTGGAGGAATATGGCATAGGCTCTAGGAATAGCAGGGGAGAGATATTAGTAGAGTTTGCAGAACAGAATCATATGCGCATAATGAATACCTTCTTCCGCAAACGGGATAGCCGAAAGTGGACGTGGAGGAGCCCGAATGGCGAAACTAGAAATGAAATAGACTTTATATTCTGCGCTGACCCTGGCACCATGCAAGATGTGGACGTGCTCGGCAAGGTGCGCTGCAGTGACCATAGGATGGTAAGAACTCCTATTAGCTGAGACTTCAGGAGCGAACAGAAGAAACTGGTACATAAGAAGCCGATCAATGAGTTAGCCGTAAGAGAAAAAATAGAGGAATTGCGGATTAAGCTACAGAACAGGTATTGGGCCTTAACTCAGGAAGAGGACCTTAGTGTTGAAGATATGAACGACAATCTTATGGGCATCATTAAGGAGCGTGCAATAGAAGTCGGTGGTAACTCCGTTAGACAGGAGGCCAGTAAGCTAGCGCAGGAGACGAAAGATCTCATCAAGAAACGCCAATGTATGAAAGCCTCTAACCCTACAGCTAGAATAGAACTGGCTGAAATTTCTAAGTTTATCAAAAAGCGTAAGACAGCTGACACAAGGAAGTATATTGTGGGTAGAATTGAACATGCTCTCAGGAACGGAGGAAGCCTGAAAGCAGTGAAAGAAGAAACTAGGAATAGGCAAGAATTGGATGTATGCGTTAAGAGACAAAGCCGCCAATATCATTACTAATATGGATGCGATAATTCAAGTGGCAGAGGAGTTCTATAGAGATGTATACAGTATCAGTGGCCGGCACGACGATAATCGAAGAGAAAATAATCTAGAGGAATTTGAAATCTCACAAGTAATGGCGTAACAGGTAAAGAAAGCCTTCGGAGCTACACAAAGGGAGAAGGCAGCTGCGGAAGATCAGATAACAGCAGATTTGTTGAAGGGCGGTGCAGAACGTTCTAGAAAAACTGGCCACCCTGTATACGCAATGACTCACGACGTCCAGCGTACCGGAATCTTGGAAGAACGCTAACATAATCCTAATCCATAAGAAAGGGGGCGCCAAAGACTTGAAAAATGATAGACCGATCAGTTTACTGTCCGTTACCTACAAAGTATTCACTAAGGTTCTCGAAAATAGAATCGGGAACACCTTAGACTTCTGTCACCGAAAGGGCCAGGCAAGATTCCGTAAAGGCTACTCAACAATAGACTATATTCATACTATCAATTAGGTGATAGAGAAATGTGCGGGATATAACCAACCCTTATATATAGCTGTCATAGCTTACGAGAAAGTGTTTGATTCAGTCGAAACCTCAGCAGTCATGGAGGCATTACAGAATCAGGGTGTTGACGAGCCATATCTAAATATACTGAAAGATGTCTATAGCGGCTCCACAGCCACCCTAGTCCTCCATAAAGAGAGGAACAAAATCCCAATACAGAAAGGCGTCAGGCAGGGAGATACGATCTGTCCAATGCTATTCGCAGCATGTTTACAGGAGGTATTCAGAGACCTGGATTGGGAAAAATTGGGGATAAGAGGTAATGGAGAATACCTTAGTAACTTGCGATTCGCTGATGATATTGCCTTGCTTAATAACTCAGGGGACCTACTGCAATACATGCTCACTGACCTGGAGAGGCAAATCAGAAGGGTGGGTCTCAAAATTAACATGCAGTAAACTAAGGTAATGTTTACCAGTCTCGGAAGAGAACAGCAGTTTACGATAGGTAGCGAGGCACTGGAATTGGTAAGGGAATACATCTACTTTGGACAGGTAGTGACCGCGGATCCGGATCATGAGAATGTAGTAATCAGAAGAATAAGAATGGTCTGGGGTGCGTTTGGCAGGTATTCTCAGAACATGAACAGCAGGTTGCCATTATCCCTCAAGAGAAAAGTGTATAACAGCTGTTGCTTACCAGTACTCACGTACGGGGCAGAAACCTGGAGGCTTACGAAAAGGGTTCTACTTAAATTGAGGACAACGCAACGAGCTATGGAAAGAAGATTGATAGGTGTAACGTTAAGGGATAAGAAAAGAGTAGATTGGGTGAGGGAGCAAACGCGAGTTAATGACATCTTAGTTGAGATCATGAAAAAGAAATGGGCATGAGCAGGACATGTAATGAGGAGGGAAGATAACCGATGGTCATTAAGAGTTACACCCTGGATTCCAAGGGAATGGAAGCGTAGCAGGGGGCGGCAGAAAGTTAGGTGGGCGGATGAGATTAAGAAGTTTGCAGGGGCAACACGGCCACAATTAGTACATTACTGGGTAGTTGAAGAAGTATGGTAGAGGCCTTTGCCCTGCAGTGGGCGTAACCAGGCTGATGATGATGCGGTAAAAGAGACCATTCTGAAAAAAATATATAGGGTCGTTTAAAAAGAAGAGTAAATGAATGATTGCAGCGGTTTCCTAGTAGAAATTAAATTTTCGGTGTAGTCTCACTTGCGATCACTTCTCTCTCCCACATTTGCAAGAAGACGCTCTAATAGGCATATAGACAGACCAAACTGAAATTGCACGCTTCGTCATTAAATACAAAAGCTGATTACATAATGGTGAAAAATTACAGGCATATTTTCGTGCGTCCCCTTTTGTAAAAAATAGCTGAGCGTATACCATGCAGTAGAATCACCATTTCGCTTACAACTCATAAACCTTTAGCATTCGCGCTGTTCGGTTTTGAACGACGTTCGAAGAATCTGTTCCTAATACCAACAGAAGAGTAGACCTTTCAGAAAACAGAGAAGAAATGTTCACACTAGGAGCGCGAGCGTATAATAAATGTTGGAGTGTCTCACTAGCAACAATTAAGTGTGTACGTAGCTGTATATTGCGAGAAGAACGCAATATAAAGTTAAACAATAATATGGAGTGCCCCAATAATTTATTTTTCGACGAATGTTATTTTTACTCCATTTTATTGACATTGCGAATATGGACTGCTCCAATACTATATTTTACATGGGCGACACAAGTGTATTCTTTGCAAACCCTGATATATGCATAGATGTGAACATTTAAAAGAAGGTAACAAGTGGATGCAAGATTAACCTTCGAGTTATAATCAAATAATTTTTTTTCATAATAAGCAAGCGATGTACTTGTATTTAAAGGCTCAACTCTTACACTGAGCGGAGATTCCCTATGAAATTGGAAGAGTTTCTTTCCAACGCTCAATAAATATTGGCTTTTTTGGTGCCCTATTTCAAGAAAATTGCATGTCATCTACTCATATTCTGTCATTCAGTTGCCATTTAGGAGAATCGATTGGAGGAATAAATTATTTATTTGCCGATACGTAATTCGAAAAGAACACAATTCTGTAATGCACTCACGTTTCATCTGATTCTGTGTCCTATGTTGTTCAACAACACAGACTAACCTGAACTGCTGTTATTCTTTGCTAAAACGAGCAATTAGAGCCATAAGAAATTTTTCCCTCACGGAAGGCACTAAGCCCTACTCTGGAGTACATAAAATACTGGAGCTCGACACCTCAGATACAAACTAAGTCGACAATTCTCATGAATATAAAAAAGGTATTGTTTGACAGTAAGTATCCTATTGAGACATGAGCCTGGACGCGTATAAAACAATCACTCTATAACGTTGTTCAGACATTAACTATGTTGATGAAGAATTGATTAGTGTATGTAATGTCACAAACATAACATCAACGCTATATAAGGCGATCTGACTTACAAGACCCTATATATTCCGCAGAACTCCTCTTAAGATAATGTGCATGACAATGGAACAGTGCATTGACATTTGATATTGCTGAAACGCCATATATTTAACACCTGTAGTGGTTATTTTGATAGTTGTTGATTCGCCTGTATGTGCTAGATACAACAATATCGTCCCACTTTGGAATGAAACTCTCTTGCCGAGGTCGCTTATTACCGTTCAGGCATGACAACGTCTGTATGACGCTGACGCTGGGACGGTAGAAAGATGAAGAAGGAATAACATCGATGGAACAACAAGACTGCGTAGTGACGACTGCTTTATCGCAATGACACGAAGATTAATAAATAATGATGATGGAATAGTGACGACAAGGCGACGACGACGGCATGGCGACAAGGAGATGATGATGCTGTGAGTACAACGGTATGATGAAGACCGGGTGAAAAAGCGAGAATGGCCACGACAGCATGACCAGGATGGCATTACGACGACGGTATGATAACGGATGCATGGCGACTGTGAGACGGCGATGGCCTGACGACGACGGCATCGGCGACGGCATGATCCCGACGGCATCGCATCCACGACGACCTCCCCCACCCCATACCTATTAAACTTTGCTATTACATAACTTGGGCATCTCGGCCGTGGTAGATGGCGTGACAATGAAAGTATGCCGAGAATAAAATCATGAGGTTGGAATGACAAAAATGCATGACCATGACGGTATCTCGACCAGGAGCACATACCTCTACAGCAGCCCAGATGGTAGACAACTTAAGGCATTGGGTTGGCGTAAGAGGGTATAGAGATAGACAGACAGACAGACAGACAGACAGACAGACAGACAGACAGACAGACAGACAGACAGACAGACAGATAGATAGATAGATAGATAGATAGATAGATAGATAGATAGATAGATAGATAGATAGATAGATAGATAGATAGATAGATAGATAGATAGATAGATAGATAGATAGATAGATAGATAGATAGATAGATAGATAGATACAGATATATAGATAGACACAGACAGACAGACAGACAGACAGACAGACAGGCAGACAGACAGACAGACAGACAGACAGACAGACAGACAGACAGACAGACAGACAGACGATAGACAGACAGACAGACGGACAGACGGTAGACAGACAGACAGACGATAGACAGACAGACAGACAGACGACAGACAGACGACAGACAGACAGACGACAGACAGACGACAGACAGACAGACGACAGACAGACGACAGACAGACGACAGACAGACAGACGACAGACAGACAGACGACAGACAGACGACAGACAGACAGACGACAGACAGACGACAGACAGATGATAGATAGATAGATAGATAGATAGATAGATAGATAGATAGATAGATAGATAGATAGATAGATAGATAGATAGATAGATAGATAGATAGATAGATAGATAGATAGATAGATAGATAGATAGATAGATAGATAGATAGATAGATAGATAGATAGATAGGCGGGCAGGCAGGCAGGCAGCAACGCCATTGAAAAGCTTAAGCAGGCTACGAAAGAAGCAAACGACCACCATTTTATTGCAACATTCCCAAGCTTCTTGAAAAGTAATTCAAAAAGATTTTGGAATCACTTTCGTAACCATAAAACGGCTCCGTCTGGAATGTCCCTAGAATATGAGATTAATACTGGTGATACACATAACAATTTCTTTCTTTTGAATTTTTAATAAAGGCAAGGGCATCTGCCCTGACTCGTGCGTGTCGTCCCATGTAAATATTGAACCGCTCAGAATGACTGATGGTGTGATTCTTAATGTTCTCCTGGTCCTAGATCCTAGAATGTCGTGTGGACCAGACAATATTCCGAACGAGTTCTCAAAAAGATATGCTGAATAGTGTATCAAATACCTTGGAGTCACTTTTCGCAAATCTATTTCCTCGTCAAAATTAACCAATGACTGGGAACTGGCAAAAGTTATAGGCATTCATAAATCAGGCGGCATTGCTTCAGCCTCCAACTGTAGACCGATTTCTCTCACAAGCACATCATGCAAAATTGCCGAACATATGATTTCGAAGCACATAACCACTTTCATCGAGCACGACGGTATGCTATCACCTAATCAGCATGGATTTCGACGTGGACTCGCAACAGTTACTCAACTAACTGAGGTTGTACACGATATACCACTTAGTATTAGCAACTGTAGCCAGACAGATACCGTAATGCTAGATTTCGCAAAGTCATTCAACTGTGTATCACTCAATAAGTTACTAGCTAAACTAAAAACTGTTATCGTGGACAGGGAATTACTCTCTTGGTTTACATATTTCTTGTCAGATCATTCGCAGTTTGCAGTTTTCGACCAGGTGCCATGTAAACAGTTCGCGTTACGTCACATGTTCCTGAGGTATCCGTCCTAGGTCGGCTGTTATTTCTACTATTCATCAATGAGATAAAAAATGGCAATAATTGTTGCATTAAACTGTTGGCAGACCACTGCATTCATTACAAAAGAATTAACAGCACCGAAGATCATTTTCGTTAAGTTGCTCACTCAAACAAATAACCGAATTTTGCAACAGCTGGCAAATGACAATAAACACGTAAAAATTCGTTTGTGTGAGCGTAACAAGAAAAAAACAGCCATCATGCTTTTCCCATTCTGTAAACGGCATACCGTTAACGATAGTGAGACAACATATCCAGGTATCACCCTGTCTTCTGACCTGAGGTGGAACTATCATATTGATGATATCAGATCTTCTGCTTTGCGAAAACTGTGCTTCATCAGGAGACGCTTACGACCCACACCAGTATCTACTAAACTCCTCGTCTACAAAACATTCGCAAGGCCAATCTTAGAATACGCCAACGCAGTTTGGTTCCCCAATCAGTCGCTGAAATCACAAAACTTGAGGCTATTCAACGGAAAGCGCTACAGATTAGTCACAATAAATATAAGCGCACCGATTCCTCAACATTGCTTGCAGCTTCATCTGGCCTTACGAGACTATCATTAAGAGCAAAACAAGCACACCTAAATTTTTTTGTTTCAATTATGACACAATCACTACATAATTGGTCTGCAAAAATACGTGGCCTACCCGCAATCACGACCATCGCGGCACAAACACCCATGCGCACTAACCGAGTATGCATGCCATTTGACGCGTTCAAGAATCCTTTTTTTCCTCCCAATATTTGCGAATGGAATCACCTGGGTCATGATCTTACTAGCACTAATTCATTATCTTCATTTTCGTCACAGATAGAGCATTTGGTGAATCCACAGTAGCGATACATTGGTTGTGTCTGCCAACCTTCGATTAACCTTTGATTATTTTATGTCAGCCAAACTTTAAATATTTTTGATCTATATCAATGACCTACCGCATAACCCATCATCATGCATGCGTTTATTTGCGGATGATTGTATCATATATCGTACAATTACGGATGTCGAAGACCACGTCGCTTTACAAAATGACCTTAACATTATTTACCATTGGTGCAAAATATGGCTTATGTCCCTTAACCTATCCAAATGAAGGCTCATAACCTTCAGTTGCAAACGCAATAGTTCTAACTTTACATATGTCTTGGATACTATACCTGTATACCAAGTTCCATCATATAAGTACATAGGCGTGCATCTAACACATGATCTTTCCTGGGCCCTGCACATCACCACCATTTGCGCCAAGGCTTCCAGAGCTTTGGGTTACTTACATCGTAATTTACCAAACTACCCAACCAATGTCCGTAAACTTGCCTACCTAACATACGTCCATCCTCAGCTTAGATTCGTATCATCAATCTTGTCTCCTCTTCAAAAATATCTAATTTCCATGATAGAAGCGATACAAAACCGTGCTGTTCGTTTCATCTCTCAAAAATACAGCCGTTGTCTCAGCATAACTCAAATAAAAACTGATAATACTCTCGAATCCTTAGACACACGTCGTTCGGTCGCTATCGTTTGTTTGCTACACAAGTATATAAAGTGCGCTTATCTTATGTCCAATCGATTAAACAACCATCCCTCTTTCAAACGCATCTACGGCCACACGCAAGCATTCAAGTCATCGACACTGCCAAGAGCAATAACATCATGGAATGATCTTCCCAACGAAATCGTTTCAGTAACCGATCACGCATCGTTCCGCAACCAAGTGTATCAACTTTATACATCTTAAATACTGTAATTATGTTTCTTTGTGATTACGTGGGGTTGCATTGTCACCATTTTTATTTTCTTTAGCGTACCAGTTGTTGCCGTGCGCTTATTACCTGCCCATTGAACAGGCTGGCTCCCCCTTGTGTATCTTACATTCTTGCGTTATCGTGCCTTTGCAAACAATAGCCTTTTTGTAACTCTAGTGTACAAGTGTCATGTTCACCTGTCTTTTATTTATTTAAGCCCATTGTATTGTTTGATCTGCGTTGCTTCTGTTAAACCTGTATTTGATTCAATCGTCCCCCTTACTCACTGTTCCTGACGGAACCTGTAAGGAAACCTAAATAAATAAATAAATAAAATCCTTTTTACAACTTGCCATGCATGCGGAGTTGACTGCTTGCAAAGTTGGGCCTGCTATTGTCAACGATGTATTCTTATATATCTTCCCGGCGGCCAATTTCTCTTATGCCTACCTGTATTTGATGCTGCGGTATTATTGTGGTATCCTTCTATGGTATTGCAATAAGATCGGCAGTATTGTAAATAATGTGAACCAAAAGAAATAAATAAAAAAGAATCGCGGAATATGAGATGTTCTTTCTAGGCCCAATATCCCACCGGCGAAAAGTCGAAAATTGAGCGTAATCATCAATTCTCTATATTCCAAATTTCACTTCTAAAAGTTGGATATTTAGTAGGCAGCAGAATTTTGCAATTCATGCGAATAATAGACAGGGTACATCTGTTATATAGAAACAGTCAGAATACCTTTATTTTCAAACAGACTTAGCACATTACGAGGAAATGAATTGCCGTCGGTTTAGTGATTTTATTATGTGTTCGTTATGCGATACTGGAGCTTATTGAGTGGTGCAGAATGTTAATATCTTTGTAGACACATCTCAGGCACCAAACTTCAAAATAGGTCTCAGCCTTTCTTTTAAAGCTTCATAGCCTGCTCTGTAGTATTTTTTAGTTTACAACACGATTTAAGAAATATCAAGCTGATACAGTTGCTGAACAATTCCTGTTATTTCTATTAAGGAGTAATGTGCCATAATATGACCTCTTTCTCTCGAATACGTTGTTTAGATACTAAATAATTGTAACTAATAATGTTTTAAATGCGCATTTAAAACACTTGAACTCTTGTGGATTTCTAGTATTCACATACAGGTACGTACCTTTATAGACATCCTTCTTGCAATGGACATATTATTAGATGCTATGGCTACAGCTCACTAAGAGCCATCATATTCGCACAGAAAGTAGAAAATCTACTCAGAGAAACAATATATTCTCAATAATGATATGCATCCTTGGCATCTTCGCAGAGCAGTGGCTGGAAAAAAAAATTAGAAGTGAGTAAAACAAATACTAGCCTGTTTTGTCTGCATGTGCACTTAAGATGTCCTACTAATAGTGCGGTATTGGATAGTTCCTGTTTTGTATTCACTACCTTTTCGCACGTTATAAAACAAAGACATGAGCTTTCATGCTATACTTTTCATCCTGCATAGTACAAGGTCATGTTCAATGTGGCGCGTACGCTATGATTTTGTTCTTCTCGTTGTAATTAGCACATAGCAAAAGGCTAGTGAACTCCATTTAAACTCCATCAAAGCAACTGTTTGTGAAAGAACGCATGTGGTCAGCGCTTAAAAACTGTCGTTCTTTAGCATATTAGTCAACTGCCAGTTATTTGAAAGCAGCAAAGGAGCACGTGAGAGGCATTCGATTCATGACTGTTTTGAATGCTGAAATGAAAGAGTGTTCAGTTAGAGTGATGTGAATTTGGTATCCAACTCGAACTTGGATAAGGTAACCATAATATTGCGATAGCTGTAGGAGGAAGCTGCAAGCAACGGAGACGCAGTAATAAGATTTTCTTTCCAATACTATACAAGCAATATATAACACAAGCCATATAATGGAATACACATGTTGAATTATCGTAAATAAAAACATAAGTAGGGGTAAAGTAATCGGTAAAGCACCGCAAGTGTAATGCACAAATTCGAGTCCCTTCCTCTGCACCAGGTTCTTTGTTAGCCTACGTTCTGTTTTTTTTGCTCATTAATTTAACACTTCAACTCTCCGCAACAATTATTCTCGACTGTGACCTCTCGGGCTTCATTCGAGTTTTTTTTTTATGTGGATGAATCTAATACCACATCAAGAACCATGGAAGAAACTATTCTTCGCGCACAAGGCCACTTGCTAGAAATTCTATAGAACAGTTGAAACAGTGGAACTGTATATAGACTGCAAAATACTATGTGGTGCCCCTGAACGTGCCAGTAAAACCTCCTTTTTTTAGGCATTGAAACAAACGCCGGAGTGCAGGAGACTATAGGTGAGAAATGTTTTGGCAGCATAATGCATAACGAGCTGATTTTACATATCAAACGGAAGGGCTTCGCAGCATGGCATACTAGGTAATTTACATTAAATGGCCGGATTTTGTCTGTTTCTGTTTTTTCTGTGTAGGTTATTTTTACGGGTCAGCATGTTTATACCCATTGGAAGCATATGTGGTCTTCTGTTGCTCATTCTGGCCCTGACTCCGGCGTCGTTGCAAAGCAGCGAGCATGAAAACGATGAAACAAACAGCTGGAAAGAAGTCAAGGGTGGTGTAGGCAAGCCCAATTATGCCAAGATGGCAGATTTCGCAGTTCGACATTATACAACTGCCGTGGAATACTACCTTGCCGTCAACAAGCTGCAGAAGGTGCAACAAAAGGTGGGGGCACAACCTTCGTCACAATTTTGCATAGTACTTTACAGCGAGTTGCATACTCCATCAGCGCGAAGTGCAGTACAAATACTGGATGCTCTTAATCGAGTGCTTGCAACTCTCGAGTAAGCACCATAGCTCACCCGCCGCCTCCTATTCGCGCAACGACCGCTGGCCCTTTGGTCGTCCCAGATGTGATCAACGCAGATCATGAGCTATGCAACTCCACTTTGGTGTCACGGTGCTTCACTGCGCACATAGTCATCACTTCCTTCCTCTTTTCTTCTTTCTATTCCGCCTTTTCCTCACGCCTAGTTAGGTAGGGTAGCAAACCAGACGCTAGCCTGGTTGACCTCCCGGCCTTTCCTCTCTTTGCTATTTCTCTCTCTCCCTCATCAATCAAAATTATTTTAGTGCTCGCTACTCAGCGTACACTTTTTTATTATATTTTTGTCGCGTAGCTTTACATCAAAGAAACATAGCTGCTTTACATAACCTCAAAGCGAAAACTTGGGCGCCATAACGTAAAGCAAGTAAAACTGATGCTATTTCATTTCTGCAATGAATCTTCCGTGTGACTGGTCATATATTTTTCGGGCTACCCCCCTTTGTCCTTTGTCATGAAACGTTTCGGAAACCGTGAGAACTCCTCATGAGATAAGATGTAGGCACAGTTATTATGAAAGATTAGAGCAAAGAAATGAAAACTATTATAATTTCTGAATAGACGTCTTTTCATCCTTTCCTTTCCGCTAATAGCCTAAAGCTGTCACAATGCACCGACTTCACCTTTCGGCCACGTGACGTCATAAAACCGCTATGTCACCACGGCAAAATGACGTTTTTGATGATTTTGTTCGGAATAGCCGCATCCAGGTCCCTCTCTGAAATGAATAGATGTCTGCTCATTTATCGCTCTGACATTACTGCAAACTCGGAGCTGCCGAAAAGAACGAATTTGTTTGCTGTAAATTTTTGTTACGTGGCCGTATGAGGTTGTTCTGTTAGGGAGATAACAATATAGCCTGATGATGTGGATGATGATAACATCATCGAGCCCTTTCGGCACGTATACGACATACCTCTGTAAATTCTTCCTTGAGGGACCAATTTTGCGGCGTTTTGCAGGTGTACTGTCAGCCGCTCAGTGGTCGGCATCTTTCGTGCCCGTCCATGAAAACAAAATTATCACGATCAGCGATAGCTCATACCCCTAAGCAAGCAAAAATACCTCATTCTCCTCGTAGTGCTGAGGGTACAAGCATTCAGGAAAATGAAGAGAACAGTGCATACATTCTTTGAAATTACGCACACAATGTAGCGAACAGCATAGGCTTCAATAAAAAAAAAGTTCAAACCAAGCATCTGTCATCAACAGTGGCTCATACCCCTGTAAGGAAGCAAAACTGCAATGGCTCGTGCACCCGTAAGCATTAGCTCATAACCCAGAAGCATACAAAAAATGCAAAGGCTCATACCCCCTTAAGGCAGAGGCTACAAGCACTCAGCAAAGTGAAGTGAACAGTGCATACATTCACTGGAATTACCCATACAGCACACAGAACAGCATACTTTTCAATAAAGAACAAGTTCTAAACAAGCATCCAGGCCATCAACAAAGCACTGAATTCCCCCTTCAGCAGTTGTACTGATGTATTTGCAATAGTTTCGATAGACATCTACTTTCCAGGGGCGTTATGGCGAGTTGCTTTTTTAAATGCGTAAGCATTTCTATACCTACCTAACGAGAGAGAGAGAGAAAACATTTATTTGAACCATCGAGGTCGTTGTTCAAGAGGTTGAATGGGAGGCGTCCTCGTCCCTGGACTCCACTTGCCCTGGTTGCTCAAGGAACTTGCTGGACGAGCGCTTCTTGGCCCACCAAGGTATCGCCGGTCAGCTGTACTTCTCACCGCTCAACTGACGTAATATGTGTCTTTGAGTGTTGGGGTTTGCCCCCGCACCTTCAGGAGATCTTGAAGAGTGTAGGACATATGTCGCCCAACGCAACGAGAAATTTGTCAGTCAATAATGTAAGACTAATGCAGGGGCTAATAAGCCCGTAAACAAGCAAGAAATACAATGGCTCAAATCCACGTAAAGAAGATACAAGCGCTCAGCAAAGTGAAGCAAAGCATGCGTACATTAATTGAAATCACCCATACAACAGACAGAACAGCATGCGTTTCAATAAAAAAACAAGCTACCGACAAGAATACGGGCAATCAAAAACAGGCATTACATGTCCCCTTCACCAATTGTAGTGGTGGTTTTGCAACAGTTTCTCAGGACATTCGGGTTGATAAAGGCCGATAAGAGCCGATAAGGGTCGATTCATGCTCCATAAGACTGATAACCACCGATGAGAGTTGATAAGGGTTTATGGTGGTCGAATCAAATTTCAAGACATTGATAATGTCACGGCGCTGCGTGGATATGAAGAAGAGGCACAATGCTTACGCAGACATACAACTACAAGGGCAGTTTCTGTATGAATTCGTTCAGCCTTCCGTTACACGCCACCGTTATTTTTGATCAGTCACCGCAAGCTGTCCCAAAGGAAGTGAGCCACTTCTTATCCAGCCATACCCGCATCATCTGGGTATTTGCTTTCACTATGTGAGCCGACCCTTTTCATATCTTCGTGCTCCTCGCCGCTTGCGAGTCACCTAGATAGGAAAAGTTTGACAAAGTAGGAAATGACATTCATTTTGAAACAAAAGAAATGTGCCCTCCTATAAATGAAAATAGCGTGGACTAGGCAGTTTAAACAACGCCGTGTGGCACCAACCCATGCTTAAGCCGGCGATTACGTAAATTTCACGTTAGGAAGTTTCAATCAAGACAGCTTGGCATAGTTAGCATTTTAGAACCACGCACCTTTGAATCCTGAAACTTTCTATGCCGGGTGTTAAAAATTAGCTGTATGGTTTCCTTAAAATTAGACACATGCAGGCACGCGAAGACCGCCTGTGCTATGTGTGCCCAGGGGGACACAAAGTGAGTTAATTCCCGCTGTCAGCAGCCCAATTAAATAAAATTGAATAGTTCGTTGATTTCAGTAAGTGGGTATGCTTGTACGGAAATGTTAGAGGCAGTCGTGTTTTCGCACAGTATCAGTCGGAAGAATTTTTCTTGCGTGCCTGTGCTCCGAGATATCCTACTCCAAATTTTAATTGTCGTTAAATGATTGCGCATGCAATAGTTCTAGGATCAGCGTAAAACTCTTCCCTGTGACACGGTGGTTGCGTGCGGCGTTGTCTTACAACGTGGCGGAGGCATTCGCAAATATTAAAACGGTCCTCCTTCCCCTCGCGGTGAGCGAATGCAAAAATCGAAGAACCCGAAACAGCTGTCGTAACACGCCACCGCGCCGCCTGTAACGAAGGCGGCAGCTGCCCTTCCGAAATAACGGCGCTAGGGGAGAAACCGGAGGAGAGTGCACGTGCTTAATGGTAGCTAGACGAGTGGGCATGGTCATTGCCTGTTCTGCGCAAATAAAGTGACTGCTGATTTCCAAGTACTGTTTTATTGAGATCAAGAGCAAGAACTGCACGGCACACCACTCTGTCATATCTTGATTTAGCAGGCCGAGAGGGGAAGGGGAACAGTTATTATCTTTGCCTATGCCTCCGCCCTCTAGACAGAATAAACGCCGCACGCGAAAGCCGCGCCACATCAGGGAGGAGCTGTGCGCCGATCCTCTCTCTCTTGCACGCCTAATCATGTGAACGACTACAAAAATATGGAGTCGGATGCCTAGGAGCACAGACATGCACGAATAATTCTTTCATGTGAAACTGTGTCGTTAATTTTTCAATTTTAGTTATTTGGGCTGCTGAGAGCGATAAATATTTCACTTTGTGCCTCCTGGCCACATAACTTATTTCCACAGGTGATCTTCGCGTGCCTCCCATTGCTTCATTTTAAGAAAACCATAAAGCTTAATTCTTAACACCCGGTATAAGCGCACAAGGTGAAAAAATCACTTCTGCCGAATCCCGCAAGGTGCAGGAAGTGTCATGAAAGCCATTTTCTGTGTCCCTGTGGTTCGAATTGTTACTCCGCCCTCACGCTGCGATCTGCTAGCCTCATGCTAGAGCAGCCGCCTTGGAATGGTGTTGGTCCCGTGTTCGAATGCTGGACCAGGGCGAACTTTTCCTCAACTGCGAAGCGTTCTTTGTAAGGAATCGGTTTGGGTATCCTTTGAAGCTTCGGGCTGCATTCGGGTGGATGACATTGTTTCTTTTTTTTCTTCTTTCAGTCATATAATGAACTATATTCGCCAACTTCTGCGACTTTAGGAAGTGGTGGTGTAAATGAACGTGGTTCTTGCGAAGGCCGTGATGTTGCCTAAGATATAAGCTTTGCTTCAAGCTGGTAGCAAAAAGTCGCGGGCAATGCCACTACTTGTAGATTTCCTGGCGCTGCTGCGAAAGCAGGTCAGCAATTGAGTATTCTAAGCCAAGGCATTGCGTAACACTGACTGGAACGAGTGCTAAGGTTCGCTATCGTCATGGACCGATATTTCCAAGAAATAACCTCCATGTTTCTCTTACGGAAAACATTTTATTATCGACCGCACTGGTCGGTAGGATATACCCTGTAAAAGGTAAGACATAATTAAACGATATAGACAGCGGTTGACTAGACCGTTTGTAATGTACCTCCCGTAGGCTCTGTCTTGCAGCCTTTATTTCCATTAAAAGTGCTGTGCGTTTGGTTTGATTTAGAAAACTCGCATAAATTGCCGATTAGGCTTTCTATCTTTGAGCTTCATAATGAAAGTTCTCATATAGTAGCCAAAAACCAAAACAAAATTTCCTTAAGAAGTACTAGCGTAGTTGACATTTAAAGCAATGTCTTTCTACGGTGAGTTGGGTTGACCTCTGTTTGGCATGAACAGTGTAACTAATTTTTCAAGTGTTTCTTATTTAATGAACCGCGAAAATTAGATTCGTGTGGCAGTGACAGCTTCATGGGCGGGAACGAGCTCATGGCAGAATCGGCCTTGCAATGTGCGATTTTAATTACTCACGTGTAATGTGATAAACGGAACCTACACTCCTCCCAGTGCTGAACGATTCTCTTAGGATTTAATTTGTTATGTCCATTGTTATCTAATCACTCGAAGTCGCGTGCTTGCTGCCGCCAACTGCGAACTATAGTCTGGCTAATTATATGAATGGCTTATAACTGCAGCAAAATGTTTCGCTTAAACTCCCGGCCCCGCTAAAATATTGTAGAGAAGCTGCACAACGTTGGAGGGGCTACGACTTTGATTTTGTGCTCTTAACAGACGTTTTCATATCTTTATTGCCTAAAAGATATATCTGACCAATTTTTCAAATTTGCTGCGAAAGTGTGCACTTTCTGCGTGCGCTTCCGAAACGTCACGGCCGTGTAACGAGAAACGTCTTGTATTTGTGTCATGTACACGTGGTAATAGTGACTTTCTTTATGAAAAAAAAAAACCTCGCGGTCATTGTAAAAATGGTAAATAATGTTCTTTGGTGCCAAGTAAGACCAAAATGATGTAGCGCAAGAAACACTTTGTGAGCATCGACGCTATTTCTCAACGACGAACTTCAACACAGTTTCTGAAAAGGTTACAATCTCTGATTAGAATCGTGTAAATAATAAGCAGCCACCTCACCATACTTGTGCTTTCGAACGGATGCCAGTACGTCACAAAATAGATGGCTAAAATATGTTTTAAGAACAACGCTGGAAAAGGAGGCGCCATTATCGCCCTTCACAAATTATGCACGGCCCAAGAGGTTGCGAAGCAAGCGGTGCTTTCCAGACAAGGCGGCGTCCCGCTATGCACTGATAACCTTGGCGGCTAGGTGCAAAAATTTGCGGCGTAACATTTAATCACCAGCTGTACGCGTCGTTTGCAAAGGCGCTAGCGAAAGGCGGGTAATCGGAAAAGCAGACAATTACCAGTCTTACAACCTGCTAAAATTGCGTTAAAATAGTGCACTGCTCCTTTTGAACCGATTTAATCAAGTTAAAGCTATCTAGCCATCGGCCCTTTATGGCTTGGGTTACGTAGCACGGGACAAACCCCCTCAAATCAAACAAATGGCTGCACACTTTGCACTTCCTTTCCGTCTCCCCAGGTTGTCTTCCTCTTTTCGTGCACTACCTATGCCCAATAATGCACTACGAAATCAATTAGGATGCTACACTTGTGACCTAATTATTAGCAGGCGTTATATATAAACATATCTATTTTCTCCTTCAACCCAGGGCCATCACTACAAGCTCACATTTTTGTACACCCCGACGCGCTGCCCAGTGACGAAAGTTTTCGAACCTGAACTTTGTGTGGCAACAAGCGAAAAGGTAAGAAACGAAGAGTGGCCTTACTTTTGAAGTTATGACTTAGCACTCATTTATGTTCTCTACTAGCCAACGATAATGGGAGAAAACAATCCACGGAAATACAGTTTATGCGCACTCTCAATGAATATGTTTCTGTCAAAAGTGAATATTATCAACACATATATGGAAAATTGCGACAAGGACATATTATCTATATATTAAAAATATGTGTGATCTCTTACATAATATTGTATGTGACCTGCACTTATCAAGTAACGTGCATAAATAGGTGAAAACAGATCCTGGAATTCCGGAAGGGTTCGATTTGGAACGAGTTCCCATTAACGAACGCCATCAGCCGCCGCCTGGCTGCGATCATTCTTTGTGGGCGTGTCCACAAGTTTTGTTGCCATCGCAGAGGTCTTCAATCATTTTCACAGCGAACCAGCCGGCTGCAACTAGAGGAACCATGGAGAATTGGTTCGCTCAAGGGTCACGTTTGCACAAATAAACATTTTCACCAACCGTGCAGGGACTCTAGATTGAAATAACAATATTTTCGAGATGATTGGGGAAATAATTCTTGCTACCATATTATCTCTGTGTGTCTTATTGTTCTGCAGTTAGTGCGGCACAGTGGCAGTGTGTTTGTAAATACATGCTCCTCGTTCTGTTGTAGAGTCAACCTCCTTAGTTCTCACACCGGACATCCCTCCTGGCTTGCAGAACGTGACTAATTACCACTAATGATGTGTAATGGCTACTTCCCTTGCTTGTTTCCAAACCTTTCACCACCTATAATATTATCTGATTGACAAATTAGGGCACGGTGGACAACTTGTAGCATTTTGTGTGGGAATGAGTGGCAGTATGAACCATAGTCTTAATGAGACCAATACCGAGACCTTATTTGCTGCACAGAAGCAATATACAGACAATTTAACGAATGACGGACCCAAACTAGCCTACAACACCTTTTACAACATATGCATTTGTCTAAAATTTCTATGTATAGCTACACAAGCATTCATGCTGCTGTCTACTCTCTGATCGTAGCTTGAAGGTACGTTTGCGAAATATGATGTCATTGTTTGGTTCCACGGATGTCTTTCCGAAACTATGTCTAACAGGCGATCCCAAACCCGCTTACGTTGGCCCCCCAGAACTGTACTGCACCCCTGTTACATTTGTTAAACTTAGCCTTTCAGCACCAGAGTACAGCTGCGCATTTTTTTGCAATTTAGGCTGTAGTTGACAAATTCCTATTTTAGTTTAAAAATAGACCCTTACGAACGTTATACAAACGTGGACTTCTGAGTAAATGCTGTATCTGAGCTGGCGCCTCGCCGAAAAAATTCACATTACCATAATTGTTCTCCAACATCAATGCTAAGTCCCACGTGCTTTTCTAAACCACATGGGCATCTAAGCTGCATAGCGTGCTGGACTATCTAATGAGACACACGACACCTTTTCTTTGTCTCACTTACACCTTTCAGTATGACACGCCAAACAAATACCACGTAACATGTTTTTTAATGTTGTTTACGGTCGTCTGGGTGGCGTAAAAAAGCCAGATCAGTTTCAGATTTACCATCCAGGCAAGCCATTTAATCGAGTTCAATAGGCCCTTGTATCCTATTGCGCTGGAATTTTCTCAGAGTAGCGTAGTTCTCGTAAATACGAAGTAGAAATATGTGTTTTATAACGCCTATCCTAATTTGCTGTAATATATTTGCCCTTCTGAATGCATACTTCATCTTTCAAATACAAAGTGATTGTACTCGGTAAGGAGAACAGTAGTTCATTAAAGCGTATTTAACAAGGCGAATCCTTATAGCATTGCCATCAGATATGGAACTATGCATAGTTTAGGCGCCGTTCAAGGTTAGTGATTACCGAAAAAAAAAACGCTCATCAAAATTATAATGGTATTTATTTTTTCTAGATGATTTTAATTTCTGATCAACAATTCCCAATGTGCTTTACTTTCCTCACGGTGCAATAAGTCAGTACTGATCCTACAAGCAAAAGGTGGGTCAGTGTCATCTATTCCCCGAGCGACGAGCAGCTGCACGCTTCTTTGTTGATCCTACTATTGGTGTTCTATTCCCGACGTCCTTGCACATGCTTAATACTCAGCTGCCATAAAGAAAACAAATCGCTCAAGCTCCTTTCTAATCCAGGAGTACGTAACCTAAAATTGGACGCAGCCATCACAACTCTGCTAATCATTCGTAATATGTGTGACAAATTTCAATTCATCGGTCCGTACAAACTTCAGCAGAATACTTCCCCAACAATTATCGCGTTACTCAAGTTGTTTCCCCAACTGACCGCCGTTGTGGCGGTACCGAAACTGCCCACAATCTTAGTGCTGTTTAAGCACAGAATTTACAAAACTACCAAGGGACACAAATGGGACAGGCGCTATTTAGCGCCTGTCCCATTCGTGTCTTTTTGCGTTTTTTTGTAAACTCTCCACTTCAACGGTATTATGTATGGCTTAACAACTAGCCTGAACCAACGCTTTGCTTTACCGACATTCCTCGAAAAAGACCTTTTAGCGCATGTGAAGCAGAAGTTAGGCCAGCATCTTTCTTTTTTTGTCTCCAGTGGCCCCCATGAAGGCTCCAGGCACAACCCGCGGTTATGATGCGGGCACGTAGGCGAAAAAGAAGAAATGCACACGTGCAGCACTCAGAATCTGCAGATAAGGACGAAATAAAAATAAATGTCCATACCTACAAGAACAATAGCACTATCGATATTTGCCACACCTATGTCAGGTGCCCTGCCATACGGGTCGTCCCCCTGCATATGGACGCTTGTAGGCATAGGGAAGATGAAGCATTTATATCCTAGCAGCAGTGTGACTGAACTTACGACGTCTTGTTAGGACTCAAAGCTTCATCATGTGGCGATCCGTTAGGCATGAGAAAAGGTACGATTAATATTTATATTAAGTCCGTCGTTTTTCGGTGTACTGCGTGATGGCCGATTTTTCTACTTGTGCAAAGTAGTGCTTGCCTGTTTAGTCACAAGCCACGCGTTATCCCCACCTGTGCTTATATCGGCGCAACCTCATTACGCAACCTCCATCTGCAAACGGCGCTTCTTCAAATCCATTGTATGGTTTCATTGTTTAGGTAGGCTCGTTTCTATCGTCCGCTATGCACCGCAGATGAGTCAATCATTGAAGCCCGGAAGGCTGCTCTTCATCGAGCATGAGTACTCTTAAAAACAAAGCTCTCACAAAGGCATCGTTCAATGTACGAAGCATTCATTACATGGGCTTAATAAGCAGAAACTAATTCACTTAGACGTGCCTCATAGTCACTTGCGCTAACCTATCGAAGGGCCGAGGCGAGAGCAGTGTTAGGCAGTCGAGTCATCCGTATTTCTTTTTAAAGGGAAGGTTTCTTGGCCTACTTTTTGCTGGATAGCTGCCTCGTCGTCCTCGTGGTTGTGGTTGTCGTCTGTCTTGCTGACTAGAAGCTGTCGCTCTGTAGCCACAATGCAATCTCTGTCGGAGATACAATTCATTTCGCGAAATGTCGCGTTACTCATGAAAACGTGCAAGATGGTCTGTGCATATGGCTTGCCGCCTGCCTGGGAGTGAGTTAAGCTGGCTTTGTTCGCCCACTGCTAAGACTGCGTTCCGTCGTCTATATCAAAGCGCCTGGTGCCGAGCCAGGCGAAGGTCGCAGATGTGACATCATCACCAAGTGCATCGCTGTACAATATCATCCCTGGTTAACGGTTACCTCTAGTCTGCTCCGTCGCCATCATCTCACCGCATCTGATGATCCTTACGGCAGATTACGTAACGTTCTGTGTCACTTCCTCACGAGAGCTCAGCGACACACTGCATTGCATCTCCACCAACTGTTCTTTAGCGGAATGGCTCACCTTCAGAGACGTGACAAGGTCCTTAGTACGAAGGCTAGCACTGCATTTCCGCCGCGCACCTTAAAGGTTATATAACCACACGTAATGGGTTATTACATCTATTTATTGCCAGCAAAAATGGTACGACTAAAGGGCTACGCCATGTTTTCCTATTTGAATCAGCTTTTCAAACTCGCCAAATGCCATGTTTGTTTGCAAGATGGCAAACCATATTCTCAAAGGCAGCACTTTTGGCGTACAAGGATTTAGTTGATCATAATAGAAGCAGAACGTGCAGCGCACAAGCTTTGGTGCGCAAGAAAAAATATCACTTTGTTCTACTTCTGTGAACGCATATCGTCAAAAGTGTTATTAACTCAGAGTAAACTTCAAAACGCCCTATTGTATCAACGCACCAGGGCTTTGATACAAGGCAAACGACGAAAAAAATTCATATGTCTTTTTAAACAAACTTTTGAGCCCATATTTCTTGCGGTTCTGTGAATATGAACTTAGTTCCTGTATGTTTCCGTCAGTAATAGTGCACTTTAGGTGAGCCGCTTTCATTTGGCGAGGAAGGCCATATTTCAAATGTTACGATAATACGCACCAACTAAAGCCAGATGACTAGCGCCTCACATACCCCTACATTTCTGTCTATTCACTGGTGCTCACTTTTCAGCTCTCTTTCTTTCGTGAATTTGAAATAATACATTTTTTCTTAACGAATCTACGAGCACCATTGATCCGAGGTAGTTTTTACCGTAGGATAAATTACAAGAGCTCCCCCAAAGCGCCTAGGATGACTCAAAGTGGAACAGGATGCACTTTGGGCAAGGCGTAGCAGCGTCGTTAGTATTTAGAATCACAATTGCACACACCAACAAATCTCCCTTGCTTCTACATGTGTGTGGTTAACAGTGTGAATGAAAAAAAAATGGTGCGCATTTTTCACGCAACAATAGCGCAGCTTTCACACGGCCCCGAAAGTATGCGTCATACCCGGGCAAAGGTAAACGGGGTATACCTATGTAGCCAGCAAATTCGCCCAATGTGCTTGCCACCCATGTTCTGCTCCGAGAGACCGTTTTGCAGAAATTGTAATTTTCTTTGGATTTCATTTTGTCGGTCTCATCGAGTGCGGACGCTTTTTGCCACCGAGGCCAGCTGTGCGCGTGAGCTTTTTACGGAGCAATAACTCTTGTAGGAGCATCTCACTGGCCGCGGAGGAAAAATGCATATTCTCGTGGGAGAAGTGAAGCTCACGCCAGCTGTTCTCTGTGCAGAGCAAATGCGCTTTTGTGCGTGTGTAGAATAATTGGAACCAACTAGCTGGGGTCTATAGGGAGCTTTGCGCAAGCCCGTCAAATTTAAGACGAGTAATCACAGGGGGACCTGCGTGTTACCTGCTCACCTAACTCAATATTGGCAAATTTTTTTTTAAAATCAAGAAGGCCTGCGTGAGGCATAGGACACTGCAAAAATAAATGACAAGTCGCTGTGTTACAAATAAAATTTGCTCAGAATTTTAGGCGAATATGTCTTGGTATACTCTCCTTGGTTTCGCATGCCTACTACAGCTGCTTCTAGTGGGTCCGTCGATATTGCGGCATATATATTTTTCTATATGAACGAGAAGAAAGGAGGTTAGCCGAGGGGCTCGATTTTTCTTAATCATACCGTAAGAAGCCTACAAAGACACCAACAACAACACAAGGAACTTACTCGTACCTAATAATTGAATGAAATAAATGATAAAGTAACGCCTTCTTCTCGTTCATTAGATAACAAAAGTCTCAAATCCGGCAACATTGATGCCTTCAGGTAGCATGTGTAGGTTTATTGACCAGTTGCCTTCACCAAAAAAAATCACCTAGTCGAGAAGCCTGCGATAAGAAGGATGTTCCACATCCGCCGCCAAGATTTGTGAGTGGTGGCGCTGGCTAACACTCCCGGGGTTAGTTCTAGTAGTAACAAATAAGTAACCCAGAAAGTGTATGGGAAGACGGCACCGTGATAGCTCAATTGGTAGAGCATGGCACGCGTGATGCGAAGACGTGGCATCGTTCCCCATCTGCGGCAAGTTCTTTTTTTTCATCCACTTTCACTGGAAGAAGAAGAAGGCGGCAAGTCAAGACGAGTTCTTCGGTTCCCGCATTTCCCCAGCTTTTCTTGTAGTTAATCGTCGCGAGCCAATGTTTATTTGTGCACATCTTTTCCGTGAAGTTGTAAGGACCACGTGGATACCCTTTTTGCCACAGTGAGTGACTTTTCACCATTTTACGGACATTCCTGTGCATCCGTTGGCGGCGTCAAACGAGCACTTCGGAGACCACGCTTTGGCCTCCGGGGCGGCTCAGTGCCACTCGTCCGCTACCATCATGGAATATCAAGTAGAGGGAGAAAATATTCTCCCGGAGGAAGTCACTCAAGAGCAGGGATAGCAAACCGCAGGTGCTAGAAGAGCTGGCGCCAAATCGCGGGAAGCTAACCCGAACGCCATGGCGACGCCTTTGGCTCCCCACAGCTACAAGTCTAGCGGCGCAGCGCTGAAGACCAAGATTATTAGGGCAAGCCGAATGCCTGTTCTTCCCAAAGAAGACACGAAGATCGATATTAGACCAAGAGGTGGGCTGAATATTTCCAAAATTGGAGCGGCCACGGTGGCTGATGCAATACTTGCAGCCTCCGGCATCAGCCAGCACGAGCTCACACAAGACAATCTGTGCCCGAACTTACAGCAAAACATCATGGTGGCCAGCACTCCCAGACGAGAGAATTCCGATCGATATGCCCGCATCAAGCAAATGCGAATCACAGGCAAGATCCACGAACTCTGCGCGTACGAGACAGCCCCGCACTCCACGTGCAAGGGGGTCATTCGTGGCATACCGTTACAAGACGACCCAGCGACGGTGGATGGCAAGATTGTTAACCAGAACAATCCTCTTGCACTAGCAGCCAAGAGAATCGCTCAGTCTGGGACCATCATCATCGCCTTTGACTGGCAGCTGGTACCGAATTTTGTCACGTACGGAACGCTCCTGATGAAATGTTCCGTATATCGAAAGCAAGTGGACGTATGCCACGCCTGCGGAAGACTCGGGCATCGCGCCGATGTATGTCCAACACCGAGCGACGTCATCTGTCGGGGATGCAGCCTGCCAAATCCTGATGAGCAGCATCAATGCACACCAAAATGCAAGATCTGCGGCGGTCCGCACCTTACAGCCGGCAAAGAGTGTGCGCATAGATTCAAGACGCCATATATTGTTCACCGACGACGCTTCGAGCGTGCCAGGCAGCAAGAGCAGCTCCCCACGCCGTCGATCGTTCGATCCTCCGATCCGCAAGCCTCATCCAGCACCAACCTTAAGGGCAGAAGACGCTTGCGCTCGAGAAGCCGCTCTACAAACCGACGGGGCTCCAGAAGTCGCTCTACCTCGAGATCGCCACTCACATCGCCTTCTCCAGCGCGCTCCAGCTCCAGAAGCTGCTCCAAGTCCCGTACTGGGAGCGACTCATCCAACAGTTCACGTTCGAAGACCCCCAACGGCGGTAAAGGCAAGTCCTGTCTAACGTGGGCCGATGGGGCCCGTGGCAACCAAACGCAGGAGTCCAACTCTCAAGACTCGCACGACCTGCGTCTCACGAATGAGCTCGAAGAACTTAGGCGTGCCAATGATAGTCTTAGGAAGGAAAACGCTCTGTTCAAGCAGGAAATCAGTCGGCTAACCGCCGAGATGGCGGAAATACGACGATTGGCGCTCACACAGCCAGCTTCTCAGCCTACCGCATGCTCTTCGGCCATGGACACAGTGGAGGCCCCTCCCAAGACGGTTGCAGTGAAGTGGCGTGCCCTGGATGACTCAAGGGGAGACGAGATGGTAGAACTCCTGTCTGATCTCAAGAACGCCATCTCCAACATACAGACAGGTCTCTCTCACGTACAAGAAATGATCGCGCACCCTCAGCTGGGCCTGGTCGCCCTCAGCGCTAGAATACTTAGGCTGGAGGGGACCAGCCACGGATCTTTGCCAAGCACATCTACAACACACTTCCCAAAGTTACACAGCGTCATTGCCTCAGCGACGGAGGGTGCCATTATGAATGCGGCACTTTCGCAATTCATTCCCAAGCCCAAACATGGATAACGGAACTAACGTCATAACAATGTGGCAGTTGAATTGCGCAGGGTTCGTCAGCAAACGGGCAACCCTGCGACAATAACTAAAAAGTGTAAAGGAGAAACCCCAAGTAATCGCCTTGCGAGAAACGATCACATCATCACCTATCAAGCTCCCCGGTTTCCTTACGGTGGCTTCCACTGAACGAGCAAGGGGGGTCGCTATCCTGGTCAGTAAAAACCTCACGTGCCTTCAGCGCCTTCACGTGCCTTCACCTGGGATCGAGTACGTCATGGCCGAACTCCTTGTCGACCCCCCTACGCAGCGCTTAAGAAGAAACAGTATCTTCATACTCAATGTTTACTGCAGACCCAGCGTTCACAGAGCCAGGCCTGGTGGTATTCTCAAGAAGGCCGTGCATTTGGCCGGCTGTCAGCCTCTAGTGGTCATGGGGGATTTTAATGCCCAGCATCAGGCGTGGGGCTATCGTACCAATACCAAGAAGGATAGAGACATATGGGACGCGGCAACGGAGGAAGATCTTACGCTGATAACCGATAAAGACTTTCCAACTAGGAGAGGGAACTCGGTGTGCCGAGATCCGACTCCGGATCTTACCTTTGTCAAGAACCTGGAAAACGTCAAGTGGACCAACACAGCCATGGACCTCGGTAGCGATCACTGCATCACCGTAGCGGTGATCAAGGCTGCCCGTAACAAAACGAGGACCTTTAGGTTCACTGACTGGGACTTGTTCCGAGCCAACCGCTCCGAGCGCGTCCTTAACGATGATATGGACCTAGACTCTTTTTGCGACGAGATAAAGAAGGATGCGGCTAGAGCCACCAAGGAGGTGACAACCGATCTGGAGGTGGACAGGATTGACAGTAGGCTGGCGCATCTATTGGAAGCCAAGCAGGCACTGCTCGCGAGATGGAAGACTCAGCGCCATAACAGAAGACTACGCAAGAAAATTTCCGATATAAACAAGATGATAGAGGCTCATTGCAAGGTGCTATGCAAGCAGCAATGGGACAAGCTGCGCGACTCGGTGGAGGGCCAGCTCAAGAACGGTAAAAGCTGGGGTCTCCTTAGGCACCTACTGCACGATGGCAACACCAAGTCCAACCAGAAGAGAGCTTTGGCGAAACCTGTCCATTTGGCGACCGACTCGACTCCAGATGAGGCAGTCACGGAGCACCTCATAGACAAGTACCTGGAGGCCACGGACGATCCGGTGCCCCCCCCCCCCCCTTTTCCCGAGTACGAAGGGCGTGACGTACCATCTATGGACGAGGATTTTACCGTGGCTGAGGTCAAGCGAGTTCTCGCATCCCTCAACGGCAGATCTGCCCCTGGGCCCGACGGGATCACCAACAAAACGCTCAAGCATCTCGACGACGCCTCAATCGAATTTCTTACGCACAAGATGAATTATATCTGGTGCAGCGGCCTCATTCCCAAGAGCTGGAAAGCAGCCTACACAGTACTCATACCGAAGCCAGGTAAGGCGCCGAGCATCGACAATCTAAGGCCCATCTCCCTGACGTCGTGTGTTGGAAAGATGGCCGAGCACGCAATGCTTAACCGCCTCACTGACCATCTCGAGTCTAACGAATGCTATACACACAACATGATTGGCTTTCGGTCGGGGCTTTCGACTCAGCACGCCATGAGACTGATCAAGCACCAGATCATTGACTCTACCTCCGCCGACACTAAGGCAATTCTCGGCTTGGATCTGGAAAAGGCTTTTGACAACATATCGCACGCCTTTATTCTCAAGAGCCTGACAGAGTGTAACGTTGGCAAACGTGCGTACAATTTCGTGCGCTCCTTCCTTTCCTCAAGGTCTACTAGACTCAAGATTGTCGAGTTTTTGACCCACGAAATCCAGCTTGGGCCAAAGGGAACACCTCAGGGGGCGGTGATCTCCCCGACGCTGTTCAACATCTCCCTGATCACCCTGTCGAGGGCCTTGAACAAAATCCCGAACATTAACCACACGATCTACGCGGATGACATCACCATCTGGTGCTCCAGTGGATGTGAAGGGCAGGTCGAGGGTGCTTTGCAAGAGGCCATCGATGTGACGGAGCGGTATCTTATCCCCACCGGGCTAAGGTGCTCGCCCGCTAAATCCGAGCTCTTGCTCTACAAGAAGAGGCCCAGAGGCGGTTCACACCGGTCCTGGAAGCCAGCAACAGAGAGCCACATTACGTTACTCACCGGTAAGGGCTCCCCAGTACCGCGGGTAGACACTATCAGGGTCCTAGGAATGTTTATCGAGTCGAACGGGGCCAATGGAGCCGCCCTCAAACGCATTTGTTCCAAGACCGAAAGCGCCCTCGGCCTCATCCGAAGAATCGCCAACAGGTACCGCGGAATCAAGGAAGACAATCTGATCCCGATTATCCACGCCTTTCACTTCCAACAATTTATCGTGTCTTTATTTCAATTGGTAAGTACAAGTAATTGGCCCCGTGTTGTGCTTGGTGTCCTTGTTGGCTTCTCGTGATATGTATATATATATATATTAGAGGGAACAAGGGAGACGACACGAGAGCAGCAGGCAACGTTGGTAGTGTTTTTCAAGGAAAGCAACCCAAGCAATCGCGAGCTCGCGCCTCCCCGGGGGCTGGCGATTTGGCTGAAGCACCGAGGATTCCTCTTCTCTACTATCATCCTCCACCGGAAAAAGGAGCCAACCTGGCGTTTCAGGTTGAACATAGTATCAGAAAGCCGTAACGTGGCTCCAGCTGTTATACGTGGACGGTTTCACGGCCACGACAGCACTGGTGTGCAGCTGGCGTGACAGGCTCGGCAATATGTTCACAGAAGATGTCTGCGCTACAACATGTTCTAGTCCGTGATATTTGGAGACAAGCTTGGATGAGAGGCCGACAGGAAGTGCTGACACCCCAAGTCGCACAAAGGATTCTGCAAGAAAGTGACATTGCGGGTGGCGCTCACCGTTGCGTCGAGATGTTTGTTGGCGTTGGTCGATGGCTGTAAAGGAGGCCAGCTGCCGGCATTCCTCGGCGCGGAGGGCGGCTTCCGAGAGCGGCCTACAGTCGGATGAGTAGGGTCTGTACGGAAGAATTGTGGTGGTGGGAACGGTCCGTACGGTGTGTCGAGTGTTGTTGAAGGTAAGCGGCCATATAGGAGGAAAACTGGCGAAACGTTCGTGGTCGCCTTTGGGGCAGTGGTCTAGGCGTACGGGAAAAATGATAGAATAAGTTCCCAATCAGTGTGATCAAAGGCTACGTATTCGGAGAGAAAGTCGCCAAGCAAGTGGTCAATTTGGCCATCAAACAATTAGTGTGAGATTGGTAGGCGGTGTTGGTGCGATAAAAGAAGCGACATTCAGCAAGAAGAGCGCTTGTGACTTCAGAAAAGAACACACGTCCTCTATCACACAAAAGTTGGCGAGGTGTGCCGTGACGGAGAATAAACTTTTTCATGAGGAAGAATGCTGTATCACAGGCTATGGCAATAGGCAGAACGGCTGTTTTAGCGTATAGCGTCAAGTGATCGATGGCGACGACTGTCGAGTGGTTATTAAAAGCCATGCTCCGTATGGGGGGAGGGGGTAATTATAGGTCAATGCCAATGTAATCGAAGGGCCTGACAGGGCACGGCATTGGCTGGCCGAGCAGGAACCTTGCAGCCTTGGCAGTGAGGCCACGATTGAATGTACTTGCACACAAAGGTGTATATGCCACGCCAATAAAACATGAAGCGAAGCCATCTTCAAGACACTCGCATGTGCACGCGGTGAATTATTGTATAATGCAGAACATATTTCACCATGAAGTTGTCGAGGTATCACCAGCAGCCGCTTTTGAACGTCAGAGACGTATTTCCGGCTATAGAGAAGGATATCCTGAATTTTGAAGTAAGAAGCTTGACGGTGCAAAGTTCGAGAAGGCGGAAGAAGCCTCGACGGGTTTGAAATGAAGCAGCTAAAAGAGTAATTCTAAAGGGGTAAGGGGAAAAAACGAACCGGCACTGGGGAGGCGGGATACGTGAAGGGAGCACCGACTGGAACTGGTGTTTTAGCCTAGATTTCTTTTCAATCAAAGTAGGTCTTTGTAGAGATTTGCTACCACCGAGGCATTTCTACGTACTTCTGTGGTTTCCGTACCTGTTTATCCATTCTCTGCATCTACTGAACTGCAGCTATCATGTGACTCCGCACGAGGTGCATTTCATTGTTCTCGGCTCCAGAACAACTGCACGCTCAATGATACCCGGTTGGAACTGACTCCAGCGCCATCTTTTGCTGCAGTTGCCCCAGAGCGTACCGGTTTATACGGCATTCAGGGCCTTTGTCCTGAATCCGTCATTTAAGGGCTGCCGCTTGCTGTTCTCAATGAGTTGGATGCCTGCAGTTGTCTCAATCGCTTAGCAAAATTTAGAGGCAAGCCAGTACGTAGTGCGATAGAGCAGAATAAGGGCGCGAGGAAACGATGTGAACATGGCAGATGCTGTCGCGATGTGGACAGTAAAGCGCGTCAGCCCTGCCCGCATAGTGACTGTGTCTGTCCTGTCCACGTTGTTTTTGCCGCCCTTATTCCGGTCAACGACAATACATGATGCACCAATTCGCCCTACAGACAGCGCTTCCAAACGAGCCACTGATCCTACTTTTGAACGTCGGATGAAAAGCAAATCGGGCGGGTAGACTGGCCGCGATTACATTGGCAGACTTCTCTACACACGTTGCTATGTAAATAGAAGGCAACTGGATGTGTTTCTCACTGCATGCTGCTAGCGCTGGAGTCACGTTGTTGTACTTTTCTTGTCCGCCAATCCAGCCCCTTCGACTTCTTTTTCACGTAGGGGTGCACGTTGTCTTTTTCAGTGGAAATTATGAAAATGATAACAATTTTACTTTTTTTGTTCGTGGCTGACTCGACCGTGCGTTGTAATGAGGCATAGATGAAATTGTCAACATATTCTACCATACAGATTTGAATTAGAAGAGTAAGGCATAACGTTTTTTATACAGTTTTCTACAGAGGTTGTTTAACGAGTAAACCATACATGCAGAAAACATGTCAAATTGGCTCCTCACCCCACGATTGGCCGCGAAACGTATATCTATAAGCCGCTGCGCATGTTTAGCACCTAGCCGGCTGCAAGGACCACGTCATTCCCTCAATCAGGACGGGAGTTCACTGACTGCTATCATAAACAAGTACTAATAAAGAGCAGCCTGCTCTTGTTTCGTTATCAGGGCTGCCGTCACAGTAATAATAGGCGCCAAAGAATGTGTAATATATCAATTGCGAGATTGTCATCCAAGCTTACGAACTCCGTTCTCAGGCGCGCGTCAAAGATGTCGCTAATTGCTTCAAAGATGTAACAGATTGCTCCCATGATTGCTGTAACCAATCTCTCAGTGTTGGGTCCTTCGAAAGCGTAGTATGCGTGAAACCACCAGAGTCTACATTTATTTCGATGCATTAAAGTAAGATTTCATAAAATTTGATTCGCTTCGAGTGACAGAAAAGAAAAACAGCCAATTTTTGTAGAATTATTTAAACTCTTGCCAGTCATATATGGGGAACAGCTTTATATGAGTGGAAAACTGTTCCTACGGAAAGACGTTTCCCCACTACATCGTCGGGCAATGCGGCAGTCTTGAATAGATAACACAAACCTACAGACGTTCCCGCGAGAAATTTATAAGGCTCTACATGACTCTAGTACCTCGGATGATTCGTTGGTGAAATAGTATTTACCTACACTTTTGTTTTTTTTACCATACAAAAATAAAGTTCTAATACAGGTAACACTTCTTCGTTCGGGTGAAGCCTCACTAGAGTGCAGTAAGAGCACTTCAAATGACTTCACGTCTCCCTGAGGTTACCGATTGGAAATCACCCGGAAGCGCCTTTTCCATAGCTGGGCATAACCCTTCAGCAGGCAACGCTGCCACATACACATGTGCCACAAATAAAACCATTTTACGTCTATACACACAGAAATGATCCATTTGAAAAAACGGGAAGAAGCATTTCGGTGGCAGGCCGCTTAAGTTTCTGTTGCAGTTATTTCTTAGGTTATTAACGTCTTCTTTGTTCTTGTTTATTAGTTCTTGTTTAATGAGGATGAATATCTGCTTGCTTTTTATTGTGCAGCCATCGGGAAAATGTCAAGCATTTGTCACCGAGAGGAAGAAGGGCCCCTTCGTAGACTGGATTGACTGTGAAGATTTTAACAAGAAAGAATCTCGACGAGCTGGCGTGCAACTTCCGAAAAAGCATAGGCGGTAAATTGTCCCAGCGAGGAGCTCTTCGAATCAGTGTCGCGACCTCCAAGGCCCACCTTCAGCAACGTGCGCACTGCCACAATAGTGCTTGAAGGAGCAATATCTTAGGATGTTATGCCTGCCGATACGCATAAAGCATGATTACAGTTTATTTACCGTTAACAGACTTCAAGCATATGATTTTTGTCTACATTACTTATCATGAACCACACTGCGGTCAGGAAAAAGCACAATGAAAGGTTTTAAAATGCGCGATCTCAGACTACACATAAAGAAGTTTGATTGTAGTGACAACATTCATGGTTCTTATCAAACTTATCAGCGTACCTAAGCGCTGATATTTGTTCTATAGACACGCAATCCCACGGCGAATTTCGGGTACTCTTACTTCAATCGCCTCCTCAACGCTGAATCGGCCAACCTTTTTATGTATGCGTTCCGAGGCGGGACGAAGCATCGCTGCTCAAAATATTCTTAGCGCATGAGAACATTGCCTTAAGAGGAGGCTTTAGCTCGGGCCCAACTCCGACGCGGCCTATTCAAATACATGTAAAACGCAAAAACATTTTTATGAGATAACACTTGGACCGATTTTAATGAAACTTGTTGCATTTGAAAGAGAAAGTTAAATTCTAGTGACTGTTGGAAGCGGAATTTCTATTTAGGGCTTGAATTTTCTTAAAACGATTTTCAAATATTTGACCGTTTGAAAAAAATAGAAGCACGAAGTTTACAAATTCATAGCTCTGCATAAAGAACTGATATCACGGTTCTGTAAACGGCATCCATTAGATCATTCAAAGCGGACAAATTCGATATGTCATTTTACATCTTACGTGAATTTGTTACGTTGGTTACAAGGGTTCTGCAAAAGTTGTATTTCGCTATTACGAAATTTTTTTTATATTCCTGTGTAACGTATCAATTTTGTGCGCTTTAGATGTACTATTAGATGCAATCCACAGAATTGTATTATCATTTTTCGTTGTTGAGTTACAGCGTTGTAAACTTGATAGTTTCGTTTTTGCAAAATTTTCGATTTTTGCCAATTTTTAAAAAAAAATTGACCTCTTAACTCAAAAATTCGAAACCAACAGTCACTAGATTTTAAGTTTTTCTTTTAAATGCAACAAACCTCGTCAAATTTGGTGCAGTGGTTGCCGAGAAAAACGAATTCTCCTTTTACATGTATTTGGATAGGAGCACCCGAGCTAAAGCTTCCTCTTAACGAGGAAACGTGTGAAGCTGCTGCTGTGCTCGACCACAAGCTTCTCATAAACACTCACGCAACTATAACCACCCTTTAAGCTCCCGTAGATTTATGCTAACTACATTGGGTAACACCGGAATACATTTTTTTTAAATATTGATACTTTGAGGGTTTGTATGCATGTAGGTATGTAATTATGTGTACATGTACCTGTCAGTACGTACATAAGTAAGTTTGTAGACTTCGTCGGACTCCGTAAACAGTGATGGTGTCGTTGTGGTGCTAAATTAGCTGTTTTTATGTGCTTCGGCAGATGGGCAGACAGTTCGCGCTAGCTACGATGTAAAAGATACGTCGCAAAAAAGTCATTCACTTAAAAAAAATACAGTGTGAATTTACCGGTAAAATCTTCAAAGATGGGAGGGTAGTGCAAGGGGGATGTCATCTTAAGACTCGAGGCCAGCCAACTAGATGACAAATCCAAGTACACACAGCAAGTCACTAAGGGTCAGACCCTCCAGTAAACCTTAAGTATGCGTGTAACTAGTCTCCGTAGCTTCTAGAGGACGTAGTGCGAGCCTCAGAGAACAAGGCAGTGTGTGAGTTAAACAGAAGTGCCCTTTTCAGTTAAACAAATCGATTGCACAGGCATCTCAGCTTGAGAATATGGCAAAGTGAGTCCGTGTGCTTGAATAAATATATTGAGTGTGATGATTAAAGTGGGTGTGTTCGAGTGTTTACCTTTCGGACTTTTGCTTTGTTGACACACGAGTGAGGGTAAGTTAAAGGAAGGTCTAGTCACCGGTCATCCAGAGCCTCCATGACAAAGATATTAATCTAAAAGCACACTAAACTACAATAATTGGCAAACAGATGCGATTTATAGCTGTTTTTTAAGACAACCGTGCGAAATCTCTTCTATGATTCATTGAACGAAGTGCTGATATAAATTTTTTGCAAATGTTTGCTCGCACGAGGCATGTATGTTGAAAAATTAAGTTTGCGAGTAGTCAGAAGCACTGCATAAATTTAATGTTATACTGAAAATGCGGCTAGGTGATGAAACGGGTGTCCAGCATAGCACTTCTTTAGAAGTGGTGCACCAGTTGATTGAAACATGTTATAAAAGTGTTCTTTTCAATACTTGCCCTAGAGCTGAAAGTTTTGTTATTTGATGAGTACTAGACACATCACAGTGAAATGCTGCCAGCACTAGAAGCACCATAACCTAAAGTTAGGCTAAGGTGCTTCTGTTCCATTTCTACAAAAAGCCCTCGCTATTGGTGCAGCATTTTCTGGGCCACCTCCACTTTGGCAGTCTGTCACGCGACGTCACGAAAACCGCCCAAGCTACCTATATACCCACATACTAGAAAAAAAATTGCCTTTTGAACACATATTTTGCGGTAAGCCTCCGCTATTAGAATTAAACGATTTAGCCCATTTCATATGTCTGTCCCGCGACGTAACAAAACCGCAGAAACTATAGGTACGTCAATGTGATGTGTACGCATTATAGGTGCCGTATTAAAGCTAACAAAACTGAATTTCGCCCTCAACACTAGGATACTGTCCCTTACTGAAAAGAATACAGGATGTCTGCCCGCCGATCACTCATGCGCTGTCTACTCGGAGCTCCCCCGGGGGGACAGAATAAACTTTTATTGTAGAATAAGCACTGTATGATGGGCGTGCCTAAGCCTCCCATGAGGGGACGTCGAGGGCTTGCCTCGCCGCCGCCTCACGGGCGTGCTGGGTCGCCCAGGTTTGGTCGGGGAGAGTGGAGCTCCGCAGAGCCTCATGCAACATTGACGAGAGGGTCGTGGTGTTAACGTGTGTGTACTGTGCTGGGCACTTCCACAGCATATCCGGAAGCGTAGCCGGATGAACTGTGGGTAGCGTAAACGTCTGGGAATATAAAGTGGAGGCGGGCGGGTGAAGGGTACGTGTTTGTTTGTAGCAGACGCATTGTGGTAGCCTGCGCCCGGCTGAACTTCGGATGAGGTGGGGCGAAGGTTCGGCGACTGAGCTCCCCGAGACAATGGACTTATTTGCGTATGAGCGTATAGTAAAAATATTTTATTTTGCAGTTTATCGGGATCGAGCCCTTTCGACATATTTACACCACCCTACCAGCTCTCTTTCACTGAAGATCTAGTTTAGCAGCGTATCTACACGTCACCGTGAGTTTCAACCAGCGGCTGCAAGCTAAGCAAGGGCAAAGGGAGCAATAGCAGACGCCACCCCCCACCCCTTATCCAGTTATCTGCTTTCACTGCGCTAGCTCGGTCTCAATAAAACTCGGTCCACTTCTGCGCGCTCCTCGTCTGTTGTCAGGCAATTGGATAAGAAAAACCGACCAGATTGGGCGAGGCTATTCACTTTGAAAGCAAACAAAAGTGACCTCCTATACGCGAGTATAGTGTTTGGTTTGGTGGTTCTAATAACACTGCGGGACGCCACCCGATGCTTACGTCAGCTCTTACGTAAGGGTGACGTCAGAAGATTGCAATAAATGGAGAGAGAGAGAGAAATAAACGTTTATTGTACGAAACAGTGTCCCGAGCGAGGACGGGTATCACCCTAAGGTGGGAAGGCTCCTTAGTCCAGGAACCCTCTGGCTTCGACTGCCCTCTTGGCCCTGGCGACGAGTTGTCGTTGGTCTTCCAGGTCCCCGAGGGTTAGCTTGGCCTCCCACGTTTCGAATAGGTCGTTTGCTTCTATTGCTCGTTTTGCGTGCGTCTCTGGTTGCATTTCGCTGCCTTCGTGCCACGGGCATTCCAGGAGCAAGTGTGCCAGAGTGTCGGGTACGTTGCAGAGCGGGCAGAGGTATCCGTAGAGCGTCGGGTAGAGGCGATGCATTATCATTCCGTGCGTGTACGTATTACTTTGAAGGCGTCTGAGGATCAGGCTTTCTTCTCTGTCGAGTTTAGGGTGCGGTGGAGGGTACACTCGACGCTCGAGCCTGTAATGTTGCAATATGGCCGAATAGTTGGTGGGTACGGCCTCCGTCTCTTCTGTCGCGGGTCCGAAAGCAATAAATGGAAATTTGAATAATTTACGTTATATGACTCTGCATCTGTTTCGAAAGGAACGTGCTTGAGAGCCCTACTAGAAAATCATATTTGTTTTCACACGGGTTTCATCAGATGGGTCATGGAACAGGAGCCCGTTTGACCCTGTTTAGCCCAGACCCGTCTAAATACTGTTTAGGTCTGTTTAATCCTATCCCATTGAATGCTGTCTAATACTGACGCGTTTAATCATGTTTAATCCTGACCAGTTTAATCCTGCCCCGTTTAACCCACTCCTGTTTGCTCCCCCATTGAGAACCTGTTCATTTATATTGTCAGATTTCAATCACTTTAATTTCCCGTGAAACCTATTTGGTAAACTTCTGGATTTGCAATCAGCCTTGCAAACGAGCAAATCTGCATTATGTTTGCTCCAAGAATGACATTGTTATTTATAGTTTTGCCCACCATGTTGCTTGATTCGAAAATGAACACTTTCTTAGCATTATTTCATAACTAATTCATAAGGAACTACTGTACTCATTATTTTATGTAGTACATAAACAAAAAAACAGAATGAATGCCAGAATCAACACTGTGTGACAAAATTAAACGGAGTTTGCAAAGACACACTTGTAACTACTAGGAAAGAAACGTAACGAATATTAAGAGATATACAAAATGTATTCCTGTCGTATAAGCACTATATCCAAAAAAATCTAATGTCACTGAATGGGTCTTCCACTAAAACAATTTCACTGCAAGCACTACAGTTAGGCCTACCATCTGGCTAAGGAGTTTCTCCATGTAAAACATAGCAGAACGTTGCATATATTCACCAAACTCTTATATTCTTATCGGTTTTCTTGTCGTCGCACCATTTCTTGTAGTTTCAATTAGGCTTCATCTTGGCAGGCTCTCAAACACTTCAAACAACCACAGATGGGCGGAAGCAAAACACAAACGCAAAGCTAACTGGGCTCCGGCTGCCAATGTTCGGGGACTATTTGCGTCGTCGTTGCTCTCGGAGTCAAAGGGCAACGAATAGGCATCATCCTCAGCCTCGCTTCTACTCAGTCTATCCATAAAATCGGCTGCAACCACAGCGGGCCTGCGAGATCTACTATATTTCGAAGCGTGCGCACGCCACTTCCTAAGGTGGCCATTTTTGCTTTCTACTCTAATGTTCGCAAAAATTCAGAGCGCGTTCAAAAATCACCGCCAAGCTGGAAAATCCTGAACTGCTTAGGAAATAAAAATATATTTCTTTTTCTTCACGGCCGATGGCACAGTGTGTCCGTGAGCGATGCGGAAGTTCCCAAAGCGGCGTTTCAAACCATCAATGTGGGTTAACAATGCCTAATGGCGCGGTAGGGAAAGGTCTAACAGTGCTTGCCAGTAATATACGAACCAGTTGAGGGCATTGTTCAGGCGGCTGGTGGTGTTCCTCGTCTAACAGCAGTATGTACATGACCGGAATCACACATCACACGTATACTGCCAAGAGAGCACCATTGGGTGTCGAGCTCTGGCAGACCAACAACAGTGTCAGCTTGTGCTCACACAGTTGACAGGAACAGCGTTGGATTGCAGTGGCGCATCTGTGTCCAGCACTGCATGTGTTCACACGTACAGAGCTTACAGACAAATTGGGCTTAGAATTGACGCTTCCACCATATATTGCTTGTCACACGAGACCCAACTACCCCGCAACCCCACGTCCAAGTTTTCGCTCCTTGATGACTACCCATATACTTCCACGCCATGCCCACACTTTGCTACGCCCAACGCACGCAACACTGAAATTCACATGGGAAGTCACACTACCGCACAAGCTGCCATGACACGCACACAATATGCACTTCACACACACACACACGCACACACACACACACACACACGCACACGCACGCACACACACACACACACACACACAAACACGCACGCACGCCAACACACACACGCACACACACTCACAAAAAAGACGCTACTCGGTGTCTGTTGAGCTCCACCAGATCAACCATGCAACACAGCAACTTTTGCTCATGCCTGGAACAGGAACAGCTTTGGCCAATGGTGGCATCCACGGCTGGTGTCACAAGCTCAGAAGTGTACAAAGCTTCCAGGTGGTTCGACCAATGATCGTGGCAGGAGCGCTGGCTCGCCAAGCCTGCCTCTGAAAAAATATGTCTTAAATTAAGCCACAAATATACTAACTGTATTTTTTAATATACTTTACAGAAACAGAGACCATATTTATTCAAATAAAAGGTATTTCTTAATATAATTAGCTGAGAAGTAATATTCCACCTTATTGTGGGTCTGATGGCTTCAGTTACTGTCAATATGGTAACAGCAGTGCGATGTTTTAAGTAATCTAGTTATATACAAAGTGAATTCCTTTGATCATATGATTGAGAGAACAATTTGACTGCCACCTCGAGAAATGGTGGAGAAACTGCAAAATATGCCCGAAATTAAGGCGATGGCAGCGGTGATGTTGAGGAGCTTCCACAACTAGAAGGCCTGGCAGGTGTACGGTGGGCACCAAAGTCCTGAAAATGCAAGCAATAATGCACCCTAATTGCATATAAATAATGCAACCACAAATATAACGCAATGGTGGACTTTGTCTCAGAAATAGAGACAACATTATGGTTAAAGCGTAAGACGATGATGCAACAAAATGGGAAACGACACATAAAACCGGATTGCCGCAGGGCTTCATTCATCGTTATTGCCAACTGCAGTCTCAAAAACAAGTGAAAAGATGAGTGTTGTCTGCCTGTCTCTGTCAGCAAGAACAGGTCATCTTCCGTGAAATCCACCAAGGTTATTGGACAGGCAGCACTTCAGAAACGCCCATAATCCTATCGAGCACGGCTAAGCCTTTCATCGATTACACAGTGAGCCGCCACGCAACTTCGAACTTTGTTTCTATGACATACCTGTATAAGTGCCAACTGCGCTAGGTCACGTTTAAGAAATCTTTAAATGCGTATCAGGGGCCCGAATATATGGCCCACTCAGAACTGGAAATTTTGCAATAGAAGAGTAAAGGTTGCATTATATTCATTCGAATAGAATACGTCAAGAAGTGTTTGTAAGAAAAGGCATAGCATATCTTGCGGAGCATGCCCATGTGCCTTGTTTTCTTTCTTTTTAGAGACAGCCAGAAAACATTGTACGCAAGCAATTGCCAAGCGTTTGCCTGGTTTGTTTTTAATTATGCGAACTAAATAATGCCTGCCAACATGTATTTGTAAACAAATGTTTGTCAGATGAATTGTGAGCAGTTCTTTAAGTCATTGTAAAGGTCGTGGGAGTTATTTTGTTGATTTAAATTTTTTGTGTCCGAAAGGAAGTGCTCGGGTGGAAGTCGAACCCTCGACCTTTGGAATTAAGAGGGATGACTAAGGAAAATACACTAAGCAAATTAAGGGGGATGCGTAAGTGAATTAAGGAGAGTAAGAGAATCAAGAGGGATAGCTAATCAAATTAGGGGGACGTGTACATCATGTCTCCGTCTTTAATGCATCAGCACTTGGGTTTTCACCTATAAGTCCTAGAGATAACATAAGAGACCATGTGAATTTTCTATGGGCGATTCTTATTCGCTAAACAGCGAAAGTAAACGCGTACCAAGCAAACAGACAATGCACGGTGCTGCGTTTCCTTACGCTCTTTAGCCACAACGAATACATACCAACCAGGTCATTTTAATGCCTCTAAGACGGTATATTAGGTTGCATATGCTTGTTCCCTCTCCGAACTGAGCAGTCGCCTTCCTCATGTCCTGGAGCAACTCTCCAATGAAGCAGTTCAGCTTTCTTTTTCTTTCGCCTTGGTTCTTGTTGTTTGAGTGCTTATCCACGAAGTGGGACAATGCGTATGTCACAGAAAATAAAACATATTCTGCGTGAGTGTCAGCTTTGATAATATAGTTCGATATCTTAGAACAACTCGCAAGCGGTACTTACTCTATAAGGCCAGTACTCATTGCGGCGTCATTGGCTTCTTAGGTTTGCAGTCCGAGTTCTTGGCGAATCTTCGGCATACTTTCCCCTTTACACTGCGATCCTTTAATCCGGCCGGCGTCACAGGCATCGGGCTTCCTCTTTGCAAAAGAGGGAGTCCCGTGGGACACACATCAATGCCACCCATGTGTCCGAAGGGACTAAAATTACACGTCCAATGTGGATGTGCACCGAAATTACATTGAGAATAAAACTAAATACCCTAGGCATACTATCGCAAAATAGCTAAAACAGTAGTGTCTATGAATTATCTGGACATCTTCCACCTTAAAGAGGGGTGGAAGGTGCCATGGGACATCCCCCACTTTTTGCTGGACATTCAAAACAAATGAAATTAGAAGTGTGGTATCCACATAATTACTTATAATTGTATATCCAAGGCAGAAGCAAGCAACACTGCACAAGAGGCAACTAGCCAAATTAAGACACAGGTGCAAAATTCAGCAATAAGCAAGAAGTCTAAAATATTAGAACTTCCTTCTTTTGGCATTTTGGTGTGATTACCTAAACATATATTTTGAGCATCCAATCTAAGCCAAAAAAGACATATTTATATTAGATCAAAATCTAGAGGTGTGCAAGTAGCTGTTTGGGATAGGGATGTGCGAGTAGTACATATTCCTGTGTCACATATTTAATAGTGCCAAAAATGAGTCGCACTGAATATTGGATGTTTCTAATAATTTTGTTTTACTTCTTCGATTCCATCCCAGAGTGCCAACAGGCATTATCTTGGGGCACATAAGACAGTGTGCAACAAATGAGTAGTTTCATCTCACAATTCCTAATAGTAACAAATTCCATTCTATTCTACATAAATCATAACGTAAGCAAAGATGTAACCACCAATCCAATTGGAGAAATTAAAAATAGTCACTTTTTTGAAAGTCCTTGGCATTTCATTGTCAAAGGAATGCACAGAAAGTTTATAAAAAGTATTCTAGCCCTGCGAACTAACTATATTTTTAGCATTCCTGTAACATTTGATCCTAAAAGTAAGGAAATGCAGAACACTGCTGGCGAATCAGCTGGTGCTGCAGACACAACATTCTGAAACATGCAAGGACAGACATCAGCAGCATGTTAGAGTGGCACGTCAGCATTAATTCACCGTCCACTCAAACAGGGGACAAGGAAATTTTCTGTCAGTGCAGACGTGCACAGTGCACCATAACATTCAACTGCACGACCTCATGCAAATTACCTCAGCCAAGGACCTGCTGGCTACAGCTGGGGCTGCAGGCTTCACATCTTAAAACGTGCAAGGAGACAGGTCAGAAGGATAACCACAGCGTGTCAGAGTGGCACATCACCATTAACTCACAGTCTACTCAAACAGGGGACAAAGAAAGTGTCTATGAATGCAGAAGTGCACAGTGCACCACACCATTCTAGTGCACTACACAAGAAAATTACCTCTGCCAAGGCCCTGCTGCCTACAGCAGGTGCTGCAGGCCTCACATCTTAAAACGTGCAAGGGGAGACGTAAACAGGATAGTAACAGCATGTCAGAGTGGCACATGATGATTAACTCACAATCCATTGAAACAGAGGGCAAGGAAAGTTTCTATTATTTCACACGTCCACAGTGGAACGTTACATTCTACTGCACGACTACGTGCAAATTACGCCTGCCAAGGCCCTGCTGGCTACAGCTGGAGCTGCAGTCCTCACATCCTAAAACGTGCAAGCAGAGACATCAGCAGGATAGCCACTGCAGGTCAGAGTGGCACATCAAAATTAACTCACAGTGCACTCAAACACGGGACAAGAAAAGCACACATGCACTGTGCACGATGCCATTCCACTGCATGGCCATATGCAAATTATCTGTGCCAAGGACCTACCGGCTACAGCTGGTGCTGCAGGCCTCATATCCTAAAACGTGCAAGGACAGACGTCAGCAAGATAGCCGCAGGATGTCTGAGTGGCACATCGGCATCAATTCACAGTCCACTCAAACAGGGGACAAGGAAAGTTTCTATTAATGCACAGGTTCACAAAGTACCGTAACATTCTGCAGCACGACCACACACAAATTATCTCTGAATGGCTACAGAATTATCCCTGCTGGCTACAGCTGATGCTGCAGGTACAACATCCTGAAATGTGCTAGGACAGACGTCAGCAAAATAGCCACAGCGCGAGATGAGTGTTTGGGGCAACTGAAGCTCACAACCCATTACTGTAGACGCAGAATCTGGCACCCTTAACACGTCAACTGCTTCCTGGCTGTGTACAACACAGAATCTGGCCCCAACTGCGCTAAAGTATCGTTTATTATGGCCTATATTAGGAATACCAGCTACCAAAAATGGCAAAGAAAAAATTTGCCACAGTTGACAATTACCAGCGGGCATACTAACCTTAGCCCCTTCTACAACATAGTCACTGCACAAGAAACATACAATGTGTCTCAGTGTGCAGCGACAGTTAAAAACGGAATGGACACTCTCAGTGCTGGTGAAGCTAATTGTATGTTAGCAGTGACCTTAAGAAGCGTCCTAGAAGGTTCTTGTGTACTTTTCAATTAATTACTTTGAGATGATTACCAATCTTCTTAATTATGCTTACAGCAGATATGTCAATACTAGGTATACGGCACCTTCTAAAACATCAAATTACTCGCAGTATGCTGTTTGGCGTAGCTGTTTTTTACACATCAGAAATAAAGCCTGGTGATTTCAAAAATGTACTAGGAAAAAACACAACCATGTACACAAACAACAGCACTCTCAAACGAGCTCAGTGGGGTGGAAAGGCAATCGCCTTCCACGCCATCCTGCACAGCACAAGTGCGTTTGCACTGGTTCAGAAGAAATTTGGCAGCATTATTCCAGCCCTCTCCCTTAACACAATGTGACTATACAAAAAGCTACGAAATGATTTAGCTGCCAAAAACCTACTCAATTATTCTACGCACGTTAGCGCCTTGCCATAGTCACGCGTAACTTTTTTCCACCATTAGTCATTGGTATACAATCGATTTTTCAGAACCAGCGTACATGTGACGCGCTGCGCATTGTAGTGCGATAGAGGCAAGACAGTTATCTTCAGAGTGAACATATTTTAGCGCTATCGTTATTGCAGATAGGCATATGGTCATGTGGTATTTTTAAATGCTTTCCTCGCTTTCTTTTAAACATAAAATAAACAGCCACGCATGAGAGAGTGCTGCAAATAAATAGTATTTATAGCGAAACCTTCACGTCTGCTTGCAAATATACTAATTAATATTATTATAAGTACCCTAAAACAATGCTACACTAAAGACCCGAGCTGTTAACTGTATTTAACACATATTAACAGTTAAATGGCGCTAGGAACACCTACTAGAAACTCTATACATATAAAAGTGCAGTATAAACAACAATGAATCTGCAACAATGCTTCAGATTTCTTCTTACCATTCCACTGGCAACAGAAGCCAATCTGGTATTGGCATCCAGGTGTGTCAATAGCATATCTAAATAGGTATAAAAATCACACTCACATTCACATGTAGCAGCTGGAACAGGACCAAAAACTTGAGACACTCTTTCACAAGGAAGATGAGTGGCAGTGACTACTCCCAATAAAATGCAACAGTTAGAACAAGCCTGCTTATTACAATCAAAGGATAACCAAGCAATCAAAATACGCATATGACCAATACACTCAATTCATCAGCAACAAACTTCGTAAGTGCCTCCATGACAAAACCAAGACAAAGGAAACATTTCTTTCATTTCTTTGCTGTCTTCGTTTTGCCATGCACTGCTATCATGATCCTATTCCAACTCGGCCGATTCGACATCCTTGTGCCATTCATTAAAATGCCTCCTGCTATTTAGTAGTCATTTTATACAATGCGAACATATCTGGAAATTACCTACGTGTAATGAAGCGGTCACTGCTGCCCAAGATGCGAGAGCTAGTGAACACTCGTTCACTAGGTTTCGTACTTAATGTCATGGCCTGCAAAGAGCAAGTAGTCAGAAAAAATTTCAATTCAATTGCATAGGTTAAAAGAGAATGTCATTGTTTTAATAAGTTATCAAAAAAACTGCACAACTATAACATCATTAACTGACACAAAGAATAAACTTCATAAAACAAAGTACCTCCAACTTCTGTTTATGTGCCTCAATTACGCCTGCAGTACTTTGTATTGATAAAGGGAAAATCAGACATCCACCCGTTCGTAGCAATTGCTACAAAGTAAACCCATGCGGGTTCCTCGAAAGGAAAGCCTCAGAGTTGAAGAAAAATTTGTTCTGGTCCGGGACTCGAACCCGGGACCACCGGCTTTCCGGGGGCAGCCGCTCTACCATCTGAGCTAACCAGGCGGCTAGGAGATGGTAGGGCGAAGACGAATTTGTCGACAACACACGAAGCAAAGGTAAGTGTTTGACGTAGGAGTTTGACTTCCTGTTTGACGTTGGATTTTAACTTCCCGGGTTCGAGTCGCGGACCAGGACGAATTTTTCTTCAACTCTGAGGCTTTCCTTTCTAGGAACCCGTATGGGTTTCCTTTGTAGCAATTGCTACGAACGGGTGGATGTCAGATTTTCCCTTTATTAATTACTTCTCTCCACCTTGCGGGTTTCCGCAGAACTCCTATGTCAGTACTTTGGATTGCTTTAACACACTTCCCAGCTTTAACAGAGCCGATATTTAAAATTCACGACTTCTGTTGAAGTGCAGCTGTCAAGACACATCATTTGCTTTTGTTTCCTTGAGTGTTTAGTCTTTCAGCCACTATAATTACTACTCATGAATGTTTTGGCGCTGGCCGTGCGTAATCGTGAACGCTAGAGGTATCCAAATAATTCATTCATTGCTGTGTGCTCCCTTGGTGTCATAGGCTAAATATTGCATTGACATATCAAGATCGATTCCCAGTGTAAATCCTCGGGTTACCTCTCGTATGTATGTTACCAATATTTTATCAGCGAAAACACGGGGAAGGCGGGAGATGGAAATTCAACACGTTGAGCAAAACAAGAACAAAGTGAAAGCAAGAGCCAACGCTTCGACAAGTGGACTTGTCATCTTCAAGGTGTATATGCTTTCCTTGCTATTGTATGTATAGGTAGGGTTTTTCTAAAGGTGAGAGGACGTAAGGAGGGAGGGTGAGGCACGGAGCGAAGGTGTGTTAGTGGCGAGGGTGTCGAATTGCGAATAAAGGAGTGCTGTGCGCAAGGCCAGGGACACGGCCGTCTGTCATTCAAGCATCGACGGCCGCGTGTCAGCCGGTGTGTCAACGGCATGCACAGGAGTCATTTATTCACTGTTTCGCTGGTGGCCGTGGGCTATCGTGTCTCTGACAGAGATAATAGAAGGAGCGGCAGAAACAGCTGCCTGTCAAAAAAAGAAAGAAATGGAATAAATAACCGAATAAAAGGGAGAAAAAACAATCAGCAACCAAACTAAGTGTTGTTGCCTGCAGGTGGGAATTTAGCATAACGAATTAATTCTAAAGCTCCCTTTAAAACGTTCATGTCTCTAAACGTTGCAAAGGGAGCTTTAGAATCTATTCGCTGTGCTAAACTTCAAGCTATAGGCTATTCTCTATGCTAAACTTCAAAGCAACAGCTCTTACTTTAGTTGCTGAGTGTTTTTTTTTTCATTTATTTATTTATTAACTCCGTTTCAATATTTCCTTTATTCTTGTTTTCTTTATTTTCTGTTTTCACTTGCACCGCTTTCTGTCGCTCCTTCTATTATCTCTTTTAGAGACACGGTTGCCCACGACCACCAGCGAAACAGGTTATAGGGGCTGCTGTGCATGCCGTTGACACGCCGGCTGACACGCGGCCGTCGACGCGTGATTGACAGACGGCCGTGTGAATGGCCTTGTGCACAGAACCCCTTTATTCTCAATTGGACGCCCTCACCGCTAACACCCTTCACTTCTTTCCGCACCCATCCGTCTTACACCCTCTCTCCTTTAGACGAACTCCACCTATATATACTGTGGCGACGAAAGTCACCTGTGCCAGCAGCGGGCAACCGGCGGAAGCCCTCCCTGAAACGCTGCTTTCTGTAGATGACGGCAGGCGGCGGCACAAGTTTATGATCGCGCCGTCCCGGCAGCAGCTCGCATCCCCTTCGGCACAGGCAAATTTACAATTTTTCTTAAAGATCCGGCAGTTAACTGTGACATGTGTCATACTAAACTAAGTCGACGACGAAATGCGATCGTTCTGCAAAATCTGACCAAGAACTGCGCAGCGGTGAGCGCAAAATCTTTTTTCGAACACGCGCAGAGAAACGTTCAGGACCACGCATATAATAGCGATATAATAATACTACGGCCCGACATTAATTGGAATCCGTTACGCAAAGCACCCTCCTTTTCCGCAGGTTCGCTAGTTATTTCTCTGGCACACTGGAAACTTTTTTTTGTCATATGCTCCTTCTGCAGTTTGCGTGATGTACGTATAGTATACCTCCTTTTTCGTAGAATTTTAATCTTGTGATAAAACAGCGTGAAAACGCTTCTCCCCCTTCATTGCGTCCGCCATTCCACATTCATTGTTTCTCAACAAGAACTATGAGGAACGATTCAATTAAATGTGATGCCTAATAAGCGCATAGAAAATCAAGCTGCATCCTCGGTCTTCCTTCGAATTCGGTAGGATTCAATAACGCTATGCAATGTTGCACTACTTCGTTCGCCATGTGGACACAAAAGGACATAAATATAGGAATAGGGTATTGTAGTTGAGTTTACAGTTCATAAAATTGTTATCCAGGACACTCACTTAACCTCACGCATGGCCCCCGTCGTTGTTTAAACGGATTGAAACAAATCAAAACCAATCGAGTCATTCACCTGCGTTCGTAGCAGCTGCTTCAGCGAGCAAAACGTACATTTCGGACTGCTCCATGCTCAAAAACCCACCACAGTGCAATTACACATTGAGGTTCCATGTAATTGGGCAGAATAACTTATAATAGGTCATTTTCTGTTCGTGCCTCCGAGATTGCACATTCGTGCGAAATCTCAAAGGCCACGTGTTTTTCAGATATTTAGAAACTCGGCAGTCGTGTTTCATGACGGCGCTTGCAATAACTGCGAATCAAGAAAAGTAGCGCTATCATCGTCAATAAGCATGTATACTTATCCTCTATTGTTCAAATCCACTTTGTGGTGCGTGTGGTGTGTGTGTATTCGTCGTGCTAGGTCATTCCGTTTCGTTTTTTTATTTGAGAGTAGGTAAACTTATTTGTCTCATTTCCAAAGTGCATCGTGAGCTCCGCGTCCTCAGAAAAATGCCGGAAAGTTTATTTGGAGAGGGACCAACACTTCTGCCAACCCCACGTTCGACGGCATCGTCGGCGAGTAGCATGGTTGCCCCACGGTCAGGCGTCAGACAGCGCTGCGTCTACGTTCATGGACGATGCATTCGCCCCATCAACCAGCTACGATGTCAATGCACAGAGAAATGACCAACCGTCTATAACCCAGAGCACAGTTCCAGCGGGACCGTCAACGGAGCTCTCAAATTCGCGAGACTTAGGGTGGGAGGACACGCGGACGCAACAGAGCTGTCATCGGTGTTAAGTGCTCATGACATAGAATGGGAAGACGATGGCGTGGGATCTTCGACTCCACCGATAGATGAAAACAATGTCTTTGCATCATGCCTTAAATAGTACGGCAAAGTAACTCTGCTGAACTCTACTACGACGAAGGGTGCGGCAACGTTGTTCATAATGGCCCTTGGCGTCGCGCACGGCCTGCCCTGGAGGGCTCGTTGTGGCTCATTAACGCCCTGTTTCACCAGAGCCATGGAGTGCTGCCTACAAGCGCGTACCTGTTTCGGAAACTGTGGGCCTAACAGAAAGAAAACATACCTGAACGTCATTATTACTGCGATGTCTGCAGCAGCCGTTTAACTGGTAGTGGAACAATCAGCTCAACTACCACATATTCAAGAAGACATCAAATTCAAGAGAAGCGAGAAAAAAATAAAATATTTTTTAACATATTTGATGTCAAGGAAATTAGGCATATCGTGTACAAAACAGAGACCCTGCTGGCGGATGGCCTTTCAGACATTAGAAATAGAGCAACGGGAGAACCCACCGGCATCGCTCACATCACTGATGTCAGACTGTGCCTTAAGCTACGGATGAATCGTGCGTCCAACTGGGCAGGCCTCACCGTTGTCATCCATAACGACGGAAGTACCCTCTACAAATCTTCAAATGCATCTATCTGGCCCAACCAGTTCATTCTGAATGAACTCGTCCAAGAGAGTGCATACAACATGTGGAGCTTGGAGCGCTATGATATTGTCACGTGGACAAGTCAGTAAGACAGGCATGTAAGACAGGCATTTACAGCTTATATTTACAACAGCGGTTGCAACGCTGATCGGTTAGATTCACCGCGCCGAGCACAGTTCGTTCTTCCTCCTCTTTTCTCGAGTGATATCTCCCACGCGCCTCGTTCAAACAATCAAATACCACACGCGTGTAGCATAATCCCCCGGCGGCAGAAGCGACGTCCCGGAGCGTCTAAATATGATCACTGGGAGGGTGATACTACTTCAGTCATGTAACGTGCACGATATCGCTGGACTGGGAAGCAGATGGGGCGTCAGGGGCAATATCGTTGGTGACGGGAGTCACGGCCCGAAGCAATCGGTATGGGCCTGTGTAACGAGACAGCAGTTTCTCTGACAGGCCGACCTGACGCGACGGACACCATGGACGCGCCAAAGAACCAGGCGGGAAGTGCACGGCTCGGTGTCGCGGGTCATACAAACGCCTTTGACTCTCTTGGGATTTCAGAAGGCGGTCACGGGCAATTTCCCTTGCGTGGACACAGCGGGCGATGGCGTCCAGTGCTGCACATTCACTGGTCGGTGCCGCGTGAACAAGGGAGTGCTGGCTCTGGGCCGAATAGAAGAAAAAATGGGGAATAACGGGCTATGTCGTGGCGCGTTATAAGCAAATGTGTATATTGTATATATATATATATATATATATATATATATATATATATAATGTGTATAAGAAAATGCGTGCAGGTTAAGACACAATGAAGAAGTGGATATTTATTGTCATCATTGAACCATGAATTTGATACGCGGGCTTTCACTTAAACCTGATATGCTGATTCGAATGATGTTCGCTTTCCTGGTTATAGGTGTGAATCGCTGTTTAAGAAAACCAATAAAGGGGGTGTTGTAACCTTGTACATGAACAACAGTTTGTCTTATAAAATACTTTCACAGTCCACAGTTTCGAGCCCTTCCTATTATAGCGCTCTCCAATGAAGCACACTAAACAAACTGGTTTATTGTGGGCGAACTTGTGCCCGGAAACTCAATACTAAGCAGTCACGCAATTTGCAAGCAGAGTTACCAGCAGCCTATCAACAGTGAACCGTGCCTCCACACCGAACACACTTTCACGCGCCCCAAAGACCAGGAGCCACGCCGTGGCTTCTCATTGTATGGGAGACTCGGGCGCTGCCATGTGCGCGGGCACGGGAGCGATGCACTGTATCGCCATGGGCGAGGCGTTGCTGGCGCTCTTCTAATGGCCATGCCATGTGTAATGCCTAGGGGCTTTAGACATGATGAGACGATTGGAAGGGTACCCCAAGAGAATGCGCGTAACTGGCATGTGGAGAGCTCTCTGCGGCACTATGAATAACGTTTTATTCAGACAAATGCATTCATCTTTGGCGTAAATTATCAGCCACGTTCTGCGTACCTTCAAAAGGTCAACTTTTTAGATATGGTATTCGGCGGCCTCTCCGATTAGAAAGGAGACCTGTAGTAATATTGGGTCATTTTGTGATGAAATGCAACCACCATATATATATATATATACATAAACTACGTTACAGGCGGCTTTATGGGGCCATTCTGTAAGGGGGGTTCAAAATCAAGGCACAAAAAGAGTAAGCAGCCTTCTGAAGTCTAGTACAAAAGCTACGCCTCAGTGCAGGGTTTATCAACATTACTGCAATGATCAAAACATGAAAAAGGAAAAACTGAAGAAATGAAATGTCACAAAGGTACACTTCAAGGAAAGAACACGAGTAAAATTTAACGTAAGGCACTAATACTAGAAAAGAAAATACAGTAAAAATGAAGAGATGAGGGAGTAGAATGCTTCAAGGGATATATCGTGAGAAAGACGCAAACAACAATAATAGATACAGGGCGTACAAGTGAACACGTGACGCAGCATAATATAGCAATTCATAAAAGCATGATAGCAATGCATAAATAAAAATAAGAACATCACAAGAACTTAGAAGCACATTACCAAGTGCAAGAAACAAGATAAAGTGATTTGTAAGTGCTATTATGATAAATGCTCCAGTAGGAGATGACGAAATTTTTCTTGATCTGACTCGGAAGCAATGTGATCAGGCAGATTGTTTCACAAGCGAATGGCCGTAGGGAGTGCGGAAAAGGTAAAAGCATGTGTCGTACCTTACATGCTCGCAAAACTTAAGTGGTTATTTAATCAGCAGGAGGTGTTTGAGGCGATCTGGATATGCAGTGTGGGTTGTGCGGCATTATAAAGATATTCGAACAGTTGCAATAAAGGTTACAGTTTCTTGGATCGATGTCACGTACTTTAAAAAAGTTGGCCGTATATACATAACTCTTCCGTTTGATATCTTCCGCGGATGTAATACTTTGGAGCACTTCTTGTTGGGATATATTAAAAATACAGTATTCATAAACGCAATATTGTGTCGTCATAACATTACCACGGTGTTCTCCATCCCTTCCTACCCCATCAACTCAATTTTCGTTAGATTTGAAATTTGTTGAACTTACAGTTCTCACAGGGCAACAGAATAAATTTGTTCGCAAAACACATTCATAAAGCTCGGGATCGCCTGTATGTGTAAGTTATGGCAAGTGCCATAATTCGTCGCCTGTTTTTGGAGTTTACCTACATATTGTCCATTACACGGCCTTTATTTTTGCCAATTCTAAACGAAATGTGTCGTTTAGTTCACCAAGAGCATCGCTGAAACCCTGTCGGAACGTGTTATGTAGCTTGAAAATATATAGTAAAGAAAAACGACGGCTCAGTAATTATTTCCAACGCTTCGAACTGGACAAGGAACGTAAACGTTTTGTCGCTGATTGCAGCCACCATGTCTCCTGTCCGCTTTGCCCAAAATATAAACCTCTTGTAACCTACAACTATGTCGGGACAAGGGAAAATGTAGCTGACAGCGGCCATATCACACGCTCTAAGATTTCGGTTCGAATTTGTTAGAAAGGCTGTGTTTCATCCAACCATTCTTCGTACAGAGAGTTTCCATAGTGTACCAACAAATTTCAGTAAATATGGTCTTGGTGGTTTTTATTGTTCTGCCAAAGCAGCGGGCTCAATTCGCCACCGTCCGTTAGACAATGACAAACACGTTGGAAAGCCATCAGGCCGAAGCTCCGCGAACTTGCCTCTGCCTCCTACGGTGTACACCGACTACCGGCACCATGGAGGAGTCAAGTACCTATCCAATTGAACTTTAGATGTCTTGCGAACCCCTTCAAATTCACCTCCGACTGCTCTAGTAACACAAACACCATCCCTTGCCTTCAAATCAACGAAAAGAGCCCCAGCTGTACCTGGTCCAGATGTCTCACTACTCACAGGCATATCGTGCCCTCAGGCTTCCAACCTACCGTTATCTCTGAAGTGCCACCATGAACACTGCATAGACCACTGGTGCATCTTCAAATACACCGGATTTCAAAGTCGCGTATCCCTTTCAGTGGCCTAAAATAACTCACTTTGGCTCATTGGCTTTACTATATGATGGCTCTCTGCGCTTATACACAGACGGATTCGTTACTTCAAGCGCCTCGACCGCGGCCTTTGTGACTCCTCAGCTGGGCGCATGCCGCCAATAGAAATTGGACCAGAAATTGTCTTGAACTGCTGCATAACTTGCTGCAATACGGGAAGCTGTCCGTCTTTTCTCCTACTAGACACCAAGTACATGCACTGTACTTTCTGATGCAAAATCAGCGCTGCAAGCCATCGATTCTCTTTTGAGGAGAGACCAGTTTTACTTGCTACCATTACACGTCCTAGAGATATTTCATCTTACTCACGGGAGCGGACACTCAATTACCTTCCGATGGGGACCTAGTGACTGGGACTTGGCCGGTAACGTGTCAGCTGATGCCGAAGCAAGAAGCGCTAGCTCTAAAGTCGTCGATTTAAAGATCCCATACTCACGAAGGGATGTAAGCTTTTTCTGGACTGCGCTAATGCTTGATTGCAGAACACATTATTGGGCTCAACCAGACCAACGGTACAGGCGCCTGCGGAATATAGACTCTGACAGGACTTTTCTCCAACCGTGAAGTCTGCTGGCCTCCTTCAGCCTTTGGACCTGCCTCCGGTACCGTTCCAGTAAGTGGGAATGGACATTCTTGGTCCGTTCCCCACGTCATCCTTGCAAAACAAGTGGATGATCGTGACAACTGACTATTTAACTCGTTGTGCGGAGACGAAAGCTGTACCGCGGGGAACAGCTGCTGAAGTCGCCAGCTTCTTCGTCCACAACATCGTGCTTCGTCCCGGTGCACCCGCTGCATTCATTACTTACAGCGGTGCAGCATTTACAGCAGAACTATTCGAACAAGTCGTCACGCTGACGCACACCGACCACCGAAAGACCACAGCCTATCATCCCCAAACTAACGGCTTAACGGGGCGCCTAAGCAGAACATTGGCCGACATGCTCTCTATGTACATTGATGTGGAACACAAAACATGGCATAAGATTTTGCCATACGTGACGTTTGCTTACAATACCGCTCTGCAGGAGACCGCCGAGTTTACACCATTCGAGCTAGTTTACGGACGTCGCGTTAAAACCCTTTTAGACAGCTAGCATGCTCCCGGTAGATCAAGGAGCCACAAGGATTGACACCACTGAAGATGTCATTGAGAAAACTGAGGAAGCTCGCCAGCTTGCTCAGAATCGCATCCGCACCCAGCAGAGTACCGACGCCTGCCGTTACAATCACACCCCACGGAACGTCTAGTGCTCACCAGGCGGCCGCATCTGGGTCTGAACACCTATCCGACACCATGGGCCCTCGGAGAAAATGTTGCGCCGTTATTTCGGCCCCTATGAAGCTGTACGGCGCCTCAGTGATGTGAACTACGAGGTCATGACATATAGCTATGATATTGGTCCTAACCGACGCTGCCCCCATACTGAAGTCGTCCCCGTAGTACTGATAAAGCCGTACTACGCACGCGAGGGTTAATCAAACCTCACAAACCACTTCAGCATTGTGTACATTCCTTTAAGTTTCCTTTGTTTTTTGAGGGACCATATCTGAAACGCAGAGTTTTCTTCAGATATCGGGAAAGTTAGCTAGACGAAGCAGCGTGACACTTTCAAAGATTTGCTAACAATTTTTAGCGGTGTATTTGGTCAACACGTGTTTAACATCGCACAAAAACTTGGCGTATGTTACCTTATGTTCGCAAAATCTCACCTCAGTTGTACTTGTGACTATACCAGCGAAGCAAGCTAAGTTTTACAGGGTTCATAAAGCAGACTAATAACGCTATGGATAACTTCCATATCTATTCTACTGGAAAACGCGTATTTAACCCATTCATTTGCAACATTGCCTACACGTTGGCCATACCGTGCCCCTTGTTTTGCTTAGATATAAACAAGATGGCTTGTTCAGCTCAACGATGACACCCCTGAAACTAACTACGAATTTCGTATGGTGCAGGAAAACGCATGGAAAAACGGGGGTTTAGTAATTAACTACAACACTTGCATTTAAAGCAGGAAAGTGAAACTTTCGGAACGCATTTCGTTATAAATTATCTATTTTCGCGCAATATCAACCATGTCTTGTGCTTTTGTTTTAGCAGTCCGTTAAACATTTACATTAGCGGCAGCATGACACTCTGGTACGCTTCAGTGAGTAACTTTTTACAAGGGCTGTAATGAGCCTACACAGAATAAACATATATCGATCGTCACTCATAACATTGTTTCGAAGTTCGAATAAATATAAACTCGGTGCTCCGCATATCTTACGGGAGATACCGAGCGAAAACAACTAAATACCTCGTATGCCGCATAATATTTTGGAGAAAGCGACTATCCAGTAACTGTTGTCAGAGCTCATATGCAACCTACACAGTGCGAATTTTCGGCACACGTTAGCAAAAGTGGCCTTTTTTTTTTTAAACACGAAATATCTGCTGTTTCTTCTCCGGCCGAGAAACATGTAGTAAAGCAGCTCTTATTTAAAAACAGTCTGAAAATAAAATTGTCAAAGGCAGAAGTGATGCATGCCTTTAGAAAAAAATAAAGTCAGTGTTGTATTGGTATTTAATTGGCTCTAAGATTTGACCGCGATCATTTTCACTAACGTATCACCTATAAGTCGTGATTACATGGTGAAGTTCGACAGCTATACTTCTAAGAGGTTTGATAAGATTGTTAATGGCTTTAACATACTGAGACTGCAACTCTACGTAGCGTATCTCTAGAAAGACAAGAAATAGTTGCAGCATTTGAGCATCTATTTCCTGCCGTAAGGCACACCGGGTTCGTTTCGCGCGGCTGATTATAATAGTTTATACGGACATGTGCCAAGCTGATTGTGTTTTAGAATACGGAAATAGTTGTACCAAAAAATAGGGCATGATGCAATTTGCGCAACTAACATTTGCTGGGGCGACAACGGGCCAGGGTCAGGCGTTCTCCGCAATGCGAGTGTGCATGGCCGTTCTCGCGCGTCGCCCGCTAGGCGGCGTGCAGAGAAGGCACAAATGCAATCCTCACTGTCCAAGCAGGATACTCTGCTAAGCATTTGGTAAAGATTTGGATTAGCGGATGCGTACTAAATAAGGGCCTTACTTATGTGGCCACTGTTCTAAGAAAGAAAATTTAGCTTCAGCTGTAGTTTTGATGGGCTTTCCAGCGTGCAGCCGAAATTGCCGGCTTTCAAAATTGGGGCTGGGGTAAATGTCACAATTTGCCTCCCACTTTTGCAAATCGAGTGGCAGATGCCCCCCTTGGCCCCCTTGGCTCGATACGCCTATGGCCCGAATTCACAAGTACAAGTGTCACTGCAAGATGTATAATAACCTTTGACCAGATTGTCCGACGCCAGAAATCGTCTCGTCAAGTCGTTCAAAGCACCATTAGGTAAGCAAAATGAAGCTTGCTGGAGGATGTTCTTGTGCAAAGCCAAAGCTTACATATTGGCTGTGAATGACCCGAAAGGGCAACCCATCTTAGAAAGTGCAAAGAAAACTGCATTTGCTGGCTTTCTCCTGAACATGGAAAGCACTGAAACAAAAAATATTTGACAAGCTGGCCGGACAGCGCGATTTCAAGTACATCCTCACTCACACAATGAGCAAAGTTCACGAGGAAAAGCTCCATGTATGTATTACAGTATGAGGTGGGTGCACTAATAGCCCGACAGCATGGTCTCGTACAAGCGAGTTCTGGTCCAAACTGAAGTAAAATCTTCAAGCAGTGTAAACTGCGCACAATACATCGTTTCCATTCAGAGTAGCTTAGCAGCTCTTCAAGAAAGTGTAGGCACAGCTGTGACTGCAGCAAAGTTGTAAACAGTTTTAATGCAACAGAACCGTGACTACAAACACCGTGTAGACTACCCTGACAGCTTGTTATCGTTTGTTGAATCTGTTCTGCCTTATATCGCCGGCTTTATCGCCAGAAAGGTGGCCGTGACAAACAGCTGTGAGGAACACGTGATGACCAGGCAAGCGGATAAGCAACCACCCCTATTCAGGCAAAAAAGCCGAGGTAGGCTTGTCTCTGCTTCGCAGGACGTGATCTCAATTTGCATTGCTGCTGGGAAGAGGTCATCACAACTGCAAGCTGCATGGCCAAATTTTTAGTACGTTCATGTAAAATCAAAACATCTGGTTTTGGATTTTGTGAGCTTGCCTTCAGTAAAGAAATGGTTTTCAAATCTCGATGAGCCTATCCTTCACTGTGAGGCTTCGTACTATATTTATATTCTGTTCAAGAAAGTAGCTGAACTTTACATAAGCATCAAACTCCATCACATGATGAAAGAAAGAAACCGGGAAATGAGTGCCGTGAAAGTGAGGTCTGCTTTTAGGAGGCTGATTATTCCGATTTACGAGGCTGATCATAGTAAAAACCACCGATACAGACCCTTCACCGATGTTCATCCTTGCAAGGAGAACGCCAAAAGGAAATAAATAAAGGTGATTGCATCGTTATTTTCCATTTGACTTGTTATTTTTGACTACTTCCCCTTAGTGCTCGCCATAACCTTTAAAAAAATGGCGAGGTGACGCAGTCAACGCGGCGGGCGCGCGGCGGCTGCCTGTTTCTTGCCCATGGTAAGATGGCCGCACGCATGCGCGGCGCGGTTTCAACCAACGTTACTAGACTAGCTTCAGTTATCAAGCTCGGCGCCGTAGCGCGGGACCGCCACCCGCCCGCGCCTTCGTGGCGCTGCAGTCGCGCCCGGCTTCACTTACTCAATAGCCGGCTACGCGGGCGGGCCGGACTAAGCATGCGATGCAGCGTTGGTGTATTCTGTGGTTTGTTGTTGACAGCGAATTTCAGCAAGCATCTCATCCGCGAAACTAATCTTCGCCGAGTTTGTTAAGAATATCAGCAGACGATGCCGACGAGCTGCGTACCTGGCTGCATAGGCGGCTATAGCAACGATGTCGACAGTTCGGCGCGCCACATTTTCTGTGCTCCCAGCAATGCGACGCTTCGCTCGGCGTGTAACAGAGCGATTCCTCTTGCCGACCGGGAACTCTCTGCGAAATCCACGGCACGCGCTCGTGCCACTGCTCCCGATGACTGCGCTGCCGTTCATCATTCCAGCGTAGAATTTTAATTCTGTCGTCGTAATAGGGAGGCCGCGTTTACGGGGTTATGAGCCATTGCTTAAAGGGACACTAAAGGTTGCTATTAAGTCAACGTGGACTGTTGAAATACCACCCCAGAAACCTCGAAACGCTTGTTTCGTGCCAAGGAGAGACTTATTTTAAGAGAAAATGCGTTCTGAAGCGTCCGCGTATCTCTAGCGCAGTTTAAATCACCCGCCCTCCGATCGAGGAGTACTGACATCATGGTTTCATAGTGACGTTGCGCCGTCGGTGAGTAGAACGGCGTCCGCAGACGGCGCTACGGCTTTTCTGCGCAAAACGCAAACGCGCGGCCAGAAACAGAGCCAAGACAGAGCCGACAGCAGAGCGAAAGCGGAAGTATGATGGCTAGCGGAACGAGAAACGCGCGACCATAAGCTGGCACTTCATTCTATGACGCAAGCTTCGATACTCGTCGCGATGGACCCTTACAACGACACATTGGTTCGCGATGCTGGGCTCCACTTCAGCGATTTGAGCACTGACGAGCGCGACCTGCTGCTTAGGGCTCGCGCTGCCGGCGTCGTTACGTACTACGACGGCGCCCTCGACACCGGCTCTCCGGAGCGGGAAAGCATCGAGGGGAGCAGCGATGCGACCTCGGGCGATGAAGACAGTCTGGACATGCCGTCGCAATTCTCAAGCACGGACTGGTACGTACAGATGCTTGTTATTACGTGCTGCATCGGTCGCTTAGAAACTTTACCTGGAATTCGCAATGCGCAGTTAAATCTAATCGAAACCTGCTCGTTTTCTCCTTCGCGGCCAGCTATGACGCGGCTTGTCATTTTCGTGTTTTAACAATTGAAAGCATTTCAGGGCCAAGCCCTAAACAAGCATGGTGCCTGTAGCTTCGTGTTGGATGGACCTATGAGTCGAGCTGCCAAAAGTGCCGGACGCAACATTGCGAATTGCGTGTGTAATCTGTACCGGCTTCTGGTTCGTGCATTACTGTTACTTTGACATTACACATTACAGGTGCGAATGTGGACACTGCCAGGTGCTCGCGAACTTCCTTGAGTACGAGTGTCTGTGCTGTCGCGAGATGGGTGCATGCGTAAGTCTCGCCCAACCGCAGGGTTGCATCACGGAACATCCAGACTTCAATGTTCTGTGTCTGAACGTTGCCGTGCTCCGTGTGGCGTACCTGGAACTTCGTTCATGGGGGCACACCATGGACGATGAAATGCACAAGTAAGTTCTTGTTCTTGCACAGCAGCTTTCTTTGGACCAATGAAATAAACGTGCATCGCTAAAACACATAGCTTATTAAACAAGCAAACACGTCAATTTTTAAATGCTGTTCGCCTACTCGGGTTGTTTGGAAGGGACAAACAGAGAACATGAAGAAATATTTCTTTCAGTATGTTAACAGAATTAGTTTGCAAACACAGCAAGGTCAAGACTTCCAGTCGACAATTGTTTGCATCAGAAATGAAAATTTTGTGCACATCAAATCTCTAGGTGTGTGTAGGGCAGGAGAGCATACCCAGGGAGGGGCCCAAGGGGGGGGGGGGGTACCCCCCTTTCTCCTCCCGGCCACGCCTAAAGCACCGCCAAATCAATCTTGAGACTTGACAGCTATTCCGTGGTCAACACTGGGCTGCTGTTACCATATTGTTATGGCCAAGGCATAGAAGCGATCCCTGATCGGGTCAAGGGAAAGGTAAAAGTCACTGAACTGAGAGCGTGAAATAGACTGATATTCTCCCACCTAAAGAATGGCGGGATGTTTTCGCCTTTCTCATTATTTCGATGTTTGTTTCGAAATCTGAAGGTGCTGCCATTAGAAAGGCCCCATTGATATATTTTCAATGATCTACATTTCCTAGTCATCCCCAAAAATTTCAAAATTTGAATCAAACCTTGCAATAACTCTTGAATTCATAAGCAATATGAATGTCACCCGTTACCTCGTCGGGGTTTTCCCTAAATGTATAGTATTTTTTGTGGAAAAGTGGCAACGGGAAACAAGAGTTGCAAAAATGGAAAAATTAAGCCGTTGTTTATGAAAATACTTATGGATGAAAATCTTTTTATTTAAAAGGGAAGTAGAGAAAACGCCGCCGGAAGTGGAGAATGATTCCGTGTGTTTTGAATCGAGCTTCTACAGTTATCAGTCAAGCCGCCCGACGTAGGCACTTATTTGCTGTGGCTATGTGGGCGCTTTTCTAACCTTCCACGGTACCCGCCGTGGTTGCTCAGTGGCTATGGTGTTAGGCTGCTGAGCACGAGGTCGCGGGATCGAATCCCGGCCACGGCGACGGCATTTCGATGGAGGCGAAATGCGAAAACACCCGTGTACTTAGATTTAGGTGCACATTAAAAGAACCCCAGGTGGTCGAAATTTCCGATGTCCCCCACTACGGCGTGTCTCATAATCAGAAAGTGGATTTGGCACGTAAAAACCCCATAATAATAACCTTCCGCGGTGGGCGCAGTATGTCTAGAACCATAGCGTCCTGTGCTCCACACGGTTGTATGGGATTAGCGGCCACGCATCATTACACAACTTCCCAAATAACACTACGAGTCAGTTTTGACATAGAGTTTCGAACAATAAGTAACTCTGGTGCTTCAATTGTTGAGCCACCATGGGAATGATGGGAAGTACATGTATTTGTCGGATCTTCGTGCTTGTGGATTTGTTTATCACGCCTTATATGCATTCATTGTCTTAAATTTCAAAGCAATGTATACTTTTCCAAGTGCAGAAGACGCTACAAACACAAACAATCGCTGCTAATTGCAACGGTTCAGCTTGTCGAGGTAGCCAAATGGAAACGCGCCTAGCATCTCAAAGTACTGGCGTGCCCGCAATAAATTCATAAGGGCGTTGTCACGTGTCGATGCTGGCGACCGCAGCGTAATGATTTCAATATCGGACGTCTATGCCTAGCAGTCCTGTGTTTGAATCCTGCGGTCGGACAATTTTAATAACGTTTGTTTATTTAATTATTTACTGTGCGGTACATTGTTGAAACTGACGAGTTTGCAAAGCCGTATGAAGCCGAAAGAATGAAGTTTTGGCAAATCCGTGTACTTCCCATAGTTGCCATGCTGGCTCAACCGCTCCCATTGCAGCTCCCTTAGACACTACCGCAAGAGTTCCATCTAGTAATTATTGTATGAAACTCTAGGCGCCTTAGTAATTCACTTGGAAGAGCAGGAAACGAGGGACCTAAAAGAACTGTGATTGTTCTGCAAACACATCTTTCACTATAATTCGTCCAGAGCTACTTAGAAAAACACTACTAGGAATCTTCGTTTTACTTGTTCTTGGCAGTGTCCTTTCTGTGCCTATTTCCTGCGTGAGTCAATGTGATGTGGTTTCTTGTTTGCCAATTAAAGCAGAGGTGTATACCACAGGTGTACTTGTCAGATACACTTTGCTTCTTTTCCATTTTGTGGGTTTGCGAGGCGCCTTTATAGTGAGCGATGGAAAATTTTAAAGTTTGTACTAGTAAAAGTAGACCCGCCCCCGATTTTGCATAGAAACCTTGATGGTTGCCCCCCCCCCCCCTGCCTAAAAAAAAATTCCGGGTACGTGCCTGGCACACATATAGTTTGATCAACTGATGCTCATCCAGGAGGCCGCAGGTACCATCGGGGAGACAAGTTTATCGTTTTTTGTTGTAAAGTTGATCTTACAAATAAATCGAGATATGTTTATGATGCTTTTAGTGCAATTCATATTGCATACAGTTGTTACTCCTCTGGTGCACCTAATTTCAGCATTGGTTAAGAAACACCTGCACATCAAAGCATTGTCTCATTTATAATGGTCATGCACAGTCATGCACTGCAGGGAAAAGGCCTCTCCCATACTTCAACTACCCCGGTCATGTACTAATTGTGGCCATGTTGTCCCTGCAAACTTCTTAATCCCATCCGCCCACCTAACTTTCTGCTGCCCCCTGCTTTGGAGTCTTTGGAGTCCCCTTTCTTATGGATTAAGATTATGTTGGCGTCCTTCCAAAATCCTGGTACACTTGAGGTCATGAGGCATTGCGTGTACAGGGTGGCCAGTTTTTCTAGAACAATCTGCCCACCAACCTTCAACAAATCTGCTGTTACCTGATCCTCCCCAGCTACATTCCCCCTTTGCATAGCTCCCAAGGCTTTCTTTACTTTTTCCGGCGTTACTTGTGGGATGTCAAATTCTTCTAGAGTATTCTCTATTCCATTATCATCGTTGGTTCCACTGGTACTGTATAAATCTCTATAGAACTCCTCAGCCACTTGAACTATCTTATCCCTATTAATAATGGTACTGCCTGCTTTTTCTCTTAACGCATACATCTGATTCTTGCCTATTCTTAGTTTCTTCACTGCTTTTAGGCTTCCTCCGTTCCTGACAGCATGCTCAATTCTATCCATACTATATAATACTTTATGTCAGCTATCTCACGCTTGTTGATTAACTTGAAAAGTTCTGCTAGTTCTGTTCTAGCTGTAGGGTTAGAGGCTTTCATACATTGGCGTTTCTTAATAAGACCTTGGTATTTCAGGTATTATTATACAGCCTGAAAAATATAATCGTAGCAATACCCAGTTTAGAAATCTCGAAAGAAGGACCACCTCTTTACTGCGATGAGTCACTGAACGGCTCGGATTGCATGTCAACGTTGCATGCCATGTTTTAGTTGGCTGGGGTAAATATTGCTTGCATAATAAGACCTATCATGAAAGCATCTGAACTGCTTCTTGCTTGACTTACCTCCTTCACTTGAACTTGCTCTGTGTGTATGATTTTTCTCTTTTCAGGGCACAGGAAGGAGTACGAGAGGAACTTGGCGCTGTGGCCAGGGGAATCACATCGCCCATCCCCGCAAAGCTGCAGGCTGGTATCGCTGAGCTCTGTCAGCAAAGTTTTCTGATGCTCATCCCAGACCTGTAAGGAATTCACCACTAGAGTTAAAGCACAAAAGTGGCACAGGTGACAGAGAGATTTGCTAAAAGAATTCACGCTGTTAATGAGCGTTGGAAGGTTAAAACTGCGAAAAAAAAACAAATACAAGTAGAAGGAGCACACAATAGACCACGAGTGCAGACTTGTGTATTCCTTTGCTTCCCTTGGTTTTTTCATGCAGTTTTAACCTTCCTTCAAGTGTGAACCAACTAGTTAGCAAGAATGTCCTAATGAGTGTGCTTCACAGTGATTCAAAATGTGACTGGGGACGAGGACATAAATAGATGCTTGAAAGAACGGAACATTGGGCAAGTTGGTTGCATTCATGGTAACGGGCAGTTCGAACGATGAGGACAAAGAACCCCACAGGATGAGCGCTGAACTTCAACTGCATTTTATTCACAGAAATTGCTTGTTTTAATAGAAAAGAAGATACATGAACCCAGCTATGACACGACGATAATGACAGTAGAAAGAGATACAAACCTTGAGGATAACACAGACTTATAAATGCAACAAAACTTAGCAGGTACATTAAAAAGTGACACACTAGTTCAAAATCATTGCTTGTCAAACACTATGCAAGGTTACTTGCTTTCTAAATGTGATACCGATGTCTGGCTGATGCACGCAATCCCTCTTTTATGTATGTGCTATGCCTCGAGCAGTTCACATGGCAATTTTTAGTGGTGCTGATGTGATTTTGCAGCACGAAAATCAGAGGACCCACAAGCTGGCAGAGGCATGCAACATAAAGAAAAGAGGAATCATGTGTGTCAGCCACACATCAATATCAGTTTTACAATCCAAAGTAACCTTGTCGCACAAGGACTGGTCAGGTGTATAGTTTTTGAGAATGTGATTTTCAACTAGTCTCTCACATTTTCATGCACCTGGTGTCCACACATAAGGTATTTTTATCTTTAAATCTGTGTTGTCCGTGCGGTTTGTTTCCATCTTTCTTTTTGTTCATCTTGTGTAATAGCTGGATTTATTTCTTGTGTAATAGCTGGGCTTACTAAATTTTTGTTTGCATTCCAACAGGCGTTTTCTGGGAATTAAATGTAGTTAGTTCAGGGATCGTTCCGCACAGTTTGTTGTCCTCATCGTTTGTGCTGCACATTACCATAAGTCGACAAACAGAAAAGGCCAGCCTGTGACATTACATTGAGACGGTTTATTACAAACGAGAGTGTAAATGCATTGTACACTGGAAACAAAGGAATAATGAAGTGCAGCACAGATTAATTAAGCACCAGTGAAAACATGACTTGCTATTGCCTGCACAGCATGTCCATGATCGTCACAGACAGCGTTTATTTCTACAGTAATGAGATAGGTGGATTGCTCATTCACAGTGTGCCTTCCCACACTATCTGGGCTTCTTCGAACAAGGATTGCACCCCACATGCATGACAACGATTCACTAAAAAGCCTAGTTCATCATTGTGCACATCGTTATTGTGCTCATGCAGAGAGTCATTTAAACATAATGCATCTGCTGCCCGGCAACACATTTGCATTTTCTTTTATGTTGTATTGGAAATATAGTCTTTATGCGGGATGGAAGGTAACTATTTGCACTCCTACATGCTGTTCGATATTTTTTTAAGGCAGGAAACAAGATGCATGTAGGGTGTTAGTAATACCTTGTCATACTTGCAAGTTACCCTTTCCGCCTAAATGCCAGAAACATAAGCTTGTCGTGTTTTCATTGGTGTTCTATCTATGCTGCACTTCTTCAATTCTTAGTTTCTAGCATACGGCATGTACACGTGTAGTACATGTATAATACAGAGACCCATCAGAAAGGCAGTGCCTGTCCTCGCCTACTCATTGATTTCTGTTCTGGTCCCAAGTACTGCAGTTACATTTTCAATTATGCAGGACAAACTTGCTGAATTTCTGACGTTACGAAGTTACATTCTTCAGCCATACTCATCTGAGCCACCAATGCATTACATTAGCTTACACAGTACTACCAGGACCAGTTTTCACCGAATAGCTTTATGAAAAAAATATATCCTTTGGCTGAAGGAAATACTTTCCTGCAACAACCAACACTTACAATTTTTTTTTCAGTTACATTCCTGGCAGCAATAAAAGAAAGGAAAAGATTGATGTTGGTTCCCTTGGCATGGAATGCCAAAGTCTGTAAAAGCTGTAATGTCACCGATATAGTGGTTCTCAATAAAATGAAAATGGCAATCCAATTTACTGTTCTTTCATTACTGATGCAATGAACTGCACAACATCATAATGTATGTTCACATTGGTGAAAGTAATACGCAACCGTACGTTGGAACACTGGACTCAACCAGATCGACGACACACGCGATTACACAAATGGGACCAAGAAATGAAATTTCGTATGGCTTACGAGTTCAAAAGAAGCCACATGAGCATGGTGCACCGGATTCGCCTTGGTGTCGCATTCACCAACTGTTATAGACATACGATAGGTGCCAGTGATACTAGCCCAAACTGAATACTGCGCGGTGCCAGAAACACTTGAACATATATTTTGCGTGTGTCCCGCGTACACGCAAGAACGACAGCAACTTGTCTCTTCCATTGCAGCGATCCATAAGAGACCGCTATCAGACGAGTTTCTTTTAGGTCCTTGGCCTAATGCAAACAGCGCAGCCCTGGTAACAAGTGCCGCTATAGCTTTTCTCCAAGCCACTGATCTGGACGCACGGCTTTAGAGATGCCACAACTCTGTGAATTTGTATATACACATCTCTTCCTTATACCATCATCACTCATCAGCCCTTTCCCTCCCCGTCCCTTCTCCCCAGTGTAGAGTAGCAGGCCAGAGTAAGTTATAGCTCAGGCCGACCTCTCTGACTTTTTGTAAATAAATTTCTCTCTCTCTCTTTTGGTGAAAGTAAGCACAGAACTAATACTCAGGTTCGAAATAAAGTGCCTTTTGAGCATATTTGAATGGTGCCAGAGGTACTGCAGGTTGGCATTATGAAAAGTGGAAGCTGTGCATTTACCGTGGTGACTGAAGGAAGAAGGTATGCCTTCTGGTAATTGAAGAAAGCCTGGTCGCTCAAGACTTGCACACCCATCAGCCGCATCATCCTGAGAGCACTAGTAGGACTTGAGCCGGAAAAAAACAGAGCCGTTGCCAGGTCGATGTTGTCCGTCGGCTTGGTTCCAACAAGTGGCTGGCTGGACCACGTTTGCACATGTGCGTGTGGACATTCAATTTCTGCTGTAATGCGTGTGCCAGTTTAAAACAGCTTCACTGTGCATGAAGCTGACAAACAAATGCGGCACTGACTCAGAAGGGTGACCAGGCAGGTGCTGTGGACAAGGAAGTAGTCCTTCCGGTTTGCATGCGCATCTTCGTCGCTTCTGGAAAAGGAAGCGCTCACTGTCAGGTGTCACAAATATATGCATTTGAGAATACACACTGTTTACACCATGATTAATAAATTGCCTCACTATATCTGGGAGGTACTGTTCCATAAATTATGCTGCACCAATTACCCCAGGGAGCACTTCTTGTGATGACAGTCATAATAGAAAGCGCTAGAAATAATTTTGTGAAAGTTCCATTCTGATTGTGAGGGTCTTTTTCCTTATAAATTCTAACGGTAATCTTGAACCTTGCTCTCTAATTTGTGTTGATTAAAGTTGCAAAAAACACTGTCCAAAGTCAAGCTCCTAGACTTATGGCATTTGAGCTCTTTTTTGCAAAGGGGAATGGTTCTAAGAAACGGAATTAATGTCGGGAGTTGCTGCTCCATCTCTTTATCATTGCATGTCACTATATTTGAGCATGGGTCCGTATGTAGTAAAATACGAGTCCTGCTCACTCATCAGCTAATGTTGCATCCAAGGTAGAAGTCGAGTTGTCTGGCTCATATGTCGTGTCATGCCTGTCAGCTTTACAAGCTACCGGTGATGCATCAGGTGAGGCGAGAAAGCTGGCCTCCTGTCTAGATGTTTGTCGCCGTCGTTTGGCTCCATCAGCTCTTCGAGCACTATAACGCCTCTTCACAGGTGTTGACGTGACGGGCTTCCTTCTCCTGCAAACCTGCGTTCCCTTTTCCTTTGTTTGCTTCATTGTTGTGTTAACTTGAATTCCTGCAATAAAAGTCACGTTGGAAAAAAGCTACTGAACTGACCATTGTAGGTGAGAATTGCTTTAAATATTACTGTAAAATGAGACTACCTGTGATCTAAATGAACATTCCTTGAATGTAGGTGCTGATGCCAATAAATACCAGTTATCAATTAGTAACACAACAGCTATGAAATACACCTAATTAACCTGAGCAATCACAATGAAAATACGGTTTTACTACCTCTGCGATACACCCCTCGTCATCCAAAAAGAAAAAGAATGCATTTCGTGAATTCAGTGTGGCTGTGTACATAAATTAAGAACAAGGAGGAATGGAAGTAAAGGTATCCTCTGTCGTAGCCGGATAAGCCCAGTTCAGAAAGCGCGATTATTATCAGAAGCGAACTCACCAATGCTCGTGCCGGGCAGACGAACTTGTACAGATTTAGTATTTCCAACACTACTGCAACTTTTTTCGGCAGTGCTCGACGAGAGGCTTGCATCTGTTCCCGCGTCACGAGTCGCCTAGAAAATAACGAACACGTCAGGTGCACCAAGTTTGTGCAGTGACTTCTGTCAGTGCAGTCATCGAGCGAGAGCGCCAGTAATAGCCAGTTTTCGCGCATTTTGCGTACCTGCACGTCGCTTTTGTAGGAGGTGTCGACTGTCGAAGCGCTGGCTTGCGATTCGCTACGTTCAGCCTGAAAATACAAGCAATTTTATGTAATGGCTGTACATATTCGGAGACTTGTAGCTTTTCCTTCGAGGAAACAAAATGCCTTACTCACCGCCCCGTCTTCGTCCTGCAGTTCTTGCGCTTCGGAGAATGCAGGCAGGACCGACGGAACAGCGCCACGGGAAAGCATTGCTTTGATAGGCACTCCACACGACTTCAGTAAGTCGGCGCTCAACTCGTAATCCTCTGGACGAAAGTGCAGCGAGCACACTACGCGATTTTTCGACTCTTTGCCAATGAGTTGTAGCAGAGGTACGGCACTTAACCACTTCGAACGGAGAGGTTCACTCGTTGGTACACAGTGATAAGTAACGTTGGATTCGCCGCTGCAACTGCCCTTGGCCAAGTTCCGCGGACCGTTCGGGCATCCCACGACATCACATGCACGTGGCATTCTCGCTGCTTGTTCCAAATGAAAGTTTCACGAGCCAGCAGAACCCGCACAGCACAGCACGGCGCGATAACGAAACTACTGAAACTCCAAAGCGTGCGCGGCGCAGAGTTCGTGCGCGCAGAGTCGAGCGAAAACGAAACCTTTCGACCACCCATACTACTCAAGGGTAACGTCAAAATGTTATTTTTTCTTAGAATCGAATAGACGTAGACAAGTAGCATTTTCTTCGGTCTTATAATCGAATGAAATTATATTTTAATACGAGTAGGTGAGTATTAGTAACATAAATTATGGGGAGTGCTTTCGTCATCGGGTTAGTACCAGAATGTCGCTGGGGGGTCTCAAATCGTGTCATGCATTTACCTCAATTTCTCGGTTACAAAGCTCTGTTCGCGATTATATTGACGCCTTAGACGTTCTAGAACATTGCTCCACCACTTTAACTTGACTTTCTGGTAACCTTTAGTGTCCCTTTAAGGGAGTATGAAGGAAGGAAATCAACTTTATTCAAGGGCCTGCAGGCCACAACAGCTTTGGGCTCTCATGGAGTGGGCGTCTCCCACGACGGAACCGGGAGGTTGTTTCCTGGCGTCGTCGTGGACCTGCTCGACGGCCCAGAGTTGGGGAGTGAGTTCTTCGATCGCTCCGCATTGCTTCTTCAAACTTGCGCTTGTCCGGTTCGCAGTTTATGTGAGCTTGCGATCACGGCCAGAGTAACTGGTAGACGCTAAGGGATGTTTTGCAATTGCTGCAATAAGACTTGTCGTAAAGCTCAGGCATGTAGTGGTGTAGTGTGTTTTGCGTGGGGTATGTGACTGTCTGTAGCATTCCGGTGTAACCGCTTGAGCTCGAGTGAGCGTGCGGTGTGGCGTGCTATACTCTCTACGTTGTAGGTATTAGCGTTTAGTTATTTCATTGTGTGTAGTGGGGGCGTCCTTGTCCTCCGAATGGTCGGGCGAAACCGCGCGGTCTCTAAGCGCGCACGCAGCCTCGTCTGCCGCCTCGTTAAGGTTGGGGACGTCGCCAATCTTTGGTCCTAAGTGTGCCTGGAACCAATATATGACGTGGTTATTAATCTCTTCCTTTGCGACAATTCTGAGAGCCTTTGCGCAGACCGTGCCCTTTTGGAAAGCTCTGATAGCGGCTATGGAGTCGCTGTAGATGTGAGAAAGATTGTCGTCGGTGAGCGCAACAGCGATCGTAACCTGTTCGGCTGTTCAGGTTTCCTTGCAATTACCGTGGCTGCGTGTCTTGTGGATCCGCAGCAGTCCACAACCGCCACGGCGAAAGCTTTGTTTCCCGCGTATGCCGCGGGTGCACAAAAGCTGAGCGTTCGCGGTTCGCCAAGGCTTGGTTAAGGATCAATTGTCCTCTCGCTTGTCGTCTGCCCCTGTTGTTTTCGGGGTGTAAGTTTCTGGGTATAGGTCGGACCGTGATCGTGGCGCGGATGTCCCGTGGGAGGACCATGAGCCACTCATTGTCTCACGTAACGGACAGATTTAATTTTGAAGAAATTTAATTTCGAAGAATCACTAGCGGCAAATGGCGGGCGAAGGCTGCTAACCACGCCACCGAGCAAAATTGAGACATCAAACGCAAGCGACAGCGGTGGACTGTGGTCATACCGTCAGTGACGTCGTTCTCTCCGTAGCAGTCGAATAAGTGTGTAACCTCACAATTGAGATATACTTTAAAGGGACACTAAAGCGCAAGAATAAATCAATTTAGACTAATGAAGCATTGTTTGAGAACCCTGCAGGCAGTCATTTCAAAAAGATAGTTTGATTATTAGATGAGATAATGAAGCTCCAAGTATCAGTATTCGAATTTCGCGATGAAACCCCAGCGCTGGTACGTCAGCGTGACGTCAGGGATTCCAAAGTATGCTTTCGCATTTGGGCCGCGTTGGCTGAATAAAGGTTCCCGAAACTTGCCATGTTTAATACTTCGGTATTTAGAACACAATGTAGTCAATCGGTAGCGCTATATATAACTAGTAGGCCCTAGAAGATGCCATCAAAATCCAAGACGTCACAGCCCCAGGTGCGGGAACTTAAGTAGGCGTCACCACCCGTATGTCGTTCTTGCGCTTTTTCTGGCTTACCAAACGTCTTATCGTTGCAAGAGATCTTTTCGGTGTTGTAGAACGGTAGTTTTGCTGATGCAGAAGAAATCATTTTTCACTTTAGTGTCCCTTTAATGAAACCTCGGGATTAACCCAGTGATAAACACAGGGCCACACGTTTCAGCTTCTCTGGTTAACCATATTGACGGAGTGAAACAGCCGACCATTTTTTTTTCTTTCTTGTGGCTTGTCAGTTTGAAGACTGACCTCATCTTTCTTTTTGTAGCACTTCTCTGGCGTGGTGAGAAGCTTCGGTGGGGATGAAAATCATCCTCAATCACGCACTTTGGCCGGGCCTTGAGGCTCCTGAGCTAAACTGCGCGAAACGTTAAGGCGACAGGAAGAAACACACGACATTTAGAAACGCAGCTTCTGCGCTTCGCTGTATGAGTTTCTTTCGTGCAGTTTACCCTTCTTTCAGTATGAACCAACTGGCCCGATAAATATTATTGCTGTAGGTGGATACCGCTTTCTCACGGTATCACCAATTCGGAAAGGGGAGAAGGCCAGCGAGCGTGAAACACGCGCAAACTGCCCGTCCGCACGAGCTCAAGGCTGCGGCGAGGCGTCTGCAGTGGAGCTCGATGGAACGGCGCTGCCATCTGGTGGCTGTCACAGAAGTGGCGACAGCGGCTGTAAGCGCGCGGGCGGAGAGTTTTACCACTGAAGCTAGTCTAGTAACGTTGGTTTCACCGTTGTACTCGGTAGCCAAATGCAACCTCCACTCCAGCAGTTGTACGTAGACCTGCTTGATTGTAACATCACCTCTGATTACGGGTGCCCTGGTCCGCGCCTCGCGTTCTAATTTCGGATGGAGTAATGGAATTTTCATGGTTTGATGGGAATGGATCAAAGGGCGCCACACGGTCGGATAAACCCCGCAAGGAATAAAATAGCGCCATTCTTTGAAACCGCCGTCACCGTGCCCTATTTCCCCCTTCTCTTTACAGTGTTTTCTCTCTATTACGAGCACCTAGTGGACACAACACCTCAAGTGACAAAGCGGGCTCTACATTTCGTCAATTTTAGCTTAGCAATCACTGTGCGCGCATACTTAATATGGTCGTTATGGCCCGCCACCCCAATGTATCATCTATGTGCCCGAATATGCACCAGCATACGTTTGCTTGTGTAGTACATCTGTCGCTGGCACGTTGTAAGAGCTGCTACCATGCTATATGATCCCAACATATCGCGTGTGCGGTTGCCGCTAATGCTTAAGCAAACCAGGCAAGTCGTTAACTTGCTTTCGTGCAAAGTTAACGTGGAGTGAGAATCCAGTCGATCTGCGTCAGCTTTGCCGCGGTTCCATCTGCTGACTTCACTAATACGTTGCACATATCCAACTTTTCTGAACACGTACCAAATAGCGCCTCAAGCGGCCCCGGCACAAAGCTAGCAAGTTTTAAATGGAAGGAGCGTGTTTTTCGCGAATAACAAAAGCTGCGTCGATTATTGAAACACGAAAATGACCGACCTATTCTGGAAGACAATCGACACGAGCCAAATACAGTGATCACGCGTGGCAAGGAAGGAATTTCGTTCTCGGAGCGGTTAAATATTCAGCAATGGAAGCCTATGGAAATGACGAAAACTTGTACTTCATTTGCGAGAGAAGAACGGTCCCTGTGATAAAACTAAGATGTCTATCATAATAGCTGCTGCAGCGTATCTAGTCCGGAGACTCAACTATAGATCGATACCTATCTCGACTCTCTACACATGGCGTAACACCGCTCCCAAAATGAATTATTGAAACACAGTCGCGCAAGTTCACGTGGTATCATAGAAAACGTGAGCGTATCACTTGCGCAAAAGTTGGAAGCCGTGGCAGAGTCGTTTCATCGCTTGCACGTATCGTTCCGCATCATGCTGGAAGCGGTTCTGTGCCGTGCTTGGTGATACCATAGAGAAAGGTGATACCACCATTTCTTAACGCCATGAAGGACTCAGTTCCACCGTCTCCCAGCAGATGGCCGACGCACGGAACTCAAGCTTTGGTTTAATTTCTTTTTTTTTTCAGGAGGAGCTCTTTAAACATTATATTTTCTATTTTTACTTCCTAATACGTAGCAATTGGATGTTTATAAGGTAAATCATCGCTTTTATTATCAGATTTTATTCCTTGGACAACATAACAACAAGCATGCACACGTCCTTGCGTTACGCTGAACAAAAAAAAAACTATGGGGCCTTGTAGCATGGACATACTGAGAAATTCTGGACATCGTACCTTCACCATCCTGTGGAAATTCACGGCAATGCACATGCGTAACTGATTGGGTAAAGTTTTAAACAGTTTTATTTCTATATAATAGCCGAGTATCAACAAGTTTCAAATGTACGTGCCAGGACGTCAGTCCCCTGTAACAACATATGCATTTATGGCACTTGGTCAGAACACTTGCGGTGCCTTAAAGAAGTGGTTTGGTCCGGGGTGGGCGGGTATGTCACACAACAGGAACAAAGGTTTTGCAATGTCTCCGCGGAGGGCGCATTGACTTAAAGAAGTGGGAAATTTAAACTGTAAAGCGATTCATTGCAGCTGGAGTTTTGAAGGTAATTGAAGAGCGAGTGCCGTTCAGCCTGTTTGCACGAGCATGTTCTTGTGAGGCAACAGGGAAGGAGAGGGAGTGTATATGGGTGTGGACATATTGAGCGTGCGTAGGTGCCTGCTTGTATTTGCGTGTGCGCACGCGTGTTTCTGTCTCAGTATTTGAATATGTGTGCGCACGAGTGCGTGTATGCGTGTGCGTGCATACGCGTGTTTGTGTATGCGTGCAGTTCCGTGTGCTTGCTTGGGTACATTTGTGTGTGTGTACATCCGTGGGTGAGCGCGTTTCAATGTGAATGCGGGCGAGCATGTGTGAGTGTGTGCGAATGTGCGCGCGTGCATGTGTGCGTGCCTGCGTGCGCGGGTGGGTGTGTGTGGGTGTGTGCTAGTGAGCATTTCGCCGCTTAGACCAACTCTTGGCGATGAATGGAATATAGAGTTTATTTAAACCCATATGTAAATCTACGAGACAAGAACGAATAGCATTGCATTGATAGCATTAACACTTTCTAAAAGCGAAATCAATATAAAAAAGAAAAGCTGTGTATGTGGCCCTCTGAATGGCGAACTGTACGTTGGCCGTGGGTCGGCCCGGCATTTCATTATCGTCGGGAGCGGCTCAAGTATGGAGAGTTCTTAACGCCTGCGTCACCTCCGCCACGGGTAGGTCTGGCATTGCACTATCTTCCGGATTTTGTTCTACTCGCGGACACGATAGTGGGGAAAGTAGCACTTAGCAGCTTTGCTGTAAAAAAAAACAAGAAAAAAGAACGCCTCAGCCGTCAGTATCGCCGCCCCAAATTTTGCCGCAATAGCACCATCACCATCGCCACGAATCCTTGAGCAGCTACCAACTTGTTCTCTTTCGTTATCTTCCTTCCCTCGGCGCCAGCGCATTGTCTTGATGCCAGTCACGCGCTAAATCTGCACCATCATTGCGTCATGCATCGCGCTTGCGACCAAGAAAGCATTCCGCGGCACGCGTTCACTGTTATATCGACACTAAAACTTTAAGCCGGCTTGCCTTCGAAAAAACCGGGTGAACAAAAATCGGAATCGGACAGGCCGCAAGGAACATGCACACGGGGTCATAACTATTGATGACATCACAAAAGGCTAGGTGCGGTCAGGTTGACTTTGCACGTTTGCAAGCATTAACTGACGGGTTAGTTTGTTCATTATCACAGAAAAAAACCGGCGTTTCAAGTTTTTAGCGCAGTGTGTGTTTGTGGTACCTCCTTTGTATCCCGTCTTGAAGCGCTGTTCTTTCTGTGACTTTACAGCCGTTCTACTTCAGCGTCAGTTGCGCTTTCCAAGAGAACTTAATTGGTAAGGTTTTGTTCGCATAGCTCTTACAGAAGCATGTTAAATCAATTTTTTTTTCGCTCGGGTAGGTGATCTCGAAGACGCGCTCCAAGCTTCTCATGTTCTGTAGCCAACCTAAGAACAATTACTGAAAATTTAATTCACGTAGCTTCGTTAATTACGCACACAACCTCTCAACTTACTGCGCATCCAGAGGTTACCAATATGAACACTAGAATGATAAAACTATGTCACTAATATTTCTATTGATATTGTCACGTGGTGGTGACGTTAAGAACACAGTAGCGATACTGTGAAAGGCAAAAACTAACTTTTATTGGGCGAACCTGTGCCCACAAGAACAGGCTACACTTATAGCACAACGATAGCGGCGAACAAGGTCGGCGATCGTCGGGAATCTGATCAGCGGGTCAAGCGCGTCGGCTTTTATACAGCAGTCATCGAATGTTCCAGACTAATCCTTCGGACCCGCGTGCCTTCCATAAAGTTCTACACCATTCGCGTCACGCGATGTAATCAGATAACTCAAGGTTCTGCGACAACAGACAGCCGGATGGAAGCATCGATAACTTTCCAGAAAATTCGGATACATGCAGGCGCATCCAGCGCTGTGCGATTACATTTGTTAGGCGGCGAAACGTGGTCGCCCGATAAAGATAAGTACACGCGTCAATACCCCCCTCTTAAAAAGCATCGTCCCGATGCTGCAAATATAAGAGAGCAAAACACAAAAGGACACTTATTAAACATAAGTAACAAAACAACGAAAAGAAAGTAAGTCCAAAGGTCAGTTACGCGAAGTCCCAAAGTTCATTATCGCTGGTAGTACGGCTTGAGTCGCACAACGTGGACTATTTCGGGTCGGGAGCGGCGCCGCTGTGATAGCGAAATGCCGTCTGGCACGACCTCATAGTCCAGTGCCCCAACACGTCGGATGATCTTGTACGGTCCGAAATAGCGACGCAAGAGCTTCTCGCTCAGTCCTCGTCGGCGTATAGGGGTCCAAACCCAAACACGGTCACCGGGCTGGTACTCGACGAAGCGTCGTCGGAGGTTGTAATGTCGGCTGTCGGTACGCTGCTGGTTCTTGATCCGTAGGCGGGCGAGTTGTCGAGCTTCTTCAGCGCGCTGGAGAAAGGTCGCGACGTCAAGATTCTCTTCGTCCGTGACGTGCGGCAGCATGGCGTCGAGCGTCGTCGTCGGGTTCCTGCCGTAAACCAGCTTAAACGGCGTGATCTGTGTTGTTTCTTGCACCGCCGTGTTGTAAGCGAAGGTTACATACGGCAGGACCGCGTCCCACGTCTTGTGCTCGACGTCGACGTACATTGCTAGCATGTCGGCGAGGGTCTTGTTCAGGCGCTCCGTGAGACCATTCGTCTGCGGATGGTAGGCAGTTGTCCTCCTGTGGCTTGTTTGGCTGTACTGCAGAATGGCTTGGGTGAGCTCTGCTGTAAAAGCCGTTCCTCTGTCGGTGATGAGGACATCTGGGGCACCATGTCGCAGCAGGATGTTTTAGACGAAAAATTCCGCCACTTCGGCTGCGCTGCCTTTTGGTAGAGCTTTAGTTTCAGCAAAGCGGGTGAGATAGTCCGTCGCCACGACGATCCACTTATTCCCGGATGTTGACATCGGAAACGGCCCCAACAAATCCATCCCAATCTGCTGGAATGGTCGACGAGGAGGTTCGATCGGCTGTAGTAATCCAGCTGGCCTTGTCGGTGGTGTCTTGCGTCGTTGACAGTCTCGGCATGTCTTGACGTAACGGGCGACGTCGGCGGTCAGACGCGGCCAGTAATATCTTTCCTGTATTCTTGATAGCGTCCGGGAGAATCCGAGGTGCCCAGCGGTTGGATCGTCGTGTAGGGCGTGCAGTATCTCTGGACGCAGCGCTGATGGCACAACAAGAAGGTACCTGGCGCGGACTGGTGAGAAGTTCTTCTTCACGAGCAGGTTCTTTTGTAGTGTGAACGAAGACAACCCGCGCTTAAATGCCCTAGGGACAACGTCGGTGTTCCCTTGCAAATATTCGACGAGGCCTTTTAGCTCCGGGTCTGCTCGTTGCTGTTTAGTGAAGTCTTCCGCGCTTATTATCCCAAGGAAGGCGTCGTTGTCCTCGTCTTGCGGCGGGGGATCGATTGGGGCGCGTGATAAGCAGTCGGCGTCGGAGTGTTTTCTTCCGGACTTGTATACTACCGTGACGTCATATTCTTGTAGTCTGAGGCTCCACCGTGCCAGCCGTCCGGAAGGGTCCTTTAAGTTAGCTAGCCAACACAGCGCGTGGTGGTCGCTGACGACTTTGAATGGCCTGCCATAGAGGTAAGGGCGGAATTTAGCTGTAGCCCAAATGATGGCGAGGCATTCCTTTTCAGTCGTAGAATAATTGCTTTCCGTTTTTGACAGCGACCGGCTAGCATAAGCTATCACCTGTTCGACTCCGTTTTTCCTCTGGACTAGGACGGCACCGAGGCCTAGGCTACTGGCGTCAGTGTGGATCTCGGTATCGGCGTCCTCGTCGAAGTGTGCAAGTACCGGCGGCGACTGCATGCGTCGTTTGAGTTCTTGAAATGCCTTGGCCTGCGGCGTTTCCCACTTGAACGCGACATCAGATTTGGTTAGATGTGTTAGCGGCTCCGCGATGCGTGAAAAGTCCTTGACAAAGCGCCTATAGTAGGCACACATGCCAAGGAATCTGCGCACTGCCTTCTTGTCGGTTGGCTGCGGGAACTTTGCGATGGCAGCTGTCTTCTGTGGGTCGGGGCGTACTCCTGATTTGCTGATGACGTGGCCTAGGAACAAAAGCTCATCGTAGGCGAAGCGGCACTTTTCCGGCTTCAGAGTGAGCCCTGATGAATTGATGGCTTCTAATACTGTCGCAAGCCGCCTAAGGTGATCGTCGAAATTTGCGGCGAAGACAACGACGTCATCCAAGTAAACAAGACACGTCTGCCACTTCAATCCTGCTAAAACCGTGTCCATCACTCGCTGGAACGTTGCAGGCGCCGAGCACAGTCCAAATGGCATAACCTTGAACTCATAGAGGCCGTCTGGCGTGATGAAGGCGGTCTTTTCGCGATCCCTTTCGTCGACTTCTATTTGCCAGTAGCCAGACTTGAGGTCCATCGATGAGAAGTATTTAGCATTGCAGAGCCGATCCAATGCGTCGTCTATCCGTGGGAGGGGGTATACGTCTTTCTTCGTGATTTTGTTCAGTCGACGATAATCGACGCAGAAACGTAGGGTTCCGTCCTTTTTCTTCACTAAAACAACTGGAGACGCCCACGGGCTTTTCGATGGCTGGATGATGTCGTCGCGCAGCATTTCCTCGACTTGTTGGCTTATAGCTTCGCGTTCTCGCGTCGAAATTCGGTAAGGGCTCTGGCGGAGTGGTCGAGCGCACTCTTCGGTTATTATGCGATGCTTTGCGACTGGTGTTTGTCGAATCCTCGATGACGTCGAAAAGCAGTCTTTGTATCGTCGAAGCAGACTTCTGAGCTGTTGCTGCTTAATCACGGGGAGACTTGGATTTATGTCGAAGTCTGGCTCGGGAACTACGGTCGTCGGGGTAGATACGACAGAATCCGAGAGGACAAACGCATCGCTGGTTTCCTGTATTTCCTCGATGAATGCGATCGTCGTGCCCTTGTTGATGTGCTTGAACTCCTGGCTGAAGTTTGTCAGCAGCACTTTCGTGTTTCCTCCGTGCAGTCGAGCGATCCCTCTTGCGACGCAAATTTCACGGTCGAGTAGTAGACGTTGGTCGCCTTCGATGACGCCTTCTACGTCAGCGGGTGTTTCGGTGCCGACCGAAATAACGATGCTGCAGCGAGGTGGGATGCTCACTTGATCTTCGAGCACACTCAAGGCGTGGTGACTTTGAGGGCTCTCCGACGGTATCGCTTGATCATCCGACAGCGTTACTGACTGCGACTTCAGGTCGATGATTGCGCCGTGTTGGTTCAGGAAGTCCATGCCGAGAATGACGTCTCGTGAACACTGTTGCAGGATAACGAAGGTGGCAGGGTAAGTCCGGTCATGAATGGTAATTCTTGCCGTGCAGATTCCAGTCGGCGTAATGAGGTGTCCTCCAGCGGTCCGAATTTGGGGGCCCACCCATGCAGTCTTAACCTTCCTCAACTGGGCGGCGATGTGTCCACTCATTACGGAGTAATCGGCCCCTGTGTCGACTAAGGCAGTGACTGCGTGGCCGTCGAGAAGTACGTCGAGGTCGGTGGTTCTTCGTCTGGCGTTGCAGTTGGGTCTTGGCGTCGGATCACGGCTGCGTCGTGTTGAACTGAAGCTGGAACGTCGCGTCGTCAAGCCATCTTTCGTCGGTGTAGTCTTGGCTTCCTGACTTCGTCGGGACGGCGGCGTGTCGTCATTAGGTCGTCGAGATGGTTTCTTTGTCGTCTTCGTCGGCGGCGGAGGATCTTCGTCAGTTCGACGAACAGCAACCGCACCTCCATCGGTTGCTGCTTTTAGTTTTCCGGATATGGGCTCGCAGAGCGGCCCCGGGCTGGGCCGGTGTTTGGTCGGCGCTGCGGCGACAGGTAGCGGCCTGGTGACGGCGAACGGGACGGTCGTCGAGGGCTCCACTGAGTAGCGGCGAGGTAGTCGGCGATGTCACGAGGGCGTTCACCTTCCCTCGGGCGCTGCGCGTTCACGGCGAAGCCTCGCAATCCCAGGTCGCGGTATGGGCATCGGCGGTACACATGGCCGGCTTCGCCGCAGTGGTAGCAGAGCGGGCGGTGGTCAGGAGCGCGCCAAATGTCCGTCTTCCTCGCGTAGGTGCGCTGGGCGACGGGTGGTCGTGCTGGCGCGGGCGGCGGCGGACGACGGAATCGCGGCGTGACAGGGCCCTGGCGCGGTCGCGGAGGGGGACCTTGACGGCGTGCGACGGCGGCGTAGGTCATCGCTTGCGGCTCAGGCTGCGGCGATTCAGGGGCTACTCCAAGTTGTTGTTGGAGTTCCTCACGCACGGCGTGAGGAACTCCAACATTTCCGGGTCGGCGTGGCGGAATAGGCGGCTCATTTCTTCTGTAAAAATCGCGGTGGTCTCATTTGGTAGTTGCACCCGGGTTTCTAATAGCGCTTGGGCTCGTTCTCGGCGTACAACGCTTGCGAATGTCTGCAAGAAGCCGCTTTGGAATAGCTCCCAGGTCGTCAAGGTGGCTTCTCGGTTCTCGAACCACGTCCTGGCAGCGTCTTCCAATGCGAAGAAGACATGTCGCAGTTTGTCGTCGCTGTTCCACTTGTTAAAAGCAGCGACCCTCTCGTATGTCTCAAGCCAGCTTTCCGGGTCCTCGAACGTTGAACCGCGGAACGTCGGAGGCTCCCTGGGCTGCTGCAGCACGATGGGAGATGCTGGGGCTGCCATTGGGGTGGACTTGGTGGTGATCTTCCTGGTTTCAGGCAAAAGTCCGTGCTCCGGGGGCAGTTGTTGAAGACGGCGGCTTGCTCGATGGTCCGGGACTACGTTGGTGCTGTCTTTGTGGTCCGGGCTTGGATCACGGTTTGTCGGGGGCGTCCGGTACATGAAAGAAAAGCACCTCCACCAGATGTCACGTGGTGGTGACGTTAAGAACACAGTAGCGATACTGTGAAAGGCAAAAACTAACTTTTATTGGGCGAACCTGCGCCCACAAGAACAGGCTACACTTATAGCACAACGATAGCGGCGAACAAGGTCGGCGATCGTCGGGAATCTGATCAGCGGGTCAAGCGCGTCGGCTTTTATACAGCAGTCATCGAATGTTCCAGACTAATCCTTCGGACCCGCCTGCCTTCCATAAAGTTCTACACCATTCGCGTCACGCGATGTAATCAGATAACTCAAGGTTCTGCGACAACAGACAGCCGGATGGAAGCATCGATAACTTTCCAGAAAATTCGGATACATGCAGGCGCATCCAGCGCTGTGCGATTACATTTGTTAGGCGGCGAAACGTGGTCGCCCGATAAAGATAAGTACACGCGTCAATATAATAGTTTTTTTGGGCCGTTAAAACTTGCCGGCATATTGATGGTGCTGTAGGCTTCTTACAAAGCAAGTGTGAAAGCTTGGACAAGTCTTCTTGGCGCTAATCAACTTCGTGAGCTTAAGCACATGTGCCCAACCGTGAACTTCTGCCTTTATAATCGATTCTCCTACATTATACAAGAAGTACCACAGCGCTACGGTAAATCACACAAGGTGTGCAAGAACATTGTGCGCGCTCCCTATTAGAATTCTGAGCGTTGGTGGCATCAGGCTCGGTTTCCAGACATCATCACTAATAAAAACAACTTCATGTGGGAAAGCATTGGATACATTTTGAGTACTTTGTAACGTATGTATCAGTGCGGAGATGTACGTTATAACGAGAAATACTGAAATATTAAGTTGAGGGTTTTGCTGCATATATCCTTTGGCTACCTAATGTTAAGATCTAAAGAAGAAAATAATATGAATTTGCAACTGTTCATGCTGACATAAGTTCAGTCACGTGATATATGATCTCCGACACAGTACCCGTGTTGGAACTGGCCCCTGCACTACAGTGTTACATAGAACCACGAAGTGCTAGTTTGATAAATACTAGTAATTGGAAAGTGTTTAGCTCTTCAATTTTTGGTATGTCGGCGCCGCTGTGCAGTCTTGGGAGCCTGTTTTACTAGGAGCCCTCTGTTTCTGCTAATGTTCAAAGGAACTCGACACTATTTTTGTTTGAGGAGGGGTTAGTTTTCTTTAGCGTCTAACCACTGTTCCAAATTTATCGGTTAGCTCAAGACGCACCCGCACGTGTTTCTGATATCCAGTATGTTGTCACAGATTCAATAGCGAGAGAGCGTTATCTTATCAGATTGCGCGCATGAAGCGAATACTGGCGTTCATTCTCCATCACATTTGCGGACCCGACATTGCGCTGCAATGTACGAGCATACCAAACTGATGAACAGATGCTTTGATGCGTAGATCAGATTCAGAGGAACCACTATTTTGCGCGAAGCCATCGTTGTACTTTGCTTTGAGTGTTACTTCCTTTTCTAGCGCAAGCTCGCCTTTATAATGAAACATATTCGCGACTCACTCTTGTGTAACTGTTTTGTTCTTGCCATCCGTACAACGTGACTTTATAGACGTGCTACACTTCACTGAGTGAATACTGGGAAATGAACTAGGACTTTGGTTGTATGTGCATTTACACACTTAACGTAGCAATTTGTTTTTCATAACACTTTTTAATATAGGAGCCTGTCAGAGACAGCAACCTTACATTAACAGGAGGTCTTAACAATACAGAAAATTTTAATGATTATTAGTAGGCTTTCAGCTCATGGTGAGCAATTTTAATAAAGGTATCCATATGATAATTAAAAGCCTATCGGCTTGACGAGGTTTCATCTGAGTTCCCCCTTTGCAAGCTGATGCCGACTTGTAGGTGGTTGGTATCGTGGGCCCTTGACATATGTCTAACTGTCAACCAAAGGTTATTCAAAATGTTTCATTTCAAAAGGCGGATTACCCTCCTGCCCTTCACTCTGGTTCGCAAGCAGGCACAAGACGAAAGTGATGCATAAAGAGCGTCGTTTGTCCAAACGCACGAGCTACCGTAACTCATCTCGCTTATATCGCTTATATCGCTGTCATTCAGGCTTAGGTAAGATATGCATATGTTAAATCGACCCATCACGAATACAAATAGAGCTCCCCGCGACCAGCCCAACTAGGTTTCTTACAGTTTGTACTTAGTCCTAGCGGCTAATAGTAGCTCCCTGACCAGACCACTCAGTGTGAAATTAGCAGACAAAGTGATCAACACTGTCTCGTCACCCACCGAAAATTCCATGCCACGCTGCTGGTCATTCCTACAACCTTGTATAGGTGATGCCCAGCCATCTGCAACACGGCAGCATTGTCTTGCGATGGGAGAGTCCAGGTGAGAGACAGGGTGGTTATGGCGATTCACACACTCTATATTCTGAAGAAATTTAGGATTACATGAATAAATGCCTTCGTTTATTGATAAAAAGGAGGAGCAAACGTCAGTGGAAGCACGTCTCAGCACATTGGGAAATGAGCAGGGGACAAAACGAGGAAAAGCTGGAATCCGGGTGGCAGGCGAAGTCGCAGTTTAGGGTCGAGAGAATGTAAGCGAAAGTTGGTGTAACCATATGAATTCTAGTGTACATGTGTGAGGTGGCGAGTAAATGATTGGAGTCATTGCCCAGCATCCGTCCTTTGCAGTAGTATAAGCACCTGCCGTTCTTGGCAATAAGCGTTTATGAAAACCAATCTTAGCAATTACTTATTCATCGACCATACCTCGCTGCGTATTCCTTAGTGGCAGGGTCTGTGAATTACAACTGCGCCGTCGCGACAAGTTACAACAATAACGTGACACTTACGGTTACGATTGCCGTACTCGTGATTGCGGGAATACTATAAACCTCTGTTTAATGCACAAGTTAGAGAACAGGTAGTTTAGAACAGCGTTTCTCGCCTTACATACGCTCAATGCAAACATCATTATAGCATGTTACGGTGGGCATCCCCTCAACACAGTGACGCAAAAGCAAACATAAGGACGCGTTAGAAGACAGGATGCCGTCTTGAGCCTTGTGCCACACATATACAAGCCAACAATATATTAGCAACCGTGTTGTCGTTTCTATGCATGGAGGGTATATATTCAAAATTCTCGAATGACAGTCCAAGCCGCCGCCTACGGAAGCGCATGAAGCAGGCGGCGGCCATATTGGCACGTGTACTTGTCTTGATCGGGCGACACGTTTTACGGCCTAACAAGTGTTATCGCACAGCGCGCGACGCGCTTGCATGTGTCGGAAGTTTCTGGAATGTTATCGATGGTTCCACCCACTGTCTGTGACCGAACCTTGTGTAATCTGATTGCATGTGTGCGCGAGGCGAATAATGTAGAACATTGTGGAAGGCGCGCGGGTCCCAGCGATTAGTCTGGAACATTCGACGATAGATGTATAAAAGCCGACGCGCTTGAACCGTTGATCAGATTTTCGACCATCACCAACTGTGTTCGCCGCTGTGGCCGTTCTTTGAGTGTAGCGTGTTTTTAAGGGCACAAGCTCGCCCAAGAATACGCTAGTTTCATCTTTTTTAGTTTAGCTGGTTTTTTCACCGTCACTACCACGTGACATCTGGTGGAGGTGCTTGTGCATTCATGTATCCAACGCCCCTGCAAAGCCGAGATCCAAGTCCGAACTCCGAGGACAAAACCAACATCGCCCAAAACCAGCGTGCTAGCCGCAATTGCAAGGACTGCCTCTAGAGCACGGACTTCTACCTAAGATGTCAAAGATCGTGGTCAAAACAACGCTAATGGCTCCCCTGCGTCCCCGTTATCCTACAACAACCTCGGGACCCACCGGCCTTCAATGGAGCAGCGACTGAAGACCCTAGAATCCTGGCTGGAGACCTACGAACGAATAGCGACGTTCAACAACTGGGAATCCGACGACAGCTGCGGCATGTATACTTTGCCTTAGAAGACGCCGCCAGAACGTGGCTTGAGAACCAGGAGTCGACCTTGACAACATGGGACCTCTTCCGTAGCGGCTTCCTGCGCAAGGAAAGTGCCGAAGCCATCTTGGACGCCCGAGTGCAGCTATCTAATGAGGACCTTTTCATATTCTTGGAAGAAATGAACCGTCTGTTCCGCCACGCCGACCCGGTATGCCCGAGGAGAAGAAAGAACGCCTTCTCATGCGTGGTGTGAAGGAAGAACTTTTCCGCGCAGTGTTACGAATCCCACCGAAGACCGTAGAAGAGTTCCTTCGCGAGGCCTCCAGCATCGAGAAGACACTCGAAATGCGGAACCGGCAATTCAACCGCCGCATGACCTCTACTAATTACGCAGCAATTCAATAACTGGCCACCCACGACCTGCAAAGGCCGAGTGGTTCAGAGTGGTCGTGCGGGAGGAGCTAGAAAAGCTGTTCCCATCATCACAGCCTCAAGTGGCTTCAATTGCTGACGCCGTACGTGAGGAGCTCCAACAAACCCTGAATCGCCGCAGCCTCAGCTGCAAGCGATAACATACGCCACTGTAGACCGTCGTCACGTTCCCCTCCGCGCCCACCGCAGGGCCCAGTGACGACACAGTTCTGTTGTCCACCACCACCCCCGTCGCCAGCATGCCAACCCGTCACCTCACGCGGTGTTCCAAGGAAGACTGACGTTTGGCGCGCCCCCGACCACCATCCGTTTTGCTATCACTGCGGAGAAGACGGGCACATCTACCGCCGATGCCCATACCGGGAGATGGGACTCCGAGGGTTCACCATTAACGCGCCGCGACCACAGATTGGCGATCGACCTCGCGATATCGCCGAATATCTCGCCGCCACTCATTGGAGCCCTCGACGACCGTCCCGTTCGCCGTCACCAGGCCGCTACCTGTCGCCGCAGCGCCGACCATACAATGGCCCAGCCCAGGGCCGGTCAGCAAGCCCATATCCGGAAAACTAAAAGCAGCAACTCATACTGGTGCAGTTGCTGTTCGTCGAACTGACGAAGATCCTCCGCCGCCGACGAAGACGCCGAAGAAACTACCTCGACGACATAACGACACGCCGCCGTCCCGACGAAGTCTGGAAGCAAAAAATACGCCGAAGAGGAGGAGGAGAAACATTTATTAAAAAGAAAGGACAAGCAGGTGTCTTTCTGCTTGTGCGGGAGGCGCCCTTAGTCCAGGGCTCCTGCGGCTCTTGCTGTCTCCCGGGCCTGCCGCACCAGTTGCTGCTGGTTACGAGGGTCCCGACTAGTCAGCACGGCCTTCCACTGTTCGGGTGTGGGGTTGGGTATTTGCGGGGCCGCCTTCACGTTGGGGCATGCCCATGTGGTGTGATATAGGGAGGCGTAATCATTACAAAGGGGACATTTGTATGAATATAGTGTAGGGTGTATTGTGTGTAGTCTGCTTAAATGGGGGTATGTGTTGGTTTGTAGTTGTCGCCATGTTATGGCGTCTTCATGTGAGAGGGTCTTGTGTGGAGGCGGGTATTTATCGCCTGTTCAATCTGTGGTGTTGTAGTATGGCGTTGTATTGTAAAGGTACGGGCTCCATGGATGCGGCCGTATCCCTCTCTTGTGGCGCCCGGGAGGCATGAGCTCGGGCTACAGCGTGCGCACGCTGATTTCCACGGAGGGACTCGTGCCCTGGAGTCCACACTATTTCAACGTCCGGGAATTTGCAGGCTTGTTTGAGGAGTCGGTGGGCGATTGAAGATATTCTGCCTCTCGCGTAGCTACGGCAAGCTGCCTGGAAGTCAGTAATAATTGTGACGTACTCGTTGGTCGGACTAGAGGTGATGGCCAAGGCGATGGTTGTCTCCTCCGCTACGAGGGCGCTGGCAGTGCGGACCGTCATCGAGACGACCTCTTGTAGGTTATAGTCGACAACGCTGGCCGTCATGGCTGCTTTTTGGGGGTACTGCGAGGCATCTGTGAACAGTGTGGTGGGGAGACTGCCATATTTTGCCTGTAGAGTTTTTGCGCGAGCTTGGCGACGATCTGCATGAGGTTCCGGGTGCATGCTTCTGGGGATAGGGGCTACCTTGATGTGTTCCCGGAAGTTGGGGGCCAGATGGATTGTTTGTTCGTGGCCTTTGCCGTGTGTGGGGTAGCCTAGGCGCGCTAGGACTGTTCTTCCTGTTGGTGTGAGGGCTAGTCGTTCTCATTGGCTTGTGAGGTGGGCATCTATAATTTCTCTTATAGTATTATGGACTCCTAGGGCTTCAAGCTTGAGTGTCGCTGTTCCCGATGGTAGGCCGAGCGCTTGCTTGTAGGCTTTCCGAAGAAGTACGTCTAATTGATCTAGCTCCTTGGGAGTGAGGGGCAAGTACGGGGCAGCGTAGGCAATGCGGGTGATTATCAGGGCCTGGACGAGCTGTATTATGTCGTCTTCTTTCCGTCCGTATTGTTTGGTGGTGATACGGCTGACCATTCGCATGATTTGGAAGGTGGTCTGCCTCAGACGTTGGATGGTGTATGCGCCTCCACCGTCCTGTTGTATGTGGAGTCCGAGAATGCGGACGCGGTTTACTGTGCGTATTTCTTTGTCGTCGATGGTGAGTGTGATGTGGAGTAGTTCATTGAGTTTTCTTCGTGATTTCTGTCGAACGACTAATAGTTCTGACTTCTCGGGCGAGCACCGGAGACCACTTGTTTTTGCATATTGCTGGACGACGTCGGTCGCTTGTTAAAGGACGTCTTGTTTCTCTCCTTCGGAACCAGTGGTGGTCCAGATAGTGATGTCATCGGCGTATATTGCATGCCTGATTCCTGGTATTGCGTTGAGTTTGTCAGGTAATTTCATCATAGCAATATTGAAAAGGGTGGGTGATAGAACAGCACCTTGTGGGGTTCCTTTGTGGCGAGTAGGTAACGTTGGGGTTCTCAGTGAGCCAACGCCTATTGTGGCCGTGCGGTTGCTTAGAAAGGCGCGTATATAATTGTAAGTATTACGACCACAGTTCGTGAGGCTTAGGTTTGTAAGGATGGTATGGTGAGCCACATTGTCGAAAGCGCCTTTGAGATCGAGTGCTAAAATCGCTCCGGTGTTGTGAGGTGGGATGTGTTCAAGGACTTGTTCCTTCAGCTGAAGAAGTATGTCGTGGGTAGAAAGGTGGGGCCGGAATCCGAACATTGTTTCGGGAAAGAGGTCGCTGGATTCTAGGTAAGATTGAAGCCGGTTCAGAATGACATGTTCCAGAAGCTTGCCTAGGCATGAAGTCAGTGAGATTGGTCTCATATTTTCTAAGCTGGAGAGTTTGCCTGGCTTCGGAATGAGTGCGTGCTTCCAGTCTGCTGGTAGCGTACCCGCTTCCCAGTGATGATTAAAGAGGTCAGTAAGAGATTGAATGGTGCCATCATCCAGATTGCGCAGGAGCTTGTTATTTATTTTGTCGTTGCCTGGGGTGGTGTTTCGTGTGAGTGCATGGAGTGCTTGTTGCACCTCAGTGATAGTGATCGGCTTGTCGAGGTCGTAATTGTCGCTCCCGCGGTAGGTTGGAGGTTGTCCTTGTGCAGATTCGAAATCGCCTATGTACCGCGCCCGCAACTCCTCCAGGATTTCGTCATGAGAACCCGGATGGTTGTGGAGGATACGTTGAAATGTTTGCTCGCTAATTGTCTTGCTTTGTGTGGGGTCAAGAAGATGGCGTAGCAGCGACCATGTTTTGGCCGTGCTAAGATTACCCTGCAACTTGTTGCATAGTTGTCGCCAGTTGTGACGGGTGAGCTCTCCAGCATAACATTCCGCGGTTGCCGTGAGTTTCGCTATACGTAGTTACAATTTACGATTATGTTTTTGGCGCTTCCGTCTCCTAACAAGGCCTCGACGTGCTTCCCAGAGGTGAAGAAGGTGCGGGTCTACGGCCGGTATGTCTGTGGTGAGTGTGATCTGTTTTGAATGTCTGGCTACGTCTTGTTGGAGCTCTCGTACCCACTGCTCGAGGTCCGTAATACCGGTTGAGGAGTCATCCGCTCGCTTTTTGCGAAAAGCTGTCCAATCGGTGAGTGTTGTCTTTTTTATTGGGTGGCGTGCATGCGTAACGTTCAATGTGGTGGCAAGTATGCAGTGGTCACTGCCCAGAGTTTCCTTCGTGTTGTGCCAGGCAGCTTGCTGTATCCCTTTAGTGAGGGTGAAATCAGGGCATGTATCTCGGGAGACGCTGTTTCCTAGACGTGTGGGGTATGCGGGGTCTGTGAGGATGGTGAGACGGTGCTGCTGTATCGTGTACTGGAGTGCAGTGCCTTTTGATGTGGCTGTCGTGTAGCCCCATGCCTGGTGAGCCGCGTTGAAGTCGCCTACAATCAGCAGACTATTATTTTTGGCTATGCCAATCGCTTTAGTCATCAAGTAGTCGAACTTGGCCTGCTTCTGCTTGGGTGGGCTGTATATATTCAGTATGAAAAGGCTCTCTCGGCCTCGTTGGAGTGGCAGGATCTCAATTAGGTTATGATTGACATCACTGCCGTCTATTGTGGGTTGTGTGGTTGTGAGCGTTTTAGATGTAAGTGTGGCCACGCGGCTTTCAGGAGTGGTGGTATGTGTGTTGTAGCCAGTTTGAGTTGGGTGTGTGCCTGTTTCCTGTAGTGCGATTACGCTTGATGTCGTTTTGGCGTTACTTATGTACTGTCTCAGTGACCCTTGCTTGCGTTTGTAGCTGCGACAATTCCATTGCCAGATTATGAGTTGGTTTTCGTTCCTGTGGTTGTTTTTGCTATTCGTCCTGGCTGACGGATGGATCGGCAGGGTGTCCCTGCTCTACTTCCTGTTGTACTAGTGTTCTAACTTTCTTGCGTCGCTGATCTTTTGCGAGCCGTGTTTCTTCAATAACACTTGCCAGTTGCTGGATGCTTTGTTGCATTGCTAGGAGCTGCCGTTGCAGTACATCAACTTTCTCCTCGACGCGTTCGATTTCTGTTGGTTTTGCTGATTCCGCGAGAATCATCGGTTCAGACCGTTCCGAAGATGATGGCATTGAGGGTGCGGTTATTGGTGTGGAATGCTGAGTGTCAGTACGAGTGGCGTATAGTTCTGCAATCTGCGTGCGAAGTTTGTTGTTTTCTTCATGAAGGCGTTTGTTTTCTTCTCTGATGGCCTTTAGCTCAGCTAGAATTTGCAGTTGAACATCAGTATTGTTTATGGGTGAAGAATTGTGTGGGTGGGTGCTGTGTGTAGACGCGATGACAGGGTGTTGTCTTGGTGGGCTGTGTGAGAGGGGAAAAGCCGTGCTGACCAGCTCACCGCTTGTGATCCCGGTACAGCAGGTCCGCTGAGGTTCCGGGTCCCTCCTTGTTGGTTCCGCGAGCAGGAGCGAGACCTGCAGCGGGAACGCCTCCGTTGCTGGTCTGTACGTGACCAAGACTTCGACCGTAAGTACTCCCGGCGGCTGGTCCTTTGGGATGCTGAAGATGCCTTCTTCAGTCGATCAGTGCACTCTTTGGAAGCCGTAGGATGAGGCCCCTGGCATAAGGCGCACCGGGGGTGACAGGGGTGGTGCTGAGCGGGGTTCCGTGTACCACACTGGGGACATACGTTTGCTTCTGGAGTTGGGCATACATCGGTCCGGTGGCCGACTTGGTGGCAGATGCGGCAGAAATGCGTGGTTGGTCGGTATGGTTTCCATCGCACTTCACCGCTGCAGTATCGCACGTAGAAGGGTACAGCCTTGCCAGTGAATGTGATCACTGCCGCAGCGGTTTGTCCGAGCATACGGGCATATAAGATTTCTCGGCCAGGTGCATAGAGTCCGTTAAGGAGGACTTCTGTGGGAGTTCCTGCGGGAATGCCGTGAATGACCCCTTTGACGGAGCTGTCGGGTTCTGCCACGTAGGCCGTGACTGCAAATTCTCGACCACCCAGGTGATTTGTAGTGATGCGACGGATGCTCATAGCTAGCACTTCGTTTGGTGTGCTAGCAATAGCGATGTTTTGAACTGGGTCAATTCTTACAGTAAGGGTCCGTGCGTGTTCAGTAGTGGGGTGCTGACGTGCCAGCTTGACACCTTCAGCAACCTGTGGCGTGGTCCAGGTGGCAAGGTTGAGTCCTTCTCGGGGGCGGATGATTACCTTGAGGTCATTTCGGGGTAGCGGTGGGAGTTTTGGAGTTTACCTACATATTGCCCTATACACGCAATTTATTTTTGCCAATTCTAAACAAAATGTGTCGTTTACTTCACCAAGAGCATCGCTGAAACCCTGTACGAACGTGTTATGTAGCTTGAAAATATATGGTAAAGAAAGACGACGGCTCAGTAATTATTTCCAACGCTCCGAACTGGACAAGGACGTAAAATTTTTGTCGCGGATTGCAGCCACCATGTCCCCTGTCCACTTTGCCCAAAATATAAACCTCTTGTAACCTACAGCTATGTCGCTACAACGGGAAAATGTAGCTGAGAGCGGCCATATCAGACGCTCTAAGATTTCGGTTAGAATTTGTTAGAAAGGCTGTGTTTGATCCAACCATTCTTCGAACAGAGAGTTTCCATAGTGTACCACCAAATGTCAGTAAATATGGTCTTGGTGAGTTTTATAGCTCTGCCAAGGCAGTGGGCTCAATTCGCCACCGCTCGTTAGACAATGACAAACAGGTTGGAAAGCCATCAGTCCGAAGCTCCGCGAACTTGCCTCTGCCTGCTACGGTGTACACCGACTACCGGCACTATGGAGGAGTCAGGTACCTATCCAATTGAACTTTAGATGTCTTGTAAACCCCTTCGAATACACATCCGACTGCTGTAGTGACACAAACACCGTCCATTGTCTTCAAATCAATGAAAAGAGCCCCAGCTGCACCTATTCCAGATGTCTCACTACTCACAGGCATATCATGCCCTCAGGCTTCCAACCTACCGTTATCTCTGAAGTGCCACCATGAACACTGCATAGACCACTGGTGCGTCTTCAAATACACCGGATTTCAAAGTCGCGTATCCCTTTCAGTGGCCTAAAACAACTCATTTTGGCTCATTGGCTTTACTATACTATGGCTCTGTGCACTTATACAAATACGGATTCGTTACTTCAAGCGCCTCGACCGCGGCCTTTGTTACTCCTCAGCTGGGCGCATCCCGCCAATAGAAATTGAACCAGAAATTGTCTTCAACTGCTCCATAACTTGCTGCAATACGGGAAGCTGTCCGTCTTTTCTCCTACTAGACACCAAGTACATGCACTGTACTTTCTTATGCAAAATCAGTGCTGCAAGCCATCGATTCTCTTTCGAGGAGAAACCAGTTTTACGTGCTAGCATTACACGTCCTAGAGATATTTCATCTTACTCACAGGAGCCGACACTCAGTTACCTTCCGATGGGGACCTGGTGACTGGGACTTGGCCGGTAACGTGTCAGCTGATGCCGAAGCAAGAACCGCTAGCTCTAAAGTCGTCGATTTAAAGATCCCATACTCACGAAGCGATGTAAACTTTTTCTTGACTGCGCTAATGCTTGATTGCAGAACACAACATTGGGCTCAACCAGACCAACGGTACAGGCGCCTGCGGAAAATATACTCTGACAGGACTTTTCTCCACCCGTGAAGTCTGCTTCAGCCTTTGGACTCGCCTCCGGTGGCCACCTTCAGCTTTGGACCCGCCTCCGGTACTGTTCCAGTAAGTGGGAATGTACATTCCTGGTCCGTTCCCCACGTCATCCTTGCAATTGACAATTGCATACTGACAATTTAACTCCTTGTGCGGAGATGAAAGCTGCGCCGCGGGGAACAGCTGCTGAAGTCGCCAGCTTCTTCGTCCACAACATCGTGCTTCCTCCCGGTGCACCCGCTGCATTCATTACTTACCGCGGTGCAGCGTTTACAGCAGAATTATTCGAACAAGTCGTCACACTGACGCACACCTAACACCGAAAGACCACAGCCTATCATCCCCAAACTAACGGCTTAACGGAGCGCTTAAAGCAGAACATTGGCCGACACGCTCTCTATGTACATTGATGTGGAACACAAAACATGGCATAAGATTTTGCCATACTTGACGTTTGCTTACAATACCGCTCTGCAGGAGACCACCGAGTTTACACCATTCGAGCTCGTTTACGGACGTCGCATTAAATCCCTTTTAGACAGCATGCTCCCGGTAGATCACGGAGCCTCAAGGATTGACACCACTGAAGATGTCATCGAGAAATCTGAGGAAGCTCGCCAGCTTGCTCAGAATCGCATCCGCACCCAGCAGAGTACCGACGCCTGCCGTTACAATCACACCCCACGGAACGTCTAGTGCTCACCAGGCGGCCGCATCTGGGTCTGAACACCTATCCGACACCATGGGCCCTCGGAGAAAATGTTGCGCCGTTATTTCGGCCCCTATGAAGCTGTACGGCGCCTCAGTGATGTGAACTACGAGGTCATGACATATAGCTATGATATTGGTCCTAACCGACGCTGCCCCCATACTGAAGTCGTCCCCGTAGTACTGATAAAGCCGTACTACGCACGCGAGGGTTAATCAAACCTCACAAACCACTTCAGCATTGTGTACATTCCTTTAAGTTTCCTTTGTTTTTTGAGGGACCATATCTGAAACGCAGAGTTTTCTTCAGATATCGGGAAAGTTAGCTAGACGAAGCAGCGTGACACTTTCAAAGATTTGCTAACAATTTTTAGCGGTGTATTTGGTCAACACGTGTTTAACATCGCACAAAAACTTGGCGTATGTTACCTTATGTTCGCAAAATCTCACCTCAGTTGTACTTGTGACTATACCAGCGAAGCAAGCTAAGTTTTACAGGGTTCATAAAGCAGACTAATAACGCTATGGATAACTTCCATATCTATTCTACTGGAAAACGCGTATTTAACCCATTCATTTGCAACATTGCCTACACGTTGGCCATACCGTGCCCCTTGTTTTGCTTAGATATAAACAAGATGGCTTGTTCAGCTCAACGATGACACCCCTGAAACTAACTACGAATTTCGTATGGTGCAGGAAAACGCATGGAAAAACGGGGGTTTAGTAATTAACTACAACACTTGCATTTAAAGCAGGAAAGTGAAACTTTCGGAACGCATTTCGTTATAAATTATCTATTTTCGCGCAATATCAACCATGTCTTGTGCTTTTGTTTTAGCAGTCCGTTAAACATTTACATTAGCGGCAGCATGACACTCTGGTACGCTTCAGTGAGTAACTTTTTACAAGGGCTGTAATGAGCCTACACAGAATAAACATATATCGATCGTCACTCATAACATTGTTTCGAAGTTCGAATAAATATAAACTCGGTGCTCCGCATATCTTACGGGAGATACCGAGCGAAAACAACTAAATACCTCGTATGCCGCATAATATTTTGGAGAAAGCGACTATCCAGTAACTGTTGTCAGAGCTCATATGCAACCTACACAGTGCGAATTTTCGGCACACGTTAGCAAAAGTGGCCTTTTTTTTTTTTAAACACGAAATATCTGCTGTTTCTTCTCCGGCCGAGAAACATGTAGTAAAGCAGCTCTTATTTAAAAACAGTCTGAAAATAAAATTGTCAAAGGCAGAAGTGATGCATGCCTTTAGAAAAAATTAAAGTCAGTGTTGTATTGGTATTTAACTGGCTCTAAGTTTTCACCGCGATCATTTTCACGAGCGTATCACCTATAAGTCGTGATTACACGGTGAAATTCGACAGCTATACTTCTAAGAGGTTTGATAAGATTGTTAATGGCTTTAACATACTGAGACTGCAACTCTACGTAGCGTATCTCTAGAAAGAGAAGAAATAGTTGCAGCATTTGAGCATCTATTTCCTGCCGTAAGGCACACCGGGTTCGTTTCGCGCGGCTGATCATAATAGTTTATACGGACATGTGCCAAGCTGATTGTGTTTTAGAATACGGAAATAGTTGTACCAAAAAATAGGGCATGATGCAATTTGCGCAAGCTAACATTTGCTGGGGCGGCAACGGGCCAGGGTCAGGCGTTCTCCGCAATGCGAATGTGCATGGCCGTTCTCGCGCGTCGCCCGCTAGGCGGCGTGCAGAGAAGGCACAAATGCAATCCTCACTGTCCAAGCAGGATACTCTGCTAAGCATTTGGTAAAGATTTGGATTAGCGGATGCGTACTAAATAAGGGCCTTACTTATGTGGCCACTGTTCTAAGAAAGAAAATTTAGCTTCAGCTGTAGTTTTGATGGGCTTTCCAGCGTGCAGCCGAAATTGCCGGCTTTCAAAATTGGGGCTGGGGTAAATGTCACAATTTGCCTCCCACTTTTGCAAATCGAGTGGCAGATGCCCCCCTTGGCCCCCTTGGCTCGATACGCCTATGGCCCGAATTCACAAGTACAAGTGTCACTGCAAGATGTATAATAACCTTTGACCAGATTGTCCGACGCCAGAAATCGTCTCGTCAAGTCGTTCAAAGCACCAATAAGTAAGCAAAATGAAGCTTGCTGGAGGATGTTCTTGTGCAAAGTCAATGCTTACATATTGGCTGTGAATGACCCGAAAGGACAACCCATTTAGCAAGTGCAAAGAAGACTGCATTTGCTGGCTTTGTCCTGAACATAGAAAGCACTGAAAAATAAATATTTGACAAGCTGGCCGGACAACGCGATTTCAAGTACATCCTCACTCACACAATGAGCAAAGTTCACGAGGAAAAGCTCCATGTATGTAATACAGGATGAGGTGGGTACAGTAACAACCCGACAGCATTGTCTCGTACAAGCGAGTTCTGGTGCAAACTGAAGCAAAATCTTCAAGCAGTGGAAACTGCGCACAACACATCGTGTCCATTCAGAGTAGCTTAGCAGCTATTCAAGAAAGTGTAGTCACAGCTGTGAGTGCAGCAAAGTTGTAACCAGTTTTACTGCAAGAGAACGATGACTACAAACACCGTGTAGACTACCCTGACAGCTTGCTACATTTTGTTGAATCTGTTCTGCCTTATATCGCCGGCTTTATTGCCAGAAAGGTGGCCGTGACAAACAGCTGTGAGGAATACGTGATGGCCAGGCAAGCGGATAAGCAACCACCCCTATTCAGGCAAAAAAGCCGAGGTTGGCTTGTCTCTGCTTCACAGGACGTCATCTGAATTTGCACTGCTGCTGAGAAGAGGTCATCACAACTGCAAGCTGCATCCCCAAATTTTGAGTACGTTCATGGAAAGTCAAAACATTTGGTTTTGGATTTCCTGAGCTTGTCTTCAGTAAAGAAATGGTTTTCAAATCTCGATGAGCCTATCCTTCACTGTGAGGTTTCGTACTAGATTTATATTCTGTTCAAGAAAGTGGCTCAACTTCACATAAGCATCAAACTCCCTCACATGATGAAAGAAAGAAACCCGGAAATGAGTGCCGTGAAAGTGAGGTCTGCTTTTAGGAGGCTGATTATTCCTATTTATGAGGCTGATTATAGTAAAAACCACTGATACAGACCCTTCACCGATGTTGATCCTTGCAAGTAGAACGCCAAAAGGAAATAAATAAAGGTGATTGCGTCGTTATTTCCCATTTGACTTCTTATTTTGACTACTTCCCCTTAGTGCTCGCCATAACCGTTAAAGAAATGGCGAGGTGACGCAGTCAACGCGGCAGGCGCGCAGCGGCTGCCTGTTTCTTGCCCATGGTAAGATGGCCGCCACGCATGCGCTGCGTGGTTTCACTCAACGTTACTAGACTAGGGGTGCTATGCAGGATGCGCCGAGTTTCTCGTTCACCCGAGTTTTACCCGAGTTTGCTCGACGGCAGTCAGTGAACGGAGATAGCGTGAAACGCGCAAAGGCTGCAGGCAAAAAAATTTGTAGACAGAAAGCCGTGTATGACAACATGAGCGCACCCTGCGCAGCACGCTGCTTCCACGTTTCAAGCGCAGACGGCTGCACAACAAAACGCGCCAGCACCGCGTATTGTTATCAACGGATTATCGCAACTTAGCAATACCGTGACTGTCCCGCTGTCTGGCTGCACACTTGCCGTGAGGCGCTTGCCACGCCTTTCCCGGGCGCGTCAAGGGCGTGCCTCCTCTTTCGGCAACTATCTTTATATCCTCGATCGAATGCGAACAGGGTACACCCGGCGCATTCTCGCACCTACGCTTTCGCTCAAACGAATACGTTAAAATACAACAAATAAAGTAACGAACATTTTTATTCGTTTGGAATGCTAGAAATTTCTGATGACAAACGGAGATCGAGCAAATTATTTAATTTTGCCCTTCTTGCCGCGAGTGGCGACAGTGAGGCGAAAGCTTAGAGGCAGATACATTGAAGCGGGTCGTACGCACGAGGCAGTTCATACGGTGAGAAGCCGCCCAGGGGCGCTACAGTGTTATTCTCAATAATGTCTGTGATCACCACTCTTTCTCTATTAGGGGAATAGAAACGCAGCGCCGCGGTACGGCTGTTCATCGCAGGCGCTTTAAGGCCCCCGCTTTAACAACTAAAAACGACACACTAGTCACAACTACGGGAGCAACGCCTGTCGCTGCAAAATGGCGGTATGTAGTACCCGTAGTGACGCAGTTCAGTGAAAATGTACCAATTTATCTTTGTGCGCGAAGCCTCGGTGATGCATTACGAAGTGCGTGTTTCCCAGCGACACGATTCATCGCTGGTCATCGCTTGCCCAGTGAAAGTGCCTCCGAGCGCATGTACGCAGTACTTGAGTGTTTTGTGCGCACCAAGGTGCTTGCGGATTACTTATGCTGGAGCCAGCAGCGATCGCAGAAGGATATCGTAATGACACCGCAGCAATCGCATTTTGGCAGGTGAGGGCTCTTGTGTGCGGTTATGAAATGAGACTTCGAACTGAGGAAGGTGTTGGAACTGTTGAGTGCGCACTGCTTGTGATGAAGAAATTCCATTGCACTGGGTCTAGAAGAGCGAGCGATTCTCGGACGCTGATCGTGTTTACGACGTTGTGGCTCCGATACATCACCCATGACAGAGCAGCCATCTCAAACGACTGCTGCGATACGCACTCCTCAGCATCGTCGTCACCCTCGGCGCATCGACGCCTTGCAAGCAGCTACAGTGACGCGCCGATAATTATTTACTGTGCGCTACGTCGCCACAATGCAGGCAATAAAACCGTGCTGTGGGGCCATCTCAGCCCGAGAAGATATATGCATAAGCCAGCGACAGTCAACACTTTGTTTTTGATAGTAGTGCGCAGTACATCGCCGATGACAGTGCGTTGTGCGTGTTTTATGTCGGTGGTGAATATTGTTGACGCCTCTCAGCTCGGCACCGCGTCGCTGTTGCCGAAAGGTCAGTTGGGCGTGACCCAACCGTGGTGGGTGCGCGCAAAAGAGTTACATGCCTCGCGCGGGGCGTGACCTCTGGCTTTGATTGACAGGCGAACTCGTGCTAAACTCGTACATCGCGAAACCCCTTCCGAGTTCAACTCGGGAACATGGCGGCGGCAGCAGCAGCCTGTGATATTGCATCCAGCGGCAGTATGACCGTCTGGACCCGTTCACGTACATGACCGCCGTGTAGTTTCAGCGTCATTTTCGCCTGTCGAAGACATCAGTGCGCTGGCTGTGTGACGAGCTAGGCGAAGACTCTCCTCTGTGGAGACAGCGTGGCGGGCTTCATTCGCTCACCGTCGAGAGCAACTCCTCTGCGCCCTCCGTTTCTACGGGACTGGGAGTTTTCAGGGAAGCGTCGGCGCCGAGCGTTACGCTGGACGTCATCAAACTACTGTGAGCCTCTGTGTCAGAGATGTCTGATGCGCTTTTTGATGCGGCCGTGCGGAAGCGGTGGCTGGCTTTCCCGAAGACTGCGGCTGAACGGGCATTTATAAAAGAACGCTTCTTACTTCGCGGAAACATTACGAGCGTAGTCGGGTGTGTCGACGGAACGTACGTAGTAATTAAGGCGCCTTCAATGTCAGCGTTACTGTGATTAGCATTGAAGCAATGTCTAGACGCACCATATTGCCAAATTTCTCACTTCTGTGTAGCCGACTTAAATTTTTTGTTACCGACATCACACATGCGGCAGCCTATGATACTGACTTTTTCGCTGGTTGCTGACTTTTTACCGATTGTTCTACTTGTCTGTCAGGGTGCCTTCCAAATGGCTCACTTTTGGGGGAAAGAGGTTAATGAAGTGTAAATAGATAAATGGATAGCACAAATTGTGTGAAGTAACCTGTGAATGCTAATCTCATAAAGAACTTGGGGTTTTTTATGAGATTACATAGTACTTAGTACAAGTTACTTAGTATGCATAATCCTGAATTTTGGTCACGCGTCATCTATCGGCCGCACTATGAAACAGCAAGGCATTGCACAATTCGTTGCAGTGCTAGATGCGGATGTCGCGCCAAGCCGGTTGTGCCTATGCATTTATGGCGAAATGAAAATGCATTGAGAATCTTAGTGTGCTGGCTTGCATGAAGAAAATACTTCAGAGTGTTTGCTGTCTTCACTGTTGGTGCATGTGCCAGTGGTTCGGCGTATTTTCTTTAGGGAAGGGGGGCAGCGTTATTCTGTATGGACAAATTGTATATTTTCGTGTCGCAATGGGGCTCTAATTCTTCAGTAGTAGAACAATGCAGATCCAATGCTCTGCAGAACTCGGTGTGCGTGAAGATGGCGTGAACCACCAAGGCAAAATTACATATCGGGAGAAATGTGGTGCAGATGCCAATGAAAAGTGGGTCTTTAACCCGCCATGATAAAAATAAAGATTGCAGAGCGAATAGACCTTTTGTACAGCTTTAGAGCTATGATTACACAAACTGTGACATGCTCAAATGTGTAAAAGCTTGCCGCAATGCCAAAGTAGGATGAGCGATATGCAGCATATTTTGGCATTGAACATGTCTTGTAACTGCTATTTTTATTGTAAGCATCGCTGTCACGCCTTTCCCTCCGGCACTCCCTTTACTGAAACGCAGCACCGTCTTTCTATTGGTGTCATGCTGATGATGATAACGGCAGCAGTAAGGCTGGTTAATGCTTGCCCCTTTGATTCCTGCGAGTTTAGTGGTACAGAATATGGCACGTGCATACACCTGTGCAGCAAAATTTCACGCTTGTGGTGATTTGTTGGACAGCTAATTCGTGTTGGGACATTTCGAAGATGTGCGCCATTGTGGCTTAATAACTAGAGCATTGGTGAGGTTGAAGACTGGTTGTATTGGTATAGAAGCTTAAAGTTGAATTGCACAATTCGACGGGACACAAAGAAGAGAAATACACACAGCAGAACGCACTGCTGTGTGTGTTACTCTTCTTTGTGTGCCGTCGAATTGTTGCGCGATCCAACTTCAAATAGAGCATTGGGCTTCTTTGGTGTAGGACCGAGGAAGTGTGAGCTATTCGACACCATGCCAGTGCCTTGCCACACAATTATGGAAGCCTGAAGGTTTGCAAACAAAGCTTTGCTTTCAAATCCACCTGCTCATGTAATACAAGCACTGATTGAAAGAACCGTCATGCAAAAATAATGGTGAAATGAATGGCCTTTGAAAATATTTATGTTGACACTAATAACATAATAGGTGCCACACCGGACTCGACAATTGTACTGGACAGAGCAGTTTGTTTCCTATGTGAAACACAAGCTTCCTTTACATGCTGTGCAGATAACCAAGCTCAGTTTGTTTTAACGTGGTACACAACATTCACTGTAATCTGTTTTTGATTCTAAAGAAGTGCCAAACACCACCTCTTTTTCAAGGATCTCATGGGAATATTTGGCGAGACCTTTTTACAGCCCCTCATAATGGAAGTGTGGCCAGCCAGCTTTGCTTGGGTGCCTTTAGAGATTTCTGTTCCTGATCATCATTGTGTGCTATCAAGTTGCTAAAGTCTATGCAACCAGTGCAAGGCATTACGTGATTCTATAGTCGGATACAACTTTAGGAGGCCACAGAATCTGCACTTCAATGGCAGGTGAACACAAGCCTGCACGAATGGGCACACACTCTACACTGACGTCGTGCCACTGGACGCACTAATACCCGCTCATTGGAGAGGGACTATTTCTTTAGACGTGGAGGCAATCGGCTGCTGCGCTTTGGTCATCTGGGCGGGGCCTCACCTGTCTTCTGAAGTTGTATCCGACTAGAGGATGCCGCTTTTCATACAACACAAAAGGACAAAGTGTACAGTTATTTGGCCTATGAAATGGATACATCACAAGTGAGCTATGCATGGGCTTAAGCTGTGTGAAAATTAGTACATGCAAATATATGACATTGTTAAAGAATACGTGGTATCGAACATGCATGTAATGGCACGTTTAAATTGGGGAGTGTTGCATTCATATGCACAGTCTCTAGGTGATATCATTATTAATCTCGTGCCGTTTCCTGTCTTTTCATTGTGAAATACACACACTGTTCATCTTGTGGCTAATCAAGACCCACTGTATTCTTGCACATTGAAAGAACAAAGAGCACAATGACGTATATGCTGCATTAGTGTCTTTCTCATTTACACGGTCCAAGAGTGGCACAGGTTGTCTTGCGTCTTTGCCCATTTTGAAGAGACATCAAGTGCATGTTACAAGTGTCCCAATATGCACAGCACAATGTTTACTGGAATAATTTTATTTATGCTCTTGAATAATAAACAAAATAATAAACTCAAAGCTCCTTTAAAGGTGTGTTCTGGGGGCTCAACTGGAGAGCAGTGAGGGCACTGATGCTACTGTTGCAGAGCAGCCCTCTGGACCTTGCCACACTCTCAAGAGCACGTGCCTGGCGCTCGCCTACTGCCACCAGGCAGTTGAGTGCCTCCAGCAGCAGAATGTTTTGCTGCAAAAAAAGTGGATTGTTGGAGTGAATCTACCGCATATAAACCATTATTTACAAATAAAATGCTCATTGCACGACTGGTACTAAATTCCCTTAACTGTGGAATCCTTTAGTGTATGCATAATAAAACAATTTGTCGGGACAACGTTGCTTTATTTTTCATAACGAGTTGTTTTTTTCAGAGCCAATTGTAATGTTTATTAGTGTGCCAACAGCTGAGGTGTCCCCGCACCTTCACGAGTCTCTACTGTCAGCCCCACAAACCTATTTTTGTTCACTGCAAAATCAATGCCGCTCCCTACAATCCCGTCTTATGCGAGCTGATTGCACCCTATGCCTACAAACATATTTTTGTCCCATTACGCAATTTTCTACCATCCTCGGCTGCAGTGCTCTCTCCTTGACATCCGTTCTGTCACGCTTATGTAATCACCTGTTATAAATTGGCAACAAGCAATTGAAGACGTGGATGGCGTGCCCGCTGATTCCATTTTTTTTTTTTCTTAATCTCAACTAGCATATCAGTTGCCACGGTTTACTACGCCACTGTCTTCCTGCCTTAATGCTACCTCCAACAATTTTTGTTATACGCTTTCTGCAGAGTCCTCGACTTCTCAAGTTTCTTTGTTAACCTCCAGGTTTATGTCCCATGTTGCATAACCGGTAGAATGCAATGATTCTAAACATTTTTCAAGGATATCGGTAACGTGGCGATCACGATTCGGGAATGCCTCCCATGTGCTGTTCAACCCATGAAATTTTTGTATAAGTTTCCTGCTTTATATCAGTACCTGCTATTGATACTTCACCTGGATAAAGATACTCTTCCATAGATTCTGCGGGCTCAAAGTCACTGATGAATTTCTGTTATCTCACCAAGTTAGTGAAGGTTACCTTTATCTTTTCCATATTTTCGCGGGCCCACGTGCATGTAAAAGCACAAACACTGATTGGTTCTCAATGCCTTTTTTAAACTGCTGGACATTCAGTTCGTTACTACGAAAGTGACTTAATCCGTGCACTATTATTATGCTAAATATGAAACAGTAGAAATATACTTATCTGCAGTTTGTCGATGTCTCCTTCATTGTGTTGGTTGCGAGATCCATCGTCGGCACCACCTCTTTGTCACATTGTAACTATATCGGCTGTCTTCCTTTTGCACACACTATGCAATATTCGTGACGCTCGCAGTCACGCAGAGTGGAGGAACTCAGCGCACTCACAGTAGCAGCACCGGATAAGTTTTTTGTTCAGGATTGTGCCGTGAACAGTAGGTGCGCGCTGCGATCTGTAAAATCGCCGAAGCTATTGGCAGTCTTTCGGGGTGCACGGAAAGATTACTCACGGAGGCACAGAACTATCGAAGAAATAGTGGTCATAGTCGAGCCTGATCACTACGTCGCGCACTGCAAGCTCGTTGTATGAGTTTGTTTACACTGGGCCTCTTCGATGTTTAGCCGCCATGCTCGCCCGATGAATGTATGTGATGACGCCACCACAGCGTTCCCTCGTGGTATAATGCGAAGCGTACTAAATTACAAATTAGTCGAATACACATTCAGTGTACATCTTGTAAGCTTTAAAATGCTTTTAAACCACGTTAAACTAACTAATAATATTGTGCTAAATGCATTTGTTTTATAACTCGCTTGTGCATATAATGCACTCGGTGGAACGACAAACAAGTGAAAGAAGGCACGCCCATGCACCGACGGTATGATCACGTGAGCCCCAGTTTGTCGACCGCCCAGAAGGCACCGCCCAAGGAATGATAGCCACCCAGAGTGAATCTAGATAAACCAATGAAACTGGACGCTTGTCGAAAGCTAAACTGTATTTGAGTACAATTTGTGCTTTCATCTTGGAGTGTCGCCAGAGCTCGTGAAGATACCGAGTTTCGCCAAACTCGGCGCATCCTGCATAGCACCCTAGCTTCAGTTTTCAAACTCGGCGCCGTTGCGTGGAACCGCCACCCACCGCGCCTTCGTGGCGCTGCAGTCGCGCCCGGCTTCACTTCCTCAATAGCCAGCTGCGCGGGTGTGCCGGACTAAGCATTCGGTGCAGCGTTGTATTCTGTGGTTCGTTGTTGACGGCGAATTTCAGCAAGCATGTGATCCGCGAAACTAGCCTTCGCCGAGTTTGTTAAGAATATCAGGAGACGATGCCGACGAGCTGCGTACCTGGCTGCATAGGCGGCTATAGGAACGATGTCGACAATTCGGCGCGCCACATTTCTTGTGCTCCCAGCAATGCGACGCTTCGCTCGGCGGGGAACAGAGCGATTCCTCGAGCCCACCGTGAACTCCCTGCGAAATCCACGGCACGCGCTCGTGCCACTGCTCCCGATGACTGCGTAGCCGTTCATCATTCCAGCGTAGAATTTCAATTCTGTCGTCGTAATGGGTAGGCCACGTTTACGGGGGTATGAGCCATTGCTTAAGGGAGTATGAAGGAAGGAAATCAACTTTATTCAAGGCCCTGCAGGCCACAAGAGCTTTGGGCTCTCATGGAGTGGGCGTCTCCCACGACGGAACCGGGAGGTTGTTTCCTGGCGGCGTCGTGGACCTGCTGGACGGCCCAGAGTTGGGGAGTGAGTTCTTCGATCGCTCCGAATTGCTTCTTCAAACTTGTGCTTGCCCGGTTCGGAGTTTATGTGAGCTTGCGATCACGGCCAGATTAACTGGTAGACGTTAAGGGATGTATTGCAATTGGTGCAATAAGACTTGTAGTAGAGCTCAGGCATGTAGTGGTGTAGTCAGTTTTGCGTGGGGTATGTGACTGTCAGTAGCATTCCGGTGTAACCGCTTGAGCTCGAGTGAGCGTGCGGTGTGGCGTGCTATACTCTCTACGTTGTAGGCATTAGTGTTTAGTTATTTCATTTTATGTAGAGGGGGCATCCTTGTTCTCCGAGTGGTCGGGTGAATCCGCGCGGTCTGTAAGCGCGCACGCAGCCTTCTTCTGCCGCCTCGTTAAGGTTGGAGACGTCGCCGATATTTGGTCCTAAGTGTGTCTGGAACCAGTATATGACGTGGCTATTAATCTCTTTTTTGGTGAAAATTCTGAGAGCCTTTGCGCAGACCGTGCCCTTTTGGAAAGCTCTGATAGCGGCAATGGAGTCACTGTAGATGTGAGAAAGATTCTCGTCGGTGAGCGCAACAGCGATCGTAACCTGTTCGGCTGTTCAGGCTTCCTTGCAATAACAGTGGCTGCATGTCTTGTGGATCCACGGCCATCCACAACCGCCACTGCGAAAGCTTTGTTTCCCGCGTATGCCGCCGCGTCCACGAAAGCTGAGCGTTCGCGGTTCGCCAAGGCTTGGTTAAGGAGGAATTGTCCTCTTGCGTGTCGTGTGCCCCTGTTATTTTCGGGGTGTAAGTTTCTGGGTATAGGTCGGACCGTGATCTCTGCGCCGATGTCCCGTGGAAAGACCATGAGCCACTAATTGTCTTACGTAACGGATAGATTTAATTTTGAAGAAATTTAATTTCGAAGAATCACTAGCGGCAAAAGGCGGGTGGAGGCTGCTAACCGCGCCACCGTGGAAACTTGAGACATCAAACGCAAGCGACAACGGCGGACTTCGGGCATACCGTCAGTGACGTCGTTCTCTCCGTCGCAGCCGATTGAGTGTCTAACCTCATAATTGAGAAATACTTTCAAGGGACACTAAAGCGCAAAATAAATTAGTTTAGACTAATGAACCATTGTCTGAGAACCCTGCAGGCACTCATTTAAAAATATAGTTAGATTATTAGATGAGAAAATGAAGGTCCAAGTATCAGTATTCGAATTTCGCACCGAAACCCCAGTGCTGGCACGTCAGCGTGACGTCAGGGATTCCATAGTATGTTTTCGCATTTGGGCCGCGTTGGCTGAATAAAGGTTCCCGAAACTTACCATATTTAATATTTGTTTCATTTGGAACACAATGTAGTCAATCTGTACCGCCATATATAGTTAGCAGGCCCTGGAAGATGCCATCAAAATCCAAGACGTCACTGCCCCCAGGTGCGGCAACTTAAGGAGGCGTCGCCGCCCGTATTTCGTTCTTGCGCTTTTTCTGGCTTGCCAAACGTCTTATCCTTGCAAGAGTGGTGTTTTTGGTGTTGTAGAACGGTAATTAACTGATGCAGAAGAAATCATTTTTCATTTTAGTGTCCCTTTATTGAACCCTCAGGATTAACCCAGTGATAAACACAGGGCCACACGTTTCAGCTTCTCTGGTTAACCATATTCACGGAGTGAAACAGCCGAGGCTTCTTTTCTTTTTTTTTTTTTGTGGCTTGTGTGTTTGAAGACTGACCTCATCTTTCTTTTTGTAGCGCTTCTTTGGCGTGGTGAGAAGCTTCGGTGGGAATGAAAATCATCCTACAATCACGCACTTTGTCCGGATCTTCAGGCTCCTGAGCTAAACTGCGCGAAACGTGAAGACGACAGGTAGAAACACACGACATTTAGAAACGCAGCTTCTGCGCTTCGCTGTAGGCGTTTCTTTCTTTCGTGCAGTTTACCCTTCTTTCAGTATGAACCAACTGGCCCGATCAATCTTATTGCTGTAGGTGGATACCGCTTTCTCATGGTATCACCAATTCGGACAGGGGGGAACGCCAGCGAGCGTGAAACACGCGCAAACTGCCCGTCCACACGAGCTCAAGGCTGCGGCAAAGCGTCTGCAGTGGAGCTCGATGGAACGGTGCTGCCATCTGGCGGCTGTCACAGAAGTGGCGATAGCGGCTGTAAGCGCGCGGGCGGATAGTTTTACAACTGAAGCTAGTCTAGTAACGTTGGTTTCACCATTGTACTTGGTTGGCAAAAGCGACCTCCACTCCAGCAGTTGTACTTAGACCTCCTTGATTGTAACATCACCTCTGATTTCGGGTGCCCTGGCCCTCGCGTCGCATTCGAATTTCGGAGGGAATAATGGAATTGTCATGGTTTGATGGGAATGCATCAGAGGGCGCGACATGGTCGGATAAACTCTCCAAGGAATAAAATAGCGCCATTCTTTGAAATCCACCGTCACTGTGCCCTATTTCCCCCTTCTCTTTTTAGTGTTAATTTTCTCTCTATTCCGAGCACCTAGTGGACACCACACCTCACGTAACAAAGCGTGCTCTACATTTCCTCAATTTTAGCTTAGGAATCACTGTGCGCGCATACTTAAAATGGTCGTTATGGCCCGCCACCCCAATGTATCCTCTTTTCCCGAATATGCACCAACATACGTTTGCTTGTGTCGTGCATCTCTACCTAGCACGTTGCTTTCAGATTTGCTAGCATGCGATATGATCCCAACATATCCCGTGTGCGGTTGCCGCTAATGCTTAAGCAAAACAGGCAAGTCGTTTATCTTGCTTTCGTGCAAAGTTAACGTGGAGTGAGAATCCAGTCAATTTGCGTCAGCTTTGCCGCGGTTCCCTCGGCTGATTTCACTAATACGCAGCAAAACAGGCAAGTCGTTTATCTTGCGTTCGTGCAAAGTTAACGTGGAGTGATAATCCAGTCGATCTGCGTCAGCTTTGCCGTGGTTCCATCTGCTGACTTCACTAATACGTTGTACATATCCAACAACTTTTCTGAACACGTACCAAATAGCGCCTCAAGCGGCCCCGGCACATAGCTAGCAAGTTTTCAATGGAAGGAGCGGATTTTTCGCGAATAACAAAAGCTGCGTGGATTATTGAAAAAAGAAAATGACCGACATGTTCTGGAAGACAATCCACACGAGCCAAATACAGAGATAACGCTGTGGCAAAGAAGGAATTTTGTTCTCGGAGCGGTTAAATATTCAGCAATGGAGGCCTATGGAAACGACGAAAATTTGTACTTTATTTGCGAGACAAAAACGGTCCCTGTGATAAAACTAAGATGTCTATCATAATAGCTGCTGCAGCGTATCTAGTCCGGAGACTCATCTATCGATCGATGCCTCTGTCGACTCTCTACACATGGCGTAACACTGCTCCCAAAATGAATTATTGAAACACAGTCGCGCAAGTTCACGGGGTATCATAGAAAACCCGAGCGTCTCACTTGCGCAAAAGTTGGAAGCCGTGGCGGAGTCGTTTCATCGCTGGCACGTATCGTTCCGCGTCATGCAGGCAGCGGTTCTATGCCGTGCTTGGTATTACCATAGAGAAAGGTGACACCTTCATTTCTTAACGCCATGAAGGACTCAGTTCTACCGTCTCCCAGCAGATGGCCGACGCACGGAACTCAAGCTTTGGTTTACTTTCTTTTTTTTTTCAGGAGGAGCTCTTTAAATATTATATCTTCTATTTGGCCTAATAGGCCAAATAACATGAAATGGCCTAATACGTAGCAATTGATTGTTTATAAGTTGTCATCGCTTTTATTATCACATTTTATTCCTTGGACAACATAACAACAAGCATGCACATGTCCTTACGTTACGCTAAAAAAAAAAAAATGCTATCGGGCCTTGTAGCATGGACATATTCAGCAATTCTGGACATTGTACCTTCACCATCCTGAGGAAATTCACGGCAATGCACGTGAGTAATTGATTGGGTAAAGTTTTAAGCAATTTTATTTCTATATAATAGCCGAGTATCAACAAGTTGCAAGTGTACGCGGCAGGAGGTCAGTCCCCTGTAACAACATATGCATTTATGGCGCTTGGTCGGAACACTTGCGGTGCGTTAAAGCAGTGTTTTGGTCGGGGGTGGGCGGGTATGTCACACAACAGGAACAATGGTTTTGCACTCTCTCCGCAGAGGGCACATTGACTTGAAGTAGTGCGAAATTTAAGCCGTAAAGCGATTTATTGCATCTGTAGTTTTCAAGGTAATTGAAGAGCGAGTGGCGTTCAGTCGTTTGCACGCGCATGTTCTTGTGAGGCAACAGGGAAGGAGAGGGAGTGTATATGGGTGTGGACACCTTGAGCGTGCGCAGGTGTCTAGTTGTATTTGCGTGTGCGCACGCGCGTTTCTGTCTCAGTATTTGAATATGTGTGCGCACGAGTGCGTTTATGCGTGTGCGTGCATACGCGTGTTTGTGTGTGCGTGCAGTGCCGTGTGCGTGCGTGGGTACATTGTGTATGCGTGCATACGTGGGTGCGCGCGTGTCAATGTGAATGCGGGCGAGCACGTGTGAGTGTGTGCGAATGTGCGCGCGTGCATGTGTGCGTGCCTGCGTGCGCGGGTGTGTGTGTCTGCCTGTCTGTGAGCTAGTGAGCATTTCGCCGCTTAGACCTACTCTTGGCGATGAATAGAATATAGAGTTTATTTAAACCCATATGTAAACCTACGAGACAAGAATGAATAGCATTACATTGACAGCATTATCTCTTTCTAAAAGCGAAATCAATACAAAAAGGAAACGCAGTTCCCTTACACTCTGTGAAGTGTGACCAGCGAAGCTGGGTATGTGGGCCTCTGAATGGCGAACTGTACGTTGGCCGTGGTGCGACCCGGCATTTCATTATTTTCGGAATCGGCCCACGTATGGGGAGTGCTTTACGCTTGCTTCACCTCCGCCGCGAGTCGGCCCGGTATTGCACTACCTTCTGGACCGGCCCAAGTATGGGGAGTTCTTAACGCCTGCGTCACCTCCGCCACGGGTCGGGCTGGCATTGCACTATCTTCCGGATTTTGTTCGACAAGCGGACACGATAGCGGGAAGAGTAGCCCTTAGCAGCTTTGCTGAAAAAAAAAAAACAAGAAGGAAAAACGCCTCGACCGTCAGTATCGCCGCCCCAGATTTTGTCGCAATGGCACCATCGCCACGGCTCCCTCAGCAGCTACCAACTTGTTCTCTTTCGTTATCTTCCTTCCCTCGGCGGCAGCGCATAGTCTTGATGCCAGTCACGCGCTAAATCTGCACCATCATTGCGTCATGCATCGCTCTTGCGACCAAGAAAGCTTTCGGCGGCACGCGTTCAATGTTATATCAGCACTAAAACTTTAAGTCGGCTTGCCTTCGAAAAAACCGGGCGAATAAATATCGAAAGCGGACTGGCCACATGGAACATGCGCACGGGGTCATACTATTGATGACAACATCACAAAAGGCTGGGTGCGGTCAGGTTGACTTTGCAGGTTTGCAAGCATTAACTGACGGGTTCGTTTGTTCATTATCGCAGAAAAAGACGGCGTTTGAAGTTGCTGGCGCAGTGTGTGTTTGTGGTTCCTCCTTTGTATCCCGTCTTGAAGCGCTGTTCTTTCTTTGACTTTACAGCTGTTCATTTTCAGCGTCAGTTGCGCTTTCCAAGAGCATTTAATTGGAAATGTTTTGTTCGCATAGCTCTTACAGAAGCATTTTAGATCAAAAATTTTGCGCTCGGCTAGGTGATCTCGAAGACGCGCTTCAAGCTGCTCATGTTCTGTAGCCACCCAAGAACAATTACTGAAAGGTTAATTAACGTAGCTTCGTTAATTACGCACACAACTTCTCAACTTACTGCGCATCCAGAGGTTACCAATCTGAACACTAGAATGATAAAATTATGTCACAGTTATTTCTATTGGTATAATAGTTCTTTTGTGCCGTTAAAGCTAGCCGGCATATTGATGGTGCTGTAGGCTTCTTACAAAGCAAGTGTGAAAGCTTGGACAAGTTTTCTTGGCGCTAATCAACTTCATGAGCTTAAGCACATGTACCCAACCGTGAACTTCTGCCTTTATAATCGATTCTCCTACATTATACAAGAAGTACGACAGCGCTACGGTAAATGACACAAGGTGTGCAAGAACATTGTGCGCGCTCCCTATTAGAATTCTGAGCGTTGGTGGCATCAGGCTCGGTTTCCAGGCATCATCACTAATAAAAACAGCTTCCTATGGGAAAGCATTGGATACATTTTCAGTACTTTGTAATATATGTATCAGTGTGGACATGTACGTTATAACGAGAAGTACTGAAATATTAAGCTGAGGGTTTTGCTGCATGTATGTTTTGGCTACCTAATGTTAAGATCTAAAGAAGAAAATACTATGAATTTGCAACAGTTCACGCTGACACAAGTACAGTCACGTGATATATGAGCTCCGACACAGTACCCGTGGTGGAACTGGCCCCTGCACTACAGTGTTACATAGAACCACGAAGTGCTAGTTTGATAAATACTAGTAAATGGAAAGTGTTTCGCTCTTCAATTTTTGGTATGTCGGCGCCGCTGTGCAGTTTTTTTACTACGGGCACTCTGTTTCTGCCAATATTCAAGGGGACTCTACACCATTTTTTTCTTCAGGAGAGGTGAGTTTTCTTCAGCGTCTAACCACTGTTCGAAAGTTATCGGTTAGCTCAAGACGAACCCGCACGTGTTTCTGATATCCAGTATGTTGTCATAGATTCAATAGCGAGAGAGCGTTATCTTATCAGATTCCGCGCATGAAGCGAATACTGGCGTTCATTCTCCTTCACATTTGAGGACCCGAGATTGCGCTGCAATGTGCGAGCATTCCAATCTGATGAACCGATGCCTTGATGCGTAGATCAGATTCAGAGGAAACACTATTTTGCGCGAAGCCATCGTTGTGCTTTGAGTGTTATTTCCTTTTCCAGCGCAAGCGCGCCTTTATAACGAGTTATATTCGTGACTCACTCTTGTGGAACTGTTTTGTTCTTACCATCCCTACAACGTGACTGTGTAGACGTGCTACACTTCACTGAGTGAATACTGGGAAATGAACTTGGACTTTAGTAGCGTGTGCATTTACATATTTAACGTAAACATTTCTTTTTCATAACACTTTTTAATTTAGGAGTCTGTCAGAGACAGCAACCTTACATTAACAGGAGGTCTTAACAATACAGAAAATTTAAATGATTATTAGTCGGCTTTCAGCTCATTGTAAGGAATTTCAATAAAGGTATCCTTATGATAATTGAAGGCTATCCGCTTGACGAGGTTTCATCTGAGTTCCCGCATTGCAACCTGATGCCGACTTGAAGGTGGTTGGTATCGTGGGCCCTTGACATATGTCTAACCGTCAACCAAAGGTTATTCCGAATGTTTCATTTCAAAAGGTGGATTACCCTCCTGCCCTTCCCTCTGGTTCGCAAGCAGACATAAGACGAAAGTGATGCGTAAAGAGCGTCGTTTGACCAAACGCACGAGCTACCGTAACTCATCTCGCTTATATCGCTGTCATTCAGGCTTAGGTAAGACATGTATATTTTAAATCGACCCTTCACGAATACGAAGAGAGCTGCCCGCGACCAGCCCAGCTAGGTTTATTTCAGTTTTTACTTAGTCCTAGCGGCTAATAGTAGCTCCCTGACCAGACCGCTGAGTGTGGAATTGGCAGACAAGGTGTTCTACACTGTCTCGTCACCCACCAAATGTTCCACGCCACTCTGCTGGTCATTCCTGCAACATTGTATAGGCGACGCCCAGCCATTTGCAACACGGCAGCATTGTCTTGCGATGGGAGAGTCCAGGTGAGAGACAGGGTGGTTATGGCGATTAAGACACGCTATATTCTGCAGAAATTTAGGATTATATGAATAAATGCCTTCGTTTATTCATAAAAAGGAGGAGCAAACGTCAGTGGAAGCACGTCTCAGCCCATTTGGGAAATGAGCAGGAGACAAAACGAGGAAAACCTGGAATCCGGGTGGCAGGCGAAGTCGCAGTTTACGGTCGAGAGAATGTAAGCGAAAGTTGGTGTAACCGTTTGAATTCTAGTGTACATGTGTGAGGTGGCGAGTAAATGATTGGAGTCATCGCCCAGCATCCGTCCTTTGCAGGAGTATAAGCACCTGCCGTTCTTGGCAATTAGCGTTTATGAAAACCAATCTTAGCAATCACTTATTCATCGACCATACCTCGCGGCGTATTCCTTAATGGCAGGGTCTGTGAATTACAACTGCGCTGTCGCGACAAGTTACAACAATAACGTGACGCTTACGGTTACGGCTGCCATACTCGTGATTGCGGGAATACTATAAACCTGTGTTTACTGCACAAGGAAGAGAACAGGTAGTTTAGAACAGCGTTTTTCGCCTTACATACGCTCAACGCAAACACCATTATAGCATGTTACGGTGGGCATCTGTTCAACACAGAGACGCGAAAGCAAACATAAGGACGCGTTAGATGACAGGATGCCGTCTTGGGCCTCGTGCCACACATATACAAGCCAACAATATATTAGCAACCATGTTGTCGTTTCTATGCATGGAGGTTATATATTCAACATTCTCGAATGACAGTCCAAGCCGCCGCCTACGGAAGCGCATAAAGCAGGCGGCGGCCATATTGGCACGTGTACTTGTATTGATCGGGCGACACGTTTTACGGCCTAACAAATGTTATCGCACAGCGCGCGACGCGCTTGCATGTGTCGGAAGTTTCTGGAATGTTATCGATGGTTCCCCCACTGTCTGTGACCGAACCTTGTGTAATCTGATTGCATGTGTGCGCGAGGCGAATAATGTAGAACATTGAGGAAGGCGCACGGGTCCCAGCGATTAGTCAGGAACATTCGACGATTGATGTATAAAAGCCGACGCGCTTGAACCGTTGATCTGATTTTCGACCATCGCAGACTGTGTTCGCCGCTGTCGCCGTTCTTTGAGTGTAGCCTGTTTCTAAGGGCACAAGCTCGCCCAATAAAACGCTAGTTTCGTCTTTCTCAGTTTGGCTGGTATTTTTATCGTCACTACCATGTGACATCTGGTGAAGGTGCTTGTGCGTTCATGCACCGAACGCCCCTGCAAAGCCGCGATCCAAGGCCGAAGCCCGAGGACAAAAGCAACATCGCCCAAGACCAGCGTGCTAGCCGCAAACTGCAAGTACTGCCCCTGGAGCACGAACCTCTACCTGAGATGACAAAGAAGATCGTGGTCAAAACAACCCTAATGGCTCCCCTGCGTCCCCGTTATCCTACAACTTCGGGACCCACCGGCCTTCAATGGAGCAGCGACTGAAAATCCAGAATCTTGGCTGGAGACCTACGAACGAATAGCGACGCTCAACAACTGGGACTCCGACGACAAGCTGCGGCATGTATACTTTGCCTTAGAAGACGCCGCCAGAACGTGGTTTGAGAACCAAGAGTTGACCTTGACAACATGGGACCTGTTCCGTAGCGGCTTCCTGCGCACCTTTACGAGCATCGTGCGCAAGGAAAGTGCCGAAGCCATGTTGGACGCCCGAGTGCAGCTATCTAACGAGAACCTTTTCATATTCTTGGAAGAAATGAACCGTCTGTTCCGCCACGCCGACCCGGTATGCCTGAGGAGAAGAAAGTCTGCCTTCTCATGCGGGGTGTGAAGGAAGAACTTTTCGGCGCAGTGATAGGAAGCCCACCGAAGACCGTAGAAGAGTTCCTTCGCGAAGCCTCCAGCATCGAGAAGACACTCGAAATGCGGAACCGGCAATTCAACCGCCGCACGACCTCTACCAATTACGCAGGAATTCAATCACTGGCCACCCACGACCTGCGCGATACTGTCAGAGTGGTCGTGCGGGAGGAGCTAGAGAAGCTGTTCCCATCACCCAGGTAGCACAAAAGAGATACGTAACGTTTTCGTAGCGTTTATCCAAGACGATAAAAACGGGTTAAAGAAGACACGAATGAGAGAACTTCGGCGGGAAAACGTCGTATATCTCTGCTAATGCCCGGCTTAATTACTTTCTTGAGACGATCTAGAACAGGTCTGCAAGACGTATTCGAAAAGCTGGTCTAGAAATAGGATTGGGAAAGACACAAGTAATCCCTTTGGCAAAACTATTCGTAACCAATTTCTAAACGTTTTTAGGACGTTATCAAAAAGCTGGTCAAGAAGCGGTCTTCAAAGGTTTATGATCATCTGAAGCTAATTTTCGCGGGTGACGGGCGCGATCAGACATCGTTGTTCAAAACAGGCGTTTAGTTTCGCCTCACGCGACTGGCCTATGCCGCGCAGACGTCGTCAGCCGCCCCCGTTGGCACGGCCTAGGCCAATCGCGTGAGGTGAAACTGATCGGGCGTTTCGAACAACGATCTCCAATCGCGCCCCAGATGAGTAGAAGCGTCGGTGTTGACTGTAAGAGCCACGGCGCAGTGCGAAGCACTGTTCCCCGCATGGCCGGCGCATCCTCTACCAAGTCGCACGAAAATGAGCCTGTTAGGAATAATAAATCCTTAATACCGCCTTTAGTAAGCTACGATGCTTACAACCACAATGGGAATGACATCCTGCAAAGAACAAATTGCCACGTCTTGGCAGGTGGCCAGACCAAGCCCTTCATGCCAAGAGTGCATGAAATGAGAACATTGTGACAAAGCAAAAACACTTTATTAAAATGTAATGCTTATGCAAGGTTCGAACAAACTGTGTGAGAAATGCAAATAGAAGTAAAGGTACATCAACAATGACAAAAGTCGCAGAAAGGATTCGTAATGAACTCGAAAGTGAACATTCACTAGCACATAAACAAAATTCCAAGTACACATACAAAAATGAACAGAAGAACCTGGAGTGGACTAAAGTGTCTAATTTATCATAGTAAAGTGCACGTGCTATTAGATGCACTAGAGTTATGCAGAAGTGACATCGGAGCGAATGGAAGAAGTAGACAGAAAAATGCAAGAGTATGAATCGGATTGTAACTGCCTCGAAGTAATGTTACCTATCACCTAGAAGCTTGAAAAGAGCAGAAAAAGAAATACCACCGCATACCATTCCTGTGACAGAAATAAAAAAAAAGGGAACAATGCAAAATTGGAAATATTGCCTTTAGGATATATCAAAGAAGGTAATGGCGAGAAAAAATAACCATACAAGAAAAAAGAAAAAGTGAAATTAGTACAGAATACTTAAACGGGGGATTCAGTGCAACAAGTGAACACTACTGTAGTACAGCGAACGATGAGACAGTAATGCTGCATCTTGCCACTCCAGAACGTGAGAAATGAATATGCAAGCCTCATATTAGAAACTTACATAAACATGGAAATAAACTGGAATGCACTGGAAGCTGCATTTGTGTAACAAAGGAAGCAATGGTCATAATAAATAGTATGTGTTTTATTTAAAAAGCCCTTTACAAGAGGCAAAGTTGTACCTCTCTGGCAAAAACAAAGTTGCAACGAATAATTTGCAAACCAGCAAATACATTAATTAGCACACTGACATGTCACACTTTGCGCACATCTCCAGTCTCCTAAAGTAAAAAATAAGCACTCTGAATGAGAAAAACGTTTAACACATGTAGCCCAGAGCAAATTCTTTGCCAGTTCACTCACGCTTTCACATCCAAAAACATTTGCCACAAAGTCCAGGCACAGTTCCACTGATGTTTACCAATTCACCCCCACTTTCACGTCCAAAAATATTTGGCACACAGTCCAGGCAGAGCTTCATAGATAAACAGCTTGAGAGCACCCTACTGATTATTGTGCAGTCCCGCTGCTGGAAATAGAACTGCCGCACATGTTGGTAGTGGTTTCAATGTAGACACACTTGCTGCCCTGGACAGGTATGCTCAGATATCTGCACTGGTGCTCCATTTTGTCGAAGTAGACACATTGATGCACTACGCTGGTAATTGAAATGTATTGAATGCACAAGTATTGGCTTCACCAGAGAGACTTGCCCACATACCACCACTGGCATATATATGCACTTGCTCTTCACTCAGTAGCATTGAACTTAAAGTGTTCCCTATGTGGGAGCCATGTGTAAAACCGGTGTCACACGACCACTCTCGATCGCGATCACGCCCGATCCGGATCGAAATTATCGATGCGACTGGCTCACTCTCGTTGCTTGCGCAGAGGAGCCAATCACGACCGAGAAATTCGATTTGTAACGGACTGGATAGCGGCTAAAAGAGCCCCGTGTGAAACCGGTATCAAATAATGCACAGACGTACGCTAGGAAAATGTGTTGCACAAGGACAAAAAACTGCGGCATGCCCTGTTGTGCGAAGCGCGCGAACAGAACACATGTATATATATATAAAAAAAACTGCGAGAGCGCTTCGCGAACTCCATGCGCACACATGGCACCCGCACGAACTCGGCAGGCCGCCGTAAAGCGCGAAGGGCGCACAGCGTACATTCCGACATATGTCCCAAACTGCAAACAATCGTACTACCTAAAGCATACAAGTTATTTCATACCAAGGGCATACTCGACTCACGTATGCAGTATCCACAAGCGAGTTATGCAGCGTACATGCTGTATCCATTCGCCAAATAGTAAAATTGATAACAAGCACAAAGCTACAAGGGACTCAATACATTACTACCATTTGAGGCGTCAAATAAAATCGAATTTGGCCGTATCATTTACTGGACACAATATATGGACACATGAGGTACGCGGTAATACCATGAAATACCCATCACGTGGGTAAAGGGGGTGAAAACACAATCGAGAACCTGAAGCGCAAACGATAAAAGCACGGTATGGTGCACGCAAAATTCTGTCAGTGCGCTGTAGCGCGAGGGAAGAAAATAGGGCGAGCACTTGACCTCACCTTTTGGGATACCGCACTAGTACTGAATCATTAAAAAAAGAGCCTGTTTGAACCAGTTCCCTTGTCTGCAACACTCTTGCTAAACGGGGGACTAAAATACCACGATGACGGCTCTATTGCGGAGATCGGCAAGGTGCGCACAGACAGCAATTTTGCCGCCTTTCTTCGCATTCTGCAAAATGCTTTCTTGTTAGGATCACGCATAGCGGCCGACCCCGACGCTAGGGACACACAGGCACGATTTCGTCCCTCTAACTTTCGTCATTATACTGCCCTTCACGCCTTAATTACAGCGTCAGTGAAAAGGCGCCTCACATAACACGACAATGAACTTGAAGAGCTGATTAGTGCCCTCCACTACGCGCCCTCCAATTGAAAACACTACTGATTTCCAAATTAAACTACGCAAACAGATCGCACAACCCAAACTAATCACAGAACGTCGTTTTCTTGACGGCAAAACCCTGCAACACTTACATGAGAAAGGGCAGCGGCAGCACATTCAGAACAGCCGCTATCATACCACAGCGCAATGCAAGTGCGATAACGCTATTATGCCCGGCTCAAATAGATAGCACAACCCAAACTAATCACAGAATGTCGTTTTCTTGACAGCAAAGCACTGCAACACTTACATGACAAAGGGCAGCGGCAGCACATTCAGAACAGTCGCAAACAGACCATAGTGCCATGCGAGTGCGATAACGCAACTATGCACGGCTTCACGAATAACATGGCCACCTTGGTCACATAACAATTGAAAACACTACTGATTTCCAAATTAAAACCACACAAACATATTGCACAACCCAAACTGATCACAGAATATCGTTTTCTTGACAGCAAAACACTGCAACACACACATAGCGAAGGGCAGCGGCAGCACATTCAGAACAGCCGCAAACACACCACAGCGCAATGCGAGTGCGGTGACCCGACGACGCCATGACGACGCGACTATGCCCGGCTCGGCCGGCATCACCAATCACGTGGCCACCTTGGTCACATGATTTGACGACGGTATCGCCACCTTGCGCAAGGTTGGACCGCGTTGATGGGTTGTTAAATATTGTAGAAGCCGCTAAAGAGGCTGACGCGCCGTGGCGTGGCGTTGGCGCCTTGAGTCGTTTTCAAAACGTATTTACACCTCGTTTTTAAGCTGCCTGGCTTCCAATGTTATCAAAACGTATTCACCCCTCGTTTTTAAGCTACCTTGTTTGGAACGTCTTTGATGCGTCGATTTTGGTCAAAAATCCGTTTCAGACGTTGAATCCCTTAATACGACGTTTTCAAGACTTTGTGTGCTGCCTGGGCATCACAGCCTCAAGTGGCTTCGATTGCTGACGCCGTACGTCAGGAGCTCCAACAACCCCTGAATCACCGCACCGGTGTTCGATGCCGACGTCGTCGAAGAGCAGTAGCCTCCTCTTGGTGCGCTAAATTGTCCTGCGCCATTCAATTGAGGATCGCGAATTCCTTCCGCACCCGCGGGCAATGCATTGGTGAGGCCTTGTGTACACCGCTGCCGTTAGGGCACTTTAGAACATCTGTGCCGCAGGTGTCTTATGAATGAGACTCAGAGCACCACGGGCACACGACGTTGTGCACGCAGTCACCATTTACGTTACCAGTCTTGCAACACTTGAAACACTAGAGGGGCTTCGGTACGAATGGTCGTACTGGATAGCGCGCATGTCATACTTTGACGTGGGAAGAAAGGCTCTCTCCTAAAACAAAATTTTCACACAGCGTGTATTTCACAGTCTAAAAATCCTCGTAATGAAAGTTCCTTCTGTCGTTGGTTTGATCTGTATTGGCAGGTCGTCATTCGGGATGGCAATGTAGACGTCTTAAGTGACACCCGCAGTGCCATAGCGTCCTGTAGGGATCATTGGTCACACCTTTACATGGTCGATTTCAGTTATATTACGTAGGCCTTGTATCGCGCTGCAGTGTAACACATCAACAGCCAGGACACATTTGCGCGAGTTCATTCTAGCATCTTTAATCTCATTTGGTGCGATTGCCTCGAGCAACGAAGAAAGTACCTGCCTCTTTAGGAGCCGCAATTTAGTCGCCGGGTCCGCGGGCGTGACGAACACAGTGTACGGCCAGCGCTGCGGTGCACTCTTCATGGTAGAAGCACTAGAAAACGAGGATGCCTGCAGTAATCTCCATTTTGCTGATCTACTCATCACGACCTTGAAGTCGTACAACGAGTCGTAGCTATCGGAGAATAACTCAGTGGCTTCGCAGTCTATATCACTTCACGCACTTCCACGTTTCCTGGACGTTATCCGACCTCATAGGTGCGGATCAGGAAGGTCCTTAGAGATCTCTTCATCCATTGCCGCAAGGAGGGAGCTGCAGCTCCCAGAAATGCAGGCAAAGAAAGCGAAAAAGGAGAGACAAAGGTACAAGCGTTCTATCAAAGAATCAGATGTGCATTTTACATGGCACATGCGTGCTGCATAGCGTCAATACGTGCAAGTTTTGCATTACGCTTCCATATCATTGCACCATGTAGAACGCCATGTAACTCATGCACATGTAGTGATACATGGAAGTTAAAGAAGGTTTGAGGAAGAATATGTTTAGGAGATGTGCACAAGAATTCTATAAAAAATATACATTGTGTACCTGAATAAATCAAGCTAGCTGGGTGACCAAGTTACCGCCAATTTTCAAACGGGATGCCAATAAATAATCAACATCAATGTCATCGTATTGTGCCAATTGCGTTGCAATGTGATATTCGCTCCACATAGCGTCCATACGTGCGCCTTTTGCATTGCAGTTGCATGTTATTAAACCGTACAACACGCCATGTAGCAGCTGCACAGCTAGCAGTGCAAGGTAGATAGAGAAGTTTCGAGGAAAGAGAAAAAGATTATGGAGATGTATAGATATTGATGTAATGCAAAGCATGTCACACGTACCTGATCAATTCAAGCAGGATATGTGACCGTCGTTCACCATACCGTTTCAAAGGGAGTGCTATTAAATCCGCATCATCGTCATTATAATCGTATTGTGTCATTTGAAATGCGCGCCGCGTAGCATGGATGCGTACAAACTTTGCATTGTAGTTCCGTTATATTCTACTAGGTGCCCGACATGTAGCACGTGCATATGTCAGTTACATGCTGCATGTATATAGCAGACCCTGGATGTAGCAGGCTATGTGGCTATTTATCCCCATCTCGTTTCAAAGGGGATGACATCATTATCACCGCCATCATCCACAGCGACGTACCCTGCCAGGGGTCAAGGGATCTCACTTGTGCGCCACGTAGTCTAGGTACCCTTTTATTGCCTTCGGTACACGGTATGGTGCCTACTCTCAATGTACGAAGCACTGCTGAAAGAGCGAATCGTAGAGCTACGCCCGTGGCCGCACCTGGGCTACATCGGGCTCAGAAGACCGTTGTGCAGAGAGCAGGACAGCCGTAGCTCGCCGTCGACGCCGGGTGGATAGTTCGGAACGTTCTTGTGAAAACGGCGCGAAGATACTTCGCCGCGAACACCTGTTTGGCGTGGTGCCGACAGTGGGGTTCCTGTGTAGCCACTGCCCCAGCTTACGTTCTGACTGTGCTGCGTGTGCCAAGCAGGCCTGGGACTTTTTATCATGGATCGAGGGGTCGTCTTACTTGTACACTTCGTTCATTGGTTTATCAATTATTTCGAATTGCGTAATACATGCATGAATAACGTTGTGGAAAATGCGCGCTACGTGTGACATCCCAAGCCAGTTGCAATACATAATATCACACGCAGTGGCGTGCCAGATACTGTATTTCATGCGCGAATTTCATATGCGTATGTGCAAGCGCCTTCATAACTGTTCCCAGGTCAAGAAAAAGTACGCACAACATTCCGTCGTTAGCAAACAACGAGAGCTTTTGCTACAGCCGTAACCACATACTACGAACGTCTACTTTAGGTGATTAGTCCAGTAATGACCTATTAAGAAGTTGTAATGCCCTCGGAGAGCGTGCACAGTCAGTTAAAAGCTGTTACTATCATTAAGTGCCACCGAACACTGACAATACGTACTACCGACTTCCTACACGCTATGCAACGACGGCTACGCCGGCTTGCGCTTTTTACAAAAGCACCATTACGGCGACGCGCTCCATTTTTCAAGAGCCACGTCAACGCCAGAGATCGTTTCTGTAACGCTTCGGTTTCCGAAGAATTCGCTTTGCCAGCAGTGACTGGTCGCCGCCTAGGTGACACCATCGTCTCGGGGCGCGCTCGCTTATTATGATGACGTCAGGCACATATCAATCATGTGGAAACCGAATTTGTCGTCTGCTACGAAACGAAGTGGTGTGAGATCCTCCGTTGTGATCCGAAGCGCGCAGTGCCACAGAGCCTGTGCGTCCTGTGTGCACGGGTGAGATCTGCGTTGCGGGCTAAACGGCGTCGATGGTGATACCTGTGGCACCTGTGTTAGTGCTTTTAGCGAGCGCCCTTTAGGCACAATAACGGCCTCGACATCGACATAATGCATTTGACATGGGAGAAAAAGAATGCAAGAGGTAATTGAGGCTCTCCAGAGGGAATGTGCGCAGCTTGTCCCAGGAGACTGAGGTTGTTAGGGAACCACAACGCACTAGCGGCTTTGATACTGTGGTGAAACTGCTGTGCACTTTCCAATTTTTGGCGACTGGAAGTTTCAGTATACATATATATATATATATATATATGTATTTGCTGAAGCCATATAAAAACAGTCAACAAATACGTGGGTGAAATTCCCGAAGACGACATAGAAAAATGCGGTCGTCAAGCAACGGTTCCTCGAAAACGGCAAGCCAGCGTACGACGTCTCCACTAGTGGCACAGGAATTTGTAACGCCCAATTCGCTTTAATTAAACAACGATTTGCAAAATATGTTAAATAATAACCCCCTCAAACCTTGGCAGATAATTCACCTCAAACCAGTAGCATCTATCACTCTTACTAACGACTCTGGAAAGGTTATTTCAGACGCTGAATGTGCCGATGCTTTTAACAAGGCCTTTTAATTTGTCTTCACTAAGGAAGTAGAGATTTCCTTACCTATGTTTTTATTTCAGATCACATCTTCTATGCCTGAAATCAGCTTTTCTGTTGCTGGTATCTCATCCCTCATCCAATAGACCAACTTGTCATTGGCATCTGCACTGGACAAGATCACGCAAAACTTGAAATATATAGGTCACATTGCTTCGGCTTATATTGTTTTATTATTTTCGCAATCTCTTTCAACAGGTATCATTCCAGATGGCTGGAATGTGAGAAAGGTCGTTCCCATCTTCAAAGCAAGTAAAAAAAACGCACATCTGAACTACCGACGAATTTCCTTGACCAGCGTACCTGGCAAACTCATGGAATACGTCATTTAGTCTTACATCATATATTTCCTCGACTCCCATAACTTCTTTCACCATTCTGAATAAGGGTTTCGTAGGGGTCTCTCCTGCGAAACACAGCTTACCACCTTTGTTCAGGAACTTCATGCTAACCATCATAGGATAGGATAGGAATAACTTTAATAAAGTGCCGGCAAACGACGATTTAACGAGTCGTGACGCTGGCCAAGCGTCGACCCGGGGTTATACTCTACTCTGCACTAGCCCCGTTGGGCCCGTTTGTAGTGGGTCACGAGGCTTGTGCTTTTCGAGCGCACCCCGGGCCTGCTGGACGGCCCATAGTTGTGAGTCCTTGTCTGTAGACTGCAGTGCACTTTGAAGTTCTGGCGGGTAAGTCTTGGAGGTAGCTGCCGTCGGGAACCTGGCACAGTCCCACATGATGTGCCATTGGTCCGCCGGACCCGCTGCACAAACACCACACAGCCCACTCGGATAGAGCTCTGGGTGAAGCATTGCGGGGGCGAGGAGTGACGCGGTCTGTATTTGTCTTAGGATTACGGCCTCCTCCCGACTGAGTGCCGGGTGGGGAGGCGGCATTGTCCGTCGAGCTAAGCGGTAACACTTGGTTACTTCGGCATAACCATCGGCATGCTAACCATCATGTTAACGTGCAAACTGACTCCTTATTTCTTGACTTCGCGAAAGCCTTTGATAATGTACCACAAAACCCGTAATTTTAAAATTCTACTTAAACTTGCATCCGAATGGTACTAAATTGGATAAGAGAATGTTTGACTAACCGTTCACAAGGACAGTTTATGAATAACAATTAATCCAGTCCACTTCCAGTGTCATCGGGGGTGCCTCAAGGCTCTGTCCTCGGAAGTCTTCTGTTCCTAATATGCGTTAGCGACCTACCTTTGCATGTATCTTGTAATGTCCGCATGTTTCCTAACGACTGCGTTATTAACCGAACCGTTACTAGCCCATCTGACCATATGATTGTACAACAAGATCTCGACCACATAGTACAATGGTGTGATGACTGGCTAATGTCCCTAAACCCTACTAAATGCAAGCTCATTTCCTTTACTCTTCGTCAAAGTCCCCTTCACTTCACTGATAACATAGCTAATGTCCCCGTTGAATCAGCAACCACTTATATATATGTTAGAGTTACCTTATCTAATAATATGTCTTCGAACACGCACATTGTTGAAATAATGTCATCAGCGAACACAACTTAGGGTTTCTAAAAACCTCAATTACGTAACGCTCCGAGACAGTAAAACTACTTGCTTACATATCATTAGTGATGGCTAAGTTACAGTACGCATCTCCCATCTGGAACCCGCCCGAAGTAGATCTCACTAATACCCGAGAATCCATTAAAATCGTGCTGCTAGATTCATTCATGCTTCGTATTCATATGAAATGAGTGCTTCGTTCCTCAAAGCCGATTGTGACTTATCACCTTTGTCCTGTCGCCGGCGCATTGCAACCCTCTCTCTATTTCACAAGTTCTTTCATTCACCACTTAATTGCGCTCCTTAAATTATCCCTGCAACTCACATATCTCATCGCACTGGTCATGCGTTACGAGTTTCTTCCCTCGTCTCCGCACTAAACCATTTTGTGCTTTATTTTTTCCCAGAGCAGCAAAAGACTGGAGCGGCCTTTCTCGCAACATCGCCACTATCACCTGCCCATCAAGTTTCATGCATAGCATATCAAATATAGCATCACACTGATCGTTGTGTCAACAATATTCTGCGTAAAAAACCCACCCCTTATGTATTACCCCCTCGGGGGTCTTTGAGGAAATAAAAATAAAAGGACATGAATGAAACAAAATACGCCAAATCACTCACCGCCAGTACAAACACGGGGAATGTGGGAGATGGAAATTCAAGACGATGAACAAAACGAGAACAAGGTGAAAGCAGGAGCCAACGTTTCGACAAGTGGGCTTGTCTAGTTCAAGGCTCACATGACGCCAGTATGTCACACACACGTTTCATAATGAAAAACACAAACCTCATGAATACAATACACAAATAAGTTTTTTTTATTTTACAGGGAACGTCCATAATTTGGTAAATCTCCCTTGATTTGTGGCGTTCTTGTACAGAAAAAAACCTGCGCGCCGATTGGCCTCTATCCTTCCTCTCGTTTTCATTATGCCAGCGGACCGCCCAGACAATACGTCACCGCCAACCCGAATTCTTCAAAAACCGAGACGTTACAGAATGCAGGCCCACAAGTCTAAGTGTATAATGCTCTTGAAAAGGACGCGTGAGGGAGCAGCCAAGCTATTACACGCTTTATATATGACGCATTTCGGTGGCGCCAACAGTGTGTGCCTCTAAGAGTGCTTAAACGCTAATCGCATTAACGTCGATATTCGCCATGCAATGGGCTCTATGGAATTTCTTTAAGTGTACGACATATTTAGTCATATTTGTGTAAACGTTTCGGTGATTTTTCCAGCGTGGTAATACACCAGTACGCGCGTACACAATTGCAATATACCATGGACTTAGCTAAAGGCTCAGACAGTTTCTTTAGGTAATGTATATTTTTATGTACAAAGAAGCCTAACTCTAAAATAATATTTCATAAGTTCGAGCACATATTATCTGTTCGGTGGCCGGGATGGAAGTACGAAACAGATTGCAGTCGCTTATGGGTTCTGCAAATCCTAAGTGTGCTGCACAAATCAGGTTCCTAGAGCACCTTTTTCGAGAAAATATTCTGTTGCTTTTTGATAATGTGTATAGCCTCAGTTTCTCAAACCAGAACGTTCGACAAAAAACATGTACGTCGGTTGGGAAAGCGGTGCAGAAATATAATATTGTTGTGTGTTAGGAGTCTTTTAGCCTTCACATAAGTGTACCATTGATTGAATGGACTGAGTGATTATCTTATTCAATGTATCTCATTAATGTTCTAAAGAAACACTGCAGATCTGATAGAAATATTGATTGGAGGAACCTTGAATTCTGTTCACAACCTTGGGATCTTTAACCTGCTTTTAAGCCTGACTCGACTATGCAGGGTGTCATTCCATAGAAAGGGGCATGCAGCCGTGACAGCAGGCATCTAACGAGTGATCATTGTGGTCTATTATGAAATATTTCTTCAAATCTGGCGATAACTACTACATTGCAGAAGTGGTTTACAGACACGTGCTTTCTTTATGTATTAGTAACTTTACCCGGCCAGCAAGGCACTTCACAATTCCATTTCGATTGCTGTAATTACTTCAGAGATACGAATTTAAAAGAGAACTATGGAATACTGTAAGATGTGCTTGCTGAACATAGGAAAGGGCGTCCACTTATATACTTAGGCACAGAACGTGCCTAAGTTTGTCGTTATGCACTGCTGCCGGCCGGTGCTACTGCGGCTCTTACTGCAGCGTGCTGAACAGAACTCCATCTTTTGCGATATAGTGGTGAATAATTGGATCGCTAAAGAATGATTTAAGGAAGCTGAACTTACCAATTGTCGACCCATACGTCGTCAATACTACAACCTCGATATGAAGCCCATATATACCATTTTCTAATGCGGTTGACTGAGTCTACGACTGAAATACGATCAACCCACATGGCAACCTTAGCCCTTCGCTCAAGCTGTCACCTTCCCAGCAGTAATGTGTCCACTTAGCGCAGACGCCCGCAGTTCTCCAGAGCAGCTGCGGAAACGTCTGCCATCTATATCATGGAGGTAAGTAATGGCATCATTTTCCATCTACGACAGCTGCTGCAGTGGCAATAATTCGAGCAATCCATACAATCTTTGGTCGCGTTGCATTTCAAGCTTAATATAGTTGCCAACGTATCGACAGCGTCATGACAGGAGCGGAAAGTATGACTCTAATCCTCATCGCAGTCACTCATATGCTACGGCCGTAATCGCCTGTCATTTGTGGTGCAGAATGGATTTTTGGTCCACAAAGAGACTGGAACACTGTGTCCACATATCGGAGACAATGTGGATCGTGTTCAGTCACCGCCCAGATTTGTAAGCTTTCGCAGCAGTATTCTCAAGTTTTCTTTATGGAAGTACGGCTTTCTTGGCTTATTCATAGCAGACGCTGTTCTGCGCATGTTTCCTGCTTTCTGTTGTATTTCATCATCATAAGTTTACCGACCACATCAAATAGTCGGTAAGCAAAATGTGCATCTGTTACATGGCCAAGCAACGGCAATTTCGCGTGTTCTTTCCACGACGTACAAACAGCTCGCAATGATTGTTCCGTATCAAGAACAAAGAAATGCGCTGTCCAGGGGCCACATTCTGTAACGGTTGGCTTCGGAACCGGTTCGCTCTGGGTGTTTGGGTTACGTCATTAGGAGAAAGAGTGGAACGTCGCGGCCGAAGGGGGACTAATGAACGAGTGGCGTCCTGCCGCAAGGTCGCGTCATCATTTTTGTTTGTACTTTGGGGGCGATATAGTAATTGAAGGTTGTTGCTAGTTTAGTTAAGATATATTGGCTTGTGTAGAACATTCACACATTTAATTTCCAGTGATAGCTGTGAGCTTCCGCTGCGGACAGTCGTGATTTAGTTTTATCAGCGTTGTTTTATTATTTTTTGTGGCGCTAGGTGATGCGCCATATGTTAAGCAATCAAAGCGGTTATCTGCATTTAGTCCGCGGTTCTAACAGGATTTTGTTTATCCGTGGCTGAGCTTCTTAGGGCGGATGGTCGCGTTGAGAGTTTCGTCCACATATCCCAGAACTTCGACAATCTTGCCGCGGTAAAGGAAACGTTCTTGACTGCGGCTTTCTCCTGCACCGTCAATCTCACACCCATTTTCCTTTTACCTCTACGGCAACGACCCTAGCGACGGCGGTAATGATGCGACTGACTGATCGGTGCGACTACCTAATAGTTTGGTATTCCAGACGCACTGGTAAAAACAACCCGTGGCAAAAACAGAAAAAAAGAAACGTAGCGCCCACTGCACATACGTCGCAGTGCCAGCGTTATTAAATGTTGTGGTCCGCGATATTCTAGCCCGTCGCAAATCCATCGCACTCTGTTTATGAAGAGCTTCAAATTCCTTCGGAACACTCCTTAGCTCAAGCCGAACGCGCCGCGCACTTACCTCTGATCACGTCGTTGTCTTTGGCCAAGGTTCGCCAGGAACACAACCAAACAAACGGCTATCGCGTCTCTCTTCGCTCATAATGATAAAGCCTTTAGCGCTATTCAAAAAGACAGGGACGTGGTAGAGGCGCAGGACTAGCTTCCTGTCACGTCCCTATTTTTTCTAATTGCGCTAAAGGCTTTGCAATTATGACTAAACCGTACCAACTAGCCCAAGAATCAGCCTTGTTGAACTTCATCTCTCTTCGCGCAGGCCAGGGTGAGACTAGCGACGGCCATGGTTGCACTAACAACCCTCGAGCGAACCACTTCTCCGTGGTTCCGCTTGTAGCAGACGACGAGTTTGTTTCCAGATGACTGACAACCTGTGTGACGAAAACAAAATTTGTAGTCACGCCCACCAAGGATGACGACAACGAAACGCCGACCAATGACATTCGTGAGAGCGAACCGGTTCCAAAGCGAAACGTTACAAGTCACGGCCCTAGAACGGCCAGCGTGAGATGAACAGCATGCTTTCTCACTAAGAGTGTATCGCGGCGCTGCAATACCGCCTGCAGAGGGTGCTCAGTTGCATGGAGTTTGGGCGTGAATGGACGTGCTTTTCGGGGCTCCGTGGCGGCGACGAAATCATAAGTTCTTGTGCATGCTTTGAGCTTGCTTCTGTTTATTTATTTGCTGATTTCTTTTGCCTTTAAATAGTATTTGGGTGGTTTTCCTTTTCTTTCCTTTTTTTGTCTCGTATTTCGGGTGCGCGAATGTGCTTCGTGTACATTGGTTTTCTAGGATGGTTAGAGCGTCCTTTCGTGCCACGTGCTGCAATACATGCAGCCGGGTGGGACGTTCAGTGTTTGTAGTTTTTGAATGGTAGCCTGCAAGTGGCAAGGCAAATAGCTATTAGTGGCTTTACTGTGCATGCTTTGGTAGGAAAGTGAAAGCGTGGCCGCGTGGTTCAGCGCGTGCTAGAGCATGTCATACCTTCGGTATCGGTGGCATTGATTGCTTTTGAAACAGTGGTGAGACCTGCTTTGCGACATTTTGAGGATTTGGCTCCTGTGCGTATAGGTTTTTGCTAAGAGGCACTTGCTCTGCATTGATATAGTATTATGGTATTTGCAATAGTAGTAGCATTATTATAGTATTATAGTATTTGCAAAAAGCCGTGCAATACATAGCGAGAAAGATGGGAAAGCAGGCAGTGCGCGTGAGGTCCCTCAAGGCAGATGAGGAGACGGATGAGAATGGAGAGGGCATCGAATCAACCGGCACACAATGTGATGTCGATACTAGCCTGCAGAAAATGGAGGCATTCCAGGAAGAGCTTCTCAAACAGGCGCAAGAGCTCAAAAATGAGCTAAACTGGGAGGGTGATGCACGGAATGTAGTTGAAAAGAAACTTGAAGCAGCCGAGGAAAAGCTGAACAGGGCCGCCATTGTGAACGAGAATGTGCGTGACAATAGAACGCAGACCGCCGACGCGACAGGCGAGGGAGTGTCAGCAAAGTAGGTGCAATGCATGCAGCGTGATGAAGGGTTAGCTGAAAAGAGCGCCACCTACCTTGAGGCTGCCACGCTGAAAAAGCAGGAGCCCAGGTGACAATGCCTCTTGTCGAGTCCGAATCACAAGGAAAAGGACAAAGGGAAGCAGGGTGAGGTAGGAGACAGTGAAAGTGCGATTATCGCCGGCGACTCAAGCCTGGCTGAGTGCTCAAAAGCAATTGTGGAGAGGCTGAAAGGCGATAAAAGAGTGTCGGTAGGGACATTTCGAGGGCGGACACGGGGTTCTGTCATGGAGCGAGCAAAAGAAAAGCTCTGGGAAAGTGCCCACGTGCGCAAACTTGGCAGATTAGCAGGTGGGCTAAATGACGTACTAAACAGGAAAGGGACTGGAGTAGCCCAGCGCTTGGCAAAGGGGGTGGGCGACTTGCGCGAGCTATACCCTCAGGTGCAGATCGCGGTGTGCACGGTGCCGGAGGTGTCTGTAGGTGACAGTCACGTACAAAGAGCCGTAGTGGCTGCTAATGAGGCAATATGGAAAATGAGCCGATATAAAGGCTTCGAGGTTGTCGAAGTAAACAGGGAAGTGAGAAGATGTGGTGGCTTTAAACGAGACAGGAAAATTGGGCAGAGATTGAGGAGCAGTTAAATAGAGAACAAATAGTTATGTATGCGGTTACAGAAACGCACCTGAGAGACTCAGAAGAGCCGCCAGTTATTGAGAATTATGTTTGGGAAGGGTGCAACAGAACAAAGTCGGAAAGAAAGGGAGGGGGAGTCGGAATGCTCATCCATTAGGGACTCAAACCGAAGAGAGTAAATTAAAAATGTCAAGAGCATGTTTGGTTATCAGATACAATGAGTGGGAAAAAAATTTGGCTGGGCGTTACGTATTTGTTGACAGGAAATAATTGCACAGCGAAGAATAAAGAGTTAGTGGAATCCATAGGCGCTGATATTAACGGTTTCGGGAATGGTGCTGAAATTGTCCTATTAGGTGACATGAATGCCCACATAGGGGATTTAGATGGCTATACCGAAACAACGGAATGTCATGCTAGACCTTTGTGAGCAACATAACCTCGTTATCGTGAACACAGGGCCTAAGTGTGAAGGGCAGATCACGTAGGAAGTGGGAAACCGGCAATCGACCATTGACTACTGTCTGATGACAGAAGGAATTCTTGATAAGTTGAGAGAAATGGTCATTGATGAGGAAGGGCATAGCAGCATAGGGAGTGACCATAAACGCATCATTTTTACAATGGGATATGTTGTTGGGAAAGAGAGCAAGGAGCGGAGAATGGCCAGTCCAAATTTGAACGCTGAACAAATAGCAAATATAGTCACTAGAGTCGAGGAAGAACTTGGCAAAAGGCCAAGTAAAGAGTGGGAATATGGTGAGCTTCTAAGTGTTATAACGACAGAAATACGGAAACAGAAACAACATGTTCGTTGGAAAGGAACAAAGAAAAGAAAAGCTGGTGGAACAGGGAGATAGGAGAAGCGGTCGCCGAACGACAGAAGGCATCTCGAGAGTACAGGCAGGCAAAGAAGGCGCAGTTGCCGCAGGATGAAGTAACCAGTAAATGGGAAATATACCGGGAGAAAAAGTCTATGGTTCAAATACTGGTGCAAGCAAAATTAAAAGGTGAAACTGAACATTGCTTGTCCGAAATACGTGAGAAAAAGAAGGCCGCACCTAGAATATTTTGGAACCACATAAAGCTATTAGGCAGGAAGTCAACAACACTACAGCAACATATCCTAGACGAAGATGAAAACACACTGGAAGGAGAAGCGGGAATAAATTACATCCGAAAAATAACAACCTAATCATTCCAAGCCAATGACGACGTTCTTTTCGAAGAAAACAAGAGCGTGAAAGAGACCCAAGTGGAAAAGGAGCTGGTGCTGACAAATTTCAACTGGAAGAAATCGGAAGAGAAAATTCCTAAGCGCACAGCCACTGGGCTCGACGAGGTTCAGGTTAGGCTGATTAATGAACTAGAACCAAAAAGTAAGGAAGCGCTGGTGAAAGCAGTGAAACAAACTTTAAAAGATAGACGAATACCAGACAGCTGGCGACAAAGTAGAATGAATTTAATTTATAAAGGTAAGGGGGAGAAAGATAGAATTCACTCGTATAGACCGTTGACCATTACATCGGTAATATTCAGGGTAGCAAGGCAGGCAATCAAATTAAAGCTTCAAGCATGGGCAGAGAATAACGGCATTTTGGGAGAACTTCAGAATGACTGCAGAATAGGTAGGCGTTTAGACGATAACTTACTTGTTCTTACTCGGTGTATTGAAATATAAAAAGTATAAAGGTGACCATTATATTTGGCCTCTTTAGACATTACAGGAGCCTATGACAACGTAGACCGCCACATTTTGTGGAATATTCTGGAAGGGGAAGGCTTAGGTGACGATTGTCAACAGCTTTTGAGAGAGATTTACCTAGAAAATACCGTTTGAGTAGTTTTTGGAAGGGATGAGGAGCGAGGAGAAAGTTCACATAAACAAGGGACTGATGCAGCGGTGCCCTTTATCCCCGCTGCTGTTTATGATGTACATGATGAGGATGGAGAGGGCGCTAGAAGGAAGTAATATCAGGTTTAATCTCTCATACAAACAGGCGGGTACAGAAATAGAGCAGCAGCTCCCACGTTTATTTTATGCGGACGACATTGTGTTGCCAGCTAACGAGGAAAGTGATTTGTAACGTCTGTCTAATAGATGTGGGCAGGAAGGCGACAATTTAGGTTTGAAATTTAGTGTTAGAAAATCAGGTGTTATCGTATTCAATGAAAACAGTGAACAGACAGTGGAGATACAGGACAAGGAAATACCTCGGGTAACAGAATATAAATACCTTGGTATATGAATAACCGAATGCAATAGATCTGTGGAAACACAGGAAAAAACAATAACAGTGAAGGGAAAGAGAAACGCAGCCATAATGAAGCACAGAGCGCTATGGGGATATAATAGGTACGGGGTCCTCCGAGGTATGTGGAAAGGTGTAATGGTTTAACGCCTTACTTTTGGAAATGCGGTTGTTTGTTTTAAATCATGGGTACAATTAGGACCCGATGGGAACCAAAGGTCAGTGCATCGCTTTGCATTGGGCGCTCGGTTGCGCGAATCCGGTTGCGCGCATCCGGTTGCGATCGGTTGCGCGAATCCGCAGCCCGACAAGTGATTGTCACTTTCTCACGGCATGTGTTTTTTTCGCATGGCAACACCGACGCCGACACGAGGGCGGCAATGCAAGCTTCGCTTGTAAAAACGTGCGACAATTAAGATACTCGCTAATGCGAAATTTGAGCGCAGCTGTAAACGTGTTTTCATTTCGCGACATAGTGAGGCAAATAATTTGAGACTGAAATCACTGCACCGACTGGCAGTGGGCCAGTTTCGACAGCGAGAAGACGGTAACCACGAATGCGCGAACAGTCGCACGAGCGCCTCGCTCGGTTACGCCGAGGGACGGCACAATTAACCCACGAACAGGCGCCTAGGAGCTGCGTTTTAATTATGTGGCGCCATCTACGAGACTTGTGCGGTACTGTTTTCTCCTCACCCTTTGGCCAAACCCTCCTCCTTAGCGTCGCCCCTTGCAGTGTCTTCGCTGTCGCTGTCTTTGAGCCCAGTTGCGTACCGAGTTCACTCTTTCGTCCTCCGCTGAGCTCGTTCGCTTTGCTACACCGAGGGACGCCGAAGCACGCTGATGCGCAATGAAAGAATGGGCACCTAAGATCTGTGCTCTAAATTTTACTAATGAAACTCTAAATAAAGTTAGGGCACACATTGCAATTTGCAAATTGTAGCCAGTGATTTTTCAAATAATATCCACTTGACATCATTTTCAGAATAACAGCTGCTTGGAGATAGGCACCACTAAACTCATTGTGAAAATTCACTGCTCTGCTTGCTTGTTTAACCAAACGCTCTTTCATGAATTGAAGCATGAAACGACTGAAACGCCCATGTATTTCTTTCAGTAGTATAATAAATATTTATTAAAAGTGGTGTACTCCCGGAGATCCATTTCAAGTGGGTACATCCGTGAACATAAGTATACGGACCAGGGATTGCGCGATAAAGTCAATTTTTTCATCTGCCTGTGGATGCAACTTGAAATTGAGGACTGCAGTCCAAACGTGGCTTTGTGAATTTACCACTACATTCCTCGATTTCACTTTGTGCTTGTTAGTTGCTATGAAATTTAGTTTTTTTCGGTGACCCTGTGGTCCGTAGACTTTTGCTCATGGGTGTACGTCTTGCAAGCTCACCGGCCACAATTCGTAGGTTGCGATATCTGCTGTAAAGCAAAGAATTAGGAAGCTAATCGCAGTTTTTTTCTTAATTAGCTGCATATGTGTTTCCATTTGTCGTGCCAGTAACGTCCGGCATTTCTAATAATGCAACTCAAGGAACAAATCATGCTGTCTCCCACTGGTGACATACAAAAATTTTGGAAAACATAGAAATACTTACCTCGTGTATGGGCACTGATGGCTTCAGAAAAAACACAGTGTATAAAAAAAGCGCGTCAGTGGAACAACATGGACAACTTTGACCAATTTTAACTCAAACCATCCTGAATTTAAACTACTATGCGTTTTGCGTGCAGTTTTGCGCATTATTTTAATATGTACTTTAATGTGTGTTCTGATGAAGCTGCCAAATTAACGGAAGCGTTCGCATTGATCGCTGTGGTGATGTTGACTGATTGGCTTTGGCTTACACGAGTTGCCGCTTGGCCAATGATGGAAAGCGTAGCCAGAGGCTGTAGGTCACGACGTGACCAATGTATGCTTCACTGATGGGATGGTATGCTTCACTCAATGTATGCTCACCGGCCCTTTGGCGCCGTCTTCAAAGGTCTTCCCATGCCTGATTTTGAACGTATCTGCAATTTGCGCTCGCGCTAACAGTTGCCACACAAGCGAAGCGTAACATTAGCTACGGTGGATAATAATGTCCATGCTGAAAAGTTCCTGTGAGCATCTTTTTTTTTAAAAAAAAAAAAAACCTGTATCGAGGTTTTCGTTGAATAATCTGATCACATCATCGCGCGTTCTGTGATTGTATTTTTCGTGATTTCTATTTTTCACTCATACCAAGCGTACTGCTACTAATAATTTGATATAATAATTCTGTTAGTGTTTTATTGTTTCCCATTGTATAAGTTACTTGATTGTGCCTCTGTTGTATTTATATGTACGCCCTCCCTGCAACGATCTCGTTTGAGATTGGCAGTATTCCTAAAAGAATAAATAAACGCCACGCGTGTTCCGTTCGCCAGTTTGAGCGTATTCAATCTGTATGTATTCTTTTCGCTGCAGCAAAGGAAATATTTTTCCACCCTTGGCCCGCCTAACAACGAGGACGAAAAACCCAGTCAAACCAACTGGCCGAGATTTCAACCCTTCTGTAACAACGAGGATTCAGCGGAAGAGCCATTCGCACAATAAATGCCCAGAACGCGAAAAATATGTACAAAGTACAGCAATGTGGTACGTGGAAGTTTCGCACGGCTGGAGAAAGCGACCTGGCTTTAAATCACTTCTGACTAGCAGCAAACAGCCAACACAATGCGACAAAATATAAATAAACGAAGAAACGCAGGTATTCTACCAGAATGCTCTAAAATCACTTGGTTCGGGCAGGTTACAACGCTCTCTCATTGTTTCTCAAGTATTACACAATATAAAAAACGATCAAATTACATGCGAAACAGCAGAACTTATTATTCAATGTTTCCATTCGCGTAACTCTATGGAAGCTACTCTACGCCTCCGGATCGCCGAAACTGGGGGAGGGAATGGCAAGTGACGAGAGGAAGCCTGCAAGGCATTCGGGATGAAAAGATACGTTTCTACACTTAGTTTTTTCAGTACTCAAGAAACTAAATTGGAACATCTCGCACATTTTCTTTCAATTTGCTACCAAAACAGTTTTGGACGGAAATATCACAAACATGTTGAACAGCTCAAAATACCTGTGATCCTAGAATTTACACCAGTAGGCACGTCGAACTGAGCATAATAGAATCCGTTGGGTTTTGTGTTTGTGCTATCGTTTGACACTATTGTTGTAGTTCTGCGAAGTGTCATTATATGTGAAAAGTAGCACTGCTAAGCTCGAGGAGATGGGTTCGATCCCCGGTCGCGGCGGCCTCATTTCGATCGGGGCGCAATGCCAAACCCCTGGTGTTCAAACTTAATCCGGAGTCCGCTACTGCGGCTTGCCTCCTAATCATGTAGCAGTTTCGCAAAGTAAGGCACCAGAATTTATTATCTGAGAAGCTCACTAAAATGTGCGTAATACATACACCATAAAGGCAAAAAGTTAATATACCCCCCTCCCAGCTAGCCCCCTCTCTTGCTACGCTTACCATCACCGGAGAAGTACTTGGTCGCTTTCCAGTGGCGTGCTCGTCAGCCTGAGTCGTGAAGATGGCCATTTGTATTTCCGATAAATTTCCGATAAAGGCAACAAATAAATAGAAATTAACGTTAAAATAAAACTGTGGACCGGGGATTCGACCCCAGGAACTATGGTTTCCGAGACCAGCACGTTCATCCATTCAGCCGCTGTCTTTTTTTTTTTTTTGCTTTATTGCCGAAGTTAGGCTCTGTCGGTCGATGGTGCGCACGATTTTAGATGGGATTATATACGAAGAAGTACGCACGCGGCACATGCACGTGCCTTCGATGCTCCGTCCACTTCCTCTTCTATAGGGTCCCGCCCACAACAGTCTGCCATGATTTCCAATGCGAACGTAGAGCGTTTACGCTATCGCGTTCCACTCTTAAAGGGAACTTTAAACGTCTTCAATTGGTGTGCTAGCTGTGATATGCTCATCCATGTCAATACTCACGTCTACTGACGCTCACTCATTCACCTTCATACTCAGGTCTACTGACACTCACGAGCACTTACATTCATACCATCATTCACACTCATATTCAGAGTCATCTCAACTCACATGCACTCACTCACATTCACTCTCACCCACACTTAATAACCCAGGTTCACGCTCACCTCCACTCACCTACGTTCACACTCACGTGCACTCACGTTCACACTAACCTCCACCCGCTCACAAACGCCACGTTCACACTCCTTTCCACTCAAACTCACAAGTACTCACTGCTGTTCCGACTCACCTACAGTCACTCACTCACGTTCACACTCAGCCGCGCTCGCACTCACTCACGTTCGCACTCACCTGCATTCGCACTCACAGGCACTCACTCACGTTCACACTCCTACTCACACTCACAGTACTCAATCACGCTCACACTTACCTCCACTCGCACTCACAGTACTCAGTCACGTTCACACTCACCTCCACTCAGACTCACTGGCACTCGCTCGCACTCACAATCACCCACGCTCACACTCACTCTCCTCCACTCACACCTACTGGCACTAAGTCGCACTCGCACTCACTTTCAATCACACTCACTGGTACTCACCTCCTCCCACACTCACTGTCACTCACTCACACTCGCAATAACCTCCGCTCCCACTCTGGCACTTACTGGCATTGCCACTCACGCCTTGCAAATGAGTGCGAGTGAGTGCGCAACCTATGGTGATATGACTTAAATGACATCAGCGAGCAGAAAGAAAGGGCGAATTAAAAGACCAACAATGTTTAACAGGAACCACGTACAGAAAAAAATGTTATATATATATATATATATATATATATATATATATATATATATATATATATATATATATATATATATATATATATTTCGCTCCATCAACGTATCATTAGTTTGCATTACGTCATAAGTAAGTCGATTGTACAGCTCACGGATTTAATTGTGGCTGCGCAGCAGTACATACAAATGGTCATAGAAGTCCCGACGGCTGCGATTCACTAGCAGGAGTTTCTCTAACAAGCGTCGTGAGAACCGGTGCGTGGCTCTTGCTTTACTTCTGTGAAGCTTACGTTCTCTTCTGCACTTAGGGACACTGTTATTATGGGAGCTGCTACTATTTAGAGTTACCATTTGAAGAAAAATAAAAACTGCGAACAACAATTATCTTTAGGTCAAAAGCGACACAAGAAAAAGAAAGGAAGACATTATGCTGCTGCCTCTGAATGATACTAAGGGTACATTTTTTTCTTGGATATTAGCTGCCGGCTCGCTATACGGACAGATATCGCTCTGCGGAAGTTCGCAATAGTAGGACATTACCATTACGAGTGTACTGCACTGCGCGAAGTAAAACCGAAACTGAAAAAAGAAGTGCGAAAGTTGCACCAGTGAACACGGGAGGGGCTTTATTGTTCTCTGCAGTGTTCTTTTTCTACCCTTACACACGTCTCAGGAGCAGTGAAAACGCGTAGCAGCCGTGCCAGCGGGTAATGTTTCTTATCTTTCGCAGACTAAGCCTCTCGACACTTATTGAAGTTTCTAGCGGCTTACGCCGTCTTGAGGTGAAAGTCCCCAAGTAGGTCAGCGCGGATCGTCTAGTAGATCAACTTCTTCATGTAGTAGCACTTTCGGTTTGGCCGAGTGGAAACCCTAAGTTGTAGAGTAATTCGCCAGCATGTACTAACGCTTGAATTCCGTGGTCACCTGGGACAGAATCCACTGAGTAGCGCCTCATGTGCGCAACTTCTTTTAGCCGAAAGGTTCTTCCACTAAGATAAGAGTGCAGCCGAAGTGGCTGAGCACTTATGTTACGGCATCGTATGAGAGAGACAAGAACACGAAGCTTCGAATGAAGGACAAGGTAAGAAAGAGACTCAGTTCCCTTGTGCCATAATTGCACAACATGCGTCTGTAGTTCACGCTGTGGGTTCACAGAAAATTAGTGCACACCACTCTTTGACAGCTTCTTTTTCCGGGAATGTTATAAAGCGCTGAAAAGTGCTACCAGGCTTGGTCATTCATTTGCAGGGCCCGTATTACAACCTGGTGGAACGTCTTTTACAGCGAAATCGTACCTCGCTAGGTTCCATGTATTTTTCGTGTCTTCACGTCAACAATAAATATGGTGAGCATGGGTTGATCCTGGAGAGAGTGCAATACCGGGCCGAACTGCGGCCGATGTGAAGCTGGCTTCAAGCACTTCACCCTAATAATAATAATAATAATAATAAGTAGTAGTAGTACCTGTACTAAGCGAAATAAATTAATGAAGGGACATTGTGTCAAGTCGATGGGTATACTGGAATTGTTTCAGAACAGCACATAGACTCATGAGCAGGAGGCGTTGCCATATATAGGTGGATGCAAAGGATAAATGTATGTGGAATCATACAACCTTTACTCGCAAGAGGACAACGCCAACAACTATGAAGGTATCTAAAAAATCACAATTAAGTCATGGGGTTTTACGTGCGAAAACCCCTTTCTCATTACGAGGCCCGCCGTAGTGAGGCACTCCGGAAATTTTGACCACCTGGGGTTCTTTAACGTACACCTAAATCTAAGTACACGGGTGTTCTCGCATTTCACTCCCATCGAAATGCTGCGGCCGTGGCCGGGATTTGATGCCACGACCTCGTGCTTAGCAGCCCAACACCATATCCACTAAGCAACAATGGCGGGTAGCGTGAGGATATCTGTGCCGTACAAGCGAAAGATGCAATTGGGATATCCACTATGTATAAATCTCCGGCGCAGGAGCGTTCCTAGTAATACGTTTTATAATTGGTAATTGTAAAAATGCCGGAATCATTGGTGCTCCAAGTTTGACTGAACTCGATGAAAGTAAAGTAAATGAAAATTCATCAAGGAATTCTACTAAACACATTGTCTTGTTCTTTACAGAGCCTGCATTTAGCTGAATAGCGTTAAGCAATGTCGGTGCGATACACGAGGTAGTTTGGTTCAGGTCATTCGGCAGATAATAACACATCTGTAGCATCTTGGGAAAACACGCGGATTGCGGGAGATGGAAATTCAAGACGAAGAGCAAAACATCAACAAGGTGAATGCAGGAGCCGACGTTTCGACAAGTGGACTTGCCTTCTTCAAGGCGACGTACTCTTTAGTCCCCACAGTATATGTAGGTGGGGTTCTTCTAAAGGGGAGAGGGTGTGAGGCGGGAGGGTGTGGAAACGAGGGAAGGTGTGTCTGCGTGTAGAATTGAAAGTAAAGAAACGCTGTGCACAAGGTGAAAGCCAGGGCGATCCCCCCCAATCCCCCCCCCCCCCCCAACCCGGTCTGTCAAAGCAGGCGTGTTAGCCGGCGTGTCAAGGGCATCTGACACACCGGCTGGAAAAAAACAGAGAAAAAAGAAGAAGAGCAATGGAAAGGAGAAAAAAGAAAAAAAAGGGTGGGATACGCCAGGAAATCAAACTAAGTGTTGTTGCCTATTGCTTGAAGTTTAGCATAGCGAATACACTCTAAAGCTCCCTTTGAAACGTTTATGCCTGCTGATTGCAATGTCTTGAACTTATCGATAAGGTATAATTCTCTGTATTTTCTTTCTCGTTCAGAACGGAAATTTGACTGTAAGATGTAGAGTTTAAGTTCATCAAAGTTATGACCTGGTTGGTTGAAATGCTCGGCGACGGCTTTGGGAAGCTGTTTAGCTCTGTCCGCGCGATGTCCGTTTAATCTGGTGTTTAGTGATTGTCCTGTTTCACCAATATATTGTTTGTTACAGAAGGAACATTCAAGCATATAAATCACATCCGTACTTGTACAAGTGAAGCTAGATTTTATTTCATGTGTATAACTATTTGCGGTGCTTTTAATTTGAATGTCACTTTGAAGGTGCCTGCATGTTTTTCACCTAGGGCGACAACATGCTTTTATTACGGGGGAATGCTGTTGGCTGACTTTTGCGTGCACTAGCATGTCTTTAAAGTACCTGTTTTCGCGATAGGTAACCCTAGGTACATCCGGGATCTCTTTTCGCAGACGCTCGTTACATGATAATATTCGGTGTTATTTACTTAGGATGTTGTTTATGTTTGGGAGTGCATTACAATATTTTGTTATAAAGGCCGGCGGTCTGTCAGATTCTGATGTGGGCTGTCTCTTCGCCAATTCCGACTGTCTCTCCAATCTTGACGCGGCATCATAAGCTCTATCGAGAGCAACTTGGGGATAGTTCCTTTGTGCTAACGTTGTTTTAAGGTCATTTAGGTGGTGGATATAATCGTGGTCTTCGCTGCAGATTCTTCTTATACGTATCGCTTGTCCAACAAAAATTCGTTGCTAGCAATGTCGCGGGTGATGACTGTTGTAGTCTAAATATTGCTGGCTATCTGTAGGCGTCCGGTAAAGTGTCGTTCTCAGCTTTCCGCTTTCTATGTAGACCGTCGTGTCGAGGAAGTTGATCTGACTAGGAGAGTGGTGAGCAGTAAATCTAATACTCGGGTAAAAGCGATTGAAATGGCTAATTAAGTCGAGTAAGGCGCTTGTGTCGTGTTCCCATATTATAATTATGTCGTCAATGTAACGAAGATAGGTGTGGGGTTTTAAAGGGTAGGATTTCAGCAGGTCTGCTTCAAGCTGTCCCATGAAAATGTTCGCATACGTGGGAGCGAATGGCGTACCCATGCTAGCGCCGAGAATTTGCAGGTAGTGTATAGAATCGAATTCGAAATAGTTGAGCGTGAGAACTAACCTAAGGAGCGATAAGTAAACTTCAGGACCATGCGCTTGGGGATTGATTGTGAGGGATCTAGAAACGGCTTCAATTCCTTCACTCATGGGAATGTTGGTGTAAAGGGCAGAAACATCCAACGTGACTAGAATAGCGCGGTCGGAAACGATTTGGTTGGCGTTGATGCCGTCGATAAATCGAAGGAAGTGTGGCGTGTCTGGAACGAAAGATGGGAGGGTGGTGGGGATGTTTGACAGGTGGTAATTTAAGAATTTAGATACTGACTCAGTAGGTGTGTTGTTATTAGATATCATAGGCCGACCTGGGATTTCTGCTGTAAATATTTCTTCGACCAGAACTTTATGTATTTTAGGAAGAAGATAAAAGCGGCCTGCTGTTTTGTTCTTGGGCATTATGAAGCGATATTGAGTTTGCGTGATTAGGTCCCTGGACAGGAGCTCCGCTATTGTGTTTATCACAATATTGCTGTAATCTGAAGTTGGGGTAGAGTGGACTTTTCTGTAATGGGTTTGGTTGCTCAGTGGTTTAGAGGCCTCATTCTTGCACTTTTCTATAGGGCAGATTACGATACTGCCGCCTTTGTCTGCTGGTTTTATTACAATATCATTCCTTTTCGCAAGTTCTTTAATGATTTGGTGTGGAGCGGGAGTCAAATTTTTGCATTTCCGGAAATGCCGCGTTGACTCAAGGATATCCTTTGATATCAATTTGATGCATAAATCGAGGTCTGGGCACTGTTGGGTTACCGGTGTCCACGTGCTAGGTGGTCTAAGAGAGTCTCTATCTTCTTTTCCTACATCTGGTCTATCGAAAACGAACTCGTTGATGCGCATGCGTCGTGAAAACTCTGTTATATCTTTGTGGAGTTCGTATTCGTTTACTGCGTTGTTCGTCGGACAAAACGTTAGACCACGTTTCAGGAGATCTCATCACTCTCCTAGTCAGACCAACTTCCTCGACACGACGGTCTACATAGAAAACGGAAAACTGAGAACGACACTTTACCGCAAGCCTACAGATAGCCAGCAATATTTAGACTACAACAGCCATCACCCGCGACATTGCAAGCAAGGAATTTTTATCGTACAAACAAACCTACAAGAAGAATCTGCAGCGAAGACCACGATTATATCCACCACCTAAATGACCTTAAAACAACGTTAGCACAAAGCAACTATCCCCAAGTTGCTCTCGATAGAGCTTATGATGCCGCGTCACGATTGGAGAGACAATCGGAATTGGGGAAGAGACAGCCCACATCAGAATCTGACAGACCACTGGCCTTTATAACTAAATATTCTAATGCACTCCCAAACATGAACAACATCCTAAGAAAATACCACCCAATATTATCAAGTAACCAGCGTCTGCGAAAAGCGTTCCCCGATGTACCTAGGGTTACCTATCGCCAAAACAGGAACCTTAAAGACATGTTAGTGCACGCAAAAGTCAGCCAACAACATTCCCCCGTAATAAAAGCATGTTGTCGCCCTACGTGCAAAACCTGCAGGCACATTCAAAGTGACATTAAAATTAAAAGCACCGCAAATATTTATACACATGAAGTACAATCTAGCTTCACTTGTGCAAGTTCGGGTGTGATTTATACTCTTGAATGTTCCTTCTGCAGGAAACAATATATGGGTGAACCAGGACAATCAATGAAGGTCAGATTAAACGGACATCACGCCGACACAGCTAAAAAGCTTCCCAAAGCCGTCACCGAGCATTTCAACCAACCAGGTCATAACTTTGATGAACTTGAACTCTACACCTTACAGTCAAATTACCGTTCTGAAGAGAAAGAAAATACAGAGAATTATACCTTATCGATAAGTTCAAGACATTGCAATCAGCAGGCATAAACGTTTCAAAGGGAGCTTTAGAGTGTATTCGCTATGCTAAACTTCAAGCAATAGGCAACAACACTTAGTTTGATTTCTTGGCGTATCCCCCACCGCTTTTTTATCTTTATACCCCTTTCCATTGCTCTTGTTCTTTTTTCTTATTTTTTTCCAGCCGGCGTGTCAGACGCCTTTGACTCGCCGGCTAACACGCGCGCATTGACCGACCGGGGTGGGGGGGGGTGGGGGGGTGGGCTTGGCTTTGATCTTGTGCACAGCGTTCCTTTACTTTCAATTCGACACGCAGACACACCTTCCCTCGTTTCCGCACCCTCCCGCCTTACACCCTCTCCCCTTTAGAAGAACACCACCTATATATACTGTGGCGAGGAAAGCGTACGTCGCCTTGAAGAAGACAAGTCCACTTGTGGAAACGTTGGCTCCTGCATTCACCTCGTTCACGTTTTGCTCATCGTCCTGTAGCATATTGATTATTTTTCAAAAGGAACACAAAAGACACTATGAACAGTGCTAGAATCAATTCAAGTCGCATTTTCCTTCGCATGTATGGCACTCATACCCTGACTTTTACGAACGAGAACTTTTCCATTGATATACCAAGTAAACTTTTATCCTTTATTTTTGGCGCGTTCTTTCGTTGCTTGGAGCAGTTCTCTCTTGCGGCGTGTTACGTGTTATGTTTTCTTGTATGAAAATGGCTGGCTCGCTGTCCTTAAGGTTTTTTTTTTTAAATTCTTGACCCATTCTTTTCTCATTGCTTGCTTCCTAAAACGGGCAATGATGCCCGGCAGCTTATCACGTTTAGTGCTAATTCGATGAACAGTAGCAATGTATGATTCCATCAAGTGAGGCACTCGAAGTTTATCCGCCACTTTATGTAATATGACTATAAGGTTCTCGTTTACTAATTCTTTAATCCGACGCGGTTTCAAGTTCAGCTGCCTGCTTCCAACTTCAAGGACATATATTTCTTTTTCAACTTGAGCTTCGTCGACATGATTTAGGTCATTTTTTTTTCTAGAGCTCTGATATTCACTTTTTCATTTCCGTTATATCGGCCTCTTGATGGCCGAATATACACGAATTGTGAGCGGCAGAGGGCAGAATGCCTCATGAGTGCACTCACTCACATTCACTCACTCATTTAAAAGGCATGAGTGCGAGTGAGTGCCTGTGAGTGTGATTGGACGTGAGCGCGAGTAAGTGTCAATGAGTGTGAACAGGGGTGAATGTGAGTGAGTGCCAGTGAATGTGAGCGGAGGTGAGTGCTACTTCGAGTGAGTGCCAGTGAGTGGGAGTGGAGGTGTGTGCGAGGGCGAGTGAGTGCCAGTGAGTGTGAGTGGAGGTCAGTGCGAGTGCAAGTTTGTGCCAGTCAGTGGGAGCAGAGGTGAGTGCGGGTGAGTGCTAGTGAGTGTGAATGGAAGTGAGTGTGAGTGAGTGCCAGTTAGAGTGGGTGTGGGTGAGTGCGAGCGTGAGTGGGCGCTTGTGAGTCTGAGCGTATGTGAGCGTCAACGTGAGTGAGTACGGGGCCAGGAAAAGTCATGGTGAGAGTGCGAGCGAGTATTCTCGCACACTGGTCGACCTATGCATGTCACGCAGTGTAATGTTTCCTACTGCCACCCCCCGCGCTTACGTAATGCCTCATCGGGGTCTTTAAGTGAAAATAAATGATGATGAATGATGAAAGTTATCTTACTCTACAAAGTGTCCTTATACGCCAACATTCGGACGCTCGTCATGTATCTGCCATGTGTCAGCTACTGGACGCTCGTCCAGTAGCTGAGTGGCATGCTCTTGAGCTGCTGAACAGGAAGAGGCTGGCTCAATACCGGCGGCGGCGGCCACACTTTCAATGAGGGTGAAATGTAAGAACACTGGTGCGCTTGCGCATAATTAGGTGCCTGTTAAAGAATTCTAGGTGACCGCAAATATTACTCAACTCCCCTACTACCGCGTGCATGATAAACAGGGACCATCCGTAAGTGTTCCTTGCGATTTGTCGACCTCCTTTCCCAATAATGCTTCCAGCGCCGGGATTGGCTCAACTTTGTGTCTTCCAAAAATTCTAGTTGAATATTTCTCTGATGAGGGCGCTGATTACGGTTCCGGCAGATGAAAATTTGCGCTGTTATCAGTCGACAACGTGAATGTGAATAAAGCACGCATAAATGAAGTTAGCCATACAGCGCCTAGTTGCGCTCTAAGGGTCATGCGCGCGTAACTCAAAGCTGATAGACATTTCGTCTCCCCCACATTACCTAAAAGAAGCAGCCAAGTTCCACGTCAGCCTGTGCTGATCGGTTCCCGTTTCGTGGGGTTCGCTAGCTGAAGTTGCGATGAAACGCGCTTTCGAACTGACGCAGGAAAGAACAACGCTAATTTCACAAGGTACTCGCTTGACGTGGAGATTGGACATTAAGGCGAAAATTGCTAGATCAAAGAAGAACACGACTTAGCAAATACCTATAAGTATAGTACTGAAAGTTCTAAAGGGTCCTTTTATTGGTGGAGTTTCTATGAGGTTCTGCTAATCAGGACCACGCTACGCATTTTGTTCCTCCCGATAGCGCTGTTTCGATGCACACAGCGTAGAAGAATAGAACACTGATTGGATTTAGTTGCACAGCAAACAGTAGTAGGTGCTGAAGGAAACCCCTGAGTACAACGTCACTGATGGATTAATAGAAATTACAAGTTCTGGGTGATGAATTACACGTAGCCTGACAGAAGACGTAATGAAACATCAGGTGAAAGTAACTACTGTGACGTGACCTGACATTATAACCATGATGGATGCACAATGGGAGTTGCTACAGAAATTAACGTACCTAATACAGTAATGCACAATACCTCTTAGGTGTAGTGAAATAAACAGATGTCTATAAGATGCGATAAGGCTGAGCTAAAAACAAAGCAGACCCATCTTCTAAAATTCTATAGTCAAGATCGCACGAACCTGCTAATTACGATGTGTCTTTTCTTCAAATATTTATTACAGGAAGCAGTGCAAACTCTCCCATAACACTGCCACGTGACCCAGCACACTTTACTGCTGCACGACACATCTACGGTCGTATTATGAGAGACAATAGACGAGTGGGTTTGCGAGGGCAAATATGTGTGTGAGTATGTGATGCGCAAGTTGTACGACAGCGTAGCGCGGACGCACGCCGCGCACTCTCCAGTTGCGCTACGCCGGCGAAAGGTGAACGCTCATACAGTCTGGCGTCCGACGTAGCCAGCTTGAGCGGCAGTGTTCGCTGACCTTTGGCACGGCAGGCACGCTAACTGAGCACTTCCTATCTCACGTCGAAGCAGCTACACCACAGAAAATTGCGCGCTAACTTAGCTGCCAGACACCATACCAGCCTACGGTTCGGGAGCACTGAGGAGCGTGCTGAACTTACACCTTCACCAAACTAAATATTCTACGCAGAAACTCAACCGGCAGTTGTCTAAGCATGCGTAAGCATCGTGCCACTTGCTGATCTCCCCGCAGCCCGGTGTCATTATCAATGCTACGAAACCTCACCCGACCAGTAAAAACGACAGCGCTGCGGTGACACGAACTGCTGCCGACGGCGGCGCAAGGTGAATTGATGACGCCAGCAACCTACTGCCGGTAGCAGCGCCAGCTGCGCTGATGACTTTCCGATTATTAAATGCCTTTATCGCTCTTTAGCGCCTTATCCATCCGCGTCCAACCATTATGAAATGTGATTAACCGTGCTCCGACGTCGGCTATAGCTATGGCGCGGTGGCGCGCGCTGTAACATCACATCGATGTTCGTTGCCGACAGTGTGCGCCGATTACTGATAGCTTCGCGCACTGTGTTCTCGCTGCTTTCTTAGCGTTGAAGAAAGTTGTGCGGGCCTTTATCCCGAAAGCGACCTGCGAAACTGGCACCGCGCAGCGTGAGCGTGAGGACCTTGAGCGCCGCGTCTTCGCTGCTTCGTTCGCGTTGAAGCGACAGGCAGCACGTAGGTAAAGTCGCTCGCTGCTGCGGGCTCTATATTGAAAGCGATCGTCTCACACAACGGACGGATGGACGGACGGATGGTTTTCTGGTTCGGTAAGAATACAATTGCTCTTGAATGTAAAGACTCTCGGTCACCGCCTGCTCTTACGCGTGCTTTGTGACACAGCTGATCGCCGTGCTGCGGCGGGCCAGGCACAACGCGGCTGATTATAGAGGGGGCAAATATGAGGTGCTTCAGTCGTCACCGTCGTGACGCAGCACGCTTCGCCGTCCCCGACCCCGTACGTTGACAAGGCTACACTGAACACTCTTTAATTTGGCTTCACTTTCCGCAGTAGTTCCATTGCCGTATACCGCGCTGGTTAGGCAGACTTGCAGTGCCAGTTCAGAAAATTCAAGTGCCGACGCCAGCGTTGCACGTTCATTTACAAAAAAATAATTGTGGGATTTTTGTGTGCCAATACCACGACCTGATGATGAGGTATGCCTTATTAGGAGATTCCGGAAATTTGAATCTAAGTACACGGGTGTTTTGCATTTCGCTCCCACCGAAAAAAGTGTATAGCAGCTGTGTCTTACCAGTACTCACGTACGGGGCAGAAACTTGGAGGCTTACGAAAAGGGGTCTATTTAAATTCAGGACGACGCAACGAGCTATGGAAAAAAGAATGATGAGTGTAACCCTAAGGGATAAGAAAAGAGCAGATTGGGTGAGGGAACAAACACGAGTTAATGACATCTCAGTTGAAATGAAGAAAATGAAATGGGCATAGGCCGGACTTGTAATGAGGAGGGACGATAACCTATGGTCATTAAGGGTTACGGACTGGATCCCAAGGGAAGGGAAGTGTAGCAGGAAGCGGGAAAAAGTAAGGCAGGCCGATGAGATTAAGAAGTTTGCAGGGAAAACATGACCACAATTAGTACATGACCGGGGTAGTTAGAGAAGTATGGGAGAGGCCTTTGCCCTGCAGTAGGCGTAACAATGCTGATGGTGGTGATGATGATGATGAAATGCGGCCACCGTGGCCGGGATTCGTTTCCGCGACCTCGTGTTCAGCAGCAGAACACCAGTGAAAATCAATAGAACAGTGCGAATCTTTTTGTCTGCTCTGTTTATTTCACGCGTTTATGGTATTGTATTGTACCATCTGCCGTTTGACTTTCTGTGTTTGTGGTGGGGCATGTCGCTTCTATTGTGGATGCATTGTTAGGCGGGCGCCTGCAGTCAAGCCTTCCAGAAACATTTAGACAAATGCGCACGTAGCAAAAAGGAAGGGTATTTTGTTGACCCAATAATCGGAATCGTCATAGTACAACGTTGTGAGAATAGAATGGTGGTAGGGGATGATGTTTGCTTATCATATAATACATTGCAAGAGAAACAGACCCACCGTGGTTGCTCAGTGGCTATTGTGTTGGACTGCTGAGCACGAGGTCGCGGGATCGAGTCGCTGCCACGGCGGCCGCATTTAGATGGGGGCGAAATGCGAAAACACCCATGTACATAGATTTATATGCACGTTAAGGAACCCCTGGTGGTCGAAATCTCTGAAATATTCCACTGCGGCGTGCCTCATAATCAAAAAGTGGTTCGGGAAAGTAGAACCCAACAATTTAATTGTTTAGCAGAAGCACATACGATTGAACGCAATTTAACCAGTGACAAGCCGTTACTAAACCGGTCGCCTAAACATGCAGTCGTCAAACTTGCACCTGACATTCTCATGCCTGCAAAAGGAACTGTTGAAACCAAAGCAGAATATGTACACTGCCGCACCGTTGATCAAATAGCGTGGCAGAATGTCATCTGCTTCCAAGAGCTTCCACGAAGCCCGCAGTTCAAAAGCAGCGAGTGCAGGAGAACCATTATCTCGTGCAGAACTTGCCTTAGACGAAGTCCAATCGAAGAGCGCGGTGCAGCTGGCGCGCTGTAAACTGTAAAATAATGGACAGAAGTGCTGAACTTTCTGCTAAGGCACAACTGCAGCCAAATCAAAGAGACCATAGAAATCAGTCTTCAGGGATTCGTAACGGCAACACGCCGCCGCGTCGAAAGACAGCTCTCGGCGCTAAAGAGAGGAAACGCAAGCACGCTAAGGTTGCGCGCGTTCGACCAGCACATGAGAGTGCCGGTCTGCTCTAAGCACGCTCTAAGCCACGCCAAAGAGACGACCAAAGTTCGCTAAGTACGTCGCCCACAAGCATGATTCGTTTGTGCCCGACAGGAGACGCCAGACGTCGCTCAACGTTTGAGGCCCCAGCGGAAGAGAATCGTGCAACACAGATAAGCGGCTGCTGTGAGATGTGAAGAATACAACGAGTGTCTCCTACAAGGCGGGACTGCCAAGTACACCTGATGCGCTCCATCGTATTAGCGCGTTAAATACGATACCATTTGGATATGAATTAAGTGGATAGTAAGCATAAATGAGATACGGCCTCAACAGGTATATACAGCATTCTGTCATTTGAACCGTGTACATCGACATTGTTGTCCTTAGTGTCGAAAGTTGATTGACGCCTATTTTTGGTTATATAAGCAGAAAATAATGTTTGCTATTTTATAAGAGTCTTCATTACGCGACGAGCACTGACTGAACAATCTGACGCGCCTGACAACGTCCTCTGCGTACAAAAGCTACAAAAGTCTAGTTACAGCAAGGGAAGAAAGACTAACTTGAATCATCGCACGAAGAATGCGAAAATGCCTGCTTAATATATTTATTGTTTATTCTCATGATCTTATGTATACATCATTGAAGAACGCTTACTTCCAGACGCATTTCACACGGTGTAAAATTAGACTTTCTATACACGTTGAGAAGCGTGCTCTCAATTCTTGTAGCCACTGGGGGCGTAATTAGCTATACGTTTTGGAATGGTGTCATATTCTAAACGAGGCCTGAACCGCTCCTCATGAGTATGCATTCTTTGGAGTGTACCTCGGCACTCGTAACGCGGAAAGTGCAATGCCTCGTATCTGCACCAAAAATGCTTAATTTGCAAAGTTAAGACATTAAATCCTTAAAACCGTGTATATGTAGATGAGTGAGAGCTTTATAAGTAATAAGAAGCAATGTAAACAGCAAAAATATTGTTACGTGGAGAAAACACGCTTGACAATATATTTACAGGATAAATAGAACGACCAGAAAACAAGCATACAAGATGGAGGCCGTCCGCGTGGTTATCGGCGACCTTCCTCGTCATCATTCCTCTCATTATCATTCGCTACTACAGCTCTTCGCAGCATGACACCCGGTGGCGAAGGCGCTGTCCCGGCGCTTGGTAGATTTGAGCGATATTGCTTCAGTCAAGCGACGTGAACGATATCAGAGGAGGCTCGTGGCGTAGAGGTATCGAGAGCTTGTAACTCGTAAGTCACGTTTGTCACTTGACACAAGACACGGTATTGGCTTGAGTAGCGCGAATTCAGCTTCTCACAAAGTCCAATTCGCCGCGCTGCTTTCCAAAGAAGCACGATGTCACCAGGGTTAAAGCGGGAATAGTGGTAATGAGCGCCATATATGCGTGGTTGCTTTTCTTGGGAAGTGGTCACACGCAGGGCCTGCAATCTCACGTGGTTCAGTAGCTCTAGATATGGCATATCGGCCATATTCTGACGCTCTATCGAGAACGGTTGGCTGGACCGTGTCAAACGGTGGTATAGGGTTTCGTCCATACAAGAGCAAAAATGGAGAGAAGGCAGAAGAATTATGGCGGGACGTATTGTAGGTGAATGTGACGAACAGCAGAGCGGCTTCCAAGTCACGGTGGTCCGTGGAGACGTACGTACAGAGCATTTCTGTGATAGCTTTATTGAGCCACTCTGTGCGGCCGTTGGTCTGAGGGCGATACACGGTGGTAAACGTGTGCTTTCTAGCGCATCTGTGCAAGATTTCCTGGACAGCCTGTGAGAGGAATTGGCGGCCGCGGTCGGTAAGGTGTTGTCCAGAAGTGCCGTCATGAAATATCAATGCGTCGAGAACTAAGTCGGCGACGTCGGTTGCACAACTCTTACGGAGAGCCCGCGTTATCGCGTACCGAGTGGTGTATTACATAGTAACTGCTATTGACTTGTTCCCACTAAGCCATAGAGAAAACTGGCCAAGGAGATCAAGACCAATTCGAAATAATGCTCCAGATAGTATTTCGATAGGCTGAAGATGACCAGCAGGTAGTTTAAAACACATTGGCAGGCTAGTTGGTTGGAATCTATGATAGAGTGTATAAGCGCGACTGAACGAGGATGTAGAAAGAAACGTTTCTGTTTGTACGGTATATATTTATTGATGCCTGAGAAAATAAAATCTATAGCTGAATGTAAAACGCTGTCTGTGTATTTATTTCTTTCTACATCCTCGTTCACTCGCGCTAATACACTCTATCACAGCTGGTAGGGCTGCTGGTGTTTTGCCCCGCTGACAAGCATTAAAGGAGGCGACCTAACGGCAAATGGGAGGATAAACACCGGGCCAAAACAAACGATGCCGAACACGGACATATGTCTTTGGGACTCCCAGATGGCCAGCTGTTGGGACATCATGCAACTGTGTGAGCGCAGTCTCACTCATATGCTTGGGGACGATCAGTAGCAGTTCAGGGCCATCAGGGTGCACGTTATAACGGTACAATATGCCATTTTGCAGTACAAACACAGACGAAGTGGGAGAAGTTAGCACATCCATCAGGCTGCGAATGATGTCTCTCTGGTAAGGATCGCGTAGTGGCTCTTCGGCGATGTCACCAAACGCGGTAAGCGCCAGGACGCAAGTTGACTTGCCGGTATCAGGCTGGTCTGGAGGGTGTACTGGATGACATGACAAGTAACCAGCATGTTTATGGCGTCGGTATGTCTTATACACCACTGGGTAGGAGTACTTTCTGGAGCCGTAGAGCCCACCCACCGAGACGTCAACCTGGATGTTTTAAAGACGAAAGCTAGCATAGGGCGTAGTGGTCGTTGATAATCGTGAAAGGCCGTCGATAGATGCAGGGGCCAAATTTACCTACCGGCCAAATGAGGGAGACGCATTCATGTTCGGTGAACGATGTTCGCGTCGTCAGCTCAGTGAATGCACTAGCTTGGTCGGAATCCCAGACAAAAGTCATGGCTTGCCTAAGAAGTTCCGTTAGAGGGTGTGCGATGTAAGCAAAATTTCTCGCGAATCTGCGGAAGTAAGACCAGAGGCTTTCAAAGCTTCGAAGGTTGGTTGCGCAGGTGGGCACAGGGAAATTCTTGACCGCGCGAACTTTCTCCGGATCAGGACGAACACCGGAAGAGTAGACGAGGTGTACGACGACGAGGCGGATGGCTGAGGCACGGTTGGTGACCTGCTCGAAGCATTCTCGCCCCCGCCGGGCGCTGGCGTTGCAAACGCCGTCAAGGAGCGTCCGCTGCCTAAATTCGTCTTGAAACTTGGAAAAGCTGCGCTCTCAAGCAAACTGTTACGGGGAGAAAAGATTCGTGACAATATGTTTACAATATATAAACAACGGGCAGAAGACAGGCACACAAGATGGAGCCCATTCGCGCGGCTATTGGCGATCGTCGTCTTCCTTCTCGTTCTCCCTTCATCGTTCGCTACTGCAGCGCCTCGTAGCAATATAATACCCCTAAACATACAGGTACAGCGGTGGCGTAGAGGTAGAGCATCCGCCTCGCGTGCAAGTGGACTGTGGTTCGAATCCCGGTGCCGCGCAACCTTCCACCGGATTAAAAAAAAATCCGAGTCTTCATAAAATTGCACGCGCAGTCCTGTAGTGCGGCCTGATCCCAGTGACCAGGACCGGTAATGCATTCCCTCACCAGCTCAGGATTGGCCACTCTGGTGCATTACATGCCCACAACCTCCTATATGAATGCAACAATCAAACCCCGGCCCTCAGGTCCCAGCATCTGCGAATGAACTGACAATGGCCGCGGTCAGATCCGTGACGCTGCAGAGGGTGCTAAGAATCTCTGGGTCCGGACAGGCCGCCATTGGAATCTGAACCTGACAACGTTTAACGCTAGAACGTTATCTAGTGAGGCGAGCCTAGTAGTGCAATGTGAGGAATTAGCGGGCAGTAAATGGGGTATAATAGGGCTCAGTGAGGTTAGGAGGAGGAAAGAAGCATATGCAATGCTAAAAAGCGGGCACGTCCTGTGCTACCACGGCTTAGCGGAGAGACGAGCAGTAGGAGTCGGATTCTTCGCTAATAAGGATATAGCTGGTGACATACAGGAACTCTATGGCATTAACGAGAAAGTAGCACGTCTTGTTGTGGAACCCAATAAGAGGTACAACTTGAAGGTCGTACAGGTCTATGCCCCTACATCCAGTCATGACGACCCGGAAGTCGAAAGCTTCTGTGCAGACGTGGAATCGGCGATGGGTAAAGTTAAAACAAAATACACTATAGTGATGGGCGCCCTCAATACCAGGGTATGCAAGAAGCAGGCTGGAGACAAGTCAGTGGGGGAATATGGCATAGGTTATGGGAATAGCAGGGGAGAGCTATTAGTAGAGTCTGCAGAACGGAAAATTTTGCGGATAATGAATGCCTTCTTCCGCAAGCGGGATAATCAAAAGTGGACATGGAGGAGCCCGAATGGCGAGACTAGAAATGAAATAGGCCTCATACTCTGCGCTGATCCTGGCATCACACAGGATGTGGACATGCTCGGCAAGGTGTGCAGCAGTGACCACAGGAAGGCAAGATCTCGAATTAGCCTAGACTTGAGGAGGGAACGGAAAAAACTGGCACATAAGGAACCGATCAATGAATTAACTGTAAGAGGGAAAATAAAGGAATAGCGGATCAAGCTACAAAACAGGTATTCGGCTTTAACACATGATAAAGACCTTAGTGTTGAAGCAGTGAATGACAATCTTATGGGTCTCATTAAGGAGTGTGCAATACAAGTCAGTGGTAACTTGGTTAGACACGATACCGGTATGCTATCGGCGAAGACGAAAGATCTGATTAAGAAACGCAAATGTATGAAAGCCTCTGACCCTACAGCTAGGATAGAACTGGCAGAACTTACGAAGGTAATCAACAAGCGTAAGGTAGCTGACACAAAGAAGTAGAATATGGATAGAATATAGCATGCTCTCAGGAAAGGAGGAAGCCTAAAAGCAGTGAAGAAGAAATTATGAATAGGCAAGAATCAGGTGTATACGTTGAGAGACAAAGCCGGCATTATCATTACTAATACGGAGTTCTATACGATTGTACACGATTCCTTAGGAGTTCTACACAGATTTATAGAGTACCAGTGACACCCACAAAGATAATAGAAGAGAGAATAGTCTAGAGGAATTTGACATCCCACAAGTAACGCCGGAAGAAGGAAAAGAAAGCCTTTGGGGCAATGCAAAAGGGGAAGGCAGCTGAGGAGGATCAGGTTACAGCAGATTTCTTCCAGTATGGTGGCCAGATTATTCTAGAAAAACTGGCGACCCTGTATTCGCAATGAATCGTGACCTCGGGCGTTCCGGAATCTTGGAAAAACGCCAACATAATCTTAATCCATAAGAAAGAGGACGCTAAAGACTTGAAAAATATAGACCACATGGCTTAATCTCCATTGTCTACAAAATATTTACTAAGGTAATCGCAAATAGAATGAGGAACACCTTAGACTTCTGTCAACCAAAGGACTAGGCAGGATTTCATAAAGACTACTCAACAATAGACCATATTCACGCTATCAATCAGGTGACAGAGAAATGTGCGGAATATAACCAACCCTTATATATAGCGTTCATTATTTACGAGAAAGCGTTCTATTCAGTCGAAACCTAAGTCGTCATCAGGGCATTACGTAATCAGGGTGTATACCAGCCGTATGCAAAAATACTGACGGATATGTATAGCGGCTCCACAGCCACCGTAGTGCTGCAGAAAGAAAGCAACAAAATCCCAATAAAAAAGGCGTCAGACAGGGAGATACCATCTCCACAATGCTGTTCAGAGCGTGTTTACAGGAGGTATTCAGAGATCTGGATTGGGAAGAATTCAGGATAAGAGTTGACGGAGAATACCTTAGTAACGTGCGATTCGCTGACGATATTGCCTTGCTAAGTCACTCGGGGGACCAATTGCAATGCATGCTCACTGACTTGGACAGGCAAAGTACAACGGTGGCTCTATAAATATAATCTGCTGAAAACTAAAGTAATGTGTAACAGTTTCAGTAGAAAACAGCAGTTTACGATAGGTAGCGAGGCACTGGAAGTGTTAAGGGAATACATCTACTTAGGACAGGTAATGACCACGGATACGGATTATGAGACTGAAATAATCAGAAAAAGAATGGGCTGGGAGGCGTCTGCAGGTATTCTCAGATCATGAACAGCAGGCTGCCACTATCCCTCAAGAGAAAAGTGTATAACAGCTGTGTCTTACCAGTACTCATCTACGGGGCAGAAAGCTGGAGGCTTAAATAAGGGTTCTACTTGAATTCAGGACAACGGTACCAGATATCGGAAGAAGAATGATGGGTGTATTCTTAAGGGATAAGAAGAGAGCAGATCAGTTGAGGGAACAAACGCGAGTTAATAACATCTTAGTTGAAATCAAGAAAAAGAAATGGACATGGGTAGGGAATGTAATGAGGAGGGAAGATTACCGGTGGTCATTAAGGGTTACGGACTGGATTCCAAGAGAATGGAAGCGTCAGAGAGCGCGGCAGAAAGTTAAGTGAACGGATCAGATTAAGAAATTTTCAGGGACAACAGAGCCACGATTAGCCCACAACCAGGGTAGTTGTAGAAGTATGGGAGAGGCATTTGCCCTGCAGTGGGCGTAGCCAGTATGATGATGATGATGATGAAGGATACCTAAGGTTTGTTAGAAGATGCATGGGGAAGCTCATAGTACGGGTGTGCAAAATGAAATTCGGGGGTGGGCCAACGAAGATTTGGTTGCGGGTGAATTTGAAATGTGCAGTCGGCGAAGTTGAAATTTCCGGGTTGCACAACTGAAATTTTGGGGTGGACCAACTTGAAATGCGAGGGTTGCTTAAGCAAAGTTCGACAACTCAAGTGGAGATTTGTATTCTTTTTATGGATTTCAAGAAATGTATTTCGCATTACAGAAAACCACTTGCAAAATGACTGGCTGGAAAAAAGTATTTCGATGCGCCGCGGTGGAGCAGCAATGTGACCAGAACGATTCGCTTACTGAACGCCACCATGGAAAGCAGTTGACAGTTAAAGGGACACTAAAGGTTACTATTAAGTCAACGTGGACTGTTGAAATACCATCACAGAAACCTCGAAACGCTTGTTTCGTGCCAAGGAGAGACTTATTTTAAGAGAAAATGCGTTCTGAAGCGTCCGCGTACCTCTAGCGCAGTTCAAATCGCCCGCCCTCCGATCGAGGAGTACTGACATCATGGTCTCATAGTGACGTTGCGCCATCGGTGAGTAGAACGGCGTCCGCAGACGGCGCTACGGCTTTTCTGCGCAAAACGCAAACGCGCGGCCAGAAACAGAGCCAAGACAGAGCCGACAGCAGAGCGAAAGCGGGAGTATGGTGGCTAGCGGAAGGAGAAACGAATTACGTCCCACATTACGTCCCACGGCACACGGAGAGTCCGTTTTCGTTGAACTATAGGCTGCGGCGAGCTCGCAGCGTGGTCGGCGTGGTCTGTGAGAAGTGACGAGCCTTTTCGCACTTGCAACAGGGCATAAAAAAGTGCGAATCGACGCAAAACTCGGCCTAGAAACGTGCTTCGCCACAGCCAGGGCTCAATACGACCCAAGCTGGCACGACCCAGATGTCGTTTCCCGCACCGCCACCAGGCGCCGCTACTATACCTCAAACTCCAGCGCAAGACGCCCATAAGCTGGTACTTCATTCTATGACGCAAACTTCGACGCTCGTCGCAATGGACCCTGACACCGACAGATTGGCTCGCGATGGTGGGCTCAACTTCAGCGATTTGAACACCGACGAGCACGACCTGCTGCTGAGGGCTCGCACTGCCGGCGTCGTTGCGTACTACGACGGCGGCCTCGACACCGGCTGTCCGGAGCGGGAAAGCAACGAGGGCTTCCCACGACATCACATGGACGTGGCATTCTCGCAGCTTGTTCCAAATGAAACTTTCGCGAGCCAGCAGAACCCTCACAGCACGACGCGATAACCAAACTACTGAAACTCCAAAGCGTGCGCGGCGCAGAGTCGAGCGCGCACAGTCGAGCGAAAACGAAACCTTTCGAACACTCATATTATTGAAGGGTAACCTCAAAATATTATTTTTTCTTTGAATCGAATAGACGTAGACAAGTAGCCTTTTTTTCCGTCTTATAATCAAATGAAATGATATTTTTAATACGAGTAGTTGAGTATTAGTAACACAAATTATGAGGAGTGCTTTCGTCATCGGGCTAGTACCGGAATGTCGCTGGGGGGTCTCAAATCGTGTCATGCATTTACCTCAATTTCTCGGTTACTAAAGCTCTGTTCGCGATTATATTGACGCCTTAGACGTTCTAGAACATTGCTCTACCACTTTAACTTGAGTTTCTGGTAACCTTTAGTGTCCCTTTAATTTTGGATGTTCAATACATGCCACTACTATTGACGCTTACGATGAGCCAAACTCACAGGCGGTGCTTACGCTTACGGTGGACGTCACGGTGTCTCCTCCATTCCATGTGCTAAATTGTACTAGAGAAATTGTACAGACGGCCTCGTTTCAAATAAGAAGCACATTTGGTTTTACAATTATCTCTACGACAATCACACATCTTAAGAGGGTCAGTTAGTAACTTACGCTCATGCGAGTACGTCGGAAGCGCCGAAATTGGCTAGGCGATGAATGCCGCACTGTGGGCTAGCTTTGAAAGGATTACTAATATAACGAGCTTCGACATAAGTGTCGGCAGACCTCGAGGGCTTGCAACTCGGGATTCCGACGACTTTCTTCCCGTATGTTGGCACTCGAAAATTCAGTTACGTCACCCGCCGGCACCAGTCAGGTGTGGTGCTCAGCGAGCGACAGGAGCTAAGTGAGCGGGCTCGTCGCGGCACCCCGCTGCGGCCGCAGTATATACGCTACGCCACAGATGCAGTTGCGTGCAGCTGTAGTGGTTCGCTAAGTGTACGAAGGGGCTGGAATGGGCGCTCGGGCTCATGCACTCCAATTAGGCTGGGCTATGTAGTGCGGACGAGTTTTGTCCTGCACTAGCTTCACCAACGAGTTGTAGCCACATCCAAAGTGCGTATTTTGGGCAATAGCTGAATGCGAAGTGAAATCTGCCAAGACGTCCAGTTAGGAGAGACTGTGCGCTGGCAAGCGCGCAGGTGTGAGCAGCCTTCTCTAGAGCCCGCCGCCAGGGCTATGCGGTGCCCGACCGCGCCGTCTAATGTCAGCTCTGGCTTCCTGTTAGGTGCCCACTGCTTACGAATGGCAAGAAGAGCTGGGTACCTTGTCATCGCTTCCTTCTACAGTTCTAACCTTGTGCGTTCGTTTCCCGCCGCCATCGCCGCGCTCCATGGCTGTGGGGCTTTATTACGAGGTTGCCACGACGGCCAGTGCAGCGGCGTGCCGCCATGTTTTACGCGTGTAACGAGGCGGCCAGGGACGCAAGCGCTAGTGATGGTAGGCGACTGCGCGGTTTTGTAAATGCACCAGGCTCATTGGCCTTGTTGTCTGTTGCCATGTGTTTACGCTGCGTGTTAAGGAACTACGGATAGCGAATTTTGTATGTCCTTGCAGAAGGGGGAACTTGGCCAGCTCTGCAGAAACGCATGGTCACCCGCCACCAATCGCGCTTTCTGGCCTGGCCACCTCGTTACCCGCGTAAAACACATCGGCACGGCGCCGCATTGGCCGCCGTGGCAACGTCGTATTAAAGCCACACAGACATGGACCACAGCCATGATGGTGGGGAGCGAACCAAGGAGGTCAAAGAAAAACTGCTGGGGTCGAGGGAGCGTCCGTAAACTGAAGTCGCCACGTCGCCATTTTGCGGGAGGCAAAAGCACGCCAGTCGCCGCAACTTTTGTGTTTCGGGTGGTCGTTTCTTGCTGAGCGGGCTGCTGTGAGAACTCAATAATATGCTAGCGCACTGGGGTGTACTTAGGATTCTTGACGTACAAGCGATTGACATGTTAGCGTTATGTTTCCGATCTAAATGACATTGCATATTAGCGTAGCCTCGATCTAGATTAAAGGAAAATTTTGTATTTCAGGCTAGAAGGAAACGGCTGCCACCAAAGTTCTGAGAACCTCCATGCAATCAGGATGATAAAGTAACGGTAACAACTGATGGCAATGAGGACAATAATGAATACTTAAGTTTCTTGCGTGTACTGCTATTTCTCATGCTGCATTTCCATTTTTCAATTGCTTTTCGGTCTGACAGCTTTCGTGCTTGATCAGTTTCTACGCTGCATCAAAGAAGGTTAATAAACGCTGATTATTGCATGAATTGTTTTTCTTATCGGCATCTTCATGCTAATAAAATTAGAAAATGCCCCAATATACGGATATCTGCGATCCGGAGACCTCCGAAATGGCTCGTCTCATAGCCCGCAGTGTTGCCTTAAAACTTCACAATGGGTTAAGCAATTAAGAACCGCTGGAAAAGTAAGCAATGTCCTCGAACAACGCTGCGAAGCTCTCGGCAGTCCACTTCTTGCCCCCCGCAAGATGGCCGCCGCCGGCTTCACCCGAGCCCATAGGCCGGTATGGGCGACTTCCCCTCCAACAGTTTTTTTTAGCCTCCTTAACGCGAACACACAACGCGGGAACTGAAAAATAAAGCGACCAGCAGGCACCCGAATGTTTCTGCCACGCGAGCGCAGTGGACACCTAACTCGAACCCATGGCGACCAACGTTACATGGCGCGGTCTTGCTCCGCAGAGCCACGGCGGCGTGCTGTAGGAAAGACCGGTGACTGCTGTAAGTGCAGTCTGACCTTAACCTGTTACAGGCTGAATTATATTGCCTGAACAGAAACGTTGATATTGCAATTAGGAATGCTTGTGTACCAGAACAGAACATCCAAAATTGGTCTCACACCATTTGCTACACTGCGTGATATTTCTTGACTCGTTTTAAGAAAACTGAAGCGGGCATCTAGCACAAAAGAGTCCCTTTGTATTCGCATGGTGGTCCACTAACCAGGCTCAAGCTTGGTAGATTAACCGTCTTAGACTTTCTGGTAGACTGTAAGACAGCCAGAATTGCGGAGATGGATACTTCAATATATGCCCCTGTATAGATGGAGTCGCACGAGTTTCCTGAAGTGTTCACCCTCGGTGGCAGCACATTGCTGAAAGCGTTATTTTTGAGTGAGAAATGGCGACACCCGACGTGTTTTTGCAGGATGGCCCCACACGGCGTATAAATCAGCATTTCTGCTACTTATGTGTTCCGTCTGAATTATGAGCTAAAATTCAGTATGTCGCGAAATCGCGGCAACATGCTGCAAGAGGTTAAGTCTCGCATGGTTCGAGGCTAGTTAACTGTTTAAATAAAATATAAATCAGTGAGACCTGACGGCCCCGACACTCAAAAGCAGTGTTGCAAAACTTTTGTTATTTGCGGGTGAACGCAACCGAGTTCAGTTGTACTTCCAGAACTACGCAACAACGTAAGTTCGGCCATTTTACTAGCCGAACGACTTTAGGATGAAAGTGAAATTGCTTCATTGGTCATTAGCGTTCCCCGTGACTATGCCGTAAGTTTATAACATTTCTTTGTGTCTTAATGGCTCGCTTTACCGCTCCGAAGAAACAGTATTCTTTTTTTTAAGGTGCGTTTGCTGATTCAGTGTGGCCGTGGATGGTTGTAATTTGTTCGTCAGTGGTCGTGTACGTCAATTAGCTGCCTCGCGAATAATAGCAATGGTGCGCGCTGGTACTATAGAATAATTTTTTTTATACGTGATCGTATTTGTGGTGTCCGCCTGATTAAGCATGAAGTTTCTACTGTGGGCATCCAAAACCCCCATTTCTTTTCTGTCACATTGTAGTGATTCTCCCGTAGCCTACCAATAAGACATCTTCCTCTATGTCCAACAACATCATCATCATAATCCTCATCAGCCTGGTTACGCCCACTGCAGGGCAAAGGTCTATCCCATACTTCTCTAACTACCCCGGTCATGTACCAATTGTGGCCATGTTTTCCCTGCAGACTCCTTAATGTCATCTGCCCACCTAACTTTCTCCCGCTCCCTGCTACACTTCCCTTCCATTAGAATCCAGTCCGTAACCCTTAATGACAATCAGTTATCTTCCCTCCTCGTTACATGTCCTGCCCATGCCCACTTCTTTTTCTTGATTTCAACTAAGATGTTATTAACTCGCGTTTGTTTCCTCACCCAATCTGCTCTTTTCTTATCCTTTAATGTTACATCCATCATTCTTCTTTCCATAGCTCGTTGCGTCGTCCTCAATTTAAGCAGAACCCTTTTCGTAAGCCTCCGGGTTTCTGCGCCATACGTGAGTACTGGTAAGACACAGCTGTTATACACTTTTCTCTTGAGGGATAGTGGCAGCCTGCTGTTCATGATCTGAGAATACCTGCAGACGCCTGCCAGCCCATTCTTCTTCTGATTATTTCAGTCTCATGATCCGGATCCGTGGTCACTACCTGTCCTAAGTAGATGTATTTCCTTAACACTTCCAGTGCCTCGCTACCTATCGTAAGCTGCTGTTTTCTACTGAAACTGTTACACATTTCTTTAGTTTTCAGCAGATTATATTTATAGAGCCACCGTTCTGCTTTGCCTGTCCAAGTCAGTGAGCATGCATTGCAATTGGTCCCCCGAGTGACTTAGCAAGGCAATATCATCAGCGAATCGCAAGTTACTAAGCTATTCTCCATCAACTTTTATCCCTAATTCTTCCCACTCCAGGTCTCTGAATACCTCCTGTAAACACGCTGTGAATAGCATTGGAGAGATTGTATCTCCCTATCTGACGCCGTTCTTTATTGGGATTTTGTTGCTGTCTTTATGGAGGACTACGGTGGCTGTGGATCCGTTATAGATAGCGTTCAGTATATTTACATATGGCTCATCTACACCCGGATTCCGTAATGCCTCCATGACTGCTGACGTTTCGACTGAATCGAACGCTTTTTCGTAATCAATGAAAGCTATATGTAAGAGTTGGTTATATTCCGCACATTTCTCTATCACCTGATTGATAGTGTGAAAATGGTCTATTGTTGAGTAGTCTTTACGAAATCCTGCTTGGTCCTTTGGTTGACAGAAATCGAAGGTGTTCCTGATTCTGTTTGCGATTACCTTAGTAAATACTTTGTAGGCAACGGACAGTAAGCTGATCGGTCAATAATTTTTCAAGTCTTTGGCATGCCCTTTCTTATGGATTAGGATTATGTTAGCGTTCTTGCAAGATACCGGTACGCTCGAGGTCATGAGGCATTGTGTATAGAGGGTGGCCAGTCTTTCTAGAACAATAGACAGTTTTAGTTACACGTACATAGAGGCTTCACGTACGCAAACGCGAAAAGCCTACGTGCCTTACGTGCACGCCATCTGACACGCTTTTAGCTACACGTACGCTACGCACGCCAAGAGGCACCCCGTAGCTACACCTATCGAGAAATCTGAACACGGCGGTAGCCAATTCAATCCTGTCGCCGTGTTTCGATGCAAGTCGTCTGCGCGCGCGCGGCCCGCTATCGCTTGTTCGTGATCTCGCGGAACTCCCACGCGAAGCTGTCTACGTGCGCAAGAAACGCACGCAAAGAATTGAATCTCACGTACGTCCGTGAGACGCGCGCGCGCCCGCTACGTTGTACGCATGCGCACTGCTGACACGTAGAAGCTCTACGTACGCAAAGCCTCTACGTACGTGTAACTAAAGCTGTCTAATGTTCCCACCATCCTTCAACAAATCTGCTCTTACCTGATCCTCCCCAGCTGCCTTTCGCCTTTGCATAGCTCCCAAGGCGTTCTTTACTTCTTCCGGCGTTACTTGTGGTATTTCAAATTCCTCTAGACTATTCTCTCTCACATTATCTTCGTGGGTGCTACTGGTACTGTGTAAATCTCTATAGAGCCCTTCAGCCACTTGAACTATCTCATCCATATTAGTAATGATATTGCAGGCTTTGTCTCTTAACGCATTCATCTGATTCTTGCCCATTACTAGTTTCTTTCTTCACTGCTTTTAGGCTTCCTCCGTTCCTGAGAGAATGTTCAATTCTATCCTTATTATAGTTCCGTATGTCAGCTGTCTTACGCTTGTCGATTCACTTTGAAAGTTCTGCCTATTCTATTCTAGCTGCAGGGTTAGAGCCTTTAATACATTGGCGCCTCTTGATCAGATATTTCGTCTCCTGCGATAGCTTAGTGGTATCCTGTCTAACGCAGTTACCACCGACTTCTATTGCACGCTCCTTAATGATGCCCATAAGATTGTCGTTCATTGTCCAACATACTTGGACCCAAATAAAACGGTTCGTTTTGGATGTCCACTGTGGAAATTGTATGCGTAGTCTGGCAGAAGCCACAAATACAGTAACGTGTAAACGGGTATATAGTGTATGTTCAATTGTCAGCAAAAAATCGTAATCATTTAACCCTAGCAAACATCGAGGCGGAGTGGATTGACAGTTGCGGTGACACCTGTACACGTGTCAAAACCGTCTATCGCCCTTTCTAGCAAGGAGCTATCCTTCTCGAGCGGAGATAGGATTTTTTTTTTTCGCGGGAGGCGCACACCAGATGTGTCACAGATTCTGCCATATACGCGGTCACTTTCTTCAAAGTAAACCACTGTTGTAAGTCTGCGCTCGTGTGTCTCTGCCTCTTTTTGTCCTCGTCTTTTGCGCAAAATGCTGTAATCAAGTCCTACCGACATGCCCAGACAGTCGCCTTAGCGTTCTATACCATTGCCGTGACGGTCTCTGGTACAAGTCCGGTCAGCGCATGCTCGCTAATCTCCGTCAGTTGCATGCGCGGCGCGGTTAAGGTAATCCACGCGAACCAGCTTCTAGCTGGCGGAGACGGTAACGACAATGGTCGAGCGGCATACGGTGAACGCTTCTTCAATCCATGTTCCGGTGGCTACCGGTGAGGTATCTGAATAATTAAATAAATTGATGTATGTGTGCTTGCTCGCTCGTAGCGTCAAGCGTTGAGCAATATCAGAGGCGTGTAGCGATGCATCAACAACCTCAAGAGCTGGTAAACAGAACGATGTGTGTGCTAGGTGTTCCCTGTGATATTCCCATAACGATAGTCCATTCTTATCTGAAAACTAATTATTTGCAAGGCAGAAAAAGGTCCTTCTTATTACTGTTGTACCATAGACATGCAAAAAGGTAATTGACAAGTGTTCGCATTTCATCAGGCAACTTACTTATGTTGACTAGATCTGACATTCTTGTTGCGAAGCGGATTACATGTTCAGATATACGTGATGTGTCAATTTTAGCAGCACCAAATTTATAATATTTGCCTGTTGCAGATAGCACAATTCTAAATTTTTCCAGATAATTGGGGCTACATGTTACAATGCCCTAAGAAATGCATTGGTGTTCTAAGCAGTTTGTGCTTCAGTGGATGAAACGGCGTTTCCTTAAAAACTCAATTAAAGAGTGCAATGTTACCGGAAGTTTGACCGCCTATCTTCAAAGCAGTGTCATCCTCAGAATTCGTTTCGAGTCGATATAGCTTGCATACACCGTATCTATGATTCGTACATTGAAATATGTGCTGTAACGTAATTGATAAGAAGGTAACTAGCGTAATTATGTCAATTATTCAATTAATCATTTTGAGAATATCACACCGCCTCTATTTTACTAAAGGGTCAGGATTGTGCTACCTGCCATAGAATATGTTTAAATATTTGGTTCAGTTAGAGAAGTGCCATGTAGAATCACAACACACGCAATGGTGGGAAATTGCTGCTAAAATTACTACAATTACTACAATTACAGTGGGCGCGGCGAAAGCGCTAGGAGCATGTGGCTTACGGCCTCTCGTTTCTTCATCGTGCAGGTTAGGCATGAATGTTCAATACGTAGTGATGACATATTTCTCGTTATTTTGCCGTGCCCACGCACCTGCTTGAGTATTGCATATGAATGCTTTTGTTCGTGCAAACTTATCCTTTGCGGGACGTAAAGTTAAATCCAGGTCCTCTTACAGTTGAGGAAATGTTCGCGCAACTCTTGGAAGGACAGAATGAAATCAAGGCAGAAATAGTTGACTTAAAAACTTGTCTTGAATGTACTGAAAAACGTATTGAGTGTTTTGGTGTACGACTGAATACCCTTGAAGAAAACGTTAATGAAACCCATGCAAAACAAACCACTAGCGTTGAGACTCTTCAAGAGGCCGTCATAACACAGCATGCTAAGCTAGTTTACCTTGAAAATCGCAGCCGTATATCTAACTTGTTAGCTTTCGGTATTGCGGAACACGCGAATGAAACTGAATTAGACTTGAGGAAGAAGGTTATTGATGAATTGTTTAGGAAAAAGCTGGGCGTGAACTGCTCTTCAGTCGCCCGCATTCACAGACTAGGACATAGCGAACAAAATCAGCCAGTAATTCCTTATTTTCAAGACTACAGGGAAAAGCAGGCTGTCTGGAAGGATGTTTCAAAGCTTGAGGGTTCTCCGACAAGTATTGATAACGACTACTGTGAGGACACTCGACGGAAGCGTAAATTGCTCTGGCAGACAGCGGATGAAGAGAAAGCAGCTGGCAGAAAAGTATTCCTTGTGCATGATGACATCTACACTTGGAATGACCCCTCAAACACTCGAAAATGGCTTTTAAACACGAAAAAGAAGCCTACAAAGATATAGCAGTTCCCCACTGCGCAGCTGCGCCTGATATCTTTTGATGCACAGAGCATTAGTAACAAACTTGATAAGCTTAAAAATATCCTTATTTTATATGACCCGCATATATGCATAATTACAGAAACGTGGCTACTTGATCTGATAGGCGACGACGAAATTGTGCCGCCTGGTTATCCAGTCTTCAGGCGTGATAGAGGGTCTCGTGGTGGCGGCGTGGCGGTTACTATAAAAGATAGCGTTGATGCCACTCTTGTTGATCAAATTGCGGATCATGAAAGCCTTTTTTTTTTGAAAATATCGTTTAAGCAAGAATAAGCAATACGATCGACTATTAGGTTTGCGTTTTAAAACATATTGATAACTTGTGATTTTAATTTACCAACGATTGATTGGGAGTACCTACGGTATGGCTGTTCTTCTACTGGTGATTCAATTCTTGACATCATGTTTTTGCTCAATCTTAAACAAGCGGTGACTGGCTATACTCGAGGCAGCTCAATTTTAGATTTACTGTTTCTCAGTGAAATATTCATTGACGGCACCGTTGTAATTGAGCCTGGTATTTCTGACCATAAGCTAACCATCTTTACTTGGGATAAGGTTTAAGGTCGAAATAAAAGAACTCAGTCAGCCACTGTTGTAAAGGAATTTTCTAAAGCTGGATGATGTCGTTATAATTGATTACCTACCTTGACACGCATATCGAAACCTTATCACACGATGTTAAGACCTCATTGCAACTCTTTGTTAAAACCATACATTATTGTCTTGATGGTTTTGTACCCAGCAGAAAAATGTGTTAGCACCGTGTAAATCCGTGAATTAACCGAGAAATGATCCGCATGAAGCATGGAATTCAAAGACTACGCAAGAAGCGTGCAACAATGACTCCCCAGTTTACAGAATTAAAAGTTAAGCTACAAACAAGCTTGGCAAAAGCAAGGAAATATTTTTATACTAATACATTCACAGATATTCTTCCAACTAACCCTCCAAAAGTCTTGGCGGTACTTAAGTGAGCCGAAAACCGGGATTGGCAAAATGAATGTCAATGGTTTCGGGATAACTGACTCCTGTGCTATTGCTGAACATTTTAATGCATATTTCCACAGTGTTTTTACTAAAACCGATTATGAATTTCAGAATTCAGTCGTTGAAACTGATAGTGACATAGAAGTAACGAGGGAAGGTGTAATACATATGCTGTTAAAACTTGGTCCTAAAAAATCCTCTGGGCCTGACGGTATCCCTAATGCCTTTCTTAACCGGTACGCTGAGTATTTATCCGGGTTTCTAACGGCTCTTCTTGACTGTTCATTGTCTTCAGGGGAAATACCGGCTGACTGGGGTATCATGACAGGGCCCATATAGCACGTGTTAAGCCGATTTACAAAAAAGGTGACCACTTGTCGTTTGAGAATTATCGTCCTAACTCTATTACAAGCAGTTGTAAGCTTCTCGAGCGTGTTATTGCAAACTTCATTCATGAGCGTACGCATTAGGGCTGGTTGGTTCATGATTACGAGCAATAAAAACAGCGCTAAACAACAGGACGAGGGAAGGGACACAGATAACAGCGCTGACTAACAACCAAAGTGTCTTTATTCTTTCAGTCAGCATATATATGCTCCGCCGCTATCTGAAACCACAGAATCAACAGAACTGGGCATGCGCAGGGGGATTGCAATTAATGCGATAGGAAGGCAATCTTCTTCGGAAGGAGAGAAATAGAAGGGAGGCTTACACATGCTTCGCCACTAACGTGAATGTGGAAAGCTTCGGAAATAAGGCGTGCGCGGTCATCGTGCTATTTTGACAGGTAGGTCACACCTTCGAAAAATGGCTTGCAGCCGCATTCATTGCAATGCAGTGACAACTGACTATCTTTTGCTCGTTTTTGAAATTTGTTAGAGTGCTCGCGCATGCGGTCATTGATGCACCGTCCCGTTTGGCCGATATAAAAACGCTTGCATGAAAGGGGGGATCTTATATACCACGCAGTCACAACAGTCACCAACAAACCTCTGTCTGTGCTGCTTTTTACAACTCTTTTTGTTGTTCTTGCTTACCCGATTGACTTGGTGGCACAGGCTACCTAACTTATTCTTGGCAGTGAACAGCAACCTGACGCCTGCCCTGCTGACAACCTTTTTGAGATTGTGCGCAACCTGGTGCACATATGGTATAACCGCTGCCATAACCCAACCAACGAACCTTAAATGAAAGCAGCCGGCAGCTGCTCTGAGAATCGCTCACGACAAACTTTTGTTTTTAGTTTATGTTAATGACTTGGTTGTTGTTATTCCCGAAAATGTGTCTGTAAGTTTGTTCGCGGATGATTGTACCATTTTTAAACAATTCGTTCCATCCAGAGATCACGTTGAATTGCAACATGCACTGAATGTTATTGACGACTGGTGTCAAAAATGGGGCATGCAACTAAATACTCAGAAAACAGTACTACTGTGTATCACCAGGAAACTAAATCCTATCCAGTTCTGTTATTCCCTTAGGAACAATGGTATCTCGATTGTAGGCAAATATAAGTACTTAGGTGTCACCCTTACAAGCAACTTGGTCAACCCACAGTTCTGATATCTGCACATCTGCACTACATAAGCTATGGTTGCTTAAAAGAAAGCTGAAATTCGCACCTTCGCAAACAAAGCTTTTAGCCTATAACACCTGTGTTTGTTTTAAGCTTGAGTAGGCTTCTATCATTTGGGATCCCTATTTAAAGAAAGATATCATGCAACGTGAACGTATTAACAGAAAGGCTGTTAGGTTTATATTTGGCAAATATCGTAGACTTGATTCCCCGTCCAGCCTAATGCAATTAAACTGTATTTCCACTCTAGAGGCCCGCAGAAAGTTTAGTCGCCTTTCATCTCTTTATAATTGTACGTTTCGTAACATAAAAAAAGATCTGCCTTAGTATAAAACCCCAAACAACAAGATGCACACGCCATGGCCATGAATTTGCACTAAGCCCACTCTTTGCCCGATCAAAATCTATCAAATTCAGTTATTTTCCTAGAACTGTGCAAGATTGCAATTCATTGCCGTTTGATATTTTTGGTTCCAATAATTTTCTCGCGGAGTTGGAGTGTCACCCTCTCTCTTAAACTTTCGTTTTTTTCCCTTTTTTTTCTTTCTTGCTTTTTGTTTGTTGTTTTATACATTCATGTTCGATGTACACATACCTGCTTGGGCCACCACATTGGCCTGCAGTATTTTGAAACAAATAAAATAAATAAAAATCTGCTATATTTCCTTAAAGCTTACGCAAAAGAAACTTTATCAACCAATTCATATTACAGAAAGGCTCTCTCATTTAGAGGAAGATATTCGACACATAAGACTACACAAGAAACGACTGCAACAAGCGCAAACAAGCCAAGTTATATATATATGTATATATCTGGCCTCCTTCGATAAAAAATTACTTGCTCTCCACGGATGCAAGTTGTTCACGCACGCTTCAGGGACCGCCTTTGCCCGAATTGATTATATATACTTGCTTTTTCGGCACAAATGATCTCACCTCTTGCACTCGCGCAATGATCCGTGAATCACGTGGAAGGTTACCGTATCTATCGATTTCAGAACAAATTGCCCTGCGCCGAGTGTCGACGTATCTCCCGCAAAATAAGTCTTCGGCGCCGTTTCCACTTCGTTAGCAGGGCCCGATCAATCTTGCTCCCCGGATAGCCCATGTAAGCAGCGGAGAGAAAGCCTCTTTCAGTAGTGATGCTTCTTCAGCCAAGCAGATACGCGTGCGAGTACAAGCAAACTGAAGCAGAGTGTGCTGTTAGATGCGCTAAAAATTACGCCTTTGGATATTAAAGGAGAAAAAGAGGGAACATGCTGTGCTATTGGGGGATTACTGTCTCTTTTAGGCTCATATTCTGCAGAAAAATAATAAGGCTCCCGTGCGAAATAGTTTGTGATTAGCTAAGTCAGATAGAACGGTCACTAATTGAAACTCCTAAGATAATCCTATCTACGCTTCTTGATAAGGCATGGGCTATTACGCATAGCAAGAATTCCCCCCCTCCCCCCCCCCCCGAATAATAAGAAAGGACGGCAACTACAAGAACTCCTAAATACCCAATATAAATTGGCCTTCTTAAAGAGCGGGAAATACCAGACTGCAAGAAAGCCGTGCTGTGTCTGCTTCCTTACGCTCTTTAACCCCGTTAAACATTCACCAATTAAGAGTATTGGACATTTCTTTACACTATAAATACCATGTAAGAGAAAGAGGAAATGCAACACACATGGTAATAAAAAATAAACCATGAGCATACACAAAAATTAGCGCAATGTGGATAAAGGTTAAGACATACAAAGGTGAAAATTCTACATGTAATATAATATCTCGAATTGATTCTGAAAACTTAACAGTCTCTAAGAATACTAGCTGCGATCTCAAAGTACCTCGAAGACGTGGCACTTTGTGATCGCTGTGAACGTACTGCTGCTACCAATCCTTAGCTTAAACTTCAAATGTTCAACTGGAATTTATTTCGCATGCCAGCTTCCAATCGAAATCTAGTATAAATTTTTCTAATGATTGTTGTCGTAAGAATTTTTTGAGGTTAACGTCCTATTATCACTCCGGAAATCTGTTAGCATGGCTTCAAAATAAAGGAGTAAACACCATCATGCGATTAAAACTTGTATTTGGGTGTTCAAGTGGCGTATACATTCGAAAGGGTGACTTAAAGATTGGTGCAACACTCACGAAAAATCCGGCTCTATAAATCTAAACCTAACATTCAAAATTCAATTTACAAATTAACGAAAGAAGACATATTCATCTTTAATAATCTATAGCCTCACACCATTACAAAAAAAAACTGCCAATTAAAGCATAAAATGTTGTGCTTTTTTTTAGGATTCTCAGCTCACAAAACCACATTGCAGACACGGGGGAATCAAGTGGACATTTTACCACCAATCTCAAACGCCCCGACTGAAATCGCGCATTTTCATCCCGCAAGGTCTTCTAGCTTACTTAACCGAGAAAATATGTGACAGTAACTTTGGCATCCAATGAAGAGAAAGGAGGCGAAAGCCTGCACACTCGCAAGGCAATCATTACATTAGTTGACATTTTCATTGTAAAGCGTTGTTAATTTTTAATACTGTTTTTCTTCCCTCAAGTTTTATGGTTCGAGTGCCCTAATTACATCTACCTTAACTATTTGTGGCCTATTTAACTTAGCCATAATGAACACCAAAGGCCATAAGTTAGACTCCCACCAAAGGTCGAGGGTTCGCCTCCCACCAAATGTCATGGGTTGGAGTACATTATTTCACACCAATCGTAGTGGATTCGACACTCGACCTTCACGATGCCAATTGCAATTAAACTTGGAGCTAACACCGGTTCGGCCACATATCGAAGGTGGGTCGTGGTTATGGAGGTCCCTAATTAACTTCACCTTAAGAAACATCAAACGTCGGGGGTTCCACTCCCACCAAAGGGCATGCGTTCGACTCTCGACCTTCACTATGTCAATTGAAATCCTACTTGGAGATCTGGCCGGTTCGGCTATATTCAAGTAAACGAACTCGGAGCTTGAATGTCGGTGCCATAACGCCAGAGAACGGCTTTTATGACCCGGGAGCCATCTAAGGCCTTAGAACTGTCCTCAGAATAGGTTACATCTTACTATATTTCTTCAGTGCTAGAAAGCCGTAATAATTGTGCCACAAGATTTGTTATTAATACAATAAAGACGATAATTTATAGACAGCTTTCTTTTCCTTCTGTTGTTAAAATTTCAAGACGTCGTCATTTTAACACATAATATTATGAAGCAGCATGTGCCACTACTGCGACAGCGTTAGGCCACTTACTGAGATGCACGACACGACTGTTACGGAAAGACATCCATCATCGTTGTGATTAGTATATTTCCCGAATGTGCTCACTAAAATGCACGTGGTTTGAAGTCCTTGAGATATAACTCTCCGAATATTTGTAACAAATATTTTTTGCGCAGTTTTTGACCTGACAACAAATCATAGTCATTAATAGGATATATTTCGTTGCATGCAAGCAAGCTGACTAATGGAAAATAGACTGCAGGCTGAGAAAAAATATAACGAATTGTGGCAATGGAGCCGAAGTTAGATGTATGTGCGGATATTAAAAGCACCCTCTTTAATAAAGGATGGTGGTTGGCGTTACTAGGCTCTTTGTTTTTGCCTTGCGTATACTCTTACGATTGTTACTTCAGGCACATAATAAATGAAAGTGGTTCTCCTCAATTAATACCGGTTTTAATGAACCGGTATTAAAAATTTACGTTGTTTGATATATCAAGTAAATAAAGATACAGAGCCGTGTTGTCGGGTTCGTTTCGCAGTTGCCTGTCCTTGTTGGATGTTTTGTGGTGGTGTCATCATTTCACAGCTGGTTGCTGCAAGCCAAGGCATCCCATCCTTGCCATCAGCCATTCTCTTCCTGCCCTGCGGTTATCAGCACTGAGCAGTCGAGATTTTCCGGACCATGGAGAAAATGTTAGGAACGGCGCGCCAAGGTACCGACCTACAAAATTTTTTCCAGCCAGCCACAGCTGCGCGGGTGGCGATATTAGGAGAACCAGACCTTGGAACGCGCACGGCCTGGTGCGATGACTCGCTCTGGGAAAACAACAATGCGCCGAGTCAACAGGCCGTCGGCGTCACCATGTCTGCTGCGACGACTCGCTTCGTAAGGGCGACAATACGACAGTGCTCAACTGAACGGGGCCGGGATGTCTACGGCGTTGACTCGCTTTGTAAGCACGCCAATACGACAGTCCCCAACTGAACGGCCACGGGATGTCAACACGCAGTTGCCGGAACAGGTATTGTTAGTGGATTCGCCGTCACCGTCGCGGTTTGTTTGAAGCGGCGGAGCTGCTGGAAGAAGGTATTTCGCGGTGCCGTCTCACGGGTCTTAGAACTAGTCAGTGAATGGACGCACGCGGCGGCCACTGTCTGCAGGCTCAACTCTGGGACCAAGAGGTGCGTGCTCAGGTCAAGTCCTCTGTCTGCGAGAACCCCCTCACTTCGGCGTGCTTAGTGAAACCTGTGCGGAAGTGGGTGCATAAACCCTCCCCCTCAAAGGCGGGTCAGCTACGCTGACTTTGGGCGCTCCTAAGAATAGATTGTTTATAAGCAGCCATGGCGCAGCTGCTGAGTTTGCATTGTCTTTCATTCATGCTAGACTAATAAACTGTAGCGTTCTTGTGTAGATACTGTAAATAAATCCGATATTCCTCGTTCTCCATGAGAACAAGTCCCTCCTTTCAACAACGTCCTCAGCGTGGATGAGTTGGACAATGGCATGGGCCAGCTTCTACGTATTTCATGCCCCACCCCAATCATTAGAGCTTCAATGCAGTTACAACGTCGTGCAGTTGGCCAAACGACTTCTGCCAGATGTGCGTAACTATACACGCAATTGTTGGTGGGCAAAATAAGTGTATGAAAGATGATAGACATCTAGTATGCTATCATCTGTTTAACGACGAGAATCATATTTGTGCCGCAGGCTACCGCCATACGTTGCTGCATTTTTATATATTGTATAGCTCAATATTATGGTCTAGAGCTTTGCTAGCGAGTGGCGTGCGCGTTGCACGCTAGTCGCAGTCATAGCTCTAACTCCTTGAGCGGGTTTGACTAACATTGACTTTAAGTAAGCGTGAGCACCATTTTACACCGACAACGGACACACTGAGTAACGTAAGCAAATAGTGGGATAGTGAAGTGTGCACGAGATAGAAGCATAAGAATTGAAATTGCGTGTGCAGCCAGTTATAGGCGCTTCATTAGTTTCTTCCTTGCAGTTAATGGAGCACACAATTTGACTATCCATGTACGACATCGCTGTAGGGTGCATCAGATCTGTTAGAAACTACTGAACATGTTTCTTTTTTTCATCACAAAATTATACCAATTAAAGGGCCCGTCCATTGCCTCAAAGAAAGGAAATGTTGAAGGCAGTCTTTGACTCAAAGTTAGCTATGTTTCTGGGCACAGTAGTCATATGCTGCTTGCTCTTTTCGCAGTCCTAAGTGCTCAGTTGCGGTTAATTCATGTGCATGAAAACACAGGACAACAAAAACCATCAAGTTTCGTGCAGTCTTGCTTATTTTCCGTAACGGAACATTCGCTGCTCAAGTTACAAAGTCGGCACGCCCACCCGAACTTTTTGCTTAGCTTTGTTTTGTATCGGAAACACAGCTCTTTAGTACGGGTAAAGCTCCATGCGCTTTCCGTGCGGAAACCGAGCAGACTCAAAATAAGGACGCCGATGTGTCGTAAAGTCCACTGCTACGCTGTTATCTCAGGCCCGCAGCACGGGAAGGCAGTACGCACAGCGTCGCATAGTTTACGGCAAATAAAGCAGTACCCGGCCGAGCAAGCTTGCCGAGAACGAAGTCTTTTTCTATTTCAGGCAATAATCCTATGGTGTCCTTTCTCAGGCAACGAAGGAAACTTGGGTAGCTAATGCGCGCTACACAAACGCAAACTCCTTGTGTCTTCGACAGCATCGATCGCCGGGCTCTTGAATGGTCAGATTTCTCTTTATCCAGTTGTTTGTGCAGGCGAGCGAGAACAGAGTGCTTCTTGGAGGAATAATGTTCATCCATACATCGATCTGAACTGATGGAGTAAGAGCACGTCTAAAGCACGAGCTATGAAGGTGTGGCAAGAACACGTCGAAAAACCGAACCTGAGAACACGCACAGCAAGTACAGCCATTTTTGCCCGTTTCCAGCAGCCCTCATCAAAAGGCTTCACCTGGTGTCCAGGGAGCGCCGCGGATTACACTTACTGGACGAGGCTATAAAACATCTGGTGTATACACGAAGCTGCTGCCTAAAGTTTGAATGTTTTGCTAAATGTTCATCTTGCTGCGAACATTTCTTTGCTAGCTTTTATAGCGGAGGAACTAGTGTGACTAGAAACGCTAGACAACATCGTAGGCTCGTCCTAGAACTAGATCATTCACGGAGTTCAAAGCTTAAGACGCCTTGATAAGCTACCTTGTGATTCATGACTTATATATAGAAGCACACGAGAACAAACATGGACGCAATTATTGAACACAGCTAAAAAGCCCTGAATTTTTTCAAGGCTTCATTTATTGGCATCCGTGTTTGTTCAAACAGACTGCATGACCTGAAAGAGCTGGACGTGCCGCAAAATTGAAATTGAGAAGGCATAGGGTAAGTATTAGCCATGATGTACAGGCAACCTCTTCAATAAGGGTGAATTACATCATTTGCGAAAAATTCGTCATTGTAGTGCTCGAAACCGTTATATGACCATTTCCAGCTATGTTTCCTGAAATGGTACGTTATGGCATAACTTTATCCTCTTCCTACTGTTATGACAAGATTCTAGACGGAACTGCATTTACTTCTCGTGAAAACGAAGGCTTACGTTAAATGTAACATGTGGCGAAACTTCAGAGTCTCTGGCTTGATCAGGAGGTTTGCAAGTGAACACTCAACGCTGCCTTTTCTTTTAATTTTCAACTCGTATGTAGCGTTCGCAATCGGTTTCTCCCATGTCTTCAGTGAAACACTTGAGATTGTACGCTACATTCTGGTAAATAAGTAGAATGGTATAGCAGTGTGTAGGCGAAACACGGAGTAGTGAACATGTCACACGTATCTGCAAGACTCCGCCTTCCAAGTTCATTTCTTTATTATTAAACCTTTGCGCAGTAGAGGTTGGCGTCATGGGTGATGCTGGCTACTCCTTCTGTCTTAAGGGAACAGTCCTGTTAAAGAATTGAACGGTTAATAGAAACAACCGAAAAAAAAGAACACAAAGAAGAAGAGAGAGTACGTAACCCTTATAGGTGGCTGAAATAGACACCAAGAAGTGATGCAATATTGTCGCACCCGCCGTGGTTGCTCAGCGGCTATGGTGTTGGGCTGCTGAGCACGAGGTCGCGGGATCGAATCCCGGCCATGGCGGCCGCATTTCGATGGGGGCGAAATGCGAAAACACCCGTGTACTTAGATTTAGGCGCACGTTAAAGAACCCCAGGTGGTCGAAATTTCCGGAGTCCTCCACTACGGCGTGCCTCATAATCAGAAAGTGGTTTTAGCGCGTAAAACTCCATAATTTAATTTAATATTGTCGCGTATACCTTGCTGGAGTATACAAACTGAATGATGATACAGGCGGTTGCACTTTACGAAAAAGCAAGCGGCGACGCGCGATGCCGAGACGAACCTCATTCTCCTCTTCTTCAGTCTGTTGTTGCGCCACACTATGTGGCATTACTCCCTCTTCAAAAAAAGAAAAAAAGAAGGAAAGCAAGCATGGGCTTGACCTGAGAGCGCCGAGATGGTCTAGGACGAACACATAGGCTATAGGCACAATCACTACGGTGTGCGATATAGTCACAAGGCACTGACGGATGAGCAACCACAAAACTAACCAAAGCGGCTGAAAACGTCGAATATTAGGGGCTATAGTACGGTTTCAACCGCACAACGTGCACAATCTCAGATTGCGGTTGTCGACGTCGGGGAGGCTGGCGTCCGTCAGGAAGCACTTCGTAGTTCACCTCACTAATTCGCTGCAACACTCTGAAAGGTCCGAAGTAGCGACTCAAAAGCTTCTCGGATAGTCATTTGCGGCGCACGGGAGTCCAGACCTAAACTTGATCACCAGGTTGGAACTCAACATGTCGATGGCGGAGATTGTAACGGTGCGCATCGATGCGCTGTTGTTGCTTCATGTGCACTCGGGCAAGCTGACGGGCTTCTTCCGCGCGTTGCACGAAAAGTTCGGCATCTTGGGCTAGGTCGAGATGATCGATGCTTCTAACATAGTCTATTCACGGCCAACATTGCTTCTAAGATAGTCTGCACTTCACGGCCGTAAACGAGGTAAAACGGCGTGAGGCGTGTTGTTTTTTGCGTAGCAGTATTATACGCAAACGTTACGTAAGGGAGTATCTCGTCCTACGTCTTGTGCTGCATGTCTACGTACATAGACAGCATATCAGTCATCGTTTTGTTCAGTCGTTCGGTCAAGCCGTTTGTCTGCGGATGATAGGCAGTTGTCCTTCGATGGGTCGTGCAGCTGAGTTTTAAAACGTCTTCAATGAGCTGTGCTGTAAAGGCTTTGCCTCGGTCTGTGATGACGTGCAAAGGGGCGCCATGCCGTAGGACGATGCTCTGTATGAAAAACTAGGCAACCTCGGAAGCTGTGCCTCGAGGCAGCGCCTTTGTCTCAGCATATCGCGTTAATTAGTCCGTGGCGACGATTATCCACCTGTTGCCAGAAGGTGACAATGGAAACGGGCCCAGAAGATCCATGCCGACCTGGTTGAAAGGTTTGCCAGGTGGGTCGATCGGATTCAGCAATCCCGCAGGCTTCACAGCTGGCGACTTTCGGCGCTGGCATTCACGGCAGGCTCGGACGTACCGCTTAACACAATCGGCAAGTCTTGGCCAGTAGTAGGATTGGCGCACTCTATCAAGCGTTCGCGTAAAACCCAAATGGCCAGACGAAGGCTCGTCATGACAGGCGAACAAAACTTCGGCACGGAGGTCTGCTGGAACGACCAAAAGTTAGGTCTTGTTGGTGGCAGCGGAGTTCTTCTTGTATAAGACGCCATGTCGTAAACAAAAAGACGACAATCCTAAAGCGATATGCCGGGGTATGGTTGGGTTTCGTCCTTCCATATGTTCGAATATAGGCCGTAGTGCGTAGTCTGCGCGCTGCCGTGTGGACAAATCAATAACGCTTACGGCCCCAAGGAAAGCGCCGTCGTCCTCAATGTCGTGGTCGGTAGTGTCGATAGGGGCGCGCGAGAGTGCGTCAGCATCTTCGTGTATGCGGCTCGACTTGTACACGATGGTCGCGTCGTACTCCTGCAAACGTAGACTCCACCGTACCAATCGTCTAGAAGGGTCCCGGAGATTTGCACGCCAGCATAACGAGTGGTGATCAGTTACAACTTTGAATGGGCGGCCGTAAAGGTAAGGTCGATATTTGGCCAGCGCCCATATGACGGCAAGACACTCTTTCTCCGTGGTGGTGTAGTTGGTCTCTGCACGCGATAGTTTACGACTTGCGTAGGCGATCACTCTTTCAATACCTTCCTGTCGTTGTACAAAGACCGCACCAAGACCAACGTTACTGACGTCTGTATGAACTTCCGTGTCCGCCTCCTCGTCAAAGTGGGCCAAAACTGGTGCTGACACCAGACGCTGTCGAAGCTAGGTGAAAGCAGTCTCTTGTTCTGAGGACCAGACGAACGATACATCGTCCCTCGTGAGGCGAGTCAGCGGCTCCGCCATCTTCGGAAAATTTTCGATGAAACGCCGGTAGTATGCGCAAAGGCCCAGGAAGCGCCGAACACCTTTCTTGTCGGTCGGTGTTGGAAACGAGGCTACAGCGGCAGTTTTCGCGGGATCGGGGCTAACGCCTTCCGCGCTGACCACGTGTCCAAGAAACATCAGCTCCTTGTAGCCGAAACGACACTTCTGAGGCTTAAGGGTGAGGTTAGCCGATCGGATGGCTTCGAGAACTTGCCGCAGTCGTTTCACGTGGTCGCCAAATGTCGCCGAAAAAACAACCACGTCGTCAAGGTAGACGAGGCAGCTTTGCCACTTCAGACCAGCGAGAACGGTGTTCATCATAGGCTGGAAAGTTGCTGATGCCGAACAGAGACCGAAAGGAAGTACTCTGAATTCGTAAAGGCCATCTGGAGTGACGAAAGCAATTTTTTCCCGGTCTCGTTCATCGACATCAACTTGCCAGTAACCGCTCTTTATATCGAGAGATTAAAAATACTTAGCTCGCCGGAACCTGTCTAAAGAGTCAACGATACGTGGTAGTGGGCACACGTCCTTCTTGGTAACATCGTTGAGGCGTCGATAATCAACACAGAAACGAAGCGTTCCGTCCTTTTTCTTGGCTAGAACGACCGGGGAAGACCCCGAAGGCTGAATGACACCATCATCTTGCATCTCCTTGACTTGGGCTTGAATTGCCTCACGTTCTTTCGGCGAGACACGATAAGGCTGTTGTTTGGTGGGACGTGCGTCGGCGGATGTAGTTATTCGGTGCTTCGTGATTGGCGTTTGGCCCACCTTAGTAGCCCAAGCGAAGCACGCGCTGAATTCGTTCAAGAGTTCCTGCAGTGCGCTCTTTTGGTCGTCCGTAAGCTCGGAGTTTACATCGATGTCTCTGAGCGAACCGTCGTCTGTGTCCACCTGAGAAGCAAAGCACTCGACGATTTCCATTGATGGATCGGCACAAATACACAAATACCTTGTGCCAGCAACATAGAAATGTTGCCTTCGACAATGGCTTCACCGTCTTGTAGTTCATCGGACTTTACCGGAACCATAACACTCGCACGCGGCGGTATCGTGATACTCTCGTCCGAAACGCGAAGTGCGGATCTGTGTCCAATGGCGTCGGTCTGTGTTGCCCTTTGTGTCGAGAAAGTGATGCAGCGCTCGCGGAGGTCAATAATGGCGCCATATTCCCGGAGAAAGTCCATCCCAAGGATTAAATCGCGGGAACACTCGCGTAGAACCAGACAACTGGCGAGAAAAGCAGCACCGCGAATTTCTACTCTGGCCGTGCATAGCCCAAGCGGGGTGACGACGTGGCCATCTGCCGTATGAACTGGTGCCCCGTTCCAGGGCAACGTAACTTTTTTTCAGAACGCTCGCCAGTTTTCCACTAAGAATAGAGTAATCGGCGCCGGTATCTACAAGTGCACTCGCTGTTTTGCCGTCGATCAACACAGGTATGTCCAGTGAAATCTTGTTCGCGGAAACTGGTTCTGGCGTCATCGTGTTTTCGTTATTCTGCGGTCGGCACGATACGAGGTCTTGAGCGCATCGGGTATCCGCGGCCCCACCTTGGAAGGTCGCTGACGTCAGTTTTCCCGGCGTGGACTTGGTGATCGCCCTTGCGTCGTCCTCGAGGTGGTATCACGAGCAGGGAAATATCGCCGCGGTGAGGGTGAGCATGACTGCCGCTGCGATTGGCCCGGTCTGCGCTGCTGTTTGAGGAATTCTGCGATGTCGGGTGGCCTTTGGCCGAACCTAGGTTGAGGTGAATCGATAGAAAAACCCCGCAGTCCAAGTCGTCGGTAGGGCCGATACACATGACCAGCTTCGCCGCAGTGGTAGCACAGCGGTCGTCGATCGGGTGCTCGCCAAACCTCTTATTTCCTCGCGGGCGTTCGGCGATAGCCGAAATACGGTAGCGGAGTTGTCGGAGCGGCTTGTGTCGATTGCAACGCGACTGGCGGCGCCACATAAGTAGGTGCGAAAGCTTGGACCGGGCTGAATAATGTTTCTGCGTACGTCTTGAGCCGGGATTCGCTTGGCAGAGGTGGTGCGTCACTGCTGGAAAGAGATGCCCCCGGTGCCTGCTGTACTTCGTTGTGTACGACGCTGGCGAGGGAGCTGACTGGAGGTGGCGACTTGCCGTGGTGCTTCTGCAGCTCATCGCGAACCACTGAGCGAATCAGCTCGCAAAGTAAGGCGACGTCGCACACTAAGCCTACCGGCATATCCGGAGTGCAGGCGGCATTTTCTTGTCGGTTGTACAAGTTCGACCGTTGCTGAAGGGTCTTCTCCATCGCGGTGGCTTCGGTGAGGAACTCGGCAACAGTCTTGGGCGTATTCCGAACGAGACCACCAAAGAGCTGCTCCTTCACGCCTCTCATCAGATGACGCACCTTCTTCTCTTCCGACATGCTCGGATGGGCGTGCTGATAGAGATGCGTCATGTCCTCCACGTACATCGTGACGCTCTCGTTGGGCTTTTGGACGCGTGACTGAAGGGCCCGTTCCGCTTTTTCTCGGTGATCGGGACTGTAGTAAGTCTCCAGGAGCTTGCGCTGGAACTCAGGCCAGGATGATAGGGCACTCTTGCGGTTCATAAACCACGTGCGAGCACCATCCTGGAGGCTGAAGTAGACGTTCCTGAGTTTGGCGTTGTTGTCCCACTCGTTAAACGCAGCCACGAGCTCGAACTCCGCCAGCCAGTCTTCCACGTCTTGAAATGTGTCGCCATGAAAAGCCGTCGGCACTTGGGGGTTCAGCAGCGTTAGGTAAGTTGGTGTCACCCGTTCCGTAGAAGTCGCAGTGGTGGCAGTCATCACCTCTTCCTGGAGGTTTCCAAATTCTGGGGCGAGGCCTCGGATTCGCCGGCTTGTGCGGTGAACTGGAGTCAACTCCAACTGTGGGGCGAGGTTCTTGCTGCCCAGTGGGGTCTCCTGCATAAGTTGAGCGTACCCAGCAAGCTCCACCAAATTGTCGCGTATACCCTGCTGCAGTATACAAGCTGAATGATGATACAGGCGGTTGCACTTTACGAAAAACAAGCAGTGACGCGCGATGCCGAGACGAACCTCGTTCTCCTCTTCTTCAGTCTGTTGTTGCGCCACACCATGTGGCAATATCACCATAAAAGGTAAATATAGCTTCGAAAGCGCTTTCATCCTCCATAAAGTGTTCGACTCTGTTTCCCGGTGTCCCGGAAGGACTTTTCCCCACAACAGGTTTACATTCGGTGAACATTGAAGGCGTGTAATTAGCAATGTGTGGCGAACCGTTAGCGTTTCAGAACTATACAAGAGCTCCTGAACCGCTGTTTTCTCCCTATTTTCATGCGTTATGTAAGATTAATAACCAAATTATTTTGTTTATACTCTGAGGATATAGTGCCAAGATTATGGGTGATATATAGAGAAAGTTAAACATGTGTCATTAAACAAAAGAATAGATCTTAGGCTGTCATTCTAAAGGAACTACAAGCCAGCAGTATCAAATTTCGTACATAGGGGAACGTTGTGGCCGGTACGCATGCGTAGTTAACCGCATGACACGGAAGCACAGCCTTGAATGAAAATTCCGTATGCAAAACTAAAGAGGCGACTAGGTGCGGCAACACGATAAAACAGCTCCAAAGACGAGCGCAAATGGAAGAAACAAATAATACGGCAAAGCTCATCTCACGATGACTGTCAATAATAATGCGATTAGCACTCGAACAATGTAGCGATATGTGGTCGAGCAATGTAGCGTCTTCCGTTGCCTCAGCTATATGTGACATACTCAGGTATCATCACCACTTTTCTATGACACTCGCTTCTCGAAGCCGCCCATGATAAGCATGACGCCCTGGCTAGATGACGCCGACGAAGTGACTACGAAGGATTGAACATCGGTGAGATGACTACGGCATAGAAGCAATGAGGCGGCAATTTCCATATCACGGCCATCATATAGCGACAACAGCGTGATGACGACGATGGGAGGACAGTGAGAGAACAACGTGTATATGACTACAATGGCATGGTGACAACGGTATGACGACATACGGGTTAAGGTACAGGAATGAATACGACGGCATAACCGCGACGCCATGATGACTACGGGATGATGACGATAGCATGAAAGCAGCGCCATAATAACGATTGTATGTCGACAGCATGATTGCGCTAGAATGAGAAAGGATGAATAATATAAATAGGTCGACAAAGGAGTTATGACGTCAATGGCGTGGCATTACCGAAATGAAGAAGATGATCAAACGATAGCGTGACTACGAGGGCACCACAACAATGGTATGATCACGGCTGTGAAGACGGCGGAGTGACAACGACGGGATGACGAGACTTGGATGAACCAGAATGTAGATGATGAAACGACCACGATGGTATGAAAAGGAATCCATAACGACGATGTCGTGACGACGACAAACTAACAACGGACGTGTGATGACAATGGCATGATGAGCGTAGTGTGACGAAGCTGAAGTGATGACAATGGCATGACAACGAAGGCGTAATTGTGACGGCACGACAGCGGATGCATGAAGTGACTGTGCCACGATGATACCGTGACGACAATGACATAACAACGGTAGCATAATCTCAAGTGAATGTTGAAAGCCTACTTACGATAGAAGGATGAAGAAGAATTGACGTCGATGGACCTACTACCGATTACATGGCGGCAATGTGATGAGTTACCGAAGTAATGATGATAGTAAAATGACATTGTGAGGATGGCGGCGCGAAGGCATTGGTATGACGACTGTGTGATGACGATGGATCGACGTAATTTCTGCGACATTAAACATGTGGTAGCGCGGGTAAAGCGAGAGCGTGACAACGATGGTATGACAACGGCTGTGTGACGACAATGCCTGACGAAAACTGCGTAGCACAGGCAACATGAGAATAGGATGACAAAGTTAAAAGAAAGTCGATGCAATGACCCCGATAGCACCCTGAACACGTGAACATGCAAGTGTAAGTAGGTGAGATGGGATCAGTCAAGCTGCCGCTATGCAGCTTTTAGCTGCATAGCGCGTGGACTTTTGGACGAAGACGAAGTGATTCTCGTAGAGACCACTGTTCCTTGACGCTGCAATACTTTCGTTTTTTTCCCGTGTTTTACTGGGAGACGCTGCTCCCATTGCCACGGCAATGGAAGTGAAGTCGGCAGAATTCCATCGCGACGTGACTGCTTCGGCAGGAACCGGCCCGAGGAAGAGAAATTGCCCTCCTAGTCAAGCTGACAGCGAGGACACTGTGGTGTGCTCCTGCTCAAGCGACGACGCCTCAGATGACGAAGGCTTCGAAAGAGTGGTACACCGGAAGGCCAAGAGAAGAAATATCAGCGGACGGTCTTCGTCAAGTAAGTCTACCGTCGTTCCACAGCGACGGTCACCGGCACACACAATTCTTTTTGTGCCGGACACGCCTGGCGACAACCTCAACCGCCTTAATAGACAAGCGATTTCCGTTTCTCTGGAGGCTCTTGTCCCAGGAGAAATCAAGGATATCAGAATTAATACTCGAAAGAACGTCCTGGCTATTGATGTCCACAACCGAAGCGCAGTCAATGCTTTGATGGCAGCAAAGCTGCTGAGCAACATCAATGTCCACTACCTCATTCTGCGGGACAGCGAAACCACGGCTGGTGTTGTTTATGATACTGACACATTGATTAGCGACAGCGACCTAGCAATTTTAATCAAACCTGTGACAGACGGTGTTGCCCTACTACAAGATCGGCGCCTTGGCAAGTAGACCTGTGTAAGGCTTGTGTTTAAAGGTGACTGCCTACCATCACATGTAAAGGTCGGCAAGTTCCGGCATGTGGTACGACCTTTCGTGCCTAAACCACTTCAGTGCAGAAGGCGTCAAAGAATGGGACAGGTGAGTGCTGTCTGCCGAAATACAACGATATGCCCACGATGTTCCGAACAACACGACACTGACACTTGCCGTGCAACCGAGCTCAAGTGCCCAAATTGTGAAGGTTCACACGCTGCATCGTCAGAAGACTGTCCACGCCTAAAGAAAGAGCAGAAAATATTGAGAAAAATGGCCAGAGACGGATTGTCACACAGAGATGCTTTTGAAGCGATAAGGCGACATCGCTCCCGGAAACGAAAGTCTATGAAATCCTTTTCCGGTTGAAGGGAAATGTCTCGTCCGGCAACGCCGCATCCTATTCCATCTGTCTCCACTAAAAACACGAATGTTAACGAAAGAAGTGGCCATGCTCTTCATGCTTCATCAAGTGAGGTGTGGCCAGCACTGCCGAAGACATGCCACGCGCCAGGGCCACAGCAAATGACTCGCCACTTAAAGTCGAATGTAGCTACAGTTGACCAAATGCGAGACAAGGACTCACAAATGATTGCTATGCTTAACTCACTCACGAATCTGATGCGTCTACTACTGACAAACATGGACACTCCGGCTGCTCCTTGCGTGCTGCAAGTATTGGACGCCCCGACTCCAGTACTTGAAAGCATCGCAGAGCACCATGGCCCGCCCCTCACTGCCCTCCCACAAGGAAGTCAAGAAAGCATCTCTACTGAAGTGGAATGCCCGTGGTCTCAAATCGAGAATTTCAGATTTTAGACATTTTGTCTTCGAAAACCGTTTTCGCATCCTTGTAATTTGCGAATTGAACGTGCAGAATGTTATACGCATTTCTGGCTATGAGGCATTCATGTCCTCTGCCTGTGATGATGTGAGCAAGGTAATTGCATATATTAGATGTCATCTGACTTACGTGTTGCACCCAGTCCCGCCTCACGACGACAACCAGTACGTTTGTTTAATTGTGAAAACGAATAAGCTTACGTTCACACTCGTCGGTGTTTACATTGCCCCTTCAAGTGGCTTCGACTTTAAACGACTGCACGACGTGCTATCAGCGAAACCCGGCCCTACGATTCTCACAGGAGGTTTTAATGCTCACTATCTGCTTTGGGGGAGCCTGAAGACGGACTCCTGGGGAAGGAGAGAAGCATCCCTTGCCGCACAGCACGACCTTTACTGCCTCAACGATGGTAGCCCGACATATTTACGCGGGCTTACGTATAGCAGCTGCCTAGACTTGACCCTTGTTTCTCGGCGTCTTGAAAGAAACGTGCAATGGTTTCCAGACATCGAATCACATGGAAGCGACCATATTCCGACCTACCTGAAGATCAAGGGACTATCTAAATTCTCCTCCGTGACCCTCCGGCGAATTGACTGGTCGGCGTTTTGGTCCCACATGGAGGGAGTATGTCAGCAAGGGAACCATTCAAGTCCGGAACACGAAATTCAAAAAGCCATGCAAGAGGCTACGCGTACTTTTCAGCCTTTCTCGAAATATGAAGGATTTGAAGCCGAACTGCACCGACTACGAGCATTCGCCGGCGGGCTTAAAGAAGATATAGAAGAACTAAATCCATCCATGATTTCATAGAGGCAAGGCGGATACAAAAGGAGATTCAACGCTGCATTGATGCACTACAATCTCAAGGATGGAAACGTTCCTGTGAGTCATTGGATCCACGTCAGCGATTGTCTCAGATATGGAGAACCGTGCGTGGACTTCCCGTATCGCCGCAACAGCGTGTTCCTTTAAAATCCCTTGCTTTGCACCAATGTCCAGCGAAACTGGCGTTGCTGTAGAATTTCGCTCAAGGCTTGCCAGCTTGCAGCTCCAACGCGCACTTACACCATGTGACACTCCTGTGCCACGGGATTTCCTCATGGATGAAATGTTTTCGGTGCAAGAGCTTGAAGCGGCACTGGCGGCTTGCAGGCGCTCTTTGTCACCTGGGCCGGAAAGCGTTACCTATGCGGCGCTCGCCAATCTTGGGCAGAAAACACGACTCATGCTGCTGAACCATTACAACGAGTCTTGGCGCAACAGTTTGGTTCCATGTGAATGGAAATGCAGCCGCTTGGTTCCACTTCTCAAACCTGGTAAATCACCGTTCAACTTGTCATCACACCGCCCTATCGCTCTGGCCAGTTGCATATGAAAAATAATGGAAACGATGATTTTGCCGCGCCTAAAATGGTACCTTGAAAGTTATAACGTTTACCCAGATGCTAAGGCTGGTTTCCGGCGTGGGCGCTCATCTATATATAATGTCATCGATTTGGTTACGTTTGTTCACCATCAAAAACGTCTGAAACGACTCACTGTGGCATTTTTCCTAGACATAAAAGGCGCCTATGATAATATAGCACATTCTGCCCTTATATATGCTCTATTGAAGCCGGAATCGGTGGCCTCACTTTTCTGTGGCTGTGTAGTTATTTGACCGAGGATGGCGCCACGACTCAACACCAAACGTTCCGTGGAGTACCGCAAGGCGGAGTGTTGAGCCCGACGCTATTCAACCTAGTGCTCGATGGCCCAGTCAGATGCTTGCCCAACACAGTTCATGTATCAATATATGCCGACAACATCTGCATTTGGACGTCTGCTGTAACACGACTGCAGGTACGAGCACGGCTACAAAAGGCAGCTACGTTAACATCACTGTACTTGCAAAAACATAACTTAGAGTTGTCTTCAGAGAAATGCTGCCTTGTTACATTCACTCGGAAGGCAATGAAGTGTTACACAGTAAATGTCAATGGGGAGGCAGTTGCAAATGCACGGAAACACCGCTTTTTAGGGGTAATTATTGACCGCGACCTATCATGGAGCCCGCATGTTTTATACCTGAAGAAGAGATTATTGACAATAATACATCTCCTCAAATTTCTCGGCGGAAAGTCATGGGGCACTTCGGTGCGGTCAATGCTGCAGTTTTATAACGCCTTGTCCCTCGGTTTCGCAAGATACAGCCTCCCTGTGCTTGGTAACACCTGCAAAACAAACCTGCGTGTACTCCGGGGACTACAAACTCAAGCCATAAGGACGTGTCTCGGTCTTCCGAGGTGAGCGTCTACAGCGGCAACGATTGTCATAGCTCGAAATCAACCAATATCAACGTACTTGGCAACCGACTCCCCGTTCTCAAACCACGTTCTGGCGGCGTCTTCTAAGGCAAAGTATACATGCCGCAGCTTGTCGTCGGAGTCCCAGTTGTTGAAAGCCGCGATTCGTTCGTAGGTCTCCTGCCAGGATTCCGCCTCTTCAATCGCTGCTCCATGGAAGGTCGGTGGGTCCCAAGAGTGTTGCAGGATAACGGGGGACGCTTCACGTGGTAGTGACGGTTGAGGACCCAGCAACAAAACTGTGCATGGCGAAACTAACTTTATTGGGCAAACCTGTGGCCAGAAAAAAGAGGCTACACTCTATGCTCAACGAAAACGGCGAACACAGACGGCGATGGTCGAAAATCTGATCAGCGGGTCAAGCGCGTCAGCTTTTATACATCAGTCGTCGAATGTTCCAGAGTAATCCCTGGGACCCGCCTGTCTTCCACAAAGTTCTACACTATTCGCGTCGCGGATATATGCACTCAGATTACACAAAGTTCGGTGACAGACATCGGATGGAACCATCGATAACATTCTAGAAACTACCAATACATGCAGGCGCGTCCTGCGCTGTTGCGATAACATTTGTTAGGCGATGAAATGTGGTCGCCCGAAAAAGATAAGCAAGTACACGTGTTGATATTAACCTGCAGAGTTTAGTGATTTCTACGGTTGAGTCGTTTCCGATGACGTGCGGAATAGACATGAACATACATGTCTTAAAATTATTGATAGGAAAGCATCAAATGGGCCATTCAGGGAAACAGCCGGTGTCTCTAGCACCGGAATGGCACATAAATTCTCATTGGCTGCGAAGCCGCGTCACGTGCGTGCCTCGCATAGCAGAGCAAGTGAAAGGTAACTCCTGCTGCCCGCTGACGCGCCAGGTATTGCCCGAGGAGACAGGGCATCGCCTCGATGTCACGTCACCTTCGCTCTTGGAAAGCCGTCTTACCCGTGTGCTCCTTGTCTGCGGAAGCTCTAACCTGCCTTCTAACTTTGTCTCAGCGATCGCTATAAGCAAATAATCTGTAAAAAGCTGAATGAATTAAAAAGGAATAACGCTGGTGGTAATGAGTTCGGAATGTACAACCTAAGGTTCCGAAATCGGTGCCTTACCCACTGAGCTAAGCCAGCGCATCTTAGATAAGATGACTGTGCACTCCGCTTTGTGATATCATGTTAATTGTTATGAAAGTTTCATTGCCAAGCCCGGCGTGACGAAAGCGGTCACGTCAGTATCACCAGGGCTTACTCGGGAACGTCCCCATTAGATTGCTTAGCGGAGTTTACATGAATGGAACAGTTGCGCATCACATTTTCTGGCGCCGCACAAGTAATGCTATGCGCTAACGTTTACATGTGGAGCATCACTCTTGGTGCAATGGTGGCGGTGCGCGGTGTCTCACATCGAAGGCAAAGCAGCGCTTCGAGACGCTTCCGACGCTACGCCACGCCGCAGCTCGGCGAGCGCAGCTACTCTGCTGAAAATTCCATCTGCCAGAATTGCTAATGCGATGTGATGGCGTTTACATGCACTGTGGCAGTTGACTTACTTTTCTCAATCCACTCCTGTCTGGCGCATTAATGTGACCCACTTTAATAGCTCATCAGCGTCGTTTACATCATAGCGATGCGCTAAAAAGTTGATCAGATGCGATGCGATGCAGTGCCCCAATTGTTGCATTCATCTGAATGCGGCTTATGGTAGTCGGGTAAGGTAGCATGACGCCACGGATCGGGAAGCACCAACCTTCTGCTATCTCGGAGGAGTTTCCGAGCATCTCAACACATTCGCTTCCCCGCTAGGAATTCATAACTCGAATGGCCGCTCAGCGACGTTCAAATGGACGTTAATGTTTTTCCATTCACAACTCATATCAATGTTCTTAAGTTTATCAGATTTCTTGCTTCTCTTCTTAGTAGGCAGTGCTAATGGCCCAGAAAGTTAATGTTAAATAGTATTTATTTATCAGTAATAACAATACGATCACTTACGTATAGATGTCTGTAGAAGTTATGTGGGCTATTTTTTGCTGCCTGTGGTGGTCATCATGTAACTGGACAATGTCACTCATCAACCAGGCAACAATACAATAATAATTCTAGAATATAGGGTAATGTAAAATAGAAATTATTCAGTACGCAAATCATACGAATTCACAAGGAATCTTATGCTTTGCACCCCTTTCGAGAAATGCACCGTGAAAATAAGCGGTGTGTTGTGCTGCTATTCTATTCAACCTTTAGCGTGAGCACCTTTTTGAGTCTCGATAACCGTTAACAGCCAATAGGGCTACAACGTATCGACTGCTGATGGAGTGGCAAGCAAAACTAGTTTTGTTGTAAACGGCACTTGTACCGCACCATGCTCGTCATTCTAAGCCCATTTCAAACAATGAAGTTGTTCAAGAATTACTCGATATGTTTTGCACAGCAATCGATGCAACCAGACACAGAAAAAGGCATATTCATAGTAGGCTTTCTGGGAGCGTTATTTATAAGACTTACGTAGAAAAAAGTGTTTATTGTGAGGAGAGAAAATAAAGGAATAAATGAATAGAAAGTAAACACATCCAGACAGACAGATGGGAGGAGGCAGATGCGAGGTTGGGGTAAAGCTCATCGCCGCCCTCGCCACCTCTCGCCGTGGGAAACTAAAAACTGTTCACCTATGCCACGATAGCTGTTAAACACGAAACCGCGATTACACGGTCTGGCGACCGTGGTGGCGGTTGTGCTACGATTAGCGGGGTACATGCGATGCGCCGAAACAATTCGAACACACCCTGCTCGTCTCACATTCAATATTTCGAAATTTGTCGGAGAAGAGTGCGCGGCGTGCGTGATGCTGGTCAGAAGCTTGCCGTAGACGGAGGTCACATGGCGACCTTGCACAGTGGAGGGTGCTGCTCATTCGCTGAGGGCCGGCAGCCCTTTCGAAACACTCTCCCACGCGCGAATGGTCGCTTTTCACTCTATTGTGAGTTTGCTTGTGGCTGGCGATTCCCCGAGTGCGCGCACGGCCAGCTGCGAATAAGCTGATATCCAGTGCGTGCTTTTATTGTGGACCCTCATGCAAGAAGAGTTCTGTGGAGCTGCCGTGGCGGTGCGGATAATTAGGCTCAATAGAAACTACGAGAGCCAAGACAAAGTTTCGGCGTGCGTGCTGGATTCGCTTGCTACTTGCTACTTTATTCTCGCTGCATACGGCGACAGGCTGCAGGGATAAAGGAGGGAGTTTATGAATACCTTTCTCTGGATATATTGCCACTGCGCAGCACAAGCCGCGTTCGCTGTCCAGGAATGGAAGTGTTTAGTTTCCATTTTGCGCTCTGTTTCAATACAAAAAAAAGATGTACGCTAGACATCGCTTTTTTTACCTCACTGGTCGCAAGCGCCACATATTAGTGGAACATGCCACCACATAATTCTTGTCGTATGTAAATAAACTGAATAACGGACATATCTGGAACAACTATAGTAGGCATTGCTATCGTACCGCATATTTCTCAGTTGTTGGTTCCCGTTGTTGGAAGTGCTTCAGAGTGATCTCTACTATTCATTTTCGTGTTCATGCACCTCGTTGTATGCACTTGCGCATGTGTGCACTTGTGCAAATTTTACCGAATGTTCTTGCGCCGTACTTATTTGCTGTGTTCTAGCTTATGAATGAAGGATTAAATTATTGTATTGAGAGAGGATTAGTTCCTTGACAAAGGCATAGCAACATTTACTTTTCTCAATTCTCTTCTCGGAAAAGTCTCATGTGAGGCACAGAGAAGCAAGGTCTGCACCAGCGAATACACGCCCGTTATCCTTATCCGCACTGAGGCTCTCCATAAACCTTCGTAGAAATGAAGCTAAGAATTCAAGAAATGTGCATCTCCGCGTGTTACCTTCGCAATGTTAATGTTAACCTAGTTTACCGACCTGCCGTGGCTGCTTAGTGGCTTTGGTGTTGCGCTTCCAAGCATGACGTCGCGGGATCAATTTCGATAGAAGCGAAATGCAAAAGCACTTGTGTACTCAGATTTAAGTGCACGTTAAAGAACCCCAGGTGGTGAAAATTATTTCAGAGTCCGCCACTAAGTTACGTCTCATAATCAGATCTTCATTTTGGCACGTAAATCCCCTTAATTGAAATAATTAGTTGTGTACCGGTTTGGCAGAAATAAAGGATCGGGCCCTTATTAACAGTTTGTTTTGTTGTTTTTTCACTGAATCAATTTCTGTGAGCAGCTATTGGTGGATCCTCATCTATATTAATATAAGTAACAGAGCACAAGCTATTCGCGGAAATTATAACTGTGGCAGCTGTGTACCCGCAACATGTGCTGTGTCTTTGGGTTGTGTGCCCCCACGAGGAGACACCGTCAAAGGTCGATCCGCATAACCACATGCTCAGTCGCAGCATGCGGGTCTGAATGCAGCTCCTATCAGCAGGTAGTTGTCATTTGGTCCACTTCACTTCTAGTCCTCTTTTCTTTTGTCTTCATTGTTTGTTAACGCCATATAGTAGGGGCGCACAAAAAACCAGTACATCAGTTCACATTCCTATTTTACTATATGCGGTAAAGTCATCAGTATGTGGTTAAGACTCTTAAGGGTAAGCTTTAACCGTTTTGTTGAACAATGCTTTTCTTTTTGCTTCACTGCACTTTAATGAACTGCTAATTCTAGATAATGATTTGCAGACAAACCTGCGTTCACACAACCACACCTCCGAATAAAATTACACAGGCCATGACTCCAAGATATGTTCACATACAAACTTTTTACATCTCTACAATTAATATTGGTGACTTTTGTGTACGCACATTAAGCATATTGCATTACACTCACTTTTTCCAAAATGCTTTTTGTTATCACACATAGGACGGCTGCAATTATAAATTCAATTCTGGCAGTGATTCAAGAGACTTACAAAACCTTCGTTGTGCAATTAACCAAAATTTTTGAATTGAGAGAAGTTGAACAATAATGAGGCAAATACGTTTATAATGCTAAACAATGAACTATTAGGGTACATGGCGGTAAAAGGCCATGCTCCTGAAGCATAGGTACTGTTTATCATGGAAGCCACCTTGTTACATTTTTACTTTCCTATGGATTGCATCAAATGATTTGCTTATGTGTAAGTTTTGCTACCTATCTGTATCGTATTATCACTTGACGTTTCACATTTATCGTAATGCTACTTTCATCATCATCAAAAACAGCGGCAGCCTATTTTATGTCCCCTGCAAGGCGAAGGCCTCTCCTTGCGATCCCCAATTACCCCTGTCCTGTGCCAACCGATTCCAACTAGCACCTGCGAATTTTCTAATTTCATCACCCCTCCCCCCCCCCTAGTCTTCTGAGTCCTCGACTGCGCTTCCCTTTTCTTGGCACCCATCGTGTTAAACGCTGTCTGTCAGCTCTGCCCTTCAAGCCCAATGCGGCTTTGGCTGGTCTATTATGTATTAGTGTTAGCGGAATTCTGTGTCAATAAAGTATTATTATTATTATTATTCTATAACCCTAGTCGTCCACCGGTTATCTAACCTACGTATTAGATGGCCCACCCAGCTCCATTTTTTTTCTCAATGTGAATAGGAATATCGGCTATGCCCGTGTGCTCTTTGATCGACACCGCACTCTTTCTGTCTGTTAACGGGACGCTTAACAATCTTCGTTCCATGATTCTTTGTGCGGTCCTTAACATGTACTCGATCTTCATTGTCAATCTCCAAATTTCATCCCCATATGTTAGCAGCGTTAAAATGCATTGACTGTGCACCTTTCTTTTTAATCATAGTGGTAAGCTTCCAGTCAGGATCTAACAATGGTGGTCCTACGCACTGCAACCCATTTTTATTCTGTAAATTTCCTTCTCATGATCAGGGTCACCTTTGAGAAATTGACCAGGGTAAACGTACTCCTTCATAGACCGGCGTTCTTAAACTCTTGTTCCATTGCTAGGCTACTGATCATTGTCTTTTTCATCTGCATATTAATCTTCAACCACAGTCTTACACTCTCTCTATTAAGGTCGTCGATCATTTGTTGTAACTTATTTGTTGAACAGGACAATGACATCGGCAAATCGAAGGTTGCTAAGATATTCTGAGTTGATGCTCACTCCTAAGTCTTCGCAGGTAAATAGCTTGAATACTTCGTCCAAGCACGCAGTAAATATTATTAGAGAGATTGTGTCTGCTTGCCTGAACCCTTCTTATATGTATCTTTCTAGTTTTCTTGTGGACAATTAAGGTAGCTGTGGAATCTTTACAGATATTGTCGACGATGTTAAAGTAAGCCTCCTGTACTGCTTGATTACGTAAGGCATCTGTGTTTGTTGATATCTGCGCTGAATGAAATGCCTTTTGGCAATCTATGAAAACCATACAGAGCGGTTGAGCGCACTCTGACGATTTCTGGATTACCCGATTGATGACATGGATGTGATCCATTTAGAATAATCCTTCTTGAAGTCAGCCTGTTCTTTTGGTTGACAGAAGTCAAGTGTTGCCCTTGTTTGATAGGGAATACTATTGGTGACTATTTTACACAATACTGGAAGTAAGCTAATGAGCCTATAATTTTGCGATTCTTTAATATCTCCTGTTTTGTCGATTACTATAATGTTGAAATTCTTCGAGTTCTCTGGGACCCTTGAATTTGTGAGACATATAGTATGAAGGGCTTTAAGCTTTTCGAGCACGATGTCTCCTGCATCTTTGAAGCGAGTGTGATTTCATCTTCTGCTGCCACTTTTTGCCGCTTTATGTCTTACAAGACCCTTCAATTTCATCGCTTGTTATAGAAGGAGACTCTTTAACCTGTTCATCACTACTTCGAATGCTCGTATCATGGCTGCTCTAGTAACTGTACAGATTAGTATAGAATTCTTCAGCTAATGTTACTATATCTTCGAAATTGCTGATTATATTACTCTGTTGTTCCGTCAGCTGGAGGCGGAACACTAGGCTGTCCAACGTACATGCATTTCATAAGACCAAGCAGTGGTCAACTCTGTTTAAAGGTGCGGTTCTATGGACACAGAATAAGTGATATATACGTGGAAAACAATCATTTTACTGAAATGATGACCTAATCGACTTGGCACTAAGCATAATCCATCACACCAGAAACTTGCATTTACCGGACACCACTACAGACACTGCGAGCTCTTCGGCTTTGCAACCATCTCGCACAATGCGCTCAAGCTGCCTGTAAACTGTGCAAGATGTCCATATTACTTTTACAGCGAAGCTGTGTAGCTCTACCGTCCAAGAAAATTTTTCTGTCGTAAGCAAAAAACTTAGCGAAAAACTGGGGCGGTGAAGCAGGCGTTGAACACTTCCCATACGTGGGCCGATCCCCAAGATAGTCCAATGCCGGGCCGACCCACAGCGGAGGTGAAGCAGGCGTTAAGCATTTCGCTACGTGTGCGGATGCGGACGGTAGTGCAATGCCGGCCTGACTTAAGTGGAGGTGCAGTTCACCATTAGGGGTCCACATACACAGCTTCGCTAAGCATCCTTCTTCACAGAGTGGAAGGGCACTGAGTTTTTTTTGTTTTTTGAAAAGGTTGGGCAAACATGAGAATGACCTAAAATGAAGCAAAAAGAACCAAAGCGATTTTTTTAACATTCTCTTCAATATTTTTGTCGATGACATGGTGAATGCAAGTGATGTATTTGAACTGTTCTTAACCACGCAATACTAGAGAGTAAATTTTTGCAATAATAATGTGATAGAGAGAAATGACAGTAACGTGACAGAAACAACCGAGTGAATATTTTTATGAACTCTCACCAGGTTTTCGTCGTAATGCTCATGCACACACCGGCAGACCTCTATTGTGCATGAAGACTTGTTGTTTTACATTTTTATAGTTATTATAGTTATTAGTTATTTTATAGTCACACAGTTATTACATCACACACTCGTCCAGAGATACGTCATGTTGGAATCCTTCAGTATCTTTATTTTCACAAGACACACAGGCCTATACAGGTTGTCCCACGTAACTTCAGCCGAACATTAAAATATGGAAATGCCACGTAGCTAGACAGAACTAAGGTAATGCTCTTTGCCGTCTCTTAGAACTCCCGGATATCTTTTGCACTCTGCCTAATTAAATAATTACGCTTAATTAGTGAACTTTGAAATTATATAGTTACGTAAAAGTGTCAATGAGAAAATTGCAGATCAACATGAAAAAATCCTGGTGCAGTTTTTTGTTGCTAAATACGTGCTGCATAAAAGTGTTTTTCCTAGCGTCAAAGAAGCCCGCGAATGCACGCAAAATTGGCGCGTGACTGGCCGTTCGAGGCACTTTGCGTGTATTCGCGAGCTTATTTCATGCTCGGAAGAACACGTTTTGGTTGCATGTATTTCGCAACATAAAGCTGTATCGGAAGTTTTCATGCTACTCTACAATTTTCTCATTGACACTTTTCATTTAACTAAAATGTTTGAGAGAATGATTAATTAATTAAGATTACCCTTACAAAAAATTTTAATGTTTTTCTTTAGAAAGTCTTTTGAAGTTTTTCTATAGAACTTTATTGTGGTTATTTTGATCGCCTATAGAATTTTCCTCTACAGTTTCAAAAGTTATTTGACTACCGCACTCTTACAGGAACTCTAAAGACACATTTCTATAGAACATTTCTATCGAGTTGCTTTAAAGATGCTAAAGACAAATTTCTATCGAATATTTCTATCGAGTTTCTTTAGAGATGCTAAAGACAAACTTCTAAAGAATATTTCTATCGAGTTGCTTTAGAGATGCTAAAGACAAATTTCTAAAGAATATTTCTATCGAGTTGCTTTAGAGATGCTAAAGGCAAATTTCTATAGAACATTTCTATCGAGTTTCTTTAGAGATGCTAAAGTCAAATTTCTATGGAATAGTTCTATGCAGTTGCTTTCGAGTCCCTACATGCAAATGCCTATATAAGCTAGGCCGATGTGTGTAAAGTGCTTGCAATTTACCAAAGTTCTACTGTTGGCAGTAAGGACTACAGCAAATGCAGTGGCAAAAAATTGGTGCTACAACCACAAAGCATTCAGTTTCAATGTTTATTGCACTTCAGACTAGATACATGCTTCATATATGCTATATCATAAGAAGCCAACAAACATTGACACCAAGGACAACATAGGGGAAATTACTTGTGCTTAATAAATGAAATAAAGAAACGAAGAATTAATGGAAATTAAAGTGGATGAAAAAACAACTTGCCGCAGGTGGGAACCGAACCCACAACCTTCGCATTTCGCGTGCGATGCTCTACCAATTGAGCTACCGCGGCACTGCTTTCCCATCCACTTTCTTGGGTATTTATGTGTCCTAGTAGAACCCTGGGAGTGTTAGCCAGCGCCACCACACACAGACCTTGGCGGCGGACGTGGGACGTCCTTTTTGCCGCAGGCGTCACGAGAACGTGATCTTTTTGGGTGAAGGCAACTGGTAAATAAACCCACATATGCTACCTGAAGGCATCAATGTAGCCGGATTCGAGACCCTCGTTAAGTAATAAACGAGAAGAAAGGGGGTTAACCGAGGGTCCCGATTTTATTAGTCATATCATAAGAAGCCAACAAACATTGACACCAAGGACAACATAGGGGAAATTATTTGTGCTTAATAAATGAAATAAAGAAACGAAGAATTAATGGAAATTAAAGTGGATGAAAAAACAACTTGCCACAGGTGGGAACCGAACCCACAACCTTCGCGAAATGCGAAGGTTGTGGGTTCGAAGATAACACTTTCGTTCATAGATAAATCAAGCATTATTCTTTCACAAATGCTAATCGAAGGTCATATATTCAAAGAGCAATTCGGAGGTAAGGATATCTGACTATTGCTTAAACAAGTAGTGAAAAAAAAACACTTACCCCTTGGAGCGATGCATGGCAACGCTCCTCGCAGAGTAACACTTATTCCCGCCTTTGCGAGGGGCTCCCACAAAACGACTGACAGCTGCTGCCACTTGGTATCCATAAAGGGCACTCTAATCTGTCAAACGGCACGTCAAAGGCGATTTTGGTGCCGCTTTGTTAATCTTAATTATTGAAATCCCCTGTGCAGACTAACGTGACCCTATGGTCACGCTGGTCTTTAATGGGTTAAAACTGCAAAAGGAGTGCCTGTTCCAGCAGTGCACATTAAATGGTTGGATACTAAAGCCTGAGAATAGACTGATATGAATGTGCACTGCAATGTTGTGTCAGCCTCACGAAACGACAGCATTTTAGTCTGTTTAAGTGCAAAAATAACACTGGCAGTCCCTCCAAAAATGTGGCAAACAGTGGTTTTCATAGAGAAGTACACCATATATCGTACAAAGTTTAAAAGCTTGAATTTCGGTGTAAGGGAAACAATTTTGTTATCAGAGCCAATATTCTAAAATTAGGGTGAGGAATACAAAGCAGACTGACACACGCAATGCCTAAAAGAAGAGATCTAGCTCGGGAGCTCCCATGTAATGCACATGAACAGTAAGATCGTATTTCTCGGCAACTATGGAACCAAATTTGATGAGGTTTGATACATTTAAAAATGTTTAAATCATAGTTTTTACATTAACGCCATCAATATTTATCAAAGATTTCTGAAAATAGCGAAACTTGAAGGAAAAGAACTTTCTTAGTTTGCAACTGTAAATTGAAAAGTAAAGAACTAGCACAAGTCCGTTAATTCTGTAAATTATCCTACTCAAATACATCCAAAATACAGAAATACTTTTGAGACAACCACAGGACTAAATTGAATTAAATTTGTGGTATTTCAGAATTCTACTCGTTGCAGGAAGAACTATTTGGCAGGTTTAAGAAAAATAACACCACGAAGCTTAATAATCCACGTCTCTGTGCCAGAAACAGATATTGCAGTTCTGCAGAGTCCATCTGCTATGTCTAAAGTCCACAAATTTGATATATGAATTTACAGCTAAACATGAAACTGTTGCAATGTTTGAGAGTTTCGCGCATCTACTCATAACTTAGTGATTGTATATTAAAGCAGCATATGGTACCTCAAATTTGCCAGATTAAACTATGGTATTAGGTCCAACAGAAATGCGATATCATTTTTTAGTTATGAGCAAGATTTGTTAACCTTAGCGCTTTGTTTCTTCAAAATTTGCAGTTTTCATGAATTCGTGTGAAAAGCAGACTAGTCTAAAAATGTTTCATCATGGTACTGTGCTACGTGAATTATGCTTTTTCAGATAATATCTTTACTTTCACGCAACGATATTTCTTTATTTTTCCTGATTCCTTGCTGGAAAACTGTACAGTATTCATGAGATATGAATAAATAAATATTAAGTGAATAAGTAAACAAATAAATATTGCGGTTTGTCTTGTCATTCCACCACCAGCATGACCTGTATGGAGCTCTGGCTACTGCTCACATGTTGCAAGTTCATTCTAACATGATCACCTGCTATTTTAATTCCCAGGAAAGGAGCGAGGAAAGGCTAGCTTTTGGCCTCATTTGGTCCGTCTAGTAACGGCGACACTGGAGCCTGGAAAATACAATTGAAAATAATTCCCAAAGGTGTAATGAACATTCAGCCATAATGTATTAGCAGGCACAAACATGCCACAAATATCTATATAGTTGTAGCATTATGCTGTTTCATTTCAGTATTTCAGAAAAAAATTATAACAGAAAAGTGGCAGAACGCCCCACCTCCCCCCCACTCTGCCAAAGAGCGACAGTTCTTTTGAGAATCACTTTTGAGAATATTTTTACTTTCCCAAGATTCTGTGACATCAGCACTGTGCCAATGTGCCTGGCAGTAGAATATTATTGCTGATGACAAAAAGCATCTCCAAACGACAACAGCCTAGTCACACATTAATCTCATCTTGCAATGACAACACATTCCCATTTATAACATAAGCAAGCAGGAACGCCCATGAGCTAAGAGTCCTATACAGACGACACAATATGCATAGGAAAAAAATTTTTGAAAAGAAGGGAATGACCTACTGGCTTCTATTGCTGAGCGGTAGACAAAATTAATATTCCATCCGCTGTTAGCCATAGTTGGTATGTGCTATGCTTAATATGGCAATAAATTTCTCATATGGAGCTTGAGCAATCATTATGATGCAAGTAAGTATCCATTGTATAGGGACCAATAATGTTTTAAGTTGTTTTCGCAAATTATGTTGGATAACTGCCAATTTTTGGTATTTTGAACACAGTCGCAGTGTAGCGTCAGATACAATGGACACAGTGTATTCATGCTTGATGAGTTATTGAAACACTTGTTTTCTAATATAGTACAGGTATGTACACTGATATGTATCCTAAACGCAATGATAAGACTTCACCATTGTAATTGAAAAGTTAGTTCAGTTTTAATTAAAAAGGGTTCTTCTTGCAACATAGAATGTGAAAAACAGAAAGCAATAATCATACTAATTTCGTAACATTGAATATTGATTCCGTAGCAGCTCTATAGGTCAAGCAGAAAATTTGACAAGAAATAAGGTGCCTGAAACTAGTTGCAACAAACGAATTTGCTACTACGAATGTTGCGGATAATTCAGTAAACAGATTGTGACCCACTCTTTTTATGTGGCATTCCTCAGCAATATTGTTGGTCAATTGGTTGCCGTAGGTGAACAAAACAGATGAACAGTCTAAATCTGGAGCGCCGCCCCAGTCTCATCGGTGCATGGTCAAGTGGGACTAACATACTGGTCCGGTGAGTGAATTATGCTGCTCTCCTAGGCACGTGTTGAGGCACCGGCCAAATTTGCTGCATGTACATTTGACCAAATATACACATCATCACAAGAATAGACTAAACGCCCCCTGACAGACACAAGACAAATTTAGTGGTATCTAAGCAAGCCTTTCTGTCAGGGTGCCTATATATCCAGCGAAAAAGAAAGTCTGCAGCATGTGCACAGCAGTGTGCAAGAGAATTGAAAAAGGCAAGCAGGCAAGGGAGGCTTGCTTGATGAAAGATACCACCAAATTTGTTGTGCGTGTCAGAGGCAGTGTACTGCATCCCTTTCACATGTGGTCAAGCAAACATAGGGCAAACTGGCCGGTATTTTATGTATATAAGAGATTACCATATTTCATTCAAAAACCAGTATGGTCACCCAATTTGGCCGTACATTTCCACAACGGGGATTCATGTTGGATTACAATCGTTCATCTATTTTCATCCACCGTAAAAATTCACAAGTGAAATCAATCAGGCATACCAAATATATAGCAAGACATGTGGGCGAGCCCCCATATTTATTGCAACAAACAAAAAAGGCATGCTGTGTAGGTCACAAGGGATCCAGATGAGTCAGTACCTATGTACTACTGAAGTAAATGCAGCATAGTAAATACTGACCTTCGTATTAATTTTCAAGAAATTCAAGCTTATCAAATGTGTATTTTGCAGTGGCTCTTACTATGCGAACAGAAAAGTAACTGTAAAGATATCAATGATAAACAATGGTAAGTTCACTACGTGCTTAGACCTGACATATTTACCCACTACACTTCGAGTTCCTACATGCACAGAAAACTGCACGAGATTGTAGCACAAACAGAAAAAAATTAGGCAAATAAAGGGTACGGTATAGGAAATAGTTTTCAAAGAATGAAACCACAATAAAAAGTCGTAAATATACTATGTACAAAGCAAAAATAATATTTAACTTACGGGTAAGCAACTTACACAAACGAAATACTAAACACCAGGAAAGGTTAGGTCTAGTTTCATACAGAACACAATAATGTGGGCATAATGGCTATGGACACAAATAGGTATCAATTTCAATAAAGTTGCGTAAATATTTAGTCTCGTTAGTAAGCTGCGTTAAGTAATGTGTTGATAAATTTCACCATGAATGATACCAAGCCCACTTTTTGTAACACGTACATTTTATACACAACAGACATGAGCATCCAGATCACACGCCATGCTGCTGGAGCCATATATTCACAGGGTCTCCATTTCTGGGGGCTCCTCGATCTTGTGGTTTACGTTGTGGGTCACGGTCTCCCAACTACAAAATGAGTTCTATGTTAGCTTATAGGAGTGGCACAATTAAGCTGTGATATCGTGAAAACATGCAATGAGCACTTAAAAGAGCCATGAAAACAATGTCTGCACTAATGTAGAAAGATAGCAAATGCTTGAAATTATCGAATGTCATAATAATAGGGACCTCTACATCAAATAAAATTTCGGACGCGCCGCAGCAGCAGATTACAATCTAATCTTATTGTTTTTTCAAATACTTAGTATATGCAACTTTCCCCTGTTATGGTTAGCTCAGTCCGTTATGTCAACACATCTTGTCGTGGAAATAAAGCTGTACTAGTAGCAGGCTGTGATTGGCTTAAATTTTTTCCTTAGAACTGTTCATTAACCAAAAACCTCGTAAGCAGAGATTGTGCACAACGTCGAAGCATTTATACGCGAGGAAACGTCATTGAAGAAAGAATTGATGAAGAGGTAGACAGGTCGTTACTATGCAACTTTAGCAGACAAGCGGGAGCTCACGCACAGCTGCACAAGGTGAACACGAGTTCCGGAACTTTTCTAAGCGGAAGCAAACGCTTATCAGGATTATGAATTCCACACTGTGGCAATAGTGTTGCGTACAGAATTCTTACAAGCAGCGCGTAGCAAGTATCAGCACAGGGTTCACTGTTGTCGTGGGTGTTCCACTTGCTGCTTTCGCAAGGCACTCTATACACACACAGGAAGCACACACAACACGCATGAACGCACGTGTAGTTAGCGAGCACGATTGCCTACCGTTTCAACAGTATGATGAGGTCGAAAGGCACTCTCCAAGTTTCCAGTGATGCGCCTGCGATGTTACTTGCAGCATATAAGCCGCTGGGTAGTAGACTAGCTGAGGCACGCTAATAATACGCATTACTTCGTTGCGCCGTCCACCAAACTTTCCACGACAGCAAGCGGAGACAAAGGCAACGCACTCCACGGCATGAAAATCGTTGGTCCAGATTTAGCTGGCGCACCACGAATACGGCGTGTTTACAGCGAGACGCAAGCCATGTTCTGGAACTTTCGTGCTCCCGAACTACGTCTCATTTCATTACAACAAACCTAATAACACACGATCAAACAAACACATCGAAGCAGCTCGCACATAGCTCGCACAACCGTTTGAAGACGGAGCAATAAAAGCACGCCGTGCCTTCGTATTCTACCGGTCACGTAGAATACGAAAATACCGGCGCCGCCAGCGCCGTCTATATAATAGTGCGACTGTTGTGTGCGGCTGTCCGACAATAATATCCACTACAACAGGTTTTGTGCCATTTTGGGCCGAACTAAATACATATGTTACGAAACAAGTAGAAACATTGACGTGCTCATATTGTGTGCATTGTTTAGGGCAGAAATAAATTACATGCAGTATTCTTGCTTTTGAATCGCTTATGCCACATGCAGTCAGCAAAAGTATGGCCTTCGACATCTGAACAATTTACCCTGAGTAAGCTATCCCAGGGGTGTGATTTTAACGTTTTCAACCTCGGTAACTGGCCTTAAAGCCCTAAATGAATTTATGCGCAGCCGTTACCTGCACTAACTCCGCCGTCACTTCGTTTCTCATTGAAGTAACTTCCTGCTGTCGTTTAAATGTAGCCCAGAAATTGTCGACAGAACCTCGGAGGTACACATGTGCAGTGTGTGATGTTTCCGTGCGCTTTTTGTTTTCGTCGCGCAGCAACAAATATACGATGATTTTTAATTTTACCCGTGAGGCACAGGTTATGCTTATGTGTTCCGTATCCTGCTTTTGTGGCGATGTGCTTATAGTGCGCGGATCGCGCTCATGTGGTCCGTGCCTTCTCTGTGCATTGTGTGACCCACGAAGGTTCTTCTAAAAAAAAAAGTTTCTGTAGCATGCATTTGTCGCACTTGAGTGGTGTGTGCCAGAAATGTGTGGCGGCGTTCGACATGTTCCCGCCCCAAGTGCTGCAGTGAATGAATGCCAGCAAATAAATATGACGTGGCTGCTAACGCACAGTTTTGCTTAGTGTTTCTTGTTATATATCCTTGTGATTTACCTGCATATGCGATAGAAACCACAATGCACGCTTCCATTATATTTCTTTGGTTTTCCTAATTTCGATTAGTGTGATGTTCGCCTTCGTCAATGAGTGTCTTTTTAACGATGCTCTTGCTTGATAGCAAAAAAACCTCTCACATGCCGATAGCAAAAACCAGCGTCTTCCAGTGCCTTCCATTGTGAAACCAGCGCGTTCTTTGGCACTGTATTGCACAGGGTACGCTGGCGGCAGCTGGGACTCATTTGAGACCACTGAGAACGCTGGATAAGAGCTGGGTCACACTGGAAGGGGCGCTGGTTCCACTGCCATGACGCTGGGGCGCACAGGTTTGTGCCGTACAGGCGCTGGTTCGCACTGGAAATGCGCTGGTTGTGTTTGTGACGCGCTGGGTCCAGTACGCAAGGACGAGCGCTGCTGAATATTAAATACTTTATACAATTTCATCGCTTCATACTAGTCTCTTGTGCTAAATAACGCTATATCTTGGGGTCATAAAACTATTTCCTGTCGCATCATGGAATAAAGGTGCGTGAGCTGCCTTGTTTATTCCTGCACATTTGACACTGAAGATCACTTTCGTTTTTTGCATTTTCCCTTTTGACAGGGCGGATAGCTAAATTCTTGAGCGAAACCGCGCAAATGCAGAGGACGAAGCGTTTTTTAATAGTTCGCACGTAACATATGACTGGGAGTTGTCACCTTTGTCGCAGTGTTGTGGAGCGGAGATGAAATATCCAGAAGTCGTTCAGACGCGCTCGAACGGACCCCGAGTTCGAAGCCTACCAGTGATTGATATTATGGCACCGTTAACAAAACTGAGGTGATTCGTGCGCTTCCACTTTCCCTATTGCACTAAAAAGAGTTGTGAGGCTCAAATACACACATTCTAGCTTTCGCCAGCTACCCGCGCCCAGATCGGTCGCTACCGAAGGTAAGGCCTAGCGTATCCGCCGAGTCCGTCTGCACGCTATGGGCGCGTCTAGGTCCAGGAGTCAAGAAGTCTAACAAGGATAAATCCCTCTATAATTCAGATTTCGCATCGGCGTTCTTAAATAAACTATTTTTTCATGACTACAGTGCCAGCACCAGAAGGAGCGCCGATGTGACACGTCATAAACGCAGCTATATGTGCTGTCGCCGAAGGCTCCCAACACTAGCTTGCGCTTCTCTGACGAAGATATATGACTAGACAGACGTGTAGAGGGAAAGGCATCATTGAACTAAGAAAACGTAGCATATCCCTCGCGTGAACAACAAGAAACGGCTATCGAAATGGGCAGTAACAGCCCGTACAGCGTCCGGGTCGGTGGTCCCTTTAAGACTTTTTTGGAAGTTAAAATACCAATCGCAAGTGAAAATTGATGTTATGGCACTTCCGAGCACACTATTGAATTTTACAGCAAATTTTTCTTTGTGGTACAGGCGTGAGTTTTAGTTGCTGGCGATAGCGCATCTACCATGTCTGTGTGAGACTTCTCTTTGTGAAACTAAAACTGCTTCTCGATTTTGAATGGCATGGTAAATTATCCGCTGATCTTCGTCTGCCGGCCGATAACTTACGATGCAGAACAAAGCCTCCGGATGAAAGCTTGCAAGAACACATAATGGATATTACGGAGGTTCTCGACGCGACTGGAGATGTTCCCTTTTCCGCGGACACCGGCTGTGCCAGTAAGGCCCCTCTACCTGTTAAAGACAATGGCATCGCAGAACTGCCCGTGAATAAAGAAAGTAGGGAAGAAAAAGATGACCAACCGAAGCAACAACCCAAAGGAGCACCCGCTACCACGGAGCCAGTTGCTGCCCAGCAAGCGAAAGATGGAGCCGGAGACGACTCATCTGATGCATCCAAGCATCTCGACACGTGCGCTGAGCGGGCAGAAGACAGACGAAGTAACGCGGATACTTCAGTTCCGAAGCGCCGTGCGACTAGCAGATCGGAGTCAAGCACGGACAGCGAGACGACCAGTACCATAAGAAAAGCACGTCGCCGTAATACAACGAAACACTCGGGAAAGTGCCGCCGATCACGGTCCAGAAGGCCTGGTGGGGGTTCGGAGGGAGCGTCACTGTTGCCCTCTAGGACTGACCACATAGATAATTAGGTCCAAATAGTTCGTAGTCACGATGGCCCTGTCCCCGCAACTTCTTTTCGCAACCTTGAACGTACGAGGATTTAGGTCTTTGCAGACCAACATACATATCGCCCGTACACTTCCTCAATACTGTTACGGTTCCACTGAGCAGCTTGCAATGCTCCAGGTAGACCTTGCTAAATCTTTTGACCGTGTCAGTCCCTCCTATTTATTTTCTCTTCTGGAGCATGTCAATGTTGGCTCCATTGTGCTTAAAGGCGTTAGGCTTTGCTACACCTGTTGTACTATGCGTTTAGTTATTATTGGGCAACTCTCCGAACCCATTTCTATTTGCTCATCAGTAAAACAAGAATGCCCGATGTCCCCACTACTATTCGCCCTTTACCTGGCACCGCTATGCTTAAGAGTAATTCAGTCGAGTCACATCCATGGCTTCAATATACTGGGTAATGAAGTAAAAGTCTTAGCTTATGCAGACGACCTAGCGTTCTTCTGCACGGATAAGTCCAGTGTTGAAAAGGTAGTATCGATAATAGAAGAATTTGGCAGCATATCAGGAGCACGAATGAACTCCTCAAAAAGTTTAGGCTTATGGTTTGGCTCATGGTGCTATACACCAGAACAGTTTGCAGGCGTTAAGTGGACTGATGTCCCACCAAAGTATCTTGGCGTGCCGCTAGACGCATATAAATTAAGCGCACACTATTGGAAAGAACGGTTCTCGGCCCTGCAAAGTTACGCCCAGACATTCGTTCCACAGTGACTTTCTATTTTTGGGAAAGCCGAAGCCTGCAATAAGTTCTTGGCAACAAAACTTTTCTATGTATTGCTAGTTATCCATTGTGCTAGGCTATACATCCAACACTTTCACCGTATCTTTGCAACCTTCGTGTGGTCTTCAACTTTTGAGTCCATGAGGCGAGACAATATCTTTAGGCCTTTTAGTGAAGGTGGGCTGGGCTTAGTACATCTTAATGTGCGGCAGATAGTGTCTCGTTTCTTCTTTTTTTGCGATACTTCACATCCTATAATTCGGTCATACATGCAAGTAGCACTTGTTATTGCGTTACCTGATTTAGTTGTAAGAAGCTTACTTGGCGGTTCGTTTCCTGACAGTTCAGTTTTCCACTAAATACTTGTATTCTGTGTCGCGCAAAACGTTGTACAAAGATCTACTGTCCATCCTATTTCTGCCTCCACTTTACCGATCAATATACATTAAATAGCCAGGCCACGATGTACTAAAGCGAGTTCGCAAAATGTATTTATCATCTTGCAGCAAAACATTCTTTTATAAAGTTCATAGCGAAACCATACCAGTTAAAAATGGCTACAAAAGAGGGTATCTTTGTCTCTTCGGTTAACTGTCGCCTTTGTGATGTACCAGAGACAATTGAACATTGTTTTATTAGCTGCACCGACGCCATACTATTTTGCCATGTCCTCCAACGGATTTTAAGAAAGACTTTGAGATTAACGCTCATACTGTGCGATACCTGCTGCGAACCTCTGATAATAGTGCACCTTTCGATATGTTTTTTGTCATGGGAATGGACAGTTTGTGGAAAACGCGAATGATGGACCGAAACGCCGATACGGTGGTACCTACAAGGGCACATTTTATCCAAATGACCCTACACCTAAAGCACGTTTATGATGGACTCGGTGTACAACCGGACTGGTACCCTATATTGGTGAGGTGCTTATCCTTGCCACCCTTCTAAAGTGAAACGAACGTTTCTATTCGCAATATGAACGCTGCCTTTTCTGTGTGTGACTTTCGTTGTGCCCTCCACTCTCCGACTATGCAGAACTGGTGAACGTCTGGTTGAATGCTACTATAATAAATACCATGAAAGAAAGAAAGAAAAGCTGGCGTGGCATAGCGGTAACGAGCCGGGCTTGGGATCTGTAGGTGCGACGACCGAGTCCTGGTCAGAGCACATTTATTTTTACGGTTTTTTTTCTCGTTTTTTTGTTAACTTCTGGGGTTTTACGTGCCAAAACCACTTTCTGATTACGAGGCACGCCGTAATGGAGGACTCCGGGAATTTCGACCACCTGGTGTTCTTTAACGTGCACCTAAATCTAAGTACACGGGTGTTTTCGCATTTCAACCCCCTCGAAATGCGGCCTCCGTGGCCGGGATTCGATCCCACGACCTCGTGCTCAGCAGCCTAACACCATAGCCACTGAACAACTACGGCGGGTCTCGTTTTTTTTTATTGCACTAAAACGCTCTCTGTCGCTTTCTGTGTTCAAAAAATATGTATGGTGACCAGACACCGCGCATTTAACGTGATAGTGCTGTATTTCGCACCAGTAGCCACCGCCTCCCAGTACGCCGCGCCTGCCCAGCGCCCCATGCATCCAGCGCGCGGCACTGGGCCCATAATCCGGCGATGCACTGGGTACTGTTTATACAGTGAAAATATGGAGCCGTTCATAAACAGGCCGCACTTTAGCTTCTTTAATGTCTTATAAACGTTGCTTTATAGAACTCAGTACATATGTCATGTGATGGCACATGTTTAGAACGGCAATGGAGAGCCAGTCTATAGACATGCCGCATTGGAAGTTCTGCGAACCTTCTATAAACATTTTTCTATAGAATTCGGTACATAAGATGTCAACACGACCTCTATAGAACTTTTATGGAGGGTGGATGTAGAGCTATTCTATAGACAGGCCGCATTAGAAGTTCTGAAAAGGTTCTATAAACATTTTTCTATAGAATTTGGTACATAAGATGTCAATAAGACCTCTATAGAACGCTTTTGAAAACGTTCTATAAAATGTTTTCTATAGAATTTGGTACATAAGATGTCAATACGACCTCTATAGAACATTTATGGAGGGTAAATGGAGAGTCAGTCTATGAACAAGCCGCATTATAGGTGTTAAAAACTGTCTACAGACAATATTTTATAGAATATTGTACATATGATGACAATAAACTCTCTATAGACCGCTTATAGAGGGTGAATGGAGAGTCAGTTTATAGACAAGCTGCATTAGAAGTGTTAAAAGCTTTCTATAGACATTATTTTATAGAATTTAGTACATATGATATCAATTCACTCTCTATAGAACATTTACAGGGCGCATGTAGAGCCATTCTATAGACAGGTCGCGTTTGAAGTTTGAAATACATTCTATAAAAATTACTTTATAGAATTCAGTACATAAGACGTCAATACACCCCCTATTGCGCATCTATTGTGTGTAAAATGACTTGTTTCTATAGACAGGTTTCTATAGACTTCTTATAGAGACAATATGCAGACGACTCTATAGATCGCGAGTTCCTATAGAGTCCCTTTTGGCTCCATAGGAACTCATTAGGAGTTCTAAAAAAACTCTAAATCCATTTTCATAAGGGAAATTACCTAAAGAGGCGGAATGTAAAAACATCCAAATATCTCCAAGCACCGGTAAACGTTACCTCGGATTTGTCCAGCTACGTAGCATTTGCATATTTTTATGATTTGGCTTAAGATACGTGGGACACCCTTTATATGTTGTATCCCATGGACTAGATGTTAGAGCAATCACCCTAAGTGAAGTGAATAAACTAGCCACTGTAGTTAAAACATACACGGCAATAAAATTAACTCTAGGTAAGAGGTTACCAAGGCCTCCGTTGTTGTAAAGAGGAACTTTTGGAAGGCGTCTCATGGCCTCCTATGAAGCTGCTTTATGCTCGCAGTTGGCAATTAAACGGCTGACGTTCCAAAACACAGGAGAAAGAGTTGAGATTGCGATGATCACTGAGATCACGAAATAGCTGGCCGTAAATTTATATTGGATTGTTTCCTCTGCTACAGTTACACTTGTATGTTGTACATCATGCATTAGTGGCAAACTAAGCTTGCAATATTTTATATATGAACAGGCTTTAATCATTACAATGTAAAGCCTTTACCCAACTCATGCGTCCATGCACTTAAGCTATGAAACGTTTACTGATCACATAAAATGAATGGCTTCTAAGACAAATTGTTTCATCCAAAAGGATGCATAAAATGAACGTTACTGACATTCAATACTAGGGTAGTATCTCTTCTTAGAATAGACAATGGCGGGTGTAAAGCACATTTTTTTACAGATATGATTGATCGGCCAAGCGTATTTTTTTTTTTTTGACTAGCAACATAAGCTGTGTTGTAAGTACTCGGGCAAGGTAGGATTAATCTGTGAAGAGTGATATGATCCTAAGTTCTAACTCGCGTCTTTTTTTTTTGTGAATTCGGGATCTAGAAGCCATAACTGAGTATTTGTATTCAATGGCGTAGAAGCAAAATAATTAAACTACAAAGAAGTCGAGACGCACAGTGCATACAGCCGGCTGTTGAATAACAGCACCGTTCAAGCATCTACAACATAGACGTAGCATAGCAGTTGCACGGGAGGCGCGTAGTGGCGGCGTCAGCAAAGAACACATCCACCGAGCGACAAGCCCGTAGGACGTGTCGCCACCAACGCTATCGCCTAAACTTATATGTCTCTTCGCGGTCACCGCATCGTTTCCAGCCTCAAGAGGTGCCGGAACTGCTGGTACTCACTTACCCCGGCTGCAGAGGGCCGAGAGAAGCCGTATCCAGTAATCTGAGCTAAAGCAAAACAGCTGTTGCCGTTAAGTGGTACGCTTGCTATAGCGTTTCTCAAAGTCGTCACACAACCAATTCTATTACTCTGATCGGCTGCTCGTGCGGCGTAGACTCGTAGTGCCGTTCGAACTCCAAACACGCTTTAAAAAATACAAATGCACCGCCCATATTTGTCGGCCGCCGAACGAAGTCGACGGGGGGAGGCTCATCAAGCCGCGCGGCTACGCGCCGCAATCACGCACTGCCCGCACAATCAGCGGCGTGGGCACGCACAGACATACGATAGCACGCAGCGTACCGGCAAATCTGCTCAGTGCGCGCTTAGTAAGCGAGCTACTGCACACAATCATACGAGCTAGGGGATTGGCGCCACGTAAGCGGCAGCTAGCAGATACCCCCGGTTCGGGCTCAAGTGATCGCTGTAGAAACACGCACAGAAGCGCACCGCAGTAAACCATAACCAGTCGACGCATTTTAAGGCCGTGTTTAGGCGGCAAAGCTCAGCTCACGACTCCATTCACGTAACATCTCTGGTAGTGGCTAGTGCTTCGGGGAACATGTAGGACTCTCCCAATCATCCAATTAATAGGCCTCAAAGACGTGGCGAAATCCTCCGACACCTAAAATCGTAATTTTTAGGTAGTCTCGCTTCACTCTAAGCATTGAACTCGCCTCGACTACGACAAAACTCGCACAAACACAGTGATCGTTCAAACTGGTTCCGGACAACAAATTGTTGTACCAAGTAGCACTAAGGCCTTCAATAAGTCATATGAGCGGGTCCGTTGACTTAGAACACACACGGACTCATAAAACGTGCAATGATCGTTGAAAATCACTTACCGTGGCGTATTTGGCGTTCAAAAGTGCGAGAGACACCAACAACGACTGAAGAATTCGCAGTTGCTGGTAATGATGGCCGCTTGGTAGCTTTTACAGCGCGCGTGCCGCGCTCCGAAGACCTGTGCTCCTCTGCACGTAGTTTCGGCTTACGGCGTCCTCTGCAGCGCGGAAAGGTATTGGGCGGGATATCTAGAGTATTACTGCAGCGATAATTCTACCGCAATTGTCGCTCGGACTTGCAGCCATGTTTGTCGCGGCTGAGTTATTCTTTTCGCTGTTTGCCTTGTGTCAATCAAATGTGGGCGTATTTGCGCACTCCCTGTCTACCCTACGCCACAGTTATTTTTTGAAAGCCGTAATTTTGTAACCCCCATGCTCCTTCTTAATGTTCCGCTAAATGAAATCGGCGGTAAAATAATGGTTCTAAGTTATTTATATTCTTCTCGTTGGAGCAGACTTGCTATACATGTGCTCCCGATTCAGCATTGCAATTCCTGCGGATCGCCCCCTCGCAACGCCTGACTGTCCGTAGCATTCGACTCATCTCAAGAAACGCCATTTAGACAGACCACGCACACCGACGTGAGTTTGTTCTTCACGCAAGTACTATTCCTGAAACTTGCAAGGCAACGCCCGTGCCCAGCTAAGCCTACCCATGATTGCCGATCCCGCTGCCCGGGGCCACGCGCCTCGGGCCTTGAGATCCACGTGCACGCAGAGCCGCCCGACAACGGCTTTTTAATGCTTTTTTTCTCTCGTCAAACGTAGCCGCAACCAAGCGTTATGGAAGTTCACCGAACGAGCCCCATAGCCAGAATAACAAATAATGAAGCAGAGATGAATGACACGGAGCCGACGTTCGACAGCAACAGCGGAAAAACACTATGCAAGACCGGACCGTGGGTGATGCTACAAGCGCGACCTCGGAAGAAGAAAGCATCCATTGCAACGTCGAATACGCAGAAGGAGTTCTCATACGAACAGAGCAAGGGGCAGAACACCAATAATGGAAAACGACAACCAGCTTCTCAAAAGCCATGGGGCCCAAACAACGCAAGCAAGCCACGTCCTCGCTGGCCAACGACTCCACCGCTACCAGAAAACCATTGCGACATCGTGTACAGACCTAAAGCCGGTGTGAAAGTATCAAACTGGAAAGGCGGAGTGATAGCAAGAGGATTAGCCCAAGCATGCGGAGTCACACCCCAGGAGCTCTACGCCAAAGTGATCATACAGACACAGTGGCAACAAAACTTAATTCTGGCAAGTACCGAAGAAGAGGACGGTGCACTTAAACTAGCGGAAATAAGCATCGAAATAGGACACGCAACATACGAAGTCACACCGTACCTCAAGCCACTTCCGGGCACTGTACGTGGCGTTGTTCACGGAATAGAGGAAGGCACCACCGACGAGCAGCTAGTAGATCTACTAGCAACGACCAACAATTGCAAAATCCTCTACGCTAGAATGCTGGGAAGATCGACGTCAGCAGTGATCACCTTCGAGGGCCCGCATGTGCCGTTCTACGTTAAAGTTGGATGTACGCTCACCTGCTGCAAACCCTACAGAAAGTCAGTTCAGTACTGCAGATCTTACGGGGAGATAGGAAACAGACAAGACGTCTGCCCTAATCCAAACGACGAACTATGTGACAACTGCAGAAACACAACGCTGATCCAAACAACCATCAATGCGAGCCGAAATGTAAGCTCTGCGGAATGCCTCATGAAACGGCGAGTAGAGACTGTCGAAGGAAGCTGAAACCGGCCCCGCCACCGTTGAGAGTCAGGGAGTGGTCAAGATCGAGACAGAGAAGATTCTGGTACCAGGCCAGCGTAGTAAGTACCAACGACAACGAGCACATGATGACCATGTCACCATCGCCACATTCACCGAATGAGACCGAACAGGCAAAAAGTTCGCGATCCAAGTCGGGATCGAGATCTAGATCAAAGGAAAGAGAACAGAGCATCCCCCTGATACGGGCAACGGGCGTGGAACACGGCATCACCCAGCACAAAGTAGGCTGTGCCAACGTCATCACAGGGCGCAATCATACGCCGAGGGAAAATAATGGCGTTCAAACCACAATACACTCGAGGTACGAGGACACGATAATGATTCTCCGAAGACAGAACGATGAATTGAAGCGAGGGAAGGAAGCTAGCACTGAAAAACAGCTCGAACACCTCATGCGAGAAATAGAACAACTACGGAGAGAAAAGGGCCAGCAATCGCAAACGCCACTACCGCGACCTTCATCCCCACCACCACTATCCTCAGCAACACAACCAAAGCCAGCAACACTGTCGAACCAAGCGGTGATAACCCAGAACGACCTCAAGACATTTGAAGACCGCATCAACGCCAGCGTGACCGCCATGATGGAAACCACAATGTCCACGGTAACACAGGTTATGCAAAACACGGTTACCCACACCATACAGACTGGGTTCCAAGCTCTCAAGAGCGAAATGGACAACCAGATTCAGGCCCTACAGAACAAAATGACTCAATCGGGAGAAAGTTTCAGTCAACGCATCCACATCCTAGAAGAAAGAGATAATACTCCCAACAATACCCAACAAGCCCATCAGCGTGCAGAACCTTCGACCTATATCCCTCACCTCGTGTGCTGGAAGACTCTAGGAGCACATGGTGCACAACCCCATGATCGAACATCTCAAAGCCAATGGACACGTCTCAAACACCATGTTCGGATTTAGAGCTCACCTGTCCACGCAAAAAGTGTTACGGCAGATCAAAGAAAAAGTCATCGACAAACTGGACACGCACAGCAAAAGAGCGATCCTCGCACTTGACGTGAAAGGGGCTTTCGACAACGTGTCTCACGAAGCCATACTGCAACACCTCAACGTATATAACTGCGGTAAAAATATATATAATTACCTCAAAGCTTTTCTGAAAGAACGGACAGCCACAGTGGGGATAGGCAACTTACGCTCTGAGAAATTCGACATACCGTGAAAGGGAACACCAGAAGGCTCCGTCAATTCGCCGGTGCTATTCAATCTAGCGATGAGCTCGCTACTCGAACAAATGAAGCAAATAGAAGGGATTGGTCACGCAATATATGCTGACGACCTCACCATCTGGACTACGGGAGGGTCGATAGGTAAACAGCAAGACACTCTGCAAGGAGCGGTTGACACAACGGAGAGGTACCTGGAAGCATGTGGACTGACGTGCGCACCAGAAAAGTCAGAGCTCTTGGTGCTAAGAAAGCGCACAAGAGGCCGACAACCGCAGCATATACCAGACCCGGAAGTAAAGGTGGGAGGCATCATGATTCCGCAAGTAACGAGGCTCCGCATCCTCGGACTCCTTATTGAAAAGGACGGAGCCGGTGAAGCAGAGTTGGAAAATATTCAGAGAACAATGCAACAAATAACCCACATTATCAAAAGAGTGACGAGCAAAAGGTACGGACTCAAGGAGGAATACTGCACGAGAATAATACAAGCGCTGCTCACGAGCATCGTCACCTACAGGACCCCATACGTTGACATGAAGAACAGTCAACGAGACAAAGTAAACGCCCTCATCAGAAAATCCTACAAAATTGCGTTGTGCCTGTCCCCTTCCACATCCACTGCGAAACTACTCAAAATGGGAGTTCACAACATGTGGGAAGAGCTCGTGGAAGCGCACAGCGTCAACCAACTGGAGAGACTAAAGCTGGCAAAAACGGTAAGAGCCCTGCTCCAAGATCTGGGCTACCAAGTTGAGCATCAGAGGCACCTACCTCAGCGTATTCCCCACGACATCAGAGACAAGCTACACATACGTACCATTCCCAGAAACATGCATCCCGAGTACGACGAGGAAAGGAGACAGGCGAGAATACAGGCGCTCAAGCACATGCTGGAACGCACCAACAGCAAAGAAGAAAATGTGAGATACACGGACGCAGCTGCGTCCAGAACAAACGACCGATTTGCAATCAGCGTGGCCGACGAGAAGTGCGAACAACTTACAGCCACATCCATACGTGCCAACGACGCGAGCACTGCGGAGGAGCTGGGCATAGCCCTGGCCATCGCAACGTGCAAGAAGACCCTGGTTACCGTGGTGACGGACTCGCAAGAAGCATGAAGGAGGTATGTGAACGGAATGATCGGAAAGGCAGCGCTTCAGGTCTTGACCAACACCGAGATAGAAACAGCGCAAATCCTCTGGACGCCGGGACACGAGTCTCCCGCGGGGAATCAGGCGGCGCACGCCGCGGCTCGAGATCATGCACGCCGAGCCATCTCCGACACGCAGAGAACACGGACCAACGACTGCAACGAGGATGATGAAAGGACGTCCAAGAAGTACTCGGACATCATGGCGCACAACAGGAAGCAGAGGCGTCGCAACCCGCCCGCGCATAAGACGATGAGTAGGGAGCAAGTGGTAACATGGAGAATACTCCAGGCTGGAACCTACGCGCATGGAACACTGCTGCACGCCATGTATCCGGGCACCTACGGGCGAGACTGCAAGTTCTGCTCGCCGGACACGCCCAACACCTTGCGCCATATGGTGCTGCAGTGCAGAAATAACCGCGAAGTACCACCATCATCATCATGAGCAGGCGATAACATGCAGGAAGAAGCGGATATAGAGGAAGAATCGGAAGACCAGTGGGAGGCTCTGCTGGTGACGCAAGACCCTGACAGCCAGCTACGGTTGGTGAACAGGGCTCGGGCGGCGGCAGCGAGCCATGGCTACCAGGACTGAGGAGGCCACCCACCTTTGGGCTCAAAAAGCCTGGTCTAACAATAAATTTTATTCTCTCTCTCTCTCTCGTTGGAGTACCTATTTTGAGCCGTGGGTGGGAGGGCGGGAAAGGGCATGCCAGCTGTTAAAATGCCCATAAGTACTAATCTGTGTCTACAGTGCGTTGCGCGTGAGCATGGAGGCAAGCGCTGCATCTGCTGCAGTGCTTTCTCGGTATAGTCACGCTTAATTATGGCGTTCAGAGAGTATTGCTGCGTCAGCCAGAGCGCGTCAGAGGGCACTGTGGTCCCCCTGTACTGCAACGTCGTTCACGTTGCCTATCTCGTGTACCGCACCCCTGCCGTGAGCTCTCAAATATCGCCCGACGTGCAGATACTAAGCTATCTTCGCGTTAAAAGAAAAGCTATAGATGTGGTAACGTCTGCTGCATATCTGCTCGTCTCGGGCACGCCGAAAAAGAGGTGAGGCTGCTTGTACCCATGTGACCCCTGCGGGGCCAATGCGTCCCAAGTCGCGAGCCTCGATGCGCGCTGCCGCCGTTCTGCAGTCGACAAGAAGCGAGGCGCGCGTTCCGCGCGGAACCGGTCGCTCGCGCAGGACGCCAGCATACTCGACACAACGAAATACGCAGGCTCTGTTCAGCTTCGCCTTTATTGCAGCATATAAAAGAGGTGCAAATCATTATGACATAGCACGATAGATATACGAAGCGTATGACTAAAAGCCGGCTCTCTTTTCGGCAAGTGCGTAGTCAGCATTATTGAAATAGTATCCGAGCATCTACGACAGAAGTGCGTGTATGTGCGTGCCATGCTATCATTTTAGTGCACTGTGTTTATCTGAAATAAAAATAACTGGGCGCCAACCAATTGTCTACTTGGAAATAAGAAGTGCATTGGGGCCACTAGGCAAGAAGGTCTGCCCTGCTTTCTTTTTTTCTGCAAAGGGTGGCGGGTATTCATTTTTAATTAATATCTGTTCGTTGCAAAACATTTAGGTTGACTTTCACTTTGAGAGACATGATTTATTTTGTATGGGGGAGTCTTTTGCTTTATGTAGCCGTGGTATGGTGCACTTGAACTTTAGATTATGTTTTTGACTTCAAGAAACTGCATTCGCAGCTCAGCCATATGTGTTTGCTTGATTATCTCGGACAGTTTTGACTGGAAATTCCTGTAGTGTACTAGCACCCGCAGTCAAATGTTTACTTTTCCAGCGTGTCTCTGTTTGAAAAACGTAGCGCCACAGGCACGTTGCTGACTTGAAGCATACGGGAGTCGCCATTAATTCTGAATTATAGCTTTTAATGGAAACTTCTGTACTCATATAAGCACAATACTTATTTACAAGCAGAAAATAAAGAATTGACACATGTCAACTTCTAGGGTTTTCGATTCTTGGGCAAACTTGCAAGTACCAAACTCAGGAAAAGAGCCATCGCTTAAAACACTGCATCGGTTAACGGTGATCAAGAAAACATATATATATATATATATATATATATATATATATATATATATATATATATATATATATATATATATATATATATATATATATATATATATATATATAAAGAACTTGAGTGGACCGATCTTCATCAGGGTTTACAAAAAAATGGCAGTTCGGCCCTGGTAGTGAAGACACCAGACCGGGTGCCCGGTCGTTCTTACATAAATCAAACCGAGAGGAACAGTTGTGACAGTGATTGATTTTCGGCGCCTTGGCAGATTTACAGCGGCCTTTGGCAGCTATGCAGGGCAAGAGGAAGGCGGAGTCACATGTATGTAGAGCAAGGAGGTCAGTGAGGGAAAAAAAAAGGGAAAAAGAAAGAAAAAGGAAAGAAAAAGAAAAAGAAAAAAGCACACAGGAGGAGGGAGACGTGAGTCGGAGAGTGAGGGGGGCGTGAAGTAGCGGCAGCTAGGTTCCCGTGCACCCGAGGGAAGGAGGGAGAAAACAGTCGCTCCGCAGCACCAGTGCGTGGGCTGCCGTTGTAGCGGGAGAGAGGGCAAGTTGAATCGGGTGGCGGGGGGCACAATAGAGAAGGGGCCCAGAAGGAAGACAGAAGAGCGGCAACTTGTGGAAAGAAACACAGTGTCACAGTACACATATACAAGGCACGGCCCGTTCCGGCAACTCTGTGGTCCAGCTACGGTGCGAAAACAAAAAAAAAAGAAATATATAGTTCCAAAAAAGAATATATGCGTGGGAATCGCAAAGCAAGTGCGCCCATGGGCTTAGATTTAGGGAGCCGAGTTAGATAGCCTCCTTGTGGTCCAATTTTTGAACGTTTAACAGACAACTGCCATCAAGTCAGCACGTGCGTATTTCAAGAAGGGCAATAGGTCACTCAGAATGACCACTTCAGTGGCAGGGTCCAGGAAACTGAATTTATTGGTTTTCCGCTCGCGCCCTTGAGGCGCATGCGTAGGGGTAAGCAAGCAGTAAATAGACAGCGTCTCAATTTTTAAGTACAGAACATGTATTCGCGTTTCCCATGCACTTTCACGGCATATCCCGGAGGTACGTCAGCCGCCCCGGACTCTCATTAATTCCTTTAGTGTACGTTCCAAATTTATGGATGAAAAAAGATTCTCTCTGCTCGCGTGCACGGGTGTGTTGGAAACCAGATTGCAAGAGCACAACGCTCACGCGTTCAAAGGAGTGATCTGGCAGCCGAACGTGCCTGGAGAAGGGTAAATTGGGGAGACTTTTCACATGCGCGCGGTGATTGTTAAACCGCAGGCGAAAAGGGGTCTCTGTTTCGCCGATATATTCCTGCCTACACACCTCGCATCGAATTTTGTACACGACGTTACTGGAATCACAGTCAAGATTTTCGGTAATTTTATATACGAAGGGCGAGTTCGATGCTTCAGCCGTGTCTGCTGTTGTCATGTGACGGCATGCCTTGCAACGAGGTTTCCCACACGGTCGACAGCCCTTGGGCGTGTTTGACTTCTGTGTCCGCGCCCTGACTAACAAATCCCTTAAATTTTTGTTTCTTCTATACACAACCCGAGGCGGCTGCTTGAAGATAGTAGCGAGTCGGATGCTCTGTTTCATGATATTAAAATGGCGGGTGAGAATGGCATTGACCCGCGGAGCACCGGTGGTGTATGTGAGGACCAAGTTTGGATCTGATTGTGTATTGCTATTGCTAACCTTTTCCCCGATTATCTGTGCTCGATCTAAGCTGCGGGCGCGTTCAATGGCATCGTCTACTATTTTTGGAGGATATTTTTGGCGTATGAGAGCAGATTTCAGTTACTCCGCGTGTCGCTCAAATTGCGCAGATTCGGAACAGACTCTTCTGTATCTGTGGGCCTGGGAGTAGGGAATGCCTGTTTTGCAGTGATGGGCGTGGCTACTATAAAAATGCAGATATTGCTGACGATCTGTCGGCTTTCTGTATAGGGACGTGGAAATGCGACCGCCACTCAGTGACAGAGTGACGTCGAGGAAGGGAATACTATCTTGGGAGAAGTTGTGCGTAAAGCAGATTGACGGGTGCAGAGAATTGAAATTGGAAATCAAGTCCAAGAGACTTTGTTCATTGTCGTGCCGACAATGAACAAAGTCTCTTGGACTTCCCGCTACTTCCCGCCCCCCTCACTCTCCGACTCACGGCCCCCCCTCCTGTGTGCTTTTTTCTTTTTCTTTCCTTTTTCTTTCTTTTTCCCTTTTTCTTTACTCACTGACCTCCTTGCTCTACATACATGTGACTCCGCCTTCCTCTTGCCCTGCATAGCTGCCAAAGGCCGCTGTAAATCTGCCAAGGCGCCGAAAATCAATCACTGTCACAACTGTTCCTCTCGGTTTGATGTATGTAAGAACGACCGGGCACCCAGTCTGGTGTCTTCACTACCAGGGCCGAACTGCCATTTTTTTGTAAACCCTGATGAAGATCGGTCCACCGATCGAAACTGTCGAAATTAAATACTTGTTCTGTTTACCTTGTAGCACTCAAGTTCTATATATATATATATATATATATATATATATATAAGTTGTCGTTTAGTTAAAAGAAATTCAAAGAAGTTGTTTATTTCCATGTCAGAAACATTTCCAGTAACTTACGCGGTCGCAATGCAAGTAATATTGGTAGACGCGTATTCAAAGATAAAGTACTCAATGTTATCTGTAAACGTGGGGCGGTATCTATACGTCTGTCCTTACCGCGTGATACGTCACACGCCTACAGTACCCAACATAATTTCAAATGCAAAAAAATGTATTCCACTCATGTTTCTGCAACGAGACACGCTGCGTACTGGCACCGAAAAAATATTGAGACCACTACCCTAAAATAGAAGTACCGTCGGTACAGTTTTTGGCTCTAGTTTCTGCACCCCGAATTTAGGGCAGATGCGGAACCGTTTCGCGCTGTTAAAACATGCACATAGCCCTTTCAGAGTTAAGGCGATATTACGGAATTGGTTCCTTATATTGAATTTTGCACTATAAAAATGACACAGTGACCTGAATTCCTACAATGAAAGCTACATCGACTGCCTTAAGATTATGCTTTTATCCTGCACCTAAATTCTTTTTTTAACGAGGTGCTTGGGAAATCCGCAAACGGTCACGCACATTAAATGCGGTGTTTGTTTCTTGTGTACGTGAGATGTAGTGTATGTTAAACTGAATGAAATAAAATTGTTCGCGGGCGCAGTAAAACACGAACACCAGGCGTTCCATCTCGATGATTACATTTTACGCTCGTGCGACTTGTATGCCTCACAAAACTAATACACGGGGCTTTCCTTAGCAAAGCAACACACTCCTGGAAAATTAATGTAAATATGGGCATGACGCATTGCTGGTCTGTCGTGTATTGGGTATATGGTAAAGAACACCAGACGGTCAAAATTACTGCGCAGTCCCTTTCTGTGGAGTACTACATAATGAGTTCGTAGTTTTGGTGCCGTAACCACTAAAAAAAGTCTTTCTTGTTGCGTTGGAATAAAATAATTTTTTTCATGCCAATTACATTGCTTTACGACGCAATTCCCGCATTTTTCTATACATAAGGCGTGCAATATTATTAAAATGAAGAAAGTAATTGTGTAAATGAAGAAATAAATAAATATATATATTAGCTTATTAACATAAACTTCGACAAGCCCGTCCATCCGTCAAGCTGTTGGCCTGTAATTCAATCATTAGACCTACCCTCGAATACGCATGTGTTATTTCGGACCCATACACTAAGAAAAACATTGATGCTCTAGAAATGATTCAACGTAAATCCATTCGGTTTATCTTTTCTCGATACCACATGACAGACTCCCCAACCATTATGATGCAACAAAATGATATCCAGCAACCTAAGCTACGTCGCAAAATTCTGAGATTAAAGTTTCTTTTTCACTTAAAAAACAACCATCTCGCATTAGACCCTGCTCCGTAGATCCAACGACTGACTCGAAATCGTCATGGTGAATCGATAACACCATTTAGAACACGTACTAACACATTCAAGTTTTCATTTTTTCCACGAACGATTACAGAATGGAATGCTTTGCCGCTATGTATGCTTCAGAACAGTGACTCATTCGACGTATTTACGTCATAATGTGAAGCGCTTTTCTTGTTTTGTTTTTTCTCCTGCAAAGGACCGTTTTTCCTAAAGTTGCAATGTTTATAATTGTTTTCCCGGCCATAAGATGCTCATTTATGTGTCAACGTTATTTATATATTATCTTTTCTCTCTCTCTTCATGATTTATGATGATCTCTGATGTTTTAACCAGTGCTTGTGTGAACCGTTTGATACCCCTCCTGCATGGGACCTAGCTTGGGGCGGCAGTATGTTGTAAGTAGAAATAAATAAATAAAATGAAATAAGAAGAATGTTATAGAAATTAACTAAACAATCAATAAATAAACTCTTTTCCATGAATACTTTGCCCGGAAATAACTGAAAACGTTCTTGATGGACGCCAAAGACAAATGTTAAGTACATTCACGTGATGAGCTCTCATAATGCAATAAAAAGAACATAATGCAGTAGACACCTATCATCGAGTAATACTTTGTAGTTAGTGTCTTCCGAGCTGTTCTCGAGTCTGAATATACAACGAGTATACAAATGCAAGAACTTGGCATTATATGAACGTCACTGCTTGCAAGAAACCGAAAGCTTGGCAGTCATAGGTTAGCTGTGGTAACATAACCGATCACTTTGCTCAAACTAAATTTAACGACGTGAAATGCCAACGCGGAACCTTCATCTGTTGCCTAGCCGCCTGTAGAGACAGTTACAACGAAATCTTGGTTACGGCTCGCTTCGAAGTATGGAATGTCAGGCATCTTGCTTCCAATGGACTTGTATATAACTTCTTTTCAATACGCATAAAAGTAAACATTACACAACGTCAAAACGTAGCCAAGAAGCAGGCTGGCTTCTGCATTGGAGCTCGTGTCAAGATTAGAAACTGCTTGCGTATTTCACGCGTATTATAGACGTTCCAAGACAGCACATTTCGACGCGGCCCTGTTTAACGAAAGAGCCCACTAGCATAAGTTAGTTAAACCAGGAATAATGTAGAAAAACTGAGATAGCTTTTTTGCATATGGTATGCAAGAAAGAAAATTATATTCCTTGATTTACACTGTCCTAGTTTATAATCTGTCTACAAAGAGCAAAGATTTAAATGAAGGATAGGCGGTCAGTAATCTTATTTCATGGATGCAAGACCAGAGTTAATTGCTTCCGCCACTAATTTTCATTGCTGGAGTCGGCATGTGTGGCGCGCTTTGAGAAGATGAAACTAGAAACTCGTTATCCTAGTGGAACAAGGCAGAAAAAATAGATACTTTGTGCCGCGCAGAGTGTGCAGAATTCTCCTTCTTAAAGCTATTCCCAGAGCCCGACTGTCGCTCCACGGCTGCCACGTGCACCAGTCGCCGAGGTCGCACATCTGGGTGAGCTTTAGCGCGGCTTTATTGCATGTTGCCTCACTTTCACTGAGGGGAAATCTCATATGTCCCCGTAATGGTCGAGTGCGTAGTTCTCGGCTGTGCGGGATTAACGTGGCCGTTATCTTTATGCAGAGAAGTCGCGCTGGTGCTCGCGCATAGCCACCACAAAAGTGGCGCCCGTAAAATCTGTCGGAACCCATCATTTCTCACTGCACTGCGCGAAAGGCATTACCACAAGCTGTCGTCCGGAAACGCACGCTTGGAAAGACCCTCGGAACGACCGTTTCTCTGATTGTGATCATTGGGTTTATGTGGGATCAGTAGCGGAGTTCTCGGCTTCGGTGAGGGTCTACGTCGAGGGCTTTGGACCAACACTAGCCTCGATTTGCTTGCAAACCTTCTTTGTTTAGAGCGGTAAAGCAACGTACTAGCCACATTCAATGACTATAAACAGAGAAGGAAAGTTGTGTGGAACCAAAGTATACATTTCGTCTCAGCTACGTGTGCTTGTTAAATGGGTTTGTTTTTACCACGTGGTTGAAAAAACAAATGGTGCTTCTTCCTACTTTTACGCGCACGAAAGACAACATATTAACCATGGAACAAGTGCCAACACAAGAGATGGCATGTCCAAAGAGGAAGCGGTGTGACGACAAAGTGCCAGTCACAGAGGCACACTCGAGCCCGTAACAGACAAGATTATCCGTGTTGCGGCATGCGTAAGAGACCACGTAAATATTTTAAAGCTATTTGCATTCTTTGCTCGCTTTGGGCATTTTGAACCTATCTATCTATGAAGGTATCTATCTATGCATCGTATTAATAATATTCTTTGCATACTTTCTGTATTTGATTCTATCCATATATCTGTGTATCTATTTATCTATCAATATATATCCCTTTTACGCCTAACACGATCGTCGAAGTCTTGTTATACTGGCTCCCAGTACAGATACGCGCTAGTGGTCGTGACAACGCTGTGGTTGTTGCCTCGTCGCCAATCTAGCTTCGTCATCCGATTCTCGACGGCATGCAATCGTCGTGCAGTCGCTGTCAAAGCATCGGTCTTATGACTCATCTGGTCATACCACTGTAGTCACGCCTTCTGCACACAGATCCAGTGTCCAAAGTTCTGCAATAAATTGGGTGACTAGGCATATGCTCACGGTCCTGATGCCGCCGTGGTCATTGCATGGTCATTCTCTAGCTTTGTCATCCGGCTCTCGTAATGCCGCCGTCGTCATACCAACGCCATTACACGGTAGTTACGCATTCGTTGGCATTACTATCCTTGTGTTGCCATCACAGTAAATTTATCGTCGTAACTGCCCCTTCATAATCGGCTTCTCGCAATGCCGTCACCGTAACGACGTCGTTGTGAAGTCAGCATCGCTATAGAGTCGTCGTCACACATTCATCATCATGCCATCGTCGTCATGCCCACGCTATCATTGTATTGTTGTCATACTTTTGTCACACCATTGCGCTCATTATGTCATCGCCATACCTTGGTAATCTTTCGTGGCCACCCCTCGTTTGATGACTTGGTGTTCGCTCAACCATCGTCATTCTCATTCGGCCACTTCATCCCCATCATATCGCTGACGCCATGCCATCATCGTCACACAGTCGTCATACAATTGTCGTATCTTACCAACATCACTTCATAAAAAGTAACCGCCGTGGTTGCTTAGTTGCTATTGCGCTGGGCTGCTAAGAACGAGGGTGCGGGATCGAATCACGGCCACGGCGGCCACAATTAGAGGGGGGCGAAATGCGAAAACACTCGTGTACTTAGGTTTAGGTGCACGTCAAAGAACCCCTGGTGGTCCATATTATTCCGAGTTCCCCACTGCGGCGTGCCTCATAACCAAATCATGGTTTTGGCACGCAATACCCCATATTGAATTCAACATTGTAAACGAGCTCATTGTTTTCGTACCTCCATTGTTTTACTAACATTGCCGTTCTATCGACGCCACCAGGTCCTCGTTCTTCTGTCGTAACCATGTTGTCATCACTAAATTATGATTATGCCACCACCATCACGTCATCACGGTCATTCCGTATCCTCGGATGGTCGTTATTATGCATTTCTTTTGATAACATCGTCATCGTGTGGTTGTAGTGTTTCCATGAAGGTCAGTTCTGCTGCGGCATCCGGTTATCGTCATGCCTTCAACTTCATAAAACTCCATGATGCAGTCGTCAGCATACCATCGTCATCATGTATTCATACCATTTTTGTCGAGCGGTTCCCCTTATACCATTACCATAATTTTAGAATTATGTAGTTGTCGTAATTTGTTGTCGAATTGGGCAGTTCTCATCGTTACGTCGGATGTCGTTCTTTCATTGTCATGAGGTCGTCGTCACAGCGTGATCTTTATGCAATCGCGGTTATGCCGTCATGCTCATGGGAAATTTCGGCTAGTCGCTGTCATTGCAAAGTGGGCCGATATCCGAGACAACGAATGTCGCATGTAGCCTAAGCATGAAAGTGTCAGATTGACCGCTGCAGATACTAAATTATCGTTTCTTCAGCTATACGGCAGTGTTCACATTTCTCGCATGCTAATAGCATACCGCCGACCGTCGTCGTGCGATTGGTTCTGCCGGAATATTTTCGAGCACGAAGCTGTTGGCTTCTTCTTAACATAAACACCGAGTAACATCGAGCTACAGACTAAGGGTGAACAGATGCATGTGAAGTAAACATCCACATATCTCGCACATACATTTCACATCTTGCACACGCAAATTAGTCACATAAGCTAGCATTGCTGTGGTTGTAGGTTCGTGACATGAGAAACCGCTTAGGGATTATTACTTGTAAATATATTATTCTAATTACTAAGAAAACAGGGAAATGACACTGTACACTCATCGTTATGCGTTTGTGCGCATGCCGTTGTCATACCTTCGTCATAACTGCATCATCGTCATACACTTGTGGTCATGCATTCGTTGTCATGTCTTTGCTGGGATCACGTCGCGATCTTTCCGTCGTCATCATTGTAGCTGCGGCATCCCACTCTGATCATGCCATCTTCGTAATGCTATCGTTTCAACATCATCAACATTTCAGTGTCGCCAATCAATTGTTGTCATATCGTCGTCGTCATACCACTTTTGTCGATCAATCGACATCATTTATTGTGCGCCATTCTATAGATAGATAGATAGATAGATAGATAGATAGATAGATAGATAGATAGATAGATAGATAGATAGATAGATAGATAGATAGATAGATAGATAGATAGATAGATAGATTCAAAACGACTAAAGTAGGCGAAGATTGCAATGCGTGTTAAAAAGCTTTTGATAGTTTATAGCGGAGTAATGCAGGTTTGCAAAACGAATGCGTAAAAACTAGCGAAACGTTACATTTTCTCGACAGAGAGGTTCTTGCCACAAATATTTCTCGGAATTTTTGGATACTACTTTGGCCATGCAAAGTGCTTGTTTCACGTGGTTTTCCTCTTCTTGCGTTCCTGCTCATGAGTCTTGCTTCTTATTCCGCAGCCAACATGGCCCAGCACATTTCCTCAAATTTGAGGCGTCATACAGCCCGTATGACATGTCATACAATTATTGCACTGCGCAAAAGGGACATTCCATGCCGCACCAACCAGCTTTTTTTCGGCCGTCACAAATGTAGCTTAAAAAACTGCCACATGTTTGTTGAAGTTTCAAACCAATTCTGCATATTTATTTTTCTTCGAAGAAATTGTGTAGCATTTCGGGGCGATTTCTCTTTGCTGCTTAGCTGAGCTAGCAGGTACTATCTTATATATAATTTATTCTTTCTGGAGTTTGATGCATTTCGAGAAAAAATTCAAACACTGCATTGCTCACTTTGCCTCTGCCAAAATTACTCGAAGTGTTTTCATATTCCGAAAATTGGCTATTTTTGAGTAACATCACTTCATTGTTTTACAATACACACTATTTGGCCATCAGAATCATGCCACGTGTCTTTGAAAAGAAATGTTCAAGGATGCCTCTAATTGAGCTGGGCATGAAAATAAGATTGTCGCAAAAATGCTACAAAATGTTTGTAAAAATAGGACAAAACGTGCACGAGTTCTGAACTACAATAACCGTGTTGAAGTTTTTTCAGCTGTATTTATAATGATAAAAAAACGCAAGTTGATTAGTCGTGGAACGCTTCGCAACGCAGTCAATCACGTCACCCAAAGCGCAAGAACCAAAGAACCCAAAATTCACAGTGCACGCACCAAGTGCAGCTGTCGAGGAGGAAGCCACCTCTAAACTGTTCATTGAACCATTCGCGCGGAAACTGGTTTGGATGCTAACACTAATATGCTCTTCCCTGATGGCAGGTTGCGCTAATTGTCGCGCACATCGAAGATACGCAGAACTTCGCAAGCATCCGCACTGTTTTGAGCACCTTTTCCCCTGTGTTTCCCTGTGTTTTTTCCAGAGCCCTCAGTTTAATCCTTGGTCACTCTGTTCGAGGCATTAGACCAATTACTCTAGTTAGGAAGCTCCCCGGCATGCAAATGCGGCACCTGTGCAGAAAATCCGTGTGGTGTTCAACGGGGGCGGGGGGGGGGGGGGAGCGGTGCGACGTCTCGGTGTACGCTAGAGTGCCACCGCTGCCACGATGATTACCGGCGAGAAAATTATTCCACCTGAATGCTGCCCGTACCTCAGTATGGCCGTCCCTAAGATAAGAAAACCGTAATGTGCACTGCACAAATTAGCCTTCCTCGGCTCGCGAACAGCGTATAAGCTGCTTTGCGTTATTTGAAAGCACACGCTGCTGGAGCGTGCATGGAAAGCAAGCAGTGCTCCGGAAACCAAGCGTGCTTTCGCTTACGTTGCAGTAAGCATGCAGTAGCGCCTAAGCGCTGCTGCATGCTAACATTTAGTGCGACAGCGTATGGCGGCCTGCTCGGTATCAATCAATAAAAAATAACAGTAACGTAACCAGCATCAGTAGGAGGAGAAAATAAAAAGAGAAGACAGGGATGCTAACCAAAACTGTGTCTGGTTGGCTGCCCTACTCTGGCAGAGGGGAAAGAGGGAATAGAAAGATGAAATAGAGAGAAGGATAGGAGGGGGAGTAAAGCCGGCTGAGTGTCAAAGGGGAGTAAAGGGGCTGAGCAAGTCAAAGGCGTTCACATAGGCCATTCGCCTTCAAGCAAGACAAAAGTGCCTCCACAGCTTTGTGGGCCTACGAGCGATGTGGACCGTCTTCAAGTAGCACCTGCACGGACAACGGCCGATCGCCCAGTCATCACAAAGCGATCGATAAAGTTTACCTTTACGACTGAAATCGTTGACAGACACAATAAATGCTCGATATTGTATTCACCACCACAAATGTCGCACGCAGCCCTGTCGGTCATTCCACCCAAATTAGTGTATACCTTCGTGAAAGCCACTCTCAACGACAGCTGGCATATCCGTTGCCTCACGTCGCTGAAACACGAGTGGAGGTCGGAGAAGGAGCGAAGGATTCAGTTCGTTGAACCTGGTGCGCCTTACATTTGGAGTGTTCCACTCTGGTAAAGCAAGCTATCGCACCAGCTGTCGAAGCTACCTTGGACCCTCTGTTGAGGAAACAGGAATGGGTACGCTTTGTTGTTCCTAATGTGCCTGTATGGCAGCTTTGTCCACTTGATCATTTCCACTGATTCTGCAATGGCCAGGTAGCCACTGGGAAATAATGTCATGGCCTTCTTGTTTGACGTCGTGGTGAAGTTCGACAGCTTCCTATGGTAGCTGTTCATGAGCACCGAGTCGGACAACTGACTGTATGCTGGGTAAAGCCGTTCTCGGGTCAGGAAATATGGCCCATGTACAAGGACTCTGTGTCAATAAACTGAAGCGCTCTGCACAGAGCCGTGAGTACTGCAGCCATGGTCGTCGTGACATTCGACGTCTTGAATCCCAGTGCAATTCCTCTCGTCGGTATAAATACCGCATCACCAGAACTGGCCAATATAGTCGATCTGTCAGTATAAATGTGTACATGGCTACTCTATCTATCGCACAAGAGGAGTAAGCTCAATTGTTTTACAGAAGATGGAGATAGATCTGACTTTCTGAAGTCCGGGAATTCTGAGGTGTACTACGGAATGCCATAAACACCATGGAGGAGACAATGGCCTGGCAGAAGGTGTGTATCCTGATGTAAGCGAGGTGCGATATGCACTGACAGTTCTGGTAAATGACGTGCAGGGCTTTTCCAAGGTGAGTGCGGCGAGGCAGTGGCAGGGACACGCATGTGCCCGCATTCTCTCGACGGCGATGTGCGTCATAATAGAATAATCTTCAACAATGGCCCTAGTTTCAGCGGTTGACGCACTGCCTGGTCATCCAAGGCATCTCCTCAGAGTTTAGGCTTCAATGATCTGAAATTGTACGCATATTGGTTTTGCAGATGTTGGATGTGACAGGTAGGCTGTACCGAAGGAACCCAGCAAACAACACCCTGTACAGCTGTAACATAGATTGTGTGTACAACCCTCAGTTCTTGCCTGCAAGGAACCTGAATGGACGACAAATAGCAATCAGACGCTATTTCAAGTGGTTCAGGTGAGGAATCCCGGACAGGTTTCTATCTGTAACAACCGTCAAGAGCATTTGACTTCTGCTCGGCGTTATCACTAGTCCGTAAATTGATATGCCATGTGCAGACATTTACTTCCGGGTAAACTCACCACTGCGCACAATTCCCATGTCACCTCCAGCTTTTGTTTACGAAAGCAGCACGGTGTCCATGATGGCGCGTTCTGAAGCCGACCGCGAAGGTGAAGCTGTGTGACCACGGACGTCTAGATACATATGTCGTCGGCGTAGAAAGAGAGTGAAACGGTGCTTGATAAGTACTCAAGTAGTCTGATAAGTGCTAGAATAATCTGCCCGACTTCCTTTTTTACTTTGGAAAGAAATTATCAATTTGTGCAGAGAAAGTTATTTTTCGTATACATCAGTGAAATGCACAACGTCATATCGCACTTATTTACCCTGTTTTTCATAATTTTTTCGCAAGTCGCTTTAATGGACTCCACCATGGAGGCTGAAGAAAGGGCGGGGACACCATTTGGCGCTTTCAAGTTCGCTCCCTTTGCACCAGGCTCAGAGCGGTATCGATACGGCGACAGGACTCACCATTCAGCATACACGGGGGCGCTAGCTTTCGGACGCCAAGAGACACGCAGACGCGACGAACGAATGATACGCGGCCCGGGGCCGCTCGGTAAGCGCTGAAAACTGTTCCCTGTTTATTTCTACTCGCAAGTGTTAAGTGCGGTTCAAGTTTAGCGAAAATATATCGTGTACCTAGGCGCGTTCAAGAACACGTCCGTGCGGGAGATTTGGGAAACAATGTGTTAGGACAAGGAAGAATTCACACTATATTGTGCTACACGAAATCTTTAGGGAAATGGCTTTACAAATACACTACCGACATACCTTGCACGTAATTTCTAGTGACAACACTAGAAAATGTAACGCAGTCAAATTCAAGACATCTGCACCAGCCACGATTCCCTGTTTATAAACCCACAATACATAGAAGCTAGCTGGTACAGATCTTGAAAACGTAATATGAGAACCTAATACGCGTATATATTTCGGCACTACACGCTCCTTAACTATACAAATGTTCTAATAATTATCCGCATAAACTTACGAGGCACGGTGCCAAAACAGGCTTTCACTGAGGATGCAAAATTTCCGCACAAAAGGAACAGAGTGAAATGATGGGAAAGTTTTTGTTTACGATATTCATGCAAGGAAGTAGGCAAAGCATGTAGCAACAACACCTAGCTGTAAAGTTAACACACAGATTTCCAGCACGTCAGAACGATCTTATATGCGTCCATTCCTTTCGTCTACATCTGCGGTTATTCTTTCCTGGTTATTTTTGTTTGTAATCCCTAGAACTGTATTGCGACCGCAGCGGCAACACAGCTTCCAATTGTTTACAAACGCCAAATGCCCAAACCCTGTCTGACTGGTTGAAGAAGGCGCCAATGTGGGTTAAAGGAGGCATACAATTCCCCAGATTTCTAGCGTTTAGGGCCGCAGCGTTCCCAGAAAAACTACGGGGTCTCTCATTTACCCATATACCTTCATACTCCTCATTTCCTCCTTCTCGTTAGCTCTATTATAAGCGCTGTCCAAAGCTGAAGAAAGAGTGAAGACACCAGTGGGAGCTTTCATGGTTGCTCGCTTTACGCCAGGCTCAGAGCGGTATCGATCAGAGTGGTTCGGCAGCCGTGTCAACAGCACGACGTGCTAAAACCCCCGTTTTTTCACCGCTGTAGGCTTTCCTAGCATGGTGTGGCTACAAGGGGTGACGAAGACAGACAAGTAGACCAGCACGCAGGCGTGCTACAGTCAACCGTGGTTCCCTATCAGGCCACTTCCAGCATGGCAGGGCCTTCTGCGAACCCATATAAGCAGCAGGGAATCCCGGCGATTCATCAGAGTGGTTCGGCAGCCGTGTCAACAGCGCGACGTGCTAAAACCACCTTTTTTTCACCGCTGTAGGCTTTTCTAGCATGGTGTGGCTACAAGAGGTGACGAAGACAGATAAGTAGACCAGGCGTACTACACGCGTACGGGCGCGCGCAGGCGTACTACAGTCAACCGTGGTTCCCTATCAGGCCACTTACAGAGTGGCAAGGCCTTCTGCGCACCCATATAAGCAGCACGGAGTCCCGGCGATTCATCAGAGTGGTTCGGCAGCCATGTCAACAGCCCGACGTGCTAAAACCACCATTTTGGTGGGCCAATGGCCATTTTTTTAATGCTTATACTTAGACTATTGCGGCTGCTGAACTGCTGCTCCCTGTTGCCGTATTAAACCCTTGTTCGATGTGCGATTTTCATTAATGTACAGTTGATATTTTCTTTGCAACATGGAAAGTGGAAAGAGGGACGCTCTCGAACAATGCACTAAGTCTATTGGAGACAAACCACCTCGATCTGTAAATGAGGTCGTTAACACTATGGTGAAAATAACCGGGAGATTTGTGGGAGTTTTGTCAGAAGTAAAAGCATAAATGTCAAATATCGAGACATAAAACAACCGCATAAAAGCAGAGCTCTAATCAGTTGCAGCTTCAGTGGGCTTTATCAATAGTAACTTGGAAGTGTTAAAGCAAGAAATTGTAAACCTTCGACAGGAACTTTCTCGGGTGCAGAAACAAAGCCTGATTTGTCAAACAGAACACAAGCGGTTGGACAAAGAACGTAAAGAAACACGACGGCAACTGACTGAATTGAAACAGTCCAGTCGTAGAAATAATCTTGAATTGAAAGGCATCCTCTGCACTGAAAGTGAGATTCTTGACGAAGCTATGCAAAGGATTGCAACATTCTTCAGTGTTGATCTTGTTGATGGAGACATTAATGCCATTCATCGTGGGCGCACAAAGGGTGATGGACCAGTCAATGTCACTGTCAGATTTATTTGCGCCGAAATTGCGACACGATCCTACAAGCCGCAAGAAAAAAAGACCGACAACAGGAATGCCTGGCGCGGAAAAATCTCAGCCGCTGTACGTGAACAGAAATGTATGCCCCGAATATAAGGCACTACTCGCCAAAGCCATCCAAATGAAGCGAGAACAAAAGTGAAAATCGGCCAGGTTATCGGAAGATTTCTAGTGTGATTTCTAGTAAGATAGTGTGATTCCATATAGTTGGGCTGCCTGACAGATGCAATCTTTAAATCAAGATGGCTTCCACATCAAAGCAAATTGATGACCTTTGTTTAAATAAAAAATGCGACCATTTTTTTTTATATATAACATACGCAGTTTAAGAAAAAACGTAAGCCTGTTGACCTCATTTTTGTCGGGGCATAATTTCCTGTATGACGTTATTTAAACAAGTGAAACTTGGCTTTTGAACGATGAAATCGTTCATATGCCAGGGTACAGATTAATATCCCGCCCTCGTGTGTCACGTTATCAAAGGGGCAGTGTCACCCTTGTTGTGAGAAATAATCTCGATTTTACAATACTGCTTTCGATTACATTCTCTTCCTGCGTGGAGCCTACCTCTTTCAGATCATTTTCCTATCTTTACGCCATTTAACAGCCAAAGCTTAAAGAAATAAGATGACGGGAGGCTTATAACCATATTAGGTTATAGGAAGCTTAGAGATAGAATCATTGATGCCGACCTCGAACAAGTGTACAATGATAATGTGCACATAGACTTTTCCAATTTAATTAACGTAACTAGCCATTTGATAAATGAGTGGAGCAGTACATATACTTGAAGTTGTTATAATCAGGCTATCGGTCCATGTATGACGACACAAATTTTGGAAATACTTCAAACAAAAGAATGCTCGTATAACAAACGGAGGCATATAGTAATGCTTACTACTTAGGTCTGTACAGGACATTTCGCAACAAAGTGGTGTCCATGATGAGGGTCTGAAAGGGATATTTTTATTCGAAATGTATCAGTCAAGCTGCCGGCGACTCCAAACAACAGTGGCGAATAGTAAATGAGGTTACTGGTAAAAAGACAAAAAAGTGTGTTTATCCCCCCACTGTCGATGCAGACACTGTCGAAGACTTCAACACGTATTTTACTATTATAGTTTCAGCACTAGCCGCTCAACTGCCACAGCTTAATAGTGACGCCCCTCCCTATCCTAATCCGGTAGTAAATTCGTTTATTCTAGGAGAGAGAGAGAGCTCAGTGACATTGTTTCGGACCAGGACCAGGACGAATTTTTCTTCAGCTATGAGGCTTTTCTTTCGAGGAAGCCGTATGGGTTTCCTTTGTAGCAATTGCTACGAACGGGTGGATGTCTGATTGCCCTTTATTCATTACTTCTCTCCACCCTGCGCGTTTCCGCAGAACTACTACGTCGAACTCTTGCCTTTGCTTCGTGTTGTCGACAAATTCGACTTCGCCCTGCCATCTGCTAGCCGCCTGGTTAGCTCAGATGGTAGAGCGCTGCCCGGAAAGGCTGTGGTCCCGGGTTCGAGTCCCGGACCAGGACGAAGTTTTCTTCAGCTATGAGGCTTTTCTTTCGAGGAACCCGTATGGGTTTCCTTTGTAGCAATTGCTACGAACGGGTGGATGTCTGATTGCCCTTTATTCATAATAAATACACCAAACCATAAAGCGTCAGGACCCGACGGCATTTCTGTAATGGTGTTAAAGGAAAATATTTATATATGAGGCCCAGTTTTGTATCGAATGTTCAATCTCTCTATTACTCAAGCAATATACCCAAATTCTCTAAAAACTGCCAAAGTCATTCCAATCCATAACGAAGGTGATCCGTCTGACCCTCCAAACTATTGGCCAATCTCTGTTTTAAGCATAATCAATACTCTTTTTGAAAAAGTTTATCGAATCGTATGAAAATACTCCTTGATAAGTACAATGTGCTCTGCCATGAGCAACATGGCTTCAGACCTCGTTTCTCAACAGCTACTGCAGTCATCACGTTAACACAAAAGATAAACATGGCTTTACAAGTAAATAAACTAGTAGTGTCGTCTTTTTAGATTTAAGGAAAGCATTCGACACAGTGGATTATTGTATCTTATTGGACAAACTTAAACATTGTGTGTTTCGAGGCAAAGTATTTGCCTTTTTATCAAGTTATATGCTCGATCGACATCAGGTTGCGAAAGTCAATAACATAACTTCTTTAAAAAAATTTTGTTACTGGAGTCCCTCAAGGCTCCGTATTAGGCACGCTTCTTTTTTCTTTGTATTAAATGACCTGCAACAAATGATAGATTCTGCAGAAATAGTGATGTACGCAGATGACACATGTATTATAGTAACTGCGGATGATATGGCAGAACTTAGTCATACGGTAAATCTACAGTTAAATAGAATTTCCGACTGGTTCTTGGCTGACAAATTATCAATTAACACAAAGAGCTCCTGCTAGGCGGGAGCATCTCTGAGGCGTACGGCAACCGTCACTCAGAGCGTCCACCGTGATTTTCATGCGCTATTACGCCAGCGACCATACCGCGTGTCGGTAACCGAGCGACAGATAATTAACGAACAAGTCGACGATATGCAGCACCCTGGCTTTGTTCGCCCTCTCCACTGTCCTTGGGCGTCCCCTGTAGTATTAGTACGCAAGACGGACAGGTCAATACGCTTCTGTGTGAATTACCGTCGTCAATAAGATCACTAGTAAAGATGGCTATCCCCTACTTGAGATAGATGACGCCCTCTACTTCTTACAAGGCGCAGAGTACTTGGGATCTTTGGATCTTCGCCACGGTTATTGGCTTTGCGCGGACTGCAGAAGGTGACAGTGAGAAGGCAGCTTTCATCGCGCCCGACGGCTTGTACGAATTTAACGTAATGCCATTCGGGCTCTGCAACACACCCGATACTTTCGAGCGTATGATGGATGCCATCCTTCGTAACAAAAAGTGGAAAAATGTCTGTGCTACCTTGATGACATCTTTGTGTTTTCGCCAGATTTCCCGACGCACCTCGTACGCTTGCATGATATACTGTCCTGCCTCACATCTGCTGGCCTCCAACTCAACATTGAAAAGTGCCGTTTGGCTGTTGACTTCGCAAGTTGACAATATTGCGACACGTTGTATCGAAGGATGATGTGCTTCTTGATCTAGCCAAGCTTCGCGCGGTCGCGGAGTCGCCAATGCCCACTACTCTAAAGGCACTCCACTGCTTCATAGGGCTATTCTCTTATTTTCGGCGTTTTGTGTGCAATTTTGAAACTATCATCGCACCACTGAACAATTTGCTTACCGCTACCAACGGCATTTCCGCGTGGTCAATTTCGTGTGACGAAGCCTTCAAGCAACTACGTCGCCTATTTACTTCCCCACCGATTTTTCGGCACTACGCTCCCACAACATACATAGAAGTATACACATGGACGCCAGCGGCATCGGACTTGGTGCTGTCCTCGCACAACAGAAAGACGGCTATGACGTGCACGTCATCGCGTATACGAGCCTCACTTTAAAGAGGGCAGAAGCCGCCTACTCGGTCGCAGAAAAGGAGTGCGTGGGGATTGTTTGGGCTATTGACAAATTTCGTGCATACCTATATGGCCGCCCTTTTGACATTTTGACTGACCACCACTACCTTTACTGGCTGTTCTCGTTGAAGGATCCGTCAGGACACCTAGGCCGATTGGCACTTCAATTACAACAATGTGACATCCGCGTTGTGAACCAGTCGGGCAGGAAGCACTCTGACGCCGATGCGCTTTCGCGATCACCGATACCGTCTGATGTGGCTTCAGTGTATCCGTGCTTCACATCCATGTCACACGTCAACGTTGCTGAAAGCTGGACGAGCAGCGTAAAGATCCCCTGCTTTCAACTATGCTGAATTTCCTCCACGTTCCATCTGTCACACCCTCTTTTCGAACACTTCCTCGCGAAGCCGCTCACTTTTCTGAACGCGACACCGTCCTTTAATGTAGAAATTATTTGTCTGGCGGTCGCAAATGGCTGTTTGTGGTACCACGACACATGTGTTCTGACATGTGTGCCTATTTGCATGCTGCTTCACATAATAGCCACGCCGGCGTTCTGAAAACGTGTACTCGACAAAGTGAGCGTTTTTACTGGCGCAGCATGTATCACTTCGTGCGCCAGTACGTACGTGCTTGCACGGCGGGCCAACGGCGCAAAATTCTACAGCACCCTCCTGGTGAGCAACAGCCGCTGCCCTGTCCGGCTCGGCCCTTCGATCGCGTCGGCATGGACCTATACGGGCCACTTCCTTGCAGCTCCTCGGGTAACCAATAGATAATTGTAGGTGTCGGCCACTTGACGCGCTACGCCGAGACTGCCGCAGTCCCGACGGCATCTGCGCGCGAATTTACTTTTCATCTTGCAGAAATTCATTCTTCAACATGGCGCACCACTCGAACTGCTCAGCGAGAGGAGGCATGTCTTCATGTCCGAAGTAGTCCAAGCCCTTCTCGCTGCATACAGCATTGTTCACCTCAAGTCTACAGCCTACCACACGCAAACGAACGGCTTGACGGAGAGGCTCAACCGCACACTCGGTTCATATTGACTATATACGTTGCTTCGGGCCACAGTAACTAGGACACTGTTTTGCCGTTCGTAACGTATGTTCGTAACCTTTTTTTTTTGCTCTATGGACGAGAGCCCTCATGTACTATGGACACACTGCTCCCCCAGCCACCTAACGTTTCCGAATGCACGCCTGTGTCTGAAGCCGCTAAATACGCAGGGAACTGTAAGCAGCTCGATCGAACGTTTACGACCGCCGCTCAAGGTCGTGAAAAGCTGCAGCATAACAGTGGTGCGCTTACACCACCTTTTCCGACTGGTTGCTTGTTTGGTCATTGTCCCACCTCACAATCCTGGCCTCAACCAAACTTCTTGAACGCTATGATGGCCCCTTTGGCGTCATAGACCGTACCTACGTTGTCACCGGCGTTGAAGAACCTGTGACACCATCACCAGACCTTAGGCATCGCGGGCCGTTACACGGTTTATGTAAACCGACTTAAGCCGTACTATGACCCTCTGATCCTACCTACGCCGTAAGTCAGCAGGATGGCTCTTCTTCTCTCCCGGGAGCCAATGTAGTGAAGAAGAGGACGAAGAAAACGGTATTGTGTTCAGTGTGCGCGCGATCAGCGTTCTTATACTGCAGGTGCACCCTTGGCTATGCCTAGTGTCTTATAAAAAATCCTCATACTACAAATCAAATTATCTCGTGCTGTCTTGGGTAACTAGGTATGCGGCACTAATATTTTGCCGCTGAATAATGACGAAAGAAGTTCTGTTAAACTGCTCCTAAGCGAGCGAAAGAAAAATCAAACCCACCTCACAAGGGCTCCTCAAGGAAGCCCACTCGACGATTTAGTAGTCTTCGCTACAGATACCCTGGTCAGGCGCCGCATTTCTATGAATTTCAGAAGCGTGCGCATTTGGGCTGGTAGGTTCATGATTACTAGCAGAAAACAGCGCAAAACGATAGGACGAAAAGAAAAACACAGACCACAGCGTTATCTAACAACCAAGTGTCTTTATTCTTTCAGTCAGCATATATGTACACTAGCACTATCGCGGAGCACAAAAAAATTCATGAGCCATTCCAATCTGAGAAGGTGGATGACTAGCGAATCTTTTTAGGAGACGACTGACAGGTGCCCTAGAATATTGAAGGAAAGCACGAACATTTTTATTGTCGCAATCTGTGGTCATCGTGGCTATTAGGCATGCATGCAAATTAGTGTATTACCTCTGTTATAAAATGTTCCCGTCACGTAAAACAATGAATGGCTCATACTCCCGTAAACGCGGCCTCCCCATTAAGAAGACAGAAAAGTGAAATTCTACGCTGAAATGCTGAGGGGCAATGCAGCCAGCTGTGGAAGAAGACGGTCACGTCGAACGCGCGAGCACGGGCATTGGCGCGTTTGTGCGGTTGACTAATAATTTTTAACCGTCTTTTTTAAAAATTTCTACAAAACATCTTTCTAAAAAAATCTGTTCTTAACCTTGCGCCTAAGACCTATTTAGGACCCACGTATAACAAGGGGAGTTCAAGGGCGTGTTACAGGTCCCAGAGCCGACAGGGGTATGTGCCATTGAACTTGGACCCTTTCTGCACTACCACGAGGATCAGCCCACATAGTACTTTTTTTTGTCAACATCTCGGACACATTTTCCCAGATTCTAGCCATAGACAGCTGCGCGGTAAAAAAACGCAAAAGAAATTCACACTTGGGTATTAGTCAGCGAGGTGGTCTATGTCCCTCTGTTCGTCCTGTCGTTTAGCGCTGTTTTCTACTCGTTTTCAATGGACGTCTTTCATGCCAGCGCTTTTGTGAGCTGTGCCATGAATGTACTAAGTAGGTGCCGCTCTTCAATGAATACGTAGCCAACTTGGGTCACTGATCATGTGTCACTGGGTGTGCAATGCCACGCCACCAGATGGCGCAGCCTATTCAGAAATAAGCTCGATGGAGGTGCCTGGTTGTCGAATTACGCGCTTCTCAGCATTCGCAGGAAGCGGCGCGCCGTGCATTTCGGAGGCCAAGTGCAGGCTTCGTGGCGGCTGTGCTAGATGACACCGAGTGTTTTCGGGTAAGCGTGATGGTACACGCTCATACATAGCTTGTTGAGGAAGTTGCAATAAGCTGTCTTGTTATATTGATTCACGATTGATATTGACGATATGATTCTAAACGCGTTATGTTGAACAGCCATTGCGTTCATGAGTTGTGCCAAATTCGTCATAAAACCAATTGGCGCGAGCAAACATTGATGCATAAATCAGGTGAGGCAGAAATGGCTATCCACTGAAGCCTGAAACGAACAGGCCTATGCATGCCATGTGTTGCCTTGTAAGGCAACGACGTAAGGTCCATCGCATCCGTACAACACAAGTCCGCTGGAGACTGACAAAGACGCATATACGGTAGAAAGGCGACATGATTGGCCGCACACCCAGTCGAAAAAAATTATTCTGAAATTAGGACTGACTAGAAATAAAAAGAGCTAACCAGCCATCTTATCGTTCATCCAATAGAGCCTGCAGCACATTTAAAGAAGTACATGTAATTTTGATAAATTTATTGACTGTGCCTCGTCGTTGGGGACTGGAGACAAGTAGCAAACTCACATAGGTGCACCTGCAGACAAATGAAAAACTCTGCACTTTGCTGTCGTAAAAACAGGTATACGGTTTGGCTCCTTTACCTCCCTTTTGACATAGGCATTTGTTGCCACTCGTGTAGCAGTCTATGTCATACATACGACTGCATTTGTGCTCATTCCTTGTGTGGCTTTAGTTGCTCTGGAAAAGCTGAACGGTGGATAAAAGCGTTTCCTGGGAGATGTAGACCGTAACCCAGACCAGAACGGAGAAGCGGCAGAAAGCGAAAGTCCTGAATTTTTCATGTCATGCAGGAGCCTCCAGCGCCAACCATTTGTTCTTCCTTTGTGGCCTTTTCTTTTTGCTTGTTTGTCACATCTGCCGCTTCCTGGCTCCCCCGCGCAGAAGAAAATCTACAGAAAACTGCAGTCCAACTGCAACAAAAGCTGCGTGTCATTTTTGGCAAATTGCAAATGAGTTGTGGATATATACATATGGATGTTATATAGAAATATCTGATATGAATTGTGCATTCCCGAAATATCTTTTGAAGCACAATTTTCATTAAGCTTCCAGGAGTGTTGTAAACGTTGAAATCAGTGCGTCCGTGTGAACTTGAGATCCTTTCTTAGCGGCTTGAGATTCGTAACTTTGAAAAGTGTGATCGATTACCATGACATAAAATAAGCATAACTGGGTAGTTGATGGCGATGATAATGACTGTGGTTATGACTGTTGCTGTTGTTACGATTAGCAAAATATAGCAGCACAAACGCTAATAACAGGGCGGACTAACGAGAACTTTGTCCTTGTAAGCAAATAGTATGTGAAGTGCGATAAGGCAGCGATAAATTATTGCTCGTGTCACATTGTATAACGGACATAAGATAAGGGATATATCGAAGGAACCTCTTCCTAAATAGAAAGAAACAAGAGAGACTGTTATATAATACCACACTTACGGTTAAGGCTGAGGAATGCAACGCAGGAAATGACTAAACATAAATAAACAGTTGAGAGCAGAAATACAGCACTACATTACTGCATATGTGCACGGTCTATATGTAAGATGCATCGAAATCCCACCTCATACTCACGTGACAGGTTGATTGAAGATTACTGAAATGATTTCATACACGTGTAGTTGTGTACCCGTGTGTAGCCGCGCTTGGACTGCCATTAGAACTTCTGACATTTTTTTCCGGACAACGCTCGTGAAGGTCCTCAGAATGTGAGCGCGGAACAGGTCCCGCTTTCTATGGGTGGACTCCCGGTTCTCAAACCACATCCTCGCGCACCTTTCAAGAAGAAGTACACTTGGCTTAGCTTATTCCCAGAGGTTCAATTGTTGAAAGCTGAGATCCTTTCGAAAGTCTTGAGCTAGGATTCTGGATCGTCCCAGGAAGCTCCAGGGAATGTAGATGGCTTCCTGGGTTGTTGAAGCAAAATGAAGGACGATGGGACTGAAATTGTGATTGTTCACTGGGTCATAATTTTCCTAGTCGTCTTAGGCAAAAGTCCGTGCTCCAGGGGCAGTCCTTCCAGTCTGGGGGTCATCGCTCGTCCCTGACGACGTTCGTGTTGTCGTCGCGGTTCTGGCTTGTATCACGGCTTTGCAGAGGCGATCGGTACATGAAAGGACGAACACCTCCACCAGATGTCACGTTGCGAGTGACAGTCAAGAACCCAGTGGCGAAACTGTGAATGACGAAACTGAGTTTTTATTAGGTGAGCCTGTGTCCTCAAAAACAGGCTACCCTTAAAGAAGAACAATAGCAGCGAACACAGTCGCGATCGCCGTAATCTGATCTGCGAGTCAAGCGCGCTGAAGGTTCACGAGTCATCGAAGGTGCTAGAGTGAGCGCTAGTGTCTGCACATTTCCAAGAAAGTACTAAAGAATTCGTGTCGAGCGTACTATAAGAATACAGAAGATGCAGCGACAACATACAGCGGATAGAACCATGAATGGCATTCCACAAACTTCAGATACATGCAGGCGCGTCCTGCGCTGAGCGATGACGTTTGCCATTTGTCAGCCGTTGAAAAGCGGAAACCGAAGAAAGATTAGCATACTTGTCAATATAATCGGCATCAACACAAAAGCGGCTTTTCATATTTGTTCGTTTATTTCAGCTAGGCAATATTTTTCTACGGATGCATTATTAGCTCTCTATTTTTTCTCCATATACAGTCATTTGAATTATGGTATAGCTCCTGTGGTAAAAAATGTCAATACTACATTTCGTCGGCGCAACACACCCAGAATCAAATAACACGCATTATTACTCAGAGTCCTCGTCTTTATAATGCTCTTAGTTTACCAGCGGAATACAACATTTTGTGTATTCATTTCAGCTCGATTGTACCTGCTTGCTATTTAAAATAATTGTTTGCCAACTTCCTTTCCAACCTATAAAAAACTGCAAACTCTGGGTGTTTCGCGTCGGAAATTTATTACCAGGAGCTCGCATTAATTACGCAATAAGAACCTTGTCATTTTCAAACATTCAGTTCATTAACTCATTACCGCCAAAGCTGAAGTCGTTGTCTAACCCTTATACGTTTAAAAAGACCTCAATTTTTTCTCCTTTTATGTTAATCTTTCTGTTATATCCAGTCCTTATTATCTTGTATTAAGTGGAGTATTTTTTTCTTTGATGTATGCTTCGTTGTGTATTTTAGCTAAGTTTTCGTTGTACTAGCTTTCGGATACTGCTTCAAAAATCGTAATTTTGTCTTGTACCGCAGTAAAAATACCGATGTATTTTTACTGCGGGCATTCTTCATCGTGGGTCCACCTACCGTCTTAAGACAATGCTATCCTAGTATGTAGAATTATTTTTTCATGGCTTATACCGTTAGTCCTGCGGTAAAAATAAATAAATAAATAAATAACAAGGTGGTTATCACAACATAGCAAACTGCCACTGCTGCTAAACAAGCTGCATGAGCCCTAGCCAGGTCGAGAGCACCCTGCCGTTCAGTTTCAAATTGTTTGCCTCAGTATAACGCGAATTCAAACACCCAAACAGCTGCGCTCAAATTTCGCGGTACCGGCCGTGCGGGGGCAGAAAAAAAAAGAATCAGGAAGCTGGCCTTCTCGCATAGCGTTAGCCGTAAGCGTTGCCTAGTAAAGATTGCAGTTGCATAAGCTGTATTTGCGCGGGAAGCGGAAACTGGAGTGGCCAGGCAATATACAGGGTATTGTCAGGTAACTTGTTCCAAGTATCCGAAATAAGTGGTTCACCGTGGCTGAATGAAACCAACCACATATGGTGTGCCGTCATATGGTGCCCTCAAGGTCGATTCAAATAGGTCGCGAAGCGTCCGGCGAAAAGCGGTTAAGTACAAATTGTACCCGACATCTGCAAGGTTCTTCTTGGGAGCAGCGACTGAAGCGCAACTATGTTTTGAGGGAATGAACATTGGGAAAGAAAAAAGGGGTTTTTAATAAAGCGAGATGCAGTTAGATTCATGCAACGAAAATAAACTTGGTGATCAGTTTTACATATTCGTTACGAATAAAGAAAATATAAGTTCATTTTCTTTTATTATTATGAATAATTGCATTTTTTTTTTCAGCGTCCGTCGTTACAGGGGACGTTGACGCCGCTATCACTTTCAGTGGAATGTAGCTCTTGAAGTGTGCACAAAGACGCGCTCGCAAAGTTAACCTGTTAAAATACGCCCTCCTCACATGTTGTACTGTTCTGCTTGTTGAAGTTTGTCTGTATTCGTCGACGCGGGTAGCTTCATCGCTTCTTAACCTGTTCAGTAAAAAGTAGTGAGTTATGACCGCCAGATAATTGTTTAGTGGTTTTTATGCGACTGCACCGGCCGACGGGCTTGGTGACCAACCATAGGACCAGCACTCTACACCTAAAGATTTCGTCGGCCTCCACAGAAAGTATGTTCTGTGCAGAGGTGTGATTTCGACAACCGTACGACTCGCCTTTTCCTGTACCGGTTTCCGCGCTGAAAGCTCCAAACGCCAATCAATTTGAGTGGTTGGGCATTTGAATATACAGCTCTAATGGCAGGCCATCAAAACAATCTTCGCGCCTTCAAAAACAATATGACGTCACTTCTGTTTTTCTCGGATATCGCGTCACATTATGTTTTCTTCCGCCGGAAGTGTTCCCTCGACATATGGATGGCGCTATAAGCCCCATGAACCACAGATGAACCAAGGTCGATCCAAATAGGTCGCGAAGCTTCGGGTGAAAAGCGGTTCAGTACAGATTGTCACCGACATCAGCAAGGGGGGTTATGGGAGCAGTGATTAAAGCGCGACTATGTTTGGAGGGAACAAACATTGGGAAAGAAAAAAGCGTTCTTTTAATTCAAGCGAGACGCAGTTAGATTCATTCAACGAAAATAAAATTCCTGGTCAATGTTATATATTCGTGACAGTTAAGAAAATACAAGTTTATTACATTTTATTATTAATAATAAATACATTTATTTTCAGCGCCCATCGTAAGGGGGCGTTGACGCCACTATCACTCGCAATGCAATGCACGCCTTGAAATGAGCAGAAAGGCGCACTCGTGAAGTTCACCTGTTGAAATACGCCCCCCTCACAGTTTGTGCTTTCTTGCATGTCGAAGTTTGTCTGAATTTCTTGGCGCGTGTAGCTTCATCGCTTCTTAATCTGTTCAGTCAAAAGTAGTGATTTACGACTGCCAGATAATTGTGTAGTTGTTCTCGTGCGACTGCGCCGGCCGACGGGCTTGGCGTCCGACGATAGGATCAGCACTCTGCACCTAAAGCTTTCGTCGGCCTCCAAAGAAAGTATGTTCTGTGTAGGGGTGTGATTTCGACAACCGTACGGCTGGCTTTTCCTGCGTCGCTTTCCGCGCTGAAAGCTCGAAACGCCCATCAAGTCGAATGACGGGGCATTTGAATATATAGCTCCAAAAGCAGGTAAACAAAACAAATTTCGCACCTTAGAAAACAAAATGACGTCAATACTGCTTTTAACGGACATGGCGTCACATTATTTTTTCTTCCGCCGGAAGTGTTCCCACCACATACAGATGGCGCTAAGCCCCATGAACCGCCGATGGACCGCCATGTTTTGAACGTATGGGCTCCTATGGAAGCTTCGCTACCAGGTATACTTACCTTGGATGAACCGCCACGTTTTGAACGTATGGGCTCCTATAAAAGCTTTGCTGCCAGGTATATTTACCTTGGCGCCCGTAGAGTATCTTTAGTCTGCCTAATAAGTTATTCAGTAAGATAACTTTCGCAAGAATTTTAATATTTACTTTTGGGCCAAAGTACGTTTCGTTGCGTTGTAGGGAGGTACAGAAGCGACCAATTCAATATTTTGTGGCGAGGTACGTGCTGCGTGGTGATTTTTTCGGTGTTTAAAGAAAGCCCCTGAAATGTTAAATGAAAACGTGACTACGTTCATACGCCGTCATATTGCAGCGCTCTCAGCCGTGGGTCGAGCCAATCGCTTATCAGGGCCGACGGCGCTTCCATTCTGTGTGACATAGCTGTCTCCAAGTAGCGCCGCCGTACCGGGTTGCAACACCATCTACCTTGCGCCACACCGCCGTTTTACTCCGCGGTCGCCATATTGGGGCGAGTCGCTTCATTTACCTGTTCCTCCCAGCGTTGGTAAAGCAACCTTGTTTGGGAGTTTGCGAAGCTGCTGTGTTGTGCGCCAGGTGCTGGGCGATTGAACTGTGTTCAGCAGCGAAAACCAGCATGCCAGGGACTTGTGTACCGCTGTGTTCCAGCTGGACAACGAAAGGCATGCGCTGTTTTCACTTTCCACGGAATAAGGAACGGAGCAGAGTATGGGAGGCGTAAGTGAGGCGTAAGGAATCGAATGTGAATGAAAACTCGAAGATCTGCGACGTAAGCCATAACACCTATTCTGCTCCTGGTAAGAGTGTTTCACTTATCCGCTTTTAGGTACCAGCATTGTGTGGTTAGAATTAGGCCGCGAAGCTTCCTTTTCTTTATTTCATCATTCTTAAAGCGGCCGGCACGCCGCATTATAAGTTTTTCTGTGACGCGAGATGCAACCAGATTTATCTCGATTGATCCGAGCCACACGCGATTATGTCGCGTTCCAAAATTTTGTGGTTGTATTTAGCGTGTTATCTCGAAGTTTCTTTAGCGCCTTTGAATTGAGCTCGGCCGAGAGCAGCGGGCATCCTGTCCATCGATGACAACCGAGCACGTTTGCTGTTATCACCGCCGCTAAGTTTTGCAGTTCTTAGTAGGCTCAAATCAGTCTAATAAAGTGTTTCTTCCAATAATGTTTTGTTCTCCTATTTGTTTGCGTGCGCACGACATTAGGCGCAATGTGACACTTTCCTTGCCTTTAATATTAATGAGTAAATGTGCAAGACCTTTATACACCTGATTTTGCTGGCGCAATCGCATGCTAAACAAGAATATCGTCCGACGCTCCGTTACCCACCTTATTTGCGCTCGCCCCAAAATGGCGGTCACGAAGGCAGTGTCTCCACCCTGTGCGGCGGCGGGCTATGTCGAGGCACCCTTGTGTGCCACCGCCAAAGATGCTGACGTACTGTGAAGTGGATTCCTAGATCCACGGCTGCTCACTTCACCATGGTTCGTGTACACGGTTCTTTCGCACAAAGTGTGGATGAGACCGCTGCAAAATAGCACATGAACACAGTTTCTGGGCAACGTAAAAATCCACCACTGTATTCACGTCACCGTTTAGAGGCTTTTAATTGACGTTCTTGTAATTACATGGTGACTCGCTAGCTAGTCAGCAAGCACTGCAGCGTGTCCCATCACTCACAAAAGCGACGAGTAAGAACCGTGGACTTCACAGCGCATAAGGCGCTCTTATGTTTATCAGCTAAAGCAACCCCAACATATTGCTTCAGAATAAAAATTCATAAATTGAGGAAAAACACAAAAGCTTTGAGATATTAACAGTTATTCCATTCATATGAAAGAAGGTTGATCAGAGTTTAGAAATTTCCAAGCGAGAATTTATGTACTTTCGCGGTTGGTGCTAAATTATATTCGTAAATCTATAATAAGAAATTTCCGAGTGAACAGAAGTATATTGAAATAGAAATGGAAAGTCTCGTATCGGATACAGTGATTGCTGTAGTATCTTATATCTTAATCTGAAATACTTGTTCGAGTGTCTTGTATGGTATCATAATAGATTTGAGAAGTATCTTAGCCCAGCCATGGCTAACGTTAGCCATGCAGCTCAGCGAAAAAATATTAATAATTTGAAAAAGTGGCGCAAGATAAGATCTTAAGACCTACGGTGTTCTATCGTCATACTTCTGACGATCAAACACCGTAAATCATACGTTCGTATTTTGCACCATGGAAGATATTGGCTAGTGTTAGCTGTGACACCCTATGTAATATCGTGAGCCACATGTTTCACCTGAGAGATCGACAAGCACTATGAATTATAGAACTCTGCCGCGCGGAGATTACTTTGTACAGAATAGGGAAATGCCGTCCAGGTGCAATATTCTCAATCATTTTAACCAAGAGCAGAAACGGCCACCGTGCGTTGACGTACAGCGTGAATAAATGCCGAATAAATCATTTGGATATATGCATATGCAGGCGTGCAAACCATGGACGTGGCAATAATGCGAAGACGCACAATGATTAGAGACAAGAAGCGAAAACGATCTCACTTTGATGGCCGGGGTTGGCAGACGCGAGGTTCACCTTGAGTGACAAAAACTTACCGGTATATCCACATAGATAGCCAAGCCACGATAGAAAACTCACACCTGTTTCTGATATGATTTGATATTTCACCCAAATGCCGAAACACACTCCGCTTCTTGTAATCCATTGCCATAAGGGGCTGGCACGGATGCGACTTCAGCAATGTTGGCCTCTGCCAAAAAGGGGTCGATTAACTACGGCCGGAGATAAAGAGCAGTGGTGACGGAGTACGGCAGTCGTCTTATTCATTACTCTTAGCTGCAATGGTGAATTTCGCAGACGACAGGTACCACGGGAGATGCGCGAACAATGTTTAACAATCCCCGAGCCTGCAAAACGTGGTCACACACGTGTACTTCGCATCGAAGGACGCCGACATCGCGTTTGTGCCAGATGGTGGCAAGACGATCCTCCAGCCAGCCGACGACAAGTTGACTGAAATCCTTCAAAGACAGCTTCCGCGAGACAGGGGCTAACTTCATGCGCAATGGTGTAGTATTGTCCACGGGAAATCTTAAGAACCTGTCGTGGCAAGATGTCGGGAACTTCGAGTGCAAGGGTTGGTCATTCGTGCGTGAGGAAGTTGTGATCCAGTGGTTCAAGCAGTGTGGAATATCTACCACCCCTTTTGTGTCCAATGACGGCGAGCTGCACGCGCCACTGGCATTGGCGGTCCCCCCTTCCGCTTCCCTGCCAACCATGCCTGACTGAGTGACCATGTGTGTGCTGACGTCATCAACATTTTCTTCGGCAGTAGTAAGGATCCAAGGTTCTTCCTCCCTATCGAGAGTGTGGGTGTTACTTCACATAGGACGCTCGAGATGCACCGCCAGAGAGGGTCTACGAAAGTGAGAGTACTACTGCTAAGGTACCGGTAGTACTCCCCCCTTATCAGCTCTGTCGACAGGGCCGGTGGTGCATAGCGCCTGAGCCTATTCTTGGTTTGTAGCGCACCACCGTAAGAACTCGCCTAATTGTCCATTTTTTTTTTCTGCATAGCACGCGAAGTTTAGCACATCACGTATGATCGGGGTAGCGACATCACATTTTCTATCCCTCGATGCCCCGCCCCATACATTTACCACCCAATCGCCACCGAATGCTTTTCATTATGGTCTGCTGGCACACTAATCACCGGTACTGCATGAGGATCGTCGTATGAGTGCTCCGCCGGCTCTTCAAGCATTGCACCTCGTCTGCGCGAACTTTTTTTACCGTTTTTAAAGTGTTTGCTACTGTCACTTAAAACAACATTATTACTAAAGAAAATAAACAGGGGCGAAGGTCACAAACGCATAGCAGTTGTGCTCCGCGCAAAGCCAAAGATCCCAGCACAATTGGCACAATAAAACTCTCATAAAAAGCTGCAGCTGCATGCTAAGGCGGCAGGGTGATTTACCTACGCTGTGTCGCCCCATACCACGCTCGTAACTGTTTGCACCCTTTGAAAAACCCCGTAACGTAGGAGCATACTAATTGCACGCCATACGTCAACGAAAGCTGTCAATGTGGCACTTTAGGCTCGCCGGCACTTCTCAAGTAAACAATCGCTCAGAAAGGGTTCCTATATGGCCATTTGGCCGCGGACTCGAAATCGGTCCCTACAACAGTCACAATGGGAATGGTGCGCGCAGTAACTAGTGCGAACGGCGTTCATGCGTTCTGTGCCGATGAGACGGCTGACCGGTGCATATTAGGAGTCAGCAGCGTTGTCGGACTTCTGAGCGTTAGCTATCATGGCGACTGCACAAAATGGACGGGGAGAAGCACCGCTACCCATTATTCTTCAGGACAGCTTTGTACTGATTTTAGGAAGTTACCGCAAGAAAACACGAGACTTGAAGAATGGGACAACTGGAAGCCGTATGACAACTGACGATTTAATGAAACGAACGCGAAGCTTATATAGATAAGACACACGTTTGCACCCGAAAAGCAACGTAAAAACCAATGAAACCTTAAACAGGGGTGCGATACAAAAACTAACAAAAATGCTGACATACTAAAGCTACGTCGACGCGTGTATCACATGGAAAGGAGCAAATGTGTTTTCTTAAAAAGCGCAGTTGACGGCAAACTAACGCAATCACCATCCTTAAAGCGTCGCATGGCCACAGCCTCTACAATCTCTCTTTACAGCTGTCGACTTGATCTGCCCATAATCTCAGTTTTGGCCATAGAAGAGAGCAGCCCAAGCAACTACGGCAGTGAATGGCCAAGAGCGAACCTCCAGCAGCCCCCACGGAACGTTCATGCTCACACAAGCAAATGTTAACGCACCTACGGGTTTGTCTAATGTAGTATCTGCCGAATTTTAGTGGAGTCTTATATATGACACGTGTAGTGCAAGGCGAATACGAATTCGTATGCTTGATTTCACAGGAAGCCGATCCCGTGCTTCCTCTTTCCACCATGCTACAGAAGTTCGAAAGTTTACAAGGTGCCGGAAGTCAACCCCATATGTACTATAAATCTTTTTTAAGAGTATGGTCAACCTTATCTATCTACGTAAGCGAAGTGAAGCTTTGTACATTAATAGACGTTATTCGCCTTCGCCGCGTCCCCCCTCCCACTGCCCCTGCGTGTCGGCTATAGTCGGCTAACATCAAGGGCCACGCTCCTGTCGCATTTCAGCACCGTCACCGCGATAGGCACCCGACGCCCATAGCCAATGATCCAATTGTGTTTCGCTCGTGAAGCAAGGAGCACCTGGAAGATACCGCAAGCCATGAATTGCTCTTTCTTTGCAGCCGTCCCTTCGACTTGACCAACACGGTGGTAAATACAGATTTCCAACATTTCGAGCAAAATTAAGAAATAAACTGCTCATTTCCAGCGGCACGCTTGCAGCAGTAATAGTGATGGTTCTTTTGAAGGTTTTCAGGGAGGCTCTACACGGGCATATAAACAACTATTTATAACCTTTGACTAGGATGTTCTTGTTTTCATTCATATTTTGTTGATCATAGACTGAAACTTAGCACAATCCCTCTTTTCACCCAGTGTGCCTTTGATTTCTTGTGGGCTAGCTCTCAGAATAATATGATACTTAGAAATTTTGGACATTTCCCCTTCAGCTAGCTATCGAACTTTGCCGCAATTCGCTAGCGTAGCTCCAAGAACAGCACTTATATATATACATATATATATATATATATATATACATATATATATATATGTATATATATATATATATATATTTATATATATATATATATATTTAAAAAGAATGGCCAAGGTTCAACAACTTTCAGTTATCAACGCTGTAAAGTACGCTTTTCAAATAACGTAATTTGTCATGACCCTTAATTGCAACTTCCCTGGTGCGTGATGGTAGCGCTTAATACCGTAATTCCGAGGCGAAAACTTATGAGTAAGCATCATAAATGCGGACGTCATGACATGTCGGTGCACTCTCGATGATGTTAAAGGAAAATTGTTGAACTTCGGCCGGCATATAGAAACTAATTTTTTAATGCTGTTCAATAAGTTAAAGTTGTACATTCTGCTTAAGGTCGACGCATGGCCCAAGGGGTGAACTTGAAAATTTCTCAACGTCAGTAATTTACAGCGCAAGATTTCCTCTGCAACAGCCAACAAATTTCAAGAACGCTTTTTTTTTTCAGATAAGGAGGGAGTTCAAATGAAAGGTTAGAGTAGGGCCTGGTATCAAGAAAAAAGGTAACGAGGTGGCGAGGCATATCGTAATGCCGCTTATTGTATCTTTGGCTCACTTCAGCGAGCACGAAACGTAACAGCCATTGCTCAAGAATTAACGACCCTTCCTAATAATTACCTTAAGACTCCTAAACCAGGCCATCTCATTTCACTTCGGGTGGCTTCTGTGCAGAACAATACTAATATTGGGAACACTGCGCATAGCCAGACTAAATGTTTGGTATAGCCGGCGATGCCTGAGAGCATCAGTTCTGATACGCAATCTGAGAATCCGGCTGATAATTTTGTTTCTTTTAGCAGTTGGTAGAACTTATTCGATGTCGCACTCAATACTTTGATAGCCTTGGTGTTATTTTTTTGTTTACTGTTTGCGTAGACTTCTTACAAATCAGCATGTCTGGCAGTGAATTCACGCTAAAGAATTAGCACACTTCCATGTAAATGCAATTGTAAACAGCTCATTGCTTTCTGTCTTTGTACCTTTAGAAAGTAAAAAAAAAAGAAGACACTAATTTGTTCTAACGCTGCCCAAGTTAATATATGCTGTGGGTGAAAATAAGACATATTCATACAAAACAGGGTCTGCATATACAAAAAATAGCCTCACGGGCTACCGTCACCACGGAATGCAAAAGAAGGAACACTTTTTTACATCACCTAGAAGCACTCTCCCGTATCTCACAATTTGGGCCGTTTTGGTCATTTTTCTTCATGTATGCTCAGTCGGCACTTCACATTCAATGACATTGAGCTTGGAAAAAACTTGACCAGTGAACGGGTACATGGAGCTTCGTTTCTCAGGCATCTTTACGCGAACACTAAGAGCTGAAAGGTTTTCCGTGTAGTGGTTCACTTGTTCTTACATAAATCTTTCTCTCAGTATAACCCGCCCTCAGAAGATCTAGAAGAATTCCCTATTTATAGAGGCACCTTTACCAATATTAGGTTCGGAGAAATTTACTAATGGTGTGTCTCCTTTTTTGACTACTGTGCTCCATACAACAGTCAAAATTTATTTTTTGTCAGGTACAACACTTATTGCGGAAACCGGGAATACTGGCACCTGCCAGGTACACAACTGATTTTTGAAAATAAAGTGTTTACATAATTTTTCCGACGTTTTCACACTATATATGAGAAAGCTGCTTCACAATAAATGTAGCCATTTAAACTGTTAGAGATAGTTCACCTTGGCATGATTCATTTCGTCGTAATATACATGGAGTGAAGGCGCTGTAAAAACCGGCTCCGGTTCACTAACTTCAAATAAATCCGACAAACCAACAACTATAAAAAAACGGTTTTACGTACCAAAAGCGCGATATTACGGTAAGGCACGCAATAGCGAGGGACGGCGGTTCCCAGAGGGATATATATATATATATATATATATATATATATATATATATATATATATATATATACATATATTTCTGTGTGTGAAGGTGTTCGTATGTAAACATATATATTTCAAGGTGTAGCCCGAGGTCCCGCTAGCATCAGGAATATCTAAATTCGTTGTCAGGTGTTATTGTATCTTCTCTTCTAAAAAACAGTACCGGACTTAATACGTTTTTTGTTGTTGTCACTCTTTAATCAATTACTTATTCGTGGTTATAATCGGTAATGTCAATTTCTATGCAAAAAAAGAAGTACGCTACACCTTAAACTACTTAACCTTTTAACACAGGCTATGAAATAATGTGCAGGCAACAGAGTTGGTTGGGTTTACAAGACAAAGAGTTGTTGCTTGTGATAAATCTGTTCTAACTGCATTACTTGTTAACACTTAGCTGGACAGTCGAAGAACGCAGTCAGGATAAGTGTTTTAAGGTGGTATTTCTCGAACGCGGTGCAAAGCACGAGATTGGTGATTAATGTTTAATTTTCAGTACCAGATGGCTTCAATTTTTCTGTGTAACATTCCTCCAGAAGTGTTGCTTACTAGCTTAGTTAATGAATTTTCTGTAAATGCGTGATTAAAGGATGGAACTGTTACCACTCGTAATGTCAACTTCGCATAAATCGAGCAACAGCCACATAACTCAAGATACCACTCTATGTAAGTGACCATATTTTCAACAATGACAAATGCACTTATCACCATTGACTCGTGAGCCTTTAGCGTTGCCTCCTCAAAACAGAAGCAATTATGGGGAGACACGTATCATTCACGTCTATTTTGAATGTCTTTGCAAACGACCGCACCGTAGAAAACACTGAAATCTGCACGTTTTTGCCGAACTCTAATATAGATAGCAGACTCTTGTCAGCTTGCAGAATGACTTTCCAAATTTTCAACGGATCTTCTTTTTTCGCTTGCACTGCTGACCCACGTACATTAACTACCCATGCGCATCAGCTCTACTGCTCCCCCATTCAACCTCATTTGATTTCCGTGGCGTATAGTTCTCCCAAGGCGGCGCGCATTCTACGCTGTAACCGAATGACACTCTGAGCTGTGCATACACATCACCCACAATGAGATCATAATTTTGGCACGTAAAACACCCGAATTTAATTATTGTCCATAAAATATGAACCATGTGACTTGCTTATTTCCTCGAAACGCCACAAGCTTCTCACATAACGCATGACGATAGGGAGAAAATGACGGTTCGGTAATTATTTGTGAAGCTCCTACTCATTCCAAAAATGTTAAGGCTTCGCCACACGTCAGGCGCAACACGCCCTAAATTTTCACTCAGTATGAACACAGTGTAATGTAGGGTCTCATGGGAGACTTGGAAATATAGCGGATACCAGCCGCATAACGCCTTCCAGCGTTCGATTATTTGTATCGGCTGTAATTACGAAGGCCGATCATTTATGAACACACATTTGACTTGGCATGAACGTTGGCTATAATGTACGAGCCCCCCCTTTTTCAACTAATTCCATCTGGGTGGCAGGAATAGGACCGCGTGCGAAATTCCCCGCCGATCCTAAAATACATTTCTACTGCTCCGGAGCACTTGCAAACGTAAGTTCTTCGGAAGGCTGCAGTTCACCTACACCTTCAGAGCATGGCCTACACATCCCCTGCCCCTTATTTTCACAATATACAAAGCAAGTTTTTGTCTTGTTCGCCGAGGACATCAGGTAAATGTATCGTGTCTCGCGGAAGGTGTGAAAATACTCATAAAACGATGGAATATTCAGTAATTACTTGCAATTATTTTTACTTATAATTAGAACCGAAAGATTACACATTATTTTCTAAGCCCATGATATTCCCATGTTTTAATACCTAGCACATTTGGAAACCGCTAATAATGGTCTACTCAGGTTTTTAAGCACATACTGAAGCAATTTTTGCAACGTGTAAATCGACCACACATTTTTTTTTTTGGTGCTCATTGGCAACAATATCAACTCCGAATTTTCAACAAATTTTATCTTCGGCATAACAATAGCTCAATCAGCAGAGAGGGCGAAATTTAGCGCCATTCCTAGAACACATCTCTAATTTTGCGGATTGCGTGAATACCTAATTTACTGCGAAAACTTTAGTTATTTCTACTTCACCTACAAGTTACCCATACGAATTCCCCATATTTCCACAAATTAAAAACAAAGTAGACCCTTTTTAAATCACCGACGACCTCGGAGAAACCAACTACAAACTTCGTATAACAAATGAAGATATGAAGAAATGCAAGTAGAGCATTTATTCCAAAAACACATAATTATTTCTGAAATGGCAAAATTTTGCCAGGTAGTACGCTGAACATGCCCCCTGTTTTCACGGAATATATGCTCAGGGGTGCGTACACTTTTTTCGAACAATGGATGGCAGAGCTGATAACAGCCCTATAAAAGCTTCGAGAACTCGCTTGAGGATTTTTTCGTATAGGCTTTTATTAAATGACGCTCTGAAAGCTTCACCCACGCATGCCGCATAATATGTCCCTTATTACCTCACACCGTCAACCTTGTGGTACATTGTGTGCTGTCAAGACACTGGGCAAGTTTTCTGCACGGTTCATAAAATATGCTTGGCAAGGTTTTATTACACGTCACCTACAACATGGCGTACATTCTATGAAAATATAGAATTGCTGCCATCTGCGCTTCTTTAGATGTAGCGCGGATACATTGGCAGAGTTTTATGAAACATTCTACGCGGGTGAAAAAGTTCAGTAATTGTTATTTCGCTGTTAATTACCCAACACACTTAAAACCATTCCGTGCGTCGCTGCTAACATTCTCTACAGTCACTGTAAATATAACAAAGTTGTGCGTAGCACATTTGTAAAAACAAGGATCCCCGCAAAAATAGTCACTGAGAATAATTCAGTGCTTCATGTGTGCGTTCTTTTTTTGTGTCGATAATTTTAAAACGCGCTGCTAAAGAGCTAAGTCGTGAATTATCAACTAGCCCATCATTACGCCCTGAAGGAACCCTACAGTGAAATAATAAGTCAGTTCAAATTGATAAAGTATTGTTAAAGGACTCTAGTATCGTTCACTCCACCATTATACGCGGAATACTTGAATAAAAAATTAAGGGGAATGATAATTACTTTTCTGCTTTAATTTGGCACCGGAATCACAGAGCAGGTACGTCAATGTAACAAACGGATGTCAAACTGTTTCCACTCTTTGGAGCCTTTTTTGCGAAGAGGAAATTCTCGAAACTTGCCAAGCTTTAGTACCAGCTCATTAAAGGTACATGTAACCGCACTAACTAGCAAGAACACGACTAAGCCCGAGCCAACGCTGCTAAAATTCATTAAGTCACGGTCCAGTTAAAGCGCGTATGTCAGTGTGGCGTCACCGCATGTCTCATTCTGGCGTCCTTACTGCGTCCACAAGCGTCGTCTCGCGGTAAGAGCAGCTTTTTTCCTGCTGTAAAAGGGCACTTTCCTTAGGCAGCTCTAATGGTATTGCTCTCCCGCCTCTTTTTAAGCCCTGAATATAAGCTCCGCGAATAATCGAGTTATTCCAGGACAAAGTTGATACATGCATATAACGGTCTCGAGCACATCTAGCAACACTAACTGACTCGCTCTGTAATCGTGCAGGGTAATGCTGGAAACAATGTAAATATTTAGCAACATATATATTTTATATTGCTCAAAGCTGTGAATGCATGCTATGAGAAATTCATGTTAGTTTGCTCAATACCCCTTTATTGCACTTCTTCCTCTATTACCAGCATTCGTTGTAGTCTTACAAACACATTTGAGCTAATATAAAGTGAAGCACATACGCACCAACAATACGAAGTGTTTAGCATGTTTAACGAATTAACGCGTGAATAATTAGGAAGAAATAAAAAGAAGCCACAGATTTGGCCGACAAAAGCTTGGCAATGATAAATAAGGGGCGTGTTATGGTGGGTCGTCACCACTGCCGGGGTGGGGCGACGGCCCCTCCGCGAAAGCTCGTGACATGCTCGGGCTCCCTAGCAAAAAAACAAAAAGACGAAGTAGTGCGCAAACGACGAAAGCAGGGGGACAACGCAGTCTGCCGTCTCGCGCATGGTCCCAGGACGCCTGGAAATGAAGAGGGTAGGGACGTTGTATTCCGCTGGCAACTGCGTATTTCTCAGCCGCGCGTGCATTATCCTGAAAGTGATGTGCAGAGTCTAGGTGTATCGACGGTGCCGACGGCTCATAGCTGCGTGGGCGCTGTGTTCTCAATGCCGAGTTTGGGTTGATGCCATAGACAGTAAGAAGGTCACTTCGCTCGCCGCTCCTGCCACGCTTCCTTATGGCAGCGTTTTGACAGAGAATGTCCGTGGTCGTAGAGGTTGATGTGTTCATGTTTTTCTGTGCGCACTAACACCGTACTTGTTAATTGCGTTAGTAGGCGAATATCGCCGAGTTTATACGGCCGAAAAAACTACAATCCTTACTTCGTATACCTGTCTACTAATTTGCTATCACAGCCGATACATACTGTTTTCTTTTGTGCTTCCGGGCTTCGCGCAACATACTGCACTGGGCTTCCAAGCGGGCTTTACATTGTTGAGGAGTTTCTAAGCTATGGCGTCTTGCATAATACACCTTCGTTGTCCCAAGCCGCCTGGCATGTTCCTCGGGAGTCTCCTGGGCACACGAAGGCCGCGCCTTTTGCCGGACTAGTTCAGCTTGTGCCTGGCGCTTGGCGATTGACTTCAGGGTGGTTCGACTCACGGTAGGCTTGCCGCCGCTTTGTTTCGGCTCCGTCCTCGCTTGGCTTGTCGATCACGAGACGAGCCCGGTACCTTCATAGAGCACATAGAACCCGTAGCAACAACCAGAGGAGGTAAACCAGCGCGCCTCCACCTACCTTCCTCCTCCGCGACACGTCGCCTAGTTTATAATTCCCCCCTTCGCTCAACAATATCTACACATTCCTTTATGTGGCGTTACGGTACCGCGCGCTCAGTGTGCTCCTTCGTACTTTTCCCTGTCGCGCTATTCTCTTCACCTACAGGCACCTTCCTCATCCGCTTGCTTCGGGGATTCAGACACAGGTTCGCCGATTTCACTAGCTGACCAGTCACGTTGGCGCGTAAAAGTAAATGCAGGATGCCACCACGGTGCGCCACTTTTTGCAATCACTCGAAAAACCTGTCCTCGGTCGGGAGAGACCTTGTTGTCAATGAAGGACACGAGAATAGGTAGTGGTAGTTGAAGACAGGAACAACCAGTGAACGAATGGTAATGCGTCCACCAGTACGTGAATTTTTTTGCGAGGGCCTCCAGTTAAACGGACAAGTTGTACGTGGCTGAGAGGCCAATATTCAAGAAGGGTCTTACGAATGCTCATGATTTTCAACATTAAGGCTGTCCGTTCGTGCTCACGTGCTGTACGACAGTGTCTAGCTTCGTGATGATTTTAACGCCGGGACCTTATGAGTAGAAACTGGAACTCCAGGCGACATGAATATTTTTTTGTCTCGTTATCATGTGAATTGACCATGCAGACATGAACATTACATCTAGCTACATCAAAGTGGTGCGTTCGTTGTGAAACTGTACATTTACATGTTGGAACCTATTCTGCATAATCACAGTTCAAAAATGCTTTCCGGTTATCAAACTTTGTTTAGGCTGGTATAATGCACTGGGAGACGTGACTGAGGATATTCGAACAATACCACAGATACTTTGCTGGTGGAAAGGCTGGTATTTACAACAGATGAGAGCCTCGCTGTGATAAGGGCTCACATTTTTCTACGCGACAATAAATTCAAACTTGCTTAGCGAAGTTTTGCGCTCACTTGACGTTTTGAGCCGACTTTATTCAGGCACCTGATTCTCGGCGCACCTTTCACGCAGCAGGTGGATCCCATTTCAGGCTCTCTGGATCGGTTCGCCGCTATTTCCTATCAACAGTTTGGTGAGAGAACTAGTTAGAAATTCAATCCGTTTCGGAAGGGAATCTCAGGTTTCTGGCACTCAAAGAAAATCCGGAGGTTCTGGCCGTCGGACAGTCTGCAGTCCCAAAGGCATTGAACTTCGCTTCGAAGCACACGTATGAGCTCATAGCTTAAGTGGAGGTTGATCGTTCCCTTTTTACATATACAAACTCATACTGGCTGAAAAATAAGCCATAATGTGAAACTGAAAATCCTTTACATGTTGTTCATTTCTCTTTGATTTCGCAACTTTTCTCATGGTGTGAAATCCAACTACAGCTTGGATAAGCCTTGAAACTAAGCGATTTCCCTCATTCACTCCTATGCATTGCACCTGCTGTTCTTAATTCATTCGGTGAAAATTTTATCAAAATGAAATCAATGTCGAGAAGTGGTGGCTTACACCGCTGCGTTCACAACAAATCGTAATTTATTCCTAACAGCTCAGAACTTTCTATATTTCAGCCCATTGATGCCATATAGACAATATCTGAGACTTATATATCACCTAAATGACAGTATTACTGACTGTTCTAGGCACCTTAAATAGCTTTGTTTTGCGCCTAAACATTGTATATGTAAAACGGTGAGCGCACTGTGCCGCCAATATGGTTGGCAATGTTGACGTAGAAAAGCAGCCATTCTGTTGGACAGTTCGTTTTCGAAAGCGACGTCAGATATGCGTGGTTAATATCTGTGTAGGCAAAGTGGATGCGCCAAATGTTGAAATCCTCCATGGCTTCTACTAGAGCTCGCCTGACAAATTATTCAGGAGTGACAGTGAGACACAAAAGATGATTTCGCAATGTAGGCAACGAGGCTTTCCATGAAGTGACCTTCTTATCGTCGATGTTTCAGCTGTGACGAGATGGAGTGCTGTTGCATGTGGCCGTCGCGAGAGCGACGGTCGGATTTCAAACTTTTATAGTTGCACTGGGCGATGTAAGGGTGATATTCTAATGAAGCTGTTGCCACCGAACGCAACTGAGGGACACTAACAGTCGCCTATAGCGAAGCCGCGCGCTGATGGGCGAGGAAAACTATGTTATAACACAGGAATAACAATGATAGATGTCCTCAATGCGCAGGCATTCGTCTATGGCAGCACTTCTTACAAGTTTACTACTTACCTCATTCACCATATATATAGAATATTTGTCGAAGCCGCCGTGCTTGCGTAGTGGTTATGGCGTTTGACTGCTAAGCAGGACGCCACGGCATCAAGTTCTAGCCACGGCGGCCGCATTTCGATGAATACAAATGCAGAAAAAAACATGCGTGTACGTACATATGGGTGCACGGTAAAAACCCCAAGTGGTCCAAACTATAGTGGGGTCATCGACTATGGCGTGCATCATAATCAGATGTTTCTTTCGGCACATAAGCCCCATAATTAATTTAATAATACTGAGGTTCTCTCCGTGCACAAATGCTTGAAGTCCTGTGACGTATTGAAGCTTGGTGCGACTGCTCTGCAAGACTTTTAACAATAGAATGTACGGGAATTGGGTGTCGACCGTGATAATCAATATCAGTAAAACAGTAAAGTGTTTGGCGTGTCTTGGGCACCTTATCTCGACATACAAAAGTACCAGACCACTTAAGCTTCCCGGTTGCAGCACTTACGATTTGGACTGCGATTGTGTTAGCTTCAACCAGCGTATCGACCCAAAGCTATTTTGCTTCTGGTGCAGCAAAACTGTTTTCTTATGATGTAACTCCAGAACAAACACTACAGGCTCTAACAGATTCAAAGCGGTTTCAGAGTGTCGGCGGGAGCAAATAATTTTTGTGGAAAAAGATAACATATTTATTACGTAGAAAATACGTCATGGTGCTCCCTAGCTCCACGGAAACATTAAAAAAAATCGAACGTCGTATTCTTCAGGCCACAAGGAACGGCAGAAACAGTAATTTGGAAGTGTAGCTAAGCAAAAGATACGTCAGAGGCAACATGTGATTTCTGTTGCAACTGCTTCAATAGTATGTCGAAAGCGACATCTTATGTAAAAAGCACTTTTTTTTATCATTTTAGCGAATATATATTCTTATACTAAAACCAAGGAAGTGTTTGATGGTCCCCATGTTCAAATCATTCATTCATTCAAATAAGTTTATTCAGTGCCCTGCGATTTGGTGGGATGGGCCTGGACCCCGCTTAGGTTTCGGCCAAGGGTTGTTGGCCCGAGGCGGCATGTGGTTAAAATCGTCACAATTTTATTAAAAACTTGATTGCCTCCCGGTTCGACACATCCAAACCACGATAACGGTACCACGACTACTGAAATCAAAGTTGCCTCGTGTGTATTTACAAATGAGAGTAGACTATGGTTGAGACACAAGTGCAAGCAATGTATGAATGAAAATATTCAAAGTAGCCGAACTAAAGGCTAGTTTCTGACTAAACAAAATGGTGACCTTCTGGCTCTGTGCTGGTAAACGCCATATTAACGTTACTGCAGGCTCTTGATTTAGTCCTTCGCCAAATAAAGTGGCTGCAAGCGTAGACGCCACGCAAATATTTTCTGTACAGAACGCAGCCATTAGAGAAGATGATGTTCCACAATCTTTTAGACGGGAAGCAGACTACGAACAACGGTGTAAATGCTAAATGCAAGATGAACCGAAAGGTATCTGTGGTCGTTGCTGTGTTCTGTACGCGGGTTGTTAAGGCGGCAGCCAGTGTCACACTAGGATTCAGTGTGGTAAACTATCACGCCACCAACTGAGGCGGGCGAATCCAGCAGACTTCTAATATAGCATGGCGAATCCTCCGCATGAAGGCGTTAATTTGATGTTCAATCCATTTATTTACTGCGCGATTACAATTTGAACACAAAGGTGTATGATGCCAGCGTCCACAATGAAGTTATTGTAGCAGACGTGACCGATGCAAACGCATAAAATATTGTTACGGGGATGTTAGGAGTATACAAAGACTGTATTTACAATATATATACAGTGTAATGGGTGCACTGAACAGTTCCGAGGGTAACGTCTCTTCGTAACCGAGGAGGCAGGTGACGCAGAGCAGGAACAGCTGGTTGCCCGAACGGCTCACACTCGTGCCAAGCACTGGCGATCCGGCTGGCCCACTGGTTGCACAGCAGGCATGGAAGAGACGATCTGGCTGGCCTTGTTCTTGTGCTCTTCTTCTTCTTTACAAGAGGATGAGTCAGCGTAGATAAGATGGCTGACCGCCAACAACCCGCAGCAGCCAGCGTCTCGCCATTTTGTTCCTCTCTTCGCTCATCCATCGGTAACAGGACCCCAGGGTGGTGAAGCGCCGTCTCGGCGCATGCTAGGTGAAGAACTGCGAGCGATGTATGGCTTCAGCCGCGAAACGTGCACGACGTCAACCGATGGCAGACTTGAGGATGGATCAAACTGTAACGGCGCCATCTCGTTATTGACGTCGTTAACTTGACGTAGGATTTCATAAGGCCCTGTGTAGCGAAAGGGAAGCTTCTGGGAGAAGCCGACCCGATGACAAGGTGACCAAAGGGGCACCCAAGCCCCTGGGGCGAACTAAACATCGCGACGGCACCAGTCGTAACGCCCTTTTTGCAGATGCTGCGAGGCTAATAAGCGAGATCGGGCGATTTGACGGGCCATATGAGTGCGATCGATGACTTCGCAAGCGTACTCAGTGGCGACGCGGGGCACAGATGGAAGGATGGTGTCAAATGGCAATGTGGGGTCGGAAGACCGCAAGAATGGCAGCGAGTAGGGTAAGGTCGCTGCCGAACGTGGGAGAAAAAACAATAACATCGTGAAGTTAAGAAAGACAGGTGGTCCAGTTGTAGCCTCGCCGAAGAGAGTCCATCACATGTTCAAATGTCGCAAGAGCATTGCATAGGCCAACGGGCATGACTTTGAACTGATATAAGCCATCCGGCGTAATGAAGGCCATCTTCTCGTGGTCCATTTGATCGGCTAAAATCTGCCAGTAGCCGGATCGAAGATAGATGGACGAGAAGTATTTAGCTCTGAGCCAGCAGTCCAAGGCGTCATCGATGCGTGGTTGTGGGTAATCGTCTTTGCGTGTGATCTTGTTTAAGTGGCGGTAATCGACGCAAAAATGACAGGTACCATCTTTCTTTTTCACAAGGACGACAGGCGAAGCCCAGGCATGGCTGACGTCTCGATGACTCCGTTGCGGAGCATTTTGGCCACTTCTAATTGGATGATTTGACGTTCAGCATTCAATACCTTACAGGCACGCCGACGAATAGGATTCGTGTCTCCAGTCTTTATACGGTGGTGAGCGACAGATGTTTGGCCTAAAGGCCTGTCGCCGAAAACAAAGATTTCACTATACAATTCAACCACGTGACGTTTGTCCGTGGCCAGTGCAGAGGTGAGGTCAGGTGCAATCATTTTTGTGAAGTCATCTATTAGGGACCATAGCTGTGAGCTGCAATAGGTGCTAATAAGCCACTATCGGCATTCGGACTCTTAATGTTAAATTCGGAACCACTAGAAACGCTGGCCAAGTACATGCCGGCCTGAATCACTTGAGGGCACAGACTGAAATTGAGAAGTGGTAGAACGACGTCGTTATTAGTAACCATGACGAACGTATGCGGCACAACAACGTTCCGGTTCAAGAGCACGTCGATAACGGGGCGAAGCACATAGTAACCATCGCGAAGATGTGGCTGGGCGGTCAAAGTGACGTGAGTAACTGCCTCGGGTGACAGACGCACATCGTGAAGCGAACACAAGTGCGGTGAGGCGGTGCTCGGAGCATCGGCGAGTTGAAGCAGTTCCAACTGAAGAACACCGGTCGCGCAGTCGATGAGCGTACAATGAGTGGATAAAAAGCCCAATCCAAGGGTACCGTTGTGAGGGCAGTTGTCGATCACAGCAAAGAGAACCGAAGTAGGGCGGCCGGCTATAAATAAACGCGCAGTACACATTCTGCGAAGAACCAGCACGCCGCCGTAGGCCACACGAAGCACTCGGGCAGCTGCTGGGGTGAGGACGTTCTTTAAAGGTCGACGTAGGCTAGCATTCATCACAGGTACGTGGGCTCCAGTGTCGACGAGTGCTTGGACAGGTACGCCGGCTATTTTAACGTCTTTTGCATTTCTCATTGTGGGAACAGAGACAGGATTTGCTGCTGCAGTAGGCAATGAAGCACCACCTCTGAGGGCTGCATTTCTTTGTTTTCCGAAAGGGTGCGGCCAAACACCACAGGGGACGAAAGCCGACGTGGCTGCAGCGAACGAGAAGGTGGACGACATGTTTGTGATGAACAAGACTGGGGTCTGCGTGGCGACGGTGAGCGACTGTACCATGTGTTCCTAGCAGAGTTGTCGGTGCTATTAGACGGGGTGATGGGCGAAACATTGAGGGCATTTGCATCAAGACGGCTAAGGTTGGTCGGCGTGCGAGGTGTTTGGGGTCACGAGTGGCGACAGTAGCGGGCGACATGACCAATGCGGCGACAGGTGAAACATATAGCCAGGTCGTCCGCAGTTATCTACTCAGTCGGGTTACAATAACGCAGACAGAAGCGTTGGGGTGAAGCAAAGATAGCACAAGGGCGTTCGTTAGCTCTGGGTTTGGCGACAGCACAGACAGAATGTAATCCAATGTTTTCAAGTTCCTGGCGAGCGATGGCTTGCACGAGGGGAACCGAAAAAGTGGCTACGCAAACAGAAAGGTGCGGGCGCCATCCCATCATGTTCCCGTAGAACAATTCGCACCACGTCCTGTGATGGGGACGCATGTTGCTGTGCGGTTTGATCTTCCCACGTCGACGTTGCGGCAGTATTGGGAAATCTGGCGAATGGTTGCATGACGCGTCGGCTTTTTGCCTCCTCGAATTGTCGGCACTCTTTAATGATGCCATCAACTGTAGAACAGCTTTTGCACAGGAACAGATTAAAGGCGTCGTCAGCAATGCCCTTAAGCACGTGCCCGAACTTTTCAGCTTTGTCATGTCGCGATCGGTTTTAGGACAAAGTGCCAACACGTCCTGGATGTAGGAGACATAGGACTCCGTGGGGGTTTGGGCACGGGAGGCCAGTTCCTGCTTTGCGGCAATCTTACGGCCGGCTGGTTTGCCAAACAACTCTGTCAACTTCTCTTTGCATTGGTTCCAGCTGGTGAGCTCCTCTTCGTGGTTTTCGTATCCCACCTTTGCCGTGCCTCGTAGCTAGAACATTCAGTTGACTAGCATAAGCGTAGGGTCCCATCTGATGATTCCACTCACGCGTTCGTACATAGCCACCCACTTTTCAACGTCGGCGCCATCGGTCCCGCAGCAAGTTCCAGTATCCTTGGGTTGCACAACCACAACCGAAGGTGACAGCGACGTAGGTGTCGACGGTGACGCTAGAGGCAGCAACGACGTTGATGACGGCGTGCTCACCGTCATTTACGGTGCGGACGGTGATGCGACTTCCACTGCGGAGGTCCGTTTCCAGCCGTGGTACCCTGCACCTCCACCTATATGTTACGGAGATGTTATGAGTATATAAATGCTGTATTTACAATATACATAGAGGATGAGTCAGCGTAGACAAGATGGCTGACCGCCCATAACCCGCAGCAGCAAGCATCTCGCGATCTTCTTCTTCCTCTCTTCGCTCATCCTTCCGTAACAATATGTTCTGTTCACAGGAGTGGCGCCGAAATCTAGGAGACATGCAGCGAAGTCCGACATCCTGACACTAAGAAGCAGTGACAGTGAGCGCTTTGATAGTCTCGGCGTAGCGGAGGTTCCAACGCGGTGTAGCCAGTGATAGGCCTTCTACTGAGGGGACGGCGCAGTTTCCGCACATGGGTTGTGTTTCGGGTCCACTTATTTTGCGACTCCTCATCGCCTATGGTCTGCAGCTTCAACACCCATCAGCATTGCTGATACGTTGCTGTGATGTGTGGTGCGCGACATGGTGCGGTGATCGGGACGGTCAAGAGCAGACGACAAGGAGTGCGCGCGCCGAACCGGATTCCGTGCTGCAAGGAGGAAAACGACGACGCCGAAGAGTGTCCGGCACGTGATCGCGCGGCGCGGGAAAAACAACTAAAGATAGATAGAATAAACTTTAATGTTCAACGGAAAAGGTGATCTACCCACCCCCGACACACAAGTCAGGGGGCGAGTGCCGCCGCCTCAGATGCAGGCTGGGAGGTCTTGGGTCCCAGCAGCCTCTTCAGCCAGTTGGACGAGCCGGAGCTGGAGCTCAGAGTCCGAGCTGCGCAGCAGGGTCCCCCAGGTGTCTCTACTACCTATTTTGTGCGTTCCCCCGGGAGAGTACGAACATTCCCATATTATGTGGTCGAGGGTCCCTCTCGCCCCACAAAGATTACATTTATCGCTCCTGGCCTCGGGGAACATGTGGTTCGCCATAACCGGGTGCGGATATGTATAAGTTTGTAGTCGTCTCCACGCGACTGCTTGTCTGTTGTGTAATTTTGGGTCTGGCGGGGATACCAGTCTACGAGCCAATCTGTAATGCTGCGTAATCTCCCCATATTTTAGCATGCGCTCTCCGCTCCCTCGGTCATCGGGGGGCCCCGTAGCGGTTCGGCGGTAGAGATCTCGAGCCAGCTCGTGGGCCGCCTCGTTGCCGGGGACGGCTTCGTGCGCCGGAGTCCAAATTATTTGAATTTTTCTATCTAGCTTTCTCTGGCTTAGGATTCTGGCCGCTAAGGGCGAGATCCTTCCCTTGCTAAAATTTTGTATGGCAGTTTTGCGGTCACTGATCACAAATTTCGCGTCCGTTCCAGAGCAAGCCAATGCGATCGCAATTTCCTCGGCAACTTCTATGTTGCGCCCGCGCAGAGTGACAGCGGTCACGGGAACACCCCGGCCGCTGACGGCCGTTGCCACCGTAAAACTACCGCTACCTCCCGCCGCGTCTACATAGGCCACCTCATGTTCCGAGATATTACCGAATCTAATTTTTAATGCTTCGGCTCGTTTATGCCTCCTGTCTTTGCTATGTTCCGGGTGCATGTTTTTTGGCAGGGGGGGGGGGATAATCAGATTTTTTCTAACTTCCCTATCTACTTCCACCTTTTGGGTGGGGCCTCTGTCCGGATTTATTCCAACTTTGGCCAATATGGCTCTTCCTGTCCTCGTGGTGCTAAGTCTCTCAATTTGAGAGGTTCGCACCGCTTCCGCCAGTTCTGCCCATGTGTTGTGCACTCCTAGAGCCATCGGTCTCTCTGTTGAGGTACACATGGGCAGTCCCAGCTCTCGTTTTACGCATTTTCTCATTAGAGAATCAATCTTTTCTCTTTCCACCACTTTCAAGTCGAGATATGGCGTTGCATAGCTCACCCGGCTGAATATGTACACCTGTATTAGTTTAATTAAATTTTTTTCCTTTAGCCCTCGGCCTTTGCTGGCCACCCGCCTAATTAGGCTCAGGGTCTGTATTGCGTGATTCTGCAGCCTCTTGACGGTCTCGCCATTGTGGCCGTGTGACTGCAGAATCAGGCCCAAGATTCTGATTTGCTCGACTATTGGGACCTCTTTACCCGCCACTTTAATTTTGATCTCCGACGGTGCCTTGCACCTTAAGTGTTTCGGATTGTATATAAACAATTCTGATTTCTGCGGCGAGCATGCTAGGCCTCTCTCGGCCGCGTAATCGACCACGATGTCGGTGGCGGCCTGGAGCAGGCTTTCGACGGCTGAATCACTTCCCCGGTTGACCCAGAGGGTGATATCATCCGCATATATACTAAATTTTAATCCCTCGAGCTTTGCCAATTGCTCGAGGAGTTCCCTCATAGCCACGTTGAAGAGTAGGGGAGACAGCACTGATCCTTGGGGCGTACCCTTACTCCCTAGCTCAATTGTGGGGGATTCCAGCGTTTGGAACTTCATGCAAGCAGTTCTTCCCGTCAGGAAGTCCCTGATGTATCGATATGTTATGGTGCCTACATTAATCTTGTTCAGCCCTTCCAGGACCGCCTCATGCTTTATGTTGTCAAAAGCCTTCGTGAGGTCCAGTCCCAGAATTGCTTTTGCATCTTTAGACCTTGAGTCTATTATATCATGTTTGATTTGGAGCATGACGTCCTGCGTACACAAGTGAGGTCGGAACCCGACCATCTCGTGTGGCCACAGATCACCCTGCTCCATAAAGCCCATCAGTCTGGTCTGGACGACGTGCTCCATCAATTTCCCCACGCATGAAGTTAAGGAAATTGGCCATAAGTATTCCAATTGCGGAGGCTTCCCGGGTTTTGGTATTAAAATAATGCTTGCCGTCTTCCACTGTTGTGGGAGCTCGCCTTTTTCCCAACATTCCTGCATGTACTTCGTTAGATAACTAATGGAATCATCGTCTAAGTTTCTGAGCATTTTGTTCGTTACCCCGTCAGGGCCCGGAGCCGACTTCGTTCTGAGTCTTACAATCTCTGCTCGCACTTCCGCTTCTGTGATGGGGGCGTCCAACGCCTCGTTAGGCGCTCCACCATAGTCGGGTAGTGGAGTTCACGATGTTTCCCCCACGAACGTCTCAATTAATTTCTTCATGAAATAATCATCGTTCCCTACGAACGCGTGCCTAGCTTTTGCCAATCTTATACCGGATTGAGTTTTCGAGCTTGCGGGGTCCAACAAGTGCCGGAGGATGTTCCACGTCTTGGAGAGGTTCATGCTCCCCTCCATTTCGTCACACTTGTTGGCCCAATTTTGTTCGCCTAGTGTAAAAGTATAATCTTCGATTTCCTTATTATGCCTAGCAATCCTTCTTCTGTGGTTGCGGTTCCATTCCTGATTTTTGCGACGACGCTCCATGCTTTGCTTAGCTTCCCACATATGCAGAAGACAGCTGTCCGCTATCTCCGGGGCGTTATCCCCTTCGAGCGTTTTTGTCGGCTCTCTAACGTCCGATTTCAGCGCCGTCATCCATTCCTGGATGTTGCTGATGGGCCCCAGTTCCTGCGCTCTCCTGATATCTCTAAACTTATCCCATTCAACGACGGCCGGCGCGCGAGCCCTGCGCGTTTGAAGGCCCTCTTTCAGTATGGAAACAATTATGTAGTGGTCACTGCCAAAATTTTGATCCGAACTTTGCCATTCTACATCTTTAATGTTTTTCCAGAATGTCAGATCTGGAGATGTATCCTTACTAACGCTATTGCCCACCCTCGTTGGACTCTCAGGGTCCGTGTGCAGAGTGAGCCCTATGTCATGCGTATCTTCCCACAGCTGTCTGCCTTTCGGGCTTTGGTGCGGGTACCCCCATTCCTGGTGATGTGCATTAATGTCCCCCACTATCAACAGTGGCTGGTTGCTTGAAATTTTGAGGGCCTTGCGAAGCAGAGCCCTAAACCTCACCTTCCTTTGCCTGGGTGAGCTGTATAAATTTAGAAGGAATAAACTAGGGTCCTTCTGTTTTCCGGTTAGAATTTCGACAAACACGTTCTCGATCTCTCTCGACTCTAGATCGTGTTCAATGGCCGCGATATTTCTTTGCACGAGCGTTGTGACCGAGGATTTCTCCCCCTTTCCACTATGAAATGCCTGATAACCTGACAATTTTGCGGGCAATCGCCAAAGGAGTCTCATCTAATAGCGGAAGGTACTGTTGCAGAATCGACCGCTTGCGCCGGAAGCCGCGACAGTTCCACTGCCAGATTTGATTTTCATTTGCGCGCCTGGCCATTTTGCAGTTGCGTGACGATCTGCTCCATATTCTGTTGCCACCCGTTCATGGTGACCATCTCGTTCCTTAGCCTTTGGCATTCCTCGGCCTGTTTCTGAACTGCCCCGAGGACAGCTTGAATTTGGATGTTGATATGGTCCATAAATTCATTCATCTTGGCTTCTAATCTTTCCAAATTCTCGACCCTTTTCTCTATAGCCTGAATAGGGTTCGCGTCTTGAATTTTGCGTTTCGTTGGTGGCGGGAGGGACGCCTCTGTGACCATCTTATCCTCTCCTTGCGGCTGTTGACGTGCCGCTGGGGGGGTCATCTGTCTAATGGGTTGTTGCGGAGGAGGGGTTGCCTGCCTCTGTGATTTCTTTAAGTTTTGGATTTCAGACCGTTGCGAATCGACTATCCCCGTTAATTTTTCGACCATTTTCTTTAAGTTCTCAATTTCCTCGTCCCGTTTATCCCTCTGATTATTTTCCTGGGAGACCTTGCCCGCAAAATTCACACCCTTACGCTCCTTGCTCCTACCTCGTCTCCATGGGCTGGCAGGGTCCCTTGAGCTCGAGCGCCCCCTGGACTGGCTCCTGGCACGGGAACCGGAGCGTCCTTTGGGCGGCGGCGATGGTCTGCTCGGATTTGCTTCCAGTTTTGGGAAAGAGGCCTTGCGGAACTTGAAGTCTTTGCCCCCTTTGGGCTCGCGTTGTCGACTCTGATGTCCCCCACCAGTCGTCGTTGTTTGTTCCATCTTCTCCCACTGTCGCTTCTTAACTTCGTAGGGAGTGCGGAAGAGTTCTCGGCACTTGGGATCTCCTAGGGCGTGGCCTTTGCCGCACAGCTGGCATTTCAGCTCACACCTGTGGTCACTTGACGGGTTCTCGAGGCCGCAGCCACGGCACTTGACGTTCGTCGGGTCCGGGCACATGTCAGCGCGATGCCCGAGTCGGCCACAGGCGACACACACTTCGTATTTTTTGCGGTACAGCTGGCATCTGTGCGGTGCCCCGTTGAGGTAAATCCACCTGGGCACTTCTTTCTCCTTGAAGAGAATAAAGATCGACTGTGAATCTTTGCCCAGCCTGCGGACGCCTCGAATCTCGGGGTTATCCTTGCGGTCTAGGCGGTACAGAATTTCTTCGATGGAGCATCCGAGTGGAACCCCGTGGATGACTCCCTTTCCGCAGTGCTCGGGGGTGGCCACGTAGGCGAAAGTCTCCACTTGTTCACCGTCGAACATGAGGTGTTTCACGCTCGCGTACTTCAGCTTCCTCTCCGCACTCATAGTGATGACGAGAACGGAGTGCTGCTTCGTATTTGGGGTTATTATATCTTCCTTCTCTTCGCGTGGGTTAATCCCCGCCGACATTTTGATGACGTCAGTCATATATGCTGTTCCATATTCGGTAAGCTTAACTAAGCCGCCACGTGGTCGGAGAACAACTTTCTCGGCGCCGTCTGGAATGCGCGTATGCTGACGCTCGATCGACTTGGCCGCCATTTTCCTGCCTGCTTGCCTCTGCCGGGCTCGCTGTTTCGCAGTTTTCTGCCCGCTCTTCTCTAGCGGCACGTACCTTCCTCCTTCGCTAGCGTACCATTGTCCTGGAACCGAATATTCCTCGGGTGTAGTCGCTCCTTCTATAGTAGCCATGATTCACAACTTCCGCGCGACGACGAGCGGCAAACGATTCTCCAGTGGGGACGCCGCGGGCCCGATCGGCCGCGGTAGCCTCAGCGCCTCAGCTACGTGCTGCGTTGAACACACAAAGTCCAAAAATGGAGGAAATAAGGTCCCACTTGCGGAGAAAGCGGTATCCTCGTGGTCCTCTCGAGTTCCGTCGTCGATTGAGCACAAAGCCTAGGAAAACAAGATCGAAATACTGCCGAAAAAGGCCAAAATTCGCGCAGCACATCGGAAGCGCGTTCCACCAAGAAGGTCAAAACAACTAAAAGAAGAAAGGCAACCAATTAGAGAAGACCACGGGGCGTCAGGCAGGCAATCCGATAATGCCTAATCGGCCAGATCAGAAGAAAAAGCGTGGTGCGCTGGCAGAAGGGGGGAGACGCAGGGGAGACGTCAGGAGAGTCCCAGGAAGCGACGGCAGGAGGAGGTCAACCACCAGAGCGGGCGTTGAGGACGGGCCGTCGGGTTCCGGACCCGAGCCACCAGGACTTCACCCGACCGGGGCCTCCTGCCAACCTGTTCCTGTGCGTCGCCCGTCTACCTGAGTGGGCCGCCAGCTCCTCAAGGCCGGTGAGCTTCTGCGCCCGTGGGCAGCACGAGAACGGTTGGGCTACGGGCCCGAATTCTACGCCAGCTGCCCGGCCAGAACGCCGCCCCCGTCTGTCGTGCCGCCTGCTGCCCGTGGCCGGCGTTCGAGTTTCTGTGCCCGTGGGCAAGACAAGAGCAGTCGGGCTACGGGTCCGAGCTCTACACCCAGCTGCCCGGCCAGAACGCCGCCGCCGTCTGCTCGTGCCACCGAGCCGCCTGCTTTACATCTCCGAGACAGAGCTGGCCAGTTCCGGTCGCCCGGTCAACCAACTTAGACCACGACCTTTGGTGAGACCGGCGCCACTCCTTTCACCAGCTTGTCGCAGCGGCGCAGCTTCGAGACTGTTATGTATCCCTGCCGTCGTGGCAAGCCCCGACTCGCGCACTACTTAGCTCCATACTAGCCCCAAATGTGTGTCTTGATGTCTATTTGAGTGTGTGTTTTATGTTTTCTGTTTTCTTCTATTTATTTTAAGCCTTTTTTTTGTTCCATTAAATGTTTGTGTGTGTGTTCGAAACGAACGGCTTTGTCCTCAATTGGGTTCTCGGAGGCTCCGCCTAAGAGAACCATCAGAACCATTGAGTACACGAACCTTTGCCCCCATAAGTGGGTCATCACAGTTGCCTACTGACTTGCTTGCGAAGACGTCAACTAAGAAAAACTGTAGCGACAAGCGGCAAAGAAAGGCAATGACGTCGACGGGCGAATCAAGCTTTGGTCTGATCAAAGATGCCTTGGTGCATTCGCAGCGCATGCGGCGAACTCTCCACTCAGAATTCTGAAGCTGTGCGTGTGGCCACTCAAGTGGCTGCCAAAGGCACTACGGACACGGGCCATCATGTCGTACCTTCGCGGAACCCACTGAGTAGCACGACGCCGCTCACCAACAGGACACCACTCGCCAAGCATACATAAAACACGCTCGTTGACGCCTAAATCGTGTTCTTTTCGTTGCAGTAGACCGTATGTTCCCGAAGCAGACATGCAATAGCTTCTGTAAAGACAAGCTTCAATTTCATGCCCTACCGATTCCTATGAAAGAGGGATCAACCCTACTTTTTGATGAAGATCTGATCAGCGACTACCTTAGGCGCTTGAAGCCTTCCCTATTCTGCCGCTCTGATGACGTCCCATCCGCAATTCTAAAGGCCTATGGCAGTATATTTGCCCCGGTATTGACGTCTACGTTTGTTAACTCTCTGAATACTTCCACTTTGAATAAATGAATTGAATGAATGAATGAATGAATGAATGAATGAATGAATGAATGAATGAATGAATGAATGAATGAATGTTGTTCAGTGGCACAAAGACCAGGTATGTCCAAAGAGCGCCATGCAAGTCGTATTGAGTTCGCAGCGGAGTGATGAATTCTGAAAAGTAGATGAGACATGGCTGTAAAAGGGTCTAAAATTAGTCGCTGTAAAGTCCGTAACATCTATATGTCATTAGATTATGGCAATACCTACTGAGGTGTACTATGAACATGGACAATTCATTGCGAAAGAATAATCGATATACAAGATATATCAGATGCGTGAATTGGCAAGAAGCCTTACTGCCTAAAAAGGGCTTGAAATACAAGGGCCTGAAGGCATGTGCTATAAAAAAATGTGACAGTGGTATCTTCGGTCGAGAGGATGCGCTACGAATTTATTCTGCCTACATGTAGGGCAGCACCATTCAAGAAAGCGAGGACTGATTTGTTGTTAAAAAGTGGTTCTTTACCATGAAAGATAGCCGGATGAGGAGGGACACAATAGCAGTTTCCAAGATAAAAATCTTTATTCCTCTCTCCTTCGGCTTCTCGATACCCCACGAAGACGTGGAGGGCAGTCCGCCTCTCACCACATCTACCACAATTTGGAGGATCATTACCACTCAACAGAAAGTTGTGAATGTTATAAGTGTGTACTATTCTAAGACGACACAACAGGACAGCTCTTCTTCGTATTTTCGTAGTTGAGGGCCAGAAACCTAACTTCCGTTTTAATCACGTGAAGCCTATTGCTCGCTTCAGCATCGCGCAAGCGTTGCCAGAGGCTTCGCAGTTTGTTTCGTAGGAAAGGTTTCAGATCTGAGGCGGGGGCAGCAGCAGCAGGACAATTAATACCTTGCGATGCTATTGCTTTGGCGATTTCGTCGGCAAGGACATTGCCCTCGATTCCTATAGGGCCAGAAACCCAGCGTATTATGACACGTCTATGATGTAAGCAAATGTTGCATACCAGTGAATAAAGTGAAATAAAATGTGGATTTTTATGATTTTGTAAAGGCAACACTTTTACAAGATTACCAAGTCTGTGAATAATATTCTTTTCTCAAGTTTTAGTTTATTTATATTGTTACGCGCGAAGGAGACCGGTTATTACCCTTACGAATTAAGGAGACCGTTTACTTTAGCTTGTGAAGGTGAGCGCAAGAGCGGCCAGCTGGTTGATCAAATCAGCGTCGTTTCCTTCTTCCTTCCCCCACTCGGGACCGCAAGCACGTTCACCGGTCTCCGTTTTCTTCATGCGTAACATTCCTCCCGTCGCAGACGAAGCCCGCCGGGCGAGTCAAACCATTTGTCTTGACGTGAACAATTTCAAGCGGGCGACATGGACCACTTGTGTCTTGGCAGCTCTTCTACCACTCGCCGTGAGGCGAGCAATGTTATAGCTAACTTCCGTGAGTCTGTTAATAATAATAAACGGCCCATTGTAGGTGGCCAAAAGCTTTTGGCATAACCCGCGTTTCCGTACTGGACTCCAAAGCCTGAGCCATAGGTTACCGGATGGCGGCGAATGTCGCAGCGTGCTTTTGATCTGTCCTGCGATACAAAGTGCGCAAACGAGCAATACGACGAGCTTCGTCGGCAAGGCAGAGTTTCGGCGACAGTGGGGTTTTCGTGACTACACAAAGAAAAAACAGTGTCGATTGTGTACCGGGGCTGCCGTGCGTACAGCAGGAAGAAAGGGCTATAGCCGGTAGTCTCGTGCTTGGCGGTGTTGAACGCGTACGTGATAAAAGGCCGTACGTCATCCCAGTTCTTGTGGTCCGATGAAACATACATAGATAGCATGTTTACAATTGTTTGGTTGGTGCGCTCCGTAAGCCCATTAATTTGTGGATGGTATGGTGTCGAGTGACGCAAGTGGGATTCACACAAACGAAGGAGCTCCTCTACGACATCCGCTGTGAATTGTCGTCCACGGTCGCTGATGATCACGCGAAGCGGACCATCTCGCAGGATGACCTATTGCAACAGGAATGTTGAAACGTCAGTGGCAATTGCGGGAGGCACGGCCGCCGTCTCGCAGTAGCGTGTGAGGTAGTCGACGCAAACAACTACCCAACGGTTTCCCTTGGCTGATTTTGGAAAAGGGCCTACGAAGTCAGTGCCCACTTGTTGTAAAGGCGTGCTTGGAGGCGGGATCGGCTGCAGGAGACCAGCTGGAGCAGTAGATGGCCGTTTTGGCGCTGACACTGCATGCAACTCGCCACATACATCTCAACAGACTCTCGCATTCCAGGCCAATAAAAGCGTTCCGGAATCCGGTAGAGCGGCCTCGCCGAACCTAAATGGCAAGACGTAGGGTCGTCGTGCATAGCACTCAGAATCGTTGTGCGAAGGCTCTCCGGTACCACTAGGAGAAAACGTGCGCCAGTGCTGGAAAAGTTCTTCTTATACATGGGTCCATCACGTACACAGAAATGTTTCGCTGTCGTCGAGGCGGTCGTAGCGGTGAAGAGCGGTGTTAATTTATCGTCTTTTCGCTGTTCGGCTTTGAAGCAGTCGAAGTCTGGAAAACGCGGCGACACAGAAGCCACGAGGTGATCGAAGTCGTAGGCGTCACAGTCCGTAGTGCTAAGTGGCATACGCGAGATGCCGTACGCATCAGCGTTTTGTCGACCGCTCTTATAAGAGACGGTGAAGCTGTATTCTTGCAGTCGGAGCGCCTAGCTCAGAAGGCGGCCACAAGGGTCACGATGATTCACCAGCCAACACAATGAGTGGTGGTCCGTGACAACTGTAAAGGGGCCTCCATACAGGTAAGAATGAAACCACTGAACCTTAAATATTACCGCGAGGCATTATGCTCGGCCCTACTTATTGAGCGGCTTCCATATGCGATCACGTGTTCGCGGTCACCGTAGCGTTGAACTAGGACGGCACCAATACCTATGCAACTGGCATCCTTATGGAGTTCTGGCCGTGACGTAAGCAGGAGCTTCAGCTGATGAAAAAAAGAGTCGCACTCCGAAGTCCACTCAAAGGGGATATCCTTTCGTAGCAGGCATGTCAGCGGATACGCGACGTCGGCGAATTTAGGAATAAATCGGCGGAAATAGGAACGAAGCCCCAGAAAACTACGGAGGTCTTTGACAGAGCGCGGTGCACTGAACGCTTCAACGGCTGCTGTTCTCTGGGAATCAGGGCGGATGCCATCCTTGTGGACGAGGTGCCCAAGCACAAAGGTTTGGCGATCTCTGAAGTGGCAATTCTTAGAGTTTAAATTTAGACCAGCGTTTCTGATGCAGTTCAGGACAATATCCAGACGCGAGTTGTGTTCGCTGAAGGTGCGGCCAAAGATGACGACGTCGTCGAGGTAGCACATGCAGATGTTCCACTTCAAGGCGAAAAGAACAGTGTCCATAAATCTCTAGAAAATTGCAGCAGTGTTGCGCAATCCAAATGACATCACATTAAATTCGATGAGCCCGTCAGGGGTTACAAACCAATCTTCTCCTTGTCGTCAGGATGCATCGAAATTTGCCAATAGCCGGATCGTAAATCTGCTGAGGAAAAGTAAGAGGCGGAATGAAGGCAATCTATTGCGTCATCAATCCGTGGGAGTGGGTACACGTTCTTTTTTGTTACAGCATTCAAACGGCGATAGTCGACGCAAAATCTCCAAGATCTATCTTTTTTTTAACACGAATCACTGGAGCTGCCCACGGATTCGCTGACTCTTGTACGCCTCCGTTTTTTACCATTTCGTGCACTTGTTCCTTGATAATCTGGCGCTGTGATGGTGAAACACGATATAACTTTTGTCTAATCGGATTTGCCGAACCCGTGTTGATGGTATGGCGCGTTCGAGACGCAGGGATTGCAGGTATTTTTAGAGGTTGGATTGCGCAACATTTTGACGAGACACACAGAGGAGACACACAACACAGAGCGCTCTGTGGTGTGTGTCTCTTCTGTGTGTCTCGTCAAAATGTTGCGCAATCCAACCTCTAACCTGCTATACCAACACGCCCAGTCGTCAACCTTGGCAGGTATTTTGTCCTTCTGCGCTAAGTCGAATACCGAAACGTGCTTCGAAAGCACACCCGCTAACGTCTGGCGTTCGTTCGTGCTGAGCGATTTATTTACCATCGACAAAATGGTCGTTTCCGAACTATGGCCATCAGGTTCTTCCGGCACATCTGTAAGTTCAGCGAATGATAAGCACGCGTATTCCCTGGCAAAGGCAAATTTCATGCCGTCTGGTAATACAACGAGCGCCTTAGAACAGCTTACGATCCATAAGCCAGTGCGTCCGCCTTTGATCGACACCACACAATGGGGCACCAACACATTCTTCTTCACACAGTTAAAGTGCATCGGTTCTACGGTAGCTTCGAAGCTGTCAGAATCGGCGGCGCAACAGACAACGGGAACACGAACGGTAGATGATGCAGATACGACCGTATCACTACAAACACACAGTGTAGTTTCGTGATCTACAGGATCCTCCAGGAGTCCTGACGAAATCTTACCACTTATGAGTACCTTCCCTGTACGGCAGTCGACAGTAGCACCACACTCCCGCAAGAAGTCCATGCCCAGAATGACATCATGGAGCGATCGAGGAATAATTACAAACTCTCTCGTATTAACATGTCCTCCCAAAAACACGTCAGCACTACACACCCCAATAGGTCGCAACGGCTCGCAACTCCCTCCACAGAACTTTGAATCTTCGTCCCATTTAAACAAAACCTTTCGCCCTAACACGTGTTTAAAAGAGACACTCATGACCAATATTGTCGCGCCTGTATCCACCAGAGCCATCCCAGGGACATTATCTACAAGAACGCACACTTTGTTTTTCAGCATCAACAGTGGAGGTATTTCTGTCAGTAGCACGTCTCCAGCGACTTCACCTCCAGCGGCCGCGATAGCTAGTTTTCCGTTGACGAATGGGACGTGGTGTGACGTAGCGGTGAGGGAGAACGGGGAGCACGACGTTGCGGTGCGGATGTCAAACTCCTTTCAGATGCTGGGGAACGATTCCGTGAGCTGCTCGGCCAATACTCGTCGCCAGATGACACGTGTGCTGGCCACGGGGCACCGTGTCGCCGTTCGGAGGGCCGAGAAAACTCTGCGGGCTGGTCATACCACGTGGTCATACGCTGGTTGCAAAACCGCGATATATGAGCCGGGACACCGCAGGAATAACACACTGGGAGAGGTCGAAACCTTGGTTGTTCGTCGATGAAGCGGATACTACCATTTTCCTGCATGTAGTTGGTTGGTTCGTGGCGTGTGTCACGACGATACATCGGGCGTCGAGAAGGCGTGCGCTGAGCGCGTTGGTCATAGCGCGGATTCGGAGGGCGTGTTGTCATCCTCGACTGTGGGGCTGCGTTGTACTCTACGGCCGCTGCGGTAACCATCGGTTGCCAAGCGGCCGAATGTGGCGCCGTCATAGCCTCACGTGACGTGTACACGCCATGGTGGTCAGTAGGTGAATGCAACAACTCTTCGCGGCGGGAAAGTTCCCCGCGGAAAATCTGTCGGTTGGTCGAAGTAAGGTCGAGGCAAAGACGCGTGTCCACACTGGCAACCGTCGTAACGTTTGCCAACCGACCAAACTTTGGCGCAATCCGACGCATCTTGAGCGTTTCAAAAGCTCTGCAGTGCCGAATGACGTCGGACACAGAACTGAGGCTGTCCTTTCCCAATTGAAAATTCCACACATCCTCAGCTACTCCTTTAAGCAAATTTCCAACTTTAACTTCTTCCAATATGCGAGCACTGACCACCTTGTACAGCTTTAACACTTCTTCGATATATGTTGTGCATGTCTCACCTGGTAGCTGCGTCCGTTGCGACAGTGTCTGCTCCGCACGCTTATTTTTGGCGACTGAGTCCCCAAAAGACGTCTTCAACTCGTCAACAAAATGTTCCCACGTCGTAAGCGCGTCCTTGTGATTCTCGTACCACACGATGGCGGTATCGTTCAGGGAGAACACCACACTGGTGAGCTGAGCGGTTGCATCCCACCCATTGGACTTGCTCACTCGTTTGTAGTGGACGAGCCGCTCGTCGGCATCTTCCCCCGCTTTGTCTCCGAAGGTGGGTGGAACGCGAAGGAGACAGTTTATAACCCTTACGGATGAAGGGGACCGTTTACTTTAGGTCGCGAAGGTAAGAGCAAGAGTGGCCAGCTGTTTAATCAACTCAGCGTCGTTTTCTTCTTCCTTCCCCCACTCGGGACCGCAAGCACGTTCACCGGACTTCGTTTTCTTCATGCGTAACAATATGTTTTACCACAGACAGCATCGGATGGGCTCCTGCAGTGAAGGTACTTATTAGGTCGTTCGATACCTCAAATTTGTGAAAAAAAAGACCAACTGCCGCGTAAAATATGCCAGCGTGTGATTGACGCGTCGGTTTAGAATCGCACTTCTTTTGAATTTCATGGAAATGCCCACAATTTTGAGCTCGGGAGCGTGCTTTGTGACCTATGCAAGGGACATATCACATTGTATCTCCTGCCACTCCCAAGGCGGTAACGGCTTAGCTAGGGGCATTAGGCGATGTTCGAGAAGTGGGACATCCGTTTTTTTTTCGCTAAGTTCCCTCGTGCGCCATGAAAAAGATAGTCGCATTGAGGGTCAATTACGAAAAAGTGTTGTACATGTCAAGTCGTTAACAGATATAGAACACGGAGGTTCCCGATTAGAGCACCCTCTGAGAAAATAGGCGAAATTGATATATGTTTTCTGCTGATGGAGTGACCACTCATTTGATTATACGAAGGAACTTTCGATAGGGATCCGTCTGACTGCGTGAGTGGCGATGCGAATACCTAGATGGTGGACGGGAACTAGCATCTTAGCGCGCTCGGGGCGTCAGAGTGATATACTACGGCACCATAGTGCAATCCTTATTGAATTAGGCTGTTGTGAAGCTTTCTAACACTTCCTGTCGCTGCCTCAGAATATATCAGATGATATTTTCAGTAATTTCATTCTTTTGGGGATTTCTCTCTGTAATATTTGATGTGTGGAATGAAAGTAAGTTTAGAATCAAGTATGATGCCTAAGAATTGTGCTGTTTGTTCACAAGTATTTGTTGCCCATACATTTTGACAGTGGGATCCGCATGAACCCCTTTCTTCCTGGCGAAAAAAACACAATAACTTTCTTGGGGGTTTGCTTTGAACCAGTTTTCGTCTGCCCACTTCGCCACTTTGTTCAAGCACTGTTCTACTTATCTCCACACACAGTAAGGTTGCAGGATCTGAATGGCATCTTTATGTCGTCTGCGTAGAGGTAGTAAACGGTGGTACTCAGACAGTGCTACTAATTCACGAACAAGTGAAGCTTAACGACAAAGGGTATGCAAGTGAACACGCCTTCTGGAGGTACCCCAGTTTCATGCATGAAAGCACGCGACAATGTATTACCTATTTTCACCCGGAATATATGGTTGTGTAGGTAGCTTTCTATAGTTTTTAACCTATTGGCGCGTATGTCCAGAGCCGACAGGGTGCACATTCTGTAATGCCAAGTTGTATGGTACGCCTCTTCCATATCGATAAAGACGTATAAGAGGGATTGTTTATGTAGGAAGGCGTCACGAATGCCTGCTTCAATGCAGACATGATGGTCGGTTGTAGACCGTCCTTCTGTAAAGCTGCCCTGATTTGGTGGTAACAACTTTATTGAAGAACCGGCACATTCATGGCCTGGGCCTAGGCCGACCCTGAGGAGCCTTTCTGCTCACTGCCTCACAGGCTTGCTGGATGGCCCATAGTTCATCTCCGAGTTTTAAGCGGCGCTTCGCGGCTGGCCACCGCACTGCCGCTTCAGCTAGGGCGACTGCACTTTCCTTTGCCTATCACCTTACATTCCCAGAGAATTATGCAGTTTTACGTGCCAAAACAACTTTGTGATTATGAGGCACGCTATAGTGGAGGACTCTGAAAATTTCGACCACCTGGAGAACTTTAACCTGCGCCTAACTCTAACTCATGGGTGTTTTCGCATTTCGCCCCCATCGAAATGCGGCTGCCGCGGCAGGGAATCGATCCCACGACCTCGTGCTCAGCAACCCAACACCATAGGCACTGAGCAACCATGGCGGGTCATCCCAGAGAATGTGTCTAATAGATGCGTGAGCCCCGGCGAATATTTTGCAGTTATTGTCTGAATAGGTGACTGGATATACCATCCTGAGACGAATGGGGTTGGAGAAGGCATTGGTTTGTAAATTCTTCCAATCTACCGCTTGGGCCCTGTCGAGTTTAGGGTTAGGGGGCGGATAAACAAACCTGGAGTTTTGAGAAAATCTTGTAATTCACAGTACCGGGTCATCTTGTCCCTTTCTGTCCACGCCTTCGTTGGATTTCCATCCCCCTAGAGAGGATTATTCTACGTGGGCGCGGAATGTGAGACCTCGAGCTACGCGGAGGACCTCCTCGTTGAGGTTGGGTACGGCGGTGTGGGGTGACGTGTGAGCCGGAAACCATATAATGTGTCGTTTAACCGTATCCTCGCAGGTGATATAGTTCGCGTTGGCTTTGAGTATAGCCTCAGCCTTCGACGAAATTCTGCTTTGTGCATAGTTTCTGGCCGCCGTCTGCGAGTCACTAAAAACGTGTCTGCAACCGTGGTTAACGTTGGCTAGGGCTATCGCCACCTCTTTCGCCACCTCGGGGTTTTCACCCCGTATACTACATGACCTGTCCAATTCTTTCTCGGTGTTGAGGACTACCACTGCAACGGCATGTCTATCCTCGTATTCTGCTGCATCTATGAAGAGTGCTTCCTTGTGCTTCCTAGCAAAATGTTCTAGTAGAGCCTTGGCTCTACTCTCTCTTCGATCTTGGTTTAACTAGGGTTTCATGTTCTTGGCTAAATTAGCCACCTGGAGCATCTTGCTGATCGCGCTTGGGAGGGATGTCTTGTCGCCGTGCTGATTGGGATAGGTTATCTCGAGTTTGTGCAGGATGCTCCTTACCATTCATCTCCTCGTTAGTCTCTCGAGTTGCGAGACTTTATGTGCCTCTATTAAATTTTAGAACGTGTTGCTGACGCCCAGCTGTAGCAGAAGTCCCGTGCTAATGCTACCTGGAAGGCCCTGTGCCATCTTGTGTACTCTTCTAATGAGGGTGTTCAACTTGGCCTTTTTTAGCCTTGTACCGGTTTGACAGTGTACCCACCCGGATATATATCTATATATATATATATATATATATAGAGAGAGAGAGAGAGAGACAGAGAGAGAGCAAGTGCAAAAGGCAACGGTTTATCATTCTTTCAATAGGTTTTGAAATATAATTTGTAATTGGGATTGGGCGTTAACTTGTTACTAAAGTGGGGTCTTTGCTTTGTTTCAGAAGCGGAACGACACCGAACTTATCAGTATCACTGTGCAGGTGTTTATCCATGTCCTACATTATTCTGTCAGGTCCTGGTGCAGAGCGCTGACATGCAGTCAAGGATAGGCTCTATCTCGGCAATGCTAAAAGCTGGTTATGGGATTCATTTTTTCTGCATTTGGGGTCGATCGCTCTGCTTTTTCCATTTACTTGTGCTTTAGGAATGCCTCGGATTAATGAATAGAACTAGAAACGCGTCCGATGTGTTCGCGAGGAGCGTCAGCTTGATCTTCCAAGTGGTTCGCTTCATCGTTCACTGAGGGTAAGAATTTCTTGTCCTTTTAGCCTCCTTAGCACATCCCGTACTTTAGCGTCTTGTGTATACGAATTTATATGTAAGAAAAACTTCTGCCAGCATGCTCTATCTGCCTGTTGTCAAGTCCTCCTCCCCTGAAATTTAACACGTTTAAATTCTATTCGATTTTCAGCCGTAGGACATTCACGTAGTTTGCCCCACCCTTTATTTTGTCTCCTTTGTGCCTGTGTACAATCCTCATTCCACTAGCGGACCCATCTCTTGAATTTAGTGTCACTTACTTTAGGAATGAGCTTTCTGGTGGGGTAGGTGATGAAAGCGGTAAAATATGATACAGCATAGTCTCTACTTAAATTATTTGTAAAATCTTGCGATAAGCAGGTCGATTCCACAACACACTCCCAATCAGCTGAGGCCAATTTCCAGTGAGCGATACGCGGGGGGGAGGGGCGTTATGTTGGCCTGCCAAGTTCCGCGTTACTGGGAAGTGATCAATTCCGAATAGATTATGTTTAGTTAAACTGAATTCTAAATCAGAAAAGATGGAAGTGGAGCTGATCGCAGGTGTATTCAAGAGTATGATTTACGATGAGGATTACATGTTGGTTCCTCCTTGTTGAAGAGGCACGCACCGTAGTTTAAAATGAAGTTTTCCTGGAGTCAACCTCACGCGTCGCATCGTATGTCTTCCCACATCGTGTTGTGAGCGTTAAAATCTCCTATGAGTATGTGAGGCTCCGGAAACTGAGCAATGAGGTTATAGAAGTCTGTTTATTGAAGGTGATAGTTCGAGGGTTGTAAATGGAACGTATTGAGCAAATAATATTAAAAAAGGCCCGAACTGATATTACCTCAAGGAACGTCTGAAGCGTGACCAGTCAGCAAGCTACAGACTTGCTGGCTAATAATGCTACACCGCCGGAGATGTTAGCCTCGTCGCGGTCTTTTCGGAAGATGGCGTAAATACAAAGAAAATTTGTTTTCGTGGGATTCACATGTGTCTCTTGAACACACAGCAACCTTGAAGTATGTTTGTCTAGGAGTTATCTAATATTGTCGAGGTTATTAATGAGCTCGCTAATTATCCACTGTAGTATTTGTGTTTTCATTATGAGGAAACTGCTTGTGTTCTGTGCTTAAGAGGCGAAGATTATCTCACAGGCCCAATCCAGCCGCCTTAACGCGGTTTGTCTTTTTTGAAGCTTTCCCGAGAATTGCCGCTCCTTAGGTACTGGCGCCGCCATTTGATTGGGTGTTGTGTTCATCGCCTCTTGCGAGGCGCTAGACACGCACTCTTGAGAGCGTTGGGCATGACGTGAAGGCCTCTACACGCCGGAACATATCTTTGAGACTACTAGCACTGAGGTCGATGGCCCAGTCTGCTGGGGTGGCGGAGCAGTGCTAGCTGCAGCCGCCAAGGGGGCAGATGGTGTCCCCGTCAGTTCACTGCGCGAGGGCTGGACAGCCGCCGGGAGCCGTTGTGGCACCGCCCCCTTGACGTGCCACTTCGGCAAAGTTGCTAGTTGGCAGGCGTGCACGCGCCTGTGAGGCTCATAAAACGTTATTTTTTTCCTTTACTTTGATTGTCACTATTTCTTTTTTTCTTCCAAGATGGGAATGACCGCGAGTATGCACCATGCTCGTAATCCGAACTCACGCACTGTGGAGTGTTTTCGCAAGTTTCAAAGTCAAGGTCACGGGAGCTATAGTTATCACATGTCGGTCGGCCTCGGCACTTCTGGGAACTGGCCGAAACGTTGGAATTTGAAGCATGGAAGAGGAGTAAGAACATACGGCTTGAGCCGTAGCTTCACATAGCCTGCCTCGAGTGGCTAGGGCAGAATGCTTGCTTTCGATCTCCTCGCCATCGCGCCTGAGCATAATTCGTTGAGCATTGATCATTTTTTGTTTGATACACCTTTCCAACAGTTCATCTTCCGTAAGTTCCATAGGGTTATCGTCAGAGACAACACCAGCTACATACATACATACATACATACATACATACATACATACATACACACACACACACACATACATACATACATACATACATACATACATACATACATACATACATACATACATACATACACACACACATACACACACATACATACGTACACACACACACATACATACGTACATGCATACACACATACATACGTACATGCATACATACATACATACATACATACATACATACATACATACATACATGCATACATACATACATACATACGTACGTACGTACGTACGCACATACGTACCCACGCACACACACATGCATACATAGTGTTGTAGCCTTCATTGTTCTGTGTGGAGATGTCATCACTGGGATTTCCCAGAATGACACTACATTAGGAAGATGTTCATGCTGTTTCGCATTGCGTAATTCCAAAAGATGATCACCGCTAGCCATTTTCGATGCTTTGTATACCCTGCACCAAGATCTTCGGTGAGATATTTAGAATTGAGACACTGGGAAGGGTGAAATCATTCTCAAGGTCTTTTCACGGTGATCAGAATGAATGACATGGAATCGGGGAAATGTAGCAATTTGTTGCCAAGAAATTGAAAAACATCTTCGGTGCACCCTCGTTTCTCAGGGCAATCAGTGTCTTGATGGGCCAATGAAAAAGTCATAGAAGTAACCATAATTTTGGTAGCTATGCCAGCCGCTCACCACCGAGCTGAACAAGGGGACGCTACGAAACCCGTAGGCATCGAGGTCGCCAATTCTGCACAGCTACTACAACCTAATATATTAGGCCCAATGTTGGATGAACCATACCAGGTTAACCCTTACTGCCTGCAAAACAGGGGGAAATACAAACGAGAAGAAAGCACAAAAAAACATTGAAAGTGAGAGAGAAATATGAAAATTGGAGAGGAGGATACGAAAACGCAAGTACTCATTTTTCCCGGATGGGTCAGCCCGGGGGTGCTGTCTATGTGAAGCCAAGGCCAAATGGGCATGATGCCTCCACCAAGGGGCCGGAAAGGTCCAAACTCTCGGCATCCTCTCAACCTGCATGATCGCCTTCTCTCCGGACACGGCTAAGCCGCGAACGATTAGACATGGGGGTTCCTACCCTCGTGTCCACGAGTATGTGATGTTGCAACACCCAAAACGCCTGCTGAGAGACGCCCCTGTGGGGGAGAAAAACTGCTCGTATTTTTGCTGTATTTATGTTGATGAGTGCTCTCCACATCTGCCCCGTCGGAAAGTCGGCTGCGCCGACTAGAAACGATACAGAGAGCTGAAACGTTTCGACTTGGGATTACATCTGTACTCTCCCTATCAATGATGCAGTTTCATATCAGACGCTATTTATGACTGATGCTGCCTCGATATATAGCCCTTAAACGAATGACTTGCCCTCTAAACGGTGTATTTCCTGGTGGAATGAGCATTGTATGGAAGCTCACAAAAATAAAAATAAAACTTGAAGTCACCTTTTCGACTCTCCAACTACCGAGAACTTGATAACGTTCAAGAAAATAAAGTCAAAGGTAGGAGAATGCGCTGCTGTGCCAAAAGTAAAAGCTGGCAGATATGCATCTCTAGCATTATTCATATACAGACAGAATGAGTCTGAAACATAGTAAACAATACACAAGGCCGCGGAACTCCTCCACTATTAAAAATCATGAAAATACCATTAGCATTAAAAATTACCCTTAAACTTAATGACCAAACTGGTTCTCTATTTTGAAAAGATTTTAGTTCATCCCAGTACTGAGAAACATTATAGAAATACCAACAACAAGCGGAGAGAGAGAGAGAAAAAACATTTATTCGGACCGTCGAGGTGGTTGCTCTTGAGGTCGAGTGGGTGGTGTTCTCATTCCAGGACTCCACCCACTCATGGCTGCTCGACGTACTTGCATGGCTGCTCGACGTACTTGCTAGATGAGAGCTTCTTGTCCCGCCAGGGTATCACCGGTCAGCTGTACCTCCCACCGCTCAAATGACGTGCTAGGCGTCTTTAAGTGTTGAGGTTTGCCCTCGCACCCCCACAAGATGTGAAACAGTGTAGGGCGTGTGTCGCCGCACCAGGGGCAGGTGCCGCGATATGTATGTGGGAACATTTTACTGTATCTGTGTAGGTTTGGAAATGTGTTGGTCTGAATAAATCGGAGAGCTACGGCATCTTCAGTGCTGAGCTTTTTGTGAGGCGGATCATAAATCCTGCGGTTGAGTCGCTGGATCGCGAGTCAGTCGCAGTAATTGGATGGCAGGGGCATGAAGGTAAAGGGTGGGGATTGATGAGACGATTGGTCTTGCGCCGCTCGGTTGATTAGTGCTCGAGCTAGGGCGTTTGCCCTTTCGTTCCCCTCCAGACCCGCGTGGCCCGGTGTCCACGTGATTTGATGGTATTCTTGCAGCCTCGGGCCTAGAATCTGAGCCGCCAGCAGCGGTGTTCGTCCGTTTGTAATGTTACGGCAGGCCTGTTGCGAGTCGGTAACGACATGGACTTCACTGCCTACCCTGTCTTCTTGCTTTATTACCAGCGCCGCGCCTATGGTCTCAGCCGCAGCTGGAGTCTCTGCCCTTACGGAGGCCGCGAGGGTCAAGAAGTTGTCTCTCCCGTTCACGGCGGCTACCGCGAAGAGGCCCCCTACAGGGTACGCCGCCACGTCCACGTACGTTACGTACGGGTCAATTACGTTACGTTACGTACGGGTACGTAAGTACGTTACGTACGGGTTGAATTGTCGGCGCTGTCTGGCGACGCGAGCCTTGCGTCGTCCGTCATGGAGTTCACGACTCATGTGCTTAGGTATAGGGTTTGCCTTGATCTTGCCTCTGACCTCAGGCGGGAGTGATCGTTGCCCATCGAGGGCACGGAGCTCCATTGCCGTTCCGGTCCGGTAGAGGATGGCTCTGCCCGCCGCCGTGTTCTGTAGTCTGTCCTTTTGCGAAGCCATAACCGCGTCCGACAGCTCAGCGAAGGTGTGGATCCCGAGGGCCGCTAACCTCTCGTTTGAGGTGGTGACAGGGAGACCCAGGGCCGTTTTGTATGCGCCTCTGATGATGAGGAGCATCTGCCGCTGGATCGGTAAGGAAATATACATAACCTTAGAACAACCCATTTAACATGGCGAAATTTCGGTATGTAATAAATGGTTGTAACATGTCTGCTACGGAATATCAACGGAATATCGTATGAAAACGTAGCATATGAATACCGTATGAATATGAAACGTATGAATATCGTAGCAACGAAAGCAACGGAATATCGTATGAAAAGATCAAGCACCTATACCCTGAAAGCCACAAAACACTACTGTCACTCTTTTACTCCGTGTTCTCCGCCGGCTGCATTCCATCTGCCTGGGAAGAAGTAATAATCATTCTGACACTAAAATACGGCAAGGAGCGAACTTCGAGCGACAGTATATGTCTTGACAAGTTGCGTAAGTAAACTGTGAGAAAATGGTTAACCGGCCGCCTCCTTCAATTTCTTAAACGTAACAAGCAATTAGACCTCCTATAGTGCGGTTTCAGGGAGAGTAGATCCACAAGTGATCGCCGTGTCTGCATTGAGACAAATATTCGCGGCGCTTTTGTGCATAAGCAGTTCTTCGTGTCAATATTTATTGATATGGAGAAAGGATATTACACCATGTGGCGTTCCGGAATTACCCGTGGCTTGACTGAAATGGGAATCAGAGGCAAATCTGCTGAATGCCATCCAAAGTTTCCTGTACGACCGCGCGTTGCATGTGAGAGTTTGTAAGGGATATCTCGTTTGTTTACAGTGGAAACGGGTGTACCACGAGGTGGTGCTCTTATCTGCACTCTATTGGTTGTAAAAATGAACTCTCTCCATATTACCATACCACGTACAACGTTATACTCTTTGCGTGTGAATAACGTGCAATTAGGCTTTAAATCATGTATTGTTTCGTTCTGTGAGTGAAATATACAGCTTGGGCTCAACAAATTGCCAATGTGGGCTAACGAGAATGGGGTTATTATTAACCAGCAAAAAAGCAAAGTGCTCTCTTCTCGAACAAGAGAAGTATATTGCCCTACCCCGCTGTTTATCTTAATCGACAACAGCTACCTGTGAGCCATGAACATACATTTTTGGGGGCTAATTTTAGACTCTAAATTAACATTTTTCCCCACTTGATATATCTGAAAGTGAACAACCTGAAAACAATGAATCCACTGAAGCTCTTCTCCCGCACATCTTGGGGAAGTGAGAGAAGGTGCTTCTTGAGCTTCTATAAGAGTCTGATAAGGTCACGTCTTGACTACGTAGCCATAGTTTCTAACTCTGCTACGCCTAGCGCCTTGAAGATGCTATATTCGATTCACTGCTTGGGTATCTCTCTTGCTACAGGTGCTCTCAGGACCTCTCCTATATATAGTCTGATCGCTGAGTCCAACGAATGGTCTCAACATCTACAAAGGACATAATTAACGTTCAAAAGGTAAATGCGATATTCAGCATCAAGGTTACTTTACTATTCGAGACATGTACACTGTCAGGCTGCTCCATAACCGCGAAGCAATCCGGCCTGCTCTGTCCTTCCGGCTGAAAGTGCTCTCAATAAGAAACAGGCGACCTACTTTTAGAGAATGTCCTAATGGTTCCTACTCGTCTCCCAGTACCTCGGGAGTGGCAGACTATTCAGTGTTACATTTCTTTCATAGAAATATCAAAAAAAGCACCTGAGGGGCATATGTAGTCACATTTTCTTGAACTTAAGGAGAAGTATTCCTGTGCTAAGTTTTACACACATGCTTCGATTTCCCCTGCTGGTGTTGTTTTCACAGGTCTCGGAGCCTCATTTTCACATCTGGGGCACTAAAGCCACACACGAGTGTCTGTAGAGCGGAAGCATGCGCTATACTCTCGCATCACACAACGCTCACATGTCACTAATGCTGCCGTCTTCACAGACTCATGAAGAGTAGTGAGAGCCCTAATTATTCTACAAAAAGACTCCATTTTGATTGAACTGTACAACTTGTTGCGCTCCCCATATTGCGCAACGACGTGATTGTCTTGTGCTGCATACCTGGCCACAAAGTATAAAAGGCAAGGCAGCGCCTGACGAAAACGCCACGTGAGTAAATTTTAGCGACACACATGGAAATATCCCCATACCCGCCGTAGGCTAAAAGTATTTTGTACGACGTAAACTGACGAAGCATTGGCAAGGAGAGTGGGATGGCGAAACGATGAATAAACTACACATGATAAAAACGAAACTAGGAAACTGGATAAAGAGAACACCGCACGGTACAAGGAAGCGCTTGTTTTCCTATTAAGAATAGGACACACTTATGGAACTCACTCTTGCCTCTTGACTGGTGTGATCCTCCGACTTGTAGTAAGTGCGCCAATAAGCTCGCAGTCTTTCATGTTCTTATTCAATGCCGTGCAGTAGAAGCAAAGAGGAAAAAGTAATTCCTTTCTGCATATCGCGGAAATGTGCCTCTTCACCCGGCATTTTTCCGTAGCAATTCACTTTTTTGAACCTCGAAATAGCCTTAGAATTCTTAGCAGAAAGAGACAGTATGAAAATCATATGGCCAGGAAATTTTTAGCTCGCGATTAACAGCCATTGTATTGAAGGAGTCTCTTGAAGCTCTAGTGTCACTGCTATGTTTCGTTGTATCATGTTTTTAACGAAACCCAAGTGTCGTAGCCCGCATCACTAATTAGACAGTGTCAATAATTTAGTACCTGTAACAATTATGCCATCTACAGCGACAGGTTTTAGGCCCTTGTACAGCCATTTGACATCTACCATAAACAATTCATTGCTCACGCGATCCACAATTCATCGCTAACATTACCATTTACCATCGCGCTCTGTGGCCTTACCTGGCCCTTGCACCACAGAACACCACACATCTTCATGTAGTCGTCGTTACGCCAACATCGCCATACAGCCGTCGTCATCTCATTGTGCTCGTGTCATCTTCCTCACGCTGGTGTGTTACACCATCATATTAATTCAAGAATCAACTTCTTACTATATACTGATGCCTTCATTATTATGCCCCATTTCTCGTTCTATCAATATAACTTCTTCTGCTGCAATCCATCCTCGCAACATTGGCAACACACCGTCATCTTCATGCCGCCATGCTCATGGGCGGCCTTTGCAGGCGAGTGTCATAGCAAAGTAGGACAATATCGGAGTATGTGGCATGTAGAGGAAGCTACGAAAGCCTCAGCATTGCCACTCCACGTGTTAACTGAACGAGACTTCAGGAATACGTTGTGTGCATTCATTGCTCAAATAATATTCCCATTACCATTGACTGCCATCGTGACATGAGTTTTTCACCGCAATATCATTTTATTTGGAAGTCTATCCTTCAGGTTAATTACTAGGTGCAATTTCTGAGCAGACACGTGGGCTACTTGAACGTAATGCTTGAGAAGAATTCGGGCCAAGCTTTTTTCTCAAACGAGGAACGTACGGTACAGGCGTATATCAGCACTTTTGATTGACATTGCATCGTCAGGTGTCGTGGGCTGGTACAGCTCGCATTCCACGGAGCCTAATAAAAATCTCGGGTAGCCAAGATATTCTGGAGCACCTTTGTAGGTCAGCAGCCACGTCTTCCGGCGTTGTGCATCTGCGGCTGATTCTGTCCACAAGAGAGAGAGAGAGAGAGAGAGAGGTCATTTATTAAAATAAATGAAGACTGTAGGGCCTTTTGACAGGCCTGGGCGTGGGTGGAGTCCTCAGTCCAGGATTTCATGAGCCGCGGCCGACCGGCGTGCACTCACGACCACGTCTAGCTAAACCGAGGAGTGGGTGCTAGGGAGCGAGGTTTCCCACTGTTGTGTGATGGAGTGTGGGATTGCAGGGTGGGCGCTCATGAGCTGGCACGACCCAAGTGGCGTGGTAGAGCCACGAGGGAGGTGACCACCTGTTTCTCCTAGCTCGTTCGATGCATTGAATGAAAGTGCAGATGTCGACCTTGTGGTTCTGCTTTTTCAGTAGGTCACGAGGTCATAGCGTTCTGGTCGATCTTCGCGATGACATCGAGAATGGGGAGCTTGCTTTTCACTTATTTCTCGACTCCATACGGTGTAGATTTCGGAGAAACTGTTTAACTAAATTCTGTTTTTTAATGCTACAGCATTATATGCCCCTTTCCGAGAAATTTTATCGCAGTCGGCAGCGTGGCCGAATGATGGCACCAAAAGTGGCCGACGGCGCGACGAGTAAAAATACGTATAAAATTCTCCGATTCACTTCAAATTCTTGAGGGAGGCTGCGGTAAACAAATTAAATTAATAATATTTAAAAACAATTTGATAAATTTCGGTCGGGTTTGAAATCGAATTCAGACATCCGGAGTACGAGTCGAGCACACTTCCCCGAAGCCTGGGTGGATCCACCTTTCTGGTTGAATAATGGTGTACCAAGCTTGTTCGTAATTTAACGTGTTACGTCGCAGCCATCTGCTTTACTAACGTGACCTAGTGCACGCGTTGTTGGTCACGTGACGGTGCAAGGTATGGGGAGGAGGAGGCGCCACATCATGAGTATAGTAAATTTGCATAAAATAAAAAAAACATGAATGTCCACTTGAAGGTCCCTGGGTGGTCCTTCAAGATATGATCTCCTCGGCGGCAAGCGAGAGCGTTGAGCCTTTTTGGGCGGTTTCATTTCGCCTTACCGAGGCGCGGTTAGAATACAGGCGAGAGCTTTCGCGGACAACAAACACGCGGAAACATTTCACCAAAGGGACTATAATGCGTTCGCATTCCTACACGTGAGCAGCCTGAAGTGCTTGCCGATTTTTTTTTTAAATATTAAATGCTTTTACGTACCGTTGTCGACGACCTTCATGTGACCTTGAGCCATTAGCGAGACCCGTTATCATGGCACTTAAACGAGAACATCCGGGCAACAAAGCAAGAGCGACCACGTACGCTAGTTACGTTCCCAAAAGTTACCAAGAAATACTGCTTGCGAGTACTTCCAAATGTTTGTTCACAATATCACTAAAGCCGTAACATCTAGTAGGCTGCAGGTTTATTTGTCACTTCCAATAGGAACGTTCAGAAGGCAGATACCGGGCACTACACAGTTGATTATAATCGTTTCGCGGTGAGACAGAGCTGCCTGTGATCTTTCCAATGCGAGCAGTCCGTGAGGTCTGCGGCGAGCCCGGCAGTGCCCAAGACGGTAACCTCCAAAGCAAAGGCGATGGTGCATCTTCTGTCTTTGACAGCAAACTATAGCGTCCAAATAGACCAGTGCGCAGTGTAGCTGGAGCGATGTGGTGGGGGGGGGGGGGGGGGGAAGTGCCGTTGCGAACATGCAGTGCACCCATTTAATATTGTGGCTGGTATTATCTACAGCGAATCTGCTTTGCCGGTAGCAATTTCATGCTTACGTCTACTCCCGATTACGCGAGCGACAGCATTTATTTATTTCGCATTATGTTCTCACTAGAAGAAATACTTTATTTCTCTAGTAATGTCGAATCCTCTTATTCCGGGCAAGAAATTGCTGGTCTTTCCCTTCTCTTGGGTAACTTTCCTTCGTGTGGCGCAGTGAACTGTTACTGTGCTGTAACATTTCATTTTTTTCTACCTGCATGTTTTCTGCCTTTCCTGTGTTTGCACCTAGCAGGTTATGGCTGTCGCATCACTAATTCACAGAACTCGCGTCAGATGTTGCGATCTGGGAGGAAACAGAGCACCAAAGAAGGCCACTACAGCTCAGCACGAGCCGTTAACTTTCTTCCTTCTTTCAAGCTTCCGTTCCGCAGTTAACGCGTGGCTGTTATATTAAATTATTTATTGTTCGAACCTTTTTACTGCCTTTCTTCCTATATTTCAGAACACAAGGCGAGGGTAATGAACCGGGAAGGCAAGGCTTTCTCTCTAATTGAATTATCCCATTGCCCGCGCCTGGAATGATCTTATATACCACGTCAATAGCACACGCAGAATAAAACAACGAGGATATTACAGACCACTGGAGCGCGAGTGCAGCGCTCCCGCGTAATTAAATGGGACCCGTCCCATGTCGTGCGTGAACAGACAGCCGGGCATTAGGAAGCAGGGCGCGCGGATTGTGACCTGGTTGAAAGGCGCGCTTGTTGATGACGGAACGCGGCGCTTCATAGACAGGCAAGATAGTTAGCGCTGTTAACTTTCCCGCAGTTAATGTTCAGTTTAAAGCGGCAACAGTAACTTAGTTTACATTACTAAACTACTACATGTAAACACAGGTTCTCATCACTTCGCAAAGAAACCTTCATTCCCACAGGTGATAATGATGCGCATTTTCGCGCTATTCGTTTCGGCGCGGCTGTATTCTTCACTTTCGTCTTTCCTTTCCGTTATAGATATGCCTGTATACTCACTCGAGAAACAGCTAAACACATAACAAATTAAAGAAAACAAAAGGAAGCCAAGGACCCAAAGTTGCAGAAGACATCTCATAATGGCTGTCGACCGTAATGCGTTTAGCATTGAGTCAAGATAGAAACATATTGTTATGCCATGTGGTGTGTACTGCTGCGGCAGTCCTCTTTCACGCTTTCCTAAGAACACACCCTGCGATCAAGGTGTGCCGCCGCTAACTCTACGCGTGGCCTGCGAAATTCATGGCACGTCAGTGCATGAGAACGTTGCGAAAGGCGCCATGCAGTGACCGGGCTCCCATATGGGACTTTTTCCGTCCTAGTTGTACCATCTCGTGGCACTGCGCAGAATTTCACGAGAAGCGTAGCGTGCCACGCCACAAGCGTGGCGTGCCGGTGCCTACGAGCGCTCACATGTATACCCTCGTCTGCCGCTCAGCTCAGCAGTTGTCGCTGGCGGCTGGTTTTAAAGAGAGAGATTACCAGAGGAAACAAGCGCTGTCATCCGACGTCTGTGAGCTTCATTCCCAAGACGAGGGGACAAGAGCGTGAGAGTGGGCACGGGGGGAGAAAAAAAAGAAATAGAAGCAGAAAAAAAGAAAAAAAAGGAAAAAATGGGGGTGAGGGAAGCCAGGGCGGCACCGAGACAGAGAAAAAAAATGGGGAGGTGAGACTGAAAGAAAAAGAAAGAGAAAAATAAAATTTTTAAGAAATACGGGGGCTTGGGAGCGTGTTGGGGATGCGAAAGGTTAGGAGGTATTCCGGGGGAGTCGTAGGCGGCATGTTTTTGAGGCATTAGAATGGCCGGTCAAGCGGTCAGTGCGCAAGTAACACAAAAGACAAAACAAAAAGCTCAGACACACACAAAAAAAAACATGAGTTGAAAGTGACTTGAGTAGCATGGCAGTAATACGTCGAGTAATTTTGAAATAGTTAAGATGGCCACGAGGAGTCTGCGGTACAATGTATGGGGTGACTGAAAGGCAGCGGCATGGTCTTTCAAGGGGCACTGCCCCAGCCGCTCAACGTAGGTGTCGTTACGGCGGCATCCAGAAATGGCGATACTCTGGGTTGAGGCACCGAAAAAGGCATATTGACTTCGGAATCTGTTGATGAGGGGGTTTAAAAAAATAGATATAAAAAAAAGGGGGGAAGGGAAGATAGAGGGCGAGGGGGGACCGAAACCGGGAAAACAAACAGGAGGGTGACGCGCGAAGAAGTGGGCGGGGGCAAGTGTACATGGAAGAAGGGGGTCGTACAGTTGGTATAGACGTAAAAACCTGAAAGAGTACATTAAATTATGTAGTGGGCAGGAAAAAATTTTTTCGAAACGGTAGAGTAGGTGAGGTTAAGAATTAAAGTTAGCTGGTGGCCTAATGTGTTTTGTGTCTTGGTTGATGATATGAGAGTTTCAGATTTAAGTTACCGCTGTTAAAGATTCTAAGTTGCCGCGTGCCAAATTAATTCCTGTCGGGTGTAGGCAATTAAACTTGTGTATGAGGTATGATTCCGTATACTTCCTTTCGCGAGGGGAACGGAAATTTGTTTGTAGTATATAGAGCCTTGCTTTGTCAAATATATGACCATGTTCATTAAAGTGGCTGGCTACTGCTTTGGGTAAATTGTGTTTTGCGTCGGCGCGGTGACCGTTGAGTCTCGTATTAATTTGTTGTCCAGTCTCACCTATGTATTGTTTGCTACAAGCGGCGCATTCTAGACAGTAGACTACGTTGCTTGATTTGCAGGTGAAAGCCGAAGTTACCTTGTGTGTGTAATTCGACGCTGTACTTTTTACTGTAGTAGTAGATTGAATGTGTTTGCATGTAGAGCACCTGGGCGGCCACAAGGATTGGTTCCCAACTTCCTCTTTTTCTGTAGTTTGGCGTGCACAAGAACATCTTTAAAATTAGTCTTGCGTCTGTAGGCTACTCTGGGAGGGTCGGGAAAAATCTTAAGTTTCTGGTTGCTGGTGAGAATTGGGTAGTATTTACTTAGGATGTTATTCACGTTTGGGAGTGCGTTTGAGAATTTAGTAGTAAGAAGAGGCGTTGTTGTTCTTGTCATCCTCGGGCGGGGCTTGAGGACCTCGGCTCGATCAAGTTTGGTTGCAGCGATGTAGGCTGTTTCAAGGTCACTGTTTGGGTGGTTCCTGTTTGATAGCGTTTCTTTAAGGTGATCGAGTCTATCTATGTAGTCTTGGTTTTCAACGCAAATGCGACGTAGTCGTGTGGCTTGACCTTTAAAGATGCCTTGTTTGCAATGTCTGGGATGGTGGCTGGTATATTCTAGGTACTGTTGTTTGTCGAAAGGTTTCCTACACAGCGTTGTCTTTAGCTCACCATTGTCAATGTATATTGTTGTGTCCAGAAAGTTTATGCGCTCAGTTGAGGATTCTGATGTGAATTTTATTGTTGGGTGAAGAGAATTTAGAAAGGCTACATATTTACCTAGACTGCCTTGTCCATGTCCCCAGATTATGAGTATGTCGTCTATATATCGTAGGTATGTGTGGGGCATGGTAGTGCAGCGCGATAGGAAATCTGTTTTTAGAATCCCCATAAATATGTTCGCGTAGGTTGGTGCAAAAGGCGTACCCATGCTTGTACCATGTATCTGTAGGTAGTAACTCTCTTCGAATTCGAAGTAGTTATGTGTTAGAACTAATTCAAGGAGAGACAAGTAGACTTCAGTAGAGTGTTGTGCATTGCGTTTAGACAGCGTTTGTTTTATCGAAGATAAAATCGAAGATATCGAAGATAATCGTTTTATCAAAGATATCGAAGAATTATCGATTAAACTGGATTAAGGTACATTAAAGTGCATTTAGGTGGATTAAAATTGGTACAAATTAGAGCAAGGTGGATTAAAGTAGAGGTGTGGAGTCATACTCCTTTCGCATTCAAATCTCACAAATATACCTAAATCACTATAAATTTTGTCGTTGCGTCGTTGCCAAGCATTCGTTGCCATATCGTCGCCATCGTGACGTCGCGCCGCACCATCTTCGTGATTCTTACTTCAGCCGACTCTTGCCAACGGCTGTCGTCAAGCGATCGTCGTCACATAGTCGTCGTCGTGCCATTATCATCATGACGTCGTCATCACGCTGCCGTTATGCTATTGTCATCAGTTGAGCTGCACCAACTCACTGTCGTCATAAAATTGTCGAGATGCAGGAATTTTCTTTCCAACAACGTCAATACTTCATCATTATATGGTGATTTGCAGCCCCTCAAATACCGTCTGATTATTGCGTCGTCGGCAGACAACACAACCGCCGCCTTGATGCGATTGTAGTTTATTTATTTATTTATTTATTTATTCATTGTTCCCTCAAGGCATACAAGCATTATAGAGGGAAGGGGTCAATGTTTCGACATTAATACAGTTTTTTTCACATACACAATTCAAAGTTTCAAAGTGGGAACGAATGTAATTTCTAATAACAACGAAAATTTAAGCACTGTCATGTGAAGCTTGCACAATAACTACTGAAAAAAATAATATTGCAGCCGATTAAGAAACTAAAAGATGAAGTTTTCAACTGACATGAAGAACCTTTACACAAAAAAATGATGGAATGTGTTAAATTGCGCTGGCAAGAGTCTCACCAAAATGGTCACAGTTGGTAATGCTAACTAATGAGGCGGGAAGATGGTTCCAGTGAAGGCTGGTTTTGGGCAGGAAAGAGTGAGAGTATGTTGCAGCGTTTTGGTGAGGGACATCGACTGATCAAGTGGTGGTGAAGTAGAGATGAGCCAAAATTAGGCGGTTTAATCAGTCGGGTCCTAACAGCATGGTTATGGTGGTAGATATTATGAAACAAGACAAGTCGAGATAGTTTCCGTCTATTTGCTAGCGGGGGCAGATTAAGTAACGATTTCCTGTTAGTAACGCTTGAAGTTCTATGGTAATTAGGATAAAACGTGCTAAACGATTCTGCACTGGCTGTAAGTTATTGGTAAGAGCTGCAAGGACAGGGTCCTAGATTGATGAGGCATATTCCAGATTAGATTGGACCTAAGTGATATATACCTGTCGCTTCCGGGATGAAGGTGCGAGAGAGAAGTTTCTTTTCAGGTAACCAAGCATGCGATTGGCCTTTGATGCTACGTGGCCGATGTGGTACTTCCATGAAAGGTCAATAGTAATATGTAAGCAGATGTATTTATATGTAGTTACGGAATCAAGCGCCGTGCTGTGAAGAAGGTAGTTGGGGCAAGGCATGCTATTTCTTGATACTCTCATTGATTTATACTTAACAATGTTAAGTTTCCTTTTACATATTTCGCACCAAGCAGACATATTTTTTCGGTCAGTTTGAAAGTTTATTGTGTCAGTACAATTAGAAATGGTGCGGTAGATAACGCAATCATCAATAAAAAGACAGACAGAAAAAGCGATGCTAGTAGGTAAATTATTAATGTAAATAAAAAATAGTAATGGGCCTAACACTGAGCCCTGTGGCACTCAGGAGGAAACAGGTGCCTCTAAAAAATCGGTTCCATTCACCGTTATGAATTGAGTGTGGTTAGAAAGAAAGTGGCGTACCCAGTGTTGTGCTAAAGGGTCGACGTTTAGACTGGTTAGTTTTAGCATAAGGAGCTTATGGTTCACACAATCAAAAGCTTTCGCAAAATCCAAGTATATGCAATCAGGGATGAGGCCGGCGTCAAGGAATGTGTGAAGGCGATTAGTAAATTTAAGTACCTGATTTTCACACGAAAGATGTTTACGAAAACCATGCTGGGATGGATGAAATAGGTTATTCAAATCCACAACCTAACTAAGTCAGTAAATATGACGTGTTCTGATATTTTGCACGGAATAGATGTTAGTGATATCGCACGATAGTTACTTGCGTTGTATGCGTCACCAGACTTGTAGAAAGGCACGACTTTGGCTACTTTCCAATCCTTGGGTAAGCATCCACCGCTGAGCGATTTGGTGAAAATGTAATGCAGAATAATAGATCTCTACTGATCAGTGTTTTTCAAGAATTCAGCGTTGATACCATCCCGACCACATGAAGATGAGCGTTTTAGTTTGTTAATAATAGCAGGAATGCCTGCTGGGTCAAGCATGGCGGGATCCATTGATGTAAGATGTGCTCTCAGATACGAAGGAAGAGTGGATATTGGGTCCCACAACGAGTTTGTAAAGGTGTCACTAAAGATTGGGCCGCAAAGATTCTTCGGAAGTGGCTCACCATTGTTATTGAGAGATACGTCGTTGTTGTTGCTGTTTTTTATTGTATTCCAAAAGCGTTTAGAGTCAGTTTTGAGTAAGGACGGAAGCGTTGAATGGAAAAGCGTAAATTTCGCCGTTTTCAGTGCCTCTGAATATGCCGTAGCAGCGGCTTTGTAAACAGCCCATCTCTCTAGCTTCGGCGATATTTTCGCACTACGAAACAGCGTGCTTTTTTTGTTCGATAACCGCTTGAGATATCTGTTGTACCAGGGAGCGTTAGTGCTGTCGTAAACAGCTCTTAAAGGAATAAATTTATTAGTTAAGTGAACTACTTTAGTTCTAAGAGAATTCCAAAGTTCTTCGACGGACTGCTCATTGTAGGTTGAAATGAAGTTATCAAGGAAGGAGGAAAGTTCAATGTTAATAGCATCGTAATTGCCACCGTTGTAGTCCCTTATTTGTTTGAGCCGTTCTTGTGCACGTGTAGATGGAACAGACAATGTAAAATGGAGCACGTCATGCTCACTTAATCCAGGCACATGAGTAACGAGTGACGTCATGTCATGAGCAGATGTAAGGACCAGATCGAGTAAGGACGAATTAGTGGGTGTTACACGCGTCGGTAGGTGAACAATCTGCGATAGGTGAAAATCGGAGCATGTGTTAAGAAATTTGAACGCGTCTACGCATGTTGGTTCTCAAAAGGGGCACAAGTGGGACCACATCTGATCGTAGGAAAGTTAGTCACCTAGAATAAAAAGTGGCACACGAAGGAAGCGCACAATAATCTGATTCAAACAATCATGAAAATCTGCACAACAAGTGTGACCCGAGGTAGGGGGACGGGAGCAAGCACCGAAGATAAGTTGTTCTTTTTTTAACAGTAATGCAACACCACACTATTTCTAGATAGCTACTAATACGGATAGGAGAAGATTTAATAATTTCCTTAATGGCAGTGAGAACGCCTCTACCCATTCTATCAGTGTGGTTATGACGATACACATTAAATTTTTTGTTACACTGAAATAACTTCCAATCAGATATACTGCTAGAAAGCAAGATTTACGTTGGTACGAAGAGATCAGCATTACAGTCGGTAATTAACGCATTTATCTTTTTTTGTGTGGTAAAAACTACGTATACTAGTGAATAGTGCGGACGCACGAACTGTCGAGTCACCCCTCCTCATCCTGTCCTAGCCATTGCCAGAGTACACCTTACCCGGCCGAGTTGATTTTAGGGAAGAGTTTTCGCCCTGTGTTCGTTTGCCCTAGAACTCTGTTCTTGAACTTTGTCTACGGCAGAGCTATAGATGTAATATTCATTATCAATGAGAAGTTTGTTGTGACGCAGTTTCTACTTCATGTTAGTTGCCTTGCCCAATTCCAGCAGTTTTTTACGAGCCAATCGCGTCGCACGTGAAGTCTTCACTTATGCTAACCTCGTCAGCTTTGAGCAAGTTTCGTTGAGAAATTACAATCTCCTTGGTTTTGGACGCACAATACTTGACACTTATTGGCCTATTTTTTTCCCGTGTAAAACGACCGATTCGGTGGACACGTGCTATTTTGTCTGCTGATAAGCGCACCGCCAGTTTGTCAGAAGGAAACGCGACAATCTTTTCTTCTGACTGACTCCATGTCTCTGACGCGTCATCCGCTATTCCAAAGAATAATAAATTATCACGTCGCGACTGATGTTCTGCGTCATCTAATGGCGAATGGACAGGGATTGAGTTATCTTGCATGCGCCTAAGTTCCCGGTGCCGTGGCTGTCATTTCTTGCTCCCAGTTTTCAAACACAGCAGCTTGCTCTTCGACTGCCTCTAGGCGCTCATTCACTTCCACAATGGCCACCAGAAAACGACTACTGAGCTGTCTTAAAGGGACACTAAAGGGAAATAATAAGTTGAGCTAGAGTGAAATATTAGGGTTTGTAATGACATGTTCACCATTCTTAGCGAGAACAGATTATTTCTAAGCAAGAAAACGAAGAAATTGAGAAATTGGACGGACGCCACCTGTCGTGCGTTGTGGTACTTCTCATAAAGTGACGTCAGAGCCTCTATTTTAATTATTGAACTACTGCTACATGTTACACTTGAAAAGTAAATTAGATAAATTTTAGCAACAAATAAAACATGCGATAGGCCATAGTTATTCTATTGCTGCATAATACGGCCGTCGCGCTCACACCACAGTAGCGCCGAAAAGTTCTGGTTTCGCTCGGTTTCGCGCTGACCGCGCTCGCACTTTCGTTTGGTGAATGGTAAAGTTTCCATTCCGCGGTGTGTTGTGCTGTCCGTGCTGTGTCACGAAAGTTCTTCACAGCTGTAGTTCCCAGTTCTCAGCGGCGAAATGCCGGGTCGATGTGATGTGGCAGTGTGCTCAAACGATCCGCGTCGTCTGAACAAGTATACTGAACGCTCCGACACCAACGTGCACTACCATGTCATCCCACGGGACGAACCTCTACGTTCTCGCTGGCTCAGTGCATTTCCCATGCTACAGCGGGTAGGAAAGGTGCCGATCAGACTTCATGTGTGCTCGATGCATTTCAGCCCTGAGGATTAGGAACACAATGGACTTTTGAGGCTGTCAATAAACGTGCCTTTTCAAATGCGACTTCGTCGCAACGCTGTTCCGTCGATATTGCCTTCATCCCATGAAGAATAAATACCGTTGCTGCAGGATGAAAATTTCATAGTGAGTAGAGCCTCTTTTTGACGCGCATAATATTTTCCTTTCATTACTAAAACTCAGCAAGTGTGCGCAGGCCTTTACGTTACTGACAGCCAGCTGCCTTTATTGACAGGCTAACGTTGATGTCTTGGTCACAGAAAATGACGCTACTGGAACCTCCATTCAAAGCATCGCGGATTGCGAGCACAATTCTCTCCTAAGACAGTCAATCGAAGTGCCTGACTGGGTTTCAACGTTGTTCCGTCGATATCGCCTTTATCCCATGAAGAGCAAGCACCGTTGCTGCAGGACGTAAGTATCGGGAGTCGTGCCTTTCTTGACGCCGCACGCATGCTATTAAACTTTCATTACTAAAAATCAGCAAGTGTTCGCTGCCCTTCACATTACTCATAGCCAGCTGCTTTTATTTGCAGGCTAACGTTGTCAACCTGATGACTTAAAATAACACTGCTGGCACTCTCACCGAAAGCAACGCGGAGGTATGTGTGCGGGGTTTGTCACGGTGGTTGCAGTTGTAGGCAGATCAAGCGCAACACGCAGCTTAGTACACTTTCGCCACATTTCAGACGCTTCCCTCCGGTGCGAAAGACGAGGCGACGCAGACAGATGTAATGCAATACCTCGCGAAAACAAGCAGTTTCCGCAGCGCCGGGAATGCAAAAGGAGTGCAGGCTAAACCACTGGGCACGAGCGTTGGTAAGTACACCTAGCTTAGTAACCTAGCTTTTAACGAAAAATACTAATGTTATATGTGATCGAGTCTGGGGGAACAAGTAGCAAATTTTCTCTTTTGTTTGGTAGCGCCACCAAAGCTTGTAGAAGCTTCTCTACTTCAGAATGTTTGCTGGTGCTTTGTGCTATGCAAATTTAGTCAGATTTGCTGTCATTTTCCCAACTTTTCAGGACCTACGCGACACAGTGTCATTTTCTCTAAAGCTGTTGTCCTGGTTCTCTTTTATAAAGACCTTCTCATGGCGTCTCTTTGCTCTCCAGCTGTTCATGCAAACACGACTGTGAAGGAAATGAAACGCAAGGCACTTCAGGTGAATGTTCAGAACACACCTACGCCAAAGACATCAACTCCAATCAAGAGACGGCCTACCACTTGTGTCAGGAAACCAGTCAAGCACCGGAGACGTACACCAGCAAAGGACATCAGCTACATTCCCTCGCCTAACGTGTCCCCAGTACTGCAATACCCTTACACGCATGACACAACGTACGAGCCGGAAGAATTGACCTGCACCACAGAGGTGACATTTGATGAGTAAGTAAACATTGCATACTACTGTGCATGTTGGTGTATAAAAGTTCGGATACGAAGGTGCAATATGTATTAGTGCACTTCATGTGTTTATAGTAAAGTGATGTTTACTTGTTTATTGAAAAACAGTTTGACAGGTTATAAATGATCCAAGTATGCATGTGATGGGTGATAACAAAAGCAAGACCTAAATATGTCTACGTCAGCCCCTGGCCTGCAGTAACTAAGTGCAGTGACAGATGTGAAAAAAAAAACTGCCCTGATTTGAGTCAAACAGCACAAAGTCACAATTACAAAGAATGCGTAGCAGATTGGGGGAGCTGTCTTCCATTTGTATACACAGATTGTAGGTAATTTCAATTCTGTGTTTACGATTATTTGATGCACAGGTGCAGTATTTAATGCACTTCAAGATAATGAAGGCAATAAAGGGTAATTATTGCTGCTAAAAGAGAAAAGTGTATAAACTTTCAGCGCACACTTTTGACTGAGTGAGGGAGTGAATTTCTGCGAGAGTGCCTGTATAGAAGCTGAGAGTAAGGGGCATATATTATTTTTTTCAGGTGCGATATGGATGAGGGGTGTACGCAACACAAAGACTACTTTCTTGTCTCCCGTGACAACCTGCTGACACTCCTGAACACGGGATGCACTTGCTTCTCTACGTCCTACACAGTGAGCCTCTCCTGTTCTGGGACACGCATCACAGCTAATACTGAATGCCCAAGGGGACATGAGTACATGTGGACGAGCCAGCCACTAGTAGGAATGAAGCCTAAAGGCAACGTCGACAAGTCGGCTGCAATACTCTTCTCCGGTTCAAGTGCTGCTGGAACACTCAGAATGATGATGTTCACGGGTTTTCAAGTCATCAGTGATCAAACATTCTTCAGTTACCAGAAGGCATATCTTTTTCCAGCTGTCACTGCCGTAAGCATGTTGTTTCAACTTTCCTGAATATGTAGCTAGCCACATATTGAACAACGACCCAATATCTCGGGAGCAGCTAGAAGTAGTGTCATATTGGCCCTTTCTTTAACCATTTACTCCAATGCCAGAATGTTGGGCTGCGAAATATTTGTAAGCTGTGATGGCTCGTCATTAGCATGTAAACCTGCTAACCTGCTTTTTTTTCGTGCAAAAAAAGCTATACGCAAACAAAATTTTCAAAATTTGGTGTAGCTAATTGGAGGCAGGCATGCTCAGTGCACAAGCACTCAGCATAAGACTAGCATTCCGAGAGTAGTTTCTAAAGCTTTAGCATTATTAAATCCAAATAACAGAATGAAGCAAGCATTTCAAATTTTTCAGGCATTTTTATTGTAAGAAAGCCAACAAAGAACATAAATACCGAAAATATGCCTGGCATGAGAAGAAAATGGTTCCAAGAACAGACACTGGCATTATTCTAAGCAGCCTGGAAGTTCATCTTACATCTACGCTAGCAAAGAATGCATGCAGCTGCAGAAATTGTAGCATCTAAGTTCAGTCAACTCATTAATGGAACTGTAAGGAAAAGTGCTGCATTGTGCTGTACTTGTAGATGGCATTTTTGTAAAATACTTGGCTTATGCATTGCAGGAAAAAGTTGCTTAGAAGGAGAAAAAGTGGAAGGTGAATTTCTGAATTTTGTGGCTCAAATGCAGTACCAAAGATTCCATTGCGATTACGAGAATTTAAATGTATTTTCATTTACTTGCATTCCTTTTATGCTGCTAATGTCTGCAAAGCTTTGCTACACCAACTCAACATTTTTTAACATAATCTGTTCCTTTTGCGTCCACCAACAAGAGATTTAGGGCTGAATGTCTTCAAAATCCGTCACGTAACCTGGAAATTGGAATGATGTTGCAACCTGTGCCTCATTTTCGCATATCTTCCTGAATTAAACACAAAAGAAAAATACCATTCACAAAAGTTACTTTCAATTTTTAGCCAAGGTCTTGTGTTAGCATGTGCTGTACGTCAGTGTTTATGTTGCTCTGTGTGTCTAGGCAGAGCTTACATGTGGGTGGTTTCTCCTTAATGTCTATTAAAAGAGTGCACAATACTTGTAATTGCAACTATTTTTTGCATTCTGATTGTTATCAGACATAAACCATGTGCACATAACTGCACACGTAGCACATGGAGTGGATCAAAACTCAGGAGAAGGTCCAAATTTTTCGTAGAGTCTGGAATGAGCACCAGAAAGGACTTCTGGCAGCACCTGGTGACAGCAGCTTGGAGCTCTGCAGGGACGGGCGCTGAGACTCACCAGGCCACAGTGCCAAGTTCTTCCCATTCTCGTTCTTGTGTCCTGGCACGGGAAAAATAATGCACACTGAGCAAATTCAAGTCAGAGAAGTAAGTAGAAAAAAGAACTACAAAGCATCATTCGACATAATATTTGATAATTGCTACTTTTCGAGCATCGTGCAACGATTGTTACATGTTTATCAAGCATTCCAGGAAGCACGAGTCAATCGCATACATGCCTCAGTATTCTTTTCTAGCTTATCAATGTACATGTGAGCGTGTACACGCTGTATTCAGAAGGCCCACCCTTCCCTGTAACGAAACCTTTTATAATTCCCACACCCTTGACGGTTCACTCACATACTCCTGAATTCATCTCTACACAATGGGCCTTGCATGCTAGAAGAAGATAGTGCCACAGCGATTTGACTGTGTCATATTCTTGTGCTAGTGCTATGGTTTCAACTTACGGTAGTCGAGGTGGGCTGTGCGGTTGAGGAGCATTTTAAGAATATGGGGTAAGATGCTTTATTTGCACAGCTTCACTTTATGCAATTATGTATCCTGTGCACATACAATTTGTTTGTCTTCCAGAGTGCCCAAATTCAGGCGAGCTCACAAATGGAAAAAAAAGGGCCTCATCAGAGGTCTTCCATTGCTCTGTGACCAGGGCATCTCCATAAGGTCCCTGACAACAGACCGCCATACAGCAATAAAGACATATATGAGGCTGCATTGCCCGGCCACCAAACACCAATTTGACATCTGGCACATTGCAAAAGGTAGTTATGAATGGAACTAAGGTATTTACTACTGCTAGTAAAATACGTAATGTTGGTTAATAGCCGCAAAGCAACTACTGACTAGCACTTAGCGTTTATTAAAGAAGAATGCATCATACGTCATCATACTTCAAACATTTCCATTTAAGGGACTGTCTACCACAGGATCAGGTCTTTGGATTGTAGCGGTAATGATAATATGGTGCGTCACATTGCTGGAAACAGCAAACTTCTATCCTATAAGCTATGAATTCTATTTCTTCTCTGGCTCTGAGAGTAGTGCAAAAATTAAGTGTTTCTCGACGGTGAAACAGTGCAACCAATGTGAGCACCGTTATGCCACCAAAAAGCTGTGCAGAGAGAGTTATCTTGCTAGGATATATTATTTTATTGTCTAAAATTGTAATTTAAGTGCCTCTGCCAACTTTTATTTGCATGAGAGATTGATTTCTTGTTTTCCAACTAGTGCGTGTTGAAAGGGGCACTGCTATCATGCAGACAAATAGAATGGTGCATCAATGGGTCTTCAAGTATGCCCCCATGACATCGTGACATGCAGCAGTGCTAGTAGCATTGTGCGAGTGATGCAAGGGTCACCGTCTTTTTCAGGTTGTTGAAAATTACAGGCACTCAAGCTGTGCCTGTACAAAACATGCGATTATAGGTGGGCAAAAAAAATACTTGCCACTTATATGCTGAGGACCGCTATTATGGTCATTTTAGTGCTTTACACAAAGTAATCCCGCAGAAACACTACGTGCTTCCGGTTTCTCACTTTAACCACCATTGCATCCACTAGTCCATTTTTCGGGTATCCATAGAGTTATGAGAGACTGTGCAAATCGAAATACATTGTTTTAAAATACCTACTTGCTTACCAGCGAAACCACTGCACGTTTACACTTTAAATGATAAGCTTTCTATTGCATTACAAAATAGGAGGTCCTTGAAAAATGGTAGACAGTCCCATTAGCTATGAAGGAACTAGTACCTTGAAATAAAGAGCTACACACTTATTTGAGGCTACACTACCAGAAATAGTGTGCAGAAAGATATTTCAGTGTACTGTATTTCAATTCCATTCTGCACTATTGCTTCGAGCTAGTCTTCTTCGTCTACCTGTAGTGTAAGTTTACACGAGATGGACTACGAAATTATGGCGCAAATTTTTTCCACGCATTAGAATAAAATTGACAGCTGCTTCACGGAAGGCCTGATGCAGGGAGCTGTTGAGCTGGATACAACCTATTGGGAACCATCTTTACTGGTGCGCATGTGCTTGCGGAGGAAAGGGAGATTTACCAGTGGCGACATGGACAAGTCTCCTAAACCACATAGCTGACATTCATGATGGCCATGGCAACTTCTATCTCCGCTGCCTCCATGGATGATCCAGCAGAGTGTCATGGCTCAAAATTGGCAAATACAAGTAATCTGCCAGTTTAAGTGGCACTGCATTTTGTGCAGTGTAATTACACCGTCGATCAGTTGAGATTAAGAATCTTTTGCACAATTATTCAAATTTAGCACAATGCGCATTGTCCATCTATATTGTGATGAAGGGAACAATACATATAGGTCCTATCTTTTCCCACATTAGGCTCTCCAGCGCACAAACAAGTCAGAGCCATTGTCATGGCCCCAGTGCTTCTCAATGACATCCGACCGCTCTCGCCAGACAGAAAGATTCCAGACATACAGCCTGGAATTTTTCCATGGTGTCCTGAACGGCTATGCTTCTAAATCTACCGCATACACATATGAGGGAATGAAGGCTCGGTAAGCATGCATGCGTCATTAACTTTCCAGGCAGACAAGTACTTCCTAAAAAATTTTGCAAAGTACTGCTGAGAATTAACCTTGTGGGAAAGCTTGCATTTCCAGAACACTGATTGCTGCCCTTCATTTCACTGAAAATGCCAAAAAGAGCAAGCAGCAACAAAGGATGGAACACAGCAATGTCACAGCAAGACATCCAAGGCCAGACATAGCATGATGACTGTGTATCCACTCAAGATGGCTGTTACATTTGGCAAGTTTAACTGTGTCACGTCCGTCTTTCAGTTAGGAGTTCTGTTCTAAAGTGCTCAGCAAAACTACACCTCACGTTGCATTTACAAGCTATTCACAAGCTAGTGTTGTAACGAGCAGAGCACTGCAGATTGTGGCAGAACAATCTTTTTTTTCTCGTAGGGTGGCTATAGAGTCATGATAGCGACATGTACTGCATTCGTTGCATATTCAAGCACCGTGCAACACTTTTTGAAGCAACTGCGATCGGGATGCACGGACAGCTTTTTCTCCCAATAATACATTTTACCACAAGTAGACATTCTCTATCTTTACAGCTAGGCTCAATGCAGAAAAGCCAAAATTCTTGCTACTTTGACACAAGACTGGCAAACCACACTCGCCGCGACAGGCAAGGAGCAAAGTTTCACATGATGCATTAATTATAGAATGTTGCTTTTACTTATTTGTTCTAAGATCAGGTGACCTCTCCAGATATTTGCTATAGCATTAAAATAAAATGTAGCACTGAAGTTACTTGGTTTGTTCTACTTTCAGGTTACGTGCAAGATCTACAAAACAAGGTGACCGAGCTTTGCATCGAGCACCCGTCATTTCCAGAAGCACTAGCCCAGGTACGAGAAAAAATTGCACCAGCATTTGTGCCACAGAACGAACCTAGGCCCTCCAAAACTGAGCTCATAGCGGGGCACAAGGCACGGTTTTTGAAGTTTTGATACATGTAGAGCAAACAAGCAACTGATGGAGTTATGAAAAACCAATTGTTCGAACGCTATACCAGTAAGTTGGAAAAGCAAAGACACCAACTTCATGCTCGAAAGGGTTCGTGCTGTACTGAAGCGTGGGAAAGAACGAACGAAGTCGCATAGATTGTCTGTGCAACTGATGCTGCATTCGTGCAAGGACACCATAAGGTTTATGCCGACTGGCATGGCTGGGGACAAGCTTAAGGACATTATAAGCCAAGCAGAAGACATTTGCTGACATGCACATCATGCTGGGAAAGCTTTGTGCAACACTAAAGTGTAGGAGTGAGGGAGCCAAGTGGCATAGGTTGTCACTACAACTGATGCGGCATGGCCACAGAAGTACCATAAGGCTGTTTCTGGGTTGAACAGATAATGACAAGTTTGACAGCATCTTAAATCAAGGACAACACACTTGGTGACATGCGCATCATGTGGGAGGTGTAACAGGCTGACGAATAAATGCAATTCTGATTCAGCTGGAAACAGTGTTTCACGTTCAGCGTGCCAACATTCAAAAGAAAATCTAAAATGCATTGCGAGTGGCTCTCCTGCTGCTGTTTGCACTTGTATGGCTGACTGTGATCATCAAATATTGTTCACGCAAGCTTTGGGAAGAACCTCATAGAAAAAGCTACAGTCAGTAGCTTGACTAGGTCCGGGGTCACTGGTTATGACATGGAAGGCAGGAAATAAAACATGAGCAAAATGGAATGGGCACACAAGTGGAACATCGCATTACGTTGTGCTTCCATGCACATACGCACTAAAGAAACTATGAACAGAAGTGTACATCAGGAACCATATCATAAAGACCAATTACAGATGGTCATTAAAAATTGGACGTGGTAGGTAAACATATTGAAAAAGCAGAGAACATGTCCTGGCCCAGCTAAGAAATTAACCGCTCAATATGACAGCAGTTTCACTGTCCCATTATGTGATAGGAATATCTTTGGGAAAGGACGCAAATGAACTCGGCATACCTCTAAAGCTTTCTGTATGGGTAGCAGAAAAGGGCCCATCTCGCTGCACACAGGCACTGAAGCTCGCTCAAGATGGGAAGCACTTGACAGCGTCCGCAGTCGCACCTGGAAACCAGAAACACATGGTGAAATTGGTAGCAGTGTCGAGTTGTAACCTTGCAGCCAAGTAGCCTTAGAAGCTACTGGACGCGCTTACGCCATGTAACCTAAATGCTTCCGCAACGTCCACAATGCTTGCTTTAGCAGTACCCGCAGATGCACTCTGAGCAAGTCAACGTGCACTGTGTTTTACTTATAGCTAAGGCGGTAAATGATCTCTCGCGCACTTTAGAAAAGCTCACAAAGACTACGCCCACCCGAGGAATAAAAAAAAATTTATCAGCGCGCGAGGTACGGAGCTTAGTCAAACAGGAGTTGACATAGTTCAGGACATTCATTTGGGCTAGATGGTGCATACTTGAATTAGGATGGAACAGCGCTAACTAAGACGATCACAAGAGGGGAGAACGACACAGGATGGCGCTTGTCTTGTGTCGTTCGCCTCACTTGTGATCGTCATAGTTGGCGCTGTTCCTTGCTAATTCAGGAGTTGACAGCTCACACGGGCGTTTCGGTCGCAATCGAGCCCGATTAGAAAAGAATTCTTCCAGCGTGATTGAGAGTGACCGCTGCTATACGGTCCAACAATTCGGGCTGAGTTGGCTGAGCTCACAGGAAGTAAGAGCACGGACCTAGTCCAACCATTCGATCGCAGTGGACGGGTAGACATTGAGGGGATCCGGAGCCAGCACCATCGCGATCGAATGTCCGTGTGCGCGTAGCTGATACTTGTGTAAATTATGAGACAACCGTGTAGGAAGAGTCGCACGTACCACTTGGTGCTTCGCAGATGCAGCTGAAGGCGTGCACCACTTTCAGCTTCCTTACCTGACGAAGAACTTGAGGCGGTGTCGTCGTGCGGAGATCTTGACCTCTGTGCCTAAAGCTCTCCTACACTCGTTTCAGCCGACCAGGTTAAAAATGCAGCGATGGCGCGTGCATGGAGGGCCTTTACCTGTCCTGATAATCCTGCGGAGCTCCATCGCGTGCTGCAGCGCTTCAAGCGCGAGCTCGCAAGAGCACTTGGCGTTTTTCTCCGTTTCGGTCGCTGAAGTGTAACATGACCTACTCGGCTAGAATTCCATTACGCGCAGTACATTTAAACACGCTCTAGCAGAACGTCGTTCGGAGAATATGTGACACAGGCACACATGCTATCATAGGCTCCACGCACACAGGAACGCCATTTCAGCTGTAGCGCGGTTACGGCTTGACTTGACTCGCCAGCTGTGAAATCCACAAAACGATCCGGTGAAATCCGCAAACTATAGCGCTCCCTCTCGGACGCCCGCTGATTCATAGAAAGCGGAAGCAGAGACGGTGACGTCAGGTCCTCGATTTTGGCGCGGGCGATTCAAACTGAGCAGCGGCACCAGGGACTTTCGGTTGAAGTTTTAGATGCAACAAATTCGTTTATTGGCGCGCAGAAAGTGGTGATAAACTCCTACACAGATAATATATCAATATAACCAAACTTAATATTTTCCTTTAGTGTCGCTTTAGCTCAGCCATTGCCTGCCCGCCAGGCTAGCTTGATTGGCTTCTATGCGTATACATCTTTCATTAGTTTCTTTCCGCATACGAAGTATCTCATCCGTAAGAGGGCCGGGATATTGTTCAATGACACCACACATAGATAAGAATATTTCACAAAAAGGTTCAAGCTAGGCTTCTGGGCATGGAAGCACAATTGCAAGAGGGTCATCTAATTTGTGACATTTTCTGAGCAGTACGGAATCAGAATCAGAATCTGTTTTTATTGTGATCATTAGAATGATGCAGATGTCACTGCAGCAGCCCGGAAAAGTGACCAACCTGCACAACGAACAAGAAGAAACGTGAGTTCTACATTCTCATTGTGCTTCCGTGCCCACTGAAGGGGAAAGCCAGGAAGCTGGCTTTTAAATGCTCGGCCGTGCAGTCTGACGATATCACTGAAGCTTCCCTGTGCTGCCCAAGGAAGCAGTACGGATTGCCACTATTGGCAATAGTGGATCCGTTGATAGTCGTAGGTGTCAGCTGCGCTCCACCACTGCAATCTATGGGCGCATGCGCGGGTGTGATGTTGGCGCTGAAGAAGGGCGTAGCATGCATCCCATCGCAGTCCAGGAACATGCCGATACACTGCACAACGAAGAAGAAGAAACGTGAGTCCAGCATCCTCATTGTGCTTCCATGTCAGCGTCGTTACTCGAGCTTTGTCAGCCCACTCTCGACATTTTTCCTTCGTCGCAACATTGTCGTCGTATACTCGTCGTCATCGCATTGTATTATTGCCGCTGCTCGGCAATCGTCATTTTGTGTAATCTTCATGGTTTTGTAGTGGTGGATTTGTTGTCATACCTTCGCCGTGATCTCGTAATGCTCATTTTTTACTTCATCACCCAAACCTCATAAAGCCGTTGTCGTCCGACCATTATCGGCAGTCATCGTGATTATACCATCGCAAAATTTTAGGAATCTTCACCTTATTGTTGTCATACCATCGTCATCATAACGCCTTTGTCCATTCGTCGAAGTCAAGCCGTCATCGTCATGCTACCGTTCTATTATTGTCACCACTTCAGAAACATCATTCCGTAGTCGGGTTGTCTTCATCAAACTGCCTTCACCGATTATTCGATGTTATTCCAACATTCTATGGTAACATGCTCTGGTCCTTCAATAGGGATTATGCGCCGTCGTCCTGCCATCGTAGTCACTGCGTCATCCCGAGGCAGTCGCAGTTTTTATTCAGCTGTCGTTATGCAGACCTCATCATACTCTCGTCCGCATCTCGTTGTCCTCAGGTGTTTATCACGCCGACGTCATTATAGCGTTTTAACAGGGATAGGTGGACTAGTTGGTGGTCGATATTGGAATGCATCATGTAACCGCGCAAACTGTTCGTTTGCGCGGTTACATGATGCATTCCAATCTATTTATTTATTTATTTCATAATACCCCTAAAGGCCCCCGAAGGGGTATTACATAGGGGGAAACGATACATGAAAAAATGTGAGCTTTGCGCGTTATGGAAAAAACAACTTAAGTACACAAAAGTTATACAAAATTTTTACAAAGGAAAACACAAAAGTTATACAAAAGTACAATATCTAGTAAAATACACAAGTAAAACCATATACGAAATACATTAGTCAAGTGAAACCCAGATAGAAAATACAAAACTGTCTGAGAAAATAAATTAAGGGAATTAAATAGGCACAATGTAAAAGAAGTAAAACGGGGTGTTGCTCGAAACTGTGTCAGTTGTCACGTTAACAAATTAATGCGGCATGAATTCACTTGTACAGTGTGCACGCAGAACGGTAAGACAAATGATAAAAAGAATATATACACTGAACAACGTATGAAGAAATGGTACATGATGGATATTTACACGTAACTATAGCGTAAAATTTCCTGAAAGGTTGGGAAATCGGTTTGAGTAGCAATGTGTGATGGTAGGTTATTCCATTCAACAATTGTTCGGGGAACGAAGGAGTTAGCATACTTAGCTGAGCGACAACTGATGCGTTTTATCTTGAAGATATGGTCTTTGCGTGGAAAGAAGGCTGTCACTGGTTCGAAGATACGGTGAAGGTGCGGATGATGATAAAGTTTGCGCAGCAGTGAGAGGCGGGCAATTCTGCGGCGATGAGATAAGTCGTCAAGCTGAGCACGAGCTTTTAGTGCTGAAATGCTAGTATAGGGTGAATAATCAGAAAAAATGAAACGGGCCGCGCGGTTTTGCAGTGATTCGATTTCTTGGGTGATATATGTCTGAAAAGGATCCCAGATACTTGATGCATACTCGATTTTGGGGCGTATTGATGTGATTTATGCTAGTCTGCGTAGTTTAGCTGGAGCATGCTTAAGGTTGCGTTTGAGGAGGCCTAAAGAGCGGTTAGCTGATGCCAACGTCAGGCGGATGTGATGATGCCACGTTAGATCAGACTGTAAGTGAACACCAAGGCACTTATATGAAGTTGTAAGTTCAATTATGTTCTTAGATATTACATACGATGTTGGAATACGGTGGTTGCGTTTAGTAAATGATAATAAATACGTTAGGAGTCATTAACCATGTTGAACACCATGTATTAATAGCGTTAAGATCGGTTTGAAGAATATCTTTGTCATTGTCGCATGAAATTAATCGATATATTATGCAGTCATCGGCAAAAAGTCTGATGTGGGAAGACACAGTTAGGCAAGTCATTAATATAGATTAGGAAATGTAAAGGGCCAAGAACGCTGCCCTGCGGAACACTGGAGGTTACTTTGGTATAAGAGGAATTACTGTTGTTAACAGACGTATGTTGTACTCTGGATGAGAGGAAATCCTTAATCCATCCAATAACAGTTGGGTGTATGTTAAGGTTCATTAGCTTCAGTACTAGTCTATGGTGAGCAACGCGATCGAAAGCTTTCGAGAAATCCAGGAAGATAGCATCAACTTGAAACCCTAGGTCTAGGTATGAATGTATGTCATGTAAAAAGCCGGCTAACTGTGTTTCGCATGAATAACCACGACGAAAGCCATGTTGGTAATCAACAATAATTTTGTGCTCTTCTAAGTAGTTAATGATTTCAGTATACAATATGTGTTCAAGTAATTTACAAATAGTACTAGTTAAGGAGATGGGGGCGGCAATTTATTGGGTGAGTTCGGTCTCCGGACTTAAAAACGGGTATGACTTTTGCCACCTTCCAATCGTGCGGAATAGTGTTGGTTGATAAAGACTGCGAGAAGAGCGCACATAATATAGGTGATAAGTGTTTTAACACTATTATTAATGCCAGTGTGATCAGAGGTGGAAGGAACTTTAGGTTTATTTAGTAAAGAAGAAATACCTGCTTCGCTAACAATTATTTCTGGCATTGATATGTTAATATGGTGAAGATGTGGTGTCTTCCTGCGTAAATACAGATGAAAATGCGCTATTCAATAAATCAGCACATTCCGAGTGGTGGACCATATCACCGTGCTCATCAACTAGTGTTAAACCGGGATAGGTCTTCGGGTTTATTACGCGCCAAAAACGATGAGGATTGTTAGTGAGCCTAGAATAATGGTCATGGGCAAAGAAATGTCGTTTAGATGATTTTAGCCGTGACTGATATTGCTTATCGCCGGTCTTATAACGGTGCCAGGAGTTCGAGTCGCGGGCTTTATCGGCTTTTCGATATAAACACTTTTTCTTATTATTAAGGCGCCGAAGCTTTACGGTAAACCACGGGGCTGTCGGGGTGCAGGCTATTTTTGTTAGAGGGACGAATCGATTAATTAGTTCAGTAAGAGTGGTTTTAAGTTCAGCCCAGTTATGTTCGATGGTTTGAAATTGGCATCTAATGAGCAAATGTAAAGAGAAGTCAGATAGCACGGAGTTTATGCTGACAAAATCCGCTCTATTGTAACATCGGATGTACTTATCAGAGCACGGACGTCTTGGAAGGGAAACTGCAAGACTACCTGTTATGATATCATGATCAGATAGCCCATCTTGATGAATTAAGTCGAAGCACACGTCAGGATCAGTGGTGAATACTTGATCTAAAATATTAGCGGACGTAGCCGAAGATTGCGTAGGACGGGTGATAAGCTGTGTTAAAGAAAAGTCGAGACATGACTGCAGGAAGCTGTGGGCCTCAGATAGGTAGGTTGCTGTTGAAAGGTTAGCCCAATCAACTTCGGGGAAATTAATATCACCAAAAATTAGTACTAGAGATTTAGAAAAACGAACAGTAATGATTTCAAGCAGCCGTTGGAATTCACGAGAAAACGTATTGCCCATGTCAAGAGGTCGATAAAAAGCACCAATAATTATAAGGCCTGCTTTATGTTTTATGGAAACCCACACACACTCTAAAAAAGTGTCAAGGTGAATACGTGTGGCGAAAAGATTTTTTTCCACTGCCACCAAAACGCCACCACCTATTCGACTTGTCCTGTCACATCGAACGTAGTTAAATGAGGTCCAGCTTTCCAGAATGCAGGTATCGGGGACAGTATCGGTAAGCCATGTTTCAGTTAGTATCACTATCAATGCTGAATATGAGTCTATGATGGATGATAGCTGTACTGTTTTAGAAATTACACTTCCTATGTTCGCGTAAAGAAAAGGAATGCGGTCTTGGGCATCATTCTTCCTCGATATCGGTCCAGTGGATTGATGGTTAGTGTGATCACATGACGCTCGTCATTCTGTAGCTCTTTCAGACACTCGCTTCGCGCGTTTCTGATCGTTATCCCAGATATAAACGTCATTATTAATAAACAACTTCTTGAACATGAGTCGCACACGATCGCCTTCCTTTCGTATTGTTTTGGAAGATAGCAGAATGTTGCGACGTTTATTTCGCACTGTTTCAGAGTAGTCACGGGAAATGCTAAAATGTTTATCTTTTAGTTTGTAACCATAGCCAAGTAGTCCGTCAATTTCTTTGTCATTGGAAAACTTTGCAATAATCGGTTGCTTTTTTATCGTTAGAGAAACGACCTAATCTGTGCGCTCTTGCTATTGAGGACACTTTCATACCAAGATGATTGTCGCAAAATTCCTGAACCAGGCGCTCAAAAGTTTCCCATCGTTCCTTCTGTTCAGAGTCAGAAAGCCCGTAATATAGTAAATTGCACCTGCGGGAGCGGTTTTCTAAATCGCTGACCTCATTTGCTATTTTGGAGATGCTCACTTTGTGAATTGGAAGGGAGTGCGCATTAGCCTCCCATGACAAAAGCCCTGAAGTTATCTTTCGCTCAAAATCATCGAGTTGATTTCGCATTTTAGAAAAACGTTCTTCGCAGTTAAGTGCTACGTTCTCAGAAACTTTGGACAGAATTTCAGTTTCAAGTTCAGAAACACGTCGACTTAGTTGGTCTAGGTCGCTTTTTTGCCGATATGGATTTGTAGTACCTTATTAACAGATTCTAAAATACCTATACTATTAGAATCTAGTTTCTGAACAGTGCTGAATACAAAATGAAGTTTTTCTTCTTGTGGTTTAGTCATGGGAGCCGGGTTTGCCTCTACGTCGCCCCCAAGCAGCATAAGGCGCCATAGATGCAAGACACAATCACAAAAACACTTCATTGAATCGGGTGGCCACGACACCGCTAATAAGAACACATCGTTGTTACGAAAAGCAAAAGCACCATTTAGGCTCACCTGCACAAGCATGAAAAGTAATCGTGGCATCACAGCTGCGGTGTCGTGGCCCAAAGTGCTGTCGAAATGGGCGTGCTTTAGTACTGTGCTTGTCGTAGATAAGGTTCCATGTTGCCAGCCGAGCAATGCAGTCGTTTCCAGAACTGGTGGTTGATCCGGTGACGGACTAGACGATTGACTGCGCATCCAACGTTAACCTTTCAGCTCGGTGTCTTCATTAGGTCCGGTATTTTCCGATGGATAACCCAGGCGCTGCAGTGCGACGGCCGACGGTGAACCGAGCATCGCCATCAAAACCTGCACAAGCATGAAAAGTGATCGTGGCATCACAGCTGCGGTGTCGTGGCCCAAAGTGCTGTCGAAATGGGTGTGCTTTAGTACTGTGCTTGTCGTAGATAAGGTTCCATGTTGCCAGCCGAGCAATGCAGTCGTATCCAGAACTGGTGGTTGATCCGGTGACAGACTCGACGATTGACTGCGCATCCAACGTAAACCTTTTAGCTCGGTGTCTTTATTAGGTCCGGTATTTTCCCAGGCGCTGCAGTGCGATGGCCGACGGTGAGCCGAGCATCGCCATCAACACCTGCACAAGCATGAAAAGTCAGCGTGGCATCACAGCTGCGGTGTCGTTTTTTTTTTGGTGTCGTTCTTTTTGGAATCTTCCTCTCATTGTCAAGATGCCACCGTCATCACATCGCCCTTGTCGTTCCGTCGAAGTCATTCCATGATCATCACTGCATTGACGTCATAGGTCGTCGTCATGCCACCATGCTCATGGGCAACTTTAGCAAGTCAGTGCCGTATGGAAGCGACAGGATGCCTATGTTGCCCTCACAACTGACCGACAGATGTCAAGTTACTTCAGAAATATGTTGTATAGCTACATTGCTCGAATGCTAATCACATTACCTTCGGCAGTCGTCGAGAGATGAGTCATACCCTATTTTAATAGGAATATCACTCTTTATCAACTTTTTCTCTATCTATCTATCTATCCATCTATCTATCTATCTATCTATCTATCTATCTATCTATCTATCTATCTATCTATCTATCTATCTATCTATCTATCTATCTATCTATCTATCTATCTATCTATCTATCTATCTATCTATCTATCTATCTATCTATCTATCTGTCTGTCTGTCTGTCTGTCTGTCTGTCTGTCTGTCTGTCTGTCTGTCTGTCTGTCTGTCTGTCTGTCTGTCTGTCTGTCTGTCTGTCTGTCTATCTATCTATCTATCTATCTATCTTATATCTATCTATCAATCTAGCCTCTTAGACGGACCAGTTCACGAAGTTGTCTACATGCCTGGGCCACTAGGTATTTTGCTACTCGTTGCCATACCGTTGCGGTTGTTGCAGCATCGCAATTCCAGCTTCCTGATCTTACTCTCGCATACCGTGGTCGTCCCGCCTTCTATCCCAGCCGAGTGGTCCAAGTCGTCGAATAGCTTGGACTACTAGGTCTAGAGTCGCGGTTGCTATGCAGTCATGGTCGCTCCATCCTCGTGATTCCATCTGTCATCCGACAGTCATCATGTCATCACGCAATCATCGTCATAAAGGCATGCATTCCTTTCCACACCGAGATAATGATGTCATCGTGGTCGTTGAGTCGTCATTATTTTAGCTTTGTGGTTTGACTTTCGTAATGCTGACGTTGTCGCGCCTTCTACTCGGACTAAGTGGTCCAAGTTGTTTAATAGCTTAGGCCACAAGTCTTCATTATTGTGAGCCTGTCGTTGTCGTTTGAGATCGTCGTCATCATACCAGCTTTGTCATCCGACTGTCGTCATGCCATCGTGTACACGTCATTGTCGTCATACAAGTTTCATGATGCTGCCATCTTTACGCCATTGTCTTAATACACCAGCCATCATTCAATTGTACTTGAACCACATCATTGCATCGTCGTCACAAGTCGTCGTCATTCACTCGTTGTCATACCGTCATCGTGAGGCAATCGCCATTGTTACATCGTCATCCTTGTAACTTCCACAGCCGGTCCCCGGTCATGTTTTCGCCATGATACTGCCGTCTGCATACGTTCATCGACACGTCGTTGTCAACATACCATCGTTGTCACGGTGTCATTCCACTATTTTCATCACTTCAGGAACGTCATTCCATTTTCGTCGTCCTGTCGTCATCATTCCACCTTCATCAATCCCTCGACGTCATTTCATGTTCGACACTCTATCGTAAATATGCTGTCGTTATTCAAACATGACTGTTTTACCGTTACTACGCCATCTTCTTTATTGCGTCATTGTCAGACAAAAGCTATCGTGCACCCGATGTCTAACCATCGTTGCCATGTCACCGTAGTCGTGACATTGTCGTTATTGTAGCGTCTTCATCAGTTGCCGTCAGACGGCCGTCATTACACCATCGTGATTGCACAGTTGTCATTTCAGTGGCCTCATGTCGTCGTCATCACGGTGACATCTTGACAGCATTGTCATAATTTATGAATCGAGTTCTTATTGTAGGCATGCCATCGTCCTTATATCATCTTCTCCCACTGAGTTAATTTCTTTTTCCTCAATCCACCTTCACGGCATCGATGTCATACAGTGCCATGCGGATGGTTGGCCTTGGTAAGCGAATGCAAGAGCAAAGTGGGACGACATCGGAGTATGTGATCTACAGAGCAAGGTACTAAAGTCGCAGAAATACCAATAAACGTATTAACGTGACTCCGACAGCGCGGTCTTTCGCTACATTTCTCTAATGCTATTCAAAGTGTCATCGACAGTCGCCGTGACAAGAGTTCTGCTGCAATCTTGTGCATCTATCTAGCCTCTTACGTCAACCCCGTTGTTCAAATTGCCAAGTGCTTGACGCCCTACGTTTCTCTTTGTGGTCGTGATGCTGTCCTGGCCGTCGCAACGTCGTCATTCCAGTTACTTGATCTTGCTCGTCGTGGGGCCATCGTCATGAACCGACTCAGTAGAGAAATTTGTTTATTAGCTTGGGCCCCTGGATATTTATTTGTTTGTGGTTGTGATTCCGTTGTCTTCATTGCATTTAAGGCAGAAAGCTGGGCTAGTTGACGGCTTTTCTTAAAAAGGGACATCGCACTTGCACGTAAAAAAGGACACGTACAGGAACATAAAAAAATAGACACACGGAACGCTAGACATCGACTGGCTGTATTTTCAGGAGGACACCAATCGTCTTCATTACATCATTGTGATTGCAGCTGACAGACCCGACTGCCGTGAAGCCATCGGCACCATACAGTTGTAATGCAATCATTGCGACACCACCGTGGAGGTAGCTCCACTGCTTTAACTAAACCTTCCCCATGTAACTGTCGTCATGCCGTCGATGTCACACACTCGTTTTCGTGCCATTTAAATTGGACCGACGTCATCAAGCAGTCGTTTAAAGATCGTCAACATCTAAGTAACGTAATACAAATATTGTCATGCTTCCTTCGCTGTTTCATCAACGTTACTCCTTTTTTTGTATCCTGGCAATCATGCTGTCGTACATCCATCGTGATTAGGCCATTCTTATGCGATCATCTTCACTGCCTCGACGTCAAACCGTCGCTATCATGCAACCGTTTTAAGACCGTCGTTGTCACCCTGTCGTGGTTGTTCCATCGTCATCTCTCCAGCTTCCTTATCTGACTGTCGTAAGCCGTCGTTGTCACACCATTACCGTCAAATTCATAACACTGTCGTCGTCACGCCACTGCCATAGCACACGTACAGGTCGTTATCCCATCGTTGCGATCGTCGGTACGTTATCGCGGTTGATCCATTGGCGTCATTTTAACTTCGTCATCCGACTCTTGTAATAATGTCGACATCATGTCACCTTTTGGATATAGTAGTCATACCATTGTCGCATGCCATGCCTTCAAGTTGTTTTACCATTTTCATCACTCCATTAACTTTATCCCACTATCGCCATGCGGTCATCCTCAAGCGCCTTCGTCGTTCCATTGATGTCAATACTTCATCATTCTCTTTATGCTGTCGCCATTCAGTCATGATTATGCCAGTGTTGTCACTCTGTTGTCATCGCATGGTCATCAGTTAATCGTTATTATGCGACCGCTGACATACAGTCCTCCTCATGTTCATGTTCTTGTTTTCACTTTAGCTTCGACAATCGACTCTTTCAATCCCGTCGTCATCACGTAATCGTCGTCATAAAACTTAAGATATAGTCGTCGTCATCCCATTGTCTTCAGACCGTTGCCATACTATTGTAGTCATTATTTCGCCGTATGAATGCGTTGACATACCGTCATCGTGATGCCGTAGTGTTCGTTTCATCATCGTAATTCTGACTTCAACAACTGGCTCTTGCTAGGCTGTCCTCGTGACACCGTCGTTTGACTATTATCATCACTTCAGCAACCCATTGCCTTTCCTTCAGTGATGTCATTCCTTTCCCGTCACGCCGTCATCGTTAAACACCCTTCATCGATCCATCTACATCGTTTGTCAATTGCCATTCTATCGTTATTACGCCGACGCTGTTTTGCCATCGTCGTCATTCTAGTTTTCTCATCCGGTTGTCGTCAGACAGCCGTCGTTATACCATGGCCCTCATAGAGTCGTTGTCATCCTATTCTCCCCATGTTGCCACCAGTTAGATGGGAATATACCACCCGTACCATTCATCATTTTTCATCAGTGTTTATCTACGGCTTGCCACATTAGCGTGATATTGAAATAAACATTCTATTATAAATATTATTATTATTATTATTATTATTATTATTATTATTGCTATTGACGTCTACGATTACTACCTTCCCTGAATACTTTCATTTTCCTTCACATGTAGAAAATTTTCGTGTTTTTCCTGTAGTTTACGTTAGCTAAAAACCAACATACTGAATTTTCACCCCACTTCTTTCCACCACGTTTAAGGTTTTCCAGCTTGTTCTTCACAACATACTGTATTTTACTTAAAAGAACTCATTATTGCCGAATCAGCCCGGATTTCTCAGCATCCGTACCGCTATCACAAATTTCGCAAGTTTCACCGGACTAAATCATACTAAATGGAAACTCGTTTCATTTCAATGCCAGGGTGATCCTTAGCTTTTTCGTACGTAATCTGTAACACCACTGTTGAGCAAGTCAAATCCCATAAATTCCTCTGCGTCACCTTATCCTGCCATCTTGCCTGGCATGCCCATGTCCCCAACGTCATATCATCAGCGAAGAGATCTCTCGGGTTTTTAAAGCGTCATTAGCCCCGTCACGTCCCACAGGAAATAAAACTTCTCGCGTATAAATGTCTAACACGATGAAAACAAGAAGAAGCAGCACCACTCTAGAGTCCGCACCACGTTTAATCTATGTAAAATGATGCCACTCGGTTCCCTCATTTTTCATGCTCATATGGCATAAGCATGTCCCCTCTCAAACCCAAAAATGACTTCCAAATATTTCTGTGCGTCCCCACTTCGCCAGCCTCCCTTCGCTTCACAAGTATTTCTACTGATTCTTCCACTGTTTCTCTATTTGCGCTGCTTCTCGCACCCTACATCATCCCACTGATGCGCATATCCCCCACACTACCCATCCGTATCAAATGGTACGCTCACGTGTTCCCACTACCACATTCGCTGCCTCATTTTTTCTTGGTGAAGCATTGGTCTGAAATGCCCTTCCCCGAGACATTGGAGCCATCACGTGCCCATCAACTATTGCAGAAAACGTCACAGCACAATATTCCGCATAAAGACTGTTATTTGTGACCATCATTTGTTACCCCACTTGTTATGTAATAACTTCTTAACGGGGGTCTTTAAGGTAATAAATTGAAGCGAAGTGAACACAGATTTTTTTCATGTTCAGGCCTGTCATCACTAACATTCAGCCATCCACAGAATACAGCAATTGTAACGCTTACTTTATTGATCTTGATATTTTTCATATATTGTTCTCATTGTTCTTTTTCGAGCTCTGAGCTGTTGTGTCATGGTCGCGCATATTGCTCCGCTGTCCTGCTCCTCTTATTTTTCTTTTGTATTCATTTTGCGCCTTGTATGTACAATCTTCTTGTCAATATTGTTCTTTTCATTTATTGTTATTGACACCTATGTTACCTTGCTGCTTTTATTTATTCTGTACGTATGCCAGCACTTAGACCACATAGTTGTTTCCGGGCACAATAAAAATGAGTGAATAAACGAATATTATCGATAATATTATTAGTATTAATATTATCATCCTCATTATTGTTGCTGTTCTGCCGCCTTGGTCGCTCCACTGACGCCGTTTCTTCTTCGGCATTCGAACGTTGTCACTACGTCAGCGTCATACAGTCATCGTAATGTAGCCTTGCTTACGGGTAACCTTGCCAAGACAGTGGTATTGCAAATACAGCGTGCCACGTCATTGCTTGAAAACTAATAGTTATGGTAATGCTAGTAATATTCCTGTTTCTTGCATTTTAAATGCTGGCTTTTGCTGTTGCCACTGACGTTGCACTTCTTTCAGATCAGTGATGGTTTGTAGATGGGCTACAAAGCGTAATACCTTCATAACAAGAGAGCTTATGACATCTTTCTAGGCACATGTTCCCACAGGTGAAACATCGGCAGCACCGCCACATTTAGCGCAGTAAGCCTTGTGATAAACCCGAACATATCGAATCCTTTAAACAAGTGCCACTACGTCACTTCTACCTTCTTTATTCTCCGCTTCTATCTCCCCGCTCGCTCCGATGCTCTCCAACTTCTCTTTTGGCACGCTTCATCCACCTTCCTGGCTATTGCAGCTCCATGTAACATAAAAGGAACTTCCTACTTGGCGGTACCAGGAGGATGGCCTCCACACCAAAACAATTTCGGGAGCAGTTTCCGAATAATGTTCTATATTTTGGGCTGCCAATGCGATTTGCACCAGTGATAGGTTTCAAATTATCTTCATCGGTGATTACACAAACAGTATAGTCCCAATGAATGCTTAACCTCATCGATTATATGTCAGGGTGAGAGACAAGAAAGTCGCTTTCTCCGCCTCCCGTCACCTAAGTTTGAACGTCCCCGTATTGCGACTGATATTTTAGCCTTCAACTTATCCATTCACAGTGCTCTTTTTTGTAATCCTACACGAAGCGATCCGTCTGCTTATCTGTCGGAATCATTTGCTCTGCTTCCCTCCTGACATTGAAGTTTCAGTGTCGCCAAGGATTCCCAGTTTCTGTTCCTTCACTTCAAGTTGTATGCAAAGTAAACTTCGAGAAATGAGTAAAGCGGTATCATTTTGTTTTGGTTGAGAGCACTGAGGCTTTGGTGTCCTTTGTTTTTTTTTGTTTTTCTTTGTACAATATTGATCACTGAAAGGAGTCACCAGATTATAAGTGGGTCGCACGAGGTCTAATATTCGCTTCTTTATTTGGATTTTGGCTACTTTACATTCAAGCTGCTAGACTGAGAATCTGGCTGCCCCTGAAGACCTGGCAGCGTTTTGCAGTTGCGATCAGAGCAATAATAAGGGAATGCTCGTTGCAGCTCCACTAGTGCTTTAATAGCTTCCGACTTTTTTATTTGTGCTTGACATTGCAAATATCTTGAAAGACAGTGAATTGCGAGCGCAAAGGCTACTCTTAATGAGAATTCTGTTTCAGCAAGTCGAAGCAGTCGGTAATTGTCAAGAAAGTAGTCACGGGGGGAACCAGTCCCAACTCTGAACTTGTGCCTTCAGAATTTAGGCAGGAAGCTCTCTTTCCATTTGCGCCAAGGTTCGCCAACGTGCTCTAAAAAGCGCCACTCATGACACTTGCACGCTACACCACTGAGGAATTGTCGTATGTTTAAGACCCGGCCTTAGTCAGACAGCCACCCTTTGTATTTCGCTGCGCCCTCATAAAATATTGATGCGTCCTGCTGCGTTATGAAAGGACCAGTGAAAAGATTCTGGCCATAAAATTTCAACTGAGTCATTTTTTTGGCGTAAAGCAGGCAGAACAGCTTCCGCCGTGACATTTTTTTGCGAAGTGTTGTCGTTGCATCGCTATGGACAGAAGAATTGCTGATCTCCCGTTATAAGATGCTTCACGACCTAAATAACAGTCGTTGGAGTGCCATCTCCTTAAACAGTGCCACTCGGACATTCACTATCACTGAACCTGGTTTAAGAAGCTCTTTGAGTGACACAGAGGTCGGTCCAGAACGCGATCCTGGCGCTCCCTCCTTGTTGTGGTCACAGCGAGGTCGACCGGATAATCATGATGGACTCGGAATAACCCACGTCATTGATTCTTTCGCCCGCTGCGCCAAAATATGCAATAACCTCGCAAATATCAAATAGGTCAAAGAATTATCCTGCCGCTATTTCTAGCTTCGTTGTTCTCCTCATCTATATCTGTGCTCTCTCCGATGTTCTCCGACTTCTCTTTCCGCTGGCTTTAAGCCTTGTAATTTCACATAGGTTAACAGATGTGCAGCTTCATACTGAACGCTCTGCTGGCGGTAAGACAAGATCTCAATATTTGAGATTTTCTATGTTATTAACTCTTCAAAAATTTACTAAATAGGAGAAAATAACACCTTCATTCTGCGGTTCTAGGATGTGGAACTGTCTTCATCGCACCAAGAAAATATCGTCTCTTCCCCTATTGAAAAAGTTTTTATGAAACTGCCTTTCGAATGAATAACCTCATTTTATATGCATTCGTCAACCTTTACATTTCTCAATACCTTCCGCCACAGTACCCGCCGTGGTTGCTCAGTGGCTATGGTGTTGGTCTGCTGATTACGAGGTCGCGGGATTGAATTCCGGCCACGCCCGCCGCATTTCAATAGAGGCGAAATGGAAAAACACCCGTGTACTTAGATTTGCGCACATTGAAGAACCCCAGATGGTCGAAATTTCCGGAGCCCTCCACTGCGGCGTGCCTCATAATCAAAAAGTGCTTTTGGCACGCAAAACCCCAGAATTTATTTTTCCTGCCACAGTGACCTATGGTTGCCTTGGGAGCTCATATGTTGACAAGTCCGTTTATTTCTGAGAAATGGCTATTTAAAGAAACATGAATATATTTTATTACACAGTATAACGTCTAACAGAAATGTAATGCACAATACGGTCCCATAATTCGGAACAGTAGTGGGGCAGTCATACTACTACGCTGAGACCTCCTTGATCTAATTAGTTTGAACAAGATTCCAACAACACAGTTTTTGCTCGCTGTCCCATGGCTACGGATTGATTCCGAAATCGAAAAGCGTTGATGCCAATAGAAGCACCCACGGCCTCATGTGAAACACGGTACTGCTTGACGTAGTCTATTTGATACCGCTGTCGTGTGGCAAGGCCTATGAGGGTCAAACTGCACGGCGCCTTAAAGACCAAGTGCGGTAACATGAACTTTCACACGAATAAAGGCAATGCGCATGTGCCTGCAGATCGTTTGGATTCTTAGTCTGAACGGCGGCTTCACGAGATTAGGATTCTGACAAGATGTAGGGAAACCACTTCATGCTAACGTTTCCTCGCTTTACATATTGCCCCAGTGTCGGAAAGTCCAGGGACAGAAGCACTAGTCAGCAAGAGCCCTACAAGAACAGTCTTTTAGTACCACGTGCTGGTGATTCCTTCTTCCTGACACCATCACTACCGCACTACAGGTGTGGGATTTGCCTCCCTTCCATACAAAGTATCGCTCTGGTTTGCAACTCAAGCGTGCGCATGCAGAACACATTAAAACGTAGGTCACTTCGATAGGTACGGCTTCATGTACACCACACGGACCACTTCGTGTAGGTATTGCTTGGGCCTCGAAAAAGTTTCGCCATCATGCAAGACTTCGCAGTTGTTGCTGCTCGGGATTCAGATAACCTTGTATGGTCCAAAGTACTGTCTTAACAGTTTTTGAGAAAGTCGCGGAGGCCGTATTGGCATATGCAAAAGCACTTTCTCTCACGAGGTGTATAGGCGACGGATCTGTGCTGACAACTCTACCGCGTTTCAACCTCCTTTGCTGGGCTGGCTTCTTTGGCATGTCTATTAAACTCCTCAGCATCTGCACGGATTTCGTGATACTCTGGCGGCAGCACAGTATCCAACTTTGTCGCAGCTTTCCTACCATGTATCATGCATTGTGTAACCCGAGTCGTCTACGATAGGGTGGTGTTATATGCAAAGGTTACATACGGCAAAATCGCGTGCTAGTTCTCATGCTCCACATCAACGTACATGCATAGCCTGTCTGCAAGTGTCTTGGTGATGCTCTATGTTAATCCATTTGGCTGGGGATGATAAGCTGTTGTTTTCCATTCAGCTGTGCCGCTGAGCTTGAGAAGCGCGTCTAGAAGTTCAGCCATTAACGCGATACTACTTTAACTAACGGTACTTAATCACTAAGTACTTTAATCACTACCGCTTAGGCATCGTGCTTAAGGACAATGTTGTGATGAAAAAATCGAGCTGCTTGAGCTGCTGTGACCCACCAGGTGGCTCTAAACTCCACATACAGGCTGAGGTAAAAGGTGGCTACAATAATTAACTGGTTGCTGATAGTAGAAATCGGAAATGTTCCAGGAAAATTCACGGCAAATTGACCAAATAGAGTTCCACGCACCTACACCGGATTTAGGAGACAGGCTGGCTTGACGGTTGGAGGTTTGAGTTTTTCCATATCAGGACGAGTGCGTACATAATGTCCAACAATTGCTCGGAGCTTTGGTCAATGGTATTTGCTTCGCTGTCGTGAAAATGTTCAGGTGAAGTTAAAATAACTTGAGGTTGCCCCATCAAATACCCTGTAAGAATTTCATTGGGAAGCAAAGCAGGCAGGGAGCACTCGGAGCAAAGCTCTTATAGAAAACATTGTCATTAAAAAAATGTCGCCAGTGTTCTTCGAACAGTCGCCGCACGTCTATAGCTCGGCCTGCCAAGGAATCAATAACTGGAAGCAGATCTAGGTCCTCGTGCTGCTGCCGTAAAATGATAAATATATCAATGACTCCCAAGAATGCAGATTTTATGTCCTTATCCTCGGTGACAAAGGGCTCATTTGGTGACCGAGAGAGGCAAACGCCATCAGTTTTTTTTCCCTTGATATGTGTACGACGATCATGTCGAACTCGTGAAGCCTGGTCCTCTAGCGTGCCAATCGTCCATATGGCTCTTCCAGGTTAGTCAGTCAACAGACTCGGGGAACAAAAGCACTCGGAAAGTCCAACGACAAATGCACTAGTCAGCAAGAACTGCAACAAGGATGATCTTCCTAACACCACGCGCCATTGATTTATATTATCGATGTGATATAAGGAGATGTTGGCGCACAGTTTAAGGCACGGGCTACTCCTTATCTCTTGAGTGGTTCCGTCATACATCATATAGGGTTCAAGGTTACATATCAAATAATCTATTCACACAAGCACCGGGACTTATCACGCAACGTTTCCACAGGAAGACTGTGACGTAAGGAACACATGGTACATACATACTACAAGGTAAATGTCTCCACACTTACGTAGGTAAAAGTATCAAACGTACAAAAGATACTGTCGCCTAATAACACATTGTCTAGTCAGCGGGTGGTACATACATCGTGTAAATGCAATATCACATACAGTCACAACAGAACAGTCAACATAACATAATTCACAAACAGATGCATATATACAGCGACAATGAAATGAAGGGAACAATGAAAGCGCTAATAACGTCCATCAATGCCGCTGTCTTCAAGAAAAGTCTTTAGTGCTTTTAAAGCGCTCTTCTGCAAGGCCGTAGTTGGCCAGGGGCCCAGAAGTTTCCTTAAACTGAAAGCTTTGCGGTCTAGTTAAATTAGCGTTGATTAAATCGGCATCTCGGTGTGTCGTGATGTGGCCAATCTAGAAGGAGTTGATATATATCTTCGTTTATAAATCCACAAACACATTCGGGGCTTTCCGGTCGGCCAATTCTGTGTAAGAAATGCTTTGTGTAGGCAGTGCCTAGCCTTAATCGATGAATAAGGGTTTCCATACTTCTACCTAACGACAATGAAAATTTGAATTCAATAAATGTATCAATATGGTATAAGTCCAAGCTCTTAGAATTTTGGTCAAACCAAGTGTTTCTAGATATTTTGAAAGACGTCCTTATAATTCAGCGTAATTCATTCTTTGATATAAGGAGCGGAACCGTATCATTTTTAGGTGCGCTTGTCGTGCTACTTCATCGGCTGCTGTGTTGCCAGGAATGTTGCAATGCCCTGGTATCCACTGGAATGCTAATGCATGTTTCGCTTCGCTTGCCTTTGTGAGGTATTTAAGTGTTTCATATATTATAGTGTCACTGAATGTTTTCCCTTTTGTGCTGCAGAGTGATGTTAGAGCCGCCTGTGAATCGCTGAAAATAATCCATTTTTGCGCATCTCTTACTGACAATATAAATTTTATCGCACATAGGATTGCGAACAGTTCAGCCATTGTGGACGAAGTCGCACGATTTAACTTAAATGATTCTTGTTTGTTGAGGTGCGGTATAATGCATGATGAAGTTGAAGAGGTTGCTGTACTAGAGCCGTCTGTAGAGACCTGTGTGTATCCTGAATACTGCGTATATATCTGGTAAAGTGCTAGTTGTTGAGCAGCTTGAATGAACAGCCATGGAGGATATTCGATGAGTTCCAAAATTAATTCCTTGGCAATGTGTGAAGAATTTCTTGAATTTCTATATGAGCATAACTTCTATCTCGTTTCATTATGTCTATAGTCAATGGGTGGTTTTTATGCTGGGTTGGAAGACGGAAATGATGGCGGCATGTTTCTGTAGTTCGCATAACTGGAAGTGGTGATTGGCGAGCCTCAGCTATTAGAACAGAACTAGAAGTCGCTCGTGGAACTCCTAGACATAGGGGTAGTCCTCTAGCTAAAAGTCTTTGAAGTCGCTCTTCTGACGTGTAGGAAAGTCCGTGTAAGATCGGCGCGGAATACGCATTTTTTGTCGTATTCAAGCATTGTAAAGTCAGCATGGACGATACTGATCCGCCCCATGATGTGCCTGCAAGTCAGCGAAGTACAGTCACTATGGCATTGACCTCGTTTTTGAGTTTTTTATGTGGGGGGCCCAGGATAGCTGCCTATCAAGTATTATGCCAAGAAATTGATGCTTTGTGATAATCATTAGAGGGTGTCCTTCCAGATTAAGAGTGAAATTTCTTAACTGCCTCCGAGTGAAGGGCAATACAGCTGTCTTTGCGTGTGATAGTACCATTTCTCTCTCTCTCAAAAATTGGTTGATGATATGTATGCCGTCTTGCAATGCCAACCGAAGTAGTTGAGCATTAGAACCAGATGTCCAAATACACACATCATCTGCATACAGTGAAAACTTTAACTGTGATGGCAGCCTTCATGCTAAATCAGCCATGACGCAGTTAAAAAGAAAGGGGCTGAGAGCGCTTTCCTGTGGTACTCCCTGTTTGAAAACATGTTCAGCACTCTTTCCTTCCCCCGTCTGAACAAATATTTTGCGACCTGATAGAAATTCAGAAATCCATCGCTTGGACGTGCAAGACAGACCAAGTTCCAACATGCTTAGAAGAACATGAATGTGACTAACAGTGTCGAATGCCCTCTTGATGTCTAGGAATACTGCTATAGTAATGTTTCCACTTGCATGCTCGTGCTGCACACAGGTTACTATATATAATATTGCATCCATTGTGCATCTATGTTTTCTAAAACCTACAAAGTAGTTGGACAACACATTCATTTCATCACACCATCATTGGAGTCCCGCGTCAATCATTTTCTCCAGTACTTTGCATAAACAACTTGTCAAACTAACTGGGGGGGAAGGATTCAAGGCACAAGGGCGTCTTACCAGGTTTTAAAATTGATATAATTCGAGCGACTTTCCAAGAGTCAGGTACAGTTTCCTCTATCCGTAAGTTATTATAGATGTCTAAGAGAGCATTTGTACCTGTCGGTACGAGGTTTCTTAGCATATTGTACGTAATGCCGTGCGGCCCATCAGCGGACTTTTGGCGACATGATGCAATCGCACATTGAAGCTCGCTTAATGTGAAAGCACGATCTAATTCAGGATGTTGGGCCCAGTAGCAAGCAGTAATTTTTCGCTTAGCCAACATTACTGAAATATCAAATTCTGCACATTGCGATGAAAAAGGAGGCCTGGAAATAAGCTGACAAAATTTATTTGCAACTATTATTTCACACGTGTCCCCAGCTACAGCGAAATCACGAAGTGGGAAGCTCTGTGTTACAGGTCCGCGTAAAGAACAAGTTACTTGAAAAATTAGTGGGACAGACGTGTGAGGAGACAGCGTGCCGCAGAAATCGCGCCAGCGCCGTTTGCCTAAATTTTGCATTCGTCTGCGCATTACGTTGCGTATTTTCTGAGCGTTTCCGTATGCTTCTAAACTTCCGCTCCGTCGGTAAGCTCCTTCGGATTGGCGGGGGATGGCTCTTAGGTGCTCATACTCTTCGTCAACTGCAGCATAATCTTTTGGAATTGGGACCTTCTTTGTGCATATGTTCATATTATTCTGCGAAAATTCTGTCAATCTTTTCACTGTTGCATGTTGATTAATTTGATCCGTTAGGCGGTACCGAAAAGCTTGCCGGTTGGTTAGTCTGCTGTAACGCTTGATCTCATAGTGCATGCTAGGGTGATTAAGAAGGATGGGAAAATGATGACTTCCGCGCGTTTTCATATCTGTTGTCAATCCCACACCATTCACTAGATCATGTGAACACAGGTTAACATCTATGCAGCTTGAGTAATTATATGCACGAAGGAACGTTGGCGACCCATCGTTTAAAACAGTCAAGTTGCATTTATCTATGGCGCACTCAATAATGTTACCCCGTACATCACAATGATCACTACCCCAGATGATGTGTTCATTGAAGTCGCCACATATAAATACATTAGAATGAGCTATTTTGAAGATATGCACTAGCGCTTCTACTGAAATCCGGTTTGAAGGTTGTAGGTATAGATTAATCACTGTTATACAGAGCTTGCCAAAGGATACTTTACATGTGATGCATTCCGGCAAGTATGAATAACTGGACTGAATTTGATAAGATGGTAGGTCCTTTCTGACGCACCGGAGCACTCTGCTAACAGCACCTTGACGAGAAGTCTTGTACATCACATAATTCTAGAGGCGAAAATCGTCATTGCTTCCCGCCTCTTGAATGCAAAGTATTGGGAAGTTGTATTGCACAAGCAGTTTACGAACGTCAGCACACTTCCTTCGAAGACTGTTGGCATTCCACTGAAATATGGAAACATTTTTGTAACGGTTATTCATGTACTGCCTGCCGCAGTTTCGGCCTGGATTGTTGACACAATAGTGCTTCTAGAGGCAACAAGACTTTCACTTCGGGTAGGTTCTTTGCTTCGGGCAGAGCAGATAGGATTGCCTCAAGAGCTACGAAAAGCATTGGCAAAATCAGTTGTGTCACCGATGCTGTGGTATATTCGCTATTAGCTGGTGCTACTTCTGCAGTAGATGCGTCAGGTGGCTGATACAAATGTGTGCGAATACTGGAACTTTCTTGTGTATTACTTTATGCTTGTTGTCGTCTGGGTTTCCGTAGCACTGATGCATAAGACTGGGCGCTTAACTGTGATCCTCTTGATTGTTCTCTAGAGGAGGGATAGCTTGGTTGTGCTCTTGGCTGTGGTGGTTCCGGTGCCCGCTGAGGTGGGTGATCTGGCACTAGATGAAAAATGTCAAGGTTTGGTGCGGCTTCATTGCGTCGCGGTTGTCTTCCATGAATTAGTTCATGTCGACGCATTTGTGTCGCTGCCTTTTTCTGAGGGCAGCTTGAGAAGAAGGCGGCATGTTTTCCCGCATAGTTTGCACATTTAGGTTGAAGAATGGACTTGCACTGCTTGTGGCCATGATCTTCTGAGCAGATTTCGCATCGACGTGTGCTGCGCCAGGTTTTCGCCATGTGCCAAAATCTCTGGCAATTATAGCAGCGAAGTGCTGGTCCTAGGTAGTCCTCGACAGGGTGACTGGTGAAACCCAAGTAAATTCTTCCCGGAATAGGGCGATCGTCTCTGAAAGTCGGAATTATTGTGTGAAGTGGGTGTGACTTCACTGCTCCACCTTCTTGGCGGGAATACCTTATCTGTCTGCCTGTCGATATAACTCCTGCGTCTTTCAAGAAGTGTAGGAGTTGTTCGTCTGTACACTGCAGAGACACATGTTTTACTTTCCCAACGCTTCGCGTGTATGACTCTGGGATGAAGGGCTTCACTTCCAGGCCGCCTACACTTGAGAACATCAACAGGCGTTTCACCGATGCTAAGGAAGCAACGCTGACACTGAGACTTCCATCCCTCGTCGTCCTGAAAGACTGTACTTTTTCTTTCGCAGCAGAAACTATTTCGGCAGACACTCGGTTTGGATTTACTTGCCAAAAAGTAGTACCTTCACTTGTTGGGCGAAAGACAACCGGAATGCCTTCGGCTCGCTTTTTCTTATACGTGACCAAAGTAAATGGTGCATCTTCACCCATGTCTTCGTCATCACTTGGCTCATAATTCGATGCTGTATCACCGTACTTGCTGTCTTCTAGGCGAGATTTCTTGCTCTCGGTTTCACCGTCAGCCATTATTCCAGAATTCGCTGAAGTTGATTCCGAGTTGTGGAGAACCAAACATGCCGGCTTTATGAAGCTTTGTGACGCTTGCAAGGCCCCAGGCTTTTCATTACGGCCCGTAGCATGATTCATATGGCTCATTACGTTTGGACGAGCATAAGGCTCGGGACGATGTTCTCGGCTTCCCACAACCGTAGCAGCAGGGTAATAGCCAAGTCCTCAAAAAAGAAATGACGTACCTGTAAGGCGCCTGGCTCGTTTAATCTTCACCCAACGTCTTGCTAATCTATCGTCGTCAATGGTAACCGTAAATGTCCAAAAAACCAGAAAACTCAGAGCACCACATAAAAACAGCGACCGAACAGATACACTTCTTCTCCTTCTCGGGCGCCATTCACTTCTTTATCTTCCTCACTCTTTTTTTTGCATGTCGATACGTCATGTTATCGCAAAACCCCCTGCCACACTACATACGGGGTAATATAAAAATAAGCAGAGGCATGGACTGCGTCAGGAACATGTTTATTGCTCTACTTGGAATCGATATTCATTTTATTCCTTGTCTTTGATGTGCTGATCCTGTACGCCTACGCCAGATTAGAACGATGATAGCTTTACTACCCCAGGTGCAAACCCAGATGACGCCTCGTTCTGCTAATCTCCGCTTTAAGCTAAGCCGAGGTCAAACTGGGACTCAGCTCGCCCATGCCGGAGGCTGCTGCGTACGCCGCATGGGCGCCCATATCTTGAAAGCGATCTGCGATGGGTACAAAGTCCGCCGAGTGCGTCTTGTTCCATGGGCGCTGTGCTTTCGACGGTTAGCTCGCGTTGAAGCAAGACGCAGCATGAATATGAGTTTGCTCTGCCGACGCTCCTGCCGCACCGACTAGCGTCTGTGTCATTTCCCAGCGCAACCAAAACCGTGCTACCTCTCGACAAACTTGGTTTAACCGCGTTCAGCTACGGCGATTTTGAAGCGAAAAGCTTCACTACGCTAGTCAACACCGCGCTTCGCGCGAGCCGGCGTATGTCGGAATTCGATCCGTAAGCGTGTTCGGAGTCGGAATTGGCTCCGTAAGCGTGTTCGGAGTCGGCGCAGGTGGCCACGGCCGCGCGCTATGCGTCATCGTTTGACGCTCGCCTCAAGCGCGTGTTTATCGCGGAGGCCGACTATATAACCGCTTTCCAGAGAATAGGCGTGCGCATTCAACATAGAAAGAGAAGAGAGTGATACTACCGATACAGAGAGCTGTGTTTATGGCTGTACAGAAATTGCAAGACAAAGTGCCCTACAATGATGAATAAGGAAGTTTAATATTCCGGCATAATTTATGGTATATATCATTGATAAGCTATTTGCATAACTACACAAGGAACACGTATAGCATAACCATAGGCTAACCAAAGCATATCCATAAGTGAAACCGTAGGCATAACCATAGGCTAAATCATAAAACATAACCATAAGTTAAACCCTAAGCATATTTATAGGCTAAATTATAAAGCATAACCATCAGCTAAACCATAAGCATAACCATACGTTAAATCATAAAGCATAACCATGAGCTAAACCATAAGCATCACCGAACCTTTTCACTTCGAGATATCCAAGCTTAACCTTATATAAGCCCCAGCCAATTTTCTTGTAAATGTTTTCACCTGGGGTGGGTCACTCCAATAAATCTGTTCTAAGTGTAGTGCCCATGGTGTCATACCCTGGGATCTATGTGATTGTTTTACAGAGTAAGCTGTTATGGCCTCATTCCAATAGCCGTTTCGGTTTGCGATGGTCTCCGCCGCCACCGGTGACAGGTCTCCATCGTAGCTATTCCGGGAAGGAGAAAAAAGATAACTCCTTCCCGGCGAAATCGAACCCGGGCACGCTGCGTGCGAATAAGCTATTCTACCACTAAGCCACGCCACTGCTTGCTAACTTGCACTGGAAAAATAGCCCATAATTGCGTCCTAACGCGCGAGGAGAGGTAGAGACAATGGGACATTTTTTGAGTATTTGAAATGAGAAGACTCACCAGTGGGATCCTTAGTCCGGGATCACACTGAGGTGAGCCGCGGTCTTCGTCCGTTTAACGAGGGCCTCTTGGGTCTTCGTATCCGAGCTAGACAGAGCTGCCTCCCACCTTTCATTGTTGGGTTGTGTCCTGTGTTGCCTGGATGGGTTGTGTTGGCATTCCTATACCATGTGGTACAGGGTGGTTGTTTATCGCCGAACCTGCATTGTGGTGTTTGTGTGTCATGATTTATCTTACATGGTATGTATGGGTTGGGATAGGAGTATGTTTGTGGGCGACGCCGCGCTACCTGGGATTCCTTACTGGGTGGGTCGCGAGGGCGAAATTTTTGGAATACCCGCGATATGACAGGTGCGCCGGCTGGCGACCGTACGTGCTCAGCTTGCATTGCACTCGCATATTACAACACTAGGTGGTATGCCATTTATTAGGTGCACAGGTAGCCGTACAAGGTAGAGAAGGTTAGAGGAAGGAAAAAAATGCTTAAGGAGATGTATTAAAAAATGCCAGAAAAAATATAAAGTGTACATGTCTAAACCAAGCTGGCTAGGGGACGAATTCAACGTCACGTTTCAAAGAGGATGCCAGTAAACCTTCATCATTATCATCAATATCTTCATTAACATCGTATCATGCCACTTGTGATGTGAAATGCGCGCCGCGTAGCGTCTATATATGCGCCGTTTGCATTACAGTTGCGTGTTACTACACGAGGTGGCGCACCATGTAGCAATTGCATACGTAACAGTACGAGGTGAATAGAGAAGTCTTGAGGAAGAAAAAGACGATTATGGAGATGAATAAATATCGCCGTAATGAAAACATGTGTGGCACACCTGAATAAATCAAACCGGCTGCGTGACTGCTTGTCGCCGTTTTGTTTCACAAGGGATACCAGCAAATCCAAATAATCATCATCTCCAATACAGTCGTAGCGTGCCACTTGTCACGCGATATTAGATGCGCGCTTCGTAGCGCTGTAATGTGCACACTTTTTATTGCACTTGCATATTATTAGACTAGCTGGCGCGCCATGTAGCGAATGTATACAAGGTAGATAGAGAAGGTTTTAGGACGATAAAGTAGATTAAGGAGATGCATACAAAATGCTAGAATGAAATCGATTAGCTAGGTGACTGTTTCTTACTGTCGCGTTTGAAAGGGTATTCCAATAAACCTTCATAATCATCGTCATCATCATCACTACCGTCGTTTGGGGCCATTTGACACGTGATGTGAAATTGAGCACCCCATATCGCCGACGCGTGCAAACACTGCAATTGAGTTGCGCTATCTTCCGCCAGGTGTACCGACATGTACGAGTTACGTATACCAGTTGCATGCTGCGTTTAGCAGCACCTGGTTAACTCAAGCATGCTAGGCGACTATTTGTCACCACAGCACTTTCACGGAGATGTAAACAAACAATCATTATCATCGTCAACCTCAGTATCATATCGTGCCACTGGTCACGGGATGGGAAATATGCGTAAGGCAGTCTGGTTACCTGTGTATGCTCTTCGGTACGCGTTATGGCACCTCCTCGCAAAGTACAAAGCACTAACGAGGAAACGAATCGTAGATACTTTCGCGGCTTCAATCAGGCAACGTCGGCCTCAGACGACCGCTGTGCAGAGAGCAGTGCGAGTCGCACCTTGCCGTCGATGCAGAGCGAACAGTTCAGATCCTTCTCATAAAAAAGACGCGAAGAGACTTCGCCGCGAAGACCCTGCAGTGCGCGGCGCCGAAAATGGAGTTCGGTAAAGCCCCTCCTCCTGCTTACGCGCGTGTGCCGCGCAGGCCTGCGACTTTTTCTTGAGCTGCATTGGCTTCACCAAATAGTTTTCGAAGCCAGGTTCAGGATACTTCTTTTAAAGATCTTTGAAAAAGAAGTACGGAACTGCGGCAAAGCATGCCAGCGCCCGCTTCAGAAAGCGAACATGAATGGGCGTTATACGTATGAAACATGAGGCCTGAACATATCATCATCCCCTATACCAGTAACTTCTACGTTAGCTCTAGAGATTGAAAGCCCGCCAGTGCGCTGAACAAAATAGTGATATCGCACGAGTAAAACGGGTCAAGAGCACAGGTAGCCAAAATGGTAGAACAAAGGTAGTTCAAATCGAGAGGAACTACTACGCCGATTCCAATTTGCTAAAAGACACCCGATACCGAGGCAATGCGAAACCCAATATAGAGGTAATTCCTTTATAATTTGGATTTGCCATTCTGTTCTAAAACCAAAAAATGCTGCTTGTCAAAACACAAAAATCTTTGACTGTAACGGAGAACAATGGATGAATGCTGCTACGAAAACCGCGAGAACACGCTTCAAAAATCTGAAAAGAGAGATGATGTACGTAAAACAAAAGCACTCCTCTTTCGCTTTCCTCCTGAAAGGAGAACGCAAATCCGACCATTTATCATACCTTTTCTGAAGAAAAGGGGATTTCTCAGTCGATCGAAAACTTCGCATAGCACAGCTGCACAGAGATATGGGCGCATAGAGAAAGGAACTCGTCTCTGATACGAATAAGGAGTGTCCATGTTGGCATTACTTTGTTTCATACGCGTTGCTCATTGTTACGCAAGTCGTGAACGCTTTACATGTACTGCACCCCTTTTCTTTCTCCACTTCTTGCTGCGCAAGACCATTTGAATATATAATAATAATAATAATAATAATAATAATAATAATAAGCCTGGGTACGCCTACTGCAGGGCAAAGACCTCTCCCATACTGCTCTAACTACCCCAGTCATGTACTAATTGTGGCCATGTTGTCCCTGCAAACTTCTTAATCTCAGCCGCCCACCTAACTTTCTGCCCTCACTGCTACGCTTCCCTTCCCTTGGAATCCATTCCGTAACCCTTAGTGACCATCGCTTATCTTCCCTCCTCATTAGATGTCCTGCCCATGCCCATTTCTTTCTCCTTATTTCAACTAAGATGTCATTAACTCGCGTTTGTTCCCTCACCCAATCTGCGCTTTTCTTATCCCTTAACATTACACCCATCCTTCTCCCTTACATAGCTCGTTGCGTCGTCCTCAATTTAAGTAGAACCCTTTTCGTAAGCCTCCAGGTTTCCTCCCCGTAAGTGAGTACTGGTAAGACACAGCTGTTACACATTTTCTTTTGCAGGATAATGGCAACCTGATGTTCATCATCTGAGAATGCCTGCCAAACGCACTCCAGCCCATTCTTATTCTTCTGATTATTTCAGTCTCATGATCTGGATCCGCGGTCACTACCGGCTTTAAGTAGGTGTATTTCCTTACCACTTCGAGTGCCTCACTACCTATCGTAAACTGCTGTTCTCTTCCGCGACTGTTAAACATTACAATACTTTTCTGCAGAATAATTTTTAGACCCACCCTTCTGCTTTGCCTCTCCAGGTCAATGAGCATGCCTCGTAATTTGTCCCCTGAGTTACTAAGCAAGGCAATATTATCAGCGAATCGCAAGTTACTAAGGTATTCTCGATTAACTCTTATCCTAAATTCTTCCCTATCCAGGTCTATGAATACCTCCTGTAAACATGCTGGTAATAGCATTGGAGAGAACGTATCTCCCTGCCTGACGCCTTTCTTTATTGGGATTTTGTTGCTTTTCTTATGGAGGACTACGGTGGCTGTGGAGCCGCTATAGATATCTTTCACTATTCTTATATACGGCTCGTCTGCACCCTTATTCTGTAATGCCTAATATACAAATCAGTCACCTGAAAATTTTTGGATATTTTTTTTTATCATGGCGTGCTGGCGGCACAGCATTTTTTTCCTCGACGACTAACTTTCACGCAATGGCGTCCATTTGTGCACTTCCAAAACCGAAAATGCCTTTTTGCACATGAGAAAGAGAGTCAGTCAGTCAGTCAAGAACTTCAGTGTGGTCCTGAGGAGTTTTAAACCGTTAGAGTTGCCATGCGGGGAGCTCCTCGGGCCGAAACCGTAGGCGACGCCCAAGTCGGGACGGGAACGTGGTGGCGCTCCGACAGTTCTTGGGCCCTCTGGACAGCCTTTGAGCTGGAGTTTGAGGTCCGGGCTTTTGAGGGCTTCTTCTCATTCGGTCTCACTGGAGAGAGGGCCCTTTGGTAACGCGGCACATTGCCATAGCATGTGCGAGAGTGAGCAATAGAGTTCTTGGCAGTCTGGGCAATTTGCCGGGATGTCTGAGTTAAAGTGACTCAGTAGGCCTCGTGACGGATACGAGTCCGCTTGTAGCATTCGAAACGCGGCCGCCTGTGCGCGTTCGAGTTTGGAGTGCGGGAACGGGTATTTCATTCTGCCTTTTCGATAGTGTGAGGTGATTTCTTGATAAGTGAGTAGCGGGTCATTAAACTGAATGTCCAGCCCCTCAGAGGCCGTGGGACCGTCGCGGCGGGCAAGTTCTCGCGCACGGTCGTGGGCCGTTTCATTGAGGTTTGGTTTTCTCGGGTGAATGTCTTTCTCCATGTGAGCGCGGAACCAGGAGAGGCGTCGTTTGCTCTCCTTTGAGCTCGCTAGTAGTATGTGCGCTACTTCTTTACATACGTTGCCGCTTTCAGGCCCGAATCGCGGCCCGCGAGTCACTGAGGACATGGGTAAATGTGGGGTCTGCCATGGCGGTGGCTACGGCTATCTGTTCTGCTTTAGCGCTGCTGGTCGTTTTAACCGATGCGGATGATCGTAAGGTTCCGTTACCGTCCACGACTGTTATCGCGAAAGTGGATGTGTTGCCGTACTGGGCCGCGTCCACAAATGCGGTGGCTTCCCGATCCGTGTCGGTGCGGTCGAGAATCGCGTGGGCGCGGGCCCGGCGCCTGCCCACGTTGTGTTGTGGGTGGACGTTTCTGGGAAATGGTGAGACTTTGTAGATGTCTCTAATTTTGCTCGGTAGGGTAATCGCGCGCTCGAGGTAGGGAGATGGGGAGATATTAGCTTCGTTTAGGATTAGTCTACCGGCTTTGCACGAGGATAGGCGTAGTATTTTCGCCATAGTCTGAGGCTCGATCACTTCGTCGATGTTGTTGTGCATGCCTAGCTGGTCAACCTTTGCTGTACTTGCTCTTTGAGGAATGCCCAAGATCTGTTTGATGCTCTTGCGAATGAGTGTGTTTAGTTTCGTCTTTTCTATTTTTGCCCAGTTGTGGGCAGAGGCGACGTAATTAATGTGGCTCATAAGGAATGCGTGGTATACGCACAAAAGCTTATCTTCGCAGAGACCCTTCCTGCGCCCCGATACTCTGTGGGTGAGTCTGATCATGTTTTCGGTTTTGGCGGTTAAATGTTTGATCGTGTGTCCGTAGCATCCGGTGGCTTCGATTAGGAGCCCAAGAAAGCGTATGTGGCCGACTCGCCGAATCTGTTGTCCGTCCCTTGTGTGTAGTGCGATCGGAAATTCGTCTAGAGGTGTTAGGTAGCGGACTCCTTGACAAGACTTGCGAAATAGTAAGAGTTCCGATTTCTTGGAGGATAATTTCATTCCTGTGTCTAGTAGGTAAACTTCCGTGGCATCTAGGGCAGACTGTAATGGCTGCTCCATGTCTGCCATGGAGCCTCCCGGGCTCCAAATAGTGATGTCATCTGCGTATAAACCACAGTTTACGTTCGGGATGTCTCGTAGTTTGACTGCGAGACCCTTCACCACTATGTTAAATAGTAATGGAGGGATGACTGATCCTTTAGGTGTTCCGACGGGGCCCAGCGTGTAAGGGTCCGACTTAAGTTCTAAGACTCGCAGTCGGGCTTCTCTGTCTTTTATATCTGGCCGAGGCCGAGGCCTGCCACAGACTCCAGTACGAAGCGGTGCGAGACGGTATCGAATGCTTTCGTGAGATCGAGGGCGAGGATTACTCGAACGTCTCTTGTTTTAACGTCGAAGATCTGTCTCTAGGTGTAACATCACACATTGAGTGGATAGGTGGGGTCGAAACCCTACCATGTTGTATGGGAGGAGTTCGTGTTCCTCAATGTAGCGTGACACTCGGTTGTGAATGACGTGCTCCGCTACTTTACCCACGCATGAACTAGGAGAGGTGGGTTGTAAATTGTCCAGGTTAAGGGGTTTGCCGGGTTTGGGAATGGGGACCACCGTGGCAGTGCGCCATCGCTTTGGTACCTCTCCTGTTTACAACACGTGGTTGATGTCTTTCGTGAGTAATGTGAATTGGTCGTCTCTCAGTGAATCGCCTTTCCGTCAATCGGTCGTCTAAGTTACGTAGCATTCGGTTGGTTACCCCGTCGGGTCCTGAGGCCGACCTACTCTTTAGGTTGTGTAGCGCCTCTCGGACTTCTGCTTCCGTGAAGGCAGCGTCTAGTTCGGGAGTGGATTCACACTTTATGATCGGGTAATCGTTGGGGTGAGCATCGCCTAACGGAAGGTATCTTTTGGCAATTTCTTCCACGAAAGACTCCTCCGTTCCCCCTTTCTCTTTATGTTAGTGTAGAAGTCGGTCTAGCGCGTGGCTTTGATTACCTTTCGTTTGGCTGTCGTCTAACATGCGTTTCAGGAGGTTCCACTTACCTCCTGTCCGCATGCGACCGTCAACCGCTGAACAGAGTTCGTGCCATTGGAGTCTTGTGAGTTCCGTACAGTATTGGTCGATGTCTTGGTTGAGGATCGCGATGCGTTTGCGCAGGCGTCAGTTTATACGTTGCTTTATCCATCGCGCAAGTATCGAGGCCTTGGCCTCGAGTAAGTGCGCGAGGTGAGGGTCAACCCTTGGGACTTCCAGTTCCGTTTGTATGGTTTTCGTGGCTCTAGTTACGTCGCCCTTTATCGCAGAGATGAGTTCTGCGAAGGGGTCGTACGTGTTCGTGTCTTGCTTCCGTAACTTACGGAAGGTATCCCAGTCTGTGAGGGTGAAAGATCGGGGTGGGGCGGTCGTGTTTGGTATTTTTGTGCGTATGACGAAGTGATCGCTGCCCAGGTTCTCTTGCGTGTTTGTCCAGGTGTAGATCGCTACATTTCGGAGTAACGTGAGGTCCGGCGTAGTATCGCGTCGTGTCGACGTACCCAATCTGGTGGGGCACCTGTGGTCCCTCACCAGGGTGAGGGACAGGTCTATTGCGCGCGAGAGGTTGTTACCGCTAGGCTTGATTGTGGGGTAGCCCCACGACGGGTGGGGAGCATTGAAGTCACCTGCGATAATGAGCGGTGAGTTTCGTGCCAATGATGTGACTTTAGTAAGGATCGCGTGGAAGGATTGTTTGTAATGGGCGGGAGAGCTGTAGACGTTTAGTACAAAAATGCTTTGTTTTAAGAGTAGGTTAGGTACAAGCTCGATTAGGATTGCCTCGATGCGATGGTTTTTCGGTAGGACGTCATGAACGACGTGCGCGAATTTTCTATTAACGAGCGTGGCGATGCCTCTCCTGTTGTCCCCTCCTCTTTGGGAGACGGGGCTGTACCCTGCGAGCGTGAGGGTTTCGCATAGAGTTTCTTGTAATAGTATTACGTGCGGCTTTCTGGTTTGAATTTTGAGGTACTGTTGCAGCGAGGATTTGCGTTTCGCGTAGCTAGCGCAATTCCACTGCCAAATTTCTAAGGTATCCCGTGTCGTGTTAGCCATGATGGTTTTGCGGGGGATTTATTGGTGGTGAAGGGTGCGTCGTCGTGTCCGTCTGTTGTGGCTGACTAGCTTTGTTTTTAATTTTTATGGCGACTTTGTTTTCGACCACCTCTACACGGTTTGCTAGGGTACGAATACTTTCTAGGTTCTCTCGCGCAAGGCGCAGAATTTCGCCTAGGGTGTCTTTCGGTGCGTGACTCTCTTCTTCCGTCTCTGGGAGCGGAGGGGGTTTGCGTTTGGCTGTGCTTACTTTTACGTTTGTCTCTTGAGGTGGTGCTTGCTTGGGAGCTTTGAGGCTTTGAATCTGCTGTTTCGCGTCATTAAGGTGCTCTGTAAGCACTTGTATGGTGGCTCGGAGACCCGCAAGTTCCTGTCGTAGTGCTGTTACTATCTCGCTCTCATGCTCGGGCGATGAAGACCGCGTTACCTGTCGGGTAGATGAGGCGTCCCGTTGCTGCTACTGGTGTTGTTTCCCTCGTACTCGGTCGGCCCACGTCAGTTCTGTGCGGCCGGATGTAGGATGTAGGGTGCCCCCTGGAGCGGGAGTGGCTGCTGCGTCGGCCCCTTGAGCGGGAGCGGCTGCTGCGGAGGGCGCTGCGGCGCTCGGGTGTCGGCGTGACCGAGCGACTCCTTGTGGTCGCTACGGAAATTCCCGAGGTGGCGCTCGAATCGCTGTGACTGGCGCCACTCGGTCCTCGGGAGCGGCTGTGGCCGCGTTGGTTGCGTCTGCGGCGGCGTCTCTGTCGCGCGATGTAAGGGACTTGAAACTTGCGTTTGCAGTCCTTGTCGGCGGTGGGGTGTGGTCCGCCGCACAGGGTGGAGTGAGGAGTACACTGGTGATCTTCTGGTGGCGTTTTGAGGCCACACTTCCGGCACCACGTGGTGTTGGGGTAAGGGTATGCATACATCCGCGCGGTGACCGATGTTGTCAAAGTTGTAGCAAACTTCCGTGTGTCTGCGAAAGAGCATGCATCGAACAATGCTTGCTCCGCAGTAGATGTAACTTGGTACTTGCATTCCTTGGAAAAGGACTGTCAAGGCTGTGGTGTTCTTTATTCTCTTCACCTCCAATGCATTGGGGTTGTGTTTCGTGACGATCAGTTTTCGGAGATGGGAGTCGGTCAGCTCGAGGTCAATATGCCTCGGACTACGCCTTTGCAGGTGTTATCGGGTGGGGCCAGGTATACTGCGACCCGATACGTGGTATCTTTCATGCGAATCTGTTGCACCGTGGCGTATGCTCTTGCATTACGTTCGCTGGGGGAGCAGATGATGAAGATATTCTGAGGTACGTTGGGGCAGATGGAGTCTTCCGTGAGGTCTTGAGGAGCCAGGGCTGCCGCCATTGCGAGGGCTTGCTCAACCTGCACTCGTGTGGGTTTGGCCACGTTGAGACCGTTTCGGGGTCTCACGATGATACGGAATGTGTCCCCCGGTAGCTGAGGTTGTCTCGAGGTAGCGACGAGGCGCTGGTATGCGCTGTTCGGTCCGGCGGTGCGATCGCCGTCCCTTCGTCTGCCACGTGTACTTGACGAACTTGGTCCTTGAGGTCGACTGGCCTTGCCTTTGCGGGGTTTGCGGTTATATGCCGTTATCCAGCCCGGGTCATTCGCGTCTTCCGGCGATATCGTCTCACCGGTGACAATTTCCATGGCGGTAATGAGTGACTTACGGTGTTAGGCCTAGGCCTGCCCGCCTTTGTACGCCGAGGTTCCAAATTCGAACGCAGAATTTGTTGTGAAAGAGTCCACCCACCGAAAAAAAACTAGTATCCCCGGAATCCGTTTAACTTGCTGCTTTCGCTGGTACGCAATTCACGTCGATTTGGTGTGAATAACCTCGTGAAATCGTTGATGACATCGGGAGCCGATGTTTTCGCGTCCGCACTAGTCGGCGCCCCACCACATCCCTCCGAGAAAGACAGAAATAACATTTATTAATACCAAAGGGACCAAAGCCCGACTCCGGACCTTCTGTTGGCTCATATCTCCTGGCCCAGCACGTTGTTGAAGTGCTGCACAAGAAGCGGAAACGTTTGCGCAATGTTTGCAAGATTGATTTTAGCAAATAAAAGAAAATGTGGGTGGGAACGGCTTCATATGGTTGTGGCGTGGGTTTTGTGGAACGAAAAACAGCGCAATCTCACGTGACAAAGAACGCAGCGGCAATTTAACGTTCGTTGATGTTCTCGATAGTTCAATTTGATAGAGTCTCTTTGGAAGCGAAAATTTAAAAAAAAATGTCGCAATCCTTTCCCATATTGAATACCGTCCACATTGAAGGTTATTGTTTATTTGATTCATTCATTTTATTTACTAATTTATTTATTTATTGTTCATTCGGAGTCAACTAGCAGAAGTGTTGAGCGATTCAGTGTAAAACTGGCTGGCTGCTCGTACCGAAACCCACAAACCTTGATTTATTTCCCGAGTAGCGCGTCCATTTGAGGGGATCGAAATTTCTCTGAAACGTTCTCGCAAATCTCTTTTTTTTCACAAAAATGAAGAAAAGTGATAAAAACACCAAGGTTTCTTTTATCAGGTACATTTATACGAATAGTACGCAGAAAAAATCATACAGCCATTAGCAGCGCAGTTTTGACAGTATTGATTTTCTCATTTTTAATCATGAACATTTACATGATTTCCCATATTACGCAGCTGTAGCTTCAAAAGAAATATGAAGAAAGGGAGGAAAGGGCGTGGTCACTAGAAAGTTTTACAATAAGGCGCCTCCCCTCCTCCGCCGCTTCTTTGTAGTTTACCCGAACACTTCTGCACTTGAACCTGTACAGACCAAAAAAATTGTTACAGCAATGGTTGCCTCATCGCTATATACTACGTACAACAAGGATTCAGGAATGCAGCGCAATGGGTACATTTATTTCCGTGGCAGAGAAGCTCCAGGATACGTAGCCAAAGAACACTAGTGCATGTTGAAGGCTTCTAAATGGGGGAGGCAAAGCAAGGCCTATATGAAGGTGCGGAGTGCAGGAGAGCAAACATTGTGATTCTAAATGCTTATAACATTTTAATCGGGTGTGCCTATACAGTAGCACAAAAAGCTTTTTAGACTACTCGGAAAGTACTGCTCATAGATTTACTTTGGCGAATTTACCTGTGTACCATTATGGAAGAACTTCTTTGTCCTGCAAATGTTGTCAAGGAATTACTCGTCGACGCAGCCACAAAACCCTTTCTTGGAATTGAAACTTTCATTCAGCCATGAAGTCGAAGCACACGAAGACATTTTCTTGAAGCAGTCGCCCGATAAAACTCTGAATAAGCGAATGCGCATTGGAACCACAGCACACGTGCCTACGGCAATTTAGCCGATGGGAGATGTTGCAGTTGGTTATGTCGATTTATATGTTTGCCCAAAAGTACGTTTTGTGCGCCACTAAGCAGTTCATGTACGCAAGGTGTTAGGCTCGCATTTGTATCGCAGTCTTAATGTGGCTTCTAAAAATGCGAGTCTAAACATAAAATTCCTGTTTCGTAATAAGACTGAATAGCGGTTCGGGTGGTTATCAATTATTATAGGAAGTAAATCCACTCCTAAACTGCGACAGAGAATAACAAACATTCGACAACCAAGGTACCAGTTTATTGTTTTCTTTTTTTGATTTCCTTCTGGTACTGAGCTAAATTGTGCAACTTTTACGCCAAGCATGTTGTCCCACAAAAATACTCTTAGTAAAGGAACACCTACTTTCCAAGCAGATAAGTGCCTTCGTAAGCGACAAAACACAACCTGAGTGCCTTTCATTTACATGCGTACCAGGACAACCGCAGTTCCGTGATCACCGTTTTTTTTACCTTTTTACTTCATTTTAGCTAAACCTTTTTTGATGACCTGGGAAAAGAGCTCAAAGCTATGGGAGTATACAGCCTTTCCGTTCGGTGGGTGCCTCAGCCAATGTTAAGAGCTAAAAGCTTTTCGATGTTGCCGCCTCCTTTTGAAACATCAACTTTCTTGAGGTCCAAACTTCGTTGCGAGATCCGGTAGTTCTCGGTGGCTTGATGTGTTTGCAGTCTCTGGATCACACAGGCACCTTGAGAAATTCGCGCTCTTGGCAGACAGCAGTAGAAGCTAAACGTGCGGTGTTTAAATGCTTTACAGATTGCAGTGCCGGCTGACGCTAACTTACTGATAAGTGGCGCCAACCATTAGGACGCAATTTCGAACAAAATATTTTTTTCACAGATAACTTCTGCAAGCGTTCCCAATATACGAGTGTCACAGAACCAGTCTACCTACATATCGCAAGCAGTACTGCTGGATATTCAGTTTCAAAATTCCTTTAGATTTAGTCGGTGCTTGCATCATATGCAGTTTTCCCAGTTTTGCTGTAGGCAGCTCGTTGCGTTGATCCCCACGTTTACGCACTGCGGATATACAGCTATAAACTCATGTGTTGATTTCCTGCCAGCTTATTGAACAGGGTGGCTTGCAAAGAGCGTAACCTTTTTCTTTTCTTTTTATTGCAAACATCACTTATCACCATGGAAATATGCCGATCATACGCGTTTTCTGCTCGTCTTAGCCGGCCTCCGCTGCATCTGCTTATAATTCTGGCAACGCGTGACGCCTGCGGCGCATGACAATGACTAGGGGCCCTGTGACGTAAAATTCTTCTGATATGTTTTTATCCCAATCTCCTGACCTCAAGTTTACGTAACTGCCGACGTAAGCATCAGACCGTGACCAGCAGCGCTGTTTGAACATCCTAATCAAAACATATACACTCTAAGGCAAAAATAACCAATATTTAAGTAAGGGAACCCGATGTGCAACCATAGTTACCAGTTTGTGCACTGAGGAGCAACGCCACAGAGGTACGTGCGCTGTGTAAACCTGGAGGACTAAGCCGTGCACCACGCTTGGGGTGGCGCTGGTTCACTGGAAGAACGCTGATGATGAGCCACACGTTCCAGACGGCTACCATACGCTTCACAATCTCAGAACTGTGAGGAATATCGCTGCGGCCTCTTAAAACAGAAGTGGTTGAGCGTGTGACGCTGCTATAGTGTCTGCACGCGACATAGCATCTGCAACTGTATCTAAAACACTTCCGATATTTATGTTTATTATTTCAAACTGCGAACAAGCACAGCCATGAGGTCAATCATTACGTGTTTCATGGGGTGCATTGCATTTTTCCCTCTCATTAGTAGCCTCATTGCAACCACATCCCACATTATTTTCATTTCGTCAAACATACGTTTCACCTTCGGCGCCCCATCTTTGGCCTTTATATTGCGATAGCAACTATAAGACTTTCCAGGGGCATCCTTGCCGTCGCAGTGACCTTCCGTATAAATTCCAAAAGCGAAAACACCGAAGGCTCACGTATGCTGTATGTGCGAGCGAAAGCACGCGAGGAAAGTCAGCGATGGCGGCTCAATCAGACGCGCGCGTAGGAGAAATCGGCGAGCAAACGCGCCGTCTTCCGTCGTGCGAAATGCCGTGGGGGGATGGGAGGGAGGAAGGAGGGTGGCGTTGTTCTCCGGCAGCAACTGTGCGTTTCGCGACGAGGCGCAAGGGAAACGAACGATCGCGGATCGATCTCGCGCGCCGTATATAGAGGAACGCGGGGAGAAAGCGCTGGAGTGAGGGAAAAAGGTAGGGGGGGGGGGGGGGGCGTGGACCTTCGACTTCGCCAACAAGTGTGTACTTTGCATGGTCGCCCCATCGTGACAGGGATCTGTAGTCCGCTCAGACCTTTGTCGGCGCTGCATTCTCGCCTCTTGCGTTGCAGCGATAGACCGCACGAAGGTCACTTCCCTTGCCATTGTGCTGCCTTTGCTCCCACCAGCGTCCAGCATATTGCAGAGCGTGTCTGCACTCGTCGAGTGTGCTGTATTCATGTTTGCTCGTACAAGCTGACACCATGCCTTTTAGGTGAGTAAGCGAATGTTTCCAAGTTTATACGGCTGGTAAAATTACTATCCTTACTTCGTGTAGCTGTGTACTACTTTAAAATCGCTATCGATGCTTCGTTTTTCAGGCGAAACTACGTTTTTTTTACTATCAGTAATTCCTTTTGAAAAATCCTCATTCTTGCAGATCTTTTTGCGACGGAACTTAAAGCAGTATATCTGTTTTATCGGTGGAATCAGAAATCCTGATGATCATGTCACACTTTTTTCTGATCTCGCTGCTTTCCTAAGCAATGAGTCCGTTCAAATGGATCGATGTTAAGCTCCAGAAAAGCAGTAGACGCAGCATCGCTGACCGTCTCTTGTTATACCTCTTCTTTTTTGTGCGCATATTCTTGTATGCATTACATTATGAGAGTATTGCGTCGAGAATGGATTTCTATATCATCGGCTCTTTTAAGGAGGGCAATCCTGTCAGTGTTCGCTTGACTGTCCGTGTCATCAACTCTTTTACTAAAGGTTACCATTTGTGATTCAGTTTCACCGGCAAAATTCTCGAGTTTAGCAAGCCTGCTTCGCATTTGAACAAAACGTTGCAATCTTTCCGCTATTTTTGGATATCTTCCTTCTACACGAGCCTCGAAGAATCCTTTGTTTTGTTCAAATTTTAGTTATTTTCACCAAAGCTGTGTTCTGGGTTTCAAGCATTTCTTTAAACATTTACTCAGTAAGGATACCGTTTACTTCAACGTGTCCGGAGCGTGTCACCATCTGTCCCTCTAAGGCGAAGCATTCACATATGCAACACAAAAGAGCCCGTGGACACGACAACAAAATTAGGCACGGAGAATTGCTGAAAATATCATACTATCGGTCAGCAACCTGCGCAAGGCAGAGGAATATAAGTGACACTGCCACGTTGGGGTTGTCGATTCCACTGATGATGGCTGAAGCGAGTATCCCTTTTAAAGCCGAAAGGCTTGCAGGTCCCAGATGACCAGATTACGTCACTGTTGGGGAGCAAGGTGCGCTGAAGACATGCTCCAAATGTGGCAGCCGCTGCTTCACGGTATCGCTGAAAGATGCTTTCAAGGCGCACACCAGCATAATCAGGGATGATGCGAGCTAGCAGCATGCGTATCGCGTGGACCTTGTAGAGGGACCGGCCCGGAAGAGCCCAGACAAACACTGCACAAATAAGGGGGAGGTCGGTGACATTGCCTCGGCAGAGTGGCAGTGTCCTGACGTGAAATTCATTAGGCTACAAGTATCTAGCTAGAATGATACGACAACCTAGCCTCGCCTCTCACTTTGTGTGGTCAAACAGACCGACGTGACATGCGCGTATCAACGTAAAGCGCAAGTGCTCATATTTAAGTAGGCAATTCATAATGTCCCGGCGTTATAACTGCGTGGAAAGCAGTGCTATTGTTCCGTGTGCGTGAATGATTTATCAATCAACAGTAACAAAAAACAAAGAAAAGAAAAACAGGAAGAAACATAACCAATCAGCAGAAGTAAGAAAAGCTGGTGAGAACAATCCCGTATAATAATTAAACTTCACAGTGGTAGCTAGCTCAGTTATCCTTATCCGAACGTGTCTCATATGTAAAGAGCGCCCTAAGCATATAGTATGGCACCGCCACATTGATGTTCTCTCACTAGCGATTTTTAACGTTATAAAGTTTGATTACATCTGTCCGAGGCAAAATTAAGCAAAATTTTTATTGTACTCAAGGGGAACAGTGCGAACCATTTTTCCTGTCTATGAACCTCCGCGTTCCGTCGTCAACAAGGGCGTGCTTGAACCGGGTCGCAATCCACGCGCTCTGCTGCTCAATGCCCGGATGTCTGTTAATGCACGAGATCGGACGGCTCCCATTTTTTTACGGGTGAGCGCTACACTCGCACCCCAGTGGTCTCTAATAAACACGTTGTTTAGTCTGTGTGTTGCTGTTGACGTGGTATATTAAGGTCATTCGAGACGCGGGCCATGCGATGGTTCAATTAGAGGGAAAGCCTCACCTACCCGGTTCATTACCCTCGCATTGTGTTTTGAAATTTAGAAAGAAAGGCAGTAAGGAAGGTTCCAACAATAAGGAATGAAAATATAAATGTACGAGAACGCTGCAGAACGGAAGCGGGGAAGGGTACAGAAAGTTAACGGCTCGTGCTGATCTGCAGTGGAATTATTTCGTGCTCTGTTTCCTCGCTGTTCATAGCATCAATCGTGAATTCTGTCGATTCGTGATGCGCCAGCCATAACGTGGGAGGTGGAAAAAAAAGGAAAGCCAGAAAACATGAAGTGTAAAACAAATCAAAGTTTGCAGCACACTAATTATTGACCGTGCCGCACGGAGGATGTTACGGTACAGAAGGCAAAGAGAAGCTTCCTGAGCAACGCACTTCCTTAGTACAAGCAACAGCAATTTCTTGCCCGGACCAAGGGGCTTCGATATAACTACCAAAATAAAGTTTTTTCTGCTAGTGAAAACCTAAAGGCACATATATATAACTAGAGTATCATAAAGCAACGCAACGTTGACGCACTGCTCAGACTAAAAGAGCTGTAGGAAATAGAGTGACGGCCGTTATGCAATGTAGTTAAAACAAGACCACTCCCGCGTGTTGTAAGCTCGTCTATGCTCGGTCGGAAGAGCGAAGTTCAAGAATTATAATGTGAGCGTCAAAGACATAAAAAAGTTTTGTACTTACAGCCGTATATCCAAGATGTATAGGAGAATCATAAGGTGTGAAACGTTGTAATAAACTAGTGATTGAGAATACGCATTAAATGAATATATGCTCTTACTTTATTTAATGAACGTAGTGAGAAACGAAGGACAGTGAGAAAGAGTGAATAATAGACTGAGTAATGAAGGAAATACCGTTTAACTGTAGACTTTGTCCAGCTTGCCACCCTATGCGGGAGGAAGGGTGCAGGTGAGAGAATGTGTAGAAGACGTGAGTCCAGCGCATCTATATGCGCAAACACCAAATAAGGTGTAGTGTTCTGCATTCCGTCACCCAAGACTGACACCTTCATGTACTCAAGAAGAGCTTGCTTGATTTTCTGGGCTAATGCTCCCTGAGTACAGGTTACAAGGCCTTCGCTTCTGCCAAAGGCCGATCGTGCAGTCGATTCAAAGTACAGTGCGGAGTCTGGCAATGTTTGATGAAGCGTGAACCGTGACGCAGGAGCTGGTCAGTGGTGTCTCTGTATCTGCAGTTAGCGCTCATGCGTGTGTGAGATATTCTTTCGCGATTGCTTTATCAGTTAATAAAGGCTCGGCAGTGCAGGTGGGATCGGCAGCGCAGTGATGGCCCTAGCTAACCGGCCCTTCGTCTTTCTGATGCAGGTGTAGTTCTTGAGTGCGGAACCTTGGCTGCTGTTCTTGGTCAGCCTTGCCGGTTTTACAGCTTGCCCTACCGATGTCATCCATCAACGCCTTGCCCTACCGAAAGGCAACCCACCATTTACCTTGCTGACTTGCCTTCCGGAACGTGGCACCCCCTCAATCCCCTGCGAGTGGAATTCCGCGCATTGCGGGGCGACAACACGACACGACCAACCCAGCCTCACCGACACCCACCCCCGTATCTCAAAATCCGATTGACTCACGCTTATCAAGCGACAAGCGTCACTGCTGATCAGGATATAAAAGCGGTTAAGTTCGTCCGCAAGCTCCTTTCAGTGGGCTCGACAGCAGTGATGGCCCTAGCTAACCGACCCTTCGTCTTCCTGATGCAGGTAACTAACCGGTATTACCTTTTTGCCAAGAAGGCGAGTTATAGGGGTATTATTGTGCTGCTGAGCCCATACTGTTGGCGCGAAATTGCTACGACTGTGCTCGAATATTACTGAACTTGCGCTTGTTAGCGGGAGGTGTAGAGACGAGCCCTGGGCCTCTTGATAATGTTGAGGCTGCCTCCTTCTCCTGATCTATTTCAGATATTACAAGATCTGCAGTGCAGGCAGTCAACGATACTTGATAAACTTAAGTCAATTTGAAAAACTGTCTGACCACAACAAAAACTTTCGTGGACCTGAGAACCAGGCTAGGAATAATTGAATCCGAGTTCATGTCACTTGCATCCTTGAAGTCCGAGTTGGGTGATGTGCAGTCGGCAACAAAAGAATGCTTGTCTCAAGTATCTGCCTTGACAGCCCACATCGTAGACACTGAACATGGGGCTCGACGCAACAATTTAGTGTTTTCGTGTTCAACGGACAGCTCAAACGAACCCTGGTCTGAAAGCGCGAATCTAATCATTGACCATTGTTATCAGTTCCTTGATGTCGACATATAGCCACGTGATATCGAAAGTTCTCATAGACTGGGTACTTACATAAATGGCAAACAAAGGCCTGTGATCGTCATGTTTGTACACTTCAAGAACAAAGACCACGAGCATTCTTTATGAAAAAAATTTAAGGGGACAAATTAGAGAGTCAGTGAAGACTTCTCACCTGAAATGCGTCTTGCGCGAAAAATCTTTTTGTATTTGCAAATGAATGTAACCTCAAAATCCAATTAGGACATCACAAGCTTATCGCAAACAACAAAACATACATTTACATTCCTGCCGCACAAGTTGTCATCGAAGAAATTGCAGCGCGAAGAGCAGGTAAAGCACGAATTCACCGAAGTTTATCATTCCCCGGTGCATTTCTTGTACACCAATACACGCAGCAATATACCGAAACATTATGAAATTTGCAGCCTCATTTCTTCTTCCTTTAGTGATTTGGTGCTACTTAAAGAGACATGGCTAAATTCTTCAATAACAGATATCTAGATATTGCCTTCATTCCCTCACTTCGACATCTTCCGCAAATATAGATTTGGAAACGCCCATGGGGGTGGTGTCCTTATCGCTGCTAACCGAGCACTGCGCTGCGGAATGGTGAATATTCCTATCCCTCTAGAAATTATTTGCATGTGTTGTAATGCTGCTTTTGCAAACCTTCTAACTGGCGTCTGTTATCGCGATCTTATGATGACTCTTCCTCATCTTTATTTTATGTCTCACTGCAGGCTCTAACAACCACGTATCATGATACCCCCGTCATTCTTTTTTGGTGATTTCAACTATCCGTCGATAGACAGGTATAATCCAGCTTCCACATTGCCAAAGAACAATTATGAGAGTAAATTCTTGCACATGTGTCTTACTTTTGGTCAATCACAGCTGGCCACAGAACCTACCAGCATTACTAAGCAGTCACCTAATATTCTGTACCTCGTTTTAACAACTCATGCCGATATCGTTTCTTCGCTTACCTTACTGCCCTCACTGAGTGATCACGCTGTACTCTGCGGCTCTCTCCATTGTAGTACACTGAGAAACATTAAAAGTAAGAAAACAATAACACTCCATGATAAAGGCGATTATGTGGGCATGAGTACTGTGGTAGCATCTTTTTGTGACCCTTTGTAACCAGTTATCTAGAGCACCCTGTTGAAGCTAACTGGCGAATATTTCCAACAGAAATACTGCGTCAAGTCACTAAGTACATCCCTACTATCACCATAACAGTGTACGCAGAGGCCATAGCTCAACTCACTCCTAAAGCATTTAAACAATAAGAAAAAGAAAGGCTTTTTCGTACCGCTGAGCTTTCAGAAAATGATGCTGCATGGGTTAAATATTCTTGTGTCGATAACGATTACAAAAACTTATTACATACCACTAAACAGAACTTTTTCAATACCACTGCGCCCTCTATGCTGCGTTGTGGCCATAGAAAGTTTTGGAAAGTAATAAATCCTTCTGTTTCAACCAGTATTTCCATTTTTCGTAGCGACGGCTCCAATGTACTTGAACACGATGTTGCTGATGTGCTTAAAGATGCATTTCGCACTTGTCTTCACTAATGAAACTCTTGTAAACCTCCCATCGCCTCCTAAATATGCTTATCCTCAGATGTATCCCATAACATTAGACACGAACGGCATCGCGAATGTGATTGATAAACTGAAGAATTCATCCTCGGTAGGAACAGATCGTATTAATGCTAAAGTGTTTAAAAATACTAAACATGCTAGTCGCTAACCTCTGGTACCATATTCGGCCACAGGAGCATGTGGAAGCTCGTTCCTGTCTTCAAAAAAGGCAACCACTCATGTCCCACTAACTACCGACCGATATCTATCACAAGTGCGCGTTCAAATATAATGGAGCATATTCTTTATTCTCAAGTTGCAGCATTCCTATCATCCGTTAGTTTATTTTACCCCAACCGGCACGGCGCCTGACAAGGCCACTCTTGTGAATCCCAGGTTACTTACTCTTTTTCTCCACGTTATACACGCAACGTTGACCTTAATATACCCACTGATGCCTTTCTTTAGATTTTGAGAAATCGTGTGATAATTTCCCGCATCGTCACCTGCTCTTCAAGATGTCTTATCCTTACACCATTGTGTACTCGCCTGGATCCAGTCTGTTATCGCCATCTCCCGTTCTTCCACACTTTCCCATCTCCGGTCCAGTGTTCCCCTAGGCACCCTACTTTCCCTAATTTTTATTATTGACCTATCAAATATCTTAGCACATACTATATGGTTGTTTGCCGACGATTATGTACTTCACTGATGCATACCTAACCTACCTGATGCTACTGCCCTGCAGAAAAATCTCAAAGTCCAAGACTGTTGCGACACTTCGCTCATGAAAGTAAATGTCAACAAAACCTATTTAGTCTCTTTCCACCGCAGACGTAGCTATACTCATGTCCCAACTACCTCCTTTACGGTTTGCCGATAACTCAAACCAACACTATCAAGTAATTAGGTATTCTTACATCCAGAGATGTCTCCTAGTCCAGCCATATCACTCATATAGCGAACTTTGTTAATCGTGTCCTTGCCTAGTTTAGGCGTAACATTCCATTGCACCCTCTTCTCTCAAACTAATTGCTTAGGAATGGCTTGTCAGACCTAAACTTCAAATATTCTATCCTCACCAATCTAAACAGTCTAAATTACTGGAATGTATTCAATATCGTGCTACAGGATTCGTTATTTCAGATTACTCTTACCGCTCTAGTGTAACCCCATTAAAATCTCAACTTGAACTTCCTGCATTTGCATCACGCCGTAAGTTTGCTCGCCTTTCTCTTTACCACAATTTTCTTCAGAACTTGCCACCCGTCAACGTATTCATCCTCCCAGACAATCGTTTATCCCGTCACAGCTATCTTAACGCCGTGTACGCCGAGCGTGCCCACACCGCAACATTCGAAAAATGATTTTTGATCCATACAGCCCTGCCCGGGAACGACCTTCCCGGTCACATCGCTTCCATAAGAGATATTCAACAGTTCAATACTGCCATTGAAAATCATTTTTGCCCTAACTGCCGTGCTCCCCGCCCACTCCTCATGTAATACCCCTTAAATGGGGCCTTTGACGACCGCACAATGAAAAAGAAAGACTACTCCGACCCACATCCAACGCAGCCGTACAGCGTTACCTCGTGAAAAATTTGTTGGTACACTCTTAATCTGGTTACACATAGGTTCCACTTAGTAAGGGCCACTTTTATGCAAAAAGATTCCCCTTATATAGAAGTAACACGTGAACTGGATAAATTTTAAATAGAATTTTAAGAAAATTTACAACCTTGTTGCTCTTATGTTCACAATGAAGTAAGAGAAACCACGTTCCATACATTTATACGTGGGACAACGTTGCTCGTCAGTGCCGGATGATTTAAGGAAAACCATGTTCCACGTATTTATTCCTCGAACGCCGTTTTGTATAAGTACACTAGTATATTACCTGCATGGCACAATACTCCATATATTACAATCTGCAACACTATTTCCGCTAGCGAGGCCGCCTTCGGTGATAAATTGCAGAAAGCAACTCTAAAGTATTGTGCTAGAAGTATGGCTGGCAAATGGTGCTGAAAACCAAATCATGCTGTTTTTTTTTATTATATGAAAACCATTTTACAGAATTGTTCAGAACCCTAGCAATGCAAAAAGACTAACATCAATACAAATGACTAAACAAGCAACAGACCTACACTGCACGGGAAAAAAATGACCAAAGAATAATACGAAGACTGCTGTATGCCAACAATACAATGGGTAATCTTTAAAAAGAAGGCTAAATGATACATTATATACAAGATTACATTTTCTTATTCCCATTATCTTAAAAAATCTGTTCTGCCAGTGCACCAAAAAAAGAAACCAAATATACTAAAATTAAGGTCACACCGAACGAAAAGCATCATTCTTATAACACAAAACATTCAAACATATTGAGATGTCTTAGCATCACTACAAGGTAGTTGTAAAAAAATATCGATAACTTAGAATACCACGCACAACTTACAAAACATATGCAAGGACACAACTACCTCCAAATGGGACTTTTCTCACTTGATAAGAATAATATATACGGCACTTCGTAAGCTCAATGACAGGTACTGACTGGGCTTGAAACTAGACATGCCGACAGGCATAAACAATCGAGCATAGGCTATTAGTTGTCACAGATTACAATTCACAACTACTGAGCATTTGCTGCTGTATCATGGATTTTATCAAAACCACTAAAGCAAGCAAGGAACGCTTGCTACAGCACACCTGTGTTAATAAATTGCTGTTGCACCGCTCACCAGACCAAAACAAGCACAAGCACTAAACAGCTACTGTATTGCATCGAACACAGAGAAGAAGGAGTAATTCAAAAGGCTAAAAACAAGATGTGTTGCAACTAAAAAGAAGGCTCACAGAAATGCTTTGTATAATAGGTCAACATTTCTTTTGACCCTTTTATGTTTAGAAGGGTGAGCTGCCACTGCACCTAAAACCGTTATATAAAGAGTAAACATTCGGAACAGCCGATACAAACACTAACATTCAGAAATCACAAAATACTAGTCTCACGTTGTAAGCACTGTATATGAGGACACACGTTTCCTCCAAACAGCATTTCTCTGACAATACATAAGACATGACAGGCAAGTAACTGAAAACTTGTAACCTGAAAGACAGGCGCACAGCTAGCTAGAAAAAAACCTGCCAACCAGCCTTATGTAGCATTACACAATGTGCAATGTTTACGAAAGATGTTACAGCAAAAAAAATTAAAATCAAAAACACTTTTCTTGGTTAAAAGATTTGTCATAAGAAATGTCAGGAAAACTTACTTACTCAAATGCCATATAATAATGAGCTCCAGTCAAAAATCGGATTGCTCATTCATATTTCACGCACACATAAAGTAATTAAAAATTGCAGCTTATCACAATTTCCTATAGGAACAATACTAAATGTCTTCAAGACAATGCATAATCAGATTGTCCTAGAACTGTGAGATAATACATTTGATTCCTCTACTTCACGCCACAACAAAAGTGTTTTTGGTTAGAATTTTAGCTCGAACGTTCAGGACCAATATTTAAGAATCGCTCGTTTGGCAAGTCCTAATAAGTGGACAAGGTATAATTGGTGGATGGCTGCAATTTTGCAATTACAACATACGCACTACAAATAACTGAAAAGTTGAATATCAATGTTTCGCTACGAGCTTGCAAAATGGCACATATGGACCGTTTGCTGATATCAGCACTGGCTTTTATGGGAATCTAGAAAGAGCCATGTGTTTCTTTAATGCGAAAATCTGTTATGCCTTCCTGTAAGAACACGCATTCTTCTACGAAGTGTAACAGTATCACTTTAAGTATGCCACATATGTATCACACCGATCACTTATATCATAAGCTAACAAGCACTAACACCAAGGACAACATAGGGAAAAAAACTTGTGCCTAATAAATGAAATAACGAAACGATAAAGTAGTGGAAATGAAAGCGGATGAAAAAGCAACTTGCCGCAGGTGGGGAACGATCCCACCTACGACGAGTCGTAGATTTGTCGTAGTAATCTCCACTACTACGACAAGATGAACGTAAATGCGCCTTACATATGAAAGAACAGAAAAGATAATTTGCTCTGGCATGCCAGTAACCAAACAAAGCAAAAAAGAGCAGCAGCCCACTGGCAACCTGTCTGCTATAAAGGTTCTAAGAATGCGGCCAGCATAAACTTCAGTTATCAAAAATGCAATGTTGCTGAAGGGGCTCAAGGTAAGAGGATATGCATGGAGTGAACCTACAAAACTTCCATATGTCAGGAAGCTTACTTGTTGTTTACAGGCGAGACAGTGTGCTAGCAACCTAAAAACAAGCCAGTTCAAGTTTTAGGGGTTTGTACATAAACTGAGTTTAACAACGAGAGCTCCGTGTGAAACAGGAGAGTGCCCACAGAGAATTCACCTTCGAATGGGCAATTTGTCATGGCCAACTAAATCGACAAGGTGCTGAAAACCATAGCATTGCCCTGTTTGCAGTGAGTACCCTCTCAGCACGCTGGTGATGTCCTGTGGCACATTCGAACATGCCACAGGTGAAGACGTCCATGACTTCATGGACGTCTTCACCTGTGAAATTATTCAAACTCTTGTCAACCACACTCATAAACGAAACGCACAAGCCCAGGCAAGAACCATATAAACATTAAGCACTTTCTTATTGCGCACTGTTACTAAAATCGACAGACTTTTGGTCTTCCAAGGCTTCAGCATGACAAGGCTAAAGTTGCAATAGTGCAACTCAGTGATGACACTGTTTCTGCAATGGCAGTCACTTCCATATTAAAAATGGCTGTGCACGGCTTACTCCACCGTCGCTCATACTACAGCTCCCCCTCTATGCATCAGATTTTGAATTTTTATGGAAACCGGCGTGTCAATTTGGTGTTCAAACAGCGGGCAATGCCACCAGCCCTTATCGAGACTGTGGCAGTTTGGCGTTGAAGCAGCGGTAGAAATTAACCTGCGCAGGTGAGGACACGAAAAGAAAGCAAAAAAATGACATATGTACATGCGGAACGTTAAATGAGACGAGCATGCGGGAAGATACTGCTCCAAAAGAGCAAGCGCGGTCTTTACTACGGCCCCTACTGTTCCCTCAGGAAAATGAGTTATGTTATTTGAAGGCAGAAGGGCGTATGGCGCGAGAACGGTATAATACGGCATGACTGACTCCGCACGAGCGCCGCAGAAGTGAGAAAGTCAGTCCGACCTACACCCAGGAACAAAAGAAGCGCCCCACGACTTCTACAACATCAGTCAGAACCTTGCCCATTAATTCTGCAATATCAGCCACGCACCCCCGAGCGTTGAGCTCGAGCGAGCAAACGCAGCGTATGTGTGTAGGCACTTTGCGGCCATTCCAGCTAAGAGCCCAATAGAAGTTGGGACGGTGCGATAACGTTTCGTCGCACGTTCACTTACTATGCAAAGAGACACAGGGCGCGAAAACGTGAGCGCCGTATCTTTGCATCGGAATTGACATATACAATGACAGTAAAAAGCAAAAGCCCTTACGTCTATGTGGAGTCCGTGACCGATGGCAAAGCCAGGCCTCCAGTGTAAACAGAATTTCTCGAACTGAAGAAAAAAAGGAGAAAAAATTTGCGCACTTCGCAGCAGAGTAGCAATGCAGCACGCCGCCAAACAAAAGCTTCGCCCCTTCATAGTCGGCGCGTCTCGGCTGGCGCTGTGGTGTCCAATTTCGTTGCTTGTGGCGCAATGGTCCATAGTGATAAATTCAACATGGGCCGATGCGGTCCACTTTAACTTGTCTCATACCCCGAATATACTGTAGTTATCAGAGACACTGCCACTTCGTATGTTTCATAATATCTTTTGGATTAGTTTGTCCTTGGGAAGGCAGTGTGTGTAGAGTTCTTTTTTTATAGCCTGCTATTCATGGTGGGGAACATACGTAGCGCTGAAAGCTCTAGCGACAAACCCTATTTCTGCTTGCGCAATCCGTAAACTTCATGACTTTGAAGGTTGAAATTCTACACCGTGTATTGGCCACCAGCTTGCGATTAGATGCTTATTATTTTTTTTTACCAGCGGGTGCAGGTATAAACAAACGATGCCGCCATGCCACCATTTTGGTTCTCGAGAACTGCGATGAGTGCCTACCCCACGCCGGCGATCAGAAGAATTGCTGCAAATCTCTCCTTCACTTCATATTTATTGCGAACACACAAACCAGTTTTCACTCGCGTGCTGAGATCCCACACTTCGCTTACGCCATATATTCTTTGTGGAGTACACGGACGCGGCACAAGGCGATTTCGTATGGGTTTCTTCTCGGCCGCATTTTGTCGCATACGCCGCTAAACTAGAGTGTCTCCGACACTCTAATACGATACTCTGGAAGAAAAAGGAAGAAAAAAAACATCAAGGAACGAAGCAATGCTATGCCAAGATACTGATATTCACTCAGAAGCGTCGACAGTGTAGCACATTGGCCTATGTCACTTCCGTTTTTTCATAGCATTCAATACCCTTTATTTATTTCTGTATGTTTTCAGTGCCAGTCTACCTGCAACACTGGCGTTTGCTTGTATGGGCGTTGTTGCCTGGTTCGGTTCAATTTCACACAACTTCAAACACTACTGTGTTCTTACCGTGTGCTGAAACATTCTTTCCTGACGAAATAACCGCTTTTAATCGCTTGCTCCTTCTTGCTCGAACCTGGCGATGTTCCTCTTTACAGTTGAATTTTAGTGGCAACAGGCTCAGCAACATACATGCTGTTGAAGCACCAGAACATTAAAAGTGAAGAAGTTCTAAAAAGAAACGTTTTCACAAGAAGACCATTAGTGTTGCAAGAAACGCAGACGTTTGCATGGATCACTCATATGGTGGCCGCCGTACCATTGCTTTATACTTTGGAGGCGAAACAGCAGTTGGCCACGAAACAGTACAAGTGAACTGAAACCGTAATATGGTGGCTCATGTGCGGCCTCCAAGCACAAATAAGCGGGTGTATTAATCTACTGCGAATCTTTTGAAACGGGTAGGCTAGTTTTTATTTCCCAGTTTGTCATGCGGAATAAGTTATGCGTTCGCGCTTGGTAGCTATATAGTTGTAAGTTTGGCGCCACAATATGGCCTTTCGTACTTCTAAATTAATAATGCGCAGTTAGTCATTGTCTCACTAACGCAGAATAACTTCGTCAGTTCTTTCGTGGGCAGTTATTACAATCGCATCGTCCTCGAATAACCCCAGTACGTATCATACCACTATCAGTAATTGCAATGATTGTGAAGAAATCAAGATTTTCAGAAGCAACATTGCTCTCTCCTTGCTGCGCTAGTTTTTGCGCGTTCGACAGTTACCCTCTCCGCTTTATCCAGGAGCATGGCGCCAAATGTGATACGAAAATTGATTTTAAGATTACAAAAACAAAGGCTGGTGCCTTGAAAAAAAGGTTGTGGTGCAAATCTGTGAATTGCTAGACGAATTGTGGATGCTATGTTGTCTACTGCCTTTCTTTGTGCTTCGACAAGGTTTACATTGGGTAGAATGGGCGCTGCTGGAATGTGCGCCTGCGAGACCACCACAGTGCGCTGAAGTCTGCTCCGTGGTTGCATAAGCCTATTCATTGTCCAAAGTATGGCTCCAGTGCAGAATTTCCGCGCACTTAAGTTGTGTATCGTAACCATGACGCGAGAACCATGGATATACACGGTGAGCTCCCCACCTATATCACTGTGAGATTGTGAAATTTCGTTTCTAGACGACACCTAAATTTAAGTGACTTTGTTTCACCCGCCTACTTTCCACCTACATTCATATTTTCTCACGCATTTATACGTTGTGTGGATAAATTTCAGGTTTAGTCTGCGTCTCTTGTGTCTCGCTCTTCACTGCTGGGCTTGTTTGCGCTTCGAAAAAAAGAACCATCAGCCGAATAAGCCTTCCGCTTTTCGAAACAGTGCGAACGATCCACTAAGCAAGTAACTGTAGTCAGTTTTGTGCACAAGCGAAACTTCACGTCAGCGTTTCAATGAAGGAAAACGTAAAGTTAGCAAGACCATTTTGCCTTTAAGTTCAAAATACATCGGCATTCGTTTTATTCGTGGTGACTGCCCACTGCGATCGCTTGAGTAAAAGAGGGGGATCCAAAGAAAACGTATGGCGTCACTTAGCTTCTTCGCCACATGCTTCACTGCAATGCATGTTTTCAAGTGCAACAGCAGAAAAAACAAGTATCTCACTCACAACATGTAAGTGTAACGGGAAAATAGTAACGGCGACAAAGTGGAACAAGTCGTTGATCCATATAACGTTTGCATGTTCCACTTAAATGAAGAAAAATAACGAAAGAATGAAGAGGTTGCGATTCCTAATACCCATATTAATTGCGAGAACAGCTGGATCCACATAAATATGACGTTCTTTCCAGTAAAAATATGTGAAACGTTAGTTTTAACTAGAACCTATGTGTAACCAGATTAAGAGTGTAGCCACAGATGTAATGATGGATCGAGGCTTGAAGCGATATTACGGTTCCTGCGCGGTATTTGGCACAAAGATAAAGACAAAACAAGAGGTGAGTGGCAAATAGTCTTTAAACCTTGATTTTTCGGTTGTCTGATTTGCACAGAGCAATACACAAAGGCACAAAAGATTAGTAGAAAAGAGAATAGAAACATCCACGCACTATAATTTTTTCTTCGTCCCGATGCTTTTAAAAACGCACTTCCACTTTTAGAACAGTTTACAAGATGGAGAAACTCTGTCGCAGCGTGTGATGCTGAGAATTGTATAAGCAGTCTCGGAGGTTTAGAGTAGGCAAATAAGTCAGCACCATCACTGAGGAAGTTACTAACGATGTCGCAATATCCCGTCCGCCACTGAAACGTTGTGTCATGGATCTATCAAAAACATGTCTAATTTTGTTAATTTGGAAAGCCAATTGGTTCTAACTTCCCCGTCGTAACCTTCTCACACTTTATAATGTAATATTAAAAGAGCACAAATAATACACACGCAAGACGCAACACCAAGGAGCGCGTGTTTTGAGCTGCGCTTGTGGAGTTCACTCTTATCCTTGTCCCTTTACTTTATACCGTGAACGAACTAGGCTAGTCAGAAGCCTCGTTTTGTTATTCTTCTCTTGAAAGTGTCACAAAATATTGCCAATTCTAAAGGTTGTATTTTTTTTTCCGGATTTAGCAATAACTGAAAAAGGAGCGAGTTCGGAAACCGTAGTTGTCGTTGAATGGAAGTGGATTACTATGCTCACGCTGCTGCTGTCCTGGACTTTGTTGTTTTTTTACTATGAAATAAATAAATGGCCCCAGCCGCAATTTCTGAGTACTCCAGCTGTTTATTTCCCCTTAGGCTAACGACGACAGTCATTTCTGGTATCATGTGTCGTTAACAACAGACCACCTTCTCAACCGCAGCCACAACCTCACAATAGAGAGAATAATACTTTGCACAACTCCTCTATTTGAACGCATGTCTCAGCAGCCAAGTGCATTATGAAGCTCGTAGTGTGAAACACATTCCTATCGAGCACATTTCTGGTCTTTTTTTCGCATAGCATTCAAGGAACGAAGCCCTCGCGAGCAAATATATCACAATACATGTTCTCCCAAAGCCAAAGCAAATACACACCGACGCGTCCATGAGGTGCATCTGCATATTGTTCAACCACTTTGTAAATAAGGGGAAGTTTTACGCAGAACAATACATAGCAGATCGCACACTTTCTGGTTATTGATCGCAGAATCTCGAAACGCTGTAAAGAAGGCAGAACCGACATGTAATACGGAGGCCCGCCGTGATTTCTAAACGGAGGCAACTGAATTGAATGCGCCATGCGGCATGTATCCTTCGGAAGCGGTCGTTGAAATATGTTTTGTATTAATAAATCATTACAACCCTCCAACACTTGATCTAATGTCTTTTATTGAATACGGGCGAAAGTCTGCTTTAAAGATGTGCATGAGGGTTATGCTATGGCCCACTTAAGAAGCCTGTCTCATTGCCGCATTTAAGGAAGGTGTTTGAAACACCTTAAAAATTGTGTTGTATGGTCTCAGAAAACAGACAGACTCAACAGTTCACTACAGCACAACAGAGACCTTAGAATCGATAAAGTGGTCTCCAGAAGAAGCGTCTTGCGCAGCTTTATCGCCTAGCTATTTGAACGGTGCATACGGTGCTACACGGTCTCTGAGAATGTGACCTCAGATCAAAAAAAAATAAAAAAAAATAAATGGAGGCCACAGTATGGGGGCCTCATACCGTTAAACTATTACAGGGCGATACAACTTAAACCTACTCCAAACTTTCCATTCCGATCCTCCAATCAGTCATCCGCGATTGGTCAACAAAATTTCGAGCCACCCCCCCTTCACCTGTCTCTCACGCGACGTCACGAACAGTGCGAAAACGCCCCATTTTATATGATGTGTGCGCAATGATTATGTATTATTAGACCGAACAAAGGGAAACTAATTATTTCTGATTCGACGGCTTTTTCGCCATAATACTCTGCCATTGATTTAATGTTGTTGGACGGCGCCCACTTTGGCTGTCTGTCACGAGGCATCACAAAACCATGAAAAACCACCGCGCTAATGTGACGTGTACACATTAACGCGGTATACACGTTAATGTGTACACCGCGCCTAACAAAACTGAATTTCTTTTTAATCCCGGAAGGAATAAAACATGGCTGCCTGCCGATTGCTCTGCAACTAGCTGCACGAGGCGGCCGCGGATCGGATTGGATAACATTTATTAAAAGTCCTGAAAAAATGGCTGTGGCTTAGCTAAGGTTAAGCCCAGGATGCGAGGCATACTAGCCTTTATTTTAGTTGTTGAACCACTGTTTAGCCTGGTGTACTGCTGTTGCTTGGCTATATTTGCTTCGGCTAGACGAAGAAACAACTCATGCGTTACTCTGCTTCGCCTTCAAGAGTGGAACGCGACAGCGTTCCCGTCGACCCGCCAAGGGGTGTAAGACAATGGGCTACGGCGCAGCGACTACGCGCCCCGCATTGGACGCGGTGAGCGTCGAGCAACGCAGCGTTCGGCGCGGCAACGAAATGTGCGTCTGAGCAAGCGACGCACGCCTGAGCCTTAGAAACAGCTTGTTTCTAAGGCAACACCGCATTCACTAGAGGCGCTTTTGTACCGCTTTGAAGCATCGTACTCGTGGCTCAGTGGTAGCGTCTCCGTCTCACACTCCGGAGACCCTGGTTCGTCTCCGGAGCCCATCTTGCAAGAGTTGAGCCAAAGCCACCTAGAAACAAGCGCAGCTGCTTATATGCCGCCACGACGCCGCGAGCGACGGCTCGAGTTGAAGTCCCGTTTCTCCTCTGTCGTGACGTCACGGTGTCACGTGGTCAGCCTTGAAGGCGACGCCGCGAGCGACGGCGCGAGTTGGAGCCCCGTTTCTCCTCTGTCATGACGTCACGGTGTCACGTGGTATTCAAGGCGACACCCGCCACGCCTGAGGAGCTGGGTTGAGCTCTAGTAATATGCTTCGCATAAAAAGCGCGTCAGCGGTTAGCGGACGTCTTAAGACAGGGACCGACAGGAAGTACATGGCGGCCGCTGCGCGGGGCAGCTGGATGGCCCAGCGAAGGATTTATTTGCGCATAGTACACATTTTTCCGTGGCGGTATAACATTATCGAGCCCTTTGGGCAGGTAAACGAGATCACTTTGCATTTCTTTTTTGCTGACCATCCGTTGTGGCGGCATTTTTAACGTTCCGCTGCATGCCGGCGCGATTTTCGACCAGCCACCTCATGGTAAGTAAGGGGGAACTGATCAATCGCAGACGCGGGCGCCACCTTCTTCAGCTTGCTATCTCACTGTGCTGGCTCGGCCCTATCGAACCCCTCTCCACATGAGCGTGCTCCTCGCCTCTTTTCAGCCAATTCAATAAGAAAGTGTGCTCAATCTAGGCAATGGTATTCACTTCGAAAGCAAAACAAGTGACCTCTTATAAACGTTGAGCGCGTTTGATTGAGATTTTCAAGTAAAGCTGCGGGTTGCCACCGGATTCTTACGTCTGTGATTACGCAAATTTGACGTCAGGAGATGAAATAAAAACGGATTAGAATAGTTTTATGTTATAGGGCCCCCAATCTGTTCTTTTTCATTTCAGTCTCTTTACGTGAAATTTACGTAACTGCCGACGCCAGAACTGAGCAATGACCCCGAGCGTTGTCTTAACAGCCCAATCAAGCGCTATCCTCGTTCACAGGAGGTTACTTTCGTTTGCTATCAAAACGGATAACATTGCTTAGATTAAGTTGTCTTCCTTATCTAATTGGCTAATAAGAGGCGAGGAGCACGCACAAGTGGAGGCAGTGTCAGTGTGGCTGAGCCAATGCAGTGAAAATTGATAACCGGAGGAAGAGGGCGGTGCAGGCGTCTGCGATTGGTCCGCTGCCCCTTAGCTGGCGGTGGCTGGTCGAAACTTGCGGCGGCGTGCAACGGAATGTTAAGAATGTCGCTAAAACGAATCCTCTGCAAGGATGAGTTTGCAGAGCCATGTCGTATACGTGCCGAAAAGGCTCGATAACGTCTTACTGCCACGCAAGAATGTTTATTACACGGAAATAAATCCATGCTCATAGGCAGGTGCGAGTACCGAGTGGCTGACAAATTGGCGGGCAGCCACCGCGTATTTCTTTCGGAACGGGACCGTGTCTGGATATTGAAAAAAATTGCAGTTTCGTTCGGCACATTAATGCATCTTTAACCCATACACGTCAATTTGAGGAGGTGAGCTTTCGCGGTTTTGTGACGTCGCGTGACAGACGGGTGAAGCAGCTGCAGCCCAAAGGCTTTTACGCATAGCAGACGGCTAACTGCGTAACGGCGTCGAATCAGGAATAGTTGTTTTATTTTTGTTCGGTTTAATTATGCGTACTCAGTTTGTACACGTCTCATCCGTTGGCAAGCTATCGCGATCTTGGTGACGTCGCGTGACAGATAGGCGAAGTTGGGGGTGGCCCGAAATTTTTTTTACCTGTAGTGAAGGCTTAATTGCTGCATTTAAATAGAATAGTTTTTAATAGCTTGACGTAGCAGCTGGCCTAGGCAATACTATAGAAAACCATAAGGTTTGCATTGCAAAGGAGTTATCCTTCTTTCACAACACAGCAGTTCAGATGCAGAAGATTTGGTGTGGTCTGCAGATTTCTTTGCTCAACTACTTCACGTGAGCGCGAAATTTGCGTTGTGCCTTCTTTGTTCGGTGACAATGGGGCTCCTTGATTTGTTTTGTGGTCGTTTTCTTTATTTAGTGTATTTTCTGAACGTAGGCTTTGCAGATATTTGATCATTTATTTAGGCAACATGCGATGATAAACTCCACTTATTTTGAGACTTAACGTATTCATTCAATTTTCCGCTCGCTGTACTCAGTTGTGGATGGAACGGCATTACCAGCAAAGGCCTGTGCTCTATTTTCACACATTTATCTGTAAGGGCAATGAAGTTGACGTAAATGAAAAACATAATTTCACGCATAGGGAAGCTGGGATATGTAAGCCTAGTTAGGGTTGCTTTCAGTGTACATAAATTTCTAGAAACGGGTGCTGCTGTCCATAAGCCTAGTTAGGTTCAGTATATGTGTCGATTCTATAGCTAAAAACGGAGCTACGCTTAGGCATTCTGCGTCTTCCTTTTCTCTTCATCGTCCCCCATCTTGTGTCTAGAACTTTAGTTCCCTATTCACATATGCAGTTAAAGTAGACAAAAATGAATTCCTTTGATATAATGATGCTAGTATTTTTTTTTTTTTGCATTACAGGCATGGAAAAAATAAAAATAAATCTGGGCATCCGAGCTCTCTGCGAAAATGAAATGTAGACTTTCTCGAAAGATTCATAAACTGACGTACATAACACTTAAACGAAGAATATTAAACATTGCGCATGCAGACTTATGAAAGAACTCTCGGTAGCATGCCTGCCATTTTCATTGCTAGATAAGCAGACACTACCATGTACTTGGAAAACAAACAGGCACAGCCAGAGATTGAAGGGCAGACAAAAATAAGAAATAGAGAAGTCGCATATAGTAAAGGTCAAGAGCACTTTGTTGATGAAATCTTTGGCGGTTAAAAACGCCTAGCCATAAATCTTCCGTCGGGACATTTCCGCGCTACGCTATATATGGATAAACGTTGGTTCCTTAAATAATTTATTCTTCTTTGGTGTTTTGTGGGCTACTAGCGGCGTGGCGTGCACTTCACAACGAAAGCCAGCCTGCTAATACGCGTGCTTGAAGGTCGTCAGGAGGCTTTTATTACTGCACAAAGCTCCAAATGTAATATGCTTTGCCAAGGAACAATAACACAACAAAGAGAATGGGACGCTGGGACGGTTCCGAACAGTCTGCCTGTTTTTCGTTCTACAGTAGCGAAAAGTTTTTTACGTTTTCGCTCTTTACTCGCTCTACTTATGCGACTTCTCTAGAGTAACTTCCACTTGAATTTCCCTTAGTTGTGAGAGTTTCCTTTTAGCGCGAGGAGATTTATTTATTTACCTATTTATTTATTTATTTACTTATTTATTTATTTATGCATATTTTTATTTACTTATTTCAATATACTGCATGCCACCATTTTGGTCCTAGCAGAAGCGGCACACATAAATAGCGCATACAAGCAAGCGAATGAAATTACTAGTGACCCGCAATACCAACAGAGGCAATGTAACGGCAAAATATCATATACATCTATAAATCATATATACATGTACACACGAAAGCAACGAATGCACGAAAAATAATAATGAAAGAAAATCAGCGTATCCCGCCATCAACCAAATAATAACGATGCATGAAGTCGAGAGTATGCGGTAGCGCGTCTGGTAGGGATGATGAATATTTAAAAGAGAGCGCTCCCGACACCGACCAAAGTGGATAAAAAATATATTTTGTTCGGTGTCCGGACCCCTTCCTTTTAGATAATGACGCAGTATTCGTCGAAATTCGATGATGTACTAAGATTTCTTCAAGCCAATGCCCGCCAGAAATTGTCCATGGTTAAAAAATGTTCATAAAATATTTTGTTTTTGCAAAGATTGGCCCAAGAGAATTGTCTCGGCTATGACGTGTTCGTCTAGTGCTGGATTGTTTGCCGTACAGCGGAGGGCTGAGGTTTATTTTGTTGTAAAAAGTTTTATACAGGCACTCCGGACGAGTTATCTTCCTGCGGGTTTCCAGGGCTGGAATGTTGTTGACAGTGATTAGGTTAGTAGGAGAGCCTGTTTTTTTCATATTTACCAAATATGAACCTGAAGAATTTATTTGTATTTGTTCAAGGCGATAAACATCCTTCTTAATTCAATTCAGCTTTATTCAACATCTGCCAGATGTTTGGAGCGCGCACAAAAAGCCTCACAAAGCTTGACTGGGTCCGTGTACCATAGCATTGCATAGAGTGGCATCAATTCCAAACAAGAAGTAGAGGAGAAAATCAATTTGCAGGAAATGCAAAAACTACAGAAAACATAAAGACAATGCAAACAATAGGCAAATGTGTACGTAAAGAAAATCCATGAATATACAAAAACATCGTGCGAAATTCACTGGATCAGAAACAAGAAAAATAAGTAGAGAAAATGCAAGTCATATTTATACAAAAAATAATTAATTAAATTAATTATGGGGTTTTACGTGCCAAAACCACTTTCTGATTATGAGGCACGCCGTAGTGGAGGACTCGGGAATTTAGACCACCTGGGGTTCTTTAACGTGCACCTAAAGCAAAGTACACGGGTGTTTTCGCATTTCGCCGCCATCGAAATGCGGCCGCCGTGGCAGGGGTTCGATCCCGCGACCTTGTGCTCAGCAGCCAAACACCATAGCCACTGAGCAACCATGGCGGGTATACAAAAAATAGAGCAATGGAGAGTTATACATATATGTTGCGTAGCTGATTGAAAGAGATAAATTCTATACCCATGCCATTTTTGGCCAACTCTTTTAACAAGGTCGGTAACGTGTACTTTAACATTTGCTTACCGTAGGTCATGCGGCATCTATCAACTTTCAGGTCGACCTCTCTGTCTTTGCTGTCAATAAATTCTATTCATTCATTCAATTCCATGTTTCGGGATAGCGTGTGTTGTATGCAGGGGAATTTTTTCGCAACCTCGTCAGTGATTTCAGAAGCTAATTCTTCTTCTTTGCTTCCAGTTTATTTGTCGAAGTAGTCTGAAATCGTACAGAGATTGTACGTTTACAAGCTTAAGGTAGTTAAACATGTCCTGTGTGACTTAGGTCAGGAGCTATAAAAACATGGCGTATTGCACGCTTCTCAAGTGAAAGAAGTTTCTTCATATTTTATTTAGTTGTTCTTCTCCAAGCTAGCTCACCATAGTTCAGCGTAGAAGAAAGTAGAGCATTGTACAAAATATTGTTAATAGAAAGAGGGAACGCAAAGCAATGTCGACGCTTGACATCAATTACATTGGACAGTTTTTTTTTTTCGTTAGGCAATTGATGTGAGCATCCCAGGACAAATTATTGGAGAAAATTACGCCAAGCGTTTTAAAGCTTTCTACAACTGCTATTTCGAAATCGTTTAGCAGTATTGGGGGGATTTCACAGTTTTTGCTTCGTGGCTGAAACAAGACACCTTTGGTTTTACTAATGTTTAGCTTTAATTCATTATTCGTAGCGCACAAGTGAATGCGATGAAGTGTTTCATTTCGGCGAAAAGATAGGCATGCGAGATACGACATATTTTGATGTGAGGGTCTCAGATGATCGAAGCAAACTCAAGTTTAGATCTGATATATGTGTTGTAAACCTGATGTTTATGATTTGAAGCAGCATCTTTGAGTTGACGTCAGAGAAAACTATGTTTCGCGAAAGCTGATGAAGAAATCATTGAAATGTGGGTACTTGGTCCGCCATGCGACTCCCTCATTAATACATGTTCGCATGAAATCGCAATGTGCTCTGTAAGCTGTAAATATCAAGGGCCGAATTCACTAAGCTTTGTCGTTCGTAAACGCTGTTTTTCATTAGTTGATAGACTTCGCCAATAATATGTCCTACATCACAACTGGCTGCAACGAATGCTTTTAGCAGAAGAAGGTTTTATGAATACGGGCGCAGTTCTATATGTTTATGCGAGCGTTCTTCCTATAGGCTTCTAACGCCGTTTTGATGCTCGAAGTAGTGCGAAGGGTGGTCCTCTTTAAGTCTTCCACTAGCAGGTGCTCCACTCAACACTTTGACTAAGCTACCTATGGCGTTTTGCACCTAAGCCATATTACCAAAGCCCACTCTTCGAGACAGGGACACCAGTTACGGCGAGTTATTGGAATTACTCCCATGCACTGAGATCAATAAATGCGCTAAAAACGACAATTCGAACGAACATGTTTGTCTTCGCTAACACAGCCACCTTTGTTTTTCTTTTTCAAGTAGTAGTTTCCACCAAAGGCGGAGGGTTGAAAGGGATAGCAAGGTTATGCCTACAGCTCAAGGTGTCTTCAACGGTGCTTATTAATGCGGAGGGGTGACATAATTGTTTGACGTAGCAGGGGAGGCAAATGCTGCCAAGCAACAGAAGCACTCTTGGCAACCAGGCACATAACAATACCAGGTTGAGAAGAACGTGGCGAGTAGCATTACCAGCATCTCACCTATATGGCCCGCAGGATGAGACCGAGGGGAAGGTATCGATATTCTTAGCTGAAGTTTTACATTCACTTCCCTCATACCGCGAAATGATCAGCGATGTATGCATACGTTTGCTCAGCAGGAACGCCAATACTTGTAGGCATTATGTTTATGCCAGTGGGAAGGAGGACGCTGCCCTCATTTCACTGTAGAGCTGATAGAGTGAAGCGTAGCAGAGCCTTCGCTCATTATTGTCCTTTTTTGGGGGCCAAGCGCTCACAGTGTCTTTCGTGTCTCTGAAAATTTGGATTGCGATTTCAATTATATGGACACTCCAAACGCATTTTTGCCGTCGTCGTCACCTTCGCTGGGATGTTCCGCCACCGTGCGCCGTATGTTGTATGAGCGAGTGAAAGAACGCGACGGGAGCAGTCGATCATAGCTCAATGTGACGCGCGCAAGGGAGGAAGGCGCAGGGCAAACGCGGCGTCTTCTGTAGCGCGAGAGGCCGTGGGGGGGAGGATGTGGGCGACGGTGTTCGGCTCCGCCAGCAACTGCGCATTTTGCGACAGGGTGCAAGGGAAACTGACGATAGCGGCTAAATCTTGGAGGTGAAACGAGGAAGGTGGGAAAGCAGCGCGGGAGTGAGAGGGGCGCGGATTCTACACCGCCAGCAGGCGCGTGATCTCGCGCCCCGTATCTTGAAAGCGATATTCAGGCCTCTTATACATTTATTCATGCTGTTTTCACGCCGGTGCTTGCTTTGAAGCGATACACAGCGCGAAGGACACTTGGCTTGCTGCTGCTGCCGCGTTTGCCCACGCCAGTCTTTTAACAGCGAGGGTCGGCGCTCATCGAGTATGATGTGTTCATGTTTGCTTGAGGGTTACAGATTGCTTGTTAATTAAGTTAATAAGCCAATGTTACGCGGCCGCTAGAACTACTATTCTCACTTCGTATAACGGTGGACTAATTTTCTATCGCAATCAATGGTTCGCCTTTCGGGAGAAACTGCGACTTGTTTGCTAATCCACATAGCGAAGGCTGCGCGTGGGCCGCGTACCATTGCAGCTTAACAGTGGCTGCAGTGGTGGCGGAGGCAGCGCCGTGTACTTGTATGCACTGTCCGTACAACCGATTGCAATAAAATGTGGGCATATAGATTACAATGATTCGCATGAAGACGAAGTGCTACTCGGGCTCTAACGTTCGTACTGCGGATGCGAGAAGATAAAAGGACGACGCACACAAAAGAAAGCTATATTTACACATGACTGGCCTGACGATATCGCACGCGTCTGAATACTGCCTACAGAATCCCTAAATCACAACATTTTGTTCAGTTGCCGATACATTTATTAAACAAAAGGCTTCTTGAAATTAGCTTCCTAATTTAGGGTTAATATTAACATCAGAAATAATACTATTTTTCGTTGCAACAGTTAAGGGTGTTAGCCACAGGGACGTATTTGATGCCTTTTTGCAGTTGAATGCAGCCAACTAAACGAGTAACTTCTTGAAATTACTTTCTTCTTTGTTACTTTTTTATTTGAATATATAATACTTCAAAACATTAGCTAAAGATCGAGCAGACAATTCTTCGCCAATCCCCCAGTGTGAGTACGAGCCATAGTATGAGGTAATCATCGTCATCAGGAGATGGCAGGGCGGCCTCTGGTCCACTTCACTCATTTACAATAGCGCAGTCTGTAACGAACGCGCCTTCATGCATTCCATTCAGAAGTGCGTCCTCGCGAGTCTTCTGCGTACCGGCTCCCTCCTGTCAAGGAGCGCGCCGTACACGCTTCCTCTGATATGGAGCCCACCACACTATTACTCTCCCTAGGAAAATATGCTGGAAAGCCTGGGTAGTGATCATTGCATCATCAAGACGCAAATCGGAATGGCTCACGTAAAGCGTCGGATAGGTACAGCAAAAATAACGGATTGGGATGCCTTTAGACAAGCCTGTGATGGACATCCGCTGGGCGCGATACTGTCAATCGAGGAATGGGGGAACATGCTGAAGGAAAGGGAAAGCGAGTACACCAAGGAGATTCACCGCACAGAGCAAATACCGGAAGTTGACTTTAGACTGCTTCGGCTATGGGAGGCAAGACAAAGCCTGACCAAAAGATGGAGAAGACAGAAGTTTAATAGGAAGCTAAAGCTGAAGATTGCGGAAATTACGCAAAAGACAGAAGAGTATGCGGAACAATTGGCGAGAGCAAATAGGCAGCAATTTAGCAATTCCTTAAGCGGAACCCTGAGTACCGCCCGAACGTGGAGCATACTCAAAGCACTCCTGGACCCAACTAAAACCAAGTCGGAGAACAACAAGGCCATACAGAGGCTGGTTCACCAGTTTCAGGGCTCAGAGTATGATCTCATAGAAAGAGTAAGGCACAAGTGCTTCGGGGACGGTGACCCAGCAGTCTACACGGAGTGCTACAAGGGGAAGGAAAATTCTGATCTGGACAGGCCTATAACCAAAGAAGAAGTATACGCAGCAATAAGAAATACCAATAAGAATACGGCTGCAGGCGCAGACAAGATAAAAAACGCGCTGATTCGCAACCTCAGTGATGAGCTGGTAGTCGAACTTACTGACTATCTCAACAAGCACTGGGCGGAGGAGACAGTACCCGAGGAGTGGAAGCATTCGGAGGTAGTGATGATTCCAAAACCTGGCAAAATACTTCAAGTAGAAAATCTTAGACCAATCTCTCTCACGTCATGCTTAGGCAAGCTGTATGAGCGGGTGGTTACAATGAGGCTACAAAATTATATGGAGGACAACGAGCTGTACCCCCCCAGCATGTTTGGGTTCTGCGCTAAATTATCGACGCAAGACGTGCTCCTCCAGCTCAAGGAGGAGGTGCTCAGCAACGTCCCACGAAACAGCGAACACGCCATCATGGCACTGGACATTAAAGGAGCCTTCGACAATGTCAGCCACGAAGCCATACTCACAGGAATGGATAGCCTGAACTGTGGCAGAAGGATTCATGGCTACGTCAAGGCCTTCCTCTCTAACCGGACAGCAACAATCGGCCTGGGAGCAGTCAGATCAGAGAAGTTTCGCACCCCAAACAAGGGAACTCCTCAAGGGTCGGTCATCTCCCCCATCCTCTTCAACGTCGCAATGATCGGGTTAGCAAGACAACTCGAACAACTTGAAGGCATACGGCACGCCATTAACGCTGACGACATCACGGTATGGGTGAACCGAGGATCGCTCAGCGAAAAAGAAGAGTGCCTGCAAAAAGCGGCCACCTGCGTAGAAACCTACATTAGGGCCAGGGGCCTCACCTGCTCGACGGAGAAGTCCGAGCTCCTAAGGGTGTGGCGAGGCAAACAAAATCGAACGGTCCCTACAAGCGATGGGCTCAGCCTCAACGTATACCTCGCGGGACAACGCATTCCGGAGAAGACCACCATTCAGATCCTGGGGATGTGGCTTCAGTCCAATCAACGGTGGAATCATACTCTGACACTGCTGAAGACTGCCACCATGCAGGTAGCCCGTATGATCAACAGAGTATCTAGCAAGAGACACGGCATGAAGGAGAGCGACACACTTAGGCTAGTCACGAGCCTTGTGGTTAGCAGAGTGGTGTATAGCCTTCCCTACCACAAATGCACCAAGCAAGAAGAAGAACAAGCGGACGCCATACTGCGAAAGGCGTACAAAACTGCGCTTCACCTGCCGCAGCGCACATCGACCGAGAAACTGTTGGCCCTGGGACTGCGCAATACCTTCAGTGAACTAAGAGAAGCACTACTATGCTCTCAGGCACGTAGGTTGATGCAGACCCCCACGGGAAGGGTGCTCCTGCGAAGATATGGCGGCGGCAACATTATCCAAGAGATCGAGCGTACCGAGGCCATTCCGGACAAGTATCGCAGTACACTGCGAGTCGCAGCGATACCCAAGAATATGGACCGGAACCTGCACAAGGCGCGTAGAGAAGCAAGAGCGGAGTACGTGCAGAGAACCTTGGCGAACAAGGACAACACAAGGTATACGGACGCGGCAACGTTCATCAAAGACGGAAGACACAACAGCAGAGCAGTGGCGTCGGTGGTTAATTCGGACCTCAAGGAGATCACCAGCGCATCACTACAGGACTGCACGGTAGTCGAGGCCGAAGAGGCAGCTGTGGCTCTGGCAGCACTGGAGGGCTATCGATCTGGCAGGTCCCTAACAATAATAACAGACTCTCAAGCAGCATGCCGTAATTATACAAACGGCAGAATTGGGCGCAGAGCACGCCACATACTCTGCTCATGCGACCCGGGAAACAAAGTTCAGCATACCATCATCTGGGAACCAGGGCACACTGGCATAACAGGGAACCAAGAGGCGGATAGGATAGCTCGAGGGCATACCAACCGGGCGTCCGACACATCCAGCCATGAGGAACCCGAGTCAGTACCCATGGGCTTCTCAGATATCCTAAATTATTATAAAGGGGTCCGACTGAAGTACCCACCTTCAGATAAGGACCTAAGCAGAGAGGATGCTGTTGCATGGCGACAACTGCAGACGGGTACTTTCCCGAATCTAAACCTTCTGAATAAAATTTTCCCTACACAATATGAGGCTAAGTGCCCATGGTGCGGAGAGAAACCAGATCTGTACCACATATCATGGGCCTGTCAAAATATTGAGTCCCCAACTATCTATAAAATTAAAAACCCGAGTGCGGAACAGTGGGAGAGTATGCTTTCCAGCGTAAGCTTGAACGGCCAAAAGCGCCTAGTAGAGCGAGCTCGCGGGTTGGCCATACTCAGTGGAGCCTTGGACTAGGGCACCAACCCTGTGACTGCAGACAGAAGATTCCATCAGAAGATGGAAGAGGCCGTCTGAAGCCGCGAAGATCTCTTTTCTAGAGCCCAGTAAATGTTTTCCGATCCGATCCCTAGGAGCCACCAAACCATCCGGGCACTGCGTACAAGCCTCCTCGCCGGCTCTTGGGCAGGACTCTACCGGTGATCTCTCCCAAGCCGCCGCCAAGGTGACACAACACCTCCAAGTTAAGACGAGGGCCCTTGCATCAGTCACCGCTTCGACCCCTCCGTCATGGACCCGTTCTGCCTGGGAAAGCCGTCCACACATCGCTTGGCTATAATATCCTCCCAGGCACTACTTCGGCCTCCAGGCCACCATGGTTGCCGTCGATGCTTGCTTGGTGGTAGAACCAGCTGCGGTCACTACCACAACGACCGCACTGCGCGTGGACACCGCCACTGGTTCCTCGTGCAGCTGGGCGGGCAGCCTGGTGGAACTTAAGCACTGCGAGTACCAGCAGCCGGTTTTCGTGTAAATACCAGCGTTTCGCCGCTTTCAAAGCAATGTCATCCTTTGTATTCACGTTATCAATGCCTTTGGTTATCGTCATAATAGACCATACCAAAACATATGGCTGGTAACGTCAAAACGACTTTGCGGTGCCGCCAAGGCGTAGGATAGCTACGAAGGCATCAAGCAGCAGTCCAAGTCTGAATGGTACTGCAGCTCTGATACTTGCTTTCGGAAAGCTTCATTATGCCGGCGGTGAGTCCGACCAGCGCAATTCTGCGCACGGCGTTCTTCAGAGCTACCGCTTCGATGTTGCGGCAGATGTGTGATGGAGCCCTTCGGCCGCGAGGACTGCCGCAGACCCCTTGCCAAGCCTCCTTTCGCCGCTGTCGGCTTCCAACTCTACGCTCGTAACAGGCACCACGCATTCATTACCAGAGGTTGAGACCGCTTCCCATCCACAGCACTCAGCGATGCGGCCTCCAAGCTCGCCGTCGGTTGGGGACCTGAAGGCACCGGTTCAACGGACGACCGCATCGGTTCTATCCGAGCTGGTCGGAAACGCCCGACGAACAACCGCTTCCGCTGTGACTTACCGTGAGGTGGCCTTTGGGCTGAGTATTTCCAAAGGCTTTGTTTAGTCCAGAACGACGACCGCCGGAATGAAAGTTCGAAATCACGAGCGCCGGCCGCCTTACCCGTGGAACTCGCGGGCCTGTCAACTTATTTCGAGGTTGCAGCTTCTGACCAACTATAACCTAGTATACCACGCTCAACTTTGGCCAGCTCCTCTACAAGCTACGGATCATTAAGCACCGATGATGGCGCGCTAACGCGCCAGGACTACACCAATATATCCATCGATTCTAATAACGAGATTCTTATAGACCAGTCGAACGAACACCTTCCGACGTCACGGCAGTCCTTAGCCGAATGTGGGGATTGTCATAACTCGCCTAATGACGTCTCGCCGAAGGGAGCCAGGGAGACCCACACGGTTGTGATAATCATTACTGAATACCTGCATAGGTGCGAGGTAATCATCATTAAAGACCTACGCACGCGGCTAGGATCCTCCTATATACGCTTTTCGAAACTCATACTGCGGGCCAGTGATCCACTACAGATGGCATGGATGCTGATGCAGACGGCTGGGCAGCGCACGGCATTTTACCAGGCTCTGCCGGTTCGAGCACCTTGAGGAGCCCTGTTCCTTCAGCGGCAACTCTGCAAAAGCGCGAGTTTCATTGCATACTAGCATGGATGCTCGCGTCCTCATTGAAGCCACGTCGAAGGCAACCGCGATGTATTGCGACCGACGGCGATCAATGCCACCAAACACGTTTAGTGCAACAAACAGCTGTTCAGCATCGAAGACCTCCTTCCTCGTTTTCGCAAAAGCAAAGGGCTAATCGTATCCGAGACCGGCGACCAGAGCACCTTACTCAGTGCCGCCCGCTAGAGAAACTGGTTGGGCATTCACTGGACGGCTCAGCGTCACCGAATTCAATTTCTCAGTCTCGTTGACTACGGTTTACCCTCACAACCTTCAGCAGCGTGGCAAGTCGCAGCTTGGCCGAGTGGGGCAATTCTCATAAAGCAAAAGAGCTGTGCTTGTGTTCAAGCGCCCAGATTGTGGACACGTGGAGAGGAGAGGAAGACGCGTTTGAAGTGTCGCCCCCTTGCTGCTTCCCTCCATTAGAGTACATACTTCTGCCAGAAAGTTGCGCGGCTGATGTGTTGTTCTTTTTCTGCTAGAGCTCTCCACAAAAGTTCAGGGAGCCCAATCAAAAAGCGCGAACGGTTGTTATTCGTGATGCAAATAATGCCACCGAGCTGATGGGTTTATAACAAGTGCAACTATAAGGCAGAGGGGGATAATGCACTCACGAAAAGAATGGCGTGTTCTGTATGGGTGCATCAAAAGTGCCTACATTTCACAGTGTACGGGAGAAGGAAATCAGTTATTCAAAAACGTATTGCACAATGCAATTATTCAATTATAGCTGATCACAGCTGTTCCGTTATGAACAAGCAAGAGAAGGTTGGCATCACTTGTAGAGTGCAAAGATTACACTAACGCAACGCACCATAAAGCCCCATCTGCAGTTATTTAGATGTTTGTTTGTTCTTTAATTGTACAAGTTCCAGTACTGCATCCCTGCTGAAGATTAGGTTTGAAGACTTGTCAAACTTCCCTGGTTTAGCTTTCTTCTGCAACCCCTCCATCTGTATTGTAAGATGGCAAAGTAAAATTGAAATTGAAATTTAAATTGATTGGCAATGTGCCAGTGATCATCATCATCATCATCACCAACAACATCAGCGTGGTCACGCCCATTGCAGGGCAAGGGCCTCTCCCATACTTCTCCAACTAGCCCGGTCATGTACTAATTGTGGCCATGTTGTCCCTGCAAACTTCTTAATCTCATCTGCCCACCCAACTTTCTGCCGCCCCGTGCTATGCTTCCCTTCCCTCGGAATCCAGTCCATAACCCTTAATGACCATTGCTTATCTTCCCTTCTCATTAGATGTCCTGCCCATGCCCTTTTCTTTTTCTTGATTTCAACTACGATTTCCTTAACTCGCGTTAGTTCCTTCAACCAATTTGTTCTTTTCTTATCCGTTAACGTTACACCAATCATACTTCTTTCCATAGCTCGTTGCGTCGTCATCATTTTAAGTGGAACACTTTTCGTAAACCTCCAGGTTTCTGCCCCGTACGTGAGTACTGGTAAGACAAAGCTGTTAAACACTTTATTCTTGAGGGATAATGGCAACCTTTTGTTGATGATCTGAGAATGCCTGCCGAACACACCCCAGCCCATTCTTATTATTCTGATTATTTCTGTCTCATGATCCGGATCCGCAGTCACTATCTGCCCTAAGTAGTTGTATTCCCTTGTCACTTCCAGTGCCTCGCTACTTACCGTAAACTGCTATTATCTTCCAAGACTATTAAGCATTACTTTAGTTTTCTGCAGATAATATTTAGACCCAGCCTTCTGCTTTGCTTCTCCAGGTCAGTGCGCATGCATTGCAATTGGTCCCCTGATTTACTAAGCAAGGTAATATCATCAGCGAAAAGCAAGTTACTAAGGTATTCTCCATTAACTCTTATCTCCAATTCTTCCCAATCCAGGTCTCAGAATACCTCCTGTAAACACGCTGTGAATAGCATTGGAGAGATCGTATCTCCATGCCTAATGCCTTTCTTTATTGGGATTTTGTTGCTTTCTTTGTGGAGGATTACGGTGGCGGTGGAACCGCTATAGATATCTTCCAGTATCTTTACATATGGCTCATCTACACCCTAATACCGTAGTGCCTTCATGACTGCTGAGGTTTCGACTGAATCAAACGCTGTCTCGTAATCAGTGCAAGCTATATATATATATATATATATATATATATATATTGGTTATGTTCCGCCCAATTCTCTATCACCTGATTGACAGTATCAATATGGTCTATTGTTGAGTAGCCTTTACAGAATCCTGCCCGGTCCTTTGGTTGCAGAAGCCTAAGGTGTTCCTGATTTTCTTTGCGATAACCTTAGTCAATACTTTGTAGGAAACGGAAAGTAAGCTGATCGGTCTATAATTTTTCAAGTCCTTGGCGTCCCCTTTCTTATGGATTAGAATTATGTTAGCGTTCTTCCAAGATTCCGGTACGCTCGATATCATGAGGCATTGCGTATAGAAGGTGGCCAGTTTTTCTAGAACAATCTACCCACCATCCTTCAACAAATCTGTGGTTATCTGATCCTCCCTAGCTGCCTTCCCCCTTTGCACAGATCCCAAGGCTTTCTTTACTTCTTCTGGCGTTGCTTGTGGGATTCCGAATTCCTCTAGACTACTCCCTCTTCAATTATCGTCGTGGGTGCCACTGGTACTGTATAAATCTTTATAGAACTCCTCAGCCACTTGAACTATCTCATCCATATTAGTAATGAAATTGCCGGCTTTGTCTCTTAACGAACACATCTGATTCTAGCCTATTGCTAGTTTCTTCAGTGCTTTTAGGCTTCCGCCATTTCTATGAGGAAGCCTATATTTTATCCATATTATGCTTCCTTATGTCAGCTGTCTTACGCTTGTTGATTAACTTCGAAAGTTCTGCCAGTTCTATTCTAGCAGTAGGGTTAGAGGCTTTCATACATGTTGTATTCATATAGGAGGTTGTGGCCGAGTAGTACACTAGGGTGGCCAATCCTGCTCTGGTGAGGGACTGCGTTACCGGTTCTGGTCATCGGGATCAGGTGGCACTCCAGTCCTGTTTATTGTGCCAGTATATGACCTAAAAGTAGGGACAAAGCAGCCAACCTTCACAGTTCCAGCAGCGGCGCCTTTGCCTGAATATGAATACTATCGTACCCCTCCGCGCTGGGAGCTGCATTTTACGATAGCCCAGCAGATTTCCGTTATCCTTGTTGTTTTGAATTGCCGATTGAACCTATTGAGCTGTATTAATGCTAGCAGAGAACATTTATCTAGCGCAAAAATGAACCTAAATACTAGATTTTCGTATTTCTTTAGGCACATTAATTTACCAATGCCTTTCATAAGAACAGAAATAAAACTGACAGATATATGCTATAGAAGTTAAAATGAATTTGAAATCTTTAATGTGTTACTTCATAAGCAATGAATGCTGGTCTCGTATTCATAAATGAATGCGTACAGTAGCAAATATTGTCAAAGATAATGATGTTATCGTATTGCTCATGGTGTAACTCCTACATTCAACGTGCTTTCAGGATGAAGAAAGGGCTTCTCAGCTCGGTGGTACTCAAATAAATTTTTCAGCATAGAGAAGCCCGAAGTTCACCTAAAGCTCAATAAACTTGCATCGACTTAGGGAATGACCGAATCCTCAATGAAAGCGGCGAAATCAAAGCGCGTATTTTAACAATGTCCAAGGTGAGAGACGGCTGCCTTCATTTTAAGAACCGAGATGGGTCGTTAAGGAATGTGGATGCATTCTTAAAAAGTCAGGCAGGTAAACGTCGCTCTCATGTGGCCCCAGGCTGTTTATTCGCCTTGTCTAGTGTAAGAAATATGACGCGAAATGTGTCCCGCCTAGATGCGCACCGTCATCCCGGCGTTGGCTACAATAATTTAGGAGCACAAGGCGGGTTCACTTTTTCATCCGTGAAAGTGCTAATAACGTCTCAAGTGTGCTTGCTCGATCTAGGGGCCTTTTCTTGTGTTTGTTCGAAACAATAAGACAAAATGTTTCACAATGGCAGAGAAAAAGAAAGCGGGCAATAAAGCTAACTTCTTTGAGGACGCCTGGACTGGTGTTTCAACAGCTCACAGATAAATTTGAAAGCCAACAGTGCCCACACTTTTCCAACATAGCCCTTTTAGCGTAGCTGGTCGTAGCAATCTTGCGGCATACCATATTCCAGCAGTCACATTAGAACCAGATGCTGAGAAATCTACGAAGATGTTTAGATCATGTTGTCAAAATTCACCGTGTCGCCACCTAAAACTGATGAATAAGGCTCCGCACACGAGGTGCCTGTCAATTCTGAATATTACGACATGTTCTTGTTGCTTTATTCACTGATGTACACAAACTGAAGTCGTGATTTCATAACTGTTAACTGCTTTACACTACCCGCCGTGTTTGCTTAGTTTTGCTTAGTGGATACACTGTTGGGCTACAAGCCATGAAGTCGCGGGATCGAATACCGGCAACGGTGGCTGCATATCGATGGGGACGAAATGCGAAAATACATGTGTACTTAGATGTAGGTGCACGTTAAAGGATCCCAGGTGGTCCAAATTTCTGGACTCCCCAAAAACGGTGAGCCTCATAATCATATCGTGGTTTCGGCACGTAAAACCCCACAATTAGGTAACCGCTTTAAATGGTGTATTCAAATTGGAGGCTATGCACGTTTTTAGTGGAGCGAGATATAAAAAAAGTGAGCATGAAGGAAATGTTTGCCCTAAACGTTTTCTCCGCAACAAGCCCAGAAATGTGACATTTTGGTAGAACAAGGAATGAGCGTAATTCTGTGAGCTATGACCCCACATGTACTCAGGCGATACTCACAATATCATCACAATACTTACGTAACCTCACATTCAAGTGTAATTCAAGCGTTTTTCTTAATTGCGAATAAATTCAACCGATGAGTTTTCAGCCGTATTTCGGATATTTCAATGGAACCCATACAAAGGGACAAGCGGGAGAAATGGTGAGACATATTTTCTCAAACTAGCGTGGTCTTTCGATGTTTCCACTTTTTCGTATGTTTCTGCACATCAGTGCTTGCTTCACTTGTTTCGAGACACCACCTTGCACAAACAAGCAGTTCGTGTTGCCCAACCAAGACAGTAAGACAAGACGTGACCTGCGAAGCCACCTTGTACGTTATAAGCAGGACTCTCCTCGCAGAATATCGCGAACCGCTTTCAAAAACTCGCAATAATCCTAACCATTGTCCTTGACGCAATCTTTCCAGCATAGTTGTTAATTTCTCACAAAGAATTGTCACCGTTAAAGGAAGGCTAGCGCACAAACATGAAATCATAAAACTACATAACACACTGGCAGTTGAACACTCACAAAGGCTCATATATCTGCCTGGAGTATACTATTAGCATCTGTAACTGTTTCATTCTAACGCCTATTGTTTCTTCAGTGCACCCTCCTATATACATTGATTCAACATTTGTTCCTTTGTTCAGAGAAAAAACAATTAGCAACTGCACTAAAAAAAATGCACTTCCGTAGACGCGTGTTTCCTCTTTACATACGACGAACATTGCAAATGATTTATAATCTAATTTCATCCGTGGCCTAGCTCGCAAAGTCTAAGAGAATCTTTCTTTTATGAAAGCTCCTAAAGAAATACATAATAATGTAAGAGCCACGCACGTGCTCTTCAATCACATGAGTGTTCTTAAACGTTATTTGTGAAACCATATAAGCACCACACAAGAGAAAAGTAAAAGCAGGTGAGCCATTCTCTTCTGAAATTAGCAAAGCCTCCGTTCGCTTTAAGAAGAAAGAGAAACAAGACGGGAAAAAGAAGAGCAAGGCACACAACAAGATATCATCTATCGATGATGTAAGCCGTCATTTATCAGCGCCTTGCCGACAAACAAGGTGATGGCATGTACCTCGTAATTGCCAACTACGAAGCGTTGCCAAAATCTATTTCAATGAGGTCTTTCCGTCGACAAGTTCGTGGAACAGAAAGGGTACATTTAGTAAAGGAAATCTTTTTTCAAATATTGGAGAATTTTTTATGCACAATAAAGCGATATTATTAATATAGAACAGAGCAAAGCAAACAAATCCTTACAGTTCAAGGATATGAGTGATGCTAGTGCTATTTCGATTGTCTGTGAAAGCGGACCCATTACAATAATGCATGAAAAGAATCTAATTACTCCGAAAGATGATGGTTGAGCATTTCCTGTGCTCCCTACGGGCATCGCCTTATTTAATTGTGAATTAGTATCCGTAATTCATAAGTTCTGTCACAAAGGAAAGCACTTGGTACTACCCTGCAGTAAGACCTGCTTGACATTTTCTTGCAAGATGAAAAGATTTATGCCCCTAGCTGTATGCTCTCTCATTTGTATATATGCATAATTTCCGCAAATTTCTGCCGATGTCAATATTGAACTGGAGGGGATATGTAGTGCATCCAATACTGTATGAGCGCTGTTGGCATTGTGGTAGAAGAAAAATGATCGGCGACCCTATTCATTGGCTTAGGTGCGTCTTACTGGCACTCGCACCTCATCGTTGGTGTTCTTTAGGGCAATTTTAGTTTAAGGGAATACTCAAACTGAACTCGGAGGCAACAATTTTTCATTAATTAGCCGGTTAAATATCATGCCACCTTATTGTGTGTGACGTTATTAGTGTCTTCATTACTACCACTTTCTACTTACGGGTTCCTAGGAATTTAGATGAATTCGTGCTCACGTGGTGGGTCCCAATACTTACGATTCTGTGATTTGATGTGTGGTAATCAGCGATTTCTAATTAACTATAATAATTCCACACACTTCAGTAACTGAACATGTAACTAATTTAAGCTATGATGTCATAGCTGGAAGCCCATGCATTTTGTAGTTTACAATGATTTTCTAATCTTTCTGGTTTATGTTGAATTTCATCCGCGGTCGTGTAATTGATTTCTAAACCATTTTAATTTTTCCAGACACTTCAGTAAACCAACTTGTAACTAACCTTATGCTCTTATATTGTATCTATAATGAAACCCATGAATTTCGTACTGTGCTGGTTTTTTTCTATTCCTTGCTGATCTTTTTCACATTTTCTCACTGGTCGTCTTAGTGATTTCTATTTACTTTTAACTATACCAGACACTTCATTAACTCATCTTCTAACTAAACTTAAGCTCTGATATGATATCCATATTGAATCCCATAAATGTTCTACTGTACTATTGTTTTTTTTTCAGATTTTTTTTTAAATTTCGTTTTCCCTCGTCAAGGAGGTGAACCGGAAGTGCTGCGAAAGAAACAAGAGGGTCACTCGAGGCCCGTTCCACTAAAAAGGGTGCTAGCCAAATCTGATTTTAGGCGCATCACCAAGAAATGTAGTACCGAACCCAACCTATGCAAGCACTGCCGACATGTTGACAGTGCGACGACACGTGTAGAGTCCAAAGTCCAACAAAGTCCAACAGTGCCATAGAATTTCACTCATGCCTACAAGCCGTCCCGCTGACTTTCCGATTCAAGTGCTGCATTGCTACTTTGCACAGGTTGGCTGACCAAGCTTTGTATTTAACCATTTATTATTTATGCAATTGCTCATTTTTATACTGTCCACACGACCTAACCGTATGTAAAGAATGTCTGAACATTATGGAACTGATGAACTTGAGAGCGCATAGGCAGCCTACTCATGCAAGAATTCTAAGACTGATATTACGTAGTTTCGGAATTGTTATTGCCCAATAAATGCCATTAAAGCTGTCTGCATATATAAAATTAGACCTCGTAGTTTCGTTCATAACGGGATTCGGGAAATTTAAACGGCAAGTGTGTAATTATCATCACGCTCGTTGAAAAATTCCTAGTATATGGTCGAAACATTTAAATTCAGTCTTCATGGACAAGCTTCGAATAGCTACTTGCATTTCAAATATGTTCAGTTAGTATAATGAGTTGTAAATTCCATTGGCTCATTGATCAGAAATGCTTGTCACAAAGTTTTTGTCGGCCTTAACAAATAGGCGGTCAACGAAATGCAGCCTTATTAGCTATGACAGTTTTTTTTTCTTTATGCCATCCCTCAGTTTCATCGCAAACCATTCTGGATGGCTTGCGACAATATGATAGAAGGAAAGCTATGCATATACTTACACATGAACAAAACAATGCAAGTATAAATAAACGTTATTGTCGAAGGGAACAGTGAGATATGAGGAGCACATTGCTTGTTATGAACATTAACCATTGGCTCCGTATCGCCTGGATAACAGTATTCATAATCCATCTATTGTAAATTGCTATTTCAGACTGGTTCTCCCTAACCAACATTCACTATTACATTTTTTCATCGGAAGAATTCAAATGCGAGTAAGTGACGAAGATTCATTCCTGAGCAGCTACCGCCGTAAATAGTTTTGAGGGTAGATTTTTTGGAAGTCGGTGGGAAGAAACCAAGGCAATTTCAAAAGCCTTTCCTTGTGGACGGGCAAGTTGCATGTCATGGACATATGAAAGGGAGCCACTAGAGAACCTCAAAGAAGTTGGTGAAAAAGACAGGCCTCCGGAAAGAAATAAAAGCTTCCTTTTCTTTAGAAACTGCATGCGCACAGAAAAAAATGAAAGAAGGGAAGTAGTTCCGGTTTTTAAGAACCGGAAGGCTCTCTCCATTCAAAGGCGCTCCAGTACTCTTCTGTTGCTTCGCTCTATATGGCTGCTCTTCATTCCATTCAGCGTCCTTATACAGCCTTTTCTACACTCCTTAGGCTGCTGGATTCTATTTGAGGTGATTAATGTGCTTCTCGCTGATGAGGCCGCCGAAATTGTTTTAGAAAGACTGCGAACACTAGGATTGCTTCTAATGTCTCTGGATTACTGATGTTGAGCAGTAAAAGTGGATTGCTATTTTTTCCAATCTTTGTGTCGCAGCGTCGAGTGACACAGCAAGCAATGAGCACTTGATGGCATGGGTACTTCAAGGGAAATAATGCATTGCAAAATATTTTTTCTCTCGCGTGTTTCGTGTTTATGCGAGTTGCAAAAGCTAAAGACGCCAGTGTCAAGTTGCTTTTTTGGAAAAGTGCTAACACTTACGCCACTGTTGCAAAAAGCTAGAAACTTCACATGCTGTTTTTCGACAACACAATGCCATACATGTTTCATACCGTCATGGATAAAGTTATTAAAACTTCATCTTGGGCCTTGGTGTTGGGCTGCTGAGCACGGAATTGCTGGATGAGATCTGGGCCGCGGTGGCCGCATTTCGGTGGGGGCGAAATGCGAAAACACCCGTGTACTTAGATTTAGGTGCACGTTAAAGAACCTCAGGTGGTCGAAATTGGCGTTCTCCACTACGGCGTGCCTCATAATCAGAAAGTGGTTTTGCCGCGTTAAACCCGATAATAAAATGATTTTTAATCTTGGGCCAGTTGTTGCACATTAGAAATCATTATTTTTGGGCACTGAAAGGACAATGCAAGCGAGAAACCCCCGCAAACACACAAAGTGTCTGACCTTTTAGCATCCAAAAATCATGCGTTATAAAGTATTGCATAAGGATTTGACGCATCATGGCCTAAAGAAAGGATGCACGACCAGTACGCAAAAGCCAAGTGTTAAGTAATAGCCTGACCTAGAAGTGAGTAAACTCAAGGACGGCAGGTACGGCGAGTTGTTGGTTTTTCATAATGTTTCAAAACAACGCTAAACACGTTCACCGCACAACACAATAGAAGATGGGACACAAACGGCACTGAACCGATTACTATGTCCCTTAGCCTGCTACATGCTACAGCATCTACGCGTTCAGAAACATAGGCTGATTTGTTAACTTCCGGGTCATTGAAGTTTCAGGCTCCTTGTAGGAGGAAGGAGCCCGCGGAACAAACCGTCGTGGTGCATCTTGCCGGCGTCCCACACTTGTCGGTTGCGGTGGCAAGTTGCTGCTCTCCGGACGATCAGCATAAGTCCTACGAGGCTTTCGGTAACTCTGACGTGCCCGGGTGGCCGGTGGCACAAGAGAGCGATCGTCAAATGCACACTGATGGCAAACATGAGCGTCGTCAACAACATTGAGGCGTTCGAGCTCTTCTTTAACCACTTGCCCAATCGCCAAAGACGTGTCATCATGGGTGGGGCGGACACACTTGCAATAGTGGTGACATTGTTCAAACGTCCAAACTATAGTCCAATCCTTCTCATTTTCAGCGCTTCAAACTCCCGGCAGAGTTTCTTCAAATCAGACGGTGTACTAAGATCTTCCTTCGTTATCAGAAAATTGTAAACATCTTAAACGATTCCTTTAAGCAGATTTCCGACTTTTTCATCGTCTGTCGTGGTGGCGCTGACGAGTTTCGCCAGGTAACTGAGCAGGTCGGGGAAGCATCTGCTCAGCCCTATTTTTATTAGCGATCGGGTCCCTGAAGCACTTGGTGAATTCTTTTGCAAAATTGTCCCGGCTTGCCAGAACGTTCTCGTGGTTTTGAAACCAGAGGATTGCGGTTCCAATGAGAAAAAATACACATTATCGAGCTGGTTAGTAGTGCTCCAGTGGTTGTGGCGACTCACTCTGTTGTAGTGTTTCAGCCAGTCGTTGACGTCTTCGTTCGCCTTCCCCGAAAAGTTGCGTGGCTCTCGCAGGGGTGTTCAGTAGCCAGCTTGCCTTGCGTGATTTCTGCCTGGTTCACCGCAGGTGGGGTCTTCATTGCTTCAGTCAAACATGGTGATGAGCTAGTTGGTGATCCATTCTTTAAGACTGATTGTAGCGCTTAAAAGGACGAACACACTGAGAAAAGAAGACACAACGACGTGAGAACGTTACTGAAAACTTGTATATTGTTGAAAAGGGTTCAAATTTAAGAAAATCTCAACACATACGCGCAAACGAACTGCGCCAGCCTTCTTTTACAAATAATAATATTGCAATATCGCAAGCAGTTACGAGAAGTGATTGCTTTCCCAGGAATCGGCCATGTCCGCTCCTTGTGATCGTAAACCGGCGAAGCGTCTACTCCGTCAAACAGTTGATAGAGCTTTGTCGTCCAGGATCGTCCAGGATTAGCCCCACACTTCCACCAAAGATGTGGCGAAAGATGTTTATTTACAGGGTGAAACGAGGTCCAGGAGGAAGCTACAGACAAGGCCCAGTTGGCTCAAAGTACACCAAAATAACGCCGGCGCACTTTACTTCTTTCTCTGCCTCAGTCGCGCAGTGCTGAGACACTGTCGTGAATACCCGCAAGGCAAGCATGTACTTGGTGTAAACCATGAAGTCAACTATGACGCATTTCTGCAGTCACATTTTAAGCGGCAGCACATCAGGCTAAATGTACGCTTCGTTCATACATGGCAGGTTTGAGAGCACTGCAATGTTGGTGCACAAGCGTACATGCCACGTGTCCATTTTTTTTTTTTTTGCATTCCGCGGGTTTCTTGAAGATAAAAAATTATCGCATAACGACTATGAAATAGAAGTGGCTTCGAAATAGAAGGTCTCCTTAGACACCTTAAAGTTTTCTCGCGGAAAATTGGCGCCAAACGCAAAATTTGCAATGTGTGCAATTTTTCTTGGCTAACAAGGCTATTAAACATAACAGAACAAAATTTTGTTACTTGGTCCTTACGATAGCCAACAATATGCATTTAGTCGCGTGTTTCGCAGCACTGCGGCATATTTGAAAAATTCGGCTTAAGCTAGCTGGGATAACCTTTATATATCCTTGTTTGAAAGTTGAATCTAAATACTCCCCGGCACCGACACCCAAATCTGAGACCTACTATTGCTTCAATTTGTGCTAGAAAACAAACATATTTGTTTCAGCTACGTACAGAAAACAGGGAGTGTCCTGTTTCTTGGAGCAAACGCAGTCTTCAACATCGGCGAAAAAAGATCTGAAGTCGGGCCTTGACATGTTCCTCTTTCGTGACGTCTGCGATGTACGCGCAGCAAGATTTATTATCACAACGCCAAAAGGAGGGCATAGAGACCAACAAGGAACCCAATGCGAAAGGATAACATACGGGGCGTGGTGACATATCAAGTTCGCTTTCGCTTCTGTGCTGCGGCGGCTGGGCTTGCCTGTCGCGAACCGTTTTCTTCAGCTTTGCTGTGGACAGCAACCGCAATGTGAGCCTCCACTATGTGGGCACTGATATGTCAGCCACTACCGCTTATCGAATGAAACACAACGCCGCCCCCCCCCCCCCCCCAAAGAAAAACTCAGCGACAGCACGTTCCCGTTGGAAGGAAGATGCCATAACGCGCTGATGTCAAGGGCCAAGCCTTGCTGCTTGCGCCTTTTAGCGAGTGTTTTCGTAAGCGCTACGGAACAACAACAATGTTTCAACGAGAACCATCTCTGTCGCAGATTCTGTGACAGCATTACCTTTTTACCTTTTACGTTTTCAATGAAAGTGGGCAGCAGCTTTGAACAGTAAAATTCTTGCAAAAAATTTTATACGGCCACGAACTACTTACCAATTAATATGCAAGAAAACAAGTAAGCATCAGGAATACCAATTGCTTTTGGCAGCAGCAATAAACGAATTATTACATCTGAAAATACGCAAATAATCTTCCCACATAATGAACGCCGCACATGCAATACTTGCAATTTAGCAGTTGCGAATCCACATTCGTGTTATACGGGAACACAAACAGAAACATGCGAAAACGAATATCAGTGCAAATGTAGAAGAAATAAATGGTAGCAAACTACGGCCGTTTTTGCCGTGATGAACATATGTATGTGAACTTTACAAGTGCTGTCGATACGTTATTTTCTGCCTTATTGGGTGCGTGATAATGTGCACCTTCTGCGGACCAAAGGGACGTCAATAGCTTTCCCGCATGAAGTGTACAAATGGAGTCTATCGAATCACTGACGCGTTCGCTGCAACTTAAGCAGAAGAAGCTTGATGTGGGCGAGTTGGTTTTGCATACCTAATTTAAAATGCTGTTTGTTCAAAAGAACATTTAGGTGGAAGTAGCGCCTTGTCCGTCATACATGTTTCTCTTTTAGTCTGCGTCTTCGTAGCGATCTTTTCTTCAAGCTGCAGCTTAAAGGAAGCATCGATCGTGTAAGGGCTTTCCAAGCATAGAGCAATGCCTCTTACAAGGTCGCCTATTTTACGCGCCACTAAGGACCATATTTTTCTGGCGGTCTGTCTAGACACTTTGAGGATTTGCCCTTTGAGCGAAAGTTTCTGCCAATACACCTTCCTCACACCCGACGTCTCAGCTTTTGGTGGCGCATCAGTATCCCTTCCATCTCGTTCAGAAAGACTTATCCGATGCCATAGCCAGGCAGAAGCGACCGTAAACTGTTTGGGGGACCTCCCTTCATACGGGACTCGCGAATTATTCATAAGCGCTGACAGTTATTTTTCTCTCTTTTTCTTTTTTTCACATTTGTTTTATGTGCTGTTCAAATTCACCCAAAATATATCGTGTACTTAGCCGTGTTCAGGACCGCATGCCTACGGGAGACTCCAAAACCACGATGGTAGGACCATTCGGAAATACTATGTTGTGCCACCCTTTGCGAGTATATCGCGCCAACGCGTATATCGCGGATACTTGAAGCCTGTTTTCAGGCATGTACGATCATCTGCGCTTGAATTCTCTGATATAAGGTGGCCTAACAGCCCGCCGGGTTATCTGACTGAGCTAGCTTGGATGCTCGGTTACCACATTCTGAGTTCGAATCCTCCAGCTTTTTTTTTATTTTTGAAGGTAGGAAACTCGAATTCACCTTCCCCTGTACAGTACATCTCCAGTCTTGGAGCGGCGCTTGACACCGGCAGAAACGCCGAGAGCAAGTAGGACTATACTAATCCTGGTACAGCCAAATTAGGAAGAACCACTAAGCTTCAACAAGATACCCCCTCAGCAGAACAGGAATTGGCCTCCCTGGTGTAGTATTCGGCCACTCCCTCCAAAAATACTCATTTGCTTACCCAATGGCCCTCAGTCGCCAGCAGCTGCGGAGCTCCTGAAGAAGGCTGTGGTCACACCTGTAACGCAGCTGAGGTGCTAAGAATCTCTGGAACCCGATAAGCAGGCAATGGAAACTGCCCCTTGCAACGTTTAGGATCCGAACGCTCTCGAGTGAAGTTAGCCTAGCACGACTCTTCGAGGAAGTATCAGGCATTGTTTGGGATATCATTTGTTTAGCGAAGTCAGAACCGAGAAGGCTTGTACAGTAGTGACAAATGGTCTCGTTCTCCGCTTTAGAGGACTACCAGATCAGAAGCACTTCGGAGTAGGATTCCTAATTCATAAGTACACAGAGGGCAACACTGACAAATTCTACAGCAATAATAAGAGAGTAGCAGTAGTCGTAATAAAGCTGAATAGGGGACGTAGAATAAAGGTGGCACAAAACTATGCACCAACCTCCAGTCATGATCATGAAGAAGTAGGAAAGGTTTATGAAGATGTTGAATTAGCGATGCGAAAGGTACAAACTCGATATACTGTAGTTATGGGCGACGTCAATGCAAAAGTGGAGAATAAGTAGGCTGCTGAACAAGCAGTTGGCAACTACGCTGAGGATTCTAGGAAAATTCCAGGTGATATGTTGGCAGAATTCTCGGAAAGGCATATTCTGCGAGTAACGAACACATTCTTTAGGAAGCGTTGGAACAAAACTTGTGCCTCCAAAAGCCCTTATGATGAAACAAAATGTGAAATTGATTTCATATTTTGTGCCAATGCCAGCATAGTGCAGGTTGTATAACTGTTACGTAGGGTAAAATGTTATTATCACAGGTTAGTGAGGGCCAGCATTCACCTCAATTTGAAGAGAGAAAGAGTAAAATTGGTCAAGCAGAAACAGACCAACTTAGACGCAGCAAGTGTAAAAGCAGACCAATGCACGTTGGCACTTGAAAACAAATATGAAGCCTTAGAACAGAGAGACGAAGTTGACATAGAGGTCACTAATGAAACTCTAATTAGGCTTGCTTGAGAAGCAGCAATTGAAGTGGGAGGTAAGGCACTTAGACAACCAGTAGGTGAGCTCTCCCAAATAACAAAGGACCTAATAATGAAACAACAAAGAATGAAAGTGTCCAACTCAAGACATCAGATAGAATTCGCGGAACTGTCAAAACTAATAAACAAGGAGAAAATAATGGATATTCGAAATTATAACGTAAGGAAGACTGAGGACGAAGCAAAAAATGGACACAGCCTGAAATAACTGAGAAGAAAGCTTGGCGCTGGACAAATCAATATGTCTCCACTGAAAGACTAGCAGGGTAATATCATCAGCAATCTCGAAAATATAGTAAATGCAGCGGACTAATTCTATACTAATTTGTACCGTACCGAAAGCAGTCATGATACCTCCATTTAAAGTAGTAATGAACAGCTTACAGATGCTCCTTCTATAACTATCGATGAAGTTACCAGGGCCTTCCAAGACATGAAACGGGGAAAATGGCAACAGAAGATGTAATACAAGTCAAATTAATCAAAGGTGGAAGATATATAATGCTTGAAAAACTAGAGTCCCTCGACACAAACTGTCTATCGTATTCAAGTGCCCCAGAGAACTGGAAGAATGCCAACACTATACTCACTCACAAAAGGAGGGACGTTAAAGAATTGAAAAATTATAGGCCTATTAGCTTACTTCCAGTATTATATAATATATTCACCAAGATAATCGCCTATAGAATAAGAACAACAATGGTATTTAGATAACCAAGAAAGAGACAAGTTTCAGGAGGCGATAAGGTTCAATGGATCACATCCATGTCATCAATAAACTAATCGACAAATACACAGAGTACGATTAGCCTCTCTATGCACTGTAAATGGAAATGAGCTGAAAAGGGCATATTAAGGGATGTGACCTCCCTTGAGACTACGTGCCTGAACACCGTGCTCCCCTACAGTGGTATAGAAATGTGCAGCGTCCTCCATTTCACTCCCTCGCAAAATGGGGATGAAAGAAGGAGAAAGAACCTCAATTCTACATCCTTTTTAAGAGGGAGTTTAGAAGTTAGAGGCCTCCCTTTAGCCTAAACGGAGTTGTGTGTTTCTTATTTTATGCGTTATTTTACTTTATTATACACGTCTGTGAGAAGGAGACGAGAAAGGAGAGATATGTTGTCCAAGTGGTTCTTTTTCTTTGTTTTTATTTCTACAAATTTAAACATTTGCAGAGTGCAAGCCAGCTTATTGAGGGCGATATAATAGACGATTTTTCGTCTCGTCGACCACAATGCCCTATCGCGCTGCCAGAACCCCTGGTCGGCACCTGACGACCTGACTTCGGAAGCGGGACCATGCAAAACTTCGACGGCTTCGGCCGCAGAATGTCCTCGCTTGTGTTCGTTTTCCCATCAACTAAATGTGAAACTGAAGGCAAAGCCCGCGAAGCGCCACTGTCGTCGGTGCCGATGACGGCACCTGTTTTGCACTTCGTAGTTCTGCGTGTGTGTCTATGTGCGTTCTTACGAGAGATATACGGCGGCCGTCGGAGAGTGTTTCGTGTAATGTGGAACCTCACAAGAAAACTACCTGCCCCACTGAGCAGCACGGCGGTGATCGGCCACCGCGTAGCCATCGCGTTGTGATCTGTGTACTACAATACACTTTTGTGGTTCGCGCGGCCGTGCTCGAGCATTCCCTACTGCACCACCATATGAAAGAGGCTAGTGAAACCTCACCCACAGTCCTCGCAAAATCGCAGCGCGTACGGTGTCGACTGCTTTGGATATGGCGCGTTTCGGATTACCGCTTGCCCAGTTGCCTCATGTTTCACGCGGCCTTATATATTCAGCTGCGGTGGTGAGTACGCAATGGGTCCGGACTCGCTGCGTATTGCACGTAATGCTCACACCTTTTATGTTGCGGTGTTGAAAGCCGTCGGTCCGCTCAAGAAAACTCAAGGAGCTAGTGCCGCACAAAAAAGATACATTTTTGTTCTTTTTTCAATTTCTCGTGTTTTACGTGCCGGAACCACGATCTAATTACGAGCCACGCCGCATGCAGTTGGGGCCTTCGGATTAATATTGACCTCCTGGGGTTCTTCACCATGCAGTTCTTTGAGTTCGTTACGGCACGCGGGCGTTCTTGCACGCCACCGCATCGAAGTGCGGCCGCCGTGGCCAGGATTTGATCCTGCGACCTCGTGCTTAATACTAAGCACAACGCCAAGGACACTTATAGCAACCGCGGCGTGTCACAGAGTGTTGTATTTTCGTCATGAGGTATGTTTGATAACCATTCCTTAAGTGTCAATATAGGTTGTGATAGCGATAAGGCGGCAAATTACTGCTATGCAGCATGAACAATGCAAACAGCCAGCCTGTTTATGTGTTAAATGGAGGCACGCAGTGTGTGCACACAATTATGTTCATTTTATCAGTTTTGTGAAATAACCTTCAAACTGCATGCGTTCTCACTGGGAAATCCGTACCAGCACTTTCTTGTACCAAATTGTCTATGCACAAAAGCTTGTGCATTAGAAATAAATTTCAGGCAGTTACAGCATACAATTTCTTTTTCTGTATGTAGACACCAACTGCGTTTCCATAGTCATGTATTGCACGTTTGACCAGTGCTGAAAAGGATAAATGAAATAAATTCAAAGAAGCCTGCGAATTTGTCTGCTTGGTCAGGCTTTGATGTATTTTAGTAACACATGTTCATGTGCAGATGCCGTGTGAATGCATACTTCGACTTTAGTTACGTTTCACTGCATTAAAAAGAAATCACCTAGCCAATCTCAATTCTTATTCCTGTTTCTTGCCTTTGGTGTCCACATACCTGAATTTATTCTGAGTTTTTGTACCAAGACAACAGCAGGGCATCACACATGCTAGAAACATTAAAACAAAGAACAAGGAATGTGGTACAAATGATCCACAGAGTCACAAAACAACAAAGAGGCTTCAAAGAAGCGGAGGCAGACAGACGTCTGCAAGCATTCATTATTACCAGGGTGACCTATAGCCTCCCCTTTTAAGAACTAAATAAGGCTCCGAAATGTCTAAAGTGAGCACCATCATCAGGGCAGTTAGGGCTCCAAAAACACAAGTGCCAAAATTCTGGAGGCTCTTGGTATTCACAAGACATATGAAGAACATGCCACAGCACTGGTCACGCCTCAGACAGAACGTCTGAATTCGACAAAACAAGGAAAGGCCCTATTGCAAAAGGTGGCATATCCCCTGAGAGCGCAGTGTGGCTGGGAAAAAAGTTTCGCTACCCAGACAAACAAGAGAGAAAATTCTAGTTTCACCGATCCCAAAGAATATGAGCACGGAACACTGCCAAAGGAGAAAAGTGCAATCAAAGGCTTTACCAAAGAAATCTGAAAGAAATCCAGACATATACTACACAGATGCGTTTAGAGTGGCAACAGACAAATTCACAATAGTGGCCTTCAATCGGTTCACAGTGGTAACAACCTCCACGCGGAACCATTCAACCTGTAACGGTGGATGCAGCAGCCATAGCACTGGCCTTTCGAGATGCAGAAGCAAAAGGAACAATCTGCATTGGCCATGATGTACTCTAAGGCAGCATGCTGTTCTTTAATGACGGGTACCGTCCCACGCAAAATTCACATAATTGCACCAGGTGGTAATTTGGTGCCCGGCGCATTCTGGGCTCGAGGGAAATGAGAGGGCAGACCGAACTGCTCGGGCAATAAGCATCCGAGCACTAGTCGGTCCTTTCAAGGAACCCCCCATTAACCCATACCACACCTTCGAAAACCAGGAAAAAGAGAGACAAAAATACAGCCGCCGGCACTCGAACCTTATGGGAGAACAGGCCGGGGATTGGCGCTGTGTACAGACTAACACATATCTACACCTACAAATACTCAGTAAGATGCACCCTGCATTCTATGAAAGTACGTGTTCTTGGTGCGAGGAGCTGCCAACTCTTGCCCACGTAACATGAATGTATAAACTACAGCCTCCAAATTCCAATTCGCCCCTTACGGCGCAAGTGCCAAGTAACAGACACTGGGATGTTTGGCTTGCTAGTGAAGATGCCGACAGCCAGAGAGGTCTTCTCGATCAACCCCAGCAAACCACAGAGACCAGTGGAGCCCTGAACTGAGGGACGCACCGACCGCCCAAACCACAAAGAGAGAGAGAATGAAACCTTTATTTGAAGTCGTGACTTGTCAGTTGAGGTGGGAGGGTCCCTTATTCCAGGAACCCTCTGGCTTGGATCGCCCTCCGGGCCCGGGCGACTAGTTCGCGCTGGTCGACCAGGTCCGGCTTGGAGATCGCAGCCTCCCACGTTTCAGCGAGGTGGTTTGGATCTGCGTCTGCTGCTATTAGTTGTGTCGCTGTGATGCTTTCTCGGGTGTTCTTGCATTGTAGGAGGAGGTGCGCCAGGGTGTCAGGCACGTTGCAGTGTGGACAGGTGTAGCTGTATAGCGTCGGGTGGAAGTGATGCAGCAAGATTCCGTGGATAAATGTATTGCTCTGGAGTCGCCTGTAGTCGGTGCCTTCGTTTCTTGTTAGTTTGGGATGTGGTGGAGGGTACACCCTGCGTCCAAGCCGATAGTGTTGTAGTAGTGCTTGGTAAGTTAACGGTATTGTTTCCGTTTCCTCCGCTGATTTGTGTGGGTGGGACCTTTCTCGAACACCGTGCGGGGAAGCCCGGTTGACGCTTGCGCGGGCCGCGATGTGTGCCGCTTCATTCCCCTCGAGTCCCTCGTGTCCCGGAACCCACATGATGCAGGTGTAGGGGGAGGAGTATCGCCACGTTTCAGTAAGTTGATCGCTTTGGTGGAGACCCTGCCTTTCATGTAGTTGCGTGCCGCTGTTTGAGAGTCGGTGAAGACCACTATGGCATCCTCGCTTGTATGGGTGGCGAGTGCTATAGCGGCCTCCTCAGCTGTGTCCGCGCGTTTGGCGAGAATTGTCGCCAACGCCAGTGTCGTCCCCCTGTAGTCTGTGACGCGGATGGCGAAGGCGTTTCGGCCAGGATACTTGGCTGCGTCCACGTAGCGAGCCTGCGGGTCGTTACGGTGCTTGTGTCTGATGGCGTTTACCCTGGCGAGCCGTCTGCCTCGATGGTGTTCTGGATGAACGTAAAGAAAAGATCACATCGAAGCTGCGAGAATGTTTACAAGTTCTTCAGATCCCTCGGAACATGCAAACCACAAAGAGAAATAAAGTTTATACTACTACTACTTGCCCTTAGAGCTATCAGCCATCAAGTTTACGTGCAATTACAAATGAGCCACATGTCATTTCATTCACTCAGTTTCCATCCAGAAAATGCACTCTTTGTCGGAGGGCATGCATGATTGATTGCGTATGTGCAACATTTGTGTTGCCACAGAGGGCCATGTAATATGGAAACCGACGTAAACACTAATACACTCTGCAGCAACTTGTTCTGAATGGAACTTTTCAAAATAAAGAGCAATTTCAATAAATGACAACATGTGTTTGTTTTTTTATCTCGCTGAGTAGTGCTACCGTCTGTTTTTTTTTTTTTTTAATTCCACATGTTAGTGGTGTGTGGCTGTCATTGTGTTGCTTTTAAGCTTCTGCAATAAGTGTGCTTCTGGCACCTGGGACAAATTCACAAAGCAAATATGTTTCAGATAATTGTGAATTCTAGTCAAACATGACACACATATTGCTTCAGGAAAGCAGCTTTTATAGCTTCAGTAAATTATTCATTGTGGCCAATTCAGCTCACCTTTTTCAAGACTGACCATTAACTTTACACCAGTGGCTTTCTATAATTCAAGTATTCAGTGTGTATACTGCTTCTTTTCAGGTATGTTAACATCATACAATTCTGCATTCTTAAGAACTTAAACAGTCAGAGGCCACATTGCAAAGACGGGGATCTGAGTATCAAGAAAGAAAAATCAATAATGAAGGTAGCGACAAGTACTCATAAGCAAATGCTTATTGTCAGAGGGATGCAAGAATAATGCAGCCCATGCAGGGGGTGCACGAAAGCCAGATCATCATCATCATCATCATCATCATCATCATCAGCCTGGTTACGCCCACTGCAGGGCAAAGGCCTCTTCCATACTTCTCCAACAACCCCGGTCATGTACTAATTGTGGCTATGTCGTCCCTGCAAACTTCTTAATCTCATCCGCCCGCCTAACTTTCTGCCGCCCCCTGCTACGCTTCCCCTCCCTTGGAATCCAGTCCGTAACCCTTAATTACCATCGGTTATCCTCCCTCCTCATTACATGCCCTACCCATGCCCATTTCTTGAAAGCCAGATAATAGCCACAAAAAACAAAGCCTACTCATATGTGACAGCCATTTTAATCAAAAATGACATTTAACTCCAGTGTACGCATAATGAAGCCCTGCTATTTATGTCAATTTACAAGCATTACCGCCCCGTACTGCTGTGTTCTTGAATGGTGGCTCACATTTGCAGGCAGCAATAGGTGCAGTGACATCCATCATTCGTGCATCACTCATTTTGGACAATACCCACCTTGCTGCAAGGAAAAGGAGCCACAATATAGCTTTCTAACAATTCTTGGCAATTAGTTTGAGAGAGGCGTTTCCAACCACACCAGACTAGACCGGCGTTGCCTTGCAGCATGCTCGACACCAGGAACGTTACTCCTTGCCCCCGAACCCAAGATTTCTGTTTACCTGGCATAAGACGATGTGCAGACAATGCTCACCTGCCCCTGTCCTGCTCACCGCCCCCCAACACACGCACAAAAATATTCCTGGCTAAGGCACTGGTCCTTGTTACAAGAAATAGAAGTACAGATCCTTGGTCTCGATGTTCGCCAATCTGGAATACGACAAAATTGGCTAGGCAAAGTAAAGAAGACACCAATATCAACCTTCCAGCTGATAAGAAGGATTGCTTCAAAATATGGAGGGGCATGTACCGAAATAGCCAGTAATGTTGTTTGGTCTGTACTCCAGCCACGTATTATTTATCAGGCTCAGTTTTACTGGCTCTCACTGAAGCAGAAGGACCAGATTAAGATCATTATTCAGAATGTGATGAGGGCAATAGCTGCTCTCCCTCTGTTCGCTCAAGAACACGCCCAGGCGAACACCATAGAAGCGTTGCTAATTCAATGTGAATGAGGATGTGATTTAAAGAGGTTGCATGTTGCAGTCATTTCTGATTGCTTGGGTGCAAGAACAGATTTAAGGCTGTGGCACCGCTGTACACTGATGTTCCTCTGGACCAATGTATTTTGTACAGATGCTGCTATTACAGGAGATGGAAGCATAGTATGAGTCAGCCTTAAGTACTTCCCTCTTTATAAAAATAAGGAATGTACAATGGATGTCTGCAACTCTACTTGAGCTTCATACCAATAATGACAACAAGTCTGCAGAACAGGGCTGGTACATGGTAAAGTCACACATGACACCAATGAGGCAGCCTCCTTTTAATCAAACATCGCCCAAATACAGACAAACACCGATTCCTTGAGTGCCATTTACCAGCTGAAGCAAGACAGTAAAGCCGCATAGCTTTGTCAGAAGATACGCACGCTTACTCAATTTTAATGCTTGCTTACACTAGGTACAGGGACACATCTCTGGCCTTTTCAATGCCATGGCAGATAACAAAGCACACAACATCAACGACACGTATCTACCCGCACCTCTTGTGCCAAGCTCACTTACCGTCTTTCTACCCCGGAAAGTTTGCTCTGATGCGACACATGCTTTTACGCTCAAATTCGATAGCCTTTGCTGCATCAATTTTTTCCAGCACTGTCAAGGACACAGTATTCTTAACTGCAATTTATCATCAGGAAATACGTAATTTTATTTATGTGAGCACAGGCATTTTGACTCACTTATTATGAATGGAAAGAAATGTCACTGCTGCCTAAATGAAGAGAGTAATCTTCTGCAGTTGTAGAGAGTCAGTGTAGCTTCATGCAATACTGTTTCACAGCAAGTTTGTACAACGGATCATTACAGGCAGGGAATTATAGGCCTAATTGTACTTTTCCCTTGCTCTGAATGTGACCTTAAACAAAGTATTGTGTGTAAAAATGGCAAATGTGCTTTGAAATGAGCATGTATCAGCAAGTACAATTTTGCCTTTTGAGACTTTTTAGCATCCATGGTGGAGAGATTAAATTGCCAATGTATCTCTATAAGTCATGCCTCTAAAGATGCACGTGGCGTTTAGGAAGGTAAGTTTTTTTTAACCAGGGAGGGACATACGGAAAAAACCCTAGTGAGAAAAGGATCTGCGATGTTGCCAGCCTAGACTCGGGCCACCCGGGCATTATGTGCGGTGAGGCATAGCCTTTCCACCGCTGCCCAGGCCCACTGGATAGACCATAGTTGGTCGTGTAGTTCCGAGCTAGTCAGAACGCTTAGCCATCACTCTTCGAGAAGGCCCGGTTCTATCTTGTCCTCTACATATACTGATCTGATCTGTGTGCACTTCCATAAGATGTGTGCCGTGTCTGCGTGTTCGTCCTTGAAGAGCTTGCAGATCGTGTCTGAGTATTGTGTTGAATTTACTCTGTTTAAATGTACTGGGTTTCGGAACGTTCTGGTTTGCAACCTTCTCGAATCTGTTTCTTGAGACCTGTCGAATCGTTTGCGGGGTTGTGGGTATCTTTCTCTTTGTTTCGTATAGTGTGTCGGTATGCTCTGGTACGTGACCAGCCTGTCCCTGTTGTCTCGTATCGCTAATTTGTTGTCTTCGTCTCCCCGCAGTCCTTCCTCTTTCCCCGGGGGTTGCGGGGTGTTTGGCCGTCACTGTCCGAGCTGCAGTGGGTTAGTTCTCGCGCTGCTCGATTGGCCTTCTCGTGATGTTGGGAGGGCCATTCATGGTTACTTCTCCCATATGTGCTGGGATCCATTTGAGGTATTTGGGTCATGTCAGAGAAACACAAATGTATTGTTCCAAAATGGTACAGTGTTACTCCACTGTTAGAAAGGTGATTCAGAACAGCTCTCTAACCCCATTGACTAAATTTTCAGAGGTGATTGCAATGAGTGATTCTCCTGTTACTCTGGTATTGCTAGTCTGGTGCTTCCGGTCGGCGATATACACAGCATACCAGTCTTGGAGCTCAACTTTCAAGAGCCAAGAGGCATGTCATGGGTGAATAAATCATAGATTTTCTAAGATAGATGGAATTGTCACATTAAAACTGTGTACAAGCATTTCATCATCAGCTGTGAAAAGGTGGTATTTTTGTGCAGTATAGCCTCCCGAATGCCTGACCAGTGGCGTTCTTTGTTGAGCTGACCATTCAGGCCTCCCCACTAGCTAAATTGTGGACACCACAGGTAGTATCTCCTCCATGCTGGGTTACGAGTTTATTAGGCTTTTTTTTTAAACAAACGATTAATTTATTCTTTATTTTTGCTGTAATTTTGGTGGCCTGTCTATGCTTTTTGTTTTCAAAGGCTATATTATTTTCATTATTACGTCCTTCAATGTTTAAAATTATAATATCCCATATAATCCACCTTGATTACTCGTAAGACAGCAATCAATATAGAACAAACAGTAGATGTGGGCAAATGTATGTGCATTACTTGACTTGAACAGTCACCTGCGAAGGTTCAAAGTCAGGTTGCCCAATGGATTGAATAATCTCAGTTGGAAAGCAGCACTGAGTGTGTTCATATGCCTCTCACTCATCCAGTTTACGTAAATGCATGCCTAACGAAGACACTTTCAGACTTTAGTACAATAAGTTAATATGTTGTGTAACGCTGTTCAATTGAGACTGTGAATGGAACTGGTATTAAAATGAGCAAGCTGGAGACAACTATTGCAGTGTTTAATGCAGTGTTTATAATTTGTGGTAAGTGCAGCATGATATTGCAAAAGAACGTAAATAATGCTCATCTAAATAGTTCTATCTGTGCCTTTGATTCATCTGTTAGTCTCCCTGAAATTAAGCAGCAGGGCATGACACAAGCAATGCTGCTTGCGTTTATCATGGAGACATCAGTGGGTTTCAGACAGAGCCAACTCCTGTCCCTTATTTATGCACATATGGTTTGCACATATGCAATATGTACGGTACTGTACATATATGCCGCGCTCATCATTCGTCTACACGCTAATAGGAAGTTCGTTTATTGTTGTGTACGAGAAAAATACTAAACATCATATCATCGGCATGTCGTCGGCGAGCAATATATATCTCATGAGAGCCTCTCAACTGTACGTGCCAATGCGGCCGAGTCATACATACAGACGGTGCGATCCGGCAAACACGAACCTATCTTCAGGGCCAGTATATCACATGGATTCCTTTCTCGGGGTTACAGTTAATATTATTACCTACCGTCCATATAAACGACCTATCGGTGATAGCGTACGCGCAGCACCACAAGGAAACGCCCTAGCGAGATCGGCACCTCGATCCGGCCTGCCTGCTCTATCACCGACGACGTCGCAGGAAAAAATATATATATTGGCTTTAAGCATAACCGTCGGAATAAAGTGATCGCAATCGCACCTACTCTGTAACACAATAAGAAATACAAAGCGAATGCCAATTAACAGAGCTGCGATATACGGAAGCGGCCGACGTTTCACGTACCGTCAACACGCTAACTTAATTGTTGACAAAACATAATTTTACGACTAGCGCTGGCCAGACAGAGAGCGTTGTCAGCCGCATATGCCAAACTCGGTCCGAAGACGCTCGGGGCGGGCAAGCAATTGCTGACTCGGGCCCGGGCTGGGCTTGGACCTAGGAGCGTCTGGCCGGGCATTCACTGGCGACCGCCGGGAAGTCAGCGAGTCGCTGAAAGCTCTTGCGCGAGCGAAACGCAAGCGAAATTCAAATATATTCATTTCGACTACAGATTTACAGTATCCACAGTCTACAATCGGGCAGTGCGAAGCATTCGGCCGCGCAACAAAGTAATATTATGCGACAGGTATAAGGGCTGATGGCGAGCAGTGAAGTACATTACTTTACATTTATTGGGGTTAAGTGTCATTAACCAGTCGTTGCACCATTCTTGCACTTTGTTAAGGTCATATTGTAAAATACTGTGGTCTGTGTCGTAATTATGCCGTAGATGACAGAATCATCAGCGAACATACGGATTTGAGGGGAAGCATGAATAGGAAGGTCATTAATATAAGTAGGAAGAAGTAGGAGGCCTAGAACGCTACCTTGTGGGAAGCCAGATGTTACAGGGATGGGCGCGGAATTGTGATTATTGGAATACACTGACTGTGATTGTTAAGTGAGAAATTCAATAACCCAATTTGAGGCGCCAAGGTGCAGGTTCAGCAGGGATAGCTTGACTAATAGGCGTTGGTGAGGTAACTTATCAGATGCTTTAGCAGAATCCAGAAAAGTGGCATCGATTTGGGTGTTAGCATTGAGATTAACGTGCAAGTCATGCACGAACATAGCAAGTTGCCTTTCGCACGACAGACCCTTACGGAAACCACGTGCAGATGGGTGAAAGAAGTTGTTAGTGTCAAGGAAGTGCATAATTTAGGTGAAAATGACATGCTCCATTACGTTGCAGGGTACGCTGGTTAGGGAAATCGGTCGGTAGTTAGGAGGTGAGTTTTTATTACCTGCTTTGTAGATTGGTACGACTGCCCTTTCATCAAGGCGACGGGGATGCTACAAGAGGATAAAGAGTGCGATAAGATTAATCGAAAGTACGCTGCGCAGTTTTGTTTAGTATTTTTTAACAGTTTGGAGTTGATGCCATCCGCCCCTGATGACGATGGTAGTTTAACTCTTCAGTTATTGCCGCTATGTTCAGTGAATTATATGGGTGACAAAGCAGATTTCACCGGTGCAAGTAGCATAGGTAACAGAGCACCAGTTTCAGTGGTGCATAGTGTTGAAACCGCGCGGTTAAACGCATCGGCACGCTCTTATTCGTGGTTTGTGGTTTAGAAATTGCGAGAATTTCTCGAGTTACTGCTTAGTACGCGAGGCAATGTGTCATGAAAAAAGGAGTGCTTTTGGCTCCGTATAGTTGAGAGATAAGCTTTCTCTGCCTCGTAATACTTGTCTCAGGCCACAGCACAACTATATTGCTTTGCCATACGAAAAAATTGTTTTGTTCTAGTTTTCTAAAGGTGATAATTTTTTTGTGAACGAAGGTTTATTGCTGTAAGTCCGTACTGAAATAGCTGGAATGTGGTTAGTAGGAAGGTCCGTGATTTTTTGTGGAAATGTCGACCAATTTGCTTGAAGTGTGAGGTTGTGGAATTCCGCAGTTTAAGTAGGGTAGAAGGACTTAAGTTTGTTGTTAGTGGGCTTCGTAGTTGTATTCGTTGTATAAGCGTATTATTTTATTTAATGATTCTCGTTTTGGAAAGGTAAATTTAAAGACAGTGTGGATTACTTTACGGTCGCAAATTTTCCGGAGATAAGATATCGAATATGGGCTAGACGGATTGTTAGTTACAATGAAATCTAAAATTCTGGCCGAGTTGTTTACTACGCTTGTTGGTTGTAAGACTGGCTGGGTTAAGTTGCAATTAAAGCAGACTTCGAGGTTATCATTTTTGGTTCGACTACGTGACGAAGCTGGACAGCTATGCCAATTCATATTAGGGAAATTAAAGTCTCCGAAGAGCAAAATCTCAGTGTTAGCGTATTTTTGAATTAGTACATCTAGGACGCAGTTGAGCTTGTCAGTAAAGCTAGTTTCTGCTCGCGGGGGGCGGTAGCGAACGCCAAGTAAAATAAATTGCGGGGTGGCACGAAACCTTAGCCATAATATTTCGAGGTCACTTAGGTTGTGAACAACGGAGCAGGGTATCGTGTTACTAACGGCGATGAGCACCCCGCCACCTCTAGAGGGCTGGCGATCATTATGGAAAATATGGAAACCGGGTAGGTCATCCATGACCTTCTTGTCGGATACGTCAGTGGTTAGCCAGGTTTCGATAAGTATCAACAAGTTACATCCAGATGATAAAACCAGGTTAGATACAACGTCACGTTTCGAAATGAAGCTACGTATGTTAGAATAGATGGCTGAACTAGTAGTGTTAGGGCGGGTTGTCGTCATCGAACAGGAGGTTGAATGACGGTGACGTAGCGATTGCTATTGAATTTCTTTGCAGGTTTCATAGTTTCGTCGTACATATACTTAGCAGATCCTATAAACACAGCTTTGTAGCGTAACGAAAATGGAACTGACTTGGTCCTCGCAAAAGCCAAAATATCGTTACGTGGGAAAAGACACAGATTAAAGAGGATATATGGAATCTAACAAAATTGTTAGATTCCATTTCAATGTATCTTTTTTAAATGTATAATGTATTGTAGAGCGTGTTGCATATACATGTATAAACAAATACGTATGTGATCCGATGTAGAGAAGCAGATGCATTGTACTTAATGAATCGTATATTGAGTCGTGTCAACTGCTGTAGACTGTCTTGTTCATCAGGGGGCCAAGACCTCGTCAGGCTTTCTCGCCTTTAGTCTTTGCCTCCCGCAGGGAAATTTTGTATACTTCCTGCAAAATAAGCATGTTTGATTTGATTTGATTTGACATATACAGGTTATTTACACTGGAGCCAGATCACCAGGCCGACACTCGCTCGCGCCAAGGGCACAAACCCACTTCGTCGTCGTTCTGGCGGCGGCTCGTCCCTTGAGCATCGCTCGATGATATCATAATAATATGTTTCCAGGCATTTTGTAGAGTACGAGAGTAATCTTTGCGAATGCTATAGTGAGTCCCTTTCAACTTGCTTCCGCTAGAGAGAATTTTGTCTTTTGTTCGATAAAAAAAGGAATTTTACTATTATAGAGCGGTTTCGGTTATTGGAATGGCGGCCGAGACGATGCGCCCGTTCGATCTCCTCAGGATTCACGGTCATGCTTAATGGGCCTGGGAAAAGCCGAATGACTTTTTCCTCTGCCAGAACGGCGGATTCAGATACACTTGGGTCGGGGAGACCGAAGATTAGGTTGTTGCGGCGAACTTGGTTTTCTGCGTCATCGATCCACGCTTCTATATCAGAGATTGCCCGTGTCCTCACGGCCACAGAAGTCTTAAATGTTTCCACCTGCCGCTGCAGGTCCTCTATGTGTTGACAGTGGCTCTCGACGGCATGCATTCTTCGGTTTAGTTCATCAATCGAATTGTTAGTGTGGACTAGTTCGCTTTTTAAACCTTTAATCTCGTCAATTACCTGCGATTACCCAGCGGGCAGCTTCTTTAGTTCAGCTAGTACAGCGTTAAAGTCAGGACCGGGGTTAGTTTCTATGTCACCCGACAATAGCAGCTATTAGCGCGAGACATGAATACAATTCATAGTGATGGCAAACAGACATTGGGGGCTCGGCAACAGTACGAAAACATAGTCGCTTGATTTCTAAGCGTAATGACTATAACACCCACTAACCAGCATATTCAACAGGAGCAGTTTAGTGGACTGTTTCGTGGTACAGCCACCGAGCCCACAGGTTGATGCCCGAAGGCGTTGCTCTCTTATAGCTGATCTGGCGACGGATGTTGCTGACGTAGGCACTTCCCTGGTGGTACTGTTGATCGCGCTCGTCACAGGCGTTGGGGGGCTATCGTGACTTGACAAAAGGCAGCAGGGGTACGGCCAATGCACGGTTCCAGGCACGTTGAGGTTGCGTGCGGAACAGCCGAAATGGTATCGGGCAGAGCTACGCCGATCAGTGCCACGATGAACCCCTGCATATTCAACAGCAGCAGTTTAGTGGACTGTTTCGTGCCACAGCCACTGAGCCCACCGCAGGACGCTTGCGTAAATATTTTTGAAAATATCTATAGAGATTCCAAAGCTACCTTAATTCTCAACAAGAAAAGGAGGAAGACACCTATAAAGAAAGGGGCAAGATAAGGAGACGAAATCTCTCCAAATGCTATTCACTGCGTGGTTGCAAGAAGTATTCAAGCTAATAAACTGGGATGGCTTAGGAGTAAGGATACACGGCTTATATCTCAGCAGCCTTCGATTTGCAGATTACATTGTCTTGTTCAGCAACACTCGAGTCGAGTCACAACAAATGATTGAGGACCTTAACAGAGACGGTATGAGAGTGGGGTTGAATATTATTATGCAGGAGAAATAGATAACGATTATTAGCTGTGCAAGGAAACAAGAGTTCAGGATCGGCAGTTAGGCTCTAGAGTCTCTGAAGTGGTACATTCACCTAGGTCAATTACTCACTGGGGACCCTGTTCATGAGGAGCAAATTTGCAGAATAAAAATGGGTTCAAGCTCATTCGGCAGACATTGCCAGATGCTGACTGGAGGCTTATCATTATCAATCAGAAGGAAGGTGTTCAATCAATGCATTTTACCGCTGCTGACATATAGGGCAGAAACTTGCAGACTTGCATGGAAGCTCGAAAACAAGTTAAGGACCGCGCAGTGAGCGATGGAACGAAGAATGCTTGGCGCAACGGTAATAGACAGGAAAAGAGCGGTGTGGATCAGGGAGCAAACAGGCATAGCCGATATTCTAATTGACAATAACAGAAATAAATTGAGCTGTGCAGGTCATGTTATGCGTAGGTTGGATAACCAGTGGACCATTAGTGTTACAGAATGGGTGCCAAAAAAAGGGAAGCGCAGTCGAGGATGGCAGAAGTCTAGGTGGGGTGATGAAATCAAGAAATTCGCAGGTGCTAGTTGGAATCGGTTGGTGTTGGACAGGGGAAATTGGAGATAGCACGGAGATAGAGGCCATCGTCTGAACTGGACATAAAATAGGCTGGTGATGATGGTGATGACGAGTTTTTAGCGATATCAACATCCTTCCCTTGCGTGTTTTAGAAGGACCTATACAACCTGACAATTATCCTAATAGAATAGATATCACATGAACTCCTTAAAATAAAAAAAGGTCCCTGCTTTATTTATTGATTTCTTTAGATGAATATCTGCCAACATCGAGGGCCTTACAGAATGGACATTGTCTGCGTCTGCTTGATTTGTCCCTTGTGTTTCTTGGTGCCATTTGCAGCCACGATAAATGCGCTTTTCATCCATCATGTCTGTAGATGTATGAATGTGGAGTACCTTATTATGCTAAGCATTTTTTGAAATGCGGCAATGTTGCGGTTTGATTGTTTTTCTACGATGGTCATTGTAAAAGCACATTTCTGAAAGTATAAGGGCAAATAACGTTGCGCCGAGTAGTAATTGTGGGAAAATGAAGGTATATCTTGTGCTGCGCAGCAATGTGCCTGAGAGACACTTTGACAATATCGCGATATTTGTCCTAATCACTGAATGCAGTTTCACCCAAAACAGTAACCCGTGCTTTAGTGTATCATCCCTTTACGTCCAGTGTTAAGTGCACTGTTCAGTGTCTTTCAAGAATTCAAGAATGACAACAAGGTCTGCATTATTTTTGACTCGTTGCCCATCCTTGTGAACAGCCACAATGTATCATAGTTCTGCTCTGTGCCCGTCCTTCAAATCTAAGTCTTTGCTTTCTTTTTTGCTTCCCTTATTTAGTCATAAAGGTAAATTATTTCCTAAAAAAGATTGCCATACCTTGGATTTTGTGTACAGTAACAGCAAAACCTAAATAAATTGAGCTGTGGTAGGGAATATAAAAATGCACTTGCTCCAAAATGATCAGTTGCAATTCGAGCTCCTAAATCCGCACTAGGTGCGAAATTCTGCCATGTCAAAGAGTAGCAATTTCCTCTTAAAATCACTATTTCTTCTTGATCGCTTATTTTTCTCCTCGTCACTGGTAGCCTAATGTATGAGCAAAATGTCCCGGTTTCTTTGTTTCCTTTCTTTTATAGCATATTTTAGTCACTGGATTATAGTTTTTACAACTCGCATGCCTTCTTTGGTGACATATCTTAACTACATATTAACTGCTAATAAACACAAACACGAACGCAGTCAATCACCGAAGTCTTCAAAACCATGCTATGGTTGGTATCTGTTTTGGCGGCAGCAATCTAGCACAATTGTAGGGATTCGCGGCCATGAGAGTTCATAAACATTAGTACAAATAAGGCGTTCTCCACGCTGATAATAATAAAAGAAGCTAAGAAAGATAAGAGGGACAAATAAATAAAATAAAGGAACAAGCGTAAAAAGTAACATTAGAGTTCAGGGTACAGAAACTCAATACCGCAGCACATAGGAAGTAAATCAAACACTTATTCACTTAATGCAAGGATTTGCTCGTTACCATAATTTATTGGTTGCAATTTTCCGAAGAAGATATTACTGATGATTTTGATAGGTATGATTCGAGTCATATAGGGACCGACACTTTCACATTAACGTTACTCAGAAATTGCGTGGGGAGCAGCAACTTGTTATCGTTCCGTGGGTTCTTCCTTTCCCATTGATCCCTCTATGTCCCGGGCTTCTTTCAATAGTACTTTTTAGTGAATTAGTGGCCAATGTGACAGAATTTGAGTGAATTCATTAGAGGTGTCATAGAAACGGAGATAAGCGTTGCGCTTTATTCATGGCATTACCGCTGCTAGCCAAATAAAATATTGATAGCAGGTCCTTCTGTTTGCTCAATTCCTACTTGGAGCATTTCGCCATATGATTTAGTTTTGGCTATTATATCTGACGTCCTTAAAACTGAAATGTAATGTCACTGCTGAAGAAGAACAGCGTCTTTGAGGACTCACCTTTCCTTTTCAACAGCGGATGCGTTTGCGCAGATGAAACAGGCTAGCTCTCTTTGTAGCGGACCATTTGGTGGGTCGTCGTCAAGTTCAGAATTTGAAGGATCTCTTACAATCGATGGCGCAAGGAGCAACACGCCCTCAGTTCGAGATCAATGACTCCTTCTACGATCTTAAGCGGAAGCAAGTTTTTCCCTGGCTTCGAGTTAAACAGGGTCAAAAGAAGCACCCTTGCAGCCAAAACTTGGCAAACTTTGTTGCCCATAAATGAGCAACATTACAATAAACGAACCAAAAAATAACTAACGTGAGAGCCATAAAAGACATTGATTCTTTCGGAAGGCACGTCTCTCCTGCTTCCCTTTGGGGCCCAGCTCGGGTCGTTAGGCAGGCCGCCGTCTATCTTCAAGACACAGGCGTACACGCACTTCCCTTCGGTATCCAGCGTTCTGCAGCAGTAACCGCGCAGCCTGCCCCATTTCCTGCTAAGATGTAAGCCGTAATCCGTACATGTAAGCGGGGGTAGCAAGGAGTACGAGACGCGTGAATTTTTTATTCATGCAAATGCCAAAATCTTCTTGCATATGGTCTCGTTCTCGTGTAATTTCTTATTTTTTTTCATCGTTTCGTCCTGCTTTTCAGGGAAATGTTTTATCTGGAACTCGGTGAAACCATCCGAGTAATATTGAATGCATGCGCATTTATGAGAAAGAACTCCTCTCGCACTTTTTAATTGGAATGGGCAAAATAGTGCAAGTACTTGCGAACTAAGTTAACACTGTCGAATAAAGCTTGATCATAGAAAGCTTGCGTTTGAGAACACGCGAGTTTGCATTTTACAAAGTGAGAGAGGGCGAAATTTCAAATACTTTAATTTTATTTGCTGGAGTATGCAATGGTATGGCCTACATCATGAGATCATACCTGTGTACATTTCTTTCGTTACAACAGGTTCCTTTCTGCGTGACAAGGCATGAAGCAATGTCTTCAGGAACGGAGAGGCATGTACAAGTCAACGGATCTTTTAATAATTCATCGCTTGAAGCACAAACAGAAACGTTTTGGAGAAAACTAAATAGAATTTCTAAGCGCTTTCTTAGGTATGCCCATTCAGAAGCATGACAGCGCAGGCACATGGCGCAGTCGCATCTACATATAGCCACAGGAGGAAAGAATAAAAAGGGGAAATAACAGCCATGTGCGACAACTCGCAGTCAAATAATGTTAATATTGGACAAATGCCGCAGAGGTACCTGTTCCTGTTAGTTTAAAATGCTTCAGCACTTTTCCTCGTTGTCATATCTTTGTTAATATAAAAAAAGAAGAGCTTTCATGATCCGAAAACACCCAAATGTTCATCAAATATACACGAGATTTCGGCCCGAAAAATGTCGTAAATAGAATTGTAAATAAGCACATTGACGTATATTTAGAAAGCGTCCGGGTTGTTCAGTCAAGTCAGTTCTCAGTCCTGCCGTCGTCAGCGGATCAATAGGGTGGTAAATGTCCTGCAAAACACAAAACGCACCTTTGTGCTATATTGAAAAATTGATATATTGCGTCACTTTCTTTTTTAGCCTAAACCAATTGAATGCAATATGCGATGACCTTAGACAGGCTGAACGAAAGCACGACGAAATTTAGTCCCTGACTGCGAGCGGTATAATACGCACTCCCTCATTTTATAAATGCTCATTTGCTGCGACGGCCGACAAAACACGTGGGCACTGCAGAGTGAGCGACACCCACAGCTCCTACATGGTGTTTGCGCGCTGCATCACCCGCGCTTCGCCCATGGACTGTAAGCGCCGTACCCGAATGAATGCCGCGTGGCTGCACTCGGCACGTGGACTATGCGCATGCTTTCACTGCACATTGGCCGAATAGCACTCCAATTGATTTCTGGTGCGTCAACCAGCAAAGTCAAAATTTAAATATCAGGCATGGCGCACTGGGGGATTCCCGAATAATTTTCACCACCAGGAGATCTTTAACGCGGCCCCAATGCAGGGTACAGCGGTGTTTTTGCATTTCTCTCCCATCGAAATTCGGCCGGCGCTGCCGGAATTCAGTCGCGCGACTCTGTGCTTAGCAGCCCAACAACATAGCCGCTAAGCTACCATGGCGAATAAAATTGCCCTCACAATGCACTACAAACGAAAATAAACCCACCTGGCCGCTTTTAACAGGTCATGTGCGCTAAAACCTACCCATCGTGTAATATTTACTCGTTCCACTCCACAGGCTAGGTGGTGGAGGCATAAGGCGACACGACGCTATTTTACGCCGCTTCGAAATGTTCTCTTGTGAAAACTACGCGCAGGGAGTTTTAAAAAGCTCCGTCCGCCGAAACATGCTGGTCACGTGGCGCTTTCGATGAGACTGTGCGTCGCGGCAGCGACGGTCCGCGTTCGGCGCAGTCGGCATTGCTCATGGCTAACGGTTGTTTACGGCTAACGGTTTGTTTACATATGTGAAGTGGCGCTCCGTGACAGCTTTTCGCCACTTTGTTTCACATATTTCCTTCAAAAAGTTTTATTGGAGTGCCTAAAGCTCACTGTATCCCAACTTCAAGTGCGGTAGCTCTGATCACATTTCTGACAACCATGAATGCAAGAGCAACGTCTTCAAGTGCGGAAAAAGTCTTAGGTATACCGTGAAGCTGCTGACTGAGTTGTGATGTCGGCTAAGGTTTCTGATTGTGCCTTCATGTTGCGTGACCTTGGCTTGTGTTTTTGAGTATGTGAAATCCGACTTCTATGTCCTTGTGAGTACATGCTGACAGCGTCCGCTGTAATGTTTACAAGGACCGCGTAGCGATGGCAACAGCAGCCACTGTTCTAGCGACGATGTCCGTGCTAATCGCCCATGAATGACATATTTCAAGTTTGTTGTGGTGCTGTGCTGCCAGTGTGAAAGACCGAAGTGAGGCAACAACTGCTAGACAATAGTATTAAGAGGATGCTGTAAGGAAGATATGGCGTGAGCAGGATGATGCAGTTAGAATGAAGACATTGGTATCATTATGACGCCCTCACGAAGGCGCTGTGACAACGATTTCACGACGTCAGTATGACGAGGATCGCGTGACGGTGACAGCTGGACGAGAGTGGGCTGACAAAGCTAGAATGGCGACGCTGCAACAACAATGACGGCGTCATGACCACCGGCACATACCTAGTGGTGCTACTTAATAGACAACTTGGGCAACTTGGAGGGAGTAGAAGGCATGCATGACGACGACAGCATGACGAGTGTCAAACCATAATGTAGAATGTCGACTATTTAACGACCACGAAGGCATCACAACTATGGTGCGAAACGAATGCATTGACACTGAATAACGACGATTGCTCGGAGACGATGACATTACGAAGGTCGGATGACAAAGCTAAATGTCGTTGATACGACCACCACGATGGCTTCACGACTGCGAGTGCGCACCTAGTTGGTCGAGCTATAAGGGAACTTGGCCCACTACTATGGGTAGACGGCTTGACGACCGCGTGCATGATGAAGGCCAAATCACGATGCTGAAATGGTGACGAAGGAACAACCATGACGCCTTCTCAATCATGAGCACACACCTGTTGGCCCAAGCAGGTAGGCAACTTGGGCCACAGCGTCAGCGTAAGAGGCTAGCTAGATAGCTAGCTAGACAGACAGACAGACAGACAGACAGACAGACAGTGAGAAGGAAACTAGGCAACGGACAAATAGGATAAGGACAACAGTGGAATTTAGTCAACCAAGGGAACAGGCAGGTTTCAGGAAGGGCTACTCTACAATGGATCACATCCGTGTCATCAATCAGGTAATCGAGAACTCCGCAAGGGTACAATCAGCCTCCCTATATGGCTTTCAAAGATCATGAAAAGGCATTTGATTCAATCGCTATACGAGCCGTCACAGAGACATTACGTAAGCAAGGAATGCAGTACGCTTACGTAAATATCTTGGAAAGTATCTACAGAGATTTCACAACTACCTTAATTATCCACAAGAAAAGTAGCAAGATACCTACAAAGAAAGGGGCAGACAAGGATACACAATCTCTCCGATGCTATTCACCGCATGCTTGGAACAAGTATTTGGGCCATTATACTAGGAAGGCTTAGGAGTAAGGGTCTATGGCGAATATCTCAGCAACCTTACATTTGCAGATGACATTGTCCTGCTCAGCAACACCGCGGACGAGTTACAACAACTGATTGAAGACCATAGTAGAGAGAGTATAAGAGTGGGATTGAAGATTAATATGCAGCAGACAAAGCAAATCATGACTAGCCGGGCATGGGAAAAATAATTCAGGATCGCCAGTCAGTCTCTCAAGTCTGTGAAGGAATACGTTTATCTAGGTCAATTACTCACAGGGAAACCTGATCATGAGAAGGAAATTACATTCGGCCTACATTGTCAGATCCTGACAGGAAGCTTGCAATTATCATAAAAAGAAAGGTGTATAATTAATGCATTCTGCCGGTGTTAGCATATGGGTCAGAAACTAGCTGATACAAAAAAAGCTCGAAAAACATGTTAAGGACCGCGCAGAGAGCGATGGAACGAAGAACGTTAGGCGTAATATTAAGAGGCAGGAAGAGATTGGTGTCGATGAGAGGGCAAGCAGGGATAGCCAGTATTCTAATTGACATTAAGAGAAAGAAATAGAGCTGGGCAGGTCATGATGCGTAGGTTAGATAACCGGCGGACCATTAGCATTACACAATGGCTGCCAAGAGAAGGGAGGCGCATTAGAGGGTGGCAGAAGACTAGGTAGGGTGATGAAATTAAGAAATTTGCAGATGCTAGATGGAATCGGTTGGCACAGGACAGGGGTAATTGGACCTCACAGGGAGAGGCCTTCGACCTGCAGTGGACATAAAATGGTCTGATGATGATGATAGATAGATAGATAGATATATCATCATCATCAGTCTGGTTAAGCCCGCTGCAGGGCAAAGGCCTCTCCCTGCGAGGTCCACTTACACCTGTCCTGTGCCAACCGATAGATCATCATCTTCAGCCTGGTTACGCCCACCGCAGGGCAAAGGCCTCTCCCATACTTCTCCAACTACCCCTGTCATGTACTAATTGTGGCCATGTTGTCCCTGCAAATTTTTTAATCTCATCCGCCCACCTAACTTCCTGCCGCCCCCTGCTACGCTTCCCTTCCCTTTGAATCCAGTCCGTAACCCTTAATGACCATCGGTTATCTTCCCTCCTCACTACGTGTCCGGCCCATGCCCATTTCTTTTTCTTGATTTCAAATAAGATGTCACAAACTCTCGTTGGTTCCCTCACCCAATCTGCTCTTTTCTTATCGCTTAACGTTACACCTATCTTCTTCTTTCCATAGCTCGTTTCGTCGTCCTCAATTTATTAGAACCATTTTCGTAAGGCTCCAGGTTTCTGCTCCGTACGTGAGTACTGGTAAGACACAGCTATTATACACTTTTCTCTTGAGGGATAATGGCAACCTGCTGTTCATAATCTGAGAATGCCTGCCAAACGCACTCCGGCCCATTCTTATTCTTCTGATTATTTCGGTCTCATGATCCGCATCCGCGGTCACTACCTGTCCTAAGTAGCTGTATTCCCTTACCACTTCCTGTGCCTCGCTACCTATCGTAAACTGCTGTTCCCTTCCGAGACTGTTAAACATTACTTTAGTTTTCTGCAGATTAATTTTTAGTCCCACCCCTCTGCTCTGCCTCTCCAGGTCAGTGAGCATGCATTGCAGTTGGTCCCCTGAGTTACTAAGCAAGGCAATATCATCAGCGAAGCGCAAGTTACTAAGGTATTCTCCATTTACTCTTATCCCCAATTCTTCCCAATCCAGGTCTCTGACTACCTCCTGTAAACATGCTGTGAATAGCACTGGAGAGATCGTATCTCCCTGCCTGACGCCTTTCTTTATAGGGATTTTGTTGCTTTCTTCATGGACGACTACAGTGGCTGTGGAGCCGCTATAGATATCTTTCAGTATTTTTACATACGGCTCGTCTACACCCTGATTTCGTAATGCCTCCATGACTGCTGAGGTTTCGACTGAATCAAACGCTTTCTCGTAATCAATGAAAGCTATATGTAAGGGTTGGTTATGTTTCGCAGATTTCTCTATCACCTGATTGATAGTGTGAATATGGTCCATTGTTGAGTAGCCTTTACGGAATCCTCCCTGGTCCTTTGGTTGACAAAAGACTAAGGTGTTCCTGATTCTATTTGCGATTACCTTAGTAAATACTTTGTAGGTAACGGACAGTAAGCTGAGCGGTCTATAATTTTTCATGTCTTTGGCGTCCCCTTTCTTATGGATTAGGATTATGTTGGCGTTCTTCCAAGATTCCGGTACGCTCGAAGTCATGAGGCATTGCGTATACAGGGGGGCCAGTTTTCCTAGAACAATCTGCCCACCATCCTACAACAAATTTGCTGTTACCTCATCCTCCCCAGCTGCCTTCCTTCTTTGCATAGCTCCCAAGGCTTCCTTTACTTCTGCTGGCGTTACTTGTGGGATTTCAAATTCTTCTAGACTATTCTCTCTTCCATTATCGTCGTGGGTGCCACTGGTACTGTATAAATCTCTATAGAACTCCTCAGCCACTTGAACTATCTATGTCTATCTATGTATAGATCTATCTATCTATGATAGATAGATAGATAGATAGATAGATAGATAGATAGATAGATAGATAGATAGATAGATAGATAGATAGATAGATAGATAGATAAATAGATAGATAGATAGATAGATAGATAGATAGATAGATAGATAGATAGATAGATAGATAGATAGATAGATAGATAGATAGATAGACAGACAGACAGACAGACAGACAGACAGACAGACAGACAGACAGACAGACAGCCAGCCAGCCAGACAGACAGACAGACAGACAGACAGACAGACAGACAGACAGACAGACAGACAGACAGACGGACGGACGGACGGACGGACAGACGGACAGACGGACAGACAGACAGACAGACAGACAGACAGACAGACAGACAGACAGACAGACAGACAGACAGACAGATAGATAGATAGATAGATAGATAGATAGATAGATAGATAGATAGATAGATAGATAGATAGACAGATAGATAGACAAGCTCGAAGCAGCTGAAGTAGGCAGCGAATGCTAATCACTGTAAAATCTAGTTGAGTAACTGGATTCTTTTATTTCTAGTCGAAAAATGAAAGAGCCTTAGGAGCGCCCTACCAGAGACGAATGTTACTTTGTTTATTGGGGAATAGTCTTCTGTATTCTTAAGGCGTAAAATAAATTGAGTCCATACGCGATTGTGTTCACCACGCAAAGACAGAACGCGATAGATGGATCTTTGAGTTCCTTGGCAGTAATGGCTGCTGGCACCTCGCATCCGGGAGGGGCAACCCCACGGGTAGGCTTAGCTGCACCGGTATAGCGCACGTAGAACAAGAAAGTGTTCAGAGCAAGCGCCAAGGTTCCGACAGCGTAGTTGATACGGTACAGTCGCGTCTGCGGCACATCATCGGAGCCGCTGATGATGGTAAGTAGCAAGATGGCGGCGGACGTAGCGAAAGCGAAAATGGTCATGGTGAGGCTCACGTCACCGTGCTCCATCTCAAACCTTCCGGAGATTTCGTTGAAGGACCGGGAACTGAGCAACACCAGGGAGGGTACGGCAAGGGTGATCTCTATCATCTTGAGCAGGCCACCAGGGGTGAGAAGGTAGAATGGGGACCAAGGCCCGCTCATCACTGCTGCGTGAAAACTCGAAGCTCTGGGTTGGCCGCTGCGCTGTTCTTGCTACCTTGAAAGGCCGTCGCTGCTGCGTCGGCAAAAGTCTTCTTTCTCCTTGTTTGCTTGTTCATCCTTCCACCGAGTTTATCTTGCTCCCTACGCGAGATTGGTCAAGATTGTTTTAATGTTGATGATGATTACAAAGGTTCTTCGAATAATGGCAAACCACCCAGTCACTACAGCAAAGCTGTCTATTGCTAGGATCTCGACATTTCTCCGTGGCGTAACGTCGACAGAAAACTGTGATCATCAATGGCTCATGCCCACGTATACAATGGCTCGTACCACGTAAGGCAGTGGTTAAAAGCACGCAGGAAAGTGAAGCAAACAGTGCCTACATTCTTTGAAATCACACGTGCAACATACAGAACAGCGTACGGTTCAATAGAGAACAAGCTCAAAAGAAGCATCCGAACCACATAATTGAAGTTAAGGCGCTCCTGCGCCTACACGCAATGCGAAGCGTGTAGCGCTCCCCGCATACGTTTCCAAGTAAAGATTACTGTTGCGCAAGCTGCCGCGGCCACGGCAGCTTGAGTTTAGCACGCGAAACGGCGAGTGACGTAACTACACTTTCGTATGTAAAAGAAGAATCCACCTGGCAACTGATATGTTTTGTAACAATGCTATAGGAAAGCCGCGTACAGTGCGGACTCCTGAAAGCGACGTGCCTATGAGGCGAGGCGAATTTCTCTTGTCTCTGGTGCATATTTTTGAGGTGGGCGAAGTAGCTGAGCAGGCCAAGTCGCGGGCCGTTGGAACGCCATAGGCAAATAATTAGGTGAAGTACATGTGAATGTCGCCACCTGAATAATTTTGACCTACCTCGCAATTGATAGTTGTTGTATTTGTAGTTTGCAGCTTGGCTGTCCATCCACCTTCACAGGGTGTACTCGAGACCATTTTTCTGCCAATTCCTCACAGTATCCATGCACCACTTGTGCAGAGTAATAACAACAGCAACAACAACAACAACAAGTGAACTGTAGGAGATTGTCCCGTGGGTACATATAATAGGAAATTAAAATTTAACAAGGAAAGTAGAACTGCGCAACATGAACATTTCACAATCGTTTTGGAAGCAGGTTATTGTTCAATACACATTTAAAAAAAGAAAACTTCTGATTACTTATGGTTGGAAATTTGGCGGTAATAAATTTCTTTTCAATTTGATCGTCATTGTTTGAAGGATTAAATTTTATCGTTAAAAATAGCATAATATCCTCATTTGTCATCGGCATATTCACAAACGGCCATGCAGGCCTGCCTGTGGGTAAATACTACTGCATATTCCCCGATGGAAAGAATGTTACTGAAATTCACAGGAACAACAATTCGTGTAATGATTGAAAATTCGCCTAGCGCACATCGTTATCTCTATCCAGGTGGTTTTGCCACACATCCCCGTGTGGTGAAGTTTTATTTCCTTGTGGTGGCCATTGCGGGGGCGGGGGGGGGGGGGGGGCGAGGGGCTACTGTAGTTGGTCTTCTAAACATATGCCAGTAGCCGCTGCGCTTACTGTGAACTGCTGCACTTTGCCTAAAATGATCGATGATGCAGGAAACAGCAGCGCACCCGTACACAAGTGCCGAGGTACAAAATAAAGATAAATGAAGACCGCGCTGTGAAGCGACAGTCACGACAGGAGAATAACGAGAAAGAGCACCTTTCTATGCCATTCACCTACATTATTGCAAAAGCTAGCACGCCTGAGGGTCGCGTCCGTTGTCCTCCAGCCGTTTATATTTGATTTGCAGCTTAACTAGAGATGGTAAATGTTGGTTGCCAGCCTCCTGACAGGCGCCAGTCCTGACGTCTAGAAATAAATATTTATTCTTGGTATGTTGCGAAGTATTTGTGTTAGCAATGTTTCCAATTTAACCATGGGGGACCATTTAGGTTCTCCAGGAGAAAAGTAATTGAATAATTAATGGTGTCATAATCCTCAATTTTGTTTATTCACTCTACTTCGCAGTGAAGTGAAAATGTTGTTCTAGTAAATTACCGCTCCAGAACAGCTTATATATAAACTTTCGCTTTCGTGAGCTGTGCGCTCGTTGTCAGGGTTGAGACCTTGATCTGAAAGTATACAAGCAATGTCCAGTGAAAGAGAAAATGCCTGTTCTTCTAGCGCACTCTTATTCTCACGTAATATGTGAGCTCTTGCTAGGTGTGTTTACAGGTCGCGCCACAGAGAGTTAACACGTATGGCAGCATGAGAGTGAGACGGAACAGATTAGGTCAGCGTTGTGCTTTGCCCGCGAGCAGCACCCCCACTCAAGGTTGAATACAAATCGTGGTCTAAGAATGAAATTGAACTTCTCCACAACACATTCATCAGCTATGAATCAGGCTATTTTTCCAACATAGGTCCCACCCAATACATGAACGCCATCGATATGGTAGTGGTGTTGCACTTGTATTACAAAACCACACGACGCCACATGCTAGTGAAACGCTGCGTTTATGCACTTACTGTTTCCTGAAATGGTTTAACGCTGTCACATTACAGGGAATTTGGCGATCTCCAGAATGAGCTTCCTCGTTATTGAAATTAAAGCTGGAAAGTACCCAACAGCGGACGACGACGATTATGCACTAAACAATAACAAAACCCGATCGTGGGACATCAACCAAAAAGGTTGCGGTAAAGGAAGGGCACCGCACGATTGTACACACAGATACACAAATAAAAAAATGGAACCAGTGTGCTTACAAGTCGTTCACAAGGTAAGCATCGAAAAGCTTCTTGGAAGTTTGTTTTTCTTTCTTCATTGCGCATGAGCGCATCAGTTCTTGAGATAAAGTCTTGGTTTTGGAACTTTCATATTTAGGATCGCACACGTAGACAGAGATTACCAATAATTATTAAGCGATTAACAGCGTTAGAATAATTTCTCAGTCTGTAGGCAAACTTCCAACACGGCGCCGTCGTAAAGTCGCCTTGTGGAAACGATAGCTCCGGACTGAGGCAGCCCTCGTACAGGCGGTGTTGGTTCCTATCTTCCTCTGAACATTCCTTTTTTAGGTTATGAGCGAATGCTCAGAAATAGGAATATCTCATTGCTAATAGAGGTCTGAACACAGGGGACTCCTCCTGGGGACAAAGGGAGAGATGATGAATGACGTCGTTTTCGGCCTCGCCTACCCTCTCTCCACGACGAACAGCAAGGGGGCGCGCCGCCCCCGAGCACGCGCTAACACTGGGCGCTTCTCCCTCCCTGGTCATCGGGGAGTGTCGTAGTTCGGAAATAAACGCTCCCCTGTTCCCGCGCGGCTGTGCCACCTCACGATGGCATGACGCCGCCGTCACCTGGTACGCTCCCGTGGCAGCGCAGAATCGGATCTCTATCTTGTGTGAACACTGCTTTAGAGCGCCTTTCATTTTTTAAAGTTTAACTTGCGCTGCACTAAAGAGCACAAATATGAAAGTTCCGTGAGAAGCTTCTCATTTATTGTGTATTGCAAATAACTGAGACGCGTTTTGAGCCCCGGAGAACGCATTTCTTTATTGCTTGGCGCGCGATCCTCAACTCGAATAGCAGTTCAGTTGTATATACTATGAGGATCAAAATAACGTCAGAAAATAAGAAAGACACACTGCCATTGCGCTATCGCTTTTGTGCTGTCTTTATTGGTGCATTATTCTCTCGTGAACAATAGGCAACACGAGCGGCAGTATACTACATCAGCAGCGCAGGTCTTCAAGAAAATGGCTACTGCAAATCCACGCCTGTAAAATCAGACAGTCAACATCGGCTTACCAGACACTATCTCGTTCTCGTTTCTTTTTTTTTTTTCTGTCGTCCTCTCGCAAAGTTATGACGCTTCAGCCTGTCAGCACGCTCCAACTACACGAACAAATACCGTTTTGCTCTCGTGCGCCACACCCAACTAACTTTGAGGTTAAATAAAATATGCAGGCACTGATGAAGGGGTCGGAAAGAGAAGCCCAATATTTTTCATGATTGCTTTAAGTAAGCAAGATAAGTACAAGAATAACAGTTGTCAAACCACAAATATCTCTGGAGGCCTCGTTTCCACAACGACAGCTGTCTTCCCTGTATGATCACTGTTGTACCCTTGAAGCCTCCACCTGTAGACGTCACTCTTTCTTACACATATATGTGGCCTTTTTACATTACTTTAAGTTCTAAGTGTGGCTGCCAATTACTGGCGTCAACCAAGGCGACGTACAACTAACAAGTGTTGCTACTAAAAGCTTCTCTGTAACTGTTCACCGTTTACACTATAAGCATACGCCAACGTGACCATCGCTCACTAATTTTCCAGTAATCGCTGAATCGCAGATGAACAACGTCTTCAGTGGGAAAACCTCAATTGAAGTGGTGCAGTTCACTCTCGCTAAATAAAACTCTGTTTTCATCCTGAAGCTGTAGAAACAGAACAACCAAGGAAGTCAGACCGACGAAGCACCCATTTCCTGTGCGTGTAACAGTGACGGGGCTATCCCACCTTTAAGGACAGTTATAGACTGCGTGCTTTTATACAGCGTTAGTTACCGCACTACATGTCCAAACACTGCTTCATAAGGAAGCTGCTCTACACCACGCATCGTCTTGTATTGTGCAACTGTTCGTACATGCAAAACACGCTATGCGTGCACCCGTTACTGCTTCGCGATGAGAGAGAGGTTTCCACTACTTCCGCAGTCACCAGGGGCTTCCCAGGCCTGGAGCTTTGGGGCAGCGTCCACCGTCCGGAAAAGCCTGCGCGCACACACTGTCCACGCGCTCGAGAAGTGACGTGTTGAAGCGCAGCGCCGATCGGTCCACTGTGGAGGGTTGCTTGACGCAGTCGAAGCCACCGAACTCGCATATGCGGTAGTGGTGCAGCAGGGCGTCTTCCGGGGCCACGCGCTGAGTGGCCTGGTGACGGCCTCCTGGACACGCAGAAAGGCGCGGGCATTTCTGGGTAAATTTATCGCTCACGTGGAAATTCTACAGCAAAGAATAAACAGGGAACAAAAAGTATCAGTATTGCACAGCGCTGTCCCTTCGGGCATCTCTATTGTTCTCGTTCTTATCGCAGTGAACATTCAAGTTCAATGCAGGCCAACCAACGGTGGTTCAGTACTTTACATCTTACGTTCCCATGCAGCAAAATTGATTAACTTAGAAGAGTGCTTTGTGCAATATGTAGGTGGTGCGGCTTACGATTATTACGCTTCTGACAAAATTGCATACATTGTCGAACCTCCTTTAAAGCGAACAGAAGCAGATGTAGGTATTGCCTGGGGAAGGGCGCATCCTGTATTATTATCTGGTCTGTATGTTGTGCAAATTTACCTAGAGCGCAAACTCTGTGCCTTCTCCACTTCTCCATCGGAAGGAAAATCCAAATTTATATTCTATGCAGAAAAGAAATATTGCATGCTTCCAATGATGGGCGCGTAGAGTACAGTCGTTAGCCATGGCGTGACGATACTTTGCGCCCGCGTGACAACGTTACAGCGTACTCTATGTCTTCAGTCCATCAACGGACGTGTCTATGACTTGTTAAAGCAAACTATACAGCTCTGCAATGCAAATAAATGCGCATACCTGCTGCTTTAATGAACTATGTGTTCCTGCCTCTGTAGTTGCCTCGTCTATATGGCACAGTGGCCGCATCTTTTCTTGATATATAACTAAACTATTGTGAAGAAAACATACTTTTAAAGAGCATTTTACCAAACTTAACATGTCTTCTTCGCTATTCGTTCTTTCACCACGACGGACACTACAATGTTGAGGAGAAGTTGCAACCTGTTCAATGTTTTGACCGAAACGAATTCACATTTTATTTACAAAGTTTAACGCCAGCATTGCAAATACGGTGTTGGAAGAAGACGCCCTAGAAGGCACACGCAATCTTGCGATCTTAAAACCGCTAGCATAGCATCTGTGCAATTCTGTGTTCATGAAATCTGTTTCAATCAAAATAGATTACTCAGTTCATAGCGATTCTGTAGGCTGTCATACAATGATAACAAAAGCATTTTGTGAAAAAATCAGAACAAGGAAAGTATTACAATATTAGTAACACAATTTTCTTCTGTTTTCAGTTCTGCCCTTTTTATCTAATTTCAGATGAATATTTCATTCATGTTTTACGTAATTTCACAAAGCAATTTCTTTACCTACACTTGCCTCTGTGGCTAAACAAAAATTTATTACCATCCTGACCGCAGTTTTGCGGGAGAGTGAAAGAGCGAAAGTTGTTCTTCAAGATTTAGTGCCATATATTACACGGGCAAAAAGAGGTAATTTATTTCGCAATTTGTTGTATCCAGAAAAAATTGAGACATCATGCAACTGGCTATAGCGCTTTTTGTGACCATGCAACCTGAGTCAAATTTACACATGAACGCAAGCCGCTGAGTATATTGAGGGTTCATGATCGGGTGATATCCTGCGACGATATTCAAAAAAATCCTACCACCCTACCCAAAGCATAACTTCTTCATCTCGTCGAAATGCTATGGCATTTTTCATAGTGTATTATTTCGATTGCACGTAGTGCACAAGATTAGTGTCTCCTACACAAACATTCCTGTTTCGCAAGTTCAAATACTTCGATAAATTTTATTGTTGATTAATCAATACAGATCAAAATCGCGTCACCTTTGAAACAGAGCAGCGGCAACTGCTCACCTAGCCTGCTTGATTCTTTCTTCAGATTTTATAGCTTTTATTTTCATCAAGCCTTTCCCTATGTTATGTCGATCGTATGTTTTGTATTCAAAGCGTCTTGCACCATAATATACCATTGCGTACGCTTGCAGTGACTCCGGTTCTCTATCTCTCTTCCATTCCTTTTTTTTCACGAATAGTCTAATCGTCTCTTATTTAGCGCAACTGCTGACCAGTTATTCTCTCTATGTTCTTTGATTCCCAACGATTCTGGAAGGTAGACACTCACTATCGGTCTCGCTGGGTCAATATCTTGGCATTCCATTGCGACAGGCCTAACCGTTTCTCAGATTTCTTTTGGCCGCACACACATGCCTCATCCGGTGCAGCATATTTTCTCGGATATGTTTTTGTCCGAAGGCAGGCAGCTCAAATAGCAAGGCACTAACATTTGGGTGCGCAAATTTTTTCTCTTGATTTCATACTTGCCATTATTTTCAATCTCCATGGTCTTTCTTGTGTCCCTCCTTAACATATCCGTATTGGTTTCTTTTACTTTTTTTATTACCTGTGGTTGTCCATCTACAGTTTCAATTATCCTGTGCTTGGTCGCCAACGTTCTTGACATTTACCTCGATTCTGTGTACCCGCTTTGGGGAAACGACACTTACGCATTTTAGCCTAAAACTCTCACCCATTTTCCTTATTGTTCCTTCATTTCGAATCTCGCAATGCGCCTCTCTGATTTCAGAAGCAGCCACACCCTTATCACCTTGCAAAGCCTCATTTGATTTGTGCTTTTACCCAAAACAACTCCTATAGCGCTCCCTCATAGTGACCCAGCACCAAAACAAATAAGCAATTATCCAAACCATTTGAAAATGCAGCGGACCAGCCATTTATATCACTCAATTCCCTGGCATGCGCTACACATATACGCGTGATCTCATCCACCAACAAGCGGAAGGGCTGAGATACACGAGCGCAGGAATGTCACAAACATCTGACATCTGACAAAATTTTCTGCCGCCTGTTTTACTCTGGAACAGTTCTGTATGTTCGTTTATGAGTTTGATATCTGTCTTTTGATAAAATGCTGGCGTGCGGGAAAGGTGGTTTCATACAATAACCAGGGCAACCGCAGAATGTGTGCGGCTAAGTTCGGAACTACTTTTGCATTGTAACAGCGTGGCTTGATTAGTAGGATGCGACCTCAGTGGCAAATAGCGTGTAGATGGCCATACGGGATACAGAAGGCGCACTCCGGGAGGACGGAACATTTTGTAATTTCTTTGCTGTAATTCATTACCATTATTTTGGTACATCGCAAGTTATCCAGAGGCTAGCTACCGATCGATCTACGCTTCCATGTATGAATGTTTGCATACAATTGTTTTGCCGCACACCTGGCTCACTGGGTAATCCGTGGTCAAATTGGTAGCACATGGGGCTGCTGTGCTGAGGAAACGGGGTTGAAAACTAACTGTCGGACCAAGTTGCGCGGCTGAGTACCCCGAAATGTGTATATATGAGCCGCTGCTCAACGAACTTCCTTGGCAGTGACATGGGTCGCTGTACATGCGGAAGTAGATATGTGCGGCTGCCGAACGGAAGTCTTTGACGCCCACTTGGAGCACAGTGTATGTGCCGCTTAGTCCATACTGTTACGTTTCGCCTACGACGCGCGGTATAGCCGGCGCGGATGCAACGGACGCCGGGGCTTCGTTCAAAGCGGCGGACATTTTGGCCCGTTCAGCGCCACCGATACGCCTCCCCGCCAAGCGCGTCCAGGCATGTTTCAGTGCTACGTGTCTTCAAGTGTGCGTGTGTGTGTGTGTGCATGTTCGTGCCCACGCTTGTCAAAGCGCGGCAGCCGGGGAGAGGAGCTCCCCAAGTGTGAAGCGAGGAGGTCTGACCGGCGCCGGGCCGGCGGATGCGTCACTACACTCGTCCCAACGTGTCTCTCAGCCTGTCCGGGACGCGCGTCACGTGCGCCTCCATCAGACGTTCCCTCTTGCCCTCAACTCCGAGAGTGTAAGCGCAGCTGCCCCCGGACGCCAAGAGAGAGGCTCCGATTTCTTCTGTTGAGTAACGTGCTCTCCCGTCTCTTCACTTCGGTCGACCTGACCGCCCGCTCTTTTGCGATGCTAGAATAAACAAGTTGTTCTGTTACCAGTCGACTCATGCTTTGCCGGGACCTTCGGATGCTTCCAGTTGTGCCCCAGGCCGCCAGGCCCACGCTACCCTTGGGGCTTGCGACCCGATTGCAACAACGGGCGTCAGCGCTGAGATTACAACAACTGTCTGCCAGCGGTGAGATCGCGACAACGGAGGCCAGCAGCGAAGATATGCAGTTGACTGTATGCTGAGCAGCACAACGACCATTCGGGAGCAGTGCAACGAGCCCTGTGTGATGACTGGTTACCTGCAGCGGAACGACTGCGCTGAATTCTTGGCTGCGAGGTTTGGTGAGTGCGGGACTTTCTTCTTCTGAGTTTTGCCAGGCTTTTGTTAGTGTCAGAAACAGAGCTGGTAATTGTGGTTGTCGTTGCTGCCGGGTTAGTTTGCGGCAAGACAATAGTAGGCAGTAGAGAAAGCAGCATTCAGAGCAGCCATGGATTTGAAGTCGGTGCGCAAACCGAAATTGCTGGAGCTTGCAAAAGAGTTGGGTCTGGATGTCTCAGACAAACTCAGAAAACCAGAACTGCTAAGGGCTATTCTTGAGTTAGAAGCTGAGGATGACGAGCTGTCGGAATGCCTTGAGACCATTGAGGAGCGGGCAAAAAGACAGGAGCGCGAACTTAAAGAGCAAAAAGAGAGACAGGAGTGCGAACTTAAAGAACAAAAAGAGAAAGAAAAAGAAGAGCGCGACCGTCAACACGCTTTGGAAATGAAGCGTCTCGAGGTAGAGATGGAACGCGCTCGTAATGGAAGTGAGGCACACGGTGCAGGAGAACGAGTATCGTTCAAAATGACTGACCTGATGCGGCCGTTTAAGCTTGGAGAGGACATTGGTTTGTTCCTGGTTAACTTTGAGCGAACGTGCGAGAAGCAGGGGTTCTCTCGGGAAACGTGGCCACAGCGCTTGCTCACTTTGTTACCCGGCGAGGCGGCCGACGTAGTCGCTCGCTTGAAGAGAGAGGAGGCAGAGGATTTCGACCAAGTGAAATCGAGTCTGCTAAAAAAGTACAGGCTGTCAGCGGAGGCTTTCCGTCGGAAGTTTCGGGAAAATGAGAAAGGCAGAAGCGAGTCATATACAGAGTTTGCCTACAGGCTTATGTCAAACATGCAGGAGTGGCTCAAAGAAGAGAAAGCGTTTGGTGACCACGAGAAAGTTCTGCAGTGTTTCGGGCTGGAACAGTTTTATAGTCGGCTACCTGAGAACGTGCGGTACTGGGTCTTGGATAGGCGAGACGTTAGTACGGTGGCTAGAGCCGCTGAGCTAGCCGAGGAGTTTGTGACGCGTCGGGCTCGCGGAGCTAAGGACGGTCAAAAGGGTGAATTTGGCTCCAAGTTTGAGAGGCCGAAGTTCACACCCATGAGAGCAAGGGGGTACACACGTAGTGCGGATGCGAGTGAAAGCAGTCCGACCGAACGTAAGGAGACGGCGGCAGCCGAAGCCGAACGCAGAAAGCGGTTCGAGACGAGGCAAGTGGGCGTGTGTTATACGTGTCAGAAGCCGGGTCACTTTTCGGCGCAGTGTCCAGAAACAAAAACAAAAGTCGTGTTTTTGTCATTATGCAGCACTGACGAGAACATGAAGCTTCTCGAGCCTTACATGCGAGACCTCCTCGTGAACGGGAAAGAGTGCCGAGTGCTTCGCGATTCCGCAGCTACAATGGATGTAGTTCACCCCTCCTACGTAGAACCCGATATGTTCACGGGCGAGTGCGCATGGATCAAGCAAGCCGTGGAAGCTCATAGCGTGTGTCTGCCCGTAGCAAAAGTGCTTATTGAAGGACCTTTCGGAGCGCTTGAGACGGAGGCCGCAGTGTCATCTATGCTGCCCCCTCAGTACCCGTACCTATTTTCGAACAGGTCCGATCACCTCCTGCGCGAGAAGGGGCTTTTGTTTGGTGAGGCTAGCGTTCAGGCCTTAACCAGATCAAAGATTCGGGAGCTCGCTGCAAAGGCGGTAGTTGCGGGGCCGACGTTGTCGAACAATGAGAAAGGATCAGAGGCGCAGCAAGCTGATATTCAGAGCACGCCCGAACTGAATAAAATTGAGCCTGTAACGTTAAAGGCACCAGATACTGGAGAGGAAATGCCCGACACGAGAAAGTTAGAAGAGCTATCTGCAGATTTGCTCATCGCGCCTACGTCAGACGGACTTAATAGATTGCTAAAAGTCAGCCGGTCGGCTTTGATAGCCGAGCAAAGAAAGGATGGCAGCCTAGAAAACATACGCTGCATTGTCAAGGAAGGTATCGCCAAGAAAAATGCTCGCTTTGTGGAAAGAGGTGGGGTCCTGCACCGGAAGTATCTAGACCGCAGGGGAGTGGAGTTCAATCAGCTGATCGTGCCTCAGTGCTACCGTCAGGATCTGTTGCGCTTGTCGCATGGAGGTTCGTGGTCCGGACACCTAGGAGTTAAGAAAACTAAGGACCGTCTCTTGCAAGAGTACTATTGGCCAGGGTGTTTTCGGGACGCAGACCACTTTGTGAGGACATGTGACACCTGTCAGCGGGCGGGCAAACCAGGGGATAAATTGAGGGCGCCGTTGAAGTTGGTACCTATCATTACGGAGCCTTTTAGACGGCTCGTTATTGATACAGTGGGACCTCTGCCGGTAACAGCCACGGGGTACAGACACATTTTGACTTTTATCTGCCCAGCGACAAAGTTCCCTGAAGCAGTGCCGCTTAAAGAACTCAGCTCAGTTGAGATAGTCAATGCACTACTGTCCATATTTGCGCGACTAGGTTTTCCTGCGGAAATCCAGTCAGATCAGGCCACTGTGTTTACGAGCGCTTTGACGACAGCCTTTCTTGAAAGGTGCGGGGTAAAGCTGTTACACAGCTCAGTGTACCACCCACAGTCGAATTCCGTTGAGAAGCTCCACTCCGTCATGAAGCGCGTGTTGAGAGCATTGTGGTTTGAGCAAACTGACTGGGAGCTGTGTCTGCCTGGGGTGATGTTTGCATTGAGGACCGCGCCGCATGCGGCTACGGGGTTTTCGCCAGCTGAGCTAGTGTACGGTCGCTCGCTGCGATCTCCGCTTCGCATGCTTCGAGACGGATCACTGCCCTCTCCAATGGCTGCAGACCATCTCTTCCACAAATGGCCGCCTCCTGCGCTGGAGCCTCGCTTTGCAACAACGTTCCTTTGAGGTGTGTTACAAAAAGGGGAGTCTCAACGGTAACGCCGATGGCTTAAGTCGAAGCCCCTAACGTAGGAATCGGCCTCAAAGTTGATTGTTACTGATGTTTTTCTTCCTGAGGCAGGATTTTTAACATATTGCTTTTGTGTAGTGTTTCAAAGTGATGACGTGCTTTCTAGTGCAATTTTCCAATTTGTGGACGCGTTCTGAATGCTTCTAAACTACTGTAAGGAACTAGGCAGTAGTATAAAAGGGGAAAGAACCTGGCAGGGCTTAGTGAGGGTTGTGCCGTGCTTGCTGACTGAGCGGTTGAGTTTCGGCGTAGTTCTAACGCTTGCTGGGAACGAGAGAAAAATGGCAACTCTCCCGAAGTCACTTTGCAGTGTCCTGGGTGAACCTGAACGAGAGAACGAGGCCTTCTCTGTGCGCTGCGCTCAAGAAACGCCGAAGGACGCCCGACTTCGGTTATGAGCATCATCGAGCGACATCCCTCCGGACAGCGGATGCAGTCCCCTGACCATCGGGATCTCCTTCCCCCGGCGGGGCGGTCTGTTACGTTTCGCCTACGACGCGCGGTATAGCCGGCGCGGATGCAACGGACGCCGGGGCTTCGTTCAAAGCGGCGGACATTTTGGCCCGTTCAGCGCCACCGATACGCCTCCCCGCCAAGCGCGTCCAGGCATGTTTCAGTGCTACGTGTCTTCAAGTGTGCGTGTGTGTGTGTGTGCATGTTCGTGCCCACGCTTGTCAAAGCGCGGTAGCCGGGGAGAGGAGCTCCCCAAGTGTGAAGCGAGGAGGTCTGACCGGCGCCGGGCCGGCGGATGCGTCACTACACTCGTCCCAACGTGTCTCTCAGCCTGTCCGTGCCGCGCGTCACGTGCGCCTCCATCAGGCGTTCCCTCTTGCCCTCAACCCCGAGAGTATAAGAGCAGCTGCCCCCGGACGCCAAGAGAGAGGCTCCGATTTCTTCTGTTGAGTAACGTGCTCTCCCGTCTGTCCACTTCGGTCAACCTGACCGCCCGTTCTTTTGCGATGCTAGAATAAACAAGTTGTTCTGTTACCAGTCGACTCATGCTTTGCCGGGACCTTCGGATGCTTCCAGTTGTGCCCCAGGCCGCCAGGCCCACGCTACCCTTGGGGCTTGCGACCCGATTGCAACAACGGGCGTCAGCGCTGAGGTTCCTACAATACTTCACTGCAGGAGAACATCTTCGATGCAATACTGGGTCAGTGCATAACCATTTACAGGTACGCGTGCGCCACCGTAAAACAACAACAAAAAAGACTCTCCCTTAAATTTCTCTTGAGCTAAGTGTAATCAAAACCCAGTCACAAGGAAACCTTGAGGATTGCATTCCCGTGCTTAGCATGCTCCACCACCTTTCAATGAACATTTTTTATGCCAACGTTTAGCGAACTACGTCATGAATGTACTGGGTATCTGCCGCTTTCCAGTGAGCCTCTTCTCGCCAACCTGAGTCACCATTGTGTGTGCGACAATCGACGGTACAAATAGCGTTTGCACGCAATGCCGCGCCTCGCATACCGTCTGCGAGACCAAGCGCGGATTTCTCGGCCGCGTGCAAGATGGCGCAGCGTCTCCAGATAGAAGGGCGAGAGAGGAGCCCGGCTGCCGCACGTCACCTTTCTCAGCGTCCGCACGCACCAACAAGCCATGCATGCCGCCGGGTGTCCTTAAGGAAGCGCGAAATAGCAGTCGCAAACCAATACACGCCTCGAATACGTTTCGACGCTGGCAATGCACATATTGATTCGACGCTAAACGCATTACACTCGATAGTCGTAGTGAGCTGGGTTTTGCCGATTTTGGTTTTGTGTTGCTAGCAATAAATAATGAATCGTAACCATATTCACTCATATATATGGACAGTAAACCTTGGCCGGTCACCGACGATAAGTCGAAATTATAAGTTCTGTGGTTTTCCGTCCTAAAACACCGATCTGATCATGAAGCACGCCGTGGTGGAAGACTCGTTAATATGTTTAAGACACGAATCTCTTATACACGTATCTAAGCATAAGTACGCATAAATTTTTTGCATGTCGCCTCCATCTAAATGAGCCCCCCACGATAGACACTGCAGCTGCGACCTCGACCCCAGCAGCGCATCATCCTAGCCTCCGTTACTGCTGCGGGTAGAAAGGTGAAATCACAGACCCCAATACGTGATAATTCAAATACTGTAATTGAGCTTTTCCGCACAAATAGATCATCCTGCACGACATGTCAGACCTTCCACTCAAGGCTTCATTAAGTGGAAGATGGGCTTGCAAACAGCGATGCTGTAATATACTCCTCGTTACAAAGCGTGTGGAGCCGTTCATGCAGAATTTTGCATACCCCTTATCCTGCCATATCCTTGTAGGATGCAGCTGACGCGTTTAGAGTGGTATCTAGAACACTACAAGTTAAACCCTGACGTTATGCTCGGCTTTCGACGCGGACGCTCTTCTGTAGACAACGTCATAGATCTTGTCTCTTCTATAAAGCACGAAAAAAGCCTAAGGAGGCTGTCAGTGTAGATGTCCCTCGATGTTAAAGGCGCTTATGACAACGTAACTCATCGAGCCATCCTGCAGGCCTTGGGCGATGTCGGCCTAGGCGGCCTTGATTTTCGATGGATATTCGGCTTCTTGAAGGACAGGTCACTCTTTGTGCAAACAGAGGATGGTGCGTCATCACAACACAACACCTACCGTAGCGTACCACAAGGCGGAGTCTTGGTCCCCACTCTAACCTTGTGTTTATCGACCTGCTTCATACCTTACCCTAATACGTCCATGTGTCGATCTATGCAGACGATATGTGCATTTTGTCATCAGGAGCGACGCGTCCCCAGGTGTGCGCCAGACTTCAAAAAGCGGTCGCACTAACATCAGGTTATCTCCGAGCGCGAGGTCTGGAGGTGCCCTCCGAGAAGTGCTCTATGGTCGCTTTCATGCGGAAAGCAATGAAACCATACGTTGTCAGAATTAATGGACAGCCAATTGCCTACGAGAAGACGCACCGCTTTCTAGGTGTTATAATAGACCGAGACCTCTCCTGGAATCCTCATATTTCCTACCTAAAAAGCAAATTAGTCATGATAACCCACGTGCCCAGACTTCTTGCGGGAAACTCCTGGGGTGCGTCTGTCAGTGCAATGTTCCAACTCTATAACGCACTGTTCCTCGGTCCCCTGCGCTATAGCTTACCTATAGCTTACCCCCCCCCCCCCCCCCCAGTCTGTACAAGCTCAAGCTCTGAGAATTTGCCTTGGTCTTTCCAGATGTGCATCCACTGCAGCAACAATAGCCATCACCTATGACCACCCCATGAATAGGTATCTTCATGTGGACGCTTTAAGGATGCATATCAGGCACTTCGCCCGACTTCCATCGCATCACCTGGCCTCCCTTCTTGCCGCTCGACCTCGTTCAGAGTTTAGCAGGATTATTGCCGCCAACCATGGAACTTTACCGTCAAACTTCACGCCTGCAGCACGACTATCTCAACTACTGTTGTGCCTCCACCCACTCCAGGATCTTCTTGTTGTTCCCGGTATCAAAAAGAAGGCGGACACGTCATCTTTCGCCCTCAAACAAACCGTCGTTTCATTCCTGCATGGCAAGCACAAAGAACGCATCCACGTTTACACGGATGGTTCTGCCTCCTCTAAAAGTTCAACTGGAACTGTGGTAATTCCCGCAGAGTCTGTCACCCTCAAGTTCAATACGTCTCACGTTACATCATCGAGGGCTGCAGAAGTCGCAGCTATCCGTGCTGCTCTGGAGTTTATTAGTCACAAATCATCACATTCATGGTCCATCTTTTGTGACTCGAAGGCAGCTCTGCAGTGTCTGATGTCCCCTGTCAATCACGGACCAAATGTGCAACTAGTCGCAGACATCCGACTACTCCACCATCACGCAATCAACAAGGGACGAAACATCATCTACCAGTGGATACCAGGTCACTTCGGAATTTCGGGAAATCACAGTGCGGATGACGCCACCCAATCGGCCCACGATGGTGGCCTTGTTATACCAATACCGCTGTCACGAACAGGTGCTGCCACAAGTCTTCGCTTACTCGCCCGCGAGCTTAAGCAGAATCCTGGAACACCAGTGAATTCTCGAACGCACGTCTCCACAGATTGGACCCACGTCTGCAACTCCGTCTACCAAAGGGATACCACGAGTGGAGGCAACACTTCTGTGCCGCCTGTGGCTCGGCGTGGTATTCACAAACTCCTATTCATTCCGCATTGAAATGGCTGACAGCCATAATTGCAACACCTGCGGCTGTGAGGAGACGATTGACCACCTCCTTTAAGAGTGTCCCCATTACAAAGTGCCATGAAAAGGGCTCGTGACCGCGCTCGAAAAACTGGACAATCGCCCTTTACACAGGAAAAAGCTCTAGGACAATAATCTAGACGGGCTTCGACACTCAAGGCCTTAGAATTGGGCGGCCGTCTTTGAGTGTTGTAGCACGTTATATCGCGTCACTGTGTGAATTTTCCGGTTTCCTTCTTTCCCCTCTTCTTCTTTCTCCTTTTATTCCCTTTAGCCCTTTCCCGAGCACAGGGTAGCCAGCCAGTACTTACACTGGATAATGTTCCTGTCTTTCCTCCCCTTTGTCTCCCTTCCCCTCTCTCCGCATTGACATACTTTTGCACATCGAAATGAACCCGCGCTTTGGCATTGTCCTGCTGAGCACGACGCCGTCAAATAGTTTTCCGTCTTCAACAGACACTTTACGGATGAAATGGATGGCGAAATCTCTTTCACACACGTGTTCAGATATCTCATAAAGAGACCTAGGTGGGTGAACATATTCTTTAGCCCTTCCCTACGGCATCCCCCTATGCCCGCTGTGCACTTCGCAGTAGTTAACCCCAATATGTCACGATCTTTTAAGCTCCAGCGGTGGAACTTGTCACAGAACTACGACAATGTTCATCGAGCGTTTACAGAATATAAATATTCGTTGCTGACCTCTGTGTATGATCATCATCAGCCTGGTTATAACCACTGCAGGGCAAAGGCCTCTCCCATACTTCCCCAACTACCCCGGTCATGTACTAATTGTGGCCATGTTGTCCCTGCAAACTTCTTAACCTCGTCCGCCCACCTAACTTTCTGCCGCCTTCTGCTACGCTTCTCTTCCATTGGAATTCATTCCGTAACTCTTAATGACCATCGGTTATGTTCCCTCCTCATTACGTGTCCTGCCCATGCCCATTTCTTTTTTTTTGATTTCAACTAAGATATCATTAACTCGCGTTTGTTCCCTCACCCAATCTGCTCTTTTCTTATCCCTTAACGTTACACCTATCATTCTTCTCTCCATAGGTCGTTGCGTCGTCCCTCAAGTAGAACTCTCTTAGTAAGCCTCCAGGTTTCTGCCCCATACGTGAATACTTGTAAGACGCAGCGGTTACACACTTTTCTCTTGAGGAATAATGGGAAGCTGCTGTTCATGATCTGAAAATGCCTCCCAAACGCACCCCAGCCCATTCTTATTCTTCTAATTATTTCAGTCTCATGATCCGGATCCGCAGTCACTACCCGTCCTAAGTAGATGTATTCCCTTACCACTTCCAGTGCCTCACTACCTATTGTAAACTGCTGTACTCTTCCGAGACTGTTAAACATTACTTTAGTTTTCTGCAGATTAATTTTTAGACCCACCCTTCGGCTTTCCCTTTCCAGGTCAGTGAGCATGCATTGCAGTTGGTCCCCTGAGTTACTAAGCAAGGCAATATCATCAGCGAATCGCAAGTTACTAAGGTATTCTCCATTAACTCTTATCTCCAATTCTTCCCAATCCAGGTCTCTGAATACCTCCTGTAAACACGCTGTGAATAGCATTGGAGAGATCGTATCTCCCTGCCTGACGCCTTTCTTTATTGGGATTTTGTTGCTTTCTTTATGGAGGACTACGGTGGCTGTGGAGCCGCTATAGATATATTTCAGTATATTTACATACGGCTCGTCTACACCCTGATTCCGCAATGCCTCCATGACTGCTGAGGTTTCGACTGAATCAAACGCTTTCTCGTAATCACTGAAAGCTATATATAAAGGTTGGTTATATTCCGCACATTTTTCTATCACCTGATGGATAGTGTTAATATAGTCTATTGTTGAGTAGCCTTTACGGAATCCTGCCTGGTCCTTTGGTTGACGGAAGTCCAAAGTGTTCCGATTCTATTTGCAATTGCCTTAGTAAATACTTTGTAGGCAACGGACAGTAACCTGATCGGTCTATCATATTTCAAGCCTTTGGCGTCCCCTTTCTTATGGATTAGGATTATGTTAGCGTTTTTTCAAGATTCGGGTACGCTCGAAGTCATGAGGCATTGCGTATACAGGGAGGCCAGTTTCTCTAGAACAATCTGCCCACCATCCTTCAACAAATCTGCTGTTACCTGATCCTCCCCAGCTGCCTTCCCCCTTTGCATAGCTCCCAAGGCTTTCTTTACTGCTTCCGGCGTTACCTGTGGGATTTCGAATTCCTCTAGACTATTATCTCTTCGATTGTCGTCGTGGGTACCACTGGTGCTGTATAAATCTCTATAGAACTCCTCAGCCACTTGAACTATCTCATCCATATTAGTAATCATAGTGCCGGCTTTTTCTCCTAACGCATACATCTGACTCTTGCCAATTCCTAGTTTCTTCTTCACTGCTTTTAGGCTTCCTCCCTTCCTGACAACATGTTCAATTCTATCCATATTATACTTCCTTATGTCAGCTGTCTTACGCTTGTTGATTAACTTCGAAAGTTCTGCCAGTTCTATTCTAGCTGTAGGGTTAGAGGCTTTCATACATTGGCGTTTCTTAATCAGATCTTTCGTCTCCTGCGATAGCTTACTGGTATCCTGTCTAACGGAGTTACCACCGACTTCTGTTGCACACTCCTTAATGATGCCCACAAGATTGTCGTTCATTGCTTCACCACTAAGGTCCTCTTCCTGAGTTAAAGCCGAATACCTGTTCTGTAGCTTGATCTGGAATTCCTCTATTTTCCCTCTTACCGCTAACTCATTGATCGACTTCTTATGCTGCAGCTGCTTGCGTTCCTTCCTCAGGTCTAGGCTAATTCGAGTTCTTACGATCCTATGGTCACTGCAGCGCACCTTGTTGAGCACGTCCACATCTTGTATGATGCCTGGGTTAGCACAGAGTATGAGGTCTATTTCCTTTCTAGTCTCGCCGTTCGGGCTTCTCCACGTCCACTTTCGGCTATCTCGCTTGCGGAAGAAGGTATTCATTATCCGCATATTATCTCCTGCTATTCCTAGTGACTATGCCATATTCCCCCACTGCCTTGTCTCCAGCCTTCTTCTTGCCTACCTTGGCACTGAAGTCGCCCATCAGTATAGTGTATTTTGTTTTGACTTTACCCATCGCCGATTCCACGTCTTCATAGAAGCTTTCGACTTCCTTGTCATCATGACTGGATGTAGGGGCGTAGACCTGTATAACCTTCATTTTGTACCTCTTATTAACTTTCACAACAAGATTTGCCACCCTCTCGTTAATGCAATAGAATTCCTCTATGTTACAAGCTATGTTGTTATTAATCAGGAATCCGACTCCTTGTTCTCGTCTCTCCGCTAAGCCCCGGTAGCACAGGACGTGCCCGCTTTTTAGCACTGTATATGCTTTTTTTTGGCCTTCTAATTACACTGAGCCCTATTATATCCCATTTACTGCCCTCTAATTCCTCCAATAGCACTGCTAGACTCGCCTCGCTAGATAACGTTCTAGCGTTAAGCGTTGCCAGGTTCACATTCCAATGACGGCCTGTGCAGAGCCAGGGATTCTTAGCACCCTCTGCAGCGTCGCAGGTCTGACCGCCGCCGTGGTCAGTTGCTTCGCAGCTGCTGGGGACTGAGGGCCGGGGTTTGATTGTTGTGTTCATATGGGAGGTTGTGGCGAAGTACTGCACCAGGGTGGCCTATCCTGCTTTGGTGAGGGAGTGCGTTACCGGTTCTGGTCACCGGGATCAGGCCACACTCCAGGCCTGTTTATGGAATTTTATCAACACGCGGATTTTTTTTTAATCCGGTGGAAAATTGCGCGGCACCGGTATTCGAACCACGGACCTCTTGCATGCGAGGCGGGTGTTCTACCTCTACGCCACCGCTGCTCCTCAATGTTGACTCAATGTGTAACATTGAGTCAACAACGACGTCAGTTCCTAGTGACGACCACAGTTCTTTGCTATTGGAGTGCTTCTCAGCAGGCCACACAGCAGAATCTATTCCGCGGCTATTGCCAAAGAGGGCTTTGTTCTAGCATTTGGATAGTCTATCAACGTTCGAGGGAACTCCTCTGTGCGCGTGACGCAAACTGTGGAGTTTTCTTTCTCTTCCCGCTAACTTTGCAGAGCCCGCAACACTTTCATATTTTTTTTGTCTGAGTCACATCTCCGCTCTCGCTAATGTTTAAGTGAGCAGCTTTTCATCGTTATTAAAACTACTACAGTTGAGCCGCGTTGATCCCTTTGGTGATTACTTTTGAGAGTGCGTGGTAGAAGGAGCAGCCACGACAAGATTACGAAGCTTTGACTAGTATGTTTAAAACAATGGACGACTTGGAAAGTCGTGGGAGGCGCAACCATTTCCTTTTGTATTCCTTGGCGGATTGTAATGTCATTGAGACGGCAGCCTAGTCTGGAGAACTCGTAATAAGTCTAAGGATTGCGAAGTCTGAACTGCTTTCGTTATCTATTAAACGTGCACGGGTAAATTCTGCGAAGGAAAAAAATCGACCCATGATTATGCGCTTCAATTCTTTTAAGGCCTACTAAGCCGTACTTGGAAAAGCATTCAAGCTCAAGGGATTGAGCGTTGCTATATCTGAAGACTATTCTCGTACTGTACGCAATAAGCGAAAGAAATATATGAGCTTATGCCATACAAAACACGGAAGAAGGCTTGAAACCAGTTCAAAAATTTGATACGCTTCATTTGGCCAGCAGGCGCTTTCAGTGGGATAGTGAAGCCGGCGTTGTACGGGTATAAGCTGTATAAGCTAGCATAGCTACTATATGTAAACTAGTATAAGCTTTAAAATTATGGCGGATGTAATATATAGTGATGTTATGGCCCATTTAACCAAACATAATCTCCTAAGCCACAGCCAAAATGGTTTCAGGCGTGTTTTTTATTCGTAATTTATTCATACCACAAATGCTCTATTTGGGGTTTTACATGCGCGGTGGTCATAACAACGTCATATTTTCAAAGAATGCCTTGAACGGTGAATGACTGGAGTAGTGCGCCGCTTCAGCAGGTAGACAATTTCAGTCTTTCGCTGTTTGAACGAAGAAAGAATTAAGATAAGTGGTGGTGCGAGCTGAAGAGGGATCAACAGCCTTTGAATAGCTCTGACGGGATGAAGTACGAAGGACAGGGTTGATGTCGTTCTGGGGAAACAGCGAGTGATAAAAGTTGTAAAAGAGACACAGCATTGCTATCTTTCGGCGGCGCTCGAGGGTTGGAAGCTTCAGAGATCACTTAAGTTTAGTTACGCTAGTGTGGTAAGAGTAAAAGTGAATGAGCCTTGCTGCACGATTCTGTATGGATTCTAATGCTGTTGCCAAGTTAGATTGGTATGGGTCCCACAATGAGCATGCGTATTGCAGTTTGGGTCGAAAAAGTGTTAAATGTGCAAGAAGTTTTACTTAAGGTGGAACAAGACGTAGATTACAGTGCAGGTCACGCAGTACACGATTGGCATCATTGATAATGCTGCAAATGTGTGAGAACCGCCCGAGGTTACTCGACAACTTATTACCTGAGTACTTGTAAGTCACAGCACATACTTTAGAACCGGCGATAACGTAATTAGCAGAAATAAATTATTGGCGACGGTGGAATATAAGTACCGACGTTTTTTTTTGACAGTTATAGACATTAGCCAGTTATTACACAAAGTTTCAATGACGTTAAGGTCGGACTGCAGAGCACGACAATCAGCGTCCTTAGTAATAAAACGATCGATTATGCAATAATCAGCAAATAAACGAATTTTCGAAGAACAACCTCTCGGTAAATAGTTAATATATATTAACAATAGTGGTCCCAGGACAGTGCCTGGAGGCCCGCCGGAGATAACGGGTGATAATTTAGACGACCATTGATTAGCGTAAACGAACTGTTGACGGTTAGACAGAAAGTTGCGTATCCATTGGAAAACACACAGGTTAATATTAAGACGCGATAGGTTTAAGAAGAGCTGTTCATGAGGAACCTTGTCGAAAGCCTTTTGTAAATCTAGGAAGACGGGATCTATGGATAAGTTTTGATCAAGTCGTGAGCTGATGTCATTAACGAAGACAGGTAGTTGAGTCTCCCAAGACAAGCCTTTTTGAAAACAGTGTTGATTAGGATTTCAAAAATTCGTGGATGTTAGATACTTTACAATATGAGAATAATAATATGCTCCATTAGTTTGGAACAAACTCTGGTGAGGGCAATTGTGCGGTAATTGTGGCACAATGACGGCTATCCTGTTTTTGGTACTGGAATTACCTTACCGATTTTCCAGTGTGGCGGCACCACTCCAGATGGTAGTGATTGCTGAAAGATATGGCACATAAATACACTAGATATGTGCGCAGTGTTCTTAAGCATTTTGGAATTTATTCGATCGATGCTGACCGTCTATGTTAATTCGAGGTATTCTATTAGTTTGATGATAGCGTATGCCTCAAGTATAATGTCAGGCATGGTTGGGTGGTTGAGGCAAGGACAATCTGGGAGGTCAGTGTTGGGTTCAGGAGTGAACACGGAAGAGAAGACAGACTTAAGTACTTCAGATGCTTTATGGTCAGGAACACGGTTATTGTCGTCATCATTCAGTAATAATGGCTCACGGTTATTTGGGTAAATATATTTCCAGCATTGTTTGGGATTGTTTTGCAGCATGCTAGTAAGCGTTGTTGAGTAAAAGGTGCGTTTAGCTGTTGCAGCCAAAGAATCAAACGCCTTTACTCTGGTGTAATATTTTTTCCAGGCAGGAACGGTATCGAAATCTTTGACTTTGCGAAATAATCATTTCTGTTTATTGCTTAGTCGTTTTAATCAGTTGTTGAACAATGGGGACGAAGGTCGCTCGGTTAAAGTTATAGTTGGTATGTAAGTCTCAGTCAGCTTGATCATTTTATTTTCAATAAGCGTCCAGTTGGTGTCTGCTGTGCGCTTCGAGATATCAATAATGTACCAGCTGTAAAACTCAGTGAGTGCACTGTTAATACTCATACCTTACTCATACTCATACCCATACTCATACTGATACCTGTTAATACCTTTACCGGGAAGTGTTATTTTCTTTTTTTGCTCTGAAGTAGTTGCCAGGATAATTCTGCACGTAGTACTGAGTGATCCTTTAGGTTTTGTAGGTGTGTGACAGAGAAACACTGTCGGGATGGGATGTTAAGATAAGGTCGAGTATGTTCGAGCACTGTTAGTTTTTTCGCGTTGGAGTAGACACTAGCTGCGTCAAACCAAAGGTGAGACATGTCTTAAGAATATTACAATCGACCTTATTCGTAGACAGCGTTATGGCTGGTTCGGACAATGTCATATCAGTCAAGAGAAAGTCACCTAAGAGGAGTAGTTGCGCATGACTAAATGACGTCTTCACAGATTGTAGTATTTCGTGGAAGTGAATAGAGAAGGAAGCATCTGCGTCGGGCAGACGATAGCATACACCGATAATAATATCTAGGTACAAAGAACAGCACAGTACGAATAAAATCTCTAGAAGTTAAGTGATATCGACAATGCAGCAAAAAAGGCTGCGATGGGCAGCTATCAGAACACCTCCTCTGCATTTGCTACACGATCCCGCCTGTAAATGTCCAAATTTGGGACGAATGAATTACCTTCTGTGTTGTCGACACTTGAATTCAACCATGTTTCCGTTAGTTCGAGAAGCTTACAATCAGAAGAATCGATGAGGCTACCAAGTGCTTCGCGCTTGGGCAGCAAGCTTGTTATGTTAGTATACACAAATGATACAGGGATAATATCTCGTTTTGCGGTAGTGCCTGATGAAGTTGACAGTGCCTGATGAAGTAGCTATGAAGCTGATATAACTGTATTTGTAGCGTTATCATACCTGGTAGTTCTATTCTCCTTGACTAGTTTCTCGTACCGAAGTTTGAGAGGTTTCTGCTTTGACTTGCCGTACTAGAGTAGTTGTTTACATGCATAGCGAGTGCTAGCTGAGTCGTCTTCAGATTCGCTGTGGTTGGACCCTCTTAGTTGTTTAGCATTTGAAATAATACGTTGTTTTACTTTGAACTGCGCTAATTTACCAGTTATACTTCTGTTTCTATTAGTGCTGTATTTGGCAAATCTATGAGTGCGCTCGATATTTAAGAGGTAAAACTTGGTGTTATGTTTAGAAGTGCAATGTTCCCCAAACACATCTCCGATTCTTGTCACGTTTCCGATTCAGTATTAGCTAGGCCTAAGAGCACAAGGTTGAAAGGACGAGTCCTATGTTCTGAATCATCAAGTTGTGATCATATGTCGGAAATGACTTTTGTGTCTATATCGACCACTGTCCTGATGCAACTAACTTCGGTCTTCAGTGCAGTTATGGAGGAAACATCGTCTTCAATTTTTCTCAGTTGCCTCTTCATGTCGCCGAACATGTTATCGGTCTACAATATTTTGGTTCATATTGATTTTATTTCGCTTAGAAGAGACCCCTGACCTGAGCTTACTTCCTCCAATGCTGTAATTATGTCACAGGATGCCTGCGTAGAACAGGAACGGGTGTTAGGACCGGGATTCGATTCTACGTCGCCAGAGAGTGCAAGAAGTTGTAGGGTGACAGAATAGCAGTCACAAACTATGGTAATGTAGCAGCCTGCATTACACAGTTGGTAGAGTTTATTCACGATTTAGCTTCGGTCATTCATAAGCAGTATGTTTTGGACTGCGTTTTCTTAGATTTCAGTAAAGCATTTGATGTAGTAGCACAGAGTCTCTTTGCATCCAAATGAAAATCTTATAACTTGTTATGCTAGAATAATAGATTGGATTGCCGAATATTTGCCATTGCGGAAACATGTTGTTGCTCTGATCTTTACAATATGACCAGTTGCGTCGAGAGTTCCCCAAGGCTCAGTGTTGGGACCGCTATTGTTTTTGTAGTATATTAACGATATTTTATTTGCTATACAGTCTTCACTCAATTTCCTTTCCGACGATTGTGTTGTTTATAGGGTGGTAGATGACATTTATGATTCACAAATCCTACAAGCTAATTTGAACACTATAGCAGACTGGTGCGTGCGTTCGCATATGTCAATTAGTATAGATAAAACTGTTCATGTCACCTTCCCAAGAAAACGCGCTAATCATCCCTATAAGTACAAAAGTCATAATTTTGCTCTGAACATTAGTGAGAAATTTAAATATCTAGGCCTATTTTTTTACTTCTGACCTACGATGGAACAAGCATGTTATCTATATTGTAAATAAGGGAGTCAAGTTTTGGTATTCTTGCGGCGGAATGTTACTCCCCTACCGAGTAACCTGAAAACAATGCTGTATTTCAGTCATGTACGCTCAATAAACGAATATGGATGTGTTTGTTGGGATGCAGATATAGTTCAGCTCATAAAAAATTATAAATGTCCAGAATAGGGCAGTTAGATTTTTTCTTGATAACTACAGCCGGTAGCTTAGCATGACAGAAAGCAAACATAAACTTAAATGGCAAGACCTGAAGGACCGTAGAAGGCACGTCAGATCAATATTTTTCCACAACATTTATTATTCTAAATGTGCCATAAAGCGCGAACGGTACATCCAGACTCCGCACTATATATCAAAGCGACTTGACCACTGTCTGAAGGTCCGGGAAATTTCTTGCAGGGTGACGCCTTGCGTCATTCCTTTGTTGTTAGAGCTGTCCGAGATTGGAACAGTTTGCCACGGAGCATTGTATATATCACATCAAATGTTGCGTTTTTCCAAGCATTGAAATAATTGTTCATGTACCTAGTTAACTATGCTACTCCCCTGCTGTGATGTACTACGGGGCTATGTGGGTAACTAATAAATAAATAAATAAATATCTTAAAAAGCGGGAAAAAGACCTAGACGAGCTAGAACCACACCAACTCGCCCAGCTCTAAGTTTTGATGAGAGACAGAGAGATATACGTTTGATATCTCGTGAATGCTCATAGCGGCCGCGATAAAAACAGCACTAGGTCCTAGTGTTATCTCGTGACAGAACGTATGCACTCGGTTAGATGTCTCGCGGGTGTTTTGTAGCTGTGGTAAGACCGCCATGTAAGCGGTGCTTACACAGGTAATTTGCCACTTTGTCTCCGCAGCAGCAGAGCGACATAGGCACGAACACGTAGACAGTGCTTTCCTGACAGATCACACCAGTGGCGTATTTTACCCTGTGCTTTAGTTGTCAAGTTAAACCATTACAAAATATTTGGGCTTGTTGGAAAGTAGACATATAATGTATCGCACAGGCAGAAAAATGCGAAAACAAAAGAGGACACACCAGAAGCGCCGCTGCCACATTACCACGGTAAATGCAGAAAAAAGCGGAAGCAATTCGCGTACCAAGGTATCTCCAGACGACGTGGTTCCCAACTTCGACAGCCGCCAGCGGGCGCACGATGTACTTGGAGCGCGAGCCCACTCGGAACACCTTCCTCGACCGCCGAGTCTTGAACTGCGTGAGCAGGTACGGGATTTCCAGGGGGGACGTCTCCGGCAGGGCGCCGTAAGCGGCCGTGTCGTTTTCCCAGTACAGGTAAAAGAAACTGTTCAGCAGCACGTAACTCATCGTGCGGGGCGCGAGGCGCTTCAGCCTCGTCACCATGGCCGGCAGGCTGTCGTCCTTCCTAGGCACGGCGAACTCGTCCAGGTCGAGCACAAGGACGTAGTCGAAGTGGTTTATGCTGCGGTACACGCAGTCGTTGAGAGCTGCGAACAGGCCTTCGGTGCGGATTTCCTTTTGGGACCTGCAGAGGAGACGCACAACCTTTAGGACGGCGGAGTGCCGCATGCGGCCCAGTGTGCCTTCACTCTTTATTCCCCCTAAACAATCTATAACCACTCTCACACCAGGACATGAAGCGGATGAATACAGAATTATTGTAAATTTTAGTCATCCCTTCGTTTACTAGCTCTACGCGAATAGCTCAACCTTAACTTACAGGTATATTTACCACTGCGGTGTTACTAAAGAGACGCCACGTTGAATAATTGTGGGAAGGCATATTGGATAACGCACATGAAGGCGTAACTATTGTTGTTATTTCGGATGTATAGTAAATGTGCGTGAAGGAAAATGCCAGAACGTAGATGACAATATTATCACGTTTCCTCGAACACAATTGCGTGTTTTTCAATGGCTCATGCTTTCCAGCACCGCCATTCACAGGCTATCCGCACCTGAGGCCGGCATGCACCTAGCACAAGTTGACTTGATATGCCATAAAAATCATGAAAAAGAATTGCAGCAGCTAGGTTATAGCGGCCTCGAGGCCTGTAATATATTTCGCTAATTTTGTTACATATTCACATAAATAGTGCAGCGGGAGTTTGAACACCACATTGTAATATTAGAAACATGTGATGTAAAATAGAGTAATAAGTTCACTATATTGTACATTTCGGGTGTTGTCAAAAACAGTGCACAAATATATCTCAGCAAGTAATTTCTTTTCAATGTAAACAATTTTCTTTCCTAGATTAAAATGCGCGTAAAAGTTTCATCGTCGAATTAAAAATATTTGAATATTTAAACGCGTTTGTTGTATCTTTTATAAAGAACATGACCACGTAAAGGCAAGTTTAATTATTTCTCTCACCATCAAAAAACATATGATCGCTGGAGGAAAGCATTATCTCCCTGAAATCTGCAACAATATTTTAACAATTTCGCGCGACCCTACTTTCCTTTTTGCGAATGGTAGATACAATTAGCAATCCTTGAACAGGCATTTTCAGAAGAAAGTAATCATGAAGACTAGAGCCCGTCATTGATCACTCCAAAGTGTCCTGCAGTTACGCCAATGCCCAGCGTTATTCATGAGCGGAATGAACAGTGGTAGAAAGCCTCTATGTTTTTCGAGTAACACGTCTCTGTGCGCTGCTTTAGGCATGGTGCCACATGTAGAATAGTAAGAAATATTTAGTGATATCAAAGTATAATAGATGTGAGCAGGTAGGGTGCGTGCAGCTTGGTCTGCTGGATTGAAGCGATATTGAAGCAACATGAACATGCAAATGAGAAAAAAATACTGACGAAGAACCTACTATGCCGCAGTTGTGATCACACGCTACATAGTCAAGTAAGAAACTCCGCGCAATGAACGATGTAGCGCCTGATAGAGTCCTGCTCTCCCTCTTGAACGCTCCATCCCTACCAACCACAAATGATAGGCAGACACTATACAGAAGGAACACACTCTGAAGGACGGTGTCATTCAGTGTCACCGGGAAAACTGCAAGGTGGATTGCTGTAATTGGGTCTTTCTCTTGCATGCAAAAAAGTTATGGAAAGGAGTCAAGGCTAGGATGCGCTTAGGAGTTGACGGTAAGGGGGAAGCTTACGAACTTATCGTGATTTTATTTGTGCGCTGCAGCGCGAGACAGAACGAAACGGATTAACTCGTACGCCGGTGGATTACGCCAGTCGCAGTTGCAAAGAGGTAGCGATAATGAACTGTGTGGTATTTGTTTGCTTCAAATTCTACGGCCACCGGAAACAGGCTACTTTTTGTTGGCGTTTCTGCTTGCATTCAATGCAGTCGTCGCTTTGCTTCTTTTTGAATAACTGAGATATGGCGTATTCTTTTGGAAACTGGAACCAGCCAGCGACCTTTCGAGTTTATATAATAATACATTGGTACTAAAGTGATAGCTTTACTCAACTGGCGGCTTTTTATACAACATTCTACATCGCACCCAAATTAGACGAGCCGCTTATTGTCGCCCACTGTTTCCTACTAAGAAATTTTTAAGGAAACACTGTAAGTGTTGACATTCTATTGCAATGATACGTTCAGTTCGCTTTGTTTTGTATGTTACGTAGATGCTAGCACATTCACAAGAGGTTACCTGTGCGTAAATGCCCCTATATTAAGCGGTTAAATGCTCTTCAACGTATCATGCAGGTATGGGCTTAGAATGCAGCAAAGGGTAATATATTTCAGGGAGAGAGTGCTTAAAAATGCAAAGTGAAAGGCGATGGAGAGCAGAAGGGGAGATCAATATGAAAACAGTCTGATTACCTTAAGTGAAAGGCGAAAGGCAGGCATTTCTTGCGAATGCAAGACAGATGCCGATCGAATTGCGTGCTTTTTTCCAGTCTTGTGCCATCTGCTTTAACGACCCTCCAGAACACTTGAATGCGGTAAGAACACGCTGAGTGTTTTCAAAAAACTGCTGCATTATCTTCGCTACCCCATCAGGTAGCCTACACGCAGCATTTTCTGCTTCACCTTCAGTATATCACCACTATGCAACGCTCTTTTTTGCAAATATACTACAGAAGTTCACGGCTGTATACTATACCTATGATTAGACTTGATATTTCTACACAAATGCAACCGCTACAATGGTAGTTTAGCAGTTCCATTGCGCAATCATGTGAAGGTTACTGATCGTGTGCAGTCCGATAGCATCAAATGTTATCAGAACGCGCACCCATACTTACAAAGCTCGCAATGAGTGCATTTCTTTTTCTTCTGTAGCTCACTATTTCCAGATGGAGAAACGATTGCCTCCACCACCTTGCAAAGCTTGATTGAATATTTCTATTTTTTCAATTTTTCGTTTCGGTTGCAAACCGCGCGCGATATACTGAAGGGCTCACACTATCCTGGCTGTCGAAAACTCACCACAAAGTACTGACGACATAATCAAAGAGCACCGTTTTCAGGCTCGTGAAAATTACCGCTTTGTAGCACAGGTAACTGTTACCACAACCAATGAAAAACGATGGAGAGGAAATTATTCATCTATGTGTATGCCACGAGGTGAGTTCAATCTCAAGGCGTAATTACTTTAAAGAATGCCGTTGGCTAGGTACCGTTAATAGGCGCCAGTGTGGGATGTGGACGAATGTTTGAAGGGGTTATAGTTCGGAGGAGCAGCACTTGAGTTATAATAGTTCTGTAAATGTCGTAGTTAGACCCACATGCTCTGTGACTGTTCATAGACTCACTTGATGTCCAGGTTCCACGGAAGACTCGTGACAACGCTTTTTCCAATGTACACCCGTAGCAGACGCTCTACGTTGGTGCCAATGCTGTGGTTGTAGAAGAAGAAGCGGTCCACGCCGACAATCCGGTGGAACTCTACAAACTCTGCCAGCCACGATGCCCTGTCGTACTCGTAGTGAAGTGGCTTGACGCAGACCGCAAAGCGGCCGGTCGCTTGACCAGGTCTCGTCTCCAGGGGCCATACTGGTATCCAAGGGCTCCATTGCAGCTCATAGGTCTCCTTCAATCGCACGCGACTGGGTGGTGGATTGTCCGCGTCGTCCGAATAGGGACACGAGAAGAAGGCCGCGCCATACTTGAGCTTCCAGTTCTCGTTAATGGTCTTCTGTGCAGCGGCGACCACGTTGGCGTCACCGTTGGCGTACTCAAGTCTGCAGGAGATTTGGGCACCGCCGACGCTGGCGTAAGCGCCGATAACCCGAACCACCGGAACGGCGAGGCGGTTGTCCAAGTACGCCGAGTACAGGAATATCTTTAACTTTGTCCTCGGGTAGGTGTCGGTGGACACCCAGTCGCCTTCGCTCTGTGGTTGCTCCTTGAACGTGTCCTGCAGGTGCAGCCTTGCTGTTGATGATAATGACGGACTTTTTTCTCTCCGAGATAACTCGCTCTCAGGAGATGTGTTTGATATTACAGGTGCCCCTACAAAGGCAACTGTGAAATGAGTTTTCGCAGACGGTGGAAAAATCGCGTCACCTTCTTCTACATTTTGATCGGAAATACCGGAAAATCGATAAAGAGCCTGCGTCCAGAATATGACGGTGAGCACGGCGACCAGAAGTGACAAAGCCCTGATGAGCCGGAAGACAAAACCAGCACCTCTGTGCCGTTCTACTCGCCACCGTCGTGGCGTCCATCTGGTCACCATCCGGAACCGGAACTGACATGGGCTGCTGTGGTGTGAACACCGGTGACGTTTCTTCTACGGTAGCGGGCAAAGGGAGCTCCACGGCCGACTAGCACCTGTTGCGAAAAACCAGAAATGAGAATTAGTTACGTAGCGCATGAGAGCAAAAAGCTTACTTAAGACTGCACCAGTTATGAAAACACCAAGATAATTGCACACGAATGCATAGATTACTGCTTCCTATTTTTCGAAGGATACTTAATATCATTCAACATGCTTAATGAAGAGAAAATGAGACATCCACCCGTCCGTAGCAATTGCTACTAAGGAAGCCCATACTGTCCCTTGAAAGAAAAGCCCCGCAGTTGAAGAAAAATTCGTCCTGGTCTGGACTCGAACCCTGAACCACCGCATTTCCGGGGCAGCCGCTCTACCACCTGAGCTAACTAGGCAGCTAGCAGATGGCAGACTTCGCCCTGCTAGGAATTACAAAAGATGCCACCTATACAAAGAATGCAATTGAATGCGGCTCGCAGAACTCAGACATTAGTGGAGGTTATAGTGTGGGTGTGATATAACAAAGCGGGGATTATTCATCGTCTTCGTAGTCTCACAAAAGTTGCAGCAACTTCAAACAAAGAACAAGGCAAACACCCTTCTGGCAGCTGCGATCGCTCACATACTCTATGCTAACATGGGAACCCTCTCCCCTTTATATAACTGGCTCCGTCTTTCCATTTTATATTTCTCACGCCCCTCCCTTGTGCACGCTACGGAATGTACGCGTTTTTATTGCGATAGCAACTATATGGACACTCCAGGCGCATTTCGTGAGGTTTCGCCATTGACGTGAGGTTTCGTACAGAGTCCAAGGGCGGTAACACGGTCTCCGCGAGCGCTACGCTGTATGCGCGAGTGAAAGCATGCTAGGGGAGAGGACGATCGCGGCTCAAGCTCGCCCGCGCGAAAGGAACGGAAGCGGAGAGGAAGCGCGCTGTCTTGCGTGGCTGGTGGTGTGCGTCGATTTTAGGCGTGGTAACGGAAACTACAAATTTAAAAAGCTGTTTCGCTACATCCTTCTTTCCTAAACTTGTTGAAATTCTGGCCTTTTCATACTAAGGGCTCAGAGGACCGAACACAGAGGTGGTGAAAGTGAGAAAAATATAAAATGCTTTATCAGTCTTTTGCGTTTCAGCCATCATATCTGTAAGAAATCTTATAGTTTTCAGACTAATTCCTTGTGCCTCTTTCAATTCCGTTTGCTTTAATTCAGCTCCTAACCCCTGCGCTATGATGCGCGCCTGTTCTACACGACTAGCGCTCTCGGCCAGAAATTTGGCGACAACTGTAATATCCGTTACCACCTCTTTCCCGATTGGCGATGACACAACTCGACAGGCCACATGTTCTGTTTTGATGGCACGACCTGGACTGTTTAATTTAAAAAGCAGGGCTTTCTTTACTTTGTGTAATTATAAATCGTGGGTTAATGTTTTAATTGTCATAGAGCAACGGCTTCTTCCTCTCTTGGTGTATCTTTTCACATTTACGGCCAAGACATTATTAAACGCCCACCTATTCATATAGATTTCGCTACACTCATAATTATTGCTAGGCACGCGCTGACGCATGAAACGCTATTCCACCGGAGACCATCCTGTTTCCTCCCGTTACCTAAACTTTCGCGAAGCCCATCATGCAGTTTCTTCGTTTGTTCTTGCTCTCATTTTATAGCGATCGCAAAGTAAATGTGCCCATTTGAACATGGATACGCATCTTTTAGGCGGCATCACTCCTAGAAGTTGTATTTAGGGCAACGGGTACTGTGCAATAAAACACTGTGTGCTAATCCATTAAGCTGTTGCATGTATATTTGGCTCAGCATATCTTTTTAAGCGTCACAAAACGCTAACTTCTAAAACTACACGACAAAGAGCTTGTAAGCGATCAAAACGACTCTTGTCGAGCTGTGAATCACGGGTAAATACTTGAAAAGCGACAACGCGTTATATGACTAACAAATGTTACCTTACTTTAATATGTTATGCTAAAGCCGACGTGATGGCGTAGTGGTTGTGGCTTTGTTCTGCAAATCCTGAGGGCACCGGAACAAATGCCAGCTGAGGCGGCGGCATTTGGGTGGAGGCGAAAACGAAACGCACAAGTGTACCGTGCACTGGGCGCTGACAAAAGAGCCGCAGGTGGTCAAAACTCATCCGAACTCTGTTTCTACGGCGTGCGTCATAATTATATGGAGGTTTTGGCCTGTGAAACCCCACAATTCATTTTAATATGTTGTCAAATGATAATCAAAGTGTGGACAAGCGTTCGTGAGCGAACGTTCACAAACGTGAAACCCACTCTTTCTTTATTCGGGAGTATTCTGCTTGGTTATGTTTCCCACTTTTAAAACATTGAAGCTAAGATAATTTGCAAATACAGCCTGACGTAGGAATGGCGTCAAGTACAGTTAGGTGGAGTCGCCGCTGAGGAGTAGATGTATGTAGATGCACTTCCAATACAACTCTATCTCTTTACCAAAACATCTAGCGGAAGTTATTGAATGAATCGTTTTTTAGCCACACAAGGCTTCTTGGACAGAAAAGAATTCTTTTTCTGGTGGTTAGGTTTTGTTAACAGAGACGGAAAAGATAGCTGCGCGTCCAGTCTGCACAAAAGCCTCCAACTGCCGTCTATTGTTCCGTATGACATATAGGGCACTCGGCTGTGAAGCACGGGCGGTAGAAATAAAGCGCTTGCTTTTTCTGACAACTTGCTTGGTGGGGGGGTTGTTATACTTTGCGCGGATCCGCGTGCTCCAGTCCCATTTCGCGTGCTTCGCACGCTCTACTTTTTAAGCGGAAAACTTAAAGGACAACTATAGCCCCTCCGATCATCAAACGATCGCGTGCTCCTCTCCGGACTTCGCAGGTATTTCCTTCACACGCCGAGACGCCACCAGGGTGAAGCACGTCTCGTCAGCACGGTAATAGCTTACGACTGGTGCATTTACGAGTAACATCAGGGGCAAAATTATCTGGCCATCACTTTCGGAGGCGGTTTCTCTTTCTCGATATTTCGCGACACCCGGCGCCAGACGTTTCCGCGTACACAGCCGACCGCTTTTCTGGCGCTGTGCCAAGCTCGCTCTCTTCGCGCAGTGCCAATGGCAGAGCCGGCATTACGCGTCGACGCAGTCAGTGTCAATTCTCGCGAAAGCTCGTAAAAGTAAGACGACCTCAGAAAGTTATTGCTAGAGTACACCTCTTCAGTTCCATTTGGTCTGCTACCATATCTTGAGTCATGCCGTCACACGCCCAAACTTTCTGGATGCCTGACTTTGGTGGCGTGCGCGATCGTGTCATCTGGCCACTTCCAGCGCATTTTGCACTGCGCCCGAGGCTTCAACCACGTGTAGCCAGAAAGCGCGCAGACCGAATAAACGCAAGTGGATGGCCTATTCGAACGAGACATAGTGCAATGGTGACGTTTGGTAATGAAGTCGTTTCCATGCGTCGCCTAGAGACGGACGCTGTGAACAGGAGAGGGCGCTTGACAAAGCAGCTGGCTCACCTTCTAACTCTGTATGTATTACAGCACCGCTACGAGAAGTGCAGATTGCGAGCGAAACTGAGAACGAATGCTGAGCACGCCCGTTTTTTATATTGAAATTATGCAGCGAATAATGTTGTCGAAGAATTTATGTCTAATAACCGTCTCACACAGCTCCCTGCATCTTAGTTGACGCCTCAACGAAAGGTAGAGCAAGACAACCACTTTCAATTACCTAAGTTGTGCTTAAGCTTATAACAATGTCTGAACTCTACAAATAATAAGATAATGCTGCGTTAACTTGAGATGTGTGTTTCCTTTCTTTCAGAACCCTCTACTTGATAGCAGAGGAAAATTGTTAATGGCACAACTAGCGGGCTACTCGAAAATAACGTATGAAGATCCGACAAAGGCAACACGAAAAAAGAAAAGTGCCAAGCACGTACGTAACGCTTGCGCCCAATTTCAGGCTCCTCTGAGTGCCGCACAATCCCATTCACGTTCTCCTTATCTTTAGAATTCCGCATTATTTATGCACTGGGTGGCTTTATATGGTATAGGCATTCTATCCATGTGTGCATATATACGTTATCTGTAAAATATATGCAAAAAGAAATATAAATCTATTAGAATAGTGCTGAAGCACATAAAAAACTACTATTCATAGCATTTTGCATGCATTGGATCAAGAGACGTCAGTACAAATTCCAGAAGCCAAAACGCGCGTGAAAAAGCAAGGTCCCTAATGTCAACATCTGATGTAAAAGAAGACGCATACATACGCCGACACTCTTAGACGAATGTACACCCTTTGGCGTGTATATCTGCCACACAGCAATAATCGTCATCTTCCTTGCTTGCGTTTCCATTCTTGAAAACGCCGCGCCCGCTACTTTCCGACCGGGAATGCTACGTCATGCTGATAATGCGCATGGCGTTCGTTACTGGGAAGTACCGGGCTCGCAGCGTAAAAAAAAAAAAGAAATGCGGTCAAGCCAGATGACGTTGTTTGTTGCGCGGCAAGATACACCTAAGGGGTGTAATTTTGTTTTAGAGTGCAGGTGAAAGCACGTCGATGTCGCAACCGCGTAGGCCAAAGCGCTTAACGGGCCAGACGAGGCTCGTCCTGTCCAGTTTCTAGCTTGGGAGGATTTATTTTTCAGCGTGTCCGGCGGGACCCGCCAACGGAGCGCTGACGGACGCCCTCCAACAAATAATGGGTTTGGAGGAAAATGCATTGTGCATGAAGAGCAACAGCAGGAAGACTAATGCCGCCCCGAGCCGCGGCCGTGGTCACTCAGACTAATGGAACCGCGGCACTGCTTGCCGAACTACGCAGACGTGTGCATTTTTTATGTCGGGAATTCCATGGAGGTCGCTACGCATGGCGGACCACCCTGCGCTGAGGCGCATTGGACAGACGCCAACAAGTCTGGTAAAAGAAGAGCCTTCGCAGCAATTCTCGCCCTTGCTTTTCATCTTGTGCCGCGAGACAAACTACAGGCGACATTAGACTCTACCGCACACCTGAGCCTCAACTTGCCGATTATAACGTAGAAGAATCGCCATTTTGGCGAGTCGGTACTGGTTGAACTTTTTGAAGGGGCAGCGCAAGGCGACGAAGGCAAAAGGCAGGAAACACACAGGACAGCGCTGAACTCAGAACTGACTTTATTAGAAGGCTTGCAGAAACTTATGTACTACAACCCATACCCACGTGCTCTCCCATCGATGGCGTCATTATCAATGCACAGGCACTGATAGTTACTTGTGAGTTCAGCGCTGTCCTGTGTGTTTCCTGCTTTCTGACTTCGTCGTCTTGCGCTGCCCCTTCAAGATGCCGATTATAAGCAAAAGGTGCAATGCTAGAGGACAACAAGAAGCTAAAGACTTGTATTTACCGCTGTCCTTGCTCTATTATGAAGGCTGCGTCTCTGAAATGCCGAACTTGAATCTTACGCGCAGCACTCCAAAAAGAACTTTTCCATATGTATAGTGTCTCAACGTTCGAAATTGAGCGAAGCTTTTTGAGGTCTTCGAGCTATCCCTTCATCTAAAAGAGCTCGCTTCTCGCTCTTGAATGTAGCATTTGTTTACTTGCCAGATATGCCGCTGAACGCGCAAAACGAGAGCTTTCTTTTTTCTTTCTTTTTGATGACACGTAACATAGGGGTTTACAGATCTTGCTATTGAAAAGTACCAAACGTTGAAAGAATGACAATCAAGATATACTGATTTAGAGGCAGTGCGCATTTAATAAATATAATAAGAAATAATAATAAGAAATATAACAACCCTGACAAGTTAGGCGCGCACAGCTATTTCAACAACAAAATACCTTCCAGGCGTCTGTTCCTCGAAAGAGGTGCTGCGAGGAGGGAGGTAAGGGAGACGATGACCATTGCATGACACATCTACTAATAGCGCATTTTTGGAACTTCCACATCCTGGAGAGCCTTTTTCTAAACCCAAATAGTTGATCAATCATTGCTGTGACGGCGAATATTCATGTCAGTAATCTATGTTGCGCAAGCTTCTAGAAACCACGTGTATATCACATTGAACTTGAGGACGGTTGCAATGTGGGCTTGTTTGTAATCCATCTTCAGGGGGTGTACAGTAGTTGGATTCAAAGACGGGACAAAAGAAGCCACACAGGGACATACACAGCGCTGTGTGTCCCTGTGTGCCTTCCTTTGTCCCATTTTTTAATCGCGATACCGTACACGCCTGGAAGAGCTTCAGGAGACCAAAATGTCTACTCAGTTACGTCGCAGCGATAAACACGCTGCCTGTGCAAGGAGGTCGAACGTACTGTCCTGATGCTGAAGACAGCCATCGCGAGTGCGCATTATTTGCGCTTTTGATGCGCGGCCGGACCGGTCTTGTAGGGAAATTCAAGACTTCAGAAGCTCTCAAAAATCGGTAAGGACGGCACCTTCTCTCCTGCCCTGCTGTCAATACCTCCTTAAACTATTCCTTATCTACTAAGCGGTGGACATTTCACGGTAGACAAGGCTGTGCCCGAATCGCGCGCCCTCATATTTAGTAGTATATATATATATATATATATATATATATATATATATATATATATATATATATATATATATATAAGATATATAAGATATATAAGATATATATATATATATATATATATATCTTCGGTTACAGGGTGCCATCGCTCTCAACACACGCTCTCTCTCTTCTTTTTGCGACCGACGCAGAATAGATAAAGCAGTTGTTTTTTTCACTGTGCTGAAACAAACACTAAGTGCACGTACTGCGTCCACGCACATTTGTCTAGAGCTCGACAGCCGTGTTTTCTGAAAGTTTGCCGGGCCGCGATAATTTCCTTCTCAGCAACTGCTAGTAATGGCCCTCCACCTCTTCGCACTGCCGAGTGTGCTGCGAAGACAGCCCTCTAGTCAGCGATTAATCACGCAAAGTGTTTAGGCGTGCCTTCAGTTTCGATCCTGCAGGCCACGTACGATCGCCTGGCGTATAGACAACATCGTTGATCAAACAGGGTACTGAAACTGCACGGCTAGAAGCAGGTGCACTGGCTACCAGACTCTGTGGCAAGGCATGCACAAGCTGCCTATTAAATGTCTTTCTTTGACGGTGTAGACGCACTTCTGAACACGCCGCTTCTACACTTTTGACAAGTGTGCTAATGGTTGTGAGCTCTGGCGTAAAAATATTGGTTATTCCTACTTTCAGCTCCACAGCTGATTCGAAGCATAAAAAGGGGAAGGAAGCAATGGCGCCAGTGATACACCTGAAAAAAGTGGTATTTTTTTCGACCATAGCGACTTGATCACGACGTGATCAGGAATTTGTCGGCGCTACTGTAGATGCAAGAGCTCTCATATATGTCAATGTGCGCCTTTGTCCCATTTGCACCTTAGTATCCTGCTCTGATTCAATAATGCCTCAAGAGTGCCTCACAAGAAGGCCTCAGAATTTTCTAAGCGATACTTAGCATCGTATTCTAGGAGAACAGAGTTTTTTTATATGCCTCATAGTTATTAGACGAAACATTCCTAACATTCAAATAAAAGTAATCAAACAATAAGGAAGGATAATACAATATGGGCTAGGCATTTTTACTCGAAACGCACGCTGTTCGTTCTTTGTGAGGCATGTGATAAGCGAATCACTGGCGATAGAGCTCAAGCAAGTGGAGTTAAAAAGGTCCTCAAAAATAGGGGTGTGCGAATATTCGAAACATTGGTATAACGAATCGAACAGTGTCCTGTTCGATTCGATCTTCGAATTGAATAATGGCAATTGGTAGATGCGAATATTTTTCGAATAGTCTTAAAATATTTCAGATCATCAACTGCGCCCAAATACATATGTGGTTGGAGCAAAAGTACGGTGAAGTTTTTGCGCCCGCGGCCACGTGGTATAGACATGAAACACAAGAATATGCGTCGTGCAGCAGGCATGCTCACTTAGGCAGCCATGCTTAACAGGCTACACAGTGATTATTCACACTCTTTCAATAACCCTGTGCATGGCAAGAAATTACTCGTTTGTTCTTAATGATACATTTGTGCTTTTAATAAACAACGCTTCATAACGTACTATGCAATGACAGAAACTTGCTATATTTAAGGTTACTGCGACGTTAAAACAATTTTTTCTTAATTGAGATAATGGCGGTTCAATACTCGAAAACAATTTGAAAAGTATTCGATCTTCGATGCTATTCGATTCGCTTCTGGCACTATTTGATTCGTATACGATTCGACCTCAAGAACCACTATTCGTGCACCCCTACCTAAAAATTATTATGGCGTCCTATAAGTAAGAACTGCATAAAAATAACGCCGGCATGGCAATGATCTGCTCCCTATTCAAGTAGTTGTGGGCACATTTGTATGATTTGTGTTCCCACGAGGCGCATGCAACGTAAAAAGCATATAAATCAGTGAAAGAAACCATTCATTTCACACTTGTCCCAGTGTTAATTGCTTTTTTTCCACATGTTTTGATTACAGAGCGGACACATGCTTGTTGCTGTAGACAAACTTTAGGTGTGCTGCAGTACAACTGAGAATACTCTTGTTGCTTGGCGCAGCGTGTAGGTACATTATAAGGCAATAAAATGCTATAATAATACAATAAACGAAAGAACCAACACAGAGGCAGGAGACGACAAATTTGCTTGCGGAGTGGTTAGCATAGAAACGAAACACAAACCTGCAAACCACAGCGGAGTCTGGGTTCTTCCCTATAGATGCCGACTTTTTACATTTGTTTCTCCTCGAGTCTGGAGATGCGTCACGGGGAAGGATTCTAGACACGGTGTTCCGCCGCATTCAGGGCAAAAAGAAATGCCAGGACACCAAACAGGAAGCTGCTGCGGGCATATCATGGAGAACAGCGAATGTGTTTTGTGCGCCGTAGGGACAGCCTTCAGGGTCACAAAAGAAAACATGATAAAAACAGGCTGCAATGCGAGCCGAGATGGGCAATTCCGCTGGATAAATGGTGCGCGCGGGGAGCTCCAGTCACGTCTTTTTCGCAACCGACAAATAGGACTGTCAGATTCTTCTGCACTGAGTGGAGGAGAATGGGAAAGCAGCAATAACTCGGGAGTTTGTTTAGTTTCACCTCTTGTAGAACGCCAACTCGTGCCGATATGGAGATGACGAAGGGCCGCGTAAACAGACGACAATGATAAGTGAACGAGGCTCATCAGACGCAAGATTGGTAGGAAAGAAGTAGCAATTCAGTTATCTTCAGTTAGGTACGCCAGCCGAGTATTGCCAAACTTGAGTTTGTTGAAGCATAGCCTCTGCACGTTAGCGTCGACAAAGGAAGCACAAGCGGAAAAATTCAGTTGGGACTCAAGTGTAAAGTTGGTTAAAGTGAAAATCATTCTGCAGCTCCTAACAGGTTCCACATGCGACTGACATAAATGCGCATTGCGCAACCACTTTCTGCTTCAATAATAAACCATTTCACACTCGGGTAATTATTTCACTTTAATTCTTTTTCTCGTTAGAAGCGGAATTCAACATTCTCGCTTGAATTACCTGCAGAGCCGTAAATTATTTCCCCGTGTAATTTCAGTGTTCAGGATACTTGATGAAATGCTTCAGGATACTTGATGAAATGAAATATGTAAGCAGATGTAATATAGTACGTGGCTGAGGAGAACCTCACCCGACGTTTTCCGAAAGCTCATCTTCTCCGCACTGCAAGGCACTGCGCAGAGTAGTCGCGATTATATATACATAGATCAAAACTTTTCGGTTTCCGGCCTCATTCTGAACAAGGGAATCGTAAGGAACCAGAACATCAAAACATTCCTGTTTTACATGGCCAGTGACCGACACGTTTGTACGAGTTGCGCAAACTTCAGTGCGTACTGCTAAGTTTCTACCAGAACATTTAAATGAGGCTGGTTGCTAATCTCACCATGTATAGTTTGTATACACTGCAACATAAAGGATTGTGAACGAGAGGTTCATCTTTGTGAGTCCGTTATGCAAAAGAAAACTCATTATGGCGGAGAAAAGCGCGGAATTGAAATCTTGGTGTACAAAACTATAATTAAGCTCTTGTACCCGGCTTCCTCGAATCACCTAATGAATACTACCGAGTATACACGCTGCTGGGCCCAAATACTTGCTGCACTCAAACACTGCATAACATAAAATCACTTGAGTAAATGCGTAAATAAACGCTTTCACTTCGAGTCCAGTAATCTTTATGGACAGATTGAATGAGAAAGCGAAAGAAAAACGAGTCGCGAAACAGCAGACAAAGAAAAGGTGGCTGACACTGCGGATATAGATCGTGCAGGCGAGCTGTTTGTATAATGTGCAGAAAGAAAGAGCTTCCTAGATTGACTGCATTCTTCAGCAAGCAAACAAATGTAATCCTACAAGGCAAATTCCGTACAACGAGACGACACAGATACCACCTATATTAACAGAAGTGTGCAAGCCCCACATGTGATGACTGATAAAGTGTGGTAATAACACGTTCCTAGGCGCAAAGATAAACTTACATTTCAGAATGACCGAAAGAGCATAAGTTCTCTGAGAAAAAATTGGGAGAACATGACAGCGCTGAGCCGGAACACGGGCACTTGCTCGCGATTTAATATAGCTATTTCTAGCAATTAAAGACTCATGAACGCAGTATGTTAACACAAAGTCATAATAAAGACAAGCTCAATAATTGAAATGGATAGCCAAATACCAAGACAGTAATTAGGTGACAGGCCTTTCCGAGCAACAGTATGAATAGCAATAAAAAAATGCCTAGAACAGGTAAGTATATAGTAGTAGACGGCCTGAAACTTATCTGCAACCAAATATACACAATCACAAATATAATTTTAGAAACAGCTAGGAAGCACTAATGAACGAAAGAAGTATAAGATTAGTTCTCAGAACAGACATGAGTAAGCCTGTTAATGTAATTTTTTAAAGACAAGAAGAAGAAATTGACTTAGAAGAAAGTGCCTCTTGGTACGTGTAGGGACCGAACCCACACCTTTTGATGTAGGTTTGCGATGATTTACTAGTTGAGCTGCACCAGGTACAGTGTTACCAGCTACCTGCTCCTAAATTGACGCAGTGCTTGATTCCCACATTTGATATATTATAGCAGATTCGCCAACAGGACCATTAGTAGCGATAGCCATCACTCTTACAGCTAAATGACGCACACATAAGAAAAAGAAAGAGCTCAAACGGGGCGCCAGCCGTCACTGTAGCCCTACTGGTAGAGCATTGCACGCATATTGAATTCAATTTTGGGATTTTACGTGCGAAAACCATGATTTTATTATGAGACGCGCCTTAGTGGAGGAATGCCGATTTATTTTTACCCCCAGGAGATCTTTGACCGCACGCCTATTTTGACCCCAACCAGCGCCGAGTAATCGTATCTTTAACTTCAATTTCCGCTTTGCTATTCTAGATTGCAATCAGAAGGAGACGACGCGATTCACGAATTTCATGGCCAAAAAGTTCTAAGGCTAAAATCAGGTTGCAACCGAAGTGGCAGCGCATTTGCCTTACGGCCACGCGAATACATGCTCGCGGCACTGTGCGTGTGTTTGCTGGCATCTTTGACCTTCGGAAAAACACTTTTATATAGCCCGTATTTAGAAACCAAAATCAGTATCGGGAGCTTTTCCTAATTCTCTGCAATTTTTTCATTGATGATTTCATTCTGACTATAATGTTTGGGAAGGTGAATAATTATTAATACCAATTTTACTAAATTAGCCAGAATGCAAGAAAATAATCTATGTGTCACCAAGCGACAGCAAATAACACTACCTTGATGCAGTCTAGCTACGTGGCATTTGCATAGTTTAAAGCCTTGATACACGCTAGTTGGGACATCACTTGTAAACGCCTTTTCTAGACTACAGCACTCGTATTGGTAGCAGCACCCATGGCAAGCTTGCTGATGTCACGGACGCGTTTAGCTTTGGGAATGCGTCTTTCTGTATGACTTTTTTGAAGTCCAAAGTTGTTCGCAAGTTCGTTTAATGAATTCAGACCCCAGCACGACGTCAGCGAATTCGAAACCGGACGTGGCAACCATATTTTCTTGGACGCAATGCAATGAAAGCTCCTAGCGGCGGTTATCGCAGGCTTGCTGATCTTGAAAACTGTGTCAACTTTATGAATATGCTTTTTCTTAAAATGTTTCCTACGCTAAAATTTTGCTCGTAACTGCGCTTAGTGGATTTCACCAAAATTTCTTTTCTCTATGATTTCTTTGTCTCCATTTCCAGGTGGGGCTATGGGGCTATAACTATGGAAGCACGGGGAAAAGCTGCGGACCTCAGAGAAAGCGATGACTCGTAAGGTGAAATGCGCAGCGTTTGAAGAGAAAGTTGCTGCGTTATGACAGCATAAATAAAGTGCAAGCAAATGACAGGTTTGAGAAGTACAATTCGGCTGTACATCAAAGGGAAAACCTTTCAGCAACGACGCGGCGCTCATCAGGGTAACGTCTTCAGGAGAAGGGCTGGGCTGGCTTGGCTCGACTGCTGCGACGAGGCAACACATCACACTCGCGTGCAGTTGGAAAATCCCTCGCATAATTTCACTTTTCCTTTGATTAACGTTCCTCGAGTTGGCGGGCTTCTGCACAACTGATATTTCGAATATAGCTAGGACATTGTCAGATGAGTCCACGCGAAGTTCTAAACCTTGCTAGCGCTGTCGATGCTTTGCCCTTTGGATGAAACTGGTAACATTTATTAGGTTTGTGCACATTCAAAGAAGTGATCTAAACACTTTCGACGCGACCAGAATCACATTTCTGCACCAGCCTGGTCTAAAGTTGAAATTTTCCCGTATACCATGATGATCATGACGTGCAACTTGCGGCACATTGCACTTGCAATCTGCTGAGCTGAAAACTTCACGACCATTGTGATATTTCTGAGGGCAGAACAGTTAATTCTCAGAACATCAGCGTTGCATGGATCAAGACAATCCATTTACGCTAAAAGCGTTCCCTCCCTGTCCGGTTACTACGGTATCATGTTTATGGAGGAAGATTAAAAGAATTTCTGAATGCCCCAACAAAACTAACACGTTCTTTTCATTTTACGCACCCCAATGGAGCGCTGTGAGAGGAAGGCGGCAGGACAGCTACACAACAGAATCCTCTCATCTCTTTCACTATGTTCCGAACACAGTCAATGGTCGACTACATAATTCCAGAAAAAATTAGGCAAACAGGTTTGCTTTATCGCTAAAAAACAGTAATATACGAGCAGAAAGAAATATTGTACCTTAGCGTTCTACAATAAATGCCAGCGCGTAGTGAAACACAAGAAAGGCGCCAACGACGGCAATTCACTTATTAGACACGGCTTCATTAAGCGCCCTGCAGCATAGCATTTGCCCGGAAACTGGCAAAATAATTAAGGGAGTCTGCAGAAATTGATTCAGATAACTTTGCGCCCGGTACCAGCAACGAAGTTAGCAGATAATATAATTTTGTTAGCGCCTTATGCGGAATAAATGGCCGATTATGGCAGGTTAGGCGCCATGTGTCAGGTGAAAGCAGTCTTCTTCATGTAAAATGTTCTGCGTGTATAAAGGTAACTGAAATCAAGCAGAGCTATTAAAATAGCGTGGAGTTTCTACACTCGTTTGTCTTAAAGCAACTTGAGTGTGCATACATATTTGCCAACATAAGAATTTTTTCTAGTGGCCTGATATTTTAAATTTTGATGTGAGAGCATCAGCTGTCGTCTGGACAAGCGAAAAACGGTATCTAAATTTCCATTGGCTGCCACGCCGCGTCGCGAACGCGCCTCGACGTAGGGCATCGACTCGTCGCCACGTCACCCTCTCTCACAGAAGCCTGTGTTCTACGCGCGTTGCTTGGCCGCGCAAGCCCTCACCTGCATTCTAAGTTCATTTCCGTAAGCTCAAATCAAAACGTGCCAAGAAGCCAAAGGCGTTGATCAAGTGTTTCAAGGAAGGAAGAAAAATAAACTGCAAGGCACTAAGGCCCAGTAAAGAAGACCGCTTGCACTGCTAACGCCCAATGTTGATCCGCCGAGCCAGAGTGAATCCAAGCGGCCCACGAAAGAGCCGCAACGCACACGCTTGCGCATGAGGATTGCATAACTCCAAAACCGCTCAGCGGCGGCGCCTCAGATGGGAAATTGATGCGTTCTCATTCACAACTCATAAGAAGTGCTTAGGTGTACTCAACATTTTTAATCTGTGAGCTCCTTTGTTCATGCATAATTTAATGAATGAGGTATACGCCGAGAAAACTCCACAGACATCCTAAACATGAAGCGCTGCCAGAACCAGCAATACTTTGATTACCAACAATCAAAGGCCCCTTTGAGTATCGAACATATTGAAGACACAGACAAAATATCTATCTGAACACAATACCTTTAGAATAAAATCATGAATATTCAGTTGATTGACGCGTCTCTGTGAAATAAAATATGCCAATTTAATGTATTCTCTGTGCTACTCCTAGATAAGAAATATTTGACATTAGGAAGTAATTTTACCCGAGCGTTCCTCAGCCCATTTTTTAGTGTTTTTCGTGAAAGCAGAAATTAACTTTTTCTCAAGGTTAGCTTTCCGCAATATTTTTCTAGAGCAAAGCACTCCACCTTATTCTGTATTTGTTCAAGCTTGTCAACGAGGTATTACGCATGTAAGTCTCAGCACGCACACCTTCACTGGGATAGCTTAGAAACACGAGGAAAACATAATTGGTCTCTTACCTTTTCTCGTAATCCACAAAAGTACAGCACATTATCCCATAGCAGCAGCTGCCTTACTTTTGAAGCTCGCAATATTGTGTGCTTCTATTTTAACCGAAAGTATGACAAATTCAACAGTATCGCTCACGCGAAAATTTCCCCACCGCCACAGAGGTAGCTGAATGTCGCGTATAAGTGCACATATAAAGGAGGGGCGCATAACTCGGTGCTATTATTATTGTAATCGCCCCTGCCTCATTACATCTTCCCTGCGGGAGATGTTGTGATTGGCTAATTGTTGTCGTGGGCTGTACTGTTGGTCATCTTACTCAGAACAACCTGTATAATAGTGTGAAAAAGCTGAATTACAGTATTATGCCATATCCCCTGCTCAGCGTCCTGAGAATACCCATGCACGTTCACCGACGCCCTCCAAGGTCGACATTATTTAATGTACAGGTGCATGATAACATAAGTGTGCAAGAGTGCTACAGCGGTATAGCTGGTGCCTAATTGGCATTTTGAAACGGCAACGGTGCTGCAGTACCTCAGATATATGGTCAATATAAACCCGCAGGATGCATATCGCACTCGAAGTTTCTGACCATGTTACGCGCACAATTGCCAGGAAATTCTATGACTGGGTCACTTGACTGGGCGACCACCATACGGCTGGGCGACATGGGTGTGAGGGTTTAGCTGTTTACATTGCACACAAAAAGCCCACAAGCTCACGATAGGTTCGCTTGCTTTTTTGTTGTTCTTTCAACGCAACTCAACTACCCTGTCGCAGAGACAACAGCTGCTACATATCCGTGCTGATCAACTGAAACCTTGCCGATACATCTATTATTTCTAGATGACTGGTGATTTTCTTGCGATGAGCAGTTGGTCCTAGGATGTTTGAGCATCTGGTGATGACGTATGTTGTAGTGCCATCAGTAGAATACACCCAGTGATATTTATCTAGTGACCTAATTGGCCATGAAAGAGGTCTATCGAAGAGCGGAACATAAGCTATTTCAGATACCCTGAGATCCAAGTAGGCCTGAAAGAGATTAGATCATAACACCCAATCATGCAAGAGTTTTCTATATATCCTAAGAGAGCTAACATAAGTAATACTTCGGAGAACATGCGCCATATACTTTACTCATTACTTTCGTAAATATGAAGCTTAACCTATGCATTGAGGCTAATCGTCTCCTTAGATTTTGAGTATTCGGCTTATACTGACGCAAAAGCTGACCAGGTTGCTCGGGGCTTTCGCTTTTTGGTGCTTCTTCTCTATACCGTTTGTAGGTAAGGACTAGCGTTCAAATGCACACGAAATTTTGTCAGCCCGAAATGAAATCTGGAGAGCACAGGAAAACTGAGAGACAAGAACAAACGACAGACCAGGACCAGCGCTAACTATCAACAACAAAATTTTAATTCCGGGATCGGTTATACACACAAAGAAATCACGTGAACAGCGATATTGACCTGGAACATACGTGCGTGACGGCATGATAATAATCTAAAACCGGTACATGAAGAAAACACCAAGAAAACCTAAATCATACATTGCAATCGCGGTTAGGTTTCACGGCATGGGCAAATAATGCAGTTCTCTCGGGGAAAATAATATATAGGGACGGTCTACTGATACATTCATCAGCTGCCCAGATTAATTTCTCAGTTTCCAATATCAATCTTATGCAGTCGCGCTTGTCCCTGTCTATAATAGTGGCGTCTTTTGGAAGAGGACAACATGTACACGTGTTGAAATGTGACACAAGAAAGCCGTCACCTGACACATATTATACCTTGTTTATGTGTCCTCTCAAACGCTCATTGACGCATCTTCCGGTTTGGCCTATGTAGCATTCACCGTGTGACAGCGGAATGCATTACACCACCCCTGCCATACTAGAACCGTTTCTAGAATACTTATGACGTGTGATGTAAAAATATCCCTTTCTTTCCAATATAATTAGTGCGAATGCACGAAAACGCAATTACTAAATGCTGCCACGAACAGTTTGACAATTCTACTTCTTGATTCTCAAATGCCGCCTGAACAAATTTAACACTTTCCTCCCGACTTCAAGCGCTTTTACCCAGCGTGTGCGATAACAATGTTATTTAGCTTACAGTAAGTTTAGTAAGGAGGCAGCAAGTTTTTGCACTGCTGTAGTTCTTGATGCATGCATGCAGCGGTTCTATCCTGAAGGTATTGCCATAGTGGATGATTAGCGTGTTTTGTAGCCAAGCGAAAAAAGTGACGTGTTTTCATAAATCTCAGAGCATGAAAAGTTGATTGGCGGAACTGAACAATTACCAAAGCACTGGCAGACGTACGCGGAACAGCAAGACATATGCGAAGGCTCCTGGCCATCAATATTTGACTTGTTCCCTCTACATTCCAATACATTACATGTAGCACAGGAGCAGAGTATGCTATTCTTTTTCTAATGATTGCCGAGTGAATGCGTAGTAAGGAAGAGGTTTAACTACCCGATCTCATTCGAGCAAATCAACGAAGAATGTTGATTAAGGAGTTGACTTTCTCCTCTAAAGCTTTTATTTGGGGAGCCTATGATAGCCGTTTATCTATAATAATACCCAAGAACTTGTCACACCTGTTGCAGACGCTGAGAGTCCAGCACGAGATGGAATCTCTTGAGGAACTTCCTTGTAAAAGGAAGTACAGCAGTTTTCTCATGTGAGATAATCATACCTCTGCTTTTCAAAAAAATTATTAATTAGTGTTAGGCCAGCTTGTAGCTTTGGCTGAATGGCTTGAGTACTCGAGTCATATGCCCATATGCACAAGTGGTCTGCATATAGTGCATAACTCAAGGTAGCAGGCAGTATATGGGGCAATTCATTCATAACACAGTTAAATAGAAATGGACTCAGTACACTACCCTACGGAACACTTTGATTCAATTGATGCTCTGTGCTTTTCCCATCAGCACTTTCAATAAAGATGTTCCTGCCTCTTAAGAAATCTGCAATCCATCTCAGTGTTCGGCCAACTATGCCCAACTGAATTAACCCATGTAGTGCGTGAGTCTGGCTGGCTGTGTCAAATGCACGCTTTATTTCTAGAAACACTGCAATGGTGATTCTTCCACAGCTGCTCTCATGATCTACGTATGTAAAAAGATCTAAAATAGCATCCATCGTACACTGGCGTTAGTGGAAGCTCACCATATTTTCAGGTAGTGCGTTGTTGCATTCTGTCCACCACTGGAGCCTAGCGTCTGCCATCTTTTCCATAAACATAAACTCACATAGGCAACTTGTCATATTGACAGGGCGGAAAGAATCTAGCGATAATAGGGTTTTATCCTGTTTTAGTATCGGAACCACTCATGCAGTTTTCCAGGAAGGAGGAAGATATTCCGATAGCCACGCATCGTCTAGTAATTTTAACAAAGATTCTGCGGTCACAGGACCCAGGTTTTTCAGTGCCGCATATGTGACCCCGTCAGGTCCAGCCGCCGTCCGCTGGCGGCACGATACAAGTGCGTTCTTTAATTGATTTAATTAAAACTGGGTGATCTAGGTCGTGATGATGGCTATTGATAGAAAAACGATGCTTTCACTTTCTCGACAGAGATGCTGTATTCAGGTGTGTTTACTGCTGCACTTGGGCGTGTAATAAGCTGATAGAACTCGTTTGCAACGGCCGTTTCCGGTACTTCCTCGACTAAAACTAGAGCTCTGAATGGTTGTTGGTGCGTTACTGGCCCATTCAAAGAGCGCAGAACCTTCCATGATTTGGATTCAGGTGTAAGGGGAGTAAGTGCAGTGCAGAGTGCCGGCCAGCGCATTGAACCTGCGCGCTCCAGCTGCCGGCCTATACAATCATACATCTTCTGACATTGTCGGCAATCTTCAATAAGGGCTGTGCGTCGGTATTTCCTTTCAGCTCTGCGGCATATAGCTCTGAGCCTTTCGTATTCAGAGTCTACACCAGCGTAACTTTATGGAATCTTAACAAACTTTGAACTAAAGTTAAATTGCCCTTCTATAAGCGATCACAAACGGTCTCTATCACTGACCGCGCCAGCCTGACTTGTAATGTGATATCGAAATGCCTGCCAATTTGTTATCTTTACAGAGCGCCGGTAAGTTGAAAATCGTAGTCTGGAATGCTGTATTAGAATAGGAAAATGATCGCTACCCCTTCTTTCAGCGTCTGTTTTCCATGTTGCTCCGCATGCAATATCGTTTGAGCAGAACGTGAGGTACAGCCAGCTGGAATAAATAAAGCCCCTCAGGAACGTCACTACGTTGTCATTCAACAAACGCAGACCACTCTTCTGAATTGCCTTTTCTAGGTCATTTCCACATCAGTTACAGTAGGCGCTTCCCCACATGACATGGTGCGCATTGAAATCCCCGCAGAATATTACATATCTTGTGCATTTCGGAAAGAGGCCCGTCAATGTGGAAAGTGAAATATTTTTGGAGGGTTGTAGATAAACACTGACCATAGTGATATTTACTCGGCCAAACTGAACTTACATGCTACACATTCGTGGCTATCGGAATGTCTTGCGGTCGAGGTGGTTGCGCTGGGTTCATCGTATTCATGTTTGGTTCCTGTGCACCACGCTCTTGTGTGCGCCCACAGATAACGTCATGTTGGTATTGAAGAGAGGCCGCTTAATTCTGCGGGTATCCAGAAAATGAAGCTGTGTGGGGCCCGTCGCAATTCGCGCACTTAGGTTGTCTTATGTATTCGCAGACTTTGTGATGGTGATCTTCTGCACATATTTTGCAGCGCCTTGTTCCTCGGCAGTTTTTCGCTAGGTGACCACATCTCTGGCGGTTGTCTGTGGTTGCGCTGGGTTCATCGTATTCATGTTTGGTTCCTGTGCACCACGCTCTTGTGTGCGGCCACAGATAACGTCATGTTGGTACTGAGGAGAGGCCGCTTTATTCTGCGGGCATCCAGAAAATGAAGCTGTGTGGGGCCCGTCGCAATTCGCGCACTTAGGTTGTCTTATGTATTTGCAGTCTTTGTGATGGTGATCTGCACATATTTTGCGGCACCTTGGGCCCTATAACGTAAAACTATTCCAATGTGTTTCTATTCCAATCCGCTGACGTCAAATTTGCGTAACCACCAACGCAAGCACCGGGCGGTCACCCGCCGGGTTGTCTGAACAGACCAATCAAACGCTCTCCTCGTTCATGGGAGGTAACTTTTGTTTGCTTGAAAAACGAATAACATTTCCTACACTGAGCGGCTTGTCGTATCTAATTGGCTGACAAGAGGCGACGAGAATGGTCAAGTGGAGAGGGATTCGATGGGGTAGAGCCACTGCACTGAAAGTCGATAACCGGATGAAGAGGGTGGTGCCGGCGTCTACGATTGGTCGGCTTTCCCTTACTTATCTTGCGGTGGCTGGTCGAAAATCGCGGCGGCATGCAACGGAAGCTCAAGAATGACGCTAAAACGAACCCTCAGCAAAGAAGCGTTGGCAGAATGAGGGGGTAAACATGCCGAAAATGCTCGAAAACGTTACACGGCCACGCAAGAAGTATTATTATACGCAAATACACCCATGCTCTCCGGCAGGTGCGAGTAGCCAGCGTCTGAGTGATCGGCGGCAGCTATCTTCTATTCCTTTCGGAACGGGGCAGCCTGCGGCTATTCCGAAGAAAATTCCGTTTTGTTCGGCATATTAATGCATCTTTATCGCGTACACGTCACTTTGACGCGGTGAGTTCTTGCGGTTTTGTGATGTCGCGTGACAGGCAGGTGAAGTGGGTGCAGCCCGAAAGCTTTTTACCAATAGCCGAGGGCTAATGGCGAAAAAGGGTCGAATCAGAAATGACTGTTTTTATTTTTTCTGTCAAATCATGCATAATCAGTGTGTACACATCATATCAGATGGGGAGGTATCGCGGTGTTCGTGACGTCGCGTGACAGACAGGTGAAGTGGGGGTGGTCGAAAGAAGTTTTTGACCAATCGTGGAGGGCTGATAACAGAATTGGAATAGAAAAGTTTGGAATAGTTTTACGTTATAGCACCCCTTGTTCCTCGGCAGTTTTTTGCTAAGTGACCACATCTCTGGCGGTTGTAGCAGCGGCTGGCTCGCCCCAGGTATTTCTTGACTGGATGTCTAGTGAAGCCAAGATACACTCGCTCTGGGATTGGTCCGTCATAGCGAAACTGCAAAATGACACTTCTTAGAGGGCGCGATTCCACTGTGCCATCGTTTAACGCATGTAATGGGTCTAACGTCTAGCTGATGTCAATCCTGCCTATCATAAATATTCTCTTAACTGTTCTTCGCCTACTCTAGAGGTTTATTTCTGATTTTGCCAACATTTCGTATGTATGACTCCGGAATAAAGGCTTCACTAGTAAGCAAGCCACCGGTACACGTGGCAACAAACTCTTGGCTAAGGCAAGTGAACTCACAGTGACTGCGAAACTTCCGCCTTTGTTCCCTCGGAAAGAACCTACTTTCTCGTTTGCTAGTGCAACGATTCCGGAGGCTACAACATTTGGGTTCACTTTCCAAAACGTTTTCCTTTTTTCAATCGGTCGGAATACCACGGAGATTCCCTCCAATCTTCATTTTTTTATGTCACAGGAGTGAAAGAATCTGTTTCCTCATCACATTCGACGTATTCTTCTTCGCTAAGGGTGCAGGTCGATGTTTTCTCATTCGTGTGGTCAATCTGATCATCTATTCTCACTTTTTTGCACAGCTTGCTTCGTCCGACATGTTCTCAGCTTTTCTCGTCGCTTCCAGGACGAGTGTTGGTGGCCGAATGTTGGAGACCCTGGCGGTTCCAGGCTGGCTCACAGGCTCGTCGGTTCTGAAGCCATGCTGCGGTAATGGCGGCCCTTGCACATCCCCGTTGCTGCCTTGCCCCTCCGCCGCGGTGGCAGTTGGAACACCAGCGCTTGCTGCCGTCGCACGTCTGACCGGTACCAGTTATCGCAGCTGATGCTGTCCTCGAAGCCGTAAAAGGTTTCCACGATAGCCACTCTTGTGCTTGATTAGCCTCGGCAGCTATAATTCTTCCTCCTCTTCCGAAAGCGACCTCAGTTGTGGTGTAATAAAGTTGCAGGGTCGTGATATTGCGAGCGTCTGAAACATTAGGCTGTGTTTCAAGATGTAGCTTTATTCTCTCCGTGGCAAAGTGAAATTTGTCCTCAGGGGCATTACCAAAGCTTCTGCACATTCTTCAGTGGCACTAATACTTGATAAGCTTTGCTCCCATATCATAAATCTATTATTGTCGCTTCAGCGGTGGATGTGTGAGAGTATCTCAGCCTTTACCCTTAACTCACGCAAGTAGAGCCTGATAATAAACAAGGAAAGTGTCATTTGACATCTTTTACGCACATTTCAGTATGCAATTTCAAAAGGCCAGTTATCCATCGCTAATACGGGAAAGTAGGAGAAAATTGGACACACAAACAACGCATCAGACAGTTTTCCGTGCGATTCAATGTCCTCGTGATTATTTGTAATATTATTGCGATTTCCACAATAGATTTCACAGAATGACGTTGACACTTTATCAGTATGTTTCCTACTCTCCGTCGGTTCCTCTACACACGGTAAAAAAATAGACCAGTCAATGTAACATTTAGGCAAAGAGTTGAGAGGGCATAACAGGCTTCCTGCTCGAAACCCGGTACGGAGACCATTTCCGGTTCAGATGGCAGTAGCTTCTCCGAACGGTGACTTTAGTTCCTGGGCTTCCCAGGAAAGATATGAGTCGCACAAGAGGCCAAGGCAATATGCCCTACGATCTATTTGCGCACTCGCTTCGGCTATACCAATACGATGTAAGCGTCGAACGTTAGAAGATAACGCCGCGACATGGTGACCTATATCTTTCTACGGCTACTGCAGTTTCGCTTCTCCTTCAGTAATGTGATCGGCTTGTTTTGTGTTTTGTTTTGTGTTATCTTTACCTTTATGTTCATGAGCATGGTAGGAGTGATCAATTTAGGACTTATACCTATGCAGAACGTAGCCTACTTGTGCGCGGTAGGAAAGGGAGATGCCCTTAATAAACACCAAGCTAAATATTTATGATCAATCGGAGTATAACTTACGCGCGACCCCAAACGTGTACACTAGTTCTTTTTGTGATAGTTGATCTATCTGTTAATACATCCAAATGAAAAAAAGCTATTCTACAATGTTGATTGGGTCTTACAAAAAGGCCAGAACGGCTAATAAAAGTTATTAGGCAAATGTAAATGCATTGTGAGAATCACACATCGGATGAATAGAATATAAAGAAGGAAACGGAGCTGCAACCATTAGAATCCGTAGAAGCTGCACAACGTAGCGTAAAAATATTTATTTTTCATTCTTATGTTATTCTGTTCCTAAAGGCGAACTATAACAAAAGTTCTGTTCAGCTCGCTCTGTCGAGTTGGCAGATGCTGATGTCATCAAAGAGTCTGCATAAGAGCCGTAAAGCTGGAATGAATACAGATTTTGAACAAACGCCATTTAGGTTGTCCCGTACTATGCGACCAGGACAGTACCAGACGCAAATTCTACGTCTTTGTGACGCGACCCAGGCTCCCAGTGTGCAGTACATGAACCACTTCTATATTGCGTCAATGTTTCGTGTCGGTATCAAGTGGGGTTTGCTTATTGTACAATGGGCGTTCTAGTGCCTGAAAAGAAACTGTATAAAAATCGCAATTCTGGATAAATATGACGCGCCCTATCGCCGAAATCTTACATAGAAATTCATGAAATCTGAGGCACAGAGCAAGCTACAGCTTCTGCGTCATCGCACACAAAACAAGCACCGTTCTGAAATCTGCTCAAATTTATGAAAAACATTGCTACGCCCTAGATTTCTTTAGCGCGAGAAAAAATTACCAGTTATAGCAAAGAGAGAAGAGACAGCAAAGACAAAACAAAAAATGACAGTAGTCAGCCGTGGCGGGTTGATGTCTTACTGTGAGTCACAAAGAAATAATCGCTGCTCCTCATGTCAGATGTCACCACATAGTTTATTCATTTCTTCCATTCAAAGAGTGGGCGTTTCGCCAGCGTAATATATCACGCAGCATTATCGAGTAACTACGTGAGGTAATAAGAGTTGTTTTTTTGCTGTGGGCAAGGTGTTTAGTTCATAAATTAAAAATATGTGAAAACCACTCTTACCACAGGCGCCACCACGTTAGGGCAATAGCTGGGCTATAATATCAAAGTTATAGCGTAACTGTTTCGATATTTGCAAATTTCACGCTTCTGTGCTTTTAGAAAGCAAAAAAAAAAACGCATTACATTACGACAAGCTGGTTTTCTTTCTCCAATACCCAGGGCAACTAGGAAACAAACTTCATGAACGGTCATTATGCTTACGAAATTCTGGCCGAGACTTCCAGGGACTCACTCTCTTAATTAACGTCGACATCTTTCAGTTTTCAGTGAACTCGTATACGTACCTTGATATTCGTCACACGAAGAGCATCTCATGGAAAATGGATCTTGACTACGCAATCAATAATGCTAATCGTAGCCTCGGCTTCCCCCCATTCGTCGTAATTTCTCCTCTGCTCCGAGCTGTTTGAGACTAACTCCCTAGAAAACTATCGTCAGGTCAAAAGTCGAATATTGGTCATGTATTTGGGATGCCTGTTCTATGATATCTTTTTCCCCAAATCAATCACCAAATCGATGGGCCGCATTATTGCGCGCAACTACGCCGGCAATGAAAGCGTGTCAGCAATCAAGCATCCTCTCGAACTATAGCTGCCTTAGCAATTAAACGGAAAGGTGCAATACTGTGCCTCTTTCATAAAATCCTTTGCAACTTTCCAGAGCTAAAGCGTGAACAGATCCCTTCTTCTTCATACATTTCCTCTCGCATTGATCACAATCTAGAAGTCCACGTGCCCAGTTGCCAAACACACCAGTGCACAAATTAAATCATATCGAATGCTGTCTCGGACTGGAACCGCCTCTTCATCGCCAGCAATACCCACGAGTCCTCATTCAGAACTGCCACTTGTAATCAATTGTTTATGGAGTTCGCTTGATCGATTATTGTAGTTGTAATACTGTTGCTACTAACATTCTTTCAAAACTTTCTCCCCTTTGCGATATGTCGGTAAGTATATATATATATATATTATATATCATATATATAATATATATCTATATATATATATATATATATATATGTGTGTGTGTGTGTGTGTGTGTGTGTGTGTGTGTGTGTGTGTGTATGAATGCATGCAAGTCGCTGCAGGACCCCTTTCTGACCTACTTGGGTCACTAAATAGGTGCCGCCTTTCACAGTATTAATCATTACCTGTATCCAGCACCTTTATAATATATATATATGTATATATATAGCAATAATTACCCACCAAACATAAGGCGAAGGGGCATTGAGACGCCTTTGTTGAATATTCAAACACACAGGTAATTCCTTATACCACAGATATTCTTAAAATTAATTATTCCATTAGCAGCAATAGGGTGCCTCACGTGCCTGTCGTGGGATTTGTATTTTTGTATGTATGTATCCAACCGTATTTCCGCCTAGCTGCGTCCCTGGGTTGTCCGTGGTGAAATGTGGAGTGCATTGGGTTGTTGTTCCAAGGGAACAGGATTAAAATCCAACCATCGGGCCAACATTGGTAGCTGAATGTGTGACAATATGTACACATGTGCAGTAAATCTTGCGATTGCTCAATAATATGCGGTGCCAGGCATTGCGCGAAGCATTCATTAAACATAGTCCAACTTCCAGAAAATATTCCTGCCAGAATTACAGAGTGCTGCACTCTGCAGCGGCTGTCGCCTAATCAAAACAAATCAGGAAAATCGCTTTCACTAGAGCCAAATTCTCAGTAGCCCAAAGAGGCAACGCGTACTTTATGCACGGACTATCGCATGCGGAATTATGTAACAATTCTATTCAATTTCAGAATGCTGTACAGAGAGGACCAGAACAGGCCTCGTAACGCGGATGTGCTCACCACTCTCAGCACCTCCGACGTTTTCTCCACAATTATTAACCGGGAACCAAGTGATAACAGACGCGCCGAAAGCAAGTTGGCAACAAACACTAATCGGCAGAATATTTGGACATTGTGCGTTCATGAGCGGCCCGCATCTCGACGGCGTCACGCAAGCACTGCGTTGAACAAAAGCTGTGGCCAAACTCCGCCTCGCTATCTATCGTTCTACGGCTCCTATTTTGTTGGTTCCGGGTACCAGAACAGATAGGCGAGGCTCTATGAAGATCCGGGAAAGGGTGAGAGAGAGGGGAGGAAGCCGACATCCGGATAAGGCGCACGTACTCGCATTGTTACCGGCTTCGGCGTTCGCGCCTCTTTCCGGCACTTTCGTGGTGGGCTCGCCGATCAGCCAAGTAGAAGGAATCACAACATCCAAAGTGCAAGAACTTGCGGACGGAGCGTAGCAAGGGTGCCATCCAGGCGTTTCACCGTGCTTATACCTAATATCAGGCGAAGCCAGGGCGCAGTTTTTCTGCTGGCTATATTAGACGCAGACAACCTTGGGTGAACGCCACAGAGCAAAAACTGGGGCAGATGAGCGCTCCAAGAGAACATCTTGGCCTAGTTGATGCTTGCTGAAAGACGTAATTGCCGCAAATAAGACACGCCCAAGAAGGTCATTACGTTGGCGGCGACACCGGAGGCACTTGCAACAGTTGAAGTGCCGCCCTTGTCGTCTATGTGTCGACCTTGTTGCGCCTGTTTTAATTGCGGGGATTATGTATTTCGGCAGATAGAACGCTTCCACACAGGGCGCCTAATATTTCCCCACTTGTGGAGTTTCGGCGCGAAGCACAACCTTGATGCAGCCTACATTTATTCTTCAATCTCCACTGTATTGCAGCCGCTTTAGGGGAATCGAAACTGGCATCATCTTCTCATCAAAATTTGTTTAAGATGTGGCGACCGCTTTCTCGATTTGAGAGCTCTCGTAACACATTTTTATATATCCGTTTAACAGGTGAGGATTACATATACCCGAAGAAAATATTTATTGTCTACTTAAATGTGCAAATTTCACTGGGAATCAAAATATTCGATGAAAATAAAAAAGAAATATTTTGCCTAAGGTTTTTAGCAATAAAAGGCAGCACCGGTAGATCACTGGAAGTAGGCTTCACTCCGAGTCGCATATGGCTTCCTCTGCAGCTTGTTCCGACACTGCAGCCGGACATGTTGCATCGGTCTATGACACGTGACGTGGCTTTCAAAAGGAAGTGTGCTAAGCACGATGTCGCGGTATCAAAATTCAAACCACGACGGCAGCATTTCGATGGGGACAAAATGCAAAAAACCGGCGTGTCCAGTGCATTGTCCGCACGTTAAAGATCCCAGTGGCGGCCAAAATTAATTCGGAGTCCCTAACCACATCATGCCTCATAATCAAATCGTGGTTTTGGCCCTGAACAAGCCAGAATCCAAAAGAAAGCGAGTCGCGCGCCAAACTTCTCCTTCCTCGTGCTGTGTTCCTGTTCCTATACAACAAATGATTCGAGCGGCCTGCCATACAGTGTTGGCCAAATTTATTATGCCAGAGACTCTGTACTCAATACCATAACTTAGCAAGATATACAAGTTCTGGTATGTTGCCTGTAGGCAGCTTTCGTTCATGAAGGCATACAGTGCGTGCCCAGATTTACGTATCACTATTGATGGCTCTTTAAGGGGTCTTTACAGAAATAAAGTGAAGTCACTATCTGATCCCACAAACACCATTTTTCCTCAAGGAACAACGGTAAAGCCACAATGACACCACAAAAGCTTGGTGAGGACTTCCACACAATGGCAGCGACGACGTGCGCATGGCTGGTGCAGAAAGCAACTAGCGCCTTGTTGCACCGATTCATGTCTATACATCTTTGTTACCATTTATAGACTTAGTGTTAGACTCATTAACTCCTGTACAGCACGTACAAAACCAAAAACAGTAACATTCAGTTCACGTCAGAGCAGTGCTTCCTTCTTGCTTCATTATTATGACATACGCTCAATTTGTTGATCGCCTAAATATCCTCTTGCCATTATCCTGTTCAAGTTATTGGATCACCTTACACCATGAAAAGTATATTGCGCGCTCGTTATTCTTAACAGTAATCCTACTACATTTGCGTGACCTCAATAATCAATTGTGCCTATACTACGGCCTTATTATGGTCAATATACCGCATATTTTTCCGTTTTATTTACTTCGCATGCTCCTGCACTTAAGCTAAATACATTCTATTTCATCACTAGGAACGTTTAAAAAACTTTCGTACTCATTTATCGAAATATTTAGTTCATACTTATCTCTTTAGAATAACGTTCATTGTTTATAGATTTCGTTTCTTATTGTTTTGTTATTTTCTCAAATATATTTTGTTTTATATAAATAAGGCTACTGCTACTGATAATGCTGCTTTAGTTTAGCGATTACTGTTCTTCGTAACTTTTCACAGGAAGTCTCTCTGTAGCTCACGGATCTCCTTTCCCAGATGTTTATGTCTGCTACGAAGTTAATAATCTTGGTTCTCATAATATGAATGAACCTTCACTCAGGAGTGACACCTGCCTTCTCTTTATCTTTTTCTCTCTCTCTCTCTCGCTTTGCCTCTTTATCCCTTTCCCCTAATGCAGGCTAGCGAATCACATGTGCGCACGCTTAACCTTTTTGTTTTCTGTCTTTCCTTGCTTCTCTCTCTCTCTCTATCCGAAAAACATTTATGAATTGTTCACGTTCCGATGTATGCTCAACTAATGACTAAGTGAAGTAATCGGGACAATCCAATGTACAGGGACAATTTAAATAAAATGTATTGCGCCTAATTCAATGTGCTGAGGGCACTGTGTCACTGTGAGGCGAGCCTCAGTAGTAGAATGAAGTAAAAAGATCGACCTGACGTGCTGTATTAAACAGGTTTACTTTATTTGCAAACGCAAACATTAGTTTCTTCTATACTTATTGTGCATGCTTTTGACAAAGAAGTGGAAAGAACTCGTGATACTGGCACATACATACATACATGCATACATGCATACATACATACATACATACATACATACATACATACATACATACATACATACATACATACATACATACATACATACATACATACATACGTGCATACACACGTGACTGTGCAAAAACATCCAAGAGCCATGTAGCTGGAAGGAATCAACGAATCGACGTCGTCAGTCGGTGCGAGCAAGTTAGACTGAATTTTAATTTTCCCTGCTAAGGCATTTACATATTATCGCTCAAATAATTTGTTAAGGCCACTTGTGTGAATAAATTTGTCGTAAATAGCCCTTCAAAATATGCGATTCAGTTGTCTGCCGCTTAATATCCGTTCAGAAATTTTTCGTCAACGCTGGAAAGAAAACCCACAAAATGCGAGAAGAACAGCCCGCGACTATCAGTTCGCGCCCCACGATAGCGGGGTAATCAGAGATTAGTGAAATGAAGCCAACCGAGCCTTGTTCACGCGCTGCACGTTTAAGAGCGCCGCTGTCGCCCGACGCTAGCAGGTGGTTACGCCATACTTCGCATTTCGCGTGCTTTCATTCCGTGTGAGTGGGAAGCATTTTACGCGAAATACAGTAGGCAACTCGATCAGACATTCATCAGTATCCCTTACCACTTTCTTATTGACACGTTTGCTGTAAATATGATAATCGGCGAGTTGGCTAATATTATATTGGGGATGATGTAATTAGGGTAATCAGAAAAAATATCCGCCAAGGTGGCTGAAGTAGCATGGCATACGTGTCCCAGATGCCAGCGCCCACAGATAGAATCAACACAGCAAAAGCGTATGATGTTTGTTCGGCACAGCTATCGGAGAACATGTGGCGAACTGCTGCCACAGCTGTGAATATACCCGAGAGTAGCATATGTCAACGTTATCTCAGGGACGTTTTCTTAAACACGTACTAAGGTGACGGTAAATCCAAAACAAAGTGCACACGGTGGTTTCGTTCGCACAGAATTACAAGCGGATGGAGGTTGCGCATCGCGATATCGTAGATTGACGCTTGTGGGGTACTTGGTACTCCAGCAACGAACAGAACGCAATCTTAAAGAGGCTCGATCATCGGAAGCATGGGACGCAGAGATAGCATGCTGCTGAATAACGCTCTTTCTTTTTACGTGGCGCATATTTTACCCCAGTGTCTAATGTACCACAAGGAAATCAGCGCATTTGTAACAGAAATTCACTTTGTTATGGTACATTTTAAGGGTAATAACACGGGCAGTGAATACCGCGCTTGTTACGCCGCCCCACCTTATATTTCTATACCTGCGGCACATACGGGCAGGCCCACACACAACAAGGACTTTCAGGGTTCTTTGTGTGAGAGCAGGACTAAATGCTCTTATTGAAAATGTTTTTTATTACATCATAGTGAGGAGCCATCACTTCCCGTTGCAGACGCCGTCTACCACTTTTAACATAATATGAATAAGTAGACAGTTCACTCAAATAAATCAACTATAAAGGGTTGGTATAGTAAGAGAACACTGAATTATTACAAAGACAGCATAGGTACTCTTCATAAATATTGGCATGAAGTGTCCAGACTTTGGTCACTTAAGTCACTAACCGGGCACACAAAAGTACACCACGAGCGCTGAATTGCAGCTCAACGTTGGCGTGAATATATTTTATATGAGGAAAGTGAAAGCCCCAATAAACACGAAATGCTAGATATTCTTTGTTTCGTTAGCCGTCGTATTGATTCATACTTATATATATATATATATATATATATATATATATATATATGTGTGTGTGTGTGTGTGTGTGTATATATATATGTATACATATATTCTAATGAGAAATAACAGCACAAGAACAAGGCCATCCAGATCGTCTCTTCCATGCCGGCTGTGCAACCAGTGGGCCAGCCGGATCGCCAGTGTTTAGCACGAGTGTGAGCCGTTCGGCCAACCAGCTGTTCTTGCGTGCGCCAAGAATTAGTAAACGCAGGAGCAGGTTGATGAACGGGATGATGAACGGGTAGTAGCGGCCGAGGACGTAGCGCAACGAGTGGTTGACGAGGAGGCTGCGCGGCGACGGATGCGTAAGTAAGTGGCGCGGCGACAGGGTACTGCTGATGCTGCATTGGTAAAGCCTCAGCAACTTGATCTTCAATAACTCGCCGGAGCGTAGGAGCGAGCTGTATAGGAGGTTGTTGCGGCAGCGGCTGCTGTTGGGGTAACTCAGCGAAGGGTAGCAGAGAAAGCTGACGTGCAACTTCCTCCCGCACGAAAGCTTGGATTTGTGTGAGCAAGGGGGAGCGATCAGAGAAGACTGTCATGGAAGGCACTGAGGGGTGCCTGGTCAACTCGCGCTGCCTGCTCAACTCGTCGTAGCTTTGGCACAAGATTATGAGCTCTGCTACGGAGCGCGGACTCTTGGCGATCAACATTTCGAAAATGTCATCGGCGATGCCCTTCAATGTGCTTCAATTTGTCATTTTCGAGCGTAGAAGCATCCACACGTTTGCATCGGTCGAGAACCTCTTCGATATATATTACAGCTAAATGTGAGGTACATTTAAGGGATAACCACTGCTGCGCATTGAACAGCTGCCATTGGGTCAAAGGATAGTGAAAAAGAAAAAAGAAAAAGTACACAGGCACGAAGGATGAATTCGTCAGCGTGCTTACGCTTGAGCTCATTTCTCTTGCACACACACGAGTGCAAGTTAGGTCCAATTTAGCTCATTTGCCGCTACCGTCTGTCATGCCTGCGCGTTTCGAGCATGTTTGGAATACTCGCACTACGTCCTCATAACCGGCCCGCATACAAACAGTGCACCCCCACGGGGATGCTTTACGTTATTTTCGTGAGAACGTGTTTCCTTACACCAGTCAGGATTACACTGACAGTTGGCAACATGTCACAGCATTCTCACCATCATCATCATTAATCCATTTTGTTGCGATAGCAAGGATATGGACACTCCAGGGCCGCTATTTTGTAGCGATGCCTTATGCCTTATTCTATACTATTCTTATCATCGACCACACACGGCCGCCTGATCGCGTTGATAATGTGGGCAGACCGTCGCTCTGACCAGTGGCCAAGCGCGAAAAGCCTGAAAAGGCATAGAATCGGAAAAGGCATCGCTACAAAATACCGGCCCTGGCTCATTTTCGGCACCGCCATCGCTTTGATGTTCCAGGGGCGATAACACTGTCGCCGCAAGTTGTATGCTGTATGCACGAATGAAAGCACATGAGGAAAACTGACGATGGCGGCTGAATCCGGCACGCGCAAAGGAGGAAGATCTTCCGTCGCGATCAATCTCGCGTGCGATAGCGAGGAAAGCGCGCAGGCGGCTTCGACTCCGCCAACAAGAGCGTACTTTGCACGGCCGCGCACGGTCGCGATCGCCCTATCTTGAAAGCTGCCTGCAGACTGCTCATACCTCTGGTGCGCGCTGTGTTCGCGCCTTTGCGTTGAAGCGATAGACAGCACGAAGGTCACTTGCTCACACCAGCGTTTTGATAGCAAATGTCCGCGCTCAACGAGCGTGATGTGTTCATATTTTCTTGTGCACGCTGCTTGCTTTTTCGGTTAGTAAGCGCATGTTTCCAAGTTTATACGACCGATAAAACTCACTATCCTTACTTTGTTTATCTGTCCACTAATTTGCCATCGCAATCGATGCTTCGCATTTCAGGTGAAACAGCGACTTTTTTTTTTAAGTGCACTCAAAGACGAAGGCCTCTCACTCCCTACGACCTCCGATAACCTCTAACTGGCTCTAGGTGTTACATGTTTGCCGGCAAATAAAGGAAACAACATTAACATAATTTAGTACTCCTTTTGCCATATTATGGAGCATTTAAACCACTGAAAAGATTTCCCTGTCATGTCGCTTCACGTGGCAATTTATAGATTAAGCAATAAATATGTCGTACGATAGAGGCATCAAAGGTCCATATACTTCAACTTTTGTAATGAATCGCAGAAACTCGGCATTGTTGTGTACGCGCGAAACCAAGCACGCGTGTTATCGCGTGCTGTCTGCGCATGCTCTCTGCCCGGCTATCTCTTATCGGGTAGCCCGTGCTGGTTTTAAAAGACCGCTCGCACGGGCCCACCGCGCGCAGTATGTAACCTGTTGGCTACCTGCCAAGTAACAGGAATAAACGTTCTTTCGACGCTACGTCTACGCCGCCCAGTTCTTGGATGCCAGACATGACATATTGGCGACGAAGATGGGATGACCGCCGTACGGAATTCGCAGTGTGAAGAACCTGGCCTCTGTGTAAAAGCTTCCCGCCACGAAGATTTCCCTGCGGTGAAATTCCTGAAACTGGCATCACGGCAGCCGAAACTTCCAAGTGAGTCATGAGTCACATCGGCCACATTGAACCTTTCGACGAGACCACGAGTGACTGGCGCTCGTACGAGGAAAGGTTGAAAGCCTATCTTTTGGTCAACGATGTTCCAGTAGCAAAGAAGGTTCCTGCGTTCCTGAGTCTCATCGGCGCGAAGACCTACGCGCTGCTCAAGTCGCTGACGGCACCGGACGCACCGTCGTCACGAGAGTTTGACAGTCTCCTGAAACTCCTGAGCGATCACCTGGCACCGCAGTCGTCTGTCATCGCAGAGCGTGCTAAATTTTACAAGCGGTCACAGCGAAGCGGTGAGTCCATTACCGAATTTGTCGCGGAACTTCGAAGGCTGGTGCAGAGTTGCGAATTTGGAAGTTTCTTGGATGAAGCGCTCCGGGACTGTTTCGTTTGCGGCCTGCTCCGCGAGGACATTCAGCGTGTGTTGTTCACGGAAGACAAAAAGCTAACCTTCCAAAAGGCCGTAGATAGAGCTCTTGCCATGGAAACTGCAACGATTAGCGCGGCGTTCACGCATAACAGCGCATCCCCGGCGTACGAAGTGAATAAGGTTCGAGGCGAAAAGCAGTCTGTGATGTCGGCAAGCTGCTTCCGTTGCGGGTCACCCAATCACTCTAGCGAAGCATGCCCTCATATCGGCGATACATGTTACAATTGTAACCGAAAAGGGCATATTCAACGCGCCTGCAGGAAAGGAAAGAAAGCTAGGGAGGCAAAGCTCCGGAAACGTGTGAAGATGCTCACGTCCGTCCGAAACGAGTCATCTGTCTCACTTAAATCATTCAACGCAGACCCATTTACTGTACCCGTGAACGTTGACGGTGTCCTACTGACGATGGAGCTTGACACCGGCGCAGCCGTATCCGTCATATCATGGCGCGAATTCCAGAGGTTGTTTCCACGTAAGCGACTTCAGCCAGCATCGTTAAAGCTGCGCACGTATACTGGGGCCATAGTAAAACCGAAGGGTCTGGCGAAAGTCGTCGTGCGCCACAACGACCAGTGCGTGGAGCTTCCCCTGTACGTCGTGGACTCTACAGGACCGGCACTCCACGGCAGAGAATGGTTGCAAGATATTCGTTTGGATTGGAAGAACCTAGTTTTTTTTAATCACCTTGGTCTCTCTCGAGAAATATCAAAGCACTGGCAAGAAAAGCTGGAAGCCATGCTAGAAAGCCATTCCGAACTTTTCAAGGATGAGCTAGGTACCATCACGGAAGAGCAGGCCGAGCTTGTCCTTCGCGAAGGGTCACAGCCGAAGTTTGTAAAGGCAAGAAGCGTTCCCTTTGCTCTGCAACGTGCAGTAGAAGCGGAACTTGTGAAAATGGAGAAGCTTGGCATCATAACGCCTGTTGCTACAAGCGAATACGCAACGCCCTTGGTACCGGTAGTGAAGAGGGATGGAAGCCTCCGACTGTGTGGCGATTATAAAACCACCGTCAATCCCTGTCTAGAAGTAGACCGCTACCCGCTACCTCGGATAGATGACCTTCTCGCAGCGCTTGCAGGAGGGGAGGAATTTTCGAAGATTGACCTGAGTAGGGCCTACCAGCAGGTAGTTATGGCGGAAGGCTCCCGGAAACTACTGACGATAAACACGCATAAGGGCTTGTATACTATGAACCGTCTGGCTTTCGGCATTTCGTCCGCCCCAAGCATATTTCAAAGAATTATGGACAACATGCTGAAAGGGTTGGAAGGAGTCAGTTGCTACCTTGACGACATCCTGGTCACAGGCAAGACCAAGCGAGAGCACTTCCGTAACTTGGAAGCCGTCTTGTCAAGATTGCAGGAACGCGGTGTGCGCATCCGGCGCGATAAGTGCTCGTTCTTTCAACGAGAGCTCCGTTATCTGGGCCACGTCATCAACGCCGAGGGTGTTTGCGCATCGCCTGAAAAGGTACTGGCACTACTAAATGCGCCTGCTCCAAAAGACAAGCAGCAACTGCAGTCATTCCTTGGGATGGTCAATTATTACGGCAAGTTTGTTCAGCGTCTCTCGACTTTGGCACAGCCGTTGTACAGGCTGCTAAAGCAAACAACGGAGTGGACGTGGGATGCGTCATGCCAGCTTGCTTTCACGGAGATAAAAGCAGCTATGGCTTCCCCTCCAGTTCTTGCCCATTATGATCCGAAGCGACCGCTTCAACTTGCCTGCGACGCATCTCAGTACGGTATAGGCGCAGTTCTTTCGCAGAAAATGATAAATGGATCAGTTCGACCGGTTGCCTACGCATCCCGCACCTTGTCAAGTGCCGAAAAGAACTACAGTCAGATCGAGAAAGAAGCCCTTGCCCTCGTATTCGGCGTAAAGAAGTTTCACTTCTACGTCTATGGTAGGTTCTTCACGCTTGTGACTGACCATAAACCACTGCAAACAATTCTCGGCCCGAAAACAGGCATTCCTGCGATGGCAGCTGCCCGCATGCAGCGTTGGGCGCTGACGCTGTCAGCCTACAACTATGCTCTTGAATTCAAGAAATCTTCCGATAATGCGGAAGCAGACTGTTTATCGCGCTTGCCGTTCGACAGCAGCGAAAAGCAATCAGAAGAAGAAAGCGAAATTTTTTATTCGCTTCGTTTGGAAACGCTGCCTGTCACAGGCCAAGACATCGCTCGTGAAACGAGGCGTGATCCATTACTAAGCAAGGTACTGAACTTCACAAGTGCTGGCTGGCCGTCGCATGTCGCTGAGAAGGAGTTGAAACATTTCTTCGACAAGCGTTTGGAGCTCACAGTTCATCAAGGGTGTTTAATGTACGGCATGAGAGTAGTTGTGCCTTCAAAACACCGAGCCTTCTTGCTTGAGGAACTTCATCAGGGTCATCCCGGTATCGTAAGATGCAAAGAACTCGCGAGGAGCTACGTCTGGTGGCCTGGTATCGACGCGGACCTAGAGCAACACGTGAAGAAATGTGAAGAGTGTCAACAGCAACGGAACGAACCAGCACCGGCTCCGCTTCATCCATGGTCATGGCCGACTTCGCCGTGGCAAAGAGTTCACTTGGATTTTGCTGGACCCATGAAAGACAAAATGTTCCTTGTTGCTGTGGACGCACACTCAAAATGGCCGGAAGTTTATGTCATGCAGAGGACTACGGCGTACCACACAATTCAGTGTCTCCAAGACCTGTTCTCGCGTTTTGGCGTACCCGAGACCATCGTGACCGACAACGGACCACAGTTCGTTTCCGAAGAATTCAAGAGCTTCGTCAAAGGCTTCGGTGGTCGTCATATCGTGAGTGCAGCGTACCATCCAAGCACGAATGGCCTTGCGGAGAGATTTGTACAGACAATGAAATCTGCGTTGCGGAAAGGACGACCACAAGACTCCTTGCAGGCAACCTTACAGACGTTCCTGGTGACGTACCGTAACACGCCGCATGCGACTACAAGAGAAACTCCAGCAAACCTTTTCATAGGTAGACGACTGCGCACGAGACTAGACGCAGTCAAGCCTTCTGTCGGGGGAAGAGTGGCTCAGCAACAGCTCTCCGATATGGTGCGACGCAAGGCACGTGAGCGACTTTTCAACATCAATGATGAGGTCCTCGTGAGGAATTACAGAGGTCCTGAGAAATGGGTCCCTGGCACTATCATTCAGCAGTCTGGCCCCGTTTCATACAAGGTTCGCGTTAGAACGAATCATGGGGTGCTCATTTGGCGTCGTCATCAAGACCAGCTACTGCTCAGCATCGACAGCTCAAAGCAGAGCATCACGGAAGATTTTATTCCAGACTTCAGGGATCCTGAGAGCGCCAACGAGCCATTTCCAGCTGCGGCCCCTGCGGCAACGACCGACCCTCCAGGGGAGCGACGCTATCCACAGAGGGACCGGCGACCTCCTGACAGATATCAGCCATAGCATTAGTTGCATTGTATAATGTGGCAAAATGACTTTGTGCTCATTAGGAGGAAGGAGATGTTGTGTACGCGCGAAACCAAGCACGCGTGTTATCGCGTGCTGTCTGCGCATGCTCTCTGCCCGGCTATCTCTTATCGGGTAGCCCGTGCTGGTTTTAAAAGACCGCTCGCACGGGCCCACCGCGCGCAGTATGTAACCTGTTGGCTACCTGCCAAGTAACAGGAATAAACGTTCTTTCGACGCTACGTCTACGCCGCCCAGTTCTTGGATGCCAGACATGACAGGCATCAGTACACTAACAATATATATATATATATATATATATATATATATATATATATATATATATATATAGCACGCTATCGTTCAGGTGATAGAAAAATCTGCGGAATATCACCATCCCCTATATATAGCTTTCATTGATTTCGAGAATGCGTTTGCATCAGTCGAAACCTCAGCAATCCTGGAGGCAATACGGAATCAGGGTGTAAACGAGCCGTATGTAGAAATACTGAAAGATATCTAAAACAGCTCATAGAAAGGCGTCAGGCAGGGAGATACAATCTCTCCAATGCTATTCACAGCGTGTTTACACAAGATATTCAGAGACCTGGATTGAGAAGAATTGTGGATAAGAGTTAATGGAGAATAGCTTAGTAACTTGCGATTCGCTGATGATATTGCCTTGCTTAGTAACTCAGGGGACCAATTGCAATGCATGCTCACTGACCTCGAGAGGCAAAGCAGAAGGGTGGGTCTAAAAATTAATCTGCAGAAAACTAAAGTAATGTTTAACCGTCTCCGACGAGAACAGCAGTTTACGATAGGTAGAGAGGCGCAGGAAATGGTAAGCGAATACATCTACTTAGGGCAGGTAGTGACCGCGGATCCGGATCATGAGACTGAAATAATCAGAAGAATAAGAATGGGCTGGGGTGCGTTTGGCAGGCATTCTCCGATCTTTAACAGCAGGTTCCCATTATACCTCCAGAGTAAGGTGTACAACAGCTGTGTCTTACCAGCACTCGATCACGTACGGCGTAGAAACCTGGAGGCATACGAAAAGGGTTCTATTGAAATTGAGGATGGCGCAGCGAGCTATAGAAAGAAGAATGATGGGTGTAACGTTAAGGGATAAGAGAAGAGCCGATAGGGTGAAGGAACAAACGCGAGTTAATGACATCTTAGCTGAAATCACGAAAAAGAAATGGGCATGGGCAGTACATGTAATGTGGAGGGAAGCTAACCGATGGTCATTAAGGGTTACGAACTGGATTCCAAAGGAAGGGAAGCATAGCAGGGGGCGACAGAAAGTTAGGTGGTCGGATGAGATTAAGAAGTTTGCAGGGACAACATGGCCACAATTAGTACAAGGCCGGGGTAGTTGGAGAAGTGTGGGAAAGGTCTTTGCCCTGCAGTGGGCGTAACCAGGCTGATGATTATATATATATATATATATATATATATATATATATATATATATATATATATATCTCCTTCAACAACATCTCCTTCCTCCTAATGAGCACAAAGTCCTTTTGCCACATTATACAATGCAACTAATGCTATGGCTGATATCTGTCAGGAGGTCGCCGGTCCCTCTGTGGATAGCGTCGCTCCCCTGGAGGGTCGGTCGTTGCCGCAGGGGCCGCAGCTGGAAATGGCTCGTTGGCGCTCTCAGGATCCCTGAAGTCTGGAATAAAATCTTCCGTGATGCTCTGCTTTGAGCTGTCGATGCTGAGCAGTAGCTGGTCTTGATGACGACGCCAAATGAGCACCCCATGATTCGTTCTAACGCGAACCTTGTATGAAACGGGGCCAGACTGCTGAATGATAGTGCCAGGGACCCATTTCTCAGGACCTCTGTAACTCCTCACGAGGACCTCATCATTGATGTTGAAAAGTCGCTCACGTGCCTTGCGTCGCACCATATCGGAGAGCTGTTGCTGAGCCACTCTTCCCCCGACAGAAGGCTTGACTGCGTCGAGTCTCGTGCGCAGTCGTCTACCTATGAAAAGGTTTGCTGGAGTTTCTCTTGTAGTCGCATGCGGCGTGTTGCGGTACGTCACCAGGAACGTCTGTAAGGTTGCCTGCAAGGAGGCTTGGGGTCGTCCTTTCCGCAACGCAGATTTCATTGTCTGTACAAATCTCTCCGCAAGGCCATTCGTGCTTGGATGGTACGCTGCACTCACGATATGACGACCACCGAAGCCTTTGACGAAGCTCTTGAATTCTTCGGAAACGAACTGTGGTCCGTTGTCGGTCACGATGGTCTCGGGTACGCCAAAACGCGAGAACAGGTCTTGGAGACACTGAATTGTGTGGTACGCCGTAGTCCTCTGCATGACATAAACTTCCGGCCATTTTGAGTGTGCGTCCACAGCAACAAGGAACATTTTGTCTTTCATGGGTCCAGCAAAATCCAAGTGAACTCTTTGCCACGGCGAAGTCGGCCATGACCATGGATGAAGCGGAGCCGGTGCTGGTTCGTTCCGTTGCTGTTGACACTCTGCACATTTCTTCACGTGTTGCTCTAGGTCCGCGTCGATACCAGGCCACCAGACGTAGCTCCTCGCGAGTTCTTTGCATCTTACGATACCGGGATGACCCTGATGAAGTTCCTCAAGCAAGAAGGCTCGGTGTTTTGAAGGCACAACTACTCTCATGCCGTACATTAAACACCCTTGATGAACTGTGAGCTCCAAACGCTTGTCGAAGAAATGTTTCAACTCCTTCTCAGCGACATGCGACGGCCAGCCAGCACTTGTGAAGTTCAGTACCTTGCTTAGTAATGGATCACGCCTCGTTTCACGAGCGATGTCTTGGCCTGTGACAGGCAGCGTTTCCAAACGAAGCGAATAAAAAATTTCGCTTTCTTCTTCTGATTGCTTTTCGCTGCTGTCGAGCGGCAAGCGCGATAAACAGTCTGCTTCCGCATTATCGGAAGATTTCTTGAATTCAAGAGCATAGTTGTAGGCTGACAGCGTCAGCGCCCAACGCTGCATGCGGGCAGCTGCCATCGCGGGAATGCCTGTTTTCGGGCCGAGAATTGTTTGCAGTGGTTTATGGTCAGTCACAAGCGTGAAGAACCTACCGTAGACGTAGAAGTGAAACTTTTTTACGCCGAATACGAGGGCAAGGGCTTCTTTCTCGATCTGACTGTAGTTCTTTTCGGCACTTGACAAGGTGCGGGATGCGTAGGCAACCGGTCGAACTGATCCATTTATCATTTTCTGCGAAAGAACTGCGCCTATACCGTACTGAGATGCGTCGCAGGCAAGTTGAAGCGGTCGCTTCGGATCATAATGGGCAAGAACTGGAGGGGAAGCCATAGCTGCTTTTATCTCCGTGAAAGCAAGCTGGCATGACGCATCCCACGTCCACTCCGTTGTTTGCTTTAGCAGCCTGTACAACGGCTGTGCCAAAGTCGAGAGACGCTGAACAAACTTGCCGTAATAATTGACCATCCCAAGGAATGACTGCAGTTGCTGCTTGTCTTTTGGAGCAGGCGCATTTAGTAGTGCCAGTACCTTTTCAGGCGATGCGCAAACACCCTCGGCGTTGATGACGTGGCCCAGATAACGGAGCTCTCGTTGAAAGAACGAGCACTTATCGCGCCGGATGCGCACACCGCGTTCCTGCAATCTTGACAAGACGGCTTCCAAGTTACGGAAGTGCTCTCGCTTGGTCTTGCCTGTGACCAGGATGTCGTCAAGGTAGCAACTGACTCCTTCCAACCCTTTCAGCATGTTGTCCATAATTCTTTGAAATATGCTTGGGGCGGACGAAATGCCGAAAGCCAGACGGTTCATAGTATACAAGCCCTTATGTGTGTTTATCGTCAGTAGTTTCCGGGAGCCTTCCGCCATAACTACCTGCTGGTAGGCCCTACTCAGGTCAATCTTCGAAAATTCCTCCCCTCCTGCAAGCGCTGCGAGAAGGTCATCTATCCGAGGTAGCGGGTAGCGGTCTACTTCTAGACAGGGATTGACGGTGGTTTTATAATCGCCACACAGTCGGAGGCTTCCATCCCTCTTCACTACCGGTACCAAGGGCGTTGCGTATTCGCTTGTAGCAACAGGCGTTATGATGCCAAGCTTCTCCATTTTCACAAGTTCCGCTTCTACTGCACGTTGCAGAGCAAAGGGAACGCTTCTTGCCTTTACAAACTTCGGCTGTGACCCTTCGCGAAGGACAAGCTCGGCCTGCTCTTCCGTGATGGTACCTAGCTCATCCTTGAAAAGTTCGGAATGGCTTTCTAGCATGGCTTCCAGCTTTTCTTGCCAGTGCTTTGATATTTCTCGAGAGAGACCAAGGTGATTAAAAAAAACTAGGTTCTTCCAATCCAAACGAATATCTTGCAACCATTCTCTGCCGAGGAGTGCCGGTCCTGCAGAGTCCACGACGTACAGGGGAAGCTCCACGCACTGGTCGTTGTGGCGCACGACGACTTTCGCCAGACCCTTCGGTTTTACTATGGCCCCAGTATACGTGCGCAGCTTTAACGATGCTGGCTGAAGTCGCTTACGTGGAAACAACCTCTGGAATTCGCGCCATGATATGACGGATACGGCTGCGCCGGTGTCAAGCTCCATCGTCAGTAGGACACCGTCAACGTTCACGGGTACAGTAAATGGGTCTGCGTTGAATGATTTAAGTGAGACAGACGACTCGTTTCGGACGGACGTGAGCATCTTCACACGTTTCCGGAGCTTTGCCTCCCTAGCTTTCTTTCCTTTCCTGCAGGCGCGTTGAATATGCCCTTTTCGGTTACAATTGTAACATGTATCGCCGATATGAGGGCATGCTTCGCTAGAGTGATTGGGTGACCCGCAACGGAAGCAGCTTGCCGACATCACAGACTGCTTTTCGCCTCGAACCTTATTCACTTCGTACGCCGGGGATGCGCTGTTATGCGTGAACGCCGCGCTAATCGTTGCAGTTTCCATGGCAAGAGCTCTATCTACGGCCTTTTGGAAGGTTAGCTTTTTGTCTTCCGTGAACAACACACGCTGAATGTCCTCGCGGAGCAGGCCGCAAACGAAACAGTCCCGGAGCGCTTCATCCAAGAAACTTCCAAATTCGCAACTCTGCACCAGCCTTCGAAGTTCCGCGACAAATTCGGTAATGGACTCACCGCTTCGCTGTGACCGCTTGTAAAATTTAGCACGCTCCGCGATGACAGACGACTGCGGTGCCAGGTGATCGCTCAGGAGTTTCAGGAGACTGTCAAAATCTCGTGACGACGGTGCGTCCGGTGCCGTCAGCGACTTGAGCAGCGCGTAGGTCTTCGCGCCGATGAGACTCAGGAACGCAGGAACCTTCTTTGCTACTGGAACATCGTTGACCAAAAGATAGGCTTTCAACCTTTCCTCGTACGAGCGCCAGTCACTCGTGGTCTCGTCGAAAGGTTCAATGTGGCCGATGTGACTCATGACTCACTTGGAAGTTTCGGCTGCCGTGATGCCAGTTTCAGGAATTTCACCGCAGGGAAATCTTCGTGGCGGGAAGCTTTTACACAGAGGCCAGGTTCTTCACACTGCGAATTCCGTACGGCGGTCATCCCATCCTCGTCGCCAATATGTCATGTCTGGCATCCAAGAACTGGGCGGCGTAGACGTAGCGTCGAAAGAACGTTTATTCCTGTTACTTGACAGGCAGCCAACAGGTTACATACTGCGCGCGGTGGGCCCGTGCGAGCGGTCTTTTAAAACCAGCACGGGCTACCCGATAAGAGATAGCCGGGCAGAGAGCATGCGCAGACAGCACGCGATAACACGCGTGCTTGGTTTCGCGCGCACACAACAGTAGCCTGCCTGCGCCTCAGCGCCATCGCTACCGGTGTCAGCTCAGGGTTGCTGTCCTTGGCAGTACGCTTGTGACTGCTGCCCATTCGTCTGCGCCCGTTGCTAATAAATCTTTTAGCAATTGGTGGACGTGCTGGGTTTCGACCACCCTGGAACTTCGGAGTCGCACTCTACCCCCAATCATGCCCGACGAACCATGCACACCTGCAACTCCTCCAACGGCGCCGGCCACCTTGCTTACCTTTCACCAGTCAAAAGGTGCCGGAGCTTTGCGTCAGCGAGATCCCCCTGTCTTCTCCGGCACAGATGAGGAAGACTTTGAAGATTGGATCTCCTCTTATGAGCGAGGGAGTGCCCATACCTAGTGGGACGATGTTAGCAAGCTGAGAAACGTCGCATTCTATCTTATGGACGTTGCGAAACTATGGTTTCTAAGCGATGAAGCCGACCTCACTGCGTAGTTGTTCTTCAAGACCAGCTTTACCCAAGTTTTAGGTCGGCCAGCAGTACGAAAGCTTCATGAAGAACAACGTTTGCGCACACAATCCTAAGAGGTCGGAGAAAACTTCACGAGCTACACTGAGCGCATTGTTGACCTTTGCAAACAAGTGAACGCGTCGATGCCAGAGGAGGAGAAGAACAAACATATAATGAGCAGTATTGAGGACGACGCGTCCCAAATGTAATTATCTAAGAGTCCTCACACTGTCGTTGAAGTGATATAATTGTGTCAGAGTTACGTTGAGTTGCGCAGCCAACGGCTTCACACCCAAAGTCCCACTGCGCCCCCGACTCTCTGTCAAGCCTTGGAGTCGACGACAGCCATGCTGCACTGTTCATAAAAATTCAGGAATTCGTTCGCGCAGAGGTCGCCCGTCAGCTATCTTTAATATCTTCTGTCCCGGAACCACCACCCGCTTTGCCTCCTGCAATCCGCGACTTCATTCAAGAGCACGTATCTCAAGCCGTTCCGCCAGCCGCTGAGCAGACACCAGTCACTGCACCTCTCACGCTGAAGCAGTTTCCCGATCTCGCCCACAAACTCTCTTGCCGCCCTCTATGCATCGACCACCGGCGTTTTTACCGCCATTTATGCCACTTCACGACCGGTAGAATTTTCCTCCTATGCCGCTACCAGACCAACAGCATTTTCCTACTCCAAACCGCGACTCGGACCTTACCCCCACCAGTGGCGCACCTTCGATGAACACCCAATATGTTTTGCTTGAGGTGGTGCTGGTCACGTGGCGCGCCATTTTCGTCGTTGCATGCTTCGACACCTTTCATGCCCTCGACACCTTCGACACCGTTGCATGCGAGCGACACCTTTCCCAGCTACGTTTTCCTATTCGCCTTCCAGCCTTCCTACCTCTTCCTTTTCGCCTGACCGCCAAACCACGTCTACCCGCCACTCACGATCTTCCCGTCGTCGCTCGCTTTCTCCGATGCGGCGCCGTCCCGTGTCCACCGAGCAGGAAAACTGATGGTCGCAGTTCCCGAGGCACGAACTGCGTCCACGCCGCAATGCCCAAGTCTTCGTCCCTCTGCAGCCAACGTAATTTAAGTGTCTGTCGAAGGAATCGCCCGCCTGGTACTTGTAGATAAAGAAGCCGTCATATCCGTAATTTACGCCGAACTCTGCAGCACGCTACGCAACGTTTTGACGCCTCTCTCCGAATTCTCCCTTCGAACCACGAACGCTCAAGATATAGCGCCTCGCGCTGCCTGTACTGTGCGTATCTTGATTCAAGGGCTCCTGTATATCCTCGAATTCGTCGTGCTGCTCTCGTGTTCCCATGACATTACATTAGGCTGGGACTTCCTTGCAAATTATAACGCCGTTATTGACTGTTGTCACGCCGAACTCAAACTTTCTGCACTTCCCGACCTTGAGACTATCTAAAACGGCCCTTCTAGTGCTAAACTGTGTCTGAAGACAATGCCGTCCCTCCACGCTCTTCCCTGCTTGTGTCTGTGTCATGCGCCACTGTTTCTGATGGCACAGTTCTCCTTACGCCCTCTGAGGTGTTGATTCACCGCCGATGTTCTCGGCTGCCATTTGCTCTACTTACTCGTTTGCAGTGGCGTCATGAAAATGTTCGTCGACAATCCCACGGCCTGCTCTTTACCTTTATTTCATGGTGAATGCCTATACCTCGTTCAACCGGTCGACGCCTTTAGCATCTTTGACGCCCCTGCCGTTTCTACTTCCGCGGACCTTGGCTCACACACATGTGACCCTGCGGTTGATCAGTCACTCCTCGACGCTTTCCACTGCTCCATCGACGATGGAACGTCATCTTCAGAACGAGGCCAGCTTATCGCTCTCCTGCAGAAGTTCCGCGCTTCTTTCGATAGCCATGCTTCGGGTTTGGGCCGCACATCGACCGTTTTTCACCAGATAGATACCGGCGGTCATTCACCTTTACGGCAGCGCTCTTACCGAGTATCCGCCTCTGAGCGCCGTTTCATTGACCACCAAGTTGCTGACATGCTGAAACGTGGTGTTGTGCAGCCTTCCAACAGTCCCTGGGCATCAGCGGTCGTTCTCGTTAAGAAAAAGGATGATGCTATTTGATTCTGCGTCGACTATCGACGTCTGAACAAGATAACGCGCATCGACGACGGTCTCGACTGTTTCCAGCGAGCGGACTTCTTTTCTTCGCTGGATTTACGGTCCGGATACTGGCAAGTCTCTTTGGCACCATCTGATCGACCTAAAATGGAATTTGTAACACGTACCTGACGGATTATACGAATTCATCGTAATGCCTTTCGGCCTGTGTAACGCTTCAGCCACTTTTGAGAGAATGATGAATAATATTTTACGCGGCCTCAAATGGAACACATGTCTATGCTACCTGGATGACATAGTTGTCTTTTCCGGTGATTTCCGAACACATCTCAGCGGTCTCGAGCGCGTTCTGAAATGTCTTACTGGCGCGGGACTTCAACTCAACTTAAAAAATGTCGTTTCGGCGCCCGAAAGCTCACTATTTTTGGCCTTGTTGTTGTAGACGGCGTCCTTCAGGATCCAGCCAAGCTACGTGCTGTCACTGACTTTCCACAACCAAATAAGTTTAAGGCACTTCAAAGTTTCCTTGGTTTATGCTCGTATTTCCGACGTTTCATTCAACATTTCGCTTCCATAAGTGCACCCCTGACAGCCCTTCTAAGTGGCGATAAAGAACGTTCCGCTTGGTCTCCCGCCTGTGTTGACGCCATCACGAAATTGCGCCACCTGTTAACCTCGGCACCTATTCTCTGCCACTTCGATCCTGCAGCCCCCACATAGGTCCACACCAATGCCAGCAGCGTCGGACTCGGCGTCGGACTCGCGCAATGAAAAGCGGGGTTTGATGAATATGTGATATGTGATGAATATGTGAAGAATATGATAAATTGCCTACGGGAGCCGAACTCTAACAAAGGCCGAGGCTAATTACTCTGTTACCGAGAAAGAGTGTTTAGCCATTAATTGTGCCCTTGGAAAATTCTGTCCTTATTTTTCTGGTCACCGTTTCGATGACGTCACTGGTCATCACGCCCTTTGTTGGCTGTCGACCCGTAAGACTGATCTGGCCGACTTGCTTCGCTGGGCCCTTAAGCTACGGGAGTACGACATCCGCGTTCTCTACCGTTCCGGCCGGAAACACACGGACGCTGACGCCCTTTTTCGCTCACCGGCATCCGCTGACTGCGCTTGCCTATCCGCCCTTGAGCCCACACTTACATCTCATGCACTGTGCAACATGCCATCGGAGCAGCGCAAGGATCCCCGGATCACTGCTATCATCAGCATCCTTGCTGATCCATCCACCTCTTCACCATCACGCGCTCTTCGCCGCCAGGCTACAACTTCGGCATTCACGACGGCCCTCTTTATCGTCGTAATTACCTCTCTGATGGTCGCAAGTGTCTTCTTGTGATACCCCGCCATCTCCGTGATCTTATCTGCGACGCTTTCCACGCAGACCCTCAGTGACTGCATGCCGGGCTCTTCAAGACCTATGCTCGACTACGAATCCGAGTTTATTGGCGTGGCATGCATAACTACGTCCGAAAGTTCATTCGCTCCTTTGCCCAGTGCCAACGGCGAAAATTACCTTCCGGACAAGTCTACCCGTCCTAACCCCTTCACTTCCCAAGTCGGTCCTTTGACCATGTTGGTATAGACATATATGGACCGCTACCCTCCACGTCAACAGGCAACCGCTGGATTACTGTTGCAGTGGAGCACTTGACCCGCTTTGCTTGACCCTCTATGGCAGCCGCTCTGCCGACTGCCACCTCCTGCGACGATGCATCGTTTCTGTTAAGGCATTTCGTTCTGCGACACCGTACCCCTCGCGAACTTCTGAGCGATAGAGGCCGCGCCTTTCTTTTCCGATGCTTTGAAGGCACTACTCGACGAATGCCGAATCGTCCACTCAACCAGTACAGCGTACCATCCGCAAACTATCGGCATGACCGAGCGCTTCAACCGTACTTTTGGCGATATGCTCTCGATGAACATCGCCTCAGATCATTCAAACTGGGACCAAATTCTCCCTTTCGTGACGTATGCGTACAATACTGCGGCCTAAGCAACTACTGGATTTTCCACTTACTTTCTCCTATACGGACGAGCACCTTCTACTACGCTCTATGTCATTCTTTCAGATACACCTGACACGTGCGAAAGTACTCCGCTATCTGAAGCTGCTCGTCATGCCAAGGAATGCCGCCAAATTGCCCGCTCCTTTTCCACCGAGGACTTGAGGCAGCAGCGATTCCGTCAACCTGCCGACCATTCTACACTAACTTTTTCTCCTGGCTCTCTCATATGGCTTCGGGTACCCGTTACCGCACCCGGTTTCTCCGCAAAACTTGCGGCAATATGCCGAGGACCCTACCGCATCCTGGAGCAAACGTCCTCCGTCAATTACATCGTAGAGCCCCTCACGCCATCGACGGACCTACGCCATCGCGGCTGCGAACTTGTCCACGTCGCTCGCATTAAGCCGCACTGCCACCCAATAGTAGTCTCTTCACCTTAAGCCGTAAAGATGGCGCCTTTTTCTGCGCCGCAGCACGATCGCTCCCGGCACGAGCTCGTGGTTGCTGTCCGTGGCCGAACGCATGTCTGCGGCCGTTGCTAATAAATCTCTCAGCAAGCTAAGTATATATATATATATATATATATATATATATAGTACGTTCATGGACTGCATTTGAAAGGTAGGGCGTACTGGTTATTTTTGGCGCTGGCCATTCTGAATTCCAAAAATTTGCCGTTTAAGCATTGGCACGACACGCACACACTAACCTTCCATGTTCCTCCTGCAAACGTTCTTTTTTTTTTACTTTGCGTATTCTAAATTAAAACCACAAATAAAAATACTCAGAAGCAGCAGTTTTAAGCCTAAGTTTATGACAGCGTTCAAACCTTCCTTTCTTTGCAAGCGCAAAAAGGAAACGGTATATAGCGGGAAGAGAAACGTCATTTTTACTAATCACAGGCATGCATGAGAAAAAGTACTTGGCACTAAATATACCAACTTTGCTTGCGCAGCACAGACGACCTCTGACATCATTAAGGTCTCCGTGGTAATGAGCGAGCGACGGGCAAATTAGTCTGCGCAGCGATTTTAACTAACCGCGACACTGATAATTCCTTACGGTGTGCTGACACCGCTGATTACTGTTCCACCTTAATTTTTCATACCTAATGTCTCGTGCTCTCTCTTCAGCTTTCATTATACTTTTTTTTTCCTGGCACAATTATTACCACGCAGATACTTTTGAAAAGCTTCGTTTTCATCATTAGAGTTTTCTGGACGCTGTCATGGACGCTCTCACGATATATTGCATTTTATTTTATTTTATTTTGTTTAGAGAAGCAGTACATAGTTGTCTTGGCAACTACATTGTAAAGACGCAGAAAGCCTGCCGTAGCGACTGTCGTCCCGCGGCCGCTCTTTCCCTGTAAACGCGCAGCTCAACATCTTCTCATGCGAAACAAGATTTGTACGCAGGTCAGAATAGCTGCATGGGGACCAAATACTACAAATAAATACCCCACATCCAAAAAACACTAAGCGTTCACATTTAAAAAAGAATGCCAAGAGGAAAAGACCCCATACACTACTTTATACTAGGGAAAAAAAAAACTGATATCGACGTGAGAGTCATATGAATTAACACAAACATGAGTTGAAGTTACCTTTGTCTGGTAATGAATGTGTGCGCTTATTTTAAAGAACTCAATTACAACCCCTATCGCCAATGAAAAGATTACCGAAGGATGTTGGTTTAGGAATAGGCAGGCAAAATTTTGCCTGCCTCAGTATTAGTATTTGTGCCTTAGTTAGTACAAGGTCACTTTCCTGGAAAGCGTCGTGCCGTAAATTAGAGCTCTAATTCTTCCAAACATATTTTATAAAACCAAGTTGCCTGTATAACTGTTATTTCACAGATTATGAACATCGCATAATTCGGTGTAGTTTCTGTCCCAATATTGATGAGCACAGTCAAGAAGTGTGTTTGTAAGTAGCTGTCACCAGTTTGTTATCCTGTTACGTTTTATTATGAGCGTAAACTTCGGTGCGTCACCCTCCAAGCGCACTCCCTGCTTCTCCCCTGCCCGTCGTTTCCAAATTTCTCTTGCTACCTGCAGATATAGAGTCGCCTGACCTGTATCGCGTGTAATGTCAGCCGTCAATATCTAGAAGCCTCCCCAGAAGTGTCAAGTTCCAGGGTGCATAGGAACTCTATATGTCGCGGGGTGCTGACAAATTTACCAAAAAGGCGGCGAAGCCTAAGTCCAATACAGCAGATAATTTACTGAATATATGTAGGTAATATACTATAGAGGTATATAGAGATATAATATATAGATAATATATAGATAATATACCAGTTAGTAAAGTGAGCTTGTGCCCGTTAAGCTTAGGAGGAAGTTTTAGCCTAAGTGCTCCTATCTAAATACATCTAAAAGGACAATTCGTTTTTCTCGGTAACCATTGCACCAAATTTGGCGGTATTTCTTGCATTGAAAACATAAACTTAAAATCTAGTGACCGTGGTTTCGGATTTGAAATTTAGGTAGTCAATTTTGTAATAAAAATTGGCAAAAATCAAAAATTTTCAAAGAAGGAAACTATCAAGTTTATAACTCAACAATGAAAAATTACAATATGGTAATTGGGCTTAATAGTACATCTAAAGCGGACAAAATTGCTATGTTACATATGAATACCAAGAAATAAATTATTATGGAGATACAGCTTTTGCAGAACCCTTGTAACCAACGTAATAAATTTACGTAAGATCTAAAATGACGTCGAATTTGTCTGCTTTGAATGATCGAATGGATGCCGTTTACAGAACTGCGATATCTGTTCTTGACGCAGAGCTATTAATTTATAAACTTCGTGCGTCTATTTCTTTCACAGTTTCAAGTTTTTGAAAATCCTTTTCATAAAATACAGGCCGTAAATCTAAATTCCGCTTCCAGCAGACCCTAGAATTTAACTTTTTCTCTCAAGTGCTACAAATTTCATTAATATCGTTCCAGGCGTTGTCTCAGAAAAACGTTTTTGCGTTTTGCATTAATTTGAATAGGCCGCGTCGTAGTTGGACCCAAGCTAAAGCTTCCTCTTGAGAGCAGAAGGGTGGTGGCTACGTGCCCTCGAACAGCTGGCCCTAATCGAAAACGTGTAAAACGCTGATATGAGGCTAAATCGATGTCATTACCATGCAGGCTATAAATTCTCTAAAGTCAATTCGCCACTAGACGAAAAGTGTGGCAGCAAACGCATGATATGAAAGGATGTGCTGCTCTTTCGAGAAGCAGCCGCCGTATTCACGACGCAAGAACTACTAGTTACAGCGACGGCATCTGCCGCAGCACTGTAACGGCATCTGCCGTTACAGTGCTTACGCTGCAAGGGCGGCATAATCAATAAACATCGAAAAGAAAAAAAGCAAGTGGCTATAGCGGATTGCACTGTTGATGGCCACCGAAGATTCAGAAGCTGAGACGGGCAGACATGGGTGCAAGGAGTATAATGCACGTGACTTTTTGTATTGTACAAATGTAGGCATGCGTCATTTGGCGTTATGCCTGTACGCAGAAGCGGGCTTTTTCCCTGTTTGTTGAATACACCGCTTTCTCAAGAGCTGTCGTGCCCGTTTCTGATGTCGAGTTTCCTCTCTGAGCAAAAGTAAAGATAGTTGCTTCTGCACACCAATGCAATGGTTTCCAGACTGCAATACCGATAATAGGGACGACGGGCCACGTGAGGCATACTTAATACGATTAACCTTAGTACGAGGCACCTAATATACGAGCGACACAAGTGCTACACTGCCCAGAAAGCCTCCGTTTGAGGCAGTAACCTTATTGCTTCGGAAACAACACTGCATTGAGTTTGAATTTAAATTAAATTATGGGGTTTAACGTGCCAAAACCACTTTCTGATTATGAGGCACGCCGTAGTGGAGGACGTCGGAAATTTCGACCACCTGGGGATCTTTAACGTGCACCTAAATCTAAGTACACGGGTGTTTTCGCATTTCGCCCCCATCGAAATGCGGCCGCCGTGGCCGGGATTCGATCCCGCGACCTCGTGCTCAGTAGCTCAATACCATAGCCACTGAGCAACCACGGTGGGTGAGTTTGAATTTATGTAGCAGAGAAACATGCGTAAATTTACACACGTTCATGCTTGAGAAAAACAACACTACGAGGACTAAGAAGTTGGGGTTTACACACAAGCGTTCACATTGGTTAAGCTTAATATATTGGTTTTCATCTTGATTCATCTTCTATTCGCGATTGAGCGCTCGGTGCGAAACCTTGCCATGTCGTGCGTTAAGTCTTCTCTCACCAGATTCTGCATGCAGAAAGTGAGCGCCAGTTTTAATGCGCAGGTCCGGCGCCTATTCGAAGCAGGTTATCCTAGTGTAGCAGTGGCCACTGTGGCTGAGCACCTAAAGAAGTCTGTTTCGAGGGGGGACGGGTGTGATTACAGAAAGCAGTAATGGCAAAAATAGAGTACTGGCTATTCCGTACATTCATTCAGCGTCGCACAGGCTTCAAAAGTTGCAAGTAGATATGACGTTAATGTTGCTTTCACTGCTCCGAATAAGCTAGGTAAGATATGCGTTGCCGTACAGAGAAAAAAGGAGCAGGTAAAAGGCAAAGAAAACCAAATATTAGTCAAGTGAAGCACAATAAGAACAACAGTTTTACTTACTGTCGTGTGGGTGTGGTTTATAAAATTCCCCTTAGCTGTGACCAGTTGTACGTAGGGCAAACGGGGTGGTGTATCAATCAGAGGCTAATGGAACTTGAAAGGTCGTTAACCGGTGGATCGCCTTCTAATCTTTCCCTACATTGCCGAGATTGTAACTGCACGCCAGAGTTAGATGAATGCGCAATATTGTACAGGCATAAGAATGAAGATACGCGTCTTATGGTAGAGTCATGGCATATCTATAATGGTGGAAGCGCATACGTGAGTGAGCCTTCGATTACTTTACAAAAGGAAGAGATTAAGAGCCTTAACAGTTGTCTCTCGCGTAGACCGGCACATGTACCCGACTGACACGTGGTGATACCATTCCTGAGCTTGCGCAGATGAGTTTTGTGTCTTCTTTCTTTTTTCGCCTCAGTGCTCCCTTCAGTTGATAGTCGGTGTTCGTTTTGTCCACTTCTCTACTCTTGTGTCCTGTCTGCACGCCTCACCTCTTTTTTGCATTATGAATCTTTACCAAATAGCTCAGCTTTCTGTCGTTCTAAGCGAAACCTGCCCGAATTTATTTGTGCTTGTAGTTGTTAGCGCTGCTCTTGTTACGTAATCATTTCTGGTGTCGAATTAACGGTTTCGAAAAGCGGTGCCGTCGCTTACTTTGTTTATATTTATTTTTTGAAGTTTTCTGGGTGTGCCACGAGGCACACGTAGAAAAAAATAATATAAACCGTCTAATAAATGCATAGCCCTCTTTGATGCCGGTAGTGCATCGAAGAATTCGCGCACTTATTGTCCGTTATCCAACGGGCACAGTCATCTGGAACATTCGGCTTTCCACTGGCTTCTCTAAGCATCGTGTGTGTATTGTCATTTGTGCCAGGACAGAGACACATGCGATGGCGATTGTCCGCCGTGGGCACAAGCGCCGCGGACGTAGGACGCTTGTCACTTGGAGATCCCTAGGAGCAGGTCACCGCAGGTGTCAGGGCCACCCCGGCCCGAGGCTTCCAAAGAGAAGCTTAACTCCATCCGCAAAATGTTACGTGCAAGGAAGCCGAGGCCCCGGGGTATAAAAGCATGTTCGTCTCGCCGGAGGATGGACTTCTGCGCCTGTAGGAAAGCCCGGCACTCCGAAAGAAGTGGGGCTGGTGGACTGTCAGACAACGACTGTGACGGCGCCAATGACTTAGCCAGGTTATTGACTAGACTCCCTCTGTGTCCCCGAATCTAGTGCAGGGTAATGGCACTCTTGAATAACTCTTTAGTCTATGTATTTGTTGGCAGATTTGGAACATCTTTGTAGCTTCCTTTAGTTCATTGAATGCATCGGACGAGTGCGTGCATATATTAAGTTCTGTAACGTTTGATAAGATGCTGACGCATTCGATGGCATTATGTATTGCTTAGTGTGCCCGTGACATCTGTGGGCGTATACGTTTTGCAAGATGACTAGGGCTTACGTAGGATGCGCGTCCTGCTTGTGGAATGACCACTGCATTGTTGTACACAGCGTAACTTGAGGGATAGTCGTGAGGGTTGTATAAGCTGTCTTAATACGTCGACAAAAGTTAGTTGTTCTGTTTGTAGCAAGAGACGTGTAGCATCGCGAAGGAAGGTCAATTCGTATTATGGTCAGAGGGGGACTGGCCAGTGAAATTATTGTTAAGAGCAGCGGCCCCCGCCATCTGCTGTCTTTTACGGATTATGGCCTTCACTCACTGAGTCACAAGCTCTGAGATACTGTTGATTTGTGCGCGCCCTTCCTGAATTGGAATGGGTGGGAGCTGAAGAATAGTTGTGATAGTACTCATTGCGTCTCGGTTTATCGCTTTATGGCTTGTCCAATGCCGATCAGTGAGTCGCTGAAATTGCTTAATGCAGGACTAAGCGAACCAGGCTGCGAGCCATCTCAATACATGCCATACGCGCTTCAATGCATCTTGCGCACTAAGCGAAGAGTTGCTGCCGATATTTTCCGGATCTTACGAAGCAATCAAGTACCGCATTCAGACTGGTGGAATTCTAGTCCTAGCACTCGCACTTCCGCTTTCTCCGGTAAAAATGTTTGGCGAGCCGCAAGTTAATTAGAGTCGCCAGAATCCTGCCAATCTTATTAGCAACCTGCGAATGCTACACTACAACTGTAGAGGGCATAACATTAAGGAGGGTAAAGCGATTGTAGAGCGAGAAAAAAAACGCTTATAGGTGAGATACACTCAAACTTTATAATACTGGCGTGAGTATAGCCCCAAGGGGAACGTTCACGTAATATTAGTGGAGGGCTAAGATATATTCTGTTCATCTAAGGTCATTTATTCAGTCAGTACTCAGCACACCGTAGCGCTCTTGTTGTCCACCCCCACAAGAATGCGGTCAACGGGACCAGGAATCGAATAGAACTCGGCTGGGCAAGCAGATTGCAATAAATACGGAGCGGCTTCAGTGCGTTCTATTCTTAGACTTTCTGGGTGGCTGGGAATTTGCGTAGTTTTTAAAGAGTCTAAAAACTTAATTACTCAAAGCGAAAAGCCTGCAATCATGCAATGCACAAATGCGATGCATTGGGCCGAAATTAAGGATACCTCCAGTCAGAACTCTTGATAACTTCCAATAAATACAGCAAGGAGAAAGAGTGGTGCCTTATAACATAATAATGGCACTGTTCTCTATTCGTATTGGTTAGAGCAACAAGTGTTTAATAGACTTCTACACGGACCTTGCGGCACCGAGTCTAGTTGCAGTCCCTACTGCAACTAGACTAGCCGGAACAGAACTTGGGTGCAGCTAGGTGATGATGACGATTCCAAGAAAGTAAACACCACAGTGCGAAGGTAGCTGACAGTAGCAATGTTTGGAACCATAAATACAGAAAGAAAGGCGAAATAAATTTCATAACAGAACTTGGAAGCAATCGCGTCAGGATAAACCATACCAGGGCACGCTTGGACACCAGAGTTTTGTCTTCTTGGCTGGGTTTTGATTAGAGGTGTTTCAACTCTATATTGTTAGTGAAAGCGACAGTTCTCAAGGCCTTTGGGGAGACATTAAAGCCATCCTCGGCGCGGATTTCTCGCAATGTTTGCGGCACACAGCGTCGGAATGGCCAAATAGAAAACCCCAACCAGCAAGCCATAGCAATAACTGCACTCCGCGTGGTATTGGAACGGCCGCACGCAAGAAGAAAAAGAAAGTATGGGAAAACCAGGCTATAGAATTGCTTCGCAGGAAAAGCAATTCGGCGTGATAAATTACGCTTCAGATGATCTCGAGGGAGATCTATTGCGACCGACGAATAGAGTTGTCAGATTCTCGTGCTTGCTCCATTCAGAAACGAGAGAAATAAACATTAACAAATATATTCCTTCAGTCGGATAAACGGCTATGCCACAAGCCCTGCAAAGAATACGAAAGGAGAGCTCGCCAAGCGAATAGCTGATGTAGATGAGCGCATGGACCCAAAGATGAAAATGTTAGGCTTCAAAAATGCAGTATGCATGCCAGAAGCAAACTGATGTTCTTAGATCAGTTGCAACTTAGACATTTAGAGCGATGGCTTCTTCAGACGCAAAGTGTGGCCGACGGTTGCAAGTTCTGGACACGGCCAATGAGACTGTACCGTGAAACCTGGTTCGTTGTCTTGCAACCTCTCCTCCAACAGAAAGTGCTTTAGCTGGGTTTAGTTAAAGCAAACACTTTGGCACCGGTATGCAAATGATTGTGCTACATCCCAAGTCTGCGGCTGCAAGGAGAACAATTCCTTTGTGTTGCCACTTACTCCCCCCCGTATATCGCCGCATATTTTTCTGGTGGAGTTTTGCTGGCAAAACTGCACGCTCCGACATGAAGGACGTCGTAGTGGAGGGTTGTGGATTAATTTTGTTTGACCTTGCTTGAGAGGGACGAGCGTACCATTTAATCATGCGGTTTTGAATTATGCGATCGCGCCTACGAAAGGATTCCAGAGCGCCATAATTCTTGATTCGATTATCGCGATAATCTTCATGCTTTTACTTCCTTATCTTGGGCAGCATTCGAAATGAGGTTATCTGGAAGCTGTGCGTATGCATACAATTCAATTACACTAAAAGCCTACACTGCTCTGCGCACCAGCCGCTCATTACCTTGACGCAGATTACCGGCTGCAACAAAAATAAAACACCAAAGCGCGAGAAAAAGAGGCAGTGAGAGCTGCTTTCATTACTTCTTACGCGCCGGCGGAGAGATCTAATCCCAGGCTGGTAAAACATCAAGGTTGAGTGGCGCTCGCAGAATTCTGATGACCAGCTCTGCTACTGCGCCAATTGCGAGGTGATGGCTGGAGCAGACAACTTATAGGACGTCCTCCCCATTACAGCAGCAGCTTTTCAGATAGTTCGCGCATAAATGGAAGAAAGTAGTACTTGAGTGCGAACGAAGCGCGGAGAGAAGCAAAAGAGAAACGTGCTGCAACTGATACCGACACGTACAAAATGCTGGAGTAGCATGGGCGAAGAGTAATCTTATTACAGGCAGCACATTTAGGAAAGGAACGAGCGCGTGTCATCCCAGGCGGTATAGGATTGCCTCTTGCAAGCGTGGGAGGGTCTCTTTCACAACACCGGATTAGTAAGCAGAGAAAGTAATGAAAATACGAGTACTTATTAGCCAGGGGTTCAAGGAAACGTGGCGGCTTTATAAGGCGTACGTTAAATGCGAAGAGGGAGAACGGTGGTTAGAGTAGCAGTACATGCACAAAACAACCATAAAATATGGAAATTCTTCAAGAAACGAAGATATTACCCTCTTTTCACACCCAGCACCATCGTTTGAGTTGCACCGCCCAGCATTATGCGATCCCTAGAGGCACCCATGGATCAGGGGGCGTTCGTTCTGGGAATGCATGCTTACGCGCGTGAGGCAATTGTTGGCAATTCTTGGTGAGAGAACCGAAGATGCTACGCTAGCTTCGTTGACAAACAACGCTGTTTTCATGGCACCACAGCTTGTGTTCTTCACGAACAGTCTCGCGAACCATCTGACGAACAGTTACAGATATGTGTTATGGGCCCCCAGGACGGCAGACGGCCTCTGCCACCTCTAAGTTTAGTCGGAACATAAACTCAATACTCTATGATACGCTCATTGAAGCTGTTTTACATGCTGTCACTGGAGTTTAAGGGATGGTAAGTTCGGTATAGGTTGCACTTCAATTTCCGAAGAGTGTTTTTCGAATGCCAGTAATTCCGCTGATTAGACTCCCGACCGTTCTTGCTGCTAAAGTGAGTGCGGCGTGTTGCATAACGCTTGAAGGAGAATGAAAAAACAAAAGAAACGTCCTGTTATCGCATCCTTGGCTTCCGTTTATATAAAGTAAATACAACGCGTGCATCATAATTATGCGATTCGAATATTCTGATCTTTTAAGTTGGCAGTAGCTGTCGGCCTATTTCAGGACAAAAAGGCTTGGCGTACGTGCTGGTTCACGTAACAGGCGGCTCCTGTGGCTCCAGCAATGAGAAATGTTTATCAGGACACACTGCAATTACGGCGATTTTAGCACGTGTAAATACGCGGAACAGTACGGTTAGAAAATGTACTATAAGCTACCATTGTCAAGAGGAAGTGTCAAACTATTTCACTCGTGAGCACGGGCAAAGCCCTCTACGTTGCCGGCAACTAAAGAGTACGGGACATCTGAATCAGAGTTCAGAAGACCAAGTACAAGCTTTCCTTCACTACAAATTACACGCGATTAATTTTAGCCTCTAAGAACGACTATAGCATAGCGCAGTTGCAATACTGCGGCTTGTTTATTGGCTTCACGTGGTCACACATGGCCGCTCTTTTGGTGAAACGCTTCTTCATGTCAAGCATTAGCACGTTAATTATTCGGATTGCTCAGATTCCAGCATTTTTAATGACATACGGCATTTTCCAAAACAACAAAAACCAATACAACTAGTGATGTAACCTTTGCGTGACATAGACCTTTCTTTACTGTGCCCCCCATTTTTCCTTTTTTTCCCTCAATTTTTAAGTTTTTTTCTGGTACTTTGGCGCAGCGCAAGTTCTTCATCTCATTTGCTTACAATAGGAACCATCCTACCGGTTCTACTAATAGTCCGAATTTGAGACCACTTTGGTGGAATTTGGTTGGAGGCCGCCTTGAATGAGTGCCATAGCGACATGCGACATGTATTGATAAATCCCACTTCTGTAATTAAAATCACAGCATGTTATAAGTTAGGATGGCGGCTGAATGTCGCGCGCACAAGGGGGGAAAGTGGGTAGGAAGCGCAGCGTCTTCTGTCGAACGCAAGACACCGGGGGGGGGGGGGAGGGGGGGGGCGCCGAGGGGGTTTTACACAAGGGGCTGCTGCGTATGGTGCGGTCACGCTACTCTCATCGATGTTATCGATGGTTCTATGCGATGTCTGTTTTCGGCGAACCTTGTGTAATCTGATTGAATGTACGACGCGAATTGTGCAGAACTTTCTGGAAGACGTGGGCGCCAGCGATTACTCTGAATTGCTCGATGGCTTATGTATAAAAGCTGACGCCCTTGACCCGCTGATCAGATTTTCGGCGATCGTGCTCTGTGTTCGCCACTATTGTTGTGCTTTGAGTGTAGACTCTTTTTTATTACTTTTTAATTGAAAGTAATACTTGGTACGGACTTTCTTCGTGAATACGGCGCAATCATTGACCTACATGAGTTACTGGTGTCGTTCAGGACCCTTTTCCTCTAGAGTCTGACTACACCGAATTACTGAAGACGGCGATATGTGTTTTCGATGAATCTAACTGCTCCCGCAAAGCAGCCTCTTTGTTGGTGGGGAATGTGAACAGGAAGCCACCACGCTGTAATTGCGGAGGCAAATTTGTCTTTTCTTCTTTAACGCCAAATCTGCGTTCGCGAGGCGCTGTTCTAACTTTCAACAAACAGGCTCACCTGGTGGTCACAAACTTCAGCAAGGTATACCGTCAGCTTTCACGACACACCGCTATTGCATACTTTGACGAAATTGCCGCCGTCCACGGTCCGCCAATATTCGCTGCTCTCTCATCGTGCGACCATTCTGCTACGGCTTCGCGAGCACAATCGATATAAACCCGAGCCTATGATCATCGCAGCGAGAAAGCCTTCTGGATGTACTTTGTTCTTTTAAAGATTCTTTCGCTAATACGACGAAGGTTAACAAGACGCCGCTTGCCCCGCATCGCATCACTATCGAACCTGCCGAAAGACCACTTCGATAACATGCCTATAGGGTGTCGCAAACAGAACAAGACACTATAGGTCGCCAAGTTCACCAGATACTTACAGACGACGTCATCTAGCTGTGAACCAGTCCCTGGGCTTCGCCAGTCGTGTATTTAAAGAAGAAAGGCGGTACCTTGCGCTTTTGCATCAGTTACCGAAAATTGAGTGAGATCACGAAGAAAGACGTTAATCCTCTGCCCCGAATAGGTGACTCCTTGGATCGTATACGCAGTGTTCGATACTTTTCTGCCATGGATCTACGTAGTGGCTATCGGCAAATCGCAGATGGCGCTTGTGTTCACCGAAATACCACTTTTATTGCTGCTGACAGTTTCTGCGAGTTCAAAGTCCTTCCCTTTGGGTTATTGCTCGCCGCCACCACATTTCAAAGAATCATGGACACTGTTCTCTTTCAGCTGAAATGGCACTCGTGTTTCATTAACCTAGACGACGTGGTGGTCTTTTCGGGCACATTTGAACGGCACGTGCAGCGCCTGCAGACAGTTCTCCAGGCGATTTGAACGGCTGGACTTTCTTTAAATCCCGATAAATGTCATTTTAGGTACGAAGAACTGAAGTTTCTTGGTCACGTTTTGAGCCATGCCGGCATCCGCCAAGACACGACACACCTGCCAACACCGACACACCGTCAGTAAATGCGGCGCTGTCGGTAAATGCGGCGCTGTCGCCGAATTTACCCTGCCAACAAATAAGCGCGGTCTCCGCCAATATCTGGGGCTCGGTGCCTACTACCGAAGCTTTGTCAAAAGTTTTGCTAAAATCGCTGAACCCTTCGACCAACTTACGAAAGACGGCGTCCTGTTTGCTTGGGGTCAGGATCAGCGCCACGCCTTCGATACCCTTAGAAACTTTCTCCTGGCCCCAGCTGTACTCGGTCACCTTGACGAGAACGCTGACACGGAGTTGCACACAGACACCAGCAGCGTTTGACTTGGATCTGTCTTGGTTCAGTGGCAAAACGGCGCGGCGCGTGTGATTGCATGTACTTCATCCGCGACCCAGAAAAAGTACTCTGCAACAGAAAAGGAATGCTTAGCCGCTGTCTGGGCCTAACAAAGTTTCGGTCATACTTATAAGGTCGCCCATTCAGACTGGTCATCGACCACCATTCGCTTTGCTGGCTCACAAATCTCGGATATCCGATGGCACGATGGAGCCTCTGGCACGTCGATCGTCGTCTGCATGATGGAGCCTTCGACTGCAAGAATTTGACGTCACCATCATTCACAAGTCAGGAAGCCAACGCACCGACGCTGACTGTCTCTCACCTGCACTAGTCGGAAGGCCCCATGCTGACCTAGAAGAGGACAACACTATTTTTCTGCCGTATCAGCGAGTGACTTGGCTCAAGAACAACGTGACGACTTGGAGCTCAGCGCTCTCACTGACAACCTGGAAGGGCTTGCGTCATCTGTTCCTCGCAGTTTGTCGCGCTCGCTAGCATCCGCTTGTTTCCGGGATGACATTCTTTACAAGAACTTTGAACATACGCAAGCTACCTACCTGCTAGTTGCGTCAACCTCGCTTCGTGACGATATTTTACGTGCCTGTAGCGACGAACCCTCGTCTGGACACCTATGCTACGCACGCACGTTGGAACGCATTCGCCGCGCTTACTACTGGCCAAGTCTCGCCAAGACTTCCCTTCTTAAACGTTCGAGAGGTCACCACGTTGCTCGACGCCATGCTCCTTCTGGACAACTTACGAATGCTTCACACGGATGCTGCCAGGGTCGGCGAGCGCGCCAAGAAGGCCTGTCAACTCGCGCGCGGCCGTATTGAGTGTCGCCAAACCGCAGACGCACGCCGCTGCAACCTTCGTCCCCGTGAGCTTACCTACAATGCTGGCGAAGTGGTGTAGGAGTGGACCCCCGTCCAATAGCGGGGTCGGTCCTAAAAGATGCTGCGTCGCTACTTCGGTCCTTATAAGGTTGTACTGCGACTTACCGATGGTAGCTACGAGGTTGTTTCAGAAGGTACCTCAAGAAACACCCATCGGCTTCCTCAAAGTGATGTCGTTTATGTTTCGAGACTAAAACCATATTTTTCGCCCCGTGGCTAGACTGTCGAGTGAATTTACTACATCGACCACTTAGCGTCGTTATTTTCTTGTTGTTTTTTGTTCACTTTCGTTGTGTCCTGTTTTATTTTTATCTTTCTCTCTCTCTTTCATGCTTTCTTTGACTGCTGCAGATTGTTATTTCGCGTGACGACCCATTTCTTTGGTTTATATCGTAATCCTCCTCTCTTTTTTACCTTCATATACACCATCGAGACGATTCTCCTTTAGGCGAGGGGGGTGGCGGTAATGACACATGGCATGACATATGAGCCATCCGCTGTGGCACGTACACGCTTCGCGGTTGGAAGAAGAGGAGAACGTTTTTGTTTGTCTAGTTTCGGTAAACACGTGGAATCCTGGCTGTATCGGTTGTTTCGCCCGTGACAATATGCAAATTAAATGCAAAATGTGCACACATCGACGCTACGCAGCACGCATGTCACATCGCGTGTCCCCTAACGCCGCAGGACGCCTTTATAGGGAGTTTTTCGGCTGCAGGCTAGCAAGCGCGCCCGTGGCTCAGTGGTAGAGCAGTGGCAGAGTGGTTGCGGGTGCGGCAAACTGAGTCTTCTTTTTTAATTCCCATGGCCAACCAAAACGGCTTTTGGAACGAGCCCATAACAGCTTACGCTGTAGAACAGTTACAGTATTCTTGCGAAACTCACTGAAGCTATAAAAAGTTCATTTCTGTTCTCAGCCGAGAGTCGAATAATGGTGGCTTCTACGGTACACTATTAAGAACAATCCTCATCAAGTGAAGTGCATATAGGATGTTTTTTTCCTAATTTATTTCCCCTCCGCATCTGCCACCCAATTGCTCGATTTTGCTTCAGCCATTTTCTTGTTTCTTTTTGTTAAAGAAATTTCATATACAATGTAGAAGCCAATTAGGAGCAAGCACAGCATATGTTTAGAAGGACGTCGTCGGATATTCAGTTGAGTTGCTGTCATTTGAGAAGAAAAAAAGGTTGTCTAGACATTATGTTCAAGCGCTGAAAGCAGATGATGTATATACGCCTAGAAAGCAAACGTCTCATTTTTATTGCCGTAGTGACAAATTTTTTTCACTGCCAAAACGGAGATATGAAGACATACTTGGTGATTTACCACCATGGAGATTGCAATTGAAATTTTTTGTCATGGCGTTGCGTCGACCATAACTCTGCACAAATAGTTTTCGTCGCATGTGAGGAAGGAATGGTTTTGGTGAAATAAGTGGCAGTTTCAGCAACTGTTCATGCAAAAAAAAAACGAAATAATTTCCTCACCTTCACGCTCAAGTATCTGACGCCGTAATCGGGATTTTGCATTTTGCATAAAATCTTCCAATTCATCGAAGTTAATATTTAACAAAATTAAAGGTAATGCACAATTCAATGCACCAAGGGTGACACTAGGAAACTTTGACAGGATATAGTGCTCTATAATGACGAGACAGAACTAATGAAGATATTATGTCACAATGTGTACTTACGGTACAGTTAAATTTTGGGCAAGTTTACACAAATAATATGGTAGCAACAGCCGGACGCGAGCTCTATCACCAAACAAATCCGGTTTGAAAAATTGGTAGTTGCGCGCCTATCTCTTAAACAACATTTGTTTTTGTTGCAGAGGACTTCATGTAACGTCAATTCGACGAAGATTAGCATTTCAACTTTGACATTGAGGGAAGCATAACGACGAATGAGATTCTTGTACGCGCGCATTTGTATGAAACAAGGTTTCCTGGGTCATAGTATTCTATTTATGACCAAAGCGATGGTTGCAGTGAGAAACAAAATAGGAAGCAGTTAATCCTCACGAGCCTCTGAATTCATGAATCTCGATTTGGAAACTAGATCGTGTGCCCGTCTAAAATAGAATTTTCGTGTACCTAGGCAGCTTGCGTGCCTACGCCTTCTTAAAACCAGCCGAATTCACATGCTTGAAAACAAATTAAGCAACAAATACCTTTATAAAGCGAACTCTGTGAAATGTTGCTTCTGGCTTTTGTCATTCTTGTTTTGTCTTACATACTTATTCTGAAGCAAAGATAGAAATGTCTAAAGGAGAAATATTTTTCAGTGCAGATAATAGAACGCATTAGGAAAGAGACGAGTCATATAGCGCATGCATTCCCCCAACGAAATCGAACAGTGTTTTCCCCACAAAATTCAGCGAGATAAACGCAACAAGTTCAACGTGATAAAAATGAAGCCATCAACGATTTTGTTTGGAATCCCCCGCTTGGAGCCTATTCAGAGAGAAAACGATAAAAAGAAGAAAAAAAAGAACGAGGACAGCTCTAACGGCGTAGATCACTTTTCCTCTTCTTTTTTTTCAGTTGCTTTTGACTCCAACCTTTTTCGCTGCTCTCGACACTATATTTCAGAAGGCGACCGCAAGAGACACGAGAAAAAATCTCTGTCGTCCTTTTTTTCAGGGCAATTTATGCGCAGCTACGAACTTCAAACTTCCTTCTCAAGCAACGCCGCAATGTATTCTGTCAACCATATCTGCCGATTTTTCCTGTGTCCTCCGTTTTTCACATTTCGAGAGGTGGATGCGTTTTTAGACGTCTTCCCGCGTCACGAGATGCGGGGTGCCTTTTCCTTCCCTTTGAGGCGCTCTGCCTAGACGTGCCCATCAGTATTTCAACCCGGGCTCCAGAAGGTACGAGAAATAGGCGTCTACCAAGAAGTTTGAATAATGTAATCTACTTTCCCGCTATATATGCGAGCATTGCTTATAATATACAACCGCAGAAAGAAAAAGAAAATAAATCGAAACGCGTTCGTCAGCACAAGGTTGAAAGAACGGCGAGATGGCGACTGAGCTGACTCATAAAATAAAGGAAAATAATCCGTACATTAACACCAACATTAGGGATCTAGGAACACACACACTAATTGGAGTTATGATTAGCGTCGTTAATATCGATTTAAGCTGGAGACCAATTGATTAGGTAGGCCGGCAATATTGATGGAAAGACACCAGGCTTCATGATGGCTGTACTTGTACAATATAGCACTGCCAACGTTAATACATAAACGTTATGTCAAGCAACGTGTTGAGATGGGACGGCAGGACCCAGGGTTGGCGATAATTGCTAAATTAAAATAGAACTGTTGATTCGAAGTTGCTTCGCTCTTTCACGTTTGTTTTGCGTCAAAAAAGAAAAAAAAGAAAGAATACGTTAGTGGCAGTTTTCCTCTAAATGCAAGAATTGTAGAATTGCACACGAGTCCCACTTTAACCTCAGAACGACAGAAAGCTGAGCTACTGGGTAAGGGTTCTTTATGCAAAAAAGCGGTGAGGTGTGTAGACAGGACACAAGAGTAGAGAAGTGGACAACGATAGTCGGATAGTCGGACAACGATAGTCGGCGTTCGTGTTGTCTTCTTCTCTACTCTTGTGTCCTGTCTGCACGCCTCACCTCTTTTTTGCATAATGAGTCCCACATTATGCGAATAGACCGAAAATACTGCCGCTGCGTGAAGAATCGTTTAATTAATCTAATTTGTTCACCCCTTTAGCGCCTGCGTCTGATCGTTAGTAAGTGCACACATGCCTATGTTATGGTGATTGTGATGCGAGTGCACTCCGCCGAGGCAACAGCCGCAGTAGTGTTTGTACAGTGCTCGCCGACTGAAACGCCATACTCAGACAGCATGGCGGCCATCACTTTCTTTTGCGCCACAGTTGTACGCTGGGGAGATTGAGCCGATGCATTTTTGTGTCACATGAAAACTAGAGTCGTTTCCGTACATCATGCAACACAATTGGGCCCCCTCTGCGAGCACCCAGCGCTCACCGGCGGCGCAACAATTACCGACCGCCATAGTGTCCGAATACCGAGTTTCAATAGCTGAGAATTGTACATAAAGGTCTTTAAAAACTTGCGATTATGATGCTCTCCATACGTACACAATGTGTATACGTCAAAGAAATAAAAAGCTACATCTTGCACCCGATTGTTGTCACATTTTCTTTACAAGAACTCCATAATTTAGTGGCGCGATTTACAGCAAACTGTAATTTGCAACATGAGTGAGTGTGTTCGCAAATTCAACCTTTTCCTTCGTTGATCAGCTCAAAATGAGAGTGCTGTGATCGGCAATCCTGCCTTGAACTGAATATTGTTGGCTCAGAAATTTCTGATCTCCGCAAGGGTGTTCGAAAGCTTCTCGAAAAGAAACCTATAAAAATAAAAATTATGGAATGATCCATTGCTTGCGGCAGGTTACGGAGATGTTAAAGACAAAATCTGTCCGGTACTGATGGTGCACAAAGTAAGCAACTGCGGAATCTACGCAACTTAGGTAGGCCTCTCCTCTGCCCACAAAAATATACCAACGTCCAGGCAGCGCACTCTGCTGGGTCCACCACGAGCGTTGTGGACGCTTCATTATCCCTTTAATTTCTTCAGAAACCATAAAATAAAGTTGCCAGGAAAGTTGCATGACAAATTAGAGCAACTGCCCAGTTGTTCCTGCAAAGGCAATACGTATATCAGCTAGCATATCAGTCGTTTTGAAGTTTCAAAGAATGCATGTGCAGACCAGGGAAAACACGGTGGACGACGTCACGGAAGAGCAGCGTGCCGCTGTCGAATCATTGCTGAATGGTTTTCAAGTGCGGATGTTTGCTCAAAGCGACGTGCACGAAATGCCCACACAAACAGAGTAAACCGCGTACATTGGTCTATAGTCGCTTCTCTGTGTGTGCCACCTGGGACAACCACTACGTACACTGAAACTTGTTTGAGTGGAATATGTGTGTCCACTGCCCAATGGAGACCATTTAGTATTATTCCTTGCTTTGCAGAGAACAACAAAAAAAACTAAAGGTGGTTCTGTGTTGACCCGGTAAATGGCACCAGGGGAAGAGGGAAACTTACTTCCGGATTAGGCACAAGCAACCGCGCCGTTTCCGGCTTCGACGTTCCCGCCTCTTTCCGGCACTTCGCAGCTGGCTTGACAAAAAGAAGCGAGCAGAAAGAGGAAATCCACTGCTGGGGTTCTATTGGGAGGATGGCGTGCTTCGAGCACTGATATACTACTTTTCTTTCTTTTTTTTTTGCGCAGTGCCGCAGCGAGATTCGCTCTCTGGCAACGAAAGCGCTTGCAATGGATGGATGGATGATGCAACACTTTAATGAAGGTCCTAAGGTACGCGACTCAGCGCGCTGCGGGCCGCTCCCACGTTGGGACAGTCAGGCTATGCCCTACCACCACATCGTGGGCCCTCTGGACAGCGCTTGCAATGACAAAAAAAAAAGAACTGCAGCTGCTTGACCATTCAAATGAAAGGCTATGGCCCTAAAGCTACACCTAAGCGATGAGAAACGCTGAGGTGTAGCCTATTGACTCTTTACGACAATACATAATGTTTTTAATAATCATCATCACTTTATTCCTGCGGATATCAATATGAAGAAAATCGAAGTATGTTAAAGGTCATTCATGCTGACGAGGCTTCAACGCGATACAGAAGAAGTAATTTGAAAAACAGAGGAATGCTAAGAAAATGAATAATGGTAACAGAGTCCATACGCGTACTATTCACAAATGTAAAGGGCAGCAACAGAATCGTCTCAACAACATAAAACGTATCGACATCTACATTAGGTGTGCTGAACATGTTTCGCGACTGTTTCTGCGACCTATAAATACCTAAAAGCAGGTTTAAAAACAAGAATGATCTAGTCCTTTGCATGCCTTCCACACATGATTTTGAAGAACCAGAACTTCACACATAATGTAATAGAAATCGATAGCTTTACATACAAGGTATGCTCTACAACATTATATTAACCCATTTAGAAAAGGATGTGATGTGGTGTGGTGTGTGGTGTTTAAATTTCGCTAAGGAGTGGTAGAAGTTTATGTTTTCACCAACGAAGTTTAAGAGCGCAGGCACGTGGTATAGGGTTAGTGCTCCCCAATTTCATGTCCTTATAGCAGCAACTGAATTCGTTTTCTACGCAGCGAGCAGTTGGGAGCAGGTTCATTTACTGGAGAATAAAGAAGTTCTTATTTAGGAACGTATTGTAGAAACTTGTAGTCCCAAACTTGTTTCGCGTTGAACACCTTATGATTTAAGAACAATAAATTACTACATACCTACCTCGGATCACCGTTATGGTTTTCGACTAAATGGATCACTGTTTCTAAAACACCTTTTATGGTTTACGGGAAAACATGGGGAAGGCGGGAGATGGAAATTCAAGACGATGGGCAAAACGAAAACAAGGTGAAAGCAGGAGCCTCCTGCTTTCACCTTGTTCTCGTTTTGCTCATCGTCTTTTATTGTTTCAGTTATTTTAACTTCTTATGCCCCATACAAGCATGGTCTACGACAAGCGTGAGTAATAAAGATAGTAATATATTTTCTTTCTAAGCCACTGCTCTCCGAGCGGATTTATTTCAAATATGCACCCAACTGTCTTAGTTGAGATGTTCCAGGACATATTTTCAAGGAACCATACTCCAAAAATGTTTGGTTTTCAAACCGCTCCAGCACATGGTTCTTAAACACAATGTTTATGTCGCCAATGCATGGCTTATTGATAAGCTTAGATATTACGTAATTAATCTCATCTATATTGAGCAACAGATTGTTTTTGATGCCGACATTACTGGAGCCTTTATAGGTAATTATTTACCTGAGCCTCAACGTGTACGAGTGATCTACTGGTAAAAAAAAATACATATTAGTATCGTCTGCGTAAATTATTAATTGACTTGATAGGAGCTTGTTCTTTCGCATCTGTCAGTAAAATGTAAAATGAATCTACGGTGATAAAACAAACAAGCGAGCCCCATTCACTGCAAGAAGAACAGAACACCCTACGGGTGATAACGCGATGACCACATGGCAACATTTTATTGCCTGATATGCAATAACCTGGGGCGTACCAAAGCCCCACGAAAATTACCCCACGTAAAATGTATGTGGGGTGGCGCTGAAAATACGTATATCGTTCGTTTCTGTCTCTGTAGAGGTATGCGCCAGATTGCGTAAACATGAAAGGTTCCAGTGCGACGACAGATAACGAATTGTTCAAGCGATGCGATATCGTGTTCGTCGGTAAATGATCTTGACCGACGGTCTTATCGCAGCGTTAGAGGAGAGCACATATGTGTTGACAATGCATTACCATTTAGAAAGACGGTGTCGAAGCTGGTGCAATGCAAAAAAAATTGCTGATTGCAAAAAAAATTATCAGTTGAAAATTAAGGCAAGTAGGCACCTCACTTACCGCCAAGCTGGACATTAAGGCCAAGATTTTGAGAAAATAACGGGTGCGCGTCGTCGAAGAGCACAAATAATGGTTCACAGAACGCTTCATATCACAATTAAATACATCAAAATCGTCACAATAAAAACTTACAGTTGCGCAAGTAGGGATAGTAGCTTTATTGGCTGTATAAACTTGTAAACATTGGCATATTAAGTAAATTAACAAGCATCCGGTTACGCGCGCAGAAGAAAACATGAACACATCTCACTCGATCACCGTGGAAGCACGCTTTCAAAACGCTGCACTGAGGAAACGCGGCAGCAGCAGCGAGCGAATTGACCCTCATGTTGCAGCTCGCATCAACGCGAACTAAAACGCAAACACAGCGCAGCGCGCACTCTGTACCCGTCCCAGATGGGTTTCGAGATACAGCGGCCTGGCTGGGCCGCCCAGTGTAGAACACGTCTTCGTACCCCCTCCCTACTCTCCCTCCGAAGCCTTGCTCGCGACTGACTGCGGCGCGCTTCATCCCCGCTTTCCTCCATGCCGTGCGCGACACTGAGTCGCGATCACTGGCTCACCTTCGCACGCTTTCATTCGCACATACAACATACTGCGCGCGATGACAACTTTATCGCCCTTGGACGTTCTACGGAACCAAACGACGACGTCGATGCCGACGTGAAAGCCGACGGCAGAAATTCACCTGGAGTGCCATATAATCGCTCTCACAGCAGAACTTATCGACTATGTTCCTTATTCCTGAAAACAGTTACACTGCCTTTAAAATGTACGGATAAATTTTCTATCGTTTTATTTGCTAATAGGAACGCCATGACCGCACCATGAATTAGGAGCATTTAGGCAAACTGGGCGTTTTATTGGCTTTTAAATACGAAAAACAAATGTGGTCAACGCTGTCATAAGGTCATAAGGGAATAAGCGGAGTCATATAAAAAGTCTAACAAACCACGGAATGCGCTATTCTCAGCCGCCTCTCAAACAGTTACAAAGTTTCTCCCAATAAGCATTGAAACAAGCAAGGAAGCTAAAGCCAACAAAGAGGGACTGCATTCAAGAACCACTGTTGTGGACCCAACGGAAAGCTGCGCCACATCATCCCCCCCCCCCCCCTTCATTGCTACAGGCCACCAACTTGCTCCTGTCGGGAACTGATTCCGCCAGTGATGTAGCGGACAGGCGGCGGAGTCTGAGTTGGCGCCTTGCGCTCCCGGATATAATGTCTTGCTATCGCGCGAAACTCCCTGCCTGTGTCTACGATGGCGCTAGGCTTGGCTCTAGCGGAAGACCTCGAAGGCGCCGACGTTTCTATCTATACGGTCGACCGCGGTGACTTTCCACGGCCGACATTTCTCTGGCAAATCCTCTGGGGTCTCTCGTTTCCTCGGGACATCGCGTCTGTTTGGCTTCCCGTTTCCATCCGGCCCCTGGCGGATAAAGAAGACCGCCGGTGCGTGAAATGATTGCAGGCGTTGATTCAGTGCGCTGCTGCTTTTCCGTGGAGCATTGATTTCAGTACGACACTAATGATCTTCATTGATAGAGACAGTCTTTCTCGACCAACGACTTGAGAGTAAGTACATAAGCAGAAGTAACTAGTCAACACGCATGATCGTCGTGTATAAAATACCTAAGTAGTCTATATTTCTAAAAAGCTTAGCTCAAAAGATTTCTTTAGTCATATAATTTTACGAATTATGTAACTCGTACCGCTACCCCAGCGTAGCCTAAGGCATAATCAACTGCATGCGAGCGGGACTCATTAAAGGGACACTGAGTCAAGTTAAAGTGATAGAGTAGCGCTCGAGAATATCTAAGGCCTCAATATTATCGGAAACAGAGCCTTATTAGAATAGAAATTGAGGTAAATGCAGGACGCGATTAGAGACTCCCCTGGGACATTCAAGTAGCCGGCCGATGACGAAACCACGCCTCAGTTAAATTCTGTCACTAATACTCAAGTACTCGTTGCAAAAAGAATGCTTGTATTGTATTATAAGATGAAAAAATGGTAGTTGTCCAGTTCTATTCCATTTTTAGGAAAACGAACTTATTGGCATCATGTTTCAAAACGACGCGGGCGGTGGAAAGGTTTCGTTTTAGCTCGACTCCACGCCGCCAACGCTTTCGCTTTTGAGTAGTTTCGTAATCGTAGTGCTGCGCTGGTTTTGCTGGCTCGCGAAATTCGCACATACTGTAAGTGGCAGAGAATTCAACTTCCATGCAATATCGCGGGATGGTCAAGTAATGACGCGGGATGCCCAAATGGTCTACGCCACTTGACCAAAAAGAAGCAGCAGCGGCGAATCCAAAGATCTGTCTCGGCTCGGCACCGCCGTCTGTGGGCGCCATTTTACTCCCTGACGGCAGCAAAGGGTAGTGATTAGAGCTAGTACCCTCTGGTGGTCATGGTGTATGCAACGTCACCACTCCTCTAGTTGGGTGGCGGGAGATTTGGATTTAGGAAAAGGTATTCGGACCCTTCAGATGCAATTTTCTTTTCTTGGCCCGAAACAAGCGTTACGAGGTTTCTGGAATGGTATATAAACAATGCACATCAATTTAGTATTTGCCTTTAGTGTCATTTTAAGAACGAACAAAGCGCCCGTGTTTTAACAAAGGTATGAATGTTAAGTTATAGTGCTGCTGGAAACTGCACTTCGTACTTGTTTTTGTTATTCGTCTTCGGCAGTTTTCTTCATATTGAACGACAACTTATAAAATATACAGTTGCTTTGTGATAAGTGGGAGGCAGAAACTTCCAATACGCTTGCATGATTTATTGAGTAAGAGGCCATATAAACTGAATAAGAAAGACATCTGAAGTGAAATACGTTTTTACTAGTAATATACCGGAAGATTACGCAGTTTGATAATTTTTTTTTCAATGCTGCATTCAGACACTCAGAAATATAGTGCTCAGAAAATGCAAAACAAATACTATGGTATTTCGAATTGTTATCCAGCCCTCGCGTCCAGTGCGGAGTAAATGTTTCGCAGTAAAATGAAGTTCCAGCATTGATACTACTACGCGTGAACTCATACTTACTGATGCAAAAAATGTTGAACGTTATTCACACGTTCACAAGCCTACGAGGTCTACAAAACTTTTTACCTCACCCTCTGAGATGTCTTGCAGTTTTGCCGTCATGGATTTCAGCATACTCATAACGACGCTGAAATGTACGTAGTCACGGTGCCAATTCGATTTTGTTAAACAGAAAAAAATTGGCTGAGGTTTAACACTTGTAAACCTAGTTATCACGAGCGAAAGATTTGTTTGGCTTGGTTTTGCAATGACTATGCACACAGTGTTTCAATAAAGATAGGCCACAGTCGTTCATACACGTTAGACCCACTGCCGAACGGGTTGTCCGTGAAGCCGCGTTGAAACATGGCTGTCGCAGTCGAGCTTTACCGCCAGCCGATGGATGTGGTTCGTGAAACGTTGTTGTGGGTGCCATTGTTTGTATGTACGACTTCGTCTCCTCCTTGTTTTTCGGGTGGTTAAACGACGGCGGCGGTCGCAGTAGCTTCGATCTTGGCACGTTTTCGCGATTACTAAGCTTGTTTGTAATCTGCTAATCTGGTCTCCCTTCGCTCCGGTGTTTCAGCACGGGACTTTGCCTTTGCTTGCCTTTTCGGAAGCAAATATTTTAGGCACGTGAGAAAAGTTGACCATGCCCAACGCACAATAATATCACTCTTGAACTTTCTATGTTAGACTGCCTTAGAGGGTCACCTCTACAACCTGTGAGACGTCAAGGCAGTGCGAAATATGTTTGCGCGATACCCTTTCGCATGGACAAGACTTCTCCTGTGCGCGTTGCGTTTAATGCGCGCATCCGCGTATTGGACAACATGTAAACAGTAGTTCATTCTACCACATCATAATCACCTACCACCTACCTTTCCCTCTATCGGCCACACCTCTTTATCCCAGTGAGAGAGAGAAAGAAAAGGGAAGAAGGAAAGGCAGGGAGGTTAACCAGACTGGGTCCAGTTTGCTACCCTACACGTGGGCAGTGGAAGGGAGAGTGAAAGAGAGAGAGAGAGAGAGAGAAATTAGGTGTAGGATGTCTATAGTCGGGCACTCAAGTCTGTTGCCCTCAGGTAGTGAAAAAGCGCTCGAACTGCTTTCTGAGCTAATGAACTGTGAGGCCAGGCTCCCAAGATCTTCGCTTCCGTAAATGGCCTCTCATCCAGTCTGTTTAAGGCTCGTCTGTAGCCTGCTACTTCTCACCCCAGTGATAAGTAGCAGGCTACAGACGAGCTTTCCTGGCCGACGTCTCCTCCTTTCTCTTAACTAAATTCTACTCCTCCTTGCCTAGCTATATCTACTGGATGACCACATTCAGCCTGGCGCTTGCGCTGAAGTGCACGCACAGACGCGCCTGCCGGCACGCGAACCATGGCGAGACTTAGCGGCCAAGCGCCGGCGAAGCAGCCGTTACTCTCTCGCCTAGTCACGTGGTACCGCAGCGGCGAGGCTCCGGGAGAGCGCAGCACGACACCTCTCCGCCGTGAATCGCGTGACGTGACGTCACATTTGAGGCACGCTCTCCTGCGGCTCAAGGTCATTGCGACGCGATGAATAGCCTTGTTAGACATGGCGTAGTAGAGCTTTCGCTCTAAACGTAGGTGGGGGCTGAATCTGTGGAATAACGCACATGTGTGCTGGGCCCCCCACACGCCGCAAAGAATTGTGTTGCAGTCAATGCTAAATGCGAAAAAAACGTCATCGAGAAGGAACCAACCGCAGCGTTATCGCAGGTGAAGTCTCACACGGTGAGTGCGTTTTGTGGCCGACCAACAAAGTCGCGACAGAAGAGTCCGCACATATTCGCACCCACCAAAGCCAATACCATTCTAATAAATTATGCTTTGGTGGTCTAAAAATGTTAAAAGGCCCTTTAGTTATTCTTAAACGACTGTTTATTGGACTTCCACATCTCAAGTTTCAACAAGCAACTTCACGTCCGACGTTAAATAGGGCCTGTGACCATGTGTGAAGGCATCTTTACGGTAAAGCGCTGTGATATTTTCGTGCACCGTTATTGTTGATTGCTCTCATTTGCCGCAACACTTCGGAGCAGCAGCAAACCTTCAATCATGTGGCTGAAACAACCATGCATTGCTTTGGAGATCCTAAAGCTGGTAACCACTAACGCAGGATCAAGCGACCAAGTTTCAGCCTTGCCTGACCCGTTTAGCACCTCGTGGATCAGAGCTCATGTACTCATTAGGATCATTCATTGGAAACACCTTACGCGGTGGTGCGTCCCCCAACAACGAGGGTATAAAAGGCACCCCTGCAACGGCTAGTCTTTAGTGAGAGCGGCGGCACAGCTTCACTCATGTAGCTGAAAAGAGCATAGTTTGTCTTGCAGGCTAGTTGCTACTGCCTTATGTCGCAGTATCGCTAAACTAATCCCTTTCTTCATGTGCTGCTGCTCTACGTGAAATGTTATTATTTTATGTTAATATTTCGTGAACGTAAATTAAGAAATATTGCGTTAATTAGTTGAATATGTGTTTCGACTTCTCGTGCGGCTAATTTCCGCCTCTTCAAGTAATTATGTTCAACAACAAGAATTATGCTATTTGGCATAGGCGATTTAGACAACAATGTAATGCTCAAAAATGAGCAAGCCGTATAATATAAAAAAATACAGTACCAAAAACGAAACCAAAGTATATGCTGCGGATACGCCACCCATTCTTGGGGCAGCACGTTCAATTGCTTTGTGTGCCTCACCAAAATGCTATGAGGTGAAGTAGAAGCGCGGACCGAAATATGTGGATGGTGAGACAAATTGAAAATTGTTTTCCCGGTAAAATCACAAATAACTTCCCTTAAAATATCCTTGCCGACGGTTGTAATGCGTCTCTATTATGGCCCCTTCTCTGCGTATTTTTCCATGGACCACATTAGTGTGTTACCAATGTGCAAACATAGGCCACCAAAGCAGTTTAGGCATCGTCAGGATTTTATTTTAGAGCCTGTGCGCAGCAGAAATTAAATGTTTTTATAACACTTCCATAAAAACAGTCACAGGCCTGCGCGGCATACGCAGCACAGTCAAAGGGTAAGCTGGGGCAGCGGCTACATACGAGCTCACTTTTCGGCACCACACGCTACAGGTCTTCGCGGCCAAGTATCTTCGCGAGAACGATGCTGAAATGTCCGCCCAGCGGTCTGCTGAGCCCAACGTTGCCTCGTCGCAGCCTCGCATTAAACTTCACGAAACGCTTCTTCAGGTTCGTGACTTGCGAAGAGGCGCCATAACGTGCACCGAAGAGTAAACACGGCTATCCAGACTACGTGGCGCATATGTGACATCCCTACGCTACGCGGCACGAATCTCACATTGCAAGGCAAGTGGCACGATAGGATGCTACTGGTGATGATGATGTAATGGCATCCCCTTTGAAACGCGGCGGTGACATATCCACCTAGACAGCTTGATTTATACAGGTACGCAGTGTTTAATTCTTCTAGCATTTCTATATACATCTCCTTAAAATTTTCTTCCTCAGACCTTCTGTAGCTGCCTTGTGCCGCTAAATGTGCATCTGATGCATCGCCTTCTACCTGATGTAATGGTATGCAAGGGCAATGCAATACGTGGACGTGTCGACGCTAGGCAATACGCATGTCACATCGCTTGTCTCCTCGCGCGCAAGGATGCGTTTGTAGGGCATTTTTCCGCTGCTTCCAAGCAGGGTTGCCGGCGGTCCTCCCAGTGACATGTTCATAATAGCACTTGCTTTATACATCCTGTGGAGATGGAGGCTGTGTTATCGCCACGCCGAAAGCCCGCGATCTACAATACCTTTCTTTTGCTAAAGTGCTGCTTATGGGAGAAGCGTGTACTCTGCGCAGGCACTTCCGCCTGACTGGAAGCAATTGTTGGACGCATCTGTCTGTTTGGCCGATCCTTGGGTGTGTAGCTGTGTCCGCTCTGTAAAAAGCCTTCAGTTTTGTTTTCTATGTAATAAAGATAGAAAAGTGGCGGGGCTCAGTGGTAGAGCATCTTACCAGCACGCAGCGTGCCCAGGTTCGATGCCGGCGGGAACTAGGTATTTTTGTTCTTTTATATTGCCGGCAATAGCTGCTATGGACACCAGAGGCAGAGGTGGCGGCGGACACAATCGCCACCTGAAGCTTCTATTAGAATTATCCTATAAAAGCTTACGCTGTAAGAAATCCAGGTATCCTTCCGTGACCCTATTGGTGAAAAATATCCGTAGTACGCTATAACTTGTGCATATTTGCCTCGTTGCTAAAGAAAAAAAAATACCAAAAGCATTTTGCGTAACTCATTCATAGTTAAAAGAACAATGTTTAGGAGACTAAATAACGCAATCTTTATAAAAATGCGCGGAATGCTCGAGTTTTGGTAAATTTTTGTTTTGAGTCTGGTTTTCTACAGTTTATTGAAATCGACATGGCCCTCACTGGCGCAAAGAAATGTTTCGGTTGAAAACATTTTCGGTGTGAACCCGTCTGTGTCCACCTACGACATGTCCTCCTTAGCCATCACCAGCATGCTTCTGGAGAAATGACCCCCTGGCTTCCTTCCCTTCTCGACTTGTTTATGCAACATGCGTTGCGTCCTGTCTCGCGGCAAATACGCCGTCAAGCGGTTCACTTCGTTCTGCGCGACGGTTCGCTATACCGTCGCAGCTATCTTTCCGAATGACGCAAGTGGCGCTCGGCTATTCCCCGCCATCTGCACTCAAACATATGCGCCGCCTTCCACGCTGACACGCAGTGCGCGCGTGCGGGAGCATTGAAAACTTACAATCGCCTTCGCCTCCACGAATCGCCGCTATGTCCATTCTTGTCTGGTTTGCAAGAAGCCTCTCTGCCGCTCAACTGCTCCACTACAGGCGTTGCCTTGTTTTTCGCATCCCTTTGACCGCGTCGGCATCCATTTGTACAGACGTCTCCCCATCAATCCTGCTTGCAACCACTCGGTAATCGTTGTCATCGATCATCTCACGCGATACGCATATACGCACCGGTGCCATCTGCATTGGCAAGTGACGTGGCCTCTTTCATTTTTTAAAACATCATTCTACGGCCCGATGCACCACGTAAACTGCTGAGAAACCGAGGACGTGTCTTTCTGCCGGACGTTGTCGAAGCGATTCTAAGGTAACGCCACTGCCTATGGTACTCTTGCCCGTTGTGGTAGCGTAGTGGCTTTCGTGTTCCGCTGCTAAGCCCGAAGTTTCGGAATTGAATCCTGGCCGCCGCGGCCGCACTTCCATCGGCGCGAAATGTAAAACACGCCCTTTTACCGTGCATTGGCGGCATGTTAAAGAATCCCAGGTTTTCACATTTGACCTGGAGTTCTTCCATATGGCGTGCCTCATAATCTTGTCGTGGTTAAGGCTGTAAAACCCCAGAATTTAATCTTTTGCACTACTCAAACGAACGGTTAAACAGAATGATTTAATGGAACGTTGGGCGACATGCTGGCAACATACGTCACTTCCAACCGCTCAAGCTAGGACCATGTTCTTCCCTTTGCGACGAACGCCGATAATACCACTACGCAGACCACCACTGGATTCTCTCCGCACTTCTTACTTTACGGACACGAGCTCTCGTACACACTAGACACCATTCTTCCGTACCGCCCTGATTTGAGGAAGTCGACGACAGTTTCTCAAGAAGCTAAATATGCGAAAGAGTGTCCCCAGGTTGCTCCCTTCCTCACCGCTGTTTATCAGCAACGTTAGAAACGCTATATTAAAAACTTAAGGCGCTAAAAACACAAGGGACGTAGAAGAAAAACACACCACACGCGCTTACTCACAACGTCTCTTTCGAAGTACTACGGCCCTTGCCGTGTTGCCAAGCGAACTTCGCTAGTGAATTACTTCATCGAGCAACTCGTCATGAAACAGTCATCTAGATCGAAGACGCCGAAGATGAAAGACGCAGAAGGCTAGTTAAAGCCATGCTATCGCCGTACTGTTGTGTCCTGAGCCGCTGGAATGTTTTATACAGAGTGCTGATCCCAAATGTCTCATTATATGGGAACCTACTCTGCAAGTAATGTGTAAATACGTGAAATTTTGTTTTATTTTTGTGAGAAATTAATATTGTTCGAGCGCTTTGGTTGGGACAATTGATGTGGAATGATCCAGCAAGGATAAAGTTTCGAAAGACATATTCACTTGCCGTCTCGGCGTTTCTGTATCATCTGTGCAAATAATTCACATACTTGTCGATTGGTCATAAAATTGGTCGATGATTTTAAATATCTTAGTGTCTATTTGCCTTGTGATTTATCATGGAATAAAAATTATGGGGTTTAAAGTGCCAAAACCACTTTCTGATTATGAGGCACGCCGTAGTGGAGGACTACGGAAATTTCGACCACCTGGGGATCTTTAACGTGCACCTAAATCTAAGTACACGGGTGTCTTCGCATTTCGCCATCATCATGGAATAAACATATAGGCTATGAAATCGGTGAAGCCAACGGTGTGGTAAATTTTATTAAACGTAACTTCAAATCCACCCCAAGAAGCTTTAATGAAGCTCTGTATGTCACCAATGTGCGCCCAATCCTTAATTACGCTTGTATAGTACAGGAACCTCATGGCCAAGCGCTAATCTATAAACTTGAATGCATACAAAACCATTCTTCTTGGTTTGTCAGTGGTAAGTATAACTTTATTTACAGTACAACTGACATTAGGAATGAATTAGGTTGGTAACCTCTTCAGCAGAGACGAAAACGTGTGCGATTAGAATTTTTTAATTCTATTCCTTTATGATGAAAGTCGTATTTATAAACGTTTATACATGATGAGCCCATACTACATATTACAGAGAAACGATCACGCTAGAAAAGTTCGTGAAATAAGATGTCGCACGAATTTCTGCATTTATTGTTTCCTGTTACGACTCACAAGTGGAATCAGTAGGATGCGAGCGTTATCAATGTTTTCGCAAGTATGTTTTCCCCTTCCTTCGAAGATGTACGCCTAAGTTGAATGTTAATGTGGCAGCTGTGCCTGTCTGCTTTCTTATTTTGATTGTGGCTTTTGCTTCAACCCCCTTGCAATAATGCCTAACTGGGAGACGTAGGTTTTTAGATAAATAAAAAAGGGCGATCGTACTAGACCAATTACCATGAGGTTGTGTGATGACAACGAGAAGGTAGCTATATTTAGAAACTGTAAAATGTTGAAAGGAACAAAGATAAGGGTGTCGAATGACTTAGCGCATGAAACCATTAATAAAGAAAGGCTGCACGGCGTTCCGCACAGAATGATGACCGAATCTTGTTCGCGATGAACAGCTTATGAATAATGTAGTTTACACTTGGAAAATGCAGTCGAACGCACGTGTGAAAATTAACCGTTTTCAGTCGTCTGCTTTGCCACAATACCACAAACAAAAAATAAAGAAATCGCATTAAGAAATCAAAATGTGCGAAGTGCCCTTAATGAGGCTAGTGAGCTAGGATACATAACATTATTGCACGAATGAAATCTGCTTGGTGTAAGCGAAATTAGGCATCATAGTGAGATCAACAGTGCCGATGCATTTCCCCCTTTCTGCAATGTGCTTCGATGCGATAGAGAAACGATCGGTGGTGGCCTAGTTTAGCTGTTGGTAAAACATTATATTACCAACTACGGTCTTGCATTACGGTGATTATACATGCGTGGTGCTAGTTATTTATTGTTGATACAGCAATCATAGTCGGTGTTGTTTACACACAGCCAAATATCTCTAGATGTTGTTTGATAAAATTGATGATTATTTAGTGACAGTAACTAAAACAAGTGCGCTCATAATTATTGGGGACTTCAACTTCCCGGCGGTCCATTGGCATTTGCACATTCCAGTACCTACGAACAGGAACAACGGTAAAAATATTACAGAACTTCCAAGTTATGTATATTTTAATTCAGGTGGTTAATTAACCCACGCGAATACAAATTTCATCCAAAATAGTACGTGATCTCGTATTGTTATCGTGGACGATTTTCAGCGTAAAATTGAAGTGGAGCACAGAATTTGAGATGAAAGACTTGTACTGGCTTTACTTACAGGTAATAACAGGCGCTTTAAAAAAAACCCGGATATCATTGTATACAAATTCAACAAAGCTGACAGCATTTCAACAATTGATCATTTAAACGGACCTTTTCATGCGATGTCGGTCGTTGAAAACGTGAATATGGAATTATTTGATATCTGCTGTACAAAACCGCATGTGACTTTTTGTATTGTAAAAACGAAGCGCTCACTGAAATCTAATCCGTGAAGAATACGTAATATTATTCACCTGAAACTACGACTATATTGTGCCCGGCTAAAAATTCAAAGAAAGCCTATCCCAATTGCTTACCTTAGTACTCATGTTCGCGTAGAACTGGAAGTATATAAACAACATTCTTTGTAGGGGTGTGCAAATATCAAATACTGGATTTCGAATCCAATATCCATTTAAATAAAGAAAAAGAGCGACATATCGAATCGAATATCACTAAATTTACCGCGAAAAGTTATGCTTGGACGTTTAGTGCAAAGAACACCCTGCTGCACATAATAAAGAGGCCACTCGCATGCCACATGTGACGTAATGTCACATTAGTTAACAACAGTCTTACTATCTATGAGGAACTTGGGTACCAGGGAATCCAGATAAATAGTATGCTCTACTCTTACTAAGGGGAACACCACAATAGTATAACAGCACTGACATATCAATTCGTATATCAAGGTCTGTAAAATATTTTTTGAGAGATAAAATTTAAGTTGAACAGAATTAAGTGCTTTGTTTGAACTCTGAAGTTAAAGGAATAGCATAGCTGCCTAGAACATCAATAAGGCTTTCAGTTTAATAGCAGTTCATGGTGTGCTTGCGGGCAATCTTCTATTGCTTAAGAAATTTTTAAGTTTTCTTCCAGCAAAGAGTTGGGTTTTTCCAACGTCATGGCAGGTGAGTTTTGTGCGACGTGCAATATATACAAAATACACATACATACAATTTACGCGACATACAAAATCGGTGAATGCGCAAGAAGTGACTCGGCACCACTGCGCGCAGTCATCGGCACCGCACACGCTGACTGCGATCGGCGCCGATGGTAAAGACTTCGTGAATAGGGAGGCCCAAGGTACGTTCGCACCAACGACGCTTGCTCCCTCTCCCTCTTTTCTTTTCGTCCGTATTGATTGCCATCCACCCGAATGCGTCTGCAGCCAGTGGGTAAGCGCACTGTTACATAATATTTTGGAGCGCGCAATGTAAATCAAAAGCCGTACTTGTGACGGGTCGTTCCAAGCCACGAAAAGAGACCATTGGGCGCCTCAGAACGACCTTAGGAAAGAGGAGCCACCGTAGGGGACTCCGCTAAGATGGTGGCCGTGAACATGCAACGGTTATCTCGTGCACTTGCTATCGTTGGCGAGGCAGTTTGTCGGCGTTCTGAGGGTCGTGCGGCATGTGTGATTCGACCTACGTTAACTCGGTAACCGTAACTATGTTCTCCGACACCCAACGACGCAGCTCCAATTAGGCCAGACGGGCTAGACAACTAGGCTAGACGGGCTAGACACCATTGTGGCCAATGGTGTGCCGCGACAAGAATACGCCGCCGGCCGATGTGGCAATGGGCCACAAACCGTCGCGGAAAGCTTGTCGCTAATATGTTCCTACGGGTGGCTGATCAGTGATCTGCCGCGACATGATGCGCACCGGTTAGATTTACGGCCATTGAAGCGGCGTTTGGTGCACGCGCACTCGAGTACTGCGAGCACGCTTGCCAAGATCGTCTGTGTGCTCGAGTGTGGGTGGCAAGCTCCCAGCGGCGTGAATCTGAGTGCGTGAACACTGAACTGGTGCTTTCGATGCAATCAACGTACCTTCCGGTGGTTGCTTTTGCTAGGTCCTTCACGCGCTGCTTTTGTTCTTCCCACTTGTCGCGTAGCGTTAATCTTTTCTGCCGGTATCGTCGACCTGCTCGAACCTTGTACCGGTAGAGATCGCGCGCCGTGGGAATGTTGCGCCCGTTCAGGCACCGACCGTGGACGGATCATTAGCCGAAGCTAGCGATAATCAGAAAATTGAATATTCCATCAATCGATATTACATATTCGATTCGCTAATCCAATTATTCGAGAGTTCACTATTCAATTCAAAATTGGATATTCGAGTATTCGCAGATCCCTCATTTTCGTACCATATATATAAAAATATTCGCATCAGTTGTACTGAAGGCATTTTTCTAACATTAAATCAAATATCAGGGACGTTATCGCGAACGGAATAATTTGTAGTGATTCCCCTTTGGTTGATCAAGCCTTCAGCAATCTTAAACTGTGCATTTACCAAAAGCACAACTACTGCAGGACTTCCTTTCGTAGGAAAAGCGCGGATTAATAATAATGTGCTTTTTTTCTAAAGAAGGCATAACAGTTATGTTATTGCAATTCGATCCCAAGTAGTCGTCTGGCGGGGATATCATACATAACGAATAATTAAGACCATATTGTGCCTGGGTTTCACGTTTTTAATTATGATTTTTTCAGTGTCGTGGAGCGAAGCGAGCGTGTCGAGAGATTGGCTGATCTCACGAGTTGTGCCAGGGCTCAAATCAGGAGGCTAATTGACTATGAGTGATTACCGCCCAATTTCTATCACGTGTGCTAGGTGTAAAATTTTAGAACACACAATTTTGAAGCACCTAGCCAAATATAATAAATATAAGAACCTTTTTACACTAGGCCACGTGATTTGAAGAGATTCCTATCAACAGCAACTCGGCTTTTCGAAACCGTCCACAACTTTGCCACAGCTATTAATCTTAAAGAATAAGTAGATCTCGTCGCAATAGATATGTTAAAAGGAGTCAATAGAGTATGTCATGCTAAATTGCTTGCAAAGGTGGAGCTCCAAATACCAAGATTCTAGAATCTTGGTATTTTGCCCTGAAGTAATCACATGGGTTCTAGCCCACTTATGAAACGGAAAAAAAAATTGTTGAAATATCTTGACAACCGTCGTTTACATTGGCTTTGACCTCCGGAGTACTCCAGCGGTGGGTCTTCTCGTTCCTATCTCGTTCGTTATATCTATCATTATACCTATCTCGTTCGTTATATGCATTGATTTTGCTCACTCTGTTCATTCTTCTGTTGAAGTGTGACTCCTTGCAGATGATTTTGTCTTATTTAGTCGTTTTAATCGTTTAGTTTTACGGTTGGAGACTAACTGAATAACACTTTCAAAAGTGTTGATGAGTGGTGCGGAATGTAGCGTATGAAAATAAGTTTAAATAAAACGGTCTGCATGACTATTTTAATAAGAAGTAATCATTGCTGTTTGAATGCTAACCTAATAGTAGGGAACTTAGGCGATCCAGTGTACAAAGGCATATCAGTGTAAAAAGAAGAAATAACTTCAACTAGAACAAGCACATTGAAAATATTTGTAGGCCTGCACAGCGCGCCAGTGTTCCTAAGGCGGAAATTAAGATGCAGCACATCTGAAGTAAACTAACGCGCATATAAAACGATAGTTCAACCAACCTTAGAATACGCCAGTATATCTGGGATCCACACTGCGACCGTGCAAGAGCGTATCCGCAGGCGAGCAATCACGTTCGTTTATTCATACTACCAAAGAATGCAGTCTCAAACGGCTTTTCTCCACAGAGCAGCTCATCAAAACTTGTTGACCCGTTGAAAGATTGTTCGCTTCAAATTCTTCTGCAAAATATTAAACAAAAACGTAAAACTAGATCCTATCTAGTATTTGAGCCCCCGTACCCAACTATGACACAGAGTAATCATCATATTGCTGTTTTCCTCTACACCACGCGAGTTACTATGTTGAAGTTCCCGTTCTTTTCCAAACAAGTATTTTTTGGAATACGCTTGATCCAAAAGCTTTCACAGAGTCTCAATTAGCTATGTTTTTATGGAAACACGTTTTACATTAAGTGTTGTCTGAGGTCTTGCATGCTATTGTGTGTTGTACTATATATGTTATTATGCATATTTTTGTACCATTCGTCCCAGTCCTGTAACAGCCCGACAGGGCTTCTAGATATGTAGATAAACAAATAAATAAAAGCTTGGTGTTCAGTCTTTGTGTCATGCCTAACTTATTGCCGCTGCTTAGACGGGTATGTCTGTTCTTTTCTCTCTTTTTTCAATTATTTTCGTGTATGAATCTATGACAAAAACAAGAAGGGTGCCTTCCTTTCCCGTTTTTACAATGACAAACATGCTTTTTTTTACCGAGATATCATAGCTTTATTATTTCACATACAGTGTTTTTCCGTCATTAGCAGAACCAGAGTACCAACACCAGTCAATTATTAGTCAATGCACCTCTTATCAGTCAATGCACATATTATTATTCAATGTACGTCAGGCACCAATGTATCTACTGAACAGCCACTTGCAGACAGTCGAATGCATTTACATAAGCAGTTGCTTGTTATACGGAGATCTCCACGGAAGTAACAATATAAGCTCGAAAACAGAGTTCCGTTCTTGGTTTCTTAAGGTTAATAAAACGGATCAGAGCGTTTACACGGCAAACAGAGGAAGATAACGTGTGGCTTAACTGCGGCGTGCTACCGAGCTCACGCAGTCCGACTCGACGATTTCGTGAGCACTGACACAAATTTGATGACACCATGCTTTGTTAACGCGCTTTTTTGGGCGCCTCACCTAAGCTTTATTCATATTAGCGGGCAGTGAGGAATATATGGCTGAATTGCTTGTTCGAATATATAAAACTGAATTGCTTGCTTGCGTCAATCACGCACAATTTTGATATCTTATTGCACTGTGAAACATGGCTTACTCTGAACGATTATCCCGCATACTGCGAAAATGACACATACCATGGGTTAGTAAGAACAAAGCGCATAGGAGGCGGCGATGCTGTCTATGTTAATGAGTGCCTTGTACATGAGGTAATACAGAATTCTCCCCGCTAACGAACAATGTAGAAGGTGTGATGGTACGCCTACATTATGTCCCAGATGTGATTATGTATCGCTCACCATTGGGAAACAAACTGCCATTCTTAAATTTCCTAGAACAGCTTCTACATGTCCTGAGCCATTCGTCCTGTCCCTTTATTGTAATGGGTGATGTAAATATGAACATGTTAGCGGATGACATATCATTCAGACAGCTTGCTGATTTATTCAATTCGTTGATGTGCACATACGCAATCGCGGAACTAGCCACGCTCTTGCCGCAAACGGCGATTTTACTTGATATATGCATAATAATATACGCCCTGACTGCACTGCGGGGCTGTTATCCAGTGAGATAAGTGATCGTCTGCCTGGATTTTGTTTAATTCCTTACGCACTTAAAGGAGGAGAAGGAGGGGGAAAAGCTGACTCGTTGCTTTCCCGCAAGATCACTTGAAAATTTTCGTTTCCTGATCGTATCAACAGACTGGTCATGTGTACTTGAAAAACGAGATACAAATGCGGCATTTCGAGTTGTTTTTTGAAAGAAAAATGATTAAGTGCTACGACGAAGCCTTTGCGTCATATTTGTGCAAATAGAGGAGTAGGAAAATACAAAAACCTTGGATAAATGCTACTTTGTTCAAAATGTAATGCAAGAAAACAAAATGTATCACTTGTTTGTAAAATGCCGGAGTGCGCAACTGTTCACTGATATCAAAAAACATACAGAAATGAGGTCGCCGCGGAATTAAAGCAAGCAAAAATAAGTACGATGAACGGTTATGAAATAAAAAATGGCCCTATGAAAGTTTGTGATAATGTTAGAGACCAAACTTCTAAGAAAAAAACAGAACACCGAGATAAACTTAAAGACAGCCTCTTGGGTTTTGACAGGCAGAGAAGCAGCAGCTGCTTTGAATGAATATATCGTTTCCACTACCCAGCATCCCGACCGGGGGGGGGGGGGGGGAGGGGAGAGTGGCCCATGGCTACACCTGTAGTGACCAAACTCAGCCTAATTTAGCGATATTTTCACGTGTTACAGCTGCTGAGGTTGTGCAACTACTCCATAAAGTAAGAAAACAACGTCTCTCCTGGGCATCAGGATATTAAACCAGTACCACGGAAGTATATTACCGATATAATTGCACCTGTTATAGCTCACATCACAAATATAATGTTTAAAAGAGGTATCTTTCCAGATCTTCTAAAGATAGCCCGAGTATGCGCAAGCTACAAAGGAGGTGATAAACACTTCATGACAAACTATCGGCCGATATCCCTTTCGTGTTCTATCAAAGCTGTTCGAGAGTGCCCTGAATATTAGGTTACAAAGCTTTTGCAGTAAACATTACATAATCAGTGAGATGCAATATGGTTTCCAAAAGAAAATATTGTGAAGCAGGTCTTCGTAATATCAAACATAAAATAATAACAGATATTGAAAATAGAATGTACTAGTTAGGTTTATTTGTATACCTCAGGAAAGCCTTCGATATAGCATGCCACAATTTATTAATTAGCAAATTAGAACGCTATGGTGCACGAGGTATTGTACTGGAACTTTTACGAAATAACTTAACCAATGCTTAGCAATATGCCAGCATAAATAATATTGTTTCATCGTACGCGGAAATCATAACGGGTGTTCCATAAGGATCAATACTTGGAACTCTTGTTTGTAATTTATATTGATGACCTGTGTCACACCCCCTAGTCACCTTATTTAGTTATGTAGGCAGACAATACTAATATATTCTTTAAAGCAGCTACTATTACAGAGCTCGAACTAAAAGTTAACAATTACCCGATGCAACTTCCTTGATGGTTACACAATATATGATATTTGCTCCTACTAATAAACCAAGTAACTGCAATATAGCTGTTCTTTTTGTAGATAGAACGATAGAACAGGTAAAATGGCAGAAATTTCTCGGAGTCTGCTTCCCGGAATATTTGGCCCAGAACATGCTCGTCGAGCAAAAACAGAGAAAAGGATGCATACAAAGGCAGGGAGGATAACCAGTGGTAGTCCCAGTTGGCTACCCTGCACGGAGGGAAGTGTGAAGGGGCATTAGGAGAGAAAGAAATCGCAAGGGGGAGCTAGAGAGAAAGTAAGAGGAGCACGAACCACGTACACTACAGAGCGATAGCGGGCATCGTTCTTAAACTCTTTCGTTTAGCCCCGTAGACGGCAGGAACCTTAATAACGCGAGCAACACCTTCAGCGCGGATGTCCTTTGGGAGTACTGACCTAAAGCTTTGAGTTGTGATTGTGGATGATTGTCCAACTGGTCCAGTACTGCGCACATCACTTGTGTCTGCGCACTATATCGCGGGCAGACACAGATAATATGTGCGAGCGTCTCATCGCTCTCGCGTGTGTCGCATGTGGTGCTGTTGGCCATTCCAATAAGGAAAGCATACGAATTCGTAAACGCGACGCCTAGCCACAGACGGTACAGCTTGATCTGTTCACGTCGTATTAACCCAGGCGGTAGGTGGATCCGCATGTCCGGAGACAAAGAACGCAAACGACAAATGGTGAAAACGACCGAGTCCCACAGGGGCAAAGTATATTCACGTGCCATCAAGCACGTTGACGAAATTGCTATGGAAGTAAGTACAACTGTCGTTTGCTTATATAGACTGAGCACCCTGGTTCCTCTGTGGTTTTAAGATTCCTTGTACTACACACGTTTTTATCCTCGATTCGCCACTTCCATGTTAATTTGGGCCAGTGGTTCGCAAAAAATTATAATAAATTGATATTACTGTATACAAATCACAGTATATCCCACATGTACCCACTAATTACAGCTCACGGCAGCATAATATGAGAACAGCTAAAATAAGAACCAATTACGGACAGCAACTAGTTAGTTACCAGGCGGCACCGACACTGCTATATCGCCTAGGTGATTTTCATATTAAAATTGTGGAAAGTTCAAATAAATCACACAAAACCTTTCACACTGCGAACAATGTTGGGTTTGTCTGATTAGAAGCGTAATATAAATTGTTAGTCTTTTTTTTCATTTGTTTTCTGGTTATAGTTATAGTTTGAAACAAGATACCTGAAAATGTACCTTAACTGTACTCCTTGAAGTCACGATCTTATTTTCTTCTTTGTTCTTTTTTTACGGAAACATTATTTTGTATCCCGACACTCCAGTTGATTTTCATGTATCTATAGGATTCGTATGCTGCGTACGGCCTGCGTGCCGAATTGTTGTAGGAGCAGAAGCGTTTGTAAGGCCACACGGCCTTTAGCCTCTGCTTCCTTTCTGTTGTTAACAGGAGAAAAAGAATCGATTATGGCAGTCTCACCAACACCTGTAATTCGATGATCAAGAAATAATTACTGCTCGGAGGATTAGAATAGATATGCACAGCTTCAGTAACAGCATCACCTATTCCCCTCCTCTCCCCTGCCCCCCACCCCCCTCCCCCCCAAAAAAAATAGAGAGATTGAAAAGAAGATACACGTGGAGTGCGAATTGTATGGCATGACATAAGGGTACTGGAAGAATTAAACTATGCCTGGTATTGGCCGTTTCGAAAGCCATCCTGCTGTGTCACTGTGCAGCTGTCTCGGTGACCTTCTCTTCGTTTATTACCTGTTCTAGCAGCCATCATCATCTTGCTGGGCCTCCTTTCATCTACATCGCACCCCGGCGCGTGTTTCTAATGTCTGGTGCTGCGAGATTAGAAGCAAGTGGAAGAAGAATGAAAACAAAAAGAGTTTCTTCGGCTCCAGCCATCGGTCCGAACGGTTCTCAGGTCTTTGGCTCGCTGACTCACAGATTGTAGCGAACCTAGCCTCGGTCCATACACCTCGATTTTCACAATCCCATACAGAATAGATATCAGAAAGCGAGAGAGCACAGGACGTTGTACTAACTTTTTATTGTCGGGCGCAAACAAAAGATATTTTGAATATTTGTCCGGGTAACTCGTAGGAACTCGGAGTATAAGAGAATTTGTAACTTTACCTATCAGACTGAGTGGTCACATGGATTGTTGTGTGCAACCACTTGGCGAACGTTTGCACAACCTCCGGGAAATAAGAGCAAGAATATGCTGACATCAGCAATTTCTCCGGCTCCAAGCACATTTACTGGGAAAGCAGCAGGCTCTCTTTCCAGCGCACAATGAAATATTCCCAAGAACAATTTATGAAGATGCACATAATCCTGTACTCGTCCGCCACAGTGTTGTTCGTTGTTGCCTCAGTAACAGGTGCCGAAAAACATCACTACTAGAGTCTGCGTTGGACACGAAATTCCGGATTAGTTACCGGTTGCTGCAAGGGCGCTAAACAGCATATTTTCATATCACCGTAGTACCATGTATTCGGCGGTGGCAGAAGTAGTATATCGTTACTTTAGTCCTAGGGCGAGTGTGAAGTATGTTTGAAAAGCCGGCATGTCGACGACGACATCACACCTGCGACTCGTCAACGGCCGACGGCCGTTGTCATAGCCGTAGCAGAATGCTCGTACGGTCGATGTAAGCCGATTCTCAGCTTTCTAACTGCTGCTGGAATAATAACGGATATGCGTAGTAATTGACCTGTTCGTATTTTGTAAACGCACTATAAAAAAGTACGCGTGTCAGTGCAAAACCACACGGCCACCGCATGGGCAGGCGTTTTCTCATGTGCAAATCTAACGCGCGAATCTAGACATCGCGGCAATATCGAAAACCGCGAAGCTGCGAAAAATTATATGTGATTCGCAAGTGCGAATGTTGAATCAAATAGAGGCCGAGTTCATTAGGCACGCTAGGAAGCTGCGATTCCTCGCTTTACAGTGCCCATTTTACACGTATAATTTATTGTCTTTCATTCCTTTTACAGCGACTTTCTTCCTATTTCTATTTTCAACGTAAGCATCGCCAATTTCTATAAGCTGCAACTGTTCACAATTTGGAAGTGCAGAAATCAACATTATGCATACTGCCGTTGCTAGAAAATGTATCGCCTGGCCAAAATTATCATTCGCTGAAATTAAATAAATTCTGGGGATCATATACGTGCCCTACCCACAATATAATTGCGAGACACGTCAAAGTGTGAAGCTCCGGATTATTTTGACCACCAGGAGTTCTTTAACGTGCACCCAATGGACGGTACGCGGCCGTTCTCGCATTGCGCCCCTACGAAAATGCGGCCGGGATTCGATCCCGCACCCTTGGGTTTCGAACATACCTTTAGTAGGGCGGTCTCTCTACAAAAAAAAAAAAAAAAAAAAAAAAACTGGTCTATTGGGTTTGAGTGGTTAGGATTGATCTGTACAAATTTTTTATAATGTTTTGTGACATCAAGCTATGCATCACTTATTTTGCGAGCCAGGGTAGCGTGCGCCAACAAATGTGCAATGCAGAGCGATTCCAGCCCGATACTCGGAACGTGTGACCGTCTAGCGCTGTTTGTGGCAACAGTGGGCGAAGAGGACGCCAATATGAAGAAATTTTGCATCAAATGAAAGCGAGAGTGGTGGTTATGCTTTCTGACATGTATTTGCTCCCTCGGCTCTCACCCCGCGCTCACCGACAAGGAAAAAAGCACCAGCTGCCATTCGGTTAGAATATCGCTTTTCAGTCGCTGAGCCCTTTACTCACGCAAAAGGCCTTGTAAGTTGTTTTTTCTGATGGTTGCTTTGGCATGCAGACATTGACTGCGTGTTGAAAGCCTTAAGTTGACGACATCGCTAGACACGATAATTCAGTACAATTATTGTCCCGAGCCATCCAAAAGGCGCTTCCATTCGGGTATATGGGAAATTCTGCAAGCTGCATTTCTCACACAACTTACTTGCCCTAATCAAGATGGCCATGTTCTATCTGGTAGCACTGCTGAACCTAAAACACGCATTTTAAAAGCTTGGATGGTTCCAGGGAAAGAAGGTAACAGGAATGGTAGCTGCAGCTCGCACGTTGACACCCTAATTACGATTCTAACGCAAGATGCGCCGTCGCGGTTAGGTCAAACTAAGAGCGTGATAAAGACTGCTGTTGGAATTTCACATATCTCTTTCGTATTTTCGCTTAAAAGGTGAAACGGGAAGCTCGTTATGTCGAAGAAACTGCAGAGGCGGTCATGTGGTATCGCAAACATCGTTCGTGCGCGCAAGTCAACCAAGTGCTGCGGTTGAAGGCCCCACTAAGGCCGTGTCATCGGAAGCAGGTCGCGCACCACTAAATCGGCATTTATAACGTTCTACAACCTTCGTTTCTCCGCATTCGACAAGGGGTAATCCTACTTCCCAGCTGCCAATTCTCTGGGAACGAAGAATGTCAGGTTCTGCTTTGCCTTCTTATGAATTCAAGTTCTTGGTGAATTTAAGTTTCGGCAAACCAGTCAGTGCGTGGGTATCTTGTACATTAGCGTTTAGTCCGGCATGACACTCGCTCCCGGTTTCTGGAATTTACTTTCACGTCATATTTCATGTTCGAAGGCACGCTGCACTTTGATCGACTATTTAAATGGCCACATATAAAAGCGATGTATAGTTCATTATTGATCGTGCTTTTAACGACTAGTGACCTGATATTGCAATTACTGGGCCGGCAAGTATAACACGTATGAGCACTGCTACGACAAACTTGCAGAACGTTCCTGAGAACAACGATGCATTTAGGTCATGACGCAACTGTCGGTAACGTAAGCAAGCGTGTTATGTTGTGTGTGTGCGGCCGGCGTAAAACAGTATTTGTGAAATTTAAATACCGCAGCTTACGGAACTGGGAGAGTTTTCATATGACCTTGGAAATTACATTGAAAAAAAGAGGAAAACCCTGAATGCTGCTGAGCGAAACGGAAATATTTCACATGACGCTTGCTCCGCGTGATACATAAGCCGCCGCATTAGCAATGGGTCGTTTTCACGCTACATTTGCAGACAAGACCGCGATGTACAGGGGCCCTATAACGTAAAACTATTCTAATATGTTTTTATTCCAATCTCCTGATGTCAAATTTCCGTAACCGCCGACGCAAGCATCGGGCGGTCACCCGCAGGTATGTCTGAACAGACCAATCAAACGCTCTCCTCGTTCATAGGCGGTCACTTTTGTTTGCTTGAAAACCAATAACATTGCCTGCACTGAGCGGCTTGTCTTATCTAATTGGCTCACAAGAGGCGAGGAGCACGCTCAAGTGGAGAGTGATTCGATAGGACCGAGCCACTGCACTGAAAATCGATAATCGGAAGAAGAGGGTGGTGCCGGCGTCTGCGATTGGTCCGCTTTCCCTTACTTAGCTTGCGGTGGCTAGTCGACAATCGCGGTGGCATGCATCGGAAGCTTAACAATGACGCTAAAACGGATCCTCATCAAATAGGAGCTGGTAGAACGAGGTCGTAAACGTGCCGAAAGTGCTCGAAAACGTTACACGGCCACGCAAAAAGTTTCATTACACGCAAATAAACGCGTGGTCTCCGGCAGTTGCGAGTCGCCAACGCCTGAGGGATCGGCGGCAGCCATCTTTTATTCCTTTCGGCACGGGGCAGCCTGCGACTATACAGAAGAAAATTCAGTTTTCTTCGGCATATTAATGCATCTTTATCGCGTACACATCACTTTGACGCGGTGAGTTTTTGTGGTTTTATGACACCGCATGAGAGGCAGGTGAATTGGGCGCAGCCCGAAATCTTTTGACCAATAGTCGAGGGCTAATGTCAAAGAGGCGTCGAATCAAAAATAACTATTTTTCTTTTGTTCGGTCAAACCATAAATAATACGTTCGTACACGTTATATCAGATGGGGAGCAGCTATCTTGGTTTTCGTGACGTCGCATGAGACAGGTGAAATTGGGGTTGTCCAAAAAAGTTTTCGACCAATTGCGAAGGGCTGATTGCAGAATTGGAATAGAAAATTTTGGAATAGTTTTACGTTATAGCGCCCCAGGAGCAGTATTGCTTCAGACGGTTTGCAAAAATGTAGCGGGAACTCCTGCAGCCGCCACTGCACTTGCCCTCGTAGGTGCGCTAAGCGTTGGAGAGATTTTTGTGTTACGCGTACGTTTCTTTCGCTTAATGTTTTTTTTTTCTTGTTTTCGTGTAAACAAACAAAGAAAACGCTGCGGTCGAAGGAATCCGTTCGATTGGCAATTCAAATATTAAATTGTATCCCTTTTGCATTGAGCAAAACAGTTGAATATGTTATGTCTCCACTTATACATAATGTGCACCATTAAAACACGTCCTCTACGTTGGTGTTTTAATCATAGGGGTATCTGAAAGTGGGAAAGAGAGCGTTCAGAGTGTTGCTTTTGTGCCTACGGTATTTTCTGCCTACCACGCTTAGGATTTCAACAAGAGCGCTTAAAGAAAAAAAAATCTAAAAATATGTTCTGATGCTTGCGGTCATGTGAACACAATGATCGTGTTAATAGGAGACGCAGAACAGGCACTATCAGTGCGACATACAGTTGAGGTTCGAAACTACATGCTGATTGCTGTCGCGTCGGTATAGTAGATAAAGTGACGTAACGTCAGTCCAACAGTTAGCGCAGAAAATTTATCTACGCGAGGTACCTTGAATGGTAAGCTGTATTCGTTTTGGTTTGTGGCGGACCCAAAAATTAATTCGTCAATCACTTTGACCAAGGTACAATATCCGACAACACGTGACCACGAAGGCACAGTCATGCATTTAGGCATGCAACGCTTTACTTAGGTGGTCGTTGTTAATTTTATGTGCGACGCCTGCTGTGGCGAGGGATCATTACACAAGGCCCATAAAGCTTCCTTTCGTGCCTTTGTTTGTTTTATTCGTCACCTATTTTAAAGCTCGGTCTATTAGCTCAATCGGCTTTGTTGCGATATGCACTATATTTTCGCCTTAAACGCCCATAAATTCCTGTTGTCAGATGAAAGAGAGCCCGAATTCCTTGGAGGTGTCTCCGCAGGCTCCAGCACGCTCTGACGTCCACCGCACAAGCTAAAAGACGATGGTCACCGATGCACACCTATGCAATGATACTGCTTAGACACATAAAAGCTTGACTGCAGCGCGTACATAGATAAAACGCGCTCTATATAAGTTTGCAATGAAATACCAACTAGCCCGCACAAGAACCTTGCCCCATGAAAGCGCGGATGCTGACACGCTGTTCGAGCACATGCGTATGGTCAGTACTCCAAGCAATCATTAAGTGCACGTGTTGGTTGAATGATTGACGATTGTGACCGGACGGAACAGCACAGAGGCTATGAGAAAGGTAATTGCGGTGTGTACGGAATATTTTTAACAAATGGAATTCTTTCTTTATCGCCACGCAATAATTGGCAAGCGGCTGTATAGTTTCACAGATATCCGAATGCAACCGCCAACTCGCCTCTGTCAACTTATGCTAGGCAGTAAAACTCTATAGTTCACAGACACTTCATACGCTCTTGTTATTATTGGATCCACTGGTGCCTACACGACGTGGCGTTTGACGTCCGCGTTGGAACGTACCTTGACTTAAGTAATTTTGTCTTTGCAATGTGTTCAATTGGTCTCTTACTAGCATCGCGCGCATAATGCGAATGCGTCGGATCTTTCCCCACTTACGACAAGTTGTTTTTTCATCCACTTTCACTTCGATTAATCTGTCATTTGGTTAATTCAATAATTACGTAAGTATTACTAATTGCCCCTGTATTGTCCTTGGTGCCTTTGTTTGTTGGCTTCTTATGATACGCTTTTCTTTATGTTTTACATGCACTTTTTGGATGAAATTCCTTCCGACCTACTTATTTCCACTGGGGCTTACTTTTATGTTAGAGGTTTGCCATGCTTGCGTTTTTCTTTTGCGCTGTGATGGTCGCCCCATCGCAGTTATTAAACAGCGTGGCGGTCTTCAATACAACGAGGGAGAGCGAAATGAAAGACAGAAGAAAACAATCGTAAGGAAATATTGCACCACAGGGCCTACTTTAAAAGAATTCTATTGCTTCTCCTTTCTTATTATAAGTCGTGATTGCCTCGCATAAGAGCAAATCACTTCCAATGGCAGCTTAGGTCATTCATCATTCGAGATGGTAGGAAATGAATAAAATGAGAGAGAAATTATTAAGAAAAAACCAGCGCACATGACGACAAGAAAAAACTGCAGAACAATATCTTGTAATATACGTGATAGCGACAGATTTTAAATGAAATTATAAATAGAGGACAAAGAGATTGAGTAATACTATACTCTCCGCTGAGAGAGGGATGCTGTTTAAAGCACAAATACTTGCGTAAGACACGGATAGGAGTTTTGTATATTTCCTGTAGGATTTCTGCCGCTAAAACCATTGTTTTCAATGTTCAGACCCCGTGCCACATTGAACAACTTTCATTCTTGCGAAAAACAAAACTTTTCTTGAGGTAGTCGCAACTGCTTCCAATTAACTTACTATGCAGTGCACTTGACAAAGGGTGTCCAGGAAAAGATGGCCCTCTTACTTTTGTCATTTTCTGTGTTGTATGTGATGTGCAACATTTATTTTCCCTTGGACGTCAGCAGCTCACTCGCTCAGCAGACTATGTTCACGATATACACAGGCCAAGCCAAAAGCACGCAGACGCATATGGACTGAATTTCTTGTTAGTAACGACTGTGATATACATATAAGACATCGCTAGTAGATCAGTCAGTTTTCCCAGCTATAAGACACAGTATTTGCTATCCAGTGAACGGTGCCTTACTTGATGAATGACACGCCAAATGGAGGCGTCGTTCAGAATGCAGATAGGACAATGTAGGTTGTAGCGCAGAAAATTTTCCTCCATTTTCTGATTTCCAAGCTAGGACGGTATCATGCTAATGATCGTGGTGATACGGCACAATTCGGCGCGCTGAGAAAAATATGGGACGAATATTTAATGTCCCACATTCAAGCTTTTCTGCTGCTAAAGGTATAACATAGAATAGTTGCTATTGTAATTGAACTAAGTAGCATTTGTGTGTTTATGAGGACACCTCGACAACATTTATTATTCACTGGCGTGAGCTAAGAATTGCACGGTTAGAAAGAAAGCATATATGGTATACTTGCTCACCATTAACGAAGCATTGCAGGAGACGTTGATAGCCGCGAAGCGTATTCCAAGGTGAAGTAATCCACAGATACTTTCGAAGTAGTGCCACCATAGACCGAACAGTATCGTCTCGCCGCTTCAGTCAAAAGGCTGGTGAAGGTTCTCTACGTTGAGTGAAGACTGCAAATGTCAAGTCTGCGTGTCTCTTGTTTGAACTTCCATCTCAACTTGAGCCCGGTAGACGGCGCGCGACATTTTTCAGCTCATTTTAGAAATAAAGTTACGACGTACTAAGGCTACGCTGGAGCATTCAGAAGTATTAAAGCGAAGAGACACTGTCGCCGACGCAAGCTTTGCGCTGGTATTCCGGGAAGTCGCGCGATACGACGGTGCCCAACGACATTCCGTTCGTTCTCCGCGCCAAGCACGCGTCACCAGATTGCGAACGCCGAGAAAACTCTGCGAGTCGCGAACGAGAGCTGTCAGCGCCGGAGTCCACGCTGTGGTTCACGAACTCGAGCCCTCAAAAGGATAGCGCGGCTCAAACAGGGCGCGCTTGCGCGCCGCGGATCGAAGAGGCGGCCCGACTGGTGTCTGACTGGGCGTTGTTGCTCGCACGGCGAAATAAGCCGCCTCGCCGGTGGAGCGCTGGGAGGAGTCGCCTGAACCGCGGCTGAGAAAAAAAGAAAGTAAAAGACACGGCGGGAGAAAGTTTGCGCCTGCGCGAGAGCCGCTCCTCATACGGGACGAAAAAGTGAGCCTCGAACGCCGCTCGTAACTATGAGGGGCGGACCTCCACGTGGTGAGGGGACGGAGGTTGAAATCGACCGCTTCTGTTGCGCCATCTGTGGGCTGGCGCAGCAAGTATATGTGTCTATCGTCTCTCTCCTGCGAACCTATAATCAGTTGTGGCTAGAGACACGATTTCTGCGTCTCGCTGATCGAAAGATTTTAGGGCAGCTTTCGTCGGGGCATCGTGGCGAAGCGTAGACTACCTGAGGTGTAGTACATGTAGGAGGAATGCGCGTTGCAAAAACGGCCTGGTAATAAACGGGGGACGAGAGCGTGCCTCTGTGGCTGAAGAACTGCGTCCGGCTTTGAGTATAGCATAAGGCCAGTTTGCTCTTTTATTTGTCTGCGTGCGCCCGTGCGTGTTTGTGTGAGATAGTTAAGTACACTCCTAGCATTTGGCTTACGTCATGGACCTCAATATTGGAGAGGTGACGACACATTGCACGGCCCTTGTGCCGTTACCGGTGCCGCCAATGCATTATACTCATGCCCATACCATGTCTCCACAAAGAAAATACAGATGTTTCTGTCCAGGAAATGGAGAAGTTCGCAGGATCAACGCGCTCGAGTAATACCATGTACTAAGTACAACAGGTTTAAGGTTCTACACCAGGCATTTCTTGAAAACGGCTCGGACAATGAGCGATTCGAACAACAATGTCCATCTCTCTCTCGCTCTATCTGTCCATATATATATATACATATATATATATATATATATATATATATATATGGCACTACCTTACTACCGTTACCCGCCTTGGGGGCATAGTGGCTATGGCATTGCGCGGTTGCTTAAGTCAGAGGGGCTCGCGCTCGAGTCCCAGCTACGGCGGTTGCATTTCTACAGTGATGAAATGTAAGAACGCTCGCTGTACGTTAAAAAACCGCAGGTTTTCTAAAATGATCCGGAGACCCGAACTACCGCGTGCCTCATGATGACAGCGTGTTTTCGGCACATAAAACCCCAGTCTTTTTTTTTTTTACTACCGCCCTCAGCATGGGAGCGCGTGGTACCGAATGCGCACAAGAAACCACACATTTACGTACAAGACCCTGGAAGGAAAAATGCAGCTGCTGCGCACTTGCAACCATAATTATGCCGAGAAGTTGGCCCTTCAGATTGTCATCTTTCTCGGACAGCCAGCCACCCTTACGGGGAAGTTTTTGCTGGGATCCGACTCCGACACCGCCTTTTCAAGTACATGTATAACGCAGAAATGTTTTTCTGATGTAACCCCTGCGCTGATTTTAATGAAACTTGACTCACTTGAAAAGGAAAGTTAAATTGTAGAGACTGTTTGAAGGCACATGTTCATTTAGAGCCTTTATTTCTCTTTATAAAAATTGACAAAAATAGGTGAGCTTGCACGAAGTTTACGAATCCGCACCTCTGCGCCAAATATACATATTGCAGTCTGGGAAATCGCATCCGTAAAAACGTTCAGATCACACAAATGTGATGTATTATTTTCTATCATGGCTGAATATGTTGCAATGTTTACGAAGGTTTTGCCAGTCTTACTGTCATATTAGTGCCGTACTTGAGAGCCACGTATATTACATCAAATTAGACCGCTTCCGACGTACTAGTAGATGTATTTTACAGAATTGCGATGTTAAGCAGCTCATCTCCCAATCGCGCAGAATAGCCGGTGTGACGCACTAACTAAACAAGAAACTTCTCTGCTCTCTTTCTCTGCACGGTAATTGAACGTGGGTGAAGTGCTCGAATGCAACCCATGAATAAGGGAGCGTTGAAGCCGGCACTAAAGGTCAGAGGCCTTGTTGTCGCACACACTTTTGTCAGGTCTAAATCCCTACGACAAGGGACCCACAATGCCAAGCACTTTTTACATGGTCTATGACCTGCGCGAAGACGATGCCCAGAATTGCTCAATTGAAGAACAGCCCAGTCATCGAAAGCGCATACAGGCCAGCCTAGTGACAGCGTGGGATTCGACAAAAACGCTCCTTTGACGGAGTGCTTGTTAATTGCCGGTTCGCATGTCACTTCTTGTACATTATGAGAGCGGGCCTGTGAAAAAATTACGCAGAAACGTGACGACAGAATTTCGAGACACGCATGCAGTGAGAAGTCGCTGAGAGCATGGGAATAGGAAAGAGAGGGAGCCACGATGGGAAAGAGTGTAAACACTTTCCTAAAGTCTGATAACTCTGCTAATGAGATTAGGCACAACCCAGTAGGGGGTTTAAATGCAGTTGTAATCGTATAGGTTAGGAATTGTTGAGGCGGGCAAGCAGTTGCCACCCCCCCTTTTTATTACTGAAGTAGATTGAAAGACTGTCTGGGACCCATTCCTTTAAATCTAGGCTGTGATCACTAAACCGATAGACCTGAAAGACTCCGTACAACGAAACGCTAGTCTGATCCGTAACCACTAGGAGGTCGAACAGTGAGATTCGGTTGGTCATATGTGGAGACAGTTGTCCTAGGCTCTAACTTAGGAAAAAAGTGCAATAGTAAGACGCTGTTTACTTAGGTGTTTATCATCAGTGTTCTTATGTAAAATCTGCATTTGACTGTAAATATATTTGGTGCAATATATCTGCAAGTTTTGTTTCCTCCAACCTGCATCCTGCTTCATCAACGCCGATTCTACCTTCAAGAGACTTGGTCAACTTCACGGAGAAAGACTAGCGCGATCGCTGCTGAGTTACAGTGTTTTAAACTTAATAGACCTGTTCTATGAAAATAATTTAAAATTTGCGTTTTTCAATCATTTTAATATACAAAATTGACAACATAAAGAAAAATCCTCATCAAGCAGTTGCTAGATTTCAACATTTTCTTTTGGTGCTGTGGTTGCTCAGAAATACAATTTCTCCTTTCACATATATTTAAAAAGGAGCCACGGAGCTAAAGATTCCTCTTTGAAGAGAAATGTTGAAGAGAAATGAACAGACTTCCGTATGGGGTGTTTATTCTTCTATGCTAGACAGTTTTGTTGTGTGCCTATTGATGATCCGCTAAATGCTTGTGACTTATGTAATGAGTTCATTCTATTTGCCCTATCGTTCGCAAAAGTCGTAATAAGCCCCATAATACAGTTGTAATACTAATCATTTACAAAAAAAAAACGTGTGTTTACAGTTTTGCAGAGCTTTCCGCACAGTACGATCGTGCGCTCCTTGCAAGCGTATCTGGACTGAATACGCAAGTACACCTAGAAAAGTGAAATATAATATTCTACACAACGCACTTGCATGCATACTAACAAGTGAGCGCAAAACGTTCTGGCGTACATAAACCTCAAAGGAAATCTTCTCAAAAGCCTCGTTTACTGCACAGAAGATAGCAATACATCGAATAGGGGCACAGACATTCTTGATGAAAATTTTTCAACTACGTTCTTGCAACATTTCAACAACCTTGAGCTCACATGCGGCTGCGCAGCACTGTGACTACCTTCCAATATCTCTATAATCATTGACCCAATGAGCGTGAATAATCGAATGAGAGGGTTAAATGTTTCTTCACCCCTGGTTGGCAACGACATAATACCAAATTTATAAAGATTAGTAGTCCTTATTCGTCCAATATACTGACAAACGTCTTTAAGCAGCCACTGCACGACGGCTCTACAATTGGAATGTGGCATCGGCGGTGGCTTCGGTTGTCACTTGCGCGGTGGCTTCGGCTGTGGCTTCAGTAGTACGGACGATGTTGTGTCGTTCTCCGCCATGACCTTGTTGTGAGATTTAGATCTGATTCCGCCAGGTTTAGGATCAGAGGAGGAGCTGCTGTCGGATGTGGCGTACTGTTCACAGAGCCATTTTGCCATTCTTGTCATTCTTTGAAATTCGATGGCCTCGGAAGCGCCGCTTTCCAAAGGTAGTAACAACTTCTCTCCGAGACAAATGATCTCTCGCCATCTGCTCGAAGACCGCCTTTTTCTTCTTCATATTTGGACAGTCGTTCGATGAAGCATCATGGCATCCAAGGCAAAGGGTGCACTGTAGAACCATGGCTGCACAGGAGTCTGCATTGTAGAGCTCACTACAGCTGGATCAAACGTTCGTGTTCTCGCACAGGGTGCTCACGTGTACCAGCCTCACAAATGTGGGATTTGAGTAGCCTTGGGATAAATTATCGCACAGGGTGATGAAAGTGGCCCACCTTGACGTGCGAAGGGAGAGACTTGCCCTTGAAAATTATTTTCAGCAGGCGGGATGTGCGCAGGCGAAACACAAGGGTTATGACGACGTCATGAATGGATGGCTTCACTAGAATTGGCAAGTCAGCGCATGAGATGGAGACGTCCACGTCTTAGGTGACACCAGTAGTGGAACCACTGTCCAGTGGGATATACGAGCGGATCTTCATTCCAACAAGTTCTTCAAGTTTACGAAAAGTGCTCGGTGCAGTCTCATGTGCGACGTCAATAGCCAAAACATTTTTTCGTGAGTGATTCTAACGTCTGTGGCTTCTTTTTGGCGCCACTGCGTCAAGTTGCACCGCGACAGACTGTTGAGACGCCTCAGGTTGTCCGTAGAGAGTTTGGTACAAATAGAATCGGACTGACTGCGGTATTCCGAGTCGGTTCCACCGTTGGTTTTCTTAATGACGCGGAATCCCTGGCGGTGGGTTTCGTTTCGCCTTGCGGCATCGCACAAGCTCGAAGGCGCCATCAGAGTAGCCCTCACTGCTGAGCGAGTAGAGACTGGTGTCGTCGCCGTCGGTGTCGCTACCGAGCCGGTCCGCTTTCTAGACGCAACCGCCGCTTTAGTCGCCATGCAGGGCAGAGGCACAGGGACGTCAAATTGCATCCGCGGGACCAACCATGGCGGCTTTCCAAAGATGTATGCAGAAATCCGTAAGAAACAGCTGAGCTGGAGAAATAGTGTCCGGGCACGCAGAGAAAATATGCAGGGGACAAACAAGGTACTCCTGCGGCAACTAAATCCTCAAAAAGGTCATGCTCAAGCTCAAAAATCTCTGTCTAGAAGAATTTACAAGAAATAGAAACAAAATCAAGTGTTAGGCAATGTTCCGACGCAGCCTAGGGCGGAAGAAAGTTCAAGACAGGAAAGAGCGTCACTTCCAACTACGTCCTGGTGTACGGCGTTGTGTACGAAATTCCACTTACTTGGGACTGGGTATACAGGGAACTCTTGCTACAATGTCCTCGGTTAAGCCGAATTCTCGCATATAACGAACAACATGGGAACGTTTTTCTGATTTTCCCTAGACTCAATGCAAAAAAAAAAATCTGCTTAAGACGGACCGCCTCAGACGTGCTTTTCTGTCAAAACAAACATTCGGAGTGACTGCAACCGCTTCGCGGCATACAATGCCGGCCACGGCGGCCGCATTTCGATGGGGGCGAAACGCGAAAACACCCGTGTACTTAGATTTAGGAGCACGTTAAAGAACCCCAGGTGGCCGAAATTTCCGGAGTCCTCCACTACGGCGTGCCTCATAATTAGAAAGTTGTTTCCGCACGTAAAACCCCATAATTTAATCACAACCACTACTGATCCCCGAGGCTTGGGTGTCTCGATGTGCCGCCCCCGGGGGCGTGTGCATCAAGGCATCTCTTCAACGCAAACTGAGCGGCGAGGGTGCAGCGCACACAAAGCTACGAGCCATCGGCCCAACTAGACTTTGGCCCCAAAGTACATTGCGATCAAAATAAAGCTCGCGTGACCGAAGTGCTCCTCCCGGTGCCATACGCGCGATGGAAGACGGCGTGCTCCCTCCCCCTCCTTCCTCTTTTGCGCACACGACATTTAGCCGCCATCGTCGGTTCAGTGTCACACACTCACTTGCGCACGCCGCGTACGGCACTAGTAAAAAGTTATCACGAGACAAAACTGGTACGTCTGTATCACAAACGAAACCTGTAGAGACTGCCAGAGGAGATCAACCTAGCGCGCCTCCGCCTACCTTCCTCCTCCACGAGACTTCGAGTCCTTTCTCTTTGACCACTTGGCGTATCGTAACCTAGACTTTCATCTAGGTTGTGTGGTGTCGCCGCACGCTCAGCGCGCCCCTTCGTATTTTCGCTAGCTCGGAGCCTGCACAGATGACCTGTGACCGATGACTGATGACCTACTGAACTTTTTGCAGCAGCGCGAAGGCACAGACTTATTTTTCATGTCATTAGTTGAGTTGACATTGTGGCTGCTCGCCGATTTGCACTAAAGCGCCAAACGTCCATCACGGACTGGATGAAACCAAGCAAGAGTACGACTTGAAAACAGTTTTCTATTATGTTCAGCTGAATAAATGCTTTTTATGCCATTTACTCAATCCACACCCCTCGTTTTAAGTCTACGTCGTTTACTCTTTTGAAG